>NC_133425.1:63592500-65992500 GCF_049350105.2 Macaca mulatta
CACCATGCCGGGTTAATTTTTATAATTTTTTTGTATATATATATATTAAAAAAATGCTATATGGTTATCTTGCCAGTTTTGTAAAACAGTTTAATCATCTCTCCTCTTTCTCGGCCACTGAGTTGGGATAGAAGTACAAGCAAAACTTCTGTGTTAGTCTACCCTTTACTTTCCTGCCGGTACCTTCCAGAGAGATTTCGCCAAGATGCCCGTTTGTCTTGAGCGCTGTTAGTGAAGAACTCTGTCTACTGCTGGTCATAGTTCCTTTCCTTTCCCTGGGGGCTTAATGGATACCTTTTTGGGGGCAGGAAATAAAAACTCAATGTTTATAAATTAAAACATCAACTGAAAGAGCCTTTGTCCTAGATGTGGCAGTCTGGGGTATGAATCCTCAGAAACTACTGAATTCCACTCCAGTGCTAAATATTCTTAGGGGAGGCACATAAAAACATCATTTATTATTAGAAATCATGACATGATACAAAGTCAAAATCCACTTGTGTCTTGTGAAAGACTACAGAAAGCCATGCTCAGCAGCTTCTTCTCCAATGCTGGCTAGCATCTTACCTTTCCAAGTCACATGGCAGTTCATCCTACCCTCAAGGAGCTGACGGCAGCCCACAGCCTCCCACTTACAAGTGTGATCACCCACTCAAGATACTGGGAAATATCCCTGTTCTAGCATCACATTTTAATCAGATTTGTCAAAATCAGGTTGCTGCGGCAAAGGCTCTTTCACCGAGGATACTAGTCCTGGAAGACTTCTCCTTCGGCGAGCCGCCAGCTCAATCTTCTGAACCAGGCTCACATCCCAGGGATGGGTCACAAAACTGATGACGGTGCCTGGAACCTCGCTCCCCACACGGCCCACTCTCCCTGCTCTGTGGATGTAATCTTGCAGCGTTGGGGGGAAATCATAATTGACAACCAGCTCCACACCGGTGCTGTCCAGGCCCCGAGAGGCTATGTCTGTGCAGAGAAGTATGTCTCGGGAGCTCTTCTGGAAGGACTGGAAGATTCCTGCCCTCATTAAGGCCGGCATTTGCCCCTGCAACCTTAGGTGTTGGATTTTGTGATCATCCAGAATATATCCCAGCCAGTTCACAGTGCTGGAGCTATTACAGAACACCAGAACAGTTCCTGAGGGGCCAGTCCTTTCTGCTCTGTTATGATGCTTGAGAATGTGCACCAGCTCGGCTACCTTATCTGCTCCCTTCAGTCTCAGAAATGTCTGTTTCACATGAGGCATGATACAGTGGAGATTGGAGCTGGTGATGGTGGTGACAGCATCTGGGCTGGCGACTTTATCCAGCAACTGGCCTACACCTTCGGGAAATGTGGCTCCTACCAGCACTAACTGAGCTTTGGGATTGAAGCGGTCTTCCAAGTCAGCTGGGCCGTCTGCTATGTGGCTCTTCTCTAAGATGCAGTCCACCAGTTCCAGGAAGCTTTCATCCAGCAGTGTGTCTGCCTCATCCAACACCAAGAACGAGAGTTGCTCCAGACTAATCAGTCGACTTTTCAGGGCCTTCCACAGAGCCCCTGGAGTGGCCACTAGCACATCTGCTGAAGGTTGTCTGGCCAATTGCATCCTGATCCTACACATGCCGTGGCCTCCCTCCAGGTCCCGCACCAGCAGGCCCAAGGAGCGGCCCAAGGGTTGGGCCACAGCCTGCACCTGTTGGGCCAGTTCTCGGGAAGGAACAAGGACTAGGCCTCGGGGAGCGGGGATACGAAGGGAGTCCAGGCTTGGCTGGACCATGAGCCGTTGAAACAGCGGCAGGAGGTAGCTGAGAGTCTTGCCACTGCCGGTTTCTGCGGCGCAAAGGACGTGGCGGCCGCGAAGTAGTTGGGGGATGGTGTTAGACTGCACGGTTGTGGGCTGAACGACTTCAGGCGCAACCTCCTGTAGTGCGTGCAGCACACGGGGCTCCAGGCCCAGGTCAGCAAAGTTGCCCTCAGACGAGAGCTTTTGCACAGCTGGCGCCTCCTGTTGCGCTCGCTCGATGGAGAAGTGGTCCCGACGCGCGCGTCGACTCTTCCAGCCTTGAGAGGCTAGCGGCGCGCTCTCCCAACGACCCAGTGTGAGGCGCGCCGGCTGGTTGAACTCCGGCCGCCGCGCCGAGACCAGCAGCCGTCCAGGTCGAACCAGCACCGGCCTCGGGAGGTTCCGCTGCCTGCTCTGCCGTTGTTCCAACTGCCGCTGTAGAGCCACTGGAATACGCACCACCGGCAGGGGTTCGTCGGGACTGCGGACCGTGAGACCTCGTCGGGGCGCCAGGATCAACCGAGCCACGAGGGAAAAGAGCCTCACTGGCCGCGATAGAGCCATGTTTCCCTTAGTGCGGCAGAAGCGCACACAAGTGACGTCACGGACGCGCCGCGACCTCGCGTACGGTGGCTGGCGAGGCTCAGTACATTGTACGGAGCTGCAGCACCGTGAGGAAGAAGGGAAGTTCTCCTTAAGAGTTCAGCTGCGAGGTCTGTAGCTCGGAATAGGGGATGGCGACATCCAGACCCGGCCAGCCTTGGGGAAGGGTGCGTCGTGGTGGCAGGACTGGAGGCTGGCGATACGAGGCGGCAGTGGGGCCTTGACCCAATGGATCATGAGGGCGGAGGGCTTCTGGCGATTGGTTACCTGGTTCCTGGGATTCTCTTTAGTTGTTCCTTATTGCCCAGAGATAGCTTGTCCCGTGCTGGTCTCCGAGGTTGCAGCTGTTTTCCCAGATGTGTTCCCTGCGCAGGGTCTGGTAATCCTTTTTTATTGAGAATTTGAATGAATGGTCAGGCCTAGGGGCCGAGACAGGGGTGTGAAATCGTAGATCTGGTCTCAACCCCTCACGCTCCCTGTCTGAAAGCCCAGAGTGCAAGCTGATGGCTTTCAGCTGCTTCTCTCTCTCAAGTGGGAGGTGAGGTCTTCAGGCTTTATTTCAAGCTGGGTCATCTCTTCTTCACAGTTATTTTCCTTACTTTTCAGCCAAGATTCACTCTCTACTCCTTCGTCACCCATCCCAACTTCTCATCCTGAACCCACCCCTCTTGCAGCCCGCTCAGCTCCGCTGGTTTCCCGGTCAGAAACCTATATTGCCTAAATAGTAGTAAGAAGGGTGCTGCGACCCTGCGAAATGAGCAGGTACGTAGCTTATCATGTAGCCCTGGTCAGGCAGAATATTTTACCTGAATTCAGATATTCGGGTTGTAAAAACAAGAACTATATGAGTCACCTTTTTTTTTTGTCCTGAGACACAGTCTCGTTCTGTCACCCAGGCTGGAGTGCAGTGGCGCGATCTCGGCTCACTGCAACCTCCGCCTCCGGGGTTCAAGCGATTCTCCTGCCTCTGCCTCCCGAGTAGCAGAGACTACAGGCATGCACCACCCACTCCCGGCTAATTTTTTCTATTTTTAGTAGAGGCAGGGTTTCACCATGTTGGCCTCGCTGGTCTGGAACTCCTGGCCTCAAGTGATCTTCCCACCTCGACCTCCCAAAGTGATGGGATTACAAGCGTGAGCCACCATGCCCAACAGACACTTCTTGAACAGATCTGGAAAATAGGTGTCAGATATTTTCTGTAATCCGCAGTGCCTGGGGTGGGAGATAAGGTAAATGTTTATGGGTTAACTCTGGGAGGTTCGTAACATCTGGAGAAAGCGTTTTAGTTTCATCAAATACCACTGAAAAGATAAAAACTGCTTTTTTTTGGAATAGTATGAGGAAAAACTTTTACAATTTTAAGTACACTCTACCCTTGTGCTACACAATTAGACTTTCTGGAGAGTTGCCAGATAAACCAGAGGAGTAGAGGCTTTTTTTCTCCACAAGAAAACATCTGGAAGTACGAAGAGAAAGTTTTGAGTAGTGATGGGTGAATGAACAGTCATTGGATAAGGTAGTGGTTCTAAAACAAGGGTGATTTTGCCCTTTCCCCCCTTTCCCTCCCACCATATTTGACAATGGCTGGAGACTTTTTTTTTTTTTTTTTTTTTGAGACAGTCTCACTGTGTTGCCCAGGCTGAAGTGCAGTGTTGCAGTCTTGGCTCACTGCAGCCTCTGCCTTCTGGGTTCAAGGGATTCTCCTGCCTCAGCCATCTGAGTAGCTGGAATTACAGGCATGCGCTACCACGCCCAGGTAACTTTTGTGTTTTTAATAGAGACAGAGTTTCACTATGATGGGCAGGCTGATCTCAAACTCCTGACCTGGTGATTTGCCCGTCTTTGCTGAGATTACAGGTGTGAGCTGCTGTGCCCGGCCGGATTCTTTTTTTTTTTTTTTTTTTTTTTTTGAGACGGAGTCTCGCTCTGTCGCCCGGGCTGGAGTGCAGTGGCCGGATCTCAGCTCACTGCAAGCTCCGCCTCCCGGGTTTACGCCATTCTCCTGCCTCAGCCTCCCAAGTAGCTGGGACTACAGGCGCCTGCCACCTCGCCCGGCTAGTTTTTTGTATTTTTTAGTAGAGACGGGGTTTCACTCTGTTAGCCAGGATGGTCTCGATCTCCTGACCTCGTGATCCGCCCGTCTCGGCCTGCCAAAGTGCTGGGATTACAGGCTTGAGCCACCGCGCCCGGCCAGCCCGGCCGGATTCTATGCTACTTTTATGATTCTACAAACTCAGGGCTCCTCCTTATCCAAATAGTTCCTTGGGGCCAGGCTCACGCCTGTAATCCCAGCTACTCCGGAGGCTGAGGCAGGACAATCATTTGAACCCAGGAGGTGGAGGTTGTTGCGGTGAGCCGAGATCACAGCACTGCACTCCAGCCTGGGCGACAGGGCGACGCTCTGTCTAAAAAAAAAAAAAAAAAAAAAAAGTCCTTTGGATGTTTGTCCCAACAGGTTTCATCCATTTCCATGTGCCACTGTTTTTCAGATATCAAACAAAGAATTACTCTGTACAAAGCTAGAACAAATATATCAAAGTAATTCCGAAGTATCAGAACAAAATAATACGTATGTATGTGCATTTGGGTTTTTGGGTTTTGTTCAAACATCCAGGGTAGGGTAGCTGGTTAATATATAGTTGTTTTCTCATTATGCTTGAGTCCTTACAATATGATTACCTCAAAATTTCACAGGAGTTAGAGCTTGCCTAAGCCTGTCTGTGCCCATGGCCACTAATTTCTTCTTGTCACATCACTAGACACTGCCTGCCTTTTTTTTTTTTTGAGACAGAGTCACGCTCTATCACCCAGGCTGTAGTGCAGTGGCACCATCTCGGCTCACTGCAAGCTCCACCTCCCCAGTTCACACCATTCTCCTGCCTCAGCCTCCCGAGTAGCTGGGACTACAGGCGCCCGCCACCACGCCCGGCTAATTTTTTGTATTTTTAGTAGTGACGGGGTTTCACTGTGTTAGCCAGAATGGTCTCGATCTTCTGACCTCGTGATCCGCCCGCCTCGGCCTCCCAAAGTGCTGGGATTACAGGCGTGAGCCACCACGCCCGGCAACACTGCCTACCTTTTTTCCCCCTCACTCACGGTAGACATTGAGTAACTTCTAATTGTTTTCTTGAGATATTTTTATAAGTAGTGCTTTAGAAATAGGAAAGGTGTCCTTATTGTGAAAAAAATCTAAGCTCCTGGGATCAGGAGCTTGGTGTGTTCCTTGGATCTCAGTTAATAATGGTATATTCATTCATTCAACAAATACTTCCTGAGCACCATGCATGTGCCAGGCACTGACTGTGAACAAAACAGCCAAAATTCCTGCCCTTGTGGAATTTACATTCTGATTTAATTGATTTGGGGTAAGGCCTAGACAGAGTCTTACTCTGTCACCCAGGCTAGACTTCAGTGGCACAATCTCGACTCACTGCAACCTCTGCCTCCCAGGTTCAAGTGATTCTTCTGCCTCAGCCACCCCAGTAGCTGGGATTACAGGTGCGTGCTACCACACCCGGCTAATTCTGTATTTTTAGTAGAGACGAGGTTTTGCCATGTTGACCAGGCTGATCTTGAACTCCTGACCTCAGTTGATCCGCCTACCTCGGCCTCCCAAAGTGCTGGGATTACAGATGTGAGCCACTGTGCCCGGCCTAGAAATTGGTATTTTTAAAAACCTCTCCAGATGTAACTAGGCTTGAGAATCACAGTTATAAATGAAGCACTTTGGAAATTGCAAGCATTACAACAATAAAAAGTGCTGTTAATATTCCTTTATTGTTCCTCCGTTTTCCCACCTGTAGCAGGACTGTTGCACAGGTAATCATATTTCAGTCATTGTCACTATAGTATGCCTGGACCCTTTGACCTTCCTTCTTATCCAGCTCCCTACCTGCTCTTTGTCTTTTACCCTCTAGTCCACCTTCTGTTTCCCAAATGATGTTATTAAAGCACAGCTAGGCTGGGTGTGGTGGCTCACGCCTGTAATCCCAGCACTTTGAGAGGCCAAGGCAGGCAGATCACGAGGTCAGGAGTTCAAGACCAGCCTGGCCAACGTGGTGAAACCCCGTCTCTACAAAAATACAAAAATGAGCTGGGCATGGTGGCACACGCCTGTAATCCCAGCTACTAGGGAAGCTGAGGCGGAAGAATCACTTGAACCAGGGAGGTGGAGGTTGCAGTAAGCTGAGATCATGCCATCGCACTCCAGCCTGGGTGATAGAGCAAGAGTCCGTCTAAAAAAAAAAAAAAACAACAGCTATGGCCATGTTACCCTTTGACTCAAAAGCCATTCATGAATCCCTGTTGCCTGCAGATTATCTCCTAATCAGTATCCAGAATTGGGCTCAACCTCTTCTATTGCTTCCTTATCTGAATCTTGTTCACTCAAGTGATGGCTCCCATGTAAGTTGGCCAAAGGGCTTGTAGTCTTTTACTGGGTAAGCCAGAGATTGGAGTAGTCATTCGTCTCCTCTAAAACCAAACTTGAGTGATAACAAAGCACTTTAAATGCACTTTGGCTGGGATAGAGTTCTTCTGTGACCAAAGCATGCACTGAATCATAGCTCTTGTTGCATGTGGTCCATTAACTTCTTTTTTTTTTTTTTTTTGGAGATGGAGTTTCGCTTTTGTTGCCCAGGCTAGAGTGCAGTGGCGTGATCTCAGCTCACCGCGACCTCTGCCTCCTGGGTTCAAGCAATTCTCCTGCCTCAGCCTCCTGAGTAGCTGGGATTACTGGCATGCACCATCACGCCCGGCTAATTTTGTATTTTTAGTAGAGACGGGGTTTCTCCATGTTGGTCGGGCTGATCTGGTCTCAAACTCCCGACCTCAGGTAATCCGCCTGCCTTGGCCTCCCAAAATGCTGGAATTATAGGCATGAGCCACCTCACCCGGCTGCCATTAACTTCTTTTTACAGCAAACACTAAGCGTCCACCATATGCCAGATTGTATACTCTCTGATGAGGATCTGGTGATGAACAAGCCACAGTGCCTACTTTCACCTTACAGTGAAGAAGGCATATTGACAGATACTTGTTCTTCTATTAATAGGTGCCAGGATAGCTCCATGCCAGGACAGGAGTGAGCTCAGAGGTGCCTTTACCCTGTTTTGGGAGATGTTGGTCAGAGAAGGCTTCCAGGAGGAGGTGACATCTGTAATGAGGTTCTTTTTTTTTTTTTTTTTTTTTTTTTTTTTTGAGACGGAGTCTCGCTCTGTAGCCCAGGCTGGAGTGCAGTGGCCGGATCTCAGCTCACTGCAAGCTCCGTCTCCCGGGTTCACGCCATTCTCCTGCCTCAGCCTCCCGAGTAGCTGGGACTACAGGCGCCCGCCACCTCGCCCGGCTAGTTTTTTGTATTTTTCAGTAGAGACGGGGTTTCACCGTGTTAGCCAGGATGGTCTCGATCTCCTGACCTTGTGATCCGCCCGTCTCGGCCTCCCAAAGTGCTGGGATTACAGGCTTGAGCCACCGCGCCCGGCCTGTAATGAGGTTCTAAAAGTCTACAGGGAGTCAGTCAGGTGGAAGAATAGGGATGTGGCCCCTGGGCAGGGGCAGCTTGTCCAGAGACCCCATACTGAGAGAGAGCAGGCCAGGTTGAGGAACTAGAAATATTTCAGAATAGCTGAAGCTTAGCATGGGGGAGTTCTGAGGGCAGGAGGCAAGTGATGAAAGAGGCTTCTGTGGCAGAAGAGACCAGACCTTATATTTACTGTGTTAAAGAGTGCAGACTTAATTTTACGGGCAGTAGGGAAGATGTCCAGAAATGGAAATATCATGTCTTGATTTGCTTTTGAAAAGAGCCCTTTGGCTGGAAGGAGCATGGATTGGAAGTGATAAGCCTGGAAGCACAGAGACTGGTTTGGAGACTATTGTCGTGGTTCAGTTGATAGATGATGGCAGTGGTAGAGCTGAGAAGCTCTTTGAGGTTAAGAGCTTAGTGCTTTTCATGTCTTTAAACCTCACGCCTTGATCTTAAAAGAGCTAGCATATGTTTGTCGATATGACAACATAATAATAGACATTAGAGGCTGGGCGCGGTGGGTCATGCCTGTAATCCCAGCACTTTAGGAGGCCAAGGCAGGTGAATCACGAAGTCAGGAGTTTGAGACCAGCCTGGCCAACCTGGTAAAACCCTGTCTCTACTAAAAAAAAAATATATAAAAAATTAGCTGGGCATGGTGGCGGGCACCTGTAATCCCAGCTACTCGGGAGGCTGAGGCAGGAGAATTGCTTGAACCCAGGAGGCAGAGGTTGCAGTGAGCCGAGATCGCGCCACTGCACTCCAGCCTGGGAGACAGTACGAGACTCCATCTCAAAAAAAAAAAAAAAAAAAGCATTAGAGTGTTGAAACCGTGAAAGCATGATGATGAGATGTTATAGCTAACATTTATTAAGCCTTTAGTATATGCTGAGAACTGTTGTACACCATGGAATTCACTCTTCACAGCATTTCCTTTGACTCCTATAGTGGAGCCTCATATTCCACAAGGAGAAGCTGAGGCTCAGCCGGGTTAATTACTGTGCCCGAGGAACAACTGGGATTCAAATGAAGGTCTGTCCAATTCCAGAGCTCAGAATCTTAACTATGATATGCTATATCAGGGCTGGGCACAGTGGGTCAAGCCTGATTCCAGCACTTCGGAAAGTTAGGCAGAAGAATCGCTAGAGGCCAGGAGTTGGAGACTAGCCTGAGCAACATAGCAAGACCCTATCGCGACAGAAAAATTTAAACACAAACTTAGCTAGATGTGGTGGAACATGCCTGTAGTCCCAGTTACTGCAGACGCTGAGATGGGAGGATCCCTAGAGCCCAGGAGTTTAGGACTGCAGTGAGCCATGATTGTGCCACTGCACTCCAGCCTGGGTAACCCAGCAAGGTCCCATTGCTAAAAAAAAAAAAAAAAAAAAAAGCTATGTCATCTCTTTCTCCTCAAATCTAACAAATCATTTTTACTTTTTGTCATGTATGTATATATATATTTTTGTTTTTAATTAATTTATTTATTTATTTTTAAATTTTTTATTTTTATTAGAGATGGGGGTCTTACTATGTTGCCCTGACTGGTCTTGAACTCTTGGGCTCAAATGATCCTCTTGCCTCAGCCTCCCAAAGTGTTAGGATTACAGGTGTGAGCTACCACACCTGGTGTATTTATACTTAAAAAATTTTTTTTTGAGGCAGAGTCTTGCTCTGATTTCCAGGCTAGAGTGCAGTGATACGATCTTGGCTCACTGCAGCCTCCGTCTCACAAATTCAAATGATTCTCCTGCCTCGGCCATCCAAGTAGGTGGGATCACAGGCCCGCGCCACCATACCCGGCTAATTTTTGTATTTTTTGGTGGATATGGGGTTTGCCATGTTGCCCAGGCTGGTCTCGAACTACTGAGCTCAGGTAATCTGCCCACCTTGGCCTCCCAGAGTGTTGGGATTATAGGCATGAGCCACTGCACCCAACCACACATTCAGAGTAGGAAATAGGATAATTCTCTAAATATTTAATTCTAGTTGACTTTATAAATTTGTATTTTAGAGCTAGATGCAGTGGCTTACGCTGGTAATCCCAACACTTTGGGAGACTGAGGCAGGTGGAGTAGCTAGGACCACAGGTGTGCACCACCATGCCCAGCTAATTTTTTGTAGAGGTGGGGTCTTATCATGTTGCCTGGGCTGGTCTTGAACTCTTGGCCTCAAATGATCCTCCCGCCTCAGCCTCCCAAAGTGCTGGGATTACAGGTGTGAACCAGCATGCCTGGCCAGAAATAGCTTTTTAAGCATGCATTGTCTTTGGAGAAAATTGACAGAGAAGGGAATGGTAAAGTTTGTTTATACCCATTGTTTTCCCTGAATAGTGCTATGTTCAATCTGAAAGCATTATAATTAATGGGATTATGAAAGTTGCAGATACCAGGATGAAACCGCTTTTGTCAAAATAGGACAAGGAAGGTGTGAAGTAGAGGGAGCTCATGCTTACATGTCCGAGATAAGAACTATTTCCAAGGCTTTTCTAAAAACTCCACTAGAGGACAGGAGTGGTGACTCACACCTCCAATCCCAGCACTTTGGGAGGCTGAGGCGGGCGGATCACTTGAGGTCAGGAGTTCGAGACCATCCTAGCCAACATGGTGAAACCCCATCTCTACTGAAAACACAAAAATTAGCCGGGCATGGTGGTTAATTTTTGTCCCAGCTAGTCGGGAGGCTGAGGCAGGAGAATTGCTCGAACCTGGGAGGTGGAGGTTACAGTGAGCCAAGATCACGCCATTGCACTCCAGCCTGGGCGACAGAGTGAGACTCCATCTCAAAAAATATATATATAAATAAATAAATGAATAAAAACCCACTAGAAATCCCTTCATGTCTTTCATGAATCACCTGCTTTGCATGGCCTGCATGTTTTGCATGTGTATATATATTTCTATGACAAGGTTTATCAGTAGATATTTTTTTTTTTCTTTTTTTTTTTTTTTTTTTGAGACGGAGTCTTGCGCTGTCGCCCAGGCTGGAGTGCAGTGGCCGGATCTCAGCTCACTGCAAGCTCCGCCTCCCGGGTTCACGCCATTCTCCGGCCTCAGCCTCCTGAGTAGCTGGGACTACAGGCGCTGCCACCTCGCCCGGCTATTTTTTTGTATTTCTTAGTAGAGACGGGGTTTCACCGTGTTAGCCAGGATGGTCTCGATCTCCTGACCTCGTGATCCGCCCATCTCGGCCTCCCAAAGTGCTGGGATTACAGGCTTGAGCCACCGCGCCCGGCCACTTTTTTTTTTTTTTGGAGACAGGGCCTTGCTCTGTCACCCAGGCTGGAGTACAGTTGCACAATCATGGCTCACTGCTGCATCGAACTCCTGGACTCCAAATGATTCTGCTTAAGACTCCTGTAGTGGCTGGGACTGCAGGCACCTTCCATCGCTCCTGGCTAGTTAAAAAATATATATATTTTTTGGTAGAGATGGGGTCTTGCTATGTTGCGCAGACTGTTCTCAAACTCCTGGCCTCAAGTGATCCTCCTGCCTTGGCCTCGCAAAGTGATGGGATAACAGGTGTGAGCCACCTTGCCTGGCATAGACATTTTTTAGGACTATCATAATTCACATAAAATGCTCTGGAAAGAATACTTTCCCAGTAATGGCATCTCCACCAATGAACTGAAGACAGCGCTGGCTTTGATCCTTTGGGGAACTCATGAACTTGTTTATTTTATTTTATTTTATTTTATTTTTGAGACGGAATCTTGTTCTGTCACCAGGCTGGAGTGCAATGGCGTGATCTTGACTCACTGCAACCTCTGCCTCCCAGGTTCAAGTAATTCTCCTGCCTCAGCTTCCTGAGTAGCTGGGACTACAGGTGTGTGCTGCCACACCCTGCTAATTTTTATATTTGTAGTAGAGATGGAGTTTCACCATGTTGGCCAGGATGGTCTCGATTTCTTGACCTCGTGATCTGCCTGCCTTGGCCTCGTAAAGTGCTAGGGATTACAGGTGTGAGCCACTGTGTCTGGCCGTGAACTCTGTTTCTAAGCAACTTATATAAATCTCTCTCTTTCTGCTAATAAAAGCTTCCTTTTCCCCTTCTATCACCATATGTACTTGTGGCTTGCTGCATCCTGGATTATAATCCTTTTCTCCCATTCTCAAATAAACTCAACATGTTTGGAGATCATTTTTCTTTTTCTTTTTTTTTTTTTTTTTGAGACAGAGTCTCGCTCTGTCGCCCAGGCTGGAGTGCAGTGGCCGGATCTCAGCTCACTGCAAGCTCCGCCTTCCGGGTTTACGCCATTCTCCTGCCTCAGCCTCCGGAGTAGCTGGGATTACAGGCGCCCGCCACCTCGCCCGGCTAGTTTTTTGTATTTTTTAGTAGAGACGGGGTTTCACCGTGTTCGCCAGGATGTTCTCGATCTCCTGACCTCGTGATCCGCCTGTCTCGGCCTCCCAAAGTGCTGGGATTACAGGCTTGAGCCACCGCGCCTGGCCGATAATTTTTCTTTAATGTCTTTTTTTTTTTTTTAAAGGTTAACAGGATATGATGTCCATGTAACTGAAGTTAAGGTTACTATTTTTTACTTTTTGAGATGGAGTCTCACTCTGTTGCCCAGGCTAGAGGGCAGTGGTGTGATCTCGGCTAACTGCAACCTCCGCCTCCCTGGTTCGAGTGATTCTTCTGCTTCAGCCTCCCGAGTTGCTGGGATTACAGGTGCGCACCACCATGCCTGGCTAATTTTTTTATTTTTAGTAGAGACAGGGTTTCACCATGTTGGCCATGCTGGTCTCGAACTCCTGATCTCAGGTGATCCTCCCGCCTTGGCCTCCCAAAGTGCTGGGATTACAGGCGTGAGCCACTGTGCCTGGCCAAGGTTACTGTCTTAAGAAATTGGAAGTAATAGAGGAGACCAGCCCTTAAAAGGAATGGTAGAAGAGATTGGAAATAAGTGACTAAAGTGTGATGTGGGTGTGGTCTCAGGGTGGGGTGAGTGGTTGTGGCAGTAACTGGGAAAGGCATGGGGGCTGCCTAGTTTTTCTCAGAGGAGCCTCCTTAGAGGCAGGGTGAATCAGGCACCTCTGACAGAGTGCCAGAGGAAGTTCCCAGACCAGCCACCCTACAAGAGGCTGTCCTCTCGGCTACCACAGTGGGGTATTCAGTCATACCTTACAAAGCAGCCTCTAAAGGCCAGGTACTTGGCTTAGTGCTAGAAACCTGGCAGTGAACTAAGCAGCCACACTCCTGTTCTTGTAGAGCTTGTTGTCCTGGTGGTCTCCAGGAGGAGCTGGGCATTGAACAAGAAACGACAGCACTCAGTGTGGACACATGGAGTGTAACTGAGCTGCAGAGAAATGTAGGGTGTTGGGAAAGCATGGGACCAGGGACCTGAATTTGATTTTCTACAGGGACACATCTCCACAAAGGGGGCATTCAAGGACAAGGGGACCTTAGTATGGGCATGCATGTCCAAGTTGGGGAGATGGGGAGAGTATTCCAGACAGAACTGCAAGTGGGCAGGCCCCAGGGCAGCAGACAGTTTGGTGTGGGAGACTTTAAAGGAAGGCCAGGGTGGCCGGGCACAGTGGCTCACACTTGTAATCCCAGCTCTTTGGGAGGCCAAAATGGGCGGATCACCTGAGGTCAGCAGTTAGGTGGGTGTGGTGGTGGGTACTTATAATCCCGGCTACTCGGGAGGCTAAGGCAGGAGGCTGAACCTGAAAGGTGGAGGTTGCAGTGAGCTGAGATTGCACCACTACACTCCAGCCTGGGCAACAAAGTGAGACTCCATTTCAAAAAAAAAAAAAAAAAAAAAGGGAATGCCAGGGTGGCCAGGGCAGAGAGGGAGGGTGAGAGAGACGCAGGTGAGGGTGAGACTGGAGAGGTGGGTAGGGACTGATCATGCAGGGCCTTGTGGGCCATTATAAAGGTTTAGGATTTTTCCTAAAGTCAGTGGGAAGCCACTGAAAGGTATAAATGGGGGGAGTGATATTATCAGAGTTGCCTTTTTAGGATCCCATGCTGGCTATTGTAAATAGATTGGATAGGAAGGGGCAAGTGTAGATTTTTGGAGATCTATTTGGGGTCTATGCTGAAGTCCTGGCAGCAGATGAGCAGAGGGTTTTTGGCGTGCAGTGGTGGCCATTGGGGTGTAGTAAAGCGTGTGGGTTAGAGTTATATTTTGAAGGTTATTTGAATAGGAGTTAGTGATGGATTGAATGTGGGGAATGTGGGTTAAGGATGAGTAATTGGGAGACTGGAGATGCTATTAATGAAAGGGGAAAGATTTTCTTCCCACTTATTGGACTGGTTAACACATTCTCTTCCTTTAGTCCTTGGATCAGAGATTATTTCTTTTTAAAATTATTTTTATTTAAAAATAAAATTTTTTTTTGAGACAGGGTCTTGCTCTGTCACCAGGCTGGAGTGCAGTAGTGTGATCATGGCTCACTGTAGCCTCAACCTCCTAGGCCCAAGTGATACTCTGACTTCATCCTCCCAAGTAGCTGAGACTACAGGTGCTATTTTTTTTTTTTTTTTCAGGTAAAGTCTTGCTTTGTTGCCTAGGCTGGAGTGCAGTGGTGTGATCTCAGCTCGCCACAACTTCCGACTCCTGGGTTCAAGTGATTCTCTTGCCTCAGCCTCCTGAGTAGCTGGGATTACAGGCACGTGCCACCACGCCTGGCTAATTTTTGTATTTTAGTAGACATGGGGTTTCACCATATTGGCTAGGCTGGTCTTGAATTCCTGACCTCAAGTGATCCACCCGCCTTGGCCTCCCAAAGCGTTAGGATTACAGACGTATGCCACCATGCACAGCCCAATTTTTGTATTTTTTGTAGAGATGGGGTTTCACCATGTTGCCCAGGCTGGTCTTGAAATCCTGAGTCCAAGCAATCTGTCTACCTTGGCCTCCCAAAGTTCTGGGATTATAGGCGTGAGGCACCTTGCCTGGCCTAGTTTTATTTTTATTTTCAGACAGGGTCTCACTGTCACCCAGGCTGGAGTGCAGGGGTATGATCTCAGCTCAGCTCAGCAACCTCTGCCACCCAGGCTCAAGTGATCTCACCTCAGCTTCCTGAGGAGCTGATACTACAGGCATGCACTACCACTCCTGGCTAATTTTTATGTTTCTGTAGAGATGAGGTCTTGCCATGTTACCCAGGCTGATCTCCAACTCCAAGCTGATCTCCATCTCCAACTCAAGCGATCTCCCCACCATGACCTCCTTAGTGCTGAGATAACTGGCGTGAGCCGTTGCCTGGCTTTTTATTATTTTTATAATAAAAAGGGGGTCTTCACTGATCAAATCTTATCTTCTCATTAAAGCCCATGTTGACTTCTCTATTTGAAATTGCAACCCATCCCCAGCACTTTCAATCTCCCTTCTCCCTGCTCTAGCATTACCAGTTTTCCAACATACTATATAGTTTACTTATTTGTTATGCTTTTTGGTTTTTTTTGCCTATACTCTCTGGCTAGAATGAAAACTCTGCTTCAGATACTCCACCGCATGTATCTGAGTAAAAAAAAAAAAAAAAAAAAAAAAAAAAAAGAATGAAAACTTCCAGAGCAGGAATTTTTCTATGTTTTTTTTTCTTTTTTCTCTAATGTGTCCCAGGAGACTGGGACAGTGACTGGCACAGACTAGTCATTTAATAAATGTTTGTTAGATGAATGAATGTGCATGTATACTAATTTTTATGTTCAGGGAAAAGGAAAACAGGCCAGGAGCAGTGGCTCACGCCTGTAATCCCAACACTCTGAGAGGCCAAGGTGGGTGGATTACTTGAGATCTGGAGTTCAAGACCAGCCTGGCCAATGTAGTGAAACTCCCATATATATATATATATTTTTTTTTGAGATGGAGTCTTGCTCTTGTTGCCCAGGCTGGGGTACAATAGTGCCATCTTGCCTTACTGCAACCTCTGCCTTCTGGGTTCAAATGATTCTCCTGCCTCAGCCTCCTGAGTATCTGGGATTATAGGTGCCCGCCACCATGCCCAGCTGATTTTTGTATTTTTTAGTAGAGATGGCGTTTCACCATATTGGCCAGGCTGATCTCAATTCCTGACCTCAGGTGATCTGCCTGCATCGGCCTCCCAAAGTGCTGGAATTACAGGTGTGAACCATCGTGCCCAGCTGTAAAACTCCATCTTTACTCAAAATACAAAAATTAGCTGGTCGTGGTGGCAGACGCCCATAATCCCAGTTACTTGGGAGACTGAGGTGCGAGAATTGCTTGAATCCGGGAGTCAGAGGTTGCGGTGAGCCCTGCACTAGATGGCACTCCAGCCTGGGTGACAAAGCAAGACTGTCTCAAACACAAAAACAAACAAACATAAATAACCAACCAAAAGAAAAGGAAAAGAAACTACTGTGTGCTAGAAGCTTGAAGAAGGGAAGCCTGCTCTTGATAACAGAAGAGATTTTCTCCATTTGAATTTCTGACTCTTGTTTCCTTTATTTTCAGGCTGTAACAGAGGAGGAAATGATTTTGAATAGCCTCTCTCTGTGTTATCATAATAAGCTAATCCTGGCCCCAATGGTTCGGGTAGGGACTCTTCCAATGAGGCTGCTGGCCTTGGATTATGGAGCGGACATTGTTTACTGTGAGGTAAGGGCCTCTGATTTTCTGGGTGGGCTTCTCTACAAGTGCAGACTCCTCTTCATTTGTGTGTGGGAGTGGTCAGGAGTTAGGGGGCACAGAATGGGAATTGACTTTATAGGTGCTCACCAAAGGCTGGAGGAGATGAACATGTGTGACTTTGATGAGTCTTGTGCACCCTGCCAAGGCCCAGGAGCCTGGTAGCACGGAAGCGTTCTGGGATACCTTGGGCCGGGTGAATAGATAAGTTGCATGACGTGTCTGGGCAACACAGTGGGACCTTAACTCCATTTTAAAAAATTAAAGAGGCCTGGCACAGTGGCTTATGGCTGCAATCCCAGCACTTTGGGAGGCCAAGGCAGGCAGATCACCTGAGGTCAGGAGTTTGAGAC
Organism: Macaca mulatta; assembly: GCF_049350105.2. Taxonomy (NCBI): domain Eukaryota; kingdom Metazoa; phylum Chordata; class Mammalia; order Primates; family Cercopithecidae; genus Macaca; species Macaca mulatta. The sequence goes on from NC_133425.1 coordinate 63,609,345, forward strand.
CAGTCTGGATAACGTGGTAAAACCTTGTCTCTACTAAAAATACAAAAATTAGCTGGGCGTAGTGGTACATGCCTGTAGTCCCAGCTACTCGGGAGGGTAAGGCAGGAGAATTGCTTGAACCTGGGAAGTGGAGGTTGCAGTGAGCCAAGATCATGCCACTGAACTCCAGCCTTGGCAACAGAGTAAGACTCCATCTCAATAATAATAATAATAAAAATAAAAGATAAAAAGAGACTGGGCATGGTAGCTCATGCCGTAATACTAGCACTTCGGGAGGCCAAGGCAGGAGGATCACTTGAGCCTAGGAGTTTGAGACCAGCCTAGGCAATATAGTAAGACTCCATCTCTTTTTAAAAAAGTTTTTATATATTAAAAAAAATAACCCTGGTGTGGTGGCTCATACCTGTAATCCCAGCACTTTGGGAGGCTGAGACAGGAGGATTACTTGAGTCCAGGAGTTCGAGACCAGCCTGGGCAACATAGTGAAACCCTGTCTCTACCAAAAAATAAAAAAATAAAAAAGGTACAATAGAAAAAGAAAACCACTATGTAGAGAGAATGGAGGACTTAAGAGGAGATTGGGGGAAAACATACTCTTATGTGCTGGGTATGTGTGTTGGCGCATAGGAATCAATAACAGAAGACGTAAAAGAGTGAGAAAAATAGGCAAATTAAAAAGAGTATAGTGTCAGGGAAGGTAAAAGTCAGGTTTGTTAACCATGTCAGATAATGCAGAGAAATCCAGATGCAAAAAGACCAAGCAGGTATTTGATTTGAAAATTAGGCTCATGCCTATGGGAGGCTAGGTAGGAGGATTGCTTGAGCCCAGGAGTTCAAAACCAGCCCTAGCAACATAGTGAGACCTTGTTTCTTGAAAAAAAAAGCAAGGAAGGAAGGAAGGAAGGAAGAAGGGAGGGAGGGAGGGAGGGAGGGAAAAGAAAATTAGACCACTGGAGGACAGCTCTAGCACATAGACGTGAACACTCATGGAGTTAATGGCTTGAGGAGTGAATAGCAGGTGAGGGAATAGAAGTAGGGCTGCTGACTACCCCTTCAGTTAAGGGAGGTACAGGCAGGTAGCTTGAGGTGGGGGAAGTAGGGTGAAGTGAGTTGTTTCTAGATGACTTGCATGTTTGTAGTATAAGAGGAAGGAAGGCGTTAGAAGGAAGCCTGAAGGTCAGGGCTTGGTGAGGACAGGAATCTTTTTTTTTGTTTGTTTTTAAAGACAGTATCTCACTCTGCCTTCCCAGGCTGGAGTGCAGTGGTGCAATCTTGGCTCACTGCAACGTCTGCTTCCCAGGTTCAAGCGATTCTCCTGCCTCAGCCTCCCGAGTAGCTGGGATCACAGATGCCCACCTCCACGCCTAGCTAATTTTTGTATTTTTAGTAGAGATGGGGTTTTGCCATGTTGGCCAGGCTGGTCTTGAATCCCTGACCTCAGGTAATCTACCTGCCTCGGCCTCCCAAAGTGCTGGCATTATAGGCGTGAGCTACTGCACCTAGCCTTAGGGTTGTTTTCAAGCCCTTTGGAAGTTTAGGGCCCACGATTTATGTGATTACTTCAGTATGTGACCCTCCTAATTGGGCAAGACTTGGTTTTCCTAGTAAATGTGCCCATTCCTTTCTTCCAGGGTCGTGCTCCTGTATGGAGCAGAGGAAATATGAATTAAAATGTGTTAGCATTGTTTGATGTGCTCTTCCCTGATAGAGTCAGTGTAGGTTATGAATAAACAAAGGGGTCTCTACCTATTCAGAGACCTAAGCCTTCCACCCAGACCTGTCCCCTGTGGAGAGCAGACAGGCAGGCAGGTCAGCCTGGGTTGTGTAGGTGGCTGGGACTGGGCCCCAGGGCATGGCTGACTGTGGTGTCTGGTGCCCCCTGGTGGCTCCATGGTTGTTCTGCCGGTGAGCTTTGGAGTACCAGTTGCCTGGATGTTCTTACTGGAGCGGGGGAGTTCATCTGAGGTGGCCTATCCGTGGGATTAGATAATCAAATGACCCCACCCAGCTCACAGGACCTCGGGCATATCAGGCATGTAGGCACCTCCTTAAAAACCCCACAAAGTCACTGGGTGTGGTGGCTCACACCTGTAATCCCAGCACTTTGGGAGGCCAAGATGGGTGGATCACCTGAGGTCAGGAGTTTGAGACGAGCCTGAACAGCATGGTGAAACCCCGTCTCTACAAAAATACAAAAAATTAGCTGGACATGATGGTGCACGCCTGTAGTCCCAGCTGCTTGGGAGGCTGAGGTAGGAGAATCACTTGAACCTGGGAGGCGGAGGTTGCAGTGAGCTGAGATCGCGCCACTGCACTCCAGCCTGGGCGACAGAGTAAGACTCCGTCTCAAAACAAAACAAAACAAACAACCCACAAAGTCCTCAGCATCTGGAGGATAAGCCAATCTGTAAAGGTCAAGGGAGCAGTAGTCTTTCTACATCAGGGTCTGCCAGGAATTTTTGAGGAGTGATGACAGTTTTTTGGGAGGTGCTGCAGAGGCTGCGTTCCTGTTTCTTTTTATAAGAATGGTGGGATTTGGTGTTCCAGTCTGTGAAGAGACACTGACCTGTTAGACCTAAACTTCTTAGTAAGTAGGATCAAGGGAAAAGGCAGTGTTCTTAAGAGGCCCAGAGTCCCACAGTCCAGAGGCCCACAAATGATTGATTTAGGCTATGCACAGTAGCTCATGCCTGTAATCCCAGCACTTTGGAGACCGAGGCGGGCGGATCACCTGAGGTCAGGAGTTTGAAACTAGCCTGGCCAACATGGTGAAACCCTGTCTCTACTGAAAATACAAATTTAGCCGAGCATGACGGTGCATGCCTGTAATCCCAGCTACTTGGGAGGTTAAGGCAGGAGAATCGCTTGAACCCACAAGGCAGAGGTTGCAGTGTGCCCAGTGCACCATTGCACTCCAGCCTGGGTGACAAGAGCGAAACTCTGTGTCAAAAAAAAAAAAAAAAAAAGAGAAATGAGTGATTTTTTTAAAAGTTTTTTTTTTTCTTATTGTGACAAAAAACATTTAAGATTTACCGTCTTAACCATTTGTAAGTGTACTGTTCAGTAGTGTTATGGAGATTCACATTGTTGTGAAACAGATCTCTGGAACTTTTTCATCTTGTGAAACGGAAACCCTGTAGCCATTAAACAGCAATTCCCCCATTCCCCCTTTCCCAGCCACTGGTAACTGTCATTCTACTTTCTGTTTCTATGAATTTGATGACTTTAGATACCTTATATAAGTGGAATCATGTAGTATTTATTGTTTGTGACTGGCTTATTTCCCTTAGCATAATGTCGTCAAGGCTGACCTATGTTATGTTATAGCATGTGACAATATGATTTCCTCCCTATTTTTTTTTTGAGACGGAGTCTTGCATTGTTGCCCAGGCTGGAGTGCAGTGGCACGATCTCGGCTCACTGCAAGCTCCACCTCCCGGGTTCACACCATTCTCCTGCCTCAGCCTCCTGAGTAGCTGGGACTACAGACGCCCGGCTAATTTTTTTTTTTGTATTTTTAGTAGAGACGGGTCGTGTTAGCCAGAATGGTCTCATCTCCTGACCTCGTGATCCGCCCACCTTGGCCTCCCAAAGTGTTGGGATTACAGATGTAAGCCACCGCTCCTAGCTGATTTCCTTCCTTTTTAAGGCTGAATAGTACTCTATTGTATGTATATATCACGTGTGGTTTATCCATTCATCCATTAATGGCCATTAGGTTGCTTCTATCTCTTGCGATTGTGAATAATGCTGCTGTGAACATGGGTGTACAAATAATCTCTTTGAGACCCGGCTTTTAATTCTTTTGATTATATATCCGGAATTGGGATTGCTAGATCATATGGTAGTTCTATTTTTAATTTTTTGAGGACCCTCCATACTGTTTCTTATAACCATAATGGCTGCATCATTTTATAGTCCCACTAACAGCACACAAAGCTTCTGGTTTCTCTACATCCTCAGAAATGCTTGTTTGTTTGTTGTTTTTGAGACAGTCTTATCCTGTCGCCCAGGCTGGAGTGTAGTGACATGATCATAGTTCATTCCAGCCTGGAGCTCCTGGGCTCAAGGGATCCTCCTGCTTCAGCCTCCTGAGTAGCTGGGACTACAGGCTTTTGCCACCACACCTGGCTAATTTTATTTTATTTATTTATTTATTTAATACAGAGTCTTGCCCTGTCGCCCAGACTGGAATGCCATGGCATGATCTCAGCTCATTGCAACCTCTGCTTCCTCGGTTCAAGCAATTCTTGTTCCTCAGCCTCCTGAGTAGCTGGGATTACAGGCGTATACCACCACATCTGGCTAATTTTTGTATTTTTGTTAGAGATGGTGTTTTGTCATGTTGAGCCACCATGCCCAACCACGTCTGGCTAATTTTAAAATCTTTTGTAGAGATAGGATTTTGCTGTGTTGCCCAGGCTGGTCCCAAACAGGTGGCCTCAAGTGATCCTCTCGCCTGGGCCTCTCAAAGTGCTGGGATTGGCTGGGTGCAGTGGCTCACGCCTGTAATCCCAGAACTTTGGGAGGCCGAGGTGGGTGGATCTCGAGGTCAGGAGTTTGAGACCAGCCTGGGCAACATGGTGAAACCCCATCTCTACAAAAATACAAAAATTAGCCGGGCGTGGTGGTGCGCGTCTGTAATCCCAGCTACTCGGGAGGCTGAGAATTGCTTGAACCCATGAGGCACAGGTTGCAGTGAGCCGAGATCACGCCATTGCACTCCAGCTCTGGGTGTCAGAGCAAGACTGTGTCTCAGGAAAAAAAAAAAAGTGCTGGGATTACAGGTGTGAGCCACCATGCCTGGCCCACTTACTGTTTTTCTGATGGTAGCCATCCTAATGGGTATGAGGTGATACTTCATTGTGGTTTATTTCTCTGATTAGTGATGGTTAGTGATGGTGAATATATTTTTATATGCTTTTTTGGCCATTTGTATGTCATATTCACCCAGAATAGGGAATTTTTAAAAAACAAAAAAAAATTAAAAATTATTTATTTACAAAGAAATAATTTCTTTCTTTCTTTTTTTTTTTTGAAACGGAGTCTGTCTCTATTGCCCGGGCAGGAGTGCAGTGGCATCATCTCAGCTCACTGCAACCTCCATCTCCTGGGTTCAAGCAATTCTCCTGCCTCGGCCTCCCAAGGAGCTGGGACCCCACGCCTGCTTAATTTAGGTATTTTTGGTAGAGACAGGGTTTTGGCATGTTGGCCGGACTCGTATTGTGCTCCTGGCCTCAAGTGATCCTCCTGCCTTGGCCTCACAAAGTGCTGGGATTACAGGCTTGAGCCACTGCACTGGGTCTGAGGTCTTGTAAAAATCAATTAATCATAGATGTTTTGATTTATATCTGGACTCTCATTTCTGTTTTGCTGGTCTGTATGTCTACGTGTATGCCAGTACCACAGCCTTTTTTTTTCTTTCTTCTTACTGGTGAATTGAGGACACAACACAGTCTTGATTATTGTAGCTTGGTAGATTTTAAGATCGGGAAGTATACATTCTCCAACTTTGTTCTCTCTTTCAAGATTGTTTTGTCTAATCTGGGTTTTTTGCATTGCTATATGAATTTTAGGATCAGCTGGTCAATTTCTGCCAGAAAGGCAGCTGGGATTTGATAGAGTTTGCATTGAATCTGTAGATTAGTTTAGGGATTATTGCTGTCATAACAATATTTAGTATTCCAATCCATGAACATGAGATGTCTTTATTTAGGTATTCTTTAATTAATTAATTATTATTATTTTTTTTTTGAGATGAGGTCTCACTCTTACTCAGACTGAAGTACAGTGGCATGATCTCAGCTCACTGCAACCTCTGCCTCCTGGGCTCAAGCCATCCTCCTGCCTCAGCCTCCTGAGTAGATGGGACTATAGCCATGCACCACCCCACATGGCTAATTTTTGTATATTTTTGTAGAACTGGGGTTTTCACCATGTGGCCCATGCTGGTCTCGAACTCCTGATCTCAAAGTGATCTGCCTGCCTAGGCCTCCCAAAGTGCTGGGATTAAAAGCATGAGCCATTGGGCTGGGTCAGGTCTTCTTCGATTTCTTTCAACAGTGTTTCATAGTTTTCAGTATGTGAGTCTTATACTTCTTTTTTTGAATTATTTCTTATGTGTTTTATTTTTATTTATTTTTTATTTTTTGAGACACAGTCCCACTCAGTTGCTCAGGTTGGAGTGCAGTGGCGCAATCTTGGCTCACCACAACCTCTGCCTCCCGGGCTCAGGCCATTTTCCTGCCTCAGCCTCCCGAGTAGCTGGGATTACAGGTGCCCACCACCATGCCCGGGTAATATTTATGTTTTTAATAGAAACAGGGCTTCACCATGTTGGCCAGGCTGATCTTAAACTCCTGACCTCAGGCAGTCTGCCTACCTCGGCCTCCCAAAGTGCTGGGAATATAGGTGTGAGCCACTGTGCCCAGCCGTTTTATTCTTTTAGCTGTTATTACAAATGGAATTTCTTAATTTCAGTTTTGGATTGTTCATTATATAAAATATAATTGATTTTTGTGTATTGATCTTGTGTCCTTGACCTTGCTGAACTTGCTTATTAGCATGTATTTTCTCTTTCTGTCTCTCTGTGTCTCTAGTGTCTGTATGGGTGGGGGAAACTTCCATAGGCTTTCTATATACAAGATCACATTGGCCCGGCGTGGTGGCTCACACCTGTAATCCCAGCACTTTGGGAAGCTGAGGTGGGTGGATCACCTGTGGTTGGGAGTTTCAGACCAGCCTGGCCAACATGATGAAACCCCGTCTCTACTAAAAAAAAAATACAAAAAATTAGCCAGGCATGGTGGTGGATGCCTGTAATCCCAGCTACTAGGGAGGCTGAGGCAAGAGAATCGCTTGAATCCAGGAGGCAGAGGTTGCAGTGAGCCGAGATCGTGCCACTGCACTCCAGCCTAGGCAACAAGCACGAAACTCCGTCTTAAAAAAAAAGCAAGAAAAAGATCAAATCATCTGCAAATATAGTTTTACTTTCTCCTTTCTAATATGAATGCCTTTTATTTTATTTTTCTGCTTAATTGTCCTGGCTGGAACTTTCTTTTTTTTTTTTTTTTTTTTTGAGAGGGAGTCTCGCTCTGTCGCCCAGGCTGGGATGCAGTGGCCGGATCTCAGCTCACTGCAAGCTCCGCCTCCCGGGTTTACGCCATTCTCCTGCCTCAGCCTCCCGAGTAGCTGGGACTACAGGCACCCGCCACCTCGCCTGGCTAGTTATTTTTTGTATTTTTTAGTTGAGATGGGGTTTCACCTTGTTAGCCAGGATGGTCTCGAACTCCTGACCTCGTGATCCGCCCGTCTCGGCCTCCCAAAGTGCTGGGATTACAGGCTTGAGCCACCGCACCCGGCCTGGAACTTTCTTTTCTTTTTTTTTTTTGAGACGGAGTTTTGCTCTTGTTGCCCAGGCCGTGGACTGGAGTGCAATGGCATGATCTCGGCTCACTGCAACCTCCGCCTCCTGGGTTCAAGTGATTCTCCTGCCTCAGATTCCTGAGTAGCTGGGATTATAGGCATGCACCACTATGCTCGGCTAATTTTTGTATTTTTAGTAGATACAGAGTTTCACGATGTTAGTCAGGCTGGTCTTGAACTCCTGAGCTCAGGTGATCCACTGCCTTGGCCTCTCAAAGTGCTGGGATTACAGGCATGAACCACTGTGCCCGGCCTGGAACTTTCAATATAATGTAGATTATAAGTGACAAGAGTAGATATACTTGTTTAGTTCCTGTTCTTAGGGGGAAAGCTTTGTTTTTCATCATTTAATATGTTGTTAGCTGTGGGTTTTTCATAGATGCCTTCAGCAAGTAAAGAAAGTTTTTTTCTATTCCTAGTTTGTTGAGTGTTTTTATCATGAAAGGGTGTTGGATTTTGTCAGAAAATTTTTGTGTTTATTGAGAAGATCATGTGGTTTTTGCTTTTTATTCCATTGATATGGTGCATTATATCAGTTGATTTTTGGATTTTACACCAACCAGGGATAAATCCTACTTGGTCATGGTATAGAATCTTTTTATGTGTTGCTGGACTTGGCTTGCTACTATTTTGTTATGGATTTTTTGTTTTTGGTCTTTATGAGAAATATTGATTATTATATTTCTTTTCTTGTGATGCCTTTGGTTTTGGTACCAGGGAAATGTTGGCCTCAACTAATGAGTTTGAAAGTGTCAGCTGGGTGCAGTGGCTCACACCCGTAATTCCAGCACTTTGGGAGGCGAAGGTGGGTGGATCACGAGGTCAGGAATTCGAGAACAGCCTGGCCAACATGGTGAAACCCTGACTGTACTAAAAATACAAGAAAAGATTAGCTGGGCGTGGTAGTGCACACCTGTAATCCCAGATACTTCGGAGGCTGAGGCAGGAGAATTTTTTGATTCTGGGAGGCAGAGATTGCAGTGAGCTGAGATTGAGCTGCTGCACCCCAGCCTGGGTGACAGAGTGAGACTCTGTTTCAAAAAAAAGAAAGTGTTACCTCTTTTTCTGTTATTTGGAAGAGTTTGTGCAGGATTGGTCCTTTAATCATTTGGTAGAATTTACCAATAAGGCATTTGGTCCTGAGCTTTTCTTTGTGGGAAACTTTATTTTTAAAAATTTTTTTGAGATGGAGTCTCACTTTGTTGCCCAGCAGGCGGGAGTTCAGTGGTGTGATCTCGTCTTACTGCAACCTCCGCCTCCCAAGTTCATGCGATTTTCCTGCCTCAGCCTCCTGAGTAGCTGGGATTACAGGTGCCCACCACCACACCTGGCTGATTTTTGTATTTTTAGTAGAGACGGGGTTTCATCATGTTGGCCAGGCTGGTCTTGAACTCCTGACCTCAGGTGATCCGCCCTCCTTGGCCTCCTGAAGTGCTAGGATTACAGGCGTGAGCCACAGTCCCTGGCCTGGGAAACTTTTTAATTTTAAAATTTACTCTTATTTTCAAAATTTTAGGTTCAGGGGTGTATATGAGGATTTGTTACAAGGGCACTATGTGTGATGCTGAAGCTTTGGGCTTCTATTGATCCTGTCACCCAGATAGTGAACATAATACCCAATAGGATGTTTTTCATCGCTTGCCCCCTCTCTGCTTCCTGCCTTCCGAAGTCTCCAGTATCTGTTGTTCCCATCTTTATGTTCGTGTGTACCCAATGCTTAGCTCCCGCTTATAAGTGAGAACATATGTTATTTGGGTTTGTTTCTGTATTAATTTGCTTAGGATAATGGTCGCCAGCTGCATCTATATTGCTGTAAAGTACATGATTTCATTCATTTTTTTTTTTTTTTTTTTTGAAACGGAGTCTCCCTCTGTTGCCCAGGCTGGAGTGCAGTGGCATGATTTCAGCTCACTGTAGCCTCCGCCTCCTGGGTTCAAGCAATTCTGCTGTCTCAGCCTCCCCAGTAGCTGGGATTACAGGCCCGTGCCACCACGCTTGGCTAATTTTTGTTGGCATAAGCCAACTGTGCCCAGCCTTAATTTCTTGTTTTAGGTCTGTTCCCATTTTTTATTTCTTCAGTCAGATTCAGTAGTGTGTGTCCATTTCATGTAGGTTATCTAATTTTTTGGCATACAATGGTTTATATTATTTCCTTATAATCCTTTTTATTTCTTTAAGATCAGAAGTAATGTTTTCTCTCTCATTCTGATTTTATTTATTTATTTATTTTTGAGATGAGATCTTGCTCTGTTGCCAGGCTGGAGTGCAGTGGCGCCATCTCGGCTCACTACAACCTCCGCCTCCTGGGTTCAAGCGATTCTCCTGCCTCAGCCTCCCAAGTAGCTGGGATTACAGGCACACGCCACCACACCCAGCTAATTTTTGTATTTTTAGTAGAGATGGGGTTTCACCATGTTGGCCAGGCTGGCCTTGAACTCCTGACCTCATGATCCGCCCACCTCAGCCTCCCAAAGTGATGGAATTACAGGCGTGAGCCACCGCGCCTGGCCTCTCTCATTCTGATTTTAATAATTTGAGTCTTCTCTCTTTTTTTCCACTGGTAGTCTAGCTAAGAGTTTGTCAGTTTTGTAGATATTCTCAAATAACAAAGTATTTTTGTTGTTGTTGTTGTTGTTTTTTCGCGAGATGGAGTCTTGCACTGTCGCCCAGGCTGGAGTGCAGTGGCGTGATCTCAGCTCACTGCAACCTCTGCCTCCCGGGTTCAAGTAATTAGCCTGCCTCAGCCTCCTGAGTAGCTGGGATTACCACCATGGCCAGCTAATTTTCGTATTTTAGTAGAGATGGGGTTTCACCATGTTGGCCAGGGTGGTCTTGAACTCCTGACCTCAAGTGAGCTGCCTGCCTCGGCCTCCCAGAGTGCTGGGATTAGACATGAGCCACTGTGCCCAGTGTGTTTTCTTTTTAAGACAGGTGTCGGCCAGGCGCGGTGGCTCAAGCCTGTAATCCCAGCACTTTGGGAGGCCGAGACGGGAGGATCACGAGGTCAGAAGATCGAGACCATCCTGGCTAATACGATGAAACCCCGTCTCTACCGGGCGAGGTGGCGGGCGCCTGTAGTCCCAGCTACTCGGGAGGCTGAGGCAGGAGAATGGCGTAAACCCGGGAGGCGGAGCTTGCAGTGAGCTGAGATCCGGCCACTGCACTCCAGCCCGGGCGACAGAGCGAGACTCTGTCTCAAAAAAAAAAAAAAAAAAAAAGACAGGTGTCACTCTGTTGGCCAGGGTGGTATGCAGTGGCACAATGACAGCTCACTGCCACCTTGACCATCTGGGCTTAAGCGATTCTCCTGCCTCAGCATCCCATGTAGCTGGGACCACAGGCACATGCCACCATGCCCAGCTGTTTTAAAAATTTTTTGTAGAGACAAGGTCTCACTTTGTTGCCCAGGCTGGTCTTGAACTCCTGAGCTCAAGCAATCCTCCCGCTTCAGTTTTCTAAAGTGTAGGGATTACAGACGTGAGCCATCATGTCTGGCCAGAGTTTGTTGTTGTTTGTTTGCTTAGTGACTATTCTGAACTAATTTTGTAAGGCCTGTGTTCTTTGCCATGTGTGGCCTATAAAGTTCTCCTGGGTTAGCTTAATTGTTAGCTAATGTTTGGACAGAGATTTCTGTAAATACTTGGAACCAATAAACTTCCCAATCTTTGATGTGATACATGTCTTACTTTTTCCTGTTCCACTCCCTACCAAAGCTCAGTTTGGCTACTGAATTTATTTTTATAAGCACAGGCCATTCAGTCCTTCCTACTTGTCCACTTGCCTTGTTGCCTGTCCCTGCAACTAGGATCACTGGCTAGGGGCTCTGAGTTGGGCTCTGCCCATCCCTTGGGATGCCACACTGATTTTTGGGGGTTGGATGTCAACCATATCCGAACTGCTTGGTTGTGGTGATTTGTTTGTTCAGGCCTAGTGGGCATCAGATATTTGATGACCTGAATACTGCATGGAGAGAATGGCCACAGAAACACCTAGAGCATTTCTTAACCTGATGGTGGGTATGCTGGGGTAAGTCCCATGGACACTATGGGGATTCTTTCGCCATTGTCCCTAGGTACTCCCATGAGTGAGTAGGAGGTCATTGTGCCCACCTGGCTGGGGTTGTGACCTGCTGGGGCTCACAGGGAGTCAGTGTGGGGGTTAGTACTAGGAGTGAGTGCCTCTTCTTTTCTTTTCTTTTCTGGACTCCCAGAATCCATGGGCATGAACTTCTGGGCAGTGTGACAGGTGTGTGCTGAGATTATGATAGAGCAAAGCAGAACAGTCTTGTCTCCAATTAAGAATTAGAGAATCTCAGTGCTCCGGCAGATAGGAGATTTTCCTCCATTTTTGTGATGTGATTTTGAAGAAACCCCCCTTTTTCTTTCTTTCCTGAGTCTGTTTGAGTATCTCCAGAGTTGAGCACCTCACCCTTTTCATTTCCACATAGCGTGACCCATGTTGGATAGAGGTTTTAGACTTTTCTTTCCTGTGTTCATCTCAGATCTTCCTCCCTTTGCTTCTATTCACTGGTTCCAGTTTTGTTCTTGGATGTTTCTTAGGAGCCCTTCAATGCCTGCCCTTTGCTTAGGGATAGGTGGGATATTCTTTGATGGGGTGAACTTCTGCTGAGACCAGTAGGTGAGAAAAATTTCCAGGTGACTACATCCTGGATGATTATCGTCTTTCTGGCTAAGTGGTTCATTCATTCTCGGCTCCAAACATCTCCAAGTTTCCTGGGAAGAGCAGCTAATTTAGGGTAGCTCACTCTGGCTCCTGCTTGCCATACTTGGGTGGGGAGGATAGCACTACATGTCCCAAAAGCTGTGGTTTATTGTTGGTAGTAGGGCGACTGGCCAAGCGATCCTCATTGGGTGTGTGATGAAAATCCTTCATGCCCAGAGCCTACATATTCAGGACTGACAAGCGTCCTCTGATTCCTCTGCAGGAGCTGATCGACCTCAAGATGATTCAGTGCAAGAGAGTTGTCAATGGTGAGTACAGATCTGGCTTCAGACTGATGCATGTGCCCTGCTGGGCTCAAGCAGCACTGCCACTGCCCTTGCCTGGGGTGAAAGTGTCTTGCCTGGCTTCATTGAGTAATTTTGTAGATCAGATGCTCCCTTGAGAGCAGTCACTGATCTCCAGAGGCCATGACAAAAAGCCTGATGTGAAACGGGCTAAGAGTGCCTTTCACTCACAGGCTTGCTGGCATAGAAATCACCATGTATCATAGCATAGGAGGAACTCTAGGAGCTTTGGAGTCAGGATGGCTTTAGCATTGGCCCTGGCTTGGCCACTTGCTAGGTGTGTGACCTTGGGCAGGCCATATGACCTCTGTCTGCCTCAGTTACTTTATCTGTAAAATGAAATCATAGTCTTTGCTTTACTGAAATCATAGGGTTGGAGTGAGGACCAAATAAGATAAGGTACATGTAAGTGCTGTGGACACCCTGTGCTCTGTGCAAATATGATTGTGATGAATTGTAGTTTTGCTGATACTTTATTGATGAGGCTGATTCTATTTTGATTAGAGTTGTGGTATATTCCTTGAGGTTTTTGATACATGTGTATATGCTCGTGGAATCCTTTTTTTTTTTTTTTTTTGAGATGGGATCTCCCTCTATGACCTAGGCTGGAGTGCAATGGCACAGTCTTGGTTCACTGCAACCTCTGCCTCCCAGGTTCAAGCAATTCTCCTGCCTCAGCCTCCCAAGTTGCTGGGATTACAGGGGCATGCCACCACACCCAGCTAATTTTTGTATTTTTAGTAGAGAAGGGGTTTCACCAATGTGGCCAGTCTGGTCTTGAACTCCTGACCTCATGATCCACCTGCCTTGGCCTCCCAAAGTGCTGGGATTACAGGTGTGAGCTGCCACACCTGGCTGAATTGTTTTAAATGTATATATTTTTTTCTGTGTGATAAAAAATTCAATATTACAGATCTGTATAACCTAGAAAATGAAAATCCTCCATAATCCTCTACCTAAAGAGGTAATCAGAAAGAGAAATAATGTATGTTTTTCTATACATATAGTAAATAATGTGTGTGTACAAAATATGATATGTTTATCCCTCTTCTAGGTCAAAGATAAGGAGAAAAAAATGTATCTGTATCTATATCTATATCATCTATCTCTCCACCCCATGAGATCATACAACACATGTTGTTTTGCCATTTGCTTATCTACTAGGTCATTTGCCCATGTCAGTACCTAGGGGCAACTATGACAGAATTGATTTTACCAGAGCCTTAACAGGGGTTCCCAGTGTTTTGCTGTTATAAACAGAGTTGCATTATAAACACACAAAGATTTTGTGGTTCTTCTCTCACACATCTTACTGCCAGTCATGAGCTGTCTCTGTCAGTGATACTTTGATTACCTCTCTCAACATGTCACGCCTTTACCCCACCCTAAAAACCTTCTCATCTGTTTAGTGCTGGGATGATAATAACACCATCCATGTATGGAAATGCTTTAAGTGCGTCAAAGATCTCATTTATTCCTAAAGACAGGCTTTGAGGTAGGCATATTCTCCCATCTGCCATGTTCAGTCTTTTTCATGTCTAGTGATCTTTGAAAGGTAATAATGGTAGCAACTATTTGTGGAGCTTCTTTAGGAAGCTGACAGATAAAATACAGTTGCTTCTCATTATGCACAGTTGTTGTTTCTGTAAAGTTGCTTTAAACATCAGATGAGCAGATACTGAACCACTGACCCTGGGGGAAACAAAGGTTTAGGTTTGTGCAAACCTCTGGTCATACGTTCATCAACTCGTCAGTCCATAACTTTTGTTATGTGTTTCTTTGTTTTTGTTTGGTTTCTTTTTTGTGACCAGGTCTCACTCTATTGCCCTGGCTGGAGTGTAGTGGTGTGAGCATAGATCACCGCAGCCTCAAACTCCTGGGCTCAAATGATCATCCTGCCTCAGCCTTCCAAGTAGCTAGGACTTCAGGTGCACACCTTCATGCCCAGCCAATTTTTAAATTTTTTGTAGAGATGGGGTTCTTGCTGTGTTCCCTAGCTGGTCTCAAACTCCTGGCCTCAAGTGATCCCCCTGCCTCAGCCTCCCAAAATACTGGGATTACAGGACTGAGCCATCACACCAGCCATGTGTTTCTGTTTAAAGGCATATTATTTAATATATACCATTGATTCGCTAACACTGAACTCCCTAACATGGGTAATTGTGCTATAATTTCAGGCCTAAACAAAGCTTATTCAAGATGTATATTTTCTCCGTAAGGCCCATGACAGTCTTCTTGTGCTTAGGAACATTAGACAGCATTTCAGCAGTATGGTTGGGACCATTTTATTTTATTTTTTTTGAGATGCACTCTCACTCTATAGTCCAAACTAGAGTGCAGTGGCGCGATCTTGGCTCACTGCAACTCCGCCTTCCCAGCTCAAGAGATACTTGTGCCTCAGCCTTCCAAGTAATTGGGACTACAGGTATGCACCACCACACCCAGCTAATTTTGTGTGTGTGTGTTTCAGTAGAGACTGAGTTTTACCATGTTGCCCAGGGTGGTTTCGAACTCCCTGACCTCAGGTAACCCACCTGCCTTGGCCTGCCAAAGTGCTGGGATTACAGGTGTGAGCCACCGCACCTGGCCACTTGGGACCATTTTAAACAGTGAGATCACCAACAAAAAGCATAAACATGCAGAAATGTGGCATGAAATATACCACAAAAGGGCCACTTGTTGACAGTATGAGAGCTGAAGGGAGAAGACAGAGCATCACCTTGTTTGACCTCAGCTGGGAACATGCACAACGGGCAACTCAAAACTTTCACCACTCTGTTGCTGTCGTTGGATGACCATGAAAACATCACAAGTATTGATTTTGGGGTCACGAATAAATGTTAGCAAATAGGCACATTTGCAAATATGCAACTATGAATAGTATAGGAGACTGATTGTTATATAGTAACCTTCCACTAGCAGCACCTGTCTCACTGTAAGTAAATAGTAAATTTGCTGAACTTCAGAGTGATGTTTTCTGGGAAAATTTGGGCCAAAACTGAAACAGACAAACATTTTTTTTTTTTGAGACAGAGCTTCCCTCTGTTGCTCAGGCTGGAGTGCAGTGGCACAATCTCAGCTCACTGCAACCTCTGCCTCCCAGGTTCAAGCGATTCTCCTGCCTCAGCCTCTTGAGTAGCTGGTATTACAGGCACCCTCCACCATGCCCAGCAATTTTTTGTATTTTTAGTAGAGATGGGGTTTTGCCATGTTGGCTAGGCTGGTCTTGAACTTCTAACCTCACGTGATCCACCTGCCTTGGCCTCCCAAAGTGCTGGGATTACAGGCGTGAGCTACTGCTACGTATGTACATTTTGTTTCAACTTTTTTTTTTCCCCCAAGACGGAGTCTTGCTCTGTCCCCCAGGCTGGAGTGCAATGGCCGGATCTCAGCTCACTGCAAGCTCCGCCTCCTGGGTTCACGCCATTCTCCTGCCTCAGCCTCCCGAGTAGCTGGGACTACAGGCGCCCGCCACCTCGCCCGGCTAGTTTTTTGTATTTTTTAGTAGAGACGGGGTTTCACCGTGTTAACCAGGATGGTCTCGATCTCCTGACCTCGTGATCCGCCCATCTCGGCCTCCCAAAGTGCTGGGATTACAGGCTTGAGCCACCGCGCCCGGCCCCTGTTTTAACATTTTAAACACAGCAAAATGTTAACCACCATTCGGAAAAAGTGCATTAAACACAAACATGCAGTTGAACAAGTAATTGCAAAACGAACAACCATCACCCAGGTCAGGAAATAGACCATTGTCATCATCACAGAAGCCTCCCATGTGCATAGTTATTTTTGGTAAGAATGGTATACATTTAGGATCTCTTTCCCCTCCAAGCTTATACTCTGGCCGTGTTTTCTTCCAGGACTTAGGCTAGGGTTGAATTTGCATCTTCATTGAGTGACGCTATGTGTTTGTGTTTTCTTGCAGAGGTGCTCAGCACAGTGGACTTTGTCGCCCCTGATGATCGAGTTGTCTTCCGCACCTGTGAAAGAGAGCAGAACAGGGTGGTCTTCCAGATGGTGAGAGATGCCATTGCTGCATACCCTCCCGAGTCTCACCATCCCCTGGGATTTCCCAACTCATGCCCTGTGCCAGGCCAGTGTTGAATACCTGGGGTACATTGCACAACGATGGCTTCCTGAAGATCCGCTTTAATGTTTTCCAAAGAGCCAGTCATGAGTAATTACACTATTGGAGACGGTTTATGGAAATCAAACTATCACAGTCATGTATGCCTCTAGTCTCAAATTTAATTTACTTACTTGTAGGAATTGTCTGTTTGGCATGATTTCTCTATTGTTTTAATCCCTAGCATTGATTACTCAGATCATAGTCTTTGTTTTTATGTAGTGTATATATATTTCTCATAGAAAGAAATTAGGATTTTTCAAGAGTAGTTAAGATTTGTATTTGAGTTGTGATGACTCTATGGTGCTCTTCTGTCACTTTGGGAATTTCTTGGTACTTTTTCAGAAACATCCTGAATGATGTTTAGGTTTCTAAAAAATTGATAATAATGGGTAACCATGTGATAAAGCAAATCTAGCAAAATGTTAATTGTAGAATCTAAATGGTGAGTGTTTGAATGGTCACTATAAAATGTTTTCAAGTTTTTTATATGTTTGGGTGTAATCATAGTATTGATAACATTTTCTCAACCTTCCAAGTCCACCTTTTTCTGCTGGCAGCAAGCTAGTCTAGTGGGCTAGCTGTTTAAGAGAAAGCCAGCCTGACTCTGTTATTGGTGTGTGGGGTGTGTGTGTGTATGTGTGTGCTGCATGGGTGTGTTTGTCAGTGCATGTGTATCTGTATCAGGGCAGTGGTTGATGCAGCCTCTTGTGTTCCCAGGGGACTTCAGACGCAGAGCGAGCCCTTGCTGTGGCCAGGCTTGTGTAAGTTCTTCCTCCGTCTTTAGCACTGCCTTTGCCTCTCCTTTGAGCTGTGAGGGTTTAATGTCCTGGTGACTTTGGAGTTGACCCACCCTTCTGCCTCCTAGCCCATTACGTTCTATTTCCAGGTTAATAGTGTCTGGTTTCCGGCCAGGCACGGTGACTCATGCCTGTAATCCCAGCACTTTGGGAGGCCAAGGCAGGTGGATCATGAGGTCAAGAGATCAAGACCATCCTGGCCAACATGGTGAAACCCTGTCTCTACTAAAATTACAAAAATTAGCCGGGTGTGGTGGTACACACCTGTAGTCCAAGTTGCTCACGAGGCTGAGGCAGGAGAATCTCTTGAACCCGGGAGGCAGAGGTTGCAGTGAGCTGAGATTGCACCACTGCACTCCAGCCTGGTGACAGAGCAAGACTCCGTCTTAAAAAAAAAAGAGTGTCTGGTTTCCTTCTGTTTGTGGCATCCAAGGGCTGGCCTGGAACTCATGTGTACCCTCAGTGCCCTAGATCTCAGAGACCCTCTATGCGTATTGTGGGGAGCTGTATTTTTGTAGTTATTCATGAAACTCCCTTTCCAGGGACCCCAATGACTATGAGTCCTAAAGCTTTAAGTATCAAAGTATAGGTAAGACATATTGCTTCCTGAATTAACAAAGACAGGAAGCCTGGGGAACACAGGCAGACCTCATCTCTACAGAAAAGGTGGTGCATGCCAGTGGTCTCAGCTACTTGGAAGGCTGACGTGCAAGGATCACTTGGGCCCAGGCTGCAGTGAGCCTCCATTGTGCCACTGGACTCCAGCCTAGGGAACAGAGTGAGACCCTGTCTCAAAAACAAAAACAAAGGCAGGAGAGTGCGCTATAGTTTGTGATAGGTTTTGAAGTTAAGACAGATCTGGTTTGGAATTCTGATTTTGCTACTTGTTAACTGTGTGACCTGAGATAAGTTACTTAACCTTAATGAGAACCTAGTTTTCTCACCTATAAAATAGTGCTACCAACCTCTGACATAGGGAAAGGTAAATGAAGTAATGTATGTAAATGTCTTTGCAGCATGTGGTACATAATGAGATCTTAGTAAGTGTTAGCTATTGTTATCATTACAAAGAGAGTGAGAGGGAACTCAGGCAGTTATTGCTGCTGATCACGGACTATTAACATGTATTAATATTTAGGTTGATGCAAAAGTAATTGCGGTTTTTGCCATTACTTTCAGTGGAAAAAAACACAGTTACTTTTGCACCAACCTAATACATACCAGACAGTGCTAGAACTTCCACCAGAAGCTGTCGTCTGGGAAAGGGCTCTTAGGCTCATGTCACTTTTCTGCATTGACAAATGACTTTTACTATTTCAGCCAAGTTCAGTGTGCCCATCTGAGTTATCTGATACAACTCCAAAGTAGCAAAGTCCTCTGCATCTAGCCCTTTGTAAATGTGTGCACACGTTATATCTTTTCTCTGGATTTCTGCTCAGATGAGGCAGGTGCACATTTTAGGGATGGATTTCTTTCCCATTTTTTAGCTTCTGTCATTGGGGGTTGGTGTGTTTCATAGGGTCAGGGACAGGGTAAGAGGTTCATGAGCACAGGCCCATCCATGCCTTTAATTTTACCTTCTTTGCTCTAATTCAATATTTATTACCTTTACTCCTTCATCCTTTTCCAGAGAAAATGATGTGGCTGGCATTGACGTCAACATGGGCTGTCCAAAAGAATATTCCACCAAGGTAAACTGGTTTCTTTATACTCCTAATGTGGGATGTATATTGTAGGATGTAAATGTACAATATAGGATGTACATGTACATGTAAATGTAGGATGCAGATTAAGAGGCTAACAAGACATAATTAAGTATAGTACCTAACTCTGGATTGGATTCTGTACTAGATGGGGGAAATGCTCAAAAAGATATTGTTAGATGAACTGACAAAATTAGAATAGGGACCATAGTATATTAGCTAAATATGCTGTATCAATGTAAACTTATGAAGATGACTCTTCTGTGGTTATGTAACAGACTATCCCTATTCTTAGAGAATACATGCCGAAATATTTAGGAGTAAGGGGCTATGATATATGTAACTTACCCTTGAATGGTTTATACATATACACACACACTCATATATCACCCACACACATATATAGATTCATAGATTATATATATTTTATTATATATTATATAAATAATATATATTATATATGTTATATATTATATATTACATAATATATAGGTATATTACATATGATATATATGTATTCCACATATAGTAATACATATATAATATGTAATATATAATTATATATTACATATATAAATATATGTAATTATGTGTGTGTGTGTGTGTGTATACATATATATATAGAGAGAGAACTCATGCCCAAGTAATAAAACAATGCAAATGTATGGAGAAAAATAGAGTGGACAAGGCTGTGTCTTTTCATGAATAAAACTGAGACACATATCCCAGAAAGCCCAGAGAAGGATTATAAAGAAAAAAAGCGCTTTCCAACTTGGACCCGGCAGAATGGCTCCCGCAAAGAAGGGTGGCGAGAAGAAAAAGGGCCGTTCTGCCATCAACGAGGTGGTGACCCGAGAATACACCATCAACATTCACAAGTGCATCCATGGAGTGGGCTTCAAGAAGCGTGCCCCTCGGGCACTCAAAGAGATTCGGAAATTTGCCATGAAGGAGATGGGAACTCCAGATGTGTGCATTGATACCAGGCTCAACAAAGCTGTCTGGGCCAAAGGAATAAGGAATGTCCCATACCGAATCCGTGTGTGGCTGTCCAGAAAACGTAATGAGGATGAAGATTCACCAAATAAGCTCTATACTTTGGTTACCTATGTACCTGTTACCACTTTCAAAAATCTGCAGACAGTCAATGTGGATGAGAACTAATCGCTGATCATCAAATACATCAAATAAAGTTATAAAATTGAAAAAAAAAAAAAGAAAACAAGGGAAAACAACTGAGACATACATTTAAAAAAAAGAGAGGAGGCTGGGAGTGGTGGCTCACACATGTAATCCTAGCACTTTGGGAGGCTGATGCAGGAGGATCACTTGATCTCAGGAGATTGAGATGAGCCTGGGCAACAGCGTAAGACATTGTCTTTATAAAAATTCTTAAAAGTTGGGCCGGGCGCGGTGGCTGAAGCTTGTAATCCCAGCACTTTGGGAGGCCGAGACGGGCAGATCACGAGGTCAGGAGTTCGAGACCATCCTGGCTAACACGGTGAAACCCCGTCTCTACTAAAAAATACAAAAAACTAGCCGGGCGAGGTGGCGGGCGCCTGTAGTCCCGGCTACTCGGGAGGCTGAGGCAGGAGAATGGCGTAAAGACCCGGGAGGCAGAGCTTGCAGTGAGCTGAGATCCAGCCACTGCACTCCAGCCTGGGTGACACAGCGAGACTCCGTCTCAAAAAAAAAAAAAAAAAAAAAAAAAAAAAATTCTTAAAAGTTAAAAAAAAAAAAAGGCCAGGCCTGGTGGCTCATGCCTGTAATCCCAGCACTTTGGGAGGCTGAGGCGGGCAGATCACCTGAGGTCAGGAGTTTGAGACCAGCCTGACCAACATGGTGAAACCCCATGTGTACTAAAATTACAAGCCATTAGCTGGGCGTGGTGGTGTGTGCCTGTAATCCCAGCTACTTGGGAGGCTGAGGCATGAGAATCGCTTGAACCTGGGAGACAGAGGTTGCAGTGAGCCGAGATCATGCCACTGCACTGCAGCCTGGGTGACAAGAGCAAAACTCTGTCTTAAAAAAAAAAAAAAAGCGGATACAGTGCAAATGTTCCCATTGTCATATCAGAAGAAATCAGACTATGGTAGCCCAGAGAAGGGAGTGGAAAGACAGCCTTTAAACTTGGAGTTTTATAGGGAAATGTGGTCCTTGGGCTGAGATTTGGGACCCTGTAAGCAGAGGGTGTGATATAAGCAGGGCCTGGGGATGAATATGAAGTAGACACAGGGAGGCGTGAGTAGCTCGATTTGACCAGAGGTTTGTCGAGTGGAAGATGAAGAAGAAGAAGCGGAGTGCAGGATTGAAAACCTTGGTTGGTAAAAGATCAGCTGGACTTGGACTTTAGGTATCTTTGGTCTTTTTTTTTTTTTTTTTTGAGATGGAGTCTCACTCTTGTTGTGTAGGCTGGAGTGCAGTGGTGTGATCTCGGCTCACTGCAACCTCCGTCTCCTGGGTTCACGCCATTCTCCTGCCTCAGCTTCCTGAGTAGCTGGGACTATAGGTGCCCGCCACTATGCCCGACTAATTTTTTTTGTAATTTTAGTAAAGATGGGGTTTTGCCATGTTGGCCAGGCTGGTCTCGAACGCCTGACCTCGTGATCCACCTGCCTTGACCTCCCACAGTGTAGGGATTACAGGTGTGAGCCACTGCGCCCGGCGGTTTTGCTCTTTTCTGATTACTTCTTTGTGTTCCTAAAGTATGTGAGGAGCAGCGTTAAAATGATTTGGAGGCAGGGTATGGTGGTATATACCATTTATATAAGGAGGATAGGGGATGATTATATATATTTATTAGTTTATTCAGGGAAGATTTTTGGAGACATACAGAAGAAACTAGTAACATTGGTTTCCTCTGGGGAAGGAAACTTAAGTTGTTTTTTTTTTTTTTTTTTTTTTTGAGACAGAGTCTCGCTCTGTCGCCCAGGCTGGAGTGCAGTGGCACAATCTCGGCTCACTGCAAGCTCCGCTCCGCCTCCCGGGTTCATGCCATTCTCCTGCCTCAGCTTCCCGAGTAGCTGGGACTACAGGCACACGCCACCACGCCTGGCTAATTTTTTGTAATTTTAGTAGAGATGGGGTTTCACCATGTTAGCCAGGATGGTCTCGAACTCCTGACCTCATGATCCACCTGCCTCGGTCTCCCAAAGTGCTGGGATTACAGACATGAGCCACCGCGCCCGGCCGAAACTTAAGTTTTTATTTGGTTGTGCATAGATAGTAAATTCCCATTACAGGGGTGCTACTGAAAATAATTAACTGGCACAACACTGGCACTGATCAGTCAGAAGAGATCCCAATCAGTATGCCACACATGTACATACTAGCTGAATATCTGCTTTGTTCTCATGGTTCAAAAATTGAAGCCAGATAAAAAGTATAGATTGAGGTTGGGTGCGATGGCTCATGTCTGTAATCCCAGCACTTTGGGAGGCTGAGGTGGGCAGATCACCTGAGGTCAGGAGTTCAAGACCAGGCTGGCCAAAAGGGTGAAACCCCATGTCTACCAAAAAATATAAAAATTAGCCAGGTGTGGTGGTACACACCTGTAGTCCCAGCTACTTGAGAGGCTGAGGCAGGAGAATCACATGAACCCCAGAGGCGGAGGTCGCAGTGAGCCAAGATCATGCCACTGCACTCCACTCTGGGCCACAGAGTGAGACCCTGTATCCAAAAAAAAAAAGTATAGATTGAAACGTTTCTCATTCTTTAGGGAGGGAGACTTCTTACTTGTTACCCATTTGAATCTCTCAAATTTTGAATGTTTTACCTATTCAAAAAAGCAAGTAAGTTAAATAGAAAGGAAGGAAGGAAGGAAATTCCGTTGTTGAGAAGGCTATTATTGTGGAAGGGGCAGTGAAACTGAATTCTAGATCCTGTGATTCTATAAGGAAGGCTGGATATATGTGAGTAAAAGGACAGATGGAGCCAGGGGGAGTGCTGGGGCTTCCTCTAGGCCTTCAAGGTTTCTTTTATGACCAGTGTAGTCCAGGCTTGGTAGATTTTCCAGCCTACCCCTTTTTCTCTAAAATCCAGGCTCAGCCTGGCCGAGTCTGTGGTGGTTTAATGTTCTCTCTGATTCCAGTTTGTCATCCTTAAGCATGAAATTGAAGTGTAATAACCGAACTTACACCTTCTGAGCATTTTCTGTGAGCATTAGTATGTAATCTTTACACTGGCAGCATATATTTATTGGAATTGTTTTTGTTTTTTTTTTTGCCTTCATCTCGCTCTTAATGGATTCAGATTTTTAAAGATCCCCGTCCTCCATTATTAAAGTAATTAATACCATTGTCTAGAAGTTGGAAAATATATACAAGTACAGAAAAGAGTGGGAAAATCACCAGTAACTCACCATAAAGAGCAACCACCATTACTATTATCAAGATTCAAGCGGTTGTGTGGGTTGGTGGCTTCCATTTCCTGAGGCTTTTGTTAGAGTTGGGTATGGGTCTGGGCTGGGACATTGTTGCTGGCAGAAGAGAAGGGCCTAGACAAGGTTCGTAAGTTGTGTGCACCTTAGTAGCTTTGCTGGTGGTGTTGATGCCTATGCAAGCATTGGGTATGATAGGAAGAAGGCGCATTTGATCTTATTTCAAAGGAAGGATGATTCATTGTTTTTTTTTTTTTTTTTTTTTTTTTTTTTTTTTTTTTTTTTGAGACGGAGTCTCGCTGTGTCACCCAGGCTGGAGTGCAGTGGCGCGATCTCGGCTCACTGCAAGCTCCGCCTCCCGGGTTTATGCCATTCTCCTGCCTCAGCCTCCGAGTAGCTGGGACTACAAGTGCCCGCCACCACGCCTGGCTAGTTTTTTGTATTTTTAGTAGAGACGGGGTTTCACCATGTTAGCCAGGATGGTCTCGATCTCCTGACCTCGTGATCCACCCACCTCGGCCTCCCAAAGTGCTGGGATTACAGGCTTGAGCCACCGCGCCCGGCCTGATTGTTTTTTAAGGGCTTGGAAGATGGTGGGATTTAGTTTATTAAGACACTGAGACGTGGGTTAGGGAGTGGGCAGTCTTGAAAAATAAGTTTTATGGCCGGGTGTGGTGGCTCACGCCTGTAATCCCAGCACTTTGGGAGGCCGAGGTGGGCGGATCACAAGGTCAGGAGATCGAGACCATGGTGAAACCCCGTCTCTACTAAAAATAGAAAAAATTGGGCGCAGGGGCGGGCACCTGTAGTCCCAGATACTCGGGAGGCTGAGGCAGGAGAATGGCGTGAACCCGGGAGGCGGAGCTTGCAGTGAGCCGAGATTGCGCCACTGCACTCCAGCCTGGGCGACAGAGCGAGACTCCGTCTCAAAAAAAAAAAAAAAAAAAAAAAAAAAAAGAAAAATAAGTTTTATATAGCCCATTTCTAGATAGATTTGTGGGTTTTACCAAGGGGATCAGAACGATGACTTTTTTTTTGTTTGAGATGGGGTCTTGCTCTGTCACCCAGGCTGGGGTACAGTGGCGCAATCTCGGCTCACTGCGACCTCTGCCTCCTGGGTTCAAGCAATTCTTCTGCCTCAGCCTCCTGAATAGCTGGGACTACAGGCCCACACCACCATGCTCAGCTGATTTTTGTATTTTTGGTAGAGACAGGGTCTCACCATGTTGGCCAGGCTGGTTTCGAACTCCTGACCTCAGGTGATCCACCTGACTCAGCTTCCCAAAGTGCTCAGATTATAGGTGTGAGCCACCACGCCCAGCCTATAAATTTTAAAAGTCATCACTCTGGTCCGGCCAGCCTGGTCAACATGGTGAAACCCTCTCTCTACTAAAAATATATTAAAAAATTAGCCAGGTATGGTGGTGCATGCCTGCAGTCCTGGCTACTTAGGAGGCTGAGGCAGAAGAATCACTTGAACCAGGGAGGTGGAGGTTGCAGTGAGCTGAGATTGCACCACTGCACTCCAGCCTGGGTGACAAAGCGAGACTCTTGTCTAAAAAAAAAAAAAAAAAAAAATTATCACACTTCAGTCCCAGATGTTGTGGGCACAGATACTGCTGCCCTCCTACTTGTTTAAAAGAAGTGACGGTTGCCAGTGGGCCTTGGTCCCCTGGAGGTGAGTGTCGAGGTGATGCCCAGTTGCCAGACCCCATCCCATGGAGAGGGCCATACTGTCTCCCAGCTGTAAGAAGACCTTTTGTGTGTTTCTCCTTAGGGAGGAATGGGAGCTGCTCTGCTGTCAGACCCTGACAAGATTGAGAAGGTAAGTCCTCCACAGGTGAAAGCAGGGGTCCTCAAACACAGCTCCAAACTAGAGTTGTCTAGAATGCCTCCTTCCACTAATACCAGATTTACTGATGTCCACCCAGTTTCTCTCCCTGAGGCCTAGCAATTGCCAAAAAATCTTCCCAGTGATTTTGACATGCAGCCAAGTTTGGGAACCCTTGAGCCAGCCTACAGCAGCTTTGAAGTTCCTAAAAAGCCCAGAGCTAGAGACATGTCAACAAAGGGCCAGGGGTCCTGAGGACTCATAGAGAACCTCTTCTGTATTGCCTGTCTCCCTTCTGGGAAGGTCTTGAGAGCAGAGGCCAGGCCACCTGTGGTGAGGACAAGCTCAGTGGCCATATGTGTTTGTATGTGTGTGGGTGGATTGGCCTCTCCCAGGGCACTTGAGGAGAGCAGCAGTGGGTCCCCTGTGTCCTGAAAGAGTCTACCCCAGCCCTTGGAGAGCAGCCCAGGCCAGGGTTAGGGGAGGCAAGCTGAAGTTAGTCTCTCTCTGTTCCCCTTTCTTTGGTGATTCTGTAGGCTACCTTAATGAGGCCCTGGGGACAGGTTGGCATTTACTACCTGGCATTGTGAGCTGCCAGGGTATGTGGCAATGACATTCTCTGCCACACCATCTGTATCCTTTGTGTTCCTCTCCCAGTCTGCCAGCCCTTTCCTTTTAGCTCCTTTGTTTTCCTTTTCATTCTCTATCACTACTTCCGTGTCTGGGCTTTAAGCCTCATCCTGCTTCCTGGAGGCTAGAGCAACTTGGGACTCAGGCACCACCAATGAGAGCTGCCATCATTGCCAATGAGAGCTGCATGGTTGCTGTATCAGCAGCTCAACCCTGCATGTTCCTCCAGCCCCGCTGTCTCTGGGACATAGGAAGACCACTGTGCTTGCTGGATACGTGCCTTCTCATTTTCCCCATGTGCAGCCAGAGATACTCGATCTGTAGTGTACTCGTATAATGTGCCTTTCTTTTTTTTGAGACAGAGTCTTGCTCTGTCACCCAGGCTGGAGTGCAGTGGCACAGTCTCGGCTCACTGCAACCTCTGCCTCCAGGGTTCAAGTGATTCTTCTGCCTCAGCCTCCTCAGTAGGTGGGATTACAGGTGCCCGTCATGACGCCCGGCTAATTTTTGTATTTTTTAATAGAGATGGAGTTTCCTCATGTTGGTCATGCTGGTCTTGAGCTCCTGACCTCAGGTGATCCGCCCACCTCGGCCTCCCAAAGTGGTGGGATTACAGATGTGAGCCACTGTGCGCAGCCATAATGTGCCTTTCATTTGATTCTGAAAACCCTTGAAGTAGACAGGATTGGCATTTATCTCCGTTTGATCAAGGACAATAAACTAAAGCACAAAGAAAGAAAGTAATTTGCTTAAGATCATATAGTAAATAAGTGGCAGGCAGAGCCAGCTTGTGAGCCATAGTCTCTTCTGACTCCTAGTGTCAGCACCCTCTCCAGTAGCATCTCAGGTTCCAGGTGCCTGGGTATAGTTTGTAAGTGTCAGGTCAATAGGCACCTCAACTTGGAAATCTCCGGTTAGACACTTCTGTGCAGGGTGCAGTGGAAGGAGACATCTTGGATGTCAAATTGGTTTCCACACCTAGGAGAGGGGGCCCCAGCAGGGAGGATGTGGTTCACAACCAGAGCACACAGGCATTTTTGTTTTCCTCCAGCCTCCTGTTTTCTCAGACCCAGGCTGTTGGCTCTATCCTCTCTACTGCCCCTCTTTGAATGAGGCAGATTTCATCCATGAGGCAGCAGAGATACATTCAACTTCAGAAGCCTAGTTCATTCCACTACTTCTCTGATTGGGTACTTAGATGGGCCAGGTTGGACTGATAGATGGGGTTTGCCCCATCGTGGGGAGGTTGCAGGCTTCTACAACAAAGCCAGATGTAGCTTAGGTGTAGGGGCTGGATTCAGTTTGGGTCCAGACCATGCTGGCAAGCTGGGTGGCCTGGGTGAGAGCTTTGCGGGTCTTTCCAGGCTTGGTGTTTTAGGCCCATGGTTCCATCTGTGGGAGTGTCTTAAGACCACCTCTAGAAATTTTCTCAAAGATTCTTATTTGGGGTTATGAAAACCTTGGAAACACATAACATTGGTAGTTGTACAACATTGTGAATGTAATTAATGCCACTGAATTATACACTTAAAAATGTTGCCGGGTGCAGTGGCTCACGCCTATAATCCCAGCACTTTGGGAGGCCGAGGCAGGTGGATCACCTGAGGTTGGGAGTTCAAGACCAGCCTGACCAACATGGAGAAACCCCGTCTCTACTAAAAATACAAAAAATTAGCCAGGGTGGCGGCGCATGCCTGTAATCCCAGCTACTCGGGAGGCCGAGGCAGGAGAATCGCTTGAACCCGGGAGGCAGAGGTTGCGGTGAGCCAAGATCATGCCATTGCACTCCACCTGGGCAAAAAGAGCAAAACTCTGCCTCAAAAAAAAAAAAAAAGTTTAAGATGGCAAATTTCATGTTATATATATTTTACCCCAGTTATAAATAAAGGATGCTATCCGTTGAGAATCCTGCAGACCCTTGGGGTGAGTAGGGGTGGAGAGTGGGATATCAATCTCTTTGAGAAAGCTTCTACCAGGTAACTCTGGATATGCTACCTGGATTAAGAACCTCAGTTTTATTTTATTTTTAAAAATATTTATTTATTTTGAGAGGGAGTCTCACTCTGTTGCCCAGGCTGGAGTGCAGTGGTGCAATCTCAGCTCACTGCAACTTCCACCTCCTGGGTTCAAGAGATTCTCCTGCCTCAGCCTCTGAGTAGCTGAGATTACAGGCGTGCACCACAATGCCTGGCTAATTTTTGTATTATTAGTAGGTACAGGGTTTCACCTTGTTGTTTAGGCTAGCCTGGAACTCCTAACCACAGGTGATCTGGCCTCCCAAAGTGCTGGGATTACAAGCATGCGCAGGGCATCCCCCTTGTGTGCACTGCACTTGGGCCATGGCTGACAACTGGCAGGGCCAGGACTTGAGCTCAGGTCTCACTGCTTTCCAGGCCTATGCTTTCCTATCCTCATTTGCTGCCTCCCAGAAACCAGGGGAGCGAAGGAGCCTACTTTTCTTCAGTTGGCCAGTGAGTCTATTGAGGCAAGCCTTCTTGTAGGTAAATGTGTTGTTCCTCTGCTCAAATATGGACTTGTCTCTCGTTCTTTCTCCCCAAAGACTTGGATCTGGAGAGTTGGTGTCCAGGAGAGTTTCATGCTAGACCCTGGCCAGAAGACAATTTCTAGTTGCCATTTCCCCTCAGTGTGACCCTTGCAAGTGGCTAGGGTTTTTGGTTACCTAATTTCCTTCCTAGCCCTTAACACACACATGAAATGCACAGAAATACTGAAAAAAGTACTGAGAGCTACTTGGATAGAATACAGCAAAAGGAAGCTCTACAAGACAGAGAATTGGATCAGACCAGGTGGTGTTGCTTAAATCACCAAATGTCAGAGGATTCTAAGTGAGCACTTGTAATGGAAACTTTCGGAGATGTTGCTTTGAGCATGAAAGATGGGACTAGAATGAGAATTTTTATTGTATTTCTTGATGAACCTGTCAGACCCCGACTTAAAAGGTCAGTGCCTGTTTAAGGCCTGCCAGGGTGACCCTAAGACCTCAGGCCCAGTCTGCCTCCTGGGACAGCACCTAGGGACTGTTCATTCCTGCCAGTCCCTGGCAGTTGGGCCAGCAGGTCCTGTCTTGCTCATGAACTGTCCACCTGTCTGTCAGTCCATCCAGCCTCTTGGTTAGATGTCTTCTGGCATGGCCTGCTTCATTCAGCCTGTCCCCTGAAAGGCCTCCACTACTGGTTTTTGCAACCTGGCTCTCTGCTGCCCCCGCCTGTCTAGAATCAAGACTGGCAGCAGCCACCTAGATATCCCCCTGCTCTGCTAGACAGACATCCAGTTCTTGCAAGAGGGTTCTTGGGTTCATCTTTCCTCTAGCTTGCCTGGCCTGAAATTTCTGATAACGGAAGAAGATAGCAATGACACAGACATGCAGTGTCATCTACACCTCTCTATCTCTGATTCTTGTGTGGTCTGGTCTTGCTACCTCCCTGTCACTTTCCTGCATGGTGTCTTGATCTTTCTTTGAAATCTTTTGCAATTGCCATGTGGTAAGCACTTTTAAATATGTTGAGTACATTGTCTTTTCTTTGCCAGTTTAGGGGAGTATATCTGACTCCCCTAAAGAGGAATGCAGGCCCTTAAGAGCCTTCCTGTTCCCTCACCCTGCAAGTCCTGGAACAACACTCAGGGAACATTCTCTTCACCCAGGAAAGAAGCTGTTCCCCCCTCCCCACGCCCCCCCCCCTTTTTAAAAATAGCAGCAGGGATGGGCTAGGTGCAGTGACTCAAGCCTGTAATCCCAGGACTTTGGGAGGCTGAAGCAGGTAGATTGCTTGAGCTCAGGAGTTTGAGACCAGCCTGGCCAACATGGTGGTCCCAGCTACTATGGAGGCTGAGGTGGGAGGATTGCTTGAGCTAGGGAGGCAGAGGTTGCAGTGAGCCAAGATTGCACCACTGCACACTAGCTTGGGAAACAGAGCCAGACCCTGTCTCAAAACAAAACAAACAAACAAACAAACAAAAAGGGAACAGGGTCTTGCTGTGTTGCCCAGGGTGGTCTCGAACTCCTGGCTTCAAGCAGTCTTCCCACTTCAGCCTCTCAAAGTGTTGGGATTACAGGCATGAACCACCACACCCAGTTAGCTATGTGTTCTTTTTTTCTTACTTATTATTATTATTATTATTTTTAGCCACGTGTTCTTAACCAAGGCTAGGCTCAGAATGATACTGAGGATGGGGTGGAGTGTGTTGGGCAGAGCCTTTTGAAAACACACATTCCTAAGCCCTGCCCTTAGAGACTGATTCAGGAAATAACAGTGTGGAATTCAAGAGTTTGTATTTCTTCAGTTCTCCAGATAATTCTGGTATTTGTCCTGGCAAAGGCTCAGTGAGTTGCACACAGGTGTGCACGCATACCCGTTCACTCACTCATTCATTCAGCATATTTGACAAATATGTATATACCACTAGGTGCTAGGCAGGCGCTGGGGCTCCAGTGTAGAACAAAGGCAGGTCCCTTGCCTCGTGGAGCTTATTTGTGTATGTGTGTAACAGACACACACATGCATTCACACATACAGAAACTGTTCATGCCACCAGAATGCACAGCCTGTAGCGGAGTTAATTAGTTCAGGCAGTATGGTGGTTTGTTCTAGAAGACATAGGTGCTCTTGTGTTTTCCTCTCTGCAGATCCTCAGCACTCTTGTTAAAGGGATACGCAGACCTGTGACCTGCAAGATTCGCATCCTGCCGTCGGTAAGGATGGTGTGTTACATTTGAAGGTCCATTCTCTCTGGTGATGTTGGATTTAGGTTTGTGAATGATTCTTGAGGTGCTAAATTAGGCTTGGAGGAGAGAGTGGAGCTGAGCCTACTTTAGGAGCCAGCAGCTGCTCCTTCTGGGGCTTCAGTAACCATCCTGTGTGGTCCTCTTCCTCAGCTAGAAGATACTCTGAGCCTTGTGAAGCGGATAGAGAGGACTGGCATTGCTGCCATTGCAGTTCATGGGAGGTGAGTGGTCACATTTCTAGTGACTGACTGGCAGGGAGGTCCTAACCCATATTAGTGATTCTTCCTTAATTGATCTGTCATCCCAAGTGACAATTTCTCTTTTACATATTCAGCCTATATCTGCCTAGCTCTTTGATATCCTATGAGTCTTGAGGGCAGGCAGACCCTGAATGAGCTTGCATTTGCCTTTGTTTCATTTATGGAGCACCTATTGAGGGTAGGTACTGAGGTTTAGAGACGCAGAGAGACAAAGAAAGGAGAAACGCCTCTACCATCAGGATGTGTAAATGCTAGAGATTGAGTGACTTGCTCAAAATCGTACCATGCAGCCAGTTCGTGGTGGAATTCTGACCCTCATGAGAAAATCTCATTTATTTCCTTCCCTCCTTCCTTCCTTCCTTCCTTCCTTCCTTCCTTCCTTCCTTCCTTCCTTCCTTCCTTCCTTCCTTCCTTCCCTCCCTCCCTCCCTCCCTCCCTCTCTCCCTCCCTCCTTCTCTCTTTCCTTCCTCTCCTTCCTCCCCTCCCATCTCCTCCCCTCCCCCCTCTCCTCTCCTTTCCCCTCTTCTCCTCTCCTTCTATCTTTTTGCCATTCTGTCACCCAGGCTGGAGTGCAATAGCGCAGTCTTGGCTCACTGCAATCTCCATCTCCCGGGTTCAAGTGATTCTCCTGCCTCAGCCTCCTGAGTAGCTAAGATTACAGGCATGCTCCACCATGCCCAGCTAATTTTTATATTTTTTAGTAGAGACGGGGTTTCACCACGTTGGCCGGGCTGGTTTCGAACTCCTGATCTCAGGTGATCCACCCACCTTGGCCTCCCAAAGTGCTGTGATTACAGGCATGAGCCTCTAGGCTCAGCTTTATTTTCTTTCTATTATATTGAGCAATGACTTCTCCCTTGAATAATCCCAGATAGATTGCTTTGTTTATTTGTTTTTCATTGTTGTTGTTTTTTGAGACAGTCTTGTTCTGTTACCCAGGCTGGAGTGAAGTGGCACAATCAGTTCACTGCAGCCTCAAACTCCTGGGCTCAAGTGATCCTCCCGTCTCAGCCTCCTGAGTGGCTGAAACTATAGGCACATGCCACCACACTTGGCTAATTTTATATTTTTTTGTTGTGACGGGATCTCCTTATGTTGCCCAGGCTGGTCTCAAACTCCTGGGCTTAAGTGATCCTCCTACCTCAGCCCCTCAAAGTGCGGGGATTACAGGCGTGAGCCACCACAACCAGCCTATTCTTTTAAAGTCTCTGCCTCTCTTGTCTGCATTTGTTGGACTGCCAGCTGTCACAATGACTAAACAATCCTTCTAGCTGTAGCTAATGTAATTGCTGAGAGCTGAGGTTCTGAAGGCCACCAGTGGCTTACAGTCACACTTGTTTTCTGTGTCCAGGATGTGCTGCTTTTGTACAGCATCTCAGGTCAGTAGACCTGGGCCAGGGGGACCTCTCTTCTCTGAGTGATGTTCCTTTGGGCTTGGGGTCTTATAGGAAGAGCTCAAGTTGTTGATTGTGCTCTTACAACATTTTCAGAGAAGAGAACCCAGAACTCCCGTCATACAAAGCAGAGCAAAGCACAGTTGCTTGGGTTGAAGCCAGGAGGGAGGAGTACACACTTGTATACATAGCTCTTTCCCAAGGCAGCAGGCTTTGGATTTAGACTCCCTGGTTTGAGATCTCGGTTCTGCTGCTTGATAACTGTATATCCTTGGGAAATCACTTAACCTTTCTGAGCACAACATTCCTTGTTTAGAAATTAAGATAATTTCTACTTTATAGGGTTGTCCCAAGGCTTTTATGAGATTGTGAATATAAATTCTTGGCACAGTGCGTGGCATGTAGTATTCTTTCTCTTTTTCTTTTGAGACAGAGTCTTGCTCTGTTGCCCAGGCTGGAGTACAGTGGCGCGATCTCAGCTCACTGCAACCTTTGCCTCCAGGATTCAAGCAATTTTCCTGCCTCAGCCTCTTGAGTAGCTGGGATTATAGGTGCCTGCCATCATGCCTGGGTATTTTTTTTTTAATTTAAATTTTTAGTAGAGATGGGGTTTCACCATGTTGGCCAGGCTAGTTTCAAACTCCTGACCTCAAGTGATCCATCCACCTTGGCCTCCCAAAGTGCAGGGATTACAGGCGTGAGCCACTGTGCCCAGCCAGTATTCTCTTAATAAAGGAAGCTATTATTTTTTACCAGTAGTTGGGAACACTCAGAAGACAGATTTGGGTGAGTTTGAAGAAGCCCTTTCTGACCATCAAAGTTGTTAAGATGGGCTAAAAGTGACTACTGGAGATGTTGGGAGACAGAGGTAGAGGCTAGGTTGACAAGGCCCTCTGAGGCCTGTGGCCCTTGACCCTTTTGTTGAAGAAGAGTATAGCAGAGGGGCCCAGGTATGGTGGCTAATGCCTAGAATCCCAGCACTTTAGGAGGCCAAGGCAGGTGGATCACATGAGGTCAGGAGTTTAAGACCAGCTTGACCAACATGGTGAAACCCCGTTTCTACTAAAAAATACACAAAATTAGCCAGGTATGGTAGCTCATGCCTGTAATCCCAGCTACTTGGGAGGCTGAGGCAGGAGAATTGCCTGAACTCAGGAAGTGGAGGTTGCATTGAGCTGAGGTTGCACCACTGCACTCCAACCTGGGCAACAAGAGCAAAACACCGTCTCAAAAAAAAAAAAAAAAAGAACAAGAGTATAGCAGAGGGGACATACTCAGACAAGAGCTGGACAAGGGCTATCTGGTCGACCGTCTTCTCTGCTTTGTCTCTGAGCACAGCTCAGGTCAGACCTCACATCAGCAGCCCTAAAACTCATGCACAAGAACTTGCAGTTGACCTTGGAAGGAGGGGCCCCAGGTTGTGGTCCTGCCTCGCTTGTGCTGTGGTGTGACAACCATGCTCCGTGGCCTGCCCTGGGTGCGGGGCCTACCCTGTGTCAGGTGCCTCTCCCTAGGATCAGCTCTGCAACTTGGCTTTGGCATTGGCAGCTGTGTGGGAGTGGCCAGTCTGAGCAGCAGCAGCTGTTCCCAGTCCCTTGGAGAGGGCAGGACTGGGACAGTAGGGGCAGCACTCTTATGGCCCTGTCCCTCATCTCTGGCAGAGGCAAAGGGAAGGTAGGGAAAAGCAACATGACCTTGGGAGCTGGTCCACCCACCTCGTCCCCCTGCAGCTAGGCTTCACCTGTAGGCCTCCAAGAGCTGAACTCAGCATGGATCTGTGCTGCCCCTGCCCCTCACAGTTCTTCTCCAGAGGGCAGGGAGAGCCATCCCCTGCCACCTGTCCTTGATGGCCACATGGCCACCTGACCTTCCTGAGGGTCAGTGGGGAGGACAGTAAGGTTTGGCTGAGGTAATCCTGTGAGTGGTGATGTGGCTTTTGGTGCTCAGCCCTCAGCCCCATCTTTCTATCTCCAAGGAAGCGGGAGGAGCGACCTCAGCATCCTGTCAGCTGTGAAGTCATCAAAGCCATTGCTGATACCCTCTCCATTCCTGTCATAGCCAAGTAAGCCTCCTTTCTTCATCATGTACTCCGTGTCCCACAGAGCTAAGGGCTGGGGGTAGCCAGGCCCAGCCTTCCCTAGAGTGAAAAGTTTTAGGGGTGGCTTGGAAAGGGCAGGGCTTTCCACAAGACCCCAGACCCTGTTCCTTCTGCTGCCACCTGAGACCCTCCCCTCTGCATGCCTGTCTCTGGACTGAGGCTGCCGCCTGACTCCTGATGAAATGTATGGAGACAGAGCAGGGGGTCCTTGGAGCAGCAGGCTGCAGGGAGGGGAAAGTATGACCTAAGTGGGCCTCCTTCCCTCCTCTCGTGATCACCACGGTGTCTATTCCTCTTGCCAGGGTTTTGACTTAGCCCTCAGTGAACATGTAAGTGGCCCATTCAGCTTGGGGGTTTTCCTGTAGTCCCAATAGCCCAGTTATGGACCCATGTCTCCAGATGTGGGCTGGCTGTAGCCACTGTTTTAGATTAGGGGCAAGGAAAGTAAATTTCCTAGATTACCTATTAAGTGCCAGGCACTTTACATGTATTATCTTGGTTAGTGCTCCTAACTTCATAAGGGGATATGGATTCTAATATCCACTTTACTGAAGCTATGATAGCTGAAGGGACTTGGGCAAATTTACATTGTTAATCAGTGGCAGATCTGAAAGCTGACTTTTTCTGAAAATGCTGATAGGTTCCATGATGGGGACACCCCTAACCCTCCGATTGCTTTTTAGCGGAGGATCTCATGACCACATCCAACGGTATTCGGACATAGAGGACTTTCGACAAGCCACGGCAGCCTCTTCTGTGATGGTGGCCCGAGCAGCCATGTGGAACCCATCTATATTCCTCAAGGAGGGTCTGCGGCCCCTGGAGGAGGTCATGCAGAAATACATCAGATATGTACGTCTCTGTACTTTTTTGAAACAAGCATTTCTGTCTACCACACTCCTGCAGAGAGCACTTTGTGTGAGCCCCCAGCTGCCAGCAGTGCTTGCTGTTTCTCTCCTTTTCTTTTTAGCTCATGTAGTGTAGCTGCACTAGCTCACTGCTGTATTGGGTCTCCCAGCTGCAGTGCTAAGAGAGGATGCTGGGGGGCATGCCCCTACCATCTCCTAAAGCTTCCAGAGGTTTGCAGGTCATAGCAAGGACCTTCTAGATCCAGGATGCTGTTGGAGCCCCAAATGCATGATATATATCTTTCTTTTTCTCACACGCTGCACATACAGAGGCATATGCACATGGACTATGGGTTCTACATCATCAAAGGCATATGTGCCTCTAGGTTGGCTCAGGAGCAGCCACAGCCAAGAGGAGCAATTGAGAAATTTCTCACCTGATTTGACTCATCAGTCAAAATCACTTCTAAAACTTTTCTATTGCTGATTCCAGAATGCTTTAACCATAACCCTCGACTTAGGGAATAGCCTTTTTGTTTTTTTGAGATGGGGGTCTCGCTCTGTTGCGCAGGTGTGAGCATAGTGGCATAATCATGACTCACTGCAGTCTTGACCTCCTGGGCTCAAGTGATCCTCCTGCCTCAGCCTCCCAAGTAGCTGGAACTACAAGCATGTGCCACCACACTCAGCTAATTTTTTATTTTTTAAATAGAGGTGAAGTCTCCCTATGTTGCCCAGGCTGGGAATGGCCTTTTCTAAACCAGTTTCTTCTCATTGAGAGGTTGATGGTAGTGCCAAGGGCATATCCCTATAAAAGAAAATGAAGAGTTCACTTGCCTTATCTCTTTGGCACAACCCTGAAACTCTGCGGGACTCCGATCAGCTGCACGTGTCTACAGGGAGAGACAGTGAGTGGTCCTCAAATTCTTCAGTGAATTGGGTCTGAGCAGAGGGTTCAGTCCTTGCCCAGAGCAGAGTTCCATCCTCCTCTTCAGTTCTAGGGTTCATACCTGCCTAGGAGTGCCTGTGGCTGCCATGGTATGTGAGTGTTTCCATGGCTGTGCAAACTGGGATGGTAAGATGCCCTGAGGTCTGTGTCCAGAGTGGGGCAGCCTTTGTCCTATTTCCTGTTCAATGATGCGGCCCTCACCCCCTGGTTCTGGTGTCCTGCTGGGCAAGTTGGTGACCACCACCTCTCCAATGGTCTGGGATAGCTCCATGGCAAGGGAGGGCTTGCCCCAGCCCAGGTCAGCTGTTCAGCTTTTTGGCCAGCTGGCAAGTCTGTGGCCAAGAAGACGTGCTGAACAGTGCTGAGCTTACTCACTGGGTGAAAAGTGATGTTATCATTCCTGCTGAGCCATCCCTTGGCAGCTCCTCAAGAGGGTGTGCTATCACAGAGAAAGGGAGCAGCTCTCAAGCATAGGCAGGGCTGCTTCTGGTACAGCCAGGTGCCTTCTTTCCAGACAAGCTGAATCGAGGACTTGCCGCTAGCCGGGGCTCCCCAACTTCCCACTTTGTCCCGGGCGTGCCATGGCACTTTCCCAGGCACTGAAGTCATAGGCCCAGGTGGAGTTACTAGAGTAGCATAGGAGGTGGGGGATGGGAGGGTGTCCTGGAGGGCTGGGGAAGGCCACCTTCACCCACTACTGCTCTCCTGCTCTGCCCCCAGCCAGCCGGCTTCTACTGGGTATCCCTGGCAGTCATCTTGCCTCCCTGAGCCTTCATTTCATAGTCTGTGGAGTGATGGTAACAGTTGCGCCTCACACTTGTATAGATAAATGTAGTGATGAGTAACACATGTGAACTAAATGATGCTGTGTTTTACCCATGTAGGGGGAAGTTAGAGGCTATTCAAGATGTGGGAAGGGAAGGTGCCCATTCTGGTTAGAAGGAATAGAAGAACCTCAACCCCTTTCCCAGCACTGGACCTGCCATGCCAGAATTTGGTGTGTTTCCCCTCCCTGCCCTGGAAGATACTTGGCAGTAGGTCCTCTGTGGTGGCTGAAGCAGGAAGGGGCTTCCGCACTTCAAGACCTCAGTCAGGCTGTCCAGGAGAGTGTGTTTCTGACCGTGGGCCTTGGCTGTGACCCTCAAGCTTTGTATCACTAGCTGGAGGAGTAGATGACCAAGGTCAAAGTGGCTTTTTAATTTATTTTTTATTTCTATTTTAGATAGGGTCTCACTCTTGCCCAGACTGGAGTGCAGTGGCATGATCATAGCTCACTATAGCCACAACTCCTGGGTGCAAGCAATTGTCTTGCCTTAGCCTCCCTAGTAGCTATGGCTACAGGTGTGTGCCAACATGCCTGGCTAATTTTTATTTATTTATTTATTTATTTTTTGAGACGGAGTTTCGCTGTTGTCACCCAGGCTGGAGTGCAGTGGCACTATATTGGCTCACCGCAACCTCTGCCTCCAGGGTTCAAGCCATTCTCCTGCCTCAGCCTCCCGAGTA
The DNA here is from genome assembly GCF_049350105.2 of Macaca mulatta. NCBI lineage: Eukaryota > Metazoa > Chordata > Mammalia > Primates > Cercopithecidae > Macaca > Macaca mulatta. The sequence goes on from NC_133425.1 coordinate 63,647,064, forward strand.
GCTGGGATTACAGGCGCCCGCCACCACGCCTGGCTAATTTTGTATTTTTAGGAGAGATGGAGTTTCTCCATGTTGGTCTGGCTGGTCTCAAACTCCCAACCTCAGGTGATCTGCCTGCCTTGGCCTCCCAATGTGCTGTGATTACAGGCCACTGTGCCCAGCCGATAATTTTCTTTTTTTTTTTTTTTGAGACAGTCTCGCTCTGTCGCCCAGGCTGGAGTGCAGTGGCTGGATCTCAGCCCACTGCAAGCTCTGCCTCCCAGGTTTACACCATTTTCCTCCCTCAGCTTCCTGAGTAGCTGGGACTACAGGCACCCACCACCTCGCCTGGCTAGTTTTTTTTTTTTTTGTATTTTTATTAGTAGAGACGGGGTTTCACCGTGTTAGCCAGGATGGTCTCGATCTCCCGACCTTGTGATCTGCCCATCTCGGCCTCCCAAAGTGCTGGGATTACAGGCTTGAGCCACCGCGCCCGGCCAATATTCTTTTTTAAATTTTTGTAGAGTTGAGTCTTATGTTGCCCAGGCTGCTCTTGAACTCCCAGCCTCAAGCAATCTTCCTACAGATGCGAGCCACTGCTCCTGGCCAGTGGTGGTTCTTCTTATGGGGGTCACATTGCCTTGCTGCACATACATCTCTAGTGCCTTCTTGGAGCCCCTTTCCCTGCCATTAGAACATAGCCCAGGCCTTAGAGCCTGCCTGGGCATCAGGCGAGTCATTTCTTCTCTCAGGCGGTGCAGTATGACAACCACTACACCAACACCAAGTACTGCTTGTGCCAGATGCTACGAGAACAGCTGGAGTCGCCCCAGGGAAGGTTGCTCCATGCTGCCCAGTCTTCCCGGGAAATTTGGTAAGAGGCACAATAAGATGTCCATCTGTCCTTGTACACATTGCCCAAGTTTGACTTTGAGCCCTAAGCTGACTCCACTAGGGGACCAGGGACACAGCTTCTGGATGTAGATGTAGAGGAGTGGAGTGATGGTATAGCTTTGCCTCCCAGGAGGGGATTATTTGAAAGCTTTGAAACGTCCCATCCCTGGACGGATTAGCAGAGCTCTGGGAACTAGGGTACTAGGAGGATAGAGGAATGCAAAGGAAGGGGGTTTCCCATAAATGGGATGGTCACACGCCAGGCCACCAGGAACCAGTGTTCAGGAGAATTGGGCTGTAGCATGGAGCCTCTCCCTTGAGCCTGCACTCACACCCATCACCCTGCAGTTTGAGAGACCACCTGTTGATTCTCTAGATCAGGCGCACCTCTAGCTCAGATGGTTGACAGTTGAGGCCCTTCACAAGCTGGCCTAGCCACTGCCCCCACAGCTCCCTGTCTACCTGTCTGCTTCCAGACCTCCACACCTGTGCTTGTAATGGGTCCTCTGCCTGGAAGGCTCTCTCCCTCTCACATGAGCTATCTATAGCTTCCGTCTTTTATAGATGCCTTTCTGAACCACTTTTGCCATTGGGGATCTATCTTCATTTGAGTCTTCCGGCCCTCAAGATGTTTCCTAGAAGGGAAAAACCCTTGCCAGAGCCCTCCTCCCACCCTTGGCTTGTGGCATTGGTTCAGTCCCTACCCCACATAACTCTGTAGCTCTGGGTGGTGCCTCAGTGTCAGCTGAGACCCATGTATAACTGCCTGTGGCTGGGCGGGAAGTGGGGAACCACTTAGTGGTCAGGCCTCTGTCTCTTCCTCCCATGGGCCCATGTGCTTGATCAGCATTGGTCAACTCAGTCACGGCTGACTGGGGACACTATCTGTGTGCTCCCCCTCAGGAGAGAGGCTGCAGGTGGTGGGGCTGACCTTTACAACCTTTGCCAACCAGTCCAGCCTCCCTCCAGTGTACACACTTGGGTTCGCATTCACTGCCCATCTTCCAGTCCAGGGTAATCCCAGGGCTGGGCAGGAGGCACATTCTGATGGCCAGGCCCCGGTGGTGTTTTGTTGTTTGTGGTAGAGGAGTTTCTCAGTGGTGGGGCCCTGGGGTCCTGCAGTACCCTGGATGCTGGCTCCGCTAAAGTGTTTGCCCTGGTCTTCTTCTTCCTCTTTAGTGAGGCCTTTGGCCTTGGTGCCTTCTATGAGGAGACCACACAGGAGCTGGATGCCCAGCGGGCCAAGCTGTCAGCCAGGACTTCAGAGGAGACAGGGGAGCCAGCTGAAGATACCTCTGGTGTCATTAAGATGGCTGTCAAGTTTGACCGGTAGGTCTCCAGCTTGGCCTCAGCTTGGGCTGGGGCCACCACCCTTGGGGTCCCAATGGGCCAGCAAATTGGCTGCTGTATGTAATGTCAAACATAGGGGCCACAGGTCTTCTTGGGTTGGAAACTTGTTCTAAATTTTCAGCATCCCATAGAAGGTGCTTTCAGGGAAGATAGTTCCTGAAAGGCTGTCCCAAGGGTGACTGAACTCTACTTTTTCCCTGACTTACCACCGCCTCCCACAACTCAGGGCAGGGGGGACTTGTCTCCTGTTCCTGAAAGTCTGTGCTTTTCCAAGGCCCTGAGAAGCTGGCTGCTTGCATGGAGCTCCTCAGACAACAGTAGGACCCTAGCCCTCATTTGGCTCTGCAGCCCTGCCCACACCCAGTGCCCCTCACCACCCCTGTGGTGCCCTCTCAAGCTGCTTACGCCTCAGATTGTGACTCAGCTTTGAATGGTGCCCTCCTCTGGGATGTGAGCCTTTCTCCATTCCCCACGACCAGACAGGAGCCAGTGTTGTCTGGCAGAGGGGTGGAGGGGGGAGCGGTGGGGGGATAGATGTTGGGCAGTCAGATGCCAGGGAGAGTTCCAGTTGGGAAGTTGGAATATGACCCCTCCCACCCTGTCACCGTGTCACCCTGTCACAGGCTGACTCTGAAACCAGATTCCATGTGTCCATGGCTGCAGCAGATGATCTTGACACTTGGCAGGCGTAATCAGGGTGGGTGCTGAGCCAGATCCCCGAGACCATTGTCTGGCCACCTCCATTGCCCACCTCCACCCACTCCCTACTGATCTTGTCTTGAGTGGCAAGCTTCTTTCTTGGATGTTGAAGATTGTTTTTCCAGGCTGGACCCCAGAGTACTGGGAGTTCATTCCCCCTTCCCCTACAATTTCCTGAGCATGCCAAAATTCATCTTCCCTTTAGGGAGAACCCAGGTCCAAGCTGCTGGTGGGACAGGAATGGGAGCCTAGGGGAGCACGCACAGAAGCCTTAAGGCAGCAGCTCGGTGTCTCAGTTCCTCTCATTTCTGCAGCTCCTATCAGGAGCTGAGTAATGCCCTGGCTGAGGGAGGGAGTGGTGATGGTAGGCGAGCCCCAACTGCTTCCCTTCCTTTCCCCAGGAGAGCATACCCAGCCCAGATCACCCCCAAGATGTGCCTACTAGAGTGGTGCCGGAGGGAGAAGTTGGCACAGCCTGTGTATGAAACGGTGAGTTCCTGGCTGTGGCCTGCCCTGCAGCCAGCCATGGCACTCCCATGGTTTACACCCTCAACTCTAGACTGCCAGGCTGGAGCCTGGCCTTGCTCTCTGTAGGCATGGAGAAGCTGCTGGTGGCCAGGTCAGTTGCTGATAGCCCCCCCCCCCTTACAGTGGCCGGTTGTCCAATTCAGCCAGACATCTCTTTTTTTTTGGAAACAGAGTCTAATTTTTTTTTTTTTTTTTTTTTTTTTTTTTTTTAAGGGGTCTTGGCTGGGCGCCGTGGCTCACGCCTGTAATCCCAGCACTTTGGGAGGCTGAGGCAGGTGGATCATGAGGTCAGGAGTTCAAGACCAGCCTGGCCAAGATGGTGAAACCCTGTCTCTCCTAAAAATACAAAAAAATAGTTGGGCGTGGTGGTGGGTGCCTGTAATCCCAGCTACTTGGGAGGCTGAGGCAGAGAACTGCTTAAACCTGGAAGGCGGAGGTTGCCGTTAGCTGAGATCACGCTACTGCACTCCAGCCTGGGCGGCAGAGCGAGTCTGTCTCGAAAAAAAGAAACGGGGTCTTGCTTTGTTGCCCAGGCAGGCTGGTCTCAAACTCCTGTGTTCAAGTGGTCCTCCCTCCTCAGCCTCCCAAAGTGCTGGGATTATGTCATGAGCCTTTTAAAAATTTTTTTATTTAATTATTATTATTATTCTATTTATTTTTTTTGAGATGGAGTCTCACTCTGTTTTTTTTTTTCTGGAGACAGAGTCTCACTCTGTTGCCTAGGCTGGAGTGCAGTGGCATGATCTTGGCTCACTGCAACCTCCACCTCCAGGTTCAAGCGATTCTCCTGCCTCAGCCCCCTGAGTAGCTGGGATTACAGGTGCTCACCAGCACGCCTGGCTAACTTTTTTGTATTTTTAGTAGAGACGGGGTTTCGCCATGTTGACCAGGCTGGTCTCGAACTCCTGACCTCAGATGATCCACCCACCTCAGCCTCCCAAAGTGCTAGGATTACAGGCATGAGCCACAGCGCCTGGCCCAGACATGTTTTTGGATAAGGCCTCAGCCAATGGGGCACAGAATTGGGCTCCAGATGTGGTATCCCTGGGGTGGAAACCATGAGATAGGCTTGCTTCACTTCCTTTGGTCCTTGCGGCCATGCCTTCCTTAGGCTGTTCTGCCTCATCTGGACTGGTCTTCTGGCCTCGAGGCTTATACCTTCTGGGGGTTGTATCTGTGTCCCCACCCCACCGCCCACCCCCAGCACAGTGACTTTTCCAAAACAAATCTAACTTCTGTCTCCTCAAGTCAGAGGCTCCCCAGTGTCTGAAGGATCAAGCCAGCACCTCAGCATAGAGCGTGAGACCCTTCCACGTGCCTCGCTCCTTGCAGTTTCATCCCTGCAGCTCTTTGCTGCAGCCACTCACCTGGTCCCTCTTCCAGGTGTGCCTTCTCTGCTCCTAGCTTGTCCCTTCTCACCCTTTTGGCATCTGGTGACTCCTCATTTTGGGGACCTGGCCTATCCAGATGTCAGCAGGAGGCTCCATAGCCATGTGCAGCTAAGGGTTCTGCTGGGCTTTGCTTAGGTCCATGACAGCTCCAGACACTTGAGGTCATTGTGTATTTGTGCATCTGCCTTTCTCTACTGGGCACTTTTGCTTGGGAGGAGCATGTGATATAGGCAGCCTTCATTTGACTTAGGCTGGAAATACTTCCTTTTATCTGCCTTTGATTTGACCCCAGCAGGTTGGCCTACAGGGCTCATTTCTCTGGCCATGTGTTTCCTTTTCTCTTTGTACCAGGTTCAACGCCCTCTAGATCGCCTGTTCTCCTCTATTGTCACCGTTGCTGAACAAAAGTATCAATCTACCTTGTGGTAAGTTTCCTCATCATAGGAGAGGAGGCTTGGGGTGAGGAGGAGAGTGCCATGCATCCAGCATTATCATGCCCTAGGAGGGGTGGGTAGATGGTGTATGTGGGCAGTGGCATCCCTGGATGGTGACCCCTTACTCAGTTTTGTCAGAATCTGCCAAGGGTGTGTAGAGTCAGGCCTCACAGCCCTGCACCCTGCCCACCCACCTTATTGTCCTCTGTCTGCCCAGGGACAAGTCCAAGAAACTGGCGGAGCAGGCTGCAGCCATCGTCTGTCTGCGGAGCCAGGGCCTCCCTGAGGGTCGGCTGGGTGAGGAGAGCCCTTCCTTGCACAAGCGAAAGAGGGAGGCTCCTGACCAAGACCCTGGGGGCCCCAGAGCTCAGGAGCTAGCACAACCTGGGGAGCTGTGCAAGAAGCCCTTTGTGGCCTTAGGAAGTGGTGAAGAGAGCCCTCTGGAAGGCTGGTGACTACTCTTCCTGCCCTAGTCACCCCCTCCATGGGCCTGGTGCTAAGGTGGCTGTGGATGCCACAGCATGAACCAGATGCTGGTCTTGCCTGGCAGGAGTTAGATGTCCTGGCAGGGGCCATCAGCCTAGAGCATGGACCAGGGGCCACCCAAGGGTGGATCCTGGCCCCTTTGGTGGATCTGACAGGGTCAAGTTCTCTTTGAAAACAGGAGCTTTTCAGGTGGTACCTCCCCAACCTGACATTGGTACTGTGCAATAAAGACACCCCCTACCCTCACCCATGGCTGGCTGCTTCAGCCTTGGGCATCTTCATAAATGGGCTTGTGTCCTGGCATGATTATTCTACTCCCACCCTCTGTGCACCAATCTAAAGCTTGGTGGCTGAGACTGGACCAAGCCTCAGTCTTTCTCCTGAGTAGAGCTAGAGATTCCCAAAGTGAATCTCCTGCCCATCTCTGTGGTTCTGGTAGAGGTGGGGAATGGGGTATCACTGGACTTGGGCCAAGTTAGAAAGGCCCAAGAAGCCCATTTTACTGATGGTATACCTGCCGCGCTGGACATCAGTTGTCTGTTCTGATGAGAGGTGATATGAAATCTGGAAGAAGGACTAGGGTAACTGGTACCCCAGTAAGGGACTAGTCCAGTGGGGTGGGGACTGTTGGTCTGATCCCCGGAGTCTCCTTCAAGCCTGATAGCTGCCTGGAACCTCAGACCTGATGAAGTTCCTGCTCTGGGCAGTGGGGCACTGGAGGCGGCTGATGACAGCAATTTGGGGCCCTTATGTTTGGCAGATCACACCACACAGTCCCTCCCGTCCCCCGCCTTCCTCATCCCACTTGGGGCGGAAGGAAGTGGCAGATTCTCTTTAATTTCCTCCTGGCAGTGAGAAGCAAACAAACGGCTACCGCATCTCATGGGGCCTCCCCCGCTTACTGGGAGGGGCGTTCTGACCAAAGGTCCCTGCCCTGTCCTGCCCCCGCTTCCTCAGCTGTAAACATGCTGCTTCTCCTCCCTTTTTCCAGGCTCTTTTGGGGTGGTGGGGAGGGGAGGATTCCCTTCTGGGTCAAAGCTGTATTTCCCACATCTCCCGTGTGTCAGAGCCTCACTGTTTTGTGGCAACTTTAACACAGGGTCAGGCACCTGTGCCAGCCAGCAGCCCCTGGCCCTGCTGGCCTCTGAGTCTAGGGTTTGGTGGGTGAGGCCTCTGTCTCAGTTCCAGCACTGCCCTCCTCCCCCCTGCCACCCACGCTTGCTTTTCTATATGCAGATAAGGATACCGCACTACCCACTGCCTCCCAGAGCCCATTGCTTTTTGACCTTGGGCAATTCACTGCTAGTCCTCTCTGTCCTGAGGGCCCTCCTCTTAGAGGGGATCAACTGTCCTCTGCCTGTGTGAGGCTGGCTGGAGGACAATAGGCTGGCCCTTTGATAGGACTCTGTGGCTAATGGGGTCACTCCATGCCAGGCTGCCCTAACTGACTTCCCAGACCAGTGCTCCCAGAGAAAGGGCTCTACTCAGGAGTAAGACTGAGGCTTGGTCCAGTCTCAGCCACCAAGCTTTAGGCACAATTTCTGATTTTTCTTCTTCTTTTGTTTTTTTTTTTTTTTTAATTGAGATAGGGTCTTGCTATGTTGGCTAGGTTGATCTTGAACCCTTGGCCTCGAGCAATCCTCCTACTTCGCCCTCCCAAAGTGCTGAGATTACAGGCATGAGCTACTGCACCTGGCCTACTTCTGATTTTTCATACTAAAAACAATCTCAATCAAAATGCCTCTTTTGGCTGGGCGTGGTGGCTCACACTGTAATCCTAGCACTTTGGGAGGCTGAGGTGGGCAGATCACTTGAGCTCAGGAGTTCAAGACTAGCCTGCTGGGCAGTGCGCCAAAACCCTGTCTACAAAAAATATAAAAATTAGCTGGGTGTGACCAGGTGCGGTGGCTCACGCCTGTAATCCTAGCACTGTGGGTGGCCGAGATGGGGGGGATCATGAGGTCAGGAGATCGAGACCATCCTGGCTAACACGGTGAAACCCCGTCTCTACTAAAAATACAAAAAATTAGCTGGGCATGGTGGTGGGCACCTGTAGTCCCAGGTACTTGGGAGACTGAGGCAGGAGAATGGCATGAACCTGGGAGGTGGACCTTGCAGTGAGCCAAGATCACGCCACTGCACTCTAGCCTGGGTGACAAAGCGAGACTCCGTCTCAAAAAAAAAAAAAAAGCCAGGTGTGGTGGCATGTGCCTACAGTCCTAGCTATCAGGAGGCTGAGGTGGGTGGATCACTTGAGCCCAGGGGGTTGAAGCTGCAGTGAGCTGTGATGGCACCACTGTGTTTCAGCCGAGGCGACAGAGCAAGACCCTGTCTCAAAAAACAACAACAAAAAACAAAAATGCCCCCTTTGCCTTTTCTTATACTCCAACTGGAACTGGTTAGACAGAGGCTGCAGTGGTCCCCTACCCCACTAAGTCACTGAGTCCTAAGATCTACCTTCCAGTGGTGGGACTGGGCTTTGATCTCAGGCCACTTCTCCCACCAGTATGGAAGCCTGGGGAAGCCCCTCCGCTGGCAGGGTCAGGTTCATTTCTGGGCTCTATGTAGGTCTGCTATTAAGATAGAGGCTGGAATGTGGGGGCTTTGAGGGACCTGGGAAGTACTGGGGAGAGGATCCTTCACAGGGGAGGAAGGTGGGGCGGGTCTAGTATATATTCTGTGACTGAGGATGTGGCAGAGATCCTGGTTGAATATGTTGGTCCTCAAATGATCTCACTTTAGCACACCTCAGTGTTGCCTTTCCTGATCTCAAAGTGACCTGCCCAAGGATGGGACTGACGGGGGGTGGAGGGGGCGCAGTTAGGCCTGAAAGCTCTGCCCATTGTTCTCACCATTTCCACCTTAAACTAGGCCACTTAGATTCCCAAACCTCTCCCTGGGCTAGTAGCCACAGCACAACATCCATCCATTCCAGCCAGCCTGATTGAGGATTTCCTCTTAGCTCATCACATTTGGGGGACAAATGGTTTTGGTATGAGCATGAGAGGAAGGGATGAGTAAGGCTGGAGAGGGTGGCAGGTCTCTCAAAGGCCACAGCAGGAAGACTGGGCTGTGTGCAAAGAATCTCTTCTACCTGCAGTTCCAGACACTTGGGTCCTTCCAGGTGTTACTCTGCTCAGAACTCTTCCATGGGTCTCTTAAGTCTGCTCTCTGGACCAAGTCCAAACTCCTCAGCCTGGCATTTGAGGACAAAGTGCTGACCCTGTCTTCTCAGCACCCTGTGCTGACTTCAGCAACTAGCTTTCTGAGGTTGTAGTTGGCTGGTCTTATCCTCTCCTCCCAGATTGGGAGCTGCTCAAGGGCAGTCCTTGTGTCCCCTGTGGCTACCTTGGCATGGGTCTGGGGAGCAGGCACAGAAGAATCAAACAAGAGCTTGGGACAAAGGGGGATGTTTGGCATGGAGAGGAAGAACTTTTCTAAACTCTGAATTTCCTCAGAGGCTCCTGTTTTGCCTAATGGGGAATAAGGGACTGGGGTAGGCTAAACTGTGTCATCCCATGGCTCAGAGGGCACTGAAGAACTTCAACAATGGGTGCTTAGGGCCAGTCCTGTAACAGCTGATGATAAAGATGGCTTTCCCTAATTCCCAGTCTTGGGTGGCATTCATACAGGAGAGAGTGGTTGTACAGTGACCCACATAGCCCTTGTCCACCCTGGGGTTCCACCTGCTGCGCTGGTCCTGTGGGCCTCCTGGTCTCACAGGGCTCCCAGAGGGCTGGAGCTGGGCCCAGATGACCTGCAGGAGCTTGGGAACTGCCTGAGGAAGAGCTCATGGGGGGACGTCCTGGCCCTAGCTGGGGCAAAGGCTGAAAGAGTATGTACATATAGGTGTGTGTGGTCAGGCCCCTTCACAGGCTGCAGAGTTCCCAGCCATTGCTGACTTTCTTACACACATGGTGACTCCCTTCCTGCAGTTGGTGCCCATCCATGTCCCAGCCCTCACCATTCCTTGGTAGCTTCTCAGTTTACCCCAGATCAGAAACCCTCCCTACAATGTAACCTGTTCTAAGTGTTCTCCAGGTGCTCAGTGGCTGGGAACATAGATGCATAGCTGAGCATTTGATGTGTGGTTGAATTTTTCAAGCCATCTACAGCTTCTCTGTGGTCCCTTCCCAGTGGAGGGGCTGACCAGCCCAAGGTCTCCCTCCTGCCTGCCATCTGGTCTGACTATGGCTGATCCCATGGTTTAGGTGAAGTCATGTCTGAAAGGACTTCAGATGAGCTGGCCAAGCCTCTGGGACCTTATACTGTATCAGGATCCTGGTATATGTGGTACAAATAGGTGGACCAGCAGCCTGCCTGAGGCAGAGGGCTCCAGAGCTGATGTGGCATTTGGGCCCCAAGTTCCACACTGAGGCCCTCAAGGTTGGAGATTTGCAGGCAGGACAGGTTACCAGGAAGGATATTCCACCCATCTGATGCCAGTTGTTCCCTCTCCTTGACCACTGTTACCTTCTTCCTCTAACTTCATTCACCCCTGTCCCAGTTGAATCCAGTGATCCATCCAGAATGCTGACCATGTAAATCCCCTGCTCTAAGTCCTTCCACTGCTCCCTACTGCCGTCAGGATAAAGTCCAGACACTTTGCAGTGGCCTGCAGCATTCTGCCCACTCATCCAGCCCCACCTTTGGCTTCTGCCCACTGCAGGTACTTTCTGGTCATCAAGTCTTTGGAAATCTGTTCTCTGCCTGGAATGAAACTTGCTCACTTCTTGCCTGTCACTCCAGTTCCTACTAACCCCTGTCAAGGCCCTGCAGCCAGCGGGCTTATGAACTGTCTCTGAGCTCCTGGCACAACCATCATTTCTTTGCATAGTAGTTATAGATTTGCTGGTCCCCTCTCCCCTACCCCTGAAGGGAGACTTAATTTATCTCTGAATCCCCAGGAACAGCACAGGTACCGGTACAGAACACTGGGCAGAAATGAACCAATACAAGATGAACGTCTTGGATGCTCTGGACATTCCCTGTCTTCCTGACCCAACGTCTAGTTTGGCTCCCTCTAGGGCTCCCTGGTAGCTCAAGTGTCTGTCCAGAGATTGAGATCTCTGCAAGGAGCTTCCCTTTACCCTCTCTTCCCACTGGCTTTTGTGGGCGGTGTGGAATGTGCTGTAGGCCTTGTGAGAGCGGCATTTCTTTTTTTTTTCTCTCTCTCTCTTTTTTTTTTTTTTTTTTTTTAACAACCTATTGTATCCTCTGAGAGGGCAGCATTTCTTGGACGCACCTGTACCCAAGCCTCAGACACAGCCCTGGGTTCCTCCAGCAACGCGCATCTAGGGATGCTATACCCTGTGGGCCTTGTGCCCGGGGCACGGAGCTGGGGGAAGCGGTCACCCCACTTCTCTCACCTCCCCGTCCACCTTGCGCCTCAGCGGAGCCCTAGGTAAACAAGTCAGGCTCCCAGTCCCCAAGGACGGTCTTCATCCCAGACCCCAGGAGGAGGCGTCTTGGGCCATCTCGGGAAGGCTAGCTTGCTCGAGAGGGGCAGATCACGAAAACGGTTCTTTAGGCAGTGTCACTTCCTTTCCACTGCCAGACACCCAATTTGGGCGGCTTCATCCCTCCCGCTTTCATGGATATGCACCAGGACACAGAGCTCACAACTGGCTCTCCCGCTCAATCTACTCAACTTCCAGCAAGGGACAGGCCCTGCCCATTGGGCTTCGCCGAGGCCTCAAACGCGCACGCTGTCTAGGGAGCAGCTGCGGGGGCCCGCTAGTAGGGACAAAGGCGCAGCCACCGGAGCGCAGGCTCCGCCCCGCAGAGGGTGGGCCTGCGGCGACCGCGAGCTCAGAGTCCGGACTTGTCGCGCAACCTGCCTCCTTCGGTTTCGCCCCAACCTAGCTGGACACTAGGTCCGGTCCCCGCCCTCTGGAGACTCAGCCATTAAAGTTGAGGTGGGGGGATGAGGATGTGGGCGGCGTCCAGGTAACCCTGCGGGGCCCTAATGCCTTCCCTAAAGCCAGCCATCAGGAGTAACACGATGCGCACCCACATCACCGAACCCAGAACCTCAGTGCTTCGGCACCCCTTCTTGAACATGAGCTCCGCCCAATGAGGAAAAAGGTCTTCTCCACTGGCCAGTGGTGGTCCCCTATCCAATTACAGAGGCTATCGGCCTTCTCTCGTCTAATTTAGAAGGAATCGCCGAGGGAACGCAGACCAACTACAACTCCCGAGAAATAACTGGGCTCTTCGGGGCTGGGTGTTCACGTGACTTCCTTCTCGCGGAGACCGAGTTACGCGATAGGCCTGTGAGGGGGCGGGGCCCGGCGCCAGTTCGCCGCGCTAGTAGCCAATGGGCAGCCAGGTCGGACGGGCACGCGTAGGGGGCGGGGCCGGGCGCGCGGCACGGCGCGAGAGCGCGCCCGCGGCGGCGGTGGCGGCGACTGTTGGGGGGCGGGGAATATTGGCTAAGGCGACAGTGGAGGCTTAGGCACCGGTGGCGGGCGGCTGCGGCTCCTGGTGCTGCTCGGCGCGCGGCCAGCTTTCTAGCTCGGAACGGAACGCTCGGCGTCCCGGGCCCCGCCCGGAAAGTTTGCTGTGGAGTTGCGACCTCTTGGCCCGCGCGGCCCGGCATGAAGCGGCGTTAAGGAGCTGCTGCCGCCGCTTGCCGCCGCTTGCCGCCGCTTGCCGCCGCCGCCGCCGCCGCCGCCGCCGCCGCCGCCTGAGGAAGAGCCGCAGCACCCTGGGCCACGCCGATGACTACTGCAAACTGTGGTGCCCACGACGAGCTCGACTTCAAACTCGTCTTTGGCGAGGACGGGGCGCCGGCGCCGCCGCCCCCGGGCTCGCGGCCTGCAGGTGGGTGCCGGGCCAGGCGGGACCGTGGAGCGACCCCGCTTCTCGCTCGCAGGATCTCTCGCTCCCTCCCTGTTCCCTTGGATGACCGGAGACCGATAACCCCTTGTGTGTGTGTGTGTGCGCGCGCGCGTGTGTGTGGTGAGTTAAAAACGGATTTAAATCGCTGAGGAGGCGTGTGGGTCGCTGCAACGTGGAAGTGGTGGCGGGCTTGGCTGGAAGCAAACTAGTGGGGAACTCGACTCCGGGACGATCGGGGTTTGGAGGCCCAGGGTCCGGGCTGCTGCCCAAGTGGCGTCTGGTTGTTGCTGCTTTGCCAATGTGTTGCAAGGAAAATGTTGTCCCTGTGAATTGTTAGCGCACTGGGTTTTTCATCTATTCTAGGTCGTTTCTTGAAATGTGCGTTTGAAAGATGCTTGTTTTTCAACGGTAGGACCCCTCTAAAAATCACGCACATGTTTCTTTAAATCTACTTTGCTAGGAGAGTAATGCTTTCGAGTTAACGTCCACTCTTGCAAGTTTATGACCCACAGTTAATTCGAAGTGTAACTGTAACGGGACTTTTCTGGAGACTCGATTTCCTTACTTGAATAAAATGTTCCGGAAGATTTTTTTTTTTTTTTTAATCGCGGGTTGCTTTTTTCATAATTTTCCTGGAAAGTTCTAGAAGTCGATTTTTATTTAAAGAAAAACCTCTCCTTGGAAGATATTTTAAAGGAAATCTTGAATTGGGCAAGCTGGGCACCATAATGCTTGCAGGTCAGACCAATCAGGAAATAGAAACAGGATGACTGGGGACTTAGAGGTCTTTTGTGACCTGGTTTGGAATACTGTGGTTCATTAAGTTCAGTTTCCCTGTTACATATGCATACGAACTTCGCAAAGGAAATGGGTAAGATATTTTTTCTTGCCTGGTGTGAGGTGAATTTCTTAATGTTCATGTTGATGTTCAATAGACTGTTCTGTAGAGTTGCATTGCAAAACATACCTGAACGTGAGGCATGAGGATTCTCTAGGCGGTACTTATTTTATTGGTCCTTTTAGTCTTAATATGCTAGATGTCTTTTTCACTGTAGTACATAATTTATAATAGTTATGTGTTGGCTGCGTTTATTTTCAATTCCATTCACATAATTTGAGCACCTATTACGTTGAACCACTCTTACGGACCTTGTTGTGTTATGATGATGATGATGCAGAGGACTGAGGCTCCTTAAGGAGTTTGGGAAGTAGTTGGAGGAGACACATAGTCCAAGTAATAACTGTGCTACTAGGAAATCTGTGAATGGTGATGCATTTTGTAGTAGAGGAAGAAACAAAAAAAGTGGCATTTGTGAAGAGTGTAGCATTGAATTGTACCTAGATTATCGGGACTTGAAAGAAAAACAGCTTGAGTATTTTTGTTGTAAAAGAGAGAAACAGTTGATGATGTCAGCAAACTTTTATTGGGCACAAACTTGATTAGAGCACATTATATACAAATATATGATCAATAAGGGTGTTAACCAAACATATGAATAATAAAGGAATTGAGTGACTACATAAGTAGGAATTGTATATACAACCAAAATATTGAATAACATTTCAAAGCTATGAAAAAAATTTTAATGATCTTTGTCATACACAAAAGCCATTTTGCTATTAAAATAGGTCTAAAAGGAGTTATCTGTAGCTTGATTTATAACTGAAATTTCCAAAGGTAAACATCCGCAGTTTTATTTGTGACAAAAAGTCCACTTTAAAATATTTTGAGCGGTAATTTTTTAAAAGTTTTTTTTTAATATTAAGGCAAAATACGTATGAAAAAACAAACCTTCTTAAAGTGAACAATTTACTACATTCAGTGTTGTGCAGCTACTGCTTCTGTCTACTTCTAAAACATTTTATTCATCCAAAAGAAAACTCAGTATCCATTAAACAGTTGCCCCATATTTTCCCTTCCCTCCTCCCAATCCCTAGCAGCCACCAGTCTGGGATCTGTCTCTATGGTACCTCTTCTGGATATTTTATGTAAATAGGGTAATATAATATGTGACCTTTTGTGTCTGACTACCTCATTCCTTTCTGTGGCTGAATAATATTCCATCGTGTGTGTGTGTGTGTGTGTGTGTGTGTGTGTATAAAGGAACACAATTTGTTCACCAATTGATGGACATTTGGGCTTTTTCTACCTTTTGGCTATTGTGAATAGTGCTGCTATGAACACATAGCAATTAATTTTGAAATTCTGTTGAGGATGTGTTATATATTCACAGCTAAGTTTTCAGAATTATTTGTTCACAGAATAAGTTTTCATTTTACTAAGCATAATTATGAGTATGTAGTTTGAAGGAACAAAGTGGATTCACTGAAATGATTTTAGGATAATATATGCAATAATGTGGAAAATAAGAATAAAATTGTTGGTAGAATTCAGATCCTTGCTGGGTTGTATCAGTGTGTTTGCTGAACTCATTTTTGGATTCTCTTCCTCACTGGAATGGAAGTTCCTTGAGGTCAGATATAGTGTCTGTATCTTTTTCAGTTATATTATCAGTGCCTAGCACAGTTCTTTTACATATATTTTTTATATATATATATATATATGTTTTTTTTTTTTTTTCTTTTTTGAGGCAGGGTCTCGCCCTGTCGCCCAGGCTGGAGTGCAGTGGCGTGATTTCAGCTCACTGCAGCCTAGACCTCCAGGATTCAAGTGATTCTCCCGCCTCTGCCTCCCGAGTAGTTGGGACTACAGTCGTGTGCCACCGCACCTGGCTACCTTTTGTGTTTTTAGTAGAGATAGAGTTTCACCATGTTGGCTAGGCTGGTCTCAAACTCCTGACCTCAAGTGATCCTCTTGCCTCAGCCTCCCAAAGTGGTGGAATTACAGGCATGAGCCCCCACACCCGGCCCAATATATATATTTTTAAATAGAGACGGAGGTCTCACTATCTTGCCCAGGCTACTCTGGAACTCCAGCCTCCCAAAATGCTGGGATTACAGGTGTGAGCCACTGCACACAGTCCCAATATTTTGTTAAATAAGTGAATAAATAACATCTAAGTTCTGAATCATTGCTCACTGCTTTTTCGTGGTAAAGGAAATTGATGAGAGTTGTTTCAGTTCTTTGGCTTTTATTGATGAGTTCCATAAATTACATCTTGGTAATTTGGGGCTGCAGTGGTTTTACATCTCTAAAGGTTTGGGAGTACTTGTATCACAACTAAATTTCCATACAGTGAAAAGATTTTTGAAAAATAGTGAGGTGACTGGATAGAGAGTGAGGACAGGGCAAGGGATGATTTTAGTGAATGTCCTAAGCAAGCTTGGTAAAGTGGAAATTAGATGATGTGAGATGGACTTAATAATGCTTGATAATGTTGTATGTTGTATACATTTGTGACTGAAGACTGACTTTTTAAGACTGTTATTTGCAGAGGTATTTTGAGATTTTTATTCCATTAAAGAAAATTTAAGACCCTAGAGTCTTTAGCTTTCTTTCTTTTTTTTTTTTCAGTCACATTTAGCAGTGGGGAGTTGTATACCAACTTTAGTGACACTAATGTTAATACATTCTAATTACTCACTACCATCAGACCAGCCTACCTTGTTTTTTTAAAATATAAGATGACAGTGCTGTCTCTGATTTCTCCAGTTGAAAATGAACTAAACTATTTTTTTAAACATTCTTTTACTTAATATCTAACTCTAAATAGATGATATACCTCAGCAGTAAATAGGAAATTTAAAATAGGCACATGTTTAATGTATTCCATTAACATTATTTGCCATTATAAAGGGCAGCCTCTGGTACTCTATTTTAGCATAGTGATTGTTTATCTCTAAGTTTGATGTTATAATAATCTGTACTTTGCAAATTCAGAGTTTCATTCTCAGGGTTCATTACTAAATATTGACTTTCTAGTCCTGAATGAGAGTTACTGGAAGGAATGTGCTATATACTATCTTATCTACTGCTGTTTTTTCAAAGGAGAGAAATATCTTAGCTACAATATGTATTTTTGTAAGAGGTTTACTCGATGATAAGATATGTGTAATTTTTTCAGATATTCCTTTAATATACAACTTTTTCATATGGCAAGTTGAGGAACTTTTCCTAGAAATTGTCCTAGAATTTAATCAACAATGTTTTTACTTTGCTTAGTGCTTGGAGATCTGATCCAGTTTACTGTCTCTTAGATAATTTTATTTTCTCACTTTTCAGTGTTTATTGATCATTTGTAGTCAAGGTTTTTGTTTTATCTTGTGTAAATGAGATAATGTATTTAAAGCACTTAGCACAGTCCTGGTCTTTTTTTTTTTTTTTTTTTTTTTTTTTTTTTTTTTTTTTTGAGACGGAGTCTCACGCTGTTGCCCAGGCTGGAGTGCAGTGGCGCGATCTCGGCTCACTGCAAGCTCCGCCTCCTGGGTTCACGCCATTCTCCTGCCTCAGCCTCCTGAGTAGCTGGGACTGCAGGCGCCCGCCACCGCGCCCGGCTAATTTTTTGTATTTTTAGTAGAGACGGGGTTTCACTGTGGTCTCGATCTCCTGACCTTGTGATCCGCCCACCTCGGCCTCCCAAAGTGCTGGGATTACAGGCTTGAGCCACCGTGCCCGGCCTAAGTCCTGGTCTTATTTAAGTGGTGGTAACTAAAATTTTTTTAAACACACGCACACACACTCCCCCCTAACATTTCTGTTTTTTTTGAGATGGAGTCTTGCTCTGTCACCCAGGCTGGAGTGCAGTGGTGCAATCTCCGCTCACTGCAAGCTCCGCCTCCAGGGTTCACGCCATTCTCCTGCCTCAGCCTCCCCAGCAGCTGGGACAACAGGCGAATGCCACCACGCCTGGCTACTTTTTTTTTTTTGTATTTTTAGTAGAGACGGGGTTTCACCGTGTTAGCCAGGATAGTCTCGATCTCCTGACCTCGTGATCCGCTCGCCTCCGCCTCTCAAAGTGTTGGGATTACAGGCGTGAGCCACCGCGCCCGGCCAACATTTCTTTAAACACACACACACACACACACATTTCTTTAAACACACACACACACACATTTCTTTAAACACACACACACACACACGCCCGCGCGCGCACACACACACAAATAGGCTAGTTTTTACTTCCTTCTCTTTCCTAGACCTTTCTCCACATGCTAAATTAAAACATTGAGAGACAGTAGGGCATTTACAAACAGTAGCAGTTTAAAAAGAAGAAAAAAAGAGATTAGGGCAGATGAGAGATTCAGCAATTTAAACCTTACATGAGTTAGAATATTTGGTCTTAAGACATTTTTATCTGTTTAATTCCAGTCTTTTAAATGTTACTTACCTCTTATATTTTATCAAATACTGAAAGTAATACACTTTTAATTATATTTTTCCACTTTCTTGAATTAAGTTCTTAGTACAGTGTGAAAGTTGGTTGATTTGCTGAACATTTAAGTATATAATTGGATATTTAAATCAGTATGAAAAGGAGGAAGTTGCTTGGTTTCTTGTAGAAATTTGATGGTGTGTTTGTACAGCCCATTAGGTACTGTGAAGGAGGTTTTGGATGCTGCTTAGTAGCTTTATTTTCATACCTTAGGTCAGCATTTTCTGTAGTGAGAATATGTATTAGACGACTGAGTCGATGGTAAATATTTTAACGTTTCATTTGGAAGAATAATACTCTGTTTCTTTGACACATTTCCTGATGTGTCAAAGATGCTTCTGGGGGTAACTGGCAGAATTTTGTGGTCTAGATTAGTGAAAAAATGTGTTTGAGGCAAGTATGGGGAAAAATCGAGGAAAAAGTTTCATTGTCATGTTTTTGTTAAAAACGTTCATCATTGCAAGAGCTGTTCCTGTACTTTTTTAGGTGTTCCTATTTGCCAATCCAGAAAGGATATTTTGGCATATATTCTTAACTATTAGAAGTAATACTGTAGTAGTTTTATTAGGTGATATAAAAGTTAAAACTTGGGTATTATATACATAGCCCAGAAGTTGTGGAGGTTAAGTAAGGCCTGTATCTTAAGCGTTCAAGATAATAATTTAGAGTAAGCTGTAGAATCAACTTATAATAATGACTTGCCTTTCTTTGGCAACCAGTAAACTTTGCCTACAATTGTATTTATTTTTATCGAAGGCGTAGTCCAAATTCTGCTTTTGAGGTTTGCTCTATATTTATTTTTTAAATGAAATGGAATCATAAGGACATTTTTGGTGAGAAAATGTAGTATTACTTTTTCTTCAGAGAAAGTCATAAATAGTGATATATAAAATGGGGACCTTTTAAGAGAAGTTAATGAGTTGTGTCACTGATTTCCCTTTCCGTATTGCTAGCTGAGTAGTAGATGGTTCAGTGTGGTAATGTTTTCTTTTAAATAAGAGGTGAGGTTTAAGAAGCCATAATATAGTGAAGGTAGTCACATTACTCTTGTTGTTGTTTTTTTTTTTTTTTTTTTTTTTTGAGACGGAGTCTGGCTCTGTCGCCCAGGCTGGAGTGCAGTGGCCGGATCTCAGCTCACTGCAAGCCCCGCCTCCTGGGTTTATACCATTCTCCTGCCTCAGCCTCCCGAGTAGCTGGGACTACAGGCGCCCGCCACCTCGCCCGGCTAGTTTTTTGTATTTTTTAGTAGAGACGAGGTTTCACCGTGTTAGCCAGAATGGTCTCGATCTCCTGACCTCGTGATCCGCCCGTCTCGGCCTCCCAAAGTGCTGGGATTACAGGCTTGAGCC
Organism: Macaca mulatta; assembly: GCF_049350105.2. Taxonomy (NCBI): domain Eukaryota; kingdom Metazoa; phylum Chordata; class Mammalia; order Primates; family Cercopithecidae; genus Macaca; species Macaca mulatta. The sequence continues at coordinate 63,666,350 of NC_133425.1, forward strand.
ACCGCGCCCAGCCCACATTACTCTTAAAAGATAGGAAACCTGAGTAGGTTGAGCCTCATTTGATAGTAAGCAGTAGTTTGCTCACAGCAGTAACATAAATAAGGAAGGTGTTGTCTAAAGCTGTCCTGCTGGGTCAGGGAGTAGACACAGCAGACTTGGCAGTAGGCCTGGCTTCTAAAACAAAATCCAAGTCATCAAATTTGCCCAGGCATGCCATATGAGGTTCAAGTAACAGTGGAATTTAAGAGGAGTGAGTTTGTTCAGGTAGGCTTAGGAGAGTCACAAGCAGGAGCAAGCTTTTTTAAGAGCCATCATTTAAACTGAAACATAATGTGGGTCTGCATATATTTTTGCATTTCTAGTAATGTTTACGTAATTGTATTGTATGACTTTCACCTGTTGGCAATTGGAGCTCTAAAATTTAAGTAACATAGGCTACGAATTGGTAGTTTACCAACAGCTGAAAGTTAATCTTTTGGGACAGTTCTAGTTAATATTAGTTAATATTCATGTGTGAGCCTGGGCATGATGGCTCACACCTGTAATCCCAGCACTTTGGGAGGCTGAGGCGGGTGGATCACCTGAGGTCAGGAGTTCGAGACCAGCCTGGCCAACATGGTGAAACCCTGTCTCTATTGAAAATATAAAAAATTAGCTGGGTGTGGTGGCAGGTGCTTGTAATCCCAGCTACTTGGGAGGCTGAGACAGAAGAATTCCTTGAACCCGGGAGGTGGAGGTTGCAATGAGCCGAGATGGTACCATTGCACTCCAGCCTGGGGGTCAGAGTAAAACTCAAAAACAAAAAAGAAAAAACAACAACAAAAAAGCCTGGGCACGGTGGCTTACGCCTATAATCCCTGCACTTTGAGTGGCTAAGGCAGGCGGATCACGAGGCAGGAGTTCGAGACCAGCCTGACCAACATCGAGAAACCCCGCCTCTACTAAAAATACAAAATTAGCTGAGTGTGGTAGCGCATACCTGTTGTAATCCCAGCTACTCGGGAGGCTGAGGCAGGAGAATCACTTGAACCCTGGGAGGCAGAGGTTGCAGTGAGCCGAGATCGTGCCATTGCACTCCAGTCTGGGCAATGAGTGAAACTCCATCTCCAAAAAAAAAAAAAAAAAAAAAAAATCGTGTGAAAAGGAACCACAAGTCTATGAAAGCCTGAATATCCCAGGTATACCAGAGAAGTAACCTGAAGGCTTCATTTTCCTACGTAATGTACAGTTTCAGAATGTCTTATGTTGCAGCAGCAGGTGAGAGTTTTACATTTTAAAATATGTTTTTCATTGTCTTAAAATTTTGTGTTAATTTTGTATTTATTAATTTTCATCAGCTTTGCTGTTTGATTTAATTAGAAAATAGGATTATTTGAGCTCTGAAATTGGATTACATTCAGGTTAATTCTTTTCTCTTAAAACTTTTTCAGTAAGTTGATTTGTATTAAATGTAAAAATATTTATAAAAGCGTTTTTTTCTCATCAAGGTAATCACTGACTAGAACACTTTAATAGACTGTGAGTTGTACTTAAATGTAAATATTTTTCAGTATTGCTTTAAAAAATCTTTCAGTAAAAATTGTTAAATAAAAATGGCTTTTAGGAAAAAATGACATTCAGAAATTGTTGAAGTTAGATGATGGGTATGTGGGGGTTCACAATAATATTCTCTGTTCTTTATGTTCTTAAATTTCCATAAAATAAAACGTTTAAAAAATGACATTCAAAAGCTCTTCAAATTCTTTAAGGCACTAGATTAGGATAGGAAAAATATTCACTTTTTAAAACAGCATTGTGAAGTTAATAGGATTCGTTGTTTGTAGTTAAAAAAAACTGGCTTAACAGATTAACAGAAAATAAAAATTAGCGTGATATGTCTGATTTACAAAACTCATTTCTCCCTTTGATTGTGTAGTGTTAACAGTGAGATGGTGGGTGAGTTAGTGGCACAAATAAATAGGAAGTAAACTGATCTTATGCTTTTGAGTAGATGCTTTTCCATTGTAAAAATATTTTCTAATTAACTATGTGATGCTAGAAAAATCCATTTATTATCTAGTAATTTAAGAGCTTGAAATTGTTTATAAAGTTTTAATTTGTTTGATCATGTTGCTTGTATCTGTCAGTCTGATGTTGTCATTTCTATGAACTTTTCAGTTTATTCATGATGAAAAGAAGCTAGATAACTTGTTCATGATTTTAAGACTACATTTTTAATCATTTAAAATTTTTAATCTGCATTTTTAATAATTGGTAGAAACAAAAATAATAGACATAATTTCTTTTTATTTGTGAACATTTTAGAGCAAACAAGGTCTGAAATTTGTATTTCACATCTTGTCATTTGTGAGATCATATTGAGTACTAAAGTTTTTTTTTTGAGATGGAGTTTTGCTCTTGTTGCCCAGGCTGGGGTGCAATGGTGGGATCTCGACTCACCGCAACCTCTGCCTCCCGGGTTCAAGCGATTCTCCTGCCTCAGCCTCCCAAGTAGCTGGGATTACAGGCATATGCCACCACACCCGTCTAATTTTGTATTTTTAGTAGAGGTGGGGTTTCTCCATGTTGGTCAGACTGGTTTCAAACTCCCAACCTCGGGTGATCTGCCTGGCTTGGCCTCCTAAAATGCTGGGATTACAGGCGTGAACCACCGCTCCTGGCTGAATACTAAAGTTTTAATCTTGTCCTTTACATAAAAAATATCTTTGGGGAAAATATAGAAAGTTTAATCTAAATTTTACTTATTTTTTATTGCACATGAAAGGTTTAAGGAAATTTGATAGCTCCTCTGCTATCAACACTTCTTTATAGTTTTCACTTTCTGTCTGTAAAGGTAGTTCAAATAACACTCAAGAAAAAAGATGATCAGAAGTTGTTGAGGCAAGATGACAGGTATATGGGGACTCTGTACTTCAGGTATATTTGAAAACTTCCATTATACAAAGTTTTGGGGACTTTTGTTTTTGAGATAGGGTCTTTCTCTGTTGCCCACGCTGGAGTGCAGTGTTGTGATCACAGCTTCCTGCAGCCTCAACCTCCTGGGCTCAATTGATCCACCCACCTCAGCTTCTTGAGTAGCTGGGACCACAGGTGTGCCACCATGCCTGGCTAATTTTTAAAATTTTTTGTAGAGATGAGGTCTTGCTGTGTTGCCCCAGGTGGTCTCAAACTCCTGGATTCAAGCGATCCTCCAGCCTTGGCCTCCCGAAGTGATGGAATTAATAGGCATGCGCTACCTCACCCGGCCTTTGAGACCTCTTAACCATGAGCCAGAGCAAGAAATACATTTTGTTTCAACCCAACACACACATACGTGTTTATACACACAAACTGAGACAGATGTTCCATGTAGAACAGTGTTTAGTTTTACTGCGTGGCATTACTCTGACATTTTCATTACATTAAAAAATTTGTCACAGCTCACTGACAGATCACTTAGTACCTTCAGTTTGAAAAACAGAGCTCTTGGAGATGGTTTCATGGTTCTGATTGAAACTGTTAGTACATCGAAGCTGGGTGCAGTGACCTGTGCCTTTAGTCCCAGCTACTTGGAAGTATCTCTTGAGCCTGGGGATTCTAGACCAGTCTGGACAACATAAGGAGACCTGTTTCTTAAAAAACAAAAACAAACTGTTAGTGCATCGAGTTGTCCTTATTATTCAAACCATATTTCCCATGTCTGTAGTTCTTTAATACGTTAAACTTTAAAAATTGACTTAGCTTATTGCTGTCCATTTATTGGGTTAATTGGCTGGTAAATTTTGCCACTTCCTGAAAATGACTTATTTCCCCCTTTCTGTCTGCCCTGTGGTGAAAGTCTTGGTCTCCTTCCATTTGGATTTGTTTATTAATAGTTTTCTCTTTATATTTTCTTCTAATTCAGTTCTGAAAGTCATAGCTGAGGTTATCTTCAATTCCCACTCCTTTTTGTCTGTAACTTGCCTCTCCTTACAGTTTTTGTGCTCTGCCATTTTGTATCTGTTACTTTGTACATCAAGCTCATCACCTTTATTCATCTCTTTTCAGTCCCAGCGTGAAACCTTTCCTTTCACCCATTTTCCTGATCTGCCATCAACGTGTTCACCAAAGACTTTCTCTTTAGTGAGACAACTTACAGATACTTTGATGTAGTACTGAACTAGATCTGGATTCTAGATTCATTTCTGTTGCTAATTGTGTGATATTGTTAAAAAGCATAGAGTTTCAAGTTAATTCAGTCCTTCTATTTTACAGGAGAGGAAATTGAGATTCAAATTGACCTGCCCAAGGTCATTTAACTGGTTAGTATAAAAATAGAGATCCAGGACTTCTGACTCCTAGTCCTTTGGTCTTCTCCAGTAAGTTGCTTAATTTTTGCTTGAAAAGCCTAAAGTTCCTTCTTGTGGATTAAAAACAAGAACAACAACAAAGAGAATCCTACAGTTCTTTTTGCACAACCTATAATTTTGATCATTTTGTAACTTTTTGTGATATATTAGATAAATATTTAATCCGGTGTTATTGAGTACCTATTATGTGCAAGGTATTTTTATGTGCATTATCTCATGATAACCTAGAGAGAGGTATTATTTCCATTTAATACATGAGAAACAGAAATGCAGATGGATTTGACCATCTAGAAAGTGGAATTAGCTGGGATTTGAACCTTGGTTTTCTGACTTCAAATTTTGGGCCCTTTCTGCTATGCCTGCCTCTTGCCTTGCTATTCTCAGAAAGAGTTTAAGTACAGAAATACTCAGTTTTTCCTATGGTGAAGCAAGGGTCATGTTGGGCATATGGAATCAAACATATCTGAGTCATGTCTTACAAATTACACGTGTTCCTGTGACTAGATTTTCTGCTTTGGGCTCAAAAGAGCTACTTGAGGGATGCTTCTTATTCCTGCCTGCTCTAGAAAATTTTAAAGGGTAGCAGTGATACAGTTAGACCAATAGAGGGTACTGTATCGCTATATCGCTAACTGTGCTAGGCCCAAATTTAGCTCTTTGGGGCCTTTTCTCTTTGCTGCTTTGTGGATCTGGAGGTCAAGAGGTGATACTGTTTTAGGTTTTGAGGCAGTTTACTCTAAGGAGAAATTGGCCTTTGTCTTTGGCACCATCCCCCCCATGTTGTCATGATTAGGGTCTGATTTGTCATCTTGCAGGCTGTTTTGCTTTTAAAGTTTAAAGCATTTAAATCTGTCATCAAAATTGCCCTAAACCTGAATGAGGAAAAATTCAGAATTTCAAAAATGCTCAATTGTTAGGATAGTTTCATTTATCACGGTTAACATTTTGCTTTCACATGTTCAAAAAAAAATGAGTACTATTTATTTGATTGAATTTAGGATGCAAGCAAAACTATTCTACCTTCTATAGCCACATGTTTTGACCAGTTTGCCATCTGCCATTTATTCTTCTCTCTCAAGATCAGTACTCTTTTGGAATTTTTCTCTCTTTTATACATACCCAGTTGTCTCTGAGTTTTACCAGAACTCTCCCTTTGAGAGCAAAGGCAAGAAAGCTGTTTTGTCATACATGTTACCTAGTAAATGTTAGGTGATCATGGTTTTAGAACTTCTGTTGACTTTTTAATCATCTGATTACTATTTGAAAGAAATAGTAAAATACTCTTAATTTTCTAGTTTAAATATATGCAAAATAGTTATATTTGTATTGATATTTCCTGAGGGGAAGGAAGGAGACACAGATGCTGGCTTCACACAGCTGTTTTCTTTTTAAGAGTGACAAAGGACTTTTCCAGAAGCCTTCAGCAAACTTAACCTTGCATTTCATTGACCAAAACTGGGTTACATTCCCTTTCCTAAATTAGTTACTGGTAAAGATGAGTGGAATTATTCTTAGCCAACCAGACCTGTGCCTTGGCCTGAGGATGTGGTTGGCTTTCCCAAAACACAAGGCTGCTTGGGAGAGGAGTGGATACAAGGTAGAAAATCTGTTAGGGAGGAAGAAAGAGAAAATGGATGCTGGGAGGGGGTCAACCAAAAGAATCGTCTGTGCTTACTATGCACGGTATTCTAGCAATTGATGAGGGACTTTTTTTTTTTTTTTTTTTTTTTTTTTTTTTGAGAGAGAATCTCACTCTATTGCCCAGGCTGGAGTGTAACCTCTGCCTCCTGGGTTCAGGTGATTCTCATGCCTCAGCCTCCCAAGTAGCTGAAGTAGCTGGAATTACAGGTATGCACCACATGCCCAGCTAATTTTTTTTTTTTGAGACAGAGTCTTGCTCTGTCACCCAGACTGGAGCACAGTGGCACATCTCTGCTCACTGCAACTTCCGCCTCCCAGGTTCAAGTGATTCTTCTGCCTCAGCCTCCCGAGTAGCTGGGATTACAGATGTGTGCCACTGTGCCCAGCTAATTTTTGTATTTTTAGTAGAGACAGGTTTCACCATGTTGGATAGGCTGGTCTTGAACTCTCTACCTCAGGTGATCCGCCCGCCTCGGCCTCCCAAAGTGCTGGGATTATAGGCATGAGCCACTGTGCCCAGCCAGTTGTGGGACTTTATAATGTAAACCTGACTTTTGCTATGCAATTACTTTTTCTGGCACTTGCTTTTTCTCTTGCTTTGTCAGAGTCCTTGGGGATTGGCATAGGAGTTGATAGAGGTGCCAAGAAAGAGAGAGAAGTATGCCTATTGATCCCAGATTAATAACAGTGGGGTTGGTGTCTGATGGGTGAGAGGTCTGGGACACAAAATTCATTTTTTTGTGTGTGATTCAGGTGGAATCTGATGATTATACAGACATACAGAAGCAGAAAGACCGTGTCAAATCCTGATTTGTCAAAATTGAGATAGTAAAGTGTTTTTAAAATGCTTATTTTATTTTTTAAAATTTATTTTGAGGCAGGGTCTCACTCTGTTGCCCAGGCTGGAGTTCAGTGGCTCAATCACAACTCACTGCAGCCTCAACTCAGCCTCCCAAGTAGCTCGAACCACAGGTGCTTGCCACCACGCCCAGCTACTTTTTAAAAATTATTTTTGATAGAGACGAAGTCTTTCTGTGTTGCCCAGGCCAGTCTCAAACTCCCGGGCTGGAGCAATCCTCCCACCTCGGCCTCCCAATGTACTGGGATTACAGGTGTGAGCCACCATGGCCACCCTCAAAATTCTTTTTAAAGTGCTTTGTTTCACTCTTTTGAAGGCTAATCTGAAAGAAACTAGCTGTTGTTAAAGGATAAAATAGAAGAATATGTAGAAGAGAAAGTAGTAACCAGAGAGGAACATTGTATGAGATCTTAGAGTAATTGAGCTGGAAGGGACCTCAAGAAAGTCCCCTTCCATTAGGTGGGTAAATATACTAAATCATTTAATCTTTTAATTAAGTTATGTTAAGTGTCAATATTATTGACAAATACTCGTAATGCATATTATTGACAATATATGTGCCAAATACTCGTAATGCAAATTAAATATAATTCAGTCTATTGGAGTGGACATATAAATGACTACAACAATATTAATATAATAGAGGTACAGAGAAGGCCCTCTGAGCGTATAATGACACAGAGTAACTCTGAGTAGAGAGGTCAGAGAAAAGAGTACGGTTGAGCGGGATCCAGTGGGGTGAGTTCACCAGGTGGCTAAGGGAGGACATAACATTTCAGGCCAGTTGATTATCACACCCAAAGACAGGTTAAAGAGCATGGTTCTTTAATTTGGAAAGTGGAAGATCGGGGTTCTGTCGTGTCCAGATGTGGCTGGAGAGGGAGAGACTATTATACTGTATTGAGGAGTTTGGATTTTAGTTTGAAGATAGCAGGGAGCCACTGAAGGATTTCAAATTGGGCAGAAATGTCAGATTTGTAGCTCCATCACTCTGCTATACTGTGGGTAATAGATTGAGGAAGACAGGAATGGAGGTGGTGGACACATGTATTTGAGAAATGATAAGGGTAGAGCAGTGAAGACGACAAAGTGGGAATAGTGCTGAGATAGATTTACAGGAAAGAAATCAATAGGACCTGGTATCCGTTGAGTAAGGAAAGGGAAGGAGGCAGGATTATTTCTGTTTCTCTAGTTTGGGTCAATTGTGGTAGGAGAATCCGCTTTGGAGGTGGGGAGGGAGAAAGGTGATTCATTTTAATAAAATGTGCTATTATGAAAGATCTGTAGAAATAGTGGTGAACAAGACATGGCCCCTGCCCTCATGAAGTGCATGGTCTAATTATTAATGTAATTAGTGTCATGAAAGTGAAAGTATAAAGTGCTATGAGAGCATATAGTAAAAAGGAGTTCAGTTTTGTGTATGTCTAGTTTGAAGCATCTGTAGATTTATTAGGCAAGTGGAAGTATAAGTGTAGAGCTCAAAAGAGAAACTTGCACAAAAGAGATTTGAAAGTTATTGATCTATAGATATTGATGATAGTTGAAGTAATGGGCATGGATGAAGTCACTGCAAGAGAGTATGGATTAGAATGTGAAAAGGAGGCTAAGAACAGAACTCTGGAAACGACAACATTGCAAGGATGGCAAGGAGAGAAGTCTGAGAAGATGCTGTCAGAGAGTTAAATTAGACAATCCAGAGAATGGTATGGGGAAAGCCAAGGTAGAAAAGGGTTTTATCTATTTAAATAGCTTTATTGAGATAAAATTGACATTTAATAAACAACATATTTAAAGTGTGCAGTTTAAGTTTTGACACATGTGGAGACCCATGAAACTTTTACTAGATTCAATATGGTGGACATATCCACCACTCCAAAAAGAAATTTGTGTGCCTTTGTTATCACTCCCTCCCTTCCCATACACCTTTCTTCCTTTCCCGGACAACCACTGAAGACACTAGAATGGTTATATAAGTGGAATTGTAAAGCACGTACCCTTTTTTTTGGAGGGGGGCTGCTGGCTTCTTATCGTCGTTATTTTGAGATATGTCTATGTTATTGAGTTTATCAGTAGGTCATTAATTTTTATTGGGGAGTAGTTGCCATTATGTATGTATAATACAATTTGTTTTATCCATTCACCTATTGATGGACTTTTGGATTGTTTCCAGGTGTTGGCTGTTACGAATAAAGCAGCAATGAATATTCATGTATTGTCTTTGTATGGACACATCTTTCCCTTTCCCTTGGGTAAATACGTAAGAATATGATGGTTGGGTCATTTGGTAGGTGTACATTTAACTTTTTTTTTTTTTTTGAGATGGAGTCTCACTCTGTCACCAGGCTGGAGTCTCACTCTGTCACCAGACTGGAGTGCAGTGGTGCAATCTCGGCTCACTGCAACTTCCCAGCTCCCTTGTTCAAGCTGTTCTCCTGCCTCAGCCTCCTGAGTAGCTGGTATTACAGCACACGCCACCATGCCCAGCTAATTTTTGTATTTTTAGTAGAGACAGGGTTTCACCATGTTGGCCAGGATGGTCTTGATCTCCTGACCTTGTGATCCGCCTGCCTCGGCCTCCCAAAGTGCTGGGATTACAGGTGTGAGCCACCGTGCCCAGCACATTTAACTGTTCTTTTTTTTTTTTTTGAGATGGAGTCTAGCTCTGTTGCCCAGGCTGGAGTGCAGTGGCGTGATCTTGGCTCACTGCAAGCTCCGCCCCCTAGGTTCACGCCATTCTCCTGCCTCACCCTCCTGAGTAGCTGGGACTACAGGCACCCGCCACCATGTCCAGCTAATTTTTTGTGTTTTTAGTAAAGATGGGGTTTCACCATGTTAGCCAGGATGGTCTTGATCTTCTGACCTCATGATCCGCCCGCCTCAGCCTCCCAAAGTGCTGGGATTGCAGGTGTGAGCCACAGCACCTGGCCCACATTTAATTTTTTAAGAAACTGCCAAACTGCTTTCCAAAGTGGTTATATCATTTTAAATTCCCGCTAGCGGTGGAAATACATATTTTGACATCCTAACCAACATTAGGTTTAGATAGTCTTTTTAATTTTGGCCATTCTAACAGGTGTGTAGTGGTATCTTTTGTAGGTTTAGTTTATATTTCCCAAATAACTAATGCTCTTGAACATCTTTTTATGTGCTTATTTGCTGTCTGTTTATCTTTTTTGGTTAAGTGTCTGTTTAAGCTTTTTACCCATTTTAAAAAAACTTTTTATTTTGAAATAGTAGATCCACAGGAAGTTGTAAATAAAATATAAAGAGGTTCTGTGTACCCTTTACTCAGTTTCTCCCAACAATAACATCTTGCATCACTATAGTACAATATTGAGACCAGGAAAATGACATTGATACAGTCCACTGAACTAACTCAGATGTGACCAATTTTACATGCACTGATTTGTGTGTATTTATGTGTGTAGTTCTCTGCGGTTTTATCACATGTAGATTAGTGTAACTACTACCATGATCAAGATACAGAACTGGGCTGGGTGTGGTGGCTCATGCCTGTAATCCCAGCGCTTTGGGAGCCTGAGGCGGGTGGATCACCTGAGGTCAGGAGTTCGCGACCAGCCTGGCCAACATGGTGAAACCCTGTCTCTACTAAAAATACAAAAATTAGCTGGGTGTGGTGGTGGGCGCCTGTAATCTCAGCTACTGGCGAGGCTGAGACAGGAGAATCACTTGAACCTGGGAGACGAGGGTTGCAGCGAGCCAAGATTGGGCCATTTCACTCTAGCCCGGGTGACAGAGTGAGACTCTGTCTCAAAATAAAAAATAATTAAAAAAAATAGAGAACTGTTTCATCTCACTAACTTGTTTATAAGCGCATCCATTTCCCTCCCTCCTCCCCAACCCAGTCTCAAATTTCTGGCAACCACTAATCTATTCTACATCTCCAAAGTATTATTTCAAGAAAATGTTAGCTACATAAATTGAGTCATATACTATGCAACATTTTTGGGGGAGTTTAGGGGGACAGGGTCTCACTAGGTTGCCAAGGCTGGAGTACAGTGGCATGATTATGGCTCACTGCAGCCTCGAACTCCTGGGCTCAAGCTCTCCTCCCGACTCAGCCTCCCGAAGTGCTGGGATTACAGTTATGAGCCACTGTGCCAGGCCTTATATGACCATTTGAGGTTGGCTTTTTCTTCACTCATTGCCTGGAAATCCTTCCAAGTTGTCGAGTATATTAATAGTTTGTTCCGTTTTATTGCTGAGTAGTATTCCATGATATAGATGTACTACAGTTTAATTGTTTACCCTTTGAAGGACATTTGGGTTGTTTCCAGTTTTTGGCTATTATGAAAATTGCTATGAACATTTGTGTACAGATTTGTATGTGAATATGTGTCATTTTTTTCCTGGTACAAATACCCAGAAGTACAAATGCCTCCTGACCTCCAATCTATGAATTTAGTTTTATAAGAAACTGCCAAACTTTGGCCGCGTGTGGTGGCTCACACCTGTAATCCCAGCACTTTGGGAGGCTGAGGTAGGCAGATCACTTGAGGCCAGGAGTTCGAGACCAGCCTGGGCAACATGACAAAACCCCATCTCTACTAAAAATACAAAAATTAGCTAGGCATGATGATGCATGGCGTTAGTCCCAGCTACTTGGAAGGCTGAGGCATGAAAAATCACTTGAACCCAGGAGGCGGAGGTTGCAATGCGCCGAGACTGTGCCACTGCACTCCAGCCTGGGCAACAGAGCAAGGCTCTGTTTCAAAAAAAAAAAAAACAACTGCCAAATGTTTTCATTCCCACCAGCAGGTGTATGAGTTACCCAGTTTCTCTGCATCTTGGGCAGCATTTGGTATTATCACCTTTCTTTTTTTTTTTTTTAAATCATTCTGATAGGTGTGTAGTGATATCTCATTGTAGTTTTAATTATATTCTTCTCATGTCTAGTAATGTTGACCATTGTTTTATGTGATTTTTGCCATTTGTATATTATTTTTGGTCTAGTATCTAAGTCTTTGCCCCTTTTTAGATTGGGCTGTTTTCTTGTTGAATTTTGAGAGCTCTCTCTCTGTGTGTGTGTATGTGTGTGTTTATATATATGAAACAAGTCTTTTATCAAATATATGCTTTGCAAAGAGTTTCTCTCAATCTGTGGCTTATTTTTTAAATTCTATTAATAGGATCTTTTGTAGAAGTTTTACATTTTGATGAAGTTTGCCTTACCAATTTGTTCTTTTATGGATTGCACTTTTGGTATTACAGCTGAGAAATCTTTGCCTAACCCATGCTTACAAAGATTTTCTCCTGGGTTTTCTTTTCTTTTACTGTTTTGAGACAGGGTCTTGCTCGTATTGCCCAGAATGGAGTGCAGTGGTGTGATTATGACTCGCTGCAGCATCAGCCTCCTGGGCTCAAGCTATTTCTCCTACCTGAGCCTCTGTGATAGCTGGAACCACAGGTGTGCGCCACTATGTCCCGCCAATTTTTAAATTTTTTGTAGAGATATGGCTTCATGTATTGGCCAGGCTTGTCTCAAACTCCAGGGCTCAAGCGATCCTTCCTCCTTGGCCTTCAAAGTGTTGGGATTACAGGAGTGAGCCACTGTGCCTGGCTGCTAGGTTTTCTTTTGGAAGTGTTAGTTTTTTTTTTCTTTTTTTGTGAGATGGAGTCTTGCTCTGTCGCCCAGGCTGGAGTGCAGTGGTGCAGACTTGGCTCACTGCAATCTCTGCCCCATCGGGTTCAAGTGATTCTCCTGCCTCAGCCTCCTCAGTAGCTGGGATTACAGACACGCACCACCACGCCTGGCTAATTTTTGTATTTTTAGTAGAGACAGGGTTTCGCCACATTGGCCAGGCTGGTCTCGAACTCCTGACCTCAGGTGATCCACCTGCCTTGGCCTCCCAAAGTGCTGGGATTATAGGTGTGAGCCACCGCACCTGGCCTAGTTTTAGGTTTTACATTTAAGTTGATCCATTTTGAGTTAATTTTTGTGTATAGTGTGAGGTATGGATCCCCAGGTTCATTGTTTTTGCATATAATTTTTCCAGCTCCTTTGTTGAAAGGCTATCCTTTTTCCACTGCATTGCTTTTATACCTTTGTAAAAAATCAGTAGACCATATATATGTGAGTGTATTTTTGGACTCTGTTCTGTTCCCTTGAGCTATGTGTCTGTCCTTTACTGATGCCACACTATCATGATTACCGTACCTTTACAGTTACTATCGAAACCAGATAGTATGATTCTTCCAACTGCATTTTTCTTTTTGTTCATGTTGTTCTGGCTACTCTAAATGCTTTGCTTTTCCATATAAATCGTACAATTAGGCCAGCAATGTGGCTCATACTTGTAATCCCAGCACTTTGTAATCACTTAAAGTCAGGAGGATTCCCCCCACATCCAGCTTTTTATGGTCATTTTGAATCTTGTCCTCCGTAGGAACAGCCATTATGTAAAATTAATACAAATACTATAATAATTGGAAATGTGGATGTATATTGGAAAATTTTACATTGTTTATTCATAAATAATTTGAAAAGGACAAGATCTGAATGTTATCTATGGGTCATTGTTTTCAAAACTGCAGTTTACCTTCCTAATTGCTACGTCATTTTCCTTGCCAGTTGGTGAGAATATTGCGTGGCATGAACTCAAAGGCTTATATAAATGTAGCTGAATGTGGTTTTTTCCTAATTGTTTCCTGTTATAGGCCACTATAATGGTTATCTTAGGAAAAAAATAAATTATTTTGGCTTTTTATACTTTTATAGACGTATACAAGTACATATCCTGTGTTCTCTCAATTGAACTTATATATTTTTTCTTACATGTGGATGTTAAACTGTGATTTCTACACCATTTCTATACTGTTAATTTTGCACCTGTAATTAAGCATAGTTGTGGTTGCTGAGTGGTTTTCCCGACTTCTTTTTTTTCTGTTTGTAGTGATAATTTCTTTGAACAACTGTTTATTATGACTGTTTTTCAGCAATGATAGAACCTAAAGTCAGTGGAATTATTTGCTTTTTAAAAGCCTGTCTCAGGAAATATTTTCTTTCTGCTTTATGGATATATAGTAGTTGATTGAGTATGTAATTGAGTACCTATCTGAAATTCCACATTCATTCTACCACAGTGCTTTTCAGTATGTTATTGAGTGAAGTGAATTTCTGTTGCTTAATGAATTTAAGGTATACATTAGTTCACTTTCTCCCTTTTTTTGAAACAGGGTCTCACTGTCACCCAAGGAGTGGAGTGGGCGCTATCTGGGCTCACTGCAACCTTTGTCCCCCAGGATCAAGTGATTCTCCCACTTCTGGAACCACAGGCGTGCACCACAATGCCTGGCTATTTTTTTGTATTTTTGGTAGAGTTGGGGTCTCGCCATATTGTCCTGGCTGGTCTCCCTTGAACTCAAGTGATCCGCCTACCTTGGCCTCCCCAAAGTGCTGGGATTACAGGCATGAGCCACTGAGCCTGGCCTCTCGGCCTCTTTTTGTTTCTTTGTTGCATTATTTTTTTACGTGCTAGCTATGCTAATAATCTCATTTTCAACATAGTTTCTTTTTCTTGTGTTCTCATTTTCCTTTCTAATTTCCTGAAGAATTTTGGGTTTAGTCAATTGATAGCTTGTTAACTCATTTTCTTACAAAAGTACTGTTTTTTTAGTTATTGTAAGTAGTATCAAAGTTGCACATGAACTTTGTTTAAAGTATCAAATAGATCAATAAAGCTTATTCTGAAAAAAGTAGTCCTGTGACTCCAACTCTGTCTTACCTTCCTTTCTCTGCTGCCTAGAGGCAGCTGCTTTCAAATTCTTTTAGCAGTTTCTTTTGGTATTTGCCTTCATCTCTAGGTAACATGCTTATACTGCTGTAGCTGTTATTTATTGACTTCTCATTATGAAAAAAGACATTTAGCAGATTCTAAACTCTCAACTCTACACAGGCATCCTTCTTGTTCCCCAATATGGTTATATCATAATAGATTTAATGTCAATTTGTTTATATTATTATGATTGCATATTGTGCTATTCATAGTTAAGCCATGTAGTATACTGTACTACTATTTTTCCTTCCTTGTACAGTTTAATATTGTTTTAAGAATGAATGATTGTTGTTGTTCTATGTATTTATGAAACTTCATTCCAAAGTATCTTCTTTTTTTTTTTTTTTTTGACAGAGTCTTGCTCTGTCGCCCAGGCTGGAGTGCAGTGGCGCTAGCTCAGCTCACTGCAAGCTCCGCCTCCCAGGTTCAAGCCATTCTCCTGCCTCAGCGTCCGAAGTAGCTGGGACTACAGGCACCTGCCACCCCGCCTGGCTAATTTTTTGTAGTTTTGGTAGAGATGGAGTTGCACCATATTAGCCAGGATGGTCTTGATCTCCTGACCTCGTGATCCGCCTACCTTAGCCTCCCAAAGTGCTGGAATTACAGGTGTGAGCGACCACGCCTGGTCTCAAAGTATCTTTTAGGTGCCTGAATCTCAGGATTTTTGACACATCAATTCATCTGTCGATTTTATTTTCTTGGAGACTTTGCTTTCTCTCAGAGCCTTCTAAACTAATCTGGATTAGTGGATACCTAGTGTGTTGTACATCTGTCATTGTGAGACCTCACTTCTCTGTCATCTTGAGTTCCTTTGCCTTTCTTTTATTGTGTTGAGTCTTTGTTTCTTTGCAACTCATTTTGGTGGAGTACTTCCTTCAGTAGCTTACTAATGGTAATAGGAGGTAAATTTTTGTGACCTTAAATATTTAAAGGTCTTCACCAGGCACGGTGGCTCACGCCTGTAATCCCAGCACTTTGGGAGGCTGAGGCAGGCGAATCACAAGCTCAGGAGTTAGAGACTAGCCTGGCCAACATGGTGAAACCCTGTCTCTACTAAAAATACAAAAAATTAGCTGGGTGTGGTGGCTCGTGTCTGTAATCCCAGCTACTTGGGAGATTGAGGCAGGAGAATCGCTTGAACCCAGGAGGTGGAGGTTGCAGTGAGCCGAGATTGCACCACTGCACTCCAGCCTGGGCAGCAGTGCGAGACTCCATCTCAAAAAAAAAAAAAAGTCTTCATTCTCCCCTCACACTTAATTTTGGCTGGTTGTAGAATTCTAAATTAGATATCATTTTCTCTTATAAATTTGAAGGCATTCCTCTCCATTTTTCTCCATTTTATTCCATGGTTGTTGAAAAGTCTGATGCCATTCTGAGTCTTGATTCTTCATGTGTAACCTGTTACTCTCCTCTGAGTCTTTTAGGTTCTTCTCTTTGTCCTTTGTGTTCTGATTTTTTCAGTTCCATTGTAATCTCAGGGGACCATTTTCTTTTCTTTTCTTTTCTTTTTGAGACAGAGTCTCGCTCTGTTGCCCAGGCAGGAGTGCAGTGGTGTGATCTCGGCTCACTGCAAGCTACGCCTCCCGGCTTCACGCCATTCTCCTGTCTCAGCCTCCGAGTAGCTGGGACTACAGGCGCCCTCCACCACGCCCGACTAATTTTTTGTATTTTTAGTAGAGACGGGATTTCACCTTGTTAGCCAGGATGGTCTTGATCTTCTGACCTTGTGATCCGCCCGCCTCGGCCTCCCAAAGTGCTGGGATTACAGGCGTGAGCCACCGGGCCCGGGTCAGGGGACCATTTTCACATATGTGGTCTGTTGTTGACCAAAAACATCATCAAATGGTACCTGACTACCTACAAATGGAATTGCTTGTCATGTGGTAATTCTGTATTTAAATTTTTGAGGCACTGTCAAACTCTCTTCTACAGCAACTCAGCTGTATCACTTTACATTGCCATGAGTAATATATGAGGGTTCTTATTTATCTGTATTCACAGTAACACTTGTTATTTTCTCTTTTTGTTTATTTTCTTTTTTTTTCTGAGACGGAGTTTTGCTCTGTCACCCAGGCTGGAGTGCAGTGGCGCGATCTCAGCTCACTGCAAGCTCCGCCTCCTGGGTTCACGCCATTCTCCTGCCTCAGCCTCCCGAGTAGCTGGGACTGCAGGTGCCTGCCACTGTGCCTGGCTAATTTTTTGTATTTTTAGTAGAGACGGGGTTTAGCGTGGTCTCGAGCTCCTGACCTTGTGATCCGCCCGCCTTGGCCTCCCAAAGTACTGGGATTACAGGCGTGAGCCACTGCACCTGGCCTATTTTCTTAAATTAAAGCCATCCTAGGGGGTGTGAAATGGTATCTCTCTGTGGTTTTTTTTTTTTTTTTTTTGAGACAGAGTCTCGCTCTGTCGCCCAGGCTGGAGTGCGGTGGCTGGATCTCAGCTGACTGCAAGCTCTGCCTCCCGGGTTTAAGCCATTCTCCTGTCTCAGCCTCCCGAGTAGCTGAGAGGTGCCCGCCACCTCGCCCGGCTAGTTTTTTTGTATTTTTTAGTAGAGACAGGGTTTCACCATGTTAGCCAGGATGGTCTGGATCTCCTGACCTCGTGATCCGCCCGTCTCGGCCTCCCAAAGTGCTGGGATTACAGGCTTGAGCCACCGCGCCCGCCCTCTCTGTGGTTTTTATTTGCATTTCCTAATGACCAGTGATGTTGAACATCTTTTCATGTGCATGTTGGTCATTTGTATATCTTCCTTGGAGAAATGCCTATTCATGTGCCTTGCCCGTTTTTTAATTGAGCTGTTTTGACTTTTTGCTGTTCAGTTATAAAAACTCTTTATATTCTGGATTCTAAAGTCTTATCAGATCTAAGATTTACAGATTTTTTTTTTTCCCATTCTGTAGGTTGTCTTTTCACTTTTCTTTTTTTCTTCTTCTTCTTTTATTTATTTATTTATTTATTTATTTTTGATACAAGGTCTCACTCTGTTGCCATAGTGGGATGTCAGCTCATGGCAGCCTTGACCTCCTTGGCTCAAGTTAGCTTCCCACCTCAGCCTTCCGAGTAGCTGGGACTACAGGCGCACGCCACCATGCCCAGCTAAGTTTTGTATTATTTTGTGGAGATGAGATTTCACCATGTTGCCCAGGTTGGTCTCAAACTCCTGGGCTCAAGTGATCTGCCTGCCTCAGCCTCTCAAAGAGCTGGGATTACAGGCATGAGCCACTGGGCTTGGCCTCACTTTCTTTATGCTGCCCTTTGGTGCACAAAAGTTTTTAATTTTACCAAGTTGTATTGATTGAGTTCTTTTGTTGCTTGTGCTTTTACTGTTAAGAATCCATCGCCAAATCTGAAGTCAGGACAGTGTACTCCTATTTTTGCTTCTAAGAGTTCTATGCTTTTAGCTCTAATATTTAGGTTTTTTGATCCTTTTTGAGTTAATTTTTGTATGTGGTATGAGAAAGGGATTCAACTTTGTTCTTTTGCATGTGATAATCCAGTTTTCCTAGTACTGGAACTATTTGTTGAAGGAACTGTTCTTTTTCCGTTTAAAGTCTTAGCACCCTTGTAAAAAAATCAATTGGCCATAGATATTTGGGTTTATTTCTGAACTCTCAGTTCTATTTCATTGGTTAATACATCTCTTCTTATGCCAGCACTACACTGTTTTGATTACTGTTCCTTTATAGTAAGTTTTGGAGTGTTAATCCTACTTTCTTTTTCAATGTTATTTTGGCTGTTCAGAGAATATTCTGGGGCCCTTGCATTTCCGTATAAATTTGAGGATTGGCTTTTCCATTTCTCTAGAAAAGGCCGTTGAAATTTTGGTAGGGATTGCATTGTACATCACTTTGGAGAGTATTGCGTGTTAACATTGTTTTTCAATCCATGAGCACAAGAAATCTTACCACTTATTTAGGTCTTTAATTTATTTCAGCAATGTTTTATAGTTTTTAGTGTATAAGTTTTTCACTTCCCTGGTTAAAATTATTCCTGAGTATTATTTCTTTTGGAGGTTATTGTAAATAGAATTTTCTTAATTTCCTTTTCAGATTGTTTATTGCTTGTGTATAAAAACAACAGAATTTTATGTTTTACCCTGCACCTTTAATGAATTCATTTATTAGCTGTAGTTTTTTGTAGGTCTTGTGGGTTTTACTTTATATAGAATCATGTCTTCTGCAAGTAGAAATAGTTTTACTTATTCCTTTCCAATTTGGATGTCTTTTAATTCCGTTGACTCCCAGTGCAATGTTGAATAGCAGTGTTGAAAGCATGCATCCTTATCTTGCTCCTCATCTTGGGGGAAGGCTTTGTTTTACACCACTATGATGTTAGCTGTGGGTTTTTCACAAATGCTGTTTTTTTTTTTTGATACGGAGTCTTGCTCTGTCACCCAGGCTGGAGTGCAGTGGCACAATCTCTGCTCACTGCAAGCTCCACCTCCCGGGTTCACGCCATTCTCCTGTCTCAGCCTCCCAAGTAGCTGGGACTACAGGCACCTGCCACCACGCCTGGTTGATTTTTTTGTATTTTTAGTAGAGACGGGGTTTCA
Source organism: Macaca mulatta (assembly GCF_049350105.2). Classification (NCBI taxonomy): domain Eukaryota; kingdom Metazoa; phylum Chordata; class Mammalia; order Primates; family Cercopithecidae; genus Macaca; species Macaca mulatta. Next base: position 63,685,526 of record NC_133425.1, read on the forward strand.
CCATGTTAGCCAGGATGGTCTCCATCTCCTGACCTCGTGATCTGCCCACCTCAGCCTCCCAAAGTGTTGGGATTACAGGCGTGAGCCACCGCACCTGGCCTCACAAATGCTCTTAATCGTGTTAAGGAAGTTTCCTTCTATTCCTAGTTTGCTGAGGTTTTTGTTTGTTTCAGTCTTAAAAAGATGTTGAATTCTATCAAATCCTTCTTCTGTCAGTTGAGGTGACTGTGTGGGTTTGTTTTGTTTGTTTCTTTTTTTTTTTTTTTTGAGACGGAGTCTCACTTTGTCACCCAGGCTGGAGTGCACTGGTGTGATCTTGGCTCACTGCAATCTTCACCTCCCAGGGTCATGTGATTCTCCTGCCTCAGCCTCCCAAGTAGCTGGGATTACAGGCGCCTGCCACCATGCCTGGCTAAGTTTTTGTGTTTTTAGTAGAGACCGGGTTTCACCATGTTGGCCAGGCTGGTCTCGAACTCCCGACCTCATGTGATCCACCCACTTCAGCCTCCCAAAGTGCTGGGATTATAGGCATGAACCACTGCACCCGGCCCCTGATTGTGTAGATTTTTTTTCTTCACTCTGTTAATGTGGTATGTTATATCAGTTGATTTTCACATGTTGAGCCACCCTTGCATTCCTTGGATAAATCACATTTGGTCTTTTTTAATGTGTTCTTGGATTCAGTTTGCTACTGTGTATTTTGTTGAGGATTTTTGTGTTTACATTCATACGGGATATTGGTCTGTAGTGTCTTGCTTTGGTATCAGGAAAATACTGACCTCATAGAATGTATTAGGAAGCATTCCCTCTATTTTTTGGAAGAGTGTGAGAAAGAATGCTGTTAATTTTTGTCTAAGTGTTTGTTAGAACTGACCAGTGAAGCCATCTGTTCTTGGGAGAATTTTGACTATGATTCAATCTCTTTACTTATTAGAGGTCTGTTGAGATTTTCTTTTTCTTCTGAGTCAGTTTTGGTAATCTCTGTATTTCTAGGAGTTTGCTCATTCCTTCTAGATTATCTGATTTGTTGATGTATGATTGTTCGTAGTATTCTTCTTCTTTTTTTTTTTTTTTGAGACAGAGTCTCACTCTGTTGCTCAGGCTCGAGTGTGGTGGCGCAATCTAGGCTCACTGCAGCCTCCATCTCCTGGGTTCAGGTGATTTTCCTGCCTCAGCCTCCCTAGTAGCTGGTACTATCACCACACCAGGCACCACTACGCCAGGCTAATTTTTGTATATTTTAGTAGAAATGGGGTTTCACCATGTTAACCATGCTGGTCTTGAACTCTTGACCTCAAGTGATCTGCCTGCCTTGGCCTCTCAAAGTGATGATTATAGGTGTGAGCCACCACGCCCGATCCTGTTCATAGTATTCTTATTATCATAGTATTCTCGTATGTATTTTTGCAAACACCAGTTGTAATACATTCTAACAAAATCCACTTACGTTGTTCTAAGGTAGTGTTTTCTTTTTTCTTTTTTCTTTTTTTTTTGGGGGGGGGCGGAGTCTCGCTCTGTCGCCCAGGCTCGAGTGCTGTGGTGCGATCTCAGCTCACTGCAAGCTCCACCTCCTGGGTTCATGCCATTCTCCTGCCTCAGCCTCCCGAGTAGCTGGGACTATAGGCGCCTGCCACCATGCCTGGCTAATTTTTTGTATTTTTAGTAGAGATGGAGTTTCACTGTGTTAGCCAGGATGGTCTCGATCTCCTGACCTCGTGATCCGCCCACCTCGGCCTCCCAAAGTGCCGGGATTACAAGCGTGAGCCACTGCGCCCGGCCTCTTTTTTCTTTTCCTTTTTTTTTTTTTTTGAGACGGAGTTTCGCTCTAGTTGCCCAGGTTGGAGTGCAATGGCGTGATCTTGGCTCACTGTAGCCTCCACCTCCCAGGCTCAAGTGATTTGCCTGCCTCAGCCTCCCGATTAGCTGAGAATACAGGCATGCACTATCACGCCAGGCTAATTTTTGTATGTTTAGTGGAGACAGGGTTTCTCCCTGTTGGCCAGGCTGGTCTCAAACTCCTGACCTTGTGATCTGACTGCCTCGGCCTCCCAAAGTGCTAGGATTACAGGTGTGAGCCACTGCACCTAACCTTTTTTTTGTATTTTTAGTAGAGATAGGGTTTCACCATGTTGGCTGGACTGGTCTTGAACTCCTGACCTCAGGTGATCTGCCCGCCTCAGCCTCCCAAAGAGCTGGGATTTCAGATGTGAGCCACTGCGCCCGGCCTTCTTTTTTTTTTTTTTTTTCAATTTAATTTGATTTTAAGTTCTTGAATACATGTGCAGAATATGAAGGTTTGTTACATAGGAAAATGTGTGCCATGGTAGTTTGCCACACCTATCAAGCCATTACGTGTTAATTAAGCCCAGCATGCATTAGCTATTTTTCCTGATGCTGTCCCTCTCTCGTGACCCCCACCCCCAGACAGGCCCCAGTGTGTGTTGTTCCCCTCCCTGTGTCCCTGTGTTCTTATTGTTCACTCCCATTTATAAGTGAGAACGTGTGGTGTTCGGTTTTCTGTTCCTGAATTAGTTTGCTAAGGATAATGGCTTCCAGCTCCATTCATGATCTTGTTCTTTTTATGGCTGCACAGTATTCCATGGTGTGTGTGTACTACATTTTCTTTATGTTGTCTGTCATTGATGGGCATTTGGGTTGATTCTATGTCTTTGCTATTGTGAATGGTGCTGCAATAAACATACACATGCGTGTATCTTTATATTAGAAAGATTTATATTTCTTTGGGTATATACTCAGTAATGGGATTGCTAGGTAAAATGGTATTTTTGGTTCTAGGTCTTTGGGAGAATAATTGCTACACTGTCTTCCACAATGGTTGAACTGATTTACATTCCTACCAACAGTGTAAGAGTGTTTCTATCTCAGCCTCGCCAACATCTGTTGTTTCTTGACTTTTTTTTTTTTTTTTTTGAGACGGAGTCTGGCTCTGTCGCCCAGGCTGGAGTGCAGTGGCTGGATCTCGGCTCACTGCAAGCTCCGCCTCTCGGGTTTACGCCATTCTCCTGCCTCAGCCTCCCGAGTAGCTGGGACTACAGGCGCCCGCCACCTCTCCCGGCTAGTTTTTTGTATTTTTTGAGTAGAGACGGGGTTTCACCGTGTTAGCCAGGATGGTTTCGATCTCCTGACCTCGTGATCCGCCCGTCTCGGCCTCCCAAAGTGCTGGGATTACAGGCTTGAGCCACCGCGCCCGGCAGTTTCTTGACTTTTTAATAACTGCCATTCTTGTCCGGGCGTGGTGGCTTATGCCTGTGATCCCAGCACTTTGAGAGACCGGGGTGGGCAAATCAATTGAGGTCAGGAGTTTGAGACCAGCCTGGCCAACATGATGAAACCTCATCTCTACTAAAAATACAAAAATTTGCTGGGCGTTGTGGTGCATGCCTGTAGTCCCAGCTACTCGGGAGGCTGAGACAGGAGAATCACTCGAACCCAGGAAATAGAGGTTGCAGCGAGCCGAGATCATACCATTGCACTCCAGCCTAGGCAACAGAGTGAGACTCTGTCTCAAAAATATATAATGATGATGATGATGATGATCCAGCCTAAGCAACAGAGTGAGACTCTGTCTCAAAAATATATGATGATGATGATGATGATGATAATAATAATAATAATAATTGCCTTTCTGACTGGTTTGAGATGGTACCTGATTGTGGTTTTGATTTGCATTTCTCTGATCATCAGTGATGTTGAGCTTTTTTTCATGCTTGTTGGCCTGCATAAATGTCTTCTTTTGAGAAATGTCTGTTCATGTCCTTTGCCTACTTTTTAATGGGGTGGGTTTTTTTTTTTTTGAAATTTATTTAAGTTTCTTGTAGACTCTGGATATTAGACCTTAGTTAGATGGATAAATTGCAAAAGTTTTCTCCCATTCAGGCTGAAATGGAACAGGCTGCCTGTTCACTGTGATGATAGTTTCTTTTGCTGTGCGGAAGCTCTTTAGTTTAATTAGATCCCATTTGTCTGTTTTTGCTTTTGTTGCAATTGCTATTGCCGTTTTCATCAAGAAATCTTTGCCCATGCCTGTGTCCTGAATGGTATTATCTAGGTTTTCTTCTAGGGTTTTTATAGTTTGGGGTTTTACATTTAAGTCTTTAATCCATCTTGAGTTAATTTTTGTATAAGGTGTAAGGAAGGAATCCAGTGTCAGTTTTCTGCATATGGCTAGCCACTTCTCCCAACACTACTTATTAAATAGAGAATCCTTTCCCCATTGCTTGTTTTTGTCAGGTTTGTCAAAGATCAGATGATTGTACATGTGTGGTCTTATTTCTGAGTTCTCTATTCTGTTTCATTTGTCTGTGTGTCTGTTTTTGTACCAGTACCATGCTATTTTGGTGACTGGAGCCTTGTAGTATAGTTTGAAGTCGGGTAACGTGATGCCTCTAGCTGTGTTCTTTTTGCTTAGGATTGTTTTGGCTATATGGGCTCTCTTTTGGTTCTGTATGACTTTTTTTGAGACAGAGTCTCGCTCTGTAGCCCGGGCTGGAGTGCAGTGGCCGGATCTCAGCTCACTGCAAGCTCCGCCTCCCAGGTTTACGCCATTCTCCTGCCTCAGCCTCCCGAGTAGCTGGGACTACAGGCGCCCGCCACCTCGCCCGGCTAGTTTTTTGTATTTTTTAGTAGAGACGGGGTTTCACGGTGTTCGCCAGGATGGTCTCGATCTCCTGACCTCGTGATCCACCCGTCTCGGCCTCCCAAAGTGCTGGGATTACAGGCTTGAGCCACCGCGCCCGGCCCTGTATGACTTTTAAAATAGTTTTTCCTAATTCTGGGAAGAATGTCAATGGTAGTGCTATTCAATGGGAATAGCATTGAATCTATAAATTGCTTTGGGCAGTACGGGTGTTTTCACAATATTGATTCTTCCTATCCATGAGCATGGAGTGTTTTTCCATGTTTGTTTGTGTCCTCTCTGATTTCCTTGAGCAGTGGTTTGTAGTTCTCCTTGAAGAGGTCCTTCACTTCCCTTGTTAGCTGTGTTCCTAGGTATTTTATTCTCTTTGTAGCAATTGCGAATGGGAGTTCATTCACGATTTGGCTGTCTGCTTGTCTGTTGTTGGCATAAAGGAATGCTTGTGACTTTTGCACATTAATTTTGTATCCTGAGACTTTGCTAAAGTTGCTTCTCAGCTTAAGCTTTTGGGCCCAGACTAGGGGGTTTTCTAGATAGAGGATCATGCCGTCTGCAAACAAAGACAATTTGACCCTGTCTCTTCCTATGTGAATACCCTTTATTTCCTTCTCTTGCCTCATTGCCCTGGCCAGAATTTCCGTTACTATGTTGAATAGGAGTGGTGAGAGAGGGGCATCCTTGTCTTGTGTCAGTTTTCAAGGGGAACGCTTCTAGCTTTTTTATCCGGTATAACATTGGATGTGGGTTTGTCATAAATGGCTCTTATTATTTTGAGGTTTGTTCCTTCGATGCCTGGTTTATTGAGAGTTTTTAACATGAAGCGATGTTGGATTTTATCGAAGGCCTTTTCTGCATCTATTGAGATAATCATGTGATTTTTGTCTTTAGTTCTGTTTATGTGATGAATTATGTCTATTGATTTGAATATGTTGAATCAGCTTTGCATTCTGGGAATGAAGTTGACTTGATCCTGGTAGGTAAGCTTTTTGATGTGCTGCTGGATTCAGTTTACCTATTTGTTTGAGGATTTTTTGATTAATGTTCATCAGGGATATTGGCCTGTAGTTTTCTTTTTTTGTTATATCTCTTTCAGGTTTTGGTATCAGGATAATACTGGCCTCATAAAATGAGTTAGGGAGTAGTCCTTCCTTTTCAGTTGTTTGGAATAGTTTCAGAAGAAATGGTACCAGCTTCTCTTTGTACCTCTGATAGAATTCAGCCGTAAATCTGTCTGGTCCTGGGCTTATTTTGGTTGGTAGGCTATTTATTACAGCCTCAATTTTGTAGTTCATTATTGGTCTATTCAGGTATTCAGCTTCTTTCTGGTTCAGTCTTGGGAGGGTGTATGTGTCCAGGAATTTATCAGTTTCTTCTAGATTTTCTAGCTTATTTGCATAAAGGTATTTATAGTATTCTCTGTGGTTGTTTGTATTTCTGTGGGGTCAGTGGTGATATCCCCTTTATCATTTTTTATTGTGTTGATTTGATTCTTGTCTCTCTTCTTCATTAGTCTAGCCAGGCTCCTGGATGAATTGTGTTTTTTTTTTTTTTGTTTGTTTTTGTTTTGTTTTGTTTTGTTTTTGAGATGGAGTCTCACTCTGTCATTCAGGCTGGAGTGCAGTAGTGTGATCTCAGCTCACTGTAACCTCCACCTCCCAGGTTCAGGCAATTCTTCTGCCTTAGCCTCCCAAGTAGCTGGGATTACAGGCACCCACCACCACATCGGGCTAATTTTTGTATTTTTAGTAAAGACAGGGTTTAACCACGTTGGCCAGGCTGGTCTTCAACTCCTGACCTCAAGTGATCTGCCTGCCTCGGCCTCTCAAAGTGCTAGGATTACAGGTGTGAGCCACCACGCCTGGCCTGATTTTTTTTTTTTTTTTAAGGGTTTTTTTTTTGTGTCTCTATTTCCTTCATTTCTGCTCTGATCTTGGTTATGTCTTGTCTTCTGCTAGATTTGGGATTTGTTTACTCTTGGTTCGCTAGTCTTTTAGTTGTGATGTTAGGACATCGATTTGAGTTTTTTCTAGCTTTTTGATGTGGGCACTTAGTGCTATAAATTTCCCTCTTGACACTGCTTTAACTACATCCCAGAGATTCTGGTACATTGTCTCTTTGTTCTCATTGGTTTCAAATAACTTCTTGATTTCTGTCTTAATTTCATTATTTACCCAGGAGTCATTCAGGGGCAGGTTGTTCAATTTCCATGTAGTTGTGTGGGTTTGAGTGAGTTTCTTAATGTTAAGTTCTAATTTTATTGTGCTGTGGTCTGAGAGACTGTTATGATTTCAGTTCTTTTGCATTTGCTGAGGAGTGTTTTACTTCCAAGTATATGATTGAATCTAAAGTGCCATGTGGCACTGAGAAGAATGTATATTCTGTTTTTGGGTAAGTCTACTTGATCTAGAGCTGAATTCAAGTCCTGAATATCTTTGTTAATTTTTGTCTCGATTATCTGTCTGATATTGACAGTGGGGTGTTAAGTCTCCCACTTTTGTTGTGTGGGAGTCTAAGTCTCTTTGTAGGTCTCTAAAAACTTGTTTTATGAAACTGAGTGCATATATATTTGGGTGCATATATATTTAGGATAGTTAGCTCTTGTTGAATTGAACCCTTTACCATGCTGTATGCCCTTCTTTGTCTTTTTTTGATCTTGTTGTTTTAAAATCTGTGTTGTCAGAAACTAGGATTGGAACCCCTGCTTTTTTCCTGCTTTCCATTTGCTTTGTAAATTTTCCTCCATCTCTTTATTTTGAGCCTGTGCATGTCTTTGCATGTTAGATGGGTCTGTTGAATACAGCACACCGATGATTCTTGTCTTTTTAGCCAGCTTGCCATTTTGTGTCTTTTAATTGGGATATTTAGTCCATTTACATTTAAGGTTAATATTGTTATGTGTGAATTTGGTCCTGTCATCATGATGCTGGCTGGTTATTTTGCAGACCTGTTAGTGTAGTTGCTTCATAGTGTCATTGGTCTTTGTACTTGAGTGTGTTTTTGTAGTGGCTGGTAATGGTTTTTCCTTTCCATATTTAGTGCTTCCTTCAGGAACTCTTGTAAAGCAGACCTGGTGGTGCTGAATTCCCTCAGCATTTGCTTGTCTGAAAAGGACTTTATTTCTCTTTTGCTTATGAAGCTTAATTTGTCCAGATATGACATTTGGGTTGGAAATTCTTTTCTAAGAATGTTGAATATTGGCCTCCAATCTCTTCTGGCTTGTAGGGTTTCTGCTGAGAGGTCCACTGTTAGTTTGATGGGCTTCCCTTTGTGGTGACCTGTCCTCTCTCTTCCTGCCCTTAACATTTTTTCCTTCATTTCAACCTTGAGAGAATCTGATGATAATGTGTTTTGGGATTGATCTTCTCATGGAGTATCTTACTGGGTTTCTGTGGATTTTCTGAATTTGAATGTTGGCCTATCTTTCTAGGTTGGGGAAGTTCTCATGGATGATACCATGAAGTATGTCTTCCGACTTGGTTCCGTTTTCCCCGTCTCTTTCAGTTACCCCAGTCATAGGTTTGGTCTTTTTTTTTTTTTTTTTGAGATGGAGTCTCGCTCTGTTGCCCAGGCTAGAGTGCAGTGGCGTGATCTTGGCTCACTGCAACCTCTGCCTCCTGGGTTCAAGCAATTCTTCTGCCTCAGCCTGCTGAGTAGCTGGGACTACAGGCATGCACCACCACGCCTGGCTAATTTTTATATTTTTAGTAGAGATGGGGTTTCACCATCTTGGTCAGGCTGATCTTGAACTCATGGTCTTGTGATCCACCTGCCTTGGCCTCCCACAGTGCTGAGATTACAGGCGTGAGCCACCTCACCTGACCAGATTACTTTTTACGTAATCCCATAGTTCTTGGAGATTTTGTTCATTTCTTTTCATTTTTTTTTCTTTTCCTCTAGCATTGTTTGCCTGTCTTATTTCAGCAAGATAGTCTTCAGGCTCTGATAATCCTTTCCTCTGCCTGGTCTGTTCAGCTATTGATACTTGTGGTTGTAATTGTGAAGCTCTCTTGTTGTGTTTTTCAGCTCAGTCAGGTCATTTATGTTCCTCTCTAAACTAGCCATTCTGGTTAACAGCTCCTGTAATGTTTATCGTAGTTTTGCGCTTCTTTGCATTGGGTTAGAACATACTCCTTTAGCTCAGTGAAGTTTGTTATTACCTACCTTTTGAAGCCTGTCAATTCATTCTTCTCAGCCTCTCAACCCAGTTCTCTGCCGTTGATGGAGAAGTGTTGTGATCATTTAGAGAAGAGACACTCTGGCTCTTTGAGATTTTAGCATTCTTGTGTTGATTCTTTCTCATCTTTGTGGATTTATCTGCCTTTGATCTTTGAGGCTGCTGACCTTTGGATGGGATTTTTATGGGATCTTTTTTGTTGATGTTGTTGCTTTCTGTTTGTTTTTCTTTTAATAGTAAGGCCCCTCTTCCATAGGATAGGGCTGCTGCAGTTTACTAGGGGACCACTCCAGACCTAATTCATCTGCCCCCTCCCGCACCTGGAGGTATAAGCAATGGAGGCTGCAGAACAGCAAAGATGGCTGACTACTCCTTCCTCTGGGAGCTTCATCCCAGAGGGCACGGAGCTGATGCTGGCTGGAATGCTCCTGTATGAGGTGCCTGGCGACCCCTGTTGGGAGGTCTCACCCAGTCAGGAGGGATGGGATCAGGGACCTGCTTAAAGAAGCAGTCTGGCTGCCCCTTAGGTGAGCAGGTTCAGCTGTGATGGGGAGAATTCTCGTCTGGACTGCCAACAGGCAGGAAAGACTAGGTCAGCTGAACCGTGAGACCATAGCCACCCCTACCTGCAGAGGCTTCTTCCCAGGATATCAGAGTTCTGTCCATAAACTCCTGGCTAGAGTTCCTGCATTTCCTGCAAGGAAGTTTCGCCTGGTGAGGAGGGAAGGGTCTGGGTCCCACCTAAGGAAACAACCTGGCCACAATCTGCCACCACCACTGTGTTGCGCTGTGGGGAATTCCTCTTGGTCCAAACTGCCAGGTCTCCCCAACACCAGCAGAGCAAAACGGCAGACAGGAACCGCAGTGATGGCAACTGCCCCTTTCCATGGGAACTTGGTAGTCTTAGGCAGTGTCCAGCCTGCTGCTGCTGGCCACAACCTGAGCAGGTTACACAGCTCTGTGCTTGGGTCCCAAGGCCCTGGTGGCATAGGCTCATGAGGGGATCTCTTGATCCATGGGATGTACGGATCTGTGGAAAAAGTCTGGTTTCCCGCATGGGGTAGCACAGTCACTCACCATCTCCCTTGGTTGGGTGTGGGAGTTTGCCTTTGTGGCTACCGGGTCAGGTTGTTGCTCCACCTTGCTTTTCCTAGCTCTGTGTGGGTCACACCAACCACCTAGTCAGTCCCAGTGAAATAACTTGGATACCTCAGTTGATGGAGCAGGATTCACTGGCCATTTTTGTTCTCAGTGGGAACCGCAGACTGGAGTGGCTTCTAATCGGCCTTCTTGGCTCCTCCTGCCTAAATTAGTGTTTTCTTTACTTCTTTGAAAATGCTTTTACTTTAAGTTGTTTCTTTCACACTGTTCATGGAGGCTAATTGTTTAATTACTTTAAACTCAGCATTGGCTCTTCAATAAATAACAACTGAGCAGATGCTGGTAACATCTGGCAGCACATCAAGGGCCAAGGAAAACCACCTTTTTTTTTTTTTTTTTTGGAGATGGAATCTTGTTCTGTTGCCAGACTGGAGTGCTGTGGCGTGATCTTGGCTCACTGCAACCTCCAACTCCCTGGTTCAAACCATTCTTCTGCCTCTGCCTCAGCCTCCCATGTTGCTGGGGTTACAGGCATGTGCCACCACGCCCAGATGATTTTTGTATTTTTAGTAGGGGTGGGGTTTCACCATGTTGGCCAGGATGATCTCGAACTCCTGACCTTGTGATCCACCTGCCTTGGCCTCCCAAAGTGCTGGGATTACAGTCATGAGCCACTGCGCCCAGCCAGAAAACCACTTTTTAAGGAAATCGTTTGTCTTATTTTGTAATTAACCTATTAATGTTGCTACCAGTGTCCTCAGTTTTTCTACCAGTTGTTCTTGATGAAAGGCTAATAGTCTTGTAAGTTTTTCTCTGAACATATTTCTTTGATTTCTCCAGTCAAATACAATTTAAATAACTCACCATCAGTAAATGACTTTCTTTTGTTCTTTTTTTTTTTGAGACCGTGTGTTACTCTGTCACCCAGGCTGGAGTGCAGTGCTACAATCTCAGCTCACTGCAACCTCCGCCTCCCGGGTTCAAGTGGTTCTCCTTGCCTCAGCCTCCCAAGTAGCTGGGATTACAGACGCCCGCCACTACACCTGGCTAATTTTTGTATTTTAGTAAAGACGAGGTTTTGCCATGCTGGCTAGGCCGGTCTCGAACTCCTGACCTCGTAATCTGCCAGCCTCGGCCTCTCAAAGTGCTGGGATTACAGGCGTGAGCCACTGGGCCTGGCCCCAGTAAATGACTTTCTTTACTTTGCTAACAAATGAGCCATTTTATTTTCTCTCTCTGTGGTTTTTTTTTTTTTTTTTTTGGGAGACGGACTCTTGCTCTTGTCACCCAGGCTGGAGTGCAGTAGTAGTGCAATCTCGGCTTACTGCGACCTCCGCCTCCTGGGTTCAACTGATTCCCTGCTTCAGCCTTCCAAGTAGCTGGGATTAGAGGTGTGTGGCACCATGCCCAGCTAATTTTTGTATTTTTAGTAGAGACAGGGTTTCACCATGTTGGCCAGACTGGTCTTGGACTCCTGACCTCAAGTTATCTGCCCTGCTTGGCCTCCCAAAGTGCTGGGATCACAGGCGTGAGCCACCACACCTGATTAGGTTTAAAAAATTTTTTTTTCTTTTCCTATGAGTTGGGAGTATTATGATGAATGATTTACTGTGGTAATGCATGTATGTGTATATATATATATATATATATATATATATACATGGCCATAATGTTATTGCACATCTAATTTAGTAACGGTATAACCACACTCTACTATGCTTTAAGAGGGCAACATTCAAAGTCTACTTTTCTTTTTGTGTTATGCACTAGTAAAATTTTTTTAAAGTCACAGTATATACGTATGTGTTGCTCTCATTAGAACTTTGTTACTGCAATTTGTGTCCATCAGGCAGCAATGTGAAGGAATAAGGGGTAGCACATGTGGTCCCTTTGACAGCTACTCAGCTCTACCCTTGTGTGAAAATAACCATAGATAGTATATAAATGAATGAGCATGGCTGTGTTTCAATAAAACTTTATTTATGAATGCCAGAATTTGAATCATAACTTTTTTTTTGTCATGACACAGTTAAAAACAATTTTTGAAACCATTTAAAACCATTAGCTTGTCGGCTATAGAAAGACAAACTATTGTTTGTAGGCTTTCTATAGCCTACAAACTAATGATTTTAAATGTGACCTACCACCAAGGCCAGATTTGGCACATGGACTGTATTTTGCCAACCTCTGCTTCATACTATACATAAAAACATTCGTAAGACAACTTGGGTTGTCCAGATTACTGTATGCTTGCATGGGGCCATCTGGTGGTTGAAGGAACATGGAACAAGTAATTCTTGAGATGGTGAAATTTCTGAAGTACCTTGAATTTGAGAACTCTAGACTTGGAAATCTGGATCTAGGACTGTTTGTCATAGATTGTAGTAGCTGCTTGTATCATTTCCAGAGGTTGGACACTTGGGAAAAAGATAAAGCAGCATTCCCACAAATTTTGTGTTCAGATCTCTGCAGTACTTTAAGACATCATTCTGACGTAGAATATGTTTGCTCCATCTACAGTTTATTTGGGAGAAGGGTGTGGATTTCAGCATTAGTCAACAACTGAAAGGGGCTGATACAATAATTACATTTGAATAAACTGTAATTCCATGGGTGACTTTCTGTCCTTTTTTCCTCAAAGGGTTGGGATTTAATTAATTTTTCCTATTTAATCAAGTACATTCTTAAGGAAAAAGGCAGTTTGAAAATAAGCAATAAGATTAGATGAAATTAGTAAAGAACAGTTGTTCTGCATGACTTCAAGGTGCTATGCCCTTTGAAAAACTGTTTGCTTGTTTTTCCTGTCTCTTTCCTTTTCTTTGCAACCATCTTCTCTCATTTTAGATTTCCTGCTTCTAATCTGTGGACTAGATGAGCATATAATATTATGGGATCTAAAATTGAGTAGAGAGGATCTGAACAAGGGGCCAAGGAAAATTTCTGTGAGTTAAACACATGAGCTTTATGCTGTATATTTTGAGTGTTCAGAGGCTTGTTTTACTTCTGTGCGCTTGAGCACCATTTAGATAGTTGACATTGTGAGCTAAGTTTTAGAAAGTTTTAGCTGTCATCGTAATTCAACAGTCTGATAGCATTGCCAAGAAACATGGCTCAAAAATTCCTAATTGAGGATTTTGCTGACATAACTTAGGAGTAACATAGATTCTCTAAGGGAAGCAATTCCAACAACCTTATTTATTTATTTATTTATTTATTTATTTATTTATTTATTTTGACGGGGTCTTGCTCTGTCATCGAGGCTGGAGTGCAGTGGCGCTATCTTGGCTTACAGCAACCTCTGAATCTCAGGCTCAAATGACCCTCCTGCCTCAGTCTCTTAGGTACCTGGGACTACAGTACCAGCCTGTAGTCTAATTTTTGTATTTAGACATGCCTGGCTCACTTTTGTATTTTTTTTTTTTTTTTTTTTTTTTTTAGGAATGGGTTTTTGCCACATCGTCCAGGCTGGTCTTGAACTCCTGAACTCAAGCCATTTGCCTGCCTTGGCCTCCCAAAGTTCTGGGATTACAGGTGTGAGCCACCATGCTTGGCCCCAAAAACTTGAACAAATGGTTTATTATAGACCTAATAAATGTCAGGGACTTACTTGGTAGGTACTGGAGATAACAGCAGTTGAAGTTGTTCTCAAATATAATAGAAATCATGTCATTCCCCTTTTTAAAATTCTTACATGGTTTCCATTATTCTTTGAATAAAATCCAAACTCCTTACTACGGTTCTTCTAGGTCTTGGCTTCTTCTAGCTCTACGCTTTCAGTTGTTAACTCTAGCCATCTTGGGCGTTTCTTAAAGAAACCAAGGTGTTATTTGTCTCAGACTGTTTATGCCTATTCTCCTGTGTTGGAACCATCACCTTCTCTCCCCAGCCCCACTGACTCCCTTTCTTTGCTTGCTGGTTCCTATTTATCTTTCAGGTTTTAGCTTACATGCTACCTTCTCAAAAAGGCCATCTTTGTACTCTGTAAAATGTGTTCCTTCTCTAATTCTCTCTTCTACCGCTTAGTAACACTTACCATTTTTAATTTGTGTTTTTGTCAGTCTCTCCTGAGACTGAGACTGCTTAATGAAAGCAGGGACCATATGTGTCTTATTTACTTTTTATGTACCTACCATCTAGAACAGTTTCTATAAAATATTAATCACATTATTAATAGATGGTGAATGAATGAGCACCTTCTTCACTTGGCTTGTGGGATGCTGCATTCTTTCGGTTATTCTTCCGTTTCACTGATGTCTCTTCTAACCTCTTAACTCATTCTTCTTTTTCTCCCTAATCCTAAACTTTGGAGTTCCTTGTGCCTCAGTTGCCTGCTTTCTTCTCTATTTGTACTAATTTCTTAGTGATCTTTTGGTCTTATGGCATAAATTTCAAGTATACATTAATGACTCGCAATTTTACATAACTAGCTTGTGTTCTTATGTACAAATATCTACTTGACATTTCCTCTTGGAAAGCTTACTGAAATCTCATATTTAATATGTACAGAGTAGAAGTTTTGGTTTCTTATCTCAAGTCTGTCTCACTTTATTTCAGTAATTACTATTCTTTCAGAAATTCAGAAAATTTCAGAAATAAATTTTCTTTGTGTGTGTGTGTGTGTGTTTTGTTTTTATTTTTGTTTTTGTTTTTGTTTGAGACAGAGTCTCTCTCTGTTGCCCGGCCTGGAGTGCAGTGGCACGATCTCGGCTTACTGCATCTCCGCCTCCTGGGTTCACGCCATTCTCTTGCCTCAACTTCCCGAGCAGCTGGGACCACAGGCGCCCACCACCACGCCCGGCTAATTTTTTGTGTTTTCAGTAGAGACAGGGTTTCACCGTGTTAGCCAGGATGGTGTCGATCTCCTGACCCCTCATGATCTGCCTGCCTCGGCCTCTCAAAGCCCTGGGATTACAGGTGTGAGCCACTGCACCCAGCCAATACTGTGTTTTTTTTATTTTTTGTTTTTGTTTTTTTTGAGATGGAGTCTTGCTCTGTTCCCGAGGCTAGAGTGCAGTGGCGCGATCTCGGCTCACTGCAAGCTCCGCCTCCCAGGTTCACCCCGTTCTCCTGCCTTAGCCTCCCGAGCAGTTGGGACCACAGGCGCCTGCCACCACGCCTGGCTAATGTTTTGTATTTTTAGTAGAGATGGGGTTTCACCGTGTTAGCCAGGATGGTCTCGATCTCCTGACCTCGTGATCTGCCCGACTCAGCCTCCCAGAGTGCTGGGATTATAGGCGTGAGCCACCGCGCCCGGCCAATACTGTGTTTTTAATAATAGTTCAAGGCTTTAAACCTTGGTGTCACCCTTGACTGTTCTTTCACATCCAGTCAACGAAGTTCCATCAGCACTACCTTAATCCAAAATCTGACTTCTTAATGCTGCTTCTACTTTTACCACTCACTACCACTTAGGTCCTGTATTCCATCATTTCTCACCTGGGTGATTACAGTAGCCTCCTAAGTTTATATCAGATCATATATATCAGATGATGATACTTTTCTGTTTGGAATGCTCCAGTGGTTTCCCATTTCACAAGGCCTTACCTGACTGCTCTCTCCCTGACCACCCCTGGCCCTCATTATTCTGCCTCCTTACTCAGTTATTCTGCCTTACTCGTTATTCTACCTCCTTACTCAAAAGTCCCACTGGCCTCGCTTTTTCTCACAGTGCACTTCAACAATGCTCTACCTCAGGTCTTTGCACTTACTATTATCCTCTGCCTGTATTATGCTGCTAACTTTCTGTATAGCTCAGTTACATTAATATTCTTCTGCTGTTTCCTCAAATATTAGAGAAGGCTTTCCAAACTTTCCTATTAAATTAACATCTTCACGTCCTCTGTATTTTTTCCCGTTTTATTTTCTCTTATAGCAAATATCACTGCCTGACATATTTTACTGAAATGTAAGCTCCATGAGGAGAGGACTTTGTTTTGTTTACCATGGTGTTTTTAATATTCAGAATATGCCTGCTTACATAGTAGTTGCTAAAAAAAATTTTGTTAAATGAATAAACTGAATCATGTTGTTTCCAGTGTAGATAGAATAGGTATATGTGATTGAAAAATGAACAGCACAAAGTTAGCACCCCAAAAATGGCAAAGTGGAATAAAGAAACATTTCTGAAGGACATTGTTGAACTGTAATCCCAGCACTTTGGGAGGCTGGGGCAGTTGGATTGCCTGAGCCCAGGAGTTCAAGATTAGCTTGGGCAACAAAACGAGACCCTGTCTCTACAAAAAAAAGAAAAAAAAATGTGCTGGGAATGGTGGCATGCACCTGTGGTCTCAGCTACCCAAAAGATTGAGGTGGGAGGATCGCTTGACCCGGGAGTTTTAGGCAGCAGTGAGCTATGAGTGTACCACTGCACTCCAGCCTGGGTGACAGAGCGAGACCTGGTCTCGAAAAAAAAAAAAAAAAAAAAGTCCGGGCATGGTGGCTCATGGTTGTAATCACAGCACTTTGGGAGGCCAAGGCGGGTAGATCACTTGAGGTCAGGAGTTTGAGACCAGCCTGGACAACATGGAAAACTCTGTCTCTACTAAAAATACAAAAATTAGCCGAGTGTTGTGACAGGCGCCTGTAATTCCAGCTATTTGGGAGGCTGAGGTTTGAGAATCACCTGAACTTGTGAGGCGGAGGTTGCAGTGAGCCAAGATCACACCATTGCATTCCAGCCAGAGTGAGACTCTGTCTCAGGGAAAAAAAAAAAAAAATTAGGCGTGGTGGCGAGTGCGTGTAGTCCCGGCTACTCAGGAGGCTGAGGCAGGAGGCAGGAGAATTACTTGAACCCAGGAGGCAAGATTGCGCCACTCACTGCACTCCAGCCTGGGTGACAGAGCAAGACTCCATCTCAAAGGAAGAAAACCAAAAACAAAAACAAAGAAAAACCCACTTTTGGAGCTCTCCTACCTTTGACTTCTTGTTGTGTTGGATAAATATATACAGGTTGATAATGCAGGTTGTTAAGTTGGATAATATATACAGGTCATATTCAAAATCTGGAATGTTCCAATATCCTACACTTCTTAGCTCTGACATGATGCCACAAGTGGAGAATTCTTAACACAGACTTTTTTTCATTCACCAAATTATTAAAAAATATTATCCAAAATTACCTTTCAGGCTATATATATAAGGTATATATGAAACATAAATGAATTTCATGTTTAGACTTGGGTCCCATATCAAGATATCTCATTGTGTATATGTAAATGGGCCAAAAAAAAAATCCAAATTCCTAAACACTTTTGGCCCCAAGCATTTTGGATAAGGGATATTCAGCTTGTGTCCCCTCCCCCTTTTTCAGCTACATTGAGTTGGATTTTCTGTTCATTGTAGCCTAGGAATATCATTTCTTTTCTCTTTTTTTTTTTTTTTTTTGAGACGGAGTCTTGCTGTGTCACCCAGGCTGGAGTACGGTGGTGTGATCTCAGCTCACTGCAACCTGTAATTCTATGAGTATTTTTTAGAATTATGGATGTGATTTTTTTTTTTTTAAATACATTTATTGGGCTGGGCACAGAGGCTCCCTCACACCTGTAATCCCAGCACTTTGGGAGGCTAAGGTGAGAGGATAGCTTGAGCCCAGCCTGGGCAACAAAGCAAGGCCATGTATCTACCAAAAATGACAATAGAAAGTAACCAGGAGTGTGGCATGTACCTGTGTCCCAGCTACTCCGGAGGCTGAGGAAAGGATCACTTGAGCCTGGGATGGGAGGGTGAGGCTTCAGTGAGCTATAATCACACCATTGCACACCAGTCTAGGTGACAGAGTGAGACCCTGTCTCAAAAAAAAAAAGAATAAAATCTTTTTCAGAGCATAATTTTTCCTGATTATCTTTTTAGAAAATGTGGAAATAAAAAGGAAAAATTACATATGTAATTGTATATGTAATAATCACACATATCTGCAGAAATAACCAGATGCATTGAAAAAACACACACATGCCACCTCTTTAGTGGAGCTGATGACATACATTTTATATCTCACTTTTTTCTCTCAAGATTGTTATTATTTACTTTCTCATCGAGTAATTTATACGTCTGAGTTTTCTAATTTCTTGTTTTGTTGGTTTTCTTTTTTTTTTTGCCTTCCTTCCCATAGATCTTGAGCCAGATGATTGTGCATCCATTTACATCTTTAATGTAGATCCACCTCCATCTACTTTAAACACACCACTTTGCTTACCACATCATGGATTACCGTCTCACTCTTCTGTTTTGTCACCATCGTTTCAGCTCCAAAGTCACAAAAACTATGAAGGAACTTGTGAGAGTCCTGAATCTAAATATAGCCCATTAGGTGGTCCCAAACCCTTTGAGTGCCCAAGTATTCAAATTACATCTATCTCTCCTAACTGTCATCAAGAAATAGATGCACATGAAGATGACCTACAGATAAATGACCCAGAACGGGAATTTTTGGAAAGGCCTTCTAGAGATCATCTCTATCTTCCTCTTGAGCCATCCTACCGGGAGTCTTCTCTTAGTCCTAGTCCTGCCAGCAGCATCTCTTCTAGGAGCTGGTTCTCTGATGCATCTTCTTGTGAATCACTTTCACATATTTATGATGATGTGGACTCAGAGTTGAATGAAGCTGCAGCCCGATTTACCCTTGGATCCCCTCTGACTTCTCCTGGTGGCTCTCCAGGGGGCTGCCCTGGAGAAGAAACTTGGCATCAACAGTATGGACTTGGACACTCATTATCACCCAGGCAGTCTCCTTGCCACTCTCCTAGATCCAGTGTCACTGATGAGAATTGGCTGAGCCCCAGGCCAGCCTCAGGACCCTCATCAAGGCCCACGTCTCCCTGTGGGAAACGGAGGCACTCCAGTGCTGAAGTTTGTTATGCTGGGTCCCTTTCACCCCATCACTCACCTGTTCCTTCTCCTGGTCACTCCCCCAGGGGAAGTGTGACAGAAGATACCTGGCTAAATGCTTCTGTCCATGGTGGGTCAGGCTTTGGCCCTGCAGTTTTTCCATTTCAGTACTGTGTAGAGACTGACATCCCTCTGAAAACAAGGAAAACTTCTGAAGATCAAGCTGCCATAGTACCAGGAAAATTAGAGCTCTGTTCAGATGACCAAGGAAGTTTATCACTATCCCGGGAGACTTCAATAGATGATGGCCTTGGATCTCAGTATCCTTTAAAGAAAGATTCATCTGGTGATCAGTTTCTTTCAGTTCCTTCACCCTTTACCTGGAGCAAACCAAAGCCTGGCCACACCCCTATATTTCGGTGAGTTGATGGAAATGGCTGCTGGTCATTTTTCATGTTTATGGGTCGTGGCATATAACTACATTATCAATATATAATGATTTGACTATTTCTCCTCTTCCTATTTTTTAAAAAAATTCTACCAAAAAACTTAATGTTTATTTTCGTTTGAATCTTAAAAATATTTTTAGATAGGTTAAATATAATTTTAAAAGTATATAGCCAATGAATTGTTGATAATAATAAATTACATTTAAAAATCCTGGCTGGGTTTGGAGGCTTCTGCTTTGTATTCCCAGCACTTGGGAAGCTGAGGCAGGAGGATTGCTTGAGCCCAGGAGTTTGAGACCAGCCTGGGCAACATAGCAAGATCCTGTCTCTACAAAAGAATTAACCAGGCATAGTAATATGTGCCTGTAGTCCTAGCTGCTTGGGAGGCTGAGGTAGAAGGATTGCTTGAGCCCAGAACTTCAAGGCTGCAGTGAACCATGATCATGCCATTGTACTCCATCCTATTTCTACCAAAAAAAAAAAAAAAAAGTTTATTGTAAAACTTGGATAATAATATGAATTTAATTACTAAGAAAACTATATGGGGCCAGGCGTGGTGTCTCATGCCTGTAATCCCAACTTTGGGAGGCCCTGCCAGGCAAATCACTTGAGTCCAGGAGTCACCAGCCTGGCTGACGTGGCAAAACCATGTCTCTACAAAAAATATAAAAATTAGCCAGGTGTGGTGGCACACACCTGTAGTCCCAGGTACTAGGGAGCCTGAGACGGGAGCATCGCCTGAGATGGGAGATGGAGGCTGCAGTGAGCTGAGATCGTGCCACTGCACTGCAACCTGGGTGAAAGTAAGACCCTGTCTGGACCACCCCCCACAAAAAAGAAAAAAAAAGAACCTATTAATTACATTTACAGAATCAATTTAATCTATAATTGATTAGAAAAAACAACTTTTATGTATTAAATTCCCACATGGAGTTGTACCTGTTAGGATTTTTGTTTTGTTTTTTTGAGACAGCATCTTGTTGCCCAGGCTGGAGTGCAGTGGTGCAATCATAGCTCACTGCAGGTTCGACCTCCCAGACTCAAGCAATCCTTATACCTCAGGCTCCTGAGTAGCTGGGACTATAAGCATATACCACCACACTCAATTATTTGGGGGGGAAAAAAATTTTTTTTTTTTTGGTAGAGATGGAGTCTTGCTTTGTTGCTCAGGCTGATCTCA
Source organism: Macaca mulatta (assembly GCF_049350105.2). Taxonomy (NCBI): domain Eukaryota; kingdom Metazoa; phylum Chordata; class Mammalia; order Primates; family Cercopithecidae; genus Macaca; species Macaca mulatta. The sequence goes on from NC_133425.1 coordinate 63,705,910, forward strand.
CTCCTGGCCTCAAGTGATCCTCCTGCCTCAGTTTGCAAAGTGCCAGGATTATAGGCAGGAGCCACTGTGCCCAGCCAGGGGTTTTTCTTTTCTTTTATTTTTTTCCCTTTTTTTTTTTTTTTTTTTTGAGATGGAGTCTCGCTCTGTCGCCCAGGCTGGAGTGCAGTGGCCGGATCTCAGCTCACTGCAAGCTCCACCTGCCGGGTTCACGCCATTCTCCCGCCTCAGCCTCCGAGTAGCTGGGACTACAGGCGCCCGCCACCACGCCCGGCTAGTTTTTTGTATTTTTAGTAGAGATGGGGTTTCACCATGTTAGCCAGGATGGTCTCGATCTCCTGACCTCGTGATCCACCCGCCTCGGCCTCCCAAAGTGCTGGGATTACAGGCTTGAGCCACCGCACCCGGCCTTTTTTTTTTTTTTTTGAGACGGAATGTCACTGTCGCCAAGGCTGGAGTGCAGTGGCACGGTCTCAGCTCACTGCAACCTCTGCCTTCCAGGTTCAAGCGATTCTCCTGCCTCAGCCTCCCGAGTTGCTGGGATTCCAGGCACCTGCCACCACCCCTGGCTAATTTTTTTGTATTTTTAGTAGAGACGGGGTTCCCCCTTGTTGGCCAGGCTCCTGACGTCAGGTGATCTTCCCACCTCGGCCTCCCAAAGTGCTGGGATTACAGGTGTGAGCCACCGTGCCCGGCCAATGCTTTTTTTCTCATTGAGAATCTTTATTTCTCAATCCTGATCTTTAGAAAAATAGAATTATGGTAATGAAGACAACTTTGAACCCATCCCTTTGCTACTGAAATTTATCTTAATTTTTCTAGTGGTTTGCTTAAGACTGCAAAACAAATACAGAAGTAACTGAGAGTTGAAGTTGGATTTTTTCAGACTAATAAAAATTAATATCCTTGAATTTCATAGGAGTAGGACTTAAAGCTAGGCTGAGAACATGGAAGGAAACAATGAAATAATTTAGAAATTGTACTTGACCTGTAGACATATGAAGTTTTTCTTTTATAATCCATATTTTAATGTTAATATATCAAAATGAACCTTTGGGCCTTTAAGCAATTTAAATGTTCTTATTGATAAGGTAAAAAAAAAGTAACATTTAGAGATGCTGGAGTGACGGGCTGTTTTCCGACCAAACATGTACCAAAATTAAATTTTTACTTCAAATTGCAGTATATTGCTGAACAGAAGCAATTTTTCAGAGAGACAGGGAAGGGCACAGTAGGGAGGAAGTAGGGAAAGGAGCGATAGGGAGGAAGTGCGGGAAGTGATAACTTCAATAGGTTGACATCCACAGATTGTACCAGGGAGGGAGAGAGACATCCTGACACGGAGAGAGAGATGTTTGGATATGTGGAGAGATACTGATACACATAAACAGAAATGTGCCTCTTTGTTTAAAAAAATTGAATTATTATTTTTTGGTTATTTTTGTTAAGTACATATACATAATTGAGAAAAATTTACAGTTTTATAAATTATTAGAATTTGTCTTTTTCAAAAAAAGTGGGAAACCAAAATGAAGATAAGACAGATTTTTAAATTTTATTTTATTTTACTATTATTATTATTTTTTGAGACAGAGTCTCGCTCTATTGGCCAGGCTGGAGTGCAGTGGTACAATCTTGGCTCATTGCAGCCTCTGTCTCCTGGGCTCAAACAATTCTCCTGCCTTAGCCTCCCTAGTAGCTGGGATTATAGGCGAGTGCCACCATGCCCAGCAAATTTTTGTAGTTTTACTAGAGGTGGGGTTTCACCATGCTGGCAAGGCTGGTCTCGAACTCCTGATCTCAGGTAATCTGCCTGCCTCAGCCCCCAAAGTGCTGGGATTACAGGCATGAGCCACCACACCTGGCCTTTATTTTTATTTTCTAAAATTTATTTATCTTTAAGCACGTACCACCTTTGGGAAATAAAATAGATTTTATTCTAAAGATGAAATAATTATTTATTAAGCACTCACCATAACCAGAATTATAACTTACTGAGTGAAGTTTTATTTTGTAATACATTGTTTCAGAGATCAAAGGAAGAAATGTTGGTGCTGGCAAAGAAGCCATTTGAATCGTTGCTTGGCAATAATAGTATGGTGACATGCATCTTTGTGTGTTTTGTTTGTAGCACATCATCATTACCTCCACTAGACTGGCCTTTACCAGCTCATTTTGGACAATGTGAACTGAAAATAGAAGTGCAACCTAAAACTCATCATCGAGCCCATTATGAAACTGAAGGTAGCCGAGGGGCAGTAAAAGCATCTACTGGGGGACATCCTGTTGTGAAGGTATGAGACTTTTGGGGCTTGTTTTGCAGATACCATACAACTAGTGATGATTAGACAAATCTATTCAGTTAGGTACTAGAGAGTACAAAGAGCAAAAACTCAAAACTAGAGAGCCTCTGTTGTTTTGGGGGCTTGTTGATGTGACTACACTTCTGCATTGAGTTATATTTGCTAGGCTAAAAGATGTTCTTTCGTGGACTGACTTTCCTTCTGGGGAGACTCTAGGGAAAGATTACAGCGGCCAAATAGCTGTTTTACTGACAAAAAAATACGGCCGTATTATATTTATGAATAAAATATATGCTCATTTAAAATTTAATACAGGCCGGGTGCGGTGGCTCATGCCTGTATCCCAGCACTTTGGGAGGCGGAGGCAGGTGGATCTTGAGCTCAGGAGTTCAAGACCAGCCTGGCCAACATGGTGAAACCCTGTCTCTATTAAAAATACAAAAATTAGCAGGGCGTGTTGGCAGGTGCCTGTAATCCCAGCTACGCGGCAGGCTGAGGCAGGAGAATTGCTTGAACTCGGGAGGTGGAGGTTGCAGTAAGCCGAGATCGTGTCACTGTACTCCAGCCTGGGCAACAGAACTAGACTCCGTCTCTAAATAGATAAATAAATAAAATCTAATACAGAAAAATAGAAAGAATAAAGCAACAAATTACCCAAAATCTAACCCTCTCAGAAATAAGCAGTGTTAACATTTGATTAACATTCCAGATAACTCTCTATGTATATATTTAGTGGAAGACTGAATGGATAGCTAGAAAAATGATTCGATTTTTTTAAGGAAAGAGATTACACCTGTAATCCCAGTACTTTGTGAGGCTGAGGCAAGTGAATCACTTGAGCCCAGGAATTTGAAGCCAGCCTGGATAATACAGTGAGACCCAGTCTCTACAAAAAAAATACAAAAATTAACTGGGCATGGTGGTTGTATGCCTATAGTCCCAGCCATTCCGGAGGCTAAGATGGGAAGATCGATTGAGCCTGGGAGGTTGAGGCTGTAGTGAGCCATGATCACGCCACTGCACTTCAGCCTGGGCAACAGAACGAGACCCTGTCTCAAAAAAAAGAATTCCTAAAATATCTTTCTAAGGTCACAAAAAGAGATTAAATACATTATTGAGAGATTGAAGTTATTGTTTCAGATTTAGATGGCATGGATTGACTTCTACTCTGAAAAGTAAGGTAATTGTCTTTCTTAAACTTCCTTCACCTTTTCTACTCTTTTTTTTTTTTTTTTTTTGAGACGGAGTCTCGCTCTGTCACCCAGGCTGGAGTGCAGTGGCCGGATCTCAGCTCACTGTAAGCTCTGCCTCCCGGGTTCACGCCATTCTCCCGCCTCAGCCTCCCGAGTGGCTGGGACTACAGGCGCCTGCCACCTCGCCCGGCTAAGTTTTTGTATTTTTAGTAGAGACGGGGTTTCACTGTGTTAGCCAGGATGGTCTCGATCTCCTGACCTCGTGATCCGCCCGTCTCAGCCTCCCAAAGTGCTGGGATTACAGGCTTGAGCCACCGCGCCCGGCCCACCTTTTCTACTCTTTACCTCCTGAATTTTCTTGCTTATGGTATTTTTCCTTTCAAATTTACATCCTCCCTAACTTCTCCACCAATTATTTAGCCTTAGTTCTATTTCTAGTTAGATTCAATGCTCACTACTACTTCTTTTTTATTTATTTCATTGTTAAGTTTTTTTGTTTTTATGTGAGGAGGGCTTTGGATTCTGTGTTCCATAGGTTCTTTCATGTTTGAAAATGTGTTTTTTGCCTTTATATACTCAAATATAGAAATGACTGTAGATAATAATCTCTTAGAACTGTGTAGACATTTTTCCCTCTTGTCTTAATGGTATTGAATACTGTAGTGGAAAAACTAATTACACTGAAGTGATTTTCAACAAATAAAATCTACGAACTATCATCTCTTTTATGAGCTATGCTTTATGATTATTATCTGATCATGTTTTATAGTTCTTTACATATAAAGATTTACATTTTAGATGGGTTTTTTAATGATTTGTATTAAGAAATGCCAGGAAAACAAAACATAAGAATTTTGTCATTTTGTTCATAAGTCATATTTTGTTGTTAAATGAGCTTATTTCATTTTGATAAAAGAAGCAGGTTTGTTGCTTAGTTTTCTATATCTTTAATTTTCACAGCAGTAAACAAATTATTTACAAGTGTATAAATGAACAAGTCCTTTGGGAGGGTACATGATTTGTTTCCACAGTTTTCCTTTAATGAAAAAACTGATGCATGTGCTGTGATCAAAAGCAAAAAACAACGTTAAAAAAAGCATTCTAAGGCCGGGCACGGTGGCTCAAGCCTGTAATCCCAGCACTTTGGGAGGCCGAGACGGGCGGATCACGAGGTCAGGAGATCGAGATTGTCCTGGCTAAAACGGTGAAACCCCGTCTCTACTAACAAAAATACAAAAAGCTAGCTGGGCGAGGTGGCGGGCGCCTGTAGTCCCAGCTACTTGGGAGGCTGAGGCAGGAGAATGGCGTAAACCCGGGAGGCAGAGCGTGCAGTGAGCTGAGATCCGGCCATTGCACTCCAGCCTGGGCAACAGAGCAAGACTCTGTCTCAAAAAAAAAAAAAAAAAAAAGGCATTTTAAAAGATTAAAAAAAACAAAAACAAAAACTGAGCCAGGAACAATGGTGTGTGCTTGTAGTCCCAGCTACTGGGGAGACTGAGGCTTAAGTATCGCTGGAAGCCAAGAGTTCAGGGCTGTGGTATATGATGACTGTGGCTGGAAATAGCCACTGCACTCCAGTCTGGGCAACATGTCTCTAAAAAACAAAAGCAGAACTGGTGCTGTGGCTCATGCCTGTAATCCAGGTGACATGGTGGACTGGGATGCTGAGGTGAGAGGATTGCTTGAGGCCAGGAGTTTGAGACCAGACTGGACAACAAATAAATGAGTAAAATTAGCTGGGCATTGTGGCACACACTTGTAGTCCCAGCTACTCCAGAGGCTGAGGCAGCAGGATTGCTGTAGCCGGGAATTTGAGGCTGCTGTGAGCTATGATTGTGCCACTGCACTTCAGCCTGGGCAACAGAGCGACCCTATTTCTACAAAAAATTTGAAAAATAGCCAAGTGCAGTAAGTAGCTTGTGCCTGTAGTCCCTGCTCTTTCAGAAGCTGAGGTGGAAGGATCTTTTGAGCCCAGGAATTTGAGGCTGCAGTGATCTGTGATCATAACGCTGCACTCCAGATTGGGTGACAGAGCAAGGCACTTCTCAAAAACAAAGACAAAACAGCTGAGTCTCTCCTTAAGGGGAGACTACAACTCCTGGTATTAGCAGTTTTTATTTTCTTCTTGTAAGTGACTTTTTGTTTTCTAACTTATTGATTGAAGAATTATTTCTTTATACTTGAAATGATTGACTTAACCAGAGTATGTCTGAATGTTAATAGTTCTTTATCAGTCTTTTCCAGTACTGTTGATGCTCCCTTTCAATCTGAAATTCTTTCTTGCTTCATGGCCAGAAAAAGATGTATATATTTCCTTTTCCTTTTATTTTGTTGTTTACTTAAGTGACTCTAATTATTATTCAAATGTTGGCTTATCTTAGGTCTTGCTATGTTGCCCAGGCTGTTCTTGAACCCTTGGCCTCAAACGATCCTCCCACCTTGCCCCCCAACCTTTTTTTTTTTTTTTTTTTTTTTTTTAAGAGATAGGCTCTTGCTCTGTTACCTAGGCTGGAGTTCAGTGTCATGATCATACTTAACTGCAGCCTCAGACTCCTAGGCTCAGGGCATTCTCCTGCCTCAGCCTCCTGAGTCGCTGGGACTACAGGTCCATGCCACTGCATCTGGCTAACTTTTTAATTTTTTTGTGGAGATAGAGTCTTGATTTGTTGCCCAGGCTGGTCTCAAAACTCCTGGCTTCAAGTGATCCTCCTGCCTTGGCCTTCCAAAGTACAGATATTATAGGTGTGAGCTGCCAGGCCTGGCTGATTTCTCTCTTTTCTTGTGGTGGAATAGTATTCAATTGTGTATACATACCACATTTTAGAAATCCATTCATCCATTGACAAACACTTAATTTGGTTCCATATGTTGGCCGTTATGAATAATACTGCAAGAAACAGCATAAATATCTTTTTAACCTACTGATTTCATTCCCTTTGGATATATAATATACCCTGTAGTGGAATTGCTGGATCATATGGTAGTTCTGTTTTTAATTTTTTGTGTAACCTCCATACCGTTTTCTGTAATGGCTGTACTCACATTCCCATAACAGTGTGCCAGTATTCCCTTTTCTCCTTATCCACACCAGAATTTTCCTTCTTTTTGCATTTTGATAAATAGCCATGCTAACTGGAGTGATATTATGTCTCATTGTGGTTTTGATTTGCATTTCCCTGATGATTAGTGATGTTGAGCATTTTTTCATATACCTATTTGCCATTTGTATATCTCCTTTTGAGAAATGTCATTTTAGATCCTTTGCCCACTTTTTAGTTAGATTGTTCAGGGTTCCTTGGCTGTTGAGTTGTTTGAGTACCTTGTGCATTCTTAGTATTAGTCCTTTGTTGGATGAATAGTTTGAAGATATTTTCTGCCATTGTACAGTTTATCTCCTCATTCTGTTGATTATTTCCTTTGCTGTACAGAAGCTTTTTAGTTGATAGAAATTGTTTTCTCTGTTTTTGTTGGCTGTGATTTTATAACATTACTCGTAAAATCTTTGCTTAGATCAATGTAATGGAGCTTTCCCCCTATGTTTTCTTCTAGTAGTTTTGTAGTTTTAGATCTTAAATTTAAGTCTTTAATCCATTTTGAGTTGATTTTTTTGTATGTTATGAAAGATGGGTATCTAATTTCATTCTTCTGCATGTGAATATCCAGTGTTCCCAGCATATGTATTGAAGAGGGTATCCTTTCCCCAGTGTATGTTCTTCTTAGCAACTTTGTTGAAAAGGAGTTAGCTGTAAATACAGGAATTTATTTCTGTGCTCTCTATTCTGTCACATGGGTCTGTGTGTCTGTTTTTATATCAATATTGTGCTTTTCTGGTTACTGTCATTTTGTAATATATTTTGAAGTCAAGTAGTATAATGCCTTTAATTTTGTTCTTTTTGTTCAGTTAAGCTTTGGCTCTTTGGGGTCTTTGGTGGTTCAATTTAAATTTTAAGATTATTTTTTCTATTTCTGTGAAGAATGTCATTGGTATTTTGACAGAGATTGCATTGAATCCGTAGATTGTTTTTGGTAGTATTTATTGATACATTCTTATACACAACAACTTTTTTTGTTTGTTTTTGTTTTTGTTTTTTGAGACAGAGTCTCACTCTGTTACACCACCTGGAGTGCAGTGATGTGATACTGGCTCACTGCAACCTCTGCCTCCCTGGTTCAGGTGATTCTCCTGCCTTAGCCTCCTGAGTAGCTAGGATTACAGGCACACACCACCATGCCTGGCTAATTTTTTGTATTTTGGTAGAGACGGGTTTTTACCATGTTGTCCAGGCTGGTCTTGAACTCCTGACGTCAAGTGATCCACCCGCCTCAGCCTCCCAGAGTGCTGGGATTAGAGGCGTGAGCCACTGTGCCTGGCCAACAAAACTTTTTTTTTGCTTTTTTTTTGGAATAACTAAAAATATTTTATTAAAACATAAGATTTACAGAAGTTTGCAAACAAGCCATACAAAATGGTCACAAGCCTTTTTTGAAGGGGGGATCTACACTTGACAGCAATGTTATTAGTGAGGGCTGTGATGTTTGTTTAATGTTCCCATTTTGGTTCAAACAGTCAAGCTTGTCCATGTACAGCGTCTAAATAAAGTTAGATTTGGCTAGAGAGCATATTCTAAAGACCTGGTTAGCTGCTTTTAACCAATGCAATTAGATCACCAAAAAAGGGGGAAAGGAGCCCATAAAATTAAAATATAACTACCTCCCCCCTCAAAAAAATAAAATAAAATAAAGAAAAACACCCACACCCCTGCAGCTAACCTGACAACTACCTTCATTCACAGTGCTTTATACTTAAACCAGGATGGGGGAAATGAATAAAAGCAGGGAGGGGCCACTGCTTTTAAACGTTTCACAGCAATCCAGATGATACTTCTAGCCTCTGATCATGCTCTATGACAGTGAATCAGGACAAGACGTAGATTTGCTAATGTGCATTTAATCACCAAAGGACTGAAGATGTCTGGGCTTTTTTATTCTGTAATATTTCTAAGACTGTGTCCATTAAATGCAGACAAAAAGGAGGAAGTCTTGGCACAACAGGAGAAGTGATGCACACTTGATGATCGGATCAATTTAAATATTACTCATGGCATATAGCCTAGTCCATGCTCTAGCTGTTTCTATGGCTTGGGCTTCATTGGTCTTCCACTGCTCCACTACATCATTTGCTAATGGATCATCTGGATTGGGAGCACTTAACACGGCCTGGATTGGTAGCAGAACTGTGCGGATCTGCAGTGCTGGGGACCACTTACCTTTCAAAATATCTAAACATATTCTTCCCAACTTGTCTACAATAGGATAATAAATTTTGGTCATGAAACGTACTTTAGGGGCTGCCATTGGGTATTCTTCAGGAATAGCTCAAGTTTAAAAGTCCCTCCCTCAGAGGGGGAATCTTGAGGGCCAGCAGTGACCACATGAAAATAACGGGCGTTGCTCTCATCTGGTTCTGCTTTGATGCCAGAAACTGGTTCTGCCAGCAAACGCTGGGTTTCCTTGATGATTCCGCGGAGCAGCCCAGCCATCTTGTCAGAACCCGAGTTCGGCCTCTGGTCTCATCTCCAGGTGCGCTCGCCTCACGCCACAAAACTTTTAAAAGACAAAAAGAAACAAGCCAGCAGATACCGAGCACAATCAAGGCACTTTTTTTGTTTGTTTTTTTAAGTAGAGACAGGGTCTCACTGTATTGCCCGGTTTGGTCTTGAACTCCTAGGGTCAAGCATTCCTCTTGCCTCAGTCTTCCAAAGTGCTGGGATTGCAGGTGTGAGCCACTGCACCTGACCTAAACATACCACTTTTATGTGTGAGGCTCAGACCAGTCTGGAATAACTGATGCCTTTCTCTCTTTCTGAGAATTTAAAATCCTCAGAATAGTGGAGAAATCTACCAGCTCTTCTCAGTTGCTGGAGAAGAACCACCTCTGTTAAAGGGAAAAAATGTAGTCTCACAAGGTGGGCATATACTAGTATAGTGTTCCATACATTGCACATCTCTGCAAATATGTTGGAGTATATAGAATCAGGTATCAGTTCCACTTTCCCTTTTAAATGACCTACTGTCATGTGTACTGCTTATTTTCCCCTCGGTATTAGAAAAATAACTTTTAGATAGTAAAATGAAGTAGTATCGCAATCTTCCCCCAATAACTAACAAAATAAACAAAATGTATGTGTGTGTAGGATGTGAGGAAACAGCCAAAAATCTATTGGTAACACCCAAACAAGCAAAGAAGAACACAAACTTTGGTCTATAAACTTCAAAGAGCGGTGATAGAGGATGGAGGGTGGGGTAAGGTGAGGAATGTGTAATAGAAGAGATTCTGGTGTAGTGTATAGCAGAGCTGCTAACCCACACATACTTTCATCCATCAGGAAGAGTAGTAAGTCAAGGAAAAACCCTCAAAAATAAAAGAATAAAAGATCCTTTACACTGCTAATGGGAATGTAAACTAATATAGCCATGATGGAAAACAGTCTAAAGGTTGCTCAAAAAATTTAAAAATGGAACTACCGTATGATCCAGCAATTCCACTGTTGGGAATTCATCTACAGAAGAGGAAATCAGTATATTGAAGAGATCACAGTAGCCAAGATATGGAATCAACCTAACTGTCCATCAACTGATGAATGAATAAAGAAAATGTGACAGATATGCACAATACAATACTATTCAGGCATAAAAAAAGAATGAAATCCTGTCATTTGTGGCAACATGGATGAACCTGGAGGAAATTATATTAAATGAAATAAGTCAGGCACAGAAAGATAAATACGGCATGTTCTCACTTATATGAAGGGGCTAAAAAATTTCAGCTCACAGAAATAGAATTTTGGTTATTAGAGGCTGAGAAAGGATTGCAGGAGGTAAGGATGGGGAGAAGTTGGTCAATGGATACAAAATTACAGCTAAAGGGGAAGAATAAGTCTTGTGTTATGTAGCATTGTGGGGTGAATATAGTTAACAAAAATTTATTGTGGGATTACACACCTGTAATCCCAGCACTTTGGGAGGCTGAGTTGGGTAGATCCCTTGAGATCAGGAGTTCGAGACCAGCCTGGCCAACATGGTGAAACCCTGTGTCTCTTAAAAATACAAAAATTAGCTGGATGTGGTGGCACATGCCTGTAATCTCAGCTACTCAGTAGGCTGAGGCATCAGAATCGCATGAACCCGGGAGGCGGAGGTTGTAGTTAGCTGAGATTGCACCACTGCACTCTAGCCTGGGCAACACAGTAAGACTCTGTCTAAAAATAAATTTATTGTGTATGTTCACAAAGCTAGAAAGGATTTTGAATGTTTTTAACACACATGATAAGTGTTTGAAGTGATAGATATCTTAGTCAACTTGATTTATTACACATTATATACGTATATCAAAATATCACTATTTACTGTACAAATATGTATAATTATTACATGTCAACTAAAAAGGAACAAATAATCAAGTATACAAATCTTAAGTTGTACAACACAATGAATATTTAACACACAAGTATAAATACTCAAAAAACCACACAAGTTAACATATAGAACATTTTAAGCACTTCATGAGTCTCCCTTGTGTCCCTTCTCAGTTTATACCCCCAACCAAAGATAATCATGCTTCTCAACTCTCATCACCATATATTAGTTTTCTTATTTCTATATTTTATATAAATGGAGGTCCTGTTTTGTATCTAACATCATGTATTCAACATTATGATTGTGGGATTCATCAAATTTTTGTTGTTTATTTTTTTCATTGCTTCATGTTAGTCTCGTGTATGAATTTGCAAGTGTTTCTTTGTTTTCTTTTCATAAACATTTGATTTGTGTGGAGTGTTGGACAATTATGAATAAAGTTGCTTTGTGCCTTTTTTAAAAATACGAAAAACAAAAAAAAAAAAACATGACTTTCGATGGACAAAGCATTTACTTACTTGGGAATATGTCCGGGAGTGTAGTTACTGATATTCCAAAGTGGCTGTACCAATTTATATTCCCAGTCAGCCATATATAAAGTTCTTGTTCCTCCACATCCTCACCAATAGTAACACTTGTTAGTCTTTTAATTTTAACCATTATTGTAAAGATATAATGGTATCTGGCTGTGGTTTTAATTTGTGATTTCTTGATGACCAATGATTTTGAACATCTTATATATTTGTTGGACATTTGGATATCTTTCATGAAGTGTTTGTTTACATCTTTTGACCTTTTTGTGATAGTGGCACAATCATGACCCATTGCAACCTCAAACTCATGGGCTCAAGCGATCTTCCCACCTTGGCCTCCCAAGTAGCTGGGGCTACAGGCATGTACCACCACGTTTGACTAATTTTTAAAATCTTTCTTGTAGACAGGGCCTCACTATGTTGCCCAGGCCTAGTGTCTGCCACTTGCTTGTTTTCTTGTCTGAAACTCTTGGCCTCAAGTGATTGATCCTCCCACCTCAGCCTCCCAAAGTGCTGGAATTACAGACATGAGCCACTGTGTCCAGCCAGCTCATCTTCGAATAATACCGGTTTTACTTCTTCCTTCTTAATTTTTATTTTATTTTATTTTTTTGGGATGGAGTCTCGCTCTGTTGCCCAGGCTAGAGTGCAGTGGCGCGATCTCCACTCACTACAAGCTCCGCCTCCCGGGTTCACGCCATTCTCCTGCCTCAGCTTCCCGAGTAGCTGGGACTACAGGCACCAGCCACCGCGCCTGGCTAATTTTGTTTTTGTATTTTTTTTAGTAGAGACAGGGTTTCACCCTGTTAGCGAGCGTGGTCTCGATCTCCTGACCTCGTGATCCGCCCGTCTTGGCCTCTTAAAGTGCTGGGATTATAGACGTGAGCCACTGCGCCCGGCCCCTTCTTAATTTTTGTACTTTTCCCCCCTTTTTCTTGCTTTATTGTATTGACTAGGACCTCTGACACATTGTTGATTAGAGGTGGTGATGGAGGACAAATTTACCAAACTCAGGGCAAAAAAGGATTAATAATTGTGCCATTAAGTAATTTGCTAGGGTTTTGTTTGGTTGGTTGTTTTGGGTTTTTTTTTGGGGGGGTGGGAATACCTTTTATCAGACTAAGGATATTATTTTCTAATTTGTTGGGAGGTTTCTATTTTGTTTTTTGAATTTATGAATAGGTGTTGAGTGTTGTCAAGTGCTTTTCTTGCAGACTTGTTTTCTATTTTAAGGACACAAGAAGCGAACCATGCAGCCAGTGTCTGCCACTGGCTTGTTTTCTGTAATGTGGTAATTTAATATTAAAGTAAAATAGAGATAATGTTCTTGTATTATTAAATTGGACTGATACAGTCTCATTTCTTTTTATAGTTTATGGTTAGGAACTGTAGAATTATGTATCACTGTTAAGAATCTCCCTCCAAGTTCCCATTTTTTTGGGTTTTATATATCCACAATATCTTTGTGTTGGTGGTGGGGGACTTCACAGTGCCTTCAGAGTACACAAGTGAGAAACAGATGCAATTGAATCTCAAATGAAACTGAATTGTGTACTTGTTGCTGGGAAACTAATCTTTAATAAATTTTAAAATAGTCTTTAATGAATATTTAATCAGATTATTTTACTTTTTAGTTCTTATTCTAAATATGGGAGAATTGTCTGTTTAATTAAAGCCAATAATTTTTATTGGAATTACCTGGTGAAAATGCACATTTTCAGTTATTAAAATTGGAAGAGACTTTTGTAGGTCTTAATTTTCTGAGTTTTGTTTTAGATGATTTAACGTAGATTATCTGTATGTTTTAAGATAATGTTTGGTTAAACGAAAATTAGTTTAGGCTGGGTGCAGTGGCTCACGCCTATAATCCCAGCACTTTGGGAGGCTGAGGCAGGTGGATCACCCGAGGTCAGGAGTTCGAGACCAGCCTGGGCAACACCATGAAACCCCATTCTACTAAAAATACAAAAATTAGCTGGGCGTGGTGGTGCATTCCTGTAATCCCAGCTACTCAGGAGGCTGAAGTGAGAGTATCACTTGAACTCGGGAGGCAGAGGTTGCAGTGAGCCGAGATCGCGCCATTGCACTCCAGCCTGGGCAACAAGAGTGAAACACTCCATCTCAAAAAATAAAAAATAAAAATAGTTTGAAAGAATTTGCTTTACTGTGAACATTTGTCTAAAAAGCGCTTGAAGACAAAATGCTACTGAAGTTACTAATTTCAATGGCATTTTGTAGGTTCGTGCTGCTATTAATTGCAATAGTTTACTTTTTGTAGTGTTTTATAGTTTACAAAATGTTTTCCCGGAGTTTACCTTTTCTTTTTCTTTTTTCTTTTATGAGACAGTGTCTCACTCTGTTGCCCAGGCTGCAGTGCAGTAGTGCAATGTCAGCTCACTGCAGCCTACGCTTCCTGGGCTCAAGCGATCCTGTCTGCCTCAACTTCTGCCATGGCTGGGACTACAGGGGCATACCACCACGCCTGGCTAATTTTTGTATTTTTTGTGGAGGTAAGATTTTGCCATGTTGGGCAGGCTGGTCTCGAACTCCTAGACTCAAGTGATCCACCTGCCTTGGCTTCTCAAAGTGCTAGGATTATAGGCTTGAGCCACCACACCTGGCCTCAGAGTTTACATATTTAATCTTTACAAAAGTTCTTTCAAAAGGGCAAATTGGTTACAGTCATATGCCACTTAACACCTGGGATATGTTCTGAGAAATGCATCATTGGGCGATTTCCTCGTTTTATGAACACGAGAGAGTGTACTTATACAAACCTAGATGGTATACCCTAATATATGGTATAACCAGTCACGTTGGCACCAGGCTTGCAGTCCCAGCTACTTGGGAGGGTGAGTCAGGAGGATTGCTTGAGCCCAGGAGTTAGAGTCTAGCCTGGGCAACATGTTGAGAGCTTCTCTCTTAAACAACAACAACAACAAAGATTTACTTAAGAAAATATGGTATAAAATATTAAAAATGGTATACCTGAATAGAGCACTTACCATTAATGGAGCTTATAGGACTGGAAGTTGCTCTGGGTGAATCAGTGAGTGAATAGTGAATGAATGTGAAGGCCTGGGACATTACTGTACACTACTGTAGACTTTCTAAACACAGTACCCTTAGACTATACTATATTTATAAAAATTTTTTTCTTTAATAATCTAACTTTTTTGCTTTATAAGTTGTGAATTAAAAAGAAGTCTTTTGTAGTAACACTTAGATTAAAACACAGACATGTTGTACAGCTGTACAAAGATATTTTATTTCTTTATATCCTTATTCCATGAACTTTTTTCTATCTTCAAATTTTTTATTTTGTTTTTTTACTTTTAAAACTTTTTTGTTTAAAATGCTGACACCAACGCACACATTAGCCTAGGCCTTCACAGGGTCAGGAACATCAAGATGTCACTAGGCAACAGGACTTTTTCAACTCCGTTATTACCTATGGGACCACTATTGTATACGGTCTGGCATTTACTGAACCACTGTTATGTAGCTCATGACTGTACATTTTACAGGTGATCTGAGGTTATGTATGTTGTAATTGGCAGAGAGATCTTAAGCCCAGGTCTTTTGACTGTCGTTTCTCTTTCTGTTTTACCATATTACTTCTTACACTGTAGTTATCTCATAATTTCTTAGTATGTTTCATTTTCTAAAGCACTTTCACATTATCTCATTTAATTCTCCAAATAAACTATTTTAGAAAGCCTGGTCTTCGACTTAAAGTCAGATATTCTTTCTCTTACTTTAAAAAAATTTTTTTTCCCCTTGAGACGGAGTCTTGTGCTGTTGCCCAGGCTAGAGTGCAATGGCCCATATCTCAGTTCACTGCAACCCCTGCCTCCCGGGTTCAAGTGATTCTCCTGCCTCAACCTCCCAAGTAGCTGGGATTACAGGCACCCACCAACACACCCACCCAGTTAATTTTTGTATTTTTAGTAGAGACGGGATTCCATCATGTTGGCCAGGCTAGTCTCGAACTCTTGACCTCAAGTGATGCACTGCCTCAGCCTCCCCAAGTGCTGGGGTTACAGGTGTAAGCCACCGTGCACGGGCCCTGATAAAAATCTTTTTTTTTTTTTTTTTTTTTTTTTTTTTTTGAGACGGAGTCTCACTCTGTTGCCCAGGCTGGAGTGCAGTGGCCGGATCTCAGCTCACTGCAAGCTCCGCCTCCCGGGTTTACGTCATTCTCCTGCCTCAGCCTCCCGCCTGATAAAAATCTTAATGCTCGTTTACTATTATTATAGTTCAAGCTCTCCTTCCTTGGATTAATCATGGTAGCCTAACTACTGTAACTAATAACCCCCAATTCTCAGTGGTTTAAGACCAAAAAAAAAAAAAAAAGTTTATTTTGCATTTTCTTTCAAATTGTTACTCAGGAATCCAAGATATGTTCATCTTTTGATGCCATCTTTAATGCAAAGCTTCTACTGTCCCTGGGAAAGAAGAAGGTGTATGGAAAGCATTCAAGATATTTAACTACACTAACCTGGAAATTACTGTCAATTATCACCACTTACAATTTTTTGGCTAGAAGTAGTCACATGGCCCTACTTACATGCAGAAGTACTGGGAAAAGTAGTCCCTGGCTGGGCAGCCTTTCCTCAGCAAAACTCTGTATTCTGTAGTATAATATAGAACTCTATACTTAAATCTTTGGTGGTTAGCTTGCCTTCTATGCCACATGCTCCACACAGGAATAAATCATGGCTAAGTCACTAATATGGGCTCTAGAGCCAGATTGTTTCAGTTGAATCCTGGATTTTACTATATCCTTGGCCAAGTAACTTAACTTTTCTTTCTAGACCTTTTGTTTAGTCGTTCATTGCTTAATTTATTCACTTATCTATCCATTTACTCATTCAATGTGTATTTTTTGATTGCTCACTACATTATAGACAATATTGTAGGTGCTAGGGATGCAGAGATGAACAAGACAGACAAAACTCCTGTCCTCAAGGGCCTTTCTCACTTTATATACCGAGAGAGACAATGAGTAAGTAAATAAACAAACAAAACTTTAGAATATAGTAAGTGCTATATTGGAAATCAGTATGTGGTGTGGTAGAGGTTAATTGTGAAGAGTTTACCTTGGGATTTTTTTCTTTATAAAATGAGGATAATATATAATAATATAATCTACCTAAGAGCTGTTGTGAGGAGTAAATGAAACATTGTAAGGAACATGGCGTAGTACCTTGCACATTGTAAATGCTCAGTAAAAGTTAGCTAGTATTATTACTTAGGTTTCTTGGAACAGTTTGACCAACACTTCAACACTGATGAAGAGTATGTAGCAGAATAAGCTATCTACATGGGCATCCTAGAATTAAGCTAGGTTTGTTACTGACATTTTAAGGAGTTGTGAATTAATGGGCTAGTGATATGTGAAAATGGAAAGTAGAAGGGTACTTAAACATCAGTTATGATGATCTTCCTGTTATTCTGCAAAGGACAATTTCAAGAGAGCTAAGAAATTTCTGAAATACATATTTTTTGAAATTATGAAGGAATGCAAGCTGTGGTGCTGTTGGAAAATACCACCTACCTTGTAGCCAACTGACAAATTAACTGACAAAAAAAAAAAAAAAAAACCTTTTCTTTTCATCCAAATAAGTTATCTGATTCCTTATTATGGTCACCAAATAATACATTCAAAGCAGTTTGCTAATGTAGCTGGGGATTCACTGAGGGAAATCAGACATGTTGCCTACTCCCATGAATTTTATTGTCCATTGAGACTTGCAAATAAGATAGTACCAATAAAGTATGATAAACGTTTAATGGAGGAAATTCAGATCTTTGTGAGAGCAAGTAGAGACCTGAAATTTGACAGAGTTGAATCAGGTGCTTATTTTTTCTTTCCACAAGAAAGAAAAGAGATTTTTATTTTTAAATTATTATTATTATTATTATTTGAGACAGAGTCTCGCTGTGTCACCCAGGCTGGAGTACATGGTACAATCTTGGCTCACTGCAACCTCTGCCTCCCAGATTTAAGCGATTGTCATGCCTCAGCCTCCCAAGTAGTTGGGACTACAAGGCGCATGCCACCATGCCCAGCTAGTTTTTTTGTATTTTTAGTAGAGACAGGGTTTCACCATGTTGGTCCGGCTGGTCTCAGAACTCCTGGCCTCAGGTGATCCGCCCACGTTGGGATTATTGGCGTGAGCCACTGCGCCTGGCCAGAAAGGGGACTTCTTATTTGAGGATAGTGTCTAGCTAATTAATAAGCAGACATCTAGGGAAAAGGTAGATACTAAGGAGGGAAAAGTATTAAGTAGAGGGAAGGGTTTAGAGCTGCACTGTCCAAAAGTGGAATCCAGAAGCCACTAGCTACACGTGGCTATTTCAATTTAAATTAAGTGAAATTAAAAATTCAGTTATTCAGTTGCATTGACAACATTCCAAGGCTTAGTAGCCACATGTGGATACTGACTACATTTTCTTTTCAACAGATGATGCCAGAGCAACTGGATATCTATAGGTAAGAAAATAAGCCTTGACCTAAGCCTTATATCTTATAAAATTAATACAAAATGGTCATGGATGTGAAAAAAAAAATTGGATATAGAGTATTTTACCCAAAAGCCTATTGAAATTTAAAAAAAGGAGTATTTTAGTGACTGCAGAAAGTTATCTTGGACAGTGCTGGTTTAGAAGCCTATAAGACAGAGAGACTATAGTATATTAATGAGTTATTTGTGTATTTTTTTCAGTAGCTTTTGGGGTACAAGTGGTTTTTTGTTAAGTGGATGAATTGTGTAGTGGTGAAGTCTTGAGATTTCAGTGCACCTCTTACCCAAGTAGTGTACATTGTACCCAATATGTAGTTTTCTGTCCCTCACCCCCTCCTACCCTTTTCTGAGTCTACAATACCCATTATACCACTCTATGCTTTTGTGTACCCATAGCTTTGCTCCTACTTATAAGTGAAAACATACTGAATTTCCAATGCTATTTGGTTTTCCATTCCTGAATTACTTCACTTTGAATAATGGCCTTCAGCACCATCCAAGTTGCTGCAAAAGACATTATCTCATTCTTTTTGTGGCTGAGTAGTATTCCATGGTGTAGACATACCACATTTTCTTCATCTACTCAGTGGCTGATGGGCGTTTAGGTTGGTTCCATATCTTTGCAGTGGTTAATTGTGCTGTGAATGTATGTGTGCAGGTGTCTTTTTGATATAATGACTTCTTTTCCTTTGTATAGATACGCAGTACTGGGATTATCAGATTGAATGGTAGATCTGCTTTTAGTTTTTTGAGAAATCTCCATACCGTTTTCCATAATGGTTGTATTAATTTATAATTTACATTCCCACCAGCAGTGTACAAGTGTTCCCTTTTCATCACATCAATGCCAACTTCTATTGTTTTCTTGAGTTTTTAATAATGACCATTCTGGCTGGAGTAAGGTGGTATTTCGTTGTGGTTTTAATTTGCATTTACCTGGTTATTAGTGATGTTGAGCATTTTTTTATACGTTTATGGGCCATTTGTGTTTCTTCTTTTGAGAAGTGTCTGTTCATGTCATTTACCTACTTTTTGATGGGATTATTATTTTTTTTCCTGCTGATTTGAGTTCCTTGTAGATTCTGTTCTACAAGATTGAGTTCCTTGTATTAGTCCTTTGTTGGATGTATAGTTTGCTGATATTTTATCCCATTCTGTGACTTGTCTGTTGCAATGATTATTTCTTTTGCAGTGCAGAAGCTTTTTAGTTTAATTAGGCCCCATTTATTTATTTTTGGTTTTGTTACATTTGTTTTTGGGGTCTTAATCATAAATTCTTTGCCTAGGGTAATGTCCAGAAGTTTTTCCTAGGTTTTCCTCTAGAATTTTTATGGTTTCATGTCTTTTAAGTGTTTAATCCATCTTGAGTTGATTTTTATATGTGGTGAGAGATAGGGATCCAGTTTCATTCTTCTACATGTGGCTGTCCTGTTTTCCCAGCAGCATTTATTGAATAGGGTATCATTTTTTCAATTTATGTTTTTGTATGCTTTGTCAAAGATCAGTTGGTTATAAGTAGTTGGCTTTATTCCTAGGTTCTCTATTCTGTTCTATGAATCTGCATATCTACTTTTATACCAGTACCATGCTGTTTTGGTTACTATAGCCTTGTAATTTGAAGTCAGATAATGTGAGGCTTCCAGATTTGTTTTTTTTTTTTTTTTTTTTTTTTGCTTAGGATTGCTTTGGCTATGCAGACTCTTTTTTGGTTCCATATGAATTTTAGGACTTTTTTTTTCTAATTCTGTGAAAGATGATGTTGGTATTTTGATAGGAATTACATTGAATCTGTAGATTGCCTTGCGTACTGTGGTCATTTTCACAATACTGAGTCTTCCAGTCTGTGAGCATGGGATGTTTCCGTTTGTTTGTGTCATCTGTGATTTTTTTCAGCAGTGTTTGGTAGTTCTCCTTGTAAAGATCTTTCACCTACTTGTGTAAGTACACTCCTAGGTATCTTACTATTTTTGTTGTAGCTGTTGTAAAAGGGATTGAGTTCTTGATTTGATTATTAGCTTGGTTGTTGGTGGGGGTGTATAGCAGTGCTACCGATTTGTGTACATTGCTTTTGTAACCTGAGGCTACTGATTCATTTACCAAATCTAGGAGTCGGCCTGGCATGATGGCTCATGCCTGTAATCCCAACACTGAGAGGCAAGGCGGGCGGATCACATGAGGTCAGGAGGAGTTAAGAGACCAGCCTGGCCAACATGGTGAAACCCTGTCTCTACTAAAAATACAAAAATTAGCTGGGCGTGGTGGTGGGTGCCTGTAATCCCAGCTACTTGGGAGGCTGAGGCATGAGAATCACTTGAACTTGGAAGGCAGAGGTTGCAGTGAGCTGACATCATGCCACTGCACTTCAGCCTGGGTGACAGAATGAGACTTTGTCTCCAGGAAAGAAAAAAAAAAAAAAAATCTAGGAGTTTTTTGGGTAAGTCTTTAGGGTTTCCTAGGTATATGATCATATCTTTGGCATATAGAGATAGTTTGACTTCTTGTTTTCCAACTTAAATGCCCCTTATTTCTTTCTCTTGCCTGATTGTTCTGGCTAGGATTTCCTGTATTAATAAATCACAAGAAATATATAGTAGCTACATGAAGTGGCTTGCACCTGTAATCCCAGTACCTTGGGGGTGCCGAGGAGGCAGGATCACTTGAGGTCAGGAGTTGGAGACCAGCCTGAGCAATAGTGTGAGAACCTGTCTCTACCAAAAAATAAAAATAAACAATTTAACCAGGCGTGGTGGTACCCACCTGGAGTCTCAGCTATTTGGGAGGATTGTTTGAGCCCAGGAGGTTGAGGCTGCAGTGAGTTATGCACTGTAGCCTGGGAAACAGAGAAAGACCTTGCTTTAGGGGAAAAAAAAAAGCTATATAGTTATAAAATTTGATTTTATTTATCTAAAAAATGTTAGCATTGTAGGAATTACTTGAGATATGTTACTGTTTTTCAAAATGTGAAAATCAGTTGGAATTGTCAATTTTTAATTTAAAATAGGTAATAGTAACTCTATGTAACATACTGTTTATAGACAAAGATGAGTATTCTTCAAGAGGTTTTACATTGTCTTTTTAGTAATAGTGCTGGAGCAGTTGGACACTCATAAGGCAAAAGAATAAACCTTAACCCAAACTTCACATCTTTCACAAAAATTAATTCAAAATGGGTTGTGAATTTAGTTATAAAACATAGGTCAGGCGCGGTGGCTCACACCTGTGACCCTAGCATTCTGGGAGACTGAGGCGGACAGATGACCTGAGGTCAGGAATTCAAGGCCAACCTGGCCAACATAATGAAGCCCCATCTCTACTAAAAAATACAAAAATTAGCTGGGCATGGTGGTGCTCACCTCTAGACCCAGCTAGTCTGGAGGCTGAGACGGGAGAATTGCTTGAATCCGGGAGGTGGAGGCTGCAGTAAGTTGCTATCATGCCCCTGCACTCCATCCTGGGCAACAGAGTGAGATTCCATCTCAAAAAATAAAATAACGTAAAAAATAAAGCATAAAAGTATAAAACTTTTAGAAGAAACAGGAGATCTTTAAGATCTCAGGCTAAGCAAAGATGTCTAGGACATAATACCAAAAGCACCATACCTAAAAGAAAAAAATTGATAAATTGGATTTCATCAAAATTAAAAACTTTAACTCTGTGAAAGACACTATTAAAAGGATGAAAAGATAAGCTACAGACAGGGAGAAAACATGTGCAAAGCATATATCTGTCGAAGATATTGTATCTAGAATGTATAAAGAACTCTCAAAACTCAACAATAAAAAACAATTCAGTTAGAAAATATGCCAAAGACATGAACAGACATTTCACCAAAAAGGAGATAAGATGGCAAATAGGCATGTGAAAAGATGTCTCACATCACCAGCCATTAGGGAAATGCAAATTAAAACCACAATGAGTTATCATTACATACCTATTAGAACAGCTAAAATAAAAAATAGAATACTAAATGTTGTCAAGGATTCATAGAAACTGGATGCTTCATAAACTGCTAGTGAGAGTTAAAATGATACAGCCACTCTGAAATACAGTTTATTAGGTTCTTTAAAAACTAAGCTTCCCATATGCCCCTGAGCTCAAGTGATCTGCCCATCTTGCCCTCCTAAAGTGCTGGAATTACAGGCGTGAGCCACTGCCCCTAGCCTCAACCTTTTTTTTTTTTTTTTTTTTTTTTTTAATTTTTTAGATGGAGTCTCGCTCTGTCACCTAGCCTGGAGTACAGTGACTCCATCTCAGCTCACTGCAACCTCCACCTCCCGGGTTCAAGAGATTCTCCTGCCTCAATCTCATGAGTAGCTGGGATTACAGGTGCCCACCACCATGCCCAGCTAATTTTTGCATTTTTTTTTTTTTTTTGAGACGGAGTCTCGCTCTGTCGCCCA
The DNA here is from genome assembly GCF_049350105.2 of Macaca mulatta. Classification (NCBI taxonomy): domain Eukaryota; kingdom Metazoa; phylum Chordata; class Mammalia; order Primates; family Cercopithecidae; genus Macaca; species Macaca mulatta. Next base: position 63,728,282 of record NC_133425.1, read on the forward strand.
GACTGGAGTGCAGTGGCCGGATCTCAGCTCACTGCAAGCTCCCCCTCCTGGGTTTACGCCATTCTCCTGCCTCAGCCTCTGGAGTAGCTGGGACTACAGGCGCCCACCACCTCGCCCGGCTAGTTTTCTGTATTTTTTAGTAGAGACGGGGTTTCACTGTGTTAGCCAGGATGGTCTCGATCTCCTGACCTTGTGATCCGCCCGTCTCGGCCTCCCAAAGTGCTGGGATTACAGGCTTGAGCCACTGCGCCCGGCCAATTTTTGCATTTTTAATAGAAACGGGGTTTCACCTCGTTGACCAGGCTGGTCTGGAACTCTTGATCTCAGGTGATCCACCCGCCTCGGCCTCCCGAAGTGCTGGGATTACAGGCATGAGCCACCACACCTGACTGCCTCAACTTGATTTTTAAAAAATTTTTTGTAGAGATGGCAGTCTCATTTTGTTGCCCAGGCTGGTCTACAACTCCTAGCCTCAAGTGATCCTCCCACCTTGGCCTCCCTGCCCTGGGATCACAAGCTTGACCCACTGTGCCTGGCCTAACAACTTTTCTTTCTCTCTCTCTCTTCTTTTTTTTTTTTTTTTTTTGTGACAGGGTCTAGCTCTGCAGATTGCAGATCACTCAGGCTGGAGTGCAGTGATGCGATCTCAGCTCACTGCAACTTCAGACTCCCAGGCCCAAGCCGTTCTCACATCTCAGTCTTCCTAGTAGTTGGGACTACAGGTGTGCGCCACCATGCCCAGCTATTTTTTTGCTTTTTGTACAGATGGGGTTTCACCATCTTGTCCAGGCAGGCTGGTTTTGAACTCCTGAGCTCCAGCGATTCATCCACTTCAGCCTCCCAAAGAGCTGGGATTACAGGCGTGAGTCTCCACGCCCTGCCACACTTTATTTTTAATAGCCCAAGGTTAGAAACAAACTAAATACATGAATAAACTCTGGTTTATCCATACAACTTACTACCACTCTGCAATATAAAAGAATAAACTATTGATACATGCAGCAACTTGTACAGTTCTCCAGATAATTATGCTGAGTGGAAAAAAGTAAATATACTATATGATTCTATTTATATAATATTTTCAAAATGACAGAACTGTAGAGATGGAGAATAGATTGGTGCCAGGAAACAGGGTCAGGTTGAGGGGTGCAAATATGAAGGGGTGGCCCAAGAGAATTTCTTCATATCTTGACTGTGGTAGTAGTTACTTGAATCTATATATGGGATAAAATTGCATAAAACTATGCACACATACAAATGAATGCATGTAGAACAATGGCAACTGAATAAGATCTGTAGTCTAGTTAGCAGTATTATACCAGTGTCAATGTCCTGGTTTTCATATTGTACTAACTACAGTTCAATATTGTGGGTCTGGGTCTATGTACTGTATTATAGTTGGGGGAGGTTAGGTGCAGGATACATGGGGCTGTAGTATCGCTTGTCTGCTTGGGGCCAGAAGTCAGAAGTGTCTTAGATTTTGGATTTTTTCAAATTTTGGAATATTTCCAGAATACATACTGGTTGAGCATCCCTGATTCAAAAATTTGAATTCCAATATGTTCCAGTGAGCATTTACTTTTAATGTCATATCAGTGCTCAGAAAGTTTCAAATTTTGGAGCATTTTGGATTTTCAGATTAGGGATATTCAACCTGTAGTACATATATATACTATTTTTGCAACTTCCTATGAGTCTAATTATTTAAGAATAAAAGTTTTAGCCAGGTGTAGTGGTGTGATTCTGTAATCCCAGTTACTTGGGAGACTGAGGCAAGAGGATCAATACTTGAGCCCAGGAATTCAAGACCAGCCTGGGCAACATAGCAAGACCTTGTCTCCCAAAAGAAAAAAAAGTGGGGGGGTAAAAAGCTTATATATTGTACAGTGATAAATTTTATTAAGGTATACATATTTTTAATCTTATCCCAAATGTTACTGAAATTTGAAAAATGAAGTTTGTATTATTTTTTCATTTTTATGCATACTTTCGTTTTAAGCAATTTATATTATAGAAATTTAATTTTGTATTCTTTGTATTTCTACAATGTGTTGTCATGGGTCTAATATATTTAGAACCCATCCCCCCAACTAATTAGCAGAACTGATAATAGAACTGCTGTTATTGAAGTTGCTGTAGTCTGTCCTGTAGTGACCTTCAGGCTTTAACCCTCCAGCTTTAGTTAAATTAAGCAGGCACAGACCTTTGCTATGGAAACGATACAGAAGCATAACAAACAATTTGGCTTACTTTCTTCTGCGAAGCAGTGGGTGGACTGAAGAGAATATTGATACTGGTGAAAGTTTTTAGTGACTAGTGTTAACAGTAATAGTAATTTATTTATTGCCTACAACATAAATGCTTCTCTGGAAATCAGATGGGATAATAGTCTAATTAGTTTATTTGATCTTCCTTTAAAAATCTCTCAGAGAGAAAGGCATAGCCCTATTTTCCTTTTCCTTTTCCTTTTTTTTTTTTTTGAGATGGAGTCTCGCTGTGTTGCCCAGGCTAGAGCGCAGTGGCACGATCTCGGCTCACTGCCAGCTCCACCTTCCGGGTTCAGGCCATTCTCCTGCCTCAGCCTCCCAAGTACCTGGGACTACAGGCACCCGCCACCACGCCTGGCTAATTTTTTGTGTTTTTAGTAGAGACGGGGTTTCACCATGTTAGCCAGGATGGTTTCGATCTCCTGACCTTGTGATCCACCCGCCTCGGCCTCCCAAAGTGCTGGGATTACAGGTGCGAGACACCATGCCCAGCCGGCATAGCCCTATTTTTCCTATGTTACGGTATTATATATACATCTGGAGCAGATGTTGGTCAAAATATGTGTTATGAAATATATTCCCTTTGAAATCTTATATGTGCGAATACCTTCCTCCAACATCAGTTTATTTTATCAAAGTATAAAAAGCAAGTGGCTTATGACTTTGCCAAGCTGTTATACATGTCAGCCATCTAATATGACTAGGATTCTTTGGTATAGAGTACTTGCTGGTATGTTATTTGATATTTGGATGACTTAATAAGTAATAGCAAAATTTTTTATTTGTGTTCTCTATTTTAGATTTAACTACCTTATTTTGACCAGCTACTTGAATGCCTGTAATCTTTTGTTTTGTTTTTTCTTTTTCTGTATAAAAGCAAATTTCCTGTAACTCTTTGAAAAATAACGTATTGGCTAACTTCATGAGTTATTTTGCTTCACCAAATTGTACTCTGTTATTCTAAAATTTATTCTTTCAACAATGATTGAATGTGTGTAGTGTGCTAGGCGCTCTGCTAGGCTCTGGAGATAACAAGATAGATACTGTCCTCTTCACAGTACTCACAGGCAAGTGGTAAAGTTGTTGCTGTTTATTTCTCCACTAGATGAACAGTTGGTCATGTAGAATAATGTGTTAAATTTATGATTAAATATGAAAGAGCAACAGGTATTCCAAAAAGGAATGACTAATCACTTAATAGCCATGAATTTGAGGAAGTTGCCTGATCATTGTTAGCTTCAGGTTCTTTAACTGTGAACTAAAAAAAAAAAAAGACATATAGTCCACAGGAGTTTTAGGATGCAATGAACTATAACCACTCTCTACCTTCATTTTTTTATCTCTGGGTATAAATCTGGATGAATCTAATGTGGCATTATTATTTACCCCATCTGCCTCCACATAAACCCAAAGAGTAATGGCTGAAATTTGTTTTTGCACAGATACACATAAAATATATGCTCAAACTTTTCCAATTTCTTTTTAGTTATTGATTATTTAGGATTTATTTATTTATTTAGAGATGGAGTTTCGCTCTTGTTGCCCAGGCTGGAGTGCAATGGCGCGATCTTGGCTTACCACAATCTCTGCCTCCCGGGTTCAAGCAGTTCTCCTGCCTCAGCCTTCCGGAGTAGCTGGGATTACAGGCATTTGCCACCATGCCTGGCTAATTTTGTATTTTTAGTAGAAACGGGGTTTCTCCATGTTGGTCAGGCTGGTCTCGAACTCCTGACCTCAGGTGATCCACCGGTCTTGGCCTCCCAAAGTGCTGGGATTACAGGCGTCAGCCATCACACCTGGCCTAGGCTTTATTTTTGTTATTGTGATCCTGTTGGCATTTTATAGTTTTATGGAATAGTTTCCATTAATTAAAGCTTTGAAATTTATTAATTTTACACTAAAATTTGTAAAAAAAATCACAAATTAGAATACTAATAGATTTCTTGACTACATAAAAATTAAAATATTTACAGAAAATGGAAACATAAATGTAATAAATTGAACACGTTTACTTTCACTAAACATAAGACAACTGTAGCTTAAGCCTGCTGGCAGGTGAGAAAAAACCAATAAGCAGCACAAGTCATTTTGCATCTAAGAGCTCTGGAAGGGTTCAGGAATTTGAGATACTGAGTATCTCTGAAAGTGGGATGTGAGGTGAGACTGAAAACAAGAAGATTGGATAAAAAGTCTATAAAAACCGGGCGCCGTGGCTCACGCCTATAATCCCAGCCCTTTGGGAGGCCGAGACGGGCAGATCACGAGGTTAGGAGATCGAGACCATCCTGGCTAACACTGTGAAACCCCGTCTCTACTAAAAATACAAAAAATGAGCCGGGCATGGTGGCGGGCGCCTGTAGTCCCAGCTACTCAGGAGGCTGAGGCAGGAGAATGACATGAACCTGGGAGGCGGAGCTTGCAGTGAGCCGAGATTGTGCCACTGCACTCCAGCCAGGGCAACAGAGCAAAACTCCGTCTCAAAAAAAAAAAAAAAGTTTATAAAAGAAGGAGCTAAGCCTGGGCGCGGTGGTTCACACACCTGTAATCCTAGCACCTTAGGAGGCTGAGGCGGGTGGATCACGTCAGGGTGGGAGTTTGGGACCACCTGGCCAACATGGTGAAACCCTGTCTCTACTAAAAATACAAAAAGTTAGCTGGGTGTGGTGGCTCATGCTTGTAGTTCCAGCTACTCAGGAGGCTGAGGTAGGAGAATTGCTTGAACCTGGGAGGTGGAGGTTGGAGCGCCACTGCACTCCAGCCTGGGCAGCAGAGCGAGACTCTGTCTCAAAAAGAAAAAAAAAATTAAGTTGAATTTAAAAAGGAGTTAAATTTCCCAGATGTTTCTTACTTGTGTGTTACAGCCTAGTGATAATGCCTGTCTTACCCTGAGAGAATCTGGTGATTCTATAGAATGAAGTGGAGGTTCTAGATTCTAGAAGAGCTAAAGGCAAGGCTTAATGATCTGTTCTTAAAATGGGGGAGGGGTGGGTGGAAGGGAAGGCATAATGGTATAATGGAAGTCTGCATACTGAATTGCGAGACCTCTGACCATTTTCTTAGTTCCTACAATGCTTGCAATAGGTTTATTATGCTCTCTAGGCAGAAGACTGCAGGATGTGTTTTAGGCAAACTCACTGGTCCAGTAGAAAAGACCTGTAGATTGTAAGAAATAAACTTTACTTTTAACATGTTTAAGTTACTGTTACTTTGGATTTTTGTTTATGCAGCCAAACTTAATCCTAATATAGAAGGCAATTATTAATTGTAACCAAATAAGTTATATGAAAAAGGAAATATAATTAAAATACACTGCATGGCTGAGCTGCAAGTAACACATATACAGTTATAATGCAAACATTGAAAGTTCAAAAGATAATATATTTAACCTTGAAAAACATTAGGAAATAGCAGTATTAACATGTTCCTTAGAAATATAGAAGTAAGTTCCAAAAGAAACGGAGAAAAGGCTTACAAATGGTTGCCTTTTGAGGAGCAGAAATTGATCCAGAATCGGTGATAAATGGAAAACAAAACCCATATTTATAACTTGTAAGGCAGACAAAGGGTTAATATGCTTAGTATATATAAAGGGCTTATAAAATTAATAATACTAAAATCAAAACAGAAAATGAGCAAATCATATAAACAGTCACAAAGGGGAAAAGTCTGTGTAGACTATTACCACTTCTCTGTTCTTTGCTTTTTTGATAGGTTAAAAATGGTTTTCTTATTTATTTGATATCTAATAAGCTTGAGCATTTTTCCATTTATTTATTAGCTATTTTTTCCTGCTTTATATGCTCTACTTTTATCCTTTGAGAAGGGTAGTTGGAATTATCATTTGTCATCTTCCTTGAATGTGGAATTGTTTCTGCAGTATGAATTATAATAAAGAATCTTGCCTCTTGCAAAACATTGTTATAAACCTTTGGTGGTTATATCCTGAGGTCTTTGTGCCTCTTGGGTTACAAGTCTTCTAGACCAGTGGTTCTCAACTCTTATCAGACCCAGCCCGACTCTCAAAAAAAGCCCCACATCCATTTTGTAATGCTACTTTATTAACATGAAATGGAAATTTAGAGATAATACAGTTAGGCCAGGCACAGTGGCTCATGCCTGTAATAGCATTTTGGAAGGCCAAGGTAGGAAGATTGCTTGAAACCAAGAGTTTAAGACTAGCCAGGACAACCTAGCGAGACTTCTGTATCTACAACAACAACAAAAAATAAGCCAGGTTTGGAGGCACACTCCTGAAGTCCTAGCTACTCTAGAGACTGAAGTGGAAGGATCCTTTGAGCCCAGAAGCTCAGGTTTGTGTTGAGCTATGATTGTGCCATTGCACTCTAGCTTAGGTGACATAGCAAGACCCTGAATCCCAAAAAAAAAAGTGATATAATTGACTACATGTATAATTTTAAGAATATCAGTTGTAATGCAATACTATTAAGAGGAAAAAATATATAAACTACATTATAGTTGATATGGTTTGGCTATGTCTCCACCCAAAATCTCATCTTGAATTGTAATCCGCATAATTCCCACGTGTCAAGGGAGAGACCAGATGGGGGTAATTGAATCATGGCGGTGGTTTCCCCTTACTGTTCTCTTGATAGTAAGTTCTCATGAGATCTGATGGCTTTATAAGTGTTTGGTAGTTTTTCCTGTATTCATTCTCCCTCCTGCCACCTTGTGAAGAAGGTGCCTTGGTTCCCCTTTACCTTCCACCATGACTGTAAGTTTCCTGAGGTCCCCCTAGCCATGGGGGACTTTGAGTCAATTTAACCTCTTTCCTTTATAAATTACCCAGTCTTGGGCAGTTTCTTATAGCAGTATGAGAATGGACTAATACAGTAGTTTAAAAGCATGACTGTGCATTGTGGCTCACACCTGTAATCACAGCTACTTGGGTGGCTGCGGCAGGAGGACGTTTGAGTCCAGGAGTTCGAGACCAGCTTGAGCAAAGTAGTGGGCCCCCATCTAAAAAAAAAAAAAAAAGTTTCAAAGTGAAAAGGCTTGATAATGACTATAGAAGACACAGTGAAGTAGTTGGACACTTACACCTGCTTGATAATGACTAGAAGACACAGTGAAGTAGTTAGACACTTACACCTGCACTATCAGTGTGAATGTTGCCAGGTACAAAGGCAGGCGTTTGATCATCACCCTAAATTCCCTGAGTGGCATTACTGAAAATGACATGATTTTCTGAAATGATGAGCTCTTTTCCTGGTAAGTTGTACTCATGAAAAATTCATGTATGTTAAAACTGCGTCATTTGGGGGTATTAATATATAGTAAGGAGTTCTAAGTTTATAAACATTTTACTTATACATGAATGTCTGATGGGATATTCTCAAGTTCTGTGAGATGTAGACTATTCACTTTGAAGAACTGTAGTTATCCCATGTATTGAGTGAAATTTGAATCTCTGGCCCTCTCTCCTTAAGTACCTATAGTGCACCCCACTTATGTTGGCAACTAAACACATCTTCACAACATTTAAAAAATGCCTCTGCTCTACCACCACCTTCCCCTGCAGAGGGTGATACTGTCCAAGTTAAGAAATACCATTCTAGGCTGGGCACAGTGGCTCACGCCTATCATCCCAGCACTTTGGGAGACCGAGGCGGGTGGATCACCAGAGGCCAGGAGTTTGAGACCAGCCTAGCCAACATGGTGAAACCCCGTCTCTACTAAAAATACAAAAATTAGCTGGGTGTGATGGCAGGTACCTGTAATCCCAGCTACTTGGAAGGCTGAGGCAGGAGAATCACTTGAACCTGGGAGGCAGAGGTTCCAGTGAGCCTAGATTGCGCTGCTGCACTGTAGCCTGACAGACAAAGTGAGTGAGGCTCTGTTTCAAAAAAAAAGAAAAAAAAAAAAGTTAGGGCACAGTGACTCATGCCTATAATCCCAGCACTTTGAGAGGCCGAGGTGGACGGATCACTTGAGGTCAGGAGTTCAAGACCAGCCTGGCCAACATGGTGAAACACCATCTCTACTAAAAATACCCCCCCCAAAAAAAAAAAAATTAGCTGGGCATGGTGGTGTGTGCCTGCAGTCCCAGCTATTAGGAAGGCTGAGGCAGGAGAATCACTTGAACCGGGGAAGCGAATATTGCAGTGAGTCGAGATCATGCCACCGCACTCCAGCCTGGGCAACAGAGTGAGACTGTCTCAAAAAAAAAAAAAAAAAAAGTACCATTCTACTGGATGTTAAAGCTTTTGCTAGGAAGAAAAAGAAATACCATTCTAAACCAGGGGTTGTCAAAATATGGCTTTTATAGGCCAAAATGGGCCCTACACCTGGTGTTTTGTTTTTAAAGAGAAAGAACCTTGCTCTCGCCCAGGCTGGAGTGTAGTGGTGCAATCATAGCTCACTGCAGCCTTGAACTGGCCTCAGAGGCAGGAATGATCCTCCTGCCTCAGTCTTTCAGGTGGCTGGGACTACAGGTACATGCCTTCACATTGGCTCTACCTGTTTTTGTATAGCTTGTGATCTAGGAGTGGTTTTTATACATTTTTACATGGTTGGAGAAAAAAAAATCAAAAGAATACTATTTTGTTATTTGAAAATTATGTGGAATTCCACACTAAGCATCCATAACTATTGTTTTTCATTTATGTATTGACTGGTTACTTTTGTGTTACAATGACAGAGTAAGGCAGAGAACATAAGTGGCACTCTCATCACTTCACACTACTGCTCAGGGCAGTACAAATCACAGTGATGCAGTTAAAACTCAGTAGTGTTTCAAGTGCCACATATATTGCTACATTGGGACTTTAAAAAAATAATAATCAGCCGGGCATGGTGGCTCACACCTGTAATCCCAGCACTTTGGGAGGCCGAGGCGGGCGGATCACGAGGTCAGGAGATCAAGACCATCCGGGCTAACACAGTGAAACCCCATCTCTACTAAAAATGCAAAAAATTAGCCGGGCGTGGCAGCGGGCGCCTGTAATCCCAGCTACTTGGGAGGCTGAGGCAGGAGAATGGCGTGAACCCAGAGGCGGAGCTTGCAGTGAGCCGAGATCGCGCCACTGCACTCCAGCCTGGGCGACTGAGCGAGATTACGTCTCAAAAAAAAAAAAATAATAATAATAATAATAATCAGTACATACTCATCATGTCAAGAAAAAGAAAGCAGATATCGAATGTCATTATTTTGAGGCACAGTGGACTGTGTGTTATCTTGTTATCAAATTAGATAGCAGGCTGGGTGCAGTGGCTCACGCCTGTAATCTCAGCACTTTGGGAGACTGAGGCAGGTGGATCACCTGAGGCCAGGAGTTCAAGACCAGCATGACCAACAAGGTGAAACCCCATCTCTATTAAAAATACAAAAATTTAGCTGGGCATGGTGGCGCACACCTGTACTCGCAGCTACTTGGGAGGCTGAGTCAGGAGAATTGCTTGAACCCAGGAGGGGTTGCAGTGAGCCTGGGTGGCACCATTGTACTCCAGGCTGGGTGACAGAGTGAGACTCCATCCCCTCCCCCCCCCAAAAAAAAAGGTTAGATAGCAAAGCATTGTATTTATTGTGCCATAGCATTATAGCTGGGCTAAAAGCATGTACATCTTATGTAACCTCATATTTCCATATAGATGTCTCACTGTTACCTTGACTACAGTGTGACCAGCATTGACATCATTTTTTTCCAAAATCAGTGACTTCTTCACATTAGTATTTTTTTAAGAGACAATGTCTCACACTCTGTCACCCAACCTGGAGTTTAGTGGCATAATCATAGCTCACTGTAACCTTGAACTCTGGGATCAGGCAACCCTCCCACCTTAGCTTTCCAAAGTAGCTAGGACTACAGGAGTACACCACCATGCTCAGCTAGTGTGTGTGTGTGTGTGTGTGTGTGTGTGTGTGGAGAGGGGGGTCTCATTGTGTTGCTGGTCTTGAACTCCTGGCCTCAAGCAGTTCCTCCTGCCTCAGCCTCCCAAAGTGTTGAGATTACTGGTGTGAGCCATGATGGCCAGGCCTATACTTTGTTTGCTAGTGATACCATCATTCTCCTGGGTACTGAAGCTCAGAACTTCTGACTTATTTGATCCCTCTTTTATTCTATGTATAGTTAGTTACGAAAATCTCTTTAGGGCCTTCTAGGAAAGATTTATTGCATTCATCCCTTTCCATTTCTATTTTCTATTTATGATCCTGCCTCCACCCTAGTTTAAACTTTCAGCACACATGATTTTAGTGCTTCAGCTCTCTCAACTTGTTTCCATGATTTCATCCTTTCTTTTTCATAGAGCCTTAATTGATTTTTATCATATGCTTACCTGAAGCTCCTGAAAGGGCAGGAATTTATTCTTAATATAGGATGTAGGCAAGCGCAAGATAAGGAGACAGATACGATATTTTAAATATTGTAGTCTCCTCTGAGGGAACTGACCTTTATGTATTTGAATCAAGTCAAGTAGCATGAAGATCAGAGGGAATGATATTTCAGAGGGATAAAATATTTAGTGTGAAAGCCCTGACAGTAGGAATGAGCTTGAGTGGTTCATGCAATAAGGCCAGTAAGGCTAGAGCAGACTGTGGAAGGGAGGGAGTAGGCAAAGGTAAGGCCAACAATTTAGCCAGGGCCTTAATCACCTTATGCTGTGTAAACCATCATAGGGAATTTGAATTAGTTCTAAATGTGAAGGGAAGCCATTAGAGAGTTCTGAGCAGGGGAGTCAAAGTTATCCAATTCATGTTAACAAGTTTATTCTGACTCTTGGATAGAGAATGGGCTATAGGGCAACAAGAGGGAAGACAGAGCAGTTATAAGGCTATTGCAATAGTCCAGCTTTAATTGCTTCTTTATAAATGTTACAGCACTGAAAAATATCCTGGGTAAAATTATATTACCCAATAATAGGCAAAAGTCTTAATGTCTTCTTCTGGGTACAGGGAGGATAACCAATAAATTATGAAGTTGCCTGGCTACAAATTCCACTGTAAAGCCAAGACTGGGCAAGTGGAGGGGAATAAAACTCACCTGTAAGACTCCACCAAATACAAGAAGGCTACCATCCCAAGGAGGAGGAGGCATGGCAGGAGAACTGAGACCCCCTCTCTTCATAGTTTTACCTGCTGAAGGCAGAAACCCTTAGGCACTTAGGCTCTCATTTACAAAGACTGGAGTATTATCAGGAGAGCTGAAAGAAATCTCTCCAAGCCAATCTCAAAAGACCCAAGATCTAGTAACAAAGCTGAAGAGATACCCTGAGGCTCAGAAACAAAGAGCAAGACTGAAGAGCATAGAGAAATCCTCATAGATTAAAAAATCAGCAGCCAGGTGGTAAATCAGAGGAAGGTCTTCCAACAGTTTCAAGGATCGGAGACTTGGTTGTGAAGCATAGGTAGATCTCTGGTTGTGAAGCATAGGTAGACCTCTGGAATCTTGCCAGCTCTCAGATTCCGTGCCAGGCAAAAGAGAGAGACATTCCACCCGCCAGGCCTTTGAAGCCAGTGCTATACTGAATCAGACTATTCCTTCAGTTAAAGTCCAGACACAGTTTTAAGAACTGTGACCTTACAAAAGAAATAGCATGCCCCTTTCTGGAGGTAAATATTTTCTGCTTGAGTCTCTAGACTTTTTTATACTAAAGGTCCATTAAAACAATAAACAACCACACACACACACACACACACACACACACGAAAATGTGGCCCACATTAAAGAGAGAAAACACTCAATGGTAGCAGACTGAGAGAAGGCTTAGATTAGATATTGGAAAGAGACTTTGGAATTACTATAATAGAACTCCTAAATTACCTTGAGGAAAAGGTGGGCTCTGTATACATGAAGAGATGGAAGAATTTCAGTAGGGCAGGGACAGTTTTTTTTTTTTTTAGTCAAATGGATTGGCTGGGCGTGGTGGCTCACGCCTGTAATCCCAGCACTTTGGGAGGCTGAGGCAGGTGGATTGCCTGAGGTCAGGAGTTTGAGACCAGCCTGGCCAACATGGTGAAACTGCGTCTCTACTAAAAATATAAGAATTAGCTGGGTGTGGTGGCAGGCACATGTAATCCCAGCTTCTTGGGAGGCTGAGGCAGGATAATTGCTTGAACCCGGGAGGTGGAGGTTGCAGTGAGCCAAGATCGTGTCACTGCACTCCAGCCTTTGGGACAAGAGCGAGACTTCGTCTCAAAAACAACAACAAACAAATGGATAATGATGGGGACAAAGATGCAAGAGAAGAAAACTGCAAACCAATATCCTTCATGAATATACATGCAACAGTCTTCAACAAAAGGCTCAGCAACCAAATCCAGCAGCACACTACAAAAGATTATACACCATGATCAAGTGGGATCTGTCCCAGGAAAGCAAGAGTGGTTCAACATATGAAAATTAATCTATGTAATATACCACATAGTAGAATGAAGGGAAAAACCATGTGGTCATCTCAGTTGATAGAGAAAAAAACCTTTGACAAAATTCAGCAGCCTTTCATGATTTAAAAAAAAGCAAAACAGCCAGACGCAGTGGCTCATGAGTGCCTGTAATCCCAAGCACTTTGGGAGGCCAAGGCGGGCGGATCACCTGAGGTCAGGAGTTCAATATTGGCCTGGCCAACATGGTGAAACTCCCTCTCTACTAAAAATACAAAAATTAGCTGGGCATGGTGGCGGGCTCCTGTAATCCCAGCTACTCAGGAGGCTGAGGCAGGAAAATTGCTTGAACCCAGGAGGTGGAGGTTGCAGTGAGCCGAGATCGCACCACTGTACTCCAGCCTGGGTGACACAGCGAGACTCCGTCTCAAAAAAAAAAAAAAAAAAAAGGCAAAACAAAACAGCAAACTGGGAATAGAGGGGAATCTTGAAAAACCCACAGCTTGGCCGGGCGCGGTGGCTCAAGCCTGTAATCCCAGCACTTTGGGAGGCCGAGACGGGCGGATCACAAGGTCAGGAGATCGAGACCATCCTGGCGAACACGGTGAAACCCCGTCTCTACTAAAAATACATAAAAAACTAGCTGGGCGAGGTGGCGGGCGCCTGTAGTCCCAGCTACTCGGGAGGCTGAGGCAGGAGAATGGAGTAAACCCGGGAGGTGGAGCTTGCAGTGAGCTGAGATCCGGCCACTGCACTCCAGCCTGGGCTACAGAGCGAGACTCCGTCTCAAAAAAAAAAAAAAAAAAAAAAAAAGAAAAACCCACAGCTAACATCATACTTAATGGTTAAAGACTGAAAGGTTTCCCTCTAACGTCAGGAACAAGACAAGGATGCTTGCTTTCACTACTGCGATTCAGCTTTATGCTATAAGTCCTAGCCAGAGCAATTAGGCAATAAAAAAGAAGAAAAAAAGACATAGAAAACAAAGGCACAGACACATTCTCTCTCTCTCTCTCTCTCTCTGTCTCTATCTGCCTCTGTCTCTCTCTCTCCCCCCTTTCTCTCCCCCTCTCTCCCCGCCTCTCTCTCTCCCTCTGTCTCTCTCCTTCTCTCCCTCTCTGTCTGTCTGTCTGTCTCTCCCCTGAAGATTGTTGAAATTGTTTGCTTAAGTAGGCATTTAACTTGGTTGGAGTCAGCCTGGAAAACTTGTCTCCCTGAAGTTGGTGGCAGCTCAAAATCTCATTTCAGTTTTAGCCTTAGCTAGGCTGCTTGGGGTCTGTCCTGTTTGATCATGTTTCAGAAGTCAGCCAAAGAAAGGTTTGGGCAGAGTTTCTATGTGTAGCTTGGAGCTCCCTGCCTCTGACTCCTTTCTGGGGTTTCCTTATCACTTTCCAGAGGCTTTGGGCTGTAGGTTTGGTGTTTTCTGTTTTTTGTTTTGTTTTGTTTTGTTTTGTTTTGTGTGTGTGTGTGTCTTTTTTTTTTGAGACGGAGTCTTGCTCTGTCACCCAGGCTATAGTGCAGTGGTTCAATCTCGGCTCACGGCAACCTCCACCTTCCGGGTTCGCAATTCTCCTGCCTCAGCCTCCCGAGTAGCTGGGACTACAGGTGCATGCCACCATGCCTGGCTAATTTTTTGTATTTTTAGTAGAGACAGGGTTTCACTGTGTTAGGATGGTCTTGATCTCCTGACCTCGTGATCCACCCGCCTCGGCCTCCCAAAGTGCTGAGATTACAGGTGTGAGCCACCGCGCCCGGCCACGGGCTATAGGTTTTTTATGGGAGTTTTAGCTGGTCTGTAAGGCATGGACTATGGCTTTTTCTCAGGTTAAAAGCCATAAAAACAGGAAACATGCCCTTTGTAATAACACATATGTTATAACGTGTATATTTCAACTCGCCTCCAGTATCTGCTTGTTTTTGGTTGCTCTCCATCAGGTCATTTTTTATGTTTTTTCCAGTTTATAGTTGTTATCTGCAGGAAGATGGGTCAAGTCGGTGCTACTCAGCCATCCATGTCTCCCTAAGTGCTATTTGTATACATCTTCAAGTTCTATTTCTTTTAATTGCCTGCTTTCTTGTGATCACTGTTTTTGCCTCCAGCAGCTCTCCCATGTCAGTCTAACATAGTTAACCTTAGCAGTAGTGAAGGATACCAAGGAAAGTCAGTTAGCCCAGGCCTGTTAAGTCAGTTGAAATTGTAAGTTTATAATATATACAATAGGGGTTTTCAGACTCTTTCTACTAAAACAAAGTGCCTCTGATTTAACAGTCTGTTAGAGGACCTTCCCATATACCCAAATCTTTAGGTCCAGTCTGAATGGTTAATGTTGCCCAGAGTGTAGAATCAGTATTTCTTTTGTGTTTTCTACAGCAGAGTCAGAAAGCTTTGTACAATTTTGGTCTATCTAGATATTTATCTTAAAAAAAAAAACAAAACCCACATCCCTTTATGTAACATATACAATGTTTTATTTCTTAAAGAAATTTGGAGGGCTGCTCACTGGTTACTTTTGGTTGTATTTTTTGAAATAATATTTTGTGTATCAATAGTATATGACAGAGATATAATAGACTTACTATTGTTGGCTTATTGTAAAATGCAAATGGATAATGAATTGTGCTTTTCTATGTTTATTCTTCCTGATTAGCTCCTGGGCTATAACGAAAAGCCGATAAATCTACAAATGTTTATTGGGACAGCAGATGATCGATATTTACGACCTCATGCATTTTACCAGGTGCATCGAATCACTGGGAAGACAGTCGCTACTGCAAGCCAAGAGATAATAATTGCCAGTACAAAAGTTCTGGAAATTCCACTTCTTCCTGAAAACAATATGTCAGCCAGGTATTTTGAAATATATCTAAAATGTGTAGTTCTTTTTTTCTCTATACTTTCAGAAAAAAAGTAAATATATTTTTGAATATAAATATAAAATATTGTTCTAATGGTATTACGTAAATAATGTACATTTAGTACATTTTCTGAGAGTGGTAGCATATTTCCAGAAGGAAAATTCAATTCAGTAAGTGTTTCTATACTGTATACTACCAGGCAAGCCATTATCCTAGGTAAGAGAGATATAAATACTGTATCTGGATTTTCATCAAATGGCCCACAGTCTATCTAATAGGGTAGACAATAAATAATTATGATACAATTACGATTTTTTTATTTCTTTAAGGAAAACTTTTGACTTTACCTCCAGGCATCCCACTTGACCCATTTCCAAATAAGATAAGGTGGCCAACTTCTGAAAGAGAATGCAATAGAGTTTTGTACCGAAGGATCAGTTAGGATTATATATAGTTGCCTCTAATAGAAACCTGATATGCAGTGGCTTGAACAGTTAGAGGTTTAGTGTTTTATCACATAAAAGAAATATACAGGTAGACATTTTAGGGCTAGCACAGTAGCTGCGTAAGTCATTAGGGCCCCAAGCAAGTTTTTTCTTCTCTGACATCTTTAGCATGTGGTTTCCATCCTAAAGATTGTCTTACGATCTAAAATGGCTGCTGGAGCTCTAGCCATGACATCCTTATTACCAGAAGGGATAATAAAGAGAAAGGTGTGGAGGAAGGGTAAAAGGGAACTTCCATTGGAGTTGAATCCTCTTTTAAGAGCCTTTCCCTAAAACCTACTTAACAACTCTACATCTCATTGATCATGCTTATATGTAAGGAACACATAGTTATGTTTACCAGAACACATTGTCACCTCAAATAATTTAGGGAGGCCAAACACCATGGCTCATGCCTGTAATCCCAGTACTTCAGGAGGCCGAGGCAGGCGAATCACCTGAGCTCAGGAGTTTGAGACTAGCCTGAGCAACATGGCGAAACCCTGTCTCTACTAAAATTACAAAAATTAACCGGGTGCAGTGGTGCCTGTCTGTAGTCCTAGCTGCTTGGGAGTCTGAAGTGGGAGAATCGCTTGCCCGGGAGGCAGAGGTTGCCATTAGCCGAGATAGTGCCACTACACTGCAGCCTAGGCAAGAGTGAGATCCTGTCTTTAAAAACAAAAAACAAACAAAACAATGTAGGGGCCTGTTACTAAGGAAGAAGTAAAGAAGGATATTGAGTAGGCACCTATCAATGGGTAGTAGGCACAACCAGGCATGGGAAACTTAGATTTTTATTACAGAAATTGTTTTCAAACTACACTACAGACTTTTTTTTTTTTTTTTTTGAGACGGAGTCTCGCTCTGTTGCCCATGCTGGAGTGCAGTGGCATGATCTTGGCTCACTGCAAGCTCTGCCTCCTGGGTTGATGCCATTCTCCTGCCCCAGCCTCCCGAGCAGCTGAGACTACAGGCGCCCACCACCACGCCTGGCTAATTTTTTTGTATTTTCAGTAGAGATGGGGTTTCACCGTGTTAGCCAGGATGGTCTCGATCTCCTGACCTCGTGATCTGCCCATCTTGGCCTCCCAAAGTGCTGAGATTACAGGCGTGAGCCACCGCACCTGGCCCACAGACCTTTCTTAAGGTGAGAATAACATCCATCCCAGGCTACTGCAAGAACGGTACTCAAGAACCCAACCCAGCAAATCATTGCAAAGGGGCTGTGACGGAGTTTTTTCATGGCAAAGGCAGACAGCTAAGCTGATAATCTCTACTCTTAATTTTTTTTTTCTTTTTTTGAGACGGAGTCTCGCTCTGTCGCCCAGGCTGGAGTGCAGTGGCCGGATCTCAGCTCACTGCAAGCTCCGCCTCCCGGGTTTACGCCATTCTCCTGCCTCAGCCTCCTGAGTAGCTGAGACTACAGGCGCCCGCCACCTCGCCCGGCTAGTTTTTTTTTTGTAGTTTTAGTAGAGACGGGGTTTCACTGTGTTAGCCAGGATGGTCTCGATCTCCTGAGCTCGTGATCCACCCATCTCGGCCTCCCAAAGTGCTGGGATTACAGGCTTGAGCCACCGCGCCCGGCCTTTTTTTTTTTTTAAAGACAGTCTCAGTCTGTTGCGCAGGCTGGAGTACAGTGGCACCATCTTGGCTCACTACAACCTCTGCCTCCCAGGCTCAGGTGATTCTCGTGCTTCAGCCACCCAAGTAGCTGAGATTACACACTGTGCGCCACCACTCCTGGCTAATTTTTGTATTTTTAGTAGAGACAGGGTTTTGCCATGTTGACCAGGCTGGTCTCGAACTCCTGGCCTCAAACAGTCCACCTGCTTTAGCCTCCCAAAGTGCTGGGAATGTAGATGTGAGCCACTGCACCGGCCTTAAACATTTGTGTTCTATAATGTAGAAAGAACTTTGGAATCTCAGCCTGTATTTATTCAGATACTCGAGCAAAACTTTTTCTTGAGAAAAATATTGACACCAGGCATCCTATTGGACACATTTTCAAATAAGGTAAGGTGCCCAACCTCTGAATGAGAATGCAGGTAGCCTTCTTCCCTTTTGTTCTGGCATCTTACTTTTTTATATAGCATCAGAAGCATGTGATATGTGATTAGTCAGTTGTAGAGGGACATTTAAAAATCACCTTTGAACTATCTTTTTCCAAAAACTCAAGAAATTGATCCCTAGACGATAGTTTGCAGGCCATGTTTGCGTTCATTCCTCTGGATATTCAAAGCACGATATTCGAATCAAGTTAAATAGAAAAATTACGAGTTTATTCTGTTTCTTGACTTAAGGGACAGTATGAGAAATAGCCATAAACATACTTCATAATCTGAAAAACCACTATTAAAGACAGTTTCTCTTAGGTTGGTCACTATTGCGTGCATGTGTGCATGTACACACACACACACAGTCCTTTCAACTTAAAGGAAAAATGTTAGTGTTTCCTGATGGCGTGGTAGATTTTGCTTTACCATACAACAAGCGGCCTATAACAACTTTATCACATTTACTTTTAGCCTTGGCTTCCAGGAACTTCATAGTCAAGCTTATTTATAGTAATTATAGTAATTTCTTCAACTCTAGACTTGGATTTACTTCCTATTGTGTTTTAAAATTTTTTCTATTTATTTTTTCTTGGCTTTATTTGTATCTATATTGTACAATGCCTCATATCCTTTCTGAAAATAGTATATAAACCAATAAATAGAAAAGAGTACATTAATTTCTATGAAAAATTATCAAGAAATTGGGAAAGGCTCATATCCCAAATAATGTGAAAGAATTGGAGCAGTAGGATCTAAATTTACCTGTCTCCTCCATCATCTTCCATTTACTAGCATGTGGAACAAGGGTAATAGTCATAATTTATGTCCCTTCCTCAGCCAGATCTGGCATATACTGTCTGTGTGTATTAGACCAGAAAGGACCAGGCTGCAGAAATACCACTTGACTAGTAACATACAGCTAGTCCTCCCCCTGCAACCCTACCACACACGTACCTGAAACTTCTTGACCATTCAGTCTGCTCTGTACTGGTAGATTGTGGAACAGGAGTTCTGTAGGACCTAAGCATTATGTATATTGGAGAGAGGATTAAATAAGGGGAAACTAGGATGTTACTAAACCTAAGAAACCTTTTTTAGGTCCTGTAGGTAACAGGGTAGCTAATGATGAATGAGCCTATTTACTCAGTAGCTAATTGTTAGGATAGACTAGTATCCTAGTAGCTTGTTGAATGTAACTATATTATTCAGTACAGTGGTTAAATATAATAATAGTTTCAGATAATGGTGGGTTTAAAATTCCCAGGTGACAGATAAGACCATGGTTCAAAATAATTTATGCATAAGTGAGCCTTAAGTATGTATTAAGTGTCTTTACTGTTCTTTTAAGGCAATAAGGTGTGGAAAAATTGGTAGATATTCCCTTGGTTTTGCCTACTAAGCCACAGGCTTGGTTATTTCAAGCCTAATCTCTTTTTTAAGACCATTACACTAACCCATAAGCCTACCGTACAAGATGCTTTAAATATAGGATGCCAGTATTTATTGCCTTAGCTATTTGCAGCTCCTCTGTTTTTTAACATTGGATTAATATCAATGTAGCAGTGCTACACCTTGATTTAAAATGGCTTGATGGCTCACGCCTGTAATCCCAGCACTTTGGGAGGCTGAGGTGGGCGGATCACAAGGTCAGAAGATCGAGACCATCCCGGACAACATGGTGAAACCCGTCTCTACTGAAAAGACAAAAAAATTAGCTGGGCATGGTGGTGCGTGGCTGTAATCCCAGCTACTTGGGAGGCTGAGGCAGGAGAATCCCTTGAACCTGGGAGGTGGAGGTTGCAGTGAGCCGAGATGGCACCACTGCACTCCAGCCTGGCAACAGAGCAAGACTCTGTCTCAAAACATAAATACATACTTTAAATAAATAAATAAATGTAGTTTTAAAGATAATTTAGGCCGGGCGCGGTGGCTCAAGCCTGTAATCCCAGCACTTTGGGAGGCCGAGGCGGGTGGATCACGAGGTCAGGAGATCGAGACTATCCTGGCTAACACGGTGAAACCCCGTCTCTACTAAAAATACAAAAAAAAACTAGCCGGGCGGGGTGGCGGGCGCCTGTAGTCTCAGCTACTCGGGAGGCTGAGGTGGGAGAATGGCGTGAACCCGGGAGGCGGAGCTTGCAGTGAGCCGAGATCACGCCATTGCACTCCAGCCTGGGAGACACAGCGAGACTCCGTCTCAAAAAAAAAAAAAAAAAAAAAAAGATAATTTAATACTTATTTTCATTGCTACATAAGAGTTTTTTTCTTGTTTTGTTTTGCTTGCTTTTTTGTTTTTTGTATTTAAGAGTTTTCAGATGTACTTTCTAGTACTGTTATTTCACATCTATTAGAAACTTAGCTTACTGCTAGAATGCCTTTGCTCAATACTTAATAACACAGATGATCTCTGCTATTTCCCTTGAAGACCCATGTTGACATGTTAGCATGAATAATCACTAATTTGATGTAACTTGATCAATACTGCTTTGAGCTACAGTGCAATTGTTCAATATCAGTTATATAATTTGTTATCTATAAATGGCAAATGCTTTTTTAGTTTTCAAAATTGTTGCATTTAAAAAATGTCTTCTGTGTCTTTCTGAAGATGAAAAATTTGGAGTGGTTTAATTCCTTTTGGGATTCTTCTTCTGCTTTACTGGTTGTCTTTTTTTTTTTTTTTTTTTTTTGTGGAGATGGAGTCTTGCTCTGTCGCCCAGGCTGGAGAGCAATGGCATGATCTCGGTTCACTGCACCTCTGCCTCCTGGGCTCAAGCAATTTTCCTGCCTCAGCCTCCCAAGTAGCTGGGACTACAGGCACACACCACCATGCCTGGCTAATTTTTGTATTTTAGTAGAGACAGGGTTTCACCATGTTGGTCAGGCTGGTCTTGAACTTATGACCTGAAGTAATCTGCCCACCTCAGCCTCCCAAAGTTCTGGGATTACAGGTATGAGCCAGTGCACCTGGCCGGTTCTTGTCTTGGTATCCTAGTTCTGTAATATATTGTCCTTCAAAGTGACTTCTGCAACCTCTGTGCATTGGGGTTGGAACTGTTGATAGATCCAATAAGAGGACAGATAACAAGGAATGCCTTGTTAGCAAGGTTAACTAGTATATTTGATCATAATTAGTTATCCGTTTGCTTTATTCTTCCAATATGTGAGTAACAAAGGTATTTGTAGCTTCTGTTGTTTCCTGCCACAATAGTGTGTTAAACAGTCATACTTAATAATAAAGTTAGCAGATGATGAAATGTTATACCTTAAATGCAGAACCTTCATCTTATATGTGCATTCCTTAAAAATTCAAGAATTTTAGCCTGATGGATTGTTTTTATTAATAAATACATCACTATAAAAGTCTAAATATGCTGTTAATGAATTATTTGTTGTTCTGACATAGTTACATGTATAGAATTAAAGAGTCTTTACTTTATTTCAACTGTTTAGTTCTAACACTCCGAAAATGTAATGGCTTATAGTAATCACTCTGTTATTTTGCATGATTCTTTGGGTTGACTGAGCTCAGCTGGTCCATTCACATGGTGTCAGCTGGGGTCACTTAAGTACCTGGATTCAGTGGGAGCTCAGCTGGGGTTGAACATCCAGAATGGCTAGGGTGGCTGGAGTGGTTAGGGATTGTCTGGGCCTTTCTCTGCACCATGCTAGTTGGACTTCTTACTCAGGACTCCAAGATAGCAAAAGTGGAAGTTACCAGCGTTCTTCAGTGTTAGGCTCATAACTTGCATACTGTCACTTGGCCACACTCCATTTGTCAAAGCACGTCATAGGCCAATTCTCAAGGAGAGCAGGCATAGATACTGTACGTCTTAATGGCAGGAGGATAGGCATGCAAGTACAGGAATGAAGAGAAATTACTAACCTTTGCAGACAATCTGCTATACTTAGTTTTGCACTTTTATCATACAAAAATATTTTTAATGCCTAAACTTCAGTTTAGCAGAGAATAGCAATCATACATATCTTTCTGTTTTGACCTAATTTTGGGTAGTTTTTTTCTGACAAATTAACAATTTCTGTGTAGTTGAGTTGTTTATAACCACAATTATCAATAAACAAATTAAATTTTTATATTTTTCTCTTTAGTATTGATTGTGCAGGTATTTTGAAACTCCGCAATTCAGATATAGAACTTCGAAAAGGAGAAACTGATATTGGCAGAAAGAATACTAGAGTACGACTTGTGTTTCGTGTACACATCCCACAGCCCAATGGAAAAGTCCTTTCTCTGCAGATAGCCTCTATACCCGTTGAGTGCTGTAAGTGAGCTTTTGATGATGTTTTAAGATCTTATTTATAATAGCTTATTTTCTGTTTTACTTATAATGTAATGTATGTGTCTGAAGTGTAGGCTGAGGCATACAGTCTGGGTTGCTGGTTTGATTTTCTCATGTGGAAATGAGCTAACATGTTTGGGTGGAAGAGTACTGATCTTGGAATTAGAAAATGGTTTCTCATGATAGTTTGACTATGTAGCTCTGTAAACTATAGACAAACTCTATTGGCCACAGATTTCTTATCTGTAAATGAGAATGGGGGCTTGATGCCATCTAAGGACCAAATCATGAAGCTATGATTCAGATGCTTTAAGTATCACTTGATCATCTTCATTTCATTAAAATGTCAGCCTTCATGCTAGGAGGTGCTTAACCTCTGTAAGCTGACACTTTAGCTGTATAAGACTTAACAGAGCTTTTGTTCAAATTATTTACAACATCCGATTGAGATAGTGAATGTTTTTTCCTGACATATACAAAAGCCAGATATAAGAAAAGACCCTGGAACCTGACGTGTACTCAATCCTGGGGAACTGTGGACCTTGGGCAGGTTAGCTGGTATGACTTGAAATATTGAGACTAGTACTTAGATCTTTAGGACATAATTTAGATGATTCTGATTCCATGTTTTATTTGCATAGGAGGAAACAGGCACAAGTATCTCTAGTACTCATTCAAGGTTATTTGCTTTTTGGTGATAGAGCTGTCCTGCCTAGAAAACAGGTTTTCTTATACTCTTTTGGTTATATAATAATGCTTTATTTCTGTTAACCATATGTATTTTTTTTTTTTTTTTTTGAGACGGAGTTTTGCTCTTCTCACCCTGATTGGAGTGCAGTGGTGTGATCTTGGCTCACTGCAACCTCCACCTCCTAGGTTCGAGCAATTCTCCTGCCTCAGCCTCCCAAGTAGCTGGGATTACAAGCACCCACCACCACATCTGGCTAAGTTTTTGTATTTTTAGTAGAGACAGAGTTTCGTCATGTTGGCCAGGCTGGTCTGGAAATCCTGACCTCAGGTGATCCACCTGCCTCGGCCTCCCAATGTGCAGGGATTACAGGCGTGAGCCACCGCGCTTGGCCAAACACATGTATTCTTTTTTTGGGGTGAGGGGGTTGGGTGTTTTTCGAGATGGAGTCTCACTCTCTTGCCTAGCCTGGAATGTGGTGGTGCAATCTCAGCTCACTGCATCCTCCACCTCCAGGGTTCAAGCGTTTCTCCTGCCTCAGCCTCCTGAGTAGCTGAGACTACAGGGGCATGCCACCATACCCGGCAAATTTTTGTGTTTTTAGTAGAGATGGGGTTTCACCATGTTGGCCAGGCTGGTCTTGAGCTTATGACCTGAAGTAATCTGCCCACCTCAGCCTCCCAAAGTTCTGGGATTACAGGTATGAGCCACTGCACCCAGCTTGTATTCTTTTATTATTATTATTATTATTATTATTATTATTTTAGACAGAGCCTTACTCTTTCAACCAGGCTTGAGTGCAATGGCACGATCTCGGCTCACTGCAACTTCTACCTCCCGTGTTCAAGCGATTCTCCTGCCTCAGTCTCCTGAGTAGTTGAGATTACAGGCGTGTGCCACCACGCTCAGCTAATTTTTGTATTTTTAGTAGAGATGGGGTTTCACCATATTGGCCAGGCTGGTCTTGAACTCCTGACTTCGTGATTTGCCCACCTTGCCCTCCCAAAGTGCTGAGATTACAGGTGTGAGCCACCGGACCTAGCCCTGTATTCTTAATTTGGGGCCACATCTGCTATAAAATCTTTCATGCCTTCTTTTGCTGTTTGCTGAATTGGAGTGATATTTTATCATTTGCCAGTTGACTGTGGGAATCACTGAGTAAATCTGTGGTGAATTAGCTGTAGAACTAATTTTTGTATTTTTAAAATTAAAAGTATTCTTTGTATAGATAGGGTCTCACTGCGTTTCTCAAACTGGTCTTGAAATCCTGAGCACAAGTCATCCTCCCATCTCAGCCTCCCAAATTTCTGGGATTATAGGCATGAGCTACCACTTTCAGCCTATATTAACTTTTTAATGGCTAATATAGGTATATGCTGCAAAATTCAAAAATATAGGGTACAAGATAAATTTCCA
This sequence comes from Macaca mulatta, assembly GCF_049350105.2. NCBI lineage: Eukaryota > Metazoa > Chordata > Mammalia > Primates > Cercopithecidae > Macaca > Macaca mulatta. The sequence continues at coordinate 63,752,685 of NC_133425.1, forward strand.
AGTCAACCAGTTCTCTTTCTTAGAAACAGCTACCATTGCCAGCTTCTTAATTATCCTGCCAGAGTGTTCTATGCCCATGTAAGCATAGATCACTCTATTTTTAAAGCAAAGTTATTCATTCATTTATTTGAGACAGGGTCTCACTCTTTTGCCCAGGCTGGAGTGCAATGGCATGATCTCGGTTCACTGCAGCCTTTGCCTCCCAGGCTCAAGCAGTCCTCCCACCTCAGCCTCCCAAGTAGCTGGGACTGCAGGCACAAGCCACCACAACTGACTAAGTTTTGCACTTTTCCCCATGTTGCCCAGGTTGATCTTGAACTCCTGGACTTAAGTAATCTGCCCACCTTGGCCTTTCAAAGTGCTGGGATTACAGGTATGAGCCACCATGCCGGGCTGGCAAAGTAATATAAATTAAGTTCATAGAGTAGTTTGAGTGTTTAAGATGAAGTTACGCTAAAACAATTCTTTTTTTTTTTTTTCTTTTTTTAAAAATAAAATTGGCCAGTCGCTGTGGCTCATGACTGTAGTCCCAGTACTTTGGGAGGCCAAGGTGGGTGGATCACCTGAGGTCAGGAGTTCGAGACCAGCCTGGCCAACATGGTGAAACCCCATCTCTACTAAAAATACAAAAATTAGCTGGGTGTGGTGGCACATGCCTGTAATCCCAGCTACTCCAGAGGCTGAGAGAGGAGAATCACTTGAACCCGGGAGGCGGAGGTTGCAGTGAGCCGAGATCACGCCATTGCACTACAGATTGGGCAACAAGAGCGAAACTCCATCTCAAAAAACAAGAAAGGAAATGGATGGAGTGGGGAGAAAAGTGGGATGTAGAGAAATTCTAGGAGCACCACTGCACTCCAGCCTGGGCGACAGAGTGAGACTCCATCTCAAAAATAAATAATAAAAAATAAAAATAAAATTAGCATGTGATTATTGAGAATATAGAAAATGCAAAATGGGGCTGGGCATGGTGTGACGCCTGTAATCCCAGCACTTTGGGAGGCCAAGTTGGGCAGATCACGAGGTCAAGAGATCAAGACCATCCTGGCCAACACGGTGAAACCCCATCTCTACTAAAAATGCAAAACTTAAATGGGCGTGGTGACATGTGCCTGTAGTCCCAGCTACTCGGGAGGCTGAGGCAGAGGAATCGCTTGAATCTGGGAGGCAGAGGTTGCTATGAGCTGAGATCATGCCATTGTACTCCACCCTGGCAACAGAATGAGATTCCGTCTCAAAAAAAAAAAAAAAAAAGAGAAAATTCAAAATGGTACAAAGAATAGTATAATATTAAATAATTTTGTAATATTACTATTTTTATATAGTCAGTATTAACCTTTTCTGGCTCTTTTTTTTTTTTTTTTGAGATGGAGTCTCCCTGTGTGATCCAGGCTGGAGTGCAGTGGCGCAATCTCAGCTGACTGCAACCTCTGCCTCCCAGGTTTAAGTAATTCTTGTGCCTCAGCCTCCCAAGTAACTGGGATTACCGGCCACCACACACAGCTGATTTTTGTATTTTTAGTAGAGATGGGGTTTTACTATGTTGGTCACGCTGGTCTTGAACTCCTGACTTCAAGTAATCTGCCCACCTCAGCCTTCCAAAGGGTTGGGATTACAGGCGTAATCCCACTAGGCCCAGCCTGGATTTTCTTTTATTGTATTTGTATGTCTTTTTATAAATACACATACACACACAATGTTTTTTAATTGGCCTTATCTGATACAGTTTTATATCTTGTTTTGCAGTTTTCACTTATACTATCATAGACATTTTCTTCTGTTATTAAATATTAAGTATTATTTAAATGTTATTAAATAATAAATATTCTTCAAAAATATCTTCACCACACGAGTAGTTTTTTGGCATGTTTATGCCATCTGTTGAACAGATTTTTATTTTCTTTTGAGATGGAGATTTGCTCTGTCACCCAGGCTAGAGTACCGTGGCACAATCTCAGCTCACTGCAGCCTCCGCCTCGTGGGTTCAAACAATTCACCCTGCCTCAACCTTCCGAGTAGCTGTGATTGCAGGTGCCTGCCACTACGCCTGGCTAATTTTTGTATTTTTCAGTAGAGATGGGGTTTCACCATGTTGGCCAGGTTGGTCTTGAACTCCTGACCTCAGATGATCTGCCGGCCTTGGCCTCCTAAAGTGCTGGGATTACAGGTGTGAGCCAACACAACCAGCCTGAACACACTTTTGCTGTTACTTAGAATGTACCTGTAATCAGTGTTTGTTTTCAGGCCCCTTCTCCATGACCTATTTAGAACAGTAGAGACATGAGTATTTTCTGAGATCTAGGTTGGTGCTTGGTACATCCCAAGTAATAGTTAATCCTAAATCCCATACCTATCTTTTTTTTCTTTTCTTTTTTTTTTTCTAGAGACAGAGTCTCACTCTGTTGCCCAGGCTGGAGTGCAATGGCATGATCTTGGTTTGCTACAATCTCTGCCTTCCATGTTCAAGAGATTCTCCTGCCTCAGCCTCCCAAATAGCTGGGATTACAGGCATGCACCACCGCGCCCGACTAATTGTTTTATTTTTAAGTGAAGATGGGGTTTCACCATATTGGCCAGACTGGTCTCAAACTCCTGACCTCAGGTGATCCACTTGCCTCTGCCTTCCAAAGTGCTGGGATTACAGGCATGAGCCACTGCGCCTGGCTGCATACACATCTTTTTCTTTTCTTTTCTTTTCTTTTTTTTTTTTGTTTGAGATGGAGTCTCACTCTTTCGCCCAGGGGTGGAGTGCAGTGGCGTGATCTCTTGGCTCACTGCAACCTCCGCCTCCGGAGTTCAAGCGATTCTTCTGCTTCAGCCTCCAGAGTAGCTGGGATTACAGGCACGCACCACCACGCCTGGCTAATTTTTGTATTTTTAGTAGAGACGGGTTTTCACCGTGTTGGTCAGACTGGTCACGAACTCCTGACCTGGTGATCTGCTTGCCTCGGCCTCCCAAAGTGCTGGGATTACAGGTGTGAGCCACCACGCCTGGTCTGCATAGGCCTCTTCTATGAAATAATTGATTACAATACTCTCTTTGAATGGGGCTGGGGTCCCAATTTATGTACTTTTGTGACTAGGTATTAAGTAGTTGAGAGCTGTTGTGACCTGGGAATGGATGATTTCCTAACGGCATTGATTTTTAAATGTCCTTAAAATACTCTGCTAGCCAAACAAAACACAGCTGATCTTCAAACCCACCAGTTTTCCCACCCACATACTAGGAATAAAAATGGACCTGTTTTCCAAATGTGAAGAGATATAATCAACACTTTTAAATTTTGTTTTAATTCAGAGAGAAACCTAGGTATCTAGGTAGTTGGCAAGGAGAAACCATTAGAGGCCAGGTGTGCCAACTCACACCTGTAATCCCAACTCTTTGGGAGGCATAGGCAGGAGTACTGCTTATGTCCAGAAGGACAGCTTGAGCCCAGGAGTTGAGCCAGCCTGAGTAACATAATAAGACCCTGTCTCTACAAAAAAAATTTTTTTTTAGTTGTGTGTGGTAATTCATTCCTGTAGTCCCAGCTCCTAGGGAGGGTGAAATCTGAGGATCACTTGAGCACAAAAGATTGAGGTGGCAGAGCTGTGATCACGCCACTGCACTTCATCCTGGGTGACAGCGGATGACCCTTTCTGAAATCTAACAAACAAAAACAACCGTTAGAGAACCTACACAATGAAAATAAGTATAATCTACAATTTGAAACTCAAGCAATTAAAAGAAAGAAATGGGCCGGGTGCGGTGGCTCAAGCCTGTAATCCCAGCACTTTGGGAGGCTGAGACGGGCGGATCACGAGGTCAGGAGATCGAGACCATCCTGGCTAACACGGTGAAACCCCGTCTCTACTAAAAAATACAAAAAAACTAGCAGGGCGAGGTGGCAGGCGCCTGTAGTCCCAGCTACTCGGGAGGCTGAGGCAGGAGAATGGCGTAAACCCGGAAGGCGGAGCTTGCAGTGAACTGAGATCTGGCCACTGCACTCCAGCCTGGGCGACAGAGCGAGACTCTGTCTCAAAAAAAAAAAAAAAGAAAGAAAAAAATGCCAGAAATAGGATCTCCAGAAAATGTAGCAACTTGGAACCAGTCATTATCAGAGAAAGGTGGCACCATAAATGCTGTTTATAAAAGTTGATATTGTAAATAGCTGGACACACTGGCTCACACCTGTAATCCCAGCACTTTGGGAGGCCAACATGGGAGGATCACTTGAGCCCAGGAATTCGAGAACAGCTTGGGCAACAAAGTGAGACCCTGTCTCTACAAAAATAAAAATTTAAAAATTGGCTAGGCACGATGGCACATGCTTGTAGTCCCGGCTACTTGGGAGGCTGAGGTGAGAGGATTACTTGAGCCCAGGAGTTTGATGCTTCGGTAAACTGTGATCATGCTACACTGGGCAATAAATAACCTGGGCAGCAGAGCAAGACTCTGTCTCTAAAAAAATAAAAATACAGGCTGGGCGCAGTGGCTCACGCCTGTAATCCCAGCACTTTGGGAGGCTGAGGTGGGCAGATCACCTGAGGCCAGGAGTTTGAGACCAGCCTGACCAACATGGTGAAACCCCGTCTCTACTAAAAATACAAAAATTAGCTAGGCATGGTGGCACGTGCCTGTTATGCCAGCCACTCAGGAGACTGAGGCAGGAGATTCGCTTGAACTCCGGAGGCAGAGGTTGCCATGAACTGAGATTGCGCCACTGCACTCCAGCCTGGGCGAGAGAGCGAGACTCCGTCTCAAAAAATAAATAAATAAAATTTAAAAAATGAATTTAAAAAGAAAGGCTTACTTGGTGTTTGTCCGCTAGTAGTTCCCTAGAACTTGTCTTCTCTTCATTGCATGCAATATAATTTTACATCTTTGAACTTAACATACTTTTTATAATTAGATTTATAGATTTTAATGGATAGTTGTTGCATGGAAGAAACATATTAAACATTTAAGCAAAAAAGAGAAAAGCAGATGAGGTAAATGTGTTGGAGTCAGTATGAAGTTGGAGATATTAATGAAGTTTTATTAGTTTCTTTATAGTTGTAGTCTAAGAAAATAATTGGCTGGGTGTGGTGGCTCAGGCCTATAATGCCAGCACTTTGGGAGGCCAAGGCAGGAGGACTGTTTGAAGCCAGGAGTTTGAGACCAGGCTGGGCAACAAAGTGAGACCATGTTGCTGTTTAAAAAAAAAAAAAAATTGGCTGGGCACAGTGGCGTGCATCTGTAATCCTAGCTACTTGGGAGGCTGAGATGGGAGCATCACTTGAGCCCAGGAATTGGAGGCTGCAGGGAGCTATGATCACGTCACCGTGCTCCAGTTTGGGCAACAGAGTGAGACCCTGTCTTAAATAAATAAATATACTTAGAAATCACATTAATATATCTATTTTGTTTTATAAACAACTTAGTTCTTTTAGTGTGTTGTGTTACCATTGTCTTGAATTTTAAAAGTCTGAATGAGTTAATCCCAAAATTTGCTTCTCTTTATTTTCTTTTTGTAGCTTGAGTTTGTCATTTGTGTATGAAAGATTTTTAACTAATATTTTGTTTTTTCTCAACTCTTTAAAAAAATTCAAAACAGCCCAGCGGTCTGCTCAAGAACTTCCTCATATTGAGAAGTACAGTATCAACAGTTGTTCTGTAAATGGAGGTCATGAAATGATTGTGACTGGATCTAATTTTCTTCCAGAATCCAAAATCATTTTTCTTGAAAAAGGACAAGGTAAGTAATATATGAGTTGATTGACTTCAAACTAAGGGGCAAAGGGTAAAATAAATTATTTAGATGTTTCAGTAACAAAAATTACAAAGTAGTTTTCATAAAGCTATGGGTGTCATTTTGCACTAGAGTCTATTTTAAACCAAATATTTATTAAATTTTCATATAAATGTTAAATTATCTTTAAGGAGCTGGGCATGGTGGCACATGCCTATAGTTCCAGCTACTCAGGCTGAGGCAGGAGGATCACTTGAGCCCAGAAGTTCTAGGTTACAGTGAGCTCTGATTGTGCCACTTCACTCCTTAGCCTGGGCAACAAAGTGAAACCTGGTTTCTAAATAATAATATAATAATAGTAATTTAAGATGTCTGAAAAGTAGAATTCCCCCAGCAACTCTACTCCTAGGTATATACTTGAAAGGGTTAGAAATACATGTCCATCCATGAACTTACAGACAAGTATTTATAGCAACTTTATTTATAATTGCCAAAAAAAATGTAAACAACCTAAATGCTCACCAACCGATAAATGGGTAAACAAAATGTGATATATCCACACAGTGGAATATTATTTAGTCATAAAAATTAATGAAGTACTCATACATGCTACAGCATGGATAAACCCTGAAAATAGACTCAGAGAAGGAAGCTAGCACAAAAGGACACATAGTATATGACCCCATTTATATCAAATGTCCAGTATAGGCAATCCAGAAACCAAAAGTAGATTACTGGTTACCAGTGGTTGGAGGAAGTTGTTAGTGGTGAGTGACTGCTGATGGGAACTGGGTTTCCTTTTGGAGTGATGGAAATGTTCTGGAATTAGTGGTGATGATTGTACTGCTCTTTGAATATCCCCCAACCCTCTGAGTTGTATACTTTAAAAGGATAGATTTTGTAGTATTTGAATTATACCTCAATTATTTTTAAAGTAGAAGAATTCAATATTTATCAGGGTGTTTGATTTTTTCTTTTTTTTTTTTGAGAGGGAGTCTTGCTCTGTTTCCCAGGCTTGCAGTGCAGTGGCACGATCTCGGCTCACCGCAAGCTCCGCCTCCTGGGTTCACGCCATTCTCCTGCCTCAGTCTCCCAAGTAGCTGGGACTACAGGTGCCCACCACCACGGCCCGGCCAATTTTTTGTATTTTTAGTAGAGACGGGGTTTCACTGTGTTAGCCAGGCTGGTCTCAATGTCCTGACCTCGTGATCCGCCCATCTTGGCCTCCCAAAGTGCTGGGATTACAGGCGTGAGCCACCGTGCCCGGCCTTGATTTTATTCTTTCTTGTGCATATTTAAAACACTTTTACGTCAGTTATTTCCTCTCAGTTTTAAAAACATTTAGAGCTTATGAAAGACTTTTTTTTTGAGACAGTGACTTGTTCTGTCACCTAGGCTGGAATGCAATGGCACAATCTTGGCTGACTGCAACCTCCGCCTCCTAGGTTAAAGCGATTCTCCTGCCTCAGCCTCCTGAGTAGCTGGGATTACAGGCATGTGCCACCACACCTGGCTAATTTTTGTATTTTTGGTAGACATGGGGTTTTGCCATGTTGACCAGCCTGGTTCTTGAACTCTTGACCTCGAGTGATCTGCCCACACCCTCCCAAAGTGCTAAGATCTACGTGCCAGTCATGAAACACTATTTTTATAAGAGTAATATAACAAATACTTAAACCTACTGCCAAGTTTAAGAAATACATTTACCTTTGAAGGCCTCTGGGTCCCCCTTCTCAAATGGAACCGCCACCCAAATCGACCCTTGCTTTTCTTTTTTTTGAAATGGAGCCTTACTCTGTCACCCAGGCTGGAGTGCAGTGGGACTTTCTCAGCTCACTGCAGCCTCCTTCTCCCACGTTCAAGCGATTCTCCTGCCTCAGCCTCCCGAGTAGCTGGGATTACAGGTGCCCAAAAAGTGGAAACAACGTAAATGCTCACATCTTTTTTTTTTTCCCCCTGTTTTTGGGCTTTGTACAATATTGCCTGTATTCTTGAAAAATTGTATTTTCAGAGGTCTTAATGTTTTAAGACTGATCCATGTAACTGAAGACCTTTCACTACTATAAAGTTTTTCATTGTATGAATGTACCACAGTTTATTATCGTTTCTCTTACTAGATATTTGGATATTGTCCAGTTTTTGACACTGCTGTACCTGGTAAACATAGGCAAGAATATTAATATTCTTAAATTTTGTTAATCCAGTAGGGGTGAAATGGTATCTTGAAGTTTGGGTTTGAATTTCCCTGATAGCTGTTGAGGTTGTTATGGACCATTCATATTCATTTGCTGTGCAATAACTGTGTCCTTGCCTATTTTCTCCATTGGATCATTTTTCATTTTCTTAGTGACTTAAGGAATTCTTTATATATTCTGGATAGCAGAGTGAATTGGGGGAAGTGCCTCATCTTTTCCCATTCCTTAACAGCATTTGTGTTGGGTACTCTCATATTCCCTTGCACATGTGACAGAGCTCACCTCCAAAACCTTCTGGACAGGGAACTGTCTTTGTGGGGAGCCATTAACTTGTGATATATTTCTATTCGTGGTTGCAGGACTAGTCAGATTTGTTTCTTCCTGAGTTTGTTCTGGTCATGTATATCTTTCTTTCTTTTCTTTCTTAATTTTGATACAGAGTTTCACTCATGTTTCCCAGGCTGCAGTGCCGTGGTGCAGTCTTGGCTCACTGCAACCTCTGCCTCCCGGGTTCAAGTGATTCTCCTGCCTCTGTCTGCCAAGTAGCTGGGATTACAGGTGCCCGCTACCATGCCCATCTAACTTTTGTATTTTTTTAGTAGAGATGGGGTTTCATCATGTTGGCCAGGTTGGTCTCGAACTCCTGATCTCAGGTGATGCGCCCATCTTGGCCTCCCAAAGTGTTCAGATTACAGGTGTGAGCCTTTGTGCCCGCCTGGTCATATATATTTTTCTAGGACTTTATTCCTTTCCCCTACGTTTTCAAATATGTTGATATTAATTAGCTCACAGTATTCTCTTTTTGCATCTGGAGTTATATCCCCCATTCTTTTATTCCTGCTATTTATTTATGCCATTTCTGGATTTTTAACCAGTCTTTCCATAGTTCTTGGCTTTATCAAACCTTTCAGTGTGCCTTTCTGTTTCACTGATTTCTGTATTTAACTTCTTTTCACTTTTTTTTGTTTATTATGTTTTTTCTTAATTAAAATTTTAATATCAGTTTTCATTCTTTTATCTTTTTAAAACTTAAGTATTAAAGGCTATACTGTGCCCCCATCACCTCTCTTTTATAATTTCTCTATCTTTTTCTACTGGATCCTTCTTTTTGGAGTTTAATTATGTTTCTGTCTTCTCATCCTAAACATTCCCTTTCTCTTAAATCTGTCATCCTCTTAAGCTTTTGTTTCATTTCTCTATCGCTTAGCATCCACCCTCTCAAAAAAGTAGTGTCATTTGCTTTCATTTCCTTACCTGCTACTCTTTAATCTTTTGTCTTTCACTTCATTGAAATCATAATCGCCTAAAAATTTGACAGCCAGCTACTTCCTCTCCTTCTTAACACTTTTCCCCCTTGACTTTGTTGTTATCTGGTTCTCACACATCTTTATTCTTGTTCGTCTTTTTATGTGAATTTTTCTGGCTCTTAAATATAGATATTTTCTAAGGTTTTATATTAATGTTTCTTCTCATTATCTTTCTTCTTTTTGATAAATTTTATTAGCTCCCAAATCTCTCTCTGTAGCAACATGTTTCTCTTAAATTTTAACCTGAAATTTAAAGTACCCACTAGATATTGCTTTATAAATGTCTCACTGAGACTTAAAATATGAAAACATACCTGACTTCACAAACTAGTTTATCTCTCTGGGTTTCTTAACTTGATTAATAATAGCATCTTCTCTTTGAGCTGGAAAGTATGTGGCTGTCTTCTTCTCCTTTAAAATTCATTTCCTTTCAACCCTGACCCATACCCTGCCTGTCTTCAAAAAACATCAGTTCTGTTTCATCATTTATTAATTCATCAATTATTTATGAAGCATTGCTATGTGATATAGACACTAGTCTAGACATTGGGGATATAATGTTGAATACAACCTTCAGGTTGCGTGCTCTGATAGAGCTTACGTTCTAGTGGGGAAGCACTTATAAACAAATAAATGAACAAGATTATTCCAGGTAAAACTGTATGAAGTAAGAGGGTAGAGTGATAGAGACTGAATTGTGAACTGTTTTTATCAAGTCATCAAGGAGTGTCTTTCTGTAGGTGTCACGTTTTACGTGAATAAGGAGCATGAGAAAGAGACGGTGTCTCAGAGCCGTCCCTTCCTTTCCACTCTAAAAATTCATCTGTGCCTGACTTAATAGGTATTATTGAATTCATTTATTTGACCCAGAGCTTCACATTTAAGAACTTTTGATTGAAGTTGAATCATGTTAAATGGTGACAGTTACTGGCTTTAGAGGAGATTGCAGTTGTAAACATGTAACTCCCATTTTAAAAGCACCTTCAGCAATCCCCTTCATTTTCTAGGCTCCTTATTATGGCATTCAGGCCGTAATCTGCTGCCAGTCTTTCCAATCCTCTTTCTTACTGATCCTTGCCTCATACTTTATACAACATCACAGCTACTTGTAAGTCTCTGTATCTTAGGAGTTCTTGTCATCTTGTCTTTGCTCATGCTGTCTCTTCTGTCTATAATTTACCCTTTCCTCATATGAGTTCTTTCTCATGTTAAGTCTCAGTTCAAGAGCTCTTCCAGGAAGCCTTCCTTGTCTCACTACCCCTCCCCAAGATTAGGTTAAAGACCCTGATCCCTGTGTTCTTGGTTTATCCAGAGTGTACCTTTATTAATTATTGTACCCAACACATTTTATTATAATGAACTGTTTGCATTTGCCTTTCATCCACAGGCTGAAGGCAGAGCATCCTGTCTCAGTTATGTCAGTAACACAAAGTGGCACATAAGGATCCAGCAAATGATTGCTGAACTGAGCTATAATTCTAAGTAGGTGTAGCACTTGCCTGTAGTATCTCTTGTGCAGCAGAAGTAGCCACTTTCTAATTACTGGACTGGAAAGTGATGGTTACAACCTGGAAAGCATTTGATGAAATCTCTCACGATAACTTCGCAGACCAGATGAAGAAGTGCTGCAAGCTGTGTGTGGCTTAGTCACTGAGTGAATGCCCATGACACACACACAAAAAATGCTTTGGAATAATTGTACATCAGTTGGAGAGCTTTAATAGCAGATAAGGCTGTCTCCAAATGAGTAGTTCACTTGGGATGAAGAGACAGAAAATGTGTTGGCCAAATCTTCAGGTGACAGAAATCTGGAAAACCTAGGAAACATTTTTTAGGACCATCAGTATCTAAAAAATATTTTGGCAAGTCAAGGGATCCAACAAAATGAAGTCTCCCTGCTGGGAGTAAGTAATATTCCAAATGGTTGGGAGAAAAAAAACAACTCAGCTGCATAAGTGCACAGTGTGGGAACATGGCAGTAGGAAATGTATAGATACTTGGTCATATACTTAGTGTGAGAATCAGCATATGGTGCTCCCAAGAAAACTTCCCCCCCCGCACCTCAAGAAAGCTTTCATTAACAAAGACACAGCATTTCCATGTACAGTGGTTAGAGCCTCAGTCATTCTGTACCACACTTGGTCATTTCTCACGTAGGCTATTCAGTCCTGGGCCTTGTGAATTTGGAGGAGCATATTTAACCAGAGACCATGAAGTCTAAAATATTATGTAAGGAATAGGCACAGAACTGGGGATGCTAGCCAGTAGGAGAGGAGACACAAGCAGATATAACAGCTTTTCAACATCTGAAATATAATCTCACAGAGAAGCAATCAAGATTTTATTTTGTGACAGCAAGGAATAATATTTAGACTAGTTGTTGGATACCATAAAGAGACATTTCATTTATCATGAGGAACTTTCTAGCAGCAATTATTATCCAAGATGGAAAGAGTTACCTGGTGAGGAAGTGAGTTTCCTATCATTTTAGTTACACAAGCAAAAGTTGGCCACCACTTGATGGGGGTGTTCTCAGAGGGCTTTTAAACATCACTTGGGTAGATGGTTAGAATGAACTCTGTGGGATCTGCTAACCTGGGCAGCCCATGATCTTTCTCCTTATTTTTCCCCATTTGTATGCATTTACATTTTATTTTCATAATGGAAGTCAGTGGAAAAAAGATCCCCTTTGCTAATAAATTTGTGATACTACATGCATTAGATTTTGTCTGTATGCTTTCTGATATGAATTTCTTTTAACTATAAACTCTTTCTTTCAATAGATGGACGACCTCATTGGGAGGTAGAAGGGAAGATAATCAGGGAAAAATGTCAAGGGGTAAGAAATTCACCTTAATTCTTTTTTTTTTTTGAGACGGAGTGTCACTTTATCGCCCAGGCTGGAGTGCAATGGCGCGATCTCAGCTCACTGCGAGCTCCGCCTCCCGGGTTCACGCCATTCTCCTGCCTCAGCCTCCTGAGTAGCTGGGACTACAGGCGCCCGCCACCTCGCCCTGCTAGTTTTTTTGTATTTTTTAGTAGAGACGGAGTTTCATCGTGTTAGCCAGGATGGTCTCGATCTCCTGACCTCGTGATCCGCCCGTCTCAGCCTCCCAAAGTGCTGGGATTACAAGCTTGAGCCACCGCGCCCGGCCCACCTTAATTCTTAAGAAATATTTAAGACACTGAATAGAAAATTGAATAATGCTGTTTTATGGTATGGATGACTGTTTTGTATATTGATTAATAAAAAAGTAAAATTGGGCCGGGCATGAGGCTCATGCCTATAATCCCAGCACTTTGGGAGGCTGAGGCAGGAGGATTGTTTGAGCCCAGGAGTTCAAGACAAGCCTGAGCAACCCTGTGTCTACAAAAAATAAGCCATGTGTGGTAACATGCACCTGTAGTCCCGGCCACTTGGGAGGCTGACGTGGGAGGATCACCTGAGCCTGGGAGGTCAAGGCTGCAGTAAGCCATGATCATGCCACTGCACTCCAGCCTGGGTGACAGAGTGAGACCCTGTCTAAAAAAGTAAAATTTCTAGAGATGATGTTCCCCTTCCCGAGTCCAAGTGATCTCATTGTTCAGTTCCCACCTATGAGTGAGAACATGCGGTGTTTGGTTTTCTGTTCTTGTGATAGTTTGCTAAGAATGATGGTTTCCAGCTGCAAAAACAATTTCTCGAGGTTTGGAAGTAAAATACTTACCTAGTATTAAAGCAAATTAAATTAAAATTTAGAAAAGATAGCCAGTTAGTGTCTTGTTTTCTCCCGATTGCATACAGGGGAGAGAAACTAGAAATGAAAGACCATCAGAAGGTTCTCATTGAAATTATCATTAATTTCTCTGAACTCATTTAGGAATAAAAACAAATTCAATAAAGAACATATGTATAGGCCTTCATGGAGAAATAAAAAAGAGAAAGAACATATGTAGTAGGTAAAAGATAGGAGCAAGAAAGTCCTTAGGGAATTGTGTACTTAACACACTATTTCTAACCCTTCTAGGATTCTACATTGAAAGTTTTGGTCTTGTTATCGTGGTTGGAATGGAGACAGAGTATTTTCTGGGCTAGGGAATACCACTTCCTACAGTGCTTTCCAAAGATCTGGAGCAATTTAGGTTGAGGATTGCATTTGGTTTGGGGCTAAAGATTTTCACCTTGGGTTTTGTAAAATTATTTTTGATGTAGATACACGTTTTGTTTAATGCTAGTTTAGAACATTTTGGATTATTTAATTTTTTAATTTTTATTTATTTATTTTAGATGGAGTCTAGCTCTGTCATGCAGGCTGGAGTGCAGTGGTGCAGTCTCGGCTCACTGCAACCTCTGCCTCCCAAGTTCAAGTGATTCTCCTGCCTCAGACTCCTGAGTAGCTGGGACTACAGGCATGCAACATCATGCCCAGCTAATTTTTGTATTTTTAGTAGAGATGGGGTTTCAACACGTTGGCTAAGCTGGTCTCAGACTACTGACCTCAACTGATCTGCCTGCCTTAGCCTCCCAAAGTGCTGGGATTACAGGTGTGAGCTATTGTACCTGGCTCCAGTTTAGAACATTTTGAATGTAAAATTTAAGAAAAGAAATCTAAACTAGGGCCGGGTGCGGTGGCTCACGCCTGTAATCCCAGCACTTTGGGAGGCTGAGGCGGGTGGATCATGAGGTCAGCAGATGGAGACCATCCTGGCTAACATGGTGAAAACCTGTCTCTACTGAAAATACAAAAAATTAGTCGGGCAAGGTAGCGGGCGCCTGTAGTCCCAGCTGCTCGGGAGACTGAGGCAGGAGAATGGCATGAACCCGGGAGGCAGAGCTTGCAGTGAGCCGAGATCATGCCACTGCACTCCAGCCTGGGCAACAGAGCGAGACTCCATCTCAAAACAACAACAACAACAACAACAACAACAACATAGTAACATGTAATATTCAGTAGAGCAAAACATCTTACTACGTAGTATGTAAGACTTTTTACTTCTGCTACAACCAGAAACCCAGTTGGGTGAGTAAAAAGCAGTTTCTCTTTTATTGATTAAAGGTCTTAATCTCTTTCAAGACTGAAGTATCCCTATAGTAAATTTCCAGATGATGTATATGACTAGCTGATGTGCAGAATTATCTATGCTGGAGCCTTGTAGTTAAGACTCATGAGTTGTGATGTGTTTAACAGGTGCATTTCATTTTTAGTTCTGAGTGTAACACAATCTTGCTTTCCATCCTTAGGCTCACATTGTCCTTGAAGTTCCTCCATATCATAACCCAGCAGTTACAGCTGCAGTGCAGGTGCACTTTTATCTTTGCAATGGCAAGAGGAAAAAAAGCCAGTCTCAACGTTTTACTTACACACCAGGTACGAGGAGGAGTCATGATGGTTTACTATAGAGCTTTCTTTCCTAATGAATAAAAAGTTATTTAATGAATCCTATATTAGAATGTTTAAGGTAGAGTGCTTATAAACAATGAAAACACCAACAGATGCTCATTCTAAAGTTTTGTTGACTTTAAATATTATATGTGGTCTCAGTTGTTATTTTGTAATGATATATTATAAGGAAATTAGAAGATGAATGATAGTTTTAAAGTCTTTTTTTCAGAATTTTTATCAAAAATTCCCAGCATTACAGAGGGGCAGGTGTTTGTGAGTATGTGTGTGTTCCTGGGTCATGAACTCCCCTTGTACCCTTAGCACCATAAAAAGACAGTGTGGCCAGACGCAGTGGCTCATGCCTGTAATCCCAGCACTTTGGGAGGCCGAGGCGGGAGGATCACCTGAGGTCGGGAGTTCAAGACCAGCCTGACCAACATGGAGAAACTGCCCCTTTACTAAAAATACAAAATTAGCCAGGCGTGGTGGTGCAAGCCTGTAATCCCAGCTACTCAGGAGACTGAGGCAGGAGAATTGCTTGAACCCGGGAGTGGAGGTTGCAGAGAGCCGAGACTGCGTCATTGTACTCCAGCCTGGGAAACAAGAGCGAAACTCTGTCACACACACACACACACACAAAATGAGCTTTAACAGAAAGGTAACATGATGAGACTTGTGTTTCAAAAGCCATTTTCCCCATATTTCTTTTCTTTATAAAGTGTCAAGAACCAGTTTAATCTTTTCTGAAATTAGTGACTGAGGAGTGAGATTTACATGCGGTAAGTCGAAGAAGGTGATTCAAACACCAAGAGTGTTTTGAATATACAGACAGAACATCAGTGACAATAAAGAATATCAGGTTTTGGGGAAAGATGAGAGGGGATAGGATTTAAAATGGGCCTTAGAGGGGAGAAGGAACAGAAGGGAAAATAAAAAAGATGGATTGAGATGGATGTAGATGAAGAAAGTTTGTAGATTTAGTAATGGAGAGTTTAAGGAGCTTCCATATGATAGCTTTAGGTTTTTTCCCACAAAAAATGACAGGAAGTATCCTATTGTGAGCAGAGGGAAGTTTGGGTGATTTCACAGTTGGACAATCATGGAGAATGTTTGAAATTGTTTTTGTAAAGAGAGAGAAAGTTCTCTACAGAAACCTGGTAGCATTCTAGACTTGATTGAAGGTTGATGTTGATCATCAATTTACAGATACTATTGTAATTAATCCTATAATTAGGGGTTTAATTTTTTTTTTTTTTTTTTGAGACGGAGTCTTACCCTGTTGCTCTGGCTTGAGTGCAGTGCAACCTCTGCCTCCCAGGTTCAAGTTCAAATGATTTTCCTGCCTCAGCCTCCCAAGTAGCTGGGATTACAGGCACCCTGGCTGATTTTTGTATTTTTAGTAGAGACGGGGTTTCACCATGTTGGCCAGGCTGGTCTTGAACTCCTGACCTCAGGCAATCCGCTTGCCTTGGCCTTCCAAAGTGCTGGGATTACAGGTGTGAGCCTCCGTGCCTGGCCCAGGGGTTTAATTTTCTTTTTCCTCCCTTTTTGTTTTTCATACCAGTTGGTAACAAGTTGACCTGCCGTTTAACTTTCTTAAGTAGCACTCAAATTCTTCAGGGCAGGTGGCAAGGTATGCATCTCCTCCAGAATGGGGTATAGCAAACGTCCTGTCCAAAGAGGTTATTAAATACTGTTGAGATGAGGGATTGTAGACTCTAACCTGAATGAGAAGGAAGAGGGCTTTCCAGATTGCAATAAGAAAAGCAAAATCAGTCAAGCAGATTAGGGGGTTTGATTACTACCTCATAATGGTAGTAATTGAAAGGCAAACCAGGAGAGTTTGCTGCCTTTCAGCCCATGAATTGGGAGGACAATAAAAAGGCAGAATCCTAGAGGATATTAATTTGGGAATGGAAATCAGTAGAGCTCTGGAATGGAAAGAAAACATTCGATTGCACTATAACTCATCACTGCCCTTATGGTTGATAGATGACAAATCAGGTGGCATAAACTAACAGAAGAATAGGCACACAGGAATGTTTGTATAGTACTCATTCTGGTTGGTTACTGTCTTTCTCTGTAGCATTTAACTTTTTTCATTTTTTTCTAAAATGAAATTTTGAATAAAATGTTTCTAAAATGAAATTTTTAATAAAATTTTTACAAAAGCCAGTACATTACTGTAATTTTTTTTTTAAAGATAGGTTTTTTTTAAAAACATTCAAATTCTTGGCTGGGCGCAGTGGCTCATGCCTGTAATCCCAACACTTTGGGAGGCCGAGGTGGGTGGATCATGAAGTCAGGAGATGGAGACCATCCTGGCTAACACAGTGAAACCCCGTCTCTACTAAAAATACAAAAAAATTAGCCAGGAATGGCGTCGTGCGCCTATAGTCCCAGCTGCTGGGGAGGCTGAGGCAGGAGAATGTGTGAACCTGGGAGGCGGAGCTTGTAGTGAGCTGAGATCATGCCACTGCACTCCAGCCTGGGTAACAGGGCAAGACTGTCTCAAAAAAAAAAAAAAAAAAAAATTCAAATTCTCTTCTCTTCTGAGACTATCATTCTGTCCTTCCAGATTCCTTTGATCCACATATAAACAAAATTTTTTAAAAATAGAAATGGGACCAGCCTGTATATGGTTTTGTAACTGAACATTTTAATTTTTCTTCATCGACAGAGTTTTACAGAAGTGTAATAACTTCTTAGTATTCTGTTGTATGACCTGATCTCTGTTATGTTAGTGTTATTTTGTTTATCTCATTAATTTGTATGAATTCTTTATTTAGAGATTCTAACCTTTTGTTTGTTTATGGCAAATAATTCCTTTTAAAATTTTACTTATACAATTTTTAGATAGTCATATTGTTACGGGACCCTTGAGGTGTCACTTTGCCAGCCGGAAACCCCTGTGGCTAGTGGCACCTTTGCCCATGGCCCCTCTGGGCCCACTCGGCCTGGCAAGCTACATGTGGCTCGCGCTACCGGCCTGGATCCCATGCCTGCCAAGGGTGAGCAGAGTGGGAAGGGGTGTGTGAGTGAGCGAGCGTGGAGTCGGCACGCTGGCTATGGAGGGGCTGGCAGCTCTAGGCACCAGCATGGGTGGTGGCTCCCTGTGAGGCTGCAGCTAGACCAGGGATACCACAGGCAGCTTCCATGTCTGGCACTGGGGAACATGGTGGCCCCCAGAAACTTGGAGATGCCAGGAACCTCAGAGCCCCAAAGAGAGTGTCACAGCCCTGGCTCAGGGAGCTTCTAGGTCTGGGCTCCCTAAAGACCGCAGCTCTTCTCTCCTTCTTGGTGCTGCCAGCATGGCGAGCAAGGGGCCTCTTTCAACCCTGTTTGTGTTACAACTCTTTCAGCCCCACTGAGTTCTTGTCCTATGCCCAGGAAGACTGAGGTACGCGGACAAATGGAGGGTGAGTGGGACGAAGAGGAGCTTTTTTTGAGCAATAGAACAGCTCAGAGAAGACCCACAGAGGGTAGCTCCTCTCTGCAGCCAGGGTGTCCCAAGTGTTCAGCCCTCAGCAGAGAGGAAACTCTAGAATGGGTAGCTCCTCTCCACAGGCAGGTTGTCCTGTTGTCTTCTCAGCTCTCAGCAGCTTTCAGCAGAGAGGAGACCCTGAGGTGGGTAGCTCCTTTCCACAGCTGGTCGTCCTGTTTTCTCTTTTTGAGTATGGCTGAGTCCAGGTTTTATATGGGCTTCAGAGGAGAGAAAGTGCATGCTAACTGTTCCATGGGGTGGCCGTGGGTGGGCCCGGAAAAAGCACCGTAAGTTTGCATTCTGGTCCGCAGGACTGGCAGCCCAGTCCCCAGGCTTCAGGCCTTCTCCAGCTTGAAGGTGGGGCTTCACTGGTGACCCACCCCTTTCCGCCCAGGAACCTGTCCGCCTCCTGTTGCTTTTCATGGTGCCCAGGTTGTTTATGTCAAGGGGTGCCTGCAAACCAGGGTTGAGCTGCCCTCACCCCTACCTCAACATCCCTCCTGTGCTCGTCAGTGCCCAAAGACTGAAGGGGGCTGAGGCAGCAGGGGGCTGGCGTGTCAGCACTGCCCCAAGCATACACACACCCTGCTGAGTTGCAACATCGCCTGGGCTCGGCCTCAACTTCCCTCCAAGATTGAAATGGGCACCAGGAGCAGGGAGAGGCCAGGCACCAGGAGCAGGCACCTCTGAGTCTGTTGGGGGAGGTGGACTTTCTGGGTCCCTGAGAGTGCAGAGATGCCTAGGTCAGCAGCCATGGTTTGAATGGCTGTAGCTGTACCCAGGATGGTGGGGCTTCTGCCTGCTACCACCCCACTCCCCCCGCCAAGAGCACAGGGATGCCCAGGTCAGCAGCCGCAACTGGGTGGCCACAACTGCACCCAGGAAGTACAAGGCTCCCGCCCTGCCAACTCAGAAGATGTGGAGCATGCAGTGCTGGCCGCACCTCGCCCACTGCAGCCAGTGTCATGGCAGTGGCCACTCCAGATGGGCAACCACTGCCATCAATAGTTGCTTTTTTTTTTTAATTAAAGTATTTCTGAATTTATTACCTTTTTGGCAATCCCTTTGCAATAGGGATCCAACCAAAATCAATATCCAGTGGAGGGATGATCATTAATTGCAAATGGCTGATTCTTTTAGGGTTTTTAAGTTTTATTTTTTATTTTTATTTTTGTTTGAGACAGAATTTCACTCTTGTTGGCCCAGGCTAGAGTGCAGTGGCGTTGTCTCATTTCACTGCAACCTCTGCCTCCCGGGTTCAAGTGATTCTCCTGCCTCAGCCTCCTGAGTAGCTGGGATTACACGGGTGCATCACGACGCCTGGCTAATTTTGTGTTTTTAGTAGAGACAGAGTTTCATCATGTTGGCCAGGCTGGTCTCGAATTCCTTACCTCAAGTGATCCTCCCACCTTGGCCTCTCAAAGTGCTGAGATTACAGGTGTGAGGCACCACACCCAGCCCGACCTTCATTATTTTACATGTCGATGTCTAGTTTTCTTCGCGCCATTGTTGAAAACCATTGAATGGTTTTGGCACCCTTGTTTTTGAAGATTAGTTGACCAAATATGTGAGGATTTATTTCTGGACTCTATTCCATTATATTGATTATGTCTATCCTTATGTTAATATTACACTGTTTTAATTATTGTAGCTTTGTGTAGTAAGTTTTTAAATCAGGAAATCCTGATTTCCTCCAACTCTGTTCTTTTTCAAGATGATGTTGGTTGTCCTTGACTTGGGTAGAGTGATGTCTGCTTGGTGCTGCCTATCTCATATAAGCCAGGGATGAATCAATGCCTTATTTATCCCAGCTTGGCTTTTGGTCTGTGCCCATACCTGGTTTATGCCTTGGACACATGGGAAAAAAGATCATGTTGGCTATTTGGAATCTTGAGATTCCATGTGTATTTTAGAGTGAGTTTTTCTATTTCTGCAAAAACTGTCACTGAGACTTTGATAGGGATTACATTGAATCTGAAGATCACTTTATAATGACTCAAGGACATCAATTTTTTTTGACAAAAGATCACTTTGGAGAGTGTTGTCATCTTAGCAATATTAAGTCTTCAATCCATGAACCTGGAATGTCTTTCCATTTATTTAGGGCTTCTTTAATTTCTTTCAGCAGTGTTTTATAGATTTCAGTTATGAGTCCTGCCTTCCATGGTTAAATCATTTCTGAGTATTTTATTGTTTTTTGATGTTATTATAAATGGAATTGTTGGCTATGCACAGTGGCTTATGTCTATAGTCCCAGCACTTTGGGAGGCTGAGGTGGGAAGTTTGCTTGAGTATGGGAGTCTGAGACCAGCCTGGGCAACACAGTAAGACTTCGTCTCTACAAAAAATAAGCATGAGCATGGTGGCACATGCCTGTATTCCAGCTACTCAGGAGGCGGAGGTGGGAGGATCACTTGCTGCAGTAACCCAAGATTGCACCACGGCACTCCAGCCTGGCTGACAAGAAATTGTTTTCTGAATTTTTATTCAGATGTTTATTGCTAGTTTATAGAAATATAACATTATTTTTGTATGTTGATTTTGTATCCTGCAACTTTGCAGAATGTATTTGTTAGTTTTTTTGTGGATTTTAGTACTTCTTTTGATCCCCACATGATGGCAGAGGATCAAGTGAGATGTGTGTGAGAACCATTGTAAAGCAGAAGTTCTGTGAATGTCAGAGTCATGGTTTCTGGTGTATGATGCAACATGTAAAACCAGATGATTGGTAGGCTTCCGATCAGGGATCCCAAATTCAATACTTTGTTAGGCCCTAGGGCTTTGTTTTTTGTTTTAGTTACTTAATTTTGAATAGGTAATAAATATACAGTGAAAAACATTCAAAAGACTAAAATAGTATGTAGTAAAAGGTAAACCTCTGAATTCTGTCCTTTAGTCACCTAGTTTTCCTTCCTAGCAGTGACTCTAGCATAGTTTCTTGTGCCTCTTCCCAAAGATATTCATATTATACACAAGCAAAACGTGTATGTGTATACATATGTATGTACGTCTACACATACACAGAGAAATACCCGATATTTTACATGAAGTTCCTTAAAGGCATTTGAGTTTGCCCCTCAGCTTATGCTGTAGTTGTGTAACCTAGCATGAAGGCCTGTCAGAATTATTTTATGTATTATATAATAATATTTGCTTTAATCATTTTATTTTCAGTTTTGATGAAGCAAGAACACAGAGAAGAGATTGATTTGTCTTCAGTTCCATCTTTGCCTGTGCCTCATCCTGCTCAGACCCAGAGGCCTTCCTCTGATTCAGGGCATTCACATGACAGTGTACTGTCAGCACAGAGAAGTTTGGTTTGTTCCATCCCACAAACATATGCATCCATGGTGACCTCATCCCATCTGCCACAGTTGCAGTGTGGAGATGAGAGTGCTAGTAAAGAACAGCATATGATTCCTTCTCCAGTTGTACACCAGCCTTTTCAAGTCACACCAACACCTCCTGTGGGGTCTTCCTATCAGCCTATGCAAACTAACGTTGTGTACAATGGACCAACTTGTCTTCCTATTAATGCTGCCTCTAGTCAAGAATTTGATTCAGTTTTGTTTCAGCAGGATGCAACTCTTCCTGGTTTAGTGAATCTTGGCTGTCAACCACTGTCATCCATACCATTTCATTCGTCAAATTCAGGCTCAACAGGACATCTCTTAGCCCATACACCTCATTCTGTGCATGCCCTGCCTCATCTACAATCAATGGGATATCATTGTTCAAATACAGGACAAAGATCTCTTTCTTCTCCAGTGGCTGACCAGATTAGCGGTCAGCCTTCTTCTCAGTTACAACCTGTTACATATGGTCCTTCACATTCAGGGTCTGCTACAACAGCTTCCCCAGCAGCTTCTCATCCCTTGGCTAGTTCACCACTTTCTGGGCCACCGTCTCCTCAGCTTCAGTCTATGCCTTACCAATCTCCTAGCTCAGGAACTGCCTCATCACCGTCTCCAGCCACCAGAATGCATTCTGGACAGCACTCAACTGAAGCACAAAGTACAGGCCAGGGGGGTCTTTCTGCACCTTCATCCTTAATATGTCACAGTTTGTGTGATCCAGCTTCATTTCCACCTGATGGGGCAACCGTGAGCATTAAACCTGAACCAGAAGATCGGGAGCCTAACTTTGCAACCATTGGTCTGCAGGACATCACTTTAGATGATGGTAAGTTCATCTATGATATGTTCTTGAAATAGTGTAGATTCAGGAACTTTATTCTCCCAAGTGTCATGAAAAAGTTTCTATGGATTGCTTATTGGCATATGGTTGGGCTTTTAAATAAGTTGTTATTAGAAATATATGTTAATATATAATTTTGCCTGGCACGGCGGCTCACGCCTGTATCCCAGCACTTTGGAAGGCTGAGGCGGGTGGATCACAAGGTCAGGAGTTTGAGACCAGCCTGGCCAACATGGTGAAACCCTGTCTCTACTAAAAATACAAAAAATTAGCTGGGCATGGTGGTGCAGCCTATAATCCCAGCTACTCGGCAGGCGTGCAGGAGAATAGCTTAAACCCGGCAGGTGGAGGTTGTAGGGAGCCAAGATCACACTATTGCACTCCAGCCTGGGCAACACAGCAAGACTCCGTCTCGAGGGGAAAAAAAAAATTATATATATATAACTTTGAGGATAGATATGAAAATCCATGCCTTAGCATCTGCTTTGCCACTAATATCTGTTGCTGAATATAGCATCTTTTCTTCCAGAATATATAGTGAGATCACAGTGTCTAGGGAATGGAATTCAAGGTCGTTAGTTCCATAAATATTACTGAATCCTATCCTTTTGCAAGATGAAGCTAGATGCTGGGAATATGAAGGATGTATTAAGATAGAGATCTCCGCCGGGTGCAGTGATTGATTCACACCTGTAATCCCAGCACTTTGGAAGGCTGAGGCAGGTGGATCACTTGAGCCCAGAACTGCAAGACCAGCCTGGGCAACATGGCAGAACCCCATGTCTACAAAACAAAATACAAAAAATTAACCAGGCATAGTGGTGTGGGCCTGTAGTCCTAGCTAACCAGGAGGCTAAGGTGGGAGGATCACCTGAGCTGGAGAGGTTGAAGCTGCAGTGAGCTGTGATCATGCCACTGCACTCCAGCTTGGGTGATGGAGTGAGACCCTGCCTCAAATGAAAAAAAGATATCTGCAGAGATATGTAACAGATTTCACAGGAAGGATTCAGCAAGTCTTCTGTGAGTAGGTGACATTTGAGCCAAGTTTTGGAGGATGAGTACAGTTGACTTTCTGTATGCATGGGTTCCGCACCTTGGATTCAACCATCTGTGGATTGAAAATATCTGGGGGAAGAAAATGGATGGTTGCATCTATATTGAACGTGTACATACAGACTTTTTTTTTTCTTGTCATTATTCCCTAAATAATATAATATTACAACTGTTCCCATAGCATTTACATTGTATTTGGTATTGTAAATAATGTAGATATGATTTAAAGGGGGGATGTGAGTAGATTACATGCAAATAGTATGCTGTTTTATATAAGGGACTTGCGCATTCATGGATTTTGGTACGGGGGGGTTGTAAAACCAGTCTCCATGGACATAGTCATTTCTCAGTGTACTCAAGGAATTGGTTTTAGGACCGCCTGTGTACAACCAAATCATGCATGCTCAAGTTCCATGGTCATCCTGTGGAACCCACATGCAAGAAAAGCAGCTGTGGTCTCAGTGCTTTGGGAGGCCAGGGTAGGAGGATTACTTGAGACTAGGAGTTTGAGACCAGCCTGGGCAACATAATGAGACCTCATCTCTACCAGAAAAAAAAAACACAAAAATTAGCTGGGTATGGTGGTGTGTGCCTGTAGTCCTAGCTACTAGGAAGACTGAAGTGGGAGGATCGCTTGAGCCCAGGAGTTCGAGGCTGCAGTGAACTGATGGCATACTATTGCACTCCAGCCTGGGTAGCAAAGTGAGACCCTGTCTCTAAAAAAATTAAAAAGCCTTCCACATATGCAGATTTCACATTTGAGAATATTCTTTTTTAGATCCATGTTTGGTTGAAAAAAGCTGTGTATAAGTGGACCCAGGCAGCTCAAAGCTTTGTTGTTCAAGGGTCACCTGAGTATGTTTTCAGTAAATGAAGATCAGAGGCAAGTCAGATAATATAGCAGAAATAGAGAAGAAGGATGTGTTTGTCAGGGAAGGATATGTCTGTGGTGGGGTGAAGTATGGGGATGGAATTGGGGGATGGGGTGATTGGTACAGTGCAGGATGGTTTTAAAGCCATGAGGGGACATGTCAGGTCATTTGTGTGTAAACAGAAGGTATATGTGTAAACTAGAGCAACACCTAAAATTTGCATAGCATTCTTCTATTTATTATCTAATCTTATCATTCCTCAAACTCTGAGGTAGATAGTGACATTTACAGAGTTGGACTTTTGAAAGATCACACAACTAGTAAGCAGCAGAACTGAGACTGGATCAATCCAGTCTTTTTCTTGTGGCACTACAGCTGCCTCCCAGAAATAGCAGGCCATGGTGGTTAGAATAGAACTCTGTACTAAACGGAATCCTTTAAGGTTTTTCTAATTCCTGGAGAATATTCTCCAGAAACGCATGTGCACAATTTCACTGCATTAACCCATGTTCACAACTGCATCTAATCTGCCACACTGTGTTTGGCGTACTTGAGGGCTCTGCTATTTAAGCTTTTTGCTGTTCTTTGTGCACAGCTAGCGTAAGTGTCACTCCCTACGAAATGATGAAACCAAAACATGGAGAGCAGGCTGCTACTTTTATGCAAAACAGATTTGAAATAAAGGCTTATGCAAATATTGGCTTTAAAATTGTTACCTGTTTCTTCTTTTAGCAGTTTTAGACTAACTCTTCACATTGCTTTTCACCCTGAAACAAGGAGTGAGACCTTGAGTCACTCATTTGTGATATAACTGAAGATAGGAGATATATTGAGTGGGTCTTTAAGGGCATTTCGCTCATTTTCTTTACCAATGAAGATATTTTTTTCCTTCTAAAAAGAGCCCAAAGCTAGAACCTGCTCTTTCTAATTTACCACAAGTTGAGAGATTTGGGGGTGGAAGGTAGGATAGGCAACAAATCAGATTTCTAGAAAGGTTTTGGGAAAATGTATTTCATTATTTGAATATATTAAGATTTGTTTCAAAAACAGAAGCTCTGGAAAGGTGGGGTCTGTGAGGGCAGCTGTAAAAGCAATTTTATTTTTGCCCCCTTTATTATGGTAGAGCATACAAGCAAGAAAGAGGCCAGGTGCCGTGGCTCACGCCTGTAATCCCAGCACTTTGGGAGGCCGAGGTGAGTGGATCACCCAAGGTCAGGAGTTCCAGCCCGGTCAATATGGTGAAACCCTGTCTCTACTAAAAATACAAAAAAATAAAAAATTAGCCGGCGTGGTGGTGGGCGCCTATAGTCCCAGCTACTCGGGAGGCTGAGACAAGAGAATTGCTTGAACTTGGGAGGTGGAGGTTGCAGTGAGCTGAGATCACGCCATTGTACTCCAGCCTGGGCGACGAGAACAAAACTCTGTCTCAAAAAAAAAAGCCAGAAATGTTCCTAGATTGTAGACTCCCAGGGACTAGCTATCACATTCGCTCATTGCCACCCCTCAGGGGACTTGATAGAAGCTCAGTGCTGCCAAGCAGTAATTACAGAGGGGGAAGAGCTGGACACAATGGTGTGCACCTATAGTCCCGGCCACTTGGGAATGTGAGATGGAAGGATCACTTGGGCTCAGGAGTTTGAGTCCAATCTTGCCAATACAGTGAGACCCTGTCTCTAAAATTAAAAAAAAAATAAGGACAGAAAAAACTGAAATGCGCTCTTTTTATTTTTTTGTGATGGTAGTCTCACCCTGTCACCTGGGCTGAAGCGTAGTAGTGCAGTCTTGGCTCACTGCAGCCTCGATTTCCTTGGCTAAATGGATCAATCTTCCCACTTCAGCCTCCTGAGTAGCTGGGACTACAGGCATGTGCCACCACACCTGACCAATTTTTGTTAAAATGCACTTCTGAACACCTTAGATTATTGGCTGTATAATTTTTGCAAATTGAATTTTTGATGCTTAATTTAAGCTCCAGAATGAATTTATCTTTATTTTTATTTTTATTTTTTGAGACGGAGTCTCTATCACCCAGGCTGAATTGCAGCAGTGTAATTACCGCTCACTGCAACCTCCATCTCCCAGGTTCAAAGAGATTCTCCTCCTTCAGCCCCCCGAGTAGCTGGGACTACAGGCATGCGCTACTACACCTGGCTAATTTTTGTATATTTTAGTAGAGATGGGGTTTCGCCATGTTGGCCAGGCTGGTCTCAAACTCCTGACCTCAGGTGATCTGCCTGTCTCAGCCTCCCAAAGTGCTGAGATTACAGGCAAGAGCCACCATGCCCAGCCTAAAATGAATTTTTAATATTTTTAATTTGACTCATTTATTATGATATTTGGATTTGCCTTTGAAGATAGAATTTCTAGATGCTTAGAAAATCCTAAAGTTCTGCAGCCTTTTAATGTAAATTCAAATTAGCTGGGTGTGGTGGTAGGCGCTTATAATCCCAGCTATTTGGGAGGCTGAGGCGGGGAGAATTGTTTGAACCCAAGAGGTGAAGGTTGCAGTGAGCGGAGATTGCACCACTACACTCCAGCCTGGGTGACAGAGTGAGAGACTCCATCTCAAAAAAGGAAAAAACAACCTTTTAACATAAATCCATAAAATAAAAATTGAAATGGCTGGGCGCAGTGGCTCACACCTGTATCCCAGCACTTTGGGAGGCTGAGGCGGGCAGATACCTGAGGTCAGGAGTTCTCGACCAGCCTGACCAACATGGAGAAACCCCATCTCTACCAAAAACACAAAATTAGCCTGGTGTGGTGGCACATGCCTGTAATCCCAGCTACTTGGGAGGCTGAGGCAGGAGAATCGCTTGAACCTGGGAGGCAGAGGTTGCAGTGAGCCGAGATTGTGCCATTGCACTCCAGCCCAGGCAACAAGAGTGAAACTCCATCTCAAAAAAAAAAAAAAAAAAATTATCATAGACCTTGAACTCTATAGCACTGGAATATCTCCTTTTTAAAATTTTTTTTATTTTTATTTTTGTAGGGATGAAGTCTTGCTATACTGCCCAGGCTGGTCTAGAACTTATGGCCTTAAGTAATTCTCCCACCTTGGCCTCTCAAAGTTCTGGGAGCCATCATATCTGGCCAAATGTCCCCTTTCTGGTTAGCTTTATTTTATTTTACTTTATTTCATTTTATTATTCTTGAAGATGGCATCTAACTCTGTCACCCAGGCTGGAATGCAGTGCTGTGAACACAGCTCACTGCATCCTCAACCTCCTGGGCTGAAGCAATCCTCCTGCTTCAGCCTCCTGAGCAACTGGGACCACAGGCACATGCCACCATGCCCTGCTAATACTTAACTTGAAAAGTCATAGAGCCAGGCATGGTGGTGTGTGCCTGTCATCCCAGCTACTAAGGAAGGCTAAGGCAGGAAGATCACTTGCGCCTAGTTTGAGGCTAGCCTGGAGAACATAGCAAGACCCTGTCTCTAAATATTGTAAGTGAGTCATAGAACATACCAGAAAGGATTGAAAGGGACTAAAGTGAACTTTGTAGTTAGCCCAAGCTCAGTTTTTTAAAACTTTTTCATATTATGTTAACTGTTAAGTCCAAAGTAATTTCCACTCTACAACCAGAAGGCACAGTAATTTAAAAACTTTTTTGCTATACTACTTAAAGATACTTAATCCTAATAACTTTTGTTAATTCTGTTTTATATTCAAATTTATATATCCTCTTTTAACCAAATCAAAGATTAAAACACACTTTCTTTAATTTTTGAAGTTTTTAAGTAAGATGGTATCTCTTAGGAATCATTCATGTATTAGTTGACTGTTACTTTTAGAAATGTGGACGTTAACATCAATTTTTTATTATAAATTCAGTGACATTTACTAGAGAAGATAGTAGTGTAACTCAGCTCAGAATTTCAAGAGTTATAGTCTGTGCATGGTGGCTCTTGCTTGTAGTCCCACCACTTTGGGAGGCCCAGGCAGGCAGATCACTTGAGCCCAGGAGTTTGAGAACAGCCTGGACAACATGGCAAAACCCTGTCTGGAAAAATTACAAAAGTTACCTTGGCATGGTAACATGTGCCTGTAGTCCCAGCTACTTGGGAGGCTGAACTGGGAAGATTGCTTGAGCTCAGGAGGTCAAGGCTGCAGTGAGCGGTGATCATGCTACTACTCTCCAGCCCAGGTGACAGAATGAGACCCTGTCTCAAAAATAGTTATAGAGCTGGAAAATATTCGAATATAGCTCTCATGTTATGGATAAAGCATCTGAATTTTACACAGAGCCTAAGGTATTCATCCAGGGTAACACACTTGAATTATGACAGAATAAAGACTAAAACCTGTTTCCTGACTCTAGGAGTTTTTCCAGTATGTGTAATCAAGTTTCTAGTCAGTGTGTTGAGGTTTTAGAATGGGTGTCAAACAAAGAATACGTGAAAGAGAATGCCATTTTCTCCATAGAGCCTTGATTGTGAGAGGGACCAGGGTAATCTTAAGATTATAGATTCTGGCTGGGTGCAGTGGCTCATGCCTTGTAATCCCAGCACTTCGTGAGGCCAAGGTGGGAGGATCGCTTGAGCCCAGGAGTTCTAGACCAGCCTGGGCAATATACCCTGTCTCCACTAAAAATTTAAAAATTAGCTGAGCATAGTCGGGCATGGTGGCTCACGCCTGTAATCCCAGCACTATGGGAGGCCAAGGCAGGCAGATCACCTGAGGTCAGGAGATCGAGACATTCCTGGCCAACATGATGATACCCCGTCTCTACTAAAATACAAAAAAACTAGCCAGGCATGGTGGTGCGTGCCTGTAGTCCCAGCTACTCAGGAGGCTGAGGCAGGGGAATCGCTTGAACCCAGGAGGCGGAGATTGCAGTGAGCCAAGATCACGCCATTGCACTCCAGCCTGGAGACAGAGCGAGACTCCGTCTCAAAAGGAAAAAAACAATTAGCTGATCATGGTGATGTGTGCCTATAGTCCCAGCTATTCAGGAGACTGAAGTGGGAGGATTGCTTGAACCCAGGAGGCGGAGGTTACAGTGAGCCGAGATGGCGCCACTGCACTCCAGCCTGGGCAACAGAGCAAGACCCTGTTTAAAAAAAAAAAAAAAAAAGTATTATGGATTTTTAGTATTAGATGAAGTGTTAGATGAACCAAAGGCTAAAGTTTATAATTATCCTTGTTCAGTTTCATTGAGATGATTTTGGTGCCTCATATCAACTTTCCAAGCTCAGAAGAATCCCAGAAGCATTTCTCAGTCTCAGGCTTCCTGGGGCAAGGCAGATAATCCTTTGGCGGTTACAACAGCAGCACAGTACTGACATTTCACCAAGTGGTGTTCTCTTTCAAGTAGTCCCCCTGGAAGGCTGTAATATAAACTTAATCAAACAATTAAGGCATAGTTCATGACTATTTTGCTTCTTGCCTTTATATTTTCTTCACTACCTCCATATATCATTGTACCTCCTTGAAAAGCATGTTCTATGGCTATCCAATTATCACTGAATTTTACTCATATTTACAATTTGTATGCCTGGAAATGTAATTTTCTGTAAACATTTATGTTCATTATGGTTTTTATGCTGCAGTTTTTGGACAAGATAATAAACATTAAAACAGTTGATTTTATCATAGATATGGAAACTGTCAAGCTGTTATTCATTTATTTATTTTTTGAGATGGAGTTTCCCTTGTCACCTGGGCTGGAGTGCAGTGGCGCAATATCAGCTCATTGCAACCTCTGCCTCCCAGGTTCAAGCAATTCTCATGCCTCAGCCTCCCGAGTAGCTGGGGTTACAGGTGCCCGCTGCCATGCCCAGCTAATTTTTGTGTTTTTAGTAGAGACAGAGTTTAGTCATGTTGGCTAGACTGGTCTTGAACTCCTGACCTCAAGCGATCTGCCTACCTTAGCCTCCTAAAGTGCTGGGATTACAGGCATGAGCCAATGCACCTGGCCTTTTTAAAATTTGTTTTGAGACAGGGTCTCACTCTGTTGCACAGGCTGGAGTGCAGTTGGCGCAATCATGGCTTACTGCAGCCTTGACCTCCCGGGACTCAGGTGATCCTCCCACTTTAGCTCCCCAAGTAGCAGGGACTACAGGCACACACCACCATGCGTGGCTCATTTTTGGTTTTTTTTTGTTTGTTTTTGTTTTTTTGGTAGAGATAGGGTTTCGCCATGTTGTCGAGGCTGGTCTCAAACTCCTGGGCTCAAGTGATCTGCCCTCCTTGGCCTCCCAAAGTGCTGGGATTATAGGCGTGAGCTACTGTGCCCATTTGTCAAGCTGTTTTAAACATTTTAATTAAAATTTGATTCAGTGTGGTAGTTGATAATGGTTTTTGGTTTTTTTTTTTTTAAAGAAAGATTATAGCAACCAGACACAGTGGCTCATGCCTGTAATCCCAGCATTTTGGGAGGCTGAGGTGGGTGGATCACATGAGGTCAGGAGTTCGAGTCCAGCCTGGCCAACATGGCAAAACCCCATCTCTACCAAAAATACAAAAAATAAATAAATAAATAAAAACGGAGCGTAATGGTGTATGCCTGTAGTCCCAGCTACTTGGGAGACTGGGATAGGAGAATCACTTGAACCTGGGAGGTGGAAGTTGCAGTGAGCTGAGATGGCACCACTGCACTCCAGCCTGGGCAACAGAACGAGACTCCATCTCAAAAAAAAAAAAAAAATTATAGTATTGTGAAACTAGACTGTCTTAGACGTTTAAATACAGGCCCATTTAATTTATGATTGAGTTAACCGAATCCTGTTACAACTTTCCATTAAAGTCCCTCAGTTCCCACTTGTCCTCCTTGTTCACAGACTAACAGAGCCACAGCTGCAGCTCTTCAGCAGAGAAGAGGATGCATGTTAAATATAGCCTGACCTGCTGCTGTGGTGAAAACTGACACTGCCACTTGCAGGCTCTGTTCGGTAACATGCTGATCCTGAATGTAGGGCATTTGGTAATTCAGCAGTAAACAGGGACTCTAGTCATGACCTCAGCTGCTTCAGTTCTGTATATAAAAGACAAGCAGAAGAGCCTGCTTTCAAAAAGCAGGTGCTTTTTAAAATCAAGGGAATGAGGAACACAACATTCAGGTGGTTACTTGGATGTGGGAAGCAGGAGACTGGTATGGAGGAGAAACAGAGAGGTTAATATTGTCAGTGTTCTCTTGCACCTGTTGGTTAGTGGTTTCACTGGTGTCTATTTTATTAAAATAAATAAAACAAGGCCAGGCGTGGTGGCTCACGCCTGTAATCCCAGCACTTTGGGAGGCCGAGGTGGGTAGATCGCCTGAGGTCAGGAGTTGGAGACCAGCCTGGCCAACATAGTGAAACCCCGTCTCTACTAAAAATACAAAAAAATTAGCTGGGCGTAGTGGTAGGCCCCTGTAATCCCAGCTACTCTGGAGCCTGAGCGAGGCAGGAGAATCGCTTGAACCCGGGAGGTGGAGGTTGCAGTGAGCCGAGATCATGCCATTGCACTCCAGTCTGGGCAACAGGAGCAAAACTCTGTCTCGAAATAAATAATAAAACTTAAATAAATTAATTAAATTAAATAAAAGCCATGCACAGCCAGTGGTGAGAGTGTGTCATCTATGAGGTATAATCACTATGGGCACAGGAGTGGAGCGAGGTAGATAATGCTAAAATTTCTCTATTAACTTGGACACTAGATGACTCACGAATCCTCTTTTGGGAAGCATGCATGTACTATACAGCCTCAAACATATTTAGAATGATTGATTCCAGAAGCTGAAAGGTCTTGTAAATAATGCCCATGTAGACTTTAAATCATGGCTTATGCGAGATGGATCACAATGGGAATTTAAGACCTTAGACACAATCACCCTGGGACATACAATAAGAAAAATTGAGTTTTAGGCCTAATGAAGAAAGAACAACAAACATTTGAGAAGATTTTTTACTTTTTATATCAAATGTGTCTGTGTACTTCCATGAACATAAATAAGTTGACCTTTTTTTTTTAATGAATGTATTATTTCTGAACAAAACATTTATTTTAATCAACCTACATTAAGATTTATACATGGCCAGGTACTGTGGCTCATGCCTGTAATCCCAGCACTTTGGGAGGCCAAAGCGGGCAGATTGCTTGAGCTCAGGAGTTTGAGACCAGCCTGGGCAACATGGTGAAACCCTGTCTCTATAAAAAATACAAAAATTAGGCCAGGTGTGGTGGCGTGTACCTGTAGTTCCAGCTACTCGAGAGGCTGAGGTGGGAGGATCACTGAAGCCTGGAAGGCAGAGGTTGAAATTAGCAAAGATCATGCCACTGCACTTCAGCCTGAGCGACAGAGGAGACCCTGTCTCAAAATAAATAAATAAAATGCAATTTAAAAATATAAATTTATGCATAAGCTAGGAAAAGTCCAAGAGAGGCTACCACTAAAGCAGCATATCAGAAGTCTTCAAACTAAGTTCCCCTCAAAATGTATATTTAAAAATAGTTGATGGCTGGGTGCGGTGGCTTATGCCTGTAATCCCAGCACTTTGACAGGCCGAGATGGGAGGATCATTTGACATCAGGAGTTCAAGACCAGCCTGAACAATGTGGTGAAACCTCATCTCTACTAAAATAGTAAAACTTGGGCCAGGCACAATGGCTCATGGCTGTAATCCCAGCACTTTGGGAGGCTGAGGCGGGCGGATCACTGGAGGCCAGGAGTTCGAGACCAGCCTAGCCAACATGGTGAAACCCCGTCTCTACTAAAAATACAAAAATAAGCCGGGTGTGGTGGCATACACCTGTAATCTAAGCTACTTGGGAGACTGAGGCAGGAGAATCGCTTGAACCTGTGAGGCAGAGGTTGCAGTGAGGTGAGATGGTGCCACTGCACTCCAGCCTAGGCAACAGAGCAAGACTCCGTCTCAGAAAAAAAGAAAATAGTAAAAATTAGCTAGGCATGGTGGTGAACGCCTGTAATTTCAGCTACTCATGAGGCTGAGGCAGGAGAATCACTTGAACCTGGGTGGCGGTGGTCGCAGTGAGCCAAGATCATGCCACTGCACTCCAGCCTGGGCAACACAGTGATACTCTGTCTCAAAAATACAAGAAAAGGTAATAAATTATGGTTACTGTTTCTTGATAAACTCATTTTTTTTAACACTTTGCTAGTAGCTCATTTTTCCCAACAATGTATGAAATGTGAATTATTAATCTTAATTTTGCATAGATGTGGCTCAGAGACCTTACGCACATCCCAGTGTTATATGGCCACAAATAATTGGAGCAGGCATTTGAATCCAGATCTGTCTGAAATGTAGATTTTCTCACGTGTTTTTAGTGGCTTCTAAAATAGCTATAATTGATTACTTATATAATCTTGCTTCTGTAAAGATAATAGCATTGTAACTTTCTAATGTGCTGCCATGTGTAAGATAGCAAAACCTGTCTTAAAGATGTATTCTATTTTAAAATTGATATCCTTTTTTCGAGTTCCTTCGAAGATGGATTATTCACAGGAACAAAAAATTTTTTTAATGAGAGATAAATTGTTTAATTTTAGGTTCAGCAGTTAAACAAGCTTTTTGTGGTTTGGTGGCAGTTTTCTGCCTTGGCATTACAAGGTTTCCTCTTGCCAACAATCATAGCATTTGTTAGACTTAGATAAATGTGTTCAAACAGCTTTTCTCTGCTTGAAGATGCCTGGCTCTGTTTTTTTTGTTGTTTGTTTTTTTTTTTAAAGACATTTCTAAAGCCTATGGTTAGCCTCTCTATCTGGGCAAGAGAAAAAGTGTGAAAGTCTCATTTATGCTGGAAAATAGGGTAGAGTTGAGAGTGATGGTTACAAGCATTTTAACTTTACATCTACAAGAATGTGGTACAGATTAAGTTCTTGATAATCATGTTGTATATTTAAAAACATCTGTAGATGATTTTATGTAGAATGGAAATTTTAACATTTTATTTGTGTTTATTTCTTTGATGAGGTAGCAGAGACAGGAGTTTGCTGTGTTGATCAGGCTGGAGTGCAATGTGACAATCATGGCTCACTGCAGCCTCGATCTCCCAGGCTCCCGCAATTCTCCCACCTCAGCCTCCCTAGTAGCTGGGACTACAGGTGCCTACCACCACGTTCAGCTAATTTTTAAATTTTTTTGTAGAGGCGGGCTCTCACTATGTTGCTCAGGTTGGTCTCGGCCTCCCAAAGTGCTAGGATTACAGGCGTGAGCCACCATGCCTGGCCTGTGTTTCTTAATATGATAATTTTGTTGAACAAGTAATACATTGATATGGTTCAAAATGCTAAAATTACAAATTATACATAGTAAAAAAAGAAATCTGTCTTCTAGGTAGATACTCCGTTGTCCTCTGTAGGGAGAATTGGAGTTTACTAGTTTCTTGGTTGTCATTCTGTGCATTTATAAACAGTTGCATATTTTTTTCCTTATTTTTACTAGCATATTATGTATACTGGTTTATACTTTGCATTTCCCATGTAATATAGAATCTTGGGAGATTTTTCTGTACTGTAACATAAAAGAGCTTCCTTGAAAGATATTCTTAAAATAGCATATTCCATTAAATATTCTATAAAATACTGTTGTGAATATTTGTACCACTGTTAATTAATTAATTAATTAATGTATTTATTTAGAGATGAATTCTCGCTCTGCTGCCCAGGCTGGAGTACAGTGGCACCATATCGGCTCACTGCAACCCCCACCTCCCAAATCTGTGATCTCTGTTCATATTTGCTTACTTTTCTGTTAGATTGTTGATCCATCCTCTTACTGATTTATAGAAACCCTTTGTTAGGTTCATTAGCTCATTGAGGTGTGAGTTAAATGTACCCAGATTTATAAATTTTAAAAGAGGAATTTACAAAAGTCCTCCAAGTCTTGCTTTGAGTTAATGGTTAGAGCTGTGAAAACCTAATTAAGTCATTTCATACAATGTTCTCTCATGAGAAAAGCCAAAGTTTGTTTAAAATTTAAAATTTACCATTTTAATCATTTTAAGTATATAGTTAAGTGGCATTAAATACATTCACAATATTGTATAACCACCGCCACTATCTGTTTCCAGAACTTTTTCATCACCCAAACATTACAACTCTATAACCATTAGGTAATAACTACTCATTTCCTTCCTGACTCCCAGCCCCTGGTAACCACTACTCTGCTTTCTGTCTCTATGATTTCCCTACTCTAGATACTTCATATAAGTGGGATTACACAATATTTTTCCTTTCTTCTGTGGCTTATTTCACTTAGCATAATGTTTTCAAGGCTCATCCATATTGTAAGCATATGGAGGAATAATCTATTAGAATATTTTTATGTAGCATATTATTTACATATAATATTCCGTATGGAGGAATAATATTCAATTGTGTGTGTACACCACATTTTATCCACTCATCTGGCGAAAAATAATTTGGGGCTAGGCACGGTAGCTCACGTCTCTAATCCCAGCACGTTGGGAAGCTGAGGTGGGTGGATTCCCTGAGCCCAGGAGTTCAGGACCAGCCTGGGCAACATGGTGAGACCCCATGTCTATAAAAAATTTAAAAATTAGCTGAATGTGGTGCTGTGCACCTGTAGTTCCAGCTACTCAGGAGGCTGAGATGAGAGGATCACCATGAGCTTAGGAGACGGAGGTTGCAGTGAGCTGAGATTGCACCATGCACTCCAACCTGGGCAACAGAGACCCTGTCTCAAAAAAACAGTTGATGAACACACACATATTTAAAAAAAAAAAAAAAAGATGGACGGGGCTTGGTGGCTTACGTCTGTAATCCCAGCACTTGGGAGGCTGAGGCAGGTGGATCACCTGAGGTCAGGAGTTCGAGACCAGCCTGACCAACATGGTGAAACCCCATCTCTACTAAAAATATAAAAATTAGTTGGGCATGGTGATAGGCGCCTGTAATCTCAGCTACTCGGGAGACTGAGGCAGGAGAATTGCTTGAGCCCAGGAGGCAAAGGTTGCAGTGAGCTGAGACCACGCCATTGCATTCCAGCCTGGGCAACAAGAGCAAGACTCTATCTCAATAAAAAAGATAATTTGTGTTATTTCCCTCCCTTGGCTGTTGTGAATAATGCTGCCGTGAACACTGGCATACATACTGTTTGAGTCTCTCTTTCCAGTACTTTTGGGTGTTTACATAAGAGTGGAATTGCTGAGTCCTATGGTAATTCTGTGTTCGGCTTTCTTTTTGAGATGGAGTCTCGCTCTGTCACCCAGGCTGGAGTGCAGTGGTACGATCTGGGCTCACTGAAGTCTCTGCCTCCTGGGTTCAAGCGATTCTCATGCCTCAGCCTCCTGAGTAGCTGGGATTACAGGCGTGTGCCATCAAGCCCAGCTAATTTTGTATTTTTAGTAAAAACGGGGTTTCACCATGTTGGCCAGGCTGGTCTCAATCTTCTGACCTTAGGTCACCCGCCCTCCTCAGCCTCCCAAAGCGCTGGGATTACAGGCGTGAGCCACCGAGGCCAGCCTCCATGTTCAACTTTTTGAGGAACTACTGAATTTTTTTTTTATCCTACAGCAGTCACACCATTTTACATTTACAATGTATAAGGCTTTCAGTTTCTTTATACCCTTGCCAACACATGTTATTTTCCATTTTTAAAATAATAGCCATTCTACTGGGTATTAAGTGATATCTCATTATAATTTTGATTTGCATTTCTCTACTGACTAATGATGTTGAGCATCTTTTCATGTGCCTGTTGTCCATTTGTATATTTGCTTGTCTATCCAAATCCTTTATTCTTTTTTTTTTTTTTTTTTTTTTTTGAGACAGAGTCTGGTTCTGTCACCCAGGCTGGAGTATAGTGGTGTGATCTCGGCTCACTGCAGCCTCCACCTCCCGAGTTCAAGCGATTCTCCTGTCTCAGCCTCCCAAGTAGCTGGGATTACAGGAGCACACCACCATGCCTGGCTAATTTTTTGTATCTTTATTAGCGATGGGGTTTTGCCATGTTGGCCAGGCTGGTCTCGAACTCCTGACCTCAGGTGAGCCACCCGCCGCAGCCTCCCCAAGTGCAGGGATTACAGGCATGAGCCACCACGCCCGGCTTAGTTTTCAATGTAGAAATCTTATACCTCTTTGATTAATTCCTAAGTATTTTATTATTATTATTATTATTTTTTTTTTTTTTTTTTTTTTTTTGAGACGGAGTCTCGCTGTGTCTCCCAGGCTGGAGTGCAGTGGCGTGATCTCGGCTCACTGCAAGCTCCGCCCCCTGGGTTCACGCCATTCTCCCGACTCAGCCTCCCAAGTAGCTGGGACTACAGGCGCCCGCTACCACGCCCGGCTAATTTTTTTGTATTTTTAGTAGAGACGGGGTTTCACTGTGTTAGCCAGGATAGTCTCGATCTCCTGACCTTGTGATCCACCCGCCTCGGCCTCCCAAAGTGCTGGGATTACAGGCTTGAGCCACCGCGCCCGGCCACGTATTTTATTATTTTTGATGCTACTGTAAATATAATTGTTTTTCTTACGGTCAGGCGTGGGGGCTCACACTTGTAATCCCAGTACTTTGGGAGGCCGAGGCAGGCGGATCACCTGAGGTCAGGAGTTCAAGACCAGCCTGGCTAACATGGGCCCGCCTGGCCAACATGGGGAAACCCTGTCTCTACTAAAAATACAAAAATTAGCTGGGCGTGGTGGCATATGCTTGTAATCGCAGCCTATTCGGGGGGCTGAGGCAGGAGAATCGCTTGAACCCGGAGGCGGAGATTGCAGTGAACCGAGATCATGGCACTGCACTCCAGCCTGAGACTCCGTCTCAAAAACAGACAAACGAAAAGAAAAAAAAAACCCAAAAACAAGACTTGTTTTCTTGGACCTTTTATTCCAAGTATATAGAAGTACAACTGAATATTGTGTGTTGATTCTATATTTTGCAACTTTGATGACTTTGTTAGTGCTAACATTTTTTTGTTTGTGTGGATTCTTTAGAGTTTTATATTTATACTATCATGCCATTCGTGAACAGAGATAATTTTATTTCTTCCTTTTTAATTTGGATGGCCTTTATTTATTTGTTTGTTTATTTTTCTAACCTAATTGCTCTGGCTAGAACTTCTAGTGGTAGGCTGGTAGAAGTGGTGAAAGAGTGAGCATCTTTGCTTTGTGATCTTAGGGGGAAAACTTTTGTTCTTTGTTGATAATGACAGGAACTAAGGGTTTTTCATATATGGCCTTTTTCATATTGAGGAAATTCCTTCTATTCTTCGTTTATTGAATGTTTTCATCTTGAAAGAGCATTGAATTTTGATAAATGGGTTGGGCGCGGTGGCTCACACCTGTGATACCAGCACTTTGGGAGGGTGAGGCAGGCAGATAGCTAGAACCCAGGAGGGGGAGGCTGCAGTGAGCCGTGATTGGGATGCCACTGTACTCCAGCCTGGGCAACAGAGTGAGACCCTGTCTCGAAAAAGAGTTCTTTCCCTGCCACTGCCAAGTCAAGTGGAGGCAGAGGCTTGGGTGTGTTCACGATTCGACTTCACCCGTAGACCACCACCATGGCCAAGGAAGGCGTTGTTGCTGGAGGTGTAGTGGATGTTAATACTGCTTTACAAAAGGTGTTGAAGACTGTTCTCACCCATGATGGCCTGGCACGTGGAATTCGCGAAGCTGCTGAAGCGTCAGGCCCATCTTTTGTGTGTTTGCATCCAACTGTGATGAGCCTATGTCAAGTTCATAAAGGTTCTTTGTGCTGAACACCAAATCAACCTAATTAAGGTTGATGGCAAGAAACTAGGGGGAATAGTTAGGTCTCTGTAAAATTGATAGAAAGGGAAAACCCCATAAAGTGGTTGGTTGTAGTTGCGTAGTAGTTGAAGGGTACTTCAAATGCAAGAAATGAACAAATAGAACTCTGGCTTACCCCCCTCTCCCCCAACACACACACACACACACACACACACACACACACACACACACACACACACACACTCACAGTCACACAATCTGGCACGATGGTTCAATCCTGTAGTCCTAGCACTTTGGGAGGCTGAGGTGGGCAGACTGCTTGAGCCCTAGAGTTCAAGTCCAGCCTGGGCAACATGATGAAATCCCATCTCTGCTAAGAATACAAAAAATTAGCCAGGTGCTGTGGTCCCAGATACTTGGGAAGCTGAAGTGGGAGGATTGCTTGAGCCTGGGAGGTAGAGGCTGCAGTGAGCCATTATTGTGCCACTGCACACCAGCCTTGGTGACAGAGTGAGACCTTGTCTCAAAAAAAATTTTTTTTACAAATGCTTTTCTGCATCTGTTGAGATGATCATGTGGTTTTTAAATTAATTTTTGTAGAGGCAGGGTCTTGCCATGTTGCCCATGCTGATCAGGAATATGGGTTTTTTGTTGTTGTTGTTGTTGTTCAATTAATTTGACATATTACTTTAATTGATTTTCACTTGTTGAATCATCCTTGCATTCTGGGAATAAAACTCCCTTGGTCTTAATGTATTGTCCTTTTAATATGCTGCTGAATTGTGTTAGTGTTTTGTTGATTTTTGCATCTATGTGAATAAAGAATATTCTGTAGTTTTGTTTCTTTCTTTCTTTTTTTTTTTGAGATGGAGTCTTGCTCTGTTGCCCAGGCTGGAATGCAGCGGTACAATCTCGGCTCACTGCAACCTCTGCCTCCCCAGTTCAAGCAAATCTTCTGCTTTAGCCTCCCGAGTAGCTGGGACTACAAGCGCGCACCACCGTGCCCAGCTAATTTTTTTGTAATTTTAGTAGAGATGGGGTTTCACCATATTGGCTGGGCTGGTCTCGAACTCCTGACCTCGTGATCCACCCACCTTGGCCTCCCAAAGTGTTAGGATTACAGGTGTGAGCCACTACATGCAGCCTTTTCTTATAGTATGTTTTTCCGGCTTTGGTGTCAGAGTAAATTCTGGCTTCATAATGAGTTAGGAAGTGTTTCCTCCTCCTTAATTTTTTGTAAGAGTTTCAAAAGAATTGAAACTCTTTTTTCTTTGTTTTTGAGATGGAGTCTCGCTCTGTCGCCAGGCTGGAGTGCAGTGGCGCGATCTCAGTTCACTGCAACCTCTGCCTCCTGGGTTCACGCCATTCTCCTGCCTCAACCTCCCAAGTAGCTGGGATTATAGGCACTCGCCACCACGCCCAGCTAATTTTTGTATTTTTAGTAGAGACGGGGTTTCACCATGTTGGCCAGGATGGTCTCGATCTCGTGACGTTGTGATCCTCCTGCCTCAGCCTCCCAAAGTGCTGGGATTACAGGCGTGAGCCACTGTGCCCAGCTGAAACTCTTCTTCTCTAAATGTTTGTTGTTGTTGTTTGAGTCGGAGTCTCGCCCTGTTGCCCAGTCTGGAGTGCAATGGCATGATCTCGGCTCACTGCAGCCTCCACCTCCTGGGTTCAAGCAATTCTCCTGCCTCAGCTTCCTGAGTAGCTGGGATTACAGGCACCTACCACACGCCCAGCTAATTTTTGTGTTTTTGGTAGAGACAGGGTTTCACCATGCTGGCCAGGCTGGTCTCGAACTCCTGACCTCAGGTGATCCACCCGCCTTGGCCTCCCAAAGTGCTGAGATTACAGGCGTGAGACAGCGTGCCCGGCCCACTTTTGTAAATGTTTGGTCAAAGTTTTTGTGATCAGGAGAGATGAATGAGGTATATTTTGGAGCTCACAAAAGTGCTTCAAGGAACTAGAAGGATTTCTGAAGCACTACAAGTTTCTGTAAAGCACAATCTGAAAGTACCACTTAATTCATCCACTCACAAAAGCTCCCGTAGTGTGTGTTGGCCTCTTGCTTTGTTCCTGGGCTGCTTTCTTATGATTTTTATGCTGCTCTACCTGTAATCACACGTTCTATACCTTCAAGTCTGTTTTGGAGGATTCAATTGTGGCGATTGGGAACCCCCCAAAAAGAATATTTTGATATTTTCAGTCTTTAAAATACTTCACGCACACTGTAATCTTTAAATCACCTCTGAGAACTAGGTGAGTGATCTCAAATTAAATAATAAACAAGCTTAAGTCAGAAAAATTTTGCTTAAGCAAAGGATTTCTGGATTTTGTTTTGTTTTGACCCTTAGGGTGTATTTTGTACAGATTGGCTCTTCCTTTGTTTTTCTTCTTTTATCTGCTTAAAATGATACTATTAGTATCATTTTAGTTAGTGTTCATAGAGACTACATGCAGATTTTTCCCTTCTAAGAAGGTTAGGTCCTTTTGCTTGAAGTTGTACAACAGAGGCCAAGAATAATTCCTTACAGGCAAAAAGATGAGAGTTTGCCTATTTCGTTATTGTGTTTTAGACTCTTGGGGCATCTGAATGCTTTAGCCAGTACTGCAGAACTGACCAGTGGTGACTCTTCTTTTGTGTAGTGACTTTCCTTTTGTTTTTTTTTTTTTTGAGACGGAGTCTCCCTGTCGCCCAGGCTGGAGTGCAGTGGCCGGATCTCAGCTCACTGCAAGCTCCGCCTCCCGGGTTTACACCATTCTCCTGCCTCAGCCTCCGGAGTAGCTGGGACTACAGGCGCCCGCCACCTCGCCCGGTTAGTTTTTTGTATTTTTTAGTAGAGACGGGGTTTCACCATGTTAGCCAGGATGGTCTCGATCTCCTGACCTCGTGATCCGCCCGTCTCGGCCTCCCAAAGTGCTGGGATTACAGGCTTGACAAGCCACTGCGCCCGGCCTGTGTGACTTTCAAACATTTTTGACAACTGCGTACAATAAAAAACAAAGTTTATGTTGTGACCCAGTACACAAAAAATATATACATATGCAGCTAGTGTTAAAGTCTCACAAACCAATTCTTAACCTTTATTAGAGGAAACGCAGCCTGCCATCTTCTATTTTGTTCTATTTTTTTTTCTTTTTTTTTTTTTCTTTTTTTTTTTCTTTTTTTGAGATGGAGTCTCGCTCTGTCACGCAGGCTGGAGTGCAGTGGTGCGATCTCGGCTCACTGCAAGCTCCACCTCCCAGGTTCACGCCATTCTCCTGCCTCAGCCTCCTGAGTAGCTAGGACTACAGGCCCTGCTGCCACGCCCAGCTAATTTTTTTTGTATTTTTAGTAGAGACAGGGTTTCACCTTGTTAGCCAGGATAGTCTCAATGTCCTGACCTCGTGATCCGCTCGTCTCAGCCTCCCAAAGTGCTGGGATTACAGGCGTGAGCTACCGCGCCTGGCCTATTTCTTTCTCTTTTTTAAAATACTAGTTTCAACTTGAATTGATTTCATAAATTTCTGATGGATGTGAACTTTAGTTTAAAAAATACTCCTCCAGCCGGGTGTAGTGGCTCACACCTGTAATCCTAGCACTTTGGGAGGCTTAGGTGGGCAGATCACCTGAGGCCAAGAGTTTGAGACCAACCCGTCCAACATGGTTGAAACTCCATCTCTACTAAAAATACGAAAACTAGCCAGGCGCAGTGGCAGGTGCCTGTAGTCCCAGCTACTAGGGAGGCTGAGGCAGGAGAATCACTTGAACCCGGAGGCAGAGGTTGCAGTGAGCAGAAATTGTGCCACTGCACTCCAGCCTGGGTGACAGAGTGAAGACTCCATCTCAAAAAATAAAAATACTCCTTCATGACTCAGATTTGTCTGTACATACAGTTTTCTGGGCTGCTACCTGTAGAGATTTTGATTTTGTGGGTTTGAGTTTATATTTTTATAAAGCATTCAGGAGTTTATATTTTTATCAGTTGCCCAGATAATTCTGATGTAGCCTTAGCCAAGTGTTTGGGAACTACTAATAGATATAATGTAATAAAAACTAGTTTATTTAAAGCTAAATTTATCCCTTAAAACCACTGAAAACCATAATTGTAACTCTTAAAGTTATTGCCCTTCAAATTTTTAAAAAATCATCTTAGTACCTAAGCTGTCTGAACTCCAATATTTATATCATCTAGTAAAATGTGGAGAGCCATTTTATGCAGTGATTGACAAGTAAAAGTTAAATTTCTTTTGCTTATAGAAAAAAAACAGGCTGGACACTGTAGTAGATTAAGTTTACCCTCTGGTTTGTTCCATTCAGTAGTGATGTTGTCTTCTTTGACACAGACCAATTTATATCTGACTTGGAACACCAGCCATCAGGTTCAGCAGAGAAATGGCCTAACCACAGTGTGCTCTCATGTCCAGCTCCTTTCTGGAGAATCTAGAGGGTGAGTGTTGATTGAAATGTGTCATTGTTTTTGTGCCCAAGTCTGGTATTTGCATGCAGTGGCTGGATTTGCATGTGCTACAGAGGAGGGGGTATGCACGGGCACTTTCTAGTAGGCCCACTCATTATCTTTGGAACTACACTTTGACTCTGCCTTTTAAACTTAACCACGCTCAGGCTCTTACACTTGTTCTTATGATTTTATTATTGAATGAAAGGCAAGTGTTGACTTAGATTTATTAGACCAAAGCAGAAAGAGGTTCCATATCTGTGAATTCTATGGTTTGGGTGCTGAGTAAATTTGGTTGCTGATCAGGTTTGTAAGCCTACTCATTCCTGGGTCAAGTACTCTTAGGTTTTGATGTGAATGAAATCAGGAAATTTTGTCCATTTTTCAGAGGCAACCCAGAATATTTATCCCTAGCCTGCCCTGTGGGCCCATGTTTGCACTTCTGGTAGTTCTCTGGGGCTCTACTTGGAAGGAAGCTGTAGCACTAGAGCCAGTTAGTCTGTGTCTAGGCTTAGGCTTCTAGACTCAGCAGCCAAGGAGGAACGAAGCTATTCCTTGCTGTCATGTTGGCTCCTTTCTTCAAATACTGTCAAAGCCACTTAAGAAAATATGTGAGGCCGGGCGCGGTGGCTCACGCCTGTAATCCCTGCACTTTGGGAGGCCGCGGCGGGCGGATCACGAGGTCAGGAGATCGAGACCATCCTGGCTAACACGGTGAAACCCCGTCTCTACTAAAATACAAAAAATTAGCCGGGCGCGGTGGCGGGCGCCTGTAGTCCCAGCTACTGGGGAGGCTGAGGCAGGAGAATGGCGCGAACCCGGGAGGCGGAGCTTGCAGTGAGCCGAGATGGTGCCACTGCACTCCAGCCTGGGCGACAGAGTGAAGACTCCGCCTCAAAAAAAAAAAAAAAAAAAAAAGAAAATATGTGATAGAAATTATAAATATAAGGGCCGGGCGCGGTGGCTCAAGCCTGTAATCCCAGCACTTTGGGAGGCCGAGACGGGCGAATCACAAGGTCAGGAGATCGAGACCATCCTGGCTAACATGGTGAAACCGCGTCTCTACTAAAAAAAAAATGCAAAAAAAAAAAAAAAAAAAAGAAATTATAAATATACAGATTATAACTTCCTAAATGCCATTTGAATTTTATTTTAAAATGAATTTGGATTTGGAAGGGGCCTTGGAAATCATGTTCACTACCCAAACCTTTATATTTAGGTTTCTGCAGCCTCCTGATGACTTATCAGGCAAGATACCAAAACCCTGGCTTCTCCCAGAGCTGGGCCTACCCTGGTCTCACATCATTCTTGTCCAGCCATGAGAGGAGTGGTAACTTAATTCCTGCATTGAATGTATATAACACTCTCAGGAGAGTTATAACCAGAGGATTTAAAATAATTTCCTCATATTAGGGGTGAGAAAATAAGTTGCAGAAAGATTAGTTAAGTCACCCGAGTCACATCCCAGCTAAACTAAGACTAAAACTTACTTCTTCCAGTGTTTAGCCCAGTGTGCTTCCCATGTGTGAAACAACAAGTTGGTCACTGATAATCTTGGTATGAAGGAAATATTTCTGTGAAGTGAAGGGATCAATGGATGACCGAGTGAATAAGGGTGACAACA
The DNA here is from genome assembly GCF_049350105.2 of Macaca mulatta. Lineage (NCBI taxonomy): Eukaryota > Metazoa > Chordata > Mammalia > Primates > Cercopithecidae > Macaca > Macaca mulatta. The sequence goes on from NC_133425.1 coordinate 63,797,588, forward strand.
TAGAAGAAACAGCAGTGTGGTAGACAACTCCTTTAAGATGTTAAGCCATGAAAGAAAGAATTAGATACAGAGGGGAATGTGGGGTCCAGTGATTTTATTTGTTTGCTTGCTTGCTTGCTTGCTTGCTTTTTTGAGATAGAGAGATTTACACTTTTTTTTTTTTTTCTTTTGAGATGGAGTCTCCCTCTGTCACCCAGGCTGGAGTACAGTGGCATGATCTTGGCTCACTGCAAGCTCCACCTCCCGGGTTGATGCCTTTCTCCTGCCTCAGGCTCCCGAGTAGCTGGGACTACAGGCGCCCGCCTCCATGCCCGGCTAACTTTTTATATTTTTAGTAGAGATGGGGTTTTACCGTGTTAGCCAGGATGGTCTTGATTTCCTGACCTCGTGATCCGCCCGCCTCAGCCTCCCAAAGTGCTGGGATTACGGGCGTGAGCCACCGCACCCGGCTGTGATTTACACATATTAAGTGCTGATGAGAAGGATCTGGGGAGATGAGTTGATAGGGACAAAGAAGTGAAGAAAATTGATGCAGCAAGGTGTTCAAGGGGATCCAGAGCACAGGTAGTGGAATGGATCCTGTGGATTTTTGGGTCTGGAGCTCAGGTTTGGCCCTTAGAGGTAGTAGATTTGGGAGTCAACAGTGGACAAGATTATTCAGAGGAAAATGTACAAAATGAGAAAACAAAATAGGGATGAGGATTCTTCTGATAATTTTGAAATGCTTCTGAGTCCCCACATCTTAAGCCAAATTGAGAGAAGTTTTATTTTTTCACATTTCAGCTTTTGCTGATAGAAGAGTACATGCTGATACTTGAATATACTTTCAAGTACCTGTGTACTGTTTACTCAGCTGGAGATTTAATGTTTGTCTTTGTAGAATGTTTTCAGTTAAAAACATTCCTAGAGGAAAGATTGTTATGACACTGATTATAGCATCACACATAGAAGAGGTTTCCTTTTTTTTTTTTTTTCTTGAGAGAGTCTCGCTCTGTCACCCAGGCTGGAGTGCATTGGCACCATCCATACTGGCTCACTGCAACCTCTGCCTCCCAGGTTCAAGCAATTCTCCTGCCTCAGCCTCCCAAGTAGCTAAAATTACAGGCACCTGCCACCACACCTGGCTAATTTTTTTTTGTATTTTTAATAGAGATGGGGTTTCACCATGTTGGCCAGGCTGGTTTTAAACTCCTGACCTCAAGTGATCCGCCAACCTTGGCCTCCCAAAGTGCTAGGATTACAAGCGTGAGCTACCACACCTGGCCAAGAAGAGATTTCTTAAAAAGGAAGAAGTCTTAAAAGGACTAATTTTCCCCCTCAATCCATTGGGTGGGGTGGGGGGAAGGTATAATAATTTTCCTTTACTAGTATTAGAGCTAATGTTAAAAGTGAATCTCTGATCTATTGCTGGTGAAATTTTTTATATAAAAAAAGTAAAGGATATCTTCAAATCATTGTGCATGTGTTTTTAATCTGTCCAATGGTAGGAAGCTGTCTAGAATTCAGGGTGAAATTTAAGATAACTTAGTTAAAAATCTATCAGTCCACCCCATTGTATGAGGTAAAAAGAAGAAAAAAAATAATTAGGCTTGGATGCAGTAGCTCATGCCTGTAATCCCAACACTTTGGGAGGCCGAGGCAGGTGACTGCTCGAGCCCAGGAGTTTGAGACCAGCCTGGGCAACATGGCAAAACCCCATCTTTACAAAAAAAATACAAAAATTAGCTGGGCATGGTGGCTTATGCCTATAGTCCCAGCTACTCGGGAGGTTGAGGCAGGAGGATCCCTTGAGCATGGGAGGTGAGGTTGCAGTGAGGCAGGATCACGCCAGTTCACTCCAGCCTTCGAGATCACGCCACTGCACTCCAGCCTGGGCAACAGAGCAAGACTCTAGTCTCTGTCTCAAAAAAAAAAAAAAAAAAAAAATCTGGCATAAAAGAGCTCAAGCTGATTTTCTTGCTTACAATACTTATTCTTCCTGTGTTATAATTATGGTGGTAAGTTTTATTTTTGTTAGTAGTATTAGCTAAGTTAGTATAATGGAGATCTCAAAGAAATTTCCACATAGGAAATTTCTCTCACACCTCGTGGTAATTCAGAGATCAAGATTCCTTGGCCGGGCGCGGTGGCTCAAGCCTGTAATCCCAGCACTTTGGGAGGCCGAGATGGGTGGATCATGAGGTCAGGAGATCGAGACCATCCTGGCGAACACGGTGAAACCCCATCTCTACTAAAAAATACAAAAAACTAGCCGGGCGAGGTGGCGGGCGCCTGTAGTCCCAGCTACTCAGGAGGCTGAGGCAGGAGAATGGCGTGAACCCAGGAGGCGGAGCTTGCAGTGAGCTGAGATCCGGCCACTGCACTCCAGCCTGGGCGACAGAGCGAGACTCCGTCTCAAAAAAAAAAAAAAAAAAAAAAAAGATTCCTTTCAGTTTGTTGTTCCTCTTTCTCCTTAGGTTTTGTCAAAGCAGAGAAACCACTTAGTCATGACTGAGTCTTAGCCCCAGGAAGGGATGGGAAAAGGGGAGGAACAAAGAAGCCAAGGAAGTGATGAGGAAGATACATACGTCACTTTTGTTCACATTTCATTAAAGAAAACGAATTACATGGGCCATACCTAGCTACAATGGGGAAGCCAAGAAATATACTCTGTAGCTGGATGCCAGTGTGACTAACTAAACCTCAATTACCGTGGAAGAATGAATTAAGATAATTAGCAGCCTATCATAGATACCTTCTAAATTTTCAGGAACTTATTTCTGTCTGTAGCTTGAAAAGTCAAATTAATGTTTTTTTGGTTTTTCCCTTTTTTTTGTTTTATTTGGAGACAGGATCTCGCACTGTTGCCTAGGCTTGAGTGCAGTGGTGCGCGATCATAGCTTGCTGCAGCCTGGAACTCACTGGGTTCAAGTGATCCTCCTGCTTCAACCTCCCAAAGTGCTGGGATTACAAGCATGAGCCACCACACCTAGCCAAATTAATCAGATTTTGAAAATTCCAAATTAATTCCTCAACTCATGCCATAAATAGGTGAATTCAGTTCAGACATGGTGGCTCTCGCCTATTATCTCAGCATTTGAAAGGCTGAGGCAGACAGATGACTTGAGTTCAGGAGTTTGAGACCAGCGTGGGCAACATGGCAAAACCCTGTCTCTACAAAAAATTTAAGAAAAAATTAGCCGGTTGTGGTGCTGCTTATGTTGCAGGTTGCAGTGAGCCAAGATCGTGCCACTGCACTCAAGCCTGTGCGACAGAATGAGACCCTCAAAAAAAAAAAAAGGTGAATTCAGTATTTCCTGTATTTAGTTTAGATGTTGCTTTTATAACAATTGCATACATGTAGGCTTCATTTTAAAAAAAACATTTAATCTTTATTTTATAAAAACAACATCTCGGCTGGGCACAGTGATTCATGCCTGTAATGCCAGTGCTTTAGGAGGCTGAGGCGAGGTGGGAGGATCAGTTGAGGCCAGAAGTCCAAGACCAGCCTGGGCAACATAATAGGACCCTGTCTCTATCCTCCCCAAAAATAAATTAGCTGGGCCGGGAGCGGTGGCTCACGCCTGTAATCCCAGCACTTTGGGAGGCTGAGATGGGCGAATCACAAGATCAGGAGTTTGAGACCAGCCTGAACGTGGTGAAACCCTGCCTCTACTAAAATACAAAAAAGATTAGCTGGGCATGGTGGCAGGTACCTGTAATCCCAGCTACTCAGGAGGCTGAGGCGGGAGAATTGCTTGAACCCGGGAGGTGGAGGTTGCAGTGAGCTGAGATCATGCCACTGCACTCCAGCCTGGGCGACAGAGCAAGACTCCATCTCAAAAAAAATAAAATAAATTAGCTGGGCATGGTGGCACATGCCTGCAGTCTCAGCTACTTGGGGCAGGGGTATGAAGCAGGAGGATCACTTGAGCCTAGGAGATCACAGCTGTAGTGAGCTATGATCACACCACTTCACTCTAGCCTGGGTGGCAGGCTAAGACACTCTCTCCTAAAATAATAATAGTAATAATAATAATAAAATAACACCTTCACAAAATTGTTTACCCAGGGAATGAATACCTTTAATCTTCTGGCTCAGGAAAAGAAAGAAAAGATTAACGTGACCAAACTGGTGAATGTTCATTGTAGCTTCAAGAGGAAATAACATATAAGTGGAGTCTAATAATACCCAAAAATCCTTTACAAAATTGCAAATTAGAAAGGTCCGTTGGGATTTTGTGTATGTGGCAATGTGTATCTACTCCCTTCAAAGAGGGAGTGCCCTGGGTTACCCTACCCCTCTCTACCTGGTTGTGAAGTTCCATACTATATACTTGTCAGTTCTAACTTTGAATTCTTAAGCATGGGAAATAGCTCTAAATAAGAGGCCTGTTGGTACTCAAGCACCTCATTCTTGTGTGTAGAAATAGCATTCCAGTGGACTGCCAATTTGAACATTTCTTGAATAGGAACATTTTTTTCTTACAGCAAACATTATTGATAGCTCTGACTCTACTTTTGTTGTGGTGGCACAGGCAAATTTAGATGTTGAGGTAGTGGAAGTCACAGATGGTGGCTGCCAAAAGTGTGCCAGATCCTGTGACCTACATAACCTGTTAGCACCCTTATTGAGGACTGTTCACTCTTGTTCTAGGCTTTTAATTCACTTTGCTCGTTAAAGGGAGGAAAATGAGGGCCGGGTGCAGTGACTCATGCCTGTAATCCCAGCACTTTGGGAGGCCGAGGTGGGCGGATTACGTGAGGTCAGGAGTTTGAGACCAGTCTGGCCAACATGGCAGAAACCCCGTTTCTACCAAAAATACAAAAATTAGCTGGGTGGGAGGCAGAGGTTACAGTGAACCAAGATCACACCACTGCACTCTAGCCTGGGCGACAGAGTGAGACTCCATCTCAAAAAAAAATTGGGAAGAAAAATGATAAAATTGTACATTAGGGGCATAAACAATTCCTTACACTCTTATCTTAATTTGGTGAAAAAATAGGAAGCCACATCACATACTTAGTGGACTAGGGTTTATTTTTACTTTTTTTTTTTTTTTTTTAAGAGAAAGGCAAATTGTCACGGCCGGGCGGGGTGGCTCACGCCTGTAATCCCAACACTTTGGGAGGCCAGGGCGGGTAGATCACGAGGTCAGGAGATCAAGACCATCCTGGCTAACATGGTGAAACCCCGTCTTTACTAAAAAATATACAAAAAAAAAAAAAAAAAAGCCGGGCATTGTGGTGGGCACCTATAGTCCCAGCTACTCAGGAGGCTGAGGCAGGAGAATGTTGTGAACCCGGGAGGTGGAACTTGCAGTGAGCCGAGATCATGCCACTGCAGTCCAGCCTGGGAGACAGAGCAAGACTGTTTCAAAAAAAAAAAAGAAAAAAAATTGTCCCTTTGTTTGTTGGTCAGGCTATTCTTGAACTCCTGGCCTCAAACAGTCTTCCTGCCTTGGCTCATTCCCATAACAGGCATGATCCATGGCACCTGGCCTGGATTATGGTTTAAATAAATCAGTAAATTCATGCATATATCCATTCAAAATGACTTGAAAAATTAAATTGTAAGCAGTATTTTTAACAACTTAAAAATTGTGCTTATCAAGATTGTTAATGACTTAAATTTACATTACATCATAGATTTGTTTAACATTAATAATTTTGACTTGCTTCATTTGAGACCTATGTTTTGGCCAGTCCCAGCAGGAAGATATCTGAAGAATCTAGAGGTGAGAGCCTGAACCCAGAGCCCTCAGCTCGAGGGAGAAGTGAAGGAGAAGGAAAGCAGAGGACTTGCATGATTAACACTTGGTTCAAGTTATTGCTAAAGGTCTGTGAAAGCACTTTGTTGCAGTTCTGACTCCCTAGCCTAAAATTCATATTCAGTGCTCACCTGTAGCAATTACGTGAACATGATTTTTGTTGTCATTGTTCCAAGTCCCCAAATTGTATTAAAGATTCAGTTGGCAAGTAATTTTATTTAGTACTCAATATATGTAAGCACTAGGGATTCAGGGGAAAACAAGATAGAGAAAGTCTGCCCCATTGGAACTTAAATCTCCTGACTGCTGGTGAATTTATAAATAAGTGAATCCTGTAGTATAATGTATGGTTGCGTATAGTCGGCTTGAGTGCTACTTTGTGGAAAATCTTCTGACTTTAACATAGTCTTAAAATCCTAAACTGTCAGGAACTTTCCAGGTTCCTTCAGCTAAGTAAGGTGAGGCACACCAGGCAAAGGAACAGCAGAGCTTTGATAAGGGGGAGCAGAAATAATAACACAGCATTGAACAAGCTTCTGTTATAAACAATACCACATGCCTATTTTAGAAAATGATGGTTTCATCCTACGTAAGTGTACTTGGTAAGTGGATAGACAGTGCTCGATATCGACCCTCATCGTCAGGAAAATGTAAGCATTGACTTCGTATAAGACATAGAACAGTACCTCAGCTGGGTGCAGTGGCTCACGCCTGTAATCCTAGTACTTTAGGAGGCTGAGGCAGGAGGATCACTTGAGCCCAGGAGTTTGAGACTAGCTTGGGCAACATGGCGAGACCTCGTCTCTGCAGAAAAAAAAAAAAAGTCCAAAAATTAGCCAGTTGTGGGCGTGGTAGCACATGCCTGTAGGCCCAGCTACTCAGGAGGCTGAGGTGGTAAGATCACCTGAGCCCAGGAATTCAAGGCTGCAGTGAGCCGTGATTGTGCCCCCTGCACTCCAGCCTGGGCAACAGAGTGAGTACTCTATTGCCAAAAAAAAAAGAGAGAGAGAAAACACATCATGTGGTTTTTGATGATAAAGCACCATTGTAAATCAGTTTGTAGTTTTAAAACTTGAGCAGTGAGGCCGGGCGCGGTGGCTCAAGCCTGTAATCCCAGCACTTTGGGAGGCCGAGACGGGTGGATCACGAGGTCAGGAGTTCGAGACCATCCTGGCTAACACGGTGAAACCCCGTCTCTACTAAAAAATACAAAAAACTAGCCGGGCGAGGTGGCGGGCGCCTGTAGTCCCGGCTACTCGGGAGGCTGAGGCAGGAGAATGGCGTAAAAACCCGGGAGGCAGAGCTTGCAGTGAGCTGAGATCCGGCCACTGCACTCCAGCCTGGGCGACAGAGCGAGACTCCGTCTCAAAAAGAAAAAAAAAAAAAAAAAAAAAAAAACAAACTTGAGCAGTGAAATACAAATTGTAAAAAGTATTTTTCATAGCAGCCTAGAACATCTTTAAAGTTACCGCCTTTGGAAGTGATAAGTGATAAGAAAAGATGATTTGATTGTGAGCGAGGTGCTTGCTTATATATTTGGCTTTTTGCCACTGCTATAACCCCTGCTTGAAATAGACATTGTGAAAATCAAATGACATGCATTAGTTTTAACATTCTGTGGTCCCCTTCCTACCTACCACCTAATGAACTTTCACTGTGCTTGTTCTAAATAGCTTCCAAGTGATTGTATTGAATTAGGGTCCATTTATTCAGTCATCAGGAATGGATGTTTTCTCAGTGGCAAGGTTCTTGCCTTTTGGGAGCTCATAGCCTATTTGGGAGACATAATGATGAGGAGGAATGTTAGAAGTCATGCACAGAGATTTGTGGGCCATCCTTGTGCTCCGTCTTAGCACAGGACTAGCCTGTAGAACCCCCAGAATCTACATGGAAAACACTGTTCCTTGTATTTTTTGTGGCTTGAAATAACAGGTACCAAGGGCTGCCTTGCCTTCTTATGCTCCCTTTATATTCCCTCTCTGTGTACTATATAAGAGGTATTTTTCCTCTCCATTGTACTGATGAGGAAACTGAAGAGAAAAATATATTACTATGCAAAGCATCCTCACAACTTTTCATTTACAAAGAAGCTATTCCAGTGAGTTATTTTTAGAGTCAGGAGTAAGTTTAGTTTATATTCCATTATTCTTTGCAGCATCCATTATGAATGGTTAATAAATCCTAGCCTGGCAAATTTACTTAAATATTATCTGACAGGTCAGGCACAATGGCTCACACCTGTATTCCCAGCACTGTGGGAAGATTGCTTGAGGCCAGGAGTTACAGATCAGCTTTGGCAAAATAGCAAGACCCTATCTCTACAAAAAAAATTTAAAAATCAGCCAGGTGTGGTGGTGTGTGCCTACAGTCCCAGCTATTAGGTTGGTGCAGAAGTAATCACGGTTCTTGCCATTAGAAGTAATGTTAAAAACCACAGTTACTTTTGTACCAACCGAATACTTGGGAGGCTGAGGTGAGAGGATGGCTTGAGCCCAGGAGTTCGAGTTTGAGCTATGATTGCACCACTGCGCTCCAGTCTGGGTAACAGAGCCAGAGCCTGTCTCTTAAAAAACAAAAAATAAAACACCGGGCGCGGTGGCTCACACCTGTAATCCTAGCACTTCGGGAGGCTGAGGCAGGTGGATCATGAGGTCAGGAGTTAGAGACCAGCCTGGCCAAGATGGTGACACCCTGTCTCTACTAAAAATAGAAAAATTAGCCAGGTGTGATGGTGGGCACCTGTAATCCCAGCTACTCTGGAGGCTGAGGCAGGAGATGAACCCGGGAGACAGAGGTTGCAGTGAGCCAAGATTGTGCCACTGCATTCTAGCCTGGGCGACAGAGGAAGACTCCATCTCAAAAAAAAAAAAAAAAAAATCTGACAAAGTACTTTATCAATCTGTATCTTAAAAAATTGCTTATCGGCCAGGCGCGGTGGCTCAAGCCTGTAATCCCAGCACTTTGGGAGGCCGAGACGGGCGGATCACGAGGTCAGGAGATCGAGACCATCCTGGCTAACACGGTGAAACCCCATCTCTACTAAAAAAAAATACAAAAAACTAGCCGGGCGAGGTGGCAAGCGCCTGTAGTCCCAGCTATTTGGGAGGCTGAGGCAGGAGAATGGCGTAAACCCTGGAGGAGGAGCTTACAGTGAGCTGAGATCTGGCCACTGCACTCCAGCCTGGGCGACAGAGCCAGACTCCGTCTCAAAAAAAAAAAAAAAATTGCTTATCGCTGGCCGGGCGCGGAGGCTCATGCCTGTAATCCCAGCACTTTGGGAGGCTGAGGCAGGTGGATCACAAGGTCAGGAGATCGAGACCATCCTGGCTAACACGGTGAAACCCAGTCTCTACTAAAAATATAAAAAATTAGCCGGGCGCGGTGACAGGAGCCTGTTAAAAAAAAAAAAAAAAAAAAAAAAAAAAGGCTTATCACTTAGTGATTATTAGCTCACCAGTATTGATTAATCTTCACTGTTTTGTAGAGTCCTTTGGCTTCAAGTCCCTACTTCTTTACTATTCTACATTCAGTACTAACCACAGCCAAGCCAAACCTTTTTTTTTTTTTTTTTTTGAGAGTCTTACTCTGTTGCCCAGGCTGGAGTGCAGTGGTGCAATCTTGGCTCACTGCAACCTCCGTCCCCCAGGTTCAAGCGATTCTCCTGCCTCAGCCTCCCGAGTAGCTGGGATTACAATCGCCTGCCACCATGCCCAGCTAATTTTTGTATTTTTAGTAGAGACGGGGGTTTCACCATCTTGGCCAGGCTGGTCTTGAACTCCTGACCTTGTGATCCACCCGCCTCGGCCTCCCAGAGTGCTGGGTTTACAGGAGTGAGCCACTGCACCCAGCCTTCATCCTTTATTTCTCTGCATACCTTTGTGTACTGCCACTTGAAAACTGTCTACAGACATAAAACTGTTGACTACTGCAGCTAAAAGACATCGTACTAATCTAACACTGTCATAGTACAAATAAAGGGTGTTTTAGATATATGAAATAATTTGTCCAAGGACACAACATGAAGTTAGTGGCAGAGCCTGAATTCAAACCAAACCTAATTTCTAGGCCACTCCTCTACTCACATATTTGCCTTCCCAGGTCCTATCTTCTCATCAGAGGACAATGATACTACTCCCACTTATTATTATCAGCCTCTGCTTTTCGGTGATATAACTTCTGTGCAAAATTTCCCTCATGCTTCTAGGTCTCTAGTGAGTATGAATATACCTAAATCTCTTCTTGTTCTGACCATTGATTGTAGCCCCATGCCCACTGATTTTTCCATTTGGGGTTTCTAATTTCCAATTCCAGACCTAACCTACCACCTTCCTCCTCTGAACTCCTCCTTCCCTGTTGTGACTGCACCATTGTTTTCTCTTTTAGTCTCAAAACTTTAGTGATGGTAAATCACCACTTCTTCTATCTCCTCCTTACCATCACACTTCCTCTCCCTCCCACTAGGATCACCACATTTTACCCAGCTCCTTTGCATTTTCTTTATCTCAGTCATTTCCTTCCATCTCTACATTTTGACTTCTAAGAACGCAACTGGTATTTTGAGGCTGATTCCACGAGCATGTAACTTTAAGGCAAATTATGTGACCTGTCAAAGCCTCAGTTAATTCATCTGTAAAGTGAGATAATATTTAAAGTATTGTGAAGATTAACTGAAATAAGATTTAATTTCAGTTGTAAAACCTAAACTATAAATGCTTAGTAAATATTTGTGGAATTAGTAAATATATGTATGTATTTGGCTTCTAGTCCCTACTTCTTTTTTTTTTTTTTTTTTTTTTTTTTGAGACGGAGTCTCGCTCTGTCGCCCAGGCTGGAGTGCAGTGGCCGGATCTCAGCTCACTGCAAGCTCCGCCTCCTGGGTTCACGCCATTCTCCTGCCTCAGCCTCCCGAGTAGCTGGGACTACAGGCGCCCGCCGCCGCGCCCGGCTAGTTTTTTGTATTTTTTTTAGTAGAGACGGGGTTTCACCGTGTTAGCCAGGATGGTCTTGATCTCCTGACCTCGTGATCCGCCCGTCTCGGCCTCCCAAAGTGCTGGGATTACAGGCTTGAGCCACCGCGCCCGGCCTCCTACTTCTTTACTGTTCTACATTCAGTACTTACTACATTCAGTACACACACACACACACACACACACACACACACACACACACACACACACATATATTTTTAGACAGAGTTTCTCTCTTGTCTCCCAGGCTGGAGTACAATGGCGCCATCTTGGCTCACTGCAACCTCCACCTCCTGGGTTCAAGCAATTCTTCTGCCTCAGCCTCCCAAGTAGCTGGGACTACAGGCGTGCATCACTACACCCGGCTAACTTTTTGGTATTTTTAATAGAGATGGGATTTCACCGTGTTGGCCAGGCTAGTCTCGAACTCCTGACCTCAGGTGATCCACCCACCTCGGCCTCCCAAAGTGCTGGGATTACAGGTGTGAGCTACCACGCCCGTCCTGAATTAGTAGTGTTTTTGTTTTTGTTTTGAGGCAAAGTTTCGCTCTTGTCCCCCAGTCTGGAGTGCAATGGCATGATCTCGGCTCACTGCAACCTCTGCCTCCCAGGTTCAAACAATTCTCCTGCTTCAGCCTCCTGAGTAACTGGGATTACAGGCGCGTACCACCACGCCCAGCTAATTTTTTGTATTTTAAGTAGAGACGGGGTTTCACCATGGCCAGGCTGGTCTTGAACTTCTGACCTCAGGTGATCTGTCCTCCTCGGCCTCTCAGAGTGCTGGGATTACAGGCATGAGCCACTGCGCCCGGCCTTTTTTTTTTTTTTTTTTTTTTTTTGAGATGGAGTCTTGCTCTTTCACCCAGGCTGGACTGCAGTGGCACAATCTTGGCTCACTGCAACCTCCACATCCTGGGTTCAAGCAACTGAATTAGTAAATATTAATTCCCTTCTCCTTATAACTATATGAGTTTGAGAAATTTTTGTTCTTAACTGTGGTAAACCAGAAAAGATTAGATGTTAATACTTGCAAGATTTTTTATATGTTTGTTAGTGTTTCTTTGCTCTATGATCACATCAAATTCTAAGTATAGAAAACTTTTGGTTTTGGTCTATTTTTGTTTATAATAGCTGTAACGAGATATAATTCACATACCATAAAATTTGTCCTTAAAGGCTGGGTGCAGTGGCTCACACCTGTAATCCCAGCACTTTGGGAGGCTGAGGTGGGTGGATCACGAGGTCAGGAGTTTGAGACCAGCCTGGCCAACATAGTGAAACCCGTTCTCTACTAAAAATACAAAAATATTAGCTGGGCATGGTGGTGGGCGCCTGTAATCCCAGCTACTTAGGCTGAGACAGGAGAATTACTTGAACCCAGGAGGCGGAGGTTGCAGTGAGCTGAGATCACGTCACTGCACTCCAGTCCAGGCGACAGTTCGAGACTCTGTCTCAAAAACGAAAAAAAAAATTATCCTTAAAAGTATACAACTGAGTGGTTTTTAGTATAGTCAGAGTTTTGCAACTATTACTAGTATCTATTTTTATTTATTTTTATTTATTTATTTTTTGAGATGGAGTCTCGCTCTTGTTTCCCAGACTGGAGTACATGGTGCAGTCTCGGCTCACTGCAACCTCCACCTCCCGGGTTCAAGCGATTCTCCTGCCTCACCCTCCCAAGTAGCTGGGATTACAGGCATGCGTCACCACACCGCCTAATTTTGTATTTTTAGTAGAGACGGGGTTTCTCCATTTTGGTTAGGCTGGTCTCAAACTCCCGACCTCAGGTGACCCGCCCGCCTCAGCCTCCCAAAGTGCTGGGATTACAGGCATGAGCCACCGCACCTGGCTACTTGTATCTAATTTTATAACTCCATTTTCATTACTCTGAAAAGAAACTCCATACCTATTAGTAATCACTCCCCGTTTCTCCCTCTCCACAACCTGTAATCTGTTTTCTGTCTCTATGGATTGGCCTGTTCTGGACATTTCATATAAATGGAATCATATATGACCTTTCGTATCTGGCCTCTTTGACTTAGCAGACTGTTTTCAAGGCTGAAGCATATATCAGAACTTCATTACATTTCAAGGCCGATATTCCATTTTATGGATAGAGACAACTTACCGTTTATCCATTCATCACTTGGTAGACATTTGGATTGTTTCTACTTTTTGGCTATTATTAATAATGCTGCTGTGAACATTTGAAAGTTTTTATTGTGGACATATGTTTTCAATTCTCTTGTATATATGCCTAGGAGTGGAATTAGCGTAGACTTTAGTTGATAAGGCAAGGAATGAAATGATATGAGAACTAAAGTTTCTTATTTGGGGGATTTGGGATGTTCCCTTCTATGTTAGTTCCATAAGATGGAAATTCTTTGCTCTGGACCTCACAGAGCACTGTACCTCCCTGAGGTGCTTGGAACATCAGAGAAATTAATAGAAAAGCTAGAGTCTCCAATCAGAAAAGATCACAAACAACAGAAATGCCCCCACATAATAAAGAGTGCTTATATTAGGATAGAGTAGCAAAATCACCCCCACATCACAGTGGTTTATTCTGACCAAAGCATTTATTTTCATTCCATTTATATAGGAGGTGGCATTGTAGAAAATAAAAACTTTCTAGAAGAGATACAAATTAAAGAAAAGTTAGAGTAAGGTGAATACTTGTTTAAAAGTACCTTTAGAGTGAGGGTAAGCCCCCTTCCCAACCCAAAATGAACTGAATGAGAGGGAGAGAAAAAGAGGTCCGGAGCAGTTTGTGGAGTGATGTTTCCATCTCTAATGCCACTTAGCTCAGGAGCAGGCTTCAGATACTGCCTTTATCGTTACAGAAAGCCATGGGAAGGAAAATGTCTGAGGTAGAGCTCAGCACTTCGCATCATAAGGCTAGTCACTCAGAGGTCACTAATCACTCTCCCTTTTCTTGTTTTTCAGTGAACGAGATAATTGGGAGAGACATGTCCCAGATTTCTGTTTCTCAAGGAGCAGGGGTGAGCAGGCAGGCTCCCCTTCTGAGTCCTGAGTCCCTGGATTTAGGAAGATCTGATGGACTCTAACAGTGCTCACTGCAGCCTTGTGTCCACCACCAACTTCTCAGCATGTTTCTCTCCTTGGACCTTGGGTTTCCAACTCTGCAGCCTTCAGGTCTGGCACCAGGAGTGGGACTCACCATTTGTGGGGAAAGCAGTGTTCCTCCACCTCAGGCCTTGGGTAGATTTTGTAAAAGAACAGGAGCAGCATAGGCTGTTTGAACTTTGGGGAAACGAGCTTTGCTTTTTATATTTAACTAGGATACTTTTACGTGATGGGTGCTTTGAGTGTGAATGCAGCAGGCTCTTGTTTCCGAGGTGCTGCTTTTGCAGGTGACCTGGTTACTTAGAGAGGATTGGTGATTTGTACTGCTTTATGGTCATTTGAAGGGCCCTTTAGTTTTTATGATAATTTTTAAAATAGGAACTTTTGATAAGACCCTCCAGAAGCAAAAAAAAAAAAAAAGAAAAGAAAAAGAAAAAAAAGAAAAAAATCCCAAGCCCACACCTATGCCTCAGAAAGTCAGCATGTGTCCTAAAGATTTTCATAGATTTATAGGAAATAAAGCCAAATGTAGCTCATACCTCTTTATAAAACTAAACTGTTGTTAGATAAAATGAGAAGAGACCATTCCATCATTGAAGTGTTGGAATATAAAAAGACATTCCAGAGCATAGCCTTTTGGTAACTTTCTAGGTAATCTTGCAATCTCTCCATACTGGCTCCATGTTGAAATTGCTTTTTCCCTCAGGACCCTGGGTTACATGGCTACATTTAAGGTGACTCTGAATGATGGGGTTTTAGTTTGGTCACTTTCATTTCTTGCCATGATAAAAACTAGTAAGCTGTTCAGTGCTCTTCCTATTTGTGTCATCTGGTCCTAGAACCTTTTCCAAACAGGAGCATCTGCCTTTGCTGTTCTGTGACCTTTGAAGTCAGTCTCACGGTGGTTTAGGCAGCTTCGCAGTTGTAACTCTTCTCTAGAGGCCAGGCTGTGTGCAGAGCTAAAGCACAGGTGAGCTGTACATCGGCATGGGCAGAGAAAATAGAGGACTCCAGATGGGAAGGTTTTAAGAGTCACACTAGCATGGAAGGCTTATCTGCCATTCTGTTTATAGCCCAAAATGATTCTGACCTACCCTGTCCTGTCTGTATGATCTAAAAACCAGCCTTTTCCCCAGAAGGCTCTGAGCACATCCAGAAGTGATAACCTGACCCTCCACACCAAAGACACCCTGGTGCTGCTGCTGGTGAGACTGGTGTCTAAGGCAGGGCCCAGCAGAAACTGCAGCCTGCTGTCTACCAAAGGAGGTACCCAAGTTGGGTACTTTAAAAAAAAAAAAACCTGCCCTTACCCCTCTCCCTAGTGGGATCTTTTACCTGTTCCTGGGCC
Source organism: Macaca mulatta (assembly GCF_049350105.2). Classification (NCBI taxonomy): domain Eukaryota; kingdom Metazoa; phylum Chordata; class Mammalia; order Primates; family Cercopithecidae; genus Macaca; species Macaca mulatta. The sequence goes on from NC_133425.1 coordinate 63,812,740, forward strand.
TATTACAGAGCCTCTGAAGTTTGCAGTATGCTTTCAAATGAAATAATATACTTCCACTGATTCAGGAAGCGGATTTTTTGAGTGCCTATATGTGAGACAGTGTGCTGGTTGAAGGCCTGATGCTGTTATTCCAGGAGACTGCAGGCCCTTAATGCCAGGACTCTCTCTACTGAGGCCAGTTCAGGCCTGAGAAAGGGAGCTGGCCTATTGCCCACCACCTGTTGTCAGTAGGGTTGGAGCTGTTGACTCAGGATGAGGAAGTATGGTCTTTAAAAAAAAACAAAAATGTATTTCAGATTTCTCCTCTAAAGTTAGAGAAAAAGATCTGTCCTTCAGCAGATCACTGTGGCCCGTCTTGGAGCTGGGTGGTTTCAAATTTTCTTGAAAAGTGAGTTGTGTCACAGAATGTGGATAGTGAGATTTGCTTCTGGGCCTGTGGTTGGAAGCCCACAGCTTCCTTTGGAGGGGCAAGAAGTTGGCCTCTCGATTGACATTCCAGAGAAATGGCCAGACTTGCCTCTACCCTTTTGCCCCTGGTGTAGCTGCCTCACATGGGATTATTGCAAGAGTTCCCCTTGCAATACCCTTTGGGGGCTGCTTTGCTGCCCTCAAGAATTAAAAGCCTCTATGATCCAGAGTTGCTATGCACCAAATTTTGATGCCTTCTAAATACCTTGATGCCTGTAGCACTAGAAATGCTTTCCTATTTAAAATAAACATTAAATTTTAAAATAGAGCTTTGTATACTATGTAAGCATTTTTATATCAGCTTTGTAAAAGCTTTGGTGTTAAGAGTCAATATTTTTTGGCTTTGTAGATAAAGACTTAAATTTTTGTGCAACATAGTGGTGTTAAAGCACACATCCATTGGACTATGCAAATCAATTTATAGTAGCAGCACTGAGCAACTGGGCACGTGCTAGTATGCACCCCCACCTACTCTAACTGTGCTAGCTCTTGGGTTGAGGAATGGAATGAGTAGCCTTCTGCTTACTGGAGATGCACAGAGAAACATGGCTGAAAACAGCTTTAAAAGGAACATGTCTTCGGGTTCATGTGTGGTGCTGCTGCCCAGGTGTAAACTATCCCCACCCAGGGCCAGCCATTATCACCAGACCTCTTCTGGGCCTGGCTGTGAAGCCTTGTCTTTGGTATTCAGAATGGATCTTTAAGGCTCAGATGGGCTCAAATTGAAACCTTGTGATTTATAAAATGGATGTTTAGTAAAGGAACTGGTTCTCAGTTATGTTTACAGCACTTGGAATTGTGTGTTCTTGTACATTTTGTATTTTAAAACCTTTTATGGGAGTGCGGTGCTCCTTACACAAATACAAAGGGAAGAAGAGCCAGCAGTTGAGGCTCCTCAGTTTTAGTGCTGAAATAATAAACAATGACAGGTCAACAGTCTCCTTAATCTGTCTGAGTGTTCCTGTGCCTGGGGTTGGTGTGGAGCTCCTCACTTTGGGGCAAAGTTAAGGGTCCTGTGGCTTTTAAAAAGTCCATTTGGTTAATAACTTTTCATTTAAGGAAGAGAAAATCGAGTTCCAAATTGCTTCTGAGGCTTCAGTTCTGTACCATTTAATGCGTGCAAAGGACATTCCACGGTGTCTGCTGGGTTCAGGGCAACTGGCTTTCCGAAGGCATACAAGAAAAGTTGGCAAAGTCCCCTTTAAAAGTCAAGCCTGAGTTTTTGTGTGGGGGCCTCCTGCCCCCTAATGTCTTCTGGTGATACTGCAGCACAGTCCATCAAAATAGTTCGTGGTTTTGCCATCTGTTACTCCTTATGCCCACCTCGGGAGGGGCTAGCATCTTTAGGTGGGACCATCCCTGGCACAACATGGTCTCTGAGGTCCAGATATTCTGAGGGTAGGGCTGGATCTCTCTGCCTCCTTATCCCCCACCAGAGGGACAGGGGGAGGTAGAACATTGGGATCTTTACTCAGAGGCTCAGATGGACCCTTGATTCTCCCAGGAATCATACATTGAAGGTACCAGAGCTTCCATTTTAAAAAAGAAAGCAAGCCTGCCATGGACCTATCAGCCCCACCGTATCTGTTGGCATGGGCCACAGCCAGGACACACTAAAGGGCTCTCCAGGTGCCAGTCAAGATGCCTGGCTCAGGCCATCAGGAGCCGGTTAGCCCCATTCCACCCCTAGCCCTGCATGCAGGGTTCAGCCATTGTCTTTGGGGGAAACAGGCAGAAGAATAAGTGGAGGGTGGAGCTGGGGCTTGGGCTCCTCTAGGTACCTTCTGAGAGCTTTGACAAGCCAGAAAGAAGCTACCAGGTTGAGGGTGCTGGTCTGGATGCAGGAGAGACATGTTCACTGAGGATATCAGCTGGCTCTTACCTCCTGGCTTTCTCTCCTACAAACACACCCATTCCTTGGGGGCTTGTAGCACAGTGCGAGGTGGGTCACCAACAGGCATCAGACTGGTGTAGTCATCAGCAGGTAGCTACAGAAGGGATGCAGATTTAGGGCAAAGAGCTCAGCCAGACCCGCCAGGCCCTCCAGCCACACAATCTCACCTGGTAGGCCTGGAAGACGCTAAGCAGATCCTTCATACCAGCTGTGTATGGGACACCCTGCATGCGGACCAAAGCTCCTGGCTGGGACAACACTGAGGTGGGAGCAGAGGCCAGGGCAGCAGTGGGTGTGGTGAGGTAGCCCACAGTGGTGGGGGAGACTGGGGGGCTAGGGTGGGAGAGACAAGGTTTAGTCATGCATGCCACATGTGGCCTAGACCGAGTCCTGTTTCCCTCCTCCCTTGCTTCTGCCTTGTGATTAGTTCAGTTCCTCCTCCCTGAAGCCCCAGCTTCTACAGAGTCATCTTCGATCTGTTTTGTAGATGGCATTAGCCAGCTCCCACCTTACTCCCTTTCATCTGGTCCAGAAAGGGGATCGTGACCCTTCCCCAGATTGGGACAGGGAGCGGGACTGTGGTGTTCTCTTAGCTGCAGGGTACCTTGGGTAGTAGGCTGTGTAGTTCAGGTAGAGTTGAGTGGCTGGCCCTGGATAGTAGGCAACAGGGGTGGGGGCAGCAGGTACCCTGGCAGCTGGGAGCAGTGCTGAAGAGGGGTATAGAGCTGCCGTCTCCGTGGGAATGAGGGTTGGGGTGGCTTGGAAGGTGGCGTAGGTAGGTGGTGAGAGGCCTAGAGACAGAAGGAAAAAGTGCATGTGCACGGAGCCTAGCACTGCCCTGGGTGGGGCAGCCAGAAAGGAGTTCCCGCTATACAAAGTAGTAGGGGCTTACAACAGCCTGACTCCCACAGGCCTCCTTCCCTAGCCCCTAGGGCACTCACAGGGCAGCTTGCAGGGCGGAGGGGACATGCCACTGCGGCCCAAGGTGCCCCCCATCAGCACACGGCTCATCTCCTCTGTGGAACAGGGGACCACCTCCACGTAGCGTTCCTTCATCACCTTCTTATGGCAACGCTGAGCAGTAGCTAGGGCTCGCTCTGCTGATGTCATCTGGATGAAGGCATCGCCCGATGGCCGGCCCTGTGCACACCATCTTGTGAGCAGTTTGTCATGTGTAAGGGTGCCTTACCCCTAACACACACCCCTTCCCATTGATGTGTTCCCCCTACCAAGCAGTGGCCTCACCTGCTGGTTGAGCACCATGTGCACACCATGGGGCCGGATGTCAGCTGCTGCCTCCCCCAGAAAGCTCAGGATGTCTTCAATGGTGGCCGTGTAGGGCAGGCCTCGGAGGCGTACACAGTCTCTCCCAGTCCCAGGTGCCAGTGGGAAGGGGATGGGCAGCAGTGGGGCAGTCAGTGTGGGAAGGAGTGGGCCAGATGCATAGCGGTTCAAGACCTAGTAAGGAAGGCAGCAACAGACTGGTGATGCCAAGTAGGATGGGGGCACAGAGGGCCACCCTAGAGTAACAGTACTTCTAGGGGTGGAAAGCCCTGGGTGCTCACCTGCTGCACCTCGGCTGCAGTGCTCCGGAAGAGTTCAATGTATCGCTTACCCAGCATGCCCTTGTGCCTGCGCAGTGCAGCCTGTGCCAGCTCCTCACAAGCAAAGAGGGCGAAGGCGTCACCAGTCGGCCGGCCGTCAGGGTGGCGCACAAAGAGCAGCCCCTCGGCACCCCCAGTCACTGGGCACTCTGGCCCCAGGAAGCCTAGCACGTCCATTGGCCCAGCCGAGAAGGGCAGTCCTCGCAGCCGCAAGATCACTTGGTCTTCCCGTGACAAGAAACGAGCCACCTCTAGTGATGTGCCTGTGTGGGGGACATGGGAGTCACCTGCTGACTTCACTCGTGCCCCTTCAGACACTCACCCATGCAGGGGAGCAGGCAGGCAAGGGGGTGGTGGGGAAGTGAGATATGGATCAAGGACCAGGGGAGCCAGGCCCTGTTTGGGGTATACTCACCCCCTGCGATCTTTACAAACTCCTCCCCTGTCGCCTTATACACCTGTGGGTACAGAGAGCAGCAGCCCGTGGGTCTCAGGCCTGGCTCAGATTGGCCCTGCTCCGCTCCCAGCCCAAAGCCCCACCTCAATATAGCGGACGCCCATGTGATGCTTGTGTCTCTGCAGCGCTAGGTCCCGCTGCTCGCTGTCCACAAAGCGGATGAGGGCCTCACCATTTCTGCGGCCCTGGGCGTTGAGGCAGAGCGCTACACCACCCCTGTGGAGCCAGTGCTGTTAGTGCCTCCTGGGTAGGCCTGTCCAGTTGGGCCCACCCACCCCACCACACCCACCTGGCCACGTTGAGCCCTTTGAAGAAGCGAGCCACGTCCTGGTCTGATGACTGCCAGGGCAACCCACGAGCCCGTACCACAGTCTCACTGTCCACCACATCTGCCTTGCTGCTGTAGGGGCAGGGAACAGTGCTGTCAGAGCTATCCAGCTGTTGTCACCCCCTAGCCCCTGCTCCCACACTCACCAAGGCCCCGTCTCATATTTCTGCTTTATCACCTCAGGCTTCGAAAACAATTGACCTGAGAAAAGATGGTGTGGGGGTCAGCAGGGTCTGCTGGAGAGGGGTCTCCCCACCAAGTTCTGCAAAAAGAGGACAGTTGAGGGAGATGAAGAAATGACAGGCTGAGCGCAGTGGCTTAGGCCTATAATCCCAGCACTTTGGGAGGTCAAGGTGGGTGGATCATTTGCGGTCAGGAGTTCGAGACCAGCCTGGCCAACATGGTGAAACCCAGTCTCGACTAAAAATACAAAAATTAGCCAGGCGTGGTGGCGAGCGCCTGTAATCCCAGCTACTCTGGAGGCTGAGGCAGGAGAATAACTTGAACCCGGAAAGTGGAGGTTGCAGTGAGCTGAGTTTGCACCACTGCACTCTAGCCTAGGCTACAGAGCAAGGCTCTGTAACAAAGAAAAAGAAGAAATGACAAAGAGGCTTCCCCTGTGGTCTCTTAGAGAAGGTCACAGTGGGGAGGAGTAATAGGCCGGCATTCGTCATCCCTGAGAACAGGTGACAGGCAGTGAGGGAAAACTTACTGCTGGACTCTTTGAGTAGATCGAGGATAACAGCTACCATTGTCTTCACTTCCCAGACCCCAAAGTCATCCTCTGTGGCATCTGTCTCCAGTCCTAAATCTATGGGTAGAGAAGTGACAGTGAAGACAGCATAAGCACGAATCCTGTTTACCCCTGGGCCCAACTCCCCTCCATAGACACATGCTGGAGACCAGCATATACATCTGTTTTGGCCCAGTTCATGTGTGCACTTACAGATCCCCAGTCCAGACATAGACACATACCCACATTCCAAACTCATCCTAGCACAGACACACAGACACAGGTACACTCAGGGACTTAGCAGATGATGCAGACTTGCATGTGTCCATATTACCCACCCACCAGCATGCGCATACTCAGATACATGTACCCACAGTGACTTGTCCACCCTAACCCTTCTGGGTCACAGATACCCTGTGCCATGGTGGCCACAGTGAGGTCCCTGGCAGGGCAGGTACTTGGATGTTGCATATGGAACTCTCTTCGGAGGTCATAGAAGGAGAAGAATGTGTCGGGGAGCACCAGGTTCTGGGGGCACATAGGATTGGGGATGAGTGCCCTGCCCACCCTCAGGACAACAGGGGTCCTGGGACCCTTACTGACCCTGCCCCCCCGCCCGGTTTTCCTTCAGGGGCATACCTTCCTGGAGGCCTCAGGGTGCAGGACCTGTCGCAATAGCTGCTGCCCATCAGTGCAGAGCATGTAGGGGCCCCCGCCCAGCAGAGCCACATCCCCATTCACCAGCTGTGAGAACTGGGGATAGGGAGTGGGGAGAGAGAAACACACAGATTCACAGCTGGGCAGGCAGGAAGTGAGGGTAGGAGGAGGAAGGAGGCAGGCTGCAAAGCTGGTTCAGCCAGATGTTCAACCCTATCCTGCCTGGGAAGAAGAGGCCACACCTGTTGAGCCTAGCCCTATGTCCCTTCCCCTCACCCCCCAACCTTGTTCCAGTCCACTGTCACCTCCTCCAGGCCAAATGAGGGCAATCACACATAACCCAAGCCCTCAACACACACACTCCAGGAGTTTGGAGTGGGGCCAGAGCAAACACCTGGAGTGGGACAAGCAGGTGGGAAGAGGCGGAGCAAAGCAGGTTAAACCTGTCTCTGACCAGGCACCACCCTCAGACAGGTGGGGGAGGCCCAGTCCTGCCTGAGGCCCAGAAGGCTCATGGTCAATGGCAGCCCCGCCTCCAGGTCTGACCAACCTAGGGGCAGAGAAACTCCAAGGACAGAGCTCCACACTTGGACATCAGGGGCAGCATGAGCTTTGACCCACACCCTATCGACCGGCTGGCACTGAGCTGTTTGCTCATAGAGGGGGTGGCACTCCTGAGGCTGCCCAGCCCTCCCCCAGCCTCCATGCTGGCTGGAGAAGTATAAGCACTAATCACTGACCCACGGACCCTCCCTGCCAATTCTGTGAAACTTTACAACCTGAGACTGACAGAGCAAGGCAACCCAGCTCTCCTCCAGCAAACTCCCCAAGTGAAGGGCCCAAAGCCCTTCTGAAACAAAGAATCATCATCGTGGTGCCTCCTCATCAGGAACCACAAGAGTTGTTGGAAGATGAAAGAATGTGTGCGTATAAAGGACTTAGACTATTACACTCAAGAGTCAGACACAGAGTGAGCGACGTAGTGAAGATAAGGAAAAGAAAACAGCAATGGAAACCACCTCCCACTTCAGCTAGGGCAGGAAGCACCCCAGGCCTTTGCACTCAGCAGGCAGATAGTCCCCCAGGCCAGGCCGGGACAGCGCCCACGCCTGGCCAGCCGGCCGGGACAGGCCTAGACGAGCAGTTTACACCTGGCGGCGTCTACCTCTAGGGCCGACACCGCCCTACGCCTCCACTCCAGCGGCTCCCAAGCGGGCCGAAGACGCGGGCGGCAAGGACTGGCGACCTATATGGGCCCCTCGACCCTTTTCGCTTCCGACTGCGGCTCAGGGAGACCTGACCCAGCAGGTCTCCCAAAGGCGTCTCGGCCTCGCTCCCCGGGCGGGAACTGGGGATGGATCCCAAAGCCTGCGTCCCGATCCCTTCGGTAGGAGTAGGTTCCTGCAATGGTTGAAAAGTAAGGCGCCCAGGGGAATGGCCGGCACGCGCGGATGAAAGGGACACGCACACGCGAGAGTCGCTCAAAGTTTCAAACAAGACCCCGTCCTGCCGCCCGGTCCGGTTGGTTGCGGCACGCCAGGTCTAGCCTCCGGCAGCCTCTCCCGCCCAGAAATGTCCTCACGGCCAGGCCGTGCCGCCACCCACCCCAGCGCTCACCTGCTGCAGCACCTTGTCCAGCGGCTCTGCCCGCGCCAGGCTGTCGGCGCTCAGGCCGCTAGCCTCGCGGCATTGCGTACTCAGTGCGGCCGCCTCGGCGCGAACCAGAGATTTGTGCAGCGTCCCCACCTGTGAGCGGCGGGGGAAACCGATCAGCCGCGCCCCTCGACCCCGGAAGCTCCCTGGGGACCTCACCGCCTCCTTTCCACCCTACCTGGCGGCTCCGCGGCTCAACCACTTGCCAGACTAGGAGGATTAAGTCGGTCTCATCCGAGCCCAGGTCTCGTCCCAGCGCACCCGCCGTAGCCCCGAACAGGACGACCAGTGATCCGGGACAGGGGCAGGGGTCTGCGGCGGGGTCAGCCCCGGGGTCAGGGCCTGGGGGCGGGGGCGGCGGCGGAGTCATGGCCGCAGAGGAAGGCGGCGCTCGGCCAGACACACGCGGACCGACGAGGCGCACGCAGGCACCGACCGACGGCAGACGCGGATCAGCTTGGGCGGGACACCGTGTGTCGGGGGCGGCACCTGCGGCCCGGCTGGCTCAGTGGGCGCTGCCGAGACCCGCCCGTGGCGCCCCGCGGGGCGGGGCGGCTACCGGCCCACGCCCTCTCCAGGCTAGTTACCTGCCTGCCCCGCCGGCCACGTGACCGGGGCGGCCCCGGGAACCTTGGGGGAGGGCCGCCACAACCCAGCCCAGGACGCAAGAACTCATAATCCCGGTGTGGGTATACGCTCAGGATCCGGATTCCTGCTTCTAGGGCTGGTCCTGCCTGATTCTTGGGGCTAACCCGTTCTTCGCTCTCCCCCCACTCTTCCCCAGGGGCCGTCAGGCCTCTGCAAAGGACCATGCAAGAGGCCTTCTCTACTCCGAGAGAGTCACACAGGACCTATGGAAGGCGCCAGGAGGCAGTCTAGGGGCTGTGGGGGTCACCACGGCAGGTCTGGGGTTGATGGAAGTCAAAGGGTCAAGGGGGCGGCGAGAGTTGCCGGGTATCACCCTGTGGGGGGATCACCAGAAGTCAGCTGGGAAAGGGGAGGGCGGCGGGAACATCAGGGTTGTTAGAGCTGTGGGGTGGTCACCAGGGATCACAGGTAAGGGTTTGTCCATGCAGACGCTAGGGCCGAGCGGTAGCCTGGCACTGAGAAGTCGTTGTGGGTTGGAAGTGAGCAGGCCTCAATGCTGGGGAAAGGAACCCCCCCAACCCCAGAGAGCTGCACCCTAGACAAGGCTGAGAGGGGTAGAAGGGGCCTGGAGCCTCGGAACTCCCACGTGTGGGGGCCTGCCTGCTTTCGTCCCTTTCTCGACGATGGAGAAGCTGCCTGGAGATTGCGAGCGCTCTGGCGGATGGGGGAGCTAGCGTTGAGCGTGTGTGCGCGCGTGCGGGCTGCGGATCCTCCCTTTTCCATCCCGCACCTACAACCCCATTGACAGTCCCGCGTTGGGGGCTCCCAGTGCCCCCTTCGCCCAGTGGAGCTTGGTGAGACTCCTTTATGGTGCATTTCCCTGCCGTTCCTTACTTTCCCAAACTCTCCCAGGGAGGTGACTGAGAAACTCAATAAGTGACTGAGAAACTGAATAATCCAGCAGGAAGGAGGGGGCTCCAGCCTGGCGGGAACTGAGTCACGCGGTTGCCTAGCCCGACTCGAGACTGAGACAGGAGCCACGCCACGCGCTTTCGGACAAGGAGGGTGCTGCGTCCCCGCCCCCGGACAATGGAGAGAGCGGAGCACCCTGGCGCTCATGCCCGGGGAAGGGGCGAGGCCCGGGGCTAGAGAGCTCGGCGTAGCTCCACTTGGCAGCTAAAGAAACAGGCGCCCGGGACGGAAATGACTCCCGCCCGGACACGGCGACAGGGAGAGAAAGGAAAGTGCATCCTTCGCCCGGCGGGTTCGAGCCACTAGCACTTTACTTTCCTTACAGGTGGAGGCGGGCCTTGGTGCGCGGCTGCCCATCTCCGGACCGCCCACCCGGGCACTGGCCCATGTGTCTCTTCCCCCGGAAACGGTAAGCAAATCAGGCGCGGGGGGAAGGGAGAACGTTGCTCTTCGGACCCGCCTCCCGATAAGCCCGGAATGTCAAATATTTGTTCGCGGGGCGGGGCGCATCCGCGAGTAAGGCTCCTCCCCCTCCCGCGCCGTAGCGCGCCTGCGCCTGGCGGAGGCGGCCCTTCCTGCGGCCACGCCCTTCCAGACAATTTCCATGAACCTGTGTCCCTAACCCCCGCAGTCCTAAAGCTCCACAGAAGCACGTCGTTTCCTCCTCGGCTCCTGTCTGGGTTCCACTCCTACAGCACAGGGTCACAGCGTCCCCGCCCGGGGGTCCGGGCGCTATTCGGTCTCCATTTCGTCCCTCCTGGCGACCTCATCTGTGCAGCCTCTAGGCCCTTTTTCCTCTTCAGTGTGGGTCTCGACACTCACTCTTCACGGAAGCCTCCTTCGCGAGGTGACTGCTCCGTTGTGGCGTCTCTGGCCGTCCTGAGCGCTTTCCCATGGATGACGCGCTTATGCGTGCCCAAGTTGCCGCTGGGTCGTGAACCTGAGGCGCGGGCTGGTAGCGCAGTGCGACTCCCCTAAACTACCCCGAGAGCCCATCCGGCCGGCCCCATAGCAAGACAACTCCTGTCGCTTGGATTCTTTATATTTTTTATTTTTTTTTAATTTTTATTATTCTTTTCTTTAAGACGGAGTTTCGCTCTTGTTGCCCAGACAGGAGTGCAATGGCGCGATCTCGGCTTACTGCAACCTCCACTTCCCAGGTTCAAGTGATTCTCCTGCCTCAGCCTCCCAAGTAGCTGGGATTACAGGCATGCACCACCACGCCTGTGCTTCTTTAGTAGAGACTGGGCTTCACCATGTTGATCAGGCTGGATGGTCTCGAACTCCTGACCTCAAGTGATACACACACCTCGGCCTCCCAAAGTACTGGGATTACAGGCGTGAGCCCGGCATATTCTATTTATGTATTTATTTATTTATTTATTTATTTATTTATTTATTTTTGAGACAGGGTCTCACTCTGTCGCCCAGGCTGGAGTGCAACAGCGCAATCTCTGATCACAGCCGCCGCAACATCCCCGGGGCCCAAGCGATCCGCCCACCTCAGCCTTCCAAGTTGCTGGGACCACAGGTGTGCGCCGCCACCACGCCCGGCTAATTTTTGTATTTTTTGCAGAGACGGGGTCTCGCCATGTTGACCAGGCTGGTCTCGAAATACGCCCACCTCGGCTTCCCGAAGGGCTAGAATTACAGGCGTGAGCCACCGCGGGCCCAGCTCCAACCCTTGGATTCTTCTTTAAAAACCAAATTCGTTTAAATACCGGGCCGGAGGGTGCGGTCCTGCTTTGCTGAGATCCCTTACTCATCTTCAGATGAGTCCTCCCAGATCACCCCATTATTACTAAACAACCCACACTGCTAACCCCAACCGTCCCTCATTGCTTCTTTCTGCCCCCCCCGACCCCCCCAACTTAACCAACTTATAACTTGTTTTTTAATCGTTTATTGTCTCCCTGCTCCATCATCCCATCCTCGAAGATAGAGGCTTACCCCCATTGCCTGTCACTGAATGAATGAACCGTTGTCTAAGGCTAGCTGCTTCTGCCATAGGGTATTTCAGCAATGGTAAGACACAGGCCTTCGCAGTAGGGTCTCATCTGTGTCCTTTCCTCCTCTCCAGTCCTGCCCCTTGTCTAGTTAACCCCAGTTCTTCCTCCAGAATTTTTTTTTTTTTTTTTTTTTTTAGAGTCTGCTCCGTGCCCCAGGTTAGAGTGCAATGATCCCGGCTCACTGCAACCTCCGCCTCCCGGGTTGACGCGATTCTTCTGCCTCAGCCTTCCGAGTAGCTGGGACAACAGGCGCACGCCACCATGCTCGGTTAATTTTTATTTATTTATTTATTTATTTATTTATTTATTTATTTTTTTGTTGTTGTTGAGACGAAGTCTCGCTTTGTCACCCAGGCTGGAGTGCAGTGGCCGGATCTCAGCTCACTGCAAGCTCCGCCTCCCGGGTTTGCGCCATTCTCCTGCCTCAGCCTCCCGAGTAGCTGGGACTACAGGTGCCCGCCACCTTGCCCGGCTAGTTTTTTGTATTTTTTTTTAGTAGAGACGGGGTTTCACCGTGTTAGCCAGGATGGTCTCGATCTCCTAACCTCGTGATCCGCCCGTCTCGGCCTCCCAAAGTGCTGGGATTACAGGCTTGAGCCACCGCGCCCGGCCAATTTTTATATTTTTAATAAAGATGGGATTTCCCCATATTGACCAGGCTGGTCTCGAACTCCTGACCTCGTGATCCGTCGGCCTCAGCCTCCCAAAGTGTTGGGATTACAGGCGTGAGCCACTGCTCCCGGCCTTCCTCCAGATTTTCTACCTTCCGCAGCAGGGGTCCCCTCTGTAGTTTTGAGATTTCTGTACTTCTCTGAAAATTGTCTCCCACCCCCACCCCACTCCTCGCTCCCCTGGGGTTCATGAATTAATGAATAGGAGATTGGAACGGCAGAGAGGTAGGCAAGGCCCCCATGGCCCAGGCCGCCCGAGGTCAGACGCCTTTCTCAAAACCGCGTGCCAGATATTTGGAAGAAAGGACTGTGTTCCGTGGGCCTCATACTCGCAAAATTTTACCCTCACCTTGGCTCTCAGACCTGCCTGGGTTGGACCCCTAAAGGCAGCCGGCGCTGTGGCTGCGGGGACATGAAAGCCCGGGCAGATACAGGGTGTAAGGCGGGAAGTGCGGCGGGTCTCGGGAACCTCCAGGGCGTCTAGGAGCGGTGCGAAAACACCCTCCCTCCTTCCCTTCACCGCCAGGAAAGATCTCGCAGTGCAAGAGGATTCGACGCTGGGGAACACCGCAGAGATCCACACTTGCCTGCCCAGACCCGTCCCCTCTCTCAGCGACCCTCCTTGAGAGGGTGAGAGCATGGCATGTGGGGGCCACCCCACTAGGCAGCGCGTTGGGCCCCACCTGCTGAGTTGGGATCCCCGCACCTGTGCAGAGTGGCTGCAGAGCACACGCCAGAGGGCGCGCTGACTCCGTTGCTAGAAGCGGAGGGGGAGGGGCGTGCGCTCGAGGTCGAGCAAAGCACCAGGACAGTGGTGACAAAGGGGTCCCCTCGATGCCATCAGGCCAATACCCTCTGGCTTTATTTTTATTTTATTTTGAGACGGAGTTTTGCTCTTGTCTCCAGGCTGGAGTGCAATGGCGCGATCTCGGCTCACTGCAACTTCCGCCTCCTGGGTTCAGGCCATTCTCCTACCTCAGTCTCCTGAGTAGCTGGGATTACAAGCGCCCGCCACTACGCCCGGCTAATTTTTGTATTTTTAGTAGAGACGGGGTTTCACCATGTTAGCCAGGCTGATTTCAAACTCCTGACCTCAGGTGATCTGCCCGCCTCCACCTCCCAAAGTGCTGGGATTATAGGCGTGAGCCACTGCGCCTGGCCTATTTTATTTTGCTTTATTTTATTTTATTTTTTTGAGACAGAGTCTTGCTGTGTCAACTAGGCTGGAGTGCAGTGGCAGGATCTTGGCTCACTGCAACCTCCGCCTCCCGGGTTCAAGCGATTCTCCTGCCTCAGCCTCCTGAGTAGCTGAGATTACAGGCGTGCACCACCACGCCTGGCTAATTTTTTGTATTTTTAGTAGAGACAGGGTTTCGCTACGTTGCGCAGGCTAGTCTTAAACTTCTGAACTCAGGCAATCTGCCCGCCTCAGCCTCCCAAAGTGCTAGGATTACAGGTGTGAGCCACCGTGCCCAGCCTTTTATATTATTTTATTGAAACGGAGTTTCCCTCTGTCGCCCAGGCTGGAGTGCAGCGGCATGATCTCTGTTCTGGGCTCTTTGCCTCCAGGGTTCTTTTGTGGCTGGATCAGTGTTAGGCCTCTCCTGGCTGCAGGGAGACTGGCTGCAGAAGAATGGAGACCTGCTGAGCCATGAGCTTTAGGGAGATTCCACCGGCCTCTAAATGGACTCAGCTTTGGCCACCAAATGAGCCTGGAAGCCCTGGTCTTAGTTTGGTTGCCTCAAGCCCAGGATCCACCTAGTTCTGGTACAGGAGCTTGGAGCTTAGGACAGCGAGAGGGAGTGCAAAGGGCCCAGTAGCAGGAGGGGTGAAGGGTGTTGGCTGTGTGCTCACCCAAGGAAGATACCACAACTGGACTGGCTCCTTAGTCTCCGGATTTATTCTGTTGAAAAGAGTCAAACTCTGTAAAATATTTGGACACTTTTTTTTTAGATGGAGTCTTGCTCTGCCTCCCAGGCTGGAGTGCAGTGATGTGATATTGGCTCATTGCAACCTCCGCCTCCCAGGTTCAAGTGATTCTCCTGCCTCAGCCTCCTGAGTAGCTGGGACTACAGGTGCCCGCCACCATGGCCAGCTAATTTTTCTATTTTTGTAGAGATGGGTTTCGCCATGTTGGCCGCCAGGCTAGTTTCAAACTCCTGACCTCAGATGATCAGACCTTTAAAAGTTGCTAGACTCTTAATCTTTTCAGGATTGGGAGGGCCTGGAAGAAAAAGAACTAGCTATGTTAATATAATATCTTTTTTTTTTTTTTTTGAGACGGAGTCTCACTCTGTCGCCTAGGCTGGAGTGCAGTTGTAGCAGGACCAGCGGCAGACAAAACTCCTCAGACACCTAGTTAAAGAAGGAAGGGGTTTATTTGGCCGGGGGCATCGGCAAGACTTCTGTCTCAAGAGCCGAGTTCCCCGAGTGAGCAATTCCTGTCCCTTTTAAGGGCTCACAACTCTAAGGGGGTGCACGTGAGAGGGTCGTGATTGATTGAGCAAGCAGGGGGTACGTGACTGGGGGCTGCATGCACTGGTAATTAGATCGGAACAAAACAAGATAGGGATTTTCACAGTGCATTCCTATACAATGTCTGTCATCTATAGATAACAGAACCAATTAGGTCAGGGGTCGATCTTTAACCACCAGGCCCAGGGTACGGTGCCGGGCTGTCTGCCTGTGGATTTCATTTCTGCCTTTTAGTTTTTACTTCTTCTTTCTTTGGAGGCAGAAATTGGGCATAAGATGATATGAGGGGTAATCTCCTCCCTTACAGTGGCGCCATCTCGCCTCACTGCAAGCTCCGCCCCCCAGGTTCACGCCATTCTCCTGCCTCAGCCTCCCAAGTAGCTGGGACTACAGGTGCCCGCCACCACGCCCGGCTAATTTTTTGTATTTTTATTAGAGATGGGGTTTCACGGTGTTAGCCAGGATGGTTTCAATCTCCTGACCTTGTGATCCACCCGCCTCCCAAAGTGCTGGAATTATAGGCGTGAGTCACCGTGCCAGGCCAATAGAGATTCTTTACAGATGCAAATTTTCCTCCACAAAGGACAGTTGTGCAGGGCCATTTCAAAGTATGGCAAAGAAACATTGTTTTGGAATATTTTGACTCTCTTGTCACCTAATGTTATGCCAGAGTCAGATTGCAAAGTCCCGATATATAGGATTAAATAAAACCCATCCAATGAGAATTTATGGTTAGTAGGGCAAACCATACAATTTGAGATAGTAATTTGAGCAAGATTTCAAAAAAATCAGGGCCGGGCCTGGTGGCTCACATCTGTAATCCCAGCACTTTGGGAGACCTAGGTGGGCGGATCACCTGAGTTCAGGAGTTCAAGACCAGCCTGGCCAACATGGCGAAACCCTGTCTCTACTAAAAAATACAAAAATTAGCTGGGCGTGGTGGCGGGTGCCTGTAATCCCAGCTACTCTGGAGGCGGAGGCAAGAGAATCGCTTGAATCCGGGAGGCAGAGGTTGCAGTGAGCTGGGATCGCACCACTGCACTCCAGCCTGGGTGACAGAGCAAGACTCTGTCTCTAAAAAAAAAAACAGTGTCAGCCTGGCATGTGGAGAACGACCCACAGGAACGAGGGTGTGCATTGGGACATCAGTGATGAGGCTGTTGTGGGAATAGGGTAGTGTGGTTTGGGAAGGGTAGAGCTGGCTAGCCCTTATGACCACCTGAGTTGTGGTTCTGAGAAGCATGGAGGCATCCAGAGCTCAGGATGATGCCAAGTCTGCAGCCTGGGGGATCAGGTGGATGGCAAACTTATTGTGAAAAGGGAGGACCTCACCTTCTGACTCTTCTCCACAGTGCCAGCATGGGTCATTGCTGACTAGGCCTTGCCATCCTGCCCCTAATGGCTATGGTTCCTAACACATGCAGGGCCTGTGGGGGTGAAGCACCAGGGAACCCCTCTTGAGGACAGGGCTACGCTTCCAGGGGCCCATGACATGGGACCCTGGATGCTGCTGGGCTGGCAAGACATTTAGACTGTGGCCAGAGTCCAAGGTGGCCCAGCACCTGTTGATCTTTCCCTTCCTCCACTTAACCTTTGACTGGACTCCTGCCTGTCCCTAGGCCTGCAGAAGAGTCTCTATGGTCTCCCACGCTGGGATTTCACCAGATGGGTCTTCACCGATCTTCTGTCGGGTGAAGGTGGGGGAGGAAGGGGCTTTGGGAATCCTGAGCCAGGGCCTTAGGGGGAGATGGCTGGACCTTAAGAGAGGATGGGGCTGGGCACAGTGGCACACACCTGTAATCTCAGCACTTTGGGAGGGTGAAGCAGGTGGATTACTTAAGGCCAAGAGTTCAAGACTGGCCTGGGCAACATAGTGAGACCCCCAACTCTACAAAAAATAAAAAAACTAGCTGAGTGGGGGTGTACACTGTAGTCTCAGCTACTCAGGAGGCTGAGATGGGAAGGATCGCTTGAGCCTGAGAAGTCAAGGATGCAATGAGCCATGATTGCGCCACTGTACTTCAGCTTGGGTGACAGACAGACCCTGTCTCAAAATAAAATAAAATAAAATAAAGAATGAAAAAAGAAAGAGGGAGGGTAGTGGTAGCCCAGTCACCAACATGTTTCATTATAAGAACTCGAGAAGGGCAGGGCAAGATCGTGGCTTCATAGCCAGGTCAGCTGCTTACCAAGAAGAAGGAAGGAAGTGGCAGGACAAATTTATTGGGACCAGATGGGATGACCAGGGCACAGCTGCCCCTTCGAAGGGGTGTGTGTGTGGAGGATCAAGACCTCTATTTCCCAAATACTCTCGTCTCTCTATCCCACAGTGACCTATGGTGCCGGCTGTCAGGTCTTTGTCCACTCTGTTTGCCCCTGCTTCCTGGCGCAGGGAGTCTGTGTCCTCTCCGGTTCCCCAGGTTTGCGTGAGTGGAGAGGGATCACGAGCTCCCGATGCCTCTCCTGCTCTACAGGCGAACTTGCAGATGGCCCATGGCGCAGGATCGAGGCTGAAGCCCACTCCCAACCCCGCGCCCGAACTACCCGGACTAGCGGGGTGACGCTGCACTCTGCGCCTCTAAAACGAACAGATTAACCCCACTCTTGGGAACTGAACATGCTGACCTGGCCTCTCCCGGTTCCCTCCGCATCTGTAACCCCGGGGCAGAGTTACGGGGGCTGACTGGCCGAACCCAGGTGCCCTCGGGGCAGGGTGTGTTAAGAATTGGTGTGCGGGTTGCACAAAGGTCCTGGTCAGCTCCTGGTCACCTGAGGCCCAAGAACTGTCAGGCACTCACTTCCCCTCTTCTTGCTTTAACCGGGGTCGCTCAGCAGCAGCGAGCGCTGCACCCCTTATCCTCTCTCTGTCTTGTCCGTTCCAGATCCTCCAGGTCAGGGCGTCGCCAGGTGAGGGCTGCGCAGCGCGGATTTCGGGTACTCAGGGCTGGGCGGGGTACACAGCAGCGGCGAGGTGGGTCCCCGGGTGGGCGACTGAGAGCCCGGAGCCAGGCGGTAAGTACCTCGATCTATCGATGCGCTCGGCGCGCAGCGTGGTCCCGGGAGCAGGGGGTTGGGCAAGCGCAGGGCGGTGAGCCCTGACTGGGAGGGACGTATATGGCGGCGAGTCCCTATTGGCAGGCCGTTTGCGGGAGGAGGGCTCTGATTGGCCGGGAGGATGCGGGGCATGCGGGCGGCGGGGTTAAGTGCGTCGCCACCGCCCCCGCCTAGGCGACAGCCCAGAGAGCTGAACCTGCAGCCTGGACCTGCAGCGACCGTCGTACACCATGGGCCTCCACCTCCGCCCCTGCCGTGTGGGGCTGCTCCCGGATGGCCTCCTGTTCCTCTTGCTGCTGCTAATGCTGCTCGCAGACCCAGCGCTCCCGGCCGGACGTCACCCCCCAGTGGTGCTGGGTGAGGCATGGGTCTCGTGGTGGGTCAGTCGGTCGGGCGGGACGGGCCGCGGGCGGGGCTACCTTCCCGGTCTGCATCTGTTCCAGTCACGAAATGGGGGAGCGTATTGGTGTCTGTCTTGTCACTTAGGTGATCTAGATCTGCCGGCCCACCTCCCGCCATGCTGGACCGGGTGTGGTCAGCACCCCACCTCCTGCCCTGGTAGAAAATGGGGGTGAGTGGGTGAGTTACCATCTGGTTATTCATAGTTCCACTTGTCTGCATCATTCCCAAGCCTTGCCTCCCCTTACCCCATTTTTTAGCTGGAAAGACAGGTGCTTCAGCCCCACTCCTGAGGGATGGTGGGGGTGTGTAGAGTGGCTCCTGAGTTGACCTCTGCATCGACTTGGGCCTGGCTAGGAGGCTGTCACCCTCGACCCTTCCAATGCCACATATACCAGAAGTCATTACTGAAGGGAACCTCCTTAGGGAAAGGATTGCTCTCCTAGCTGGCCACCAACTCCCACAACTTATCAGATGTGTGGCATTTTCTGAGGGAAAAGGCCTAAGGGAAACTGAAGACGCTGAAGTCGGAGGAAAGGGTTGGGGCAATGGCCATGAACCTGTGTCAGGCAACATGCTTGTATTCTTACCCTGCCACACATGCTTGGACTAGACTATGTCGAGGCTGAGTGACCTCCCCTGCCCACGCCGCTCCTTGATCACAACCCTGGCAATTCTACAGCGGCCACAGTATTTCCTTGTGGGGATGGGCAGGGATGAGACCTCTGTCTAGGGGTCTTGGGTGCCTCATTCAGGCTGTCACTCCCATCCACAGCTGGCGTGTCCGTGGCCAGCCAGGATTCCTGAAAGCAGAGGCATCCGAGGCATGAGTTACAAGTGGAGTCTAGTGCAGCGTGATCTCCGTGCTCTTTCTGCTGAGAGTACTTTAAATGGGTACAATGCAAATCACAGAAGGGTAGAGTTGGCAGGCAGGGTGGTGCCAGGCAGGCCCCACCAGGAGTTCCCAGCCAGGAAATGCTCCAGGGGGATTCTAGGCCCAGGTTCACCATGGGATTTGGGCAGACTTGGCCCTGCCTCCCCAAAGCTTGCAGGATAGCAATAACAATGATCCCCAGAGAGGAAGCTTGTGTGGGGCAGGCACAGAGAATCCACCAACCCAGCAGATGGGTGGGTGTCAAGTAAGGCTTCCTGGAGTATATAGCTGGAGCTAAGGCCAGGAGAGAGTACTGGGCAGGGGGAGAGAGGTGAGCATCTCAGGCTGCCTGGGATCGAGTCAGGGGAGCAGTGGACTGCACAGGCCTTGTGACTGTTTGGGTCATCTGGACTTTATCTTGAGGGCCTCAGGGAGTCTTGGGTGGGCCTGCAGATTTCTGAGTCTGAGGGGCATGGCATTGGGAAACACGTGGTCTGTGGCTGGCACACAGCCATTTTGCCTGGATTAATGCTAACCACACTCACCAATTCAGTCAGTCTGTTTATTCTAGGTCACAGCAGAAGAGCCTCAGACCCCACCCAGAATCACAGAGAAGCAGGAGTCCTAACCTGCCCAGCTTCTCAGGGAGGGAGGCTGCTGGCCTTAGCCCTGGGAGACATCGTGGTGGGCAGTTGGACAAGCAGCTCCTGGGCACAGAGCAGGGATCTGACCTTGACTGTCAGAGGACCAGAATCCTCTAGGGGTGGGTCCTGAAATGGTGGTGGAGGAAAGAGAGGCCGGAGAGATGTGATACAGAAGACCCTGGGCAAGGGGAAGGAAATGGCAAGGCCATTTCCACCTCTTGCAGCCTCAGTCTCCTCATCTGTTAAGTGGAATAGTAAGGCTGTCCCCTCCCAGTGTTACTTGAGGTAAAAGGCATGCAGATGGCTCTTGTCCTAGTTCCAGGCACAGAGGGGCTCAGGAAGTGGCCACTGCTATTTTTAGAGGCCACACAGCCTGACCAGGGCAAGGAGCATCTGAGCAAAGCAGATCTGGTGACTTCCTCTTTTAGCCATTTCCCGTTTGGTAGAGACAGTGACCAGGGTCTTCGCCCTGCCCTGCCCAGTCCACAGGCATGTCATCCAGAGGCTATCGTGATGGGGACTCCCCACCTCTGCACCCATACCATGAGGGGAGGTGAAGGCAGGTGCCACCCCTGCCTCTCATGGCACCCTGAAGACACTGGGATGGTGCCCAGGGAGGGCGTGCCCTATGCAGGGCTGGATTTACAGTCAGTGCCCAGTGAATGTCCAGGAGAGCCCAGTGCTGGTTTTCACTAGATGATTGTGGACCCTAAACGGGGATGTGTTTGGGAAGTGGTGAGAGCATGGCATGTGGGGGCAGGTGAGGCCTGAAAGGTCACTGGGAGTAACGAAACTGTGAAGGGCTTTGAAGCAGTGGGGAGGGATTTGGGTGTCACCAGGGCCCCAGAGTTCTGAGTAGACTGAACGGGCTGGCTGGGATGGAGAGAAGTCACGCGAGGGCCTGGACTGTGGTGATAATGGTGCTGGTTCAGGATGGCTGTTTCCAACATGGGCTCCCAGCCATGCCAGGGCCCTCCAGATGATCTGTTCTCTGGCACCTTACTGGACTCTGGCCTTTAGTAAGGCCTGGGCCCTTGGTAGGCTGGCGGGTGCCAGTGTAAGCTTCTCTCAGCTATGTTTCTGTTCATTTCCCTCCCACAAGCCTATCCTGGATACTTTGGTTGAATTTTAGCCAAGTGGCCAAGAGCTCTGTTCTGTTTCCTTCTTCCTCTCTCACGGTGAACAGGACCCTGTCTTCTCTGTAGCCTGGGATAGCTATGGGTGGAAGACTTTGGGTTCAAGCCCCCAGTGTATATATCTTTTTTTTTTTTTGAGACCGGGTCTTGCTCTGTCGCCCAGGCTGGAGTGCAATGGCACGAGCTCACTGCAACCTCTCCTCTTGGGTTCAAGCAATTCTCCTGTCTCAGTCTCAGCCTCCCAAGTAGCTGGGATTACAGGCATGTGCTACCATGCCAAGGTGATTTTTTGTATTTTTAGTAGAGATGGGCTTTCACCATGTTGGCCAGGCTGGTCTTTTTTTTTTTTTTTTTTTTTTAGAGACGGGGTCTCATTCTGTTGCCAGGCTGGAGTGCAGTGGTGATCTTGGCTCACTGTAACCTCCGACTCCCAGGTTCAAGCGATTCTCCTGCCTCAGCCTCCTGAGTAGCTGGCATTACAGGTGCGCGCCACCATACCCGGCTAATTTTTGTATTTTTAGTAGAGACGGGGTTTCACCGTGTTAGCCAGGATGGTCTCTATCTCCTGACCTCGTGATCCACCCACCTCGGCCTCCCAAAGTGCTGGGATTACAGGCGTGAGCTACTGTGCCCGGCCTGCCAGGCTGGTCTTGAACTCCTGACCACAAATGATCCACTCACCTCCTCACCTCCCAAAGTGCTGGGATTACAGGCATGAGCCACCATACCCCACCTCAAGGGTATATATCTAATGATAGGGCCTTGGCCAAACTTTGGAGGTTCTGGAATGCAAAGGGGTCTCCAAGCCCCTCCTCCCAGACACAGCTCCCATCTGGGTCCATTAACCATAGAAACTATGTGTAAAGGTGTGTCTGTGTTTGCTGGGGGTGATTCAGACCAAAATCTCATTTAACAGATATGGAAACAGAGGCCTAGCATGGGGAGTGACTTTACCTTAAACCCCTTTCCAATAATCTGAATGGCCCAGGAGGATGTTCCAGTGAATATCTAGGAGACTTACTTTATCTGGAGTTGGAGACAGTGTTAGGGCCCTTCCCCAAACATGTCAGGCCTCTCCCAAGCCCCCCACAGGCATCTCTGCACTACACAGCAGTAGCAGCTTTTCTGCACAAAAATGGTTCCCTGGCCTTTGAGTCAAGGTCCCTGCTCTGAATTTCCTGCCACTGGCACTGTGCTTTAATTTGAGGTGTGGAACTGCACAGGTCTGCCATAGTATCTGTGGCTCTTCAGGGGGTCTGCTGCAGACATCAAAGTTCTTGGGAGTCTTGAACCTGCCGGGGCGAGGGCTCACACATGTCCTGTGCCCCCTGCAGTCCCTGGTGATTTGGGGAACCAGCTGGAAGCCAAACTGGATAAGCCGACAGTGGTGCACTACCTCTGCTCCAAGAAGACCGAAAGCTACTTCACAATCTGGCTGAACCTGGAACTGCTGCTGCCTGTCATCATTGACTGCTGGATTGACAATATCAGGTGGGGGCTGGGGCACACAGCGGGGGTGCTGCTTACCAACAGGCCTGAGAGGCCTCCGGAGCCTGTTTCTTCTATCCTCATCTCGAGGTCACTGACCTCTCTCCTTCCCCAGGTCCTCGGTCTGGTCTGGTTGGCACCACCTCTGCACTCCCAGGCAGAACTAACTTTCCCTTCCAGCTACCCTTGTTCTTCTACTCTCCAGCCCTGGCCTCTCATGCCTACACACAATTTTTTTTTTTTTTTTTTTTTTTTTTTTTTGAGACGGAGTCTCGCTGTGTCTCCCAGGCTGGAGTGCAGTGGCGCGATCTCGGCTCACTGCAAGCTCCGCCCCCTTGGTTCACGCCATTCTCTCGCCTCAGCCTCCCAAGTAGCTGGGACTACAGGCGCCCGCTACCACGCCCGGCTAATTTTTTGTATTTTTAGTAGAGACGGGGTTTCACCGTGTTAGCCAGGATAGTCTCGATCTCCTGACCTCGTGATCCACCCGCCTCGGCCTCCCAAAGTGCTGGGATTACAGGCTTGAGCCACCGCGCCCGGCCTTTTTTTTCTTTTATTTTGGGACGGAGTCTCGCTGTGTCACTCAGGCTGGCGCCTTCTTGGCTCACTGCAACCTCCACCTCCCAGGTTCAAGCAACTCTTGTGCCTCAGCCTCCCAAGTAGCTGGGACTATAGGCGCCCACCACCATGCCCGGCTAATTTTTTTGTATTTTTAGTAGAGATGGGGTTTCACCATGTTGGCCATGCTGGTCTCGAACTCCTGAGCTCAAGTGGTCTGCCCACCTTGGCCTCCCAAAGTGCTGGGATTACAGGCATGAGCCACTGCGCCTGCCTACACAAAATTTCTGTGCCCCAGCCGCTATTCAGAGCCTCGGCATGGCCCCCACCCCTTTCCTTGTCTGTGACTTGGCCTCCCCTATGTCTCCAGCTGCTTGTTCTTCTTGGGACACGCCATGTCTTTGCACCCGCTGTTCTTTTGGCCTGGAATCTATTTCTATACCCTTTGCCTGATAAATGTGCTTCCATTCACCCTTTAAAACATGACCCTAGGCCAGGCACTGTGGCTCTCCTATAATCCCATCACTTTGGGAGGCTGAGGCAAGCAGATCACCTGAGCTCACGAGTTGAAGACCAGCCTGGGCAACATGGTAAAACCCCATCTCTTCCAAAATTACAAAAAGATTAGCTGGGCATGCACCTGTAGTCCCAGCTACTTAGGGGGCTGAGGCAGGAGAATTGCTTGAGCCAGAGAGGCAGAGGTTGCAGTGAGCAGAGATCACACTACTGTACTCCAGCCTGGGCGGCAGAGCAAGACCCTGTCTCAAAACAACAACAACAACAACAAATCAACCTGACCCTGGTGCCTTTGTGATGGCTCCCTTTTGACTCCCCAGAGAGGTTCGCCTCTCCTCCCCCCAGGCCCCGTGCTTGTTTCCTCTAAATGTCATCACGTGCCCAAATTTGTCTCCAGGCATATTTCCCCAAATTACACAGGCACTACACATTTTATAGACTTACTTTCGTTTAGTCTTACAGCAACCCCATTTTGAAATAGGTGGTGGTTTTTTTGTTTTTTTGTTTTTTCACCAGCGTTACTTGCCAACAGGTGGTTTTTAAACCTGCTTTACAGCTGGGAAATCTGGAAGCTCAACGAGGTTACAGTGATTACCTGTGCTCACTCAGCTAATAAGTGGTAGAATCAGAATTCAAACCCAGAATGTGTGGCTCTGAGCTGAGGTTCCCTCCCAGTCTGAGCTCCGTGAAGGGAGGGAGTCTCTGTTTTATCTTTATAGCAGTAGAACCAGAAACACAGTTGGTGCGCCATACATGTTTGAGCTGAATGGAGTCTCCCAAATTAAAAAGTTTTCCCGGTCGGGTGCGGTGGCTCATGCCTGTAATCCCAGCACTTTGGGAGGCTGAGGTGGGCAGATCATGAGGTCAGGAGTTCGAGACCAACCTGGCCAACACAGTGAAACCCTGTCTCTACTAAAAATACAAAAATTAAGACTGGGCGTAGTGGTTCACGCCTGTAATCCCAGCTACTCAAGAGGCTGAGGCAGAATCGCTTGAACCTGGGAGGTGAAGGTTGCAGTGAACTGAGATTGTGCCATTACACTCCAGCCCAGGGGACAGTACAAGACTCTGTCTCAAAAAAAAAAAAAAAGAAAATACAAAAATTAGCTGGGCGTGGTGGTACACACCTGTAATCCCAGCTACTCGGGAGGCTGAGACAGGAGAATCACTTGAACTTGGGAGGCAGAGGTTGCAGTGAGCAGAGATCGGGCCACTGCACTCTAGCCTGGGTGACAGAATGAGACTGTCTCAAAAAAAAAAAAGTTTTTCCCAGAGACTTTCTAGCTGCTCCTCCAGGCGCCCTGGCCTGCCAGCTGTTTGTGATGCCCGTTTTGTTGACTCCTTCCTCCTCTGTGTGTTGTGTGACTGGGGTTATTTCTGGGCTGTTGATGTGCATTTCTATTTTTATACTGGGGACACGGCTTCAGGTGTTGCCAGTTGAGTGCCAGCTGATACCAAGAGGGGCCTGTCTGCCTTCACTGCTTCTCTGACCTGTTTAGATTTTCACCCAGACAGAACTGCTTTGGCTTTCCAAAACAGTTTTCTGCATTTTGCTGTTTGATAATTTTTTATTTTTAGTAGCAACAAGCTACTTTGCTGTGTGGCCATTGGGATAATCTACAAATTCCTCTGGAGAGCATGGGCCTCTAGGACCTGTTATCTGGGTCAGTTGTGGGGATCCTGTCAGCTTTCTGTGGCTGATATCTAAGGGGACAAGTGGGACTCAGAACCACCAGAAACTCCAGGTTCCTGTGTTTTTGGGGGCACATTTACCTCTTCAGTGTGAGGTGAGGCCAGAGCAAGGTTCCCGGCCTAGCACAAAGGCATAAGGCTTTTCTTCTGGTATAAGGTGTCCGTCTGCCCCTCACCCTGTTCCCATCATTTATTCAGGCCTTGACAACTCTCTTCCCACAGGATATGGTGCCATAGCCGTGTACTTAGGCCTGAGGCGGGGTCTGTCCTGTCTGGTTCTGTTTGGCACTGCAGCTACAGAAACTATGAGATAATGTGTGTGGTGTTAGAAGTTGCTGAGTCTGCGGTAATTTATTGCACAGTTCCAGAAAACTAATAGTCCGGGTGCAGTGGCTCATGCCTGTAATCCTAGTGCTTTGGGAGGCTGAGGCAGGAGGATCACTTGAGCCCAGGAGTTTGAGACCACCATGAGCAGCATAGTGTGGCCCTATCCCTACAAAATAAATAAACAAATAAATAAATAAGCCAGGCACGGTGGTGCCTGCCTAGCTATTCAGGAGGATGAGGTAAGAGGATCACTTGAGCCCAGGAGGTTATGGCTACAGTGAGCTATGATGCCCTCACTGCACTGCAGCCTGGACAGAGTGAGACCCTGTCTCAAAAAAGAAGAAGAAAGAAAACTAAGAAAGGGCTGTTAGGGATCTCAAGTCAGTAGCTGGTGGTCCATGTCCTATGTCATGGCGCTTAGGAATTTGCTGGGCAAGCCCTGGGCCTTGTGGTTGCAGTCTGACAGGTGATACAGCCCTGGGGTGCCAGGGGGTCATAGGAGCGTGGTTCATTCCCTTCCTCCATGGAGGATGTGTTTGGAGGTTGACTGGCTGCTGTGTCCAATGCCCAGAGGAAGTGGGACCCAATTATACCTACCTGGGGCCACACAAGGCCTTCCTCCTGTCTCTCCCCACCAGCTCCCATCATTTCTCTGGGCCTTGCCCCTTCTGTCTGCCTACCCACCCACATAGCAGCCCTGAAGCATGGTGCCTTTCTAGGTTTTTTTTTTGTTTTTTTTTTTGAGATGGAGTTTCGCTCTTATTGCCCAGGCTGGAGTGCAGTGGCACGATCTCGGCTCACTGCACCTCTGCCTCCCAGGCTCAAGCAATTCCCCTGCCTCAGCCTCCCGAGTAACTGGGATGACAGGTTCACGTCACCATACCTGGTTAATTTTTGTGTTTTTAATAGAGATGGGGTTTCACCATGTTGGCCAGGCTGGTCTCGAACTCCTGACCTCAAGTGATCTACCTGCCTCGGCCTCCCAAAATGCCGAGATTATAGGCGTGAGCCACTGCATCTGGCCTAGTGGTTTTTTTGTTTTTGTTTTTGTTTTTATGAGATAGGGTGTTACTTTCCTGCCCAGACTGGTGTGTAGTGGCATGATCATGGCTCACTACAGCCTCAATATCCCAGGTGCAAATCATCCTCCTGCCTCAGCCTTCCAAGTAGCTGGGACCACAGGCCTGCACCACCATGCCTGGATAATTTTTTATTTTTAGTAGCAACAAGGCCTCACTATATTGCCCAGGCTGGCCTTGAACTCCTGGCCTCAAGCATTCCTCCCACCTTGGCCTTGCAAAGCGTTGGAACTACAGGTGTCAGCCACTGCACCCGGCCCTTGTCTGGTTCTGTTGTGTACTGCATTCACCATCTCCTTTGCCTGGGATATGTTGGGTGGCAGGAGCTGGATGCAAGGAGATGGAGCGATGGGAAGCTGAAAGAGGGTGGACTGCCTCTTGGGGTCCAGTGTGACGTTCACAGCAGAACCAGGACTGCTGCCTCCTTCTCCCAACCAGGTCCAAGACCCTCATTCTAGGGTAGGGTCACGGGGGAGAGGGGAATGTTGCTTTGACAGGGGTCCTGGGGTCAGTGTTTGGAGTAAGTATGTGTTGGTGAGGTTCTTGTTTGAATGTAATTACTCTGATTTGTGCTTTTTTTTTTTTTTTTTTTTTTTGAGACGGAGTCTTGCTCTGTCGCCCAGGCTCGAGTGCAATGGCGTGATCTTGGCTCACTGCAACCTCTGCCTCCTGGGTTCAAGCGATTCTCCTGCCTCAGCCTCCTAAGCAGCTGGGATTACAGTAGCCTGCCACCACACCTGGCTAATTTTGTATCTTTAGTAGAGACGGGGTTTCGCCATGTTGGTCAGGCTGGTCTCAAACTCCTGACCTCAGGTGACCTGCCAGCCTCAGCCTCCCAAAGTGCTGGGATTATAGGACATCTGTGCTTTATCAACCTGCTTTGTTACTTTTTGGTCTCTCCTATCCATCTGACTAAACCTGGGCATGGGAAGGGAGTATGACTCAGGACATGATGCACTGTTGGGACACACCAAGCTCCGTGTCCCCTCTGGGTCACTGGCTCGATATCCTCTCACAACAGGCTGGTTTACAACAAAACATCCAGGGCCACCCAGTTTCCTGATGGTGTGGATGTACGTGTCCCTGGCTTTGGGAAGACCTTCTCACTGGAGTTCCTGGACCCCAGCAAAAGCAGCGTGGGTATGTAGCCCTCACTCAAGGCCTCCGGGAGCTGGGATGGGGGTTCTGCTGGACTCAAGCTGGAGCTGGAGGAACTCTGCTGGTTTGTACAGACAGCCTGTAAGCTGTCTCTGATCAGCGTTGGCACAGAGCCCTGTAGCATTCTTCCAGGGACCTGCCGACTCTCACAGTCTCCATGCTGGGCATAGTATAGGTGGCCGGCACTAGCTATATCTTTTCTTATCCTCTGTATTTCTGTCTACAGGTTCCTATTTCCACACCATGGTGGAGAGCCTTGTGGGCTGGGGCTACACACGGGGTGAGGATGTCCGAGGGGCTCCCTATGACTGGCGCCGAGCCCCAAGTAAGCAGGCACTCTCGTTCCCTCCCTGAAGTCTCGGGAGGTAGGGGCGAGGTGATCATGGGCACCACAGGTCTTGGGCTCTCCCCTTGTCCTTGGCTGTCCCCTGTCCCTGGGCCTCTGGCATCCAGTCTAGTGGTCACAGCCACCACCCTTGGTCAGTCTTATCCTGTCCTCCATTTCCCACCCTGGGACCTCTGGGCCTCTGAGCCCTGGGGAGAAATATAAGGCTTCCTCCCTTCATGGAAGGCAGGGGGACCCAGACCACTCCGTTTGAATGTGAGCACCCTCCCCTCCCCTCTCATCTTGTGTCTGGCCTGAGAAAAGCTCAGTGGTTCGGGCTCCAGGACCCTTCCCGCCTGACCCCTGCCTGGCTCTGGCCTGCAGATGAAAACGGGCCTTACTTCCTGGCCCTCCGCGAGATGATCGAGGAGATGTACCAGCTGTATGGGGGCCCCGTGGTGCTGGTTGCCCACAGTATGGGCAACATGTACACGCTCTACTTTCTGCAGCGGCAGCCGCAGGCCTGGAAGGACAAGTATATCCGGGCCTTCGTGTCACTGGGTGCGCCCTGGGGGGGCGTGGCCAAGACCCTGCGCGTCCTGGCTTCAGGTAAGACCCTGCCTGGCCCAGTGTGGGGGGCTGTTGCCAGGAATTCTGCCCTCTCTTCCCTTCCAAAGTGTCCTCCTAGGCCAGCATGCCTCATCTCTGTCCCACGGTGTGTGGGGTCTATGCAAATCTACCCTTAAAAGTCCAAGGAAGAAAGAGGCTGACAAATCTAGTTTCTCAGAGAAAAACATTTAATAGGGACATACGAGTAGAAGCCACATCTGTGTCTCAGGTGGTGGCTAGACAAGATGGTGGATCCCCACACTATTAGCCCCCAGACCCAGAGCTTATATTCTATAGGGAAAGGGCGACTCTGATGCGATGTGTTGAACATTGAAGGATGATAACACAGAGGCTGTGTGAGATTTATGGTAAATATATGCACAAGGAACAGTAGATAAAGTGGAAATCTCAGTGGCCTTCCTGGATCTGGGGTTAATCAGAAGCCAACACGGTGGATTAGTATCCAAGATGGAGTTGCTTTGGTCTCCACAATGACTCTTCTCTTGGGTCAGCCCTCTTTTTTTTTTTTGAGACAGAGTCTGGCTCTGTCACCCAGGCTGGAGTACAGTGGCGTAATCTTGGCTCACTGCAACCTCTGCCTCCTGGGTTCAAGCTATTCTCCTGCCTCAGCCTCCCGAGTAGCTGGGATTACAGGTGCCCACCACGACACCTGGCTAAATTTTTTTTTTTTTTTTTTTTTGAGACGGAGTCATGCTCTGTCGCCCAGGCTGGAGTGCAGTGGCCGGATCTCAGCTCACTGCAAGCTCCGCCTCCCGGGTTCACGCCATTCTCCTGCCTCAGCCTCCCAAGTAGCTGGGACTACAGGCGCCCGCCACTTCGCCCGGCTAGTTTTTTGTATTTTTTAGTAGAGACGGGGTTTCACCGTGTTAGCCAGGATGGTCTCGATCTCCTGACCTCGTGATCCGCCCGTCTCGGCCTCCCAAAGTGCTGGGATTACAGGCTTGAGCCACCGCGCCTGGCCTAAATTTTGTATTTTAGTAGAGACAGGGTTTCATCACGTTGACCAGGCTGGGCTTGAATTCCTGACCTCAGGTGATCCGCCCGCCTCGGCCTCCCGAAGTGCTGGGATTACAAGTGTGAGCCGCCGTGCCCGGCCAGCACTCTTTTTCCTTCAGAGTGGCGTTCTTTTTTTTCTTCTTTTTTTCTTTTTTTTTTTTTTTCTGAGACGGAGTCTCGCTCTGTCGTCCAGGCTGGAGTGCAGTGGCCAGATCTCAGCTCACTGCAAGCTCCGCCTCCCAGGTTTATGCCATTCTCCTGCCTCAGCCTCCTGAGTAGCTGGGACTACAGGCGCCCGCCACCTCGCCTGGCTAGTTTTTTGTATTTTTTAGTAGCGACGGGGTTTCACCATGTTAGCCAGGATGGTCTCGATCTCCTGACCTCGTGATTCGCCCGTCTCGGCCTCCCAAAGTGCTGGGATTACAGGCTTGAGCCACCGCGCCCGGCCACTTCTTTTTTTCTTTTCTTTTTTTTTTTTTTTTGGTACAGGGTCTCACCCAGGCTGAAGTACAGGCTGATAGTACAGCTATTTCAGCTCACTGCAACCTCCACCTCCTGGGTTCAAGCGGTCCTCTGGCCTCAGCCTTCTGAATAGCTGGGACCACAGGCATGCACCACATCTGGATAATTTTTGTACTTTTTTATAAAGACAAGGTTTTACCATGTTGCCCAGGCTGGTCTTGAATTCCTGAGCTCGAGGAATCTGCCCACCTCAGCCTCCCAAAGTGCTGGGATTACAGGCATGAACCACTGTGCCCAGCCCCATTCTTTTTCAAATATCTTTTTTTTTTTTTTTTCCAGAAGAGAATCTTCTGGGGGACTAGGTATGAAAAAAGAGAGAGAGAGAGAGAGAAAATCTAATACTACTCCTAATTTCACCTATCTAGCCGATAGGCCTTGTAATCTGTATAGGTTTCTTAAAGCATGTATACAGAGTAGCATAACTGTTGGTCACGCAAGTACTCATTTGTACATACACACAACACACACACAAAACACACATATATACACACAGTGCTCAGGCGTGGTTGGCCAGAGTGCTCAGGTGTGGTTAAACCTTGTCCCTCCCTCTTTTTTTTTTTTTTTAATTTTATTTTATTTTATTATTTATTTTATTTTTATTTTTATTTTTTTTGAGACGGAGTCTCCCTCTGTCGCCCAGGCTGGAGTGCAGTGGCCGGATCTACGCTCACTGCAAGCTCCGCCTCCCGGGTTCATGCCATTCTCCTGCCTCAGCCTCCCGAGTAGCTGGGACTACAGGCACCCGCCACCTCGCCCTGCTAGTTTTTTATATTTTTTAGTAGAGACGGAGTTTCACCGTGTTAGCCGGATGGTCTCGATCTCCTGACCTCGTGATCCGCCCGTCTCGGCCTCCCAAAGTGCTGGGATTACAGGCTTGAGCCACCGCGCCCGGCTTTTTTTTTTTTTTTTTTTGAGACAAGGTCCTGCTTTGTTGCCCAGGCTGGAGTACAGTGGCATGATCTCGGTTCACTGCAACCTCTGTCTTTTGGGTTCAAGCAGTTCTCCTGCCTCAGCCTCCCAAGTAGCTGGGATCACAGGTGCTCACCACCACACCCAGCTAATTTTTGTATTTTAAGTAGATATGGGGTTTCGCTATGTTGGCCAGGCTAGTCTCAAACTCCTGACCTCAGGTGATCCACTCGCCTTGGCCTCCCAAAGTGCTGGGATTACAGGCGTGAGCCTCTGTGCCCAGCTGTCCCTCCTTCTTACCCCCATCCTTGCTTCTTCATCCCCACCTTCACCCCAGAGGAGGAAGGCTAGAGCATTTTATTTTATTTTATTTTATTTTTTTGAGGCAGGGTCTTTCTCACTCTGCCACTCAGGCTAGAGTGCAGTAGCGTGATCTTGGTTCATGCAACCCCCATTTTCCAGGTAAAGTGATTCTCCTGCCTCAGCCTCCCGGGGAGCTGGGACTACAGGCGTGTACCACCACCCCTGGCTAATTTTTGTATTTTTAGTAGAGACCGGGTTTTGCTATGTTCGCTAGGCTGGTCTCCAACTCCTGACCTCAAGTCAGGAGGATCTGCCTGCCTCAGCCTCCCAAAGTGCTGGGATTATAAGCATGAACCACCACAGCCAGCCAGATTTTTTTGTATTTTTAGTAGAGATGGGGTTTCACCATTTTGGTCAGGCTGGTCTTGAACTCCTGACCTCAAATGATCTGCCCACCTTGGCCTCCCAAAGTTCTGGGATTACAAGGATGAGCCCCTGCACCTGGCCTCTAGACTACAGTTTTTAATTTATGAGTTCACCTCCATCTGTGGGCGGCAAGGAGCCTCTGTAGGCAACACAGGGAGGAAGCAGGTGCAGATCTGGCTGCACCTGCTTGCCTGGCAGTTGGGAAAGCCACCCCTTTTCTGGTTCCTCCCCCATCTTTTCATGACTGTTGCAGCTCACCAGCTGCAGCTAGAGAGTTTTCTCCCTCTGCTAGGACTTGAGGGAGGCTTATGGACCCTCGCTTTGGGAGCTATGAGCCAGGGCTGTGCCAAGCATCTCATGAGCTCAAGTCCCTGCCATTGCTTGACCTGCTTGGTCTACTGGCATTGTGATTGGGTCAGGCCCAGTGACTCTGAATTGGCTGGAAGACACTCAGCTTTAGTGAGGACTCATTAGAGCCACTCCTTTTGTCTAGCCTGGGCCTCAGGGACGGATGTGGGCATACCCTGAGTTTAGACAGGTAACCCTGGCCCCTTTCAGAGTTTCTCTGTGAGTCCCCTTAGAGCTTTGCTTCAAAGGCTGGGAAGCTGTTCTGTCCCGCCTTGGCAGTCCAGGACTGGGGTGGGGGGTGCAGGGAGGTGTCCGTGCACCCCTTGGGGCTTTCCTTGCCTTAGGGGTCCCCCAGCCAGGCCACAGCAGGCAGAGCTGAGGCCCTACAGTCAGTCCGAGAGGCCTCCCTGCTTTCAGATACAGGGTGGGGTGATAGGCGACCATGGATCCTGAACAGTCCAGAGGCCCCTGTTTCCAAGTTGCAGCTTTTACTTCCCGGAGGCCTCCCTGGCTGCCGGGTGTTTGTGTTGTTCCCATTCCTGTGTACAGGGGCTCCGCCTCCATCTGCAGCCTCCCCTCCTGCCCTGTCTCCAGCATGCCTGGCTGCCCAGGTCAGCGCACAGGCAAGTGGGCGGAATGAGGCCACTGCTGGCTGAACACTGGTCTGAGCTTAGGAAAAGAAAAACTGGTACACAGTTCAGTGTCATAAAAGGGAAAGCAGAACATGTCATCTCTGGGCTGCCAACCTGCTGACTCACTAGACTAGGTCAGTGCCCACAGACTGATCAGCACTCGGAGGATGGCAGAGTTTACAGACAAGGAAGCATCATAAATCACACTGTGGGTATGTGCCGCCTCACTCCCTGGTGAGGAAAGCAAAAGAAACAAAACATCTTGGATGTGTGGTTCCCAGATGTAGCAAAAATAAAGAGAAACAGAGCCAAGGCAAGCAGCCTGGGCAACATAGCAAGACCCCATCTGTATAAAAAGTGGAAACATTTTTAGCTGGGCATGGTGGGACGTGAGTGTAGTTCCAGCTACTCAGGAGGCTGACACAGGAGGATCGCTTGAACTCAGGAGGTGAAGGTTGCAGTGAGCCAAGATTGCACCACTGCACTCCCGCCTGGGTGACAGAATGATATCCTACCTCAAAAAAAAAAAAAAAAAGGTAAAATTTGCCAGGCATGAGGCATGGTGGCGCATACCTGTAGTCCCAGCTACTCGGAAGACTGAGGCGGGAGGATTGGTTGAGCCTGAGAGGTTGAGGCTGCCGTGAGCCGTTATCATGCCACTATACTCCAGCCTGGGCAACAGAGTGAGACCCTGTCTCAAAAAGAAAAAAAAAAAAAAAAGCCAAGGCAGGGAAGGGAGTCACAGTGATTACAATGATGATAAGAGGGTAGAGATGCGGGACTGTGGACTGGGCCCCTGGCAGGGGCCTGGTGGTGAACATGCTGCCCAACCAGCTGGCATTCCTAAGCACAGACTGACCAGAGCCTTCTCCCTGCAGGAGACAACAACCGGATCCCAGTCATCGGGCCCCTGAAGATCCGGGAGCAGCAGCGGTCAGCTGTCTCCACCAGCTGGCTGCTGCCCTACAGCTACACGTGGTCACCTGAGAAGGTGTTCGTGCAGACGCCCACGACCAACTACACACTGCGGGACTACCGCAGGTTCTTCCAGGACATCGGCTTTGAAGACGGCTGGCTCATGCGGCAGGACACAGAAGGGCTGGTGGAAGCCACGATGCCACCTGGCGTGCAGCTGCACTGCCTCTATGGCACTGGTGTCCCCACACCAGACTCGTTCTACTATGAGAGCTTCCCTGACCGTGACCCTAAAATCTGCTTTGGTGACGGCGATGGTACTGTGAACTTGAAGAGTGCCCTGCAGTGCCAGGCCTGGCAGAGCCTCCAGGAGCACCAAGTGTTGCTACAGGAGCTGCCAGGCAGCGAGCACATCGAGATGCTGGCCAATGCCACCACCCTGGCCTATCTGAAACGTGTGCTCCTTGGGCCCTGACTCCTGTGCCAGGCAGGGCTGGATGGCTCAGCTGTGGACCTGCTCTTGGCCTCTGGTGCTGTCATGGCCCATGAGTTTCACAGAGTTTGTGACTGACTATTCAAGGCCCCGAGTCTTGGACTGTGAAGCATCTGCCGTGGGGAAGTGCTGTTTGTTATCCTTTCTCTGTGGCAGTGAAGAAGGAAGAAATGAGAGTCTGGACTCAGGGACACTGGATGGCAAGAATGCTGCTGATGGTGGAATTGCTGTGACCTCAGGACTGGCTCCACAGGGTGGGCTGGCTGGGCCCTGGTCCCAATCCCTACCTGGGGCCGTGTGTCCCCCTACTCCTATGGGCTTTTCATACTTGCCTACTGGGCCCTGGCCCCGCTGCCTTCCTATGAGGGATGTTACTGTGCTGTGGTCCTGTACCCAGAGGTCCCAGGGATGGGCTCCTGGCCCCTCGGGTGACCCTTCCCACACACCAGCCACAGGTAGGCCTGCCACTGGCCATGGGTAGCTAGAGCTGCTGGCTTCCCTGTGGCTTAGCTGGTGGCCAGCCTCACTGGCTTCCTGGCTGAGCCCAGTAGCTCCTGCAGGCAGGGGCAGTTTGTTGCATTCTTCATGGTTCCCAGGCCCTGGGACATTTCACTCTACTCCTACCTCCCTTACCGCCAGGAGCAGTCAGGCTCTGGATTGGGCAGCAGATGTGCCCCCAGTCCTGAAGGCTGTGTCCCAGGAGCTCTGATTTCCTCAGATGTGCTGTTGGCCCCAGGACTGAAGCTGCCTCCCTTCACCCTGGGACTGTGGTTCCAAGGATGAGAGCAGGCGTTGGAGCCACGGCCTTCTAGG
Source organism: Macaca mulatta (assembly GCF_049350105.2). Classification (NCBI taxonomy): domain Eukaryota; kingdom Metazoa; phylum Chordata; class Mammalia; order Primates; family Cercopithecidae; genus Macaca; species Macaca mulatta. Next base: position 63,847,486 of record NC_133425.1, read on the forward strand.
GACCTGTGGAGAAAGGGAATCCAAGGAAGCAGCCAAGGCTGCTCGCAGCTTCCCTGAGCTGTACCTCTTGCTAACCCCACCACCACACTGCCACCCTGCCCTAGGGTCTCACTAGTACCCAAGTGGGTCAGCGCGGGGCTGAGGACGGGGCTGAATGGGACCCTGAGAGAGCCAGGGGTCCCCTGAGGCCCCCCTAGGGGCTTTCTGTCTGCCCCAGGGTGCTCCATGGGTCTCCCTGTGGTAGCAGGCATGGAGAGTCAGAGCTGCCTTCATGGCAGTAGGCTTTAAGTGGGTGACTGGCCACAGGCTGAGAAAAGGGTGCAGCCTCTAGGTGGGGTTCCCAAAGCTGCCTTCAGGCTGGACTGAGCTGCTCTCCCACAGGATTTCTGTGCAGCTGGATTTTCTCTGTTGCATACATGCCTGGCATCTGTCTCCCTTTGTTCCTGACTGGTGGGCCCCGCGTGGGGCTCTGAGCAGGCTGAATCTGGATTCTGGCAATAAAAGTACTCTGGATGCTGTAAGGTGCCCTGGCCTACGCTCTGCTCTGAGCATGAGGGGAGGGAGGTGTTGGAGGTACTAGGTGGCTGGAGAGGCAGGAAATCAGGGGCTGGGCCTTTACAGGAGCCTTGACAGGTTCTGTCAGCATCAAAGCATGGTTCCTGTGCCCTTCTGTGGACTTCATCCGCCTGCCCTCTCTCCTGGAATCCAGTTCCCCTCCTGGGACTAAGAACCAGAACCTGAAACATTCCTGTGGAAATGGGGTCCTGTCCTCCCCCTGCTTCTGCCTGGTCAGCAGGCCCCACATGCCACCCAGGAGCTGGGAGCAAGGACAGTCCTGCAGTCACCTGACTAGACCCTCCTTCCCAGCCTCTGTCTTCCCTCAGCTTGCAAGTGTCAGCATCCTTTGAACCTAGAGTTCTTTTTAGGATGCCACCCTTCTTTGCATCTTCAGCTCATCAGCCTGCCATCTGTACCCCTGGGGAGGTACAGACGAGAGAGATCAAGGGAGGAAAAGAGACTACTGGGCTGAGACTAGTATGGACAAAGACTGAAATAGAGACAGAGACAGGGAAACATGGATAGGGGATATGGTCCTGGCCTGAATTTTGTAGTCCAGAGCCCAGCCAGTACCCAGTTCTGTCCACTCAGCCCCACCAGCTGGGGCGCCAGGCTTTGATACACCAGAGGCCACAAGAGGGCGCTCTGAACCCTCTCACCGAACCACCTGTTAGCTAACCCTGGAAGGACAGGGTGACCCAGAGTGAGGGTAAAAATGCCTGGGGTAAAAATACTCGGGTCCAGCTGCAGCTCTGGCCTCAGTAAAAGGATGACAACATGAAAGGGAGCTTTACCCCAGGCCCTGCCCAACCTCACTCCCTGCTTGGCCCTGACACCCCCCTACTCATGGCACCCCACTCACCCCTGACCCATTTTAGCTTCATTGTCACCCTCAGTTTCATAGCTGCAGAGAGAGAGGGCATGGAATCAGAGAAGGCTTTAGGACTAGCACACTAGGGTTCAAAGCTCTACTAGCTACAGCCAAGTTGTCTGGGGAGCCTTCTGACCCTCAGTTTCCTCATCCAAAGAATGGGGACATCTGGGTGCACTGGCTCACGCTTGTAGTTCCACCTACTCAGGAGGCTAAGGCAGGAGGATTGCTTGAGCCCAGGAGTTTGAGACCAGCCTGGGCAAGACTTTAAAGGTGAAATAGGCCGGGTGCCGTGGTTCGCGCCTGTAATCCCAGCACTTTGGGAGGCCAAGGGGGGGTGGATCACCTCAGGTCAGGAGTTCAAGACCAGCCTGGCCAACATGGTGAAACCCCATATCTACTAAAAATACAAAATTAGCCAGGTGTGGTGGCACATGGCTTGTAGTCCTAGCTACTCTGGAGACAGAGGCAGGAGAATCGCTGGAACCTGGGAGGTGGAGGCTGCAGTGAGTCAAGATGGTACCACCGTACTCCAGCCTGGGCAAGATAGAGCGAGCTAGATCTCAAAAAAAAAAAAAACAAAAAAAAACAAAGGCCGCCGCAGTGGCTCACACCTGTAATCCCAATACTTTGGGAGGCCGAGGTGGGTGGATCACGAGGTCAGGAGATCGAGACCATCCTGGCTAACACGGTGAAACTCTGTCTCTACTAAAAATACAAAAAATTAGCTGGGCATGGTGGTGGGCACCTGTAGTCCCAGCTATTCGGGAGGCTGAGGCAGGAGAATGGCGTGAACCCGGGAGGCAGAGCTTGCAGTGAGCCGAGATCGCGCCACTGTGCTCCAGCCTGGGCGGCAGATCGAGACTCCGTCTCAAAAAAAAAAAAAAGATGAAATAAAAATAAATCTGTAGTCCCAAGTAGGAAGCTGAGGCAGGAAGATCGCTTGAAACTAGGAGTTTGAGGCTGCAGTGAGCTATGATCACAACTGTGAATAGCCATTGCACTCCAGCCTGGGCAATAGATCTCTGAAAGCAAAAGAAAAGAATGGTTACAAATAAATGTATCTTGCAGGGTGGTCCTGAGGAACACTGATGGTGTTAGAGAACATCTGATTCAGGGTGTGATGTACATGGGGCTTTTAGCTGATGGGCTAGGTAACTGGGTGTGAGACTGCAAAGCCAGAGGGAGCCGGCGTATGTTTTTTTTGTTTCCTTTCTTTTTTTTTTTTTTTTTTTTGAGATGGAGTTTCGCTCTTTATCGCCCAGGCTGGAGTGCGATGGCGCGATCTCGGCTCACTGCAACCTCTGCCTCCCAGGTTAAAGCGATTCTCCTGCCTCAGTCTCCCAAGTAGCTGCAATTACAGGCATGTGCCACCATAATAGGCTAATTTTGTATTTTTAGTAGAGACGGGGTTTCTCCGTTGGTCAGGCTGGTCTCGAATTCCCAACCTCAGGTGATCCGCCTGACTCAGCCTCCCAAAGTTCTGGGATTACAGGTGTGAGCCACCAGGCCCAGCTGAGCCGGCATACCTTATATAAAGCTGTGGCAGGGACAAGTGGCTGGGTGCCAATACAAGTGTCCAGAGTTGTCCTTCTGCCCAGCCAGGGAGGCCGGAGGAACTGATCTGGGAGGCAAAGGGTGCAACTCGATTGATCCAAATATATATGTTCACTCACTGACACGGGAGGTGTTCCAAGCAGAGGGCAGGAGGGCAGCACCAGCGAGGGCTCCTCAAGCATTGTCATCCAGGCCTGCAGAGAGGAGAATGGAAGGGTTTTTAGGCAGGGGAGATACAAAGTCATCGCAATCTGTAATTTAGGAGCATCCCCTACTCTGTGGAGATGGGTTAAGGGGAGCAGGAAAGGGATTGGGAAGCCACTGTGGCTGGGGAGAAGAAAGCAGGGTGTAGGCCGTGGGAGGAGTGGGGAGGAAGGGTCTGAAGTGCTGCCCATCTCTGGCTGGGTCCCTGTCACTGGGTGGCAGGGAGCAGGGTCTTGGGTATGGTCTGGAACCAGAGGACATGCACTTGTGGTCATAAGGCTGGGGGAAAAGACCCCAGGGCCCTGGACCAAGTCAGTGCTTGAGGTGTTGACAGGAAATTTCGGTGGAGGGCTCAGGGGCCCATGAGGTCAGGAAGCTCTAGACAAGAGAGCCCCAGAGACACCAGAGGAAAAGGAACTCGAGAGGAAGATGGAGGAGCAAACAGAGGGAGGGGAAGTGGGCAGGAGGTGCAGCTTCCCCAAGAGGGGTGGCAGCTCTCTTGGGAAAATGAGGACAGAGCCCCAGGGAGGTCTGGGGTTGGCCAAGGGAGCCTGCAGTTTCTTTGTGGGTGCGGGGGCCTCAAGGGATGGGAATCTGAGCTGTGCGTGTGTTTGGACAAGTCCCCAGAGTGTGTGTCTTCTCGGGGTTCCTAGACGCAGGGTGGCAGTGGCCCGGCGGTGGCGGAGGCCGTTTGGATCCCTGTGTGAGCTGTAGGGGGCGCCCTGGGCGCCGGGCCCAGGTCAAGGGCGAGATAGGAACGGGGTGCGGGGGCCGATGAGAGCTCCCCGCGGGAATGTCCCGGTGTAGACGCCCTCGGAGGCCCTATCTAACTCCAGGGTGGCGAGGGTGGCCGGGCCCAGGTCACGGGCTGCGCCGGCCCTGGCGAGGCCACCGGGGGCTGTCGGGCGTCCACGCTCACGGTCTGGGCCAGAGGACCCCGCAGCGGCCAGGCCGTGGCGGCCACGGGGGCCTGGAAGCGCCGCCGCCAGCTGGCCCCGCACGGAACTGTGTCCCGACGCGGCGCGCGCTATCGCGATCCGGTGGCGGGTGACGTGGCGGGGCGGGGCCTGAGCGGCCGCGGCGACGGCGGCGCGACCGAGCATCCTGGCGGCGCCGGGCCACTGGGAGGTAACGGGCCGGGCCATGGGCGGGCGCGCGGGGAGAGGGGCCGGGGCCGGGCCGCGTTCTGTGGGAGCGGAACCCTCTGGGTCTTGGCCACCGCCGTCGGGAGCGGGATGCGGCCCAGAAACGGCGCGGGGCTGGCCGGTCGGGGCCGCGCGAGAGGCGCTGCGGCTGAGGGGTGGCTACACGAGGAGCGAGGGACCTCGAGCGTGAGGGCCGAGTGTGGGAGAAATGCTGTATGGGTGCGAGCCCCGGAGGCTGATGGTGACCGCGAGGGAGCCAGTCTTGGAGTGTGCTGGCGACGCGGCGAGTGTGAGGGAGACCGGGGGTGTGTGTGGAGAGGGAAACCCCAGGTAGCAGGGTGACCGGGACTCTGTGTGTGCGGGCCGCGCTGCGAGCGTGAGACTGTGCGACGGTGACCCAGAGTGGGACTGTGACTGCGCTTCCGACTGCAGGACAGAGAACCTGTGCTGTGTGGTGGCCGCGGTGGGGCGGAGAAAGATGCGGGCTCAGGACTGCAGGAGCCAGGCTTCCTGGGGCTGTCGCAAGAATGACGATTATCATTTTAAAATCAGTCCATTTACTTTAGAGAATGCCGCAAGGTTTTGCGGCGTGTTGGGGCCTGGAGCGTTGGGCTGCTGGCGCTGGGGAACCCACGTGGCCCCGGTGATTATGGCTCTTTTGAGCGTCCCCATAGCCTGTCATCTTGTGTGACTATCTCTCGTCCTGAATGTGGGGAGATAGACGTGAAACATTCTGAAAATTCTTTGCTGGGCTCTAAGCAAACATGTTGTGTAATGGTCAGTATAAATAGGAATCAGGGTGTCGGCGAACACGTTTTTGAGTACCTCTTGTATGCCCTGGGCTTGGTGACACAGTTAAAAAGAATTCAGTCTCTGCCCTTGATGGGGGGAAAAAGCCAGGGCCAGCTCAGCTCGCAGGGCGGCAGTTCAGTGCCCAGCCATCGGGAGCTTATCTCTCAGAGCTGCTCCCAGATTTCAGATCTGGGAGGAGCAGACTTGAAAGGCTGTGACTGCTTCCTGATATCAGTTCCACCTCTTTTTGGTGGCGGTGAGGCCCTTTGGGGACCTGCCCAGGCCACCTGCATTACTCGGGTCCCGTGTGTGCTGTGCAGATGGCTTTTGCTTCCCAACTTTGATCTCAGATCGTCATTCAAGTCATTATACTGGAGTTTATTTTCCTGGCAAGTGTGTGGAAAACCACCAGCCTGATTTTCTCCTCTCTTCCTCTCCTTGTCCTCCTTCCCTATTTGGCCATGGATGTATTTTTATGGCATATACCGCTTTTATGATCCCCATCTCCCTGGAACTTCTTAGTAGAAGAAATTTGCTGACCTTTGTGTTTCCTGCTGTAATCTCTTGGATGTAGATTAGTTTCTAAAAAAGTTATGCAGGCCGGGCACAGTGGCTCAGGCCTGTAATCCCAGCACTTTGGGAGGCTGAGGTGGGCAGATCACGAGGTCAGGAGATCGAGACCATTCTGGCTAACATGGTGAAATCCCGTCTCTACTAAAAATACAAAAGATGAGCCAGGCGTGGTGGCGGGTGCCTGTAGTCCCAGCTACTTGGGAGGCTGAGGCAGGAGAATGGCTTGAACCCGAGAGGCAGAGGTTGCAGTGAGCCAAGAGTGTGCCATTGCACTGTAGCCTGGGCGACAGAGTGAGACTCCGTCTCAAAAAAAAAAAGAAAAAAGTTATGCAAACGGTGCCCACGGGACCTGGGGCCCCAGAGCTGCCTAGACATGCATGATTTAATGTGACAAGGCCAGTTCTCTGACAGGTTTGGACTGACTGCTTCAGTTATACCCACCCTGTGGGTGTCTTGGAACCTGCCAGTAATTAGGACTGCCCCTGCCGGGCATGTAAAATTTAGATTTTACAAGGAAATATCATTCTGCTGCTTTCTTGGTTAATTTTTAAAAATTACGTAAATATATATATACATATTTTTTAAAATCAGCTTTCTCAGGTTAAAAGGGTTCATTTTTTGATCAGTTCCCTCCCACTCTTTGTTGCAGAGTTTATGTGGCCGAGGCAGACAAGTGAAATTAGGCCTTGCTGCAGGGACTTCATTTCCTTCTCAGTACTGGACCCATTTATGAGGAGGTGGCTTATGAAAGTGTGATGTTCACGTATTTCTTGACAGGTGAATATTGTTGCGCTGTCTTTTCTTTTGTTTGTGTGATTTACAAAGAGTTTTTACTTATTTGTATACAGTATGAACACAATACTAGTAAAGAGAATGGCTTACACATAATTAACAATTCTTTAGTATTACATGTTAAATAACACTGTAATTTATTATAAAAATAAATTATATATTTATTTATATTACAACTCTTTCTGAAGAGTAATTGGGTGGGTTTTTTCTTATTTTTCTTTTTGGAGACAGAGTATCATTCTGTCACCCAGGCTGGGGTGCAGTGGTGTGATCTCTGCTCACTGCAACCTCCGCCTCCCGAGTTCAAGTGATTCTTCTGCCTCAGCCTCCCAAGCAGCTGGGACTACAGGCGCCCGCCACCATGCCCAGCTAATTATTGTATTTTTTTTTTTTTTTTTTTGAGACGGAGTCTCGCTCTGTCACCCAGGCTGGAGTGCGGTGGCCGGATCTCAGCTCACTGCAAGCTCCGCCTCCCGGGTTCACGCTATTCTCCTGCCTCAGCCTCCCGAGTAGCTGGGACTACAGGCACCCGCCACCTCGCCCGGCTAGTTTTTTGTATTTTTTAGTAGAGACGGGGTTTCACCGTGTTAGCCAGGATGGTCTCGATCTCCTGACCTCGTGATCCGCCCGTCTCGGCCTCCCAAAGTGCTGGGATTACAGGCGTGAGCCACCGCGCCCGGCCTTAATTATTGTATTTTTAGTAGAGACGGGGCTTCACCATCTTGGCCAGGCTGGTCACGAACTCCTGAGCTCAGGTAATCTGCCCGCCTTGGCCTCCCAATTGTGGTGGATTTTTTTTTTTTTTTTTTTGAGACGGAGTTTTGCTCTTGTTGCCCAGGCTGGAGTGCAATGGCGCAATCTTGGATCACTGCAACCTCCACCTCCCGGGTTCAAGTGATTCTCCTGCCTCAGCCTCCCGAATAGCTGGGATTATAGGCGCCCGCCATCATGCCTGGACAATTTTTTATATTTCTAGCACAGATGGGGTTTCACTGTGTTGGCCAGGCTGGTCCTGAACTCCTGACCTCAGGCGATCCACCCGCCTCAGCCTCCCAAAATGCTGGGATTACAGGCGTGAGACACTGCGCCCAACCATAAACTCAGAGTTTTATAAGAAAAAGTCTTCTGTGTTTTCACCACAGTTAAGATTTTGATTCAACCAGAGGGGGAAATAAAAAATATTTTGATGTATTTCTCTGTGATACAGCAAACTATTTTTTGGTCTTCAGCCCATTTCCTAGCATACAACTCCTAAAATACTTAGAAAGACCAAAGTAATGTATTTTTGTATGCTGATGACTGGTGGCTGGAAGCCCCTAGAGAGCTTCAGGATGGGGACTGGTCACTGGAAAGACCAAGTCAGGATTAGAGGGTTGGGACTTTGAGCCCTACCCCCAACCTCGGGGGAGGGGAGAAGGAGGAGGGTGAGGTTAAGTTGATCACCAATGGCCAGTGGCTTAATCACTCATGCCTATGTAATGAAGCCTGCATAAAAACCCAAGAGGCCGGGGGTTTAGGGAGCTTCCGGATAGCTGGACACGTGGAGGTTCCTGGATGGTACTTCTCCCTAGGAGGACAAGAAAAGTCTGTGACCCTTCCCCCTTCCTGGCTCTGCAAACCTCTTCATCTGTATCCTTTGTAACACCCTTTATAATATACCAGTAAATGTAAGTAAGTGTTTCTCTGAGTTCTGTGAGCCATTCTAGCAAAATAATTGAACTGAAAGAGGGGTCTTGGGAGCCCCAACTTCAAACAGTTCGGTCAGAAGTTCAGGAGGCCTGGATTTGTGCCAGGTATCCTGTGGGGGAGGGGCAGTCTGTGGGACTGAGCCCTTCCGCTGTGGGATCTGATGCTGTTTCCAGGTAGATAGTGTTGAGACTGAACTGGAGGACACTCAGCTGGTGTCCCTGGGGAGAAATGATTGCTTGTTAGTGGGGAACCCTCCCCTCAACATTTGCTCACAGAACTCTTCTGTGTTGATTGTTGTGGTGTGAGAGTACACAGCAAAAATGGTTTTGAGTTTTTCCAAACATTCTCAATAGCATTTTTTCCTTTATTCATTACAGAAATTTTGGTTTCAAATCCAGTTTATAAAACTTCCTTTGTAATTGAGCTTCCCCCATTTCATCCCATCGTTTTCTGATGTAATTGAATTGTGATAAATTCATTTATTCCAAAAATTGCTTGTGGCAGTTTCGTGGTTAATTTTCATGGGGAAATTTTAGTAGTCTGTTAAATTCCTTCATTACCTGCTGCAGGAGACTGCAGGAATTAAAAAAAAAAAAATTTAATTTTTTTTGTTGGCTGGGCGCGGTGGCTCACACCTGTAATCCTAGCACTTTGGGAAGCCGAGGCAGGCGGATCTCCTGAGGTCCCAGGAGTCCGAGACCAGCCTGACCAACATGGTGAAACCCCGTCTCTACTAAATATAAAAAATTAGCCAGGCATGGTGGCGCAGGCCTGTAATCCCAGCTACTCAGAAGGCTGAGGCAGGAGAATCGCTTGAACCCAGGAGGCGGAGGTTGCAGTGAGCCAAGATCGCGTCATTGCACTCCAGCCTGGGCAACAAGAGCAGAGCTCTGTCTCAAAAAAAAAAAATTTTTTTTGTTTTTGCTGTGTTGCCCAGGTTGGTCTCAAACTTCTGGCCTCAAGCCATCCTCTTACCTTGGCCTTCCAAAGTGCTGGGATTGCAGACTTGAGCTACTGCACCCAGCCTAATTTTGTGTGTGTTTTTTTTTTTTTTTTTTGAGACGGAGTCTCGCTCTGTCGCCCAGGCTGGAGTGCAGTGGCGCTATCTCGGCTCACTGCAAGCTCCGCCTCCCGGGTTTATGCCATTCTCCTGCCTCAGCCTCCCGATAGCTGGGACTACAGGCGCCCGCCACCTCGCCCGGCTAATTTTTTTGTATTTTTAGTAGAGACGGGGTTTCATTGTGTTAGCCAGGATGGTCTCGATCTCCTGACCTTGTGATCGGCCCGTCTCGGCCTCCCAAAGTGCTGGGATTACAGGCTTGAGCCACCGCGCCCGGCCGTGTTTTTTTTTTTTTTGTAGAGATGGGATTTTGCCATGTTACCCAGGCTGAGAGAGATTGATATTGTGTATGATCCTTACATACCAATTTCTCTCTTTTTTTTCATTGCACTTGTAACTAATTGGAAGTAGCAATTTCTCTTATGAAATGGATAAAAATTGAGGGAAAGGATAGCTAATTCAGGAGGGTGATCTGGTAGAATTTTGATGACTCTGTCATAATGCCTAGCTGGAGGTAATGTCTTAATTATTGGCCTTTTGAATCAGCGATTTTCAGTCCATTGTTACAGAGGGTCTGCAGATCTACTCTGGGGACAGGATAGACAACGCGTCTCACACAGGTAGGCACTGCTGTTTTTGGAATGTATGTAGCTACTGTTGTGATTAATTAAATGCAAATTCCTTCAAAATCAAGTCTTAGTAGCTTTTTGCCATTATTTATTCTTTTTTATCAATTGTTACCTGAAGAATAAGTACCGTGACAGAAAATGTCTGATGTTAATACAGCCAGTTCACTTTCCTTCCTCCCTTCCTCCCTTCTTCCCTCCTTCCCTCTTCCCTCCTCTTCCCTCCTTCTTTCTTTCCTTCCTTTTGTAGAGACAGAGGTCTCCCTATGTGGCCCAGGCTGGTCTTGAACTCGGCCTCAAGTGATCCTCCCTCCCTTTTTTGGCCTCCCACTGACTGGCCAGATATTTCACTTGTTTTTTTGGAGACCAAGTCTCACTCAACTGCCCAGGCTGGAGTGCAGTGATGCGATCTCTCAGCTCAGTGCAACCTCTGACTCCCGGGTTCAAGGGATCATCCTGTCTTAGCCTCCTGAGTAGCTGGGACTACAGGTGTGTGTCACCATGCCTGGCTAATTTTTGTATTTTTTGTAGAGACAGGGTCTTGCTGTGTTGCCCAGCTGGTCTCAAACTCCTGGGCTCAAATGATTCCCCCTGCCTCAGCCTCCCAAAGTGCAAGGATTATAGGTGTGGGCCACTGTGCCCAGCTTGACATTTTTACATTTAAATATGCTATAATCCCATAATACATTACTACTATTTTTGTTTTGGGTGGTCAGTTATATTCTAAAGTTATTAAAAATGAGCAAAAATGTGGTTGGGCGCAGTGGCTCACGCCTGTAATCCCAGCACTCTGGGAGGCCGAGGCGGGCAGATCATGAGGTCAGGAGTTTGAGACCAGCCTGATCAACATAGTGAAACCCCGTCTCTACCAAAGATACAAAAATTAGCTGGGTGTGGTGGCACACGCCTATAATCCCAGCTACTTAGGAGGCTGCGGCAGGAGAATTGCTTGAACCCGGGAGACAGAGATTGCAGTGAGCTGAGATTGCGCCACAGCACTCCAACCTGGGCGACAAAGCAAGACTTTGTCTCAAAAAAAAAAAACCTAAAACCCAAAAATATGTATTTAAAAAATATTTACCTAGGCTATTTGGTATTGCCCCACAACTTGATGTTCTGTTCTATTTTTTTACTTTTTCCATTTTAACCCTTTTGGTTTTCATCTCACTGCTAAAGTTCCACATTTGTTTCCTCATGCTGTTCAACTTTTTCAGTAGAGTCTTTAATGTATCAAACACAATTATTTTAAATTCATTGTTTGATGTTTCCATTATCTGGGTCATCTCTAAGTCTGGTCCTATTGATTACTTTACCTCTTGATAATGGGTTGTTTTTCTTGCTTTTTTAATGTTGCTTGTAACTTGTTATTGATTGCTAGATATGGTACGTGGAGCACTAGAGACTGAGGTACATAGCATTTATTTTGGGAACTGGGTACAGCTTTTCTTTGCTAGACTGTTTGTATGGGAGTTTGAACTCCTAGTCAGGAGACAGTTGTGTTTGGGTGTTATTGTTGCTATGGTTACATTAGGTGCACCAGTGGCTTCAAATTCTTCTCGTGTTTCCTTGCCAGCTTATGGTTGGTTTGCCTGAGGGAGGCTTTTTCTCAGTGGTTATCCTCCATCCATACCCTCAGCTTATTAGCCAGGCGTGGTAGTGCACCCCTGTAGTCCCAGCTACTCTGGAGGCTGAGGCGAGAGAATCCCTCGAACCCAGGAGGCAGAGGTTACAGTGAGCCGAGATCGTACCACTGCACTCCAGCCTGCGTGACAAAGCAAGACTCTGTCTCAAAAAAAAAAAAAGAAAGAAAAATAAGGTCTCACTCAGTCGTCTCACTCTGTCACCCAGACTGGAATGCCAGTAGTGCCATCATGGTTCACTGCAGCCCCCAACTCCTGAGCTCAAACTTACCTCTTAGCCTTCTGAGTAAATAGCTGGGGCTACAGGCGTGTGCCATCATGCCTGGCTACTTTTTAATTTTTTTTTTTAGAGACGGGGTCTTGCTATGTTGCCCAGGCTGGTCTCGAACTCTTGACCTCAAGTTCCTCCAGCCTTAGCCCCTGGAGATTACAGGTGTAAGCCACTGCGTCCAGCCACCCTCAGCTTTAGGATTTCTCTGTGCACCTATGCCTCAGTACAGTCTCAGTGGTAGACTACTGTTGCTTGTTCCTGGGTGCTTGCTAACCTGGTGGTAGGGAGTAGGGATTTCTCTGTTGTCCTGGTTCAGCCTCAGTCTTAGGCAGGCCCTGTTTGTTTCCCTGGGTCTTGGGAGTGGATCTTTCTGGGTGCTCCTGCCCTTTTCCCAGGAGAAAGCACCTCCAGTGGTCTTGCCTAGAATTTCCTACCCCTCCTCCAGGCATAGAGTTTTGTTTTGTTTTATTTTGTTTTTGTTTTTGTTTTTATCCTGCCCCAGCTGCCTCAGGAGTGACAGAGTTTGCTGCCCTTTCCCAGGGGTTTATGGTATTTATTCTTTAGAGAAGAAGGGTATAGGTTGGCCTTTGTATTTTCCCTCCCATAAGCCAGCACTACCAAGAGAGGTTTTTCTCAGGTTACCTGCCCAATATTTCTTTTGAGTACCCACTGAGGTCTATGGAAATAACCTGAGTGTCTGTGGCTCTTCCTAACCCACAATTGACATTTGGTAATTTTTAAAAAAATTTACCTGAATTCTTCTGACTCACCTAAATGGTTGTCTCATCTTTCTCCCACTGCCACAGGTGAGCCAGACCTTGTATCTCTCTATCTCCTTGGAGGTGGCCGTCTTTCCATCAGTTTCTTTCTTTTTTTTTTTTTTGAGATGGAGTCTGGCTCTGTCCCCCAGGCTGGAGTGCAGTGGCGTGATCTCTGCTCACTGCAAGCTCCGCCTCCCAGGTTCATGCCATTCTCCTGCCTCAGCCTCCTGAGTAGCTGGGACTACAGGCGCCCGCCACCATGCTCAGCTAATTTTTTGTATTTTTTAGTAGAGACGGGGTTTCACTGTGTTAGTTAGGATGGTCTTGATCTCCTGACCTCATGATCCACCCGCCTCAGCCTCCCAAAGTGCTGGGATTACAGGTGTGAGCCACTGCGCCCAGCCCCATGAGTTTCACTCTAGTTGGTTGCCTTGTAACTTCAGCTTTCTGATGGCTCCAAGAAAAAGTGTTGTTTGTCACTGGAGTGGGAATGGTGCTATGCATCCTGAGTGGAAGGTGGAAGTTGAGGACTTTCCATTTTATACTAGATTTTTTTGTTTTTTGAAACAGAGTCTTGCTCTGTCGCCCAGGCTGGAATGCAGTGGCATGATAATGGCTCACCGCAGCCCTGACTTCTTTGGCTCAAGAGATACTCCCACCTTGGCCTCCCAAGTAGCTGGCATGTGCCACTGTGCCCAGCTAATTTTTGTATTTTTGTAGAGATGGAGTCTTGCCATGTTGTCTAGGCTGGTCTCGGACTCCCGGGCTCAAGCAATCCTCTTGCCTCAGCCTCCCAAAGTGCTGGATTACAGGTGTGGACCACTGTCCCTGGCCTAGTTTTTTCTTATTTCATTTTTTTGTAGAGACGGAGCCTCCCTATGTTGCCCAGGCTACTCTTGAACTCCTGGCTTCAGGCGATCCTCCGGCCTTGGTCTCCCAAAGTACTAGGATTACAGGCGTGAGCCATCATGTCTGGCCCCATTTTATTTGTAACTTTTGTTGTTTGTTTTTTGAGACAGGGTCTCTCTCTGTCACCCAGGCGGGAGTGCAGTGGTGTGATCATGGCTCACTACAGCCTCAACCTTCTTGGGCTCAGGTGATCCTCCCACTTCAGCCTCCTGAGTAACTAAGACTACAGGTGTGTGCCACCATGCCCAGCTAACTTTTGTAGTTTTGTGGTGTAGACAGGGTTTTGCCATTGCCCAGGCTGGTCTCCTGGGCTCAAGTGATCCACCTGCTTTGGCCTCCCAAAGTGCTGGGATTACAGGTGTGCACCACTGTGCCCTGCCAAGGTGAAGTTTAGATATGGGGAGGAGGTAAGGGATGGCCTTGAGGTTGTATGTATGGCCAAGCCAGCCTAGGACTTAGTCACGTGCTCTTGGGAGCTGCTAGGGTTACATTACAATTTTGCTCTTGGGTGTTTAGCAAACAGGTAGGAACTTTAATTACTTTTGCCAAGGACAGGCTCTTGATAACAATTGCATTTTTCTTTTCTTTCTCTCCCCCCCCCCCCCCACCGCTCGCTCGCTCTCTTTCTTTCTTTTTGAGACAGAGTCTTGCTCTGTCACCAGACTGGAGTGCAGTGGTGCTATCTCGGCTCACTGCAACTTCTGCCTCGCAGGTTCAGGTGATTCTGCTGCCTCAGCCTCCTGAGTAGCTGGGACTACAAGTGCATGCCATCACGCCCAGCTAAATTTTTTTTTGTATTTTTAGTAGAGACAGGGTTTCACCATGTTGACCAGGATGGTCTCAATCTCTTAGACTTGTGATCCACCTGCCTCAGCCTCCCAAAGTGCTGGGATTACAGGTGTGAGCCACTGCACCCAGCATGCATTTTGTTACTGAATGAAGAGAACGAAGCCTGGCATGGTGGCTCACACCTGTAATTTGTGCACTTCAGAAGGCCAAGGTAGGAGGATCAATTGAGGCCAGGAGTTCAAGACCAGCCTGGGCAACATAGTGAAACACTGTCTCTACAAACAAATTAAAAAAAAAAAAAACAGGCCGGGCGCGGTGGCTCAAGCCTGTAATCCCAGCACTTTGGGAGGCCGAGACGGGCGGATCACGAGGTCAGGAGATCGAGACCATCCTGGGTAACACAGTGAAACCCCATCTCTACTAAAAATACAAAAACTTAGCCGGGCGAGGTGGCAGGCGCCTGTAGTCCCAGCTACTCGGGAGGCTGAGGCAGGAGAATGGCGTGAACCCGGAAGGCGGAGCTTGCAGTGAGCTGAGATCCGGCCACTGCACTCCAGCCTGGGTGACAGAGCGAGACTCCGTCTCAAAAAAAAAAAAAAAAAAAAAACAGCTGGGCATGGTGGCGAGCAACTATAGTCCTAGCTACTCAGGAGGCCGAGATAGAGGACTGCTTGAGCCTAGGAGTTGGAGGCTGCAGTGAGCTACGATTGCATGATTGCACTCCAGCCTGGGTGACAAAGTGAGACCCTGTCTCTTGAATAAAAAAGAGAGAGAGAGAGAGATTGAAAGAGAAAGAAGTCTTATCTGCCTTCAGTTATGTGTGATTCTGCTACTCTCCTTGGCAGAAGGAGTCCTCAACCTTCCAGCAGGAACCTTGTCTTTCATTCAGGTGCTGCGACTGAAATCCTAGGCATGAGGTCTTGTGGGGCTGTGACTGTGCCCCACCTCTCCAAATAAGGCCACTGGGTAGTTTCACCAGTGTATCTGACAAACCTGATAAAGCCATATCAGCATCACCAGTGCCAGGTTTTATGAATACAAAGGGAATACCTAGTAACCCCAATCCCTCCTCCCAGCTAGAGTGTGATGGAATAGGGGGAGCTGTATTGGTCACTGGGGTCAGATTTCTCTCCTGGTCTCTATGTTGACTTGGGTAGAAAAGGCATCCTAGGTCTCTTTGCACCTGACTCTTATGTGAGACTATAGGCTCCCCAGTTGTTTACTGGTTTTGTTCTAATGGATGCTGGGGCTCACCTGACAGGCACATGAAAACAAGTATGTTTCCACGTGCCTGTGTAGGGAAACCTGCATGACTTGGTGCCAGAATGAGAGCAAAAGTGGTGCTGCCTTAAAGCTCAGCCTCACTGAAGCAGAGGTGGGCACTCCTGGGACTGGGGGAAGGCTTGACTGGGGCCTGGGAGGAGCTTTTTTACTTGGGCTCAGGTCCAGACTTGATGGGGTTTGGGATAGGGAAGGCAGGAGTTTTGGGTGGCAGCTGTGGAGATCAGCATTTTCCCTAAGAACTACTCACTCTTGACTGTGGTTTCCTTGCTCTGAGCTCCATGAGGCCAGGTTCGGCACATCACATACACGTTTGTTGAATAGATAAGAGGCTTCTGGAAAGATGATGTGCTTGCCAATCCTGTTCCTACTGCTGATTCTTGGAGGTTATCTCCGTGACCTTAAAGGACTAATTCATGGGTGGGAATCAAATGGCCCACCAGATTTCTTCTGAAGATGAGATGGGATCAAGGGATCGGAAGTGTGACTGGCATAGGAGTTGAGGGAGGGAGAAGGTGACGCTGGGTGCAGGGTCAGGAAGGTGCTGATTTTCCTTTGATAGATTCTGGGTCCTTCCTAGGTAGGTTAATGTGGAATCCAACACGAGGAGCATGCTGGGGAAGAAAGCAAATACGCCAATGGCAAATTAGCCCTGGGTTGGGATGCCCCTGGATGTCCTTTCTCCACCCTGTTTTATTATGTAACCCCTCTCTTTTGGGTACTTTGGAAAAAGAAAGATGTTGAATGGGCAAGCAGCAACATGGGAAAGTAAGGTAGGTGTTGCAGACACAGTGATACATAGGCATGTATTTTTTTTTTTTTTTTTTTGAGACCGAGTCTTGCTCTGTCACCAGGCTATAGTGCAGTGGTGCGACCTTGGCTCACTGCAACCTCCGACTCCCTGGTTCAAGCGATTCTCCTGCCTCAGCCTCCCGAGTGGGGATTACAGGTATGTGTCACCATGCCCAGCTAATTTTTGTATTTTCAGTAGAGACGGGGTTTCACCATTTTGGCTAGGATGGTCTCGATCTCCTGACCTGTGATCTGCCTGCCTCGGCCTCCCAACATTCTGAGATTACAGGTGGGAGCCACTGCGCCCGGCCAGGCGTGTATTTTCATGAGGGACTTCCCCTTGGTCTAGTCACTACAGTGATGATATGCGCCTGTCTTAGCGTCTTCCTCACCCTTCCCACCACCTCCTCACGTTCTGTACTGGCCTGAGAGTAGCTGCAGACGTCTCCATGTCTCGCTGGATGCTGCAGAAGTCCCAGTTTATGTTTGGGTGGAGGTGAGTGGGCAGGATTACCTGGGTATGGACAGTGAGAAGCCTTTCAGGCTGGTGACGACTGTGTACCAGGTGCAGGGACTCTGGTCTTCTCTGCAGGGCAGGTTTGTGGGTTTTAAGCTGGTGAGAACAGAGCAAAAATCTGTAACTCAGGGAGAATCCAATCATTGGACAAATTTAATGCCAGCCTACTCTGGGCTGCAAGACAGGTATTTGTCATTGGAAGTCGTCATCACATCATGCGTGAGCTCTCCTGGTGTCTTTCTTGGGAGCAGTGAAGGTCTGCCCACTTCTGTTTCCCTGTGTCCTGTGGTAGGAACTGAGACAGGCGTATTGTAGTTAGGGCTGTGTGCATGGCATGCTGTCCCTAAATAGGAAGTGGGCAGGGAAATCTGGTCTAAATAGAGCCTCACCAGCTCCTGCCCTAGACTGACATACTTGTATTCTTTGCCAGGCCACAGTAAACACAGGTGTGCAGGAACTGTTTGTTATGGAAGCCAGGGAGCCTGGGAGGCCCACACCCACCTACCATCTTGTCCCTAACACCAGCCAGTCCCAGGTGGAAGAAGATGTCAGCTCGCCACCTCAAAGGTCCTCCGAAAGTATGCAGCTGAAAAAGGAGATCTCCCTGCTGAATGGGGTCAGCCTGGTGGTGGGCAACATGATCGGCTCAGGGATCTTCGTCTCACCCAAGGGTGTGCTGGTACACACTGCCTCCTATGGGATGTCGCTGATTGTGTGGGCCATTGGTGGGCTCTTCTCTGTTGTGGGTGCCCTTTGTTATGCAGAGCTGGGGACGACCATCACCAAGTCGGGAGCCAGCTATGCTTATATTCTAGAGGCCTTTGGGGGCTTCATTGCCTTCATCCGCCTGTGGGTCTCGCTGCTAGTTGTTGAACCCACCAGTCAGGCCATCATCGCCATCACCTTCGCCAACTACATCATCCAGCCGTCCTTCCCCAGCTGTGATCCCCCATACCTGGCCTGCCGTCTCCTCGCTGCTGCTTGCATATGTAAGTGGGGGCTGAGATTGGGAGGATGTTGGGGGGTGGTGGGTACTATAATAATGGTACTTTAGGCCGGGTGTGGTGGCTCATGCCTGTAATCCCAGCACTTTGGGAGGCTGAGGTGGGCGAATCACCTGAGGCTGGGAGTTCAAGACCAGCCTGACCAACATGGAGAAACCCCATCTCTACTTAAAATACAAAATTAGCTGGGCGTGGTGGTGCATGCCCGTAATCCCAGCTACTCGGGAGGCTGAGGCAGGAGAATTGCTTGAACCCGGGAGGTGGAGGTTGCAGTGAGCAGTTATCATGCCATTGTACTCCAGCCTGGGCAACAAGAGCAAAACTCTGTCTCCAAAAAAATAAAAAGATATTTTATATTTGAATAGCATATTTTGCATTTTGGAGGGGAGGGAGGCTTCTTACCTTTTGAGGAAGTAATTTTACCAGTCATTTGGTCCTGAAAGATAAGCAAGCATAAAGGATGGGGACGGGAGAAGTTTGAATCTGTTCATGGTTTTTGGTGCCTCATATTCCTCCTCTCTTGGCTGCCCTTGTTCTGTTTTGTGGTCTGTGTGACAGGTTGGGGCATGTCTTTTGTCTTGACAGCTGTTTTGGTTGAAGTCAACATCGCTAGTTGTAAGCCCAGAAAAAACCCCACCAGTGTTGAGGCCTTTATTCTGTTGCTGAAGGAAAAAAAAAAAAAGAATTATTTTATTTCCCAGATTTTTATCTTAAACCAGTTAAAGGCATCAGTGAGAAAATAGGCTTCACTAGACACTGGGAGTCCTATGGTGTTAAACCTGAGGCCCACAGGACCCTTTCCTGTCTGCCACTGCTGCTCTTTGTGGCTTGCTCTGAGCAGCAGGTACGACAACGAAACACCTTTTCTTCCTACTGTACCAGACTTCTTTACACTGACTTCGTAAACAAGCTCTGCCTGCAGCCACATTTGAGTTTCTGCAGATAGAACTGAGAGATCCCAGTTGACCCCTCTTTATTTTCCTTTTTCTCTTACGGGGTAGTAAGGAGAAAAGATTGCTGTGAATTTACCCAGCCTTGCAGAACTAGTGTTTTAAATGAAAAAGGCCCAGAATTCTATGTTCCTTAGCACGGTACTGCCAGAGGTACTTAATAATATTCTGTTCTTTCCACATCTCCGCTTGCAAAAGCATTGGCAGTATATGCAGTTTATCCAGTATTAAAAATAGCCCGAGAGTACCTTGGAGTTAGCAATAAAGGACTGTAGAATACCCATGCCTCTTGACTTTATAAAACTTGCTAAAGACAAATTAAAGGGAAAACGTTCCATATTCCTTAGGATAGTGAGAGGGAAACAGATACCCTTAGGATTAGGGAAGGCAGCTGCTCAGCTATATGTCTGATAGGCTTTGGCTAGGGAGACTCTGGTCTGACTGAGCTTTCTCAAAAAGGGAGTAATTTTCTGATTATAAAATATATTTATTAGGGCAGGCATGGTGGGTCACACCTGTAATCCCAGCACTTTGGGAGGCTGAGGTAGGAGGATTGCTTGAGCTCAGGAATTTGAGACCATCCTGGGCAAGATGGTAAGACCCTGTCTCTACAAAAAATCAAATTAGCTGGGCATGTTGGTGTGTGCCTGTGGTCCCAGCAATTCAGGAGGCTGAGATGGGAAGATCTCTTGAGCCTGGGAGGTCGAGGCTGCGGTGAGCTGTGTTCACGCCACTGCACTCCAGCCTGACCCTGTCTCCAACAAGACAGAGCAAGACCCTGTCTCCAACAAAACAAAACAAAACAAAACAAATCAAAACAAAAAAGCCTCACAAAGCATGTTTATTTAAAAAATTAAATTACTCTTAAGTCATCCAAAATCTACCACCAAAAGAAGAGTACTTTTTTTTTTGAGATGGAATCTTGCTCTGTTGCCCAGGCTGGAGTACAATGGCACAATCTCGGCTCACTGCAACCTCCGCTTCCTGGGTTCAAACGATTTTCCTGCCTCAGCCTCCCGAGTAGCTGGGATTACAGGCGCCCGCCACCACGCCCAGCTAATTTTTGTATTTTTAGTAGAGAGGGGGCTTCACCATGTTGGTCAGGCTGGTCGAGAAGAGTACTTTTATTTATTTATTTATTTTTAATTTTTTTTGAAATGGAGTCTAGCTCTGTCGCCCAGGCTGGAATGCAGTGGGGTGATCTCAGCTCACTGCAAGCTCCACCTCCCGGGTTCACGCCATTCTCCTGCCTCAGCCTCCCAAGTAGCTAGGACTACTACAGGCACCCACCACCATGCCCAGCTAATTTTTTTGTACTTTTTTAGTAGAGATGGGGTTTCACCATGTTAGCTAGGATGGTCTCGATCTCATAACCTCATGATCCGCCCTCCTTGGCCTCCCAAAGTGCTGGGATTACAGGTGTGAGCCACCGCGCCCAGCCAAGAAGAGTACTTTTAATAGTTTGATAGTGTCTTTCTTTTGTTTGTAGACTTGGCACCATACTTTGCTTTTAATTTTATATTCTGCTTTTTAAACTTAGTGTATCACAAGCTTTTCTCCATTTCATAAAATGCTCTTCAAAATCAACACTTTTTAGTGTTTTTTTTTTTTTTCCTTGAGATGGAGTTTTGCTCTTGTTGCCCAAGCCAGAGTACAATGGCATGATTTTGGCTCACTGCAACTTCTGCCTCCTGGATTCAAGCAATTCTCCTGCCTCAGCCTCCCAAGTAGCTGGGATTACAGGCATGCTCTACCACACCCGGCTAATTTTTTGTATTTTTAGTAGAAACAGGGTTTCACCGTGTTAGCCAGGCTGGTCTCGAACTCCTGACCTCAGATGATCCACCTGCCTCGGCCTCCCAAAGTGCTGGGATTACAGGTGTGAGCCACCGCACCCAGCCTAGTATTTTTTAATTAAAAGGTAAAACATAGATTTTATACATAATTTTAAAAATACAGAAAAATAGAAAAAAGAAAATTAAGAATCACCCATGATTTTACCTCCTACAGTACTCTTGTTACTATTTGGGTGAAATACTTTCTAGTATTTTTTGTGTAAATATGTATTATTTTTAAATTAAAAAAAATTTTTTTTGAGATGAAGTTTTGCTTTTGCTGCCCAGGCTAGAGTATAATGGCATGATCTCGGCTCATTGGAACCTCCGCCTACTGGGTTCAAGCGATTCTCCTGACTCAGCCTCCCAAATAACTGGGATTTCAGGCATTCGCCACCACACCTGGCTAATTTTGTATTTTTAGTAGAGACAGGGTTTCTCCATGTTGGTCAGGCTGGTCTTGAACTCCTGACCTCAGGTGATCTGCCCACCCCAGCCTCCCAAAGTGATGGGATTATAGGTGTGAGCCCCCACACCCAGCCTATCTATTATTATTATCATTTTTTTCTTTTTTGAGACGGAGTCTTGCTCTGTCACCCAGGCTGGAGTGCAGTGGCACACGATCTCTCCTCACTGCAACCTCTGCCTCCCGGGTTCAAGAGATTCTCCTGCCGCAGCCTCCTGAGTAGCTGGGACTACAGGTGCATGCCACCACGCCCAGCTAATTTTTGTATTTTTGGTAGAGACGGGGCTTCACCATATTGGTCAGGATGGTCTTGATCTCTTGACCTCGTGATCTGCCTGCTTTGGCCTCCCAAAATGCTAGGATTATAGGCGTGAGCCACCATGCCCAGTCATAAGTACCTTTTGAAGTCATCTTTTCTTGTAGGTTGTATACTGCTTTATAAAAATTTTTAAAAACTAATATTGGCTGGGCATGGTAGCTCATGCCTTATAATTCTAGCACTTTGGGAGGCTGAGGAGGGAGGATCACTTGAGCACAGGAGTTTGAGACCAGCCTGGGCAACAAAGCAAGACCCTACCTCTAAAAAAAAAAATAATCAGGCGTGGTGGCAGTGGCACTGGTGTGCATCTGTAATCCTAGCTACTCGGGAGCCTGAGGAGGGAGGATCCCTTGAGCCCAGAAATTCAAGGTTGCAGTGAGCTATGATCATGCCACTGCACTCCAGCCTAGGTGACAGAATGAGACTTTGTCTCAAAAAAAATTAATATTTAATCTCTTTCATCAAATACTCTTAGAAAACATGGTTTGAAGACACATAAGCAATTTCCAGCAGTATAGTATAGTGGTTAGGATTGCAGGCCCCCATACCAGACTGGATTTAATTTTCAGCTTTATCATTGACCAACTGTTGATCTTGGGGAGTTAACTAATTGCTACCTCAATTTCCTCTTTTATTTTTATTTTTTGAGACAGAGTCTTGCTTTGTTGCCCAGGCTGGAGGGCAGTGGCTCAATCTTGGCTCACTGCCACCTCCGCCTCCCAGGTTCAAGTGATTCTTCTGCCTCAGCCTCCCAAGTAGCTGGGATTACAGGTGCGAGCTCCTGGCTAATTTTTATATTTTTAGTAGAGAGGGGGTTTCACCATATTGGCCACACTGGTCTCAAATTCCTGAGCTCAAGTGATCTACCCACCTTGGCCTCCCAGAGTGCTGGGATCATAAGTGTGAGCCTGTAAGTCGGGCAGGCCAGCCTGTTTCATTCAATGTGTACTTTCATCCAGATTCCTGGGGATCTGAATTCCTGCAAGCTTTCTCTCCTAGAAGCACTGGCTTTTCCAGAATCCAGGCCTGAGGGCAAGAACTTGCTTGCCATAGTAATGGCCAAGTCATAAAACCATATCCTCTTCCGACAAGGGTAGGCTTTAGGGTTCAGCTTACTTACCTTCTTGGAACTTAAGTTGCAGTATCAGGCTTTCTACAGAGCTAGGATATGCTGAGAGAGTTTCCTTGAGTAAAGGCAGCAGTGGGAACAACATGGTTTCAGGAGACATAAATTGCACAAAACCAATTAGGTTATTTAGGGGGAAAAAACCAAAGGTCTGCACTGAATCTAGGGTAAGACTTCGATAGGATAGGAGAATTAAGTTAGTCTTGAAATTGAGGCATGAGAGGGGTCCGGCTCGTTGGTTGGGAGACTGCCTAAACAAGTTATAGCCACGCCATTCTAGACACTTAAAAGTTCCATCCTAGAAGGGAGGGCCCAGGAAGTCTGTATATAACCAACTCTAGGGCAGAGGCTGTAAGCTGGTGGCCTGTGAGCCAGACTTGGGCCCCAGAGATAGATCTGTTTGGTTTGTGGTGTTGTAAATAATTTTGAATTATTTGCCAACAATTTAAAATCAGGACTTGCCTTTTCTCTTGAAAAATCAAAAGTTCTGGCATTGTTGGACCCAAATTCCTGCCTGATACAATGAGCTGGATTTGAGTAGTTGTAGCTCCTTTAAAAAATTTTGTTTTTGTTTTTGTTTTTGTTTATTTAAAAGGAGTATCCCTATGTTGCCCAGGCTGGTCTCAAACTCCTGGCTCAAGTGATGCTCCCGCCTCAGCCTCTACAAGTGTTGGGATTACAGGTGTGAGCCGCTGTGGAGGGCTGTGGCTCCTTTTTCTTTCTTTTTTTTTGAGATGGAGTCTTGCTCTGCCACCCAGGCTGGAGTGCAGTGGCACCATCTCGGCTCACTGCAAGCTCCGCCTCCCAGGTTCATGCCATTCTCCTGCCTCAGCCTCCCGAGTAGCTGGGACAACAGGTGCCCGCCACCACGTCCGGCTAATTTTTTGTATTTTTAGTAGAGATGGGGTTTCACCATGTTAGCCAGGATGGTCTCTATCTCCTGACCTCGTGATCTGCCTGCCTCAGCCTCCCAAAGTGCTGGGATTACAGGTGTGAGCCACTGCGCCCGGCCGGCTATGGCTCCTTTTAAAGGAGTATGGACTCCCCAATCCACTGTAGTCCTCCACTTCTTGTATTATACCCAGACTTTCTTGCCTTTGCTCACTCGTGTTAGTTTCCTGGCCCCTGAAGGCACTGCACTTTCAGATCCTGGCTTTCTGGCTGTACCCCATCCCATTCCCAGGTTATACTGGCAAGGAGATCCAAGCAACTTTTTGCGGATTTCAGGCTATTTTATTTTACCTACTAATTATCCTAGAACAGTGGTTCTCAGCCAGAGGGAAGTTTGTCTTCCAGGAGACATTTAGCAATATCTGGAGACACTTGGTTGTCACAGCTCCTGGGAGGAGGTGCTTTTTGCTTCTAATGACAGAGGTCACGGGGGCTGCTGAACATACCGCCATGCATAGAACAGCTTCTCACAATAAAGACTTACCTGGCCTAAAATGTCAATAGTGCTGAGGTTGAGAAACTCTGTCTTAAGGGTGCACTCTGTTCATATGTGTTCTGGGGTTTTGGAATGTGGTGAGGCAGGGCCGCAGGCTGCTGACTGAACTCAGGAAGTTTAGGGGCTTATACTCACTTGTGGGACGAATGGGGAGAAAAATTCGTTCTTGAGGTAGGTACACAGGGTCTCCTCTTTGCCTAGGTGACCAGCAGGATTCACAGTAACCCAGGTGCCAAGTATTATGAGTACTTGATTTGGCTGCAGAAGGGTGATGTTTCTGGCTTAGGTATTCTCAGCCCATTTATCTTTGTGGGCTTTGACCTCAGGATCCTCCCTCTTGTGTAGGCTCATACACATCAATGGAAAGTATTTGCTTTGAAGATTTCAACATGGAAGTAGTTCATTGCTGACACAGCAGCATCAAAGCTCAGTGGGGTTTGTTTGGCAAGGGTGACAGTGAGCAGGAGGAAGAGAAGGAGGGAGACTGGGAAGGATGAGACTGGAGGGAAGAAGAAACACTGTATGATCCCTGAGTATCCATTGTTTCCATGGTTTCTTGCTGTCTTGGACCCAGGCCTGGTCACAGTTCTCAGTAGAAAGGATACACTCCTCATTTTGGCTAGTTGCTATGGACAGAGAGCTTTCATGTTCTGAGAGTGATAACGGACCTAGGGAGGACTGGGTCTTGATCATAGTTGCTTCAAGACTCCAACCCTATATATATAGTTTGAATGTCTTCATAATGGGACTAAATGTATTTGTATAATTAAAAACAAAGACACGGCCGGGTGCGGTGGCTCAAGCCTGTAATCCCAGCACTTTGGGAGGCCGAGACGGGCGGATCACGAGGTCAGGAGATCGAGACCATCCTGGCTAACACAGTGAAACCCCGTCTCTACTAAAAATACAAAAACTTAGCCAGGCGAGGTGGCAGGCGCCTGTAGTCCCAGCTACTCGGGAGGC
Organism: Macaca mulatta; assembly: GCF_049350105.2. NCBI lineage: Eukaryota > Metazoa > Chordata > Mammalia > Primates > Cercopithecidae > Macaca > Macaca mulatta. The sequence goes on from NC_133425.1 coordinate 63,872,423, forward strand.
TGAGGCAGGAGAATGGCGTGAACCCGGGAGGCGGAGCTTGCAGTGAGCTGAGATCCGGCCACTGCACTCCAGCCTGGGTGACAGAGCGAGACTCCGTCTCAAAAAAAAAAACAAAGACACTGGCCAGGCTCAGTGGCTCATGCCTGTAATCTCAGCAGTTTGGGAGGCCAAGGCAGAAGGATCACTTGAGCCCAGGAGTTCCTGACCAGCCTGGGCAACATAGCAAGAACTCGTCTCTTAAAAAACAAAATAAAACAAAAAACCACACAAAAAAACAAGGATACTTTTATTTATTTGTATTATTTTACTTTTTTTGAGACGGAGTCTGGCACTGTTGACCAGGCTGGAGTTATGTGGCATGATCTCTGCTCACTGCCATCTCCGCCTCCCGGGTTCACGCCATTCTCCTGCCTCAGCCTCCCAAGTAGCTGGGACTACAGGTGCCAACCACCACACCCGGCTAATTTTTTGTATTTTTAATAGAGATGGGGTTTCACTGTGTTAGCCAGGATGGTCTCGATCTCCTGACCTCATGATCTGCCCGCCTCAGCCTCCCAAAGTGCTGGGATTACAGGCATGAGCCACTGCGCCGGGCAAGAATACTTTTAAAAAAGATACATACATTACATATTTATATACATCCCAGGAGGTAGCTACTGATTCTGGGATCCCCATTTGGAAGGGTTTACCTTCCCTAGAGTGTTGGAGAACATTTCACTCCTGAATGTCTTGTAGTTGTCCCCTCCCTACCCTGCCTTTCTTCCTTCCACATTTTTTCTTTTTTTAGACGGAGTCTCACTCTGTTGCCCAGGCTGGAGTCCAGTGGCGTGATCTTGGCTCACTGCAACCTCTGCCACCTGGGTTCAAGCGATTCTTCTGCCTTAGTCTGCCGATTAGCTGGGACTAATTAGCACACGCCACTATGTCCAGCTAATTATTGTGTATTTTTAGTAGAGACGGGGTTTCACCATACTGGCCAGGCTCGTCTCGAACTCTTGACCTTGTGATGTACCCGCCTTGGCCTCCCAAAGTGCTGGGATTACAGACATGAGCCACGGCGCCTGGCCTTTCTTCCACATTTTTAAAATTATTTTTTGTTTAGGGTTGCAATCCTTTGTCCTTGAATGCCCCTTTATAACACTCAGCCTGTCTGGGAGGAATTGGAAGGTTTCCCTCCGCTTTCTGTTGCCTGTGGGAAAAGAGAGTTGTGACTACTGTCAGCGTAGCTGGGAGTACAGCTTCAGATTGCCAGGCCATCTCCTCATCAGAAAGAGAGTATGAAAGGCACAGTTCTGCCAGAGGGTGTGTATGTTATTCACTATTAACTTGGGTTTCAGACAACAGAAAACCTTTAGCAGCATGGCTCAAACATGTTGATGTTTGTTTCTCTCACATGTTAAAAGGAGGCAGTGTGGGTTGGATGACTTCAGTTCTTCAGGGAGTCAGGTTCATTCCTTCTGTCTTCCTGCTCTGCCATCCTCAGCCTGTGACTTCTAGCCGGTGGTCCAGGATGGTCCAGGATGGTTACTGAAGCTCTAGCTGTCATGTCTGCATTGTAACTGACAGGAAGGACAAAGACACTGCCTCCCTCATTTAAAGACACTTTCTGAGGTCTTATATGAAATGTTTGCGTACATCCCGGGAGAAAACCTGGTTGCACAGCCATGCCTACCTGCAGGAGAGGCTAGGACACGTCAGCTTTATTTTGGACAGACATGACTTCAGCTAAAATTTCTATTACGAAGGAAAAAGGGAAGAACAGATAGAGGAAGATAACTAGCCATCTGTGCCACAGAGACTTTGGAGATTTGTTTCTGCTTTGGCTTTCAGTCTGGATCTGCCATTTGAGTTCTCCTTTCTCAGCAATAAGCTCCTAGAGAGCCTTGAAGACCCTCATGTGGGTCCCACGCTCATTGGCGCAGGCTTGTCCAGCAAGGAAATGAGATCAGGAGAAGAGGGAAGGTTTTAATTGTGGTAGCTGAATCTTAGCATCTGGCTTTAAGGCCCAGCTGTTGACTTTGTTTGAACTCTGATAGTTTATGGTAAGGCTAGAGGGGCTGGGAGTTCTAGGAAGCAATAAAGGAGCAAGGATCAGATGGTGAAATTTTGTTTCTTAATTAGAAACAGGAGAACAGTCAAGGGACTTGGCTTCTGCTTGACAGACTGTTCTAGGAGCTCTCTGTTCTCTGGCAGGGCTGAGAATAGGGTGAGGCAAGCGAGATGCCTTGGGCCAGCGTTGAAGGGCGTTCTCACTCTCAGGTTCCTGCATGTGGTCCCCTGAGAATGAGTGCCTCCTTAAATTCTGTGCTCTAGGTGCCTCCTAGCTTCACACTGCCCTGGCTCTGCCTTCTGGTGCTACATTGTTGCTAATGAACAATTTTTATTTTTAAACAAATTCTTTTAAAATTTTTCAGGGGCCATGCTAATCTTTGCATCATTCCAATTTTAGTATATGTGCTGCTGAAGTGAGCACGAACTATTTTTATTTTTATCTAGAAAGAGGCGTATGTTCATGGTAAACCAGTCATAAGGGCACACAGTGGAAAAAGTCTCCCTCCCTCTCCACAGCTTTAGTCTTTCTCCCCAGAGAAGCCACTCTCACCAGGTGCTTTTGTATCCTTCCAGCTGGTCTACTGGAATGGACTCTGCAGGCATTTCCACAAACAGCTGCCTTCATTCATTAGTTTAGCACATAGTTGTTGAATTTCCACTGTGTGTAATATTTACCTGTGTGCAGAGAGACCAAACCTGTAGGACATTTACGGCAAGATAGAGGGAAGGAGAAGGATCAGAAGTGAGACCCACTGCCTGTTAGTGGGTCTGAGGAGTGCATCAGCTTCTCTTCCCCTTGGAGCTGCAAACAAGAAGCACAGTTAGCACTGCCAGGATACTGTCAGTCTCTTTCTCCATCTGTATTTCTACCTTTTTGTGTCTTTCTCCTTTTGTCCTCTTCTCTCTGTCTCTGCCTCCTTGTCTCTTATCTCTCACCCCTCTGTCTCTGTCTTCTGTGTGTTTTCTTGTCTTTCTTTTTTTGTTTTTTTTTTTTTTAGAGACAAGTTCTCACTCTGTTGCCCTGGCTGGAGTGCAGTGACTATTCACAGATGCTATTACAGTGCACTATAGGCCCGGACTCCTGGGTTCAGCAGTTCTCCCACCTCAGCCTCCCACACAGTTGGGACTCCAGGTGTGCAACGCTGCCCCGACCCCGTCAGTCTTTTTGTCTAAGCTGCATGCCCTCCCACTTCTGCTTCTTTTTGTGGTCCTGCTTCCTTCCTCTACTTACTTATGGTTTCTGTCCCTTTGTTACTAAGGGCTTGTATGTGACTTTGACTTGCTGTAGCTCCTGACCCTTCTGTCCATTACTATTAGATTCAGTTTCTTGGTATTCCAATTCTGTGTTTCTGGGAGAGGCAATATAACAGAGTCAACTTGGGTCCAGTGTCTGGCTCCATCAGTCATGATAGGGAAGGGGGAGCAATTCCCAAGAAGGAGCTGGGCAGGTACTTCAAAACATGGCTACTGTACTGTACAGGGGCCTATGGATTACTGATGCCTATTAACTAGGTAATCCGTATGTTAGCTGATTGAGGCTTAACCCCATACCGGTAGCTTTGATCATCAGGGTAGGGGCCTGGGAAGACCTGCCAGCAGCATGCATTTCTTTGGGCTTTTTCTCCCCTCCCATTTGACCACTGTCCCCCTACTTCCACATCATGATTGACTAGTAAGCACCTGTGTTACTTCCCAGTGTACTGAGTGAAAGCTCTTTGAAGCCATCGAGCCTGCCACCTGCCACCTGTGTTCATTTTCACAGGCTGGCCGTAGGTACTTCTCTCCATTTGAATGGAAGAATATCCAACTTTCTGACAATTTGCCTTGCCCCAGGGAATTGGAAGTTAGAGTGAAAATCTTACCACCTTGGTTCCAACCAGAGTTTATCAGTACCCCTCTTTGCTTGGTGATGAGCTTAAGAAAACAACAGTGGCTCATGCCTGTAATCCTAATACTTTGGGAGGCTGAGGCAGGAAGACTGCTTGAGCCCAGGAGTTCCAGACCAGCCTGGGGAACATAGTGAGACCCCTGTCTCTAATTTTTTTTTTTTTTTTTTTTTTTGAGACGGAGTCTCGCTCTGTAGCCCAGGCTGGAGTGCAGTGGCCGGATCTCAGCTCACTGCAAGCTCCGCCTCCTGGGTTTACGCCATTCTCCTGCCTCAGCCTCCCGAGTAGCTGGGACTACAGGCGCTGCCACCTCGCCCGGCTATTTTTTGTATTTCTTAGTAGAGACGGGGTTTCACCGTGTTAGCCAGGATGGTCTCGATCTCCTGACCTCGTGATCCGCCCATCTCGGCCTCCCAAAGTGCTGGGATTACAGGCTTGAGCCACCGCGCCCGGCCTAATTTTTTTTTTTTTTAATTAGCTGGGTGTGGTTGTGTGCACCTGTGGTCCCAGCTAATAGGAGGCTGAGGGTCACTTGAGCCCTGGAGATCGAGGCTGCAGTGAGCTGTGATTGTGCCCATTCCAGCCTGGGTGACAAAGCAAGACCCTGTCTCAAAAAAAAAAAAAAAAAAAAAAAAAAAAGGAGGAAGAAAGAAAATAAAGTGATATACTGCTGTTGCCTTCTGAGAATTTGTGATCTTGGGAGAAGCATGACCCAGTCACCTGAGGGAGAGATTTGAGACAGGTGTCTACGTGACGATAGCATAGACACTAAGCTGTGCTAAGAAGCAGGAATGCCATGTGGTTCAGGAGACAAAGAGCTCAGAGAGGGGCTGGCTGGTGTATTTAGAGAAGGTTTTACAGAGGAAGAGGAAGCGGGGGCTGAACTAGACCTTGAAAGTGGGAGTTGCTGTTAGCTATGGCAGGAAGAGGAGGGGAGGACATTTCTTTTTATGTGTATGTCTGGTACGAATAAGAGAGAGAGTCTGGCTGAAGGAGAGAGTGCAAAGTGGGTAGGAGTAAGTGGAGTTGGCCTAGAGATGGGCCCAAAAGATTTTGTAATAAGATTTGAGGTGCACATAAAAGTTCTATTTTTGGATGCTAGAGGCAGTACTTACAGATGTCACTGCGTTCCTTCCTGCTGGATATTGCTCTTATGTCCTCCCTATGGATCAGAGCAGTCATTGTTTAGCAGGAGCAAAGTGCCAGGGCCCTCAGCACAGGGCCCAGATGTCACTGAGGTGTGTGAGGAGCTAGAACTTAAGCCTAGGGAGTACCCTAGTGGGTGCGCTTCTCCATGGACTTCATTGAGAATTGGGAGGTATGGGTAGGAATGAGGGTGGAAGTCATCAGTGGGCTTGGGAATGTGAACTTAGAAATGGTAGTTAGCTTCTCTCAGCCTCAGTTTCCTCATCCATAAAATGGGAATAGGAATATCTGTATTTTGGAGTCATGAGAATTGATGCAGAGGTGTATGTGAAATTTTCAGGCATATAACAGACTTTTTTTCTTTCTTTCTTTCTTTTTTTTTTATTATTTTTTTTTTTGAGACAGGGTCTTACTCTGTCATCCAGGCTGGAGTGCACAGCTCACTGCAGCCTCAACCTCCTAGGCTCAGGCGACCCTCCTGCCTCAGCCTCCTGAGTAGCTGGGACTACAGGTGTGCACCACTACACCCAGCTAATTTTTGTATTTTTTGTAGTGACAGGGTTTCTCCATGTTGCCCAGGCTGGTCTCTAACTCCTGGGCTCACAGGATCCATCTACCTCAGTTTCCCAAAGTGCTGGGATTATAGGTGTGAGCCACTGCACCTGGCCTCATTTTTACACTTACATGCAAAACACTGTCTCTCTAATTTCTTAGGTAACCTGCCATCTGCATTCAAATTTACCTCACTTACTGATGTGTTTCTTTTGGCCATGAAGAGGTCTTATGTCTCCTGTGGTTTGCAACCTTGGGAGTCTGGGTGGGAAAGAGTGGGTGAAATCACCCATCCCTGGGCCTGGGGGGGATTCCCAGAAATGGTGCTGGCCATCAGGATGCATAACTATGTATTCGCGCCTGCCTTCGTATCCTTGAGTGCCAGTAGTGATGGACGTGCCTGTGTGCTGTCAGCTGGGGCGGGTGCAGGGTGTCCCCTCGCTTGCCAGTTCACCTTGTTCTGACTGGTCTATTGGTCCCTCTGCCTTAGGCAGGAAGGGCAGAAAGTGGTGCTCTCTGTAAAGAGGGGTTGGGTCCCTGTGCCCTCAACTCAAGCCTACCAGTGACTTTGTGGTTTTCCTCCTAGGCCTGCTGACATTTGTGAACTGTGCCTATGTCAAGTGGGGCACACGTGTGCAGGACACGTTCACTTACGCCAAGGTCGTAGCGCTCATTGCCATCATTGTCATGGGCCTTGTTAAACTGTGCCAGGGTAAGTGGTGGGAAGGGGCGGTACCACCAAGAGTTCTTCTGGATTCCCTGAGGAGGACATGGGGACTCTGTTAGCTTCACTGCTCAGCTGTTTCTATGTACATGCTAGCATGTGTCAGTGAGTGCAAGAGATGGGAGTAGATTTCTTTCTGGGCTTTCTGGGCCAGGCTGGCTTGGCCAAGTGGACATGAGTCAGCCTCTCCCTCAGGGCTGGTTTCCTTTGGTGGAGGCTGGGAGCATTGCAGGAAGCCAGCCAAGGGCCTAGGAGCTACTGAAGCTTGGGTCATGATTGGGTCATAAAAGTGATCTGTGGGGATACAGTGGCTCCTATTTGTGGTCTGTGACTGCCAAGCTACAAGCAGGAAGACTGGGCCCTCCTTGAGACAGGTGGCAGGGGATATGGAGTTGAAAGTGGGGTATGGAAATGGGTGGTTATTTTGCAGCCTTTACTTTTCTTTTTTTTTTTTTTTTTTGAGACGGAGTCTGGCTCTGTCGCCCGGGCTGGAGTGCAGTGGCCAGATCTCAGCTCACTGCAAGCTCCGCCCCCCGGGTTTATGCCATTCTCCTGCCTCAGCCTCCCGAGTAGCTGGGACTACAGGCGCCCGCCGCCTCGCCCGGCTAGTTTTTTGTATTTTTTAGTAGAGACGGGGTTTCACTGTGTTCGCCAGGATGGTCTCGATCTCCTGACCTCGTGATCCGCCCGTCTCGGCCTCCCAAAGTGCTGGGATTACAGGCTTGAGCCACCGCGCCCGGCCAGCCTTTACTTTTCATCTGAACTTGTATTCAACAATCCCTCCCCAAGTCAGCTCTCAGAAAAATATTAAAATGTGAAATTGGCAGTGTCTTTCCTGCATGTTGGCTTTAGAAAGCTTTTCGTTCCTGGATCAGAGAGGACTGGCAGTGAGGGTAATAGGCCTACCAAGATCTCATGAGCCCTGGAGAGGTCTTGAGGTGTATTTAGCCACAGATATCTCAATCATCTCACAGCCTAGTTCTCTAGGTCATCAGTCCTAGTGATTGTACACAGCTCCCCGGCTGTTTACAATCACCTGGGGAGCTGAGACCCTAATCTCAAATCTATTGGATCACATTCTGGTTGGTTTGGAGTCTAAGAAGCTGTGCATTTAAGAATTGCCCTTGGCCGGGCGCGGTGGCTCACGCCTGTAATCCCAGCACTTTGGGAGGCTAAGGCGGGTGAATCAGCGGGTGAGGAGTTGCCCTTGGCCTGGCCAACATGGAGAAACCCCATCCCTACTAAAAATAAAAACATTAGCCGGGCGTGGTGGTGCGCGCCTGTAATCCCAGCTAGTTAGGGAGGCTGAGGGAGGAGAATGGCTTGAAACCAAGAGGTAGAAGTTGCAGTAAGCCAAGATTGTGCCACTGTCCTCCAGCCTGGGTGACAGAGCAAGACTCAGTCTCAAAAAAAAAAAAAAAGAATTGCCCTTGTTGGGCTGGCTGCGGTGGCTCACGCCTGTAATCTCAGCACTCTGGGAGGCCGGGAGGCTGAGGCAGGTGGATCACCTGAGGTCAGGAGTTCGAGACCAGCCTCGCCAACATGGAGAAACCCTGTCTCTACTAAAAATACAAAAAATTAGCTGGGCGTGGTGGCAGATGCCTGTAATCCCAGATACTTGGGAAGCTGAGGCAGGAGAATCATTTGAACCCCGGGAGGCGGAGGTTGCAGTGAGCCGAGATCTTGCCATTGCACTCCAGCCTGGGCAACAAGAGCAAAACTCCATCTCAAAAAAAAAAGAAAAAGAAAAACAGAATTGCCTTTGTTGATTCTCGGGCTGCTGGTCTAGCCTGTGTACTTTTATTAAGTTAGTAGAGCTAGCCACGTGGATGTTCCTGGAGGCTCGGGAGCATCCTGGGATCAAATTGCATTTTGAGTAATCCTCCCCTGAAGATCTGTTCCTTAGGGAACCACTGCTGTGTATGAGGATGGACACCCCTGAGGACAGGGGTTTCTATTTTCTCTTCTCTTGCTGCATAACCAGCTCATTTTACCACATGAGAGCTGGGTCTAGGCTTTCTTCAGGGTATGACAATGGGGTTCCTTAGAAGTCTGGGTCTTGTTAAAAACCCCAGTGTGTCCAGAGGGTCTCTGTCCTGGGTAGCTGGGTGCTGTCCCCTGGGCTTTTGTGTCTGCAGTCTCTGAGACCTCTGAGGAGAATGACAGGCATCTGGGCCTGGGCCACGGCTCCCCAAAGGGTAGGGGTGGCCCAGGCCTAGTGAAAGATAAGGTCTCAGTTCCTCTATAGCATGTGATCTCCCCCATGCAACCATAGCCACCGCAAGTAGAGCAGCAGAGAGTCCTTCCCATGAGGCTGATAAACCCATTTGACCAAATTCTGCAGTAGTCTGGCCCAGGAGAGGTAGTTCACAGGAAGGTCTAATTTTTGATGAAAAATGACTCCTTCCTGTGAAACGGGGTTCTTGACATAAATAGGTAGAAGAGCTGGGGCTTGCTGTGAGATCACTTGCAGGAAATGGAAATTCTTTAGGGTTTTGGAAGAAGTATTGTCACATCAGAGGGCAGCCAGGAATGTCTTTGGTTTTTTATTGTCTAGTTTTATTAGAGGAATGGAGCTTTCCTGAGGAAGTGGGTGGTGTGGTAAAGTGTAGGGAGCTAGTGGTTGCTGATCTTTTGGTGTTAAATTATGTTTTTTTTTTTTTTTTCTTTCCCCTACCTTCTTGTTTCTTCTTTCTTGTTCCTCCCCATTCCTCCTTTTTTTCATCTTCCCTTCCTCTTCCCTGTTCTCCTTTCGTATCTTTCTCTTACACCTGCCATCTCCTCCTTTCTTCTTTGGCCTGTTCCTTCTCTCTGAACCCCTCACCTGCCTTTGCCCCCACAGGACACTCTGAGCACTTTCAGGACGCCTTTGAGGGTTCCTCCTGGGACATGGGAAACCTTTCTCTTGCCCTCTACTCTGCCCTCTTCTCTTACTCAGGTTGGGACACCCTTAATTTTGTAACAGAAGAAATCAAAAACCCAGAAAGGTAAAGGCGGGATCACACTCTCACTCCCCAGCTTGGCTGGAACTCCTGCTGATAGTGGGCGTGGCTGCCCTCATCCTTCTCCTCCTCCCTCCGACTCTCCTCCCCTCTTCTCCCTACTCCCCCTTCTCCAGCTAGGAGGGGCTGAGGGCTAGAATGGGAGTGAGTGAAGGTGGGAAAGCCTTCGGCTCCCTGTCCTTATGTTCACACTGGAGGATACATAGGGTCCTTCCTAGAGGAGAGGCCCTTCAGTGGGGAGCAGCAGGCCGAGCTGGGGCTAAGGAATTAGGACCTTGAACCTTCAGTGGGGAGCAGCAGGCCCAGCTGGGGCAAAGGAATTAGACCTTGCACTGTAGTGCTGACACTACAGCCCACAGAACCAAAACTTATTCTGGCCAGCTGGGTCCCCAGCCTGGCATCTAGTCCCCAAGACACTGTTCCTTGCACTGTTCCTCTGAGATCATAGATGCAGGACGATTATGAAACCCAGTGGGACCCACTGGCCCTACTGTGACAAAGATCAAATATTGATCATGAGCTATCTTCACAGAGAAAGCTCTCTTTTTCAGTAGAAAGAGCCCAGGGTCAAGGGGAAGGTGACCCTACCTCAAAGACTCAGAGGCCAGTGAACTGTGAAATGTTAGGAAAATCCTAGTGGAGACTTGATAAACTTTGTTCCCAAGGAGAAGTTGGTTCTAGGTAGTCCTTTCTCACTTGTCCTGACAGAAATTTGCCCTTGGCCATTGGGATTTCTATGCCAATTGTGACGCTCATCTACATCCTGACAAATGTGGCCTATTACACAGTGCTGAACATTTCAGATGTCCTTAGCAGTGATGCCGTGGCTGTGGTGAGTCTCTTGGGATCCCCATTTGTTCATCATCTCATGATGCTGGGCCACCCTGCACAGCTCAGTCTCTCTTACTGCACTCTCCTCAGCTCTGCAGGATGAGGTCATGAGTCTAGGCCAGAGGGTGGGCTGCTGAGCAGTGATTGCATTTGTTCCGAGATCGTAGATGCGGGAGGATTATGAAACCCTGTCCTGTTTAAGTGCCTCTTCTGTGCCCTGCCCCCAGACATTTGCTGACCAGACGTTTGGCATGTTCAGCTGGACCATCCCCATTGCTGTTGCCCTGTCCTGCTTTGGGGGCCTCAATGCATCCATCTTTGCTTCATCAAGGTACTGTGTCTCTGTGTCACTGATAGTAGACCACAATATTTCATTCTCTGGGGCTTCGGGGTAAGAGTTCTTTTTTCCCTTCTTCTCATGGGCATACGGGGTGTGTGTGTGTGTGTGTGTGTGTGTGTGTGTTTGTGTGTGTGTGTTTGTGTGTGTTTGATATGTGGGCATGTACTTGCCTTTGTGCAAGTAGCACATCTGTGTGCTGGTAGCTCATGTTTCCATCTGAGATGAGGACAGATTGTGTGCTGATAGCTCATGTTGTGTGCTGATAGCTCATGTTTATGTGCTGGTAGCTCATATTTTGTGTGCTGGTAGCTCATGTTTATGTGCTGGTAGCTCATGTTTTATGTGCTGGTAGCTCATGTTTATGTACTGGTAGCTCATGTTTCCATCTGAGATGAGGACAGATTGATGAAAGGTATAGGGGAGAAAGGCAACAGCTTGGAGTGGTGACTCAGGCAGGGACCAGATTCTAGGCTCCTTGTGGGTTATGCTGTAGCCCCGGGATTCATTTCTTCAGTAAATCATAATACCACTTGCTGTGTACCAGGTATTGGTGCTGTGTACAGAAAGACTTTTCCCCTCACTTCCCAGAAAATGCCGAGGCCATCAGGTCTCCTGATCTCCTCTCTGTGCAGACATCAGTAAGCGCGCTGGTCCTTCCTGTTGTTGCAGAGGAAGGAGCAGGTGTGCCTTTCCTGGCAGACCCTACCTGGGCTCAGGGTTCCAGCGCTTCCCCTCTTCAGCAGTTTGCTTCATCAGTTGGCCCTTCTCTTTGGTGGGTGCTCACTTGGAGACCAGCTCTCCATGAGCTTCTCTCCTCTCCACTTAGGTGAGTCACAAAATAGCATTTCACATCTGCCCTCTTCCCACTTACTGGATGTACTTCTTTTTGTTTTTAAATTAATTTTTTTTTTAGAGATTGGGGTCTCACTATGTTGCCCAGGCTGGTCTCAAACTCCTGGTCTCAAGTGATCTTCCCACCTTAGCCTCCTGAGTAGCTGGGATTAAAGGCGTGCACCACCATGCCTGGCCCTGGATGCACTTGTGAGACAGCAGTCTGTGCTTCAACTTTCATTCATTTTCCTACCTGTTACAGTTTGGCTTCTACTACCTGAAAACTATTCTTATTAAGGCTATCTCTTTCTTAGCCTGTCTGTAGTCCTCATCCTATTGGACCTCTGAAGCAAGTGACGCTGACCACTTGCCAATTTTGAAACGATCTCCATGGCTTCTATGACATAAAATACCTGAGAAGAAAGTATCCTGATTTCTCTTCCACTCACCCTATAACTGGTGTTGTCCCCAGGGCCGGGGGTATAATAGTCATCCAATAATATTTGCCACATGAACACAGAGAAGGATGAAAAATAAAAGAGTTTTGTCCTGTTCATTCTTTTTACTGGTTTTCACACACCAGTCCATGTATTGTGCCTCCCTGGGGCAACCGAAGAATTAGAGAAGTCAAGGCCTTATAAAAGAACATAGTGTCCAGCTGGGCACAGGGCTCACGCCTGTAATCCCAGCACTTTGGGAGGCTGAGGTGGGAAGATCACCTGAGGTCAGGAGTTCGAGACCAGCCTGACCAATATGGTGAAACCCTGTCTCTACTAAAAATACAAAAAAAAATTAGCTGGGCATGGTGGCATGTGCTTGTAGTCCCAGCCACTCGGGAGGCTGAGGCAGGAGAATTGCTTGAACCCAGGAGGCGGAGGTTGCAGTGAGCTGAGATTGTACCATTGCACTCCAGCCTGGGCGACAGAGCGAGACTCTGACTCAAAAAAAAAAAGAAAAGTAGTGTCATCTTCCCTTTGCTCAGCCTCGTTTTGATAGATGGACTTCTTGTCTAGCCTTTCCCTGACACCCTAGCCTCCCCTCCTCTAGTTTGCCCTCCAGACTGGTGTCAAATCCTGTCAGGCCCTTACCTTAAAGCCACAGCTGACTCTGTGTTTGTTCAGACTCCACAGTGTGGCCTTGCATGCAGATTCTTCCCAGCACCCTCTTCTCACACAGCTTGTCCTGAGGCTCTAGGCATTCTACATCAACCTCCAAAAAGGCCACGCTCTTTCATGCCTCCACACATTTTGCCTTTGCACATGCTTGTTTTCTCCACCTACCAACTTGCTTCTGGAAACTCTTCTTTGCATCTCTTCTCTTGCAAAGCGTTTTGGCACAAGCCTCTAGCCTAGCGAGTGAGTGTCGTGTACTCCAAGGTGATGCTGACCATGCTAAGGGGCAGTTCATTTCTGTGCCAGTCTTTTTTTGTTTGTTTTTGAGACAGAGTTTAGCTCTTGTTGCCCAGGCTGGAGTCCAATGGTGTAATCTCGGCTCACTGCAACCTCCGCCTCCCGGATTAAAGTGATTCTCGCCTCAGCCTCCTGAGTAGCTGGGATTACAGGCATGTGCTACCACACCTGGCTAATTTTTTTTTTTTTTTTTTTGAGACAGAGTTTCGCTCTTGTTGCCCAGGCTGGAGCACAACGGTGCGATCTCGGCTCACTGCAACCTCTGCCTCCTGAGTTCAAGCAATTCTCCTGCCTCAGCCTCCTGAGTAGCTGGGATTACAGGCGTGTACCACCACGCCCGGCTAATTTTTTATATTTTTAGTAGAGACGGGGTTTCACCATGGCCAGACTGGTCTTGAACTTCTGACCTCAGGTGATCTGCCCACCTCGGCCTCTCAGAGTGCTGGGATTATAGGCATGAGCCACCGCGCCTGGCCTCTCCTGGCTAATTTTGTATTTTTAGTAGAGATGGGGTTTCTCCATGTTGGTCAGGCTGGTCTCAAACTCCCGACCTCAGGTGATCTGCCTGCCTCAGCCTCTGAGTGCTGGGATTACAGGTGTAAGCCCCCATGCCTGGCCACTGTGCCAGTCTTTTTCCCAGTTGGTGGAGCTCTTTAGGTGTAGAAAGGCAGCCTGGGTTTTCTCTTTGACCCTCAGTCTTGCCTTGGCGTATCATACATCAGCTCAGGGAAAATATATGTAAGGCATGAACAGAAATCTGGCTGCCCTTCAAAAGCCATTATGTTAGCTATGAATCTGTGGCATGGATTGGGTGAGTCTGTTAGTGGGTGACAGCAGGGTGAGGCATCTATTGGATGTTGGTGAGGTATCTGTGGCTGAGAGAAGAGGGGGTGTCTGGGTGATGGTGGGTTTCATAGCTGAGGGCCTTGGGCGGTTGGTCAGTGGACAATGGTGGATGGGGCATCTGGGTAGTGGTGAGGTGCCCGGGGATGAAGAGGGAGGCAAAGTCTGTAAGGAAGCAGGGAGCGGGGAGGTTGGACTGGTGATGCACCAAGGACCTGGGATGCTCCTGGGAGGCTGCGTCCTGCTTTCCTGGGGGGCTCTGAGCTGAGTTTGTCTGAGTGAGGAGTGTGGTTGTATCGCTGAGTAAAAGGAGTAAAAGGATCCCGCTGACACATTTCTCATCCTTCTAGGTTGTTCTTCGTGGGCTCCCGGGAGGGCCATCTCCCAGACCTTCTGTCCATGATCCACATTGAGCGTTTTACACCTATCCCTGCTTTACTGTTCAATGTAAGTTTTGCCGGGACCACGGGGCTTGGGCAGATCTGTGCATTGCTCCTTCTGATTTGTGCTAAGTTGTTAAATAAGAGGGACCCTGAGAAAGGTCTTGCTCTAAGATTTGAAAAACAGGTCATTTTTTGTTGTCATTTAGTTCTTTTATAGTTTTACTAAGTTTAAATTTTGGATTAATCTGGAATTTATATTATAGCATAGTGTTGAGAAAGGTGGGGATTCACTTAATTTTTTCTCAAATGGCAGCCAGCTACACCAATATTGTTTACTGAACAATCAATTTTTCCACAGTTTTCAAACTTTTATCATAGAGAAGTAATAACAGCTAATTTTTTAGGATCCTTAATATGTGCCAGTTATTACTGTCTGCCCCTTAAATGTGCCATCTCAACTCATCCTCCCCATCAGTGCCAAGCCTCCTTAGTTTAGCTTCATACTGACTATCTGAAAACTAAAGAGGGACCAAGCGTACTTCTTTAGTCCCCCACCCTTAGAATTTTCCTAGCAATTCTCACATTCGTTTGTCTTGATGAACTTTTCTATCAATTCATCAAAATAATAGAAAAATCCTCTTGATATTTTGACAGGGTCAGCATTGAATTTATAAATTTAGGAAGTTATCTGACTACAGGCACATACCACTAAGCCTGGTTAATTTATTTTTTGTAGAGATGAGGTCTCACTATTTGCCCAGGCTGGTCTTGAGCTCCTAGGCTCCAGTGAGCTGCCACTTCGGTCTCCCAAAGTGCTGGGATTATAGGCACGAGCCACCATGCCCAGCCTTCTCTTCTTAATACAGGGTTCTCCCTTATCTCCATAGAATGAGCTATTTTGTTTTAAATCCTTTGTTGATAATTTGTAATGAAAAGATTATTGAAATTTAAACACATTTGACCTTGTCCCAGGACTCTAGGCCCTGATCCTTGTCTTCTAGGATTCTTTTGTTCCAGATGCTAATGCTGTTATATGTCTGGATGGATCCATTTTGCTAGTTTCCAGGTCCAACACCTGACTTCAGAGGCCTGAAATGCTACCAGTTCTTCCTGTGGCTCAAAATTTGTCCATGGGGAGAGAGTTATATTCCATTATTTATTGACATTATTTAGTCCAGATAGGTAGGGATCCATTTTGCTAGTTAGCATTTCTCAGGCCCCAGGACAGTGAGATGGTTCTGAAGGCGTTTCCCCCATTTGTATGCCAGGTAGTTGGGACCCAGGTCTGAGCCTTCTCTAGGACACTGTGTAGTCCATGTTAAGGTTGGTGCACTGAAGTGAGGAAGGCCTTAGCGTCTGCCTTTTTCTAAAGTGCTTACAACAAGGGGAAGGCACTGCGTGCAGGAATGGCTGCAACAGAAGAGGGAAAGCTGCTACCCTGAGGGTTAATGTACCTCAGGGTACATCAAGGATGGACCTATCTGATGCCAAGGGGTCAATGAAAAGAGCTGGAGGTAATCTGGTGAAGTGGCATCAGATCTAGTACTGACTGCTGGGTGGGGGAGTCTCCTGGGGGTGCAGGTGGTGACGATGCTCACCTGTCTCCCCACTGCTTTCCCACAGTGCACCATGACGCTCATCTACCTCATCGTGGAGGATGTTTTCCAGCTCATCAACTACTTCAGCTTCAGCTACTGGTTCTTCGTGGGCCTGTCTGTTGTTGGACAGCTCTACCTCCGCTGGAAGGAGCCCGAAAGGCCCCGGCCTCTCAAGGTCAGCAGCTCTGGGCAGACTAGGAGGGGTGGGCCATCTCCCTCAGGTGGCTTTTTGCCCATGAGCTGTTTCCTCTCCCCACGTTACTTAGTATCTCACCCCTTCTATTTCAGCTGAGCGTGTTTTTCCCCATCGTGTTCTGCATATGCTCCGTGTTTCTGGTGATAGTGCCCCTCTTCACTGACACCATTAATTCCCTCATTGGCATCGCGATTGCCCTTTCTGGAGTCCCTTTCTACTTCATGGGTGTTTACCTGCCGGAGTCGCAGAGGCCACTGTTTATTCGGAATGTCCTGGGTGAGCTTCTCTGTGCCCCATTACTCACTGGCGGCTGTGTGTGCATGCGCATGCAGAGGTGGGGGGGTGGCTAATAGCTTCCCCATACTCAGAATTTGCTGGAGGCCATGAGACCCAGCTGTCGACGACTTCCCTTTTGATTTTGACATGATCACTTTAGTTCTAATTTTCGTGTCCTATTTTGGGGCTAAAACATTACCTTCTGACAACACAAATCACCTGGGAAGAAGTCATGCATCAGACTCTGGCTGGGAATGGGGCAGAGGATGATGAGGCTTGTTGGGAGACAGGGGCAAAGCCTGATATAGAGTACTCAAGGGGCAGGTGGGGAGGGAGCCATAGATGTTACCAGTCAGCCTTGTGTTCAGGTTAGGGCTGTAGCTAGATACTTACTAAATCCTGTGCTTGCTCTATTTTCATTCAGCTGCTATCACCAGAGGCATCCAGCACCTTTGCTTTTGTGTCCTGACTGAGCTTGATGTAACCGAAGAGAAAAAGGATGAGATGAAAACTGACTAGAGGTCAGAGGTGGCTTTCCTAGGCCTGGAAGGCTGGCCACACAGCGAAATCCTGGTAACAAGACTCTATGGGCCCAACTCTCCTGAATTAAAGGAGCCTTTTGACCCACATCATATAACGGGGCTCAGGGCCAGTGCTCACTCTTCTTGGTAAGCTATAGGAGACTCAGGATCTGGGCCAACCTCAAGGTGGAGGCTTCAGAGGGTGGGGGGAAGATTGGGGAACAGGGGCATGGTCATTTAGTTTTACTCCTGATAGGTAGAGGCAGCTCTTACAGATATTTACTTGGCAAGGGGCAGTGGGGAAGAGAGAATACTAGGTTGATAGGGCTGGTGACTTCTGAATTTGGTATTTGAGATTTGAACTAGGAGTCCCTATAGAGGGGCTGCTCTATGGGAAGTTTTCCTCTGACCAGGTCCAACACCTGACTTTAAAGGCCTGAAATGCTACCGTTTCTTCCTCTAGCTCAAAATTCTTCCCTGGGGAGAGAGTTATAGTTCCTTATTTATTGATATTTAGTCCAGAACACCAGTTCTAACGAAGCATGAGTGTCTCTTCATCTACAGGATGCAATAGGCTTGATTGTATTTAAAATTCAGAGTACCCAAAACTGAGTCCCTCTGGGCTCAGGAATGTCTGTGGTATCGGATCAGACTCTGACCACAGATTTTATGCTGTTTAGCACAATCTTCTATTGAGTCTTACCTGCAACAATGAACCTTACAGATTTTTTTACTCACGTACCTGTTACACTTTAGCATATAGATAGATCATGTTATAAGCACTTGGCTCAGGTCCAGCAAGGACAGATGAACAAATTCATAAGTCAGAAGTCTGTTAATATGGCTGTTTTGAAGGATAATCCTTTATTTTACTTGAGACCTTGCATCTTTGTTCTAGCTGACAGTAAATCTCTGGGTTTCTGTTATGAACTCTTAAGAGGACTGAAACTTCTGAAATTCAGGTGGATCACCTGAATTCTCTCAGCTGTCAGTGGCTTGGAGAACATCTCAAGGGCCCAAGTCATCAAATAACCTCTCCGTAAGGGAAGGGTGAGGGACTGCTGCGCAGACCCAAGCAAACCCACCCTGGTGCTAGAAGAGGTCATTTCACTTTTTCTGAAAACCTCACATCAGACTGCATCCCCTTCTGTCCCTGGCACCAGGCTTTGTTTACACTTGGAGCCGCCTTGGTGTGGGTCACCAGGACAGTGTACTCCTCTCCTGCCAGCCTCCCCTTCCCCGAGGTGTGGTGGCTGCAGTCTCAGGAAGAGCTTGGTACTTGTGGGGACTTCTGTTTGCTCCCTGTGGAGATCAGTGACGACTGGGAGGAA
Source organism: Macaca mulatta (assembly GCF_049350105.2). Classification (NCBI taxonomy): domain Eukaryota; kingdom Metazoa; phylum Chordata; class Mammalia; order Primates; family Cercopithecidae; genus Macaca; species Macaca mulatta. The sequence goes on from NC_133425.1 coordinate 63,890,344, forward strand.
AGCTGCTTCAACCTGAGTTGGGCTCTTCAGCAGGCTGCACAAGTGGAAGCAACTAATTCTGGTGCTCAGGCTGGGTTCTCCACCCAAGTTAGGCCTGCTCTGGCCTAATGGATCTTACTGTGAGCAGGACGGCTGCACTGGATTGTACAACTGTTTTGTGATGCCCCCGGACACTGTCATCCTGGGCCCAGAAAAACCTGCTAGCTTGACATACCCCATGGGCTTCTTATTCTTAGGTTTTGGAATTGGTGAACAGTGAGGCAGTCTCCCTTTCTGACCATTCTTCACCCACTCACAGATAAGGGAATAACCTTGGCCATATATTTGCTCAATAAAGATTGAAGAAAGCATGGTCACAGTTGCCTTGGGTTCAGAGCATAATGCATATGTGAAGCATGGGGTGACATTCTTACTGTCATGGGTTTGGGATTTGTACGGCAAATTCCTGCCCGAAGACAGGGTGTCTTGTGCAAAGGCTGACTTGCCTGAACTCTAAGAACATGACTTTTGTCTGAGCCAAGCTGGCACCCATCCCAGGGCTCCTCTGGAGCTAATCCTTTAAGCAAAATGTGCTTGCCTTTTAAAGATCTTTGAAAGATCCCTGACCCCAGCTTTAGCTTTCTCCACCAGATAACCAGCTAATCCCAGGAATTTACTGCCCCCCGCCCCCGCCCCCAGTGGCTTCTAGGGAAAGCAAGGACCTCACATGCCAGGTGCCCTAGTACTTGCTCAGTGAGCTGTGTCATCCTCCTTTCATTTTTGGATGGTGACAGCATTCTTCCCCTTTGTGCTGGATACAGACTTCTCCCAGGATCCCTTTTTTGGGAGCAAAGCCAGACAATCCCTACAGCACTCAAGCTTCAGGGTGGAATTAATTTCTGCCAGCTCTTTGTTGTCTGTCTCCTTAAATCCTTCTCCTGGTGTGCTTATCCCTTTTGCAGTGAGTACGGTTTATTAAGTTATCAGCCCTTTAATATTGGGGAAACTTAATGAGTATAAATGGCAGGGAGCACCCTGTAACAGCAGTGTTTTGTTTTTTCACCTGGTTGCTGTGAGTCCAAGAATGGCTTTCAATCCTTTGTTTCTATGTCTACAGACAGAAAACGAGATGTCTAATATTAGACATACAAGTTGCTGCCTGTTATAATGTTGAATTTGTGCATACCTAGGATGTTTGTTGTTTTAATTAGCTGCAATATATAGGGCCTGTGTACACAGAATTTAATCACTTCGGCAGGTTGAACAACTCCATGTAGATAAGAGCTAGTGTAGGTAAACGTTTAGAAAATGGACATAAAGTCAAAGTGATGGCAGGTAGGATGAAGGAGAGATACTTAGGAAATCCTAAAAGAGGCGGCAAGAAGGCATCTCCCTGTGTAAATTCCCTTCCCCCATGACAGTGAGTCAGAGACACTCACAGGCTATGAGGGCACAGCCCTAGCTGAATGTTCTGTTGTCCGAAATAGCTACTAGCCACATGTAGCGAATTACATTAAAATGAAATAAAACTAAAGCTCAGTTTCGCTTCAGTTGCGCTAATCACATTTCAAGTGCTCAGCAGCCACCTGTGTCTACTACTACACAGCGCAGACACAGAACACAGCGTCACTGCAGATAGTTCTACTGGACAATGTTACACTAGAATAAACACCAAGGCAGTCAGTTAAGGCAGCTATGGTTTGGAAAGGCATAGGAACAGAGTGTGCTTAGAAGAGATACAAGTTGTGGTAATAAAACTGATCCTGCTGATAGTAGTTTGTTTTTGTGGTGAGTGCTGTGAAGAGTAAACGTTACTCAGTGGAAAGCTAAGTTCAGAATGTGCTTTGTTTTTCCTCCTTTGCTTTAAGTCCTTGGTATTTATAATCAATGCTGAAACTTCGGTCTCACTACCACTCCGTTTTAGATATTCAGATTTAAAAGGCTTTAAAAGAATTACTTTCTTCCATGTTCAAAGCTAGACTTTACTAAACACATGTATCACATTCATACACATTGTTTCTTGGCCCCACTGCCAAAGGAAGTCAGTCAGTCATTTCACAACTATTACCAGAGTTTGGAAGCCGAAATAGCTGTTAACTGAAATCTCCCACAGCTCACACAGACTGCTTTCTGCCCTAATGGCCATTACTATCCAGTCTGTGTTGCTACAAGGGACCCACAGTCCCCCTTTTAGATTCGATCAAAAGGAACAGGGTTTTCCCAGAGGCAGGCAGCCTGGTGGTATGGCAGAGCAGAAACTTACTGCTAATGAAACGGGAACCTCTCCTTCCCTTGTGGTTTCAGCACAGCACCTGAATGCCAGGAAAAATTCCTGGGCCAAGAAGCTAAAGCTAAAGAAACCTTCCTTTTTACACATTTTTTTTTTTCTTTCAAACTGTAGGGTCACTTTTGATTGAGGCAAAGGGGCCCTACTATAAGTGGAAAAGACTCACTCCTTTAACATAAGTTTTCACTGTGGTAGGATGGTGCTGCCTGACATGCTTGATATGCTTTTCCTTGCACGTGTTAAGCTAGGAAACCTAAAAGGATGTCAGCAGGGCAGTTAACCCTGGACTCAGAGCCCTCAAGGGCTTGTGGCAGAACCTCATGGCTGGACATCACAAGACGATCAGTCTGAATCCAGGTCGTGGGGGCTGTCATAGCCAAACTCCTTCTGCACATCCAGAGGGTATTTGCTCCACATCCGTTGTCTGCTGCTGCCTCTTTCCTCCTCACTCAGGCTGTTGTAGTCAGCAGAGCCTAGAATGAGATTCCGGGAATGGATTCTAAATGTGATTTTCCTAGGCTACTGCAGGAACCCCTTCTCTTCTCAGAAAGGTCTGTTTTTGTTCCCGATTGTAATGCAAAATGCTTGCTCAATAAAGAAAATAAAGCATATAGAATTTTTTTTTTTTTTTAAAGAAGCAATCACTTTCCTATCATCTAAAACAAGTTCCTTCACACTGGAGTATTCTGTCACTTCTCCCCTCCGTATAGTATTTTTTTTGTTGTTGTAACAGTTGTAGTCATATTGTAAATATTTTTGTACCTTTCTCCTTTTAACGTGTTATTGACAAACCTCCCCAATAGAATATTCAATTGTTTGTTTCATTTCTCTGTTGTCAGACACCAATAAATTCTTTTTTTGGGCCTTCTTCTACCTTCTTTAACATAGTTACCACAGGAATTATGTTGTCAGGTCATCTTTCTTTCTTCCCCCAGGTATTATGTCTGTGTTGCATCTTTCTCAAAACAGGTGTACATGCAGCAGTTTTTTGAGAAGTTAGATAACTGATTTGTGAAAACTCTGGGCTTATTCCTACTGGCAAACCTCTCTCTTCCTTGGTTTCTTGACTGGGGCAGGGAAACAGACAATGAGCTACATATTTTACACAATCTCAACCACCAAAATTCATATAGAACCATCTCATCTGCAGAGAAAATGAGGCTCAGTGAGGTGAACTAACTGCCCAAGAGCCACAGCAAAGTAATGACAACTACAGATTTGAACCCAGGCCTGATGGATTATTACACCCCCAGGAGGCCCCTGGGAAACACTGGTCTTTGGGTCTCCTACAGCACGAATTGCTCAATGGCAGAGAAGGAAAGGCAGTTAAGATGCACCTGTCAACTATGCCTGCACCTCAGTCTCAGATCCTACCAGTCCCTCCCCGTCTGGGGCTGCCACCCACCTCTGGAATCCTCATCTCCATCACTGCTCTCCTCCTCTGGGTACTCATTGCGCCAGTTATTCTCACTGTTCTCATCATCTTCATCGTCGTAAATGTCCTCTGGTTCTTGATCTTCATTCACCTACACATCTCAACACAAACATGAGTCCAAATCAAAACCTCTAAGGTTATGTTCAGGGGGAAGTTGTTAGCATACCAGTTGGAGGGATGTCATGTAAAAGTGCCATGTGAAAAAACTGCAGACTAGGAGTTAGTTTGACTTCGTTGCACAAGAGGCTATGAGAGGGAGATAATAGCCTCCTTCCACCCAGAGTCCAGCTCCAGAATGATAGGACACGCTGAACTCCATGAGAAGGGAACACAGGGAAAAGAGAAGTGATGGCTCTGAGCGATTCCTTTAAATTCCAAAGGTCAAAACCAAAACCCAAGCATAAGAGGTGCAGAAAGGCAGGAGGAAGGGCCATGCAGTGGTCCAAGGTGGGTACCTGACTGCCACTCTCTGTCCTAACGCAGGTGCAGGATACAGTGCTTCTTGATTACAGTCTAAGCATGACAGTTAGGTGCCACCTTAAGTTTTCTTGTTAATCATTTTAGAATTTAAGAATAGGCCAGGCGCAGTGGCTCACGCCTGTAATCCCAGGACTCTGGGAGGCTGAGGTGGGCGGATCACTTGAGGTCAGAAGTTTGAGACCAGCCTAGGCAACGTGGTAAAACCCTGTCTCTACTAAAAATACAAGAATTAGCTAGGTGTGGTGGCATGCACCTGTAATCCCAGCTACTCGGGAGGCTGAAGCAGGAGAATCGCTTGAACCCAGGAGGGGGAGGTTGCAATGAGCCAAGATGGTGCCACTGCACTCCGGCCTGGGTGACAGAGCAAGACTCCATCTCAAAAAAAAAAAAAAAAAAAAAAAAAAGATAATGGTGTCAGCTAGGTGTGGTGGCTCATAGCTGTAATCCCAGCACTTTGGGAGGCCAAGGTGGGAGGATCACTTGAGCCCAGGAGTTCAAGACCACAAGACCAGCCTGGACAACACAGTGAGACCCTGCCTCTACAAAAAAATCAACAAAAATTGGGCATTATGGTGCATGCCTGTACTCCTGGCTGGCTGCTTGGGAGGCTGAGATGGGAGGATGGCTTGAGCCTGGGAGACAGAGGCTGCAGTGAGCTCAGATAGCAACACTGCAGTCCAGCTTGGGTGACAGTGTGAGACCTTGTCTCAAAAAAGAAAAAAAAAAATAATGTCAGGATGTTAGCTTCCTTCATGCAAAGTTTTCTCTACTTCTTTTTTTTTTTTTTTTTTTTTTTTTTTGAGACGGAGTCTCACGCTGTTGCCCAGGCTGGAGTGCAGTGGCGCGATCTCGGCTCACTGCAAGCTCCGCCTCCCGGGCTAATTTTTTGTATTTTTAGTAGAGACGGGGTTTCACTGTGGTCTCGATCTCCTGACCTTGTGATCCGCCCGCCTCGGCCTCCCAAAGTGCTGGGATTACAGGCTTGAGCCACCGCGCCCGGCCAGTTTTCTCTACTTCTAAGGTACGAATTAAAAAATAGGTTTTGTTGTCATTCACATTAAGAATTTCTGGTTTTATCTTGTCTTTATCTTACTCATAAATCCTATATACATATTTCCCCCCAAGAATGGATAGCTATAAACAATAAAGATGATGTTGCAAACCTTCTAAAATGTTCGTTAATGTAAAAATTATCAATCTAAGATGATCTTTCCCAAAATTCCCTGTACTATAAAGTCAGGTTCCTAAAAGGCACTTAGAATAAATTTTTCTTTTTAAGGAGGAAAAGAACTAAGGACAATGTTGATCAGGAGTGGAGCCCAGGGAAGCAAAGCATTCTGATTAGAGAAAGAGCTAGGATGCCTCAAGCCCCCTCTCCTCATGGGCCCCCTTACCAGCTCCCACTCTTGGCTGTAGGGCTGCACAGAGAGGATGTTCTCAATCCAGCCTGGAGTGGCCGTCTCCAAGTAGTAAATGTCATACACATAGTCATCGTGTTTTTGTTCTTCCTGGTGCCTGACTCCAGGTCCATCCTCAGACACAGTCAATCGCTCACGGATCAACTCTACAGAATTGCAGAGGATCACATCTGGGTCAGATGTCTGTAAAGAAACCACAGATCACACACACACACATGCATGACCCAAAACATGATGTTCCATGAGGAGGAACCTATAAGTTGGGTGAAGGAAGGCTCCCTACAGTTGTGTGTGTGTGTGTGTGTGTGTGTGTGTGTTTTTTTTTGAGCGGGAGTCTCACTCTGCTCTGTCGCCCAGGTTGGAGTGCAGTGGCATGATCTTGGCTCACTGCAACCTCTGCCTCCCGGGTTCAAGTGTTTCTCCTGCCTCAGCTTCCCAAGTAGCTGGGACTACAGGCATGTGCCACCACACCCGGCTAATTTTTTGTGTTTTTAGTAGAGATGGGGTTTCACCGTATTAGCCAGGATGGTTTTGATCTCCTGACCTCAAGAAATCTGTGCACCCCGGCCTCTCAAAGTGCTGGGATTACAGGCGTGAGCCACCTTGCCCAGCCACAGTTCCATAGTGTTGTGGTCAAGATTCTTATCCCCATGAATTCCTAGTCTTTTAACTAGTTATTACATTAAATAATCAAGAATCTCTGTAAAATTACTGTGTAGTTCTTATTTTAAGATAGAAACCTACAAAATAGCCTCCTGCTCTTTTGTGCTCGGCTCTCACACCTATAATCCCAACACTTCAGGAAGCCAAGGTGGACAAATTGCTTGAGGCCAGAAGCTCAAGAACAGCCTGGGCAACATGGCAAAACCCCCGCCTCTACAAAGAAATACAAAAATTAGCTGGGTGTGGTGGTGTGCACCTGTAGTCCCAGGTACTCGGGAGGTTGAGGCTGCAGAGAGCTGTGATCATGCCACTGTACTCCATCCTGGGTGACAGAGTGAGACCTGTCTCAAAACAATGAAAGAAAAAAAAAATATGGGAAGACTGACCTAAGGAGAGGGGAAAGACAGAAGACCTGGCCAGTCTTGACCCCAAGCTCTGAGTCAGACCTGCTTCTATAGGTCTTCTGAGATCCTTTGGTAATACACAATGTTCTCTCTTTGGGGATCAGTAGGCACACAGTAGCACCCCTATGGCTGAACCTGAAATGAGTCTCTGTGTGGCCTCCTGTGGAAGCCAACAGGTGTTTCCTGGTGACCTCTACCATTGCCCATCATTTGGCTTGCCATATATTTACATCCCACTTTTAACTACAAATTGGGAATGGGCTCACCTATAGTCTTTCTACTGGAAAGAACAGTTTGAAATGCAATGCCCTTGAACAGAAATGGCCCAGGTAAGATGTGCTCCAGTGCTGACAGGCTGTGTCATCCAGGGGCCTGGTGGCATGGGTCAGTTTGTTAACCACAGGGACATGCTGCAGATGGCTCCTCTTGATAGGTTCATCAGAGGATACTGCACACAGCTCTAAGCAGACACCATGCAGGAAAATGGGGAGGATCCCACGACCAAGGCATATAAGGGGAGACCAATGCTATAATTTACAGACTAAGGAATTCTTCCTTGCTCCTAAGTCAAAAACTAGAGATGCCAGTTTTTCTGCAGGCTTTTGAGCAAACTTAAAGCTACCTATTACAAAAGTTCTGGCTCCAATCCACAAGTCCCTCCACTCAGTCAAATTATGCAGCCATTAAAATACAAGATTGCTGGGCACAGTGGCTCATACCTGTAATCACAGCACTTTGGGAAGCCAAGGTGGGAGGAATGTTGGAGCCCAGGAGTTTGAGACTAGCCTGGGCAACATGGCAAAACCCAGTCTCTACAAAAAATACAAAAATTAGCTGGGTGTGGTGGCACAGGCCTGTGGTTCCAGCTACTCAAGAGGCTGAGGCAGGAGGATCACATGAGCCCAGGAGGTGGAGGCTGCACCGAGCTGTGATCATGCCACTGCACTCCAGCCTGGGCAACAGAGCGAGATGCTGTCTCAAAAAAAAGTACAAGAGTAGCAATACAGAAAAATGACAGATACAGAATTTTGTACAAGGAAAGAAACCAGTTCTATTCTACCTACTTTTGGGTTGGTAGTAAAATGGGAGATTTTCTCCTTTGTTGTATTTTTTCAAATTTCCTATAATGAGTATAAATTATTTTCTTTTTCTTTTTTGAGATGGAGTTTCGCTCTTGTCGCCCAGGCTTGAGTGCAACGGCGCAATCTCGGCTCACTGCAACCTCTGCCTCCCAGGTTCAAGCAATTCTCCTGCCTCAGCCTCCTGAGTAGCTGCGATTACAGGTGTGCACCACCATGCCTGGTCAATTTTTGTATTTTTAGTAGAGACAGGGTTTCACCATGTTGGTCAGGCTGGTCTCAAACTCCTGACCTCATGATCCACCCACCTTGGCCTCCCAAAGTGTTGGTATCACAGGCATAAGCCACCGTGCCCGGCCTATTATTGCTTAAAGAGGCGGTTTTCACTATGTTGCCCACACTGGCTTTTAACTCCGAGCCTTAGGTGATCTTTCTATTTCACCCTCCTGAGTAGCTGGGACTAAAGGTGTGCACCACTGCTCTTAGCTAGAAGAAAAATAATTATTATTATTTCTGCAGAGATGGAGTCTTGCTGTGTTGCTCAGGATGGTCTCGAACTTCAGGCCTCAATCCTCCTGCCTTAGCCTCCCAAAGTGCTAGGATTATAGGAGTAACCCACCGTGCCCCTTGCTGAAAATTATTTTAAAGTCTATGTCTATGTGTATTCATTCCTTCATTCATTCACTCAGAATCAGGGTCTTGCTCTGTCGCCCAGGCTGGAAGGCGGCAGTATGATCATGGCTCACTGCAGCCTTGAATTCCTGGGCTCAAGTGTTCCTTTCTTGGCCTCCCAAAGTGTTGGGACTACAGGTATGAACCACTGAGCCCAGCCCGTATTTTCAGTTACGCTACACACAGCATTTTGTACTGTTAAACATATATATTTTCCCCTACAACCAGTCTTCACGGTTATCAGTTCTAAGGGTCCAGACAGTTACATGTGTCAATCTCTTGGATACAATTTTTAACCTCCATGTATAGTGTTGCAATGAATGTGCCATTTCCTGCATTTGAAAATGGAGATGTAAGTATCTAACTCATAAGGGTTTTGTGAGGATTAAATGAGTTAATTAAAAGAAAATATAACAAGTACCTAACACACTATTTGACATAATCACTTAGTCAATCAATGGTAGCTTTCGTTAATATCATAGCTTAGCTATTTGCTTCTGCTGAATTATTTCCCTAGGATAAATCTTGGAGGTGAGACTACTAGTTAAAAGGAACTGAAGTCCTTTAATTTTTAAATTTCCTATTAAATTTATCTAATAGGAATTTATTTGCTTAAAATGTAAATTATGTCAATTTAAGGAGAAATTCATTGTAACATAACAGAAATGCTGTCATTTTAAAATTTCCTTAGAAATTTTTAATTTTAAAATTTTCCTAGATTATGCATGACTTTAGATCCAAACAATAAGTTTACATATGTAAAAATATGGCTCCCACCCCCGTAAAGCCATGCTGTTTTCCAAAAGGCTTGCATCAATTTTATTCCTACAATTGTATACACTTTTAATCACTGCCTTGCCAGCAGTGCTATCAACTACTTTTTTCCTGCTAGTCTAGTATGCATAAAACCTCAAGCATGCTTTAAGCTTAAATTCATTTTTCCCCCTATAATTACTCTATGCAAACATTTTTGGTATGCTTAGAGTCGGTATTGCTTTACTGGAAAAATCTCTGTTCATATCCATCATCAGTTTATCTCCTAGTTTTCTTTATTAAAATTAAATTAGCCATTTACTCTTTTTTTTTGAGATGGAGTTTTGTTCTTCTTGCCCAAGCTGGAGTGCAGTGGTGCAATCTTGGCTTACTGCAACCTCCGCCTCCTGCGTTCAGGTGATTCTCCTGCCTCAGCCTCCCAAGTAGCTGGGATTACAGGCACATACCACCACGCCCGGCTAATTTTTGTATTTTTAGTAGAAACAGGGTTTCGCCATATTGGCCAGGCTGGTCTTGAACTCCTGACCTCAAGTGATCTACCTGCCTCGGCCTCCCAAAGTGCTGGGATTATAGACGTGAGCCACTGTGCCCGGCCTAATGAACTATTTACTTGATTCAATTCCACTGAGCATTAGTTTACTTTACACATTTTATAAGTCATGCATTAGTCTGGAATGTTTTGGTGAAAGATGTTGCTATGGACATCATACACAAATTGCTATCAGTTACACTAGCACCAGCCAGGCGTGGTGGCGCACGCCTGTAATCCTAGCATTTTGGGAGGCCAAGGTGGGTGGATCACCTGAGGTCAGGAGTTCAAGACCAGCCTGGTCAACATAGTGAAACCCTGTCTCTAACTAAAAATACAAAATTAGCTGGATGTGGTGGCTCACGCCTGTAATCCCAGCTACTCGGGAGGCTGAGGCATGAGAACGACTTGAACCCCCAGGAGGTGGAGGCTGCAGTGAGCCAAGATCGCGCCACTGCACTACAGCCTGGGCGACAAGGGCGAGACTCCATCTCAAACAAAACAAACACAACAACAATAAACAATTACAGTAGTACCATTTGCTTGTTGCTTGTGGATTCATTTTGAATTGTAATTTTTTTAAGTTTCAAAAATGATTGAGTTCTATAAAAATGTTTATCAAGAGAGGGCACATTGGCTGGGCGCAGTGGCTCATGCCTGTAATCCCAGCACTTTGGGAGGTTGAGGTGGGCGGATCACTTGAGGCCAGGAGTTTGAAACCAGCCTGGCCAACATCGCGAAATCCCGTCTCTACTAAAAATACAAAAGTTAGCCGGATGTGGTGGCTCACACTTGTAATCCCAGCTATTTGGGAGGCTGAGGCAGGAGAATTGCTTGAACCCGGGAGTTGGAGGTTGCAGTGAGCCGGGATCATGCCAGTGCACTCCAGCCTGGGCCACAGAGTGAGAGTCCAACTCAAAAAAAAAAAGGCACACCTTATGTTGAGAGTTTTCTGTTTTTTTTAGAGACAGTATCTTGCTCTGTTGCCCAAACCAGAGGGCAGTGACTTGATCATAGCTCACTGCAATCTCTAATTCCTGAGTTTAAATGATCCTCCTACCCCAGCCTCCCCAGTAGCTAGCACTACAAGCGCATGCCACCATGCCCAGCTAATTTCCTTTTTCTTTTTGTAGTGACAAGGTCTTGCTTTATTGCCCAGGCTGGTCTCAAGCGACCCTCCTGCCTCAGCCTCTCAGAGCGCTGGGATTACAAGAAGAATTTTATTTTATTTTTTTTTGAGACAGGGCCTCACTCTGTCACCTAGGCTGAAATGCCACTGCCGCACAATCATGGCTCACCGTAGCCTTGACCGCTCTAGGCTCAGGTGATCTTCCCGCCTGGGCCTCTCTACGTGCTAGGACTACTGGCGTCAGCTACTGTGCCCAGCCTCGAGGAAAATTTTCCATTTCTGTAGTTTCGCTGCATGTAATAGAATTCTTCTGGAAGTGAGTGCAAATGAATTTAGCAAATGTAATATAAAGAAAAGCACTGGATTAAATGTTAGAAGACTTGCATTCTAGACCTCAATCTACCTCAAACTGGGTATGCTACCCAGAACTATTCCTTTAAGCTCTCTTTGATCAATTTTCCTACCTGCTCTCTCTCTGCTTTGCTCCAGTGACCCCATCTCAGTCAGGCTGAAAGGACTTGTAAAGACATTTCCTTACAAGTACCTAGAGTGTCTAGCAGGCACTCCTCCCCTCAAATTCCTTACTGGTCTCCTCTAGCTCACCCGGCTCCAGGCACCTTGCAAGGAGCAGGGAAACTCGGCTTCAGAGCCTCTTTACTTTCAGGTTCTCTGCCTAGAAGTCCTCTCCATATGTGGAATGCCCTGCCATTCACCTTCTGCAAGTCTTCACTCAAATGTCATTTTCTCAGTGACACTCTCACTGAAGTGGCACAACTCTTTCTGCTTTGTCTCCCTGCCTCCTTACATCCCTTATCATCATCTGACACTGAATTGACTTGTTTACTGTTTCTGTTTACCTGCATGTTAGGTTCACACTGCTGTATCCACAGAATCTAAAAAAAATACCTGGCATTTAGTAGGCACGTAGTAAACACATGTTGGATGAATAACCAAAACTGTAAAATGAGGCCGTCACGCCGGATGGATCATGCATCCCCTTAAGATGAAACTGTGCTGCTACTGGGCCCAGTCTTCTGGCATTACCGTCCTGAGAAGCCCAGCACCACCTTCCGAGGCGTACTCACTTTGCAGGAGCCTGCAGCGGCGGCTTCAGGTTCTCCCTCCTCGTGGACAAGGTCTAACAACTGAAAGCCCGAGTCCCCGGCGGCTTCTGGGTTCCCCGGCGTGTACTCGGACTCCTGGCCGCTCGAGGTGGTCCCCAAGGATCGGCGGCTGGAAACCACCCGGTAGCGGCCCTCCTGCCGGATCTCCCGAGCCGAGGCGCGGAGATTGCAGCGGACACGCTGCTGGCTGTCCCGTGACGGGCGCAGAACTGCCCGCAGGAGAGGCTGGACTGGTTCCTCCTAGGGGGCAACAGGGGAGGGAGGCCAGCGTAAGCAGGAGTTCGCGAGCGGGTCAGGGATCGGGTTTCCTAACGGCTGCACCCTAAGATGCCCTCCACATCACTGCACCACGCCCAATACCTGGGAGCACACAGTGGCCACCAAGTGGAAGACATTATTCTCCGCTGCTCTCTCCAAACTCGCCGACGTCTTCTGTGCCGCCGACTCGACCTCGTCGCTCCGGAGGCGTTTACAAGCGAGCACAAGAGCCTCGGCCGGCTCCGCACTGCGCTTCCGCTTCACCCGCAGCACAGCTGTCCTGCCGGCCTCCATAGTGGCTGCCGCTGAGCATTGTGGGAACGCGCGGGGTGTGATGGGATAGCCTTCTAGTTCTGCCTTGGGACCCGCCCCCCGCCCCCCGCCCCCCGCCCCCCGCACGCTCCTCGGCGCAGATAGATCCCGCCCCGCGTGCTGGACGCGGCAAAATGGTGGTAGCAGAGGAGGCGAGCGAAGCGTTTCCCGTGGCAGGTGAGGCGCTGGGTATGCGGGGAAGGTGGGGTCGCTTTGGGGTTCGGGGTGCAGCCAGCATCATGTCCTTAGCACCAGGGCCTCGGCAGAGGAGCCTGGCGTGGGCGTACTTGGACTCCGGGGACCTTTCTAGAGTCCGCGTGGGGCAGCTCGGAGCACCCTGGCCTGCAGGAGAGCGGGGTTCCAGGCTGGCCCCGGCTCTGCAGTCCAGCCGGGTGCCTGCTGCTCGCGGGGCTGGGTCGCAGTACTGGTGCCTGGAGCCTCCCCTTAGAGACCGCAGTAGCTCCAACCATCGCATCCCTCACTGGGCCACGAGTTCTCTGATTGACCTGCTGATGTCTTCCCGGTTCACTGTGTTCTGAGTAATTGGAGAGTCATGTATTCACTACATGCCAGCCAGAGTGGTTCTGTAAAAGCGTACGTCCAGTGTAGATATGCTTCTGCTTAAAGCTCTTGAGTGGCTCCCACTGCTTTTGGAACAAGATCCAAACTTGTCGACTTTCCAAAGTCGACAAGGCCCAGCTTGATTGAGCAGAAGATGTGATAGGAGATGAGGAATGGGGGCTTCTGCAAAAGTGCTTCGGTCGCTCAGGCTTTTGGCACATTTTGCTTGTGCACCTAGTTCTTTCTACCTTAGGGCCTTTTCTTGGGAAAGTTGGGGTAAGGATTCCTGACCTGTAAAAACTCTTCCCCAACTTTTATCCTGGTTTGTCTTGTAGATCTCAAATGCTACCTTCCTCAAAGAGTCCTTCTGTAACCTTGGTTTTCTCTTTCTACAACGCTCTGTGTATTTCTTGCATTCATGTAGTCTGTAATTTGTATTACTCTCTCATTAGTCTAAGCTCTTGGAGGGCAAGGGTTTTCTCTAGCTTATGGTGGTGGCTCCAGTCCCTAATATAGTGCCTGGCACGTAGAAGGTATTCAGTCAAGTTTGATACTTTATTTTTTCGAGAGAGAGCCTCACTCTGCTGCCTAGGCTGAGTGCAGTGGTATGATCAAGGCGCACTGCAGCCTTGACCTCCTGGGCTCAGGCGATCCTCTCACCTCAGCCTCCAGAGTAGCTGGGACTACAGGCATGCGCCACTATACTCGGCTAATTTTTAATTTTAGTATATGTATATTTAATGTATACATATATATTTTCAAGACAGGGTCTCACTCTGTCACCCAGGCTGGAGTTCAGTGGCGCCATCTCGGCTCACTGCAACCTCCGCCTCCGGGGCTCAAGTGATTCTCCTACCTCAGCCTCCCGAGTAACTGGGACTACAGGCACAGGTCACCGCGCCCGGCTAATTTTTTAAAAAAATTTTTTGTAGAGAACGGGGTCTCACTATGTTGCGCAGGCTGGTCTGGAACTCCCAGATCCGATATCCTTGCGCCTCGGCCTCCCAAAGTGCTGGGATCACAGGTGTGAGCCACCACACCCTAGCAAATACATTTTGAATGAATGTTAAGGACCATCTGCTCTGCAGTTTGACGGGTAATACAATTAGGGCTTGGCATGGTGGTTTCTATTTCCTCCTTGTAAATGGCCATGCGAGTTTACAACTCTTGGAGAATGAGGAGGGGGTCAGAGAATATCTCCTCAATCTGTAGTGTAGACTTCTTCTGGGAGAGGACAAATAATAATGGATGAGGGCATTTAGCCAGAGAAGGTGTGTAGTGCCCACCAGAAGAGGTTCGTGCCTTCATAAAATTGTTAACACAAGACAAGGTTCCAGGTTGGTTGGTTTTTTTTTGAGATACAGTCTTGCTCTGTTGCCCAGGCTGGAGTGCAGTGGCGTGATCTTGGCTCACTGCAACCTCTGCCTCCCAGGTTTAAGCAATTCTCCTGCCTCAGCCTCCCAAGTAGCAGGGATTGCAGGCACCTGCCACCACGCCCACTAATTTTTTTTATTTTTAGTAGAGATAGGATTTCGCCATGCTGGCCAGACTGGTCTCAAACTCCTGACCTCAGGTGATCCACCTGCCTTGGTCTCCCAAAGTGCTGGGATTATAGGCGTGAGTCACCGCGCCTGGGCTCTTCCAGGTTTTGAAAACACTGTGGTCCTGGTGTTCGACTCAGCAACATCACAGACAGGAAAGGAATCCTATGGATTAAAGTTCTTTACTATACGTTTTTTTTTTTTTCCTCCACTTCAGATAGGTAATGTGCCAGTGTAGTAAAGGTTTGAGGGGAGGCACGTCTGACACAGGCGCATGAACATCCAGTCATCACGCTTGTGAGTTACAAAAGGATCACTCTTAACCTTTAAGTAACTTCAGAATTGATTCCACGTGGACCACAGGATTAGTATTTCAGGACTCTACCATGTGGAGCCTATTGACAATGTTTGACACCTGGTCCAGTTTTACTTCACCAAACTGATTGATTTAATGTGCGTGATTGTCCAAGCCTTTCTAATTGGATGAAATGCCTTCTCCCTCCACATACCCCACCTTCTCCTCGTGCCTCAGCTGAATCCACCTTTTAAGCCTTCCCTGAACATTCAGCTAGGTATGGCCATTTCTTTCTCTAGCATTTGTTGGACACAGTTTTCCAATGCACATTACAGATTCTGATAGTTCTAAATATTCTATCTGTAAAATAAGTATTAGTACGAGATAAAGTGGATTATAGCAATGCTGTTAAACTGCTGGTTGCAACCCATTGATGGGTCCTGACCAGCAAGTAAAAGTGCAGCTGGGTGCTGTGGTGCATGCCGGTAGACTAGCTACTTGGGAGGCTGATGTAGGAGGACCTTGAGTCCAGGAGTTCAAGGCTGTAGAGTATAATATCATGCCTGTGAATAGCCACTGCACTACAGCCTGGACAGCGGGGAGATCCCATCTCTTAAAAACAGCGGAAATGGCCGGGCGCGGTGGCTCAAGCCTGTAATCCCAGCACTTTGGGAGGCCGAGGCGGGCGGATCACAAGGTCAGGAGATCGAGACCACAGTGAAACCCCGTCTCTACTAAAAATACAAAAAATTAGCCGGGCGCGGTGGCGGGCGCCTGTAGTCCTAGCTACTCAGGAGGCTGAGGCAGGAGAATGGCGTGAACCCAGGAGGCGGAGCTTGCAGTGAGCCGAGATCGCGCCACGGCACTCCAGCCTGGGCAACAGCGTGAGACTCCGTCTCAAAAAAAAAAAAAAAAAAACAGCGGAAATGAGGCCGGGCGCGGTGGCTCAAGCCTGTAATCCCAGCACTTTGGGAGGCCGAGACGGGCGGATCATGAGGTCAGGAGATCGAGACCATCCTGGCTAACACGGTGAAACCCCGTCTCTACTAAAAATACAAGAAAATTAGCCGGGCGAGGTGGCGGGCGCCTGTAGTCCCAGCTACTCGGGAGGCTGAGGCAGGAGAATGGCGTGAACCCCGGGGAGCGGAGCTTGCACTGAGCCGCGATCGCGCCACTGCACTCCAGCCTGGGGCACAGAGCAAGACTCCGCGTCAAAAAAAAAAAAAAAAGCGGAAATGAAATAGAGCGTATCAGAGGGCCTTGTTCGTAGGAAGTCAGTATTGTTTCGTGGAACTTTTAGTTACATGCGTATATGCAGGTGTGTGTATTGAGGCTCATTGTAAAGTATATTTCTTACTGGGGTTATCAGAAAGTTTGAAGGCCATTAGACTGGGGATAGGTATGCTGGGATTTTAAAAGTAGAGTTTTACCTGGACAAATTGTCTACTTTGAACCTGACTGTCTGACTGTGTTTGTTCAGGGAAGGTTGTTTCTAATCTATTTGCTTTTTTTTTTTTTTTTTTTTTTTGAGACGGAGTCTTGCTCTGTCGCCCAGGCTGGAGTGCAGTGGCCGGATCTCAGCTCACTGCAAGCTCCGCCTCCCGGGTTTATGCCATTCTCCTGCCTCAGCCTCCCGAGTAGCTGGGACTACAGGCGCCCGCCACCTCGCCCGGCTAGTTTTTTGTATTTTTTAGTAGAGACGGGGTTTCACCGTGTTAGCCAGGATGGTCTCGATCTCCTGACCTCGTAATCCGCCTGTCTCGGCCTCCCAAAGTGCTGGGATTACAGGCTTGAGCCACTGCGCCCGGCTGCTTTTTTGTTTGTTTTGGGGACGGAGTCTTACTCTCTCGCCCAGGCTGGAGTGCGGTGGCACGGTCTCGGCTCACTGCAACCTCTGCCTCCCGGGTTCAAGCGATTCTCCTGCCTCAGCCTCCCGAGTAGCTGGGATTACAGATGTGCGCCACCATACCTGGCTAATTTTTGTAGTTTTAGTAGAGACGGGGTTTTACCATGTTGGCCAGGCTGGTCTTGAACTCCTGACCTCAGGTGATCCGCCTGCTTTGGCCTCCCAAAGTGCTGGGATTATAGGTGTGAGCCACCGAGCCCAACCTGTTTCTCATCTATTTGTGTAAGAATTCCATGTTTACTTACTAGTAAACTTTTTTACTTGCTAGTATTAGCTGGGAGTAGGGCACTCACTTGTAGTTCGAGCTACTGGAGAGGCTGAGGCAGGAGGAATGCTTGAGCCCAGGAGTTTGAGTCCAGCCTGGGCAATATAACGAGACCCCGTCTTAAGAAGAATGGTAATATCATGAACATTTATGTTCCCACCACCCAGTTTAAGAAAAAGAACAATACTTTTGAAGTGTGCTGTGTACCCCTCCTTGATCCCATCTCTCCCTTCTCTTTTAGAAGTGAACTGTCCTGATTCCCTGCTATGCTTTTTAGTGTGATTCCTGAAGAAGGTATCATTCCATTTTGCATAGTTATAAATTTTATAGCAATGGAGTCGTATTGCATGTGTTGTGTGATTTGCTGTTTTTGCTCGTCATATTCCTGGCGTTATCCATTTTTAGGTTTATGTGTTGCTGTGATTTATTGTTTAGATGAAAGTTTTCCTGGTTTGACTTGCTCTATCTTCATATTTTTCCTTAAGCTAAGGGTTCAGGATACAAAGGCGGTATTGGTGGCACTTCTTTACCAGCACCCCATCTCTTCTCCTCCTAGCCTTGAGGGCTGCACCTGGATGAACCTGTGAGGCTCATTTGACCCTTTTGGAAGCACCGAAGCCTGCTGAAGTTTCCAGACATCTGTATAAATCTGTTGTAGTTTTTTAAATGTTATACGCTGGATATAAAACCAAGTAACTCCTGCTGGAAACATTTACAATATTGATTAACAAATACTGTCAGTGGCTTTGACATTTTTGTCAGTTTCTTGATTTTCCCCCCACTTTTTGTCTCCCCTCCCCTCCTCCACATTTTGGGGCATTATGCTGTTAATAGGTTTTTTTCTGTTCGTTTGTTAATACACCTCCTGTTTCCTTCTGATGTTAATAGGTTTCTGACAGTCAGACTTGTCCACAAGAACTCAACTGGCAAGGCTGCTTTTCTGTGCTAAAACTGGGGAGCTGGTGGGCACCATGAAGATCTTCTGCAGTCGGGCCAATCCGACCACGGGGTCTGTGGAGTGGCTGGAGGAGGACGAACACTATGATTACCACCAGGAGATTGCAAGGTACTGGCTTGGTTTATAGCAGGCTGCAGCTGGGTGGGGCACTGATCTCAAAGCAGATGCCTTGGGATCCAGTCTGAGCGTGGGCTAGAGTGTCACCCAGTGCTTATGATGAGTGCTGGTGTTGGTGCTGAGCAGGTCTGCTCAGCCAGGTAGGTATATGTGGCAGTTAGGCAAAGTCATGCTTGTTTGGAGTGTCAGACATTATGTAGCAGCCTTAGCAGAGCCTCAGCATCTGTTTAGTGGAGCAAAGAAAACCCAAGCCTCAGTAGTGTTGATGAAGTTGAATCATTTACTTGCCTTACTGAAATGGTGACAGTGTTCATCATATGGTTAAATTCTCTTGAATGAAAAAAAATGAGATTTTTTTTTCCCTTAGAAGAAATATTTAAAAGTATGTGAGTTGTTGGCCAGGCACAGTGGCTCATGCCTGTAATTCTAGCACTTTGGAGGCTGAGGTGGGCAGATCACCTGAGATCAGGAGTTTGAGACCAGCCTGGCCAACATGGAGAAACCTAGTCTCTACTAAAAATACAAAATTAGCCGGGCATTGTGGCTCATGCCTGTGATCCCAGCTTACTTGGGAGGCTGAGACAGGAGAATTGCTTGAACCTGGGAGGCAGAGGTTGTGTTGAGCCAAGATCGCACCATTGCACTCCAGCCTGGGCAACAAGAGCAAAACTCTGTCTCAAAAAAAAAGTATGTGAGTTGTTATGTAGCAATCGTTAAGTGCATTCGGTGTGCCAGCATTGTGCTAAGGCTGTGGATACCAGATGAGGAAGATCCCGTTCTCATCTTCAAGGACTATGCAGTTTTGTGGAAGAGACGGGCACATAAAAAATTATAGCACAAAGGCCGGCACGGTGGGTCATGCCTGTAATCCTAGCACTTTGGGATCACTTGACGGTCAGCAGTTCGAGACCAGCCTGGCCAACATGGTGAAACCCCGTCTCTACACAAAAAAAATTAGCTGGGAGTGGTGGTGGGTGCCTGTAATTTCCAGCTACTTGGGAGGCTGAGGCAGGAAAATCACTTGAACTCGAGAGGTGCAGGTTGCAGTGAGCCGAGGTTGTGCCACTGCACCCCAGCCTGGGTAACAGAGTGAGATTCTGTCTCAAAAAAAAAAAAAAAAAGATTACAGCACGGTGAGATAAAGGCACAAAAGGTCATGGAAGCAACAAGAACCAGCTGGACTTGGGGTGGGAGGTAATGTTTGAATAATTTCTCAGTTCTAAAGGAAGAGAAGCTGAAGTCTGAGCTGTAGGGATTACATGTAAGCTTTCAGATGGGCCAGTTTGTGACTGGGTGCAGTGGCCCACACCTGTGGTCCCAGCTACTTGGGAGGCCAAGGCAGGAGGATTGCTTGTGCCCATGAGTTCAAGTCCAGCATGGGCAACATAGTAAAACCCTGTCTCACAAACAGGAAAAAAAAGACCAAAAACAGGCCGGACACTGTGGCTCACGCCTGTAATCCCAGCACTTTGGGAGGCCAAGGTGAGCGGGAGTTCGAGGTTGAGGTCCGTCCTGAGGTCGGGAGTTCAAGAACAGCCTGACCAACGTGGAGAAACCCAGTCTCTACTAAAAATACAAAATTAGCTGGGCGTGGTGGCACACGCCTATAATCCCAGCTGCTCGGGAGGCTGAGGCAGGAGAATCACTTGAACCGGGGAGGCAGAGGTTGCCGTGAGCTGAGATCGTGCCATTGCACTCCAGCCTGGGCAACAAGAGCGAAACTGTCTCAAAAAAAAAAAAAAAACCCACAAAAAAGCAGATGGGCTAATTTGGGGAGCAGCTAGCAGTTTAGCGTGTTTGGAGTGTGGTGCAAAAGTACTATGGTAAGAGAGGCTGCTGAAAGCATAGGCGGGGTCATTCTGTAAAGGATGGTAGCAAAATGCAGGAAGAGGAACACGAGTTTAAGTCCGAGCTCTGCCACTTCTCTACTCTCTTGGCCAAGTTACTTCTCTGAGCCTTAATCTAACATAATATATACTTCAATATGATAATACATTGTCTCACAGTGTAATACAATTATCTTAGAATTGTTTGATGATTAAGTGTAATACAGTGTCTGGTGCAGAATTAGGGCTTAAAATTTTTTTTTTTTGAGACGGAATCTTGCTCTGTCGCCCAGGCTGGAGTGCAGTGGCGTGATCTCGGCTCACTGCAAGCTCCGCCTCCCAGGTTCACGCCATTCTCCTGCCTCAGCCTCCCGAGTAGCTGGGACTACAGGCGCCTGCCGCCATGCCCGGCTAATTTTTTGTATTTTTAATAGAGACGGGGTTTCACTGTGTTAGCCAGGATGGTCTCCATCTCCTGACCTCATGATCCGCCTACCTCGGCCTCCCAAAGTCCTGGGATTACAGGTGTGAGCCACTGCACCTGGCCAGAGCTTAAAATATTTCTAAACATTTTGGACATTTTCTTGTTTTGTTTTTGAGACGGAGTCTTGCTCTGTTGCCCGGGCTGGAATGCAGTGGCGCAATCTCGGCTTCTTGCAATCTCTGCCTCCCAGGTTCAAGCGATTCTCTTGCCTCAGCCTCCTAGGTAGCTGGGATTACAGGCACCTGCCACCACACTTGGCTAATTTTTCCATTTTTAGTAGAAATGGGAGTTTCACCTCTTGGCCAGCCTGGTCTTGATCTCCTGACCTCAGGTGATCCACCTGCTTCTGCCTCCCATAGTGCTGGGATTACAGGTGTGAGCCACTACAGCTGGCCTGGACATTATTTTCTAAGTGATATATTAAACAGGAGAGAAAGAGGATTGGATTGCATTTTGGAACACTCACTGAGAGCAGCATGGAGAGGAGAGCATTTGGGGATATTACAGTCCCAGAGCTGCATAGTCCCAGAGGAGACAGCTCAGGGGAGCTTGAGTTTGGTAACTCACTGCATATGATGGAGGGAGAGAGAAGATTCAAGAAGTACAACGACTTCTGGTTAGAATGACAAAGTGGATGGGACTGCAAGGGAGAACCCAGGAGGAATGGGTGGCGTGGGGGAGAGGAACACGATAGAGATCAGGTGTTTAAGTTTGGACATCCACATAGAGATGCCAGTGGCAGGTAGAATTTTGGGTCTAGAGACAGAATTTCTAGTTGTTAGAATTGAAACTGGGAGTGGTTGCTGTCTCTCAAGGGGGTGTGAAATACGAAAGGTAGAGGGTTGAAGAAGGAATCCCGGAATAGCTGAGGAGGCAAAAGGAGAAGGGCGAGGGAGATGGCCAGCGTGGAAAGGAAGAAAGAGGGAATGTCTAGCAGGGTCAGAGGCACTGGGAAGTCCCAGATCCTGATGACTGACATCAGCTGCAGGAGTGAGCTGGTGGCGGTTACCGAGAGTGATGTCAGTGGAATGATGGGCAGCAAGTGTGTGAAGAGACCAGGAAGGTGGTGAGTGAGATGCCTTTTAAATAGTGAGCAGAGGTAGAAATGACTACATTCCAGTTAAGCATCCATAGCTGACTTCAGATATAAAACCTTGACATGCCATTTAAAAAAAAATCCCCCTTCTTTCGGTGCACCGCTCCTCAAAGTGTGGAATGTGGGCCGCCTGTGACACAATTGCCTGGAGCACGTTAGCCCAGCCTTCTCAATGAGAGAGAGTGTGTGGGGGGGGGGAGGGGGGGCAGGGGGTGGGGGACTCTGCATTTCAAGTAAGCTTTCTGGTGATTCTGGTGTTGACCCAAGGCGGGAGGGCCTCTGTTTTAGTGTGAGCTCCTTAGCTGTCCCCTAGAATTCCCAGAAAGCGTGGGAGGGCCTGCCTAGTTTTGGGTGCTCATCCCGACCCCGCCTGAGTTTCAATGTGTGAATTACTGCAATAGGAAATATGGAGAAGTGACTCTCCTCCCCTTAGAACGGTATTGGTGAACTCTTAGTTTTCCCTGATGATGTTAAGTGAACATACCCAGTGGGGTACCTGTTACATATACAGTGGGTGTATGTGAGTACTTCTCTTTCCCCAGCTGCTCTCCCTAATATTACATCAATGGTTATCCCCAGGCACACATGTACGCAAGGTTAGGTCAAGTATTAGGAAGATTGAGTCTGAGTTTTTCCTGAGGAGGAAAATGTATAGCATATAACAAGATCAGGACGCTAGTGGCTGTGGAATTACTGTGACAGGGCTAACTGCTGAGACCAGCTCAGTAGTGGAGACCCTAACCCAGCAGTGCTAGAGGAATTAAAGACACACACACACATATAGGGTGTGGAGTGGGAATCGGGGCTGACAGCCTTCAGAGCGGAGAGCCACAAACAGAGTTTTACCTACTCATTTATTGACAGCAAGCCAGTGATAAACATTGTTCCTATAGATTATAGATTAAAACAGGGGAACAAAGGGATGGGTCTGGCTAGTTATCTGCAGCAGGCACATGTCCTTGAGGCACAGACCGCTCATGCTATTGTTTGTAGTTGAGAAACACCTTAAGCGAAAACCGCCCTGGGTGGGCCAGGTGTCCCTTGTCCTCATTCCGGTAAACCCACAACCTTCAGTGTGGGTATGGTAGCCATCAAGAGCATGTCACAGTGCTGCAGAGATTTTGTTAATGGCCAGTTTTGGGGCCTGTTCCCAACAGCTAACTACTGGAGCATTTTTAGGTCTGAGAACATCTTTCTCTGAGACTTTTTTCTGCAGCACTAGAGAACAACAACTTAAAACTCTATTAAAATAAAGTGGCCAGGTACAGTGACGGATGCTTGTAGTTCTGCTGAGGCAAGAGGATCTCTTGAGCTAAGGAGTTCAAGACTGCAGTGCCCAATGATTGAGACTGTTCATAGCCATTATACTCCAGCGTGGGTGACATAGCAAGACCCTGTTTTTAAAAATAAACAAAAAAATAGGCCAGGCGCGGTGGCTCACACCTGTAATCCCAGCACTTTAGGAGGCCGAGGCTGGCGGATCATTCGAGGTCAGGAGTTCAAGACCAGCCTGGTCAACATGGTGAAACCCCATCTCTAATGAAAATACAAAAATTAGCCAGGCATGGTGGTGAGTGCCTGTAATCCCAGCTCCCTGGGAGGCTGAGGCATGAGAATCGCTTGAACTTGGGAGGCAGGTTGCAGTGAGCTGAGATTGCGCCACTGCACTCCAGCCTGGGTGATAGGGTGAGACCCCCCCCCCCCAAAAAAAAAAGACAAAAAGTAGTTTAAAATAGATGACAGGTTTGTTCTATTTGTTTAGGAATGTGTTTATATATGTGAATACTCTTGTGTGTTGATGTGTATCATGCAAAGGTTGCTGACCTGTCTTTTTTGTTTTTTAGGTCCTCCTATGCAGATATGCTACATGACAAAGACAGAGTAAGTGTAAAAGGAAACTATTATCTTGATGTGGGGGTGTTTTGAAGTCTTGGATTACAAGAAGGTTAAAAATCCCTGGGGGTCATGATGTTAAATGACACTGAGAGGCAGTAAGGTGTAGTGGTCAGGAAATCTGTGGAGAGGCTGGGTCCTGCTTCTGGCTCTGTTTTTTTTGTTGTTGTTGTTTAATCTCCCAGCTTTATCAAGATGAAAATTGTCTATGTTTATGGTATACAATGTGATGAATGTATGTGTATGGTATGAAGTGATTAAATCAAGCTAATGAACATGTCTACCACCTCATACTTTTTTGTGTGTGGTGAGAACATTTAAGATCTACTCGCTTAGTAATTTTTAAGTGTACATTATTAACTATAGTTCACCATGCCGTACAGCAGATACCCAGACCTTATTCATCCTGTCTAACTGAAACATCAGATCCTTTCCCTCAGCGGGTACCATTCTCTGGGTTTCTGTGAGTTCAACTTTTTTTTTTTTTTGAGTCAGATTCTTACTGTCACCCAGGCTAGAGTGCAGTGGCGAGATCTCAGCTCACTGCAACCTCAGTCTCCTGGGTTCAAACGATTCTCCTGCCTCAGCCTGCCTAGTAGCTGGGATTACAGGTGTGTGCCATGACACCTGGCCTTCACTGTAGTTTTAATTGCCATTTTTAATTTTAATTTTATTTTTTGAGACAGGGCCTCTGTTGCCCAGTGCAGTGGTGTGAGCTTGGCTTCACTGCAGCCTCGACTTCCCGGGCTTAAGCGAGCCCTCAACCTCAGCCTCCCCGGTAGCTGGGACTACAGGCACACCACCACGCCCGGCTAATTTTTATATGTTTTGTAGAGATGGAGTTTCGCCATGTTGCCCAGGCTGGTCTTGAACTCTTGAGGTCAAGTGATCCACCCGCCTCGGCCTCCCAAAGTGCTGGGATTATGGGCATGAGCCACCGTGCCCGGCCATCAAATACCTTTTCATGTGCTTATTTACCATGCGTATATCTTTGGCATAGTCTAGGGTTATGAACATAGGTGTGATTCTTGATAGACACTGCCACATTGCCTTCAAAAAGGGTTCCAGTTTCACTGTAGAATCTTCAAAACTGGGTCATTAAAAAGTGACAGCTAATTTAATGGCATCGTTAAAGTGACAGCTGTGCCATCCCTGGTTTGCAATTGAGGATACTGTTCATCAATTTTTTTTTTAACTTAAAAAATAAATAAAACAAGGCCTGGCACGGTGACTCATACTTGTAATCCCAGCACTTTGGGAGGCCGAGGTGGGCGGATCATGAGGTCAGGAGATCGAGACTATCCTGGCTAACACGGTGAAACCCCATCTCTACTAAAAATACAAAAAAAAATTAGCCAGGCGTGGTGGCGAGCAGGGCCTGTAGTCCCAGCTACTTGGGAGGCGGAGGCAGGAGAACGGTGTGAACCCGGGAGGCGGAGCTTGCAGGGAGTAGAGATGCTGCCACTGCACTCCAGCCTGGGTGACAGAGGGAGACTCCGTCTCAAAAAAAAAAAAAAATTGTGGTAAAAACACGTAACATAAATGTACCATACTGATGGTATCCAAGACATAAATGCACATGCTTTAACAGTGAAATAGTTCTATAAGATATTTCTGTGAAAAATATTTCACCCAGACTAAACATTTTTGTGCTTTACTTCAGAGGCAACATCATTTCTTCTTCTTCTCTTTTTTTTTTTTTTTTAAATGAGAATGAGTCTCCCTCTGTTGCCAGGCTGGAGTGCAGTGGTGCAATCTCAGCTCACTGCAACCTCCACCTCCCGAGTTCAAGTGATTCTCCTGCCTCAGCCTCCCGAGTAGCTGGGCTTACAGGCGTGTGGCACCACACCTGGCTAATTTTTTGTATCTTTAGTAGAGACGGGGTTTCACCATGTTGGCCAGGCTGGTCTCCAACTCCTGACCTCAGGTGATCCACCTGCCTCAGCCTCCCAAAGTGCTGGGATTACAGTTGTGAGTCACCGCACCATGCCTGGTAATTCTAAAGAATATTCAGTTCTAGATATTTTCTAATTCCTCTCTGATTTAGTCTTTTGCCTATCTTAGAAGTGTGTTTCTTAATGTTCGAAAATTTTTTTTTCTTTAGTTGTGTTTCTGATACTAAGATTTCTAATTTGTTTTGCATTGTGGTCAGAGAATATCGCCCTTTTGATGCCAGTTCTGTATTAGCTGTCTACTGTTATTTAACAAATTACCTTAAATTTTAATAGCCTCTTAATATTTCTTACTAATTTGGCAGGTCATCAGTCTATTTAAAAGATTTGCACATATTTTTTCCATCATCTTTAGCTATTTTCAACAGAAGGGTCACTGTGCCTATTGAGTCAGACTGTTATAGATGAAAGATGTATCTGTTTACGTTACTAAAGAAGAACTAAAAATCTTCAAGATGCAAAGAAGTTATTTTCTGATGGGGAAAATACTTTTTAGTCAAGCTCTCTGAGTTAAGAGTCGGTAAAGGGGCCGGGCGCGGTGGCTCACGCCTGTAATCCCAGCACTTTGGGAGGCCAAGGCAGGCGGATCATGAGGTCAGGAGATCGAGACCATCCTGGCTAACACAGTGAAACCCAGTCTCTAATAAAAAAAAATACAAAATTAGCCGGGCGTGGTGGCGGACGCCTGTAGTCCCAGCTACTCAGGAGGCTGAGGCAGGAGAATGACATGAACCTGGGAGGTGGAGGTTACAGTGAGCCGAGATCACGCCACTGCACTCCAGCCTGGGTGACAGAGCAAGACTCCGTCTCAAAAAAAAAAAAAAAAAGAGTCGGTAAAGGAAAATAGAAGCCACATTACATATGCAACAGAGGGACTTTAATGCAAGGAGCTGGTTACCCAGCTGTCGGAGGGCTAGAAAGCAAATGGGAACGCTGAGTAACCTAGCAGTAGAGACTGTAGGGAACAGTTACCTTGCCTAGGACTGAGAAACTAAATGAGAAGATTAGGGTTTCCAGAAGCCACAAGCATTGAGGAGAGATCCTGTGGACCACTGTCCAAGTATGGCTGCAGCTCTGAGGGACCCAAGGAGCTGGTTATGGGATCACTGGGAGAAGCTGGAGTCTGCAATTAACTGCCCCTACCGAGAGGACCCTGATGAGAGCAGCAGCATGCAGAAAGGAGCAAGCCTACTCTGTCCTCCTGCCTTCCAGTCGCCCTCTTGGTCCTCCTCTTGGCTGAACCTAACAGTTGGAAAAAGGAGAACATGGTTTACAGGGCTCTGGCATCACTTAGTAGAGGATAGAAGAGTGAGTGAGGAGCAGGGACAGTCGCTTAATAAAGGGCAAGGGGCTGACTCACAAGGCCTGCCCAACTCAGCCAGTGCTGTTCTGCCAGGGGCCAGAAAGGCCACAGGGCCCTGACTTGCACGGCTGCTGCCAGCTGTGACTCTAGAACTTTGCAAAGCACCTTTCCACTTACAATAACTGGCAGTAAGTGACGGCCATGTCTTCCTTAGAATATAAAATACTACCAAGGTATCCGGGCTGCCGTGAGCAGGGTGAAGGACAGAGGACAGAAGGCCTTGGTTCTCGACATTGGCACTGGCACGGGACTCTTGTCAATGATGGCGGTCACAGCAGGCGCCGACTTCTGCTATGCCATCGAGGTAAGTCACCCCCTTCAGATGTGTGTCCTGCATCTTGCATGGGAAATCTCCTATGCTCTTGGACTTTACCTATCTGTTCCTTCACAGACATTCGTGGAGTGCTCTCTTTGTGCCAAGCACAGAGTGTATAGAGATGAGTTAGACACAGTTCCTTCCTCCAGTGGCTAGTTTTCTCCTCTGTCAGCCTAGGCTGCACATCAGAATCACTAGGAGCCTTGGAAAATACTTACAGGCTGGGCACAGTGGCTCACATCTGTAATCCTAGCACTTTGGATGGCTGAGGCAAGAGAATTCCTTGACCCCAGGAGTTTGAGACCAGCCTGGGCAACATGTGAGATCCCATCTCCACAGAAAAACTTTTAAATATTAGCTGGGCATGGTGGCACGTGCCTGTGTTCCAGCTATTCTTGAGGCTGAGCCCAGAAAGGCAAGGCTGCAGTGAGCCACAATTTGGACTTTATGTGAGAAAGCAAAAAATTACTTCTACCGTGTTTAAGCCAGTTATTGTGGGACTTTGTTGATTCCAACGAATCAGTATATGAACTCAGTTTTGTAGGGGAAAGTATTTAAATACATGCCCCCACACCACCACACTCCAGCCTGGGTGACAGAGTGAGACTTTATCTCAAAAAAAATCAAAACAAAACAAAGTCTAGGCACAGTGTCTCACCCCTGTAATCCCAGCACTTTGGGAGGCTGAGGCGAGTGGATCATGAGGTCAGGAGTTCAAGACCAGCCTGACTAACATGGTGAAACCCCATCTCTACTAAAAATATAAAAATTATCCGGGCGTGGTGGTGCACACCTGTAATCCTAGCTACTTAAGAGGCTGAGGCAGGAGAATCGCTTGAACCCAGGAGGCAGAGGTTACAATGAGCCAAGATCGTGCCACTGCACTCCAGCCTGGGTGACACAGTGAGACTCCATCTCAAAACAAAACAAAGCAATCTTATGCCTAGTCCCCACCCCTAACAGATTTTGATTTAACTTTTCTGGGGCGAGGCCTGAGCCTTGGGACTTTGGAATGTGCGGCAAGGTTGAGGACCACTACCTTCAATGTCCCTGCAGAGCCAGCTCTCTTATGTTTACCAATTTGTCATCTCTTTAATAAAACATGAAGCAGTTTGAGCCCACAGAGCGAGAAAAATTAAAAACCAAAATTAAAAATTAAACATGTTATTTTTCTCAAACAAATAATGCATATTATTGTAGGAAAGTTGGCAAATACCAAATAAAAATAGTATGTTGACTCAAAGTTAAGTACCGTTAACATTTTTATGTATATTCTTCTGAGTTTTGGGGGCAGGCAGGGAGCATGATATAAATACTTTCCCTACAAAACTGGGTTCCTGTAGTGATTGAGTTGGAAATAAAGCCTCAAAATTACAGTGACTTAAACAAGGTAGTTTTTTGCTTTTTAGTGGCGTGATCTCTACTCACTGCAACCTCCGCCTCCTGGGTTCAAGCAGTTCTTTTGTCTCAGCCTCCCAAATAGCTGGGATTACAGGTGTGTACCACTGCACCTGGCTAATTTTTGTATTTTTAGTAGAGATAGGGTTTCACCGTGTTGGCCAGGCTGATCTTGAACCCCTGACCTCAGGTGATCCTCCCACCTTGGCCTCCCAAAGTGCTGGGATTACAGGTGTGAACTACTGCGCCCTGCCTTGTTTCTTTTTTAAAAGGAAGACTAACTTTCCCAGGAATTTCTATTATAGCAAACCTCTGCTGGGGTACCATCGGCTAGAATGAGGTTAAATCTTATTCAGGGATTCAGTTACTCTTAGCTCAGACAAGTGCACCACTGCAAAGGTCAGTTCTCCACACTGTACTCTCACCTGATTTCAGGGGAGAGGGAGGACAGAGTGGATGTCGGGAAGTCATCTTCAGTGTCCACTCCTGGTAGTGTTTTGGGTGAGATCCTGAGCGGCTGAGGAGGAGGTGTGAAGGTACCAGCCTGCAGGTTCAGGGAGAGGTGACTGATGAGTCAGAAGGCAGCAGGGATGAGGGACGACACTGGCTTTGGATATTGTCAGGGTGGAGGCAAAGTGATTGGTGAGAACCAGGGTTTAAGGCCCTCAAACCACATCTAAAAACATCAAGGCAAATCCTAGAAATGATTTGAACTAGATGATGATGATTTTTCTAGCAGAACGTATGTGTGTATTCCATGTAAGTACTGCACGCTAATCAATTGTGAAACTGGAGCTGCTCACGTATGTACTTGTACTCTTTACGAAAGGATACAGCATCTGTCCCTCGATTGTAGTCAAAAACATAGGTATTCATGGTAGAAAATGTGGGAAATACAGAAAAGGATTTTGAAAACATGAAAATCTTACCAGGATCAGTCTCGTTATCATTTTGTTGTTTCCACTCCGTGTGAGGGGCCACATGTGAGTCTGTGTGTTTTACGTGCTAGAGCTCTTGGGGCTGTGGAATCTAAACTGGATAAATTGAAAACAAAGAGTTGGAGGTGCTTATTTATGTTCAGGGAGACGAAGAGTTCAGGAAGGATTTCTGTACTGGGGATTCATGCTGCCCTGGGAAGTGGGGTTTGATTTGACAGGTGGGGCTGGGACAGGGAAGGCTCAGGCTTGCCTAGTGATCATGAGATCAGTGTGGCTGGAGCGTTGGTTGTTGGGGGAAAGGGGAAGGAAGGCTGGGAAGGTAAGGGAGGGCCTCCAAAGCAGTAGTTCCTCCTTATCTATGGTTTCACTTTTCGTGATTTCAGTTATCTGTGGTCAACTGAGGTCCAAAAATATTAAATGGAGCCAGATGCGGTGGCTCAGCCTGCAATCCCAGTACTTTGGGTGGCTGAAACAGGTGGAACCCTTGAGTCCCAGAGTTGGAGACCAGCCTGGGCAACATGGTGAAACCCCGCCTCTACAAAAAGTTGCTGGGCATGGTGGTCTATGCCTGTAATCCCAGCTACTCGGGACGTTGAGGCGGGAAATTGCCTGAGCCTGGGAGGTGGAAGCTGCGGTGAACTGTGATCATGCCACTGCACTCCAGCCTGGACAACAGAGCGAGACCCTTCTCAAAAAAAGAAAATTAAATGGAAAATTCCAGAAATTATTTGTAAGTTGTAAATTGTGTGCCATTCTGAGTATTATTACGTAATTGTTCTATTTTTAGTTATTAATCTTTTATTGTGCCTAATTTTTAAATTAAACCTGGTCATAGGTAAGCTTGGAGGCTGGAGCAGTTCCACCATGAATGCTAATCCTCCACGCTGACTTCTGACCAACCCCGGCTTCAGGAATGCCTCTAAAATTTCCACTCTCATGCACTTTGATGTAAATCCTGCCCTCAGGTCAGAACAACTTTGATGTTATCATAAATACATACTTGCCATAAATCCTGCCCTTAGTCAAATTTGCTGTGGTATGTAAGTCCTGCATCTGAGCCATAACAGTGTGGGGGCCCAGTGTCTCACTGCCCGAGACAAGGCTTATGTTTGTACATTCCTATAAAATGTGTCTTTCTGAGAAGCTGGGTTTGCCAGTCTCTTTCCTCAACCTCTCGGCTCCCATGACCTCTTGGGGTAGGTTTACATAGAGCTGCCCACCACGGAACAGTATGTGTGTATGCATAGCAAAAAGAAAAAAAAAAATTAAGGTATATATAGGGGTCAGTACTATCTGAGGTTTCAAGCATCCACCAAGGGTCTCAAAATATATCCCCCATGGACAAGAGGCACTGCTGCACTGTAAGAAAATGTAGGCTGTGTTCTGCCAACATTGGGGATTTGGGACAATTTTGAGCCTAGAGGATGACCTGCTTACTCACACCTGCAGTCTTGCTCTCCTCTGGAGGGCACAGCACGTCTCCCAGGTTTACAAGGCAAGTCCCTTTCCTGACTTTTTGGCGTCCCCTTGGTGTGGCACTGACACCTACTGCTCTTGCTA
Source organism: Macaca mulatta (assembly GCF_049350105.2). Lineage (NCBI taxonomy): Eukaryota > Metazoa > Chordata > Mammalia > Primates > Cercopithecidae > Macaca > Macaca mulatta. The sequence goes on from NC_133425.1 coordinate 63,921,356, forward strand.
AGTAGTGCAGCCTCCTCGGGATCCCCGGCAACCCCGCTGTGCCTGGCGCAGAATGGGAGGCCCTAACCACAAGTTAAAGCCAGCTGACTCTCAGCCCTTTTTCATGATGCATATTTGGAGAGTAAAGTATTTGAGTTACGTATCTTAGGACCAGAATCAAGCAATAGCTTGCTCACCTTAAAGGTCAGACTACTGTTTAATTTATTGCTCACTTTTCCTTGGGTTTTGGCTCTGTTTTCTAGGTTTTCAAGCCTATGGCTGATGCTGCTGTGAAGATTGTGGAGAAAAATGGCTTTAGTGATAAGATTTTGGTTATCAACAAGCATTCCACTGAGGTGACTGTAGGTCCAGGTGAGATCTACACATCCTGTGTTGAAAGCTTTGCTTGCCCTTGTGTGAGAGAGGAAAAGGTTATTCCAGTTACCTGGAACAAATCCAGGTCAGAGCATAGAAATGGGGCCTCTCTGTGTGGAGCTCCCTTCAATAAGGACTTGGTTTCTCTTGATGTTTATTTTCCTGCTAGTTAAAACTAGCCAGCAAGGAGTAGACTAGAGCTAGTCAGGTCCAGCAGTGGAGACGCAAACAAAGCCTGCATTTGCTTTAAGCAAGTTGGAATTCTTATGGGGCTCAACTCTAGAGTTTCAACTACCAATAATCATGCCTTCGATAAACCTCATTGGCTATGATACTGCCACTGTGCAAAGCTCAACTCTAAGTTTCATCAGGTAGAGAGTACTTAGTTCTGACATCCTGCCTCTGCATACAACATGAACGATTTTCCTGTATTACATTGTCTCTTAAGGTTTCCAGAATGTGTGTATGTACACATACACACACACACATATATATATTTTATATATATATATATTTTATATATATATATATTTTTTTTTTGAGACGGAATCTCACTGTGTCACCCAGGCTGCGTTGCAATGGTGCAGTCTTGGCTCACTGCATCCTCCACCTCCCAGGTTCAAGTGATTCTCCTGCCTCAGCCTCCCAGGTAGCTGGGATTACAGGTGCCTGCCACCATGCCTGGCTAATTTTTGTATTTTTAGTAGAGACAGGGTTTCACCATGTTGGCCAGGCTGGTCTTTAACTACTGACCTTAAGTTATCCATCTGCCTCGGCCTCCCAAAGTGCTGGGATTACAGGCTTGAGCCACCGCACCCAGCCCAGAATATTTTTTATAGTCTAGAACTTTGTTTCAGTCATTGAAAATTTCACATGCCACTGACACTTAGAAAACATAGTTGAAAGATTTGCAAAGGAAAAACTTCCGTGGTGAAGTTATAGATAACACCATGGGTTTTTTCTAATTTTTTGTGGCGATAGGGTCTTACTATGTTGCTCAGGCTGAACTCTAACTCTTATGCTAAAGTGATCCTCCCATCTCAGCCACGCAAGTACCTGGGACTACGGGTGTGCACCACTGCACCTGACTTTTTCACCACGGTTTTGAAGAATGCAGTATCATTCTGAATTAAAGCTTCTACCTAAGGTCAACATTATTCTCCCATTTAACAATTTTTTTTTTTAAATGGAGAATCTGAAACGTACAAAAGAAGTAGATACTATCTTATGTGTTTATTTGAGACAGAGTCTCACTCTTGTTGTCCAGGCTGGAGTACAATGGCAGGATCTCAGCTCACTGCAACCTCTGTCTCCCATGTTCAGGCGATTCTCCTGCCTCAGCCTCCCGAGTAGCTGGGATATACCACCATGCCCAGCTAATTTTTGTATTTTTAGTGGAGACGAGGTTTCACCATGTTGGCCAGGCTAGTCTCAAACTCCCGACCTCAGGTGACCCGCCTGCCTTGGCCTCTGAAAGTGCTGGGATTACAGATGTGAACCACCGCGCCCGGCCTTTTTTATCTTTAAAACATACAAACAAGTTTACAAGTCATTCCATTTACAATCAACATTATTGAAGTATGATTTACATTAAATGAATATCCATTTTCATTAGTTTGATGAGTTTCGACAAATATAAACACACTTGTAACCACCATGATTAAGGTAATAGAATATCTCCATCGTGCTCAAAGAGATTCTTCATGACCCTTTCTAGTCAGTCCCCCCATATCCTGGTCCTAGGCATCCACTCATAGACTTCTTCATTGTAGATTAGATTTGCTTCTCTAGGATTTCAAGGAAGTGGAATCATAGAAGTGTGGACTCTTGTGTGTGTTCTCTTTTATATAGCGTGATGCTGATAAGGCTCTTCCACACCGTTCGTGTCTTGGGGTTTCGTTCTTTTGTATTACCGAGCAGCACTCTATTAGATAGATGAACCATAGCTTGTTTATCCCTCCACCTGTTGATGGACAGGGATTTCTTGGATAGGACTTTAGATTCACTGATCTTTTTTTTGCAGTGTCTAATATGCTGTTAATGTTAAGTATATCTAGTAAGCTCTTCATTTCTCTTTCTTTCTTTCTTTTTTTTTTTTTTGGAGACAGGGTCTTGACCTGTCCCCCAGGCTGGAGTGCAGAGGTGTGAGCACAGCTCATTGCAGCCTTGACCTCCTGGGCTCAAGCAGTCCTCCTGCTTCAGCCTCCTGTGTAGCTGGGACCACAGGCTCATGCCACCATGCCTGGCTAGCCTAAAAAAATTTTTTTTGGTAGAGATGGGGTCTCAGTTTGTTGTCTAAGCTGGTCTCAAACTCCTGGGCTCAAGCAATTCTCCCACCTTCCGAAGTCCTAGAATTATAGGTGTGAGCTGCTGTGCCTGGTCTCATTTTTGATACTGTATTTTTTATCTCTGAAAGTTCCACTTGATTATTTTTCATAACTTCCATTTTTTCTCATGTTCATAGTTTCCTGTAAGCACATTTATTTTAGCTTTTCGAACATCCTTATCTTCTGTTCCCACCATCTTTATTTTTTCTGGGTTTGTTCTCTTGACTCATTTTTATCCCTGTTCTGGGTCACATTTTCCTTCTTCACATGTCTAATCATTTTTGTTTGGATGCTGTGGCTATTGGGATTTCACCATTGTTGAGTGCTAGACTTTGTTTTTGCTTTTTAAGCTTTGGCATGCAGTTGGGTTACTTGCAGTTCAGATTGATCCTTTCAGGGCTTGTTTAAGCTTTCTTTGGGGCAGGGTTAGAGTAGCTTTAAGTTAGGCCTTTTCAACAATAGCGTTGTGACATTTTGGCATTCTCCAACTAAGTGCCATTTTGATAATTCTTTGTTGTGGACCCTGTCCTTTGCATTGTAGGTGGTTTGCGGCATCCCTGGCCTCTTTCCAGTGGATGTCAGTAGCACTCCCTCCTCCCACCATTCTTGCCAACTAAAGATGTCTCCAGATTGCCACATGTCTTCCTTGGTCTCGAGTGTGTAAAATTATCACCTGTTGAGAACCACTGCTCTAAGGCTATTTAGCCAGACAGTTACTGCAACCTTTCTGGGGTGTCTCCTGAGAGCTCCTAGGTGTTCAGCAGGGATTCCATTGTCTGACTGATCAGAACTTGAATGTTTCCCAGGCCTCTGAGAGTTCTGGAGATTGTTATCACTCATGCACCCTTTGCTCGGCTTTACAGAGTGTTACCCTCTGTGTGTGTGAATGTATTAACACAGACCCTAGAGGACCCCTGTGCAGCATTCTGAAGGCTTTTTTTCTGTGTAACTTCCTCTCTGATTCCCTGCCTGGCAAGTTCCAGCTGCTTCCATTCCCTGAACTTATTTCCTGTCTAACTCAGCAAGACTGCCGTGCTCTGCGTGACCTCTTACCCTGTACTGTGGTCTGGAAAGGGTCTCCTGGCTGATAGCCAGAGCAGGGTAAGGGTTACTTGGTTTGTTTCCCACAGGCAGGCGCCACTACACCCAACTAGTTTTTTTTGTTTTTTTAAAATTTTTATTAGAAACTAAGTCTTGTAGCTGGGTGTGGTGGCTCATGCCTGTAATCCCAGCACTTTGGGAGGCCAAGGCAGGCAGATCACCTGAGGTTGGGAGTTCGCAACCAGCCTGACCAACACGGAGAAACCCTGTCTCTACTAAAAATACAAAATTAGCCAGGCGTGGTGGCGCATGCCTGTAATCCCAGCTACTCGGGAGGCTGAGGCAGCAGAATTGCTTGAATCTGGGAGGCAAAGGTTGCGGTAAGCCGAGATTGCGCTATGGCACTCCAGCCTGGGCAACAAGCGAAACTCTGTCTCAAAAAAAAAAAAAAAAAGAAAAGAAAAGAAAAACTAGGTCTCGCTTTGTTGCCCAGGCTGGTCTTGAGTGCCAGGCTTCGAGCAGTCCTCCTGCCTCAGCCTCCCAAAGTGCTGGGATTACAGATGGAAGCCACTGCATCTGCCGAGATCATTTATTCTTGAAAATCCATCCATTTTGACGGCAAGGTTGGCCGTGCAGTGTGCTGACTCTGCCTCCAGGCAGCATTGTTCACACGCACCTCAGCTTAGGCCAGACCTCACATATGATTTCTTATTTTTAAAAAAAAAAATTTTTTTTAGACGGAGTGGCTCTGTTGCCCAGGCTGGAGTACAGTGGCATGACCTTGGCTCACTGCAACCTCCACCTCCTGGATTCAAGTGATCCTTCCACCTCAGCCTCCTAGGTAGCTGATATTACAGGCATGCACCACCACCCGGCTAATTTTTGTATTTTTAGTAGAGATGGGGTTTCACTGTGTTGGCCAGGCTGGTCTTGAACTCCTGACCTCAAGCAATCCGCCTGCTTCAGCCTCCCAAAATGCTGGGATTACAGGCGTGGACCACCACGCCTGGCCAATTTCTTAATACTTTTTCTTCATAACACTTACCACTGCAATCATTAAATCATTATGTAGTTATGTATTTAATGTCTGTCCCCCACCCAGCTGAGGCATCCTGAGGTCATGCACTGCGTGGGTTGTATTAACTATTCCATTCTGTTATTTGCTCAGGGCCTGTCAAGGAGTTCAGTTATTTTTGTTAAGTGAGTAGATCGTCAGTCGTGCTTCATCCATAATCCCTTGTAAATGCGACTTTGTTTCCGATCCTGTAGCGTGATAAGTGACTTCCTCATTGCCAGGTTGGGTGGCCTTTCCTCTGCTTTTCCTCTCTAATCACTGTGGCTTTGGTACTTCTGCCATTCTTTCCTTCTTGAAACTCTCCCTGGACCTTAGTGACATCTCTTCATCTTGGTTCTCCTGTGTTGCTTTCTTTCTGCTCCAAATGTGTGCTTTCCAAGGTTCTGCTCTCAGCCCTTTTTAAAAGTGGCATCTGAAGTGTCCTGTTCCCTAGAGCTGGATTACGTGCTGAGGCTTGCGGAGAGCCAACCCAGGGAGCAGCGTGTGTTCATCCGTCTGTTTCATTCATTTGGTAAGGGCTTAGGAAGCTCCTGCGGTGGCTACCCGCTTCTTGAGACAGTCTCACTGTATTGCCCAAGATGGAGTGTGGTGGGGCAGTCTCAGCTCAGTACAGCTTCTGCCTCCTGGGTTCAGGCAATTCTCATGCCTCAGCCTCCTGAGTAGCTGGGACTACAGGCATGTGCTGCCACACCTGGCTAATTTTTGTATTTTTAGTAGAGACAAGGTTTCACCACATTGGCCAGGCTGGTATCGAACTCCTGGCCTCAAGTGATCTGCCCACCTTGGCCTCTCAAACTGCTGGAATTATGGGTGTGAGTCACTGTGCCTGGCTCTTGATTTTTATTTTAATGAAGCAATTTGGACTGTAAAGCATTTTAAGTTATATAATTGGTTTAAACATTTAGGAGATAAAATTGGCACAGTAGGTGATCAGTGGGTTGTAGGGTGACAGAAATCAAGAATTTATCTAGTGTGTGTTCACTTACGGGGCACTAGACCTTGTTGTGGGCACTGGGGTACAGTAGTGGACAGGCAGTCAGCTGTCCTGCTGTCCTGGAGCTAGTAAATGATGCCTAGGTTCCTGGACTGTGTGACTCATTGAGGCAGAAACCCTGGAGGGAGGAGCAGGTGTGTTAGGTGGGGTGGGTTGGATGAGTTTTGGACAGTGTATTCCAGTTGGAGTTTGGCATGACATCAGAGAGGATGGGCAGGGCTACTCGGGAGGGTGGTCTCTGTGGCAGAAGACAGAAGTTTTTTCTTAAGCTCCTCCACTGATACTGTCATGGAGCACAGGTGAGCTTCATAGGAAGTGTGCGTGTTTTTTTTAATCTTCATCATCCCAACCACCACCATATGAGACAGCCCATTCACCCACTTGACTGGTGAGGCAACTGATGGTCAGAACTAAGGGCTCAGGGATAGGAAGTGAGATCCAGGCCAGGCTCCAGCCTCGAGCTCAAGGTTCACACTGTCTCTGTTGTGCTCTTCTATCAGCTCATTTCTTTTTTTTTTTTTTGAAATGGAGTCTCACTTTGGCCCAGATTAGAGTGCAATGGCGCGATCTCAGCTTACCGCAACCTCTGCCTCCCGGGTTGAAGTGATTCTCCTGCCTCAGCCTCTCAAGTAGCTAGGATTATAGGCACCCATCACCACGCCTGGTTAATTTTTGTATTTTTAGTAGAGACAGCATTTCACCATGTTGGCCAGGCTGGTTTCAAACTTCTGACCTCAGGTGATCTGCCCATCTCGACCTCCCAAAGTGCTGGGATTACAGGCGGGAGCCACCGTGCCTGGCCCCCGTCAGCTGCTTTCATGTTTCTCTTTTTCTTGTGTCATCTGTGAGACTTGTGCTCTGTTCAGGGGAGATGAGTGGGCTTTGTCAGATTATAATTCACGAGGCATTAAAAGTGTTTACAGTTAATTCTTCCTGATGAATAGCCCCTTCCAAAGTCTGTTTTGGCTCTTGGCTCATTAAAAATTATAATTGTAGAAGTAGCAGTACGTTACTGAGATTTAGAAAACAGTTAACAGAAGAACCCTCCCAAATCCTACCCTCCTCTAAAATCCTACTGTCCTAAAACAACTGTTATTTAAGAGATTGTTTGGTGACAAGGCGCTAAGTTCATTAAGGGGATTTACCATAGTGATCTGGGGATTCTAAGTCATGGATCTCAATTTTGGCTGCCAGAGCTGTACTCACAGTAGCTGGAAGATCATCAAAGAAACTTGCTGTCTTGCTTTGGCTTTCCCTCCGTCTCCCTGCAACCTAAAAGTATTTGAAGTACCAGCATTTGGTTTTTGCTTTTCAAATAATTTTTCTAATTTAGTGGTTAATAGTTTGTTAATTTATATCTCTCTAATTGCTAATAGGGATGAAAAAATTTCCATATGTTTGATTTCTGTTTTGAATTGTATGTTTATATTTTTACCTGGTTTCTTTTTGCGTGTGTATTTTTTTCTTTTTTTCTTTGAGACAGAGTCTCACTCTGTCGCCCAGGCTGAAGTACAGTGGCACGATCTTGGCTCACTGCAACCTCTGCCTCCCAGGTTCAAGTGATTCTTATGCCTTAGCCTCCTGGGTAACTGGGGTGGCGTGTGCCACCACACCTGGCTAATTTTTGTATTTTTGGTAGAGATGGAGTTTCGCCATGATGGCCAAGCTGGTCTTGAACTCCTGGCCTCAAGTGATCCTCGTGCCTTGGCCTCCCAAAGTGCTAGGATTACAGGTGTGAGCCACTGCGCCTGGCCAATTTTTGTATCTTTTGTGGAAATGGGGTTTCGTCATGTTGCCCAGGCTGATTGCAAACTCCTGAGCTCAAGCAATCCATTGGGTATTTATAGTTTTCTTATCATTTTTTCCAGGTCTCCCTCCCAATATTAAACATACAGAATAGTTGAAAGAGCGGTACAGTAAACACCCATGATCCTTTACCCTAGATTTAGCAGTTAGCATTTTGTCATACATTTTACATACGGATTTTTTTTTTTCTTTGCTGAACCATTGGCAGATCAGTCGCAGACATCCTGACGCTTCTGAATACCTCAGCATGTGTATGTGCTTTTAGTGTGATGACCCCTTAACCACTTATTTTTCCCATATTTGCTGTAAATATTTTTCCTAGTCTGTTGCTTACGTCCGACTCTGTTTTCTTATGTTTTTCAGAGGGTGACATGCCGTGCCGTGCCAACATCCTGGTCACAGAGTTGTTTGACACAGAGCTGATAGGGGAGGGGGCGCTGCCCTCCTATGAGCACGCACACAGGCATCTCGTGGAGGTAGTGGACAGAGGGCTCCCTCAGACGTGTCTGGTCTCAGCCAGCTCACACAGCACTCACTCATGCACCGTGCTCCACACAGTCCAAGCTCTCAGCACCTCTCATGCACCTGGGACACCCCTCTATTCCTGGGGAGCTGTGGTTCTCCTCACTTGTGACTTTCATGTCCCTTGAATGCCAAATCTTAATAGGTTAGAGTTGAAAAGCCAGAAACTATTTTCAAATTCGGTTCAGTTCAGCAAATATTCTCAGGAAGGCGATGCTTGAGCTGTCAATCCTGAGAAGTGATCAGGTGTTGGCCTGGCAGATGGAATATTTCTGGTAGAGGAGAGCAGCATGCGCTAGACGTGAGGCTGAATCGGTGCGGTGGCTCCGGAGCCTGCTTTGGATTTTGTGCTGTGTGGGAGGCAGGAGAGATGGGCTTAGCAACTGAGGTTAGAGAGCTGGGCAGGGGCTAGATGGAGCGGGGCTTGGGGGCCATGCCCAGAGGGTAGCTGTCATCTAGAAGGTGAGGTGGCGTCGTAGGAGGATTTGAAGCAGAGGATTGATAGCAGATTTATGCAGGCAGACATGTGCAGGGCAGTTGGGGTATAGGGCTGGAGGTTGCGGGTGGGTTAAAAGGCTGTGGAGTCATCCAGACACTGTGGTGCAGTGGGCCTCAGCCAAGGGCCTGATGGGTGGTCCCAGGAGTTGGTGGTCCCTTAGATGTAGAGGTATTGATGCCAGGGTTTGGGCACCTCAGAGCACAGGAAGAGGGGTAGCCTTGGGAAGGTTGGAAAGTGGTGAGGGCGATTCTTAAATGGTTTAGACAGTTTGAGCTCTCTAAAGGTCAGCCAAGTAGAGAAGCCCAAGAAGCCCAGAGATGCATGGATTTAGTCAGTGAAGAGGGCGTGGTTGAGGTCACTGGAGAGTGTGGAGGGAGAAGGTCCAGACCAGGGAGTCCCCTTGTGAGGTGGGGCAAAGGAAGCACAGCCTGGTGAAGGAGGCGGGAGCGAGTCCAGTTAGAGTGGCATTTCTCTACCAGACCAAGGTTGGGAGACGCCTCACGGGGAGGCCATTTGTGCTGCTAACCTTTTACCATGTCCGGAGCAACCCCCACAGCAGAGAATCATTTGGTCCAAGAGGCTAGTGGTGTCATGCGGTGAAAGCCACGTGGGTAGCAGCTGTGAGTGTGCTCTTGTCGGATCCCTGTTGCCTGGTGCATGGAGGATGTGGAGTGGATGCATGAGCTAGGAGGAAAGCTGGACAAGGAGCGAGAGCCGCAGCCGTGGGGGCTGAGTGCACAGCAATGCCCAGCGGCGCCAGAAGGCTGGGCAGCTGAGTGGGCACCATGGTCCATAGGGCTTTGCCACAAGGAGGCTCTTGTTTTGGTGCTGGGCAAGAGTGGCACTGAAGGGATGCTGAGCCCAGAGCCAGGATCACTGGCCAGCAGCAGGACTTAAAGCATTTAAGAATGCCAGGTAGCCAGGAACTTAGCTGACATAAGTCATTTTAGGCACAGTGTGTATTCTTTTTGAAATCTAGTACCTTTTTTTTTTCCCTTTTCCAAGGGCATAGGGCTGAAAACAGTTCACTCTTCTAATAGTATAAGGTGTTGGGCATTACTGAACCAACCTCATGTTAAGGAACAAACCTCTTTTGATCAGTGGGAATTACTGTGGGTCTGAGCACCTGATTTTTGTTTGGTTTTGTTTTTTAATACAAACTTAGGAAAATTGTGAGGCCGTGCCCCACAGAGCCACCATCTATGCACAGCTGGTGGAGTCCAGGAGGATGTGGTCGTGGAACAAGCTGTTTCCCATCCACCTGCAGACCAGCCTCGGAGAGCAGGTCATCGTCCCTCCTGTGGACCTGGAGAACTGCCCTGGCGCACCCTCTGTCTGTGACATTCAGCTGAACCAGGTGTCACCAGCCGACTTTACAGTCCTCAGCGATGTGCTGCCCATGTTCAGGTACCAAGGAGCCACCATAGGTGATGGCACTTTAAGACATTTGATGGAAGTTGGGTCTTAGGAAGTTCTTTTTGCGTGGGAAGGAAACCTAGCTGCTGTCACCTGCCTCGAAGGCAAGAGTCTTTGCAGCCAAATGTCATTGCCAGTGAGGTCACTGTAAAAGCTTAAAAAATGGGAGTGTGTGAGGTTAAACTCTGCTTACATTCTTGAATATTATTCCTCAGCATAGACTTCAGCAAGCAAGTCAGTAGCTCAGCAGCCTGCCATAGCAGGCAATTTGAACCTCTGACATCTGGCCGAGCTCAGGTGGTTCTCTCGTGGTGGGACATTGAAATGGACCCTGAGGGGAAGATCAGGTGCACTACGGCCCCCTTCTGGGCACACTCAGACCCAGAGGAGATGCAGGTAAGAGCAGCCGAGCATGTGCCCTGTCAGGAAACTTGTCCACTGCTGTTCATGGGAAAGTAGCAGTTGGACCTTAGACCCATGAGAATTTAGAGACAGGAGGACTGTGTCAGAATCAAAGACAAAAGTTTTTAAAACGCAAGCAAAGGCTAGCTGTAGTGAGGTAGCCTTTCCAGGGTGAGCTCATGGTCAGCACCCATGGACACAGTGGGCAACAGAGAAGTTGGCTGTTCTCTCCCCCTCATCATGATGCAGCTCTCCTTAGATACCACCGCTCAGCCCCTGAGTAGTCCCAGGGGGCTCCCATCAGCTTGGAATAGAGAACTACGGCCTCACCTTCTGTGGCCTCGAAATCTACTTTCTCCACCCCGATAGAAAGTAGGCAGAGGACATGAAAGACAGAAAAGGAAATAGAGATGACGGCGATAGTTGCCCACTCTCCCTCATAATAAGAGAAATGCAGTATTAGCTGTTCACAGCACCTGTGCTCCCAGCCTCTCAGGAGACTGAGACAGGAGGATTGCTTGAACCCAGAAAGTCGAGGCTGCAGTGAGTCGTGATTGCATTACTGCACTCCAGCCTGGGCAATAAGATGAGACCCTGTCTCTAAAAAAAAAAAAAGAGAGAAATGCAACTTTCAACTGCAATGATATATCATTTTCACCTATTAGTGAATAAAGTTTAAACAGTTTGCAGGCACACTGTTGGTGAAGCTCAGGGAAAAAGCAGGAAAGCCAGTCGTCAGAATGTCTCAGGTAGAAAGCAATGCTGCTTCCAAACGTGGGGCTGTGGCTGGATTTGCGTCTGTGCAGAATAGTTGTGTCCAGACCTGGTTTAGTAGAAAAAGGCCAACCTAAAGGCCACTAGCAGGGATCAAGTCTGTTATCCTCTCAGTGGGTGAGGTAGCTCTCTGTGCACTGATGTGGGACAAGCTTCAGGGTGGATTATTACCTGGCACAAAAATAAAGGTGCAGAATGGTGTGTCGTGTGGTAGCACTGGTGTTGGTAAAATTAGGAATATGTGTGTTTATGAGTGGTTAGTTGTCTGGTGTACATATAAGGATATCTTTGGAAGAATTCCCAGAAATTGGTAAAACTGACTGCATCCGGGAATGGGGACTGGAGGTTAGGGGTAGAAAGGAAACATATTTTTCACTATGCGTCCTTGTATATCTTTTGAATTTTCTGTTATGTGCTTGTGTTATTTACACCCCTATCCGCCCTCCCTCCCTCTCACACTCAAAGGAGAAGAAAGTGGGAAAGATTTGTCGTCATTGCCTGATGGGTTCTTCCCACCCACCGTTAGACAAAACCAATTCGCTGACACCATGGCTTTGCAATAAAGAGTTTAACTGACATGAAGCCAGCCACACCACGTGGAAGACAGAGTTATTACTCAAATCAGTCTCCCTGAAAATTCACAGGCTAGAGTTTTTTGTTTGTTTTGAGACGGAGTTTCATTCTTGTCGCCCAGGCTGGAGTGCAGTGGTGCGATCTCAGCTCACTGCAACCTCCACCTCCTGGGTTCAAGCGATTCTCCTGCCTCAGCCTTCCAAGTAGCTGGAATTACAGGCATGCGCCACCACGCCTGCCTAATTTTGTATTTTTAGTAGAGATGGGGTTTCTCCATGTTGGCCAGGCTGGTCTCAAACTCCTGACCTCAGGTGATCCGCCCCCACCCAGCCTCCCAAGGTCCTGGGATTACAGGTGTAAGCCACCGCGCCCGGCCCAGGCTAGGGTTTTTCAAGGACAGTTTGGAAGGCCAGGGAGTCCACTTCTGGGTGGAATCATCAGACAGAAATGTAAAAACCCAAAAAGACATTTCAAAGGGTCAATCTTAGGTTCTACAAGGGTGGTGTTATCTGCAGGAGGAGTCAGGGAAGGTTGCAGATCTTGTGACCTAATAATGGCTTCACCCTAGCAGAATTCAACCTCCTCTCATCCTCGTAACCTGATGATCTTTCATTAAGTTTTAGTTTAATTTTGGGGAAGGGCGGTTATCATTTAAAGTATTAATCGACTGGGCTTGGTGGCTGACGCCTGTAATCCCAACACTTTGGGAGGCCCAGGTGGGTGGATCATTTGATGTCAGGAGTTCGAGACCATCCTGACCAACATGGAGAAACCCCACTTCTACTAAAAATACAAAAATTAGCCAGATGTGGTGGTGCGTGGCTATAATCCCAGCTACTCAGGAGGCTGAGGCAGGAGAATTGCTTGAACCCATGAGATGGGAGGTTGAAGTGAGCTGAGATCATGCCACTGCCCTCATACCTGGGTGGCAGAGTGAGACGAATAAAAAATAAACTATTAACCAAATGTCTCCCAAAGTTAGCTTGGCCCAGACCCAGGAATGATTAAGGGCAGTTTGGACGTTAAAGCGAGATGGGGTTGGTTGGTTGAGATCTCTTTCACTGTCATAATTCTCTCACTGTTTTTTGCAAAGGCAGTTTTGGTTTCAGGGCCAAGAAATAGAACCTGTCTCTACCCAGGAGCGCCTTAGGCACCATCCTTTGTTCATGGTCCAGCCTGCCTGGCCTTAACCGCTGGCTTTGTTTTAAATGCCCACCTGCTGGTTCTAGGTGGCCACAACATTGACTTCCTGGAAGGCTTTAGCAGCTTCCCCTACCCCATTCCCAGAATTACTGTGTAGGCCGAAGGGTCGTGACTGCTGGGGGATTGCTGTCAATCAGCATACCCGTACCGACAGCAGCATGTGAGACTAAGAAGTATGTGAGCTTTAGAAGTATGTGAGCTTCTTAGTCTCCCCTCCACCTTCCAGGTGCCTGGCCTCAGGTGGGCGTGCGTCCAGCCAGGGCGTGCCAGCTTCCCTCTGCAGGCTGTATGTGTGTGTCACTCTGAATTCACCCACAGAGTTGAGATTGGCACTGCACCACATTCTTCCTAAGACTGTGTTGCAGAATTAGCATGAGAATAGTGTTAAAATGTTAGGACTTTTGGCCAGTGGCTTGCTCCTGTAATCCCAGCACTTTGGGAGGCCAAGGTGGGTGGATCATCTGAGGTCAGGAGTTCAAGACCAGCCTGGCCAACATGGTGAAACCCCGTCTGTACTAAAAATACAAAAAACTTTGTTGGGCATGGTGACAGGCACCTATAATCCCAGCTACTTGGGAGGCTGAGGCAGGAGAATCGCTTGAACCCGGGAGGTGGAGGTTGCAGTAAGCTGAGACTGCACCATTGCACTCCAGCCTGGGCAACAAGAGCGAAACTCCGTCTCAAAAAAAAAAAGTGAGTACTTTGAGTTTGCATATCTTCAGAACACTACTATGTATTTTTTCTCCTTGAATCCTCTTAGTAGACAAACCAGGTAACCACAACCGTAGCCAGCCCGGGACTCAGCAGGCTCCAGGGATTAGAGCAGGACCTTGTGTCCGGGAGCAGTAGAGCGGGTCCTGCCCCTGGTCTCTTGACTGTGGGTCTTGTGTCGTTTCTCTACCAGCGTTGACTTTTGGATTGGAAATTTGAAAGCTGCTAATGAATCTTCCTCATGAATTCATCAAACTGCTTTGATCCTAAGTATACTTAGCCTGTCCCACCTTGGCACAGTGGGTTCTGTCACCAGCTGTTCGGCGTTAGGACCCAGGAGGTCCCTGTGGTGGGAACATGGGAAGGACATGATGACAGGGCAGTGCCATGGGAGCCTAGGAGGGCTTGGGAGAGGGTTCTCCTGTCTTCTTCACATACATTTGCATAGTGTGGGAATGAATAAAAGGTTTAAAAGAACCTGTATTATTCCTGTTACTGTTTATTTTTCCAGAACATATCTGGTCAGATTTTCATTTTCTAGTTTTTATGTTCAAGTAGGCGTCTTAAGTGTGTGGGAATGTCATTCTCTGCCTTTTTGTTAAATTCAAGACCAGGCGGGTGGGTACGTTCCTTACCTGTGCTCTTGGAGTCCCACAGGGCAAAGTTTTTCTTAGTTCCTGAAGGTAACAGAATGAGCAGGCAGTTGTCTCATCAGAGTTGAGCCAGGCATCTCCTGTTTTTGTTCGTTAGAGACAGGGTCTTGCTCTATTGCTCAGGTTGGATTGTAGTGGCACCTCTTAGCTCACTGCAGCTGTGAACTCCTGGGCACAAGCGATCCTCCCACCTCAGCCTCCTGAGTAACTGGGACTACAGGCATGTGCCACCATGCCTGGCTAATTTCATGTTTTTTGTAGAAGTGGGGGTCACCGGTATGTTACCCAGGCTGGTCCCATACGCCTGGCCTCAAGCGATTCGCCAGTCTTGGCCTCCCAAAGTGTTGGATTTACAGGCATGAGCCACCGCGTCCAGCTGGCATCTACTTTTTAGGACAGTTCTTCCTTTTTCAAAAAGAAGCTTAACAATTATGAGAGAAATAAACCTCATTATATAAAATAAAAATATCACTCATGGTCCTCCCTTTCACTCAAAATAGCTCCCTTTCTTTGGTCCCTCTCCAAATGCGTGGGTGTCGTCGGTGCTCATCTGTGTTCCGGGCCTTCAGCAGCAGCGTTTAAGATGTCTGTCCGTGTTCTGCACGAGGGCTTATATCCCGTTCTGAGCCCTGGCCATTTGGGTGGGTTCCAGTTTTTGCTGGTATAAATAATTCTGTGGTTTGCATTTTTATGGGAATATAACTCTTTTCTTTGTTTTTTTTTTTTTTTTGTTTGGGTTTTTTAAGGATAAAATCCTGTATGTGGGCTTTGTAGTAAGGACTAGCACAGCCTATTAAAAATTGACTCTGGATCATTGTCAACCATGTTTCACAATTTAGAATCTTCGGTTATTTAAATACTGCAATTTAATTCAAAGAATAAGCCAAAACCTTTTTGTATTTTCCCAACTTTTTATTTTGAAAAATTATCAATCCACAGAATAAGTGAAAATGAACACTGATAGTCCCTTTATTAATGTAAATTGACCAGTTGTTAACGTTTGCCACACCTGCTTTGTCTTTGTCTTCTGCCTCTCTCCCTGCATCTCTCGGTACACACACACAGACACACACACACGCACACGCTCGCGGAGTTTTTTGCAAAATCATTTGAAAATAAGTTGCAGACATCTGACACTTTACTTTTAAATACCTCAACACATATCTCCCAAGAATGAAAACAGTCTGCAACATAAACGAAACACATGATCACACCTAAGAAAAACAGTGGTTCCATAGTATCATCTAACATATGGTTCAAAATAAAATTTCTCTGTCTCCAAAAGTCCTTGATAGCTTTTGTTTCCTCAGTCTACAATCCAGTTAGGTGTAGTGCATTGCATTTGACTGTTCTGTAAATTCTGAGTATGTTAAAGCCTTTGGAGTGTGCGCCATGGGACTATTCCGAAAAGGTTCCCCTCAAACCACGAGGTTTAAACCGTTGTTTTTTCCTTCAAATGAAACATTTGGCACAGCCCTGCGTGTTGAAGAGAGAGCTTTGGTGCTCCTCTGATGGGGTGGGGACTGGAGCCTGCACTTGTCCCCTCCCCTGAGCCACTCTGGCAGATCGCTGCCCTTGGCCACATTGTGTCTTCCTAAAGCCAGCAGGGTTCCCACAAACTTTGGGCCACTGGTCTCTGAGTTTAGAGTTTGTTTCTTTATCTCCTTGGCCACAATAGCCAGCTGCAGTCTACATTGTGGACGCCTGAAAACTGGCAGTTCTCTGGCATTTGGCTCCTGGATTAGAAGCATTGCTCATGCCGCGGCATGTTGACAGCTGACTCTGTTCCCCGTTTCAGTGGCGGGACCACTGGATGCAGTGTGTGTACTTCCTACCACAAGAGGAGCCTGTGGTGCAGGGCTCAGCGCTCTGCCTGGTAGCCCACCACGATGACTACTGCGTGTGGTACAGCCTGCAGAGGACCAGGTATGCCGAGCGTCGTCGGGGTGGAGGATGAGCCTCTGAAACTTGAATGTAAAGTCCCCATTTACAGACCCTCTGGAGGCGCCAGTGGGTTGATTTGTGTCTGGACAGAATAATATAAGAACAAAGATTTGTGACCGATGTGTCAGTGTCCATTCGTGTGTACCCAGGAGAGGCTGTCATGGGTTGCTGGAATCTGTTTAGAGCAGATGCGTAGGAAAAGTCTGGAATTAGCGGGTGCTGTAACTTCTCATGCCAGCTGGAGACCAGTGTCCAGATTCATGCCCTCTAGAGACCTGTGGAGGCGCTCACAGCCCACGTCTGTTTGTTCATCTCCTGGCCTAGCCCTGAAAAGAATGAGAGAGTCCACCAGATGCGCCCCGTGTGCGACTGCCAGGCTCACCTGCTCTGGAACCGGCCTCGGTTTGGAGAGATCAATGATCAGGACAGAACTGATCGATACATCCAGGCTCTGAGCACCGTAAGTGTCCAGCCCCTTGGCTGGTTGTAGGGGATAAGGGAAAAAGAAGTTTGTCCCATGAGCCCCAGCACTCTGCTTATGATTTGCTAAGTTTCTTTCCTGTGTCCTCTTGTCTCTGAATGGCTTCAGCGAGCGCCTTCTGGGGCGGGCACTGCAGCAGAAAGCTGGAGACCTGGGGCTACTCTCTGCTGTACTGGGAGAGCCTCTGGCTGGGCTCCTGCTGGATGCCTTCGCCTTGTCAGGCACAGTCGTTACTGTGGGTGGTCGCAGTGGATTCGGCCACCCCTCTCCTCTCTTCATGAGTTGCCACATTTCTCCAGTTTTCTAAATGTAGATCTGATCATGGGACTCTCCTGCCTGAAAACCTTTGCTCCCTGCTACCTGTAGCAGGGGACTCGGCCTGGGGATTATAGATGGGGCTTAGAGGGAGGGTCTCTTGAGGCCCTTGGGGGTGTGTACAGAAATAAGTGTGCACGTGTGCATTTTGGAGGATGGGGGAGGATCCAAGCCATCCTGAGTTTCTCTCAGAGGGATCTGTCACCCAGAAAGGCATCCCTGCCTTTGGGAAGTCAGTTGTGAACCCTCGAGCCTTGGAGGCCCTTAGCTGTCTGTACTGTCACCAGACAGGGAAGAAGCCTGTTGTCATGGCCTGGGAGGTGGCCTGCACGTGGGGCAGCCTTCAGCGGGGCCTCTAGGCTGGGTTGAGGAGTGTCTTTTCTGACAGTGGGGACAAGTGGGGAGATGTGAGCGAGGCGGGCGTGTTTGAGGCTGGGGGTGGTTACTGCATGAGGACACAGGGGCATGGTCTGAGGTCTGGGCAAGCGGGGTGAGAAGGGACGCGTTTCTGACAGCTTACCAGCAGGAATCTTCTGGCAAACTGGAGGAAGCCCTGTGCTGAGGGTGCCCGTTCCCCGCAGGTGCTGAAGCCAGACAGCGTGTGCCTGTGTGTCAGCGATGGCAGCCTGCTCTCCGTGCTGGCCCATCACCTGGGGGTGGAGCAGGTACAGACGTGCACCCTTTTCAGCCTCCTTAGGTGGGCTCGTGAGTTAGGGCATTGTGTGGTCCGGGTGCACAATTCTGTGATCAAGGCTCTTTGCAAGGGCCACTGTCGTGGGTGCAGCATGCTCGGGTTAGGGGCTGGGGTTTATTGCCTGTGCGTGCAGGCAGGCGTCAGGCTGCTGAGCTGGTGCTCAAGCTGCCCCAGGGAGGGAATGAGTGCAGGGAGGGTTATTCAGGTGTGTCCTCTGCCTTGGGATGGTCTTGTCGCATTTTAATCTTTAATTTCTTCTCTGTTAAGTGAATATCTTACAACTAATAGCATGGTGTTCCCTTTAGGTATTCACAGTGGAGAGCTCAGCAGCTTCTCACAAACTGTTGAGAAAAGTAAGTGAGAATTGTTGTTGCTGAAATAGGAGAGGACCTGTGGGGTCTGGGTTGATGGCTTTGAAGTGGCATTGGCCCGGGGGAACGAAGGAGTGGCAGCTCACTTGCACCCCTGTGTTGTCTTGGCTGCTGCCTGGAGAGCAGCCGAAGGCCTTGGGGGCTGTCACTGAAGTAGAGGCAGGAATTTGCACTCTGCTTTGTTGTTTTGTGTCTGAAGTTGAGGCTTTTCTCCTCACTTCACATAAAGCTACTGTTGGGGTAGAACCGAGTGTAGGGCGTGTTTCTGGGACATCCGTGCTGAGGGAGCCAGTGCTCACAGCCTGATGGGAGACGCCATTTCTCTCCCTGGCCAGTAACTGGTTTCAGTTCCTCTCCAAAGGGGAACCCCCGTCACCAGAACTCCAGGCCCGCACTGAGTCCTGGTGTGTGCCTGCGGGAGAAATTTCTTCTGCTTTCATCACATTCTGCTCCTGATCTCGTCTGTGGTCTATAGGATGCCCCCCAAGGAGAGAATTTCCACAAAGCAGATAAAAGTGGTGCTCCAGAACTATTTGCCAGAAAATTCAAAGCGGAGAATGCAACTTGGAGAGGTTTTTTTTCCTGACAAAAACAATAGTATGAATACAGTAATTTTATGATTTTCTTTCTAAGATCTTCAAGGCTAACCACTTGGAAGATAAAATTAACATCATAGAGAAACGGCCGGAATTATTAACAAGTGAGGACCTGAAGAGCAGAAAGGTGAGTAGCGGGAGCCTTCTGGCTGCGCTGGGCTGTGTTAGGGTAGGCAGCACGGCACTGAAGTAGCCCAGGCCCCACCCCATCCTTGGGGTCTCACAGTGGATCCTCCATGTAACCTTACCTCCTAGGAGCTCCCACTGTCAAGGATGTAGTGAGGCTTTCATGAGGCTGCCTGGTGAGCAGATGGTTGCACTGCTCTTTTTTTTTTTTTTGAAAACGGAGTCTGGCACTATCGCCCAGGCTGGAGCGCAGTGGCACGATCTTGGCTCACTGCAGCCTTGACCTTCCAGCCTTGAGCGATCCTCCCACCTCTCCCGAGAATCTGGGACTATAGGCATATGCCATTACGCCCGGCTAATCTTTGTATTTTTCGTAGAGTCAGGGTTTCATCATGTGGCCCAGGCTGATCTTAAACTCCTGGGCTCATGCGATCTGCCAGCCTCAGCATCCCAAAGTGCTGGGATTACAGGCGTGAGCCACCACACCTGGCTGTACTGCTCTTAGCTCAGCCTCATCTCTGCTCCTTCCGGTCAGGACAGAGCCTCTCTCTTAGCTTTCCTAGGAGCAGAGAGTGTCCTTTCCTCTCCACCGCACTCCTGTCTTCACTCCCCGTCCATGGCTTCCTGCTGCAGTCAGGCTTCCAGGCCCTGAAACTGCTTCTGCCAGCAACCTCGTCGTTACTCCCATGGTCTCCTTGCAGGCTTCATTTACTCTACCCGCTTGTCCTTGTGACCTGGGACTTCTTCCTGTGCTGGGGAAGTCTCTTTCCGCTCACCTTCCTGGCTGTCCTTCCCTCGCGCTGCTCCGTGGCAGTCTCCCCGTGTCCCCCACTTCTCCCTACTGCATCCTTTCTGGTAATCCTGTTCCTTCTCATGTGTGAGTCAGTGACCATAAGAGCCGGCCTTCACTCGTTGCAATTTTGGATTCAAATCTCATGTCCAGCTGCTATCCTGTCACCTTTCCTTGGATATCCCACAAACCAGACTTATCCAAAGCAGAGCTGTCATCTTTCATCTTTCCTGCCAGTCTTTTTTTTAAATAACAGCTTTAGGCCGGGTGCGGTGGCTCAAGCCTGTAATCCCAGCACTTTGGGAGGCCGAGACGGGTGGATCACAAGGTCAGGAGATCGAGACCATCCTGGCTAACCCGGTGAAACCCCATCTCTACTAAAAAATACAAAAAAAAAAAAAAAAAAAACTAGCCGGGCGAGGTGGTGGGCGCCTATAATCCCAGCTACTCAGGAGGCTGAGGCAGGAGAATGGCGTAAACCCAGGAGGCAGAGCTTGCAGTGAGCTGAGATCCGGCCGCTGCACTCCAGCCTGGGCGACAGAGTGAGACTCCGTCTCAAAAAAAACAAAAAAAACGCTTTATTGAGATGTAGTTGACATACCACAAAATTAATGCATTTCAAGTATACAGTTCAGTGATTTTTTAAGTAAATGTATGGAGTTAAACAACCATCACCCAGTCTCATTTAGAACATTTCCAGGCCAGGCATGGTGGCACATGCCTGTAATCCCAGAACTTTGGGAGGCCAAGGTGGGAGGATCGCTTGGACCCAGGAGTTCAAGACCAATCTGGACAACATAGGGAGATCCTGTCTCTATTGAAAAAAAAAAAAAAAGAAAGAAAGAAAAATTAACCCAGAGTGGTGGCATGTGCCTGTAGTCCCAGGAAGGTGAGGTGGGAGGATCGCCTGAGCCCAGGAGTTGGAGGCCGCAGTGAGCCATTCTTATGGCAGAGCACTACAGCGTGGCTGACAGAGTGATACCTTGTCTCTAAAAAAAAATTGGAATGAAAAGAGAACATTTCTGTTACCTCCCAAATTCCCGGGAGCCTGTTGATAATCAGCATGCTCGTGCCCCAGGCCTGGCAGCCACTGGTCTGGTTTCTGTCTCCAGTGTGTGCCTCTTCTGGCTTTTCTGAAAAGTGAGGTACACAGTGTGTGGTCTTGCGAGTCTGGCTTCTTTCACTGAGCATCATGTCTTTGAAGTTCACCCATTTCATTCTTTTTAAGGCTGCATGGCATTCCGCGGTGTGGCTGTCCTTTCACCTGCTTATCGACAGTTGGATTGTGTCCAGTTTCTGGCCACTTTGAATAAGGCTTCTGTGAACATGGGTTCACCGGTCTTAGTGAGGATATGGGTCCTCAGTTCTCTTACGCAGGTGCCTTGGTGTGGATTGCTGGGTCATGTGGTAGTTACGGTCAACTTTTTAAGAAGCTGCTGAACTGTTGTTCGAAGTGGCTGTCCATTTGACATCCCCATCGATAACGTCTGAGGGTCCAGGTTCTCGGATCCTCACCAGCACTTGGTATTGGCTTGTTTATAACCATTTTAGTGGGAGTGTGGTGATATCTCCGCATAGTTTTAATTTGTGTTTGCCTAATGACTGATGATGGTGAGCATAATTTCATGTGCTTTTGTCTTGCTTGGTGAAATGTCTATTCAAGCCTTTTGCCCATTTTAAAAATAACAGTTTTATTGAGATATAATTCACATACCTTATGATTCACTCAGTGATTTTTGTGTATTCATAAGGTTGTGTAACCATCGCCACATCAGTTTAAGAACCCTTTCGTTACCCATTGGCAGTCACACACCATTTGTCTGCAGTCCCCAGCCCAGGGCACCCATTCTCCTTTCTGTCTTCAGCTTGCCCATTCTGGGCGTCTCGTGTGAGTGGAATTAGACAGTGTGTGGTCTTTCGTGGCTGGCCTCTCATATGGCTTCATGTTTTCAGGGCTCATCCATGTTGTAGCCTGAATCAATACCTTATTTCTCGCTCAATAAGATTCCATTGTGTGGATAGACCATGTTATTTATCTGTTCATCAGCTGATGGACATTTGGGTGGCTCCTACTTTGAGGCTGTTGTGAGTAATGCTGCTATAAATATTCATCCGCAAGTCACCCTTTTTCTCCGTCATAGATGAGGGCATAGGAGATGATTCTGAAAGCCATTGTGTGGTGTACCGGTAGACCGGGTCATGTTGAATTGGAGTGGTGGGAGTGGGCGTTCTTGCCTTGTTCCTGATGCTGTCGGGGGGAGGCCAGGAAGCACTCAGGGCAGCCCTTTCTGTCTCCCAGCATTTCCCGCTGCATCTCCCTCATCTCTGACTGGCCCCGCTTTGGTGCCTGTTTGCTTGGGCCTGCCCGGGGTCGGCTGCCTCACCCTCTGCCACCCCTTCCTCTCCTCCCACCCCTCCCACCCTGCAGTCTCCATTTCTTGCCTGGACTGTTTCTGCACTCTCCCAGGTCGCCTCCGTCCCGAGCACCTGCAGATTCCCTTCCACACTTCATGGTCCTCAGCAGGATCTTCTAAATCACATTCCTTCTGATTTTGAACCCCTCTTGAAAGCTTTTAGTGACACCCACCACCCCCGCCGCTGCCGCCTCCGGGATGAGTCCAGCCCCTTATCTTGTCCTGGCTCCTGTCCAGCTCCACACCCTCACCTTGGGGGACCTTGCTGTCTCCTGGCCTCACTCTTGCCTCTGCTGCTCCTCCCTTGGCCGTTCAGGCTCCTTGCCATGCATTTGTTCATTTACTCACAAATGTTCACGGAACATCTGGCCCACTGCTGGGGATGCTGGGCTGCCAGTCCCTGCTCTTGTGGTGCTCAGAGCCTGGGGAGGGAGATGGAGTAAGTCCTGAGATAAAGTGTCCAGTGAGGGTTGGCAGGATGCCACTCTGGAAGCCCCCGCTGGCACATTTATTTCTGGGGTCCCGCCATGACCCCCTTCCTTGCTTTTTTCTGTCGCATGGGGTCAGCTGCACTTTGTCTGCTTCCCTCTTCCACTCTGCTCTCCTGAGCAGGGGACTCGTATCTGGTTGTAGTCTTTAAAGCCTCCAGGGCAGGTACAGAGTGCCTTGCTGCCTTGCTTTTTGACTGAGGGAGAGAGGGACTGAGGAGGGAGGGAGGGAATGAGTGACTGAATGAGTGAGTGACTGAGGGAGGGAGGGAGCGAGGGAGTAACTTGAGTGACTGAGTGGCCTATTGCTCCCTGTTCCTGTGAACGCTCCTGACACCTCCTGACACCTGGGCCCTGCTTCTCGCCCTGCTCACCAGGTCTCTCTCCTCCTGGGCGAGCCGTTCTTCACTACCAGCCTGCTGCCGTGGCACAGCCTCTACTTCTGGTACGTGCGGACCGCTGTGGACCAGCACCTGGGGCCAGGCGCCGTGGTGATGCCCCAGGCAGCCTCGCTGCACGCTGTGGTTGTGGAGTTCAGGGTAGGCCACCCAGGGGGTGTTGCAGAAAAAAGCAGAGGAGGCGAGTGGGGAACCTTGTTTTCTTGCAGGAACCTTGGGCGCCTGTAGAGCAACTCGGGCCTTGATGATTGGAGCTTGTTTTCTTTCTGTGTCAGCACACTGTGGGGTTGAATAGAAGATGCTTGCCTTTTTAGAAATGCGATAATTTGACATACGAAATGGAAATGGCTGAGTGTTGTCATTTTACAATTGTGGCTTATCAGAATAATTAAAAAATATAAATTAAGCGTTTCAGAAGCCACGCCGTGTGGCCTGCTCTGCTCTCGTTAAGAGCCGAGGCTTTAGTTGTTAAAAGCATTTTGAGATGGGAGAGTCAGCTGCTTTATGCAAGAAAAAATGGAAAAGCTTCCTTTTAATTTTCTCATCAAAGCAGAACCACAGTCACAAAGTCATTTTGGGAAGGGCGGTTTTATTAAAAGGATTTCGAAAAGCTTTGCCCTGGATGGAGAGCGCATCTCATTTGATGAGAGTGGTTTTCTCTCTCAGCTGAGTGGCTCCATCACACATTCTGGGCGTTTCTCCTGTGTTACTTGTTTACCTAATCAGATTTCCACATGAATACTGGTTTTCGTGGCCAAAGAGGGGATGTCATGATCCATGCGTGTGACCAGGAGGAAGGGAGGGAAGGCCGTGTGGCCTGAGTGTCCTCTGGATTCCTCTGGGCAGGGCCTTTTTCTTTCCCCGGCATCCTCGTGAACTGGAGGTGATGCTGGGGAGAGAACTGGCTTACAGATTTCTTCCTGAAGAAATGGTGTTGAGGATGGCCCGGATAGGAGTGTGCAGCCCCCAGCCTGGTAGCTTTGGCTGACTGTCCCTTATAGGAGAGGACTCAGGTGTCATGTCAGAGCTTGCAGGTTCCCGCCCAGCCCAGTCTGTTACAGAAACCGCTGTGGATCTTTGTTCTCTCTGAGCCCCTTCATGCTTGGGGGTCTCTTTCAGGTGTGCAGGGAACAGCAAGATGTGCCTCTTGTTCTTGCTGCCACACTTCCCTGTGCCCTGGCGGGCGGGTGTGGACGGGGCTGCTCCTTCCTCACAGGACCTGTGGCGGATCCGGAGCCCCTGTGGTGACTGCGAAGGCTTCGACGTGCACATCATGGACGACATGATTAAGGTAAGCAGGGCCACACTGCGCAGTCCCGCCCACCTGCTCCTGTGGCACAGGCCTCTGACAGGGTCCTGGCTTGGGCAGCACAGGCTCTTCTGTTGGGGGCAGTGAGGTCAGGTGCTGCCATTTTGTGTGGTTCACCATGAGCATTGCTTGGTACCAGCCCTGTTCTTGGCTCCGTGCTGTCACCCTGAGTCAGAATCTCCACTGGGCCCACATGTCCCGTCACTGGAATTGCCCCCGCCAGTGCCCGCAGCTTGTTTCCTATTGGGGCAGCCTTTCCAAAAACAGTCTGGGAACCTTCTTAGTCATTTCCACGGTGGGGGCTCCATTCCCAGGGAGGGGTACCTGAGGAGTGTCCCACAGGTTATTTACATGGTGTAGGGGTTGGCAGCGCCCTGAACAGTAGTAACTGAGCCCACGTTCCCCAGAACCATGGGCCGTCCTGACAGTGCCAGTGGTTCTTGGATTCATGGGGACTGAAGCTGAGAGTCCTGTTCCATCCATGTGAGAGGGGCGGGGTGAGGAGCATGGGCCGTGCTGTGTATTAAGGAAATGCACGTGGCTCCTGCTTGTCATCCCAGCACTCTGGGAAGCTGAGGCAGGTGGATTGCTTGAGCCCAGAAGTTCGAGACCCGCCTGGGCAATATAGCAAGATCCTGTGTCTACAAAAAAGCCAGGCATGGTAGTGCACACCTGTATTACCAGCTACTCAGGAGGCTAAGGTGGGAGGATGGCTTTAGCCTGGGAGGTCGAGGCTGCAGTGAGCTGCGTTTGCACCACTGCCTCCAGGCTGGGTGAGAGAGGAAGACCCTGTCTCAAGAAAAAAATCTCATGGACACCAGAGGGGCGGGAAGCAGTGGCGGCCGTGCATCGGGAGGTGGGGCTTTTCTGCCTCTGCTCACCCTTCTGTTGACATTTTCCCACAGTGAACATGGATTGCCTGTGTGTGAACACTTTTAAGTAAATTAAACCTAGTGGATATTTTCAGTTTGCATCTTGCCTGCCCCTCACAGCAGATCACTGACTGTTCCATGCTTCTAGAAATCTCCTTCGTGCTGAGCCCTACGTGCTCTGGATCCATGTGCTCCCTTGGGCCCCTGCTCTCGGCCTGCCCACCCTGGCTGTCCCTGTCCCCTCTTGCTGATACGGTTCTGCCACTCTGGTCCTGGGCCAGTGTCTGTCTCTTGTGTGCTCAGGCAGATGGCCGAGAGTGGTGGGTATCCCACAGTGGGGCGCCAGGCATTTTTTTACGCTTTCCAAATCCACCTGCCCTTCCCCACCCTCAGCCTGGCCTTTCCAGTGCCCTGTCTTAGACCTGGCACCACTTCACACGACCAGCCAGGCCCAGGGCCCTGGGCATCCTCCCTCGAGAGTCCTCCCGTCCCCTGCCATTGGTCTTCATGCTCCCAGTGAGCCTCCAACCCAGGCTGTCCCCCGACTGCTGCCGTCCTGGTTTGAGCCCCTCCTGCTCTGGCCGTCCTCCACAAGGAGCCCACATGAACTTGTAGATCTGAGTCTGGCCACATCCCCACTGCAGGAATGCCCTGGATAGCTCCCGCACGCCACCCCTGCAGAGTGGCCCAGCTGGCCTGGATGCCCTGGCCTGCTCTCCTGGCTTAGCTCTATCCTCAAGGCCCCCTCTGGCCCTTCTGCCGGCTCCCATTTGACTGTCAGCTCCCCTCCTCCAGGCAGCTTTCTGCATCCCTCCTGGATGCAGGTGCCCCCAACCTGCCGCCAGGCACCGGGGCTGTACTGTCACGCATTTATCCCTCCCCATGGCCTGGGGCCCACCTGTCAGGGCCACACAGCTTTCGTGGTCGCCAGGTTTCTAGGTGCTGGGTGTTCTCACCAGTGACGTAGACATGTGGTCCTCAGAACAGCTTGAGACAGGCGACACCACCCCATCTTAAAAATCCGGAGAGCGAGGGCTCAGAGCCAGCGGTGCCTGGGGAGCCGCTGGTCTGCTGGGCACTCAGCATCTTTATGGGAGAACACACACCCCTTGTGACTGCAGTCAGTGAGAGCCAAGCCGGGGAGGGGTCCCTCTGTCTGGCTGCCGGCCTGTCTCTGCAGCCCCCAGGCCCCTTTCTGTTCGCAGCGTGCCCTGGACTTCAGGGAGAGCAGGGAGGCTGAGCCCCACCCACTGTGGGAGTACCCGTGCCGCAGCCTCTCCGAGCCCCGGCAGATCCTGGCCTTTGACTTCCGGCAGCTGGTGCCCCCACGGCCCCTGTGTGCCGAGGGCACCATGGAGCTCAGGAGGTGGGTGTAGGGAGGGCCCCGGGGGGCAGGGAGGGGCTGCTGCTTGCCCTTGGAGTTCTCACCCCCATGGTGAGCACAGCTGGCCTGGGAGACGCTGACACGTGGATGGGGTATTCGTCCTTCCCATGACCTTGCCCTTCCCTGTCAGAGCGGCCCTACGTGTGTGGTGGTTCCCACGGTCCCGTGTGTGCCAGTCGGCCGGGGGAGCCAGGGAGGGCGCTGCTCACTCCCCACAGCTGAGGCTCCCTTGTTGGATCACACCTCAGGAAGATGGGAGCTTAGTTCCTGTGGTCACCGATGCACCATTTTCCTGAACCCTCCTGGGAGCTGAAGCAGGTCAGGGTCAGGGAGTGCTGCTGGCGTCCAGGCACGGGCAGCCCTGTCCCACTCCGGCCCTCACCCCACCTCGCCCGAGGAGTGACTTCTTCCCCGGAAGCGCCTCCCAACTCGGGACAGGCAGCCAGGCAGGGTGGGCGCCGCCACCTGAGCTCCCAGGGTTGCTGTCTGGGCTATCAGAGGGGCTTTCCAGCCTTCAGTGCCAGGCTGTGCCTCAAGCCCCCCGGACCCTGCAACCACACTGGCCCTGCCCCATGTGTAGCCTGGCTGCAGGGCTCGGGTTGGCTCACGTCGGGGCTCGGCTGCGGCTGTTCTGGCTGGGGTTTTTCTGAGGAACATTCAGTTGGATGTGGCACTAGGAGCTCCCGGAGGGGCAGGAAGGAAATGGGGAAAACCACAGGTTTCTGGAAAGCAGCAGGAGCTGCAGCCGTGCCCCCCTGCCTCTTGTGTGACTGCTTCTGCTGGGTCCCCCCTCTCCTTGGCAGGCCTGGGAGGAGCCACGCAGCAGTGCTGTGGATGGAGTACCACCTGACACCGGAGTGCACGCTCAGCACTGGCCTCCTGGAGCCTGCAGACCCCGAGGTAGTGCCTGCGCGCCGAGCCCCAGTGTGCGTGCAGACCCTGAGAGCAGGCGCCGCCTGGGGAGGCCTCCCTGCCCCTGTGCTCCGGGTGTGTCTCACAAGTTCTTTGGGCCAGATGATGACCCCCTGGGACATCTGGCCCCTGCGCAGCTTCTCTCTGCTGCGAGCTGCTTGGGCTGGAGGCTGGCCAGGAAGGAGGCTACGGTGCCAGGGAGCTCTCACCGTCTTCCTGCTCTTCATCCTACAGGGAGGCTGCTGTTGGAACCCCCACTGCAAGCAGGCTGTCTACTTCTTCAGCCCTGTCCTGGATCCCAGAGCACCGCTGGGCGGCCCGCAGATGGTCAGCTATGTGGTGGAGTTTCACCCCGGCACAGGCGACATCACCATGGAGTTCAGGCTTGCAGACACCCCAGACTCACCACTCCTGGGCAATAAAGTGGCCTGAGGGCTGTGGGTTCTGAGTGGCTCATGGCTTTCTAGTGGGGAAGGCTGAAGGCTCTCCTCTCCTCTCCGGGAGCTGCTCGGCCTCGGGGATGGGAAAGACTGCGCCATGTTGTATCTTTGCACTGCTGGCCTCTGGCTCCAGCTGTGGCAGGGAGCATGAGAGGGTGACTGAATTTGGAGCCCTGGAGGGGCGGGGGAGACCCCCCTGCTTGTGCTTCCGAGGTGCTGAGAAAGCTCCAGTGTGGAGACATCTCTCCCCAGCTGGGGAGGAAGTGGAACCACAGGGGGCTTGTGGGGCTGGCGGGTGCGGTTGTCCACGCCACCCTTGGCGAGCAGTCCCCATGGCAGCCTGTCCTGCCCGTCCCACTCGGGGATCTCCGGGTCTCTGCTCCTCTGGCTTCTGCTGGGAGGGTGGAGACACTGAATGTGGCTGGGTCTCTGGGGCTTGAAGACCCTGGCTGGGCCTGGGTTCTGGCCCTTTCATCTGCCAGGTAACTTCAAGCCACATCCATAGGTGTCTGGCCTCAGTGCTGCACCAGCTGGTAGCCTGCCAGGACCTGAGACTGGACACAAGGCAGCTGTTCCAGAGCAGTTACTGAGATGCAGACCCAGGAAAGTGGCTATCAGAGGAGCCGCGAGGCAGCCCTGTTCCCTGTACCGCCCTCGGATTGGAAAGCCCCTCCTGCAGGTGGGGTACAGCGGGGAGCAGCCCCTGCCCAGCCCCACTTCACCTGAGAGGCCAGAGGCGCCGTGGCCTTGCTTGTCTCACACACTAACCCCCCTTGGTTATGTCCCAGCTCTCAGGTAACAGCAGACACCAAGTGAGAGAACCCAGTGGCCTCTGGCTCACAGCTCAGGAGGTGAGGCTTGTGCCAGGCCAGCCGAGCTGCCTGTATGAGCAGAGTTCCGGTGTCCTCGGATTTAGGTAGACTTGGGCAGCTCCTGTCCTCCATCCCCTGCCCCCAGGCATGCCCCTGAGGCCTGGCCCCAGCTTGTCGCTGAAATAAGTGGAGAACACCAGCCTTGAGCCTCACAGTTTTATTTTCTCCTCGTTATCCATCCTTCCTTTCAGCACCAATAAGGAAAAAGAACACCTCTCTTTTCAAAATATCTTATCAGGTGTAAAGATTTTTCTTCTAGGGAAGAACCGTCTGGATATATATTTGATAATGTTACCAAAACCGTAGGTGTGCTTACCATAGAAAACCCCTAATGTCCCGTGAAGATACAATACAGAAAAAATACAGAAATTAAAAAAGTTTTTTTATAACAGTATTTCTAAATCTCAGCAAGTTAAAAAGCAATAGTTAAAAAGCATCAAGATTGATATACTTAAAACTTAAGGTGGTTATGGATGAATGAAAATGAACATTTCCTTCCTCAGCGGCCCCCGTGCCTCGTGGCTTCCTTTGAGACTGGGCCTGGGGCAGGCACAGAGCCTTGGTGCGGGCCTCGGGTGACCCGTGTGCCCACCCTTGCTAGGCCTTAGATGCCACAGAATCTGAGATTCAGCAATGTTTCACTTAATCAGTGGAAGGGCCTGGCCTGTACACGAGGCCCGGGAATCCACAGGCAGCCACTATGGGACACGTGGGTAGGGGATCCCGGCCCTGGCGCTGAGGGAGGTGTGCAGGGCCCTGGGGGCCACACGTCCTTACTCTGGACACCAGGACCTGACTAGGCAGAGGCAACCTTGTGATGACAGAAAATGACTCGCCTAAGGCTGCCTGTGAGGTGGGAGGGGAGGAGCGTGCGGCCCTGACTCCCACACCTGCTGCCCTGGGAAGGGGGTGCCTGGGTGGGGAAGCTATGCTGGGGTCTGGTGTGGGGGCCCTGCCTGGGCCTCAGCTGCTCTTTGTGCAGGCAGCCAGCACGGGCTTGGGGTTTAGGGGCCAGGGCCAGCCCAGTCGCTTGTGTGAGCAGAGTCCCAGCTGCTTCAGGGAGTGGGGGGGCCTCCACAGCATGAAGCCCAGTCAAGGCTCACAGGCCAGACCCTTGGAGGGGCGGGCCGAGTAGAGAGCCCAGCAGGATGCCCTCCCTCAGCAGCCCCTTCCTGGCTCTGGACTCTAGGTGGCAGGGCTTGGATCCGGGCACAGACGGTGCTTCCCAGGCCAGGTGAGTTCAGACAGGCCAGTGTCACAAGGACGCACGTCCTAGCGCCAGGCTCCCTGGGCTCCGCGGCGTTGTCTGCCCCAGCAGAGGGCTGGGTGTCTGGCTGGCTGCGTGGCCTCCTCTTGGTCCCTCTTGCAGCTCAATGGGTGACAAGGCACAGCATCAGGGCACCAGCACCAGGAGGGGCTGACAACAGACAGCAGGTCCTGGTGCTCCCTCCAGCCTCGCCAGGCAAAGCCAGCCCTGGGCCAGGCTAGGTACAGGGCCAGGGCACCACGAGGAGCTGAGGTCAGCGGGGATTGTCAAAAAGTCCCTCAAGTTGAGTCTCAAACTATGAAACAGACAAAACCTTCGCGGCATGACAGGAGCAGTCCTGGCGTCTGTTAAAGGCAGGTGGGCAGAGGCAGTGCTGCCGAAGGGGCCTGGGGGCTGGAGGCAGATCGGGGACCACAGGCTGTTGGCCAGCTCTGCCATGCTGAACCTGGGTGCCAGTACCACACCCTGCCCTGGGCATGCGGCAACTGTCAGCCTCGCTGCCCCAGCCCGTGCACTGGTGAGGGCCAGGCTGCTGTCTGCACCTTGGCTTCCTGCCTCCTAGGCCGGGGTCCCCTTGTGGCCTTGGTGTTGGCTGGGGTAGCTGTTGAGGATGGGCCTGGGAGACCAGAACCGCAGACCCAGGGGGCAGGCAGGGGTTCCTGAGCTCAGCCGGCACGCGGGTGGGGCACGTCCCCAGGGAGGGATTGGTCCCGAACCAGAGAGGTGTCCGGAGGGGAGAGAGGATTGGCAGAAAGAAGAGGATGTGTTGGTTTTGATAGAAGAGAAGCTACAAATAGGTTATTTTCAAAATCAGGATCCCCCCACCCCCCTTTATGCTGTGAGTCCCTTCTTCCTGTAAAAAAAAAAAAAAAAGTGGATGCTGTCTTCTCGGATTCCCGGTTTATGGCTCCACTGCCCAGATGGAAGGCCCCCAGAGGAAGCCCGGGGCGCCAGAGCCTGCCGGACCCTGTTGTGCCTGGGCTGGCGAAGGGACCCTGTCTCGGGAAGAGCAAAGTTCTGTGAGTGACTTACAGACCCTGTGAAGTGAGGGTTGGTTTTGCGATTAACCTTTTTCTATTTTTCTTTTTAAAATGTAATCGCCCTTGAATGGGAGACCCTGGGAAGAGCCCTGGCTGGCTGGTAGAGACGCAGCCCTGGGACCCTGCGGGAGCCAGCCCACACTGGAGGCGGGAGAGCTGGCGGCCGTGCCCAGGAAGTGCTTCTTTGGCTGGTTCTGATTGTGTTTGGAGTTTGGCCTTGGGTGAGGCCCGAGCAAGGGGTCTGTGGCTACAGCGTGGCACGTGGCATGCAGGCAGCGTGCATGCGAGGGTGCAGGCATGCGAGACGACATTGGCAGCAGACAAAAATAAAGAACCCTGGACGAAGCTTAAGAAGAGATACAGAGAGTACATGAACCCGGTCCTCATACTAACCCACGGGTTACAAACTCGGTTGTGCTGTAGATTTGTAGAAAATCACGTTGTGAAAGAATGGCACTGGTTAGGCAGCTAGAGGCTCCCGGGGCGGGCCTGACTCCTGTCTGTCTGCAGTGAGGCCCAGAGGTGCAGAGCAGCGCAGCTTCCAGGTTCCCGGGCACTGACTGTGGCTCCCTCCCTGTTCCTGTCCTCCTCCCCCAAGCACCAGGAGCTCGATGGAGGGGACATGGCCCAGGGATGGGCTGCGGCTCCAAGGGCTGGCAGAGGCCCCGCTGCTCCAGACGGTCTATGCCTCCTCCTCCCCTGAAGACACAGTCAGTCGCATGGCTACTGGCAGGTGGTCCGTCAGGCCGGACAGCTGGGTGATAAAACTGAATTCTTCCACCTCCTGGGGCGAGTGGGAGAGGGGAGAAACAGCCTTGGTCAGATTCCAAGGGCATCCTGCAGGGAGCGGGCTGGGGATCCCCAAAGTGAGGCCCCTGGCTGGGGTGGGCTGGGACCTGGAGGACCTGGGGCCCTAAGGGTTTGAGGGAGTGACGGGGTGTGGGGTCTCAGGGAGTCAGCTGTCGAGAGCTGCAGGGTCCAGGCCCCACTCTGTCTTTGCATGGGCCCGCCCTACTCACGGCCTTCCAGTCCGGGCACAGCCCCTCCTCTGCGTGCAGCATGTAGTCGATGCGCCGGCCGTTGCCCTTCAGCAGCTCCTTCCGCCCCTTCTGGCCCGAGCTCTTGCTGGTGGGAAACGCCAGGTACTCCCTGCGGCCCTCCTCGCTCTCCAGGACCCTGTCCACACACGCAGGAGGCAGGTGAGCCCCCATGCCCGCCCCTGGGCCTGGCAGGGGCTGTTTGCGGAGCCATGGTCTCCCCCCAGTGTGGGAGCGGGTGGTGGCACCAAAGCTCTGGGTTTAAGATCTGTCTCTCCTGCAGGCCCAAAAAGGGCCTCAGCTGGGGGCAGGCCCAGTCGCCTGCGGGTTCCTGGCTGAATCGGGGCTCCGGAGCCTGTCGAGGTGTCCCGTCCACCCCAGCCTGGCCAGCACTCCCTTTCCCTTTCTGAACTCGGACAAAACTGATCCCACCCGTTCCGCAGAATGGGCTTCTGCCCTGAGCCAATAGGGGGGCTGTTTTGGGGAGCTTGGTCTTTGCCGTGAATCTCGGGGACCCCTGTGACTGTTGTTCCCAGGTTGACTGGGCTGAGGGAACCAGGAGAGCACCTCCGAGGAGTCTCCTGTGGGGCTGTCCCTACGTGGCTGTGTGACTCTGCTTATGTCACCGAGCCTCCAAGCCTCCGTTTCCTCCTCTGAAACGAGAGTGGTTGCTGTGGGCCCCAAGACACTTCAGGGAACAGGCTGTCATCCCGCTTCTGAGTGAGGAAACCCATGATGGTGCTAGGGGATCCACAGGGAGGGCAGGACGCTGGAGCGGGGGGATGTGACATCTGGAATCCCTTTCTGGCACTGTTGCCCTGAGACAAGCAGTGTGCCCGTCTCCTTCCTGTCAGCCTGTCCCCTGGGGCCTCAGCACCACTGGGCCAGAGACCTAGGACCCCCTCCTGGGAGCCCCCACCACAGAGGGCAGGCTTGGGCCAGGGCCTGGGATGGGAAGTGCAGTGGTGAGAGACCCTGCACGGGCCGCCAGGTCGATGAGTGCCTGGACGGATGGAAAAGGGGCACCCGGTGAGGCAGGGCCTGCAAACATGGGCTTCCACAAGGTTTTTTTCAGCCTTAAGATAAATACACTAATGACATTCAGAACATTGTTCCAGCTCAGAAATGGAATCCGTCACTGTCCTTTGCCTTTGATAATTAATTCCAGCGTCAATGATCTGAGAGTTACTGGTAGTCATTTTTTAATCATCATCTCATAAAAAGAATTTTCTCAGCATAGGATGATGTTTCAAATTTAGTCTATAATCTAATTAATTGGCTTAAATTAGCTGCAAGGAACCATCGCCATGACTGCAGTCTCAGGCTGTGAATTAAAAATTGGTTCTGCTGTTGGCCTCTCAGATGTGTTCTTTATGGACATCTCACTGGGCTCAAGAATGAATGTTGGCTGGGATGGAACTGTGTCTACTTTGAAAATGGTCGGTGTGTTATTGCTGCTGGTGTCTATTTGCCTGATTGGCACTGCAAGCTACCAGGCTGCCTGCAGCAGGCGCCATACCCAGCAACTCTTTCACAGGGGTCGACCTGTGGCCTGGGCCTGGGAAATTCCAGGCCCTCTCCTGTACCCAGCAGGCCGAGGCCCAGCTCCTGAAAACAGGTTTAGGAAACACCCCTAGAGATTTAGCAAGGCCAGTCCCCCTGGGCGTAAGGGCCTGACATCCACCTGCCTGGCCCAGCTCCCAGCTCTCAAAAGCTATCAAAGGTGGGATGAGGGACAGGTTTCCGCCAAACAAAAGCCCTCATGAGCCCAAGCTGAGCTCTCCCGCGTGGGTCCTGCCCAGTCCCTGTGTCCACCTGAGTCAGGGCGTCAGTGCCTTGTCCCCAGCCTGGGAGTGCAGTGCTTACTTCTGCAGGTTGTCGGGGGTGCACACGTCCTCATCATACAGGCCATTCGTGTCCAGCAGAGTACCTGTGGGGGAAAAGGGGACGACAGCAGTTGCTGCAGGTGGGGCCCAGGCAGCCTCTAGGGCGTGGTCTCTGTGGGCATGGGCTAGCCAGGGGCAGCAGAGTGGGGCCCTTCCCAGCAGTGAGGTCTTGGGGGCAGGTCCTAGTGGTCTTTGAGGGAAGCCTGTGGTGAGCCCAGTCCCCATCTTCCTCCCCCAGTCCCAGCTCACCGATGGCCCACGGCTTCTCCTCCCCAGGCCCCAGGCGGCAGGGATCCCTGTAGTGGGTGAACAGGGAGTGCTGCTGCTCCAGTTTGTCGTCTGTGCGGGGAGGGAGGAAACACTGAGGCATCAGGGGGCTTTGCTGTCCCACACGACCTGCGCCCCTGCTTCCCATCAGTTACTCCCCACATGCTGCCAGGTCCCCATCCTTTAGGCCACTGCCCCTGAGTGGGATCTCAGTCCCAGTCAGGTGCCCCCATGCTTCATTTGTCGCTGCTTTTCTGTGTCCTTGAGAACACCTCCCCGAGCACACGCCCTGGTCTTCGGCCTTCCCTCTGAGGACAGTGACAGTGACCACTATCCTTGGACAGAGGAAAGAAGGTCCCCACAAGGTCCGTATGGTCATCGGATCCACAGATCAGTTATTTACAGCAAGTGTTTGCTGTTTCACTGATGATGAGTCTTTTACCCTAATGGTTTAAGGCGCAATTCCCAGGGTTCAGATCCCTGTGCAATCACTGCCTGGCTGTGTGACCTTGGGCTGGTTCTGCAGCCTCTCTGAGTCTCAGCTTCTCCACCACACCACATGGAGACATGCAATGCTTCCCTCTCAGGGTTGTTAAGAGACTTAAGTGAAACAGCAATTAGAATGGCAGCTGGCTCAAAGTGAGAGCGCGGCACCCCGTTGATGAGTGTTACTAGTGGACTCGTCCTGCGTCTGCTTCAGAGGCCCCCAGCCTTCCTTGTCAGAGGTTCATTTTTAGGGCATCTCTGTTTCCAGCTTTCTAGGCAGAGCGTGGGCTCTTCCTGTTCTAGGATTTCCAGGGGGCAGAGAAATCAGTCTTGCTAAATACCCCACCCACACGCTCTCGAGGAGCAGGAATTCTCTGAGCTGGTAACGAAGTCTGTCTCGCTGTGACTGAGCCCACAGCCTCCCCAGAGCTGGAGACCCGAGTGGGGAGGAGCCCAGCCTCACCAGAGGAGCAGTTGTCAAAGTTGAAATCTCCGCAGACGACATCAAATGCCACCAGCTCCTCGGGGTTGGCTGTGCTGGACGAGGAGGTAGATTTTCGGAAATCAGCCAGCCAGTCCTGAAGCAGGTCCAGCTGCCCACACCGGATGGCGCTGTCCTCTGCAGGGCAGAAGTACAGAGACTGGATGATGAAGCTGGCCCCAGACCCCAGCTAGGCACCAGGCGCTGATCCCATCCCTAGAAAAGCACAGGCGGGTGGCAGCCCTACCTTGCGGGGCGTGCAGGTGTGTGCAGGCGATGTACCCGACGATTCTTTGGTCCTGAGGTGTGCTTCCCACCTGCACCTGGGGGAGGAGGGGGTCAGTGCTGCCACCTGCCAGTTGCCGTGGCCCTGAGAGCACAGGACACTGGCAGTGCCCACCCATGAGGTCAGACCCTCACAAGCCAGGCTCCTGGCTAGATTCTAGGGCCCGAGTAAGGACAGGACGCGTCCTGCTTCTAAGAGCTTACGGATCTGGGCTGGAGGCGGATGCTGAAACTCTCGGCCTGTGGCGTGGGGAGAGCCGGTGGCCATCTGTGCAAAGCATGGGGGAAGTGCCGAACCGCACCAAGGCTCCCCCAAGGCCCAGGTCCTGCCATCTCCCAGTGACCAGCATGGCCACAGCTCTTAGTTCCTTGTCCACTCCTGCCTGTGGCTCTTTCCTCCCTCCCTCAGTCACACCCTGGTGCTCTTTCCCTCTGAAATCTCAGGGGGTTGCCCCTGTGCCATGGTGTGGCCTCAGAGCCCACCCCACATGGTAAGAGGCCCAGACCCTGCCCCTCCTGGCCTCGTCGCCTTCTGGCTACATGGTGAGTCATCTGCTTTATAGGCCGTGGTCCTGTCGTCCCCAGTCTTGGATGAGAGCTCGCTGGTCCGTGTCCTAGGCTGGCCCCTGCACACCCCTGGCTCCATCCTGAGCCCACTGTGGTGGCAGCCTCTTCAGGCCTCCCCTCTGCCCCAACCTCCTGCTTACCTCCTTTACCCAAGACAGAGCCTTCCACCCGCCAGGTGGCTGGTGACCCCGGCAGGCCCCCAAAGACGGGCTTAATACAAATGAGCATCTCCACTGTACCCCACAGGCAACTCGTAACTGCCCTACCCCAGGTGGGGGCGAGATGGGACCCTCGTCAGTGCCCGGCCCAGGAGAGGTGAGGGATGGCCATGGAGACACCCCACACAGAGAGGTTGCTCGCCGGCTCCTCATCCCCTACCCCTGGGATTCCCTCCCTCTTGTGCCTCTGTGCCCTCCCCGAGCTGTGCAAATCCATTCCAGACTGGGTTTCCCAAGATGAGGAGACCCCAGACCCAAAAAGCACTCCAGGGAGGTAGCTGGGCAGGACACGCAGCCTCTCCCAGTTGTTGGCTGAGGGCTGAGGGCTGCAGGGTGGGTGCCCCGCATCTGTGGAGCTCACAGCAGCGCGAACATCACAGCCTATCTGCTCCGACAGCTTCGATTGGCTCTGTCCTTCCTTTGCTGCTGCGGTCAGTCGGGCTGGTATTATCTCCTCCCTCTGGAGGTCCTCAGCAGCAGGTGCTCCCGGCCTTCTACAGCTCTCCATCCCCTTCCCAGCCCTAACATGCACAGCCTTCCTTCCCCGGCACCCAGGGGTATGGAACGTCTGGCTGTTCGGCCCCATAGGTTCACCATTCACTTCTTGCTCACAGACAGACCCAAACCTTAGCCTAACAGCATCCCTGCCCCCGGAATGGCTGTGAGATCACGCAGCATTGATGGTTCTGCTACAAAAACAAAATATTTATGAAGCTGCCATGCTCAAAAGCCCACATGAGGCTGGGCACGGTGGCTCATGCCTGTAATCCCAGTAATTTGGGAGACCGAGGTGGGTGGATCACCTGAGTTCAGGAGTTCGAGACCAGCCTGGCCAACGTGGTGAAACCCCATCTTTACTAAGAATACAAAAATTAGCAGGCGTGCCAGGCACAGTGGCTCACGCCTGTAATCCCAGCACTTTGGGAGGCTGAGGCGGGCAGATCACAAGGTCAGAAGTTCGAGACCAGCCTGACCAACATGGCGAAACCCTCTACTAAAAATACAAAAATTAGCCAGGCGTGGTGGTACGTGCCTGTAATCCCAGCTACTCAGGAGGCTGAGGCAGGAGAATCACTTGAATCTGGGAGGTGAAAGTTACAGTGAGCCAAGATCATGCTACTGCACTCTAGCCTGGGTGACAGAGTGAGACTGTCTCCAAAAAAAAAAAAAAAAAAAAATTAGCTGGGCGTGCATGCCTGTAATCCCAGCTATCAGGGAGGCTGAGGAGGCCGGAGAATCCCTTGGACCTGCGGGGCGGAGGTTGCAGTGAGCCAAGATACCCCGTTGGACCACTCTGGCCTGGGCGACAGAACGAGTCTCTAAATAAATAAATAAATAAATGGCCACACGGGGGCGCCATCTCCAGGCAACTACTGCTCCTCCTCCGTGAGGATCATCTCAGGCCGGGCATGCTTGTGCTGGGGTGGGGCGGCGCATGGATATTACTTTGCTGGGTCCTTATAACGGCTCAGGCACGTGGTAAAGCGATGCCACTTTTACCGTTGAACACACTGAGGCCAGATGTTGCGTCGTGGGCCGGGGTCACAGGCTCACGTGGTCTAGGCAGCTTCCAGTGGGATCTGTTGGTCGGAGCTGCTCTGCGCTGCTTTCTGAGGGACTGGTGTCTTTGCCAGGTGTCTCCTCAGCAGCCCGTTTGTTGGTCTTAGGCGTAAGCCTCTCACTCACCCAGCACTTGGTGTCACCTGCCCCATGCTGCATCCCGGGCAGGGTCGGACACCCGCAGGGAGGCCTCAGACTTGGCCTGCACGACGAGAACCCACTGGAGGGAGGAGTGGCGAGGCCCTGCTGCCTCCCACCCCGCTTCTCCCTCCTCATCGGCTATGTGATCTTGCCAAGACCCACTTGATTATTTGCTGGGCCTTATTGATTCCTGGCTCGTGGCCTTGGGAGCCACAGAGCCTTGTGTTTCTCTTGCAAAAACAAACAATCACACGAGGGGCTGTGCCTTTGAGTCCTGGTGGGCAAAGACTGTCAACAGGAGAGGCATCCAGAATGAGGCTCTATTGTAGGTGAGGAAAAAGGGATTCCAGTCCCTTCCTTCACAGAGCCACATTTCCCTGAAGGCTCCGAAGTCCCACACGGGAAACCACGAGGGCCTTCCGGGGAGGAGGGGACCGCTGGCTTCTGCAGCGAGTCCCTCCGGCATCCCGGCCCCTCTCCGGCTGGGCCCCTCCCTGAGGCAGCCCCATGTACTTCACTTCGCCGCCCTGGGGTCCGCGTGTGGCGGGCACACCACAGCTCTGCTGTCCTGCTGCTCTGTCTGATGGACAGACAAGACCCTGGGCATGAGGGCAGAGGAGCCCATGAAGGGAAGAGTGGATTGTGCGGGCGGCCGCTGAGGGAGCTCCATGAGGTGGTGTGGCCACATCCAGTATGGGACCAAGACAGGCAGGGGCAAGGGGTGCAGGGACCCCTCGTGGGGTTTGTGGCTGGGGCAGGGCTGGAGCTAAGGGTGGCGGGGGGGGGGTGGGCGGCGGGGAGGTGGTACAAAGTGAAGGTCAGACTTTTCCTGAGGCAGTAGAGGGCATAAGAGGAGTCACACCTGGCCTTGGACAAGGAGGACGGGGGACAGCTGGAGGGGAGGGTGACCGAAACCACAGCAGGGCTGATGCAGAGGAGGGGGCCTGGGCCAAGGGAGCTGGAGATGTGGGGTGCACCCAGGGCCATCTGGAAAGTGAGCTAGGGGCCGGGGATGTATGGATCGGTCACAGGACAGAGCAGCCAAAGTGGTCCTTCTGGCTTCAGGATGGCAGAACCTGGAAAAGGGGCAGACTGGGGCAGAGGCTGAGTCTGGTTTGCGAGTGAATGGGGATGTGTCCTGGAGGCAGCCAAATGCGGGGCTGGGGGCTTGGGGGAGAGGTCTGGGCCAGTTCAAAGCAGAGGGGCCTTAGAAAGGACAGAAATGGAAGCTGCAGAGTCCCACTCCCAGGCAGGTACCATGGTGGTCTCTGGGAAACCCCACTGCAGAGCAGCCAACCACGGCTCCAGCTCACTGCAGCCACGTGGGGTGTGGAATGTGGCGGGCCTGGGGCTGCTGAGAGAACCTGCAAAGTCTGTGAAATATCTTGATTTTAAAATATTGGTCAAGGTTGGGTGTGGTGGAAAACGCCTGTAATCCCAGCACTTTGGAAGGCCGAGGCGGGCGGATCACCTGAGGTCGAGAGTTTGAGACCAGCCTGACCAGCATGGTGAAACCCCATCTCTACTAAAAATACAAAATTAGCCGGGCATGGTGGTGCATGCCTGTAATCCCAGCTACTTGGGAGGCTGAGGCAGGAGAATTGCTTGAACCCGGGAGGCGGAGGCTGTGGTGAGCCGAGATTGTGCCATTGCACTCCAGCCTGGGCAATGAGAGTGAAACTCCGTCTCAAAAAAAAAAAAAAAAAAAAAAAAAAAGGTCAATACAAAAAATTTTTTGAATGTCATAGATCAGGTTACAGTTTGAGACCCAGGAGGTACAGGAAGATGAAAAGAACTTTCAGGACAGAACCTGGGAGGAGGGGCTATCCCAGGGAGACATTGTTGACCTCGGTGGGAACTGTGAGGGTGCCCCATGGAGGAGGGAAGTGGGAGGTGGGGAGAGGATGTGTGGATTTATCTGTGCAGAAGTGGGCTGGGGTAGGGGGCAGGGGAGGCCCCGGCCTCTGAGCCACCTGTAGTAGGGTGGGAGTGAGGGGCACACCCTCCCACCCTGGGCCTGACAACACATCCCCTTCTTCCCCAGAAAGTCACACTAGCTGCTGAGACAAAAATATATCCAGAGAACAGAACACCAACGAACCATATGCCAAAATGGGAACGCTGGATCTATCTGTCAGGAGCTGCTTCAATTTCAGCATCCCTTGCAGTTAATGAAGAGCAGAGGACCCAAACTCTGGGCCTGGCACAGCCACACAAGAGCCATCGAGGAACCAGAAGTGGGGGCCAGGGCCCTTGCTGTCTGCCTGGCTCCCGCAGGGCTTGGAGACAAGCACCGCCACTCCTGGCAGGCACCAGGTCGTGCACCAGTGTTTCCCTGGGCAGGCAGAGCGTGGTTGCTTTTGGAGGGGAACTGCGAAGTGAGGAAACCCGCCCTGGGCAGGCCTCTGAGCCACAGCCCTCCCTGCAGAGCTGCCACTTTTTCATGTCTCACCCTAAAGGGACAGAACCCACATCTGAAGCGGCTGCTGCCTCTCGGGGCAGAAAGCCCTGTGCTGCATCCACTGGCCAAATGATGCTTCAGAAAACTCTGGAAGCACCATGAGCGGCTTTTGGATAGAGAACAAAAGTCAACACTCTGAGCGTCTCAGGCGCAGTGGAAGATAATGTATAATGACCAAATTACCACGGCCTAAAAACTCCTCCAATCGAATCCAAATTAGCAGAAATAATTATGATTCACTTTAATTAGTGACTATGGAAGCGAAACCATGGCTGGTGGGCAGACAGCCTGGCAGGGCAGCTGCACGACAGCCAGGAGGGAGGGCTGTCCAGGCCAGGGAAGCTAGTGACCTCAGTGAGCCAGGCGGTGTCAGGGCCTGGAGATATGAGGGTCCCATCTGCCTGCCTGGTGCACTTGGTCTGGGCTGGTCTCTCTGCCTCATATGAACAGACAGGGGCCCTGCCTCCTGCTCTTCCTCGCTTTATCACTGCCACCATCTCCACGACCACCATCGCCACTCTTGCGCCAGCTTGGAACCCTTCCCAGGTCTTACTGCTCTGGTCCACTCCCACCGTCTCCTCACTTTACAGTTGGGGAAATGGTGGCTCAGAGATCTGAGGAACGGGCCCAGGATCACTCAGATGGGTCTTTCTGAGCCCAGAGCCTCGGTGCTCATCCCTGCATTCTTGTTGACTGTGTCCCCGAGCCAGGGCCCTGTGGTTCAGCTCCAGGAAAGACCGCATCTGCCTCCCACTCCAACCCCCCACTCCAGCCCCCACAATGACGACTCCCCACTGCAGCCCCCCTGCCCGCGTGGCTCTAGGACCGGCGGGCGTGTGGTCCTCGGGCTGGGCCGAGGCCTCCTACCTTGAGAAACAGAGCTCCCTTAGAGGCCAGGGCGTCGTCATTACACTTGTTGGGGTAACAGTGATAGGCCACGTCCATGATGGGGTAGCGGCTGGCAAAGAGGAGGCCGCTGTTGAGACACTTGAAGCTGCAGCAGCCCTGGCAGCCGTAGACCCCAACGTCGTACAGGATGTACTCAAAGTAGCCGTGCAGCTGCTCTTTCAATTTGGTGGCTGCCCGCTTGTCAAACACCTCCTGCAGGCACAGGAAGTCCAGGTTGGCGGGGAAGAAGGCAGAGACCTCATGGTCGAAGGCCTCGTCGGGGTGCCGCCTCCTACGCGCGGCCGCCTTCTTCACCACCGAGGCCTTGTACAGGAGCTTGCTGTTGGCACCCGGTTCCCCGCTGGCACTGGTGTCTGGCCCAGCTCGCCCCTTCACCAGGGACTCCCTGGAGGCCGAGGGGCTGCCCAGGCTCCCCGAATCCCCGTCCTGCTGATTGTGATTGGGCGTCTGGCCCCTCGGGCCCCCGCCAGCTCCGTTCCTGGCCTGGCCCCCGGGCGCAGGGTCGTCAGCTTCGGGTGGCCGGCTGCCCTCCTCGCCACCGATGCGCACGATGCAGGCATCCTCCGGGCTGCTGCCGTCGACAGGGTCCCCAGAGGCTGGGCCGTTGGCAGCCTCATCACCAGGGTGCCGCCCGCCGTCACCCTTGTACTCCACAGAGGCTGTCCTCTTAATGCTCCCGGGGACGGCCCGGGCCACCCCATCGCCGCCCTGTGGTGACACCAGGCTGCTGAAGCTAGCGGCGCTGATGGAGGTGTTGGTGGGGGAGTCGATGTAGATTTTGATCTGGGGCCGGGCGGCCCCATTGCGGATCCTCTGCCCGATCTCCTTGGCCCGCGCTTGGGTGTTAAAAAGGTTGTTGATCCTGGCGAGTGAGTCGGGCAGGAGGCAGACGTTGGCAGTGGCGAAGCAGAAGCTTTTGCCAGGCCCTGTGCCCTTCCATTCACTGAGCAGGGCTGCCCCACCGGCCAGGCCCTTGTCTTCCAGTCGTGAATAGATGTAGGGCCGGCGGGCCGACTGCAGCGGGGACCAGAAGAGGAAGCCGAGAAACGCAAAGGGCAGCGAGGCCACCAGGAGGGCCAGGTAGATGGGCGTGAAGAGGGCGGTGCAGAGCAGCTGCAGGCAGCACGGGTCGTCCGCCCGCTGGCGCTTCTCGTAGGTGGTGGGTATGAAGGAGGCAGCAAGCCGGTCCACCAGCCAGTAGCATGGGAAGATGAGGGCCCAGGACACACAGTGCAGGGCAGACAGACAGCTGTTAGGAAAGGGGGTCGTGTACAAAACCATCGCAGCTCACTGGGCGCCGCAGCCGGCCCTACTACATGGTGTCCGTGGCAGCCGCGGGCACTTTCCTGGGCGAGGGTGGGCGAGGAGTTGGGGGCAGCTGGAGGAGGGGTCACCTCCTGGCGAGATGCAACTCTGGCTGGTCAATGGTGAGTATTGGCCAGTCGGTCATGGTTCACCTCGGTGGGCCATGCCAAGGCCTACCTACTGCAGACCCTGCAGAAACAGAAAGTAGGGGGACTGTTTTTAGTGATCTTAAGGGAGCGGGTCAGATATGGGGCCGTCGCCCCAGCTCATCCCACTCCTGCTTCCCCTGGTGTGAGCAGGACAGTTCTGAGAACCAGGCTGGAGCCGGCAGGCTCAGCAGGTGGCTGGGAGACAGCCCCAGCACACCACTTCCTCCATCCGTGCTGTTCTCTTGGAGCGAATAGCTTGGTGACATGACTGCCCCTAACTAATCTTCTTGACCTTGTAACCCAATTGCTTGAAAATAGCCCTGGTTTCCAGAGAGGTACAGATCTGTGGGTGCAAAGGGAGCAGGCAGGGCATCCTAGAGGACGCCTGGGCCCACCCTAGCCAGGGGCCGCTGGAAGCCCTTCAGGAGCCAGGGCGGTTTTTAGAACGGGAGAGCAGTAACCTTGGGTCAGAGGAGCCACAAACATGGCCACTCGTCACGGAGTGCCTGCCAGGTAAGGACAGAGCAGGAACAAACGGCAGAGCAAAGGGGCCAGAGACGCCTGGAGCAGAGGGCAGTATGGCTGGCAGGGCCACAGGGAAGGGCGGTCCCCCTCCGTGCACAACTGGGCTCTCACTGTGGCCCCAGCCTGCAGGATCACACCAAGCCTGGTGTTTCCACTCCACTGACCATGGGAGAAACCCCCCAGCAATGACGATCCCAGCACAGCCTGGGTCTTACCAACTTCCAGAACCATCAGAGTTCCCGACAGTCCCTGTGACTTTTGGAGAAGCTCCCTGGGGCTGTATGGGTCTGGCCTAAGCTTTAACCGCTGTCCCTCATGTCCTCCAAGATGCAGCCCAGTCGAGACCCATAGCCACCTGAATAAGCCCACCCTGGGTCCTCTGTGGGAGCCACAGTGGGTCTCGGAGCAGACTCAGAGCTCTGCCTGGGCAAGGCTGCCAGGTACATCTATTGTGCTGAATGTAAAATCAATAAAGACAAGCATCTGGAGTGTTTGCCCAGCCTCCAGGGACCCACGTGTCATCACCCCGTCCGGGAGCCTGTAGAAGTGTAACCCAGACTTTTCATAACTAGAGCAGTTGGGCCACTCTTTCTCCACCCACTCTCTTGCTGACTCAGCCCAGCTCCTGCCCTGGCACTTTGGGGGGTCTGAGCCCACGGTGCCATCTGTCCTGGCCCCACACCTTCACCTCCTCCTGAATCCATGGTCACCCAAGCCAGGGACCTAGGTGTCACCAGACTCTGCCTTCCTTCA
Organism: Macaca mulatta; assembly: GCF_049350105.2. Taxonomy (NCBI): domain Eukaryota; kingdom Metazoa; phylum Chordata; class Mammalia; order Primates; family Cercopithecidae; genus Macaca; species Macaca mulatta. The sequence continues at coordinate 63,965,449 of NC_133425.1, forward strand.
GTCCCCATCAGTCCCTGCCACTCCTGCTGAACCCCCTGTGCTGGCCTGGGACTGCATCACGGTTCCCCAACTTTATCAGCCTCCACAAGGGCTGCAGGGACGTTCTCCGTGTAGTCCGCTGTGTCACAGCTGCCTCACACCTACTGGAGCTCCCTCAGCCCTTAGTGGGGAGCCCAGCCCCTCCGTCAGGCCTGCGGGTCTCTGCAGCCCCCCCCCCGGACGCCTGCCTCTCACTCGTGTCCCGTCCCTGCCTGCCATTCCCCATCCCTCCACCCCTCGCCTCACTCACCCTTTCTCTTTTAAGACTCAACTTAGAAATTCCCTCCCTAGAAGACCTTTGGACCCCTTGCCCCGGTGGCTTAGGTGTCTCCACTGGTGGCTCCCATCCCCACCACGTGTGGCCTGGTCTCTGCAGTTCTATATCACAAATGCTATGGGATGTGGCCACCTGCCCAGCAGACCGCAAGCTTCAGGAAAGAACAGGCTGCACAGGGGCGCCCTAGAGTCCCAGGCTTGCCCTGGCAGGTATGCAGGAGATGGGGGATGAGGGGAGGTTCACCTGGATGCCTCCAGCCAGAGTGGGGGCAGCTGTTTTCCCGCCTGCAGACGGGGTTTCTGTGGGGCATGTCAGCCCAGGACAAGCCTGCAGCCACCATCTCTAGGGCTTAGTGTCTAAAGGTGAACTTGAGCTGGGTCTGTATCTGGTTCTGATAAGCAGCTTCACAAGGCTGTCACTCTCCTCAGGGGAAATGCCTTTGAAGCCAACACTGGAAGGGTGCAGTTCGGAACAGCACATGTGTCTATGCAGACCACAGCCGGGCAACCCGGAGCCTTGGGAAACCAGCTCTACGTTGGGCCTCAGTGAAATCTGGGACATGGGCATCTCACTCTGCGGCCAGTGCTTGTGGCTCAGTGCTCAGCGGGACTGGTGGGTGTCCAGGTCTACCCCCGCCTGCCATCTGGCTTGGGAGACTCCAGGACGTACTCCCTCATTCTTTCTTTAAAATCCCAGCAATTGCTGCAAGATAAATCAAACCTGCAGAGGGAGCGACAGCCCACTCGCTCTCCCTCACCAAGCTGGAGGGTTCCCCCCTGCAGACCTGCAGCCCTCATTGTGTGGAGCTGGCTGCCTTCACACTGGCTGGACTGACAGCCACAGGAGGGGACACGGAGCCACCCACAGGCACCTGTCTCTGTTGGACCAGCTGGGGCCAGAGGGAGAGCTTGCAGGTCCTGTCTCTGGGGACAATGGGGGTAGGATGGGGTCTCCCAAGGCTCTCCAGCCACCAGTAGTCCCTGTAGTTGGCACTAAGGCCTCAGGGTAGGGGTCCAGCCCAGATTCTTGGGGCCACCTGGAAGTCACCCCAGTGTCATGAAGCAGGGCCGTTCCTGAGTCTCCCTCATCTCTGTGACCTGAGGTCACCAGCCCAGCCTGGCCAGCACCATCCTCACCTGAGTTCCTGCTACTGTCCTACTGTCCTCAGCCTCAGCCACAGCCCCAAGCTCACCACCAGTGTGCAGAGGGTCTTCCTAGACACAGCTGATCCTCTCTCTCCCCTTGGTGGTCTCATTGTCTTGGGGGACAAAGTCCAGTCTCCCAGTCTCTGTCTAGGGGCCCTTTATGCTTCTGCCCCCACCAGCTCTTCCCTCATCCACCCCCACCCTGGGCTCCACCAGCAGGAAGGGCTGTGCAGGCTGAGCTCTGGCATGAGGACACTTTTTTTTTTTTTTTTTTTTTGAGACGGAGTCTCGCTCTGTCGCCCAGGCTAGAGTGCAGTGGCTGGATCTCGGCTCACTGCAAGCTCCGCCTCCCAGGTTTACCCCATTCTCCTGCTTCAGCCTCCCGAGTAGCTGGGACTACAGGCGCCCGCCACCTCACCTGGCTAGTTTTTTGTATTTTTTTTTTTTAGTAGAGATGGGGTTTCACCGTGTTAGCCAGGATGGTCTTGATCTCCTGACCTCGTGATCCACCCATCTCGGCCTCCCAAAGTGCTGGGACTACAGGCTTCAGCTACCGCGCCCGGCCGAGGACACTATTGCAGAAGGATTTGGGAGGAGAAGGTCTATCCTGTCTGCACCATGCTGCCCTCCTGGCAGAACTGGCTGGTATTCCACAGTGTGGCCAGAGCTCCCTTATGGGTCAGAGGAGGGTGCAGACTCACTTCATCAAAAGGTTCCTAAGGGAATTCCACAAACCTGCTGTCCCGTGTGGCGCATCCCTGACACTGGTCCATCAGGGTTGGGATCTGCTAGTGGCTGAGATGGGGCTATGGAGTGTGTAGAAGAGACAGACTCTCTCCACAGCTGCCCTGGGCCCCCCTTTCTCCTGCTGTGACCCCAGAAACCCTCTGGGCAAGCTCCCCATGGCCCTGCCAGCAATGGTAGTGAGCGGCCAGTCCTGATCTTTATGCTTCTCCTGGGCCGGCCAGAGGAATGTCTTTGGTCCTTATTCAGGAATTGATGGGATTTGAGGTGACTGGCAGCTGGTGGCCAGGAGTGGCCCACGAGCATTCCTCTAGGAAGTGGCAGACCCAAGCACGTCAGCCCTTCCTGCTGCCCTTCCAGGCCCCTTCTAGTGACTCCAGGTCCCCCATCCACAGCCCCTCGCAGCCTCCCAGCTGCTGCCCCCTGCCCTGCTCCTGTGTGTGGCCCCTGCCTCTGCACAGAAGCTGCTGGTGCAGGAGACACAAAAGGGATCGCCACCCTGGAGCTGGTTTCTAAGGCTCTGTGGTTAATTATCTTGTCTCAGGGAAATGAAAGGAGGGTAAATAAGCAACAACACATTAATTAGTCTGATCTACACTTTCCCATGAAAGAGGAGAACTAGAGTTAACTGTTAGAGGCTGGCAACTTTTCAGAGAAACCCCGAGTCCTCAGAGAGGTGGCCAAGGCAGGACGCGCTCCCCGGCCCGGGCCCGCTGTGTGGCGGTGCTCAGCCGCACCGGTGCCTGTCCCCTCCCTGTTGCCTGCACTCCTTTGGCCTAGTTGGGCCACAGAGTGGGCCCGGTGCAGGTTCTATCTCCACGTGGGGGACTCCGTGCCCCCGCTCTCTGCTTCCATGTCCCTGGACTGGCAACTTTGCCAAGCAGAGTCCACTGTGGACCCCTCTGAGGGGACTGGCAGGACCCCCAAAGGCCTTGTGGGCTGAGTTTTTGCAGCTCAACCTCAGACTGCATTGTTCCCCCAGGGTTCCTTATTTTGAAGTCCACAGTCATCTGTGGGTTTGTCCCCTTTGTGAATCCTGGTGTGTGTGGCTTCCGAGGTTGCCCAGAATGACATCCCCGACACCATGCTCTCCAGGCCTGAGTTGGAGTCCCGATGCCTCCAGGTCGTCATGGGTCCTGGCAGGCCCCATGGTCACTCTTGAGCCCTGGGGTCAGTGTAGGAGGCCACACGGCACCCCAAGGCCGGGCTCCTGGGAGTCAACCCTGACCTAGAAAAGGAGACTTTAGACCTGCCTCTGGCCCTCAGCCTCACTGGCCACTGCTTAGCTTGGGCTTGGGACTCAGGGTGACCTGAGTGCAACCCTGCACTAGTCAGGACTTCCCACCTCCCAGGACGATCATGAGGACAGAAAGGGACCAGGCTGGTGACCTGGCCAGGCCCTGCTTCCTTCCCTGCCTGCTGTGCCCCTCCTGGTAGGACCTCCCAATCACTCCTCCCCTGAGGTTGGCCCCTGTGTGCCCTGTTTGCTCTCCCCAGCCTGTGGTCCTGGGCGCGGTTCTGGGGGTCACTGGAGCCCACCCACAGAACTCTCAGAGCACCTTCAGGAGCCTCAGAGACATCAGTCACACTGCTGAGGCTGGAGCTGCTGGACTTCACTAGCTTGTTGCTGTTCCCTGCAGTGGGGACTGGACTGGGCCTGACTGTGACAAGGGGACTGGGCTTCAGGGAGCAGAGAACTCCATGGTTTGCAGGTTGACCCAAGTAGGAGGGGAACTTGCCCTGGGAGTTTGGGAGCCTAGACAACCCCAAGTCCATATGTGAGGGGAAGAAGTGAACAAGTCCTGGGCAGGACCCAAGAGGCCACAGCCCCAGCCACCCCTGGTGGGTGTGTGGCATTGACAGCAGGCAGCCACACACTGCGGCTGCTCCTGTGAGCGACTGATGATCTGCAGTCAGTCTGCAGCCCTGAGACCCCTGTTGCTGACATGTGAGCTGAGGCATCACGGCACGAACGGTGGGAGACTATGGCTGCTCAGAGGCCTGCACTGAGCCAGAGCCCCTCTCCCTAGATGCTGGCCTGAGGGCTCAGAGGGCAGCTGATCTGCCATCACCAGCGAAGGGTGATCCCAGGAATAAGGCCTGGCCAGGCTGGTCCCGTCTGGACAAGCCATGGTGGCCAGGAGCTCTGCTACTGGACGTCAAATACCACCAGCACCAAGACAGCCATCCCATTCGCCAGCTCCCTGGCAACAGACTTGCAGGTGTAATGGCACACAGGCTCTGCCTGCACAGTGGTGCAAAGGGTCCTAGGTGGATCTTGGCTTTGAATTTGAATTTCTCTGGTGGTGGGAAAGTGAACAAACCAGACCAGTTCTGCTGGTAAGGCAAGCCCTGGCCTCTATGAGGAAGCCTACATCATTTTCTAGGGATCTCTGAGTCTGGGGGGCTTCTGGAAAATTGAGGAGGTTTGGGAATTGCCCCACCTTCGCACTAGGGTGAGGCCTGTCTCCCCTCCACTGCCCTTTCCTCTGGCTCGTATGCTTGCTGACACCGCTCTTCCCGGCAGCAGGGCTGGGAGTCCCAGAGCAGACAGGCCTCCTCTGAGTCCCTGTTGTGTCCACAAGCTCATGTCTAAACAGGAGCTGCGCCAGGCCCCTGGTTTCCGCAGGAAAAGCCACGTGGATTGCTCCAATCCAATTACCCAAGGTGCCTGCATCCGCCTGCGGCACTGAGCTCAGGCCGGGCCATTTCTGCCTGGATGCCTGCTGCAGAGGAGTTGGCATGGCAACATGAGCTCTGAGCTGCTGAAACTTAAGTCAACTCATGGCTGGGAGGACAGAAAGACAGAAGCGGATGCCTTTCTGAGTGATGCAGGTCGGACACATCCACGCTAACTCCTGAGAGCCACATCCCAGGCAGAATTGGGGTCTGGGGTCCAGCAAGAACACGTGTGCTGTGGCAGCGGCTCCTACAGACACAGGTGTGCCAGGTAAATGCCTGTTCATCCATCTAGATCCAAAGCACCTGCCTCCTTCTCCCTGCAGTCCTCCGTGACCTGCACACCCCACGCACGTGCACACAGCCATGCCCCCACCCCCAACGTCTGTCACTCTAATCAGGCACGTGTCTGTTTGCACGTCCTGGATGGAGCTCCAAGTCTTGGCACCACCACAAGGCCAAAGCCCACCCTGCTGCACTCCACAGCGAGGGCAGTGAGCCAGTCAGGCCACTCAGCACCAGCCCTCCTGACCTGGAAGGTCACAAAACCCAGCTAGACTACCCTAAGCTCTCCCTGAAACTCTTATTGGGCCCTTGAGGAAAGAGGCCTGCATTTTATCTGAGATGGAAGACTAGGAACCTGAAGCTTCTGGAACCTTCTTTGAGAATGAATCTAGTTCAGAGGAAAACAGACCTTAGGGCTGGAAGGAAAGAGACCAAGTCCTAGAGACATCATTGAGCTCTGATCTCCCTGCAGCTGAAGCCAGCACAACCCGCACACTTTCCAATGAATGATTCAGCAGTTCCCCTTGTCTTTGCTCTAGTCCCTTTGAGTTGGTTTCTGGCATTTCCCACTGAAGGGATCCTGTCTCAGATATGCCAGCTCTGTGATCTTTCTGAAATGCGATTCTATCAGCTCCTCTCCTGTGCAAACCTCCTGTGGCTCCCCCTTGACGTCCCACTGGGCAAAGTGGAGGCTCCCCTGAGTCCCGGGAGGCCCTGCAGAACCTGGTGCCTCTGGCCTGTGCCTTATCAGCATCCCTTGGGAGACCACAGCGGAGCAGACACTGGGAGCGCAAACTCTGGTGTTGGACAAGCAGGGCCAGGTCATCCTCCTGGATATTGGACAGGCTGCTCAACTGACTGTGCCTTAGTTTCCTCACGTGTTAAGCCTTGGTAATAACCGTCTCAGGGTAGTTGCAGATGGTGCACATGCAGCACCGAGTGTGGTGCCTGCCTCATCTCTAGGATGCTTACTTTTATCATTTTGCTATCACTGTTAATTCCCTTGCTGCAAAGGCCTGAAGATACAGCCGGAGCCTTCAAAGTCTCCTCCTCGTGAGGCTGGTTTGCCTTACAAAGAGGGTTCTCTGCTTTCCCAGGTGCATGGCGAGGACAGTACGGGGGACGACGTCAGGGCCTCCATCTCCTCGCAGGAGGTGATCAGAGCCATCTGTTGTGGGCTGCTCGTGCAAGCCCGAGGCACGGGCTTCTGCAGAAGCCAGGTGCAGGCAAAGGGGCCATACAATTTTCAAAAAGAAACTTCCCACAGGAGGTATTACTGCACTGTGTGATTTCTGAGAATAGGAACAGGCTGTGAGCAGCTCTGGGGCCTTCCTTCAATCAGCCAGCCTCGGCATTTCCCTGGTGAAGTCAGAAAGCCCAGATGAAGCCAACTCGGGCGTGATTGGAAAGCAAATCTCAAGCCAGGTGAGTGTGGTGCATGCCCTAGAGGCGCAACAGCCAACATGATGATTCAAACAGCAGTACCCCTGGGTCCAGGACCTTGTGCCACGGTGACATGGGCAGTTGCCCTGAAGGCATGGACCCCATCCTAGGGGGACAGCTGAGTTTGAAGACCTGACTGCCCACTCTCTACCACCTGCCACTCCAAAGTCATCTATTGGTGACCACAAAGGGTGCCAGCAAGGAGATGACTGGATGGAGGCTGACACCTAGACCCACATCTGAGCCACACCAGGCAGCACCTCCTCTCATTCCTGCGTTCTGCTCACGAACCCGCCTGGTGACCAGACTTATCTGCCAGTGTTTGCAAGGGCAGAAGCCCGCGGGGCTCCCACCAGTCCTATGCCCTCATGGAGGCTGAGCCCAAGACAGAGAGGAGGCCAGGGACAAAAGCTTGCTTCAGGATGAAGATGGGGAACCTCCTCCAACTGGGGCAGCTCCAGGGCTGAACTAGAGCAGTCCTGAGTCAGGAGGCTGCAGGCCACAGCTGAGCATCTAGCCAGACAAGGCCTCCAACCTCAAGTGCTCTGGGCCTGCCTGAGTGCTGAGGCCTGTGCCTGGGCTGGGCCTTGCAAGTCGCCAAAGCAAGGGATCCTACCAAAGCAGGTCACGTCACCTGTTCCTGGCTGACCAGCACCACCTCCATCCTCAGGAGGCCCTCTGCCCTCAGCGCCACCTCTGCCTTTCACAGGAAGGAGACCAGGAGGGCCTTGCTTCTCTCAGGTTCTGCTGTTGAGGTTTCTGTCCCAGTCAAGTCCCTACTTCCCTGACACAAAGGCTGATGTTAATGGTTCATGAGCCAAACAAGGCTTGGAATATACTTTACTTAAGAGGGAATGACAGCATACTTTCTGTGGGAGTAGAATTTTAAACACAAGTCCACACAAATGCTAGGATTTAGGTAGACCCTGTGTCGCCTGCATTTCAAGTACAGCATTTCCTTCTGGAACGGATTGGCCGACTGCACGATGTGTAGGCATTTCAAGGCACCAGAGAACACAGATTAAGACGACAAACCTTCCTAAAACAGAACAGACGGGCTAACATTCTTCGGAACAGAATCATTTCACATTCAGCCTAAAGTTTTCTATGCAAAGAACATTTAACAAACTGAGTCCTAGAGGAAAATTTATGCAGAGCTTAAAAAGCAAGTGAGTGAGAATGAGTAAATAAAATCAGGTGTCAGCATTTCACTCACCCTCCCAGGCGGCTGGGCTTTCTGAACTGAAGCAAGGCCTCACTGCTGAGGGTTGAGGCCCCATCCTGAGCCCTTCTGGAGACCTCTGACCCCAGGCCACTGCTCTACACATGGCACCATGAAAGACCCTCCCTCTGCACACGGCACCATGAAAGCCCTTGGCTCCAAGAGAACCAGCCAGAACACGCTCCCCTTTGAGAGAGGATGCCCCAGCTCAGGCCCAACCAAGGGCTGCTGTACATCTGAAAGGGGAGGCCAGAGCTCTTTTCCCTTTAGTTTACCTGTACTTCCAAGCCGGGGACGGGACTCTTGCCTCACTTCCTCTGGCCCCTGGAGCACCTGGAACCTGATGTCCAGCCAAGAGGTAGGACTGCACTTCCTGGTCCCCTGGTGGGTGGGTGGGATCATGTGATGAGTTCTGACCAATGAGCTGTGAGTGAACGTGATATCGGGTATTGCTGCGCTTAAGTACTTAAACAGTAGATGTGGAAACTTCCAGAGCTCTCTCCCTCTGCCACATTGACCTGCAGTGTTGGAGATGGTGGCTGCTCCGTCAGCCTCAGTCCAGGGTGAAGAGACACGAGCAGGGCCCTAGCTAACCCACATGTAATGTGGGCAAGAAGAAAACCTTAGATTATAACCACCGCGTGACCCATCCCATCCTGACCAACAGAGGACAGCTTCTGATTGGCTGTGTAATTAGTCAATTTACTTGATGCTGAAAACAAGCCTCATTATGGACAGCTCGCAGTTTCCCAAGAATGCAGCCAGATCTACCCTCCAATCCAATCCAACTCTTCCTGCTCTCAAGGATAATGAAGCAATAATGATGTTCCTTTGTCCTGAATCCAGGCCAGGCAGAAGACTCACTCCACACCCCCACAATGTGGCCTAAAAAAGTCCATTCCTACCTACCCAAGTTCCTCTAGCACCATGAAACATCAGGTGAGCTGAGTCTTAATCTTTTAATTTGTAGTGGAAACTCTTTCTGCTCAGAGAAGGGGTTGCTTTGGTGACACAGGTAGCACAGTAAATCCATAGACGTGGAGAAGTAAATCCACCAGAAACCTCTGCCAGGGGTCAGGGTATGGGTTGGTCACAGGGGCCAAGTGAGCCCTGCAGGGAAGGGGCAGGAGGCAGCACTGGGGGTCCTTTGAGGTGGGCTCAGATAGTGTCAGAGCCCAGAGGCCCGGCTTGGCGAGACACTGCCAGGTCTGACTGGCTGACAGTGTACCCAGGGCTGGCAGGGGCAGTGCTGGGCAGCAGCTGGTAAGCAGGGAGGCTGGGGGCACTGGGCGAGTCAGATGCAGCACCGTGGCTGCTCAGAGTATTGCACGGAAAGGGCCTAGGGTTTCTGGCAGCAGAGACTTTGCCTATTAGATGTGTATAGTTGAGGGTGGGGTGTCTCCTAGGGAGGGTGTGGAGATAGGAAGGTTGTGGGTATTGGGTGGAGCAAGCCATGCGCAAGGGAGAAACAGGTGTGGTGGTGGGACAGAAAGGGAACTGAGGGTGGATTCAGGGAGGTGGAGCCACTTAGGGAATCCTGCCTTGCCAGGGCCATGCCTTTGAGGACTGTAATGACTACCGGATCACTGACTGCAGACAAGGAGGCTTCCTCCAGGAGGGGCAGCTGGGGAACATGGGCCCGAGGGGAGGATCCCCTGCATTCACTTAGTTTGCCCCCAGTTAGGTTTTTTTTGTTTTGTTTTTTTGTTTTGTTTTTTGTTTTGGAGAGGGAGTCTTGCTCTGTCACCCAGGCTGGAGTGCAATGGTGCAATCTCTGCTCACTGCAACCTCTGCCTCCCAGGCTCAAGCGATTCTCCTGCCTCAGCCTCCCAAGTATCTGCGATTACAGGCATGTGTCAGCTAATTTTTTTTTTTTTTTTTTTGTATTTTTAGTAGAGATGAGGTTTCACCATGTTGGTTAGGCTGGTCTCGAATTCCTGACCTCAGGTGATCTACCTGTCTCAGCCTCCCAAAGTGCTGGGATTACAGGCTTGAGCCACTGCGCCCAGCCAGGTTTGTTTAACTTAAATGCTTAGCCTGTCCGGATAGTATCCCACCTACACCGTGCAGAGCAAGCTGGCTCAAGTCATCCCTTCTGCTCAGAGCATGCCGGCTGCATCTGTATCCTGCACTCCAGAAGGGCTGGATATGTCCCTGCACCATGGGACTGCTCCTTCTGAGGGCCCTTGGAGGATCCCTCAGAGCCCCTCCCCTGCCCGCTCCTTAGGGGCTGGACTTTCTCTTGCCTCTTCCCTCCCTTCTTGGCTGATCCCTTGTGGGTCACCTCTTTCCAGGGGACAGCCAGCCCAGGTATCTCCTGATCTCTGTCCACATGTATTTGATTGACAACTCTACATCTTCCTCTAGAAGTTTATTACTCCTCCTCCCCCCACTTCCCCACATACAGTTCTGTCTCCCAAGTAGTTCTGGGCCCTGGATCTCCCCCATACCCTGTCTCCTCTTCCCAGCTTACAACTCTGCCCTCTAGTCCCCTGGATCCATTCCCACAGCCCTATCCCAGTTCAGGCCTCGCCCTCTTCAACCTAGACACTGAAACAGATTCCACCTGATCTCCCTGGTCTGGCCCACCCGGCAGCTGGTGGGGTCTTTCTAAACTACACGTCATACCACACTGCTCACCTGTGGCCCTTCAGTAGTGCCTGCTGACTCCAGGAGGTTGCCCAGGCACCTAGGCAGGGAAGGGCAGGTGGCCTGATTGCTCTGTTTCCTCTTGCTCCTGGAGCTCCAGGGGCCCTGACACGAGCAATCCCCAACTCTGCCCTTCCAGGCCTCCACACTTCTGTCGGGGCTGTTCCCTGACAGCTGTCATCTGTGTGAAGGAATGTGGACTCAGCCGAGGAGCTCAGGGTTCAAGATTCACAGAGATGATCCCTTTGTCAAAACTCAGCCAGCCATCCCATGGCCCCTGGGATGACTAGAGGACCTTAGGCTGAGGTCAAACAGGCCCTTTCTGTCTTGATAGCTGAGTGTTTCTGAGAATGTATTGCTCAAGCTTGCAGTCTGCATACTAGAGAGGTAGGTAACCAGCCCCTGATAGATCTGACACCTTCAGATCTATCAAGCTAGAAACAGAACCGAGAGACAGGAGGCTCAAGCTATGTCAGCAAATTCCATCCTTCAAAGCAGAAGGAGGGACGGCCTTGTGTGTGTGGCTCTGTGGGTTGTCTCTACAGGACCAGGGACCCTGCCCATGTGGAGCCCTGGGGTTGGGGGGTAAGGTGCTTGTCCACCCATCCCAACTTCCAGTCCCAGCAAATGAGGGTTCTGTTTTCTAACTCTGAGGCCACATGAGGAGAACAAAGCTTGTGCCCCCCACTCCCCCCGCAAGCACTCAGTATTTTATTCCACCACCTGACCCTAGCTGTGTGTAGAGTAGGCAGATAATAGGAACCCCTGCCAACTGAGAACAAGCGGCAGCCCTGCCCCCTGCTGACCTGGAGCTGCAGCCAGTGTGGGCTCATCTGAGGCCACCTGCGGCCTGCTTGGGACCTCAAACTCATTCCCTCCCTGCCTTCCTTTCTCTCTCCCTGCTGTAGCGGGGACACAGCTATGAACCAGTCCATGGCAAAAAGACAAGAGGGAGATTAGACATGAGCATCAGAAAGGCAGGAGTAACGGAGCCGCCTCTTGGGGACATTGGAGAAGGCGCTGCCCAGCACATACCTCAGAGAATATGTTTTTCACACTGGGGGTTCAGCTACACTGCACAACTACCCCACATAACTACTCCAAATGGGTACAGCTGGCCCCACTTACAGATGAAATGGAGACTCAGAGAGGTAAATGGCAGTCCCTGAGAGGTGCAGCCAAGTCACCTGACTCCAATTTCCTTTTTCTCCCTACTTTTCTTGCCAAGACTGAATATAAGAGATATGTAAACATACCCAGAAACATGTAAATGAGCAGCATCAAGCACCACCCTTACTTCCAGGACAAGTTCTGGGGGAAGAGTAACATTCCCTACACTGTCTTTGTCCTTCCCCCTCAATTCCCACAAAACAAGACCTTTGCCTCTTTTGTCAGTCCCCTGAAGGTTACATTTGTCACCTACCCCCACTGAGCCATTGGTGAAAACTCCAATGATCTTCCTCCCTCCCTGTGAGCTGCTGGTGTCATCTGTTTCCGCTTTTTTTCTTCCATCCAGTCACCACCACCTTGGATCCCCAAATCTCCCTGCCCCCAGCCTGGTGACCACCCTGGCAACCCTGAAAACACTTAATTTGTCAATATTTGGGAAAGCGTGGGTTCTTAACAGTGGTCTTGTTTTGACTCCCAGTCTGAGGTTCCTGACTGTCAGGGGTCACTAGTTTCTGCTTTTATTCCTGAGAATGGTCCAGTAGTCTGAATTACTTCTTTGGGATGGATTCAGGAGTAGAATTACTCAGTAAATTTTAAAGCTTCTGATACATATTGCCAAACTGCTTTCTACCAAGGTTCTGTCAATTTACTGATTGTTTGAGAATATGTGTTTCACAACATCCTTACCAACTCTGGGTTTTAACATTAAAAAAATGTGATTTTGGCCGGGCACAGTGGCTCATGCCTGTAATCCTAGCACATTGGGAGGCCAAGGTGGGCAGACTGCTTGAGCCCAGGAGTTGGAGACCAGCTAAGGCAACATGGCGACACCCAGTCTCTGCAAAAAACGCAAAAATTAGCCAGGTGTGGTGGCATGTACTTGTTGTTCCAGCTAATCAGGAGGCTAAGGTGAGAGGAACACTTGAGCCTAGGAAGTAGAGGTTGCAGTGAGCTGAGATCGCACCACTGCACTCCAGCTCCAGAGACAGTGAGACAGGTCTCAAAAAAAAAAAAAAAGTTTTTGATGGTTTAGTGGGCAGTGGTATCCGGTTACATTTTTCAGAATGCTTAATTTGTATTCCTTTTATGAAGTGCTGCTTCAAATCCTTTTCCCATATATTGAAGGAGTTAGTATTTTCTCCATAGATTGGGTACACTCCACTTGAGTCAGGTTCGGGATGGGACCCAGACGGTCAGCTCCAAATCACTTACCCCAGAGTGGTGGTTTTCAAACATTTTAAAAAGCAGGAGAGCCTTTTCTTTTTTCTTTTTTTTTTTTTTGAGACGGAGTCTCGCTCTGTCACCCAGGCTGGAGTGCAGTAGCCGGATCTCAGCTCACTGCAAGCTCCGCCTCCTGGGTTTACGCCATTCTCCTGCCTCAGCCTCCCGAGTAGCTGGGACTACAGGTGCCCGCCACCCCGCCCGGCTAGTTTTTTTTTTGTATATTTTTAGTAGAGACGGGGTTTCACCGGGTTAGCCAGGATGGTCTCGATCTCCTGACCTTGTGATCCGCCCGTCTCGGCCTCCCAAAGTGCTGGGATTACAGGCTTGAGCCACGGAGAGCCTTTTCTTAATCTCACACAGCATCTCTTTATAAAAACACTAACAAGTAGCCCGTGAGGAAAGGCTTGGAGCCCTCCCTTGCCCACCCCCACCCCACCCCTCTGGTTCCAGAAGCCTTGGTTTTACCTGAGGAGGGGCCACTGGGACCTCGTTGTCCTTCTCTCTGAAGAAAAGCTGTCACCGCAGACCTGAAAGGAGATGAGCAGTTCACAGGGGTGCCCGGAACAATCTCCAGAGCTCCCCTAACAGCCACCAAGCAGCCCAGAACAGGTGAGCCAGGTACAAAGACCAAGGGGCCCCACCTGCGCCCAGAGGCACTGCCACACCCTCCACGTCGCCAGGGCGCGGGTGTGTGCCCGGCAGTTCCAGTGGACGAAGTGCAGCCCCAGTGGGTGGGGCCTGAGGTTTGTGTGACGGATTTTCAGGGAGGACGGTTGCCAAGAGGAGAGAACTCTGAGGGTGGGATGGATGAGCCCTCCACGTGGACACCGGGACCCAGGCCAGGCCCAGGGGTTGCAGGGGTGAAGGTGGAGGGTGGGGAAGAGGTAAATTCAAAAGCTCCAGCCGCAGGGCCCAGGTTTAATCTAATAGGAGAACCAGAACAATCAGAGCTTTGGGAGCTTTGTGCAATCTCTGTTTCCCTAAGATACTGAGGGTAGGGGACAGCTGAACCCAGGCCAGGGAAGAGGGACAGTGGCCACTGGGATGGGGTGGATTAGGGGAGGAAGAGCAACACTGAGAGGAACCAGAGGGATTTGGTGGCAGATAAGGGGGAGCAGATCAGTGGAAGGGAGGCTCAGCGGGACACTTGGTGAACCCAGAGGGGTCTTTGAAGGGGACAGCTAGGAGGGAATTCATGTGACCCTAGAGCTTTGGACATAATGTCACTGGCTCCCTGCACCCCTTGCTGACTGAGGTGAAGGATCCTGGCACTATGCTCTAGGGACGCTGCCCTCCACACTTGGGCCCCAGTCCCAGTTCGTAGTCCCCGCCCTTACCCGCTAGTCCCGCCCCTGATCCCTGGCCCCAGGCAGCTCCCTGAGCCCTGGCCCAGTTCTAGGCCTCATTCCTACTAACCTGCCGAATCCTTGGCTCCAGGGCCTGCCGCTTCTCAGGCCCAGTCTCTACTTTCAAGTTCAGCACCCCCGGCCCAACGCCTAGTGCAGCCAGGGCTGTCCTTGTGTGCTCCACCTTCTTAAGCCAGTCCCATGGCCCGGCCCAAAGCCCTCTTACCACCCCTCCATCCAGAGTAGGGTGACCCATTACTCTTCACACCCCATCCCTTATGTATACTTATTTTGCAAATCACCCAAACTGAGTGTTTCAGAAGAATCTGAAAGCCGAGGCCCCGTCCATTCTCTGTCCCCTAGCCGAAGATGTTGCAGCAGTGCTGGCAGGAGCGTCTCCTCCACGGCAAACAGTTGGCTCCCTTCTGACTAGGAATTTGCGCAGAAAAGCCTCTGGCTCCAATGAGACCCGGTTCTGGTCTAGGCCATTGGTCTTGGGCAAGTCGTTTAACCACTGAGCCCCAGAGGCTCCCTCCTCTGTAACATTAGGGGCCACTACAAGATCTTGGATGGCCATGGCCAGGACCAAATGAGCACCGGCATTTGGTGCCAGATCAGAGTGGGAAGAAGGAAGCCAGAGCCCCCCAGGTCTACGCTCTGCATGTGGTGACCTGGCTTCCCCAGGAGATCTTATGTTCATGTGGACACCCTGGCTTTTGCCTTCAGAGCCAAGTACCTGGCAGGATCCCTCCCCACCCATAGCCTGGGGAGTCCAGCCTGCTGGGAAGCGGAGGCTGACCTGCTGTCCCAGTCTGTCCTCTGTCCCTGGGACTCCTGCCTCTTTACTCACAGTTGGCTGACAACCTGCATGCACCTCTGTCCTTCACCCTCTTGCTGGACTGACCTGACCCAGGTCACAGGCTTGCAAGCATCTGGCATTAGACATAAAGGAGGCAGGCCACTCCTAGCCATTTGGGCCTGTGTGACTCCCAGCCCCCACTGCCCTCTCTCTAAGTGGGGAGGAGCTCACCTCTCATCCCTGAGTGAGAAGTTTGTCAAGCAGGATCTTTGGCCTCCGACATTTCCCAAACTGTCCCCCACCAGCTGCACAGCCCCTCCCCACTCTCCACCCCACCTCCCATGCCCTACCAACTCTTCTGAAAACTCCCTGAATGTTTTTTTCAAAATAGAATTAAATAACAAGAACTGACTATTTAGGGAGGGGTTCCTGAGGGGAAATGGAATCTCGACAACCTTGAAATTATAGGCCCTTCTCTTTTCTCAAAGAAAAGAGAAACACGTCAGATCATTGATATTCTGAGCCAGGCCTTGTTTTGAAATATGCTCTCCCCCTATCCTTTCACGAACCACGGACTTTTTCCCTCTTTGAAAATAAGATCACATCAAGGTAGGGATTAGAAATGGGAAAAATTCAATCAGAGCCTCCCTCAGCCAGCTACCCATCTCAATATACTCCCAGGTAAGCAGAATCAGCTCCTGCTCCAAACCTGCTCAGCATCATCATTCAAAACGCACCGGTAGGAAATGGTGAAACAGAAGAACCTCTCACCCCGGCTGAGCAGGGCCTGCAGTGCTGCTCTCCTGGCTCCGGCAGCTGGCTTGTGCCTGGGCCGAGTCAGGCCTCTGGTTTAAATAGGCAGTGGGAGCAGAGCAGGGAGGGCCTAGAGGGTGGGTGTGGAAAGTGGGCCGTTTACCTAGCACAGCAAGGCAGTGTCTGGAGCCAGCAGTGGTCCCAAGCACGCGCCTGCCTGCCTGCCTGTCCACCAGGAGGCCTCAAGCCCACAGGCCCCAAGACCGCAGACCAGCACCTGGGGTGACCCCTGATGGATGTGCAGCTCCAAGGGAGATGTCCCTAGATGCACTGAGCTTGGTCAGGTTCCTGGATACTTCCACCTCTCCTCTGTAGCAGAACCGGCTGTGGAGATGGATGGACCTGTTCCCCAGGGCCTCTCTCCAAGCCTCAGTTTCTGCCTTCTTAAAATGAGGATAACACTGACTTTACAGGTCCAGAAATAATGTTTGCAAAGCGCCTGGCACCTAGGAGGTTGATTTATTTACCCACATGGTGATACTGGGGCCAGGTACCTTTGATGAGGCTGGAGCCTAGAGGTTTAGTAATGTACCCAAAGTCACACAGCCTTCCATCTGACTGTCAGTGTCAGACCTCATGCAGACCTGGGGCCTCCCAGCCTCATGCTACAGTTGAAGTTTGGGGTGAGTGAGGGTGAAGAGCAGCTGCTCACCTTGGGGAAAAATCTTGATTGAACCCTAGTGAAGGGGTTACCTTTAAGCCCCCAGTGTTATGGGAAGAGGGTCCTGATCCAGACCTCAAGAAAGGGCTCTGGGACCTGGCACAGGAAAGAGTTCAGGGTGAGTCCACACAGTAAAGTGAAAGCAAGTTCATTAGAGAAGAAACAAAAGAATGGCTGCTTCACAGAGCAGCCCTGAGGGTGCTGGTTGGCTATTTTTGTGGTTATTTCTTGATAGTGTGTTAAACGAGGGGTGGATTATTTATGACTCTTCCAGGAAAGGGGTGGGCAGCTCCTGAAACTGAGGGTTCCTCTCCTTTTTATTTATTTATTTTTTTTTTGAGACGGAGTCTCGCTGTGTCACCCAGGCTGGAGTGCAGTGGCTGGATCTCAGCTCACTGCAAGCTCCGCCTCCCGGGTTTTACGCCATTCTCCTGCCTCAGCCTCTGAGTAGCTGGGACTACAGGCGCCCGCCACCACGCCCGGCTAGTTTTTTGTATTTTTAGTAGAGACGGGGTTTCACCATGTTAGCCAGGATGGTCTCGATCTCCTGACCTCGTGATCCACCCGCCTCGGCCTCCCAAAGTGCTGGGATTACAGGCTTGAGCCACCGCGCCCGGCCCCTCTCCTTTTTAGACCATATAAAACCAAGTATGACTTCTGGAACATTGCCCTGGCATTTGTAAACTGTCATGGCGCTGGTGGGAGTCTCTTTTGCCATACTAATGCACTAGAATTAGCATATAATGAGCAGTGAGGACAACCAGAGGTGGTTTGGGTCACAATCTTGCTTTTGGCAGGTTTTGGCTAGCTTCTTTACTGCATCCTGTTTTATCAGCAGAGTCTTTGTGACCTGTATCTTGTGCTGACCTATCTCATCCGGTGACTAAGAATGCCTAACCTAGGCTGGATGTGGTGGCTGACACTGTAATCACAGCACTTTGGAGGCTTAGGCAGACAGATCTCTTGAGCTCAGGAGTTTGAGACCAGCCCGGGCAACACGGTGCAACTCTGTTTCTAAAAAATATACAAAAACTAGCTGAGTGTGGTGGTGTGTGCCCGTAGTCCCAGCTACTTGCACTGCTGAAGTGGGAAGATCGCTGGAGCCCAGGAGTTCGAGGCTGCAGTGAGCTGTGATGGCGCCAGCGCACTCCAGCATGGGTGACAAAGTGAGACCCTGTCTCAAAATAAACAAAGAATAAGAATTCCTAACCTTCTGGGAATGCAGCCCAGTACGTCTCAGCCTCATTTTACCCAGCACCTATTCAAGATGGAGTTGCCCTGGTTCAAACACCTCTGACGCCAACACCAAGGCAAGGGGGGTGGCATGGTTGAACAGGTATGGTCAGGCATCCTGTCTACATTTGGGTGAGACCCTGGGGGAGAGGTGTAGAAGTATCCCAGAGTAGCTGCTAGGGATGGTTGGTGAGAGGAGCTGCCCTTCAAACCTCCTAGGTCTCCGAGTAACACTCTAGGGTGGGGAGTGTCTCACCGGGTTTGTTCAACTTGATCTTCCAGTGAGTGGGACAGTGCCCCCACCTCAGTGAACAAAGATTAGGACATAAGCTAATGGGGAATTAACACAAAGCAGTAGTTTGTCATTTTATGCTTGAAAAAGGTCTGCCTTTAACGGTGCAAATAAATCTGCTAGTAAATAATTGAAGTCACATGAGGGAGCTGTCTTTAACAGGAGAAGTACACATTTTCATTTTGATTAACAAAATGTTAACCCCTCATTTCCCTCAAAGAAGCAGCAAAACAGAGGGCCTGGATCTCTGTTAGTTGGACTCAGTAGGGAGATCAACTTGCCTATAAATACTGAAGAAGATGAAGTTGAAGTTATGATTACATATGAAGCCCATTCATCTGCCAGTCATTAATTGTTATGTATATTGTGGACCTGACACCCTTTCAGAAGTTTGGATTACAAAGGTGAGAGACACACTTGGAAAGACTGTGCACTTCAGAGACCCATCTAGGTTCAAACCTGACCCTGGGCAACACTGGGCCTTCGCTTAGTCTCTGTGAGCCTTGGGTTTCTACTACTTTGCAAGGCTGTTGGGAGAATTAGATGAGATGATATTGGTGACGACTCTTTGTAAGCATTCAGTGATCAGTTATCCATTTGGAAAGATAATTCTGCAGGGAGCATGGGGTAGGCAGGAGGGGAGACAAGCAGGAAGGCCAGTGCAGTAGGCAAAGCAGGGAGATGGAAGGGCCAAGGCAGTGGGAAGAGAGAAGGGTCACATATCTGGGGGACATCTAAGAGGATAGAATGGTGTTATGGACTGAATGTTTGTGTCCCCAACAAATTTATATGTTGAAGCCCTAAACCCACTGCATGGCTGCATTTGCAGATGGAGGCTTTAAGGAAGTATAGATGGTCTCTGACTTACGATGGTGTGACTTAAGAATTTTCTACTTTTCCTTTTTTCTTTTTTGAGACAGAGTCTCACTCTGTTACCCATACTGGAGTGCAGTGGTGCCATCTTGGCTCACTGCAACCTCCACCTCCCAGATTCAAGTGATTCTCGTGCCTTAGCCTTCCAAGTAGCTGGGATTACAGGTGCCCACCACCACATCCAGCTAGTTTTTGTATTTTTAGTAGAGACAGGGTTTCACCATGTGGTCCAGGCTGGACTCAAACTTCTGACCTCAGGTGATCTGCCCACCTTGGCCTTCCAGAGTGCTGGGATTACAAGCATAAGCCACTGTGCCTGGCCAAGATATTTCAACTTTTCAATGGTGCAAAAGTAAGAGACATTCCATAGAAATTGTACTTTGAATTTTGACCTTTTCTTTTTATTATTTTAATTTTTTATTATAAAATGTTAGTTATTATTATAAAATAGACTTTGTTGGATGATTTTGCCCAACCGTAAGCTAATGTGAGTGTTTTGAACATGTTTAATATAGGCTAGGTTAAGCTATAATGTTTTCTAGTTTAGGTGTATTAAATGTATTTTCAAGGAACTGTATTTTCAACAAAAGATGGGTATATAGGGATGTAACCCCATGATAAGTTGAGGAGTATTTGTAATTAAGTTTAAAAGTGGTCATAAGGATGGGCCCCTGATCTGATAAGATTAGTGTTCTTATAAGAAGAGATGCCAGGCCAGGTGTGGTGGCTCACACCTGTAATCCTAGCACTTTGGGAGGCCAAGGTAGGAGGATCACTTGAGGCCAAGAGTTAGAGACCAGCCTGGCCAACATACGAAACCCTGTCTCTACTAAAAAGACAAAAATTAGCTGGGTATGGTGGTGTGCGCCTGTAGTCCCAGTTACTTGGGAGGCTGAGGCACACTTGAACACGGGAGGCAGAGGTTGCAGTGAGCTCAGATTGTGTGACAGAATGAGACACTGTCTGGAAAAAAAAAAAAAAAAAGAGAGATGCCAAAGTGCTCACATGAACCAAGGAAAAGCCATATGTGGACTTAGTGAGAAGGCGGCTGTCTACAAGCCCAGAAGAGAGCCCTTACCAGAAACTGAATCAACCAGAACATTGAACTCAGATTTCTAGCCTCTAACCTGTAAGAAACTAAATTTCAGTTGTTTAACCCACCCAGTCTGTGATATTTTGTTGTGGTAACCCAAGCAGACTTATACAAATGGATGGGGACCAAGGGGTACCTGGGTAACATGAAAATGGACCAGGAGGCTGGGCATGGTGGCTCATGCTTATAATCCCAGAACTTTGGGAGGCCGAGGCAGGCAGATCACTTGAGGTCAGGAGTTCAAGACCACCGTGGCCAACATGGTAAAACCCCATCTCTAGTAAAAATATAGAAATTAGCTGGGTGTGGTGGTATGACCCTGTAGTCCCAGCTATTCGGGAGGCAAAGCCAGGGGAATTGCTTGAACCCAGGAGGTCAAGGTTGCAGTGAGCTGAGATGGCAGCACTGCACTCCAGCCTGGGCGATGGAGCGTGAGACTGTGTCTCAAATAAACAAAAAAAAACAAAAACAAAAAAAACAAAAAGGAAAATGAACCAGGAATTTATTCAGAGGTCTCCTGGTTCAGGTAACTGTATGGCTAGTGAAGTTGTTTGCTGGCAGTGGGGGTGGGTGAATGAGTGAAGGCAGAGTTTGTGGTGTTGAATGACATTTGCATAGACATATCCAGACAGAAGTGGGATATTCAGACCCAGAACTCAGAGTTGAGGTCCAGATTGGAGCAGGTTTGAGAATTATTCGTGTGTAGGTGGACTCTTGGGAGTGACTACATTTTGTCAGATCACTTACTCTTTCTTTCTTCTTCAATTGGTCCATTCTAATTCTAATTTCTTGTTATGTAAGATAGCTTTTGTCTTTTATATTTTTGTAAAAATCAGATATTCTCCTTTGCTTTAAAAAAGTACAGTTGTGCACAACTTTCCCCAATTTTTACATGACTTTGTTTTCCCCTACTTGTAGAGAACAAGTCTTGTTTAGGAGCATAACTGATGTGGTTAGAATCTACTTGTGCAGTTAGAATTGCACATTTTTTTGAGGCTCATTTTGTCTTCAATACTTGTGATGTCAGTTCTCCTGTCATTCTTACACAATATCAGAAGAACATATCTCCTTTCACTTCAGCTTATTGGATAATTTATAATGCAAAATTTAAACTAGCAAATGCTTATTTCTTTCCCTCAGAGTTGAACTTGAAAGGCACAGTGTGTTTTCTTTAGTTCTAGGCTGAGCTGTTTTTTCATTTCTGGAAACTTATATTATTTCTTTCCTGATGTCTCCTTTATGTGTTCCTCATCCATTCATCTCTCTTTTCTAGGACTACTTTAGGGCTGTGATACAATTTTTCCATTTTCCAAATCAGTTATTTGCTCCTCTGTTTTCTTTGTCTACATTTTAGGTTTCATGTCTTACCTTATCCTCAACATAACTAATTTCTTTGTTCTATTTGTTTCTGTTAATGCCAATTACTACTTCCAGGTGTTTTCCAATTCTTTTATCATTTTCACCATGGAATTAAGGCTATTGTTTTTTCTGATCTGTTTCTGTTAGTATTTTGTTGTTGTTGTCATTTATTTCTTTCAAAGTAGTTATAATCCAGTTCATCTCCTTTGTTCCTTCAGATTCCATCATTTAAAAAACAAATTAATTGACATTTATTGGGTGCCTACTGCATGCAGACACTGCTGCTCATCATTTAGCACTTGTAACTGTCTGCTTTGCTTCTTAGTACAGCAGGATTCAGAATTCTTCAGTCACAGCTGCTTTGGGCAGGTTCTGATTAATTAATTCATTTATTTTCTCTTGTTCCCCAAAAGATTTAAGATAACTTAAACTGTATCCTATGCACAGTATGAGACTTTGTTTGTTTGTTTGTTTGTTTAAATAGGGAATTAGAGCTAAGGGAAAACAGAAAAAACAAGAGGCAATCAGGCAGAGCTAGAGATACAGAGAGAGTGAGTGAGGTGAAGTCTCATTCCAATGGTGGCCTCAGGTGGGCACAGAGATGTGTTTTATGACTGAGGCTTGTCCTATTGATTTTTGTTGGTGGTGTTGAATGACCCTTTGTTTTAAATTCTTGCTTGAATGGCTGCAGTGCAGAAGAGGCCCCCATGGCATCACTCCCTTGGCTAGCCCCCCCTGGGGTGGGAAATGCTTATATATATCTTTCCCAAGGGGGACGGAATTGAAAAGAAAAGGAAAAAAAAAAAAAAAAAAAGAGGCAGGATTATACGTCATATGTGGGCTGGGGGCACATAAACAGTGTAACAGTGACCCCTAACCTCATGGTTCACCTTCCAAAACTCAGTATTGATTGAGCTACTCATTAGCTGTGTATTTCCTGTGCTCAGAATCAGAGATTTTCCTTGTGTTGGGTGGCAACTGTAATCTGGTCGAGAGGAAGGCTTTTCAGGGGCTCTCTGTTCCCACAGAACTCGAGAGTGGCCTCATTTCACACTTCTTGGGAACTAGTTTTTCGAGTGACAGATTGATTGGTGTATGGGTGGTTACCAAAAAAGATTCTATTTTATTAGCTGTTTGTCTTGCAAAGTTAAATAGTTTTTTAAACTTTATCAAAATGTCATCATCTCCAGGGTTTAAAGTGTGCCCTCTGGCTTTGAGGGAAGATCTCAGTCCCATAGGTGAGTCCCATAGCCGTCATGTCCCAGTTTACCTCAAGTCATTGAGCAATGAGCCTGAGATGGGGCAGGTGAGCTCAGGCCTGTGGCTGCCCTAGTCTGGGCCCACTTAGGGGGTGACCCTGAGTGGCAGCTAGCTGAGCACCAAGGTGACAGACAGCTCTAAATTTCATCCCAGTGTCTAAACTGTCTTAAAAAAATACATCAAGGGAAAAGTAAAATCTAGACATTCCTATATATGAGAGACTATGTATATAGGTAATGTTGCTTTTCTGTGGAGAAGGAAATAGAAAACATTTCACTAACTCTTTTTTTTTAATTAAAAATGAGGAATATATCAAACAATGAAAAAGACTTTGGTTTCCTATTGTGGCAGTTAAAGAAGAGAGACAAACAGACTGAAAGTGGTTGAGGGAAGGCAGGGAGCAGAGTCCTGTCTCATGGGTGCCTCAGCTCAGTGTGCCTAGCCTGGGCAGCCCAGCCCTGCCCTTCCAGCCTCAGCGGGTGCAGCTCCTAGTTGTCTACTCTGTCCTTGGCCCCTCCCTCAGCCCCAAGTGTCCTGTCCAGAGTCAAGGCCAATTACTCCTAGTTCCTGAGTCCATTTCTAGTCCCTACTCCCAACCTTTCCCTGGCTGTCATCTCCACCAGGGCCTCCTCCTGTCTTGCCTGCATTGAGCCCCTTCCCTCCCAATCGGGCTGAAGTCCGTGATCCCTACCACCAGCAGCTCTGAGCTCATTCTGCCCTTGTCGAGCATCTCCAGATCTCCCTCTAACCCCAGGATCAATCCTTCTACCCGGCCTGGCTTGAGGGCCCCCAGTGACCAGGCCCCACCCTCCCCAGCCTCATTTGTGCCCCTCCCTTTCTCCTACTGATTTGATCTGACGGCCCTGACCTCTAGCGTTCACTGTTCCTGGAACATACCATGCTCTTTCACGCCTCCATGCCTTTGCACATGCTGTACCCTGTGTCTGGAACACCCTGGTGGTCCAGCTCCTCCAAGGCTCAGCTTTAAAGCTTCCAACCCCCTCCCCTCAGTCTCACACCCCAGGGCTTTGTACTCCAGGCAGCCTAGAGCCCCCTCAGCTCCAAGCACAGGGCCCAGTCCCTGATAGAAGCCTTCCGGGAACCTTGGTGGAATCAATAAAGTGATTTCTAGCCAGGCGGGCATGTCCATCACCAGAAGCTTCGATTCCCTTTGTACACACCAGGGGGCACAGCAGGAGCTGTGAGAACTACTCCCAATTGTTTGAATTAGTGCCTCAATGAGGCTACTTTCTCATAAAACAAAAGAAAACAAAACGAAAATGCAACATGGAGACTTGAAATCTAAAAACTGTGTGAACTCATGTGTATGTCGTGAGTGCCTATAGCTTACTGGAATCATCATCTTCATCAATATGATTATATCAAAAATGTTTTGGGGCACCCACTGTGTGCCAGGCACTGTGTTCAGAGCATTCCATGCACAATGTCTTGTTTCACCCCCTAAGCAGCCTGGGGAGGGTAGGTCTTATCGATCCCGTACTCAGAGATGAAAACAGGCTCGGAGGGGCATAAGTGACTTGCTCAGTCACACAGCTAGAGGGTGGCACAGATTCTGTGAGCAAGACTTATCTATGGCCCCATCCTGGTTAGCATTTTGACCGATGGGGCTCTCTAATAGACAGGAGCACCCATAGGTAAGGGAGGAACACCCCAGGGGTTGGG
Source organism: Macaca mulatta (assembly GCF_049350105.2). Taxonomy (NCBI): domain Eukaryota; kingdom Metazoa; phylum Chordata; class Mammalia; order Primates; family Cercopithecidae; genus Macaca; species Macaca mulatta. Next base: position 63,989,738 of record NC_133425.1, read on the forward strand.
AAGTCTTGCTAGCCGCCGCCTTCCCCTCTTACCTGCCTCCTCCTCTGTCCCAGAGGGATTCAAGGTGGATGCTGCCACGATTTGTTCTTAACACTTGAGTGTGAATTCATCCATCAGCTGTTGTCCTGGACATCTGAATGGTCAGAAAACTGGCGGGGATTGGGAGGTACAAACCCAGCAGGAACCAGGTAGTGTTCTGCTCTGGGGCTGAGGGATGATGGGGAACACCCGGTCAAGCCCATTGTCTCTCCCTAGTGTCCTTCAGCCTCGTGCCCTCCATTTGTTCTCCATACAGAAGCCAGAGTGATCTTTCTAGGTACATATCTGGGCACCCTCCCAGCTGAGAACTCTTTCATGGCCCCCAGGATAAAATCCATGCCCCACGCCTGCCTCCTCTCCTGTCACACTTCTTGCCAAGCTTGTCCTCAGAGCTCTCCTCTTTCCTCCTTGGTCCCAGTCTCTCTCCAGCAGGGCCTTTCCCCAAACTGGAATTCCACGCCTCGTCTGGTTAGCTCCTCCTCATCTTCTTGCCTTTTGCGGGGGGGGGTCTCTTCAGGAAGCCTTCCCCCCTCCCCTGGTGGCAGTGCTTCGTCTTAGGGCCTCCTACAGTGAGCCCCCATTGCTCCTGGCACCACCCCAGAGGTGGCCTCTAGAGGGTCTGGGACCTGGGTCACATGTCAAACAGTCCTGGCCTCCTGCAGACAGGCAAGGCCAGGGGATGACAACCACAGGGAGGAATATGCCCCAAAGGCAGCCTTTCAGAGGGAGATGCAGAATCTAGTTCTGGGATGTTGGGGCTTCGTCAGGGAGGAAGGGAGTCCAAGAGGTGGGTGGGCGTCCGGAACGTGCTAGGGCTGTGACCACCTGGGCCCCTGCTGGAGCTGCAGCTGTGGATGTTGTTCTCAGGGAGAACAGGCGGAGGGGAAAAGAGGGTCAAGGACAGAAGCTTGGGGCTCATCCCATTTTTGGCTTGGTGAGGAAAGAAGAGCCAAAAAGAGCACTTGGGAGAAGAGGCAGATCACAGAAAAGGTGGTTAAAATATAGCACTGTTTTTATTTCGTTCTCAAATAATCTGACTTTTTTCTTTTTCACTTAGAATAGCTGGAAAAGGAGGGCCCTACGTGGCAGTCCCTGGGATGAGAAAACCATGTGTCAGAAAGCTGGTGCCGAATCCCTCGCGCTATTTTTACCCTCCTGACACTACCTCTTTGAGCCCCGAGGAGGATCCTGGCCTGAGGTGGCCGAGCTGGAGTCTTCCAGGCTGATGTGGCCAACCTTCACCTTGTTCTCCAGAAACCACCAAAAAGCTGGCTATTCACTTTTCTTGACCAGAAATAAATGCATCAGACAAGTGTTCTCAAGTAATCTTGAGGGATGTGAACACAAAATTATCCCATAAATTGCTTTTGTTTCCTTTCCTCAGTTCAAAGTTGGTTTTTGGTTGGCATTAGTTACATTAAAATTGGACAGTAATTCATGCTTTTAAAATAGAATCTCCATGTTCCCAAGTTTAGAAAGAAAAGCCACCTAGGAATGAGAAAAACGTGGACCTATGTGAAATGCCATTCCATTAGCCACAGAATGAATCTCTTATGGGCCTTGGTGGGAGCACCCATCAGGCGGGATTTGTGGCAGAGCACGCCGAAGCGGAGTGTGTCTGTGGTCACTTTTCATTCTGTTCCCCACTCCGGGTCAAGGAAGCCTTTGACATTGTGGCCAGGAGCTCTGGGGGCTCACTAACCTCTAATTACATTTCTTATTTAAAATAGTGATAAACAGTCTCTCTGTTGATTCAAACATTTAAAAACACTGAGCCTGTAGTTGTTGGCTCTGAACAAAGAGCAAATCCTCCCGGCCTCCTCAGGCCCGCCCAGCCTCTGCCTATACCTCTGGGTTCTCAGACTCTCATTCAAATGCTGAAGCCAGAAAATGTCCCTCTGGGTGGGCTTGAGGGGAGGTCACTTCAGGATTCAAAATCAAGACTGGCTAGGCTGTGCAGTGAGGCCCCATTTTCCCCACATGGGGACTTCTGGCTTCTCCTATTACCTGGCTCCTGTTCTGGGTTCAAGGTGAAGGTCAGGAGGTGAGAAGGAGGAGCCACCATCTTACCCCACTGCCCCATGATCTGGTGCCCCATAGCATGTCCACTCACCACTATCCTTCATTTATGAGTGTCAGCCCCTGGTCCCACAGGCCTTGGATGTAAAGAGAAAAACTCTGCTGTCCCCACGCCCCCAGTGCATCTGCTGCCTGGAATGGAGGGAAGTAGGAACCCCTTCTAGGGCTGTGGGGTCCCCTTTAAGAGCCAAGTGCCATCCATCCCATCTTGTAGACACCCACAAAGAAGGAGCCTTGAGGCCCAGGCTCCCTAGAGGCAGCTGATACAATGTAGGGGCGGGTGGGTGGGGAGGAAGGAAGAATGGTGGTCAGACCTCCCACTGGCCATTCTTCCTGGATGACTTAGAACCCAATCAGCTGCTGCTTGCCTAGACTGCCAGGTTGCCTTGTCCTCTTCATTTGGAAGACTGCACCAGTGGCCAGGTATGGACTTTGCTTTGTAGTGACCATGTCCAGAAAGGAGCCCCTTGTTATAAACACAGTACATCAGTGACATCCACGATAAACCCAAAGCCCTGCCTTGTCTCAGGGCTAAGGCCAAGTTGGCCTGGGCCCAACTTCTCTCCATAGCCTCATGCCTCCCCAGGCACCAATGTGGATGTCACCACACCTCTCCACTCTACGCCATAGCAGGGTAGCTACTATTGTAGTCACCATTTTACAGATGAGGAAACTGAGGCCTAGAGGGGTAAAGCATGCTACCAAGATCACAGTGGAGGAGCTGGGATTTGAACCCAGGTCTGTCTGACTCTAAAACCAGTGCTCTTCTCAATCCACCCTGCCACAGAACCTCCTAGTCCCACCTCCTGCCTCTGCCAAGTGGCCTCTAGAAGGAACCACCTCAAATACGTGTCAGGGGTGATGTGGTCCTGGGTAAGGGTCAAGGGCTTTGTGGAGGTGCTGGAAAGTCCAGCCCAGCTCTGCTAGGGTGTCCCCCTGACCTTGCCAGCATGACCCATTTGGTCTGTAATTTTAAACGATAATTATGGATTAGCCTGGTGACCATCAGGCCCTTCTGCTACATCCCAGGAAATGGACCTAACCCTGTTACAGGGCAAATCAGATATAATCAGCTCCTAATTCAATATGGTTGTTCTAAGTCACATTTATCAAGGGACAGAAGCTGGCCCATGGGTTAGACTACAGTAGTGGTTGGATTAGATTCACACAAGAATCCTCAACTTGCACTTTCTGACAGTTTTCTAAAAATTAAATGGAAGAGATGAACTTTTTTAGTACTATATGCTATAAGTACGCAGACTTGTATGTCCCACACACAGATGGGGGCATCTTTCAGACTGGCCATGAGTCCCTGCAGTCTTGATCTACCATGGTTGTGCCTCTCAAGCACCGACAAAGGTGCCTAGACACCTGGAACACTGCTCTGTTCAAAACCAAACCTGGGCAATCACCCAGTGTGCAGGGCTGGCCATACCAGCCCCGTCTGTGGCTGAGGAGTGTAACTGGGTTCAGGTACATGGCAACTTCTGGCCAGCTCTGAGTGAGAGAGGATTTCTCTTCTAAGTGGTGGTTTGTGGGATCACAGAGGCCAAATAATAATCAGATTATTGGATGCTTGTGATTGGATCTGTTAGTTTTGCACTGGATTGAACTTTTTTCTCCTGACTCCCACCCATCGCCTTCAGAGTACTGCCAGTGCCACCCTCTGTGAGGTGCTGGCCTCAGAACTCAGACAGTGAAACAGAAGTACAGAGTCTTGAATGAACGACCCAGGCCAGCATCAGTGAGTGTCAGAACTGGGACTTGAGCTCCGATTTGTCATGCTCCAAAGTCTGGGCATTTTTCACAGCATCCCTGGGTCTCACCCTTTTTCTGTCCCAGTCCACCTGACGGAAGAACGGGCTGAGGGGAGCGGCATGCCATATCCTGTTGCAGGGAGCACTTCAACATGTAGCTGACACATTTGGACCTGATGTCACTGGCAGTGGTGGTTTTCTGAGCCAATTTTTCAGGTTTTTGCTGCCCGGCTCAGTGGTGATATCCAGGAGGGAGTAGAAAATGCAATACTTGAGTTTGGGCAGTTGGGGCTGGAAGTGGAATTGGGGGTGATGGCGTATAGGAGGCAGCAGGGGCTGGGGGGTAAGTGGGATGTTATGGGGGGTGAGTTTGAAGACAGGGCCCTGTCTTTGGAGCATGCTTTAGAGTCAGGGTGGAGGTGGGACAGGGCATCTGTCCAAGAATCTCCCTGATCCTGGCCTCGCCTAAATGGTAATTGTCTGAGATCCCCACACCAGTAGCCTGGTGCCAGGAACTTCAGTCTTCTTATTGCAAGGGGAAGTTTCAGGGCAGTGTGCTGGCCAGGACAGGAGAATTTCATAGGTACAAGGCAGGCTGTCATACCAGTTTTCTGGAAGCCTTCTTTTTTTTTTTTTTTTTTTTTTTGAGACAGAGTCTCGCTCTGTCGCCCAGGCTGGAGTGCAGTGGCGGGATCTCGGCTCACTGCAAGCTCCGCCTCCTGGGTTCACACCATTCTCCTGCCTCAGCCTCCTGAGTAGCTGGGACTACAGGCACCCGCCACCACGCCCGGCTAGTTTTTTTTGTATTTTTAGTAGAGATGGGGTTTCACCGTGTTAGCCAGGATGGTCTCGATCTCCCGACCTCGTGAGCCACCAGCCTCGGCCTCCCAAGGTGCTGGGATTACAGGCGTGAGCCACCGCGCCTGGCCTGGAAGCCTTCTTAAAGCACCTAGGACCTTATAAATGCCTTCCTCTCAGATCTTTAGAATCCCAGCAAGGCCAACATGCCAAATGGCTAAGAGGACAGCAGCTTCCAGTTTATCCTCACTTGTCATGGCTTTGTGTTCAGCTCTCTTTCCTGTCTGCCAGCCTAGATGACCAATAGCGACCCCAGGCCCACACCAGCCAATTCTCTGAAAACTCAAAGAGGCGGTAGCCACAAAGAGGCAACAAGGTGCTACAGAATCCTACCCAGCCTTCCTTAGCAGGACCTCCCTGCAAGCGCTGACTCTCCTTCACCCACGCCACGGCTGGCTAGTGACCTTCCTCTGAGTCACGTCTCTCTCCCTTTTAGACCGTCATTTCCCTGACTCTTCCTACAATTAATAAGGTCTAATTCTTAGAATAAATCTCTGATTCCATTATACTTGTAGTATTCTGCCTCCCTGATTGAACCCTGAGTGATACAGCACCTCACCTCTGCAGGCCTCCATTTCTCTCCTCTATAAAATGGAGATGGTATGTGACATGTGACACACCACCCTAGGAAGGGGGCTGCAGCTGGGTGCTGAGGGCCAGGAGGCAGGGATTGATTCTGTGTGCATATTTGTCATAATCTGAGGACAAGCAATAAGCCAGAGTCATGACTCAACTCAGTGTGGCTTTTCATCTTGCACAAGCTGTAGCAGCCCCACAGAGCAGGGCCCACGTGAGGTCAGTGGGTACATTTATGCTGGTGGTGGAGGGCGTGGTGACTCCTTCCAGCGGTCTGTTCGGTAGTGATTGGCTATATAGCATGGGGAGTGCTATGCCTGAGTGTTCAAGGTGACGGCAGGTCAGTGCCTTTCCTGATTGGATGCTGGAATGCATTCAATAGTTAGGAATTCTTAGGAATGCAGCCTCCAACTGGAATGTCATTCCCCTGGAAAACCAGTGTATGCTGAGTTAGGAGACTTCCAGGAAGATGCTGAGAAGGGCTTGTTGGGCCTGAGATGTGCTCTGCTGACTTGCTGGAGGGGAGGCTTTGTTTCTATAATGATGATGAGCTAGTCTTGCCTCTGGAGTATGTAGAATGGATTTGTAGACACTGTGTCAGGGTGCAGCACAGAGTGTCATGCTCCCTCTGGCCCCAGGGCCTTTGTTCCTACAGCTCTGATTTTAGATGTGATGTGGCTTCCTCCTACACTTTGTTCAGGTCCCTGTTTCAAACATCACCCCCTTGGGATAGCTTTCTCTGACCATCCCGGACAAATAATGCCTCCTGTCACCCTCCCCTCTATTCCCTTCCCCGCTTCATTTTTCTTTCCAAAACATCACCACTTAACTCATTATGCATTTCTATGTTGTCTTTCTTCTTCCACTGAAACACGAGCTCCCTGAGGACAGGGATTCTGTCTGTTGTGTTCACTGTTGGATCTGTGACACCCAGAACAGTGCCAGGCTCAGAGTAGATGCCAATACAAATTTGTTACAGGTCAGAACTGACCTTTGCGTAAAGAGAAGTGAGCTGACCTGGCCTCACCTCTATTTCTGCCTTCATTCATGCCTGAAAACAACAAATACAGTTTTCCTAGTCCTGGAAAAAGGCTACTTCTTGACGTCAGGAAGGCTGGTTTGACCAATTCAGTACCAAACATGAGTTCTCTATATCCAGGGATTTTTATTCTTTTTTTGTAATCATTACTCTTGATCCCGGGATCTGTAACCATTTTAGAGGTGGATTTGATGTGATTAAATTCTTTCCTAGCCTAATCCTTTATGGAAAACAAAAGTTTTAAATGAAATGAATTAGAATGGATTTGCTGAGGTTTGATTGTTTGCACAATAATTTTACCCCAGCTCATTTAAAAACCAGGGCTGGGCCTCATGCCTTGAAGGATACCCTGACAAATATTCCATAATGAAGGGGAACAGCTCCCCACTCTTGTGTGACAGCACTTACTGAGTGCCTGTGACTAGAGGGGTGACCACACACACAGCAGTCAGAGGGGCCAGCTGTCAGAAGTCCCATGCAATTTCTTTTGCAGGAACACCAGGTCCCAGGGAGGCTGAGGTGCAGCTGGGATGCTGGGCAGGATGACAACCTGCCATTGTTTCTCTGTTTTCTTTTTTTCTTTTTTTTTTTTTTTGACAGGGTCTCATTCTCTGCAGTGGTACCATCATGGCTCACTGCAGCCTCTGCCTCTTGGGCTCAAGCAATCCTCCCACCTCAGCCTCCTGAGTAGCTGGGACTACTCTGTGCACACCATCACGCCCGGCTAACCTTTTTTTTTTTGAGACGGAGTTTCACTCTTGTTGCCCAGGCTGGAGTGCAATGGCACGATGTCAGCTCACCACAACCTCCACCTTCCGGGTTCAAGCGATTCTCCTGTCTCAGACTCCTGAGTAGCTGAGATTACAGGCATGCGCCACCATGCCCGGCTAATTTTGTATTTTAGTAGAGATGGGGTTTCTCCATGTTGGTCAGGCTAGTCTCGAACTCCCGACCTCAAGTGATCTGCCCACCTCAGCCTCCCAAAGTGCTGGGATTATAGGCGTGAGCCTCCACGCCCGGCCCGGCTAACCTTTGTATTTTTTGTAGGGACAGGGTTTCATCGCGTTGCCCGGCTGGTCTTGAACTCCTGGACTCAAGGGATTCTTGTTTGCCTTGGCCTCCCAGGCACCACACCCAGCTGCTCTGTTTTCTCCTGGAATCTCCATGGGCCTCAGCTTAGCAATTTTGAGAGTGGGTGTGCAGGGGGTGGGGCTTGAGGACGGGCTGGCAAGCAACCTTTAGAAGCAGGTCTGAAGGGACTTGTCAGGGTTTCACCAGGTAGGAAATAGGGGTTACCTGTGCCCCCAGCCCGCCTGCCATTGAGGTGCTAGACCGGAGAGGCTGTCATCTTTGTATAGATGCTGGGGGCATCAGGACAACCTGAAACACAGGCTGAAACACAGGAACACAGCATAGAAAAGAAGTCTTTCCATCCAAATTGGAAATGAAAAGCCCCTGGTGCTTGACAGATCCACTCCAGTGACTTGGAACACTGTGTGGGAGACTTGTCCTTGGCAGCAGCAGAAACGGGGCGGTTCTGAACTTTCTCTCTGTAACCCCAGGCACATGTGTACAGACTTGCCCGGCCCTGTGGGCCTAGCAGATGTAGGACCTGGCTCTTATCTGGGAATTTGGTAACTCGAGGAAAATGAACTTTTCCTCTTCTGCTGCTTTTGTTTTTAACTTTGGGGACTTGTCATTTGTGGCATCTGCCCTCTAGGACCTATAGCTTTTGGGACTGCTTGTAGACACCTATTCTACCAGCAGAGTTTCTTCCCCCAAGGCAGATGTTTTGATGAGGACTTGGGGTCACAGCCTCAGGACTCATGACTGCTCTGTATCTTCCATCCTGCTGGCCTGGACCACACGGTTCCGTTACTTTGCCAGCTTCCTTGGCAGGTTTCACTAAGAGATATGCACAGGCCGGACGTGGTGGCTCACACCTATAATCCCAGCAGTTTGGACCAGCCTGGGCAACATAGCAAAACCCCATCTCTACAAAATATTCAAAACTTAGCCCATGTGGTGGCACACACCTGTGGTCCCAGCTACTCAGGAGGCTGAGGTAGGAGGATTGCTTGAGCCCTAAGGGTTGAGGCTGCAGGAAGCCATGATAGTGCCCCTGCACTCCAGCCTGGGTGACAGAGCAAGACCCTGTCTCAAAAAAAAAAAAAGACAAAGAAAAGACAAAGAGAGAATAACTTTGGCTGGGAGGCCTTGTGTTCTGCCCCCATCATGGGCCTAACTACACTCATGAAAATGGTGACTTCTTGGTGTAAAAGTCTCAGTCTGAAAGTCCTTTTCCTCTTTCAGAAATGTAAGTTAACATAGCTTGGGCCCTGAAGAAATGCCCGCCTGGCCACAGGATGGCATGCCACAGTTACTGCCTCTTCACAGTGAAGCCCCATCCTCACTGGGTACAATTCAGAGACAGATATGGGTGCATGCACCTCTCAGCTGGGCCTGAGCCCTGGAGTGGAAATCCTTCAACTAAGTCTGCCTTCAACCCCAGACTTAGTTCCAGCTAACACACGTGGAGCACATTCTTGATGCGGAACAGTGTCAAGTGGTTTATCTCACTTGATCATCAACCTTGTCCCCTCTGAGACACCCTTAGTACTGCCTACTTTTGCCCTTGGTCAACAGCAGGGCGGGGAGTTGAACCCCCAAGGGTCTGATGCTAGAGCCTATGCTCTTAACCAGTCTGCCAGTCTTTCCTGTGGGGCTGTTTGATGATTCATTTTATTCTATACCCAGAGACAATGAGGCATAAACCAGAATAAAAGGGGGCTATTATGATATCACTATTTGCCATTTATCTAAATTAGATAATAAATCATGAAGCTACTTGAAATAATATACATGTCAACCTTCTGAACATTTAGTTATCACTTAGTACCATTTGATGGTGTCTGTGGTATAATTAACACTTTCTTGTAGAAAATATGATATTTCTGTGAAATAAAAAAGTGAATGAAAAAATCAATTTAACCTGGCCATCCTCTTCCTTGGGGATGGGGCAGCAGATCTTGTGGCAGTGGTTGGTTGGGATGGCTGGGGCTGGTGGTAGATGAGCAGAAGTTCCCAGCCCTTTGAAGGCCAGGATGGTGCCTGGAAAGAGGGAAGCCTGTCGCCCTCAGTACCAACAGGTCCAGCTGAGGATTGCTGCTGAGCCCCAAATAACTCCGTGCCCATTCATCAGACTCAGCATAATTGGGCATCTGCCACTGGCATCTCCAGATGTTTGCCTTTATCAGACGCTGATGTGGTTCAGAGTTTTCACTGAGAGCTCGTAAAAGCTCTAGCTGGTTGGGGACGCTTATTGTTCATTTTATTTGAGTTCTTTATCATGTGCAAAATGTTCCAGGCACCATTAGGAGACACAAAAGACTCAGAAAACACAGTTTCAGGGGGCGGAAGCTCACCGTAGCGTGGAGGAGACACAGCCACAGACATTTACAAACATTTGCTGAACACAATCAGCTGGCAGGAATGAAAAATCCACTCTCAGCAGCACATCAGGGCATGGGGGTAGGGCAGTAGGGACAGAGGATTTAATGCTTGCCTGGGGGAGTCTTGTAAAATCGGATGGCTGTTCTGGGCTGTTTGCTCATTAATGTGGTCTTTAGATTCCTGCCCAGTAAGATTGGGACGTGGGGGCCAGAAATAGGGCAGAAACTTGATCAGGAGAATATTGAAGGGAGATTCGTCTTGCTTGAGGTGAACATTTGAGGGCTCTGTCCAGGCACACTATAATTACTGCTTAACCATAAGTGTAGCTTGGCAAGATGCATGGATTTATACATAGGTTGCTAAGGGCATTTAGGGAAAACCAAACGTAGGCGAGGAGAACTGTCTCCGTCAATTTATAACATTCATGTCTGAGACAGCATCATGGAAGGGCAGACAACCCTGCTCTTAGGCATAAATTAAAGCTATCTTTCCTGGAAAAGAATACATTAAATGACCAGTAACCTCTTTTGAAATACTATTTTAAGAGTATTTTTTTGTTTTATGTAATTTAAAATTCCTGATTGGTAGGTATTCAAAATTACATTCAACTTTAATGTTTGACTTTCGAGTCTATTGTTGTATTTTTAATTTTATTTTTTTTTAAGAGACGGGGTCTTTGCTATGTTGGCCAAGTTGGTCTCAAACTCCAGCCCTCAAAGGATCCTCCCGCTTCAGCCTCCCAAAGTGCTGGGATTACAGGTGTGAACTACTACAGCAGCCTTTTGTTGTATTTTTAAAAATTGTTTTAAATTTTTATTCTAAAATCTTTATTATCACCTCTTTGAATGTGTAGCATATTGTTGTATTTTTAACCTGTGATCTTAAATACTTCTTATGCCTTATTGTTTGGGCTGGTGTGCGAACTCTAACTTGCTGAATGTGAAGTTCTGGTATTGATAATATTGCAATATGTGTTTGCCTACTTATAAAAAACAGTGAAAATAATAGTTTCTACTGGCAGAGGAAAAAGAAGTGTTTAAAAAAGTACTTTCTTTTAAAAATCAACTTCATTTATTTCCCTCTTACCAAAAAAGAATTGGTGAAGCTTACAACAGAAGATATAACAGAGAGTTTATTAAGATAGAAATAGGAAATTGGAACCCAGGCAGAAAAGAATACAAATTTTCTAACCACCAGTGGCTTGTCTTACTTCTGTGACTAAGCTCCAAATTTATCTTTGCGCTTCCTAGAATCCAAGGAAAAAGGGAAACATAATTCATTATATAGCCCCAGCTACTAAAATGAACAAAGTATGCCAATTCATGGATTTTTAAAACATTTTTATTATTAAATAAAAGATAATTGCATAAACAAAACTTCAATCTGCAAAGGGAAAATTATTTTCTCAACTTCATTTCGTGGAAAGATAATGAAAAAGCTAGTAAAATTTGTTGTAGCCACACATAAAGCTGCCTATGAAATTAATGTGACCACTGTTACCTTTGAGCTGTGAGGAATATTCTGCCTACACGGGTATTTAATTATTCATGAATTTATACAAGTAAGAGAGTCAGGGGCAACTTCTGGGAAAATGGGGGAAATATTTTAAGAATATTTAGAAAAGAAAAGATTGATTTAGAAATTTTTTTGGTGAGAAGCAAAGCCTGGGCAATGCTGACAGACATGCCCGCGAAGATCTGGGTGACTCTGGGATGGCTCCCATTCAATCAGCGTATTGCTGAATGAATCATTTCCCAAGGTCAATGCCATGGACCTAGACCTAGGCATTTGGCAGTCTGTCGCCTATCCTTAGGTAGAGGCTGTGTTCTATTTCTCTGGTCTGCCCAGACAGTGCCTGGTACATTTTGCACATAAATAACTCAACCATGGTTCTGTCTCTCCTGGGTTGAGAACTCTAGGAGGGCAAAGACACATTCCCAGCATCCCTGAGGTTTCTGCCTGGTACTGGTAGCTGACACCAGTACTGCTAGTGTTGGAAGATAATAGCTCACAAACTAAAAACAGGAAAGGTGGGCCCAGTGTAGTGGCTCACACCTGTAATCCCAGCACTTTGGAAGGCTGAGGTGGGCAGATCACCCGAGGTCTGTCTGGCCAACATGGTGAAACCCCATCTCTACTAAAAATACAAAAACTTATCTGGGTGTGGTGTAATTATCTGGGTGTGGTGTAATACAAAAAATTATCTGGGGTGCCTGTAATCTCAGCTACTCAGGAGACTGAGGCAGGAGAATTGCTTGAACCCGGGAGGCAGAGGTTGCCGTGGGCTGAGATTGTGCCACTGCACTCCAGCCTGGGCGAGAAGAGCAAAACTCCGCCTCAAAAAAAAAAAAAAAAAAAAGGGAAAGGTGTCCATAAAACGGCAAATGTCATTTGCAATAGTGGGCACTTTTTGGAGCTCTTGATGACAACAATCAAACTTGCCAGTTTTTCGCCATGGAGAACACCTCAGTGAGCCTGCCCAGTGGCAGCTGGGCAGTTATGAAGTGTTGGATGAGTGGGCACAATCCCAAAGTGGGCTTTGTTTTAGAAGGATCTGTTTTGCACCCCTACTCCTGCCGCTATGGAGTGCACACCAAGAGGCTCTGCCTAGGTCACCTAGGTCTCACAAGGGTCCTGCACTGCAGGTGACTGGGGTGTGTGTGTGGCCGGGGGAGAGCCGTCGCTGACAATGCTGAACTGTCTCTATCTGTTCTCCCAGCAGGCTTTAAGGGTGGAATTCCGGCAGGCACTGCATTTTCCCAGCTGCTTTTCGGTCACCTTTTGTACTCAGTTACTCAGTGCTCATTCCTTTGCGGCTCTAAAGCTCTTTTGTGTTTCATCATCTTGCTTGAAACCTTGCCCGGAGGGCTCACTTTGGCCCCAGCAGAGAATGCCTTTCCTGAGAGGTTGGGGATGTGGGGAGGGGGTGCAGTGAGGGAAGAGGGCCATAGCTTGGACATGGAGCCCCCAGGGGAGGGGCATATCTGTAAGCAGGACACCCCTGTGGTCATGGCAGAGTAGTGTGAGTCTTACATGCCTGACTCAGGTTGGGTCTGTGTTGTGGGCAGCAGCTCTAACGCCTGCTGGAGTTGGGGGGATTTGGGTAAGTCAGGTTTCCTCTCTGGGATTCCGTTTTTTCATCTCTGAAGTGGGAGTTTTAACAGTACCTAAGTAACACGAGGTGAAGGTGTCATGAGGATAAACTGCACACAAAATCCTGTCCCAGTGTCCGACTCAGACGTGCTTGGTACGTGGTCATGATGATTGGTTATTATCCTGTCCTGGAGGTAGGAAGAGCCACCAGCTCCCTCCCTCAGACCGTCACCTGCCTGACAGAGGTTTTATACCTCATGGGAGAGGAGGCTGAGGTTAGTCACCCATGTGGGCAAGCCCCATGGCCTCTCTGACCCTAATGAGGCAGAGACAAGTCCTGCCTGTACCCTGAGGACTGTAAGAATCAAGTGCAGGCCCTGGTGGGGCAGTTCCTTGCCCCCAACTCCACCACAAGAGGACTGAAGACAGTACTCAGAGGACCTGCAGCCAGCACCCGGCACACACGAGTGCACCGTGGGTGCTGGGGCTGGTGTCACAAACTGTGGTTACCCTGCAGGTGTCAGGAAGCACAGGGCTCAGACCCCAGATGCTCCCGGGGGAGGGAGGAGGTGAGGACAGAGGCGAGGGGCCATGCCATCCACAGACTAGGGGTGGCCCCACTAACATGAACATCGTTGGTGTTGTCATCTTGGATGCCACTCTGAGGTCCAGGCACAAACACACATGAATCTCCTCCCCATTCCGCCAGGCATCAGCACTGTCACCCCCAGCCTCAGGCTATTTGGGCAGTGGGGCTAGGAGTGTCCTCTATTTATATGTGCTAAATCTGGCCACCCAAGGGGTTAAAAATCATAGTAGATACTACTGGATTTAAATCAGCCCTACTTTGGACACCTAAGGCTCATTAAAAAGCTGTAAGCGCAGAGCCTTCTTGACTATAAATCCTCACTTTCTTGCAGAGTTGGACTGAGAGTCATTTTATCTGTTTCTCAACCATCACAGATGGAAATACTCCAGCATCCTGAGTTTTTTGGTTTGTTTGTTTTTAATTCAAAAGTTTCCCAGACACAGAGAAGGACTTAAATCGTAGGCCAACTGAAGGGCCCAATGTTCCTGTTACAAGTCATTTAGGTAAAATAAAGAGTAATAGGAATGCCTGCAGTATTAAGGCACCCTGCATCTGTGAATTCGGGCAGAGTGAAGACTCCTAATGATGGGCTGTGGCATCTGCACAGTGAGGTCAGAAATCGCTCAGACTTCACAGCAGATGCCAGTGGGTTCTGCCTAAGCAGGGAGGGGCGGGCATCATCAGCTGCCAGTGTTGGAGTGTGGGGGTGGCCACAGCTTGGTGAGAGAGAAGGCCAGAGTTAAGGAGCCAGCAGGAAGAGGCCATGTGGCTGCACTCCTCTACGACCAGAATGTCCCTGTGGGCGTGAGGGAGGGCAGCCTCCAGGCAAAGCAGGCCTGGGTCAGGAGAGATCTTCGGGGAGTGTCAGCACAGTGCCCTCCCCCAGCCTCAGGCCCAGGCCTGTTCTTCTGCCAGGACCACCTCAGTCCAGTGACCATAGAGGGGGCACAAACTCCTTGGGCTCTTGGCACCTGGGTGCTGTTGCAGTGTTGGAGTGGGGAGCTCCAGGTGTGGCGGCCACACTGCCTGGTTAGATAGGAGCCCAGAGCTGGTATCTGAGGACAACTCTCTGGTGTCTGAGGACAACCACCATCACCTACAAGGTCACCACGATAGTTCAGGCTACAGACCTGGTCTTGCAGGGCCCAGATGAACACCTACCCATCTTGATTCCTGCTTAGGGCCTCTCCCACCCTCTCACTGCAGGCGTGGGTGGAGGCTGGGGAGTGAGGGATGGGAGGGTGATGGAGGGAGGAGAGACTGAGCATGAGCTGATGGCCAGCAGGGCTGCCACAGGACTTGAGACTGGGCAGGTGGAAGGGATAATGGATAACAATAAAAGATGAGGCCTACACCCAGCAGTGGAGGAACAGCAGCCATGTAGAGCATCCTTGTAGAACAAGCTGGGTCACTCAAGCAAGTCCCATGCATTAACCTTGATGTTTTAGTCCGTAAAGTGGAGCTCCTAATACCTTCTCTGCCTTGCCCTGGTAGCAGCCAGAGGAAGTGACTGTGACATCTTGGGGATGCTAGGGCAGTGGGACAGCATCAAAAAGTGCCAAAGACTGGGAGGCAGCTCAGAATTGGGAGCAGGAATGAAAATGATAGACATGAGAAATCCAGGAGTCTGAATCAGCACCTGGCCACCCCCTGGGCCAGAGGGGAGAGGCTGGGGTTGGGGAGTTTTGAGACATGGTGTCTGGGAGGCCAGCATGCCTGGAACAGAAATGAGGGCATGGGGGAAGGAAGAAGGAGGCAGGATGTGCTCTGGGAAAGTGCAGTGCATGGGCCAGGGAGGCAGAGGCAGTTGCTAGGCAGAGCTGTGCCCAGCAGGCCAGAGGAGGCTGAGGGAGGCCTGGGGCAACTTCCTAGGAAAAGCCTAAGGAGGGGAGGGCATGAAGATGACGAGGAATGAGGGGTTGGTGGGGACTCAGAAGAAAATCTCACTGCCTGCCATGGTACGCCCACAGCGGCCCAAGCCCTGTGCCAACACACACTGCCATTCTTGGTTGCCAGATACAACCCTTGGGGGTGGGCAGGGAGGAAACCCACAGCCAGGATGATAGCCCCCAAGACCCACAAATGACCAAACCACCTAACATCAAACATATAAAGGGTTCAGATCAGGAAATCCAACAGATTTCCAGCCACACCTATCTTCCCAAACATAGCTGATAAATCCAGGAGTAAGTAGAAAGCAGCTCTGAAGAGTCAAAATGGTGGCCGCAGCACCCCCAGTCCCTGCACGCTCACCTGTAGGCAGAGGCCCTCACTCAGAGCCTACCTGCTTCATTTAACACATAGTTCTGACAGACATTGGTACCTGGTTTCAATTACAAAGAAAATCAAGCCCAAAAGAAAAACTATGAGGCTCTGCAAATCTTGAACGTGCGAGATCATCACAGTGAGGAATCAGCCTGGACAGGCTCCCAATTCCCACTCAAGTTGGAGATTCTATGATTCCCATATTTTCATAATGAGGCTCCCCAAATTATCAAGACATTGTAAAATAATATTCCATCTTCATTGCTTAAGAAGGCAGGGTAGTGTATGGTAGATGTTAGAGGAATATGCTGTGCTTTTAAAAGTTAGGCATTTGAAGAGGGGATGAAAGCACATTTTTTGAGTACCTACTACATACACACCTTCTTAAACACGTTAATCTCCTAACAATCCTACAAGTAACTATTATCTATGCCATTTTATGGAAAAGAAAACAGACTTAGAGAGCTGAAGTGATGTATCCCAGCTTATGCTGCTAATGCTTTTTTCTTTTCACCCTTGGCGTGGCTCAAGTCCTTGGCCTGGGGCCTATCTGGACTGCCTGCTCTTTGACACCAAGTGAATGAGGCTTTGCTGGATGCACAGGGCCTGAGTTTGGGTGATGCTTTCCAGGGTGGTGGTGATGGTTGTCACTGTCCCATCAGTTCACTGTGGGGACCGATGTTCCTGCCCTGGCCTCCATAGCTTTGGCCACTCTGAGAGGTGAAGGACCAGCCCTGCTTCTGCCTCTGCTCCAGGATAAAGCTCTGCTCTCCACATGGGAAAGCATGAGCTGTGAAGCCTTTGCAGCTGAAAGATAGTCCAATAGCTGCTCTATCCAACAGGAGGTCTCCATCATGAGGAAGGGATTGGCTTACCTGGAAGGGAGTTTTGTGAACTCTGTCCTCCAGAGAAAATTATCCCTGAAGGCCTTTGATGATGAGAGGCTCTATTTTTTCATTCCTTAATCATTCAGAAAACACAGAAAATCATTCAGTTTATTCAAAATAGTGGAAAATCATTGAGGTTTTTTCCTGTGTAAAGGTCAAACTATAAAAAGATACATGGACTCAGAACTCCAGGCTAGTCATGAAAACGTGGCAGTGCATTGAAATGGATCCAAAAAATGGTTTAATCCTCCTCTGGAAACAGCTCATAATAATCCCCTCTCCACTCTCCCCTCTGTGTGTTAAATTCCTGCTTGTAGGTTCAAGGACACAAAGTCAGTGATTTTTAGTGGGTAGAGCATGGGCTGTGCAGAGCAGGAGTCCTGGATCAGAATCCCTGACCAGCTGCTACACACCAAGTATAAAGCCTGGCATGCTCTGGTGCTGTTCTGGTGCTCTCCTGAAGGGCCTGGGGCACTTCCTGTCAAGGTCTGGGTGGGTGGACACTCAGAACCTTCTCACCATCCTAGCTGTGACTTTCCACCTGAGGTGTGGACAGATAAGGGTTGGCCTGCTGGCTATACAGAATCTGAGGACGGCGCTGCCAGGCTATCGTAGAGACAGATTCCCTGCTCTGGTCTCTGTCCCCACCTCAGCCACTCAACTCTGTTCCCATAGTCTAACAGGGCTAGGCTGAGTATGGGCTTGGGTGACCTGTGAAGTCCTTCCAGCTGGAAGATAAATAACTTCAAGATGGCTATTTCGACGACATTTTAAAAGGGCACTTGGAATTTCACTGCTTTTGTGAAGTGAACAAGAAAAGGGAGGACAATAGAATATTTTGTAAACAGCCTGGTCAGTAAAAGCCTCACTTTCCTCTTTATTAATTCAGAACTTGGAGGAAATCTGTGAAAGTAACTTTGGGAATATAAGAAATGTCTGTGACTCTTCTTTAGCAAGACTTGACCCAGGCTCAATTATGTGCAGTCCCACCTGTAGGGTAGGCTCAGCCTGGTCTCTCCCACATTGGGCCACCCACTGGTGGATAGAGGAGGGAGTTTGGGAGATGGAGTCAGTCCTAATGCTAGGTCTGGCAGTCAGATTTCCTGGTGGGAGACTCTGGGCCTGAGAGGCCTCTAAGCCCCACAGGTAGGAGCCAGTCTTCATGTCCTGGTTTGTGTCCAAGCAGAAACAGAAGGAATGGCAAAATGCACAAAGACTTGTAAGGGAAAGTGCTGGCTCTTGGCTCTGGCCAACAGGGTATGGCATGAGATGAGGAAGGCTGGCAGCAGCCAGATCCTGCAGACATCAGATTGAGTGACATGCTCTGATTTGTGTTCTACACAGGCCACGTGGGCTGCCGGGAGGGGAAGGCTCAGAGGCAGCAGGGCCAGGTAGGAGGCGGCCTTGGTCACCCAGGGACATGATGACAGAAAGCAGGAGATGATGAATCTGGAAGACTGATGGACCAATGACCTGTGTGACAGTGACAGTGAGAGGGAGTGGGCCTAGCAAGGGGTCTTTCAGGCCTCTGGCCTAGGCATTGGGTGGATGCTGAGGCCTCATTTGAGATGGAATGGGTGGTGTGGGTTTGGGCATCTATGATGAGTCATAGATGGGCAGGGGACAACTAAGGTGGCTGGAGAACATCCAGGTGGATCCATGAGAACATGGGCCATAAACTGTGCCATTAGGAAGAAACTCAAACCAGAGACTGAAAAGTAGGCAAGGGCACCCCACAGGTAGCTGGTAATTAATGCCCAGAGAGTGGATAAAATCCCATGGGGAGAGTTCAAAGTGAGACCTAAAGAGGGCCAGGAAGAAGCTCCTGGAGTCACTGACATTTGGGTTTGTGGAGAAACCCAAGGATTCGGCAGAGGGGTGTCTAGAGAGCATGGAGTGGGTCCCTGAGGCAAGAGTCCACAGGGGTCAGGCAGTAGGGGGATGTCTGAGAGGCCGGGCTCATCACTGGGTCAAGCTGTGGGGAATTCTGCCCGGTCAGCAATGCTGAGGGTCTAGCTGCAGTTTGAGCCAACTCTGCAGCTTTGCAGATGGTTTGTTTTCCTGGACAGAAGGTTCAAAGCAGGCTTCCCAGGCATTTTCACGAGATCTGTCTACGGAAACGTTAACCTATGGCTTAAAATTTCTTTCTTCCAGTACCTTTTTAATTTAGGTAACCTGAAAAGTGTAACCATGACTACTGTGTTTGTATTATTTTAATATTGACTTTTAAAAATATAGCAAAAATATATATAGCAGATGCTTATTTTAAATGTTAACATGAGGTTCTATTTTACTATTCATTATACTCTTCAGATGAAGAATCTAATTTCAAAAGATCTACAAATATGTAATTTGCAGACTCTTCAAGAGTCTACCTCTTCAGCTTTTTTTTTTTTTAGGTCACAAGAGACTTGCCCTAGACCCTTAGGTATTTAATGTGACATACTCTGCTTCACAAAGTAAAAGAGTAAGGGCAGTTTTTGGCTCCATTACAAACAGCTTTGCCCCCAAATGTGTCCAACGGCCTGATTTAGTATTAAAGCTCTGAAATGATTGATTATCCATTAGGGTAGCTATTTAAAGAGTTCATCACATCAGATTCAAACCGACAACATCTGTGCTGCAAGGGCCGCTAGGAGAGCCGGGCAGAACCAAATGGAACCTGGATGGAACTGTGGATTCTGCCTTCTACAAGACTCTGAGACCAGACCTCTATGAAGGACAGTAACAGGTTGCTGCTGCCACTGTGCCCATAATCAGGTGTGTGCCAGCACTTCCTGCTGGGCCCAGGTCAGGGAGAACTCCTGTGAATGAAAACTGACATGGGTCATGGCTCAGAGCCCAACCCTTTCTCTTGCTCTAGGCCTCGCCCTCTTCCCTAGTCTCCCCATTGTTCCCTGTCAGCCCCTTCCCATATCCCTCTCTCTGGGGCCTCAGACCCTGCGTTGTCCCAGGCTTCTACTCCCCATCCCACTCTTCCCTCCACAAATCATTGCCACCGCCCAGCTGGGTTTGTCCCTAATCCCTCCTGACCCTCCTGTCCAGAATGTTACTGGCAAACCTTACACAATCTAAGGCCGTTGTTGTCTTCTAACCTTGGCAGTTTCCCTCTTAACAGCAACATCAAACTCGTCCCCTTATTCTAGCTTGTCCTTGTATGCTCAGCAAACAGTTTACCTTGGCAGGTTCACCAGGAAGTAACAATACTGCAAAAGCCAGGTGCTTTGTGGCACTTTTATTTCTGAAGTTGTGTGAATATAGGTAGGTGTGCCTTAGGTGAGTGTTTAATAGTTTCCAGGCTGAAGTTATTGTCACCCATGCAGACCCTGGGGCTTCAAGCCCTATCTGTCTGGTGGGTCAGAGCACAGGTGTGTCAGAGCATAGGCCGTGCTATATTCCAGGGGCAACTTGGCTGGTCCTGAGGCCTGTCAAGTCCAGGAGGCCTGTGTTGCTGGAGGATGCCTCAGTCCCCAGGAAAGCCCTGTGGCTGGAAAGCTGCTTCCTGATTGCCAGGGCACTCAGTCACAAAAGCTGTACCCAAAGGCTCTTTGGGGCGGCTGCTGTGGTTTCCACTTACACCCTGTCTTCAGGGCTGGTGCAGGGCTGGTGCACCCATCCCCTAGTGCATCTCACAGCTGTGTCCCTCCCTGGGCATTGCCCTCAGCCGAGGGAAACTGCCTCACTCAAAATTAAGCCGTTTCCAAATGACTGGCAGATGGGAAGGGGGTACCAAGGCCAGGCCCCTTGGCCCCCATCTGGGACAACTCTGAGGGGCTATCTCAGCTCCTGAGTTCCCTGTAGAACTGCCGAAGCCTCAGTTGCACCCACAGTCTGGGTCTGTTTCTCCATCTGCCTGATACTGCCTTCTTCACTTCCCTGAACTCATCAACAAATCTTCATACACTCAGGGAACCCAGGCAATGACAGCTGTCCCGGTTCAGCTAAGAGGGGCTGGGTTGACTGATAGCCTCTTACCCCATTCCAGAGCCACTCTGGCCCTGCTGTGCTGGGGCTGCTGACAAAGCCCCCTCGATTGTCCTACTGTTACTCTTTTATTGCGTTCAAGCCTCCCTAAGGAGTCACTTGAGAGACATTTGTTTATTTTTGAACTTGGATTTAGGAAACATTGTGCTTCTTTAGGCCTTTGGTCTGTTTGGATTGTGTTTATGGTGCAAACACCAACAACTGGGGAAGAGATTGGGCTTTCTTTGCTTTGGCTGCGAGGAAGCTTGGAGCCCAGTCCTAGACCTATGTGCTACTAGACAAAGGTGCTGGTACTTTCAGAGTTCCCTTAACATGCCTTCCTTGCTATTGTTCTTTGTGTTGTTTTGCTATATCACACAGCTCCCTCTGAGCTGCCTCAAATGCTGCGTGGAATGAAGTAGGGTATAAATGAGTAAACACATGCATACAGCCATGGGGGTGTGGTGTCAGACAGACCTGTCTGCCGGTTACCAGCTCTGGGACATTTGCCAAGTCACAACTTCTCTAAGCCCTAGTTTATTCAGCCAAGGAGTGGGCCTGATGCCTGCATCACATAATTATTCTGAAGAAAAATACAACAAGCACATGCCTGGTACATATCAAATGCTCGATAAATGGTACACATTCATAACAACTTTTTATAAAATCACATGCTCTCAAGAAAGTGCCCTATCATGTTGCTGGATCCTCCCCCACCCCTTCCTGTTGTGTGCAGGCTGTCAGCCAAGATGCATTTCTGGCTTGTTGGGTTTCACTTTCTCATGGGAGAAAGATGCCTACCCAGGCACCTGCAGCTCACAGCAGACAGTGTGCAGCAGCAGAAGGTCCCGTGTAGATGCCCACCGAGTTCCTCCATGCAGGTAGATACATGACTCAAATACCCACAAGAGAAATGAGCACCTACTTGGCTGGAGGAAAACTAGACTCTTTATATAAATGAAGCCTTCATAACATGAAAAAAAAAAAAAAAGGTTGTAGATGAGAGATGGGTGATGAGTAATTTAACTAAGACGATGCAAATCTAGGCCTTTGAATACTTTAAATATAACCATCTGATATAAAAAGAATTGCACTAAATTTTTTAAAGTAGAGAGCTTTCCTAGGGTGAGAGACTCACTTTCCTGATAGGGACATGTTCCCCAAAGGGCAAATGGGGAAGGCAAAGAACAACATCCATGTTGACATCACATCCCCCTGCAGGCAGCAGAGGAGGATTCAGTGCATTTTATAGTCTACACGAGCACCCCATATACCACACGTACCTTGCAAACCAGTTTGGATCTCATATGAGAACAGAGAAGCCCATTTCAAAGGGAAGATAGCTTGGGAAAGTCTTTTGTTCATTTCTAAAGTAAGCCTGCCCCTGGCTCTGTCTCCTTGTAAATGTCAGGTGGGCCTGAACCATAGTCTTGAGCTTGTCTAAAGATGGGTCTGGACTTCCTTGTCCTTTTCGGGGATGAGAAGGCCAGAGCAGGGAACCTTCTGTATGCTGGGTCTAGAATGGGTCTGCTAGGTGTATCCTCTTAAAGGGGAGAGAGGGATGGTGTGAATGCAGGATGCTGAGGAAGGGGAACAAGGGCTGGATGTAGAGAGTGTGGCATGAGGGCAAAGCTGGGTACAGGGCAGGCCCCAGTATTATCTATTTGTAGAAATAGGCCTCAGGAGGGGTGAGAGGGATGAAGAAGTAGTGGCTAGCAGCCCCAGCTAGTATCTGGCTGGGCTGTCTAGTCCTGGAGGGGTGAGGGATGCTGGACCATAACCTCTGAGGCTGGTTTAGGAGGGTCAGGTGTGTCTTGGAGGAAGTTGCCCCAGAGCAGCTATGGCCACCAATGAGACAGGAAGAAGTCAAGGTTGATGGCCCTTGGGCCAGGGTCCCACTGCAGGGACTGGCTGAAGTTCTGGAACAAGGATTGAGCACATTAACAAGACTGAGGATTTTGGGTCAGGTCTCTGGAACCTTCCTTTGGGAGATCAGCCAGTGCAAGAGAAACAGGTGATGGCTGGGTGACCAGGAATCTACTGCCCTGTCACCCACAGGCAGCCCATTGTCTATCACATGTGGGGACAATGTCCCCCTCAATGCCTAGCCTGAGGGGTGGGGCAGGATGGGGATGGAGCATCCAGGATCTGTTGACTGTTTTTCCTCACATCCTGTTACCTACACATTTCCTTGCATTTCCAGAGTTTTGGTGAGTGAGAAAATCCATGTACTTAACCTCTATCTTGACAACAATAACTTTCTTCCCTTCCTATGGAGAATAGAGAGAACCCTCCCCACCTCCAACATAGCACAGATGCCCCAGGGCCCAGCTTCCATGAACCCCATGAAATGATGATGATGAAGATGACAACTATAATGAAGCCTTACTCCTAAAATGAGTATAATGACACTAATGATAAAGGCAGCATCAGAGAGTAGGGGAGAGAACAGACTTTGAAGCCAGACTGCCTGAGTTCCAGCTCCACCTCTTGCTAATTGTGGGAACTTGGAGGTCACTTTGTTCCTGGGCTTCCTCATCTGTAAAATGGGGATCAGAGTAACTGATTATTGGAACATGTAGTATCCTGAATAGCTATTCTTTTTTTTTTTTTTTTTTTTTTTAAGAGACAGGATCTTGCTTTTCACACAGCCGGGAGTGCAGTGGTGTGATCTTGGCTTACTGCAGCATCAGCCTCCTGGGCTCAAGCAGTCCTCCAACCTGTCTCCCAAGTAGCTGAGACCACAGGCATACACCACTGTACCCAGCCTATTGCTACTAATATTATTTTTCTTATTACTGATACCATTATTATTATTACTTTTCTCTTTTCCTGTTTTATTTATTATTTATTTATTTATTTATTTATTTATTTATTTTTTGAGACGGAGTCTAGCTCTGTTGCCCAGGCTGGAGTGCAGTGGCCGGATCTCAGCTCACTGCAAGCCCCGCCTCCCGGGTTCACGCCATTCTCCTGCCTCAGCCTCCCGAGTAGCTGGGAGTACAGGCGCCTGCCACCTCGCCCAGCTAATTTTCTTTGTATTTTTTAGTAGAGACGGGGTTTCACCGTGTTAGCCAGGATGGTCTCGATCTCCTGAACTCGTGATCCGCCCGTCTCGGCCTCCCAAAGTGCTGGGATTACAGGCTTGAGCCACCGCGCCCGGCCTATTTATTATTTATTTTTAAGACAGAGTCTAGCTCTGTTGCCCAGGCTGGAGTGCAGTGCCTCGATCGCAGCTCACTGCAACCTCCACCTTCCAGGTTCAAGTGATTCTCCTGCCTCAGTCTCCTGAGTAGCTGGGATTACAGGCACGTGCCACTGCTTCTGGGTAATTTTTGTATTTTTAGTAGAAATGGGGTTTTGCCATGTTGGCCAGGCTGGTACCGAATTCCTGACCTCAAGTGATCCACCCGCCTCAGCCTCCCGAAGTGCTGGGATTATAGGTGTAAGCCACCATGCCCGGCCATTATTCTTATTACTGATGTCATTACTATAGGCACCTTTCATATCCATTTCATTTGAACCTCGCAATCCTATAAGGAAAAAGGTGTGATTGTTATCGTCCCACTTTGCAGATGACGAAATTGAGGTTCAGAGAAGTTGAGGGACTTGTCCAAAGACACTCAGCCTGGTACAGAGCCTATATGATCTTCCAGTTGGCTCCCTCTGGCAAGACTAACAGCCTGGTTACCCAGGTTTCAAAAGGATGCTTCACCATTACCTGACAGTCCTCCTATTATCCCTGCCCAGCAGGGAGGGGTGTTTTATTGCCTCAACTGAATGCATGGGAGATAAGGGCCAGGTGAGCTAAGTGGCTCCTAGGCAGGCCTGCCTCCTCCAGCTAAGCTGCTTTTGAACCAGCTGATCAGGACTACTCTTCAAAATCGCAATTTAACTGTTCGGCTGCATCCATTGTTCTGTGTGTGGAGGCAGCTGCCCCATAGGCCACCTCACTTGGTGCTGTCACAGTGATTAATAAGGACATTCTGTGTTCACATGAGGCCTCTCACTCAAGGCCTCAGAGCACTTTGTAAGCATTAATTAAGCTTCATGGTGGTGATTCAGGTAGGTGGGGGCCCTGAACCCACTTCAACATGTCTTCAGCTAATGCAGAGAGAGACCAAATTACTCCCTCAGCAAGCTATGGCCTTCAGCTCAGCCAGGTCCTAGTGGGCATTCTCCATCCCTGGGGTTTGGCCAAAATCATTTGCAGAGAAAAGACTTCCCCTCTCATCCTTCCAGACTTCAGAATAACAACCAGCACTCAGAAGCCACTCCCATTTGAGTAAGGACCAGGCCAACAGCTCTGATGGGCTGGGCTCTACCTGATACTCATTCACCGGCCCACCTGGGTTCACAGCCAGAGACCACCAGCATGTTGGCACCAAATGCCTCTGTACACAGGGGCCCCTGGAGTCAGGCCCGTTCCTGCAACACCATCTGCACAGTATCCTCATCCTCCCTCATCTGCTTCACCCCCATTCCCAGCTCTGCCTTCCCACATCTGCCACCTGCTTGCTGTGGCTCTGTCTGGTGCTTGTGGGGAATGGCAGAGACTGTGTAATTCAAGGTAAAGAGACTGGACCTCCACCCAAGGATGAGCGGAGCCACAAAAGGGAGAGACGTGGTGGTTATATGTGTGCTTTGGAATGACAGCACAGGAAGATAGGTATGTGGGGTGGGGGGTGAAGAGGCCAGAGGCAATGGGGCCAAAGCCGGCATGGCAATGAGCTCGGGGGACAGACTTATGACCAACCTGGTAGTGTTTGTGCAAACCACACCCCCAGTATACCTGAAGAAGCCATGTCTGGTAAAACAATTACGTCCAAGCCCCACTCCTTCACCCTACCACCTCCCAGACACATCTCTCTGGCATGACTAGGGAATGAGGCCTGATACTCATAGCTCGGCCTCCATTCCTAGCCATTGACATTCCAGGGCACCATTGAGTTAGACCCATTAAAGAGTCTAGGGGTGGGCAATTGTTTTCTTCCCTACGTATTTGATGAAACCAAGGCTTAGGGGTCCAGTGACCTGCCTATGGTAGGATTGCTATTAGATCCTGAAAGATGTCCATACCCTAATCTCCAGAACTGGTGAATATGCTACTCTATGTGGCAAAAGGAACTTTGCAGGTGTGATAAGGTCAAGCATCTAGAGATGGGGAGAGAAGCCTGGATTATCCAGATGGGCCCAATGTAACAACAAGGATCCCTATGAGAGGGAAGCAAGACCGCTGAAGGCAGAAGAGTTTGACAAGGAAGCAGAGGCTGAAGCTTTGAAGATGGAGGAAGGAGCCAGGAGCCAAGGAATATAGGCAGGCTCTAGAAGTTAGAAGGAAACAGATTCTCCCCTAGAGCTTCCCGAAGGAACGCCAGCCTGCTGACGCTTTGATTTTAGCTCAGTGAAATTGATTTTGGGTTTCTGACCTCCAAAACTGTAAAAAAACATATTCCTCAGCATCACCAAACTACAGCAGAAATCCTCAGAAAGAAGTGGAATTTATCCTAAGTGAGGAACTATTATGATTCGGCAGAGGCCCTCGCAGAATTTGAATTAACTTCTTCCCTTGCCCAGAACTGGGAAAGTCATGGATGTTGGACCTGGTTCTCATTTGACCTGTGATCTGGGCAGGTGCTTGGACAAGACAGACGTATAAAGCCCCCGAGAAAGGAGCTGGAAGAATGTGCAGGAAACAGAGTATAGTAAAGCACTCAGAGGAGGAAAAGAACATTTTGCTGTTGCTGAAATAAAAAAAGTACAGGCCCAGCTGCTTGGAGGCCTCCAGTCAGGTGAGAACTGGTGGTGAAGAATTCCACCTCCCACTTGAGGGGTTGTTTAGTTTGATGATGCTGAAGGTTTGGAGAAAAGGGGAGGGAATTTTCTCCTTAGCCACAGATCTGAGATGACTGCAAATAGCTTCCCATGCAGTCTCCTTATTTTAACCTCCAGGGAACAGTGGGCGAGTCTCTGCCTCCCCTGGGTGTACCTGCTGCAGGGAAAGAGGTGGTGTGTAGGCTGCTGGGAGATTCTGGGCTGGGCTGCACTGGTTCCTTCGTTAAAGTGAGGAGGTTAATGTGAGGATCTCTGAGGTCCTTTTCAGCTAAAATGTTGGAGTCTCCTTGAAAAGCACCAGTTTCCTTAACCATTGTACATATATACAGCCCCAACCTGATTTAGAGGATTTTAGTTGTAATGGTAAACCTTCACACAGTCCTCAGTGGGGGCTTCACAGTCATTTTCAAAGTTATTAGCTCATTGATCTTCACAACAACCTAAGAGACATGCACTTGTATCACCTTATTTTACAGTTGAGGAAACTAAGGCTCAAAGAGGTGAAGTAATTGGTTCAAGTTAGCATCAGAGTCAGGATTTTGACCCAGGTTTTCTGGACTCTTTGTCACCTCCTTTATGGCACAAAAGGGATCTCAGAGATCATTCCCATCTTGTGACCTTGCTCTGAGTAGCTGAAGATGCTTCCTGGGATTCCTCAGAGACTTACTAGCTGCTATGGTTTTAACGTGTCCCCCAAATTTCATGTGTTAGAAACCTAATCTCCAAATTCATATATTGATGGCATTTGGAGCTGAGGCCTTTGGGTAGTAATTAGGATTAGTTAAGGTAGTTAGGGTGGGGCTCCATGATGGAACTGGCGGCTTTATAAGAGGAAGAGAGATCTGAGCTGGCATACTCTCCATCTCTCTCCATCTTCCACCATATTATGACACAGCAAGAAGACCCTCACCAGATGCGACCCCTTGACCTTGGACTTCCCAGCCTCCAGAACTGTAAGAAAAATACATTTCTTGTCTTTCTAAATTACCCAGTCTCAGGTGTTCTGTTACAGCAACAGAAAATGAACTAAGACTGGGTTGAGTCTTTTTCTTCCTAGTGGTCTTGTTCCTGCACCCCAGATCTCTGCTTCAGGCTTAGCCAGGGAGCCTAGGACCACCTCATTTTTTACCCACCAGCAGGTACTTCCTAAGCCTGGCATTATTCCAGACCCCATGGGGCACTCTGAGCATGAAAGAACAGACTGGCACAAGTGAAGCAAGTTATGGAGGCCGATGTGGGTGGTTCTGGACCCCAGCAGCGGCTGAGGAGGGAGTGATGTCACCTAGCAGAGCAGTGCTCGGGAGATGGAAGGTCTGGAGGCCTCAGTGGGGGTAAGCAGTCCACACTGAGGGTGGACATGGCCCAAGGTGACCAAAGGCTTGGCCTGGGGAGGTCACCTGCCCAGTCTAGGCCCTCCCTGCACAAAGTCCAAGGAGTTAGCCAATGGCCAGGGCAGGCTTAGCCAGGGGGGCCAGAGGGTCCTAAGCCCCCTGGCTAAGCCTGCCCTGGTCATTGGCTGTGGGGACAGCAGTCTCTCCTGGATCCTCTCTTTGGCCAGGAGTACTGCCGTGTCCTTACTCCTGTGTATACATGGCAGGATATAATTATCCTAAAGATACCATCTTGAAGCTTTGAATCCTGAACTCCCAGCCCCAGCATTAAGTCTGCCTTTCTGCCTTCTTCACCTGTCCCTCCACAATGGGGCTGCAGGTGCCGCAGGGGGAATGAGCATCAGCAGAGACCCTTGTGACTCCTGGGCACTGCCTGCAGAGCTTTGGTCCTGTGTGCAAGGGCCTGTGGATAATGGTCAAACAGTCAGGCCCTCAAGTCATGTTAGGCCTGACTCCACAGTGACCTGGGAAAAGTAATTTTACTTCTGAACCCCAATTCTCACATCTGTAAAATGGAGGTAATCAGAGTAGCTGCATCATACGACAGCTGAGGGGATGAAATGGGAGAATCCACACAGAATGGTTCAGCCCCATGCCAGGCATCAGCATGCTCAATAGATGCTGTGGCATTCTCCTGCAAAGCTATTGTCTTGATGACTCTATTATAAACCAGAAGAATGTTCTCTCTTTTTTTTGAGATCAGGTCTTACTCTGCGACCTAGGCTGGAGTGCAGTGGCACGATCTCGGTTCACTGCAACCTCTGCCTCCTGGGCTTAAGTGATCCTCCCACCTCAGCCTCCTGAGTAGCTGGGATTACAGGTGCATATCACCATGCCTGGCTAATTTTTTGTATTTTTGGTACAGACAGTGTTTCACCAAGTTGCTCAGGCTGGTCTCGAACCCCTGGTCTCAAGTGATCTGCCCGCCTTGGCCTCCCAAAATGCTGGGATTGCAGGTTTGAGCCACTGTGCCTGGCTGTATTATAAACCAGAAGAACGTTCTTAAGAAAACAGTCCCTAATAAAAGATGCAGAAATCTCCTCCCAGGAAGATGTGGAAGAGAGGCCTGGGCCTCAGCTGATGGGATGGTGCCTGTGGGTTGGTAGTCATAGCACCCACTCCTGCTTATCAGATAGTAGGGCTTACAAGGGCCAGAATTAGAATCTATGGCTTTAGACCTTTTATTGTCAATTCTGTGCATATGGGAAATCAAAAGGGAACTGCATGGATGTCTCTGGAGGTGCTCTGAAGTCAAGGCTGGAACTGGTGAGGGAGAATCTTTCCTATTCAAAAGAAATAGACTGCTTGGGGTGGGTGAAGGGGGGGCCAAGAGGCTTGCATGCCAAGAGGGTCTCCTCCAGCTGGAAGGTTCCAAAGTTCCACATGAATAATCAGTGGGAGGGAGCGAAGGAGCCTAGCTTCCTCATCTCTTGGAGAGGGTCTTTGGCTTCTGCAGAGTGACAGCCATGGGAGGCAAACTCTATTGGATGTCATGAGGACAAGGGGGAGGCCCTAAGGAGCCAGAGTCAGAAGAAGGATGGGCAGAAACCAAGGAGGCTGTGGTGACAGGGGCAGGAAGGTGGCAGCCCCATGGGATGCATCAATGCTGACCCTAAGCTCTTCAGATTGTTGTTAGCACTGTGAGGCAATGAGGATGCATGAACCTACAGGCTGGAAGGCTGGTGGGATACTCAGCAAGATATCTGGCCTTGGCCCAGCCCAGGCTGGGGCTGGGTGGTGAGGATCTGGAGAACAAGCCCTCTCTGCTGAAAGAGAGGGAGAGGTGTGCCACCCAGAAGGAAGGACACCTGGGTTTGCCAGCCCTCCTCCCTTGTACTCTGCTGCGGGGAAGTCAATCACATGTGTGTCTCTGAAGTAACAAGGTACCCCCAGCACAGAGGCTTCCATGTGGAGGATGCTAAGGGAGCACTGACAGTGGATTTGCTTAAAAAGAAGCAGGGATCCCTAGTGCTGATGATGGGCTAGATTTTCCTCAAGGAAAATAAACCTCAGACTTAAGACACAACAAAGGTGAAAATAAAATAGAGGCTCTATTTTAGACCATCTTATCCACTCCAGTATCAATAATCCTGTTCCACTTTTGCAAGATGCATAGCATAGTTCTAAATAGAACATTTATATGATCAGGTATCTAGTCAACATTAGAACAGAGAATCTACTAAGGCTTAATGCAGAACCAAGCCCCACAGATGTCAGACACAGGTGTACCCACAAGGAAATGAATGTTGATTCAATAACCTTATTTGATCTTTGACAACCCCATTTATTATGTCATTTTGGGGACTGGAGACTGGAAGAAGAGGAAACAAAGAGTGGTGAGCTGGCTGACCCTGGTCACACTGACAACCAGTTCATGACTATGTCAAGAAGCTTCTGTGGGTCTCCCCACAGCAGCCTGGAGCTGACTCCTGGCTGACCTACTAGCTTGTCCCTACTGCTTGGCCTCCATACAAGTGACTCATTGATGAAAGTTACCAGGGGGAGCTACTGAATATCTGAGGGAGAGACATGCTTCTGAAAACTGTGAAACAATGAAAAGCTCTTAACAATTGATTTAAAATCAATATGGTGTGGAAATAGCACCCAAAATAGAAATATCCCCAAGAGGCCAAGGGATAGATGTACATTCGTCATTGCTGTTTCTGTTACTGCACTCATTTTCCAACCCTGACTGTGTGTACACTTGTAAATATTTCATACGGACTCAGCCTCACACTGGGCTCTTCAACTTTTTATTAATAACAAGAACAATAATAACCTCATTTGTGGAGTGCTTCTTTCTGCCAGCTACTGTAAATTTACTCATTTAACCCTCCCATCAATCCACGTAGGTCAATATGGTTATTCCCATTTCACAGACGAGGAGGCTAAGGCTTCCTAGGTCCACTCAACAGCCTATTTTAAATTAGAGATTTAAAATATAAATAAATAAAATCAGAGTTTTTTTTTTGTTTTGTTTTTTTGTTTTTTGTTTTTTTTTTTTTGAGACAGAGTTTTGCTCTGTTACCCAGGCTGGAGTGCAGTGGTGAGATCTCAGCTCACTGCAACCTCCACCTCCAGGGCTCAGGCAATTCTCCTGCCTCAGCCTCCCAAGTAGCTGGGATTACAGGAGTGTGCCACCATGCCTGGCTAATTTTTGTATTTTCAGTAGAGACAGGGTTCCACCACGTTGGCCAGGCTTGTCTCAAACTCCTGACCTCAAGTGATCCACCTGCCTCAGCCTCCCAAAGTGCTGGGATTAAGGCATGAGCCACCATGCCCAGCCTTAAACTAAGGTCTATCTGATTTCAAAGATGATCTTTCCACTTTTCTGTATCGTCAGACTTGCCAGACTGCAAGAAGAACTGGGAGGAATAGTGAATGCATTTAGTGAAAGAATTGGGACCCTAAGGTATCTGGAGGCTCTGGTAGCAACTGTCCAATAGAACTTTCTGCAATGATGGAAATGTTTTGTTTCGACATTGTCAAATATGGTAGCCTGTAGCCACACATGGTTATCAGGTACTTGAAATGTGGCTTGGGTGACTGAGAAACTGAATTTTTAATTTAATCTTATTTATTTATATTTAAATAGTTACACGTTGCTAGAGGCTCCCATACTGGACAGCACAACCCTAGTGCTATGGGCAGAAGTCAACAGGATGATTCTGGGTTGAGATCTGTGTAACATCTAACATTTGGGTCACAGGAGTGGGATGGGGAGTTAAAAATGACTGGGGGGGTGCTGATGCATTGTGAGCAGTCACCTCCAAATGTGGGAGCTGAGACATCGAATCAGAGAAAGGAAGGAAGAAGGGAGTGGGCAGGACAGAGGGGACGGGAGGAGCTTTGCAAGCGGGGGCAGATACAAGACAGGTTCACCTGAGGATCCAGTCCCTTGTTCCCTGTGCTTGAGACCCAGAAATGCAAAGGAACGATGAAGACTTCAGAGAGGGGAGGGTCCCATGCCACTTAGTGGATCTACCCACAGGGAAGCATCTTCCTGTGCCTCTGTCGGAGTCCTAGACTTCCCATGAGCTATGTCCACCTTCATCCACGCCCAATTTCTATGTTGCTTTGGAGTATGTGAGTAGGCCAAGGCCTCATCCTTGGATCAGGGAAATAAACGTCATGGAGACAAACTCACTTGACTTCACTTACAGTGGCTAACGGCCCAAGATTTTCCAGCTCAAAGGCCCTGTGAGCATCTCCCAAGAAGATCTGGCCACGGTAAAAAAGACATTAGGAAGCAGAGGGCAATAAACGGTGTATGATCAGAAAGAGTAGGACAAATCCTTGACTAGTGTGCCAGAGGCAATGCTTTGAACAGAGGAGAAACACAGGCTGCCTCAAACAGCCACTCCACCCTGGTTTACAAATTGAATGCATCCTTCACCCTGCTCCCACCCCATTCTGCAGATTTGCGGGGAGCAGGAGCAGCAGCAGAAGGGCCTGGGCAGCTTGCTCCAGAAGGGACTCCTCATCCTGGATTTTCAAAGGGGAGGGTGGGTTTATCCCTTTGTTCTCATACTGTCTTGAGTCCGGACTTCAAAACATAGGAGGTAAATAGCAGAACTGGTCACAGAGAGAAAAGGGCTTCCCAGGAAGTCATGCTGGGAACTGGAATATCTAACCCCTTCTTTTCCATATCTGACAAAGAAAGAGAAAAAGTGAGCTTGGGAGGTTTGCAAGAGACAGTCCCTAAGGTCCCCACATCACAGAACCCTCCATTGATACCTGAACTAGGGGCTGGAGGAGGTCACACTTGGTCCCTGCCCTAGAGAAGGGAGGCAGACCTGGACACAGATGGTCATGCACAGCAGTGTGTGTGGAGAGCCCAGAGGAGACCAGGCCCAGTTGGGTTCTGCTGTCTAGGAAATATGGTCACATAAAAAAATCCCAGCAGACAATGGTGACTGTGGTCAGAGCAGGTCAGCCTAGTCAAGCCAGAGGAAAGTCAATCTCAGTGATGTAATTGTATCTGGCTGCCCTGTAGGAGATAACCCCTCTCTGCTGGCTATACATTGGGTGCCATAGACAGGGCAGACATGGGCTATGGGCTAGGCCATTGCAGGGTTATAGACTCAGAGTTGGCCCCAGCCTACCAGGTACCCTGAGGTGGGGTGCATGGAAGCCCCAGGGATGGATTGCTAGTGGTCTAGGCTCCATTGTGGGCAAAGCCAAGGCCTGCCTGCTTTCTTGCTGGATACAGTGGGCTCCATTCCAGTCTAGCTGTCTGCCAGATCCTGTAAAGCTCGGTGTAATAGGGGCTGCCAGAGCCAGGCAACAGTCAGTGCTGCATGAGGGCTGGTAAGTGCTCTGTGCTTGAGAAGGGTTGTTCTGAAAATCTCAGTTAGTCTCTGTGCCCAGTGATCAGGGCACTCTGACTACTCTGGAAACGTTGGGGCTGGGCTGGATTTCCTGAGAGGGATCTGGGTAGGTTTGGGGGCACAGGGCTTCAAGGTTCCTGTATTGATTCCAGGAGGATAATTGTTTCTGCTCTCAGCAAGAGCTTGGGGGAGAAAAAAGGAGCTTGGGGTGCATTCAATGGGCACCACAGGTCCTTACTCCTGCAGGGTAGCGTGATCAGTTGCAGCCCAGCTGGGGAGAGGTGGGGCTGTGTAGCCCAGGGCTGATACTGGCCTGTCCTAGTTACTCTTGTCAGCAATGAGTATGAGCCCTTTGGGCTGTCCCCTTCTCTGTGCTTTTCAAAATGAAGGACTTGAGGACGAAGGGAGGGACCTGTTCCTGGGACCAAGCATTGTGTCCTTTCTTAGGAGAGGGTAGTGAAGTCTGGGTCAGCAGCAAGGAAGGGAAGGGGTTAGATGTTTCAATTCCCAGCATGACTTCCTGGAAAGCCCTTTTCTCCCTGAGACCAGTTCTGCTATTTACCTCCTGCCCTTTGAAGTCCAGACTCAAGACAGTATGAGGACAAAGGGATAAACCCACTCCCCTCTTAGAAAGTTTAGGATGAAGAGTCCCCTCTGGAGCAAGACATCCAGGCCCTTCTGCTGCTGCACCTGTTACCCCCCAAATCTGCAGGGTGGGGTTGGAGTGGGGTTAGGAGCACATTCAATTAAAGTGGGTCCAGGCTTCCAGCATGAGTGTAGAGGAGGTGGTACCCAAGGTCAGCTTTGACCTGACAGCAGCAAAAGCTGCCCTGCCTCCCCCAGCCACTAACATACTCCCATCTCCCCTCTACGCTCCCTCCCTCCACCAGTTTCTCTTTCTCCCTAGTAATGCATAGGATAACACACAGGCCTTAGAAAAGCCCACCATGGTGCCCCTCTGTGAATATTGGGTGCAGATGCTTCCTACCTCCTCCCCAGTCATGCTTTATCGACTGCAATGCTAGGGCCAGAGGTTGTGATTCTGTTGTGAGAATCAATTTCATAGATGTCAATAAACTAAGAGGAGGATTAATTTAGACTCCGAGGCTGAGCATGACGGCTATTTTGGGTCAAGTCCACATTTCATCCCTAAATGGACTCTAGCTTACCCATCCTTTCCCCTGGTCTGGCTCCTTACCCTTCATTCTGAGTTCAGCCCGCTGAGTTTGGCTACGTGCCTATGAAGAAGCCCTGAGCTAATTTCAAGTCTTGGGGCCTTCTCCCTCCCACTGCCCCATCACCCCACTGTTCATTATAAAAGCCAAAAAACATGGAAGAGAATTTGGAAACACATCATGCAGAATCACGCCCCTCTCATAGCAACAAATCCTGTTTGGCCTTCCTCTTCTGCCTGGATTCATGCATGTGATGGCTGAACCGGGACACTCTCTTTATGGTCTATTTATTCAATTAATGTTAGATCCATCTCCACGTGGCCTTTGAGTCTTCGAGAGCATCATTTCCAGTGGCTGCAGAATGTCGTGTCAAGTGGATAGACATGCACTATTGAATCATTTGCCTTCTGTGCACATTGTTGCTGGAAGCCAGGTCATCTGACCTGATTTTGGCCCATAATGCATATTCGCTAGTCCCTGTGCAGGGAGTGGGGGCAGAATTCAGATATATTTCTTTATGAAACATTTAGGAACTGTTGGCTAAAGGCAAGGCACCCTACCAGTGGGAGGACAGGGACTGAGGGAGTAAGAAAATGTGGCCTTAGATTTTCAGTTACTTGAGATTATAACTGAGGCAAGGAGCTAGGCCACCAAGTCTCACATAATAAAGGGGGCTGCCGACTCCCAGGGAAGTGATGACATGCCTGGTTCTGAGAAAACAGGCTCTCAGATAATTGGAACTTGTCTTGTAGACATTAGTGCATGCCCTTTAATTTGTTACTAATGATAAGACAATAAGGTCCAGGACTAATTTACTCAAAAATAAAAGTAAAGAGTCTAGGGACTTTTTCTGTATTAGCTTCAGTTGCAGTCAGAATCAGTGCCTTCTGATGTTTCTTGAGTGAGAGGAGAAGGGATGTGGAGTTAAAGCTGTCCTGCTGGCAATTGTATCAGACCTAGGTTTTTTCCCACATGGACTCCCATTTATAATGCACATGGGGCAGGAGTGGGGAGCCTGAAAACCACTGTTTGACATGAGAATAATAATAACTGCTATGTTTACTGAGCTTGTACTGCAAGACTGTACTAGACACTTAAGAAACAGGATTTTGGCCAGGTGTGGTGGCTCACACTGTAATCCCAACACTTTGGGAGGCCAAGGCAGGCAGATCACTTGAGGTCAGGAGTTCGAGACCAGCCTGGTCAACAAGATGAAAACTTTTCTCTACTAAAAATACAAAAATTAGCCAGGCATAGTGGTGGGCACCTGTAATCCCAGCTACTTGGGAGGCTGGGGCAGGAGAATGACTTCAACCCGGCAGGTGGAGGTTGCAGTGAGCTGAGATTGTACCACTGTACTCCAGCCTGGGCAACAGAGCAAGATGCTGTCTCCAAAAAAAAAAAATAAATAAAAACCCAAAAACCAAAAATTAGCTGGGTGTGGTGGTGCAGGCCTGTAATCCCAACTACTTGGGACGCTGAGGCATGAGAATGACTTAAACCCAGAAGGCAGAGATGCACTGAGCTGAGATTGTGCCACTGCACTCCGGCCTGGGTGGCACAGCGAGACTCTGTCTCACAAGAAAAAAAAAAAAAGAAGAAAAGAAAAAAAAAAAAATAAACAGGATTTTCTTTACAATAATCCTTTATGGTAGGTATTATTTTCTTCACTTTTGAAAAGAGGAGATTGCAAATTATAAAAGTTATGTGACTTGTTAGAGGACTCACTTCCGTCTCCAAAGCCAGAGAGCTGCAGCGTTTCATGGAACCATCTTTCCAGAGTGGTCTCATGCATGTTTGTCTTTTAAAATAAAATGGTAACTGGATAGCAATCCAAACCTAGGATTCTTATATAAGAGAAATTATATGTAATAATTTTAGAAAGCTCTCTTAAAGTAATTTACTTTCCAATGAGAGTATGCACTTAGAGCTGAAATTGATAAGAATATATGTTTATAAAAAGTACTTAAGTTTATTTTTGTCTTTTTCAAAAGAGACAGTACCTTGTAGTTATAAAAGCCTTTAAATTAACATACCACATCAGTGGGCTAAGAACCTCATCTCATCCTTACTTGTTTTACTGCTAGATTAAAAACTTCAGGGAACTTACAGACTTTCTGTTCTGCCCTGAGAAGTAAGGAGAACAGACCAGAAACCACTGACCAACAAATCTCAGTGGGGGAGCAGAGTCTGTCTGGCAGCTAGATGTATGAGGTGGGCAGAAGAAAATCTGAGGGGTCCAAAGTGAGTATTCCAAGTGCTAGGGCAGCCTGGGTCTGGTTTTAAAAATTTGCCTTTGTTTTTCTTTTCTTTTTTCTCTTTTTCCGAGACAGGGTCGCCCAGGCTGAAGTGCAGTGGTGCGATCATGGCTCACTATAGTTTCAATCTCCCAGGCTCAAGTGATCCTCTCATCTCAGCCTCCAGAGCAGCTGGGACTACAGGTGTGTGCCACCATGCCCAGCTGATGTTTTTGGTTCTGGTAGAGATGAAGTCTCACTATGTTGCCCAGGTTGGTCTTGAATTCTCGGGCTCAAATGACTCTCCTGCCTTGGCCTCCTAAAGTGCTGGGATTACGGGCATGAGCCTCCCTTCTCAGCTGTTGCTTTTCTTGATTACTGCAATAAGCACAGTTCATAATCATGTAAGTCAGAGAGAGCCATTGGTTTTATTTTGGGATGGCATAGAGTAGGCCGTACCCAAGGTGATGATTTATTCTGATTCTTTCGTAAGAACCTTCTACTACATCTGACTGTGGATGTTTAAATGCTCTCATCACCAGCCTCTGTGGCATCCCTGCCTCACACTCAATCCTTTTGCCCCACCCTCATGTGCTCACAGGGACTGACTGCAGGCACATCTACCTGCATCTACCATTCCTTCCCCACATGTAGGGAGTGATGTCCAGTCAGCAGGCTGATGTACACCCTTGATGTTCTGTGTTGAGTTTTGGGCTAGAGATGAATTCAGGAGTCCATAGCACATAATGGGGAGCTATATCCCTGTACAAGAGTGGGTGAAGTCACCAGGGCACGGCAGATGGGGTATGCAAGGAGACCGGGCTATGTCTTGGGGCAACCACGTTTTAGCTATGAGATAGGAGGAGTGGGAACTGAGTTAGGAGAATGCAGTGCCCTGGGGAAAACAAAGGATTTCAAGTAGGCAATGACCTAGGAGGACCTGGAGGAGCAAAGAAACCCAGGCTGTGTGGGGCCTGCTGGGATTCCTGTCTGCTGCCCTTGCTTGTTAGATTTTACCCAAACCCCATGAATATATGGTCTCAGATCTTGGAAATTCTAAACCCTGTGCTATGAGAATGAGTCTTACTCTTTTTTTTCTCGTTTTTTTTTTTTTTTTTTTTTTTTTTTAGGTCATGGAATCTTATTTGATCATTAAAGAACACGGGAAGAAAAGGTGAAAAAAAGAAAAATTAAAAATGCCTAAATTTCAACCTTTCTAAACGTACCATATGTTAACATTTTGGTCTATTTTCTTTCAGTGGCTTTTCAGTGGTTTAGGATTTTGAAAACTGCTATTATAATTATGTTGTATACATAAATGTGTACTAAATTTAACACATGTCACAGGCATCAATTTATGGCTTTTAAAACATGGCAAGCATCATTCAGACTGGTACAAAGTTCAGTACCCACCTTTTAATTAAATTTTCATTATATTACTCCTTTCTGTTGTCATATATGTTTTGGTTATTTGAGGTCAGGTACTGAGAGAAGAATGTAAATTTATGCCCACAACTGTCATTTGGCCAGCTTCTTGTATTTCTAACGGTAACAAATTTTGCCTCATGTATTTCGATGCTAAAGTACTCAGTGTACAAATGTTCAGAACAGTTATGCTTTCACAATTGCTCCTATGAATATAAAATTACCCTTTTTATCCTACTTGACACTGCTTATTGCCTTAAATTGTGCTTTGTCTGATATAGCCACTCACGCTTTTTCTTTTGTTTGCATTTACCTGGGATAGCTTTGCCTACCCTGGAGCCATTTAATTTTAGGTGAGTCTCCTGTATTAATTTAATCTAGAACCTTTGTCTTCTTACAAGGGAATGTTAAATGCTTAGATTTATCGTCATAACCATTCCAGGTGGCCCCCTGTCA
This sequence comes from Macaca mulatta, assembly GCF_049350105.2. Classification (NCBI taxonomy): domain Eukaryota; kingdom Metazoa; phylum Chordata; class Mammalia; order Primates; family Cercopithecidae; genus Macaca; species Macaca mulatta. The sequence goes on from NC_133425.1 coordinate 64,028,185, forward strand.
TCTGTTTTATGTTTTCTGCATTTCCTTTCTTTTCTGACTTTTGAGCCATAGCTGATGATTTCTTTTCTCTTTTGCAGTGATTTGGAAGGGAGACATCTTGTTTCTCACTCCACTGATCCGCGTTCTATTGCCTCCAATGAATGTTTTAATTTGACTCTGTGTTCGGTTTCTAAGCAGCTCTGCTTATCTCAGCCTGCCCTTCTCATCTTTGGTGGAGGCGACATCCTCTGCAGAGTGGTTTTAAAGGCCCTATGTTGGTTTTTCTTTGTTTGCTAGCTCCAGGAAGGGAGTCCTGCAGGCCTGGAGCAGGAGAGTGGCAGGCCACTCCTGGGAGGTGCCCCAGTGCTTCCTGCAAGATGAAGGGATTGTCCAGGCCACAGGGTGTGTGTGTTTGGCAATGGTGGGTAGGAGGCGTGGCAGAAAGTGTCATCACTACCACCTGTGTTTGGAAGCCCTTCTTTCTGGCTCCACCGGCCCTTGTTTGAGAAAGGCAGCCTGAGCAGATCTGGTCCCTGCTGGTAGGGATGAACTCTGCAGAGAGAGGGTTCTAGGGCTGAGGGACCAGAGTGAGGGTAGGTTGGGGGAAGGGGACTTGAGCTGGCCCTGGCCTAGACAGGTGGGTAAAGGCCTATTGGTCTCAGCTGTGAAATTTCCTGGGCATACAAATTGTTTCCTGAGCATTCACCTAAAAAGTCCTTTTAAAGACTTGTAAATGGAATTTCAGAGGGCTTTTTCAGTGCCTCCATTTGTCTGCTCTCTTAACCAGGTATTGCTCTAATATATTGCATATTAAAACTCTCTATAGGGCAATTAGCAGCTTTAAATGGTTTGTTTAAAATTAAACACTGGCATTTTTTTTTTTTTCATTTACTCAAGTTGGTTGCTCCTCTGTATCCCCTAACACAGAGGTGCCTGTTCTGCTGAGGGCCACAGACAGGGAGGGCTGGGGCCTGGGAAAGGCAGGGTGGGGGCTGGCTGGGGTGGGAGGGACATCCTGCCAGGGCCCAAGTTCTCCAGAGGGAGTCCCAGGCCAAGAAGGGCCTCATCTTCTGGGGGGCCGGAGGGGCAGGAGTGGGACTGGCCTGCTGTCGGCGATCCTCTGCCTGACTAGGACAAGGCTTTCCCAACAGTGGCCTCAGGGACAGGCCACAGGTCAGAAGACCACTGGGGAGAAGGGGGCAGGCAGTGTGTGCAGCGGTCAGTGCTATGGCAGGGCCAGCCTGGCTACTGGGGAGGGTGGTGAAGCCAATGGCACCTCAGGAGATCTAGACCATTTCCACTCTACACCAAAGTCTGTACCCCACAAACACCAAGTTCCTCTGGAACCAGAATCTTAGCTTATCCTCTATGATTCCTTGGAACATTTCAGCTGGAATCAAGTGGTGGCATCACTAGGGTCCCAACATACAAGTGCTGAGGAGTTCTCAGGGCAAGGACAATCCCAGGCTTGGTCACTGGAGATCAAAGTCATTACTCTAACCTCCATGCTGCTCTACCCACATAGTCAAGATAGCCACTGCCAAACCCTCAGAGCACCAGATTAGGAAACTGAGGTCAAGAGACAGAGGTGATATGTCCAAGTTCATGCAATAGAACAATCTGAATCCCTTATAGCATCTAAAAGGATTCCAATACATTGGCTTTTCCCCTTCTGTGTGTGTTGATATAAACCCTCTGACTCAGGTGCTACTGTCTGGACCCAACACACAACAGTGTGCATGTGTGTGTGTGGTGTGTGTTTCCCCGGTAGAATTATTCACTCCTCCATGTTCCCAGTGCTCTCTGCTCCTCCTTCCATATTACCACTTATCTCACTGCACTGTAATTATCTATCTCTGTCTTCCTTCTAGGACTTGAGTACCAAGCAGGGACTTTGTGCTTTTCTCTGTACATAGTAGTAGGCACACAATGGATTTTGTTAAATGAATGTTGATGAATTCACAACCCTCCACTCAGTACATATAGGTTACTATGGCTTGATCTTATTAAATGTGCAATCCCATTATAGTCAATTAATTTAAAATTATATTCTTCTGAAGGTTAACAATGGAAAAACTGTACTTTGCTCAGCATACCATGCCTGTGGGACACATGGCTGCTTGGACCACACTAATTCATGGTACCCCTTGTGACAGCATGCTCTAATTGCAGGCAAAGGGTCTCAAGAGCTTGTCTTTCAAATAAAGAATACAAAGGCAAATCATCCTCACTGACTGTATACAAGCTTCTGAAATACACCAGCCTTTACCTCCTTTGCCTTTACTCTGCTACCTCAGGTTCCACATACCAGGTCTGCATAGACCTGATGTGAGATAAGGTTGGCAGTATTTATAAGATCCCAACTTGCCTCACCTGTTGGGCTACATTAATTTCAGAGGCATGAGGAAGCACCTAGAAGGGAACTTCATGAAGTGGCCATGTTCGTTTGTACATTTTCTACACTGCATCTCTTGTTCTGTTTTAGAATTGACTACCTCCCTGAGGACAGGGACTGTGTCTCATTCACTTCCATCTCTCCAATGTCTGGCACAGGGTTCAACCCAGAGTAGGAACCAGGTGTGTGAGCAAGGCGTGAACACTTGGTCCTGGCTGATGAAGTTGCTCTGACGTAACCAAACAGCCCTACTTTCGGATGCACAGCCATTCCAAACATCTGTGCCTGTATTATTATCATTCTGATTTCCCAACTTGATTTTATTTTCCAGAAGTCACCATTCAACCCTGTTGAGTTCAGCATGTGCTGACACACATTGTTACTGGGGTCAATGGCCAGATGAACCTTAACATTTCATTTCCAGGTGTTTGTCATTTCTCATTAGTTATATGTTTATAATCACTAAGGTCTTATCCCTGGACAACTTGTCAAAATTGTTGTGGCCTTGACCACCCTTGTATTCACCCTTCCAGAACTGTGGAGAGCATCTGGAATTCTAGCATGACTTTTCAAACAAAACACAGTGATCTCTTTCATCCTCTATCATCGGGCACATCAAAACTCTTTACTCATCAAGAGACTCTCTCATAGCTGTGAAAGTTACCTCCTCACTGCCTTGCATCCTCCACAGAACTGCTGGTGCCTCTTGGAAGAAGTGCTGCATCTGTGCCCCTCTCCCTTCCTGCCTTTGTTTTCCATTGTCATTAGAAGCATAGCCATGGAGAGAAATCTGGCGCAGAGTACGACTGCAGCCATTAGAAAAGACAGATTTTCCTTCTAACCAGCCTAAGAAGGATGGGGTTTGGTTTTCAGCCCCTGCAGCCTACAGAGAAATAAGCAGAATGAATTCAAGATGGCAGGTCTAAAAAAATCTTTTGTGAAACAAGCTGTTTGCATGGGAGCAGGTGACTGATGGTGCTGCAACCAAAAAGGGCTGTGGAATTTGCAGTGACCCCAACTCAGGCCCTCCCAGCAGCCACCTTGGGAGGCAGCTGCTCAGGGGTGTCACTGGGAATCATGAACCAAAGGATACTATTTCCTGCCTCCCAGAGCACAGGGAGCAAATCTTCTCTCTTCCCTCACAGAGAAAGCCTCTTCTAAGCTTTGTGCTTAGGTTTGGGCACTGCAGCTGTTCTTGGCATCTGTGCTTCGTGGCAGACTTTCCTGCCTGCAACTTGACACAGGCAGGAATCCTTGTGGCAGACCTGCTACCCTTCACCTGCCCAGGGCTTTTGTGAAGACCAAATGAGAGAAAAGACCATGTAAATTCTTTGAAAACTAAATAGTACTGGTAGGAATGCTCGACTGTGGTGCTACCTGGCAATACCCTCCAGAAGCTCTGGCTTTCAGATACTTGGTGAGCACACTCAACACTGCCACAAATTACCCAGATTCAGTGAGATGCCTCAAACTGAAGGCTTCAGATTTCATATCTCTTTCTTTGCCTATGAACTTTTTTGATTCTCTAACACTTGTTAGTCTGACATTCAAGGCTTTCTCAACTCTTCCTTCCAAACATCTATTTCATGTGGAAACTTCTCCGTTTCAGTGCTCCCAGAACATAGCATTCTCATTCCTACCCCTGTTCATTTGATCACAACTTTCCCTTGCCTTCCTTCCCCATCCCACTCACCCCTCAGAGATTCTCCATATTGTACCCATGCTTGAAGACCAAGCATAAGACTTCTCCACAAGCTGACCCACAAATCACCTCTCTCTCCTTCAAAATAATAGTTATTGGGTTCTTGCTGATCTTGAACCAGAGAAGCAGTGATCTCAGGGGTTAAGAACAGGCTCTGCAGTCAGATTGCCTGGGTTAGGGTCCTGGTCCTCTTACTATCTGCATGACCTTGAGCAAGTTACTTAAAGTCCCTGAGCATTGCTTTCCTCAGCTATAAAGTAGGGATAATAATGGTATTCTTTTACACATATGTGTTGCTGAGCACAATGCCTGACCCACTGTAAACACTTGAACGAGGGTTAGTATTGTCTCTAACCATTTTCATATATATTGCCATGTAATTTCCATGGCAGCCCAGGAAAAGTTAGTTTTATTGCCCCAGAGGAGAAAGAGGAAGTTTGGAAAGGTTAAAGCACTTGCCCAAGGCCACACATTTGGTGGTAAAAGTGTGATTCAGACTCAAGTTTGGTTGGCATCCATAGCTTTTCCACTGCCATAGCCTTAATCAGGCCTCCTATGGTTACTCCAGCCCCTGTTTCTTGGTTCAATCTGCATATGAGCGTCTCTCCTCTCCCCAGCCAGACCTTGGTCTCCTCCTGGGGAAGGTTCTCAAAACACCCCACTGTAGCTATCCATCATTTGGCATTTGTTGAATGAACAAAAGAAAGAATAAGTAGGAAAATGTGCATATTAACTCCAGACTATCCCCAGATAACTTATCACTGGTACTTGGTACCTGGAAGTCAGGGGCCTCTCAACAGAACCAGAGGTGAGCCTCCCTCCACCTCAATTCACCCACCGCTCTTTGAGTCAAGAAACTGTGTTGCTCTCCTGCTAAAACATTTGAAGGGATCCTCACTTTTCCTATAGGACTAATCTGAGTATTTTCTTTACAGTTCAACATGCTCTGTTAACATAAGCCTTCACTGAGCTTAATACATATGTCTTCGGCCGTCTTCCTCCAGAAGGCAAACTTTTGGAAGAAGAGGCAATGGTTGAGAACAGCAACAATATGTGTTCCCTCAGAGCTACGCAGTGAATGGACCCATGGTCTGCCCTAGGGGTCGGGAGAAATGGCTCTGGGCTCTGGTTTCCATATTTATGTTATCTCTTTTTTAAAGCAAAGCTACATGTAAAGTGCTCTAAACACTGAGGTCAGAACTTCAGAGTAAACATGATAGAGAACAATGCCCATTTTGCTACTTGCTTCATTATCCCAGGAAAGAGCCTCATGTGCATTAATCAGACAGAGAAGAACATGAAAGATTGTGTAGAGTGTGCCCAAAGTTCCTGAGATCCTACGTTTTGGTGTAGACACACTTAATCAGGTGAAACTGTCCATTCAATCTCCTCAGGGACTGAATAAGGATAGGGAATGACACGGTAGAGTTGTAGGAAAGGCTCTGAAGATTCTGAACAGCAAATTCTCTCTCTTGTTTTTCATTGTTTTTTTGAAATGGTCTCATTCCAGTAGCCCAGGCTGGAGTACAGTGGTGCAATGTTGGCTCACTGCAGCCTCTACCTTTCATGCTCAGGTGATCCTCCCACCTCAGCCTCCTCCTTAGTAGCTGGGACTACAGGTGCACACACCGTGCCTGGCTAATTTTTTGTATTTTTAGTAGAGACAGGGTTTCACCATGTTGCCCAGGCTGGTCTTGAACTCCTGGACTAAAGAAATCCATTCGCTTCGACCTCTCAAAGTGCTGGGATTATAGGCATGAGCCACTGTGCTTGGCTTGAACTGCAAATTCTATATTAAAGAACATTAAAGAACATTCTATATTAAAGAACAAATATAATTCTATATTTAATATAAATTCTATATTAAAGAATTAAAGTTCTCTATTAAAGAATACCTGAAATCCCATTTAGTCACAGCTATCATTTGTTGAGTGCCTACTATGTACCTGATGTTTTATTTGTATTATGTAATTTAATCCTCACTACAACCTGCGAGAGAGTTGATACTACTTCCATTTTACAAAAGAGAAGACTGAGACTCAGTGTCTTGACCAAGCCCAGTAAGTGGCAGAGTAGCTTTGACCTTGGGTATGTCTGATTCCTGTCCAGAATTTTTCTCCCAGAGCACAAGGTTGTCATTCCCTGAGGAATCTGGGAGTCCAAGAGACTTAGAGCTCTTGAGTCATCTGGTACAATCATCCTCTTCCTCAACTCATTAGCTGAAGTCAAGACCTGTGCATAATGCAGTTAGCTAATTTGTTTATTCATTGTATGCTTATGTAAATGGCTTGAAATCTTTCCTCAACATCATTATCTGTCAGAAAATAGGGGCCACATACTTAGCAAGTGTTTTCAATCACGTTTTAACTAGTAATAAATCTTTAGCTTGATTTATCTGAAAATTGTCTGCTTGCTCTCCTTCCTGTTGCCCTTATCTTTTTTTTTTTTTTTTTTTTTTTGAGACGGAGTCTTGCTGTGTCACCCAGGATGGAGTGCAGTGGCCAGATCTCAGCTCACTGCAAGCTCCGCCTCCCGGGTTTACGCCATTCTCCTGCCTCAGCCTCCCGAGTAGCTGGGACTACAGGCACCCACCACCTCACCCGGCTAGTTTTTTGTATTTTTTAGTAGAGACGGGGTTTCACCGTGTTAGCCAGAATGGTCTCGATCTCCTGACCTCGTGATCCACCTGTCTCGGCCTCCCAGCCCTTATCTTGTAACACTTCATAAGCTTCCTCCAATAGTAATAACAATAGTTAATATTAAGTGAACACTCACTCTGGACCTGTCAGTCACTGTTCTAAGTGATTTAGCTCGAAATCTAGGAGGCAGGCTTTATTATCACCTCATTCTACAGGTGAGGAAACAAACGCACAACTTGCTTAAGGTTACACAGCCCAAATAGCAGAGCCAGGATTCAAATTCCAGGCTAATTGATTGCAGACCTACTTTGCTAAATGCCTCAGTTTATAAAGAAAATATCCTCCTAAATGGAAGCAGTCTAGAACAACACTGCCCAGTAGAAATATAATATGAGTTATAAATGCAAGCCACATATATAATATAAATTTTCTAGTGGCTACATTACAAAAGTAAAAAGAAACAGGTGAAATTAATTTAAATATATTTTACTTAATATATCTAAAATATTATTGTAACCTGTAATCAATATTACCATTACTAATGCAACATTTTACATTATTTTTTATACTAATTTTTTGAAAGCTGGTGTATGTTTTATACTTACAGCACATCTTAATTGCTGCTAGATATATTTCAAGTGCTTATGGCCCCATATTGGACAACAGATATATAGAAGGACATTCTACTTTTCCTATTTTTTTATTATTTGTTTCTATTTCAACTTTATTTTTAACATTTTTAAATTAAAAAAAATTTTAGAATCTTGCTCTGTTGCCCAGGCTAGGATGTGGTGGTATAGTCATAGCTCATTGCAGCCTTGAACTCTCAGGCTCAAGCAACCCTCCCATCTCAGCCTCCCAAGTAGTTGGGACTACAAGCATTCACCACCATGCCTAGCTAATGTTTTCATTTTTTATAGAGACAGGGTCTCACTATGTTACCCAGGCTAGTCTTGAAGTCTTGGCCCCAAGCAAGCCTCCCGCCTCAGCCTCCCAAAGTGTTGGGATTATAGGCATGAGCAACTGTGCCTGGGCTATTTCAACTTTAAAATTGGGTTTTGCATTGGTATTGGATCAAAGAAGCCTATATTAATGGAAATGTGCCCTTTGTATAATTAAATGAACAGAGCAACAGTTTAGGACAGTGGAAAGAACATGCTTTAGGCATTAAAAAATCTGGGTTCTAAGCCCCATCTTAGAACCACTAACCAGGGCTGTGGCCAGAGCAACCCTCAACTTCCCTCACTCTCTTTCCTCATGTTAAAAAATACATGATGGTTTATGATTATTAAGATTCTTCCCATTTCTAAAGTTCTTTCTGCTTAGAGTACACATTCTTTCAGGGTTTCTGTGCCTGTTTCCTTGTTCCATTCAAGATTTCTGTAAGAAAGGACTTATCCCACATTGTGGTTGTGTTCCCTGTGCCCAGCTCTGTGCCTGACACATTTCTGTAGGCACAAGAAACGTCTCTTGAATGAATGGAAATCCAGTCCTCCTTTGAGGGACTCCTAGGCCTCCCAGTTTTTGCCAGAATGATCATAACCGCCTTAGCAATTAATTGCACTTTCTCATATTGGCCTAAAATCTTAACAATCTAAGATTTCTGAAGGGTTATAGCCAGGATTAGAAACCATTTCCTGATCCTGTGTGCAAAGGAGATGGTACTCAGCCCTAGGCATGGCTGCCTAGAGACCCCCGCAAATGGTCTCCTTCTTATTACATGCTGTTCTGATGCTGAGGAGAGTTAATTAATGACTCTAAATAAGAAAACAATCAAATCTGTCTGCAGTCATATGAGTCAGAGCAGACCCAGACGGGGTGCCGGGTCCTTGGCTTCCAAGTGCCCTCGGAAGAAGCAGTAGCAGCCTTTGCTCCTTTCATCAGAGCTCTGCAAAGCCCCAACTTGGAAGGGGAAGAAATCACTCAAAATGTAATGGAGACTCAGCTGGATATGAAGCATTTTTCTTAAAAGGCTAACCCCCTATCTGAGTGTTGTACAGACTGAGGCCCTGGGAGAGGAGAAAAAATGTAAGTTCATTCCTTTCTACCCTCTTTAGACACCCAAACTGAAATGGGAGTTCTCAGAAACCAGTCCCTGTGTATGTTGCAAGATTGGAGCAGTTGGAACTGCCACTTTAGGAGGACCAGACTTGTGGTCTGAAATTCACCAAACCCCAAACCTTCCCACCTTCTAGAGTCTTGCAGCCACATATGGAGGTAGAGCTTTGGTTGGGTGGCATAAGGACAGGAATGTAATGCTTCCCTGAGATTGGCTGAGGCCCACACAGTGAAAATTTTATTTAGGTGTTAGAGGCTTTGCTATGAAAATCTGAGAGTGGGAATAGGTGGAAGGAATCTCTTAACAATAAGAGTGTCTTCAGCTTTGTAACAGGATGCTAGGAAATAAAGATAAGCTCTATTTCTTTGGCTCTATGTGTACTCTTTGTCAAATAATAACAGCTTCCTCATTTTTTTAAATTTTCCTTCCTTTCTTAAAAAGGAAAAACAATGACAACACTTTGTTGCCATCTACGCTTGGCTTCCTATGAAAATTTTCCACGCTGGAAAGAAACCCCTGGGCTATTGGTCATGAGGGTCATTATACTGCCCTCTCCCCATTCTTTGGTAAACAAGTTCAGTTAACAAACCTGGATAAGATGTAAAGTAGGTGGCACTATCCTTGCTGAACTTGAAAAGACTGATTTGTGTCTAAATCCTAGTTGGCCCCCAATCCTATTCCTCTGGCATTTGGTTATAACCTTACATAGGACAATCCAATAGTTCAATTTTATTTCTATAATAGCAATAGGGAAAAACAGTGGTAAGGAGGAACTTCCAGAGTTTGAGATCCAGGATGGAACCTAAACTCTTCCCTTTCTGTGCAACCCTGGGAAAGCCCTCAAAGCTTTGTTTCCTCACCTTGAAAGTGGGAATTATGCCACCACCTACCTCATAGGACTGTGAGGATTAAATACATTCTTACATGTGAAGAGCCTGAGTCAGAAAATGTCTCCTCTTATTAGCTCATAATTCTTTAAACAGGGATTGCTGATGAGTTCATTCGAAGTAATTCAGTAATACCCTCCACAGCTCTGTTTCCTCCTATTCCATTCTGTAATCAGCTTTGGGGGAATCCTCTCGGAGGCCATGGCCCTCAGCTCTTGCTTCTAGTCCACACCCTGAAGTCCTCCCTTCCCACCAGGTGGGTGAGGCCAGCACTCCAGAACCTTGGACAGCTCTACTCCACAGCGATCGAGCCGGCTGCCCCAGGGAACAGGAGGGTCTTGGGAAATTTTCCAAAGGCTGCATTAGTGCAGTGATTTAGGAAAGCCAGGGCTGCAGTCTCATTTCCAGCATGCATGCTGCCACTTGCATGCATGTTCAGATTCTTCAACATGACCAGCCCTTCTGGAAATTTCTAAGGAGCCTTTCAGAAATGCTCACAAGATTTACCAAATCTTAGGGCCTTTTCCTTCTTTTCTATGAACTCCAAATTTTTTTTTGAGCCCAAAAAGAACAGAAACACCACCCACATCTTCCTGAATCTGCTGATATTTAATTTGTTTGGCTTCAGTACAAGGATTAAACATTCTTGATTAACTTCAAGTGAAAGTAATAATGTATGAGCATGAGGAAATGTTTTACAAGACAAAGATTCAGGTATAAATTAAAAGAAACATAAAATAACGTTATTGCCTGTAGGTGATGTTAAGCACCATTCTAATCAGGATAAGCAGGTGGTTCAATTTATGAGGCAATTTAGCTTTTCACTCTCCAATGCAGAACACAACACACCATATGCAGTCACCTTCCAAACAGGCAAGGAAGAGATTAAAGTCCTATTTTTACTTTATGATACTGAGTCACATAGTTCAATGCAAATCACATGGATGCCAAAGTAGGAACAATACCAGGTATTAAAATACCTTCTTTCCTTTGAGGAGCTCTTAAGATTTTGTAACTGTGTGAAATTCCTTCAGAGTGACTCCAGGAGAAGAGACGCATGTCACCAGATGGGCATTTAGGATTGAGCATGTCTCATCTCTCTCCCCCACTTCTGTCATTAGGCCTGGAAGAGCCGTATTTGCAGCTTTTTGCATTTGATAATAGCCTCCAGATGCCTTCATTTTCTGGGCTACATTGTTTTTGAGGAAAAGAGGGTTTACTTTTGAAAAATGTTATTGACTAATTTAATAATGAGGGAAAGAAGAGGATAAATGTGGAACAGGAAAAGAGGAGAAGAGAGTAGTAGAGGTAGAGGGAGAGACAGGAGATGCCTAAACCTCTTTGACCTTGGTAAGTGTTTTCCATGCATTATCCTTATAAATGGGTTTGATGCCCACCTTCCACTGGTCAGAAACTTGAAGCCCTCTTTAAACATTTCCATTGCTGAAGACAGCAGCAATTCCGTGGCTTGAACTAACTTGAAAGAACTTCAGACAAGAACATCAACTTGACACTCTGAAGGTAGGAGGGAGCCCCCCAGTAAAAAGGTTTGTGATTTTACCTAACAACGCTCACACCCACTCTGAGCCTCTACACCGTGGGGGAGTGTTAGTTGCCAAATTGTGTCTGGTTTAACCTCTTTCCAGCAGAGGTCGCTGTGGACACTGGGAGTGGATACTTGTGGGAACTGGACCAGGCAGCCTGGGTTAGATAGATGGTGGCTACATTGTGTGGTACCTGCTCTTTCTGCTGTTCTGCTGGCCATCATCTGGTCTCTCATCCTATGGGAAGTAGATCTCTGTGAAGATTATCTCAAAGCTGCACAGTACCTTTGCTATACAAGCGCTGTGAGATCAGGGTAACTTATTGGGGAGGGCAAGTTTGGGAGGGCCATGCTCATCCTCTAGGGGTATCACCTTGTAGTGTACGTCTGTGTTACCCTTGTTTTTTGTCTGAGTGTACCTAGTATTTCTGAGACACCACCTGTGACTGACCAGCAACATCATTGCCATGCCCTTCCAGACATGGAGGCCAAAGCGGCAAAAGTTGTCTTGCCACGTAGTCTTGCACCCACATCATAAGTGACTCTGTTGATGAGTCCCCTGCTAAGCCTCACTTGGAAGCACATGGTGGTGGTGAGGGGGCAGAATTCTGGTCTTTGGAGCAGCCTATTGCAGTAGGATAAAGCTTCTGATAAAATGGGAAGGACAGGGCACTGGTGAGTATGTTAGGGTCAGACCTGAGACCTCAGAAGGGCTGAAGAAGTCTCCACATACTTGTGAACTCCCCACTTACTGGGCCTTACGCAGGCCAGGCAGGCTAGGCACAAAGCAGCCTGAAGCTGCCTTCACCCTGAGGGCATCCGCTCAGACCCTAGGCCATTGCTGTGGCTTGAGAGTTGAAGATGTGACTACCCTGCTCCCCACCCCCACAACATCCAAGTCCAGCAGTAAATGAGTAAGTGGTTCACCTACATACACACACACACACACACACACACACACAGCCAGAAGCACAAGCTCTGGCCATGTCACACACATGAAGACTGAAACACACATGGGTACATTCAACCGGTCACACATTCACATCCACACTCTGACCCACACCATCATCCATGCAAACCCTCACACATTTAAACACATCCCCACCCCAGAACCAAATTTGACCTAACATGGCTGATGGGGCGTGGGAGGGTCCAGTCAGGATGTCCCTCTGGATCCTGGTCCACTCATGCCCCGTGAACTCCAGGCCCCTTGCTCAAGGTGGAGCCCTCACCTGTCCCTGTCCTAGTGGTCACAGGTCACAGGTCCTGAACGCCCCCCGTACCGGCCCCCGAAGGGGCCCTGTTTACCATCGTGTGCACAGAATCCTGGGTGCCTGGCTGGCCTTAGGGTAGGGGGTATGGGAAAAGAGAAAGATGTGGGGCATAGTGCCCTGCCCCGGCTCAGCCGCCTCCTCCCTCGGGATTTTCCATCCCGGCTCGCGCTGGCCCGCTAGAAGCCCGTGCGCTTTGTCTCCCGCCCCGCTCCCAGCACGTTTCTGTGGAAGCTGCCCGCGCCGCGCCCGAAGCCCCCCCTCCGAGGCCGCGCCCCCCGCCCAGCCCGCGGCGCAGGCCTGCCAGTGCAGCGACCGCCGCTTTGTCCTCTCGAGGATGCCTGGGCCGAGCGCGAAAGCCCCGTGCCTGGGAACAGCCACCACGGGTCCTAGAAGCAGGTCCCCGAGCCTCGGTTTGGGGTGCGCCCTGCATCGGAGCGGAGCAGCCCCCAAAGATTCGCGGGCACGAGGTTGGGGGTGGCATTTACCTGGAGCTCTTGAGTGCTTGAGAGGAGATCCGCCCCGTCCCGCTCTGCACATGCCCATCTGGGGTTGGGCCCCAGCTGAGGTGCCAGAGGCTCAGTCCCCGGGGCGTGGTGGGCTAGTGAGGGTCGTCTCGACTTAGAGCCCCAGGCCTGGATCCAGGTAGGGAGGGCCTGGGAGATGAGGCCCGGGTGGGGAGAGATGGGGAGGGGTCCCTCGTCTCCTCTTACATCCCCCTACACCACCTCCCACACCCAGGCCACCCAACCCTAGGCGCGGGCCCAAGCGCGGGGGATTCCGAGAGTCAGTGCTTTCCTCCACCCGCGACTCCGAGCAGCATGGGGAGGGGTCTCCCAGCCTTTCCCTGCCACATCCCAATTCCACCCCTCACCAATAACCTAGGAGGGTCCAAGTGGAAGGAGTAAGAGTCCTCTGTCTCGTCCACATCCTCGATCCTCCTCTTTACAAAACCCTAGGGCCTGGGGAGGAGGGGGGATAGGGAGGGGGCGAGTGTGGAGGAAGGGGTCTGGGCAAGGGTCTTCCCGGCATCCCAAGACGCCTTTCTTTAATAACCCTGGGAGGGTCTGGGCTGGGGATAGCGGTCCGCGATCTCATCCATCACCACCAGACTCCTTTGTAACCTCGAGCAGCCGAAGTGTTGCGGGGAGGGGTCCCCCTGCCTCCAGTCCCCTCATCCCACAACACCCCCTCCTCCCGTCCTCAGTAATCCGAGCAGTCCGGTCGCCAGGCACAGTGGGAAGGAGGGTCCAAGCCTCCTCGCTCTCCCAGGAGAGATTGGGGGTGGTGTCCCCCAGCCCTCGACCCTCATACTCAAAAGCCTTCTCCACGATAAAACAAAAACTAACCCAAGCTGCTCCGACCTCCGGCGCCGGGCCACAGGAGGCCCCTAGTCAGTCTATGGCTGTCCGGGACCCACGGTCCTGAGAGCAGCGAGAACACGTCCCGTCAACTCCCCGAGCCCCTCACGCCTCGGTTCGCCCCCTCCCCAAGAAAACAAAAGCGAATTCAGCAGCACCGACCTCTGACGGCGGGCGGGAGGGCGGTCAGCGCCCGGCAGCGCACCCTGCTCCTCCCGGCTCCTCAGCCCGGGCTCCCGGCCGCAGATCTGGCGGCGGCTGCAGCGGCGGCTGCTCTCGTGGCTCTCGGGTCCGGAGCCTCCCTCAGACTCAGCACCTGGAGCGGCGAACAGCTCCGCGCTTCATTCCTCTGACCCCGCCTCCTTCGCGCCGCCGTAGCCAATGGTGACCCGGACCCCGCCCAGGAGTCTGCCCATTGGGGGCGTCGTCCCCTCTCCCTCCGGCCCCGCCCGCTGGTTACCGGGTCTCTCCTTCAAGACCACATCCCCCAGAGACCGGTGGAGTTTCACACAGCCTTCTGGGACTTATAGTTCTTTAAGGACGCGGAGTGGGCTCACGCCGCGGGCAGGCAAACAGAGAGGGACTGCATTTCCCAGGGTGCACTGAAGACACGGAGGCGCGGAGCAGGGCGGGAGGACCGTTTCCATAGCAAAGACGACCAGGCGAGGATGGCTGGCAGAGAAGTGGGGCAGGCCGCAGGACCCTCGAAGGATCGTGTGAGACCCCGGGCAGCCTCTTGGGAGGCCATTTCGAGGAGAAAACCTTGATTTCTGCTTCAGGACCCGGGGCCTCAGTTTTCCTATCTGAGAAGAAGGGCGAAGAGCTGTGCCCCCACCACACCCGTCAGTGATGGGGCAAACCGAGGGCAAGCCGCTTTGGTTCCTGCCCAGCAAAGGTGAGGGAGGACGGAGGAGACTCTCCCACCGCATTCAGAACTTTATTCCTTTATTTTTGTCTCAATCTTGTCATAGAGGAGCGCTTCACTTTTGGTCATCCCTTGGGCTACCAGGGCCTTCCCGTCTCCGTCTTCCCATCGCAGGTCCTGGCCTCCTTCACACCACTACCGGATACCGCAGCATCTCCCCTAACGCAGCAGATGGAGGGCGCTTCCCATGCCCCGGGACTTAAGCCCACTCTCCCCTTCGAGATCTGGACTCCACCTTTTTGCAACACTCTTAACTTCTTTGGAAGCTGAGAAGTCTCCTACTCCCTTGGGTCCCTCCACCCTGCCCTCAGCTAACTCCTCGGCAAGCCCCAACCTAGACACCGCCTGTTTTGTGAAGACATCTAGATGCTGGGCTCTCTGTTGAGTGCCCCACCCTGTGTTTGAGCAGCACCCTCTACTTCCCCTGTTCTACTTGCATGTTTATGTACTCGTCTTCCTCATTATAAGATCCACAGGGGAGGGGCCATGTCTATACTATTCATACTTACAGTCCAGTGTCTAGTATCTGGCACGTAGTAGGCACTCACTAGCTATTTAGATATAAATATAGATATTTGTTGAATTGAAAATGAATTGGGCCAGGCGTGGTGGCTCACACCTGTAATCCCAGCACTTTGGAAGGCTGAGGCGGGCCGATCACCTAAGGCCAGGAGTTCAAGACCAGTCTGGCCAACATGGTGAAACCCTGACTCTACTAAAACTACGAAAATTAGTCAGGCATGGTGGCGCGTTCCTGTAATCCCAGCTATTCAGGAGGCTGAGGCAGGAGAATCGCTTGAACCCCTGGAGGCGGAGGTTGCAGTGAGCTGAGATTGCACCACTGCACTCCAGCCTGGGTAACAGAGTGAGACCCTGTCTCAAAAAAAAAAAAAAAAAAAAAAAAGAAAGAAACAAAGAATAAAATTTTAAAAAAGAAAATAAAGGAACCTCATTCATATACACCTCCAAAATTCTGATTTCCTAAACTTGGGCATTTCTCATTGCTAGAAGTGTTCGATCAGAGGGATGCCGCCCCCTTGAAGAAATGTTTATTTCATTTGTACAGTGGGTTGGGATTTTACCTGAATGCTTTGAGTACCCTTTTAATCCTTTGATGCTAGAGACTGATAGACCCATGCCTATTATTGCTGTCAGTTCTCCCTGAAATGTCATCAGTTTTTCATGTTCCACTATTTCTAGCTATTGGCCCTACTCCTTTCTGTGCCTAAATGCCCTACCTCCCACTCCTTTTCTGAGAAAGATCTGCCCTGTCAGTTATAAAGCAAAGACGTCCTAAGATTCCTGCTGTTTCTTTTATTTTCTTTTATTTTGTTTCTTTTCTTTTGATGGAGTTTTGCTCTTGTTGCCCAGGCTGGAGTGCAATGGTGTGATCTCAGCTCACTGCAGCCTCTGCCTCCCAGGCCCACCTCAGTCTCCCAAAGTGCTGACATTACAGGCGTGAGCTACCATGCCTGGCCTCCTGCTCTTCTTTCTACCGTCTGCTCAGCATCTTAGGCTTCATTCTAGGTAGCATCTTTCCTGAATATTTCTCCACTAAACATTCTGTTGTTGGCTAGATGGCCTAGTTAATCTACACATTTCATTTTATCACCTTCTCCAGATTTTTTTTGTGTATGTCAGCCGATACATTCTGGGGAGAATGCCTTAATATATGAGAATAATTAACTTGTGGACAACAAGGAAATGACCAAGGGGACTTTTACTCTGAACCTAATTCAAACCAAAGAGAGAGAGCCTGAGAGAAAGCAGCTCTGTCATCCTTGAGTTAGTAACATCCAGGAAGGGAAGGCTAAGGTGGGGGAGTGAGTAAAACAGATGGCATTTAGGGAAGAACCAACAGGACTTTAAGAGGCATGGCAGAGGGGCTTTGATCCTGGCCAAACCATCAGGGAAGGCAACTGGAGCTGGTTGAACAGATGGGGACTTATTACTGAAGAGAAAATGGTAAAGAGGCAGGGGGAAATGGGACGTGTGCTAAAGCAGAGTGCCTCGTTCAGTGGATGCAGTGAGAGCAGAAGCTGTTGGAAAAGTGGATCAGGGGAGGACCATGCCACCAGGTGGGCATCAGCAGAGTATCACCCGAGTATTGCAGAGGGATACTAAAAAAGTCCACCTGGAGCCAGAGCTGAAACCCTTTGGAGGTCAGTTTACCCCTTCAGAAGTAGTGCACCACCATCCATCTACCACTGGAATCCAATTTCAGTTTTGGCAAATTGTTATAAATAGGAAAAAGTCAGGGTTCCACAATTCTGTCAGCACTCAGAGACTATAACAGCAACTGCCCAGCCAAGTAGAGTTAGGAAACCTGGATCCTAATCCTGACTTTGCCTCTGATTAGATGTGTGACCCTGGGCTGGAGCTGTTTCTTCAGTTGTAAAATGCTATTTATTGGTGTTAGGTAGCAGCTAATAAGGATGGAGGTGGGACTGGGTGCAGTGGCTCACACCTGTAATTTCAGCAGTTTGACAGGCCAAGGCAGGAGGATTGCTTGAGGCCAGGGATTTGAGACCAGCTTGGGCTGGTCTTTTTAAAAAAAAAAGAAATTTTTTTTTAAGCGTAGAGGTAGGGAAATTCAAAGCTACTTACTAGCTGTGTGACCTTGCCTAAACTACCTTCTTGGATTTGCAGTCTGTTTATTTGAAAATGTCATAAGGGATAAATGAGATTCCTTATGTAAAGTACTTTATAAATATTAAGCACTTACCAAATGTTAGTCTGTTTTCACATTATTCTTGGATTACCAGAAATTGGTTTGACTATGAATAAACAGGGGATAATTTCTTGGGTAATCTGAGTTTGAATCCCCCTTCTCTCTCTTACTAATTGTATGACTTTGATTAGGTTATTTAGTATTTAATTGTTCTGGGTCTCAGTTTTCTCATTTGTGAAATTAAAATGATGTGTTCTTCAGAATTGTGAGGGTTAAATGAGATGAAAGGCCTGACTCATATGAGAAAATGCTCAATATATTTGTTTTGTCATTTTTAAGGGGTGGTTTTAGGGCACAGAACCTAAAGGAATGAATGGAATTCTAAGTGCTTTGAAGCTAGAGCTGTGAAAGGTTCCAGGGGAACACTGTGCTGGCCTTCTCCCTTCTTCTTGGGGAAGAAAAGATCTCAGTGAAGTTCCATGGGTCTTCTCAGTAAGTAGAGGAGATTAACTAGAATGCTGAATCTCAGACACTGAGAGGTTAGAGTGATTGACCAGGGCTGGATCCTGAAGAACTTAGTATTCTAGGCTGAGAATATAATTTTATTCTAAAGCTAATGAAGGTTTTTAAGGAGATGTGCATTTTGAAAAAGTCGAGGGGCTGTTTGGAGAACGGCCAGGAGAAGATGAGGCTGGGATGTGGATCGGGAACGTGCTGCGGTGATCCAGCATGGTGAGTGGAAAAGAGGGGGTAGATCTGAGAGATATTTTTTTATTTGTTTGTTTGTTTGTTTTTTAAGTATTAATAGTTCATCAAATTTCCCATCTTTTTAAAGTAGCTCATCAAAGAGATATTAAGAAGGTAAATATTTGAGGACTTTGTGAACGAGAGCTGAGGGCATGGAGGAAACTGGTAAAAGTCAAAGACGATGCTCAGGTGTCTGCCCCGGGTAACTAGGGGGATGGATGGGAGTGCTGTCCCCTGAGATGTGATACAGTAAAGGAGCAAGTTTAGGCAGGAAGAGGAGTAGATAAGTTTGAATTGGGTATAGTATGTCCAAACAAGGTGTCTAGGAGGTGGTTCGGAGCTTATGAGAGGGATCTGGTTAAGGGATAGTCATAAATTATCAAATTATCACCATATAGATCATAATTGAACCCATGGGAATTAATGAAATCCTTCAGTAGAGAGGGTCAAATAAAAGAACAAAATTTCTTGGGAAATGCCAACATTTAGGGAACAAGTAGAGAAAGAGGAGCCCAGAGGAAAAGGTGGGACCAGTCAGAGAGACTGGAAGAAAATCATAGGGTGGGGTGCCACAGAAGCCACAGGGAGGAAGTGGGGTGGCGTGGTACCTTCAGATAAGCCAAGGTCTGAAAAAACTAATACCAAATTAGCAACAAAAAGGTCACTGGTGACCTGGGAGAGAGTGGGTGTAGGGGAGTAGCAGGGACAGAAGTCTCTGTGAATGGGAGTACATGTAGACAACTGGGGGGAATGGATTGCTTTGGAAAGGGAGCAGAGAGAAAACCAGAAGGAATATAGGTTGAGGAACAATTTTGTTTTGAGTTGGGAGAAATTAGAACATCTAACGATAATAAACATGTAGTTAGGTAGTTGAGAGGTGGGCTCTGGAAATTGAGGGAGTTCATATTCCATGGCCATTACTTCTTCTCCAATGCTGGAAGCAAGGATATGTGCTCAGTGTGAGGAGGTGGAGTGGGGTGGGAAACTTGGAGAAAGAAGAAAAGATTCAAGATGGCTGCTGTGGAAAACAGGAGGGAAAGCTAATGGCAATCCACAGAGGCTGCAGGGTAGTGGTGGGGGCCTGCTGAAGTTGGAGACCATGGGTGTGGAAGCACTAATCCATGCGGTTGTGGGCTTTCTCCAGCATCTTGTCGGCCCTGAGATAGCTTTGGTGAGGCTGGTCCAGACTGGGCTTTGCTGGACAAGGGAAACAAGAAAGCAAGGGACTTGGAGATACTGACAAGAGAGGTGGAAATGGTGGTCCACTAAGAGGAAGGTGAAGCCTGGATGGATAGGGCAGATGCAGGTAGTGAGGTTCTTGGTGGAGTGAGAGGACAGATGCTGTGGGTGGCAGGGAAGAGCAGGGAGGGCAAACAATGCTGGTCAGAGATGGAGGAGCTCTGGGCAGGAATGAGGGGGCAGGGTGGCTGGGGTGGACAGAGAGAAAGGCAAGTTTGTTATATGGGTTATTGGCAAGTCTCCTGGAAAGATGACCAGTTTGAAGGAGACAGGAACCCTGGTAGCTCCATGCCAATGTACAGTGAGTGGCGTGTTTGATGATGGCAAGGTGGAGAGATGGAGTACAGAGCCCTCTGACATGAGATTCACACAAACCAAGATATTGGGTGCTAAGAAGAAGCCCTCTTGCCCGGGATAGGTGGGGTGAGGAGGAAGCGAGGCAATGAGCTTTCTCATACACTTTGTTTTCTTTCTTTCTTTCTTTTTTTTTTTTTTTTTTTTTTTTTTTTTTTTTTGAGATGGGGTCTCGCTCTGTCACCCAGGCTGGAGTGCAGTGGTACGATCTCAGCTCACTGCAGCCTCTGCCTCCTGGGTTCAAGCAATCCTCCCACCTCAGCCTCCCAAGCAGCTGGGATTACAGGCGTGTGCCACCATGCCTGGCTAATTTTTGTATTTTTAAAAAATTTATTATTATTATTATACTTTAAGTTCTAGGGTACATGTGCATAATGTGCAGGTTTGTTACATAGGTATACTTGTGCCATGTTGGTGTGCTGCACCCATCAACTCATCAGCACCCATCAACTCGTAATTTACATCAGGTATAACTCGCAGTGCAATCCCTCCCCCCACCCCCCTCCCCATGATAGGCCCCGGTGTGTGATGTTCCCCTTCCCGAGTCCAAGTGATCTCATTGTTCAGTTCCCACCTATGAGTGAGAACATGTGGTGTTTGGTTTTCTGTTCTTGTGATAGTTTGCTAAGAATGATGGTTTCTAGCTGCATCCATGTCCCTACAAAGGACACAAACTCATCCTTTTTTATGGCTGCATAGTATTCCATGGTGTATATGTGCCACATTTTCTTAATCCAGTCTGTCACTGATGGACATTTGGGTGATTCCAAGTCTTTGCTATTGTGAATAGTGCCGCAATAAACATACGTGTGCATGTGTCTTTATAGCAGCATGATTTATAATCCTTTGGGTATATACCCAGTAATGGGATGGCTGGGTCATATGGTACATCTAGTTCTAGATCCTTGAGGAATCGGCATACTGTTTTCCATAATGGTTGAACTAGTTTACAGTCCCACCAACAGTGTAAAAGTGTTCCTATTTCTCCACATCCTCTCCAGCACCTGTTGTTTCCTGACTTTTTAATGATTGCCATTCTAACTGGTGTGAGATGGTATCTCATTGTGGTTTTGATTTGCATTTCTCTGATGGCCAGTGATGATGAGCGTTTTTTCATGTGTCTGTTGGCTGTATGAATGTCTTCTTTTGAGAAATGTCTGTTCATATCCTTTGCCCACTTTTTGATGGGGTTGTTTGTTTTTTTCTTGTAAATTTGTTTGAGTTCTTTGTAGGTTCTGGATATTAGCCCTTTGTCAGATGAGTAGATTGCAAAAATTTTCTCCCATTCTGTAGGTTCCCTGTTCACTCTGATGGTAGTTCCTTTTGCTGTGCAGAAGCTCTTTAGTTTAATTAGATCCCATTTGTCAATTTTGGCTTTTGCTGCCGTTGCTTTTGGTGTTTTAGACATGAAGTCTTTGCCCATACCTATGTCCTGAATGGTACTACCTAGGTTTTCTTCTAGGGTTTTTATGGTATTAGGTCTAACATTTAAGTCTCTAATCCATCTTGAATTAATAGGAGAACTACAAACCACTGCTCAGTGAAATAAAAGAGGACACAAACAAATGGAAGAACATACCATGCCCATGGATAGGAAGAATCAATATCGTGAAAATGGCCATACTGCCCAAGGTTATTTATAGATTCAATGCCATCCCCATCAAGCTACCAATGAGTTTCTTCACAGAATTGGAAAAAACTGCTTTAAAGTTCATATGGAATTTTTGTATTTTTAGTAGAGACAGGGAATCACCATGTTGGCCAGGCTGGTCTCGAACTCCTGACCTCAGGTGATCCACCTGCCTCGCCTTCCCAAAGTGCTGAGATTACAGGCGTGAGCCACCACGTCTGGCCTCTCATACATTTTCACAGAAGTCTTGTGTCAAAATCAATACACATGATCAGTTTTATACATCCCTAAAAGGCAGACTATCAGAATAAAATTAACCAAACGAAGAAGTGACTCCAGATTTCATGGTGAAGTTGTATCAACCAAGTTCAACAGTAGTGATTCCTGTAATTTATGTTTTGGTATAGTTTGTAGATTTAAGTATGTGCATATTAACTAGAAAATGTGTTTCGGAAACAAATTTGAATATTTTTTGCAAATTTTATTTCTTAGCAACGATTTGTTTTCTCAGTTTAGAACATAAATTAGAGAACTTGTGTTGATTTATTTTTTTCCAAATGTAGAGCTTAGAGCTTAATTCATGCCTTTGAAATGCCACAAATTTGAAATGCAGCCATATTCCTCTCTGCATCCTTGAAAGGGATTACAAGGATTTTATTAGTTTTTCAAATAATCTTGCCAGCACATTTAGACTTCCCACAAGGGTCTCCTATCAATAATGCCGGATTGTGAGTGATGTTGCCAAAGTGCTGTGCGTGGGATATTTAAGACAAGTCAAATAAGCAGCCAACTTTAGGATTTCCCAAGCAGGAGCTCAGTTTGCAATTACAGGACTTGGTATAGAATATGAAACGTGCATCTAAATGTTAATTAAGAAAAACAATCTCCGTAATGTCTAAAGAAAAAAGGACAAAATCAGTTAATTGCTTTGAGCAATCCCTATCTTTGAAAAAAAGAATGTTATATTAAAACATTTTCGTATGGTTGATATGTCTTTGTAATCTTGAAATAGGCCTGCATTCCAGCCCCTCGAAGTGGGGTTGGGGGCAGCTCAAAATATATTTTGTGAATCAGTTCATGAATGTTATGATAATCTGGCCAATGTTTAAAATTCTTCTTTTTTATCCTAAACTTTCATAAAATATTTTTACAAGAGGAGTGACTGTTTTAAAACCCAAGTCAGATCATGTCACACCTCTGCTCTTAGAGGCTTTTCTGTGTCATTGAGAGCAAACCCTAAAGTCCTTATGGTAGGCTATAGAGCATGAACTTTGACTCCTGTAGCCTCATTGACCCCTCCCGTAGACTCTCTGCTCCAGTACCTTAATCTTCTTTGATTGTACCAAACACTGTGGCCTCAGCAGCTTTGTAGCCTTTGTACTTGCTGTTTTCTTCGCTTGGAAGCTCTTTCCCTAAATATGCTCATGGTCGTCCTATAAAATGGCACCCTTTTCTCTCTTGACACTTACTATCACCCTTGCCTGGTATTTTTTTTTTTTTTTTTTTTTTTTGTCAATAGCACTTATCACCATGTGACATATACATTCTCTCTCTCTCTCTTTTTCTTTTTTTTTTTTTTGTCTGTGTATACCCACTCTCAACTCTCCAGTGACCCAGTAGAATAAGCTCTCCATCAGGGTAGACACTTTGTCTATTTTGTTCACTGCTATACTCAGCATGTAGAACAGTATCTGGTACGTAATAAGTACTCAGCAAAATGCTTTGAATGAATAAGAATAACAGCATATCCTCCCTAATACATAAACCTAACTTTTCTTTTTTTTCTTTTTTTTTTTTTTTTTTTGAGACAGAGTCTCCCTCTGTTGCCCAGGCTGGAGTGCAGCAGTCTATCTTGGCTCACGGCAACCTCCACCTCCTGGGTTCAAGCGGTTCTTGTGCAATCATAGCTCCCGAGGAGCTGGGACTACAGGTGCCCACCACCGCACCCAGCTAACTTTTGTATTTTGAGTAGAAACAGGTTTCACCGTTTGGGCCAGACTGCTCTCGAACTCCTGATCTCAAGTGATCCACCCACCTTTACCTCCCAAAATGCTGGGATTACAGGCGTGAGCCACCAAGCCTGACCTATTTTTAATTTTTTAAGTTTTCCATATTATAGTCCACATCTAGGACATATGTGTATATAATCTTTCATATTCTGGAAATCATAGCTTAGGAATAATTTTTGGTTCTTTTAGAAAATATATAACATATAATAAGCATTTTCCTTTGCTTGGATTCATTTGTTCAGTTGTCCATTTATTCATTCAATAAATATTTAATGAAACGTTTCTATGTTCTAGACAGTGCTGGGACTATAGTGGTGAACAAGATGCAGGATTTGCCTTTCAGAAACAGTGGTTCTTTATAAACACCATTTGTAATGATGGCCCAGTATTCTATCATCTACCATACCACACTTAACTTCTCCCCTAGTTAGGACTTTTTGTCTATTAATAATAATGTAATGAATATCTTCAAGTTTATAGCAATTACCTTTTACAAATCATTCTTAAGGTGAGTTCCCAAGCAGTTTTTGGGTTGTAGGATTAAATATGGTTTTGTTTTTTTTTATACCATCTGCCACATTGCTTTTATTTTTTTATTTTTTTGAGATGGAGTCTCGCTCTGTTGCCCAGGCTGGAGTGCAGTGGCATGATCTCAGCTCACGGCAGCCTCTGCCTCCTGGGTTTAAATGATTCTCCTTCCTCAGCCTCCTGAGCAACTGGGATTACAGGCGCGTGCTACCACACCCGGCTAATTTTTGTATTTTTAGTAGAGATGGGGTTTCACCATGTTAGCCAGGCTGGTCTCAAACTCCTGACCTCAGGTGATCTGCCCACCTCAGCCTCCCAAAGTGCTGGGATTACAGGTGTGAGCCACCGCACGCTACATTGCTTTTAAAAATGGTAGTACCCATTTTACCTAAACACCAATATGAATGAATGTTTCAGCTTTATTGCAGCCTTACCAACATTAGGCATTACTTTCAGGTTTTACTAATGTAGAGTATAAAATGATCCTTCCTTTTATTTTTACGTGTAATTAATATCTAGTAAGGATGCACCTTTTTGCTTTTCTTTTTCTTTCTTTCTTTTTTTTTTTTTTTTTTTTTTTTTTTGGTAATTGGTTAGTTCAGTAGGTCCCCAGGAGGCTCTTGGAGGGCCAATGTCCTGCCTTGTAGATGGTGCCCAATATTTAGCACACAGCGGAAGCTTATCATAGCATCTTAGAGTTGGAAGGGACTGCGTTCATCATCTAGTTCAACTAAAATTTCGGACAGATGGCTTTCTGTCCTCTGCTTACACATCCCTGGTAATGAGGACCTTGCCACCTCATGGGACAGCCTGTCCAGTTTTTGACCTGCGCTTCAGGTGTTGAGCTGGCATTTTCCCCCTGTGACTTTCATTCTTTTTTTTTTTTTTTTTTTTTTTGAGACGGAGTCTCACTCTGTCGCCCAGGCTGGAGTGCAGTGGTGCTATCTCTGCTCACTGCAATCTCTGCCTCCTAGGTTCAAGTGATTCTCCCGCCTCAGCCTCCCAAGTAGCTGGGATTACAGGCGTGCACCACCATGCCTGGCTAATTTTTGTATTTTTAGTAGAGACACGGTTTCACCATGTTGGCCAGGCTGGTCTCAAACTTCTGACCTCAGGTCACCCACCTGCCTCAGCCTCCCAAAGTGCTGGCATTACAGGTGTGAGCCACTGTACCCAGCCTACCCCTGTGGCTTTCATGTGACCCAGTTCTGCCCTCAGGAACAGCAGGGCCCATGCACCAAGTGTTATAGAACTTCCTCCACCATAACTGCCTATCTCAGCAAATATGTACCCAGACCAGAATGTTCAACCCCAGGTGAAGTCTGGCAGGCCCAGAGGCCAGAACCCTGTCCTGGCCATAAGTCTTCACAGTGGCCAAGTCAGCAACCTTTCCAGCTGGGTTCATGTGAAGCTTATGGTAAGCTAAGATGCTGAGATCTTTATATGACCTGCAGCCAAACCTAGTTCCTCTTATCCTACACTCCCACAGTGTGTGTGTGTGTGTGTGTGTGTGTGTGTATATATATATATATATATATACACACACACACACATATATATATATATATATATATATATTTTTTTTTTTTTTGAAACCTGAAAGCAGGAGTTTGATTTTCTCCCTGTTTTATTTCAACCTGCTTGTAGAGAAGCTGCCCTGGTCCCACTCCTCCTATCTGAAAAGGAAATAAGAATCATCCTGACAACTTCACGTGTAGGTGTGATGATTGACTGTGAGATGCAGGGTTAGATGTGTGTCACTCATTTTGGTTGCCTGACGTCTGAGCCTCCTTTCTGTGCTTGAGGAATTCCATGTGTCATGAGGTGGAGCCATATTCCTTTGCACCTAGGGCATGAGCACTGGCCTGAGACTCAGGCTTCTCTGGCCAGACAAACCATACCCACTATTGGCTCCCTTCATCAATTTTTAATTGGAAGCAAAAGACAGCAAAGGGGCAGGGCTTGCTTAGCAGCGCTTTTAGTGATTCAATGGGCATTATCTCAGTTACCAGTGACAAGAGTTTTATGGGCAGCATCCAGCATGGGGTTACAGTCTGTGGTGGGGGTCGGGGACAGTATTCCAGCCTCGGTGGTCACAATAATGTCTTCTTAGACTAGTGCTGAGTTGGGATTTGGGGCGTTGTTCCTGACTGTGTGCTTCCAAGCCTGGTTCTCCTAGCCTCCTAGAGATTTTATGAGCTACTCGCTATCTTTTTTTCCTCTTTTTTCTTTTTTTTTTTCCTACTCACTATCTTTTAAATAAATTCCTTTGCTGTACATGACAGCCAAAGGTAGTTACTTTTGCTTGCAACTAAAAATCCTCAATATATACAGGATATGAAAAGTGCATTGAAAAGTGCTAAGCACCGCACGTGTAAAAGATATTGTTGTTTGAGATTTTCATTCTTAAGTTGTGGGGGTGAGGGCATTGGGAGGGGATATGCCTGAGCTCCGTATCTGCTGAGAGTTCAGACAAGTCTAGCATGCCCAGAGAGCTGGTCGGTGGGAGAGTGGGATAGAAAGAACTTGGGGACTGGACATTGGCTTGACAGTTAAAGGCTGGTCATTGATCCTAAAGCAGGTGTGAACAGAGCCACACTAGCTTGACGTAGGGATGGCAGAGACCAGAGGGCTTGCTGGGCACACATAAGCAGATTGACTGCCTGCCTCTCTGACCCTTGGACAATTACCAACTGTCAGGGCTGGGAAGTGGGGCTAGGATATAAGCAGGTCACCTGGGGATTTGTAGCTGCCTGTGGGGCATTCTCACAGGGGGTGGAAGAGGACACCTGCTTGGATTTGCCCTCTGCCCTTAGAACCCAGAAGCCGTCATGAGTGAGTTGGGATTCCATCCTTTGCTGCCCTCAGACTGACACCTGGGTCCATCAGCCCTGGGGCTGAGGCTGGCACTGTTGCTCTGTTCAGGAGAGTAATGGGCTCTCGGTAGCATTGTCACGATGCTGGGGTCTTCCTATCATGAAGATTTTCGCCAAGTCAGTCCTGCTGGAGAGCGTGTGTTTGGGCTGGGGGGTATTCCTCCCTTAGGGTGTTCCCTGATCCCAGTGTACACTGGACACTGGTATGGCTGGATGCCTGTCTTTGCCCAGTAGCCTGGCACACCTTCAAGGAGTCCTGAGATCACATGTGTCCAAAGCAGCCAGGGGTCATGTATTGGGGTTGGACTATAGTCGTATCAGAAATATGATAGCATCATTCAGAGGGATCCTCATATAGAGAACTGTAGGTTCTGTTTGGTTTTTGTGACTGATTGGTTTTTGTTATGTTAAGATCACAACTACAGATTTTAATTTTCTTGCCAAATATGACTATAATATTGTTTTGATACCAATTAAAATAAAATCCATTACAAAATCAACATAGAGTGTACGTTCTTAAGCATCATCTGATCTAGACAGCTTTCAATGCCTAAGTTACTTTGTGTCAGGCAGTGCTCCAACATTTTACATGCTTTCTATTATTTAATCTTAGCCACAACACTATGAACTAGGTACTATTATATAAGAATTCCCCGTTTTACAGCCAAGGAAACGGATGCCCAGAGGCTTACAGGACTAGCCCAAGGTCACATAGCCATGAAATGTCTGTTTACCCACCCCCAGAGACTGAGAACTGCCCTTCCATCAGCCCATTCCACTGGGGGGAGGCTCTAGTTTTTGAAATGCTTTTCCTCACATGGAACTGAACTTTGCTTCTCCCTGTCAGTCCCACTCCTGTTTCTGCTTATGCTAGTAGCCCATTATGGCAGCTCCTGGTCTCCTATTCTTCTGGCTCAGTTCTCTACCCCATTTGTTCCCGGGGGCACTTCAAGTTCTTCCTCTAGGAACCTCTGAACCATTTTGTATCAGCTAAGTTCTTAGAAGAATCACTGCAGGTAGCTCTCCAGTTCTTTGTTTACTTTGACTCCAAAGGTTCTGGTATTCAGTTTGTCTTACTCCTGGCAGGGGCATGGCAAGAAATCATAAACATGACCACAAACTTTAGAAGCGGATTGGTAGAACGTTCTCTTTCCCCAAGAAAAATGGCAAGAAAACAAAACAGCAGAAACAGCACTACTACTACACTAAGAATTGTATTACTGAACAGGAATATTCTGTCTGCTCCTCAGACTAGAATGAAAGCTTCCTGAGAGCAGGTTTTGCTAATTTTGGTTACTTCTGAGTTCCCAGTGCCTAGAATGGTGCCTGGAGAACAGTAAATATTGAACTATTTGTTGAATGCGTTAACAGTACAATTCCACATCTGGTGCTACTTTCTTGTGTTATTAAATTGTTTGGGGGGAATAATGTGATCTCCGAAGTCCAATGCTTTGAATTTTGTTTTCCCTTATCTTACTAGCAATTTTTCTAATTTTTGTGTGATTTTGACTCATAAGAAGATAGCCTTAACAATATGTAAAGTACAGTGAATAAATAACTCTGCCTCTACAGCAATCTTTTTTTTTTTTTTTTTTTTTTTTTTTTTGAGACAGAGTTTTCCTCTTGCTGCCCAGGCTGGAGTGCAATGGTGCGATCTCATCTCACTGCAACATCTGCCTCCCCGGTTCAAGTGATTCTGTTGTCTCAGCCTCCTGACAAGCTGGGATTACAGGCGTGCACCACCACGCCTGGCTAGTTTTTGTATTTTTAGTCGAGACGGGGTTTCATCATATTGGTCAGACTGGTCTCGATTTCCTAACCTCAGGTGATCCACCTGCCTTGGCCTCCCAAAGTGCTAGGACTACAGGTGTGAGCCACTGCACCCAGGCTCTCTAAAGTAATTTCATCTGATTGTGTAACACTAAGTATAAATCTGAATTTGATTCAGCCTGATAAAGAGCAATATGCATGAGGTATTGGCTTTCTAGCCTTGTATCCTATGGAAAGACATTCTGACTTTCTGCTTTAAATTTCTAATTTGAATGCAGAATGTAAAATCATTAGGAAACAGCTAGGCAAGAGGAACTTCGTCTTTATACTTTTTTTTTTCTTTTCTTTCTTTTTTTTTCTTTTTTTTTTTTTTGAGACAGAATCTCATTCTGTCACTCAGGTTGGAGTGCAGTGATGTGATCTCAGTTCACTGCAAACTCTGCCTCCCAAGTTCAAGTGATTCTCCTGCCTCAGCCTCCCGAGTAGCTGGGATTACAGGCCTGTGCCACCACGCCCGGCTAATTTTTGTATTTTTAGTAGAAATGGGGTTTCATCATGTTGGCCAGGCTGGTCTCAAAGTCCTGACCACAGACGATCCACCTACCTTGGCCTCCCAAAGTGCTGGGATTACACGTGTGAGCCACCACGTCTGGCCCAGAATATTCATCTTAATATCAAAATAATTATTTTCAAGAAAAATCTTTAAGTGAAGTTGATGTCCAGGGTGATCAGTGCACAGGGACTTTATGAAAATGTTGGTTGAATGAATGTTGTTCACCCCCATCTCCAGGATGCCCTTGCTCAGGTCCTAGCAGGTCTGAAAAGGCATAGTGAGCCCACTAGGCTGAGAGGTAAATACATTAATATTCAGTGGGCCCCACCTATATACCAGGTAAGGTGCCAGGTGTTACCTACATAGCCTCAGTTTAATCTTTATACCCTACAAGGGTGCTTATTTTATAAGCAAGAAATGGGAGAATCATAGAAATTAGGGAACTTTCTTAAGGTCTGGAATAGGATAGAACCAAGATAGGAATCCTTCCTGATCTGTCTGAGGCTCTGCTCTCCTTATATACCATGTAGCCCCCCGAGGCCAGTTCACTCACCATTTTCTTAGAGACTGCATGGGGAATATGACCCACTTCTGTGTCCTGGGGACATGAAAGAAACTCCTCATGTCTGTCTTCCTTATTGAAGGCTGAAAGGGCAAGGTTTGTAGGACTCGATGGTGGGCACAGGAAGGCAGTATCTAGGAGGGTCTGGAGCAGCTCCTCATTCCCCAAGTGGGCCAAGCAGGCAGAGGAAGAGGAATGAACTCTGGTGAGCAAGAGTAGGTTGTCCCTCCAAAACTCATGTTGAAACTTAATCTCCAATGTAGCAATATTAAGAGGTGGAGGCTTTAAGGATGATTGGGTCATGAGGGCTCTGGATTAATGGGTTAACAGATTAATGGATTAATGTTATAAAAGCCAGTTTGGCTCTCAGTGCACCCCTCTTGCCCTGTGATGCCTTCTGCCATGTTATGACACAGCACAAGGCCCTCACCAGAAGGTGACCAGATGTGGCTTCCTGTTCTTGGACTTCCCAGCCTCCAGAACTGGAAGAAATACATTCTTTTCTTTATAAGTTACCCAGGTATTCAGGTATTCTTTCAGGTATTCAGTTATACCAAATATTCAGTATAACTGAATACTTTCAGGTATTCAGTTTTAGCAATAGAAAATGGGACTAAGAGCCCTGTCCCCATCTCAGGCAGGAAGTTTTCTGCATAGAGGCTGGAGATTAAGCCAGTGGACTGGAACCTCAAGTGAAGCTGGAATTGGGGCTGAGATTGCCCTGATTGTCCTCTGCCTTGCAAGTCAGGAAATCAGCCTGTCCTCTTTGAGCCTTGGCCTCCAGCACTGCCCGGATGATGGAGTCAGCCTAGATACACACCAGCTGTGCATCTTAAGCTCCTAGGCACATGCAGACCTCCACCTAGTTGGCCCAGCAAATCAGGGGTGATGAGCTCAGCTCCTACCCTGAAAACCAGAGCTTTGGAAGGTGCCTTCATTACTCCCTACCTTACCATTAAAGTGCCTACCCCCATCATGGTCTGGTGGAGCTGAAGCTCTCTCCCTTCTACTGCCACCCATGCCTCTTCCTGGAGCTCCCTCAGCCCCCTTTTCTGTGAATCTCTTGGGCAATGAGTTTCTTCATCTGTTGAGTAAGGAGTGGATAGAGGTGGGGGCTGCATCATCCTCATTCCTGCAAGTCTCAAATCTCATCTTTCTTGCCCATTTGTGGACCAGATTCTCCTGGAGGACTCACAGCTCATTGAAACCTCTTAAGATCCCTATCCTCAAATTTTCAAGCTGTCCAGTTCCCAGGACCTTGTGAGGCCAAATCTGAGGTCCTGTCTGCAGTTTGCATGCCCCCTCTGGCCTGGCTTTCCCATGGCCTCTGTCTTGGCCCTTTTCTGGCCCAAACTCCAGTTTGCTTCTGGAGAATTTTCCAACCCTTCTCCCCCAGCAGGCCTTGCAGCTAGGCATGTAGGCATAAAGTGTAATGTTGTCCCTCCCAAGCCCAAGTAGACCGTGACTTTTCATTGTATAAGGGGTACGTGACTTTTTGTCCCCAAACAGTGTTTTCCGGGCTGCAGGACCCTAAGGTACACTGGTCTTGAGACATGTCTGCTGATTTGACCCCAATCTGCAGTGCCACAACTATGCCCACCTTGGTTCTGTTCTTCCTCACTGCTGCCCACTCATAGTGCAGCCCTGTGGGCTGAGCAGCTGCTGGTTTAGATGTTCTTCACTGACCTTTGTCCAATTCTTGTCCCAGAAACTTCAGGGGAAACTGGACACCCATACTGTTACTGCTGGGGGCACCTTGGCATGCTGTGTGAGGAAAGGGATGGCCTTACCATATTACTACAGGATAACAACCATTTAGTATGGTTGTTGATATTTTCACTTGTTTTATCTTTCAAACTTTGCTCTTAGTCTGTTTATGGTTCAAGTTCAAGTTTCACTAGCTCCACTCAGCCATAAGTTGAGCGACCCTGGTTGAGGGAGCCACCATGGCTTTGTCAAACTCTCCAAAAACACAAAATTATAAGGTTCCAGATTATTCACAGATGTCCAGGAGTGGTTGTTAGCTTGGTAATTCAGTGACAGCATTGCAGTCCCTGAAGCAGATGTGGCCACTTCACCTTCCAAAGGGAGCCCACGATGTCTGTCTCTGTCTTATGCTATCCTCACAGCACCCTCAACTCTTGCTTCCAACACCCCTTACTTAGGGCACAGAGCAGGTGGGTGGGTGGGGGGAACTTCAGCTCTGGAGAGCTGGATTCCTTAAAGCAATTATAAATGGTTGCAAAAAGTAAATATGGTGTGAATTCATTATATACAGGCTTACCAAAGGAGCTAGAAGATGTGTTTCTCAGTGTTAACTAACAGTGGTCATCTCTGAGAAGTAATACACGCATCCTTCATTTCTTCTTTTGCTTCTTTGCTTTCTTTTTCTTTTGAGATGGAGTCTTGCTCTGTCACCGAGGCTGGCGTGCAGTGCATGATCTCGGCTCACTGCAACCTTTGCCTCCCAGGTTCAAGCGATTCTCCTGCCTCAGCCTCCCAAGTAGCTGGGATTACAGACACCTGCCACCACACCCAGCTAATTTTTGTATTTTTAGTAGACACTGGGTTTCACCATGTTGGCCAGGCTGATCTTGAACTCCTGACTTCAAGTGATCCACCTGTCTCAACCTCTCAAAGTGCTGGGATTACAGACATGAGCCACTGCGCCCGGCCACTTCTCTGCTTTTAATTTTTTTTGTCATGAATACGCATTTCTTTCCTTTTCTTTTTTTTAGAGACAGGGTCTCACTGTCACCCAGGCTGGAGTGCAGTGGCATGAACATGGCTCAGTGTAGCTTCAACCTCCTGGGCTCAAGCGATCCTCTCACCTCAGCCTCCTGAGTAGCTGGGACTACAGGCACACACCACCATGCCTGGCTAACTTCAAAATATTTTGTTGAGACAGGATCTCACTATGTTGCCCAGGCTGGTCTCAAACTCCTGGCTTCAAGAGATCCTCCTGCTTTCAGCTCCCAAAGTGCTGGGATTGTAGGTATGAGCCACCGCACCTGGCCAAAATTCTGCTTTTCTAGTAAGAAAAAAATAAAGGAGGCCGGGCACGGTGGCTCAAGCCTGTAATCCCAGCACTTTGGGAGGCCGAGACGGGTAGATCACGAGGTCAGGAGATCGAGACCATCCTGGCTAACACGGTGAAACCCCGTCTCTACTAAAAAATACAAAAAACTAGCCGGGCGAGGTGGCGGGCGCCTGTAGTCCCAGCTACTCGGGGGGCTGAGGCAGGAGAATGGCGTGAACCTGGGAGGCGGAGCTTGCAGTGAGCTGAGATCCGGCCACTGCACTCCAGCCTGGGTGACAGAGCGAGATTCTGTCTCAAAAAATATAATAAATAAATAAAAATAAATAAAGGAAACTGTAAACAGATCCTATCATTGGATATTTAAATAATTCTTTTTATAAGTATAAACAGTGCCAAGTAGAAATAATTGGCTAAAAATGACTTAAAAGTTATAAAACACACAAACTAAAAATAGACCCATAAACAAAATTCTGAAAAACTGAAAATTCCTTAAAGGTGTTTACCAGGGTTAGAAAACTGCTGGTGTCCAGCAGCATGTTCCCTATTCAAAAAGCAGTGGCAAGGCTGGGCATGGTGTCTCATGCCTGTAATCCCAGCACTTTGGGAGGCCAAAGTGAGTGGATCATCTGAGGTCAGGAGTTTGAGACCAGTCTGGACAGTATGGTGAAACCCCATCTCTACCAAAAATACAAAATTAGCTGGGTATGGTGGCAGGTGCCTGTAGTCCCAGCTACTTGGGAGGCTGAGACAGGAGAATTGCTTGAACCCAGGAGGCTGAGGCTGCAGTGAGCCGAGATCGTGCCACTGCACTCCAGTCTGGGTGACAGAGCCAGACCCCGCCTCAAAAAAAAAAAAAAAAAAAAGCAGTCGCTGGACATAATAGTTTTCAATCCAGTCAATTTTTCAGTAGGTCAATAGGTTAACCCAAATGCCACATTTGAGGAACTTATAAACTTTTCTTCTTAAGCACCTGCAGCAGCAGTTGCCTGCAGGGGCTGGGGTGGAAGTAGATAAGAATCTCATCCCGCTATGACTGACCTCTGGGTTTGTAGGGCAGACCTGATGCTATGCCAAGAGCTGAAGATTGGCAAGGCCGCGTGCTGATAGAAGGCACTTGACCCTGGTCAGTGACTCAGAGCAAGGTGGGGTGCAGGTTGCTACTTCAATGTTGAAAACATCAACTCCAGCCATTCTAAATGCTTTTCTATTTAACGTTTTTAAAGTTGTAACAGATAGTGATCTCTGTTAGAAAAGAGAACTGGCAAAGTCTCTTTTGTTTGTCAACCCCAGCTGTCCCTGAGCTGCTGTTGTCTAACCAGAGCTCTCAGTGGCCATAAGCCCCATGTCCAGCTGTACTTTCCCTGCCTACCCCAGTCAGGAATAATCCAGTCTTCCAGCTTCTCTGCGGGGCTTCGGGGCTGTGAAGTTCTACTGGGACAGAGGAAAATTAGCACCAGTACAGAGACATGGTTTCCAACTCAGCCAGCTCTTTGCTGGTCCTTTTACTTACACCTAATACACCTTAGGCTAGACTCTAATTCCATTCCCCCATGATGACTGTTTCCTGTGTGTCCAACTCTCCTCAAATTGTTCACCCCACTCCTATCTCTGTCTCCAGTGACCTTAATGTCTCCTTCCCTGGGAGAGTGAAGCACATCAGGTTCACTGCTCTTTTCTTTGCTTCTAACAGGATCCACATGGTATTTCCAAGACCAGTCTTCCCTCAAGCTCTCCCTCCCACACTCTCTGGCCTCCCCCAGGATCCAGTTCAATAAATTACCCCTCTTTCTCTGATTCTCTAATCCTTCCCTTGTGTGGTTCCTTTCCTTCACCCCACAAGCATAATTCTTTCTCATTCTGGAAAACCTTTACCTTCTCTCTCCTCAGAGTTCCCACCCTGCCCTTCACAAACTTCTTGAAAGGAGCCCGAATTTTGTGCCTCTATTTCCTCAGCTTCTTTTACTACCCACTAAGTCTGGATTCCATCCCCATCAGTCTACTGAAACTGTCCCCACTAAGGTTACCAGTGACTTCTTGTTGGATTATTAAATGACATATTTTTGATCTTCTCCTGAATTGACCTACCTCCTGATATTTGACCAGTTTCTGCAACTCCTTCTTAAAATTCTTATAATTTCATTAGCATTTCTGTTTCCTGATGCTTTCTAGCTGCCTCCTCTGACCTCTTGTCATCAGACCCATCCTAAATACCATTGTGCTTTGAATTTAGGCCTGACCCTGCTGCTCAGCCTTCCTGCCCATCAGCTTCCTTCCGTTAGCTTTTTAGTGAGAGGAGGTATGAGTGTGACCCATAGCTGCTCAGCAGAATTAAACCACTGGTCTCTCTGATTGCCTACAGAGCACATAGCCTTGACTCAAAGGAACAGATTACTAATGGTGGAAACTCAGGCATCGGGCCCTTGGTGGACTGGATGTAGGTAGGTCTTGTAGATGACTCCCATATTACCCCACAGGAGGCCAGGCCTTTCCCTGCTCCAAGACTCAGCCAACTTGGGGGACATAGAACTGTGGCCTGTAAAGGCTGGGTGCCCACAGGTCTGCTCCATATTACATTCCAGAGTCTTCCATGCTGACACATGGAGCTCTGATTGATTTGTCTTCATAGCTCTATGGTTTCCTGCTGCATGGATATGCTCCCATCTCCATTCTCTTGATGAACATTAAGATTATTTCCAGTTTTGAGGTATTTCCCATACTGCTGCCATAACACTCTCATGCTGGTCTCCTCTTGCACACATGCAGGGATTTCTCCAGGGTCTATGTGCATCTTGAATTTTACTGGTTAATGCCATGTTGCTCCCAAAGGCTGTACATTCCTACTGACATGCAACATCGTCCCCAACATTCTAGCCAAAGGAAAAGGCACAAGCCCTGCCTGCCTCAATTCAGATACCTACTTCCTTTTCTTTGCTACCAGGTTGCTAGGTGATGGTTGAACCTTCCACATGACTATGTGGAAAAGATACCAGACTCCCTATGCCTGGTTCCACCCTCACTTGGGCCCTCAGTGCTGTTTATCAGCCTTCTTGCTTGAGCCCTGCTGGGAGAAGTCCCCATACCCTACAGTGAGGCTATTTCTACTTTTTCTAGGATTGGCACTTTCTCTCTAAGTGCCTGCTTCCACGGCCAGCTACATAATATGTGGGACCCAGTGCCAATGAAAATGTAACGCCCCTTGTTCACGAAGCAGGAAAAAGCTTTTTCCTTTTCCCCCAGTCTCTCTCTACTTGTATGGTGGGTTTTTTTTGTTTTGTTTTTTTTTTTTTAATTTGCTATTTAATGCTGCTCTTCCTCGGGCACAAGAGATCCTTACAGCTCAAGTGCAGATCCTCTCAGTGCCTGAGGCTCTGCCCTCTGCTGAGCAGCCACTGGTCACATTCACACCTCCTCTCACTAAAAAGCTCACAGAGGGAAGCTGATGGGCAGGAAGGCTGAGAAGCATCGCTTCACACAGACGCCCAACCCTGATCCTTCCCGTATCTGCACCCAGACCCATGCCAGGATGGGTGCAGTCACTGGGTGGAGGGGCAGGTGGCCCAGAACTTGTCCCAGGGAGGTGGGGAGGTGGAGGGAGGTAGGACCTCAAGTGAATGGAGGCTCCCAGCTCCTGGCACGTGAATTTTACTAGTTAATAACAAGTTGCTGCTAAAGGCTGTACATTCGTACCAGCATGCAACGTATTTCTAACCAAAGGAAAAGGCGCAAGTCACACCTGCCTCAATTCAGATACCTACTTCCTTTTCTTTGCTAGGTGTTGTCCCATCAGATATCACTTAGAAAACACAAACTCAATGATAGAATTATTAAGGATTTCGAGATGGTGACTGAAGAGCATTAAACTTCAAGCTCAGGGTCCTGTGCAGCTGCCTGATTCACTCCTCAGACCCAGTGCCCAAGACCCCCCTCGCCTGTCATAGCCTGGATTCACTGGAGGCCCTGGTGCGTGTATATTGAGTTTCACTGGCACAGATGTCATGGTTTCTGCAAAAAGATCCCCAAATAATTGTTTGTGTCTATTTGGAGTTTGTATTTGTCCCTTTCTCCTCAGTGGCCTCAGCCACTTAACCTAATTCTTCTCTTTGTTTCTGTAGTGTAATAATAGTTTTGTTCGTGATGGTTACAGTCATGTCACTAAGGCTTCGGGTACCAAAATAATGTTTAAAACGATTTGATGGAAAAGTACAGAAATCCCACTGCAGACTAAGCTGGCTAAAGCTCTGTTTCGCTGATCCATTGTGTGGCTCCTTGTCTAATGTAGTGAAACATGAAGTGAACGTGATAACCACTAGTAAAAGTAAAGGTGATTTTTGACTAATGAAACTATATTCCAATCAAAATAATAATGTCATATTAAGAAATAGTGTAAAGTTACTTTCAAAATATTTCCAGATTTGTTTTTAAAACTATAAGACTATTTTCTCAACAAATATTATCGAGAATAGAAAAATCAATTTCACATTGTTTCATATGAGTAGAAGGCAATCTCTTCTTTTTTTTTTTTTTTTTTTTTTTTTTGAGACGGAGTCTCGCTCTGTCACCCAGGCTGGAGTGCAGTGGCCGGATCTCAGCTCACTGCAAGCTCCGCCTCCCGGGTTTACGCCATTCTCCTGCCTCAGCCTCCCGAGTAGCTGGGACTACAGGCGCCTGCCACCTCGCCCGGCTAGTTTTTTTGTATTTTTAGTAGAGACGGGGTTTCACCATGTTAGCCAGGATGGAATCTCTTCTTAACAAGAACTGAAATTGGCTTTGTGTCAGAATGAAAAATTTGAAAATAACTCCAGGATTTCCTGAGATTCAGCAGCTAAAGATTTTGTAAGAGAAATCCTGTTAATGTGTGTATAAATATTCTTGCTGTTTTAAAATCAATATTTGCCCAAAGAACGGCATTTCTAAAAATAAATTTGGTTTGTTTTGTTTTCTTTTTCTTTTCTTCATCTTTTAAAGTAATTGGGGCTGACATAGGGGTTTTTTTGTTTTTTTTGTTTTTCTATTCCTAGCCACTAAAACTTTCCAAAATGCTACGTTCTGTGCTGTTAGTGGTAGCGTTTGCAGAAAAAATAATAGATTGTAAAGGAAGCAACACGGAACACCCACGTTTTTGTTATTCGAAATGCAACTACACGTGTTTACAGTTCTGAACCATTTCCTCTGACAGCCTGGGGAGACAGACTTCTAATTTGTGTTTTGATAAACTGAGAGCGACAGAGCAGTTGTTGGCCCTGCTTGGAGGTGGAGTGATGGTGTGGTCAGAAGGGAAGCCTGGAAGTTACACTCACAGGGTGTGTGTTATGTGACCTTTGTTTAATACACATTCTTATTTTATCCTCACAACCATGCCACTTGGCACGTGGGGAAGCTGAGGTGCAGGGCAGGGTAGTCACTTGGCCAATGCCACAAGTGGAGAAGCTGCAGGGCCCGTCCAGCTGACACCACTCTGTCCCTCTCGAGAACAGCAGGGAATTGGGTGCTACTGAGCCCTGTGGTCTGGGGGAGGAAGCTGCGTGTTCTCTGAGGTCATGTATGCCTCTAGTCTGGTTCTCCTTTCTTTGTTCTCCTTTCAGTTGTCCTTGGTCACTCCACTTGATCACGTGGAGAGAATTGGCAGTTTTTGGAGGCAGTCCCTGAGTGCTCTGTGAGGGCTGAGGCTCCCCCAGCTGCAGAGCTTTAGGGGAAGTTCAGTTTATCTGATGGAAGAAGGTGAATGGCCCTGACAGCCTGTCCCCAGAGCTCAGCCCTCGGGGAGTGAGCGGTATTCAGTGGATGAGGCTCCCCCATGCAGCCTGACAAGAGCTGCGAGTGTCCTGCTGATCAGGAACCTGAGGCCAGGGAGAAGTGATCTGCCCAGGACCCCACAGCAGACTGTGTGGCAGAGTGTGGCTCCCGCACTGGGCTTCTGGCAGCCTTTGCTCCAATCAGCATGGGCCATGCAGCTGCAAATGGTTGTAGATGCCACTTGTAGGACTGCTGGGTGTTGGTATCTTGGCGTCATTCTCATTTGTTAGGAGCCTTGGAGCCACATTTTCCTTGGGAATTGATTATATGTTTCCCCAAACTAAATTCACTCACTGATATTTGAGATCTTGGGATGTTGAGTATTTGTCTCATGTCTCACCCCAACTTTGTTCTAGATTTGGGGTGAATAGGTGGGAGCAGTTCACCTGAAATTCCTTAGAACAAGACTTACTAACTATGTCTCTCTGGCCTGTAGGAGCTAAGGGACTTTCTGAAGACCCCAGGGCTGACATGCCCTGGGGATGATCCTGTCCAGCCAGGGCTACAAGGCGAGCTCCCACGGTCACTGTGGCTCTTCACCCTGCCAGCCTCTTCCACCTCTCTGGCTTGCGTGGCCCCGACCCTTCAGGGATCAGCAGCATTTCTGAGATGCCGAGGGACAGGAAGACAGTAAGCCCAGGTGAGAAAGATGCCGATTTGACAGTTGTCCCCAGCCACTTGCCTAGTTCCCTGCAGTCTTTCAGATTCCTGGCCCCAACCTCAGCTTAGACACTCTCGACACCTCTCATTCAGCTCCTGGGGTCTCCAGGAGGCTCCCCAGCCCCCAGCCTTGATTGCCCTCAGAACTCTGTCTCTTGAATCTGGAGCCAAACCTACTTCTAGTTCATGCCTGCCCAGCAGACCTGGGGCGCCTCCAGACCCAGCTCCTGAGTGGTCCCTGGTTTCTTACCGAAGTGTCAACCTTCTGATTTCCTGCATTTGGCCCACTTCTCTAGAGCCACATACTCCTTGTTCCTGTCTGGACCATCCCACGTCAAGTGGGGTCGAGGCCCGAAAGCAATGACTCTTACCTGTAATCCCAGCACTTAGGGAAGCTGAGGTGGGAGGATTGCTTGAGCCCAGGAGGTGGAGGCTGTAGTGAGCTATGGATCACTTGAGCTGAGTGATGGATCACTCGGCTGAGGCAGATGGATCGCTTGAGCTCAGGAGTTCGAGACCAGTCTGGGCAACAT
Organism: Macaca mulatta; assembly: GCF_049350105.2. Taxonomy (NCBI): domain Eukaryota; kingdom Metazoa; phylum Chordata; class Mammalia; order Primates; family Cercopithecidae; genus Macaca; species Macaca mulatta. The sequence continues at coordinate 64,067,911 of NC_133425.1, forward strand.
AGCAAAACCCTGTCTCTGCTAAAAATACAAAAATTAGCCGGGCATGGCGCACGCCTGTAGTCCCAGCTACTTGAGAGACTGAGGTGGGAGAATCGCTTGAAACCAGGGGTTGAAATCATGCCGCTGCACTCCAGCCTGGGGCACAGAGCGAGACTCTGTCTCAAAAATAATAATAAAAATAATAATTTAAAAAGTGGGATCATGGAAAGCCTTGTCAGGAACCACCAGCGAACCTCATACTTTGTCAGGTAGGTGTGGGGTGAGGCCAGACTTGGGTCAGGTGGGACCCCAATAGACAGAAGACGGGAGAGACAGCTGGACATGGGGCTACCCCAGAGCCAAGCCAAGGAAGCCCAACCCTGATGTGGGGTCCACAGCAGGGACACAGGTAACACAGTCAAGAAGGCTGAAGCCTATGAAGGGTGGCTAGGAGGGAGGTGGTGAGTGAAAAGCAGAAACCAGAAGCCAGCTGGAGCAGCTGAGGGGCTCTGGCTTCCGAGCATCTCAGATGGGGACTTGTGGGAAGGTAGCGTGGAGCCATAGTTCTGACTAGGGTCTGCCCCCTGGGCTGTGATGCACAGCATGGCCCCATCCTTAGCTGTCACCTCTATGCCCACTAGGGTTGCTCCTCCTCTGCCACCTATCAGGCCACCTTCTGAATCTTTCCACTCACTTGTACACTCTTGCTCTTCCCTGCAAGCCCAGCCTTTGCTCCCAGCCCAGGCTGCTGCACCTCTGGCCCCAGGCTGCTATAGGAGCTGCCCTTTTAGAAGAAGCTCTGATGTGACCTGCGACTTGGTTCAGGCCCTCTTGAAGCTTGGCCAGCCTTGGCTGCTTTCTGATCCCGGCCAGAATTCACACACATGTCCCTGTTTGGTTTTGGCCAAGGTCTCAGTGGCTTCAGTTGAGAATGTCTGGCCCTGCCCTGTCCTATCCTGAGTTCTCTCTCCCTTCACTAAGAGATGGAGTTCTGCAGTTCTACCTGGGCCACTTTTGGCACCCTATCTGGCCAGCCCTGCTCTTGCTTCATGATATCTCAGGGCTGATGCCACAGAGATGAAGCTGTGAAAACTTGAGGGCAAGGGCTTGTCCTTGTTTACCACTGAGTCCACAGTGTCAGCACTTAGTGGGCACACCGTAACTATTTGGATAGGGGCCTGAGCTCCCATCAAGGAGGTGGGTGGTCTCAGGGTCAGAACCGTGATTCCCCTCCACCTGGTGCCACTTAGATGCACACACCATTGTGGGATTCACAGCTTGCCTCAGGGCTCCAAGGATCGGTCTTAGATCTCAGATGCCTATGTCCTCCTCCATCTGACTCTGCAGTTAGCCTTAGTGCCCTGCTCATTTTCACACCCTTGTGTCCCCAGTTGCAGTGGCCAGGAGAGCTCTTCTGTTAAGATACAAGTGCATTTGTACTGGGGAGACGTGTGCTGTGGCAATGTGCTGTGCCTTGTGTAGGTGCTCATCCTGGGGAGAGGCCACTTCATTTTGCCCTGCTCACTGGGGTGGCCATTCTGGGCATATGGTTTCAATTAAAATGCATCAGCAGGATTTGCTAGGTTACTTGGCCAAGTGGTGTCACCTGATGTCTAATGGATGAGAGATCTAAACAACAGACCTTTCCCACCATTTGAGGAGCTGAGCTCGGTTAGGAGTGCCTGGGAGCATGGGAGGTGAGCTCAAAGTCTACGGAGCCGCTGTGCCAGGCTAGAGAGCAGGGCAAGTTCTGTGGAGTCAATGGAGGTCAGCGGGGCACCGAGAATGGCCTAGAGAGGAAGTGCAGATCTCCGCCACACACGCCCTTCTCCCGCCTCTGCAGCTTGGCCCCTTTCAAAGTCAGGGGAACTTCCTGAGGAAATGGAGCCCTAGCAGGGCCCAGAGGAAAGGATGGCTCTCACTAGACGTATCACCTTACTTCCCAGGCACATTTGAAAATCCCCCTGCAGGGAGTTTCCACAGACCAGATTATTTTGTGAATGCCCATGAGAGACTGTGTGATTAATTAATTAATTATTAATTAATTATTAATTATAATTAATTATTTTTTGAGATGGAGTCTCACTCTTTCGCCCAGGCTGGAGTGCAGTGGCACCATCTTGGCTCACTGCACTCTCTGCCTCCCAGGTTCAAGCGATTCTCCTGCCTCAGCCTCCCAAGTAGCTGGGATTACAGGCGCTGCTACCACACCCAGCTAATTTTTGTATTTTTAGTAGAGACGTGGTTTCACCATATTGGCTGGGCTGGTCTCAAACTCTTGACCTCAGGTGATACAGCTGCCTCGGCCTCCCAAAGTGCTGGGATTACAGACCTAAGCCACCGTGCCTGGCTCAAGTGTCTGATTTAAAGGAACACCCAGGACACTTATTCATCAAATGACTTATTCCTTTGTCACATAAGTGTCATATAACCCAACACGTATGTCCATTTTGTGGTTGGATTTTTTTTTAAACTAGTCAAGTGCAGTGGCAAGAAGGGGGAAAGAGTAGAACAAGGAGTTCAACCTGTAACTGACAGTGAGCAATCAACTGAGATAACACACTACCTTCGAACCAGCCCATGTGGTTGGATTTTTGAATCAAGCTTTTCTTTAGTAAGAGTAACGCTATCAAGGAAAATCCACAGGGGTGAGGGCAGATCATAGAGGTTGGCAGGACCAGCATCAAAGTGAAGGATTGCATGTGTAAGCTAGTCCATACTTTGGTTTACACAAATCTATGGGAACCATCACTACCGAAGGCCCTCATGGTGCTTGAATGCAACAGAAATGAGCTTCATCATGTTGAATCAAGTGTTTGGCCTCCGAAAGTCAAGACTTGGTGGCCACGCAGGATTCTGGCCTGGCTTCTAGAAGGGAGAGCTCCAGCTCTGGCTTAGCAAGGGTTGTCAGCCTCGGGGTGCCTCAACCAGAATGATGGTGACCAAGACCACAGAGACTTCAGTCAGGTCAGTGTGGTAAACATTGGAATCTAGGTTCAGCAACATTGGAATCTTGGAGGAGCACCTGGCACACAGCATTGGCTTCCTCGCTCCAGAAGTAAATGGTTCTCTGTAGATTACATAAGGATCATCTTGTCCGACAGCCCCAACTTGAAGGGTGAGCCCTGGGGGTTCAGTTCCTTCGCAGTCAAGTGTAGCTCACCATCTCACCTCTGCCTTATCCTGTTCCTCAGCAGTGCTGGGAGTCTTCCTGGAGTGAGTCACCATGAATTCTACAAACAAGGTAGAAATGACAGTGGTGTTATTGCCCCACAGTTGGGTAGACTCCCCCAAGATCCAGATGTGATCAGCCCTGGTCCTAATGATAGACCGGCCCCTCTCCTACCACCCACGGAAGCTGCCTCATCATTGCCATTATCCACTTTCTCAACAGGAGAGACTTGATACAGAAGGCACAGTCCCTGCCCTCAAAGAACCTGGGACAAGTTGGGGAGGTGTAACTGAGTTGGTAAAGAACCCCTGGGTGGTAGAGGAGAGTGAATTCATAGATTCTGTAGATAAACCCTAAGGAGTGACTGGTTGTCCCCCTGGGGCCAAGAGCTACTGCCTCCCTCCCGTCCTCCTTTTGCACAGTTTTATTGAGCATAATTGATATACAGTAAACTGCACACTTTGATGGATTTTTGACATACGTCTGCCCTGTGAAACCAGCACCACAGTGGACAATGACTATCTCCATCACTCATTTCCTTGTACCCCTGGAAATCCTTGCTTGCTGCCCTCCTGCCCCCAGTCAACCACTGATCTGCTGTCAGTCACTATGGATTAGTTCACATTTTCTAGAATTGTATGTATGTAGAATCATGCAGTATGTACACTTTTTTGGGTCTGTCTTCTTTCACTCAATGTCATTGTTTTAAGACTCATCCATATCATTGTATAAACAGTTTGTTCCTTTCTATTGCTGAGTAGTATTCCATTATATGAATATACCACAATTTGTTTATCCATTCATTAGTCAGTGGACTTTGAGTTCTTTCTAGTTTGGGGGCTATTACGAATAAAGTTGCTATGACTGTTCACTCACAAGTATTTATGTGAATATATGCTTTTATTTCTCTTGGCAAAGTACCTAGAAATCGAATAACTGGCGTATGTTCAACTTTTTTTTTTTTTTGAAACCGAGTCTTGCTCTGTCGCCCAGGCTGGAGTGCAGTGGCACGATCTCAGCTCACTGGAAGCTCCACCACCTGAGTTCATGCCATTCTCCTGCCTCAGCCTTCCAAGTAGCTGGGACTATAGGCACCTGCCACCACACCTGGCTAATCTTTTGTATTTTTAGTAGAGACAGGGTTTCACCGTGTTAGCCAGGATGGTCTCGATCTCCTGACCTCGTGATCCACCCACCTTGGCCTCCCAAAGTGCTAGGATTACAGGCGTGAGCCACTGCACCCAGCCGTATGTTCAACTTTTAAAGAAACTGCCAACTGTTTTCCAAAGTGGTTGAACCATTTTCTATCCACACCAGCTGTTTATGAGAGTTGCAGCTGCTCTATATCCCTGTCAACACAAGGTATGGTCAGTCTTTTTAATTTTAGCCATTCTAGTGGGTGTGTAGTAGTATCTCATTGTAATTTTAATTTGTACTTCTCTAATGACTAATGATGTTGAGCATCTTTTCATATGCTTACTTGCCATCCAAACATCTTGTTTGGTGAAGTGTCTCTTCAAATTCTTTACCCTTTTTATTGGTTTTGTTTTTGTATTTTGAGACAGTTTTGCTCTGTCTCCCAGGCTGGAGAGCAGTGGCACCATCTCAGCTCACTGAAACCTCTGCCTCTGGGTTCAAGACATTCTCATGCCTCAGCCTCCCAACTACCTGCGATTACAGGTGCCCACGACCACACCTGGCTAATTTTTGTATTTTTAGTAGAGACAGGGTTTCACCATGTTGGCCAGGCTGGCCTTGAACTCCTGACCTCAACTGATCCTCCCACCTCGGCCTCCCAAAGTGCTGGGACTACAGGTGTGAGCCACTGCACTTGGCCCATACTTCTTCATTTTTGTAGCAGTGCATTTTGAAGCACAAAAGTTTTAAATCTTTTTCATTTTTATTTTATTTTATTTATTTTTTACAAGAGCACAAATCCATGTTTATTTATTGACTTTTCATTAGTTTAAATCCTTGAGGGGTACAGCATCACTCGGATTCTGTGTCCCCATGACAGGCTTCCTGCCTTAGCAGGATGATTCCTTCGGAACTTGGTATGAAACATGCCACTGTTTCCATGGGCTTGAGTTACCTTTCCCCAGATTACTCTGGTTTTGTTTTGTTTGCCGCCAGGAGTCACTGTGTTGTTCTTTGCTTTGTATACATAAGTGCGTCTCTTGTCCAAATAGAATTCTGTTTCATCTCGGGCATAATCATCTTTAATTTTAAGAAGAGCTGTGTGCTCCCTTTGGTTCTGGAGACCCCGCTTATACCCAGCAAAAATGGCCTTGGACCACAGCCTTCCAGACATATTTTCTTTTAGAAGTCCTGTTCCCAGTAGGCTTCCACATGATCCAAGATGGCAGGAAGCTATTTTTATTTTTATTTTTTTGAGATGGACTCTTACTCTGTTGCCTAGGCTGGAGTGCAGTGGCATGATCTCAGCTCCAGAGTTCACGTAATTCTTGTGCTTCAGCTTCCCATGTAGCTGGGATTACAGGTGCATGCCACCACACCCAGCTAATTTTTGTATTTTTAGTAGAGACAGGGTTTCACCATGTTGGCCAGGTTGGTCTTGAACTCCTGACCTCAAGTGATCCGCCCACTTGGCCACCCAAAATGCTAAGATTACAGGCATGAGCCACTGTACCCGGCCCACAAAAGTTTTAAATCATGATGATGATTTTTAGATCAAGGTATTGATGTTTATCTTTACAGCTTGTGCTTTTTGTGTACTTTTAGGAAATCTTTGTAAATCCAAAGCCACAAAGAATTTCTCCTATGTTCTCTTCTGGTTGTTTTATAGTTTTAGTTCTTACATTTAGGTCCATGATTCATTTTGGGTTAATTGTTGTCTATGGTATGAGGTAAGGGTCTCGGTTCAGTCATTTTCTTTTTAAGATTCCTGGTGCTCTGAGTCAGTATTCTGCCCTCTCCCCACTACACCTCTGTCTCCACCTCTTAATCAAGCTGCCATCTATTCCAGTCTCTGATGTCTCCTATAATACATTCTTCAGCCTCTGACCTCCTGCTGTACACTTAAGCACTTGGTGGGGACAGAGATCCCTCTCACCCTGCTCTGGATGTCATGGAGCCTCATTTGGTGTTGGTCACAGAGGCAAAGACTAGATGGCATACCTTTGAGGCCATTCTACTCTTGATGGCTGTTTATTTCTGGTGACAATTTGCCATCCCATGTATTCATCTGCAGCAGTGACTGCCAAAGGATATGGAAGTTCCCACAGGGAGAGAAAAACAACCAGATGTCAGCTGGCCTGATACCCTTGTTGGCACGTGCATACACCCCTGTGCATGAAAGGTATGCAGCCTTCCAGAGTGAGGGCAGATGTTGTCTTCATTTTAGGAGTGAGAAAACTGGGATTTCACAAGATCCAGTGGCCTGCTTAAGGTCACTTAACTGGCTTATCACACAGGACCTGACTCCAGAACATGCCTCGACCTCTGGGCTGCACTGCCAGGCCCCTGGCTGTCACTGTTGTAGAAAGGCCTGGGCTCAGACCTCCTGCTCCCAGGACAGAAGTCTCCACCCTGTAAATGCTGCAAGTTGCATGTGGAATTTTCCTACCACCAAGGCAAAATGCAGCCCTACATTCTTTTATGGTTTCAAAGGAAAGGAACTTCAATGGATGAGGAGTTTCAAAGGGTGTATTTAAGTCTTGGGTGCAAGTCAAAGAACTAGGTTTGGGAGGGGCTGGTTGGCCCCTTTTCAAATGGATCCAGGCTTTATTTTTTTCTTCTGCCCTTTGTTGGGTCTAGAAAGGGAGTGCTCCTGGAGGGTTTGGGTGTCAGTTCACAGCACCAAGGCTGTGGAGGAGAGGAAGTAAAGGCTGCCTGGATGTACCTTCCTTCAGTTCTGCTTGCAGCAGGCCCTCCACAATGCCTTGCTGACCCCTTCAGGACCTAAGTTTCTCAACCTGGCCAATTTCCAAACTTTTTCCCAGCCTTTTCATTCGGGTCTCTGTCCACCCAGCCAGGGTGGACACCCACACCCTTTACTAGGTGCATACCCTTCTCCTAACCCTCAGCTCTGCATGCGCGAATGCCCTTCCTCTCAGGAGACCAAGACCCAGCTTGGATCCCAGTTTCTGTGAGGTGAGCAGGCCTGTTTCCTGCCCTGTCACCCCTCAGGCTTGGCCACCCTTCCATGTGCTAAGCCTGTCTGCAAGGCTCAGTCTTGCAAAACCTCTTCACCTGTGACCTGAAACTGGTAATTAAGCATCATCTCATTTCCCTCTGCATAGCTTTCCCATGTGTCTTATCTTCCCACTTAAATTGTAAACTCCTGGGCACAGACAAGTCTGACTCTTCCTCATTCCATCATATCTCCTCTTCATCTGGCATCCTCCACACCGCCCAAATCTATATGGATTGTTATTGTTGTTGTTTTTGAGACAGAGTCTTGCTCTGTTGCCCAGGCTGGAGTGCAGTGATGTGATCTTGGCTCACTGCAACCTCCGCCTCCCGGGTTCAAGTGATTCTCATGCCTCAGCCTCCTAAGTAGCTGGGACTACCGGTGAGCACCACCACGCCTGGCTAATTTTTTTGTATTTTTAGTACAGATGGGATTTCGCCATGTTTCCCAGGCTGATCTTGAACTCCTGAGCTCAGGCAATCCACCCACCTTGACCTCCCAAAATGCTGGGATTACAGGTGTGAGCCACTGCACCCGGCCAGTATGGATTGTCTCAGTGTGATTTGCCCAGGTCCAAGTTTTGGCAGGAGAAGGTGGGAGGTTTGCAAGCTGCAGTTTACAGTTTTCCTATAAGTTCTGGGAAGGACACTGACAGTGAGATGCATGCCCCTGTCAGGGATGGAGGCTTGGGGTTAATAAAGCTGGCATTCATTTCTGAAGGTAAGAGAAATAAGAGCGTCCACCGAAAAGAGGTCCTGAGCTCAGAGCTTACACCTCCCGGGAGCGCCTCTGCCCACAAGAATGTCTCCTTTGCACCATACACAGAAAGGGTACGTGGCTGGGATGATTACACAGCACATGCACAAATGCCCCACGTGCCAAGCTCCGGAAAACGTGCCACATCCTCTAAGCTGTGCTGCTCGGGAAAGGATCTGCTTGTGTGCAGCTTCTACCTGTCTGCGTGAACTGGATTGAAAGAATTCAGAAAACATGCGTGCCGTGCACAGTACGGGGCACTTCTGAGGAGCTGAGAATGAATCAGGCTTGGTCTCGGCTACCAATTAACTTGCTGCCCACTAGAGAAGGTGACACATGAACATGCTTGAGTGTAATGCAAGGCTCTGACAATCATTAAAGGAAGGAGATCTTCCCTGGGGAGGAGACATTTAGGACAAGACTTCTGGAAGGATAGAAATGAGAGAAGGAAATTTCAGGAGGAGGAACATGTGTGAGCAAAGGTAGGGAGTGGAGATCAACAAGGGCATGCTCAGGGGACAACAAATGGCCTGTGTTGCCTAATATAGGTGAATATAGGGATGATGAGGCTAAGATATTGGCTTGGGATCAATTTATCAACATCCTTGAAAGCCAACTTAATGCTTTATGGGCATGACCTCTCTGAGTCAGACACGTAGATCTAGCTTTACTGCTTCATAGATGGGCAACCTTGGGCAAGTTGGTTCCTCTCTCAAAGCCTCAGTTTCCTCATCAGTAAAACCAACTCAAAGGGTAGCTGTAAGGAGTAAGTGAAGATATTGCTTGTGATGTGCACAGTAGGTGCCTGCATACAGTAAGTGCCCAACAGATGATCATTGTTAATGTTGTCTGTTCAGACTCTGGGCCTTCTCATAGGATGGATCATTTCTGAGCCAAAGAGAAGCATGGCCTCAGCATTCTTAAAGGGTGGATCAGAAGAGTCAGGTGGCGTCAGGAAGACCAGTTGTGAGGCTGTTGCAAAGGCCCAGGTGAGAGCTTACAAGTTCAGAATCCAGGCACCAGTAGAACTGGGGTAAAGAGGAGAGGGGAGGTGGGTCAACAGTACTAGCAGGTATCAAACTTCAAGACAGGGTTAGGCAAAACCCAGGTGACTGTGACAGAAGTACAGACACTTAAGAGGGCCACACATAGTCATTAGCTCATCGCCCAGGATAAGCCCCTGCCATAGTCTGAGTCTCTGGCCTCAGGGATCCCAGCATTGAGCGGGGAGCAGAGGAAGTGGTGGGTGTGAAGCCTGGTGGTGCTCAGACAGGTACAATAGACAAGTAGTGCTGGGGGCTGTGTCAGGAGACAGTTGGGGTATTCTAGGGGTAGGAGACAGTTGGAGTACTCTAGGGGTAGGGGACAACTTTCCAAAGCTCCGTGGAACAGGGAACAAGGCCCAGCTCTGTCACACACATACTACGTGATCCTGAATCCACTGTTTTATTTTCTGCCATTTTTCTCTCTTTTTCTTGTTTATTTTTCTTTTGCATTAATTTTTTTGTTATTGTCTTTTTTCTCCTCTACAAATTGAAAGTTATACATGGTGTTTCTTTTTCTTTTTCTTTTTCTTTTTAGTGGCTGCCCTGGAAATTACCACATGCATACTTATCAAGGTCTAAAGTTAGTCAATCACTTTACCTTCCTCTTCGGTATTGCAAGACCTTAAAGCATTTTAACTGTTTCCCCCCATCTTGACTCTGCATATTTTCATTATCTCTTGTTTTGTTGTAACTTCAGAAAACCTTAGAGTGATTATTATATTATATAGTCCATGTTTGCCTAGCTTTACCCACGTATTTACCATTTTCATAGCTCCTCATACCTTCTTGCGTCCTAGATCTTCCATCTGGGATCACTTTCCTTCCACCTAATGTGCATCCTTTAGAATATCATTTAATAAGAGTTCACTAATTATATATTCTCAGTTTTCATTTTTCTGACAATATGTTTGTTTGGTGCTCATTCTGGAAGATATTTTCACTGGATAAAGAATTCTAGGGTGTCAGGTCATCCCTCCCTACCTTTCTATGTGGAGGTTGACAAATCAGCTGTTAGTCTAAGGTATACTGACATTTTCCCTCTGGTTTTCTCTCTCTCTCTCTCTCTCATATGTGAGTGATGTGTGTGTATTCTGCAATTTACGATACACGTTTAAATATGTATTTCTTTCTTTTCTTGTTTTTTAAAAATCCTGGTAGGAATTCCTTAGGATTCTTAACATCTATGAATGGTGTGTCTTATCAATTCTGGAAAAATTCTCAGCCAATATCTCTTCACATATTGCCTCTCTCCATTCTCCTTCTTCTTTTCTCCTAAAACTCCTACTAATCATAGGCTAATCTCTTCCACGTCTCTTAATTTTTCTTCCATATATTTTGTCTTTTGGTCTCTCTGTGCTGTTTTCCATTGCTTTTTTCTTTTTTCTTTTTGAGACAGAGTCTTGCTCTGTTGCCCAGGCTGGAGTGCAGTGGCATGATCTCGATTCACTGCAACCTCTGCCTCCCAGGTTCAGGTGATTCTCGTGCCTCAGCCTCCCTAGTAGCTGGAATTACAAGCCCACACCACCATGCCTGGCCAATTTTTATTTTTTTCTATTTTTTATTTTTTCTGAGACAAAGTCTGTCTCTGTCACCCAGGCTGGAGTGCAGTGGTGCGATCTCAGCTCATTGCAACCACCACCTCCCAGGTTCAAGTCATTCTCCTGCCTCAGCCTTCCGAGAAGCTGGGATTACAGGTGCCTGACACTACACCCAGCTAATTTTTGTATTTTTAGTAGAGACGGAGTTTCACCACGTTGGCCAGGCTGGTCTTGAACTCCTGACCTCAAGTGATCTGCCTAGCTCAGACTCCCAAAGTGCTGGGATTACAGGCATGAGCTACCGTGCCTGGCCCCCATTGCTTTTTTCTAAACCATCTGCCAGCTCACAAACTGTCCTTTCCACTGCATTTTAAAATTTCAGTTATGATATCTTTTTCACCTCTGAAAAATATACCCCTTTCTCAAGACTGCTGAAAATTTGCTTCCTTCTCATATCTGTTAGGTCACTCTTTATAGTTTTCTACTCCCAACAGGTATTTTCAAGCTTGTCTTTTATTTTGTTACACATGGTAACTATGTTTTCTAATCGATGCTAGATAATTCCATGATCTCAAGTTGTTGTAGGTCTGTCTGCTGTCTGTTGTTTCTTCTGGTTCTCAGGTTTCCTTTTGTAGCTGACTTATTTGGGGCTTATATACCACTGAGTATATTTGAAAACTTATTGGTGGGTACTTAACTGAGGCCTAGGATGAATATGCCTCTCTCCAGAAAGGATGATGGGTCCCTCTACCAGGTGCCAGGGGCATTAGCAGTCCAGGGGTACCTTATTATTTTATTTTATTTTATTTTATTTTATTTTATTTTATTTTATTTTTTGAGACAGAGTCTCTCTCTGTCACCCAGGCCACAGTGCAGTGGCACAATCTCAGCTCACTGCAGCCTCCGCCTCTTGGGTTCAAGCAATTCTTCTACCTCAGCCTCCTAAGTAGCTGGGATTACAGACACGTGCCATCACGCCTGACTAATTTTTATATTTTTGGTAAAGACGGAGTTTTACCATGTTGGCCAGGCTGGTCTTGAACTCCTGGCCTCAAATGATCTGCCTGCCTCGGCCTCCCAAAGTGCTAGGATTACAGGCATGAACCACCGCACCTGGCCCCAGGGGTACTTTAAATTCATGAGTAGAGGTTTTATGAATCACCCAAATGATGTGAACTTGGGCCGCCAATCTAAGTGATGGCCAGCTTGTGGTTACAACATCTCAGTGACATCTCCTTCCCTCTTCTCTTGCATTCCCAAGGCAGGGAGACCTGTTAGGGTGCCAGCTTAATCTAGGAGAGCCTCCTGATAGATTCCCCACTGGGGACAGGCCTTGAGATTTGACATTTGTCACACTGGCCCACAAGATCATTAAAACTGAGGTTCTTGGCTAGGTGTGGTGGCTCACGCCTGTAATCCCAGCACTTTGGGAGGCCGAGGGGGCAGATCACTTGAGGCCAGGAGTTTGAGACCAGCCTGGGCAACATGGTGAAACCCTATCTCTACTAAAAATACAAAACTTAGCCGGGCGTGGTGGCAGGTGCCTGTAATCCCGGCTACTCAGGAGGCTGAGGCGTGAGAATTGTTGGAACCTGGGAGGCAGAGGTTGCAGTGAGCCGAGATCACACCACTGTACTCCAGCCTGGGCAACAGAGCAAGACTCCATATCAAAAAAACACATACACACACACACAAAACAAACAAACAAACAAAACAAACAAAAAAACCAAAACCTGATATATATATCAGCAAACTTATATATCAGCAAACACCCACAGAGCCAAAATGACTTCAGTGCTTCCTACTTGTCTAGGTTCTTACCTCTCCTTAGATTCTGACCTTATTCCTTTTTCTCTTGCCAGTTCTTCACTGCTTTTAACGAAGTGTTTTTCATGCTTCATCCAGCATTTTTGCTTGTTTTCAACAATTATATCCTGTAAAACAGAAGTTGGCAGATCTTGCTGTGTAACCTCGCCTACCCCATGGCATGATTGGGAGGATTAAATGAGAACACGAAGGTAAAGGGGCTAGCACAGTGCTCGGCACATAGGGTACTCAATACACATGAGTTCTCTTCCCTCTTACTGCCTGGTGGGGCTGGGTCCTTGGGATAAAACAGAAGCCTAGTCATCCAATCTGGCCTAAGGTCTAGGTTACAGCAGCAGCTGAGTTTTGTGTGCCTATGCCCAGAGTTCTTCATCCTTTTTCAACCCCTGAGGTACCAGCTAAATGTTTGCTCCTAGAGATGGGAGTCCTGTAGCTTAACCAAGCTGGGCCAGATGCCAATGGCAGGGGAGGCACATGACCCAGTACCAGTGCCGGGGAGCATGAAAGGCCCCTGGGGGAGCCTGGACTCATGGCCTCTGCACCGCAGCATCCCTGGGAGTGCTGCCATTTGGCTTGTGAGGGTGGCTTAACTGCAAGTGGCTTGGGGTAGCCTCTGGCTTGTGAGCCAGGCCTCTAGGGAAAACTCTCCCACTTGGATCTAGAAGCCAGTGGTACATGCCTATCCTGGAGGGACCAGCTTCCCAGACCAGAAAGCTAGGGTGCTCCTCTGCACTGTGGGGAGCTAGAATAAGTGTCTCCTGGGGGCAGTGCAGACTTTTCACAGAGTCAGTTCTAACCTCTCCATCCCCTCCATTACAGTCCCCCACCTGGCCACCCACCGCCTGGCCAGGGTCACCATAGCCCTCCCTGACACCAGAGGGTTTTCTTTGTTTGTTTGTTTTTGAGATGGAGTCTCACTCTGTCACCCAGGCTGGGGTGCAATGGCGTAATCTCGGCTTACTGCAGCCTCTGCCTCTCTGGTTAAAGTGATTCTCCTCCTGCCTCAGCCTCCTGAGTAGCTGGGATTACAGGTGCAGGCCACCATGCCCGGCTAATTTTTGTATTTTAGTAGAGATGGGGTTTCACCATGTTGGCCAGGCTGGTCTCGAACTCCTAACCTCAAGTGATCCACCTGCCTCGGCCTCCCAAAGTGTTGGTATTACAGGCATGAGCCACCACGCCTGGCCCACCAGAGGGTTTTAATGAGAGAATGTGGATGCCATTCTCTCCCCAGCGAAGGTTCCCAACACTCAGGGTCAGCTGGCACTGCAGCCTCCTGTCCCCTCAGCCCCATTTGGTATTGGTTAGGGAGCCTCCTGTCCTTCCCTGAGCTTACTGCAGTCATTTCTGTCACCATGGCCCTTACACAAGATCCCTGGAAGGTGAGGTCTGGCCAGGCAGGCTGGTCATGTCCACCCTAACAGTGTGCATTGGAAGGTCCCAGCCCAGAGAAGCCCTTCTAGATTTCAGAATCAGGTTGGGACAAGGAGCAGGTTGGAAAACACTGTATTGGCCATAGAGCAGCCGAGGTCTGGAAGAGTGAAAAGTCCTCTGATCCTAAATCATTAGAGAATATATTATAGAATGAAGCCATTTTCCAATCAAATGCAGCACTTTGGCCATTTTACCTGTATACATGCACAGATGATTTTTTTTTTTTTTTTTTTTTTTTGAGACAGAGTTTTACTCTTGTTGCCCAGGCTGGAGTGCAATGGCACGATCTCGGCTCACTGCAACCTCTGCCTCCCGGGTTCAAGTTATTCTCCTGCCCTAGTCTCCAAGTAGCTGGGATCACAGGTGTCCACCACACACCCAGCTAATTTTTTTTTTTTTTTTTTTTTTTTTTAGTAGAGACAGGGTTTTACCATGTTGGCCAGGCTGGTCCTGAACTCCTGACCTCAGGTGATCCGCCCTCCTCGGCCGCATAGATGAATTTTTAAACAAGCTCATCCAGATGGCAAAAAAAGGCATGTGCCCTTGCCAAATGAAAAATGAGATTCAAATGTGGATTAAATATATCAATTAAGAAGTCCCAATCCCTGGCCTGCCGCAGTTGTATCCTTCAGAGACCGCAACCATTCTAGGAAGCTTCAACTACATCCTAATTACCCAGTGGGAAATCGGTGTGTCTTCGGAGGAAAACATTTCTAAGGGCTTTTAGCATGAGCTGTCTCCTCCCTACAGTGGCGGAGGGAGGAGAATTAGGCCAGTGCCAGACTCAGAGGCACACATTCAGGTATCAAGAGGCAAACATCACTGCATCTTTTGTAATCTGGGAATTTCTCTGGAATTCTTTGAGTTCCCATAGCAAAGTTAATATTTCTTTTAAGGCGCTTCTTATCTTACATCATAAGATGTTTTCTGAGATTCGCTCATGTTGTTTCTTTGGCCCGGACTGCCCCTCCTCCCTTTATCAGCCAGGCAAAGCTTTGTTTATTATTCAAGAAACTGTTCAAATGGCACCTCCCAACAAAGCCTGCCCTGACACTTGGCACTCCCAACAGAAAGACCAGCACATTGAATTCTGCTGAAGAGTCAGTTATGAATGAGAATGAGATAAAACAGGTGCTATTCCCACCTTCTTCCTGTACACCTGTTCTGGAACATTCTTCCAGCAGTGCATAAAGCACCCTGCATTGTGTTTGCCTCTTCATGCCTCTATGGGATTGTGAGTTCTTTGAGAGAAGTCCCGAGACTTCCACTCCTTACACCCACTCCACCCACTCTCCATGTCCCCAGGGACCCTTGCTGGGCTTGGCTCTGAAGGCTGTGGCAGTCAGTGAGCAAGTGCGCAAGCCTCCCTCTAGTAGGGTATTCATCTGCCTTCCCCAAGGCGTCTAGTACAGGGCTCCGCATGCAGCAGCTACCTTAAACACACTGTGAAATGCAAAAAGAAAACGGACTTTATTTTAGATCCTTTGCGATGGAGGATGCCAAGAGCCTTAGCAACTTTCCTAAGCTAAAATCTGTGGGCTTCGAAGTGAGTTTCTAGGACTTCACTTTGGGGTGCCACCTTGAGAAATTTTAAGGCAATGTGACATTAGGGGGTCTATCCCCCAAAAAGATGCAAAGAGGTACCTTCTAGAAGAGGCTGAACTTTGAGGAGCCCTTTGGTGGAAAACAAGTTACTAACCCAGCTGGGAAGAGATCTGAGAACAACCAGCTCACAGCTGCCTCTGCTCAAGGATGAACAAGGCAAACAGCCCCCGTGGGTGTCACTTGGGTTTTGAAAGAGTTGTTGCATAAATGATTGCCTGCCTGTGGCATCAGGAAATCATTTGATCATCACTGGACAGCGCTTCTACCTCCAGCTCAGGCCTATTCCCCTGGGACAGTGCCTCTGGCTCTTGGCTGCTCCTCCCCACAAATATGCTGCTATGTGCAAAGACTTTTGGCCCTTGGTACACATGTGTCTCTAGCTACCAACATAGCAGCTTGGTGGGCATCATTTTGGGGCATTATTCTCCTAGATTTGATCCCCAAAGACTGATTCCCCCAGGGCTTCCTATATTTGTCCTCTGCACTGTTCCCTCTGCACTGTTCCCTCTGCACTGTTCCCTGATTGATCTAGGCAGGGGAGGAGTTCTCACCTGCCTGTATGAACCAGCTCCCCCAAGAAAGACCAGCTCATGTAAGGCTGGAGCTGAATGGGAAGGACAAGGCCATGGGGCTGGGTAGGGAACGAGTCTCCCTTGCACAGTCATCAGGCCAGAGACCTGCTCAGAACCCCTGAACAGTGTCATATGTGTGAAATATCAGCACTTTGGGAGGCTGAGCGGCGAGGATCAGGCCAGGAGTTCCAGACCAGCCTGGGCAACAAAATGAGACTTCTTCTCTACAAAACTTCACAAAAGTAGGCATGGTGGCACACACCTGTAGTCCCAGCCACTCAGGATGCTGAGGTGAGAGGATTGCTTGAGCTCAGGAGTTTGAGGCTGCAGTGAGCTATGATCACACCACTGCACTGTAGCCTGGGCAACAGAACAAGATCCTGTCTCTAAAAACAAAAACAAAAACAACTTTATTAAGGTATAGTTGAAATATGTAAACTGCACATACTTAAAATGTACAATCTGATGAATTTTAACATATGTATGCATACACCTGTGAAACCACTACCACCGTCAAGATAATGAACACATCCATCAGCTCTAGAAGTTTCCTCCTGTCCCTTTGTGATCGCTGCCTCCCATCTCCACCGTCTCCAGGCAACCACCCATCTGCTGCTCTCTGTTACTGTAGATGAGTTAGCATTTTCTGAATTTTAAATAAATGGAATTATCTACTATGTACTATTTTTGTTTGTTCTTTCATTCAGTGTAATTATTTTGAGATTCATCCTTGTTGTGTATGTTAATAGTTAATTTCTTCTCATTGCTAAGTAGTATTCCATTGCATAGATTATACCACAATTTGTTAACTCTTCACTTGTTGATGGATATTTGGGTTGATTCCAGTTTGGGGTTATTACAAATAAAGTTGCTATGAATGTTCGTATGCAAGGTTCTGTGTGAATATATGCTTTTATTTCCCTTAAGTGAAGGCTGGGAGCGGTGGCTCATGCCTATAATCCCAGCACTTTGGGAGGCAGAAGTGGGAGGATCTCTTAAGGCCAGCAGTTCCAGACCAGCCTGGGCAACACAGTGAGACCACTTCTCTACAAAATATTTAAAAATTAGCTGTGCATGGTGGCATGAGCCTGTAGTCCTAGCTCCTCAGGAGGCTGAGGCAGGAGGATTGCTTGAGTCCAGGAGTTCGAGGCTGTAGTAAGTTATGATTGCACCACTGCATTGTAGCCTGGGTGGCAGAGCAAGACCCTGTCTCAGTCAGTCAATTAATCAATCAATCAGTACCTAGGGGTGGAAAGGCTGCGTCATGTAATAGTTATATTTTTAATGTTTTGTTGTTGTTGTTCTTTAGGCCAATACAGCAGAATAGAAATATTTAACTTTTTTTTTTTTTGAGATAGAGTCTCGCTCTGTCGCCCAGGTTGGACTGCAATGGCACGATCTCGGCTCACCGCAACCTCCTCTTCCCAGATTCAAGTGATTCTCCTGCCTCAGCCTCCTGAGTAGCTGGGATTACAGGTGTGCACCACCATGTCGGGGGAAATATTTAACTTTTAAAGAAACTGCTGAAGTATCTTCTAAAGCCGTCATTCCATTTGCCATTCCCATCAGCATGTATGAGGCTTCCACATAGCATTTCTTCGCTGGCTACAAACTGCATCGGAAGCTTCAGAACTGAGTCTCCCATTGGGTTTACCGGGCTGGTGACTACAACCAAAGCCCTGAGGCCTGCACTCCCTGGGCCCAGGACAAAGAGGGAGGGGTGTCCTAGAAATACTTCCTGAAGACAGTGTCAGGAATCTGCATTCTCTAAGGAAGCTTCTTGGCCCCAGGAATGCCCCAGGGGTGGGAAATATTGAGCAGGGCCCGAGGGACCCTCTAGCGCAGCATTGGAAAAAAATCCCTCTGCACCTGAAGAGGCCACCATCCCATATTACAGCCCAACTCTCATGAAACTCGCTTTTGCATAACTAAGTATCTGAGCTGGTGCCAGGGCCCCCAGAAGCAGTCATGGTCACTGGCTCAGAGACCTGTTCCAGGGAGGTGTCCCTCAGCAGACTTCCCAGGAAGGACCCGCAGAACTGAGGGCCCTAGAGTCCTGAGGACCCTCCTGGGTGGAAGGATACTGATCTAGGCCCATTCCCCACTGGAAGGAGCTATGGGCCAGTGCCCAGGACTACAGGACAATGTCAACGCCCATGTACCTACCCATTACTGCTGGGGCCTGGCCTTTCCAGCTGGCCCTGCTTGTGACTCAGGATCCCTGATGTTAGGAGGTGGTACAATCTGTAGGGTGTGAGCCCCTCCAGAGTTTGGGGTGTGCTATGCATTTATCCATCCATTCATTCATCAACATTATCAATGTCTCCTAGGAGCCAGATATGACTCAGGCAGGTTGGATCCAGTTGTGAAGCCTCCCATTCCCTGCCAAGGGATTTAGACAGTATTTAACAAGAGGGACACTTGTTAAATCCTGTCCAGGATTTTTTCTTTTTTTTTAAGAGACAGGGTCTTATGTTGCCCAGGCTGGTCTCGAACTCCTGGCCTCAAGCAATCCTCCTGCCTCGCCCTCCCACAGGGCTGGGATTACAGGTGTGAGCCACCACCTACACCCACCAAGGTCTGTGTTTTAGAAAGATCCCTGGCAGGCAATATGGAGAGTGGTTTAGAGCCCAGGAAGCTTATTCAGAGGAGTTGAGGGAGGGTCTACCAGCGCAGTGTGTCAGGAGGACAGGGAAGGACAGATGTGGGGTGAGGGCAGAGGACAGTCAGCACAGCCTGTGCCCCCAACCCTTTCCTCTCATGGCTTCAGCAATGCTGCTCTCACCAGTTCCCACCATACACTGTGTGCGTAAATAGATGGAGGGATGGTGGGAGGGATGGGGGATAGGTGTTTGGGCTCAGGGGCGAAGCTTGGAACAAGCACTGTGAGGTGGCAGTGGTGCCAGGGCATGCATCTCCCCGCCCACCCGTCCACCGCCATTGTGGAACAGCCAGTGTGGAACCGCCAGGTGCGGGTGGGGACTGCTTTGTCCTCCCCTGTCCAGCAGGAAACCACTGACTCATGTCTGACGGCTCTCAGCCTGGACAGGCTCTGGGAGGCTGTTAGTCACCTGTGAAACAAGGGCACATGATCCCTTCTTGCCCTGAATTCCTCGGGCTGTGGACTCCCTGGGACCACAACTTTGAACTTCTAGGAAGGAAGGGACTCAGGTGTTTATGGAGACCCCCATCCTCAGGGGCAGGAGGGCAGGGGAGAGGAAACTGCCCGGTGAGGAGGTTGAAAGTCTGAACTTGATCCCTGCCAAGGAGGAGTTGGGTCTCAGCTGTGATCACTGAGCCTTTGCATCCTATAACCTTTTTCTGGTTACGCATGGCGAGTATAGCACTGGCCAGGCACGTTTGTGTCATTTACACTGATCTACAGAAGGCTCCGTCCACAGGTGACCTCAAAATGGCATTCACTGTATCACTGTATGCAGAGTTCACCTTCAAAACACTATGTGAGGCCAGGGGGCAGAGAAGAAGAGGCCGAAGGAGCAGTGGGGCAGGGGTTGTGGGTCTCTGTGGTGTGGAGGGGACAGCACCGGGGATGTGCGGGGAAGCCTGGAGGCCTGGATCCCAAGCCCCTGTGCCACTTGCTGGAGGCCCACGAGACTCACTCCACCTTGCTGAGCTGATTCTGGACCCTGATCACAAGGGACTGTAAATCCATGTTCTCGTGCCTTCAATCTGGGCCTGCCAGGGTTGAGACATGGCACAGACCCTCTGAGTTGGCTTTGGGAAGATAGATGGAAGCCATTCCCTCTTGTTTCTCTGGTGCAGGCTGCAACTTGTCAGCCAGTTGATACCAAGTGTTTACAGTGCATGAATCTCGACCCGAGATCTACAACAGGCCAGCTGGGAGAATTTCATTTGATTGTGAGGAATGTGATTATTTGGCCATGGCTCCTGGCCTGTGAGCCACTCACGAGTCTTTTGGACCATCCGGGGTTTCAGTCTCAGTGTTTCCAAAAGCTGGGAGGGCATTTAGACACATCCACCGAACCCTTTATTTGATATAATATGAAATGGAGATCCCAAGGGGAGGAACAGCCAGCGAGGCCCTGGCTAGAAATGGTCAACCTTGTCCGCATGGGCTCTGAGGGCTCCCAGGGACCTCAACGCTTCAGCCTTCTAGGCTGCACTGCAGGGTACACCCAGTGGTCACTGCCCTGGTCACTGCCACCGCCTTGGCCTGTTCCTTGCCCTGTGGCACCACCAGTGGGGCCCTCCTCCCCTTGCACATCAAATCCCTGAGAGAAGAGAACCTGCCCAGTCAGGCCTGGTTTCATGTTAGCCAGGCTAATGCAGCAGTAGCAGTCACAGGGTTGGAGTGGGGGGAACTGTCCTGGTGCAGGGGTCCAGGCTCAGATAACAAAGGCGGGGAGTCCAAGGCCAGAGTGGAGGCAGAGGCCTTGGCTCTGCCCCAGTACCAGGAGATAAGGTTTGTGAGGAGCTGGGCTGTGCCTGGCACAGGGTGGGGAGCTGTGGGTGTAGCTGCTATTCTCAGTCCAGGGCACTCCCCTGGGGCTTAGACAGTGAAGACTGGAGCCAGGCACTGAATGGGGGTGCAGCCTGAGGAATCTGGGGTAGAGGCTCAGTGAGGAGGTGTTTGGCCACAGGCCAGATGGTCAGGCTGGGGATCCCTGCACCTGGAGCACAAAGTCCTGCCAGCAACTCAGGTGGAGCCTGCGGGGTGCCCCTCATGCCTCCTGCAGCCCTGCTGGGAGGTCCCCTGGGATGGCTGCCACTTGCCTCAGGAGCAGAGGAATGTGGGGGAACCGGGTGGGGTGTGCCCTGAGGAGGGAGGCTGTGATCTTTGTGTGTATTTGTGCAGCAAACACTCCCCCAGGCCCCCTGGCACCACCTGGGAGTTGCAGTTGTGAGGTGCACGGCCTGGGGGTGGTGTGGCCTTGCCCTGAGGCTCAGTCACTCCCTCAAAGATCCTCTGGGCTTTCCTCCGTGTCTTTCAGGTGCTACCTGGGCCCTGCATGGAGGAGTGGCAATACCCCTGGCTGCATGCCCCTACAGAGGAAGGTGGCCAGACAGATGGGCCCTCAGCCCCCGGGGCTTCCGCTGGCCCACAGGGGAGGGAAGGTGTCCTGGGGTTCCAGTGTGTCAGGGAACCCCAGCAGATCGAATGAGCCACTGCCCCTGGCCTTCTCGATGGCCACCAAGCACTTCCAGCGTCAAACCTGGGTGAAGCTGGGGCCGCATTGGGGTACCACTTGGGGTTGTGGTCAATGTCAGACACAGGACAATGGGGGAGGGGTGAGAAACCTGAGTGTGGCTCTCTCTGGATGGTGGGGTGAAGGCTGGGGCCCAACTGCCTGCAGCCTCCCTTGGGGCTCTTGCCAGCAGGAGCTGGGAGGTGGGACAGGGTGACAGGACCTGATAGTGAGTCACTGGGGAGCCCACTTTAGGTGCAGAGGCAGACACTCCCCCTTTTTGTGAGGCCCCAGCCATTCAATGGGGCAGCACCCTTCTCCTGACAAGTTTGGAGTGGAGCTCGTGGGAGGCAGCACACCACCTTTGGCATGGGCTTTTAGCATTGGCAGCTCCACCCAATGGCTTACTATAGAGGAAGGCCCACTCCTGATACTACAAGTGGATCTGTGCCCCAAGAGGGGCCACTATGGATGGTCAGAGGAATTCTCAGCACCTGGTACTGCTTGAACCAGGTGTCACCCAGCAGCTGGCCTGTCACAGGTGAGGGACTGAGCATGGAGGGGTGGTAAGCACCAATCATGCTGAGCACAGTGGGGGTCCTGGGACAGCCCTGGGCCTGCAGCCTTCCCTCACAGAGGTCTCATGGTGGTCTGGGAGCTCCCAGCATCCCAGGGAATGGGCATCTGTATCTGGGCCATTTGCCACAGGGTTAACTGGTAATAAAACACAGCCATTCAACATCATTAGTCATTGGGGAAATTGAAATGAAAACCATGAAGTGCTGTCCCTACACCAGATGTGCCCCTCACAGCTCTGATCACAGAGCTGGGTAGTGGTGGAAGAGTCGAAGTCCTGGGCCCACTTATGTGTTCAACTTCTTGCTAGGTGGCTCTTCCTCTGCTCAGGAGGTGTCTGTGTCTGCCCAGGTGAGACACGAGTCGCCTTGTGTATTAGTCCGTTCTCA
Organism: Macaca mulatta; assembly: GCF_049350105.2. Classification (NCBI taxonomy): domain Eukaryota; kingdom Metazoa; phylum Chordata; class Mammalia; order Primates; family Cercopithecidae; genus Macaca; species Macaca mulatta. Next base: position 64,090,126 of record NC_133425.1, read on the forward strand.
TGCTGTTAATAAAGACATACTGCTATGAAGAAATACCTGAGACTGGGTAATTTATAAAGGAAAAGAGGTTTAATGGACTCACAGTTCCACATGGCTGGTGAGGCCTCATAATTGTGGTGAAAGACAAAGGAGGAGCAAAGGCACATTTTACATGGCAGCATGCAAGAGACCGTGTGCAGGGGAACTGCCCTTTATAAAACCACCAGATCTCGTGAGACTTATTTACTATCATGAGAATAGCACAGGAAAAACCTGCCCCCATGATTCAATTACCTCCCACTGGGTCTCTCCCATGACACATGGGGATTATGAGAACTATAATTCAAGATGAGATTTGGGTGGGGACACAGCCAAACCATATCACCATGGTTTTCTGGTGAGAATTCAGAAGTGAGAAATCCCAGGATAAATTCCACATTACATAGGATGTGTAATCCCATGTTACATAGGACATATAATTATTGATCACACATAGTCAGATCACGTACTGCAGAAAAAACAAATAGACCAGAGCTATGTGTGTCGAGATGGGCATATCTCAAAATACAATGTTAAGAGAACAAGTGATAAGATGAACATATATGACACCATTTGTATATGTTTTAAAAACACAAAATAGTACTGTATGGGATTATGGATATAAACTTAGGTTATAAAACAAAAAAACAGGAACAAGAAACATACATACTAACTTCTCAGTTAATAGGGTAGCTAAGAAAAAATTTTTTAAAAAAAGAAAACAGAAAGATAAACGCTAACTTTAGAACTTGGTTAGCTCTGGGGAGGGCATTAGCAAAACAAACAAACAAAAAGAAACAAAAAGCAAATATTATGGCAAAATGTTAACACTTGTTAAGTCCGAGATGTCTGAGTTAAATTACGGGGATGTGTTGTGTATTGTTTTCTGTAATTTTGCTTGAAGTATTTCATATCTTAAAAACAGGCCAAAATGAACCTTAAGAACATTATGCCAAGTGTGTAATCCCAGCTACTTGGAAGGCTGAGGCAAGAGAATCGATTGAACCCAGCAGGCGGAGGTTGCAGTGAGCCAAGATCATGCCATTGCACTCCAGCCTGGGCAGCAAGAGCCAAACTCCGTCTCACAAAATAAAAAAAAACAAAACAAGGCTGGGCACAGTGGCTCACGCCTATAATCCCAGCACTTTGGGAGGCCGAGGTGGGTGGGTCACCTGTGGCCAGGAGTTCAAGACCAGCCTGGCCAACATGGTGAAACCCCATCTCTACTAAAAATACAAAAATTAGGCTGGGCGCGGTGGCTCATGCCTGTTAATCTTAGCACTTTGGGAGGCCAAGGTGGGTGGATCATGAGGTCAGGAGATCAAGACCATCCTGGCTAACACGGTGAAACCCTGTCTCCACTAAAAAATACAAAAAAAAAAAAAATTTAGCCAGGCGTGGTGGTGGGTGCCTGTAGTCCCAGCTACTAGGGAAGCTGAGGCAGGAGAATGGTGTGAATCTGGAAGGAAGAGCTTGCAGTGAGCCGAGATTGCGCCACTGCACTCCAGCCTGGGCGACAGAGCAAGACTCTGTCTCAAAAAAAAAAAAAAAAAAAAAAAAATTAGCTGGGCATGGTGGTGCATGCCTGTAGTCCCAGCTACTCAGGAGGCTGAGGCAAGAGAATTGCTTGAACCCGGGAGGCAGAGATTGCAGTGAGCTGAGATCATGCCATTGCACTCCAGCCTGGACAACAAGAGCAAAACTCTGTCTCAAAACACACACACACACACACACACACACACACACACACACACACACACACACATTATGCCAAATGAAATAAGCCAGACACAAAAGAACAAATACTATATGATTCCACTAATATGAGGTCCTAGAGTAGTCAAATTCATAAAGACAGAAAGTAGCATGATGGTTGCCAGGGGCAGGGGGAACGGGGAGTTGATGTTCAATGCCACAGAGTTTCAGCTGGGGGAGATGAAAAAGCTCTGGAGATGAATGGTCATGACGGTCGAACCATAAGGTGAATGTACTTAATGCCTCTGAATTGGACACTTGCAAATGGTTAAAGTGGAAAGTTGTATGTTAAGGATATTTTACCACAACAAAAATAAATAAAAACAAATCAAAATAGGCAAATCTCTAGAGACAGAAAGTAGATCCGTGGCTGCCTAGGGCTGGGGAGGATGCCAGGAAAATGGCCAAGGGATGTAGGGTTTCTTTCTGGGTTAATGAAATGTTCTAAAATTGATCGTGGGGACGGATGCACAGCTCTGTGAATACACTAAAAGCCACTGGATGGAACGCGCTCAATAGGTGCAGCGTGCGGTGTGTAACTTAGATCTCAATAAAGCCTAAAGGGAGCGGGAATCCTTTCTGTGTCGGCTACTCTAATAGAAGACTGTGATCTGTCTGGTCTGAACTGGGCTTTGTCATGAGCACCACGGAGTTATTAGAAGCCCCAAAGCCTTCCTGACCTCCGCCATCCCATAACGTGGGGAGGGAACTCTGCCAGCCAGGCTCCCAGGGCTGGAGCCATGCTACATGCATGAGGCTCTGGCAGGGAAGCAGAGTCATAGCCTCTGCCGAACGAGGTTAATGAGAATCTGCTCCAGGCTCCAGGGGTTTTGAGGCTTAATTAATACTTGCAAGGCCCTTGGTGATTGTGAAATCAAAGGTTCTGTAAATGTGTACAACGCTGGCCTTATTAACACCAGTGCATTACGCAGGAGAAAGAAGCTAGCCTTCTTGTCATTCACGTAGGTCCCTGGAGGGGCTGATCCCAGGGAGTCCAGGCCAGGCTGCCACTGGCTGTTGTGGCCCTTCTCGTGCTTTCCAGGCCACTCCTAGGGTCGGGAGCTCCAGGGCAGCCACCCTGAGTAGCAGGCGTGGCCGGACTCTTAGTGGACAGTGAGTAGAAGACCTCCACTTTGGGGATCTGGAGAGATGACAGGGCAGACCCCTGCAGCAATCTTGGTGATTGTCCCTCCAGGCCTAAAGAAGGACTCCCAGTGAGGGTACCTGTCACCTTCCCAGATGGCCGGTCCTTCCTGTGTTAGATGTGCCTCCTTAGACTAAGCACCACCAGGCTCTCTGGAGCCCTGCAGGGAGGACTGACACTGCCCCTCAGCCTAGGGCAATCTGGGGCAGGGAGCCGTTCCATCTTGCCTGAGCTCCAGTCTTTCCTGCCTGCTGCCTCCTTTCTGCTCTGGTCAAGAACCACCCCTCTCCCACACCCCCTACAGAAGTATCCTGCTCTCCTCAGGCCACAGGGCACAGCCCCTCTCCTTTGTTCTGACACCCCTCCAAGACCCCATCTCAGACCCTGGAAAGGGGTCCCGATCCAGACCCCAAGAGACGGTTCTTGGATCTCACATAAGAAAGAATTCAGGGCGAGTCCGTAAAGTGAAAGCAAGTTTTTCAGAAAGCAAGTAATGGCCAGGTATGGTGGCTCATGCCTGTAATCCCAACACGTTGGGACGCCAAGGCGGGTGGATCACCTGAGGTCAGGAGTTAGAGACCAGCTTGGCCAATATGGCGAAACCTTGTCTCTACTAAAAACACAAAAATTAGCCAGGCATCGTGGCACATGCCTGTAATCCCAGCTCCTCAGTGGCTGAGACACCAGGATCACTTGAACCGGGGAGGCAGAGGTTGCAGTAAGCCGAGATGGCACCACTGCACTTCATCCAAAAAAAAAAAGAAAAGAAAGTCAGGTAATAAAAGAATGACGACTCCGGCTGGTTGCCCATTTATATGGTTATTTCTTAATGATATGCTAAACAAGGGGTAGATTGTTCATGTCTCCCCTTTTTAGACCAAATAGGGTAACTTCCTGACATTGCCATGGCATTTGTAAATTGTCATAGCACTGGTGGGAGTGTAGCAGCAAAGACGGCCAGAGGTCACTCTCGTCACCATCTTGGTTTTGGTGGGTTTTGGCCAACTTCTTTACTGCAACGTGTTTTAGCAAGGTCTTTATGACCTGTATCTTGTGCTGCATCCTGTGACTTCGAATGCCTTAACCATCTGGGAATGCAGCCCAGTAGGCCTCAGCCTTATTTTACCCAGCCCCTACTCAAAATGGAGTTGGTCTGGCTCAAACGCCTCTGACAAGACAACATCATCCTGTAAGCCACCTACCCAGGAGCATCTCATGCCATCTTCAGGGGTCCCTGTTGACGGCAAGAGTGTCTGGATTCCATGTGGAACCCCTCCCACTCTAACCAGAGCCTCGCTGCCCTCGGATACTAGCCACAAACCCATTTGTAACCACTGGGGTGGTTCTCTGGCCAGGGGAGTAGAAGCTAGAAGGAGACATGGGCCAGGAGCCAGCATTTGTGGCCCTGGGTGCCCTCAGCTCTGGGGCCGATAACCCTGGGGATCCTTCAATTTAGGAACCCGGGAGGCCCATGAACTTGAGGATCTGCAGCCCAAAGGATGTGTGGCTCTGGGTGTCCTCAACTCAGGGGACCCATAGTCCCCAACCCCCACTGACCCTGGAGCCTGTGCCCCCCGGCCAACTTCTGGTATGTTGGCTTTTCTAACCAACCCCCTTTGATGGGTACCAGTTGTGTGCACTACTGCTAAGACACGGTGCAGCCTCCCCCATGTTGGATCCTGTTTCTGGGGACTAGTCCCAGCTGTCCCCGTTTCCCCTAGGTATCCTGCATCTTAGTGGATGTAACTCGTCACTTCTGCCAGGAGGCTCTGAAGATCGTGAACACTGTCCTCCGTGTCAGCTGTCCCTCCCTCCCTCTTCCCCTACTGGCTTCCTGTCTTCCTCAAACATAGCCAGCCATTATCTATCTCTTCCCATATCCAGGGCCTGTCAAACCAGATGGGGCTGAGCCCAGAGCCTGCTGGCTCCCTGCTGGAGACTTCCCTCCATAGGTCTCTTCCCTAGCCCTCTGGGGTAAGCAGTGTAGTGTTGTGGTTACACCAACAGGCACAAGAGACAGGTTCTAGGTTCAGTCTCTCTCTGCTTCTTACCTGCTGTGTGACCCTGGGCAAGTTGCTTAACCTCTCTGTACAATAAGGACAATCCTAATACTACTGTATATTGTTATTAAGAGGATTAAATGGGACCATGATGGAAAATGCTTAGCGTCAGGCTGGTGTATAGTAAGTAGCCAAGGAAGGTCAGCTAAGGTCAGCTAACGATCATGCTGAACCGCCTGCCTCTGGATCTCCCAGAACATCCATCATCCATGTCTAAGAATCTGTCCTAAGAGGGCAGCCAGGCATTTTGCCAAAGCCCAGGTGACCCCTGTCCACAACCTGACCCCAGTCCTGCCCCCAGCTCCCTGCCCCCTGCCCCAACAGAGGAAATGTTGTCCACGATAGAAGGATGCTGAAACTCTCTCCCCAAAACTTTATGTGATGTGCCTGGCAAGTGCCCCCCATCCAGCCCTGCTAACAACCTCACCCATGCCCCAGACCCCACCCAACTGCCTCCCAGGACCCAAGGGAGGGCTATGAGGCTGCTTAATGAGAGGGTGCTGGCCCTGCCCGAGCAGACCATCCTGGGGGCAGCTTGGAGAAGGCCAGCATTCTTCTATCTATAGTTCAACTTCTCTGCCATTATGGTCCGTCTCTAATTCGGGAAGCCTCTCATTATGTTTTCTTTATGTTGTCTTCATGTTGATCAGTGGGAAAACAAATGAAAGGGAAAATCATGGGTGTTGTGGTTCGGAAAATCTACTGAGGGGAATAGTGGGCTTTGTGTTCTCTGCTTCGATGGCATGTCTAGGGTGTCCTAGGGCATCGGAACCTGAAATGGCTTTTCCTGCGCATGTTAGGAGGGTCTCATGGGGCAGGGCACCCACTGCTATAGGAATAGACTGAAGCCTGAATCCTGGCTTTGCCACTAGCTCTCTGGGTGCCCTTGAGCTGGCCCTACGTCTCCAGACTTCACCAGCTTTGTCTTTAAAGTGAGAATAATGAGGCTGGATGGGGTGGCTCATGCCTGTAATCCCAGCACTTTGGGAGGCTGAGGCGGGTGGATCACGAGGTCAAGAGTTCGAGGCCAGCCTGAACAACATGGTCAAACACGGTCTCTACTAGAAATACAAAAATTAGCTGGGCATGGTGGTGTGCGTCTGTAATCCCAGCTACTCAGGAGGCTGAGGCAGGAGAATTGCTTGAACCCAGGAGACGGAGGTTGCAGTGAGCTGATATCACGCAACTGCACTCCATCCTGGGCAACAGAGCAAGACTCTGTCTCAAAAGAAAAGAAAAAAGACATAACAAAAAATTAGCCAGGTGTAGTGGTGCACACCTGCAGTCCCAACGTCTCAGGAGGTTGAGGTGGGAGGATTGCTTGAACTTAGAAGTTGGAGGCTGCAGTGAGCTATGGTCATGCCACTGCACTCCAGCACGAATGACAGAGCAAGACTCATCTCAAAACGAATAAAGAATAAAATAAAACGAGAAGAATGGGTTGCCTCAGCCTCTGGTGGGCTGGGATGCAGAGTCCCCATGGCAATGACAAAGAACAGTTGAGCAGCAGGAGTGGGAGAGGCTGAGACCCAGTCTGGCCTGTCCTTTGGGCCCAAGACCCCATCCTCATGCCTCTTTGTGTCCAGGGAACAGCTGCCCTCCTTCCATTTCTGTTCAACAGTGACCACTGGTCTGGGAGGCAGGAGAGCCTGGACTGACCAGGCCAAGATGAGAAAAGCAATGGTGTCTGAAATGGGGGCTACCCTGAAGCCTCTCACGGAGGCCACCCTGAAGCCAGTAGCGGGAGAGGTAGGGAGGGACAGCTGAAGTGGTTTAATGTGGTCACAATGGGTTACCAAGTTGCATGCCTAGATCTTCTTGCACATTTCAGGAGGGTGGCCTGACATTTTAAACTGGGACAAAGGGAAGGGCTCCGTGTCTTTGTGGTCTGTGCACATGGTGAGGCTGTGGTGGGTGGGACTCATGGGCCTAGCTCTCAGCCCTCATCTGACCTCCTGTGGGCCAGCGTGCCTGCAGGGTGCCCATTCTTCACCCCAGAGATCTGGCCTTACTCCCCTCAAGCCAGGTGGGCAGGGCAGAGCAGACACTAGGGTTAGGCGAGTAGCCAAGGTCTCGTCCAGAAGCCATGGCTAGGTCAAGGTCACTCAGCCCTGGTCAGTACCCAGGTCCTCGTGCCATGGGTGTGGAAGCATCTCTGGAGATGGGAAAGGTGGGGAGGGGGTACAGAGAGGGGAAGGCTGAGGAGGGGTAGGTGGGAGGAATGGGTGGGTGCAGGTGTACGGTGGTTATACTGGAGCCTGACTGCCTGGGTTTAAGCCCCAGCCTGGTCAGTGCCCAGGTGTGGTATAACCCTGGGCAGGCTGCTTAACCTCTCTGTTTCTCCATTTGCTCATCTGTAAAATGGGTATAGTAACAGTCACTTGTACCAAGGATCATTAAGAGGGGTGAGTTAAGTATGAAAGTTCACCATGTTGCCCAGGCTGGCCTCAAACTCCTGGGCTCAAGCAATCCACATGTCTCAGCCTCCCAAAGTCCCGGGATTACAGGTATGAGCCCAGAACCATGCCTGGCACTTTGCAGCCCCTTGTAGTCCAGCCCTGGCTGGCCCTGCTCTGTTCCTCAGCAAGTAGATGAAGGACAGTTAGTCACCTGCAACTCCACCACAAAGGGCAGGGAAGGAAGACTCCCAGCACTGGAGACTGGCAGTGAGGCAGTGCAGGCTGCCAGCTGCTATGGCTCTGCCTGGTTAGGGTGTTGGGCACGTGTAGGATTCGAGTCCCCCTCACCTTCTGCTGACGTCCCTGCCCACTTTCCTCTGCTCAGGAAGGAGCTCTGGCCAAGTTCTCAGCTTCCCCCACGACTTTGCCCTCAGGGTCCTTGTCGGTGTGTACCATGTCTGGTGCCCTGCTGTGTTGTTTGGGACCCCCAGCAATCCTCTGGTACTTTGGCTGTTTCTCTGAACGTCCCTGGTGAGGGTGTACCTGGTGAGGGGGTACCATGGAGCCACACACGGTGCCCTCCACAAGAGATGCTGCCCCAGCTATTGGCAGATGTGTTGGTCTGTAGACTCAGGACTGTGCCCCTGCCCCAGGGCAGACTTGGATTCCAGTCCTGGCAGCATCACTGCCCAGAGGGGTGGGGCCTCTGACAAGTAACTAGGCTTCTCTGAGGCCATCTCCTCACTGACTGTGTGGGGACGATAATTCCTGTCTCAAGGATTATTTGAGGGTTATTTGGGAGAACAAGTGGGGAGACCCAGCATGGGGCCTGGTGTGCAGTAGGTGCTCAGCTCCTCCCCTAGGCCTCAGTGACTCACTGGGGCAGCAAGGGGCCCTGAGACTAGTATATAGCATCGCCTGCCAGTTTCATTTCCTTAATTTTGCACCAGCTCACCCCCTCTTTGCCAACTCTGTCACCTCTGTCCTAGTTCAGGCCTCTCCAGGCTGTTCCGTCCTCTCCGCCCCACTCTCCATAGTTACAGCTGGAACAAACTTTTAGAGTACATGAATTGGATCATGACACTCCCTGCCTACAGCCCTCTATGGCTCTCCATTGCCCTCAGGGTAAGTTCCAGGTTCTTTGACCTGGCCCATAAGGCCAATGTGATCCATTCTTGCCAGTTACTCATCATCACCCTCTAACCTCCCCCAGCATATTCCACCTAAGAGCTGCACAGAGCCTGGTTCCTTGGACAGGCCTTGCACCCTTCTATCTCCAACTTTCCTGTACCCAGTGTACGGAATAAGTTGGGCTTGGCATCTGCAAACCTGCTCTTCCTCCAACTCTCATCCCCACATATTGGAAAAACTCCCGGGCAGGCTCCATAGTTTTTCCAGCCATCATCACATCATCAAAAATCTATCCTATTTAGAATCACGTCCTGCAGTGGCGACAGGAGGTTGTGGCGGGTCTCTTCTTCCCTGCTGCAACTCATCCTCCATGTGACAGCTGAAGTGCTGTCCATCTCTTCAGGGATGGACTAGAGTTGGGGAGAGGGAGAAAGAGAAGCAAGGGCCTGAGAAGGGCTTTCTTGACACTGGAGCTGGGATCTGACACCCTGGCCTTCTCCACGGCAGATGTGCAACTTCTGAGCCAGGTGTGGTGGCTCATGCCTGTAAACCCAGCACTTTGGGAAGCCAAGGTGGGCGGATCACCTGAGGTCTGGAGTTTGAGACCAGCCTGGCCAACATAGTGAAACCCTGTCTCTACTAAAAAAAATTACAAAAACTAGGCAGGTGTGGTGGCACACACCTGTAATCCCAGCTACTCAGGGGGCTGGGTGGCTGTGGTCTCTTTAGCCTTGTCTTGCCAGGTTCATCCTGGAGATGGGCACAAGGGTATGGAGTGAGGAGGCCTCCTTCCTTCTCTCTCCTCTCACTTTCCATTCTTACTGTAGGAATGATCATCTCTGTCACCATGCTGACGGCTGTAGCGTCCCCAGAGGGACTCCACAGACAAACATCCTTGGTGCCCGAAAGAAGGAGCAAGAGTAGTCATCCAGGCCACGGAGGTTGGCCTGGTTGAAGGAGCAAGCAGCCGAGTGCTGGATAGAGGGGATCTGTTGGCCGATTGCCAGAGTTCAAATCCCAGGGCCAGCTCTTACCAGCTGGGTGACCTCAGCAAGCCCATTAGCGTCTTGAAGGCTCAGTTCATCCTGTAAAATGGGAATGATAATAGTATTTATCCCCTGGGGCTATTGTGAGAAATGAAGACGCTCTTTCATATGCAGCACTAAGCACAGTGCTTCAAACTGTAGGCACCCAGTGGATATTGGGTATATGGCCTGTATCAGGCAGGCAGGCATGGGAGCAGGTGGCCTCGCTGGGCTGCTAAAGCTCAAGCTGTTTCCTCCCTCCCTAAGTTGGGGTCCTCAAGGGGTCACATTCCCAGAGCTTCGCATAGGTCAAACTTGAGTCCTCGCAGCCGAGTGGGGGACCCTTCCCTTCACAAACGCTTCCAGGGAAGATGATTTCACAACTCCTCAGGGTCCATTCTAGTCCACACAGTTCCACCCTCCACGTGTGTTCCTGGGGTTGCACCCAAGTCCTGATGTCACAGTTCAGCCCTTTTCTATCTTCAGAGTAAAAGGGAGGTGGTCCACCACCCCCAGACTTTCTCTTCAACTTGTATGGTGTCCTGGTGCGTTCTCGAAATCCATTGAGTGCTTTAGACTCTCTTCCCAGAAAAAAAAGGTTTCCCAAATACATTGTTCACACATCAAATGTTGCAAGATTCCTTATCTTTTAGGAAGGGTCCCTGTTATAAGTTGGTGGTTATGCTGGTGGCCTCTGGAGTTGAATTTCCTGGGTCCCCAAAGCTGCTTCTATTTTCTGGCTACAAGACCATAAACAAGTCACAAACATCTCTAAACCTTGGTTTTCTGGCCGAGCACGGTGGCTCACGCCTGTAATCCCAGCACTTTGGGAGGCCGAGGCAGGCGGATCACTTGAGGCTGTGTGTCCGAGACCAGCCTGGCCAACATGGCAAAACCCCACCTCTACTAAAAATACTAAAAATACTAAAAATTGGCGGGTGTGATGACCTACGCCTGTAGTCCCAGCTACTCAGGAGGTTGAGGCAGGAGAATTGCTTGAACCCTGGAGGCGGAGGTTGCAGTGAGCCAAGATCGCACCACGGCACTCCAGCCTGGGACACAGGGTGAGAATGCAGGTGGCACCATGCATGCATTTTCCTGCTGGATGTGTCGACGAGCAGAGCCTACTCATATGCGAGCAACACAGCCTGCCCAGGGAGAAGCTTGAATTGGAAACTTCATTTGTACCTCGATGGGTCCATCTTGATGACCTAGAGCTGGAATTTATTTGGCTTGTAGGCAACTTTAACCAAGGTCTAAGGGGCAAAGCAAAGACACTCTTCCCCAGCTGCAGGGACAGGCCTTGATAAACTGACACTCACTGATGTCCTCGTGTTTTCATAAGGTTAGGAGTTGGCTCTGGAAGTAAGTGTTCTATGCAGAAATGGAGGTTGTTCACAGGAAAGCCTTTCCCTTGAAGAAGCAACAAAGGTTGCTTCTTCTTAAGGGGCAGGTGGAATTTAGGTTTTAAGTTCCTTCGTAAGACCCACCCCAACATTCAGATTTCAAGTCAAGCCGGGTATCCCAGTAGGAAATAACTGGGACTCTCTCCCAAGAATTGGGGTTTGTAAGTCCTGAGGGCATGAGTCATAGTTCACCAGCCTCCTCTTGCCTGTGGGCTCTAGAACAGCACTGGACACAGAGAAGATGCTCAGTAATAGCTCTGCCTCGCCCTGTCTTTCCCAGGCACTTCACGGCCTCTTGAGTTGCCAGCAGTAGGCTCTGTTAACAGGGACGGTTTCACGTTAGCTCTAATGAGGGTGATGCCCAGAGCGGGGTTCCCCAGATGCCAGGATGTGGACTCCTCTCAGATTATTTGATGATTGAGGGGCAGTTGCCCCAGAAACAAATAATTTCCTTAGGTAACTGTCTCAGAAGTGATTACTCTTGGGGACAGAAGGAGGATACTGGTAACGGAAGAGACTTCTGTTCTCTCTGCAGATGCTTGAGAGACCTCTGGATTGTACCCCACTGAAAGTTTTAGCATGGAAAGTCTCGCATCCCAGGAAACCGCTCAGACCCAGGCAAAGCAAGACCATTGGACGACCCTACACTGGAACCCGGGTGGTTCCAGTGTGGGGACCCAGCTGTCCACGCTGAGGCAGAAGGAGCAAGGGACTAGATAACAGAGTTAGCTGCTGTTGGCTGGGAGGGGTTGGTGGTGACAACTCAGGGGCGATCACAACAGTGGCCAAAGTCAAGCCATTTCTGGGGCTCTGACTTTGAAAATCCCTGTCATCTGCCAACAAGCCCTGTCAGGACTGATGTCTCGGCCCCAAGCAGAGAGAATCCCTTCTGGAAGCCAGAAAGGGGCCTCAGGGGTGGTGGCTAGAGAGACTGACCACGCTGACCCGAGCAACCACCTCAGGGTCACAGGCAGCGGAGGCTGCGTTGTGGCTGGAGAAATTGCAGATGTGTCCGACACTCAGGTGAGGCCCCCAGAATGTGCCATCCACTGCTGGGGGGCTCGCCTGCATGGGGTGCTAAACACAGCCTGGTCCTGGTGAGGGCTGGTGCCTCTGGAATTGGGCACAGAAGTTAAAGCAGGATATTAAACCAATTTTCAAAAATTTGGAGAAATAGATTTTTTTAGTGAAGAAAAAATGTACTCTGCTTACTAAGAAGAGTCCTCAAGGGAGAAGAACATTGTGTCCAAGGCACCAACTTCCTCAAAAGGAAAATTCGGGAGAGGTTCTTCCCTCTAAGCCTTGGTGTGATGGGAAGCTCATGATTTACATATTATCATAGACATACCAAACAAATGGAACACCATGACTGATGTCAGACTTAGCGGTAACCAAGGAGAGACTATCTGGGCATCTCTGAGTCTTCCATGTGGGAAAAATTCCCTCTAAGCCTTTTAGTGTCTTATGATGCAAGTTGGGGTTGACTTGTCACAAATCATATGTATATAAAAGAAAAGTGTCTGGCACACCTCACAGCTACGTGAGGGCACCTGGGGGCTCATTCTGGCAGCTGAGAGAAAGGCTGGCAGAGGTGCCGAGGGGGCAGTGGGGTGGCTCTTCCCACCTCTGATGACAGGGTTCCCTTTGTTTTTGTCCTGGCTTTGTGGGGACCTGATTTTGCCAAGTGTGCCCCTGCAGGGCAAAGACTAGCTGTGCCTTGTCCACTTGTTGTGGGCACTGCAGTGCCTATGCCCGGGCCTGGCATGAATAGATGTCCCATGAATGCTTCTAGAATCTTACTGAATGATTCCCGCAGCCTCGTGCAGTGAAACACTTGAGTGACAGGCATCCACACTTCTGTTGGTAACAGCTCTCTTCCTGGCCACCTTAGAGTGAGGACTGTGGAAGAAGAGATGCGTCACTCTGGGCCCTGGGCCCCTCATCCAGACGGTTCCATGGATCCCAGGGCTGTCTCTATCTATCCAGAGCCCCAAAGCCACCTGCGCACAAGCATGCCTCTTTCTTCCTCCCTTGGGTTCCTTCCATCTGCTCATCCTGGTGGAGCACCTCATTGGCCAGTCAGCGTCCTCGGTGCTGGGGACACAGCAAGTCCATGAGACAGGCAAGGACCCTGCTTGGAAAACTACATCTTGAGGTGCACAAAGAAAGAGGTTGGTCTTTGCTTCTCAGAGACAGAAGGTGATGAGACTCAATTGCAAGTTACACAAAGAAGTGAACATTCACTTCCGGGATCTTCTGCCGTCCAGTCCCACTTTCGTTGGTCCAGTATTCCACATTTGACTTGGGTGTCCGTCCTTCCCCCATGCAGCTCAAGGACTTCTCACACTCTCCCAGCTGCAGGGACAGGCCTTGATAGACTGACACTCATCAGCATGTCCCAGCCACCTGGCCACAGTGGTTGGCTAAGGGACGGGCACCAGACCCCACTGGGACCAATCGGACCCACAGGACTTTTGATGGGCCCCTGGGAAGATGCTTTCTTATTTATTTATTTATTTATTTAGAGACAGAGTCTCACTCTGTTGCCCAGGCTGGAGTGCAGTGGCATGATCTCGGCTCACTGCAACCTCCGCCTCCCAGGTTCAAGCAATTCTCCTGCCTCAGCCTCCCAAGTAGCTGGGATTATAGGTACGTGCCACCAAGTCTAGCTAATTTGTGTATGTTTAGTAGAGACGGGGTTTTGCCATGTTGGTCAGGCTGGTCTCAAACTCCTGACCTTAAGTGATGCACCGGCCTCTGCCTCCCAAAATACTGGGATTACAGGTGTGAGCCACCGCACCTAGCAAGGGAAGATGCTTTCCTGATAATTTGTAGAAGCCACCTGGAGAAGGAACTGCTGGCTCTTCCAGGCAGTCAGAGTGTGAACCAGGGTTTGGCACACCTTTGACCCCTTTGCTGTGCGGGGCATGGCCAGCCTGGGGATGAAGCCCATAGCCCAAGGCGGGCAGGTGGAAAGAATTCCAGAGCAGCAGCGACAGTGAAACTCAGCTGGGGCTTCAAGACTGGTTCCATGGGACAGCCCATTCTCTTCAGCTTGTGCTAGTTTGGGTCGAGAGTTCAGAAAGCTGCAACTGAGAAGATGCCAGCTGATCTCACTATAGAGGAATTTCCTTTCAGGTCACAGGGTCAGGACTGAGGCAGCCTAGGCTTGGGAGAAAGAGGACCAGGCAGTTGGTTGGTGACACTCATTCAGGAACCAATAGCTTTGTGCCCCAGGGGCTGTGGGAAGGAGAACCTCAATGCAGACAGGGGAGCCACAGGTCTGGTGCAGGGAGGGATGATCACGTCCAGGGCCCTCACTCCCAGGCTCAGCTGGAGGCTCCCTTCATAGAATTCCACCTGCCTGGTAAATGCAGAATGCAGTCCACTTAAAGAAATCAGAGCAGCTGCCACGTCAAAGCTGAAAAGATGTGTGGAGGTGGGTGGAGAGGAGGCGGGTAATTATGCAGGAAAAATAGTTTTCTTGATATTCTTCTGGAAATATGCGTGGAACAGAGGGAGCAGCAGGAGAGATGACAGGCAAGGAGAAAATGTATGAATAGCGGAATGCATGGTGCCTCTCCAAAGGCAGACAGAGGCAGCGCTGCTTTGACCACAGCACCCTTTTGTGGGGCGCACCTGGGGCTCCATGAGACACTTCCACAGGGACTCTTCAATGTAGGACTTTATTCATGGGTCCACTGCAGGATTTGCTGGGAATGATTGAGCCTGTCTTGACCCTGTAATGCCAGCACTTTGGGAGGCTGAGGTGGGAGGACTGCTTGAGGCCAGGAGTTCAAGACCAGCCTAGGCAACAAAGTGAGATTCCCGTCTCTACAAAAACAAACAAAAAATTTTTTTTAATTAGTCAGAAAAAAAAAATCAGTAGGAGAGGGGTGAGGGATAAAAGACTACATATACATTTGGTACAGTGTAGACTGCTTCGGTGATGGCTGCGTCAAAATCTCAGAAATCACCACTAAAGAACATATCCTTGTAACCAAACACTACCTGTTCCCCAAAAACCTATTGAAGTTTTTAAAAATAATAATAACCAGGTGTGGTGGCATGCGTCTGTGGTCCCAGCTACTCGGGAGGCTGAGATGGGAGGACTGCTTGAGCCCAGGAGTTCGAAGGTACTGTGAGCAATGATCATGCCACTGCACTCCAGCGTGCGCCACAGAGCAGGACTCTTGAGAGAGAGAGCACGCTGGGATCTCCCCATGCCACCTCTATGCCCCCTTAGGAATCTGCCCACAGAACCCATGTACTCTGCATGCCCAAGTGGCAGAGAGGCACCCCAAACTCTGAGAAGCAGCTCTGAGGTTGTGAACGTTGAATGTAGATAATTATCCAGCTGTGAAGAAGCTGAACATTTCTTAGGGCTATTTCTGCATAATTATAAATATTTGAGAATATTAAACTCCCAGGTTACACATTGAGGGTATTGTCTGAGTAGCAGTTGGCTGCAGAGCTAGAAACACAAGCATCTTTTCATTCCTCCCTCCTGGTGTCCTCAGGATATTTTATGGGATTCAAAAGAAAAAGTTACAGTTGAGAAAAAAAAGCACCAACAACCTGGAAGCAAAGTCAGTTGCTAATATTTCTAAACAGTTTTAAATCAAAGAAGAGGAATGTGACCACTTTAGTTAATTGTGCTGGGTTTGTGATGCATTTTTCTCTATGGTTTAGGAAAGCAATTACCACGAAACAACCTACTTCTGTCTCCAATGTGATAAAATGTTCCCTCTAATAGGGCCAATATGCCCAGCAGTAGGTCTTTACAAGCACTCAGTGTTTCTGGAAGCATTTTTACATGTGGGGCTCCTTGGTGTGCAGTGAGAGCCCATGACCCACTCACTAAGGACCTGTCATGGTGCAGCATGGTTTTTTGTTTTGGTTTAGTTTTTTGGGTTTTTTTTTTGAGACGGAGTTTTGCTCTTGTCGACCAGGCTGGAGTGCAATGGAATGATCTTAGCTCACTGCAACCTCCACCTCCCGGGTTCCAGGTTCAAGTGATTCTCCTGCCTCAGCCTCCCGTGTAGGTGGGATTACAGGCGCCCGCAATGCCTGGCTAATTTTTTTTTTTTTGAGACAGAGTCTCGCTCTGTTGCCCAGGCTGGAGTGCAGTGGCACAATCTCGGCTCACTGCAAGCTCCAGCTCACTGCAAGCTCCGGCTCACTTCAAGCTCCACCTCACGGGTTCATACCATTCTCCTGCCTCAGCCTCCAGAGCAGCTGGGACTATAGGCACCCACCACCACGCCCGGCTAATTTTTTTGTATTTTTTTTAGCAGAGATGGGGTTTCACCATGTTAGCCAGGATGGTCTTGATCTCCTGACCTCGTGATCTGCCCGCCTCGGCCTCCCAAAGTGCTGGGATTACAGGCGTGAGTCAGCGCACCCAGCTAATTTTTGTATTTTTAGTAGAGATGGGGTTTTGCCATGTTAGCCAGGCTGGTTTCGAACTCCTGACCTCAGGTGATCTGCCCACCTCAGCCTCCCAAAGTGCTGGGATTACAGACATGAGCCACTGTGCCACGGGGTTCTTAATAGGAGATGGGTCCTTCCAAGGAGAGGCTCGTGTCCGGGCTGTGAGTGGAGGCTCTGCTACCCTGGTTCTGCCCAGAAGCCCATGTGATGAGCCCAGGGTCCTGTCCAGACTCCCACCCTCATGCTCTTGGTCACCCCATCTTGTCCTCCCACCCACTGAAGTCTCATATCTTCTCACCCACTCCCCATGTGCTGTCCTCCACGCTCTGGAAAGCCGGGGCCATCTGTTACAGACACGACCTCAGCCTCTCCTTCCATCTCCAGCTTTGCAGGTGACCCCTGCTGTCCACAGCTTCCCCACATCTCCTGGGAGTTGCTGTCCCTTCTCCAGAACCCCCAATATCCCTGGAAACCATTGCTCCTGTGCCTTTGAACAATCCCACCCCCTTCACACCGCCTGTCCCCACTGCCCCAGTTTTTGAGGCTCCTGCTTGCTGTTCTCCCTTCCCAGCCCTTGCTTTGGGGCTTGGCTCACTTTTTCTCTCCCCACGTTTTTCCCAGGCTGGAGTGCAATGGCACGATCTTGGCTCACTGCAACCTCTGCCTCACAGGCTCGAACCATCCTCCTGCCTCACCTTCTCAAGTAGCTGGGACCACAGGTGAGCACCACTATGCCTGGCTCATTTTTGCATTTTTTGTAGAGACAGAGTCTCACTGTGTTGCCCAGGCTGATCTTGAACTCCTGGGCTCAAGCCATCTGCCAGCCTTAGCCTCCCAAAGGGTTGGGATTACAGGCTGGAGCCACCACGCCCAGTCTTTTTCCTTTTCTTTTTTTTTTTTTAGAGACAGAGTCTCACTCTGTGACTCAGGTTGGAGTACAGCGGCATGATCATGGCTCACTGCAGTCTTGAACTCCTGGCCTCCCACCTCAGCCCCCCCAAAGCACTGGGATTACAGGCACCCAGCCCCTTTCTCAACTCAAGGACCTCCCTTCATCTTGGGCAACTGTGATGGGTAACAACGACCTATGTCACTGTCCAGGTCACAAACTTCCTTGGTCTCTCTCCATTCCCTGCCACACCCAAGCTGCCAGGTCCAGCCCTGTACAGTCTTGGCCTTTAGGGTAACACCTCTGCCATACCTAGCACCCTGTGTCTCCCTCATCCTTGGCCACCACAGAGGCCTCTGGTCTGCAGCCCCAAGGATTTTTTTGTCCCTTCATTTCTGGCTGGATTCTGTGGCCATCCCATTGCCTCCCTCTCAGGCCCCTGAATCCCATGGTCTCCATCCGTCGCCCATGATGCTGCTGTCTAAGGCCTCTGCCTGGTGAGGAGCTGTTGCCTGGTGACCACCGATCTCGGTGGAAACCCCCGTCCCACCGCCTGTGGCTCCCCAACTCCCACCCCTCCTAGCCTCCATCTCCAGTTCCTAGGTCACAGTGAGACGCCAGTGTAGGCCAGTAAATGTGAAAAACCAGAACTTCATTTCCCACCCCAAACGCAGTCCCTCTCCCCCAGATGCTGGCAGCTGGCAGGGGGCGTCCTCCGAGATCCTCCGGAGAGCAGCCCCGCTTGGCTCTGCAAGTTTGCGGTGGGCGGTGAAAGTATCCGCTGACAAACCATCCAACGTCGGTTTGGAAGCCCAAGGTCCCATAAAAAGTGGGACGAAAAAAGACCCGTTGCGAAGGCTGCGCTATGCATCCAGCCGCCCGCGCTCCAGCTCACTGTCTTTGGGTAAGGGAGAGGGAGGAGGCTCGGGGACCAAGAGGAAGGACGCACTCGGATCTGCAGTTCTCCGGCCCGGACACCCACGGGCCACCGCGTCGAGGCAGCGCGAGCCCCGGGCGCCCCCTGGAGGTTGTATGGGCCTCAGCCACGCAGCGCAGACGGAGGAGGGCGCTGGCGTTATTAAGAACTCCTGCTGGGCCGGGCGCGGTGGCTCACACCTGTAATCCCAGTACTTTGGGAAGCCGAGGCGGGTGGATCACGAGGTCAGGAAATCGAGACCACCCTGGATAACACGGTGAAACCCCGTCTCTACTAAAAATACAAAAAATTAGCTGGTCGTGGTGGCGGGCGCCTCAAAAAACAAAACGAAAAAACAAAACAAAAAAAAACTCCTGCTGGTCAACTGGAAAAACACCCCCCCATAAAAAACGGTCAAAGGGCCAGGACAGAAGCATTTGAAATGAAACACAAGGGCTGGGCGCGGTGGCTCATGCCTGTAATCCCAGTACTATGAGAAGCTGAGGTGGGCAAATCACGAGGTCAGGAGTTTGAGACCAGGCTGGCCAACATGGTAAAACCCCGTCTCTACTAAAAATACAAAAATTAGCTGGATGTGGTGGCGGGAGCCTATAATCCCAGCTACTCGGGAGACTGAGGCAGGAGAATCGCTTGAACCCAGGAGGCGGAGGTGAGGTTGCAGTGAGCTAAGATCACACCATTGCACTCCAGCCTGGGTGACAATAGTAAAACTCTGTCTTAAAAAAAAAAGAAAGAGGCCGGGCGCGGTGGCTCAAGCCTGTAATCCCAGCACTTTGGGAGGCCGAGGTGGGCGGATCACGAGGTCAGGAGATCGAGACCATCCTGGCTAACACGGTGAAACCCCGTCTCTACTAAAAATACAAAAAATTAGCCGGGCGAGGTGGCGGGCGCCTGTAGTCCCAGCTACTCCAGAGGCTGAGGCAGGAGAATGGTGTGAACCCGGGAGGCGGAGCTTGCAGTGAGCCGAGATCGCGCCACTGCACTCCAGCCTGGGTGACAGAGCAACACTCAGTCTCAAAAAAAAAAAAAAAAAGAAAGAAAGAAAAGAAATACAAATGTCCAATAAAATGTCAAGCTGGCCGGGCGCAGTGGCTCATGCCTGTAATCCCAGCACTTTGGGAGGCCGAGGCGGGTGGATCACAAGGTCAGGAGATCGAGACCATACTGGCAAACACAGTGAAACCCCGTTTCTACCAAAAATACAAAAAATTAGCCGGGCGTGGGGCGGGTGCCTGTAGTCCCAGCTACTTGGGAGGCTGAGGCAGGAGAATGGTGTGAACCCAGGAGGCAGAGGTTGCAGTGAGCCGAGATCGTGCCACTGCACTCCAGCCTGGGCAACAGAGCCAGACTTTGTCTCAAAAAAAAAAATAAAAAAAAGTCAAGCTGATATTGACATGGGCAGGATCTGTTACAAGCCCTGGCACAGAACAGACAGCTCCTTTAATCTCATAGACAATGCTCCTAGGGAGGCGCAGATTGTTCCTATTCTACAGATGAGTAAACTGAGGCACAGAGAGGCTAAGTGACTAGGTCAAGGCCACACATTAAGTAGCAGGGCCAGAAGCTCACCCAACAGCCTGGCACCAAGGCCTATGGCCTTATTCACTACATGAGACCAATTCTTAACATAATGAAAATTATACATTGGCTAAAAACCAAAGTGTAAATGGAAACAAATTCATCCAGTAAACCGAGGGAATCCCAGATGAGGGATTCTGCACCTATCGATGGGCCAAGCCAGAGCCTAGGTGTGTTTCCACTTGTGCTCCCTTCCAAGGTCCAAGGTCATGCTGTCTTACCAGACCTTGGAGGTACTTGGAGTTCAAAGCAAGCTTCCCTTCTGGGAGCCCCCTTGTCTGTTGGCCTGGGGTAGGAGGGCCAGGCTGTGGCATCCTTTCCTCCAGAGACGGAAACCTAGAGGCGAGGTTAGTGGGAGGTGGCCGCAGGCAGGTGAGCCCCATTCTCCCCCAGTGCCTGCTACCCTCCTCCTTGCTTTGGCCAAAGGGCCATTTCCTGCCCCATGGTCTGGCCTCATCATATCCCTTGTAGATTACACAACTCACTCTCCAAAAGCCGCTTTGTTTCATATGGTGGTGAACTGCTCTGTGGTTCCTGCTGAAAATCTTCTGTTGATTCCTGGGTTCAGCTGGGCTCCTTTGAGTTCTGCTTAGGCCACCTTAAGAAGGGTTGCAGGCTGGGAGTGGTGGCTCACACCTGTAATCCTAGCACTTTGGGAGGCCAAAGTGGGAAGATCACTTGAGACCAGGAGTTTGAGATCAGCCTGGCCAACTTGGCAAAACCTCATCTCTACTACAAATACAGACATTAGCCAGGCGTGGTCATGTGTGGCTGAAGTTCCAGCTACTCACTTGGGAGGCAGGAGAATCACTTGAGCCTGGGAGGCAGAAGTTGCAGTGAGTGGAGATGGCGCCACTGCACTCCAGCCTGAGTGTCAGAGCAAGACCCTGTCTCAAAAAAATAAGTAAATAAAATTTTTTTAAAAAAGAAGAAAGGCTGGGTGCGGTGGCTCAAGCCTGTAATCCCAGCACTTTGGGAGGCCGAGACGGGCGGATCGTGAGGTCAGGAGATCAAGACCATCCTGGCTAACACGGTGAAACCCTGTCTCTACTAAAAAATACAAAAAGCTAGCCAGGCGAGGTGGCGGGTGCCTGTAGTCCCAGCTACTCGGGAGGCTGAGGCAGGAGAATGGCGTGAACCCGGGAGGCGGAGCTTGCAGTGAGCTGAGATCCCGCTACTGCGCTCCAGCCTGGGCGACAGAGCGAGACTCTGTCTCCAAAAAAAAAAAAAAAGAAGAAGAAGAAGAAGGGCTGAGCTTGCTTTCAAGATGAGTGCAACAAACTGGGACAGAGCCTGGACCAGAGTAAAGCCCACTCTGGCCATCTGGTTACTCCAGCGCTCTCCCAGAGTCCTGCGGTCTCTCTCTGACCTCTCTCTCCCCCTTTCAGTGCCTGCATCAGCTGCTGCTAACCTCCTCATTGCTGGAGTTCCTCATTCATGTTCCTAAGCCAGCTCATCTGTTTTCTGCCAGGGCACATGACACATCTGGATTGGCCGCCTTGGGTCCTGGTTCCCTCGGGGTCTAATCAGCAAGGCCGAGAAGGGAGGGCACTAAGGTGGCTGGCACGAGACTGTCCCTTCAGCGGGTACCGTGGGTGATGCACGGCACCATTAGATGGTCAACTGCAATCCCAGACTCTTCTTCCTGTTTATTCATGCTTGAGTTTCATTTGTTGACCTTTGTTATGGTTGCCTAGAGGTCTTTTAAGCGTACTTAAAAATGTCTTAGGTACCCACCCTGGTTCACTGTAGAGGGTGCTACCCAGAAACCTGGCAAGAGAGAATCATTCATAGTTAAACAAACAGGAAGTCATTTCTTTCTTCTTTAGTCTCACCTTTCATTTAGAAGAAAAGTAGGGAGATGGTATTTAATAACCACCATCCATTAGATTAGATCAACAGGCTCCAAATAGTGCATTTCTTCTAGAAACTGTATCTCCTCCTCTCACGGGAGAGCATGTGGTCAGGAGGAAATTGAATAAAGCCTTTTAATCAGCCACAGTAGTATTTGAATCATTTAATTTAGAATCTGACAACCACAAATTACTTTATTTTTCTGGCCAATTTTAGCCAACCAGGAGAGCTAAGCCAGTCCAACTCATGCTTAATAAATCACCCTCTTGCCTTATGGTGGCTAGTTTGGGGAAGAGGTTTTTCTGAGGCTTTTCAGAAGTAATCAAAAGTAGGCCGGGCATCTGTAATCCCAGCACTTTGGGAGGCTGAGGCGGGTGGATCACCTGAGATCAGGAGTTCGAGACAAGCCTGGCCCTCAAGGTGGAACCATGTCTCTACTAAAAGCACAAAAGTTAGCCGGGCGTGGTAATGCGCACCTGTAATCTCAGCTACGAGGGAGGCTGAGGCTGGAAAATCGCTTCAACCCAGGAGGCAGAGCTTGCAGTGAGCTGAGATTGCACCACTGCACTTCAACCTGGGCGACAGAGCAAGACTCTGTCTCACAAAAAAAAAAACAAGTAATCAAAAACAATCACCCATGCTATGTGTGTCTGACATTAATTCTTTGACACACTCCTTTGTGACCCATCTCTTTGTGACTACTGAGTGAACCCTTGGAGTGGAGAGAGGCAGGACGTGTGGCAAGGAGCTGTCATCTCTGCCGCTTGTGCTTTTTATTCCTGGCTCCAAGTTCTCATGGACATGAAAACAAGTCAAATCAAATTAGACACCAGACATACACTGTCTCATGGCAGCTCACCCAGTGCCGCCTCAGACTTCTCAACACCTGCTGAAACTCGTTCACTGGAAAAAATGAAAGAGGAGCTTCAAAAAATAACACCCATTGGACACCTCAGATGTGGCCTCTATTGGAGTCACATTAAATCACCTGTGAAGTCTTGTTAAAGGGCAAAATGCAAGACTCTTCCTTCAGAAATAGTCCAATGTCAGCTGGGCATGGTGGCTCATGCCTATAATCCTAGCACTTTGGGAGGCTGAGGCAAGCGAATCACTTGAGGTCAGGAGTTCAAGACCAGCCTAGCCAACATGGCAAAACCCCACCCTACTAAAACTACAAAAATTAGCCAGGCATGATGGTGCATGCCCATAATCCCAGCTACTTGGCAGGCTGAGGCAGGAGAATACATTGAACCCGGGAGGCAGGGTTGCAGTGAGCCGAGATTGCGCCACTGCACTCCAGTTTGAGTGACAAAGCAAGACTCTGTCTCCAAAAAAAAAAAGAAAAAGAAAAAGAAAAAAGGAATAGTCCAATGTCAGCTGCATCTAAGCCCCTGGCAGGTGTCTCTTCTGACCTCCAGGCACCTGTGGCTGAGCTCAGAAAACCCCGTGGGACTTCAGTCCATCCCTACTGCAAACGACAGCTATGTGTCTGCACTAGGCGGGTGCTCATAGGCCGGCCTGCCCATTTTCATCCATCTATTCCAAGGGAACGAAGTGGTAGAAAGGAGGCTGGGGACACAAGCCAGGCTTCTTGGGGGCCTGTTGCATTCTTGAAGGTACAGTACCCATAAGTAAGTGGCATTAAGAAAGGAAGAATCCAGTTCATACAAGAAATTTTAAATTTTTCAAGAAATCTAGGTTTTTAGAATTTCTGTCTTGGTCAGGGATGTGTTGATGTGAAACCAGAACCATCCACAGCCAAGTTTACAAAGGGAAGGCTGTCCCTGCAGAGACCCAGGGGAATCTCTGGGAGGGAATCAGAGGTAAGAGCCTTGCCAGGCCTCCTGGGAACTGTCCAGTTGCAGGTAGCAACCCCCTGGCACTGAGCCTGGAAGTGCTCACCTGTCTCCTGGGCCTGGGCACCCTCTTCCCTGCAGACAGACTCTTGGTTCTTGCTCCCTGCAAAACTTGAGCTCACTCAAGCAAGGCTCTGGGTTTATCAGTTCTGGTCATGACACTTGACCCAGTGTTCGTGGGGATCTTCAAGAAACAGAGTAGCTGGGTGTGGTGCATGCCCGTACTCCCAGCTAACCTAGGAGGCCAAGGCAGGAGAATAACTTGAACCCAAGAGTTCAAGGTCAGCCTGGGCAACACAGTGAGAAATCTTCTCAAAAAGAGAGAGAAGGCTGGGCGTGGTGGTACACACACACCTGTAATCCCAGCACTTTGGGAGACCAAGGTGAGTAGATCACCTGAGGCCAGGAGTTTGAGACCAGCCTGGCCAACATGGCGAAACCCTGTCTCTACTAAAAATACAAAAATTAGCCTGGCATGGTGGTGTGTGACTGTAGTCCCAGCTACTCAGGAGGCTGAGGCAGGAAAATTGCTTAAACCCGGGATGCAAAGGTTGCAGTGAGCCAAGATCGCACCATTGCAACTCCAGCCTCTGGGTAACAGAGCGAGACCCCCTCTCAAAAACAAACAAACAAACAAAAGCAAAACAAAACAAACAAACAAAACACACACACAGAGAAAGACAGAGAGCTTCATGCACCATTGTCGAAGTCCTGGTTGCCACAGTGCCACTGTCCTAAAGGCATCTATCAAAAGGCCCCACCCAGAACCTCCTCAGAGGGCATCTAAGCAACTGTCTGTACTTAAGAATAGAGGTGTGACTGAGATCTGAGGGAGGGCTGCTGTCTTAGTCTGTTTTGGTTGCTATTAACAAAATACCATAAACTGGGCAGCTTATATGCAACAAAAATTGATTTCTCATAGTTCTGAAGCTGGGAAGTCCACAATCATGGTATCAGCAGAGTCAGTGTCTAGTGAGGGTCTGCTTGCCAGTTCATAGAGGACGACTTCTCCTTGTGTCCTCATGTGGTGGAAGCGGTGAGCTAGCTCTCTGGAACCTTTTTTATAAGGACGCTAATTCCCATCATGAGCGCGCTCCAACCGCATGACTGAATCACCTCCCAAAGACACCCACTCCTAATACAATCACATTGGTGAACTGTGGAGGGACATAGACGTTCAGCCCATGGCAGCTGCTGATGCCTGCTCCTAAAGCCCCTTGACACCACCTATTGGCACCGCCAGTGCCTGCACCCCCACCCAAATGCCAGGCCTGACTTTTCCAATCAACCTTGACTCTGTCACTTACTCTTTGGATCCCTTTCTTAATTTCTGGTCCTCAGACATAGAACACAAAGAACAAGAGCTCTTCTGTCTCAGGGTTGTTGTGAAAATTAAATTAAATAAGAGTTTAAGAGCATAAACTGGGAAATGATAAATATAATAGATTGTTTGACCTAGATGCAATTGGAGATCATAGAAAATATAGATGAATGTAGACTGGAGATAGGATCTTATTCTAGAAAGATGCATACGTTTTGAATTGACACAAGAATAAAGTATATTTCAGGCCAGGCACAGTGGCTCACACCTGTAATTCCTACACTTTGAGAGGCGGAGGTGGGAGGATCACATGAGACCAGTTGTTCAAGACCAGCCTGGGCAACATGGTGAGATCCCATCTCTACAAAAATCCTTTTAAAAAATTAGCCAGGTGTGGTGTTGCACACTCGTAGTCCCACCTACTCAAGAGGCTGAGGCAGGAGGATCACTTGAGCCCAGGAGTTTGAGGCTACAGTGAGCTATGATTGCACCACGGCACTCCAGCCTGGGTGACAGAGGGACACCCCTCTACCTTAAAAAAAAAAAAAAAAAAAAAAAGAAAGAATGAACGAACAAAAGAAAAAGAAAAAGAAAGAAAGAAAGAAAGAAAAAGGCCAGGCGCGGTGGCTCAAGCCTGTAATCCCAGCACTTTGGGAGGCCGAGGCGGGTGGATCACGAGGTCAGGAGATCGAGACCATCCTGGCTAACATGGTGAAACCCCGTCTCTACTAAAAATACAAAAAACTAGCCGGGCGTGGTGGCGGGCGCCTGTAGTCCCAGCTACTCGGAGGCTGAGGCAGGAGAATGGCGTGAGCCTGGGAGGCGGAGCTTGCAGTGAGCCGAGATCGCGCCACTGCACTCCAGCCTGGGTGACACAGCGCGAGACTCCGTCTCAAAAAAAAAAAAAAAAAGAAAGAAAGAAAAAGAAAGAGAAAGAAAGAGAGAGAAAGAAAGAAAGAAAGATTAGCTGGGCATGGTGGCACCCACCTGTAGTCCCAGCTTCTCAGGAGGCTGAGGTGGGAAGATCCCTTGAGCCTAGGAGGCTGGGGTTGCAGTGAGCTGTGATCGTGCCACTTCACTCAGCCTGGGCAACAGAGTGAGGCCCTGTCTCAAAAAATAAATTAATTAAACAAAGCATATTTATTTAAAGAAAGAAATTAAATGAGATAATATATGTATAGTCCTACAAACATGACTCATAAAATGTAGCTATAAAATAATTTCTATTTGTCTCCCTTTGTCCTTTAAACTGACCCTATGGAGTTTCTTTTCCCTTTGTCCCACAGTGAAATTTAGGCTAAGTCCCCTGACAACCTCTTCTTCACCCCTTGGCCCAGAAGTAACCTTCAACTTCTTTCTGCCAATGTCTTTGTGTTCCTTCCAGGAGGCTTTTTTTTTTTTTTTGGAGACAGGGTCTTGCTCTTGCTCTATTGCCCAGGCTAGAGTGTAGTGGTGCGATGTTAGCTCACTGAAGCCTGTGCCTCTGGATTCAAGCAATTTTCCTGCCTCGGCCTCCTAGGTAGCTGGGGTTACAGGCGCCTGCCACAATGCCTGGCTAATTTTTGTATTTTTAGTAAAGACAGGATTTCACCATGTTGGCCAGACTGGTCTTGAACTCCTGACCTCAAGTGATCCGCCCACCTCAGCCTCCCAAAGTGCTGGGATGACAGGCGTGAGCCACCGCGCCCAGCCAAAATGTGTCTTTCTGATCTCCACCAACTACCTCCAGGGAGAATAATGTTCCCCTGGCTACATTGTGAGAATGGGTGGACCAGAGAGGAGAAAGGTGCCCCAGCCAGCCCTGGGAATGTGGCAGGTCTGGCAGCATCCCAAGCGGGCACTGAACGATTCCCACATTGGCTACCCTGCTAGGTATTTTGTCCCTTTAAGGATTTACTCATTGATCCCACTGAGAGAAGAGTTATGAGGCCACTTGCTCAGTGTGACCAAAGGGGCTACAGAAGTGCCAGATCAGGAGGCAGAATGAAAACCATACCCCAGAAAACAGAAGAGGAGGAGGCTGGGGAGGAAGGCAGTGGGTGGGTTCGGGGCAGGGAGGACCCTGAAGTCAGTTGCCTTGGGGAGAAGCCCAGGGTCTGAAGGTAACCCAGACACCCTGTGCCCTGGGGGAGGGGTCTGGATCCCATTCTCCAAGTGGCCCAGGAGGAGACAGATGGTCTGGGAAGGCGAAGCAGTGCCCTAGGAACAGCCACACTAGCAAGATTATCTCAGATGATTAAATGGCAGCAGATAAATTTAACTAAACGTGAGTAATGGGGACACAAAGGGGAAGTGAAGAGAAATAGAATATTTTAGCAACATAAGGAAATGAGAAGAAAATGACTTTGCAATGAAATGTCAAACTTCTGTGCCTGGAGGAGATGTAATCTGGTCATTGCAGGCCCAGGAGAGCGGGGGAGTCTGTAGTTATTTCAAGCAAATTTTAATTCACTTTAATTTAATAACATATGACCAAATACCTTTGAGACAGTGGCAGGGGACAGAACTGGAAATCAGAGAGTGCCAGCCCTGTGAACTGAGGTGTTTCTTACTTGTTTTTTGCAAGGAGAAGCTGTACTTACATTCACTCATTCATTAACCCATTCATTCAGGGCGTGAATGTTAAAGGCTGAGGATTAATAAAATACACAACTCAGCTTCCCCTGGCTCATAGGAGATACTGGCCAGCTAAGAAGACCAACAAATGAACAGACAGTTGCAATGTAGGGGCCAGGTGTGGTGGTTTATATCTGTAATCTCAACACTTTGGGAGGCCAGTGTGAGAGGGTAATATGAGGCCAGTTCAAGACCAGCCTGGGCAACAAGCAAGATCCCATCTCTACAAAAAATACAAAAATTAACCAGGCATAGTGGGACACACCTGTTGTCCTAGCTACGTGGGAGGCTGAGGCAAGGGGATTCGTCGAGCCCAGGAATTCAAGGCTGCAGTGAGTTATGATTTCACTACTGCACCACAGCCTGAGCGACAGAGTAAGTCCCTGTCTCAAAAAAAAAAAAAAAAAAAAAGTTGCAATGTAAGGCCACATCCTGGGCCTAATATCTGGTGTTCAGTAGAAGTTTGTGGAATAAATACAGGATTGAAAGGGTGGTTTTGGGAAGGTGCCAGAAAGGGTGAACATCTAGCTGGGTCTTTTTATTTTTGACACGGAGCCTCACTGTGTTGCTCAGGCTGGAGTGCTATGGCACAATCTTGCTCACTGCAACCTCGGCTCCTGGGTTCAAGTGATTCTCCTGCCTCTGCCTCCCAAGTAGCTGGGATTACGGCACCCGCCACCACACCTGGCTAATTTTTGTATTTTTGGTAGAGACAGGGTTTTACCATGTTGGCCAGGCTGGTCTAAAACTCCTGACCTCAAGTGATCTGCCCTCCTCAGCCTCCCAAATTGCTGGGATTATAGACATAAGCCACTGCGCCCAGCCTTCTAGCTGGGTCTTGAAGGATGAATAAACTCACCAGGAAGGCAAGTAAGTCCGAGGTACATCCAGGGACTGCCTGTAACAAGGGGAAAAGGATCACATGTAACAAGGGGATGCTGGTTACATTTGTTGGGCTGGGGAAGGTTGCCCAGGGAATGGGGCCAGGGTAAGAAGAGGAAAAGGGCAAGGAGGGGCCCTGATGAGGAGTGACATTCAGGAAGGCAGACTCTGAAGAGAAGTCCTCCCCTACGCCTCAAGCCATCACTGAGATCTCTACCCCAGCCCAGCGCCTACTCATCCTTTAAGGCTCATGCATCACTTCCTCCAGGAAGCCTTTCTGCCCAGCTCAGGCTGCGGTCCTCCTCCTTCCATGTAGTGCTCCCAGCACACTGTGCCACCAACCTTGTGACTGCCCACCTCCAGTCCTGTATTGGGTTGGCTTGTCTGTATGCTTGCCAGTCTCCCATCTGAGGCTGTATGCACAGTTCTGGTGATGCTGCCCCACCCCATGCACTAATGGCTCCCTGGATTCTGGCCGGTCTGTGCTGCCTATGGGATTCCATCATGCAGATGCATGAAGCCTATAAAGAAAAGTGGATCCCAAAGCTAGAGTCTGAGTCGAGGGTCGCTGGGGGTGGAGTGAGCAGGGGGAGTTGGCCGAGGGAAGTGTATTTTATTCCACATCACATAAGATTTTTACACTCATTGCCAGGCACAGTGGCTCACGCCTGTAATCCCAGCAGTTTGGGAGGCCGAGGCGGGTGGATCACTTGAGGTCAGGAGTTCGAGATCAGCCTGGCCAATATGGTGAAACTCCATCTCTACTGAAAATACAAAAATTGGCCAGATCTGCTGGTGCACCCCTGTAGCCCAGCTACTGTGGAGGCTGAGGCAGGAGAATCGCTTGAACCCGGGAGGCGGAGGTTGCAGTGAGCCAAGATAGTGCCACTGCACTCCAGTCTGGGCGACAGAGCGAGACTCTGTCTCAGAAAAAAATTATAATAAATTCCGCTCTGTCTTCTTTTTTCATTTTGTTTTGTTTTTCTTTTGAGACAGAGTCTCTCTGTCGCCCAGGCTGGAGTGCAGTGGCATGGTCTCGGCTCACTGCAGCCTCTGCCTTCTAGGTTCAAGCAATTCTCCTGCCTCAGCCTCCCAAGTAACTGGTATTACAGCACCTGCCACTACGCCCGGTTAATTTTTGTATTTTTAGTAGAGACGGGTTTTCACCATGTTTGCCAGGCTAGATGATCCACCCACCTCGGCCTCCCAAAGTGCTAGGATTACAGGCGTGAGCCACCGCGCCCAGCCAGACTTTTACACTCTCAAGAGGGACTTTGGAAGTGCCATAGGTGACAGCCCTTCTGAAGTCTCCAGGACCCTAGCTGGAAGGGATGGGTAATTAGAGCTGTTGTGTCTGGGTGACAAAGCCAGAGAAACCTGGTCCCTGGCGGAGCAACCGAAATGTCTGGAGAGGGGCCGATGGCCAGGCTCAGGATAATGAGAAGCAATACAGAGGCCGGGTAAGAGAACCGCCCCCTCTCTGGACAGGGCTGCAGGTGAAATACGCCGTCCGAGGGAAAGGAAAGAACTTCAGGTTCCATAAGTGTCCGCTAGGGGGCTACCGAAACTACATCAGCTGGGTCGCCATGGTAACCGCGGAGCTGCGGCTGTGTTGTCCCCAGGCGGTGGCGGGGAGGTACCGAGAACGCCCCAGGCGCAGCGTATCAGACGCTGGGGCAGTGGGGGGCAGGGGCCTGTGGCCATCAGCCCCAGGCAGGCCGTGAGCCCAGACCCAGGTCCAGACAGAGAGGAAGGACCCAGCTGACTTTCACCTTCGTGTTTTCTCACCTCTGGTCAGGTCACACCTTCACACACCGGATTTAGCAGTTGTGGGAGAAAAAATTAAAATGGTGTTTGGGATCAGCCAAAACAGCTCCTGCATTGTACAGATGAAGTAGCAACCCAAGGCCGGGCGCGGTGGCTCAAGCCTGTAATCCCAGCACTTTGGGAGGCCGAGACAGGCGAGGTCAGGAGATCGAGACCATCCTGGCTAACACGGTGAAAGCCCGTCTCTACTAAAAAATACAAAAAACTAGCCGGGCGAGGTGGCGGGCGCCTGTAGTCCCAGCTACTCGGGAGGCTGAGGCAGGAGAATGGCGTAAACCCAGGAGGCGGAGCTTGCAGTGAGCTGAGATCCGGCCACTGCACTCCAGCCTGGGCAACAGTCTCAAAAAAAAAAAAAAAGACTCCGTCTCAAAAAAAAAAAAAAAAAAAAAATAGCAACCCAGAGAGGGAAAGGCACTTGGAGATCACACAACAGCAGACCTGGAAACAGCGAAGAGAAAGTGGAACAAAATGGAAGAAAGCAAAGCAAATGAGCAAAGCCCAGTCAAGCAATGTGTTCACTTTAGTAGTAGTAGTAGTAGTAGTATTTTGAGACAGGGTCTCACTCTGTTGCCCAGGCTAGAGTGCTGTGGTGCAATCAGCTCACTGCAGCCTCAAACCTCAAACTCCTGGGCTCCAGCTGTCCTTTCACCTTAGCCTTCCTCTTGTAGCTGAGACTACAGGCTCACGCTACCATGCCCAGCTAATTTTTGTATTTTTGTAGAGACAGGATCTCGCTTTGTTGCCCAGGCTGGTCTTGAACTCCTGACTTCATGTGATCCTCCGGACTCAGCTTCCCAAAGTGCTGGGATTAAAGGTTCAAGCCACTTCACTCGACATTCTATTTTTTAAATTACCACTTTTGAATTTAAATAGTTTTAAGCATAAGTTTTTACCTGAATTTAAAAAGACATAATGCTACAGTGTAACTTAAGAATCCCTCCAGCAGATGACAGGCATCTTTTCCTTCCTACACCACATTCTTCCTCCTCCAACTAGTGTCTTTCTCTCTCTGGGCTTTAGTTTCATCTACACAATGAAGGAGATATCTTAGTTCTTCTCAAAACCCATTACTCTCTATAATAAAGCAAAGCCTTCTGTGGTCCTACACTTTGGGAGGCCGAGGCGGGTGGATCATGAGGTCAGGAGTTTGAGATCAGCCTGGCCAACATGGTGAAACCCCATCTCTACTAAAAATACAAAAATTAGCTGGGCGTGGTGGTGGGCACCTGTAATTCCAGCTACTTGGGAGGCTGAGGCAGGAAAATCGCTAGAAAGCAAAAGGCAGAGGTTGCAGTGAGCTGAGATTGAATCACTTCACTCCAACCTGGGTGAAAGAGCAAAACTCCGTCTCTAAATAAATAAATAAATAAAGTAAAGCTTTTATGTCATGAGCTTAGCTCAGTTAATTCAGCACATTCCCTGGCACACGAGTGAATAAGCTCCTCTTACGGGCAGAACCTGCTTGACTGTCAAATGTCCCTGTAACTGGGCCCCTGGCAGGCCCAGCCTCAGGACAATCTAACCCAGGTTCTTGGATTCATGTATCTGATTGTAATGTTGGAGGACATTAGCCGTGAACAAAAACTACCTCAGCTATAATATTTGCAAGTTAATTAATTTGCAAGTTTATTTAAAAATTCAGATACAAGGACAGGTGCAGTGGCTCATGCCTGTAATCCCAGCACTTTGGGAGGTCAAGGTGGGCGGATTACTTGAAGTCAGGAGTTCGAGACCAACCTGGCCGACATGATGAAACCCCACCTTTACTAAAAATACAAAAATTAGCCAGCTGTGGTGGTGGGCACCTGTAACCCCAGCTACTCGGGAGGCTGAGACAGAGGAATCGATTGAACCCGGGAAGCGGAGGTTGCAGTGAGCTCACATCACACCACTGCACTCCAGCCTGGCGACAGAGCAAGACTCCACCTGAAATAAATAAATAAATTCAGATACAAACATAATTCAATAAATATAGCATAAGAATAATCTTGTTTAATTTTTAATTTATTTTTATTGTTTGGAGACAAGGTCTCACTCTGTGGCCCAGGCTGGAGTGCACTGGTGCGATCTCAGCTCACTGCAACCTCTGCCTCCCAGGTTCAAGTGATTCTTGTGCCTCAGCCTCCCAAGTAACTGGGACTACAGGTGCATACCATGAGGCCTGGCTAATTTTTGTAGTTTTAGTAGAGATAGGGTTTCACCATATTGGCCAGGTTTATCTCAAACTCCTGGGCTCAAGCAATCTGCCCGCCTCGGCCTCCCAAAGTGCTGGGATTACAAGCATAAGCCACTGCACCTGGCCCAATTTTGTTTAATTTCTAGTCCCTCACTCTTTCTCTGCCCTCCTTTTCTATCCTGTCCTTGGCTCATTTTGTCCACTTTCTTTCTTTCTTTTTTGCGATGGAGTCTTGCTCTGTTGCCCAGGCTGGAGTGCAGTGGCATGATTTCGAACAGCCACTGGACCAGGCTATTTTTTTTTTTTTTTTTTTTTTTTGAGACGGAGTCTCGCTCTGTCACCCAGGCTGCAGTGCAGTGGCGCTATCCTGGCTCACTGCAAGCTCCGCCTCCCAGGTTCACTCCATTCTCCTGCCTCAGCCTCCAGAGTAGATGGGACTACAGGCGCCCGCCACCACGCCCGGCTAATTTTTTGTATTTTTAGTAAAGACGGGGTTTCACCATGTTAGCCACGATGGTCTCGATCTCCTGACCTCGTGATCCGCCCACCTCAGCCTCCCAGAGTGCTGGGATTACAAGCGCAGGCTATTTTTTTGTATTTTTAGTAGAGATGGGTTTTCGCCATGTTGGCCAGGCTTGTCTCGAACTCCTGGCCTCAGCGATCTGCACGCCTTGGCTTCTCAAAGTGCTGGGATTACAGACATAAGCCACCATGCCCGGCCTTGTCCACTTTCTTGTCTCTAAGCACAGTCCTCTGCTTGGCTGCAAAAACCCTCAGATGCCATCTGTATCTTGAATGGCTATGTGGGATCAGTTCCCTTCCCACAACCAGCCACATCCCAGGGTCATTGAATATCCTTGTCCTGGGGATACAGAGGTATCTGGGGAAAGCCTTGCCTGGGTGGACATTCATGACTTCAAGTCCATGAGGAAAGCCTGGGGTAAAAGAGACCAGGCCACAGGGTGAGGGCCAACATGGGATGCTAGGGTGTCCGGAGTTGGTTCCTGCTGATGGGTTTATGGTCTGGCTGACTTCAAGAACGGAGCCGCAGACCTTCACAGTGAGTGTTACAGCTCTTAAGGATGCCATGGACCCAAAGAGTGAGCAGTAGCAAGCTTTATTGTTAAGAGCAAAAGGACAAAGTTTCCATGGTGTTGAAGGGGACCACTGCTGCTGGCTGAAGGGGGTGGCCAGCTTTTAGTCCCTTATTTGTCTTCTCCCATGTTCTGTTTTTGTCCTATCAGAGTGCTCTTTTCTCAATCCTCCTTGTGATTGGCTACTTTTAGGACTCTGCTGATTGGTGCATTTTACAGAGCGCTGATTGGTGCATTTTAGAGAGTACTGATTGGTGCATTTTACAATCCTCTTGCTAGCTACAGAGCACTGATTGGTGCATTTTCCAATCCCCTTCCTAGCTACAGAGTGCTGATTGGTGTGTTTTACAATCCTCTTGTAAGACAGAAAAGTTCTCCAAGTCCCCACTGGACCCAGGAAGTCCAGCTGGCTTCACCGCTCACTAGGGTACTCCTGGGGCCCATCCATCAACTGACAAAGGGACAAGTGACTGGCCTGAGCAGGGCCTCTCTGGGAGAGCCAGGTGGCTGAACTGGAGCCCAGTGTGAGGTCTCCTGACTGCTGACCCTTGTTACCTGGAGGGACTACATCGCCTTGAGATGACACCACTTGGTTCTGGCCTGAGTCACCCCGGTTGAGATTAATCAAGAGTGTGTGGAAGGTTGGGCACAGCAACTCATGCCTGTAATCCCAGCACTTTGGGAGGCAGAGGCCGGAGGATCACTTGAGCCCAGGAGTTCAAGACAAGCCTGGGCAACATAACGAGACCCCATTTCTATATAAATGAAAATATATAAAAAATAAAGAGTTTGTAGAGCCCTTCAGATTGGTCCAGGGTGGTAGAACACCAGAGGAACTCAGACAGCTGGGGCTACTAGGTGCTTGGTGAACTTTTGTTGAACTGAAAGTCATTTTCTGGGGCTTGTGGAGGTGTCAGTAACCTGACTAAGATCAGACCTATCAGATGTCACCACAGGGTGTCTGTGACAAGGCCCCAGATGCTCACAGCTCACTGTGTGGGTCTGGGGGACTGAGTGCCCGGGTTTTTTTTTGTTATCTGCCCTCCCCAACATATATCTGAATAAGAAACTTTAATTAGATTGAACGAATGACAAACTGTGGTACAGTTTTCCATACAATGCAATTGTATTCCATACAATAGCATAGTCTTCAGCAATAAAAGGGAATCAATTATTAATACGCATGATGGCTTGGATGGATTTCAAGAGCGTTATTCTGAGTAAAAAGTAAATACAATCTCAAATGCTCATATACTGCATGATTTCCTTTGTATAACATTTAAAAGTAATAGAGATTTTTAAAGTGTAGAGATGGAGAATAGATCAGTGGTTGTCATGGATTAGAGAAGGAGCTAGAAAGGGTATCACCATAAGAGAGTAGCCCAGGCTGGACACGGTGGCTCACGCCTGTAATCCCAGCACTTTGGGAGGCTGAGGTGGGCAAATCACAAGGTCAAGAGATCGAGACCATCTTGGCCAACATGGTGAAACCCCGTCTCTACTAAAACACAAAAAATTAGCCAGACGTGGTGGCGTGCACCTGTAGTCCAACCTATTTGGGAGGTGAGGCAGGGGACTCGCTTGAACCTGGGAGGCAGAGGTTGCAGTGAGCCAAGATTGCACCATTGCACTCCAGCCTGGGCGACAGGGCAAGACTCCATCTCAAAAAAAAAAAAAAAAAAAAAAAGAGAGTAGACCAAAGGGAGTCTCTCTGTGGTAATAGGAGTTTTGTATCTTAAATTTACAATGGTTCTATTAATATATACATATGATAAGGTGCCATAGAATTATAAACAAAGACATAAAAAAATATGCAAAGCAGGTAAAAATCCAAGTAAGGTCTTTAGATAAATATGTTGTGCCAATATAAATTTCCTGATTTTGAGAATGTCCTATGTAAGGTGCCACCATGGAAGGAAACTGGGTGATGGGTACACGGGACCTCTTCGTTCTACTTTTGCACTTCTTGTGAGTCTATCATTAACTCAAAATCAAAAGTGTAACAAAATCTGTACTAGCTTTATTCTATTTTGAACATTTTGAGTTTGGGGGTGGCTAGTGTCATGGAATATTATCTAGGACTCTGGTTGCAGCAAAGAACCCACTTTATTTATTTATTTATTGACTTTATTTATTTATTTATTTATTTAAGACACAGTCTCCCTCTGTCACACAGGCTGGAGTACAGTGGCACAATCTCGGCTCACTGCAGCCTCCGCCTCTCAAAGCGATTCCCCTGCCTCAGCCTCCTGAGTAGTTGGGATTACAGGGGCACACCACCACGTCCGGCTAATTTTTTGTATTTTTAGTAGAGATGGGGTTTCACCATGTTGGCCAGGCTGGTCTCTTAACTCCTGACCTCAGGTGATCCACCCGCCTCGGCCTCCCAAAGTGCTAGGATTACAGATGTGAGCCACCACGCCGGGCCAGAGAACCCATTTTAAACTAGCATAGGACAAAACAAAACAGGAAGAAACTATTGGTGCGTATAATTAAACTGTCAAACTAGCAGGGCTAGAGCTGCACGCAGGGCCAGCTAACTTGGGACTGGC
This sequence comes from Macaca mulatta, assembly GCF_049350105.2. Lineage (NCBI taxonomy): Eukaryota > Metazoa > Chordata > Mammalia > Primates > Cercopithecidae > Macaca > Macaca mulatta. The sequence goes on from NC_133425.1 coordinate 64,126,079, forward strand.
ACAAAAAGAACTCCTCTCTCTCTCTCTCTCTCTCTCTGTCGCCTCCTCTCCCTTCCCTCCTCCCATCTCCCTCTCCCATCTCCTCTCCCATCCCTCATCTCTTCCTCCCTTCTGTCTCTCTCAGCCTGCACTCTGGACTCCTGTCTGTGTAATGGCTTCCAGTCCTCACAGCTCTGCTGCAATCTAGGGGGAAAGGCTTCCTTCTATAGAGCATCTACATAAAACATCCAGAGGGAAGCATCTGATTGGCCTGCTTTGGGTCACATGGAGTCTGTGATTGCCCCCATCACCAGAACTTCATAGAGGAGGAGGAAGAACTGCCCCTAAAGGAAGAGGGTGCTCTTACTGAGAGATGAGGGAAGGGATGCTGGGTGGGGTAGGGGAGAGATCCCATTACAACATATAAAATAGGTAAACGTACATATTGATTAATAGAAAATTAGTTCCTAAATCTATTGGTTATAAGAAAACAATTTTCAGGCCGGGCGCGGTGGCTCAAGCCTGTAATCCCAGCACTTTAGGAGGCCAAGGCGGGCGGATTACGAGGTCGGGAGATCGAGACCATCCTGGCTAACACGGTAAAACCCCGTCTCTACTAAAGAATACAAAAAATTAGCCGGGCGTAGTGGCGAGCGCCTATAGTCCCAGCTACTTGGGAGGCTGAGGCAGGAGAATGGCGTGAACCCAGGAGGCGGAGGTTGCAGTGAGTCGAGATTGCGCCACTGCACTCCAGCCTGGGCGACAGAGCAAGACTCCGTCTCAAAAAAAAACCCAAAAAAACTATTTTGTAATGCAGTTCAGGTTCCGGTGTGGTGGCTTGCACAGACGGTGTTGGTCATCAGACCAGCGCCATCCAGTCTCTCAACCACAGAGGGGCAGAAAGCCCTGGAGAAGAACGATGCTGAGCCTACAGAGTCAGAGGCAGGCCAGAAGGGACCCTGGAGGGCCCTTGAATACAGAGGCTCAACTGTGACATGGGAAGGTATACAGCTCTGAGGACAGCGGCTTCTTGGATCCTGGGTGACACTTGGTGTCAGAGTGGGCTTGGCAAGTTTCTTAAATTCTCTGAACCTGTTACCCCAGGTGTCAAACGGGGATGAGAATATCTACCTCACAGGTTGTTAAATTCAGTTGAGATAACGCAGGTGAAGTGCCTCGCCCGGTCCCCTGCCGGTATTGCTGCTATGCGGTTGGCTTTAGAGCAGTATTGCGTCGCAGAGGACGGCAGGTGGCGCTCGAGCCCAGCAGTTTTGAGATGCACGCCCGAGAAAGTCGAGGCAAAGCAGGTGCCTGGTGTCAGTAGAGGAAAGGTAGCCGGGGTGCTGGGACACGCTTTCTCGAGGTCGAAAGTGAGTGGGCGCGCATCTCGTCCTCAGACCCCGCAGAGGAGGTCAGAAGCTACCCAGGCCCCACTTAGCGGTTCAGCCCTGTTTTCCCGTCAGGGCACCCGGGTTCCCTGTTGCTCTGGGAATCGCAGGTTCTCTGGCTTAACAGAAGCAGATCTGGCTACGTTCGCCGGGTCCCATCTCTTCTCACGGTTTTCATGGAAACCAGAGGGTGGGGCACTTTAATGAACGTTTTAAGTTACCGAAAGTTGGATATTCTTGTGTTATGGGGGAGACCCACTCCGGGCCGAGGGAGGAACTGGAGGTCCAATCCACGTGAATGTTAATGTTTTGTTTTCTTTTGTTTTTTGTTTTTTGGGTTTTTTTTTGTTTTTGTTGTTTTTTTTTAGAGACAGGGTCTCGCTCTGACCATAGCTCACTGCACCCTCGATCTCCTGGACTCAAGCGATACTCCTGCCCCAGCCTCACAAGTAGCTGGGCCACCACACCTGGCTAATTTTTGTTTGCTTTTGTTTTTGTTTTGTTGTTGTTGTTGTAGAGACAGGGGTGGGGCGGGAGAGTCTCACTATGTTCCCCAGACTGGTCTCAAACTCCTGGGCTCAAGCGATTCCCCCGCCTCGGCCTCTCAAAGTGTTGTGATTACAGGTGTGAGCCACCAAGCCCGGTCCCTCGTGGATGTTTTTGTTTTTTGTTTTTTGTAGGTACACAGCAGGTGTATATATTTATGGGGTCTATGAGAGGTTTTGATACAGACATGCAACGTGAAATAAGCACATCATGGAGAATGGGGTTCTCGTGGATATGAAAGCTAGAACAGGCAACAAGGAAGGCATTTGATATTAACGACGGGTCCCTGATGCTCTCCCAGGCTGGGATGGGACTAGGTCCCGCTGAATGCCTCATCCTCCGCCCTCCAAGCCCAGGAGCGCCCTCTTGCCCACCGGACGCGGGGTTTGAAGAGGTTTTGGGGTACCACTCGGGCACCTGGAGACCTCTGCCAGTCTCTCTGGTCCCGCCCCTGCGTTCCCGGTTTCCGGTGAACGTGCGAGTAGGTCTTTCCTGCCTTCGAACTCTTGAGTAGCTAGCAGAACCCAGAGGAGCTAGCGGAACCCCAGGCCGTTGTCATGGAGACAGCACGCCGAACTATGTGGTTCCTGATTGGCTAGGAGGCACGTCCCCGCCCTCCCCTTCCCGCTGGTGGCTGGGCGGCCTACAAGGAGATGAGGACCCGCGGGAGAAAATGGCTGCGGGCTCTTAGCACTTGGGGACTTCTGCGCCTCGCAACCCGACGACAAGGGCTTCCAGACCCCCTGCGGCAGGTGCTGGGCGAGGCAAAGCTGCGCTTCCTCTGCAACTAGCCCGCCGCTTCCCTCCCTGCGCCCCCTCCCCCAGCCCCGAGCGCGGACCTGGAGCGGAGAGGAGGGGGCAGTGCCTCGAACCCGGGGCCGCAGTCGAGGGGCGCGCGTCGTTGCTCTGGGACTCACTGCCGACCAACCCCCATTCCTCAGGTGCTCGGCCCCTTCCCCAAGGCGCAGGACGTAGAGCCTGGGCGGGGCCCCCTCCCCAGCAGCAGTCAGCGGACCTGCATGAGTCAGACTACACTTCTGGTGCACCTGGGACCTTGGTGCGCTGGGTTGAGGGCTTAGGGGTGGTTCTGGTTGGGGTGGCGCTTTGGAACTGTGCGCAGGAGCCGATGAATTCCCCCGAGTGTGTGTTTTCTGTATGTGTCTCCGTCTGTGCAGAAAGCCGAGCCAACCACTAGACCTCTGTGAATGGGGAGAGCTTCACCCTCCAAAATATCCAGTTGGTCCCCTCTCCCATAGCAACTCCAGGTTTTATAAATAATAATCTTTGAGACCCGGTGCGATGGCTCACGCCTGTAATCCTAGCACCTGGGAGGCGGGGCGGGCGGGTCACTTGAGCCCGAGTTGGAGTTCAATAAGGCCAAAAGTGTAAACAACCCAAATGCCCACCAACTGATGAATGACTAGACAGAATGTGATATATCCATATAATCATATATTATTCAGCAATACAAAGGATTGCGTTGCTGATATGGGCTACAACATGGGTGAACCTCAGAAGCACTACTATTATAGGAAAGCGGTCACTATCCACACCCCAAGAGAGGGCTCTTGGCTCTCTCGCAAGAAAGAATTTAGGGCGAGGTCCATAGTGCAAAGCAAAAGCAAGTTTATTAAGAAAGTAAAGAAATGGCCGGGCGCGGTGGCTCAAGCCTGTAATCCCAGCACTTTGGGAGGCCGAGGCGGGTGGATCACGAGGTCAGGAGATCGAGACTATCCTGGCTAACATGGTGAAACCCCGTCTCTACTAAAAATACAAAAAAAAACTAGCCGGGCGTGGTGGCGGGCGCCTGTAGTCTCAGCTACTTGGGAGGCTGAGGCGGGAGAATGGCGTGAACCCGGGAGGCGGAGCTTGCAGTGAGCCGAGATCACGCCACTGCACTCCAGCCTGGGAGACACAGCGAGACTCCGTCTCAAAAAAAAAAAAAAAAAGAAAGTAAAGAAATAAAAGAATAGCTACTCCATAGACAGAGGGCTGCTGGTTGCCCATGTTAATGGTTATTTCTTGATGATCTACTAAACAACGGGTGGATTATTTATGCCTCCCCTTTTTAGACCATTTAGGGTAACTTCCTGATGTTGTCATAGCATTTGTAAACTGTCATGGCGCTTTTAGGAGTATAGCAGTGAGGACAACCAGAGGTCACTCTTGTCGCCATCTTGGTTTTGGTGGGTTTTAGCTGGCTTCTTTACTGCAACTTGTTTTATCAGCAAGGTCTTTATGACCTGTATCTTGTGCCAACCTCCTATGTCATTCTGTGACTTAGAATAGCTTAACCCTCTGGGAATGTAGCCCAGTAGGTCTCAGCCTCATTTTACCCAGCTCTTATTTAAAATGGAGTTGCTCTGGGTCACATGCCTCTGACACGATAAGTGAAAGAAGCCAATCATACACATACAAACAAATACATACTGCATGCCTGCAATGTGAAATGTCCAGAATAGGCAAACTATATAGAGAAAAAGTAGAACAGTGGTTGCCTAGGACTGCAAGGTGGCAGGGTAGGATTATGGAATGGCTACTAATGGGCATAAGTTTTCTTTTGGGGATGATGAAAATGTTCTAGAATTAGATTGTAGTGATGGTTGTATAAAAACTACTGAATTGTACACTTTAAACTGTGAGCTCTATAATACATGATTTATATCTCAATAAAGGTGTTAGAAAAAGAAAGCGCCTGGCGTGGTGGCTCACGCCTGTAATCCCAGCACTTTGGGAGGCCAAGATGGGTGGATTGCCTGAGTCTAGGAGTTCAAGACCAGCCTGGCTAACATGGTGAAACCCCGTCTCTACTAAAAATACAAAAATTAGCTGGGCGTGGTGGTTGGCGCCTGTAATCCCAGCTACTCAGGAGGCTGAGGCAGGAGAATCGCTGGAACCCAGGAGGTGGAGGTTGCATTGAGCTGAGATTGCAACATTGCACTCCAGACTGGGCAACAAGAATGAAACTCCGTCTCAAAAAAAAAAAAAAAAAAATGGGTGGAGTGGGGCAAAGGTGGAATGTAGAGAAATTCTAGGAGCTCCAGAAAAGGCAGTATTAGCAGCCAGTGGAGGAAAGAGTTTCAGGGAGATAAGTGCCAGATAGCATAAGATAAAATCTGCCTGATGTCTATTCAAGTCATCAACTAGCTAATCACTGGTCACGTTGGCAAAATCAGTATCAGAGTAAGGTGAAGGTAGGAGCCAAACAACAGTCAAACAACGCATGAATGGGAAATGAGGACTTGGTCTTCACAAGATGGTATACTTTTTCTAGAAGTTCAGATGAAATGGGTAGGGGTAAAGAAGAGTGGCAGCTGAGAGACATCTGGGGACAAGAAATCTGTGTGTGTGTGTGTGTGTGTGTGTGTGTGTGTGTGTGTGTGTGTGTATCTGACTCTCAGAAGGGAGAGATTTAAGCATGGTTATAAGTCTGATGGAAAAAGACCAAAGAAAAAACAAAATGTGAGATGTAGAAGAAATATGGATGATAGATTAGAAGGGATTGGGGACCAAGGACCCCGAGAGAGAGCACTGTTCTCCAAATCAGTAAAGGAACGTCTGTCTCTAAGACTGGAGGTGAAGTGGAGAAGTGGGCTTGAAAATGGGTAAAAAAATTGTCAACAGGCTCATTTTCCCAGCAGTTTTCAACTGGCATGATACTGGATTTTGTAGGTCAGTTTCAGCACAAGGTGGGGATAAAAGAATCAAGAGCCCTGGTAGGAAGAAAGTTCAGTTGACTGGCTGTGAGGTCTTCATAAAGGAGGAAAAGAAACAAATGCTGACATTAAGAGAAAATGAGAGACCAAGAGGCCATAGGGACTTTTGTGACATATAGTCAACCCACTGAAGTCCCTCTTTATCCTCCAAAACAATATAATAACCTTAGAACCTTTAATCTCTCATCAGGAGCACCTTGATTTTCTTCTGTTGACCTGGATTTTAGTTTCATCTTTTTTTAAACCCACAAGACATAATCAATAGTTTTATATAGTCAATTTTAATTTAGATTTACACATAGATTTACCATTTTCTTTGTTCGCTGTTTCATTGTCTATATATGACTTTTCATGTGGAATCATTTTCCTTCCATTTGAAACACACCCAACTTTAATAAGTCTCTGTTGATGACATTGTTTTTTGTTTTTCAAAAAATCCCTCTATTTAATCCTCATTCATGAAGATATAATTCCAGCTGTCTTCCATTGTTACCATCTTCTAATTCTCCTTTTTTGTTGTTGTTTTGAGACAGAGTCTTGCTCTGTTGCCCAGGCTGGAGTGCAATGGTGCAATCTCAGCTTACTGCAACCTCCATCTCCCAGGTTCAAGCCATCCTCCTGCCTCAGCCTCCCAAGTAGCTGGGAGCCATCACACTCAGCTATCCATCTTCTAATTTTCATTCCTTCAAAGGTAATATGTTTTTTCTCTCTTGCATTTTAAAGATCTTCTTTGATGTTCTACAGTTTCACTATGATGTGTCTCAGTGTAAATTTATTTTTGTTTATCTGGCTTGGAGTGTCAGGATTCCAGAATCTTTAAATTTATATCTTTCATCAGTTCTGGAAATTTTCACCCTTTATCTTTTTCAAATATTGCCTCGATTCTCTTCTTTTCTTCTTCTGGAACCCAGATTAGATGTGTTATAGCTCTCTGCCTTTTTTAAACTTTTTTTCATCTCCTTGTCCATTTGTGGGTAATTTCCTCAGATCGACCTTCTGTTCACTAATTTTCTCTTTGGCTATGTCTAATCTATGGTTAACCCTGTGCATTACATTTTTAACTTAAAGATTTTCTTTCTTTTTTTCTTTTTGAGACAGTGTCTTGCTGTGCAGCCCAGGCTGGAGTGCAATGGCGTGATCTAGGCTCACTGCAACCTCTGCCTCCCGGGTTCAAGTGATTCTCTCGCCTCAGCCTCCCGAGTAGCTGGGACTACAGGCACATGCCACCACGCCCAGCCAGTGTTTTGTATTTTTAGTAGAGACAGGGTTTCACTGTATTCGCCAGGATGGTCTTGAGCTCCTGACCTCATGATCCACCCGCCTCGGCCTCTTGAAGTGCTAGGATTACAGGTGTGAGCCACCACGCCTGGTCATTTTTAAAATTCTATTTGGTTCTTAAGATTTTGGATTCTTGTTCTTTATTCATATGTCCAACCCCTACTTTAGTCTATTAAAATAAATTTTTGACGACTGGGCACGGTGGCTCATGCCTGTAATCCCAGCACTTTGGGAGGCCGAGGCAGGCAGATCACGAGGTCAGGAGATTGAGACCATCCTGGCTAACACAGTGAAACCCCATCTCTACTAAAAATACAAAAAATTAGCCTGGCTTGGTGGCAGGTGCCTGTAGTCCCAGCTACTCGGGAGGCTGAGGCAGGAGAATGGTGTGAACCCATTGGGAAGCGGAGCTTGCAGTGAGCCGAGATCATGCCACTGCACTCCAGCCTGGGTGACAGAGGGAGACTCTGTCTCAAAAAATAAATAAACAAATAAAAATGAAATAAAATTAATTTTTGAAACATATTAGACATAGTATTATAAATTTTGTGTCTGACACTGACAACTCCCTATATTTGAGGTTGTTATGAATATTATACTATTTTTTCTACTGTCATTCATGGTTCCATGTTTTCTGCATGTGCTTTGTGTTTGTGATTCATGACTGTGAGCTCATATTTCTTGGGATTACATTTGAGGAAGTCCTTTGAAGCCTGGACTGGAGGTAAGTTCTCCCAGATTGGATTTATGTTTGATTCTGCCAGATGCCTGGAAGCACTGTTAGCCGAGAACCAATTTAAACTACATTCTCAGCTTGCAGTTTTTTGAACAACCCAGGGACTGTGAATACAGGTTGTAATTCCACATAGGAACCAGCTTTGGTTACAAATTCTCAGGAAAGATATCCACCAACCACCTCCACCAATCCCCCTACTCATTGTGAAAGTTTGAAACAGGTAATTTACCTTGCAGTCTCTACCATGGGAGTATTCATCTATGGAGTCCTAATTTTCATTGGGTGGTGGGGAGTGTCTTCTATTAGATATCCTACTTTGGATGGGGTCTGGGTTTTGTCACTTGGCTCTTGTGCCTACAGGACTATGAAAAACAAAGCTCTTAGCTTTGTGCAATGGCAGTATCGTAAAAATGGGGTTTATCCGAGGCACAATTACTGCTAATTGAAAACTTTTCCCAACACACTGCCATAATGACGTGAACTATACTAGACATTGGCAATTTAATTTTTGACAGTCTCTATGGAGACTGAAGGGGAAAAAAAGAAAGAAAAACAAAGCTCAAGTTTGCCTCATTTGGCAAATGATTCCCAGGTGAAAGCTAGCATTCTATGTTCTGCCTACTACTCTAAGTTACTCGTTTTGTTTGGGTTTGGGCTTCTCTGTATTCCTTACCAATTTTCTAGCTTATCAATACATTTTAAAAGATTTTTAAAATGTTTTATCCAGCATTAAGGTTGCTGAGCCACACTCTTAGAAGCAGGAGTGCATCTGTGAGTTCCTTAGAGGAAACCAGTAGATACCTGACTTGAAACACCCAGCTCTGCTTCAGCTGCCTTCATTCTCCAGCTGGGTGTGAGCTTCTTCTCACACCCAGTTAATTCCACAGCCTCTTACCATTGTGAACTGCACACCTCTCCCCTGGGGGCTAAAGCCCAATTATTTTCCAGTACATGTACTTTCTACACAAACAGTAGAAATTTAGGTTGCTCTCCTTACAAACAGCGTTGTTCTCTTTCCCTTTTCTCTGGGAGGTAGCGGGGCAGTTTTTAAAACCTCCCCCTCTCCTGGGTAGGCTCAGTGTTTGAGTGCTCTTTCTCACATTCATCTTGCAGGTGGGAGTGGGGATGAACGCTGCCTTCCGCACTAGGTAGAAGGCTTGCTCATCTGAGGAATTCTTTTTCTTTCTTTTGAGAGAGGGTCTTGCTCTGTCACCCAAGCTGGAGTACAGTGGCACGATCTCAGCTCACTGCATCCTCACCCTCTTCTAGCTCAAGGTGATCCTCCCACCTCAGGCTCCCCAGTAGCCGGGGACTACTGGTGTGCCACCACACCTGGCATTATTATTATTATTATTACCATTATAGAAACAAGGTCTCACTATGTTGCCCAGGATGGTCTGGAACTCCTAGGCTCAAGCGATCCTCCCTCCTCAGCCTCCCAAAGTGTGGGAATTACAGGCCACCATGCCTGGGTAGGGACTTTTTCTTTTCTTTCCCATCATACTCTTAGATAGCCTGGGAAAGAAGGGTGGCATTGAGTCAATGGTTAATAGTAACAGAGCAAATTCAGAATTCAGCACCCAGCTTCCTTTGATAAGACCTGAGAGGTTCTCACCTGAAATGTTTTCATCTTTCCTTAGAATATAGAACTTAATCCTCAATTCTGAGTCCTGGTTACCAATTCTGGGACAATAGGAAAAATTCCTCTTATTCTCTCATAGTGATTCCACTGCTGTTACTAAGCCAGTGACTCTCATCACACAAAGTAAAATCCACACCCCTCATCACAACCTCCAAAGCCTTGCTCCATCAAGCCCCAGTCTACCTGCCCTACCTCTGCTCTGCTCACTCTCTTATCCCTCACTCTGCTAAGCTACATTAGGCATCTATCTGTTCCTAAGCACACCAAGCTTGTTCCCATCTGAGAGCTTTTGCACCTTCAGTTTCTTCAGCCTGGAATTCTTTTCCCCTTGTGCACCTGCAGTTGGTTTTTTTGTTGGTGGTGGTAGTGGTGGTTTGTTTGTTTGTTTGTTTTTGAGACAGTCTCCATCTCTTACCCAGGTTGGAGTATACTGGTGCAGTCTTGGCTCACTGCAACCTACACCTCTGGGGTTCAAGTGATTCTCCTGCTACATCCTCCCAAGTAGCTGGGACTACAGGTGCATGCCACCACACCCTGCTAATTTTTGTATTTTTAGTAGAGATGGGGTTTCACCATGTTGGCCAGGCTGGTCTCAAACTCTGACCTCAGGTGATCCGTCCCCCTCAGCCTCCCAAAGTGCTAGGATTACAGGCGTGAGCCACCGTGCCCAGCCTGCAGTTGCCTTAGTTGCAGCTACTAAGTCACTTGCCTCAGGCCTCCCGGTCCACTCTAATTCATACTTCTGAATTATGCCTTCTGCTAATTCCAGAGCACTTTATTCACAAAGCAGTGATAGAAAGCACTCATTAATTTTTATATATATATATTTTTTGAGACAGAGTCTCGCTTTGTCACCCAGGCCAGAGTGCTGTGGTGAAATCACAACCCACCACAACCTCTGCTTCCCAGGTTCAAACGATCTTCCCACCTCAACCTCCCAAGTAGCTGGGACTTGACAAGCGCACACTATTGCAACCAGTTAATGTTTGTATTTTCTGTAGAGACGGGTTTTGCCATGTTGCCGAAGCTGGTCTTTTAATTCCTGGGCTCCTCCCTCCTCAGCCTCCCTGTGCAATTGACATATTATTTCATTACTTGGTAGCCCCTTGCGCAGGATTTTGTGTTTGGGACAAGCCAACAGTAATGGAAATTTTCTTCCTTTTGTTTTGTTTTGGTTTTGTTTTTTTGAGATGAAGTTTTGCTCTTGTTGCCCAGGCTAGAGTCCAATGGTGCAGTCTCGACTCACCACTACCTCTGCCTCCCGGATTCAAGCGATTCTCCTGCCTCAGCCTCCTGAGTAGCTGGGATTACAGGCATACGCCACGATGCCCGGCTACTTTTGTATTTTTAGTAGAGACAAGGTATCTCCATGTTGGTCAGGCTGGTCTCAAACTCCTGACCTCAGGTGATCCACCTGCCTCAGCCTCCCAAAGTGCTGGGATTACAGGCTTGAGCCACCGCACCTGGCATAAAGCATTTATTTTTGAATGTTCATATTTTTGATAAAGCAGTGTGACATCAGGAACATTTTGTTTCAGTCATTTTCTACCATGTTGGTATGCGATGCTCTAATGTTAAGAAATCAAGCTGAAATCTAGGAAATGTAGACTGAATGTCTGTGATATATAACACATAATTACATAAACCTAATGGCTGTATCTAAAAGTTGACCTATCTTTGTGCTGAAAATTTCCATCCGGCCGGGCGCGGTTGCCCACGCCTGTAATCCCAGCACTTTGGGAGGCCGAGGCAGGCAGATCACCTTAGGTTAGGAGTTTGAGACCAGCATGACCAACATGGAGAAACCCCGTCTCTAAAAAATACAAAATTAAACGGGCGTGGTGGCGCATCGCATGCCTGTAATCCCAGCTACTCGGGAGGCTGAGGTGGGAGAATCGCTTGAACCCGGGAGGCGGAGGTTGCGGTGAGCCAAAATCGCGCTGTTACAGTCCAGCCTGGGCAACAAGAGCGAAACTCCATCTGAAAAGAAAGAGAGAGAGAGAGAGAGAGAAAAAAAAAAGAGAGAGAGAAAGGAAAGAAAGGAAGAGAAAAGAAAGAAAATTTCCATCACTATTGGCCTGTCCCAAACACAAAATCCTGCGCAAGGGACTACTGAGTAATGAAGTAACACGGCAGTCGGTCTGCGTTGGCACACTGTTCAGGAGGCCACGGATTTATCCGAAGTCCGAAGTTTCTCTTTTCTCTGAAACGAGAAATGGAAAATTGCCTTTTGATGAAGATGCAAATGCCCCACCCTCTGACGCTGTCTCACGCCCTTCGTGTGTCACTCTTAGAGCTGAAGTCAAGACCTGACATTATGTTTGCGTTTTTATTTTCAGCCTCGCCCCACGGGGCGTACGCTTGCTCCCCGAAACCAGGGTCTTTCCCGGCCGATCCCTCGGCTAGTAACAAGCCCCTTGCACAGAGGAGGCGCACAGTGACTGTGGAATACACGGACACATGCACACTCGAGCCACTCCGGCCGCCTCCCTTGGCCCTCGCAGGGGTCCCTAATGCGTCTTCTGAGGCCGCCTAGGCGGGGCCCGCGCGCGCGCGGGCCTCTGGGAAGCGTAGTTCGCGCGCCCGGCGAGGCCCCGGGGTTGCGGGAGGGAGGCTCCGCGTGCGCAGGCGCATTTCCGGCTCTGCCCTGCCGCTGCGGCCATTGTCCGACCCCGGTGCGGCTGAGGCCCCTTTAGGCAGCCCCTCAGCAGATCGGAATTGGAGATAACCAAGCCTGCGGCGGGGGCGGGAGGAGCTGCCCGAGGCTCTGGGTGGGCCGGAGGTCGCGAAATCCGGAGCCCCCCAGAGGCGGTGATTCCGAGTGCGCGGGTCTGGGCGGCACCCCTCCTGGGTTTGGCGGGTGTCAGCCGGGCCTCGCCCACCACCCTGCGAAGGGGACTGGGCGTGGCCGGAGGGGGGTGTCCGGGAGGCCGCCGAGCCTTTCATTTCGGGGATGGGGAGCGGCAGGCCCGGGCTGGTTCCGCCGTCCTCGCCACCGTCTCCGCTGGAGATGTGGTTTAGGGGCGGAGGCGGGGCGGAGTGGGGTGGGGTTGGTGTTGCGGCGGGGTGAGTGGGCCCTGTCCTCTCTCCCCAGCTCCTGCCCCGGAGCCGGGCCCTGGCGAGGCAGGAATGGCCCCGAGGCCTCCGACGGCCACGCCCCAGGTGAGCAACGCGTTCCTAACCTCCTGGGCATCCCATCCATCCATCACATCTCCCGGGGGTGTTTGGAGCAGTCATTGTTCTCCTCCTGGCGACTCCCTTGCTTGCTTGGCTCGATCGGAGCCTCCTAGCCTTGCTCCCCAGGCTTTGGGGAGCTAGATTCCCAAAGGGGAGGCTGCTCCGTGGGGTAGAGGGGGCCAGTGTGGTGTGATCTTATGGGAGGAGTTGAGATTGGATGCGTTGGGAAGTGTCAGTTTTGAGAGTCCTGAATGTCACGCCAATTTTTTGAACTCTTGTCAATAAGGAATGGAGAGTGAGGTGACAGGATGGAACACTGTAGAGGAGGAAGTGACTGTCGGCAAGTGAGGAGAGAGGAGCCCCAGCTTCTGACCCAGGGCCCATAGAGTGTCCGTAAGGGGCCGTAGAAGCCTGGTTAGAACATGTCTAGGACGAGGCTGGAGATGGGCTTTCTTGGGCAAGGAGGCAAAAACAAAATAAAAAAACAACCAAAAACAAAACCAGGGTTGATTCTCCCAGAGCTTTTTGTGTCCTTTTCTGCTTTAACAAAAATGTCATAGAGCATACCACTCCCCCCGCCCCCGCGCAGAAGTCCAGCTTTCACCTTAATTAGTGCGAGGCTGATTCGTGAACCCATTTATTCTTGTGGCAGAGGGGACATTTTCTAGAAGCATCACAACTCTAAGGTTATCTATTGATTTACATATTGGTGAAAATACACCAAGATCCAGATAATATCTGTATCTTTGAATCTACACGCTCTTTAGAATTAAGGAACAATGATAGACTGTAGTTGTTAGGTGTGTGAGACATCAAGATCAATCCAAATAAAAATACCAAGTTGCCAGGTACAGTGGCTCACACCTGTAATTCCAGCACTTTGGGAAGCTGAAGCAGTAGGATCTTAGTTTAAGCCCAGGAGTTTGAGACCAGCCTGGGCAACGTAGACCCTTTCTCTGCAAAAAAACAAAAAATTGAAAAGTAAAAAGATAAAAATAGCAACTTAGTAATGTCCTTTAAAAGCAGTTTATAGTAAATTAAGCATACAATACATCATGCTATTTTTTTGTTTGTTTGTTTGTTTTGTGAGACAGGCAGGGTCTCTGTCACCCAGTGTGGAGTACAGTGGCATGATCTTGGCTCACTGCAACCTCTGCCATGGTGCACATCACCATGCCTGGCTAATTTTTGTATTTTTTGTTTATTTTATTTTATTTTTTGAGACAGAGTCTCATTCTGTTGTCCAGGCTGAAGTGCAGTGGCTTGATCTCGGCTCACTGCAAACTCCACCTCCTGGGTTCAAGTGATTCTGCTGCCTCAGCCTCCCTAGTAGCTGGGATTACAGGTGTGCACCACCACACCCAGCTAACTTTTTTGTATTTTAGTAGAGTTGGTTTTACCGTGTTGGCCAGGCTGGTCTCAAACTCCTGACCTCAATTGATCTGCCCACGTCAGCCTCCCAAGGTGCTGGGATTACAGGTGTGAACCACCACACCTGGCCTAATTTTTGTATTTTTTGTAAAGATGGGGTTTTGCCAGGCTGGTCTTGAACTCCTAAGCTCAAGTGATCTGCTCACTTCAGCCTCTCAAAGTGTTGAGATTACAGGTGTGAGCCACCACAGCTAGGCACATGCCACCATACCCAGCTAATTTTTGTATTTTTAGTAGAGATGGTGTTTCACCATGTTGGCCCGGTTGGTCTTGATCTCCTGACCTCCTAAAGTTCTGGGATTACAGGCTTGAGCCACCAGGCCCGGCCTGCCTTTTCGAATAAATATATTTATATTTACTTCTTATTATATGTTTCTGTTTTACAGGGATGAGCCTTAAGGAGTAAGACACCTGACAATACTAAAACAAGACAGTTACTTGGTTTGAGGAGAGCCAGAGCACATCATGATCATTATCCCTTTTACATGCAAAGTGTCCTCCATAGGATTGTGAGAATTAGATGACTTAACACCTCATCAGGGACTTCGGTCTTTTCTATAGTGGGAGGATACCTTTTTAGTGGTGAAAGTGGATTCATGTTCTGAGCAGTGAATTTTAAGGACCACTGTAAACTTTACTTTTAAAGCTATGTTTCCCGAACACCCTGGCTCAGTTGCATTCTCATTGAATGGCCTGATGATGTCCACGTGGGTTATCTAACTCAGGCTGCAGATGATAACCAGGGATGAAGGACGGACAGAATACTGGTCCTAAATGGGGCTTTTCAGGCAGAAATTTCCCTTTAGCAGTGGTTCCCCTTTTCTGAGCATGGCCCTCAGGGGAATGCAAAGATGAGTAATGAGTCCTGTGACTGCTTAACTGTGAAGTTGATTTAGTGGGAGCAGACAGTCTCCTGCAGAAGTAGAGCACAAGAGAGCTGGTGTCACATGTTGTTACAGAGGTCCAGAGGCTGCTTGGAGTTAAGAGAGGGGCCAGGACGTTCTGCCAGTGGGAAGAAGTCAGTGCAGTTTTCACCTTTGAATAGGAGCAGAGTCTACGCAGGTGAAAACAAAAGGGGTCTGTAATGCCAGTACTTTGGGAGGCCGAGGCAGGCAGATCACTTGAGGTCAGGAGTTCAAGACCAGCCTGGCCAACATGGTGAAACTCTGTCTTCATTAAAAATACAAAAATTACCCAGGCATGATGATGGGCGCCTGTAGTCCCAGCTACTAGGGAGGCTGAGGCAGGAGAATCACTTGAACCTGGGAGGTAGAGTTTGCGATGAACTGAGATCCCGCCACTGCCTTCCAGCCTGGGTGACAGAGTGAGACTCCATCTCAAAAAACAAAACAAAACAAAACCTAAAAAACAGAAGGGAGAGGGTAGAGTTGATTGACTTGGTGAATCAGGCAAGTTGGGAGGCAAGAAGATGGGGGGGTGCATGTTCGTTAAAGCATTGTTCTGTGTAACATCAGCTATGGGCTGCTGGCAGTGGGTAGAGGAGAATGGAAGGAGTTTGGACTTGTTCTTTTTGGCCTTGTAACTCATTCGTTCATTCATCATTCATTCATCTGCTCATTCACCAGATAGTCATTGAGCCCTGTGATGTGTCAGGCACTTTTCTAGGCAGTTGGGATACTTCAGTGAACAAAATTAGAAAGGACTTTGCTCTCAAGGAGCTTACATTCTAAAGAGGGCAGACAAGAATTCAGTAAATAAGTAAATTGTATGGTATCCTAGAAGGCAGTAGTATCTCAAAAGGGAAAAAAGGTAGAGAAAGGTAAGGGCGATTGAGTGGGGAGGTGGGGGTTTTGTAGTAGGGGTGCAATTTAAAATGATGTGGTCAGGGTAAGCCTTATCCTTGTTGAGATGGTGACATCTGAGCAGACTTGAAGGAGATGAGGGAGTTAATGTCTAGAGGAAGAATGCTCTGGGCAGAGGGAACAGCCTAGCAGCAGGGTGTGTGTCTGGTGTATTCAAGGAGTAGCAAAGAGGCCAGTGTAGCTTGAGCTGATGATTTGGGGCAGGGAACTAATACGACTTCTTAGATTTTTTTAAAGATTGCCATGAATGATGAATCCTAGGAGAAAAAGTTTGATATTATATTTGATAATAGTTCCTTTGGAGAGGTGTTTTGATGAGTGGGACCTTTCCCCTGAGCATAGTTAGCAAATTCCTGAACTGGCTCCATCTGAAGCAGGGTGGGACTGGGAGCAGAGATGGAGGAGCCGGGATACCCATTTAGAATGTTTACATAGATATAGCTATGTATCTATAGGATCTTTAGTAGCAATGTCTATGTAAACATTATGCATCCTCATTTGCTTTTCTTTCTTTTCTTTTTTTTTTTTTTTTTTTGAGATGGAGTCTTGCTCCGTCGCCAGGCTGGAGTGCAGTGGCGTGGTCTTGACTCACCGCAACCTCCAACTCCCTGGTTCAAGCGATTTTCCTGTCTCCGCCTCCCGAGTAACTGGGATTACAGGCATGTGCCACCATGCCCAGCTAATTTTTGTGTTTTTAGTAGAGATGGGGTTTCACCATGTTGACCAGGATGGTCTCGATCTCCTGACCTCGTGGTCTGCCCGCCTCAGCCTCCCAAAGTGCTGAGATTTTAGGCATGCGCCACGGCGTCTGGCCTGCCCCTTTTTTTAGGGGGGTGATGGAGTTTCGCTCTGTCACCCGGGCTGGAGTACAGTAGTGCAGTCTCATCTCACTGCAACCTCTGCCTTCCGGGTTCAAGCAATTCTCCTGTCTCAGCCTCCCAAGTAGCTGGGATTACAGGTGTGCGCCACCACACCCAACTCATTTTTTGTATTTTTACTAGAGATGGGGTTTCACTATGTTGGCCAGACTGGTCTCAAACTCCTGACCTCAAGTGATCCACCCGCCTCAGCCTCCCAAAATGCTGGGATCACAGGTGTGAGCCACCGCATTGGCTTGCCTTTTTTTCATCACACGTGTACTACATTTTTAGTTAGGAAACAAAAAAGGCATTTGCCATTCTTAAATTTGAAGCCACCAGAACAATAAGAAATGAGAGAAGTTTTAAGCTAGGTGTAGTGGCACACACACCTATAGTGCCAGCCACTTGGGAGGCTGAGGTGGGAGGATCACTTAAGCTCAGGAGTTTGAGGCTACAGTGAGCTATGATTGCACTACTGCACTCCAGCCTGGGCAGCAGAGAGAGATCCCATCTCAAAAAAAAAAAAAAAAAAAAAACACAGAAAGAAAAATGAGGGAAGTTTTATAAGAAAAATGCTACATATGGAGACCAGATCTCTTCATGTTAGAGAAGAGATTTCCTTGATAGAGAGGAAATGGGGAGGAGGGGTCATAGCCTGGTCTCTGTTGACTCTGGATCCCAAAAGCTCTGGATAGATCATCAGGGTGAACAGACCCAGCAAAACCTGGCTTAGGTCACCCAAACTCAGATAAGATGCTCCTGGGGCCACCAGGGGAAACCAGACCACTTGCTGAATCAGGTCAGCATGTTTGTGGTTAAGGATGTCTGAGCTCCATCTGTCCAGAGGTTCCCCTTCTCAGCTTCGACCTGAGCTAGCAGGAGGTGGTCTCTAAGCCTTAGCACAGATTGCACCTTCCCCTGTGTAAGGTTAGGTACTGCTCCTATGTGTGCCCATAACACCTGTGAACACCTTTTTTTTTTTTTTTTTTTTTTGAGACGGAGTCTCACTCTGTCACACAGGCTGGAGTGCAGTGGTGTGATTTCAGCTCACTGCAATCTCTGCCTCCCGGGTTCAAGCGATTCTCCTGCCTCAGCCTCCCGAGTAGCTGGAACTACAGGCACGTGCCACCACGGCCAGCTAATTTTTTGTATTTTTAGTAGAGAAGGAGTTTCACCGTGTTAGCCAGGATGGTCTCAATCTCCTGACCTCTTGATCTGTCCGCCTTGGCCTCCCAAAGTGCTGGGATTACAGGTGTGAGCCACCGCGCCCGGCCCATGCACACCTATTATAATACTGTTCTTACATGGAATGGAGTGGTGCATTTACCCAGCCTTCTCTGTACCAGGCTTTGTGCTCCTTTCGAGTAAGGCCATTTGACTCCTCCCTTCAACCCCTTGCCCAGACTAAACACGAGGTAACATGATCATTCATAACCACTTAAGTCGAAGCAGCAATTTTATACTTTCTGCTCCTAAGATAGCACAAATTATATTTCTCAGTCACAATGACCCCATTTTATTTTCCGATAAAATGATTACATGAAATAATATGATTTGCACTGAACAGTTTTTAAAAATTTGTCTTTTGGATGTTAGGATGTCAAAACCTGTTCCTCTTAGAACTGTTTCAGGCCAGGCGTGGTGGCTCACGTCTGTAATCCCAGCACTTTGGGAGGCCGAGGCGGGCAGATCACGAGGTCCGGAGATCGAGACCATCCTGGCCAAGAGGGTGAAACTCCGTCTCTACTAAAAATACAAAAAAATTAGCCGGGCGTGGTGGCAGGCGCCTGTAGTCCCAGCTACTCGGGAGGCTGAGGCAGGAGAATGGCGTGAACCCGGGAGTCGGAGCTTTCAGTGAGCCAAGATCGTGCCACCGCACTCCAGCCTGGGCGACAGAGCAAGACTCTGTCTCAAAAAAAAAAAAAAAAACCTGTTTCAAAAATAAGATTATTTTCCTTACTTTTCCGTGTTGTATTACTTTTATTAAAGTATATCTTATGGCCGGGTACAGTGGCTCACACCTATAATCCCTGCACTTTGGGATGCTAAGGCGGGCAAATTGCATGAGCCCAGGAGTTCAAGACCAGCTGGGCCACATAGTGAAACCCCATCTCTACTAAAAATACAAAAATTAGCTGGGTGGGGCGGCACACGCCTGTAATCCCAGCTACTTGGGAGGCTGAGACATGAGAATCGCTTGAGCCCGGGAGGTGGAGGTTGCAGTGAGCCGAGATTGCGCCACTGCACTCCAGCCTGGGAGACGCAGCAAGACTCTGTCTCAAAACAAATAAATAAAGTATATCTTACTGTATAAATAAATAAAGTATATAAATAAAGTATATATGTGAGCATATATATTAGAGACTTTTTAGCTTTGATATAATCTTTTTCAATTTTTAAAAATTTTGATAAAATATACATAAGACAATCTTAACTAATTTTAAGTATACAGTTCAGTGGTGTTAAATACATTCATATGTAGTGCAGTCATCACCACTATCCATCTTCAAAACTCTTCATCTTGTAAAACTGAAAACTCTATAATCCATTAAACAATAACCCTTCATTCTTTCTTCCAGTCCCTGCAACTGCCATTTTGCTTCCTATCTCTATGATTTTGACCACTCTATCTCATATAAGTGGAATCAAACAGTATGTTTTGTTTTGTTTTGTTTTGTTTTTTATTAAGACGGAGTCTCGCTCTGTCACCCAGGCTGGAGTGTGGTGGCGCAATCTCGGCTCACTGCAACCTCAGCCTCCTAGGTTCAAGCAGTTCTGTCTCAGCCTCCTGACAGCTGGGACTACAGTCATGCGCCCCCACGCCCAGCTAATTTTTGTGTTTTTAGTAGAGCCGGGGATTCATCATGTTGGCCAGGCTGGTCTTGAACTCCTGACCTCAAGTGATCTGCCCGCCTCAGCCTCCCAAAATGCTGGGATTACAGGCGTGAGCCACCACATCTGGCCAGAATCATACAGTATGTATCTTTTTGTGGCTGGCTTATTTCATTTATTATAATGTCTTCAAGATTCATCTAAGTCATAGCATATATCAGAATTTTCTTTCTTTTAAAGGCTGAATACAATGCTCTAACATAAAAGCCTTTCTAAGGCTAAATACAATTCCATTTTGCTTATCCATTCATCTGTTGATGGACACTTGGATTGTTTCCATGTTTAACTGTTGTGAATAATGCTGCTATAGCACTGAACATGAACATGAGGCATTGAACTGTTGAACGTGGGGGTACAAATATCTCTTTGAGTCCCTACTTTCAATTCTTTTGGTTGTATACCCAGAGAGAAATTGCGGGGTCATATGGTAATTTTTTCCTGGAGCCACCATACTGTTTCCATAGCAGCTGTACCTTTTTACATTCGTAACGACAGTGCACAAAGGGTTCCAATTTCTCCACATCCCGCCAACACTTGTTATTTTCTGTTTTGTCTTGATAGTAGCCATCCTAGCTTGTGTGAGGTGATATCTCATTGTAGTTTTGATTTGCATTCTCTAATAATTAGTGATTTTGAACATCTTTGTATATCTTCTTTGGAGAAATGTTTATGCAAGTTCCTGGCCCATTTTTGAATGGTTTTTTGTTGGATTTTTAGGAGTTCTGTATATATTCTGGGTATTAATTGCTTAATAATCTAGACTTTTTAATAGAAAAAAGTCATTTATGATCCCTCTTCCCTAGGACCTCTGTATTTGTTCTGATGAATTTCTTTTTCTCGTTATGCATGTTTTTCCCCTTAAACATTTTTAGCATATTTTAAATTTCATTTAAGTTTTATGAGGATTCTTTTTTTGTTGTTTAAAATCAAATCAGTTTTAATGACTGTATTATATTGCTTTGTATGAATGTACCAAAATTTATTTAGCCGTTTCTCACAGAACATTTAGGTTGTTTCTGAAATTTTTACTCTT
Source organism: Macaca mulatta (assembly GCF_049350105.2). Classification (NCBI taxonomy): domain Eukaryota; kingdom Metazoa; phylum Chordata; class Mammalia; order Primates; family Cercopithecidae; genus Macaca; species Macaca mulatta. The sequence goes on from NC_133425.1 coordinate 64,146,580, forward strand.
ATACATAATGCTGGGAAAAAATTTCACTTGGTTACAATACATAAGTTTTTCAAAATACAGTTGATCTCTCTTTTTTTTTTTTTTTTTTTTTGAGACAGAGTTTTGCTCTTGTTGCCCAGGCTGGAGTGCAATCTCAGCTCACTGCAACCTCCACCTCCTAAGTTGAAACGATGCTCCTGCCTCAGCCTCCCAAGTAGCTGGGATTACAGGCATGTCCACCTCGTCCGGCTAGTTTTGATTTTTAGTAGAGACGGGGTTTCACCATGTTGGGCAGGCTGGTCTCAAACTCCTGACCTCAAGTGATCCACCTGCCTCGGCCTCCCAAAGTGCTGGGATTACAGGTGTGAGCCACCGCGTCTAGCCCAAATGATCACTTTTTTATGTCTGTATTACTAAGGGAAATAGCCATCAGAGAGAAAGCACTCTCTTGGACAGGTTTTGGTGTCATACTTATCCTTAATTTATGGAAACATTCAGATTGCTTTTCACCTTTTTCTGTCTTTTGAAAGAATTTACCTATAAAACATTTAGACCCAGAATTTTTATACATAGGATGGTTTGGCAACAATTTTCTCTATTTCCTCCTCAATTATGAAGGTTTCTGCTTTTTTGTGTCAACATTGGTAGTTTAGAATTTAAAAGTTTTCCACTTTGTTAAGATATTTTGCATTTCTTAACACACTATTTGTGTATTTCACTGTTTTGTTTATCCTTTTTTATTTTTATTTATTTATTTTTTTTGAGACGGAGTTTTGCTCTTATTGCTTAGGCTGGAGTGCAATGGCACAATCTCAACTCACTGCAACCTCCGCCTTCTGGGTTCAAACAATGCTCCTGCCTCAGTCTCCCGAGTAGCTGGGATTACAGGCATGCACCTCCACACCCGGCTAATTTTGTATTTTTAGTAGAGATGGGGTTTCTCCATGTTAGTCAGACTGGTCTCAAACTCCCAACCTCAGGTGATTCACCCGCCTCAGCCTCCCAAAGTGCTGGGATTACAGGCAGGAGCCACCGTGCCTGGCCTTATCCTCCTATCTTCAAGTTCATCTTTTAAAAATTTCTTCTTACTCGATTTATCAGAGGTTTTTCTGTTTGGCTGGTGCTTGAGAAGAACCAGCCTTAGATTTGGCTGTTAATGCCATCATTTTCTTTTTGCCTCTACTTTTTATAATCTGAGAATTTAATTCACTAACCCACATTTTTTTTTTTAATCCTTGAAACAACTCCTCATTTTCTTTCAGTGAGAATTACCCAAATTCTGTATCCATTCACTCAGCAGACGTGTTTGGAATGCTTGCCCTGTACCAGGCAATGGTTCTTAACCAGGGTCATGCTTCAGAACCAGTCAGGAAGTGGTGCCTGCTTTCTCTGGGGTTCTCCATTTCAGTGAGGAAATGTGATGAGAGTGCACGTAAATGACTGAGCTCAGTGCTTGCCTAGCAGCAAGTGTGCAAGAAATCTGAACTGTCGCTCTTTGATAATGAACCACCTGAAGAGCTTTTAAAAGATGCTGGGCAGGACCCTCCATGCATGGGCAATTTAGAAAAGCTGCCCAGGTGATTCTGGACACTCTCTGCTTGCAGTGTCGGAGATACTGAAATAAAAAGGAGTTTAAGAAATTCTTTTTTTTTTTTTTTTTTTTTTTGAGACGGAGTCTCGCTCTGTCGCCCAGGCTGGAGTGCAGTGGCCGGATCTCAGCTCACTGCAAGCTCCGCCTCCCGGGTTCACGCCATTCTCCTGCCTCAGCCTCCGGAGTAGCTGGGACTACAGGCGCCCGCCACCTCGCCCGGCTAGTTTTTTGTATTTTTAGTAGAGACGGGGTTTCACCATGTTAGCCAGGATGGTCTCGATCTCCTGACCTTGTGATCCGCCCGTCTCGGCCTCCCAAAGTGCTGGGATTACAGGCTTGAGCCACCGTGCCCGGCCTTAAAGAAATTCTTGACGGAGAAAAGTGTAGCTAGATGGCTACAGTTCTGAAATGGAGATGGGGACCAAATGCTTAAGGGGGATGGGGAGCACGGAGGATGTGGGGAAACTTCAGGAGGGAACAGAACAGTGAACTGGTTCTACAAGGATGACTAGGAATTTTTCCCTGTGGAACTGAGGGAAGAAAGTACATTATGGTCAGAATAGGATGTATAAAGGCAAAGAGACGCAAAAGAGAATGTTGTTACTGGGACAAAGAGTCCATGTGGCAGAAGCTTGGGTGTGTGACAGGAGGCAGCATTTGAGAGAAAGAAGATGCCCTGAGGTGGAGATGTATAACAATGTAGAACAGTGGTGTCCCAAAGAAATATAGATTCCATGTATAATTTTAAGTTTTCTAGTGGCTACAATGTAAAAAGAAACAGGTGAAATTAATTTTAGTAATATATATTATTTAAAACAATATATCCAGAATATTATCATCTCTATATGTAATAAATATTTTAAAATTACTATGAGGTATTTTACATTCTTTCCTTGGTACTAAGTCTTTGAAATCCAGTGTGTATTTAATTTAATTTATTTATTTGAGACAGAGTCTCACTCTGTCACCCAGGCTGGAGTGCAGTGGCACGATCTTGGCTCACTGTAACCTCTGCCTTATGGGTTCAAGCCATTCTCCTGCCTCAGTCTCCTGAGTATTTGGGATTACAGGTGTGCTCCACCACACCTAGCTAATTTTTGTATTTTTGTAGAGACTTGGTTTCTCCATGTTGGCCAGGCTGGTCTCAAACTCCTGACCTCAGGTGATCCACCCACCTCAGCCTCCCAAAGTGCTGGGATTATAGGTGTGAGACACTGTGCCTGGCCTCGTGTGTATTTTACTTAATCACACATGCCCATTTGGACTAGCTACATTGCAAGTGTGGCTTGTAAGTTTGTTTGCTGGCCGGGCGCGGTGGCTCAAGCCTGTAATCCCAGCACTTTGGGAGGCCGAGACGGGCGGATCACGAGGTCAGGAGATCGAGACCATCCTGGCTAACACGGTGAAACCCCGTCTCTACTAAAAAATACAAAAAACTAGCCGGGCGAGGTGGCGGGCGCCTGTAGTCCCAGCTACTTGGGCGGCTGAGGCAGGAGAATGGCGTGAACCTGGGAGGCGGAGCTTGCAGTGAGCTGAGATCCGGCCACTGCACTCCAGCCTGGGCGGCAGAGCGAGACTCCGTCTCAAAAAAAAAAAAAAAAAAGTTTGTTTGCTCTTTTTCTTTTCCTCCCAGTATTTAAAACCGGTTTGTAATTGGGTGAACATCTAAATCCTTAATTTACGAACATGGTGAAACCCCGTCTCTACTAAAAAAATACAAAAAAACTAGCCGGGCGAGGTGGCGGGCGCCTTTAGTCCCAGCTACTCGGGAGGCTGAGGCAGGAGAATGGCGGGAACCCGGAAGGCGGAGCTTGCAGTGAGCCGAGATCTGGTCACTGCACTCCAGCCTGGGCGACAGAGCAAGACTCCGTCTCAAAAAAATAAATAAATAAATAAAAAATAAATCCTTAATTTAAAAACACAATGAATAGCTACATGTGGCCAGTGGCTGCCATATTAGATTGTGTAGCTCTAGATTGCCTTTCCTTGGATTAATGCTGTCATTGGCAAGGGAGAATTTCAGCTGGATTTGAAGGATGAAGGCAAGGGACTGAATTCAGGAGACATTTCTGAGGCTTTTGGTGACTGCAAGGCATAAAGGAAAAATGAAGAGTCAAGGATGAGGTCCAGATTTCCAGTCTTCAGTACTGCAGATGGTGATGCAGTAGGAATCTGTGTGTGTGCAAAGGTTGATAGTGATGTTTCTTCTGTCTGTACACCATTGTTAGTTACATTGTCAGCTATCAGCTTATTAAACTATGATCGGTCTGGCATCAGAGGCCACTAAGTACTTAAGTGGAGACACCACACTGTATTGCCATAAATGTGATGTTTTCTTTTTTTTTTTTTTTTTTTTTTTTTTTGAGACGGAGTCTCGCTCTGCCGCCCAGGCTGGAGTGCAATGGCCGGATCTCAGCTCACTGCAAGCTCCGCCTCCCGGGTTCACGCCATTCTCCTGCCTCAGCCTCCCGAGTAGTTGGGACTACAGGCGCCCGCCACCTCGCCCGGCTAATTTTTTGTATTTTTAGTAGAGACGGGGTTTCACCGTGTTAGCCAGGATGGTCTCGATCTCCTGACCTCGTGATCCGCCCGTCTCGGCCTCCCAAAGTGCTGGGATTACAGGCTTGAGCCACCGCGCCCGGCCGAATGTGATGTTTTCTAATTGGGCAAACTCTGTATTTGCACATGTCCTTTCTGGAAGTGCCCTTTCACCCCATCTGCTCATAAAACTCTATTTCTGTAGTTCAGGGAACTCGTGTTATTGATGAGGTAATTGGATCTCCAGGAGGTGTGAGATCTACTCAAGGATATTATGCATTTATTCATTATGGAGCTTTTTAGGAGCTTTATGGAGCTTTTTAGAAGCCCATGAAATTGAGTCCTCTCAACTTAGTATGTGCTGTTCCTAGTTCCTTGCTTTGGGCTCCACTAGTTGGCCAAGATCCTTGTATGTCAGCATAAGGAAAGGGAACATGTGATACTTCTTTTTTTTTTTTTTTTGAGACAGAGTCTCACTCTGTTGCCCAGGCTGAGGTGCAGTGGCACAGTCTCGGCTCACTTCAACCTTCGCCTCCTGGGTTCAAGCAATTCTCCCTGCCTCAGCCTCCCAAGTAGCTGGGATTATAGGTGCCTGCCACCACGCCCAGCTAATTGTATTTTTACTAGAGACAGGGTTTTGCCATGTTGGCTGGCTGGTCTCGAATTCCTGACCTCAGGTGATCCGCCTACCTCGGCCTCCCAAAGTGCTAGGATTACAGGTGTGAGCCACTGCACCTGGCTGTAATACGTGATACTTCCTAATAACTTTGTTAGTTTTTTGTTTTTTTTGTTTTTTTTTTTGGTTGGTTTTTTTTTTGAGATGGAGTCTCGTGCTGTCACCCAGGCTGGAGTGCAGTGGCGTGATCTCCGCTCACTGCAAGCTCTGCCTCCTGGGTTCACACCATTCTCCTGCCTCAGCCGCCTGAGTATCTGGGACTACAGGTGCCTGCCACCACACACAGCTAATTTTATTGTATTTTTATTAGAGACGGAGTTTCACCATGTTAGCCAGGATGGTCTGAATCTTCTGACCTCGTGATCCACCTACCTCAGCCTCCCAACGTGTTGGGATTACAGCCACTTTGTTAATTTTTAAAAGGGGTTGATGATGAGGTCCTGTTATATCTGGAAGAAGGATGAGCAGCTGTCTGCAAGGTGTTACTGGATCATTTATTAGGGTTCAAGGTGTGACCTGCAGCATGAGAATGCCCTGAAGTCGATCTGACTCAGAGTGACTAACTTCCACCGAGGATCTCAGAGTGCATTTTACCTATTTACTGTGGCAAACTTTTGATTGTCCATTATGTACCAAACTGGTTCTGGCCTCTGGAAATTTGGAGGTGCCTGAGCCAAGGTCTTTGACCCTCTAGAAGCACAGTTTGGTGGGAGTGACCACTGGGTAACAAAACGCCTGAATGTAGTATTGTCTTATGAGCTGTGCTAGATGGAGGCCCAAGGAGGAGAGCTGCTGGGATGGGAGGGGGACACAGCCCAGACCTAGGGTATGTATGGAGCCGCAGAGGAGAGAACTTGACCAAGTCTTGGTGAAGAGTGAAGAGTAAGCCTTAGCCAGGCCAAGGAAAAAGCCTGAGTGCTTGAAGCAATGCTTGCCGAGGTGAAAGAGTGTTCTGGTTACAAGGAGCTGTAACTCTTGTGCACGGCCAAATGTTAGTGTCTGACGGGAGGAGAAGCCAGAGTAGGGGCTGTGGAGCTCTCCAGGGGACTAGGCCATGTAGGGCTCTGAAGCTCACACTGAGGAATCTAAGTTTTCATCTCAAGACAAATACTTATTAAATATTTGTGGATGAGGCACAGTGGCTAACACCTGTCATCCCACCACTTTGAGAGGCCGATGCAGGAGAATTGCTTGAGCCCATAAGTCCAAGACCAGCCTGGGCAACATAGAGAAACCCTATCTCTACAAAAATAAAAATAAAAAATAGCCAGGTATGGTGGCACACACCTGTGGTCCCAGCTGCTTAGGAGGTTGAAATGATAAGATTGCCTGGGCCCAGCAGGTCAAGGCTGCAGTGAGCTATGATTGCACCACCGCACTCCAGCTTGGGAACAGAGCAAGACCTTGTCTCAAAAGAAAAATGTATTAAATTGTGGAGCACCTACTACATGTCAGGTCTATTCTAGGCAATGGAGATTCAACAGTAAAGAAAATAAATAGTATTCCTACTCTCTTGGGGTTTACATTCTGCTGTGGGATATAGACTGTCAACAAACATGACATGTCAGGTGGCAAAGGCTGTGAAAAAAGACGGTGAGAATAGAGTGGGGTGCTATTTTATGGAGGATGGTGAGGGAAGGTTGCTCTGATAAAGTGACATTTGAACAAAGCTGGAGCCAGTGAGTAGGGAGCCATGGGCGTACATGCGGGAAGAGGCTCAAGTCAAGGGAACAGGCAGAACACAGGCACCAGGGAGAAGGTAGGTTTAGTGTCTTCCAGGAATCAGAAGGAGGATGGGTCGGGTGCAGGGGAGAGCTGCACGTTGGGGAGGAAGCTTGAGGTGAAGTCAGGGAGCTAGTTGGCACCCAGATTGTGAAGGGCCTATAGGCGGCCGTAAAGACTTTGACTTTACTTGGAATGAATCAGGGTGCCTTTGGAGGCCTTGAAACAGAGGTGACTTGATCTGGCAGATTCTTTTTTTGTTTTGTTTTTCTTTCAGACAGGGTCTTGACTGTCACCCAGGCTAGAATGAAGTGGTGTCATTGTGGCTCACTGTAGCCTTGAACTCCCGGGCTCAAGCAATCCTCCTGCCTCAGTCCTCCAAGTAGCTGGGACCATAGATGTAAACCACTATGCCCAGCTAATTAAAAAAATAATTTGTTTGTTTTAGAGATGGGGTCTCATTATGTTGTCCAGGCTGGTCTGGAACTCCTGGCCTCTAGTGATCCTCCCACCTCAGCCTCCCAAAATGCTAGGATCACAGGTGTGAGCCACCATGCCCAGCAGTCTGGCAGGTTTTAACAAGATCTCTCTGGTTGTCATGTGGAAAATGGACTTGGGTAGTGGGGCAAGAGTGAGAGGAGAGATGAACTAGGAGGTTGTAGCAATCAGTAGTCCAGGTAAGAAATGGTGACTTGAACTAGGGTGAGGGTGACAGGAATAGGGAAAAGTGGGAGGCAGTGAAGGGTTTGTGGTTTTTGTTTTTTGTTTTTTGTTTTTTTGAGATGGAGTCTTGCTCTGTCACCAAGGCTGGAGTGCAATGGCATGGTCTCGGCTCATTGCAGCCTCCATCTCCCAGGTTCAAGTGATTCTCCTGCCTTATCCTCCCGAGTAGCTGGGATTACAGGCACCCGTCACCACTTCTGGCTAATTTTTGTATTTTTAGTAGAGACGGGATTTTGCCATGTTGGCCACGCTGATCTTGAACTCCTGACCTCAGGTGATCCGCCCGCCTCAGCCTCCCAAAGTGCTGGGATTACAGGTGTGAGCCACTCGGCCCGGCTGCAGTGAAGGGTTTGTGAACATGATCAAATTTGTGTTTTGATGTAACTCTGATGGTGCCCAGGGGAAAAAAAGGGGGAGTGGGATTAATAATTAAAGAACAGAGGCCAGTGGTTGCCCTGTCAAGGCAAGAAATGATGAGCGGCTTGGAGCAGATGTTTGCTTGCTGGTTAGCACATTCTTCACCTTGAGTACAGAATCTTTGGGAAAGCAGAATGAAACCAGGAGGCCAGCCAGGCTCAGAGGCTCACACTTGTAATCTCAGCGCTTTAGGAGGCCGAGGTGGCAGAATCACTTGAGTCCAGGAGTTTCAGACCAGCCTGGGCAACATAGTGAGACCCCATCTCTATTAAACAAAATAAAACAAAAGAAACCATGAGGCCATATGTTAAATATGAGGAACCAGTTAAGCAAAGGAGTCCTGGTTGGGCAATGACTATTACTAAACCAAAGAGACAATATGTCTAGAGGGTAGAGTAGGCAATGGGGAGAAGGTTTTACTTCTCACCACTTATCTCAAAATGGCTGGTCCAACGCCTTTATCCTTGCTGGTCATGCCTCTCCCAAGACCAGCCTCCCTTCTCAAGCTTCCCAGTCCCTGGATTGGATTCCCACATTTTCTTCTTCCGTGCAGATGGCACTTACCTCTTAGGACCTGGTACAGAACCTACCTTGAAGTGTTCTCTCCCTCTCCCAGTCTTTCCTGCTTTGAGTGCCTGCAGCACCTCACCTTACTGTGTATTATCTCATATTGTGCTCTAATAAATAACGCTTTTAAAATAAACTGAACCATACTCAAGGACTGCAGTGTTTTTCTTTTGCATTTTTAGTCTGCCACAATGTATATAGTAAAGCCAGGCACCTTGTAAGTATCTAGTCCGTCAGAAAAATGGCCCCAGTTTCAACCCTCCCCTGTTCCTGCAGGGACACAGCCAAGTGTTGAACAGGAATATGGGGCAGAGGAGCTAGTATGGTGTGTGGATGTGGTCATGCACCTCACACAACTAAGGGGCTAGGCCTGCCTTCTTTAATATTCAAATCTCATCCATCTCCTTAAGGCTCAACTCATTCAGGAAACAGAGGCATAGTGTGAGTCAGGCACTTGCTGGACAATGGTGTGTAGAATTTAAAAAACAACCAAAAGTATTATCCCTGCCCTCATAATATGTACCGTTTTACTAGGAAAACAAGCATTAAATAGATGAGGAGGTTTGTTTGAATAATGGTAGGTGTGCAGAGTGGTTTAAAGCACATGATAGGGAGGTTGACTCTCCAGCTGGGGATCAGGAGACTTCACTGGAGATGTGCTAACCAGCACCTGAAATATGAAATGGATTTAGCTAAGGGAAATGGGAGGAGAGAATGATACCCTTGAAGAATCTGAGCGAATCCAGTTCAGCTATACCTAAGCAAACAAGAGAAGGGTACAGAATAAAGCTGAAGCCTCTGAAGCCTTCCCTCACTGCTCCAGCTAACTCAGTTCTGCTTTCAATGTCTTTTTGCACTAATCGTCTGTTCCATACTTTATTATATGCTTTCTGAGACAGAAGCCTAACCAGGAATTAGCCAGATATGGTGGCACCTGCCTGTAATCCCAGCTACTCTGGAGGCTAACGTGGGAGGATTACTTGAGCTCAGGCAGTTGAGACTGCAGTGAGTTGTGATTGAGCCACTGGACTCCAAACTGGGTGAGAGAGTGAGACCCTGTCTCAAAAAAAAAAAAAAAAGGTGGGGGGGGACATAGCTCAAGGAGGCCATGGTCACAGGTGACTCATGGTTTAACAAGGCCAAGTGATTCTAGACAATCAGCCCACAAGCATCAGAACTGACGATTGGGAGGCATGGGACACCTCAGCCAGCCATGTGTCCATGGGATGGTGGAGGAAGAAGTGATTGGAATAGGGTAAGAAGCAGTGAAAGACTCGACCTAGCCATTGTAATTTTAGCTAGCAAGCTGGGAGAAATCGTAGCATGTTTGCACAAAGAATATTTATTACAGTAATGTTTATAATAGCACAATACTGGAAATAATCTCAGTACCTGCTGACAGGGACTAGTTCATTGATTCATTCAGCAAGTATTTTTTTAAGCACCCACTATGTGCCAGGCATTGGTCTCGGTGCCAGGCATGTAACTGTGATCAAGATAGATAAAGTCCCTATTCCCATGGAGCTTACAGTGGGGAGAGAGACAATAAGGTAACAAGCTAATGTCTCTGATCATTGCTAGAAGCACAAGTGTTCTTTCTGTTGGAATCTGCTATGTTCTTGAGAGGTGGAAAGAATTGGGCAGTGAGAGATAACTGGACTAGCAGGAAAATTAAACACGTAATGCAATGGATAGTGGAGGTGCTAAGGCAGCCTTTCTGAGGATGCCATGCTTGAGATGATGCCTGAATAACTGGTTAACTATTGTGGAGATGCAGGAGGCTAGGGAATAACAAACAAGAGGGTGGGGGTGGGAACAAGTTTGATGTAGTCAAGGAATATCAAGATCAGCATGCGACAGCCTGGTGAGCCATGAGGGAATTGCATTTTATTCTCTTTTTTTGAGACAGGGTCTCACTCCGTCATCCAGGCTGGAGTACAATGGCATGATCATGGCTCACTGCAACCTCCGCCTCCTGGGCTTAAGTGATCCTCCCAGCTCAGCCTCCTGAGTAGCTGGGACTGTAGGCACACACCACCATGCCAGGCTAATTTTTTGATCTCTTATAGAGATGGAGTTTTGCTCTGTTGCCCAGGATGGTCTCAAACTCTTGGGCTCCTATAACAAAGGAAGTGAATGGGCTCAAGCGATCTGCCAGCCTTGACATCTCAGAGTGTTGGGATTACAGGTGTGAACCACCTGTGCCCTGCCGCATTTTATTCTTAATACAGAGAGGTGTTGTTGGTTTTAATCAGTAGGTACCTGTGGTACAGCTGTACTGTGGAGTACTATGAAGCAGTTCAATAAGGTGCAATTATTGCACTATGCAAAGATCTCCAGGATACACAGCTAAATGCAAAAAGCAAGTTGTAGAACAATATGTGTGGTATTTCATAAAACAAGATTCTGTGTTGGGGTGTGAGTGTGGTTGAGCGGGTGGGGGGGGTGTTGAAAAACATGGACAAGGGACATTGTGTATACACCAAACTATTAAGAGTGGTTATTTCTGGAAAGTAAAGTGGGATTGGTTATGGGGGTAAAGGAAAGTCGTCACTTTTTACTACCCACTGTATTTGGATTTTGTAACAAAGAAAATGAATAGGCAGCAATGAATTGGTGATTGTATAAAAAGGCTTGGCTTTGAAGGAAACCAAGAAGATAGCTAGGTAGGGATACAGGTTTGCAGGACAAATTGCCCCTCATAACTTTCCTGCCTGCCATACTAGATCCTTTACAAAATTATGTAAACAGCGAGTTTATGTAACCCAACATTGCCTCCTCAGTCTAACAAATGTGTGATCACCACTTCTGATAGATCCTACGTTATGTTCCCAGCATTGCCACAGAACATTTGTGGGGTTGATCCCCAGTTGAGCAGGAATGTGATCTTACAGGAATCAGTGACATTCAAAGATGTGTCTGTGGACTTCACCCAGGAAGAATGGTACCACGTCGACCCTGCTCAGAGGAGCTTATACAGGGATGTGATGCTGGAGAACTATAGCCACCTGGTTTCTCTTGGTAAGGACCACTTCTCTGAGTGTCTTTCCTGCTGATGGGTCTTTCCTTCCTTGGTTGCTATAGTGGTGGTGCCCAGAGCTTAGGTAACTGTGACCAGGGTGCTCAGGGGTCAGAGTTTGTTAATCTCATTGGGACCCAGCTTTATGGGGTTTTGAGCCTGCTCTTTAGGTAAAAGGTCTTTATTTTGCAAAACTGGAAATAGGCAATTTGATTGCATGACTCCTTAAGTTGCACCTTTTTTTTCCTTCAGAGTTCCTGAGGATCAAGGACTAGTACTGACTTGTCCTTAGGAGGGTTCTTTGTCCACTTGCACAAACAACCAAATCTTGTGTATTTACCCATGAGCAGGATATCAAGTTTCCAAGCCAGAGGTGATCTTCAAATTGGAGCAAGGAGAAGAGCCATGGATATCAGAGGGAGAAATCCAAAGACCTTTCTGTCCAGGTAAATGAGTGAGAGTCAGGCATTAGGAATTAATGCAGATAATGGTACAGCTTAGGGAGGGGGAGGTACAGCTTAGGGAGGGGAAGGTACCCTCCAGCAGCTGGCTTGGGATTTCCTAGATCTGCATAGGAGGCCGAAGCCATCGCCTGGCCAACACCTTGTAGGACTCTCCTCTTCAAAAGGGTGCCCCTGCTCTTGCTGGATTATTTTTCTTCTGGTGGCCTCTGATTCCCTTCATTAGAGATCCCTTCTCTTACTCATTCAGAATTGAACTCCCGTATTTCTTCCCTGCATTGAACTCCCATATCTCTTTCTTGTATTGCACTCCCCCATGTCTTCCTTGTTTAGTCTTGCTGCTTTCACTGTCAGATGCCCCAGACTTACAGGAAACACCCACAGCCTTCCTTGATTCTCTCTCCCTTCATAACCTGCCTTCAGACTCCGTGCCTTGCCACCATCTTCCTTCCATCTCATGTTCATGCTGATTTGACTCATTACCGCCCTCCACAGTTCCTGTAGTATCCTCCTCTCCCGGTTCCTTGCTTGTTAGTGCTTCTTAGCTTTAGGTCTTTAGCTTTTCTTGCTTTTCTCCCTAAGTGACTCTGCCTTAAGGAACCTGCCTTCTAGCCCCCTTTCTTCATTACCTCCTTAACAGAGTACCTGCCTCCTGGTAGCTGCAGCTCTTTATTCTATGCTGTAGACTCAGAAGTCTTCCTTATTTGTACCTGAGTTACTTTTATCCTTCTCAGAAGTCACGTAGTTCATATTAAATACATAAAATCTAAATTCATCACCTTTCATCCCCTGCCAGTATATTTTGCTACCTTGCCTATTTCCCATTTCTGCCCTTGCCTATTAGAACCCAATGAATTTTTAATTGCTCAGGCTGGACACCCTAATTAGTTTAGTCTTTTATTCCAACCCAGGTTATTTTCTTCCTATGAGAAGTAGCTTAGATTTTCTTGCCTTTTATCTTCTACTGGTGGCACTGTAAACCAGGGCCCAAATCTTTAATTAATTTATTTATTTATTTATTTATTTATTTTATTGAGACAGGATCTCACTCTGTCACGCAGGCTGGAGTGCAGTGGTGTGATCTTGGCTTATTGCAGTCTGCCTCCCGAGCTCAAGCAATCCTCCCACCTCAGCCTCCCAGGTCGCTAGGACTATAGGCATGTACTACCACACCCAGCTAATTTTTTGTATTTTTGGTGGAGATGAGGTTTCACCATGTTGTCCAGGCAGGTCTCAAACTCCTGAGCTCAAGCGATCTACCCACCTTGGCTCCCAAAGTTCTGGGATTACAAGCGTGAGCCATCACACCAGCCTAATTTTTTATTTTGAGACAGGATCTTGCTCTGTCACCCAGGGTTGAGTGCAATGTCTCTATGACAGCTCACTGCAGCCCTGACCTCCTAGGCTCAAGCGATCCTCCTCCCTTTGCTTCCCAAAGTGTTGGGATTAGAGGTGTGAGCCACTGCTGAGGTCCCAAATTTAGATTGCTGTAATTCCCAGTTGGAATAGCTCACTCTGTTTTTTCTTTTTATAAATCTTTTTAAAATTATAGCTTTATTGAGGTATAATTTACATACCATGAGATTCACCCCTTTAAAGCGTAGAGGTCAGTGGTTTTTTCACATATTCAGATAGTTGTACAAACAGTAACACTGTCTAATTTCAGAACATTTTCTTCACCCAGCAAGCAACCTCATACCCATGAACAGTTACTCCCCATTCCCCACTCCTCTCAGTACGTGGTAACCATTAATCTAATTTCTATTTCTATGGATTTGTATATCCTGCATAGTTTGTGTAAATGGAATCATATAATATGGCACTGACTTCTTTCACTTACCATCATGTTTTCAAGGTTCAATCATGCTCTAGCGTGTATCAGTACATCATTCTTTTTACCATTGAGTAATATTCCATTGTATGGATATATCACATTTTGTTTAATTATTCATCAGTTGCTGGACCATACTGGACTTTATTTATTTATTTATTTATTGGAGACAGAATCTCACTCTGTCAGTTGCTGAACTACACTGGATTTTATTTATTTATTTGTTTAGAGACAGAATCTCACTCTGTCGCCCAGGTTGGAATGCAGTGGTGTGATCTCAGCTGAATGTAACATCCACCTCTTGGGCTTAAGCAATTCTCAGCCTCCCAAGTAGCTGGGACTACAGGCACGCACCAACAAGCCTGGCTAATTTTTGTATTTTTAGTAGAGATGGGGTTTCTACTAAAACCCCTGTTGGCCAGGCTGGTCTCAAACTCCTGGCCTAATATGATCCACCCACCTCAGCCTCCCAAAGTGCTGGGATTATAGGCCTGAGCCACCATGCCCAGCCACTGGATTTTAATTCTTTATCTTCTTTTTTTTTTTTTGAGACAGAGTCTCACTGTGTCACCCAGGCTGGAATACAGTGGCATGATGCAGTGGCATGATCTTGGCCCACTGCAACCTCCACCTCCCGGGTTCAAGCAGTGCTTCTGCTGCAGCCTCCCGATTAGTTGGCACTACAGGTGCACGCCACCACACCCGGCTAATTTTTTGTATTTTAATAGAGACAGGGTTTCACTATGTTGCCCAGGCTGGTTGCAAACTCCTGAGCTCAAGCAGTCTGCCCTCCTAGGCCTCCCAAAGTGCTAGGATTACAGGCATGAGCCACTATGCCCAGCCTAATGCTTTATCTTCTTAAAACTTCTGACAAACCCTTGCTATTACTGTCTGTACTTTACCATAGGAAATAGAAACTCCCTGATTCAGAAGTTCCCTCTCATACTTCCAGTATTATCTTTCTATTCCTGCTAAAACAGATCCCCTTAGGTTGAACTTCTCTTAATATTCTCTTTAAATAGCATATCTTTTCCCTTGTTAGGCAATATATTCTGCCTATCCAAAGCCATTTGTTCTTTGAGTTCAAGATCTATCTAATCCATGAGACCAGATATATTTATTTATTTATTTATGTTTATTTATTCCGTTCCTGACAGCAAATATCATTTATATCATCTACACTATAAAAACTCAGATTTAATAATATGCCATCTGATGGTTTTACCCTTTCTTAGTTGCCAAAAGATTGTCTTGTTTCCATTCAAGCTCTGTTTATTATGGTATTTCTATATATTTTATCTGTGTGGCAGAGCATATAGAAAACAATCAGAACATACTTGATTGATCAGTAAGAAATCTGGCTAGCAAGAGAACTTTTCTCATTTATTCATTTCAACAAACATTTTTGGTTTGTCCCACTGAGAACGATTCTTAAAAAAATTACAAGGCATTTTCTGCCCTCAGGAGTTGAGTTGATTCTTTTTTTTTTTTTAAATATAGATAATTTAATGGTCATGGGAAATAATTTGAGGAAAATAAAATATAGGTTATTAAATATAAGCTTATTTCATGAGAAATAATATTACTATTAAGCCGGGCGCGGTGGCTCACGCCTGTAATCCCAGCACTTTGGGAGGCCGAGGCGGGCGGATCACGAGGTCAGGAGATCAAGACCATCCTGGCTAACATGGTGAAACCCCGTCTCTACTAAAAATACAAAAAAATTAGCCGGACGTGGTGGCGGGCACCTGTAGTCCCAGCTACTCGGGAGGCTGAGGCAGGAGAATCGCTTGAACCCGGGAGGCGGAGCTTGCTGTGAGCCGAGATAGCGCCACTGCACTCCAGCCTGGGCGACAGAGTGAGACTCCACCTCAAAAAAAAAATAAAAAAAAAAGAGAAATAATATTACTATTATATCAAAGAAAAATGGTTGTTTTTAATACGCTCTTAATTATGAAATTGATAATGTTTTATGGTGTCTTATAAAGAAAATTAAACACGGCCGGGCGCGGTGGCTCAAGCCTGTAATCCCAGCACTTTGGGAGGCCGAGACGGGCGGATCACGAGGTCAGGAGATCGAGACCATCCTGGCTAACACAGTGAAACCCCGTCTCTACTAAAAATACAAAAACTTAGCAGGGCGAGGTGGCGGGCGCCTGTAGTCCCAGCTACTCGGGAGGCTGAGGCAGGAGAATGGCGTAAACCCGGGAGGCGGAGCTTGCAGTGAGCTGAGATCCGGCCACTGCACTCCAGCCTGGGTGACAGAGCAAGACTCCATCTCAAAAAAAAAAAAAAAAAAAAAAAAAAAAAAAAAAAAAAAGAAAATTAAACACTTGTTCAGGCTTTTGCTCAGAACTACATTTAAAGTAGTTTTTTTTTTTTTTCATCAACCAGCAATTTATTCAGATGATCTTGCTAGTTGCTATGAGTTGATTCTTATTGCAGGGTAAGGAATTTGGGGTTTAGGGCCTTATTCTGATTTCCTCTCTCAATGTTTTATTATGAAAATTTTCAAATAGGAAAGTTGAAAAAAATTTTACAGTCAATACCACATACCTACCACCAAGATTATCACATTTGTTGTTGTTAACATATTATATTATTTGCTTTGTTAACATGTTGTTTTATTTGCTTTATCATGTATTTCTTTAGCCATCTATCAATCCATCTTACTTTTTGATGCATTGCCAAGTAAGTTGCAGGCATAATTGCATTTCACCCCTATACTTTTAATATGTATGTCATTAACTAGAATTCAATTTTTTTTAGTTTTAAAAGAAAATTTTAGGCCGGGTGCGGTGGCTCAAGCCTGTAATCCCAGCACTTTGGGAGGCCGAGATGGGCAGATCACGAGGTCAGGAGATCGAGACCATCCTGGCTAACACGATGAAACCCCATCTCTACTAAAAAATACAAAAAAAACTAGCCGGGCGAGGTGGCAGGCGCCTGTAGTCCCAGCTACTCGGGAGGCTGAGGCCGGAGAATGGCGTAAACCCGGGAGGCGGAGCTTGCAGTGAGCTGAGATCTGGCCACTGCACTCCAGCCTGGGCGACAGAGCGAGACTCCGTCTCAAAAAAAAAAAAAAAAAAAAAAAAAGAAAATTTTATATACAGTGAAATGTACAAGTCTTATATGTACCATCCGGTTGATTTTGACAAATGCATTCACTTGCCTAACCCAAATTCCTATTGATATGGAACATTTCCATTACTCCAAAAAGCTCTCTGCCCTTAGTTTTTAAAGGTTTTTATTCTTAAACCCTAAAAATTAATCAGTTTGCTCATATCAGTGTTCTGAAGTAAAAACAGGGACTTAAACATCAATTTATTAGGCAGATTGAAATAAATCCTTTTTGGTCAAGGGAGATAATAAGTGTAGAACCAGGCCAGGTGCGGTGGCTCAAGCCTGTAATCCCAGCACTCTGGGAGGCCGAGACGGGCGGATCACAAGGTCAGGAGATCGAGACCATCCTGGCTAACGCAGTGAAACTCCGTCTCTACTAAAAAAATACAAAAAACTGGCCGGGCGCGGTGGCTCAAGCCTGTAATCCCAGCACTTTGGGAGGCCGAGATGGGCGGATCACAAGGTCAGGAGATCGAGACCATGCTGGCTAACACGGTGAAACCCCATCTCTACTAAAAAATACAAAAAGTTAGCCGGGCGAGGTGACGGGCGCCTGTAGTCCCAGCTACTCGGGAGGCTGAGGCAGGAGAATGGCGTGAACCCAGGAGGCGGAGCTTGCAGTGAGCTGAGATCCAGCCACTGCACTCCAGCCTGGGCGACAGAGCGAAACTCCGTCTCAAAAAAAAAAAAAAAAAAATACAAAAAACTAGCCAGGCGAGGTGGTGGGCGCCTGTAGTCCCAGCTACTTGGGAGGCTGAGGCAGGAGAATGGCATAAACCCAGGAAGTGGAGCTTGCAGTGAGCTGAGATCCAGCCGCTGCACTCCAGCCTGGGCGACAGAGCGAGACTCCGTCTCAACAAAAAAAATAAATAAATTAAAAAAATAAGTGTAGAACCAGAGCTCAAAAAGATGAAAACCACAGTACTGGTTGTAAAGACAAAGATGATTTGCCTCCTGATCAAGGACCTCCTTGATCTCCAAGGGTTATACTTTACAAACTGAGAAAATACAGTATTTCAAATAATCTTTTCAGTTATGTCACTGGGTACAGATTTTCTCTGCAGCATTTGGAGACCTGGAACCTCCGAGTTGACAGTAAGGAAATTATGAAATGGATATATTAGAAAGACAGATTTTGTGGTGGTTTATAAAAGGATAGGAGTCATGGAGAGCATATAGGATCCTAAGATGGACTATGATCCTGTTCCATTTGTTATCTGTGCCTAACACAGTCCTGCTCACTTATTTCCTTATTTTCCAACCAGCCCTCCTAGATGGGCTTTCCTCATTCTCTGGACTTACCACATACTCTGGATCTTCAGTCTTCACTATCATTTCTTCACTCTTCCTTTTCTCCATTTTGGGTCTTCTTCCCAGGATACAGGACTAATTTCAAAACAGAGTCATGTGTAACTTATGTCTCTTTCTTCATTCCTACTCTAGCAGTTTGTTTCAACAGGAAGGAATAGGGGACTTTTGTACTCTGGATTTCTTTCAGACTGGAAGACCAGGCTTGAGGTTAAATCATCACATCTGCAGCAGGATGTATCAGAAGTATCCCACTGCACACATGATCTCTCACATGCTACATTAGAAGACTCCTGGGATGTTAGCAGCCAGTTAAACAGGCAACAGGAAAACTGGAAAAGACATCTGGGATCAGAGGCATCCACCCAGAAGAAAATAATTACACCACAAGGAAGTTTTGAGCAAAGTAAATTTGGTGAAAACTCGAGATTGAACACCAATTTGGTTACACAACTGAACATTCCTGCAAGAATAAGGCCTAGTGAATGTGAGACCCCTGGAAGCAATTTGGAACATAATGCAGATTTACTTAATCAGAATAATATTCTTGCAAAAAAGAAACCCTATAAGTGTGATAAATGTAGAAAAGCCTTTATTCATAGATCATCACTTACTAAACATGAGAAAACTCATAAAGGAGACGGAGCTTTCCCTAATGGAACAGATCAGGGAATTTATCCCGGAAAGAAACACCATGAATGTACTGACTGTGGGAAAACCTTTCTCTGGAAGACACAGCTTACTGAGCATCAGAGAATTCACACTGGGGAGAAACCCTTTGAATGCAATGTGTGTGGAAAGGCCTTCAGGCATAGCTCATCTCTTGGTCAGCATGAGAATGCTCATACCGGAGAGAAACCCTATCAGTGTAGTCTCTGTGGGAAAGCCTTCCAGCGCAGCTCCTCCCTTGTTCAACACCAGCGAATTCACACTGGAGAGAAACCCTATCGATGTAATCTATGTGGGAGGTCCTTTAGGCATGGCACATCCCTCACTCAACATGAGGTCACACATAGTGGAGAGAAGCCCTTCCAGTGTAAGGAATGTGGGAAAGCCTTTAGTCGATGTTCTTCCCTTGTCCAACATGAGAGGACTCATACTGGAGAGAAACCTTTTGAATGTAGCATATGTGGGAGGGCTTTTGGTCAGAGCCCATCCCTTTATAAACATATGAGAATTCATAAGAGAGGCAAACCTTACCAAAACAATAACTACAGCATAGATTTCAAGCACAATTCATCTCTCACTCAAGATGAAAGCACTCTTACCGAAGTGAAATCCTATCATTGTAATGACTGTGGGGAAGACTTTAGTCACATTACAGACTTTACTGACCATCAGAGGATCCATACTGGAGAGAACCCCTATGATTGTGAGCAGGCTTTTAGTCAGCAAGCTATTTCTCATCCTGGAGAGAAACCCTATCAATGTAATGTATGTGGTAAAGCTTTCAAAAGAAGTACAAGTTTCATAGAGCATCACAGAATTCATACTGGAGAAAAACCTTATGAATGTAATGAGTGTGGAGAAGCCTTTAGTCGACGCTCATCACTTACTCAACATGAGAGAACCCACACTGGAGAGAAACCCTATGAATGTATTGACTGTGGGAAAGCCTTTAGTCAAAGTTCATCCCTCATTCAGCATGAGAGAACTCATACTGGAGAGAAGCCCTATGAATGTAATGAATGTGGGAGAGCCTTTCGAAAGAAAACCAACCTGCATGATCATCAGAGAATTCATACTGGAGAAAAACCCTATTCTTGTAAGGAATGTGGGAAAAACTTCAGCCGAAGTTCAGCTCTTACTAAACACCAGAGAATTCATACTCGAAATAAACTCTAGGAACTGTGAAATTAAGGAATTTGCAGAATGCTTTAGCTAAAATGTTGTTCTGATTCAGGATCAGAGGATTCTTAGAGAGAGAGCTTGGGAATGTAATGAATTATGTGTGTGTTTATATGATGTGTGTGGAGAAAACTGCCAGTAAACAGATTTTTTTAATATAAATAAAAGACACATTCTCAGATCTGATTACAGACTAGTGTAAAAACAACTACATATATCATATGTAGCTGATTGGGGATGAAATGCCCATATGTTGGACTTTATAAAGCTTTTGAATATATGTATGCAGGAGATCGTCAAGTTTCAACATCTTGGCTTATAACCCCCAATGTCAACAGCTTTTTTAAAAAATAAATTCCTGCAGTAATGACAAAAACTCATTTTAAAAATTGCTTGACAACTGCACTCAGCTGTAGCTCTTATGTTAACTTCACCGTGGAAACCAGTTCCAACTCCAGGAAGGCACCATTCAAAGAATTAGATCAACTAGCCCAACCACTTCATTGTACAGATGAAGAGACTGAAAGCCAAAGATGTGAAGTGGTTTCCACAGTATGATACAGCCCATAAAGGTAAAGCTGGGTTAAAAATGCAGGTTTCCTGGATTTGGGGCCCCATGGCCTTGCCAGTGAAAAGGTATTTTCGGACTCAGGGCTTTAAAATAAATTTTAAGATACATCAGATACACAAACATTTAATGAGCACCTATGGGTTGGACACTTTGGGAATTCTTAAAAGCATAAGTGGCAGCAAAATGTATGAAAATTTATCACAAACTATTTAAAGCAACTTCTTGAAGCCTTATAAACCACAATTTAACAGAAACTGTAGAGAGTTGAACTACTAGTGACTTTTTTCCCTTTTCCCAGTTACAATTATACTTTCAGCTAACATATACCAGTTTTACAGAACTATTAAGTCCTTTTATTGTACTTTTTATGGCATGCCCATGAAAAAGCACTGCCTTAAGCCTACAGTATCAGATCAATGGGAAAACAACATAAAACTAAGAGGAGAATTTTCCCCTGTTAATTTTATTGCAGAAAAGTATAAGTCTAATTGCCCATTGCCATAATTTTTGTCTTTTACTCGGTTTAGAGAAACAACATGCACTGGCTCATTCTATGTGCAAAGAAAATATTTCACCATTAAAAAAATTAACTTGGCTAGATATGGTGGCTCACACCTGTAATCCCAGCACTTTGGGTGGCTAAGGCAGATAGACTGCTTGAGCCCAGGAGTTCAAGACCAGCCTGGACAACATGGTGAAACCCCATCTCTTAAAAAAAAAAAAAAATCCAAAAATTAACTGGGCTTGGTGGCATGTAGCTGTAGGCCCAGCTACTCAGGAGGCTGAGGTGGGAGGATCACTGGAACCCAGGAGTGGAGACTGCAGTGAGATGAGATCACACTACTGCACTCCAGCCTGAGCAACAGAGCAAGACACACACACACACACACACACACACACAACTTATTTTAGTTCTATAATGCTTTTCCATTAGTAAAGCATCAGCTAAGCTTCAGTGGTCTGCCCCATCCCCTAATGACTCCCATGGGCTATCCTAAAGGAATTTCCAGAAGCTTTGTTGGTGTGTTGACATTGACCATGCAGACCAATTTGGGCGCAACTGGACATTGATTCCGTTTACACAAGAGCTGCCTCCCAAAGATAGATAAATTTTCCCAACCCTGATTATGAATCGTGGGGCAGGATGATATTGGTGGTATTGATGGTGAACCTTTCCTACTGGATTCTTTGCATGCCAGATAGCAGGATCCATTGCCTTTCTCTCATCATGGACAGCATGTGGCAGCACCCAAGTATTCTTCATTCTTTGCAGGGAAAAAAATGTGCATGGGGGCTGAAATGTGGTATGTGTAGCTCAATTAGCCTATCCTCTGTGATGCAAAATGGAATATTCCATGGCAGATCTGCCCTTCTGAGATGATGACCATCCAAAAAACCTTGTTTATGGTGCTCCATGATTAGCTCACACACAATGCCAAGGCCATGCTTGTATTGTCCGATACATAGTTTGACAATGGGTAATTCTACCCAGACCCTCCCTACTGATTGGCTAGGATGCCTGTCAGGAACTCATTTTGCTACTGGTTGGTTGGGGATCCCCATAGTGGACTACTTTCAGGAATGGCATGAATTGTAACAAACTGAGTGCTGCCCCCACTGTTAGGGAAGTTTATAAAAACTTAGTTCCGGAAGACCCAAAGGAGACCACTGGTTTGTGTTTGCAGCTTGGCCTAGATCCAACCACCACTCTCTGAACCTCAGCACATCTTCATTGACAGGGAGGGAGCCCAGGACATATGTGTGGCTCATTGACCAGAAGACTTTCTTAGTCCCAGCAGCCATGCATCATGCACTTATGGATACCCAGCTTTTTAGGGCTATGTGAAATGCATCTTTGTAACATCATTGTATTCTTTCAATAAATAACGTTCTGAGTTGAATGGGAGTCAGTTTGTCTTTTTCAATTTTCAGAACTTGGCTAAGATTAAAGAGTGGTGCACCAAGAAGGAGGAACTAACTGCTAAACTCATCACAGCCAGGTGAGTTAATAATAGCTACCATTTATTGAATGCTTACTACTTTAAAGACATTGTGCTAAGTGTTTCACATCTGTCATTTCATTCAATCCTTATAACTTCTGGTTAGCGGTGTGGTGGTAGCTGTTGTCTTTGCCCAGCATTTTCCCCCTTTTCCTCTTGTAACAATCTATTGTATTGACTGTAGGAACCCAAGTCAGGATGTCCCTGGGGCTCACTGATAGTTCTAGGGGCAGGCATGAGACCTAGTTCAGCTAATCAGAGTCCTTTGCCAGAATTTTTTCAAAATAGAGCTGGAAGGAGCTCTATTTTGGTCTTTTGTGTTGCTAGGCCAAAAGATAAAGGCCTAGAGCTTCCTGGAACCTGATTTCTTACCGGAGATGTGAAGTAGGAGAGGACAAGGTTGACATGATGGTGTTCTTGTTTCTATTTCCTGATGTCCTTAGACCTGGCTCAATTTCTGAAGGTCTTGGGATTCAGGGATCTCCCCATCAGTCCCAACAATTTCTCCTTTTTGCTCAAGCTAATTTTTTATGTTTCTGTTGCTTGCATTAAAGAAACCTGAAATATGTACGATATACTTGTATCTGCCTGAGCATCTAGCACACCTCCATGGAAGATGAGAAAAGACTTCTGCACTTTTAGCCATATTGATGGTAGTGATGCTTGATTTTTCTATAGCTGCAATAGGCTTTTCATTTTGCAGTATTCTGACTTCAAGATTGAGCACTTTTTAAAAATACTAAGGTGGTTAGTTCCTACTCATCTGTTAAAAATGCAAATGGTGCTTCAGGAAAGGTTTTTCTGACACTCCTATTTCAATTACATTGGTCTCCCTTTTAAAAATTTTCATAGATTACTGTTAATGTCCTCCATGTTACCACAGTTTGTATTTGTGATTATTTGGTTTTCTTTTTCCTACACTAGATGGTGAGTTCCAGGAAGGCAAGAGTCCATGTCTGTTTCGGTAGCTCTTTTTATTACCCTGCTAATTGATGCCAGGCATATGGTAGGTACTTAATACAGTGTTTTAAGTGAGCAATTGAGTGGAGATTGATTGCTAGACAAAAGAAGACTGGCAGGTAAATGAAAAGATGCTCAATCTCAAAGTCAGAATATTACAAAATAAAACAATGTAGTACTGTTTCATACCAATTAGGCTGGCAAAAATTGAGAAATCTGGCAGAGGGGTATTAGAACTTTTATACACTGCTGGCAAGAGGATAACTTGGTATAATTATTTTGGGGAGTAATTTGGCAATATCAAGTAAAATCAAAGCTAAGCATATCTTATGTCTCAGCAATACCACTTGGAAGTATATACCCTAGACTAGAAATTCTCCCATGTGAGTAAAAGAGACACACACAAAGATGTTTATTGAGGGAGTGTTTTAAACAGTAAAAATATGAACACAACAGAAATATTGGGAAGTGAATAGGTTAACAATAAGTCATGGCATATTCTTTTTTTTTTTTTTTTTTGAGACAGAGTCTCGCTCTGTCGCCCAGGCTGGAGTGCAGTGGCCAGATCTCAGCTCGCTACAAGCTCCACCTCCCGGGTTTACGCCATTCTCCTGCCTCAGCCTCCCAAGTAGCTGGGACTACAGGTGCCCGCCACCTCGCCCGGCTAGTTTTTTGTATTTTTTAGTAGAGACGGGGTTTCACCGGGTTAGCCAGGATGATCTTGATCTCCTGACCTCGTGATCCGCCCATCTCAGCCACCCAAAGTGCTGGGATTACAGGCTTGAGCCACCGCGCCTGGCCGACATATTCTTTTTGAGACAGGGTCTTACCTTGTCACCCAGGCTGGAGTGCGATGGTATGATCTCAGCTCACTGCAGCCTCCACCTCCCAGGTTCAAGTGATTCTCATGTTTCAGCCTCCTGAGTAGCTGGGACCACAGGTGTGCACCACCAAACCTGACTAATTTTTGCATTTTTAGTAGAGATGAGTTTTCACCATGTTGGCCAGGCTGGTCTCAAACTCCTGGCCTCAAGTGATCCACTGCCTTGGCCTCCCAAAGTGCTGGGTTACAGGTGTGAGCCACCATGCCCAGTCAATCATAGCATATTCTTATAATTTAACATACAGTTTTTAAATGAAGGAACCAGAGCATCTGGCAAAACAATAAACAAGAAAAGCCTAGAGCTGTCTGTTCCACTCCTATATCCATGCAGCTAAATGTGGCTGAAGAAAAACAGAACTATGACAATTAGTCCCATCTTTTTTTTTGAGATGGGGTCTTGCTGTGTTGCCCAGGCTGGAGTGCAGTGGCATGATCTCAACTCACTGAAACCTCCGCCTGCCAAGTTCAAGCAGTTCTCCTGCCTCAGCCTCCTGAGTAGCTGGGACTACATGTATGCACCACCATGCCCAGCTATTTTTTGTATTTTTAGTGGAGATGGGGTTTCACCATGTTGATCAGGCTGGTCTCAAACTCCTGACCTCATGATCTGCCCATGTCAGCCTCCCAAAGTGCTGGGATTACAGGTGTGAACTGCTGCGCTCAGCCTATTAGTCCCACTTTAATTTCTTGTATACTAACCTCCAGCATTTGTTTTCCTATCCAGTCATTGTCCCACTCATTTAAGTTGCTATTTTATGGCTTCTGTCTTTAAACTCTGCAGCACTTCACCCACTCCTCACTCAGCTGGTGACCTTATTTCCTAGGTAACTGAGAACAATAAAAGGAATCAGAAGAGGCCAGGTACAGAGGCTCACACCTTTAATCTCAACACTTTGGGAGGCCACGGTGGGCGAATTGCTTGAGCCCAGGAGTTCGAGACCAGTCTGGGCAACATGGCAAAACTCTGTTTCTATCAAAAATGCAAAAAAAAAAAATTAGCCAGTCTCATAACCTGGTCTCAAAAAAATAAATTTAAAAAAAAAAAAGGAATCAGAAGATAATTCCTCTTCTCTGTGCACCTTATTCTTGCATTCTTTCTGTTGCTATGGTTGACAATTTGTTCTCTTATCTAAGATCAAGTCCTCCTCTAGTATATTAGATCTCATCCTTAAACTAGGGCATAATTCCTACAGTTGTTCTCTTTCCTGCATTTTTTTTTTTTTTGGTCTGCAGGATCTTTCCCATTAGCATAATAACATGTATTTCTCATCTCAAATATATATATTTATGTATGTGTACATATATGTTATATATGTGTGTGTGTGTTCTATATCCCCCTCTACCTACCTAACACTCCATTTCTTGCATCACTTAATAGCAAGATTCCTCAGTAGAGGTGTGGAATACTCGTCTCTAATTCCTCTTCTTCCATTCACTCTTGCACCCACTCCAATCAGGTCTTTGTGTCTGCTCTTGTCAGAGATCCCTGATGGGATTCCATGTGGCTAAATCCAGTGGTCTTTTTCAGTCCTATTGAGGCAGGGCAGATGAGCCCATACAGGTGTTTGGCTTCTCCCAGGAAAGAATTAAAAGGCAAGCCAGTGGTGTTAGCAAGTTTTACTGAACTGGAATTGCTCCTGTGAAGCACATCCAGCTCCTAAGCAGTGCACTCCAAATGAGCACTTGTGGACGGTTGGCTAGCTGTATTTATACCCATTTTTAATTACATGCAAATAAAGGGGAGGGTTATGCAGAAATCTCTGGAAAAGGGTGGTAATTTTCGGATTATTGTGACAGAAAGGTGGTAACTTCTTGGCCGTTGCCTTGGTATTTGTAAATGTCATGGTGCTGGTGGGAGTGTCTTACACTAACGAGCAATGAAGGAAGCTAGAGGTTGCTTTCAGCACTGTCTGCTGGTTCCCACCGTTTCTTCACTTTATCCTGTTGGAACTGAAAAAGAAGTCCTGCTGGTCTCCTGCCTCACTTTTACTTGTTTTTTCAACATTATTTGATATATTAGTTGATCACTTCCTCACAGTGACCCATTTTTTTTCACTTGGCTTCCAGGTTACACTTACTAGATTTTCTTATCCTTTATTGACAGCTACTTCTCCCAAGTTATCTTTCCTTGATCTAGGCATAGGAATTTCCCCAGGGCTCAGTTCTGTGAAAGGCCCATCTATACAAAGCAACCCTCAAATGCTGAAGGAGCTGGGAAACCAAAGAATGAGGCAGACAAATCCAGTTTGTCGGTTTGGGTGATTTTTAGGGGGAACTTAGAGACAGAAGTGTGGTCTTGGGTGGCCAGAAGGTAGATCTTCACACCACACCCCATCAGGACCAGGGCTTGTATCTTGGGGGAAGGTATACATGCTGTTGAAGGAATGTGCTGAGGGAATGCTCTGGGTATCAGCCTATGATTTCTGCAACAGCATCAAGCGTTGTTTGAGGGAAAGGAAATAGGTGTTTCTACATAAAGAGTAATACATCAACTAGACATTTTAGAGGCATTCCCAGACTGAGGGTTAGTCAGAAGTCACGTGGTGGATTAGAATTTAAAATCACTCTTTTCCAAACTAGTCTTTATTAAACTCATTTGAAAGGCAAAAAAATAATAATAGTAAATAATAAAACTTAAACCTCTTGTCCCCACAGTGGTGCATAGGTATTTGTTGTATGTGCCTCTCTGAATGTTTAAACTCATTTACAGTTAAAGTTGACCTCCTTTTTCTTATCTGATCCCTCCTCCCACACGGCCACCTGCTTGGTACCCCTCAGGGCATAAGCCCTCTTGCTGTTATTTCTGAAATTATAAGTCGATGTTGTTATGGTTAGAGAAGTATCAATTCATTTTTTAAACACCGAATTCCTAAGAGGTGTGGTCATTGTGCAGTACAGTGGTTCTCGAAATTGAGCATTTATCACAATCAGTTGGACAGCTGGTTAAAGCACAGACACCAGGCTGGGTGTGATGGCTCATGCCTGAGATCCCAGCACTTTGGGAGCCCAACGCGTGAAAATCGCTTGAAGCCAAGAGTTTGAGACCAGCCTGAACAACAAAGCAAACCCCGGTCTCAACGAAAAAATAAATAAGTACAATAAAAAATACAGGCTCCAGCCTATTTTCTGATCCAGCATATCTGGGCTGGCTACTGAGCATGCAGTTCTGAAAAGTTCCCACATGATGTTGATACTGCTGGCCTAGGAACCACATTTTGAGAACCACTGATACAGATAATAAAAAAAATGCAACTACTGGCTGGGCACACTGACTCAGGCCTGTAATCCCAGCACTATGGGAGGCCGAGGTGGGACTGAGGCCAGGAGTTCAAGACCAGCCTGGGCAATATGGCGAAACCCTGTCTCTACAAAAAAATACAAAAATTAGTTGGGCATGGTGGCACCTCCCTGTAGTCCCAGCTGCTCAGGAGGCTGAGATGGGAGGATCACCCTAAACGTTGAGGCTGCAGTGCACCATGATCATACCACTGCACTCCAGCCTGGGCAACAGAGTGAGACTCTGTCTCAATAAAAACAAAACATACAACTACTTTTGGGGGATGCTGTGTTTTGCTGTTGTGTTGTTTTGGATCTAACACGCCCTCCAATTTATTCAAACTCTTAGCCAGTTTCTCCAGCCATATCTTTTCCTCAAATATATCCAGATAATATTTCATGGAGGATGTAGATCAAAATATTAACAAGGATATTAAGATGAAAATGATAAAACCTTGTGCTTTTCATTTTCCTACACATTTTTCTGTATGCATCTTGTGTGAATACATAAGGTAATTAAGCTTAAAAAAAAAAAAAGTGTGTTCACGGGGAGGCAGAGGCAGTGCCCCACTGGTGCTGAGCGCAGTCACAGTAAGGCTGTAGACAGAGCCCCCTGGGAAGGTTGCTTCTCCCTGGGGTTTCGCCCACCCAGGTAAGGAAGGAGTGAGTCTCTGATGACGGTTAGCAGGCCCAAGTCTGGGGCCTTCCAAAGAAACATGGTGCAGCAGTGGGCCTGAGAGGCACAGAAGAGATGGGGTGGCCTGACAAGAGCTAAGCAGATGGACTTCCTCTGACCCAGCAGGGGACTGAGTAGCTGGCACTGCCACAAGGTGCTCTGCATGAGGCCAGAGGCTTGAAGTGGGAGGAGGTGATTGCAAGTGATAGCTGTCATTCTCTGAAAGTCAGATTGAATCACTAGATTCTGTTTATTAAGAGTAGGACTTTCTTTTTTTTTTTTTTTTTTGAGACGGAGTCTCGCTCTGTAGCCCAGGCTGGAGTGCAGTGGCCGGATCTCAGCTCACTGCAAGCTCCGCCTCCCGGGTTCACGCCATTCTCTGGCCTCAGCCTCCAGAGTAGCTGGGACTACAGGCACCCACCACCTCGCCCGGCTAGTTTTTTGTATTTCTTAGTAGAGACGGGGTTTCACCGTGTTAGCCAGGATGGTCTCGATCTCCTGACCTCGTGATCCACCCGTCTCGGCCTCCCAAAGTGCTGGGATTACAGGCTTGAGCCACCGCGCCCGGCCAAGAGTAGGACTTTCAATACAATTTTTAAAAGCTACCCCGTTTCTTAATTTCTCAGGAAAATGGCAGTTCCTTCTTTTGTTGTCAAAACAAATATTCAGCCAAGCCTTAAATTAGGACTTACCAGTGTGTTACTTCTGCTGGTGGATTGCAGTGAAAGGGTGTTTATTCACTTAAGCCATCACTCAGCCACTCCCCCAGAAGTAGTCAGCTGTTCACATTTACTTTTATTTCTAAATTATCTTAAACCATTCCATTCTCCATATTAAGGATCTTATTTCCAGTAACACCTTTGTAATTACATTAGGTTTGCTCGTTGCAGTTTTCATTTTTCAATTCAGTAGCATTGTTTGTTGTCTCTCTCTGTCCCTGCACACTGAGGTCTTAGTTCAGGGTCTTGCACTTAGTAGGTGTTCAATAAACATTTATAAATGGAATAAATAAACAGACAATCCCAACATTGCTCAATACTTTTCCAGTCAATATCCCTTGCTCTCTGAGTGGTCTGGGATAAATTTCTTTCTTTTTTTAGAGACAGGGTCTCACTCTTGTCACCCAGGCTGGGGTGCAGTGGCATAATCACGGTTCACTGCAGCCTCGACCTCCCCAGGCTCAAGTGATTCTCCTAGCTCAGCCTCCCAAGTAGCTGGGACTACAGGTATTGCCACCACTCCTAGCTAATTTATCTTTTATAGAGATGAGGGTCTCACTATATTGCCCCAGGTTTGTCTCGAACCCCTGGGCTCAAGCCATCCTTCTGCCTCAGCCCCTGAGTAGCTAGGACTATAGATGTGAGCCACCACATCCACCAAATTTCTTAAGCTGTCTGTACTTAAGTTTCCTCAACTGTAAAATGGCCATATTAATAGAACCTACCCTGTAGGGCTGTTGCAGATTAAATGGGTTAATATGTTGCATTATGTGTAGCCCATGGTCAGCACTATAGACATGTCTTGCTATTATTTTGTTATCGTTATCACATGTGGAAAGTAAAAAAAAAAAAAAAAAAACACACACACACACACACAGGTGTACTGTGGTGGGCCATGCATTGGACCTGGAGTTAGAAGGTGCAACTCTAGCTGTGCAGTCTTTGCTGGTTAAAACCCAGGCCCCAGGCCAGGTGAGGTGGCTCACACCTGGGATCCCAGGACTTTGGGAGGCCAAGACAGGAGGATCCCTTGAGGCCAGGATTTCAAGACCAGCCTGGGCAATCTGCATTCCCTTTCTGAGCCTGAGTTTTTCTGTAAAATGGGGGCTACCATAATCTCACCTATTAAAGCTGATATGAGGATTAAGTGAGTTAATAGCTACAGAGCACCTGCACCTGCACCGTGCTCAGCTCATAGTAGTTGCTTTTTACGATGTGCTAACCCAAGGCGAACAGGCTAGGATTGTGGCGGCGCTGGCCTGCCAGGAGCTCTCCCCGGAGCCTCCAAGAGCGAGGGTTGCAGGACCCCTTTCACCTCCCTGCCGGGCGCCGCGTGCTTGCCTGGTGGCCACCGGGGGGCAGTGACGCACCGCAAAGGGCTCCCAGGACTGCAGAGCTCGGCCGCACAGAGCCGTCCCGCCGCACGGATCCTGCAAGAGACGAGCTTGTCTGGCTTCCTCTCATTTTCTTCCTTCTTTTCTCCCTTCCCTCCTTTAAACGATGCTGGAATTTCTCCTTCTCTCTCTAGGCGATGTCCATCCACAGGTCACAGGTCCTGTACGTGAGAGGAAAAGATTTGGGGCACCCAGCGACAGCAGGGATGAGGTTGAGTGTCAGAAATAATGAGACCTGGCTGGGCGCGCTGGCTCACGCCTTTAATCCTAATACTTTGGGAGGCCAAGGTGGGTGGATCACCTGAGGTCTGGAGTTCGAGACCAGCCTGGCCAACATGGCGAAACCCTGTCTTTACCAAAAATACAAAAACTAGCTGGGCGTGGTGGTAGGCGGGTATAATCCCAGCTAGTTAGGAGGCTGAGGCAGGAGAATCGCCACTTCACTCCAGGCTGGCCGAAAGAGTGAAACTCCATCTCTAAATAAATTAATTAAATAAATAAAACAACGAGACCCCCAAATCCACACATCCGAGGGGCCCGTGGTGGGGGTGCAGGAGCAGCCAGCATCTCCATGAGCAGAGCGTTAGTTTTTCCTCGCAACTAATTATTTTGAAAAACTTCATACCCACAGAAACGCTTTAAAATCGCACAATCAACAAACACCCTTATTTCTCCCATTTGGATTCATCAATTGTCAACACATTTTGCACACATATTTCATTTGTATTTTTATTTTCTTGACTGCACCATTTGAGAGTTACTTGCAGACATCCTGACACTTCACCCCTGAATACTTTAGCCTGTATCTCCGTAGGCAGCCGCAATGCCATTATCACACTTTAAAAGCTCAACCTTGATATAATGCTATTATCTCACCTATACATACCTAAATGTCCCGTGGTCTCATTTATATCCTGTGTAGCTGTGGTTGTATTTGTGATCCAAGATCCAATCAATGTTCACATCAGGCCGGGCGCGGCGGCTCAAGCCTGTAATCCCAGCACTTTGGGAGGCCGAGGCGGGTAGATCACGAGGTCAGGAGATCGAGACTATCCTGGCTAACATGGTGAAACCCCGTCTCTACTAAAAATACAAAAAATTAGCCGGGCGAGGTGGTGGGCGCCTGTAGTCCCAGCTACTTGGGAGGCTGAGGCGGGAGAATGGCGTGAACCCGGAAGGCGGAGCTTGCAGTGAGCCGAGATCACGCCACTGCACTCCAGCCTGGGAGACACAGCAAGACTCCGTCTCAAAAAAAAAAAAAAAGTTGCCGGGCGCGGTGGCTCACGCCTGTAATCCCAGCACTTTGGGAGGCCGAGGCGGGCGGATCACAAGGTCAGGAGATCGAGACCACGGTGAAACCCCGTCTCTACTAAAAATACAAAAAATTAGCCGGGCGCGGTTGTGGGCGCCTGTAGTCCCAGCTACTCGGGAGGCTGAGGCAGGAGAATGGCATGAACCCGGGAGGCAGAGCTTGCAGTGAGCTGAGATCCGGCCACTGCACTCCAGTCTGGGCGACAAAGCGAGACTCTGTCTCAACAAAAAAAAAAAAAAAAAAAAGAGCTAAGTGAAAGAAATGACAAGGCCTAGAGTCATAGGATATATTAATATTTTTAAAGAGAGTTTTGATTCTCCCACCAACAGGCTAGATCTGGGGGCATTCACAGGGCTCTGGTATATAAGAGCCCCTTGTCTCCACAGAGGGCAGAAGGCTGGCAGGAGGAGTGAGCAATCCAGCAGCACCACCATTTGGGTAATAATAATTGAGCATTTTTTGCTGGGCGCGGTGACTCACGCCTGTAATCCCAACACTTTGGGAGGCCGAGACGGGCGGATCACGAGGTCAGGAGATCGAGACCATCCTGGCTAACAGTGAAACCCTATCTCTACTAAAAACACAAAAAATTAGCTGGGTGTGGTGGCGGGCGCCTGTAGTCCCAGCTACTTGGGAGGCTGAGGCAGGAGAATGGCATGAACCCGGGAGGCGGAGCTTGCAGTGAGCCAAGATCGCGCCACTGTACTCCAACCTGGGCAAAAGAGCAAGACTCAAAAAAGAAATAAATGAAAAATAATTGAGCATTTTCTTTTTCTTTTTTTTTTTTCTTTTTTTTTTTTTTTTTTTTGAGACGGAGTCTCGCTCTGTCACCCGGGCTGGAGTGCAGTGGCCGGATCTCAGCTCACTGCAAGCTCCGCCTCCCGGGTTCACGCCATTCTCCTGCCTCAGCCTCCCGAGTAGCTGGGACTACAGGCGCCCGCCACCTCGCCCGGCTAGCTTTTTGTATTTTTTAGTAGAGACGGGGTTTCACCGTGTTAGCCAGGATGGTCTCAATCTCCTGACCTTGTGATCTGCCCGTCTCGGCCTCCCAAAGTGCTGGGATTACAGGCTTGAGCCACCGCGCCCGGCGCATTTTCTTTTTCTTTCTTCCCTTTTTTTTTTTTTTTTTTTTGAGATGAGGTCTCGCTTTGTCGCCCAGGCTGGAGTGCAGTGGCATGATCTTGGCCCACTGCAACCTCCACCTCCTGGGTTCAAGAAATTCTCTTGCCTCAGCCATCTAAGTAGCTGGGATTACAGGTGTATGCCACTATGCCCAGCTAATTTTTTTTTTTTGTATTTTTATAGAGGCGGGGTTTTGCCATGTTGGCCAGGCTGGTCTTGAACTCCTGACCTCAAGTGACCCACCTGCTTTGGACCGCCAAAGTGCTGGGATTACAGGCGTGAGACACCATGCTCAGGGGGAGCTGTAAATTAAAACAATGAGTTGAGGCACCCGGCCTTCAGCTGTCACGTTATGAGGACACTCAAGTAGCCCTATGAAGAGGTCTAAGAGGAACGAGGCCTTCTGCAAACAGCTAGCACCAACTTGCCAGCCACGTAAGTGAACCATCTTGAAAGTGATTCTCCAGCCCCAGGAAAGCCTTCAGATGACTGCAGCCCCAGCAACATCTTAACCACAACTTTGTCAGAGACCACAAGCCAAAACCATTCAGCCAAGCCACTTGCAAATTTTTGATCCATAGAAACTATGTGAGATAATAAATGTCTTTTTTTTTTTTTTTTTTTTTTGAAACGGAGTCTGGCTCTGTCACCCAGGCTGGAGTGCAGTAGCTGGATCTCAGCTCACTGCAAGCTCCGCCTCCCAGGCTTACGCCATTCTCCTGCCTCAGCCTCCCGAGTAGCTGGGACTACAGGCGCCCGCCACGTCGCCTGGCTAGTTTTTTGTATTTTTTTTTAGTAGAGACGGGGTTTCACCGTGTTAGCCAGGATGGTCTCGATCTCCTGACCTCGTGATCCACCCATCTCGGCCTCCCAAAGTGCTGGGATTACAGGCTTGAGCCATCGCGCCCAGCCATAAATGTCTATTTTTAAGCCATTACCTTTTGGGATCGTTTGTTATGCAGCAACAGATCACTGTTACATTTGCTTTTTTCATTCAGCCTATAGATCTATCCAAGTTTCTCTGTGTTTGTTTAGTTCAAAAGTCATCAAAGTTTTACTGTAAAGCACTAGATAGTAGATATTTCAGGCTAAAATTTGAATTCATGTAATTTTCATCGTCACAAGGTATCCTTTTGATTTTTCTCCAACCAGGTTCTAGTGATCTAGTATACAGCATGGTGATAGTTAATAACATATATTTCAAAAAAGCTAAAAGAACAGATCTTAAATGTTCTCATCGCAAAGAAACAGTAAGTATATGAACTGATAAGTATGTGAATTAGCCTGATTTGATCATTCCATAATGTATATATGTACTGAAACATCATGTCCTGCCCCATAGGTATAAACAATTATTATTTGCCAGTTAAAAATAAAACTCAATGGCTACGCACAGTGGCTCATGCCTGTAATTCCAACACTTTGGGAAGCCAAGGCAGGCAGATCACTTGAGCCCAGGAGTTTGAGGACAGCCTGGGCAATATGACAAAAGCCTGCCTCTAATAAAATAAATAAATAAAATAGACCGGGTGCGGTGGCTCACACCTGTAATCCCAACACTTTGGGAGGCCGAGGCAGGCAAATTGCTTGAGTTCAAGACCAGCCGGGCCAACTTGGTGAAACCCCGTCTCTACTAAAAATACAAAAATTAGCTGGATGTGGGGGCATGCACCTGTAATCCCAGCTACTTGGGATGCTGAAGCAGGATAATCACTTGAACCTGGGAGGTGGAGGTTGCAGTGAGCCAAGATCGCACCACTGCACTCCAGCTTGGGTGACAGAGTGAGACTCTGTCTAAAAAAAAAAAAAAAAAAAAAAGCCAGGCACGATGGCTCACGCCTGTAATCCCAGCACTTTGGGAGGCTGAGGCGGGTGGATCACGAGGTCAGAAAATTGAGACCATCTTGGCCAACATGGTGAAACCCCATCTACACTAAAATACAAAAAATTAGCCGGGCATGGTGGTGCATGCCTGTAGTGCCAGCTACTCGGGAGGCTGAGGCAGGAGAATCGCTTGAACCCAGGAGGCGGAGGTTGCAGTGAGCTGAGATGGTACCATTGCACTCCAGCCTAGCGACAGAGCAAAACTCTATCTCAAAAAAAAGCAAAGAAAGAAATGAAAACATGTGTCTATACAAAAACTTCATAGCAGCACTATTCGTAATAGCCCCAAAATAGGGAAAAAAACACAAATGTCTATCAACTGATGAATGGATACCTAAAATGTGGCATACCCATACAATGGAATATTATTCAACTATAAAAAGGAATTAAATGTTTATATATGTTACAAAATGAACAAGACTTGCAAGCATTATCCTACATGAAAGAAGTCAGTCAAAAGACAACACATTATATGATTTCATTTCTATGAAATGTCCAGAATAAGCACATCTATAGAGATAGAAAGTAGATGAGTACTTGCCTGGGGCTCAGGGGTCTGAGAAGACTGGAGGGTGAGAGCTCCTGAGTAGGGTTTTGGCTGGGTGCAGCTCACACCTGAAATTACAGCATTTTGGGAGGCTGAGGCGGAGGATCCCTTGAATTCAGGAGTTCAAGACCAATTTAGGCAACAAAATTAGACTCTATCTCTAAAAAATAAAATAAGAGTATGGTTTTGTTTTTAGTTTTAGTTTGTTTGTTTATTTGTTTGAGTCATCTTGCTCTGTCGCCCAAGTTAGAGTACAGGGGTAGGATCATGGCTCACTGTAGCCTCAAACTCCTGGATTCAAGTGATCCTCCTGCCTCAGCCTCATGAATAGCTGGGACTACAGGTTTGTGTCACCACACCCAGCTAAGGTTTTTTGGGGGGTTTTCTTGTTTTTAATGTTGCCTACACTGGTCTTGAACTCCTAGACTTAAGCAATCCTCCCTCATCGCTGAGACTACAGGCAGGAGCCATTGCTGCTGGCAAGAGTACAGATTTCTTCTTGGGATGATGAAAATGTTCTCAAATAGATTGTGATCATGATTGTGCAACTCTGTGAATAGACTAAAACCTGCTGAAGCACACATTTAAAATGGGCGAATCGTGTGGTGTGTGAATTACACCTTGATAAAGACATTTGAAAACACAAGGGAAGGTGTGCCACAGTTTGTTCATCACTGACAGCACCATAGTTGCTTAGCCTTTTATAAAGCACCTTTCCTAGAGCTGTTGCAACCAGCCAAGCATTAACTCCTTACATAGCTGAGCAAGACAAGGCTCAAAGGAGGAACTAATTTGCCCAAGGTCACAGGTGGCCAATGTGAGGTGTGAGTGGAATGCAGGTCTTTGGACTCCATGTCCGGTGCCCAGCCCAGCAGAGACTTTCTAAGAGTTACATCCAGAGATTGGGTAATCATGCCCTCAAAGCTCCAGGGCAGAGAAGATGACAGGAGGGGACCAATCCCTCTACCTGTCCCACCCTGCTGCCTCTGCCACACCCACCAGCCATTCCAATGCCAGCTTTCTCCTCCTCACCCCATGTTCCCCACCTTCCTTTTCTCTCCCTTCCTTCCTTCCCAGCACTGCTAAGCAAAGCTGTTACTCCCTGTGTCTTGCTTAGCAGTGCTAGGAAGGAAAGGAAGAAAAGGACTGGGAGCCTTTTCCAGAAATTTAGTCCACATGACATATATGGGAAAGGGCTCAGACAGGGTGAGGAATCAGTCCAAGGCCACACAGCTGGCAATTTGACCTTGATTTCCTTAATATCTTTGAGAATGAAAGGAGAGGGGTTTGGGGCTGGAGGAGGGCTTGAGGTGAGCAAAACCCCATCCCATTCCTGATTCTTTTCTCACAGTGTGTCCCTCCACAGCTTCACCCAACTTTCATATATCCAAAGCCGCTACTGCGAAGGTGGCGGGGGTAGATCTCTTAAAATTAAGTGCAGAAAAACCAGAAAAATACAGATAAAGAAAATATCTTTATATCTGGTCTTAAACTCCTGACCTCAGGCAATCTGCCCTACTTGGCCTCCCAAAGTGCTGGGATTACAGGCATGAGCCAACGCACCTGGCCATTTCTTTTCTTTTTTTTTCTTTTTTTTTTTTTGAGGCAGAGTCTCACTCTGTCGCACAGGCTGGAGTGCAGTGGTGCAATCTTGGCTCGCTGCAACCCCTGCTGTTTGAATTTAAGCAATTTTCCTGCCTCAGCCTCCCAAGTAGCTGGGACTATAGGCGTGCACCACCACGCCCGGCTAATATTTTTTGTATTTTTTAGCAGAGACGGGGTTTCGCGGTGTTAGCCAGGATGGTCTGAATCTCCTAACCTTGTGATCCGCCCGCCTCGGCCTCCCAAAGTGCTGGGTTCCTTCCATTCTTTTTTCCTATGCAAATGTATATACACATATTTTTAAAAATTAGGATCAGGCCAGGTGTGGTGGCTCATGCCTGTAATCCCAGCACTTTGGTAGGCCAAGGTGGGAGGAGCCCAGGAGTTAAAGACCAGCCTGAACAACATAGCAAGACCCTGTCTCTACCAAATACAAAACAAAATAAGGTAAAAAAACACATTTATTAAAAAAGCTATGATAATAAAAATATATAAAGGGCGAAGAAGGTACCCACCAATTTAACAAATATTACACATATTCCTCCCCTTTTGTTTCCAAGTACATTTTACTCTAATACTTTTATATTATTTTATTGTTGAGGGAAGAAATGAGAATATATATATATATATATATATATTTTTTTTTTTCTCCAGTCAATTTACCGAATGCCCATGTTTTCCATTGCTTTGTGATGTTACCCATATACACTACTGAGGTCATATGTAATAGGGAATGTTTAAGTATTTCTATTTTTCCCCAGTAATTTGTGTATTTATTCCTGCGTCAGACCACATCTATTAATTACATTTTTAGTTAAAACATAAAAGCTAATTTAAAAAATTTCCATTATCCCCCAAAATAGCTTTGTGTCCATTTACAGTCACTTTCCATTGCCTCCTCAGCCCAAGGGAACCACTAATTTATATTCTGTTTCTATGGATTTGCTTGTTCTGGACATTTCATATAAATAAGAATCATATAATATATGGCCTTTTGTGTTTGGCTTCTCTTTTTTTTCCTTTCTTCTTTTTTTTTTTTTTTTTTTTTTTGAGATGAGGTCTTGCTATGTTACCCAGGTTGGTCTCAAACTCCTGGATTCAAGCAGTCCTCCCACCTCAGCCTCCTAAAGTGCTGGGATTACAGCCATGACCCACCACACACCGGCTTCTTTTTCTTAATGTTTCCCAGGTTCATCCATGTCGTAGCATGGATCAGTGCTTCATTACTTTTTGTGGCCAAATAATATTCCATTGTATAGATCTACATGTTTTATTAATATTTGTCCATTCAGTCAGGCGCAATGGCTTAAGCCTGTAATCCCAGCACTTTGGGAGGCCGAGGCGGGCGGATCACAAGGTCAGGAGATCAAGACCATCCTGGCTAACACAGTGAAACCCTGTCTCTACTAAAAATACAAAAACTTAGTCAGGTGTGGTGGCGGGCGCCTGTAGTCCCAGCTACTCAGGAGGCTGAGGCAGGAGAATGGCGTGAACCCAGGAGGCGGAGGTTGCAGTGAGCTGAGATCGCGCTGTTGCATTCCAGCCTAGGGGACAAAGCAAGACTCCGTCTCAAAAAAAAAAAAAAAATTATCCATTCATTAGTTGAGGGGCATATGGATTGTTTCAACTTTTTGGCTATTATGAATAATGTTGCTGTGAACACTTGTGTACAAGTTTCTGTGTGGACACGTTTCATTTCTCTTGGGTAGATGCCTAGGTGTAGAATTGCTGGGTCGTACGGTATCTTTAACCGTATGGAGAATTGCTAGAGTGATTTCCAAAACATCTACACCATTTTGTAGTCCCATAAGCAGTGTATGACGGTTCTCTTCAGAACACCTTTTTTTTTTTTTTTTTTTTGAGACAGAGTCTCGCCGTGTACCCAGGCTGGTGTGCAGTGGCTCAATCATAGCTCACCGTAGCCTCAGTCTCCTGGGCTCAAGTGATCCTCCCACCTCAGCCTCCCCAGTAGCTGGTACCACAGGTAGGAGCCACCACACCCAGCTAATTGTTTGATTTTTTTGTAAAGATGAGGTCTTACTGTGTTACCCAGGCTGGTCTTGAACTCCTGGGCTCAAGGGCTACTCCCACCTTGGCCTCCCAAAGTGTTAGGATTACAGGTGTGAGCCACCACACTTAGCTTAGGACACTTTTATAAACATAAACTCACAACAATAATCTTCTTAACAACCCCAGAGATAGGCATCACTGCTGTAATCTTTCAGACGAGGACAATGAGGGCAGAGAGGAGATGACACCAGCTATAAGGGTTGGGGCTTCAAGCCTGAGACAGCCTCATTTCCGGTGGGAGGCCTGACTTTGAGGCCAAAACAATAGGCTTTCAGGCTTTGGGAGGTGATGGGACAATGGGCAGAGAGGAGGAATCTGCAGGTCAGTCTTCGTGTGGCGATGGAAGCTCCCAGGGCATCAAAGCCACTTCTGTTTTTGTTTTATTGGGCAACAGTGGAGCCAGGTTCTGACTAATTAATGATAATCAAAGTGCTCTGACAAGAAGGAGAGTGAATTATTCATGGCCAGGTCTTCTTAACTGGGAGAGAGGAGACTGCCTAGGAGTAGAAGAAAGCTAAGCTCTCACTTCCCCTCAAGTTCACATGAGCCTGAGCAGCCCCCACAGGACTCAGTTT
Source organism: Macaca mulatta (assembly GCF_049350105.2). Lineage (NCBI taxonomy): Eukaryota > Metazoa > Chordata > Mammalia > Primates > Cercopithecidae > Macaca > Macaca mulatta. Next base: position 64,185,974 of record NC_133425.1, read on the forward strand.
CTCGGTTCAGAAAATGGGGCCAGATGTGAGCTCTCATTTCTTCGTTTTTTTTGTTTGTTTGTTTTTTGAATTTTTTTTTGAGATAGGGTCTTGCTCTAACGCCCAGGCTGGAGTGTAGTGGCATAGTCTTAGCTCACTGCAACCTCTGCCTCCCAGGCTCAATCTGTCCTCCTGCCTCAGCCTCCCCAGTGTGAGGTGTGAGCAGGGACTACAGGTGCACACTACCATGCCCGGCTAATTTTTTTGTTTTTTAATTTTTGTAGAGATGGGGTTTTGCTATGTTACCCAGGCTGGTTTCGAACTCCTGAGCTGAAGTAATCCACCTGCTTTGGCCTCCCAAAGTGCTGGGATTACAGGCATGAGTCACCATGCCCGGCCAGCTATCATTCTTTTTTTTTGAGATGGAGTCTCACTCCGTCACCCAGGCTGGATTGCAGTGGCGCAATCTCAGCTCACTGCAACCTCCACCTCCCGGGTTCAAGTGATTCTCCTCCCTCAGCCTCCTGAGTAGCTGGGACTACAGGCGCGCACCACCATGCAGGGCTAATTTTTGTGTTTTTAGTACAGATGGGGTTTCACCATATTGGCCAGGCTGGTCTCGAACTCCTGACCTCAAGTGATCCGCCCTCCTCAGCCTCCCAAAGTGCTGGGATTACAAGCATGAGCCACCGCGCCCGGCCTCATTTCTTTATACTATCAGACCAGCACCTGCAGAACAGGGCTGGTGACCTGGGTCCTGTTACTACTCAACTGGAGGCAGTGCATACCCAAGCTGCCCCGAGCAAGTGGCAAACAAAACCCGACAACACCAAAACATAGTTCAGGGGTTGGTAAGCCTTTCTTTTCTTTTTTTTTTTTTTTTTTGAGATGGAGTCGTGCTCTGTTGCCCAGGCTGGAGTGCAGTGGAGTGATTTGGGGTCACTGCAATCTCCCCCTCCTGGATTCAAGTGATTCTCCTGCCTCAGCCTCCCTAGTAGCTGGGATTATAGGCACGTGCCACCATGGCTAATTTTTGTATTTTTAGTAGAGGTGGGGTTTCACCATGTTGGCCAGGATGGTCTTGAACTCCTTTCCTCAGGTGATCTACCTGCCTCAGCCTCCCAAAGTGCTGGGATTACAGGTGTGAGCCACCACGCCCGGCCTGGTACCCTTTCCTGAAAGAGAAAAATGTATGGAGGGACATATACCCCTTGGTGATATGCGAGACCTGGCACTAGGTAGCTTGGATTTGAATGTGGACGTGCTATTTACTAGATGTGTCACACTGGACAAGTTACTTACATCTTCTGTTTCCCATTTCCTCACGTCCCCTGTGCAATGGGGATAGCAGTGTCTACTCATGGGGGTCTTCACAGGAGACATTAAAGTGTAAAAGATTTGTGACAATGTTGACATACCCTAGGGGCATGTAAATATCTGCTTGGTGGGATCATGGGTGAAACAGTCTATGCATTTTGCAAACACCATGGAGTGAGCACACAGTACTTCTGTAATCAGAGCAACCACAAAATGTCATCGACATTATTTTAGGGGAGGGAAGACTCCTTTCCAGTGGCTCAGTTTTTCCCTCTTGGGCCTCCCAGTCTCTTCCCTCTCTCCGCCCCTTCCTCCTCCACCTCTTACTTCCCCCTCTCCTCCTCCACCCCAGACCCCTCCCCTCTGCCCACCAGATTGCATTCCTCACTTCTTTTCCCAAAGAACTGTAATTAAGCTCTTACTCTGTAATTGCCAATTCATGGTTCTCCATCTGAAATCATGCTCCTGCCTGGCCTGTTTTCCTTCTTCTCCACCTGGGGAAGCAGAGGCGGGAATCAGCAGAGCCCAGGATGCACCTTGTATGTAAGAATGCTGTGATCGCTATTTGCTGTGTATTTGCTCTGTGTGAGCCAGACAGTGTGCTCAGCCCCTTCCACACTTTACCTCCTCTGATCACAACCCTGGGTGGAAACTGAAGCTCGAGAGATGGAGTAACTCACCCACAGGCCTCACAGGTAGCTGGTGGAGCTGAGATTTGAATCCAGTTAGATCTGGCCTCAAGAGCTGATACTCCTGCTTCTGCAACTGACAAGTCTATTCTAAACTCCCCAAGCCCAGGCACCCATGCTCTGGTAGTATTTTGATATCAAAACTGGCCACCCTTACCCCTCACTGTATTTTCATCCTTTATAATAAGACTTTGCAGCCTCTCCTATCTAAATGGTGGCATCTGTTTCTCCAGCCCTAGAATCTGGGCTGGCCTTGCTTTGGCCAACATAATGCAGCAAAAATGATGTTGTCCACACTTGGGCTTTGCACATGTCTGCTCTTCTCTTGGGAGACTGCCCCCGCTGTGAAAACAAGCCCAGGCTAGATGGCGGGAATATCGTGGCCCAGTCACCCCTGTTGCCCAGGTAACAGGCAGCCAACAGCCAGACATATGAATGAGGCCACCCCAGACCTGCCAGCCACCAACCAACCTGGGACCCGGCAGCTGACTCTTGATTCATGTGTGAGCCCCGTGGAGGTGGGCTAAGCCTGCTGAAATCAGTAGAACAGCCGAGCTGACCCACAGACTCGAGCAATTGTTTTAAGCCACTGGGTTTTGGGGGCAGTTTATTAGAGAGCAATAGCTAACAAATCCAGCCCTTTATAGAGACTATGTAAAAGACTGTTGGGAAGATCTCTGGTGGGAAGGAAAGAACCAACTTAGCAAACATCTATTTAATGCTTACCATGCACTAAACATTTTTATTTAATCCTCACAACCGTATGAGGTAGGGACTTCTATTGTCCCCATCCTACAGATGAGGACACTGAGGTAGAGTGATAATTTGCTTAGGATCTCACAGCTAGTTAGTAAATGGCAGCTGCTTAAGAAGTTAAGATGTGGGAAGCAGAGTCCAGAAAGATGCCTTGTGAACCTACTGGGGGCAAAATATAGGCATTCAGAAACTGAATGATAAGGCTGGGCGTGGTGACTCATACCTGTAATACCAGCACTTTGGGAGGCTGAGGCAGGTGGATCACCTGAGGGCAGGAGATTGAGACCAGCCTGGCTAACATGATGAAACCCTGTCTCTACTAAAAATACAAAAAATTAGCCGGGCATGGTGGTGGGTGCCTGTAATCCCAGCTACTTGGGAGGCTTAGGTAGGAAAATCGCTTGAACCTGGGAGGCGGAAGTTGTGGTGAGCCGAAATTGCGCCACTCCACTCCAGCCTGGGCAACAGAGCAGGACTCCATCTCAAAAAAAAAAAAAAAAAAGAGAGAGAGAGAGAGAAACCGAGTGATGGAGGCACCTCCCAACTGGACAGCCCGTCAAAGCGGAGGGTGGCACTTTGGGAATACGGGTTTTTTTTTTTTTTTTTAAGAAATAGTCTTGCTATGTTGCCAGGTCTATGTTGCCAGGCTGGTCTCAAACTCCTGGGCCCAAGCAATCCTCCCGCCTTGGCCTTCCAAAGTGCTGGGATTACAGGTGTGAGCCACTGCACCTGGCTGAGAATATGGGTTCTTTAAAGGGACAGAATTATAACAATAATAATTCAATCTATGACTCTTGCAAATTTCATATTATTTATATTTATTTAATATCTGTTAAATATTTATTAAATAAATATTTATTAAATATGTATTAGAGGCCTACCATGCCTAGACATTCTGCCAGACACTGGAGTGTTCAGTCTAGTGGGGGATATAAATAACAAACAGGAAGCCGGGTGCAGTGGCTTATGCATCTAATGCCAGTGCTTTGGGAGTCCATGGTAAGAGGATTGTTTAAAGCTGGGAGTTTGAGACCAGCCTAGGCAACACAGTGATAGCCTGTCTCTACAAAAAATTAAGACTGGGCACAGTGGTGCACACCTGTAGTCCCAGCTACTCAGGAAGCTGAGGCTGGTAGGTGGCTTGAGCCAGGAGTTTGAGATCGGCTTGGGCAAAATGGCAAAACCCATCTCTACAAAAACATACAAAAATTAACCACACGTGGTGGTGCACATCTATGGTCCCAGCTACTCAGGAGGCTGAGGTGGGAGGATCACTTGAACCCAGGAGGTTGAGGCTGCCATTAGCTGTGATCACACCACTGCACTCCAGCCTGGGTGAAAGAGCAAGACCCTGTCTCAAAATAAAATAAAATAAAATAACAGGAAAACAAAGAAGTAAGTACAGATTGTGGTATTTGCTGGGAAGAAAATAGAGTTGAGATCAAGAGTAATGGAGGGTGGGATGAGATTGAATGGGCAGGAGATTTTTTTTTAATTGACACCTGAAGCATGAAGAGCTGCCCAGGAGAACCAGAGCAGGACAAATGTTTTCTCTAATGGGCCAGTTAGTAAATATTTTAGGCTTTGTGGGCCATACGATCTTTGCCTCTTTAGCTTACTTTTGCTGTTATTTTTAGAAAGCCGCTTTAGATGATACATGAATGAATGAGTGAGGCTGTGTTCCAATAAAACTTTATGGATACAGTACTAAAATTTGAATTTTATATGATTTTCATATATCTGAAATATTGGTCTTTTTAATTTTAATTTTTTCTAATTACTTGAAAATGTAAAAACTGGTTGGGCCATGGTGGCTCACAACTGTAATTCCAAGACTCTGGGAGGCCAAAGTGGGAGGATAGAATGAGGCCAGGAGATTGAGACCTGCCTGGGCAACATAGCAAGACCCCACCTACAAAAAGAAATAGCCAGGTAGTCCCTACTCAGGAGGCTGAGGCTGGAGAATGGAATACTCCATTGTACTCCATCCTGGGCAACAGAGCAAGACCCTATCTCAAAAAAACCAACCAAACAAACAAAAAATGTAAAAACCACTTGTAGGTCATGGGCAGTATGAAAATAGACAGCAGGTAAGATTTGGTGCACAAGCTATAGTTTGCAAACTCCTGAGCTGCAGAGTAAGAATGGACCAGGCAGAGAGAACAGCAAGCGCAGAGGCCCTGAAGGTGAAAGAATTGAGACCAATTGAGGAACAAAATAGAGGGAATGAGCCGGGTGCGGTGGCTCACGCCTATAATCCCAGCACTTTGGGAGACCGAGGTGGGCAGCGGATCACGAGGTCAGGAGATTGAGACCATCCTTGCTAACACAGTGAAACCCCATCTCTATAAAAAAAAAATAATAATACAAAAATTAGCCGGGTGTGGTGGCAGGGGCTTATAGTCCCAGCTACTCAGGAGGCTGAGGAGGGAGAATGGCGTGAACCCGGGAGGCGGAACTTGCAGTGAGCCGAGATCGTGACACTGAACTCTAGCTTGGGTGACAGAGTGAGACTCCGTCTCAAAAAAAAAAAAAAAAAAAAATAGAAGGAATGGATTATTTCTATGAGAAATAGAAAGCAGTTGAATGATTTTATGCTGGGGAGTGACAGGATCTGATTTTCAATTTTTAAGAGTTTGTTCTGGCATCTGTGAGAAGGATAGGCTCTATCCTTCCCTCTGCAGGTGCAGAGGGAAGTGGAGCAGAAACTGTTGCAATAATCCAGATGAGAGATGACAGTGGCTTGGGCCAACGTGGTCAAAAATAGCCACATTCTGGCCAGGCGCTGTGGCTCATGCCTGTAATCCCAGCACTTTGGGAGGCCAAGGCAGGCAGATCACTTGAGGTCAGGAGTTTGAGACCAGCTCAGCCAACATGGTAAAAACCCATCTTTACAAAAAATACAAAAATTAGCTGGGTGTGGTGGTGCCCGCCTGTAATCCCAGCTACTCAGGAGGCTGAGGCAGGAGAATCGCTTGAACCTGGGAGATGGAGGTTGCAGTGAGCCAAAATTGCACCACTGCACTCCAGAGCGATAGACCAAGACTCCGTCTCAAAAAAAAAGAAAGAAAAAAAAAATGGCTGGGAGAGGTGGCTCATGCCTGTAATCCCAGCTACTTGGGAGGCTGAGGCAGGAGAATCGCTTGAACTTGGTAGGCAGAGGTTGCAGTGAGCTGAGATCATGCCATTGCACTCCAGCCTAGGCAACAAGAGCGAAACTCTGTCTCAAAAAAAAAAAAATCCCCCAAAATTAGCTGGGCATGGTGGTGCATGCCTCTGGTGCCAGCTACACCTACTGAGATGGGAGAATCCCTTGAGCCCAGGAGGTCAAGGTGGCAGTGAACCGAGATCGAATCACTGCACTCTAGCCTGGGAGATGGAAGTGAGACCCTGTCTCAAATAAAAAAAAAAAAAAGAGCTGTGGCAGAAATGAAGCAAGAACCTAGGTTAGATTATGAAAGAAAGGACTAGAAAGGAAAGTACCAACTTGGGGCCACATATTTATTTTATTGTTGCTGTTAAGTTTTCTTTTTCTTTTCTCAAATATCTATTTTTTATACATGGGCTGTGACCTCACTTTTATAAAACCATGTATTATTAGTATTGTGTGTGTTTTAATATATAATCTATGTGGTCTTATAAGGCTTGACACTAATCAGCTGAAGAGGCTTGTGGGGACGTGTTGGGGTATATGTGTGCATATTTGTTTTTATAAAACCATGTGGGGTTTTTTTTGTGTTGTTTTGTTTTGTTTTTTGTTTTTTAATTTATTTTTGAGACAGAGTCTCACTCTATTGCCCAAGCTGGAGTGCAGTGTCGCCATCTCGGCTCACTGCAACTTCTGCCTCCCGAATTCAAGTGATTCTCCTGCCTCAGCTTCCTGAGTAGCTGGGATTACAGGCGCGCACCACCATGCCCAGCTAATTTTTGTATTTTTAGTAGAGACAGGGTTTCACCATGTCGGTCAGGCTGGTCTTGAAATCCTGACCTTGTGATCTGCCCACCTTGGCCTCCCAAAGTGCTGGGATTACAGGCGTGAGCCATTGCACCTGGCCTCCGTGTGTTATTTTTAATCCTCACAAAAACCTCGTGAGGCAGGGTATTGTTAGCTCTCCTTTACAGGTGAAGAAACCGAGGCTCAGAGAGGATTGGAAGCACTTGCTCAGGGTCATAGCCGGTACTTCACAACTCCAGGTGCCTTCCCCAGGCACCCTGAAGGAATAATTCAGTGGGCATCATGATTAATTGGATTGGGACAGGAGGAGGAGGAGGAGGAGAGGAAAGGATCAAAAATGACAAGAACACTTCGAGCCTGACCAAGTGGAAAATAATCAGCAGGTCAGGAGGGAGTGCTGGGTTGATGGGGGAATGTTTAAGCCAAAGGAGTGAATACCTAATGGCAAAATTTGGTGCATCAGATTGGGGTTTGTAGGAATGTCCATAAGTGCTCTCCTTGTTGACTGGCCTTGCCACTGAGCACCTGAAGCCTGATAGCAACTGAACAATATCAAGAGAGAAAAAAAAAAATATCAACCCCATACTTTCTGGCAAATGGTGTGTTCCTCTGAGTACTTGGGTTTCTTTCTACATCAGCAGCTTGGCAACTTGTTCTGTGGCTCTGACTATGCAGCCTGATTGATTGACCAGGCTTAAAAGGCCTGTTCTTGAATTTAAAATCTCAGGCTTCTAGTCCCTATAGGTCATCAACAAAGACCAAAAGGCCTGGCATGAACCCGAGATTATTATTCACTGGAGAAGACATTATAAACCACAGAAACGTAAGCCCAGCAGGCAGGAATGGCCGCCCAGCTCACTAGGCACACAGTGTCCTCACTCCTCCATCCAGCATGATTCATAATTAAATCTTCAGGCAGCAGGCAAACTAGAATTTTGTGTAAACTGGCATTGGAGAGACACTTTGAGTGTAGTTTAATTTCAAAGTTCTAGAACTCCAGAATTTGACATGCTTGTGACATTTCAAGTACAGGCTGTCCCTTCTTACCCCTCACTGGGACTATACCCTGGGGAGAAATGACCCAAAGGGAAAAAAATTGTTGGATCACTAGCTAAACTCTAGGTTTAGAAAACTGTGCCATTATACAGACTCCATGTATGTTAAATATATCATGGTGGGCAAAAAAAAAGGCCATCTGTGGGTCTGTGGGCAAAAGACATACAGAATTCATACATAAAGAAGAAATTTAAATGGCATTTATTCATATTACAGGGTCACCATGTTGCACAATTCCAGGGGCAGCACTCACATTGGATTCTATTCACAGGGATATATATTTTGATGATTTGTGAGAGAAGATACTCAACCTCTTATAATAAGAGAAATGTTAATTAAAACAATAAGGTACTGTTTTCCATGTTTTGGATTAGCAAATCAAAGAGTTGACAGGATCCTATGTTGGTGGGAGTGTAATTCTACACCCCTTTTATGGAGGGTGTGGAGAGCACTGTGGACTGGCTCTCTCAGTCTGACTCATTCCACCCACTTCTAGGTGGAGACATTGGAAAGCTAAACCTACACGTCCCTGACTCCCTTGCAGCTAGAGTTTTGGATAGAAATTAGGACCTACTAGTTAGAAGAATTAATGAGACATGGGGTAGGTGATGGAAAGACAAAGGCCATTTTCCCTGTACTTTTGGCTGTCTCTGCTGTCAAGTAAGGTTGTGGAGACCTGAGATTTTTCTGCAGCATATTCAGAGTCCATTATCTGGTGTCCTAGGTGTCAGTAGTGACATTTTGATCCTAACTTCTGGCTGCAGTTCCAGTAGTGATCTCAGAGGAGTGGCTTCCCCAGAAAGTTAGCTGTGTATTAACCTGGGGACCTCTTGGAAGCCCAGGCTAAAGCCCCTCCTACAGTCATTTCAGCAATTTTGTGAACACCTAATTTCCTCTATTAAATCTCCTTTGGCTTGAACTACCTAAAGTGGTTTCTCGTTCTTGCACAAAACCGTGGTTGATATAGAGCATGATTTAAATAAATCTATAAAAGTTGCAAATGCAAATATGAGGCCAGGCATGGTGGCTCACCCTGTAATCCCAGTACTTTGAGAGGCTGAGGAGGGAGGATCCCTGGGGCCCAGGAATTCAAGACCAACCTGAGTAACATAGTGAGACCCCATCCTACAAAATATCAAAAAAATTAGCTGGGCATGGTAATGCATGCCTGGAGTCCCAGCTACTCAGGTGCTTGAGGCAGGAGAATTGCTTGAGCCCAGGAGAGCAAGGCTGCAGTGAGCCATGGACATGCCACTGCACTCCAGCCTGGGTGACAGAGTGAGACTCAGTCTCAAAAAACAAACAAACAAATGAAAAGAAAATGCAAATAAAATATGCCTCTTAGCTAGTACTTCTACTCCTAGGACTGTAGCTAACAGATATGTTTTTACATGTGTGAAATAATTTATGCACAAAGATGTTCACTGCACCATTGCTTATAGTAGTAAAAGATCAGAAACAAGCCAAATGTTCATCAGTAGAAGATCAGCTAAATAAATTAGGGAGACCCATTTCAGTGGATTACTATGCAGCAGTTTAAAAAGAAAAAAGGAAGAAAAATAATCAAACAGCTTGCTATATACTCATAGAGAACAAGCTGTAAATTATATAAAGTGAAAGAAGTAAGGTCCAGAACACTGTCAAAAAATGGAAAGAAGGGCTGGGCATGGTGGTTCATGCCTGTAATCCCAGCACTTTGGGAGGCCAAGGTGGGTGGATCACCTGAGGTCAGGAGTTTGGGACCAGCCTGGCCAACATGGTGAAACACCATCTTTATTAAAAACACAAAAAATTACCTGGGTATGGTGGCACGCACCTGTAATCCCAGCTACTTGGGAGGCTGAGGCAGGAGAATTGCTTGAACCTCTGAGGTGGAGGTTGCAGTGAGCCAAGATCATGCCATTGCACTCCAGCCTAGGCAACAGAGTGAGACTCTGTCTCAGGAAAAAAAAAAAAAATAGGTTCTCTTGTTTTTTTGTTGTTGTTGTTTGTTTGTTTGTTTGTTTTAGAGCTGGAGTGCAATGGCACCATCACGGTTCACTGCAGTCTCAACCTCAAGGGCTCAAGCAATTTTCCCACCTCAACCACTTGGGACCACAGTCACGTGCCACCACACTAGCTAATTTTTGTATTTTTTATAGAGACAGGGTTTTGCTATGTTGCCCAGACTGGTCTTGAACTCCTGGGCTCAAGCCATCTGCCTGACTCAGCCTCCCTAAGTGATGGAATTACAGGTGTGAGCCACCGCACCGGCCAATAAAATTTTATTAAGATAAAATAAAATCCCAGCACTTTGGGAGGCTGAAACGGGTGGATCACGAGGTCAGGAGATCGAGACCATCCTGGCTAACACGGTGAAACCCTGTCTCTACTAAAAAATACAAAAACCTAGCCGGGCGAGGTGGGAGGCACCTGTAGTCCCAGCTACTTGGGAGGCTGAGGCAGGAGAATGGCATAAACCCGGGAGGCGAGCTTGCAGTGAGCTGAGATCGTGCCACTGCACTCCAGCCTGGACAACAGAGCGAGACCTTGTCTCAAAAATAAATAAATAAATAAATAAATAAATAAATAAATAAATAATAAAATAAAATAAAATAACCCACATTTCCCCACAATTTAGAGAATCTCCGAGAGTCCTTTCCTTTCCTTTTCCTCTCTCTCTTATTGTCTCCCCCATGAAAATCAACTAAGGGACTTAAGCAGGGTCGTGGCTCAAGCTGATCTCTTGTGACAAAATGTCTGTCTCCTAAAGCCTCTGTGACATGATAGGAAGAGATCCCAGCAAATCCCCTGGCACTGATCAGTGAGAGAGCCCCCAATCCTGGCCTTTGTTTTCTATTCAGCTCTTGCTTCAATAATCCCTGCCGCTTTCTCCTGCATCATTAATCTTCACCCATTGGATTTTCGCGTCAGCCTTCAGTCATCCTTAATTTATCAATGTTAAAGAAAACAAATACCCCCGGCCGGGCGCAGTGGCTCACACCTGTAATCCCAGCACTTTGGGAGGCCGAAGCGGGCAGATCACAAGCTCAGGAGTTCAAGACCAGCCTGGCCAAGATAGTGAAATCCCATCTCTAATAAAAATACAAAAATTAGTTGGGCATGGTGGCAGGCGTCTGTAATCCCAGCTACTCAGGAGGCTGAGGCAGGAGAATCGCTTGAACTTGGGAGGCGGAGGTTGCAGTGAGCTGAGATCGTGCTGCTGCACTCCAGCCTGACAATAGAGTGAGACTCCATCTCAAAAAAAAAAAAAAAAAACCCACAAAAAAACAAAACTAATACCTGCTGGACGAACTAGTTTATGCCTGTAATCCCAGCACTTTGGGAGGCCAAGGCAGGAGGATCACTTGAGTCCAGGAGTTCAAGACGAGCCCCGGCAACATAGTGAGACTCCATCTCTACAAATTTTTTTTTTTTTTTTTTTTAGATGAAGTCTCGCTCTTGTCACCCAGCCTGGAGTGCAATGATGTAATCTCAGCTCACTGCAACCTCTGCCTCCCGAGTTCAAGAGATTATCTGCCTCAGCCTCCCGAATAGCTGGGATTACTGGCATGCGCCACCACACCCGGCTAATTTTGTATTTTTAGTAGAGACGGGGTTTCACCATGTTGGCCAGGCTGATCTCAAACTCCGGACCTCAGGTGATCTGGCCTCCTCGGTCTCTTAAAGTCCTGGGATTACAGGTGCGAGCCACCATGCCCAGCCAAAACATTTGTTAAAAGTGTGGTCTCACCTACTTGGGAGGCTGAGGTAAGAGAACCATTTTAGCCCAGGAGGTCAAAGCTGCAGTGAACCATGATCACACCACTGCGCCCCAGCTGTCTGAGGGAGGGATAGATGGGTATACATGTGATAAAGCAAGTATAGTAAAATGTTGGTTGCAGAATCTAGAGAGTGTGTCTGCATATGTTCACTGTAAAATTCTTTCAACTTTTTGGTATGTTGGAAAACTTTCACAATAAAATGTTGGGAAAAGGTTCCTAGCTTGACTTCACATCTTCCTCCTGCTGTTACCTAATTACTCTGCTCCCTCCCTTTCCAGAAAATCTCCTGAAAAGCTTGTCTGAGCTCATACCTCCAATTCCTCTCCTCCTCCTGTTTCTTCTCACCACAATTACAATTCAGCTTTCACCCCAGCAGTCCACCAAAATGTCTCAAAGCTCACCAATGATTTCCACTTTAGGAGATCCAATGGCCATTGATCAGTCCTACTCTTGCTTAACCTATCAGCTGCAGAATTTGACTTAGTTGATCACTCCCTGCTCCTTACAAAACTTTCTCTATTTTTTTTTGAGATGGATTCTCGCTCTGTTGCCCAAGCTGCAGTGCAATGGAGCGATCTCAGCTCACTGCAACCTCTGCCTCCTGGGTTCAAGCGATTCTCCTGCCTCAGCCTCCTGGAGTAGCTGGGATTACAGGTATGGACCACCATGCCCAGCTTATTTTTGTATTTTTAGTAGAGATGAGGTTTCACCACGTTGGCCAGGCTGGTCTTGAACTCCTGACCTCAAGTGATCCACCTGCCTTGGTCTCCCAAAGTGCTGGGATTACAGGCCTGAGCCACTGCGCCCAGCCCTTACAAAACTCTTTCTTTCCTTAATTCAGTATGGCACTCTGTCATCCATTTCTACTACCTGACTCAGTCTCCTCTGTTGGTTTCTTATCTGCCCAGCCTCTTAAAGTTGGATATGCCTCAGGGCTCAGTCCTTAAACATTTGCTTTATCTACATTCCCTCCCTCAGTTATCTCATGCAATTTCATGGATTTTTTTTTTTTTTTTTTAGATAGGGTTTCACTCCTGTTGCCCAAGCTGGAGTGCAGTGGTGGCTTTTGGCTGCCTATTATCTGAGCAACAGGGGTGACTGGTCCACAATGCTCCAGCAATCTAACCTGGGCTTGTTTTCACAGTGGGGGCAGTCTCCCAAGAGAAGAGCAGACATGTGCAAGGCCCAGGTGTGGACACCATCATTTCTGCTGCATTATGTTGGCCAAAGCAAGGCCAGCCCAGATTCTAGGGCTGGAGAAACAGATGCCACCATTTAGAGAGGAGAGGCTGCAAAGTCTTATCATAAAGGATGAAAATACAGTGAGGGGTAAGGGTGGCCAGTTTTGATATCAAACTACTACCAGAGCATGGGTGCCTGGGCTTGGGGAGTTTCTTTTCTTTTTCTTTTTTTTAGACAGAATCTCACTCTGTTTCCCAGGCTGGAGTGCAGTGGTGCGATCTCGGCTCACTGTATCCTCTGCCCCCTGGGGTTCAAGTGATTCTCCTGCCTCAGCCTCTGGAGTAGCTGGGACTACAGGCACGAACCACCACACCCAGCTCATTTCTGTATTTTTAGTAGAGACGGGGTTTTGCCTTGTTGGTCAGGCTGGTCTCGAACTCCTAACCACCCGCCTTGGCCTCCCAAAATGCTGGGATTACAGGCATGAGTCACCAAGCCGGGCCTAAAATCCTTAACTTAATCACACCTGCAAAATCCCTTTTGCCATGCAAAGCAACATATTCACAGGTTCCAGGGATTTGAATGTAGACATATGTGGGGGGCCATTAGCCTGACTACCCCAGATATTTTCCCAGAAACTAACAAAGCTTAAGCTTCAAGGGCCCACTGGCACAAGCCTCTCATTAAGACCCAGAAGGCAGCCCTGGCAATCTGTTCACATGGTTGTATACATTTTTGAAAATTTGCAAAGTTTTAAGACATTTAGGCCAAGTTCAGAGGCTCACGCCTCTAATCCCCTCACTTTGGGAGGCTGAGGCAGGAGGATCTCTTGAGCTCAGGAGCAGCGGAAGATAGATGTCCCCACTCAAGAAGAGAAAGACGGAGAGAAGCTCTTACCTTCCTTGACTTTTTTGTTCTATTTCGGCCCCAAATAGATGGGATGATGCCCATCCACATTGCAGAGAGTCAAATTCTGTCCTCAGGGCCGGGCGCGGTGGCTCAAGCCTGTAATCCCAGCACTTTGGGAGGCCGAGGCGGGCGGATCACAAGGTCAGGAGATCGAGACCACAGTGAAACCCCGTCTCTACTAAAAATACAAAAAAAATTAGCCGGGCGCGGTGGCGGGCGCCTGTAGTCCCAGCTACTCAGGAGGCTGAGGCAGGAGAATGGCGGGAACCCAGGAGGCGGAGCTTGCAGTGAGCCGAGATCGCGCCACTGCACTCCAGCCTGGGCAACAGCGTGAGACTCCGTCTCAAAAAAAAAAAAAAAAAAAAAAAAAAAAAAAAAAAAAAAAATTCTGTCCTCAGTCTACTGATTCAAATGCTAATCTCCCCCAGAAACACCCTCACAGACACACCCAGAGTGTTTTACCAGCTATCTGGTCATTCCTTAGCCCAGTGAAGTTGACACATAAAATTAACCATGACACACCTAGACCTTAAAAGACCCTGCAGCTTGGTCTTTGGAAGTTCTACCACTGCTGTATAAAGAAGCCCAAGGCAGCCGGGGGTGGTGGCTTATGCCTGTAATCCCAGCACTTTGGGAGGCTGAGGCAGGTGAATCATGAGATCAGGAGTTCAAGACCAGCCTGGCCAATTTGGTGAAACCCCGTCTCTACTAAAAATACAAAAACTAGCCGGGTGTGGTGGTACATGCCTGTAGTCCCAGCTACTGCTACTCAAGAGGCTGAGGCAGAAGAATCACTTGAACCCGGGAGGTGGAACTTGCAGTGAGCTGAGATTGCACCACTGCACTCCAGCCTGGGCGACAGCATGAGACTCCATCTCAAAAAAATAAATAAAAAAGAAGCCCAAGGCTGGGCACAGGGGCTCACACCTATAATCCCAGCACTTTGGGAGGCTAGGTCAGGAGGATCACTTGAGCCCAGGAGTTCAAGACCGTCTTGGGGAACATAGCAAGCCCCTGTCTCTACAAAAAAAAAAAAAAAAAAAAAAAAAAAAAAAAAAAAGCCAGGCATGGTGGCATGCACCTGTAGTCCCAGCTACTCAGGAGGCTGAGACGGAAGGGTGGCTTGAGCCTGGGAGATGGAGGTTGCAGTGAGCCCTAATTGGGCCACTGCACTCCAGCATGGGTAACACAGCGAGACTCTGTCTCAAAAATAAGAAACCCCATCACACACACATACACACGCACACACACAAAAGCCCAAGTAGGGAGGCCTAGCTAAGAACCAACACCCAACACCAGACATGAATGAGGCTATCCTAAGCCATCCAATCCTAGTCCAGCCACAAGATGACTGCAGCTGCTTGAGGGATTCAAGGTAAAACTAACAGAAGAACCATCCAGCTGATCGCAGCCTAAATTGCTGACCCACAGAATTATAAGTAAAGAGAATGTTGGTTGTTTTAAGAACTAAATTTTGGAGTGCTTTGTTACACAGTAATACTTAACTGATACAGAGCATATACATACAAATGCACCTTTTATTTATTTATTTATTTATTTTAAAGACTTGCTTTTTTAAGGAATCTCCCTCTGCCACTTAGGCTGGAGTGCAGTGGTGCAATCTGGGCTCACTGCAACCTCTGCCTCCCAGGTGCAAGCAATTCTCCTGCTTCAGCCTCCCAAGTAGGTGGGATTATAGGTGCCCACCACCACACCTGGCTAATTTTTTGTATTTTTTTTAGTAGAGAAGGGGTTTCATCATGTCAGCCTGGCTGGTCTCAAACTCCTGACCTCAGGTGATCCGCCTGCCTTGGCCTCCCAAAGTGCTGGGATTACAGGCGTGAGCCACTGCATTTCTTTTCATTTTTTTGGAGACTTTTTTTCTTGCTCTGTTGCCCAGGCTAGACCGTAGTGTTACTATCATGGCTCACTGCAACCTGGACCTCCTGGGCTCAAGCCGTCCTGCGGCTTCAGCCTCCTGAGTGGCTGAGACAATAGACACGTGCCACTACACTCAGCTAATTTTCGTATGTTTTTTGTAGAAGCAATATTTCACCATGTTGCCCAGACTGGTCTCAACTCCTAGGCTCAAGCAATCCGCCCACCTCGGTCTCCCAACGTTCTGGGATTACTGGCATGAGCCACCTTGCCCAGCCCAAACTATTCCTGCAGATATTGAGATGACCATATTTTTCTCTGTTAACCAGGGAATATGGTCCATTATATGAAAAGATTTTGTGCTGTTGAAATGCCTTTGCCTTCCTAGATAATCAATTGCATTTATTTTCTTTCTTTCTTTCTTTTTTTGTCTTGTTTTGTTTTGTTTTTTGAGACAGAATCTTGCTCTGTCACCCAGGCTGGAGTGCAATGGTGCAGTCTTGGCTCACTGCAACCTCCGCGTCTCGGGTTTAAGCGATTCTCCTGCCTCAGCCTCCTGAGTAGCTGGGATTACAGGTGCCCTCCACCACGCCTGGCTAAATTTTGTATTTTTAGTAGAGACAGGATTTCACCATGTTGGCCAGGCTGGTCTCAAACTGCTGACCTCGTGATCCGCTCACCTCAGCCTCCCAAGATGCTGGGATTATAGACGTGAGATACCGTGCCCGGCCAATTGCATTTATTTTCTATCGTGAGTTTCTTTTCTAGGTCCCTGTCTCAGTCCATGCCTTGGAGGAACAATGTCATTTCCTGTCTTGGCTCCTTGTCAAAAACTCCAGTTTCTTAGTTGGAATGTGCTAAAAGCTTCTGGAAACGTAGTTTGCTCATTAGTGATGTGACGGGATTGGTCAAGAGGCTTCAGGAGAGAACCTGGTGCTTTAGGCTGTAGAATCAGGTGAAAGCCAGGTTGTGAGCAAGTAGCAACATCCAAAGTTACCTACTTTTGTTTTTAGCAACAGAATTCAAATTCTCTGCCCTTGTCTGGAAAGTTTATCCTGTGTCATAGATATTTTTCTGAAAAGTGTAACTTTATCATTTTGTGTTTTGACCACTCCCTAAGGGCCAGACGCTGTGCTGTTTTTTATATGCCTTACTATTAATGATGTCAGTTACCATGTACTGATCCCTTCCCCAGTTCTAGGCACTGTGTTCATTGTTCTGCAAATAGCATTTTATTTAATCCCCTATAGGGTAGGCATTAATCACCCTATAGGGTAGGCATTAGCTCTATTCTAAGCATGAGAAAACTGTGACTGAGGGGATAACTTGCCAGTGCTCATAAGACAGGGCCCAGCTTCCAAGTCGAATTTGTCTCATTTCAGAGTCTTTGCTATGAACCATCGCTACATCACTTTGTCAGCCCAAGCATGGCATCTAGGAAATGGCCTGTAAACCCCCATGATCAGTGTTATTAAGAACTGGCAGCTCCGTGTGACCGGTGCATGACCAAGCATTGCCAAATGCAATTGGCTGGAGTCATCTGTGGTCTGACTGGTCTCAGTGCCAGCTGTGACACATGTTCACATGGGGTGTCTGCAGTAATAGCTCCCTTAGGGAAATTGTGGTACATGCTTTTTAAAGCTTCAAAAAAAAAGAACAGCATTATTTGAGATGTAATTTATCTGCCACACAATTCCCCCATTTAAAGTGTACAATTCAGTGGTTTTTGTATATTCACAGACTTACACAGCCCTCGCCATAATCAATTTTAGGATATTTTCATCTCCCTAAAAAGAAGCCTCATTCCCATTGTAATCATGTCTCATTTCTTCCCAAACTCCCCAGCACCAGCCAAACACCAGTCTACTTTCTGTCTCTATAGATTTGCCTATTCTGGACATTTCAAATAAATTAACACAATTTTCAATTAATACAACTGGCTGGGTGTGGTGACTTATGCCTGTAACCCCAGCACTTTGGGGGGCCGAGGTGGGCGGATCACTTGAGGTCAGGAGTTCAAGACCAGCCTGGCCAACATGGTGAAACCCCGTCTCTACTAAAAATACAAAAAGTTAGCCAGACATGGTGGTGTGTGCCTGTAATCCCAGCTACTCGGGAGGCTGAGGCATGAGAATCACTTGAACCCGGGAGGTGGAGGTTGCAGTGAACTGACAGCGCTATTGCACTCCAGCCTGGGGAACAAGAGCGAAACTAAGTCTCAAATAATAATAATAATAATACAATTAATTGTATTAATTTATATGAAATGTCCAGAATAGGCAAACTATTAGATGTATTAGTTGACTAACATAACAATTAGTTGTAGTTTTTGTGACTGGCTTCTTTCACCTTAAATAATATTTTCAAGTTTTATCTACAGGTAGATTGTATTAGTACTTCATTTCTTTTCCTTTTCTTTTTTGAGATGGAGTTTTGCTTCGTCGCCCAGGCTGGAGTGCGGTGGTGCGATCTCAGTTCACTACAACCTCTGCCTGCCGGGTTCAAGCAATTCTCCTGCCTCAGCCTCCCCAGTAGCTGGGATTGTAGGCACCTACCACCACACCCGGCTAATTTTTTATATTTTTAGTAGAGATGGGATTTCATCATGTTGGCCAGGCTGGTCTCGAACTCCTGACCTCAGGTGATCCACCCACCTTGGCCTCCCAAAGTGCTGGGATTATGGGCATGAGTCACCGTGCCTAGCCAGTACTTCATTTCTTTTCAATGCTGACTGTTTTAGTTCACTTTATGTTGCTATAAAAGAATCCCTGAGGCTGGGTAACTTAACAAAGAAAGATTTATTAACCTCACAGTTCTGCTAGCTGAGAAATTCAAGGACATGGCCCTGGCTCTGGCAGGAGCTTTTGCGCTGTTACAGTGTGGTGAAGGTCAAAGGGGAAATGGACACCTGTGGGGAGGGGAGAACCTGATGGGCATCCTGGCTTTATAGCAACCCATTATCGAGGGAACTAATTCATTCCTGAGAACTATGCAGGCTGGTAAGAGCAAGACCTCCCTCATTTCCTTTTGTTCCCACTTCATTGTCCCCACCTCAGCAATGAGTGAGACCACTCCTACCACATCACTAATGAGCAAACCAAGTTTCTGGAAGCTTCTAGAACATTCCGGCTAGGCAACTAGAGTTTTGACAAGGAGCCAAGATGGGAAATAACATGGCCCCTCCAAGGCATGAACTGAGACAGGGGGCTAGAAAAGGAACTCACAGTAGAAAATAATTGCAATTGATTATCCCAGGAAGGCAAGGGCATTTCAACTGCAGAAACCCTATTCATGTAATCCACCACATTACCTGGTTAAAGGAGAAAAATATTATCATGTCAATATCTGAAGGAAAAAGTAGTAGGTTGGGGTGGGTGCGGTGGCTTATGCCAGTAATCCCAGAACTTTGGGAGGCCGAGGTGGGCAGATGGCTTGAGCCCAAGAGCTCAAGACCAGCCTGGCCGACACGGTGGAATCCCATTTCTACAAAAAATAAAAATTTAGCTGAGTGTGGTGGTGTGCTCCTGTAGTTACAGCTACTCCAGAGGCTGGGGTGGAAGGATGGCTTGAGTCCAGGAGGTCGAGGCTACAGTGAGTCATGATTGCACCACTGTGCTCCTGCCTGGGTGACATAATAAGACTCTGTTTCAAAAAATAAAAATTAATAGAAGCAGCAGGGCATGGTGGCTCACGCCTGTAATCCAGCTCAGGTGGGCGGATCACGAAGGTAGGAGATCGAGACCATCCTGGCTAACACAGTGAAAACCGGTCTCTATTAAAAATACAAAAAATTAGGCTGGGCGCAGTGGCTCATGCCTGTAATCCCAGCACTTTGGGAGGCCGAGGCGGGTGGATCACGAGGTCAGGAGATCGAGACCATCCTGGTTAACATGGTGAAACCCCGTCTCTACTAAAAATACAAAAAATTAGCTGGGCGTGGTGGCGGGTGCCTGTAGTCCCAGCTGCTGGGGAAGCTGAGGCAGGAGAATGGCGTGAACCTGGGAGGCGGAGCTTGCAGTGAGCCGAGATCACGCCACTGCCCTCCAGCCTGGGCGACACAGCGAGACTCCATCTCAAAAAAAAAACAAAAAACAAAAAATTAGCTGGGCGTGGTGGCACACGCCTGTAATCCCAGCTAATCGGGAGGCTGAGGCAGGAGAATCGCTTGAACCTGTAAGGCAGAGGTTGCAGTGAGCCAAGATTGTGCCACTGCACTCCAGCCTGGGTGAGAGAGCAAGACTCTTGTCTCAAAAAAAAAAAAAAAAAAGGAAAAGAAGAAAAAAAAAAAAAGACTAGGAGCAAATAAACTAAACTCCTAGCACAGGTTAATTTGATCTAGAGAGATAATGAGTGATTGTTTTCTTGTTTTCTTCTTCCTTGTCCTTTACTTCCCCTCCCCTTCCCAAATTCCTGTATTAATTTAATTACAACGTTTCAGAATTCTTCCTTTTCTGCACTATCAGTTTAGGGACCTGACTTTCTCGGGGCAGCCCTCACACCTGTCTGTTGGCAGGTGGGCTCAACCCGAGTATGCACAGCACCTGGCCCTGTGTGATCACGGGGAGGCGGGGTGGGGAGGCCTCAGGGAGGGGAGGGACCTCTTGGCTTGTGCCCACCCATGCCTGCAAGCGCTGTGTTCTCGCCAGGTCCTCAGATCTCAGGCTTTGATCCTCCAAATGCTTGAAGAACGTCAGCTCATTAGTTTCACCCCCGTGACTATACAGTGGGGTCGTGGGGGCTTCCCCTTCCTCCAACTCCTCAGGCAAGTGGATCTGGTGCCCTCCAGCAGGCAGCTAAGGACAAATTGAGAAGGGGATGTTTGTAGAAAAGGTGTAGTGGGGTGGGAGTGGGGACAGCAACAGAGACACTTGCCAGAGGCCATTTCCTTCCCTGGCAGATGCAGAATGGAGGACTTTATCAGGGTCTTTAAATTTTTAAAGACTTTTGCTGGTGATGTTTTGTCTTGCTGTCACTGTTTTATCAAAGAGGGCAGGCAAATGGGCTTTAGTGTCCTTAACTATTGTGTATGAGGGTGTGAAAGCCAAGGCTGCTACAGGGACCTGCAAAACGAAGATTCGTGGGTGGGAGCAGAGGTGGGGTACGGGTATTGGGAAGCAGGAGAACTGTTAGTGCCTCACGCTGAATTGCTGCTGGATTCTGGTTTTGATCCATAGGTTCTGGATCACACCCTGGAAAACTAGAACTCAGATAAGATTGGTGTTTTGGTTCTTTAAACTTTTTGTCCTGTTTGTTTACTTGGTCTTTTGTGTAGGAGAAATCCACTACCACCTCAACTTCTACTATAAAGTTGGCAGCCCTGAGGATCCTTTTTTTTTTTTTTTTTTTTTTTGAGATGAAATCTAGCTCTGTACAATGGCGTGATCTCGGTTCACTGCAACCTCTGGCTCCCGGGTTCAAGCGATTCTCCTGCCTCAGCCTCCCGAGTATCTGGGATTACAGGCACCCGCCACCACAACTGGATAATTTTTATTTTTAGTAGAGTCAGGCTTTTGCCATGTTGGTCAGGCTGGTCTGAAACTCCTGACATCAGGTGATCCACCTGCCTCGGCCTCCCAAAGTGCTGGGATTACAGGCGTGAGCCACTGCACCTGGCCTTTTTTTTTTTTTTTTTTGAGACAGGGTCTTGCTGGGTCGCCCAGGCTGGAGTGCAGTGGCACAATCACAGCTCACTGCAGCCTCAACCTCCCGGGCTCAAGCAATCCTCAGCCTCCTGAGTACGTGGGACTATAGGTGTGTGCCGCCATGACTGGCTAATTTTTATTAATTTATTTTTATTTTTTCGTAGAGACAGGGGGCTCATTATGTTGCCCAAGCTGATGTTGAACTCCTGGCCTCAAGCCATCCTCCTGCTTTGGCCTCCCAAAGTGCTGGGATTCCAGACATGAGGCACTCTGCCTGGCCTAGAACTCCTTTTTTAATGGAGCATATTATGAATGTATTCCTGCTTCCACAGGAATCAGGAACAGACAGTTCCACACTAGTCCACAAAAGACTAGTTTTTAACTCACAGCACACTTTTTCTGGTAGAAAACGAATAGGAAAAGAAGATATAGATACGCCGCAGAGAGAGACAGAACAAAATTACTCATAATTTCATCATCTGGAAATGTGGTTTTGGTGTCTGTTCTCCATTCATTCATTTAATAAGTATTTATTGAGCACCTATTGTTTGCTATTTTGAATCCTGGGGATCTAACCGTGAGCTAAACACTTACTCTCTGTCCTTGTATGGTTCACAGGCTAGTGAGGAGATAGAATTTAACCAAAAATTAAAATTAAATGTGGATAATTAGCCAAGTTGTCTACACATAAATGGACAATTTAAACAATGACAAGGGTTAGTATATTCAGTCCTACAAGAGCATCAAATATTGGGCTTTGGTTGGGCACAATGGTTCGAACATCTGTAATCCCAGCACTTCGGGAGGCCAAGGCAGGAGCATCACTTGAGCCCAGGAGTTTGAGACCAGCCTCCCAGGGAAACGTGGCAGAACCCCATCTCTACAAAAAGTACAAAAATTAACGGGGCATGCTGGTGTGCACCTGTGGTCTCAGCTGCTTGGGAGGCTGAGATGGAAGGATTGATTGATCCCGGGGGGCAGGAGGGTTGGGAGAGTGGAGGTTGCAGTGAGCCTAGATGGTGCCACTGTATTCCAGCCTGGGTGACAGAGCAAGATTCTGTCTCAAAAAAAAAAAAAAAAGTTTTCTGACCTAGTTAGAGAAGTCAAGAAAGCCTTCCCTAAGGAAACAGCACTCAGCTAAGATTGAAGGATAAGCGTAAATTAAGTGGAAAAGAAGAGTGCTCCAGGCAGAGGAAAGAGCAGGAGCAAAAGACCTATAGCAGAAAAGATTATGGCACATTCAAGGGATGGCCAGAGGACCTACCACTAGAGCACAGGGCAGTGTGGGCGGGAGAGTAGTCAGGGGCCAGACCAGACAGCCCCTGAAGACTTTAAGAGTTTTTATTTCAGAGAATGGGAAACCATTAACGGGTTTCTATTCAGAGAAGGTGACATTAACAGGCTTTCTTTTGGAAAAGACTACTTATTACATATCTTGTGCATTTATGTACTACTTTTTTTCCACAAAAGGCAATTATTCTTTACTTATTATTATTATTATTTCGAGATGGAGTTTCCCTCTTGTTGCCCAGACTGGAATGCAATGGTGCAATCTTGGCTCATTGCAACCGCTGCCTCTGGGTTCAAGCGATTCTCCTGCCTTAGCCTCCCAAGTAGCTGGGATTACAGGCACCTGCCTCCATGCCCAGCTAATTTTTGTATTTTTAGTAGAGACAGGGTTTTACCATGTTGGCCAGGCTGGTCTTGATTTCCTGACCTCAGGTGATCCGCCCACCTCGTCCTCCCAGAGTGCTAAGATTACAGGTGTGAGCCACCGCGCACGGCCTAGATATTATTTTATTTATTTATTTATTTTTGAAACGGAGTCTCACTCTATTGCCCAGGCTGGAGTGCAACGGCACAATCACTCATGGCTCACTGCAACCTCTGCCTCCCAGGTTCAAGAGATTTTCTAGCCTCAGCCTCCTGAGTAGCTGGGATTACAGGCACCCGCCACCACACCTGGCTAATTTTTGTATTTTTTGGTAGACATGGGGTTTCACCATGTTGGCCAGGCTGGCCTTGAACTCCTGACCTCAGGCGATCTGCCCGCCTCAGCCTTCCAAAGTGCTGGGATTACAGGCATGAGCCAGTGCGCCCGGCCTTATTTATTTTTTTTGAGACAGAGTTTTGCTCTCGTCGCCCAGGCTGGAGTACAATGGCACTATCTTGGCTAGCTGGAAACTCTGCCTCCCTGGTTCAAGCAATTCTTCTGTCTCAGCCTCCCGAGTAGCTGGGATCACACACGTGCACCACCATGGCCTGCTAATTTTTGTGTTTTTAGTAGAGATGGGGTTTCACCATGTTGGTCAGGCTGGTCTCTGACTCCTGACATCAGGTGATCTTCCCACCTCAGCCTCCCAAAGTGCTAGGATTACAGGCGTGAGCCACCGTGCCCGGTCTAATTTTTTTTTTTTTTTTTTTTTTTTTTAATTTTTTGCAGTTTTAGTAGAGATGGGATTTTGCCGTGTTGGCCGGAACGGTCTTCAACTCCTGACCTCAAGTGATCCGCCAACCTTGGCTTCCCAAAGTGATGGGATTACAGGCGTGAGCCATGGTGCCGGGCCCCAAATATTTTATTATAGAAATTTTCGGCCGGGCGCGGTGGCTCAAGCCTGTAATCCCAGCACTTTGGGAGGCCGAGACGGGCGGATCACGAGGTCAGGAGATCGAGACCATCCTGGCTAACACGGTGAAACCCCGTCTCTATTAAGAAATACAAAAAACTAGCTGGGCGAGGTGGCGGGCGCCTGTAGTCCCAGCTACTCGGGAGGCTGAGGCCGGAGAATGGCGTAAACCCGGGAGGCGGAGCTTGCAGTGAGCTGAGATCCGGCCACTGCACTCCAGCCTGGGTGACAGAGCGAGACTCCGTCTCAAAAAAAAAAAAAAAAGAAATTTTCAAAGACACAAGAGAATGAAAGAGTTGTATAGCAAGCACCCATATGCCACCACCTAGATTCTCCTATTGACATTTCGATACATTTGCTTCATCAAGTATCCGTCCAGTTAGCTATCACTCTATCCAGTCATTGATACATTTCTTTTTTTTTTGAGAGGGAGTCTCACGCTGTCGCCCAGGCTGGAGTACAGTGGCCGGATCTCAGTTCACTGCAAGCTCCGCCTCCCGGGTTTAGGCCATTCTCCTGCCTCAGCCTCCCGAGTAGCTGGGACTACAGACGCCCACCACCTCGCCCGGCTAGTTTTTTGTATTTTTTTGCAGGACGGGGTTTCACCATATTAGCCAGGATGGTCTCGATCTCCTGACCTTGTGATCCGCCCATCTCGGCCTCCCAAAGTGCTGGGATTACAGGCTCGAGCCACCGCACCCGGCCTGATACATTTCTTATATCCAACAAAACATTGTGTACATCTTTTTTTTTTTCTTTTTTGAGATGGAGTCTTTCTCTGTCGCCCAGGCAGGAGTGCAGTGGCGCAATCTCGGCTCACTGCAACCTCCGCCTCCTGGGTTCAAGTGATTCTCCTGCCTCAGTCTCCCGAGTAGCTGAGATTACAGGTACCCACCACCACGCCTGGCTTTTTGTATTTTTGGTAGAGATGGGGTTTCACCCTGTTAGCCAGCATGGTCTCAATCTCCTGACCTCATGATCCATTCACCTCAACCTCCCATGGTGTTGGGATTACAGGCGTGAGCCACTGCGCCTGGCTGGAAACTTCTCTTTATGTGTACATCTTTTCATAAAAATAAATATTTTTCTACAATAGCATGTTAAATGGCTATTTCCTACTCCATCAGTGAATGCAGCATTTACGTAACACTTGAAAGACTTGCCTTATTTAGAATGTTCTTTGAAAGAGAATATTCTAGGCTGGGACATGTCAACAAAAAGAGGCAAACTCTGTTAAAATATGTAGAGATTTGTTCTTAGCCAAATATGAGTGACCATGGCTGGACGCACCGTCTCAAGAAGTCCCGAGAACATGTGCTCAAAATGCTTGGGTTACAGCTTGGTTTTATATGTTTTAGGGGAACATAAGCCGCCAATCAACACATGTGAAATATACATTGGTTTGGTCCAGAAAGGCAGGACAATTGGAAGCAGGGGTTTACAGGTGGATTCAAAGATTTTCCAATTGGCAATTGGTTGAAAGAGTTGTTATTAGTCTAAAGACTTGGAATCCAAAGAAAGGAGTGTCTGGGTTAAGATAAGGGGTTGTGGAGACCAAGATTCTTATATCTCACAGGTGGCCAAGCTTAGAGACAATAGATGGCCAATGTTTCCTATTCAGACTTTTTATTTTTTAATATTTTATTTTATTTTATATTTTTGAGACAGAGTTTCGCTCTGTCACCCAGGCTGGAGTGCAGTGGGGTGATCCCAGCTCAGTGCAACCTCCATCCCATGGGTTCAAGCAATTCTCCTGCCTCAGCCTCCTGAGTAGCAGGGATTACAGGCGCCTACCACCACACCTGGCTAAATTCTGTGTTTTTAGTGGAGACAGGGTTTCACCATGGGGCTGGGCTGGTCTCGAACTCCTGACCTCAAGTGATCCACCTGCCTCAGCCTCCCAAAGTGCTGGGATTATAGACGTGAGCCACCGCTCCTGGCGACAACTTCCTTTCTTAAACAAAGAGCTGGTCCTATGCTCAGCCTCCAGCAGGCAGCAATATCCAGCTAGAATTTAATGATGGAACCCTGAACTCCTGGGCTCGAGCAATCCTCCCACCTCAACCTCCCAAGTAGCTGGGACTACAGGCGGGTGCACTGCTGACTTAATTAAAAGTAAGTTGATTTTTTTTTTAGGCCAGGTGCAGTGGCTCACGCCTGTAATCCCAGCATTTCGGGAGGCTGAAGCGAGCAGATCATGAGGTCAGGAGATTGACACCATCCTGGCACAGTGAAACCCCGTCTCTAGTAAAAATACAAAAAATTAGCCGGGAATGGTGGCACACGCCTGTAGTCCCAGCTACTTGGGAGGCTGAGGCGGGAGAATGGCTTGAACCCAGAAGGCAGAGGTTGCAGTGAGTTGAGGTCGCCCCATTGCACTCCAGCCTGGGCGACAGAGTGAGACTCTGTCTCAAAAAAAAAAAAAAGTAAGTTGAGTTGTAAGAAAAATTTTAAGTATGCAGCACCCAGGGATAAGGATGGGCAAAAATAAAGATGGTTATTCAATGACTAAAGTCTGGAGAACATGGTTCTAGTAAATTCTATTTATTAGGTTGGTGCAAAAGTCATTGCGGTTTTTGCCTTTTTTTTTTTTTTTTTTTTTTTTTTTTTTTTTGAGACGGAGTCTTGCTCTGCCGCCCAGGCTGGGGTGCAGTGGCCGGATCTCAGCTCACTGCAAGCTCCGCCTCCCAGGTTTACGCCATTCTCCTGCCTCAGCCTCCCGAGTAGCTGGGACTACAGGCGCCCGCCACCTCACCCGGCTACTTTTTTTTGTATTTTTTAGTAGAGACGGGGTTTCACCGTGTTAGCCAGGATGGTCTCGATCTCCTGACCTCGTGATCCGCCCGTCTCGGCCTCCCAAAGTGCTGGGATTACAGGCCTGAGCCACCGCGCCCGGCCGCCATTACTTTTAACAGCAAAAATTGCAATGACTTTTGCACCAACCTAATAGAAAACAAACCCTCACTTGATCCTACACACCCCTGCAGCTATACCCAATTTCCTTACTACCCTTTAAGCCAAACTTGGAAAAAGTTTCTGTAAATGTTTCCTCACCTCCATTTCACTCTTCTGTCTCATCCAATCAAGTTTCTGGGTTGATTCTCCAGTGAAACTGTTCTCCCAAAGACTCCCAGTAGCCAAATTCAGTGGACCTATCTCTGAACACATCTTTCACGGCCTCCCTGCAACATGTGACTTAGTTGACCATTTTTTTTCATTTCTTTTCTTTTCTTTTTTTGAGACGGAGTTTTACTCTGTCGCCAGGCTGGAGTGCTGTAGCGTGATCTCGGCTCACTGCAACCTCCACTTCCCAGGTTCAAGCTATTCTCCTGCCTCAGCCTCCGGAGTAGCTGGGATTACAGGCATGTGCCACCACGCCAAGCTAATCTTTTTTGTATTTTTTTAGTGGAGACAGGGTTTCACCACGTTGGCCAGGATGGTCTTGATCTCCTGACCTAGTGATCCACCTGCCTTGGCCTCCCAAAGTGCTGGGATTACAGGTGTGAGCCACTATGCCCAGCCGACCACTTTTTTTCTTTTCTGAAATCCTCTCTCCTGTGGACTTCAATCTTCTGGTTTTCCTTTTACCTCTCTAGTCCCTCCCCCTCCACCCAGTCTTCAAATATCCAAGTCCCTCAGGCCAATCCAATGGCTTTAAGTATCATCTGTGTGGAGATAGTCGCATGAGTAACTCCAGCTCAGCCTAACCTCAGTACCAGACCCAAACTGCCCACAACCAACTGGCCTCTGCACCTGGCTAGGTCTTAGCACCTCCAACATCACAGTCCACTAGGAAATGCTGACTCCTTCCTCTATAAATGGCACCACCATCTATCCAAGCCTCTGTAGGAGGCCACCTTGAGTCCTTCTTTCCTTCACCTCCAAAGCCAGTATCTCAGCCAGTTTGTCAGTTTGACTCAAAGCTCTATCTAGAATCTGACCACTTTTCTACATCTCCTCTGCCACCACCATGGTCCAAGCCAAGTCCATCACCTGTCACCTGGACACAGCACCAGCCTTCTCTCTTGTACCTTCCTTTAATCCCTCCTGCTCCCAATCAATTTTTCACACAGTAGCCAGGAGGGCATTGTTATAAAATATAAATTACATCATATTCTTCCTCTACTTAAAATTCTTTAGTAGCTTTGGCTGGGCGCGGTGGAAGGGAGGGGAAGGGAGGGGAAGGGAGGGGAAGGGAGGGGAAGGGAAGGGAAGGGAAGGGAACAGAGGGGAGGGGAGGGAAGAGGGAGGAAAGGAAGGAAGGAAAGGAAGGAAAGTAAGGAAGGAAGGAAAGGAAAGAAGGAAAGAAAGGAAGGAAGGAAAGAAAGGAAAGAAAGAAAAAAAAGAAAAAAAGAAAGAAAATTCCTTAGTAGGTTCCTTTTATTTTAGAATAAAAGTCAAACCTCTTTCTGGCTTTCACCTGTTTTTCTAACCTCACCTTCTCTCTCTTTCTCTTTCCTTCAGCCATACTGACTTCTCTGTTCCTGGTGTCTAGAAGTTGCCTACCTCAGGACCTTTGCACATGCTATTTCCTCTGCTTAGAATACCCCTTCTCCCAGCTTTTTCCATGACCGGCTCCTTCTCCACATTCAGGTCCTAGCTTCGATGTCACCTGAGCGCATCTGCCCTGACTTTTCTATCAAAAATGGACTTTCCCAGTAACTATCTCATTGTTTTATTTTTCCTTCACAGCACTTACACTACATGGTCTATAATTATCTTTTTTATTTCTCCAATTGTTTATTATCATAAACTTCATGAAAGCAACGACCTTGCCTATTTGGTTCACTGTTGTATCTCTGGTGCCCCAAATAGTGTCTGACGTATAGTAGACCCTCAGTAAGTATGTGTTGAGTACAGTGAATGAAGGGGTAGGTGGGGACTAGGCCCCACAGGACCTTACAAGCCCTGGCAACAGCCCAGTGGGGAAGCATTCAGAGATTTTACCTTTTTTTTTTTGAGACGGAGTCTCACTCTGTCGCCCAGGCTGGTGTGCAGTGGCCGATCTCAGCTCACTGCAAGCTCCGCCTCCCGGGTTCGCACTATTCTCCTGCCTCAGCCTCCCGAGTAGCTGGGACTACAGGCGCCCGCCACCTCGCCTGGCTAGTTTTTTTTGTATTTTTTAGTAGAGATGGAGTTTCAGCCTGTTAGCCAGGATGGTCTCGATCTCCTGACCTTGTGATCCGCCTGTCTCAGCCTCCCAAAGTGCTAGGATTACAGGCTTGAGCCACCGTGCCCGGCAGCATTCAGAGATTTTAATCAGGGATGCAAAGTGATCAGACTTGGGAGTTATTTATTTATTTATTTTTGGAGATGGAGTCTTGCTCTGTCGCCTAGGCTGGAGTGCAGTGGCGCGATCTCAGCTCACTGCAACCTCCGCCTCCTGGGTTCAAGTGATTCTTGTGCCTCAGCCTCCCGAGTAGCTGGGATAACAGGCACCCGCCATCATGTCTGCCTAATTTTTTTGTATTTTTGCAGAGACAGGGTTTCACCATGTTGGCCAGGCTGGTCTTGAACTCCTGACCTCAGGTGATCCCCCCCACCTAGGCCTCCCACAGTGCTGGGATTAAGGCATGAGCCACCGCACCCAGCCAGATTTGGGAGTTTTAAAAGATCAGTTGAACAGTAGTGGGGAAAATAGATCAGAAGGGCACTAAGGAAAGCTATTGCAGTAGTCCAGGGGAAATATGCTAAAATTAAATGAAATAACGTGCACAAAGCCCTTAGCACTTAATGACATGGAATAAGAGGGAGCTATTTTTATTTAATTAATTAATTTATTTATTTTTGAGATGGAACCTCACTCTGTTGCCCAGGCTAGAGCGCAGTGACACCATCTCAGTTTACTGCAGCCTCCGCCTCCTGGCTTCAAGCAATTCTCCTGCCTCAGCCTCCTAAGTATCTGGGATTACAGGCACCCACCACCACACCTGGCTAATTTTTGTACTTTTAGTAGAGATGTTGTTTCACCTTTTTGCCCAGGCTGGTCTTGAACTCCTGACCTCAGGTGATCTACCCGCCTTGGCCTCCCAAAGTGCTGGGATTACAGGAGTGAGCCACTGCACCCAGCCAACGGGGGGATCTTTGTTAGCACTTAACAGGCAAGTGAGGACTGCTTGAATTATAACTAAAGTTAAGAGTTTGAGAGAGAGAGGAATTTGTGTGTCCCCTGGAATCTTTGAGCCTCCAATCTCCTCCTCTAGTGATAAATACTAGGATTTCTTATCCCTATCAAGTTATTTTATTTATTATGGTAGTTTATTTTGCATTTATATCTGCGTTCTTCTGCCTGTGTTTGTTCTCATCACTTTCTTTTTTTTTTTTTGAGACGGAGTCTCGCTGTGTCTCCCAGGCTGGAGTGCAGTGGCGTGATCTTGGCTCACTGCAAGCTCCGCCTCCCGGGTTCATGCCATTCTCCCGCCTCAGCCTCCCAAGTAGCTGAGACTACAGGCGCCCGCCACCACGCCCGGCTAATTTTTTGTATTTTTAGTAGAGACGGGGTTTCACCATGTTAGCCAGGATAGTCTCGATCTCCTGACCTCGTGATCCACCCGCCTCGGCCTCCCAAAGTGCTGGGATTACAGGCTTGAGCCACCGCGCCCGGCCGTTCTCATCACTTTCATCCTATCAGCTGGGAGAGAAAAATTTCATGAAGAGAGTTTGTAACACCTAACCTGGCAAGCTACCTAAGCTCTCTGAACTCAGTTTTTTTTTTATTTATTTTTTTTGAGACGGAGTCTTGCTCTGTCGCCCAGGTTGGAGTGCTGGAGTGCAGTGGCACAATCTTGGCTCACTGCAAGCTCTGCCTCCCGGGTTCACTGCATTCTCCTGTCTCAGCCTCCTGAGTAGCTGGGGCTACAGGCGCCCACCACTACACCCAGCTGATTTTTTGTATTTTTTAGTAGGGACGGGGGTTTCACTGTGTTACCCAGGATGGTCTCGATCTCCTGACCTTGTGATCTGCCCGCCTTGGCCTCCCAGAGTGCTGGGATTACAGGCATGAGCCACCGCGCCTAGCCTGAACTCAGTTTTATCTTGTGTTTACTGGGGACTGTATTGGTCAGGTTTCCCTAGAGGAACCGAACTAATGGGATATATATATGTAAATATATAGGATATATATACACACATAAATAGGATATATATCCTATATATATATCTATCCTATATATATAACTCCCATACATATATATGACTCCCATATATATATATACACACACACATATATGACTTAATTAAGAATTAACTGACACAATCACAAGGTCCCACAATAGGCTGTCCTCAAGCTTAAGGAGCAAGGAGAGTCAGTCCAAGTCTCAAAACTGAAGAACTTGGAGTCCGATGAGGGCAAGAAGCATCCAGCACAGGAGAAAGATGTAGTCTGGGAGGCTAGGCCAGTCTTGCCTTCTCACGATTTTCTGCCTGCTTTATATTCTCTGGCGGCAGATCAGATTGTGCCCACCAGATTAAGGGTAGGTCTGCCTTTCCCAGCCCATTGACTCAAATATGAATCTCCTTTGGCAACACCCTCACAGGCACACCCAGGATCAATACTTTGTATCCTTCAATCCGGTCAAGTTGACACTCAGTATTAACCATCACAGGGACTCTTCTGAATATTGGGATATACAGATATCTGTTCTGTCCATCATGAGGATCAGCGAATAACTATATAGAAAAGATTTTAAAAATACAATTAAAAAATCATTATTATTTCATTCAATAAATATTTATTAAGGGGCTAGGTGCGCTGGCTCACACCTGTAATCCCAGTATTTTGGAAAGCTGAGGCGGGCAGATCACTTGAGGTCAGGAGTTCGAGACCAGCCTGGCCAACATGGTGAAACCCTGTCTCTACTAAAAATATAAAAATTAGCTGGGTATGGTGGTGTGCACCTGTAGTTGCAGCTACTCCAGAGGCTGAGGTGAGAGAATCACTTGAATGCAGGAGGTGTAGGCTGCAGTGAGCTGAGATTACACTACTACACTCCAGCCTGGGTGACAGAGTGAGACTCTGTCTCAAAAAAAAAATACACACACACACACACACACATACACACACAGTGTGCCAGACACTGTTGTTGATTCTGGGAATGTAGCAATGGGAGGAAAAGGGACAAAAATCCAATTCTCATTTTTATTATTATTATTTTTTTGAGCTGGAGTCTCACTCTGTTGCCCAGGCTGGAATGCAGTAGTACAGTTTCTGCCCACTGGAACCTCTGTCCCCCAGGTTCAAACGACTCTCCCACCTCACCCTTCCATGTAGCTGGATTATAGATGTGCACCACCATGCCTGGCTAATTTTTATATTTTCAGTAGAGACAGAGTTTGCCATGTTGACCAGGCTAGTCTTGAACTCCTGACCTCAAGTGATCCATCTGTCTTGGCCTCCCAAAGTGCTGAGATTACAGGCAGGTATGAGAACTGCACCCAGCCTTTTTTTTTTTTTTTTTTTTTTTTTTTTTTTTTTTTTTTTTTTTTGAGACAGGGTCTTACTCCATCATCCAGGCTGGAGTACAGTGGTGTGATCAAGGCTCACTGCAGCCTTCACCTCCCAGGTTCAAGCAATCCTCCCACCTCGGCCTCCCAAGTAGCTGGGATCACAAGTGTGCACCACAACGTAAAAATCCAATTCTTATAGAGTTGACATTTTGCTGAAATGCATTCAGATTCTGGGCTTTTTGGATTTTGATTCTATTTTCTCAAATTGTCATATGACTTTGGGCTTCTGTTAAAAAATATAGGTTCTTGGCCTGACCACAGTCTTAATGAATTAATAAGGGGAAGATAGTATGTGCAAGAGTTAACAAGCTCTCTAAAATTATTCACAACAGCTGGAAAATAAGAGATTAAGTGAACTAAACTGCCTCCCTTTTCCTTTTCCCAAACACTGATCAGCCACTCAGCAATCCTGTATATACATCTGTTTATATACTGAATTTTCCAAAATATTTCTAATAAGAAGTGGCTTCAGATGGCTTGAAGGAGAAGCAAGTCCAAACATCAGAACCAGACATGCGACCTTGAACGAGAAAGTGGTGGGAGGAGTAGAAAGTGCTATCCTTGGCCCTGTTTTTTGTCTGCCACTGAGCTTGCTGTGTAGGTCACATTACTGATCTAAATCTTGGTGTGCTCATCACCAAAACAAAGTTACACTTTCTTGGATAGTACCAGTTCATGGAAAGGTGCTGGGTTAACTGCATCAAAATCACCTAGAGAGTCTATTACATCTCCAGAGTGCTGGGCCCAATAGGTTGGAAGAGTCTGACTCAGGGCGGATAGGATGGCATCCATCACTTCCTCTTATTTTATTTTATTTTATTTCATTTCATTTATTTCTGAGACAGTCTTCCTCTGTCGCCCAGGCTGGAGTGCAGAGATGCTATCTCGGCTCACTGCAACCTCTGTCTCCTGGGTTCGGGCGATTCTCCTGCCTCAACCTCCCGAGTAGCTGGGACTACAGGCCTGAGCCACCACACCCAGCTAATTTTTGTATTTTTAGTAGACACAGGGGTTCTCCATTTTGGCCAGGGTGGTCTTGAACTTCTGACCTCAAGTAATCCACCAGCCTCGGCCTCCTGAAGAGCTGGGATTATAGGCGTGAGCCACTGCACCTGGCCTTCCTGGGCAACTTTTGATATGGATCCAGATATGGGATCTCGCTGGGCTGGATCAAACTCTCTGTGCCTCAGTTTTCTCATCTGTAACGTGTAATCATTCCCCTGATGGTAAAATTAAATAAGCTAACTTCCATCATGCACTTAGAACAGTGTCTGGCATGTAGTAAGTACTGTGTAAGTTTTAACTATTCTATCAGTCAGGATCCAGTCAGGAAGACAAAAACCACTGTGAGTATTTAAACCAGAGGAGCATGAGTAACATAGGGAGACCCCATCTGTACAACAAATAAAAATTAGCCAGGCATGGTGGCGTGCACCTGTAGTCCTAGCTACTTGGGAGACTGAGGTGGGAGGATTGCTTGAGCCCAAGAGGTTGAGGCTGCAGTGAGCTGTGATGGCACCACTGCACTCCAGCCTGGACAACAGAGTGAGACCTTATCTCAAAAAAAAAAAAAAAAAAAGAGGTAATGGAGAGGATGAGAAGACAAACAGGGATGGTGATGCCACACAGAGATTAGACAGCATGACGCCTGCTACCCCTTAGCAAAAGGAAGAAAGGGAAAGGTGACCAGGAGCGGTGACTGATGCCTGTAATCACAGTACTTTGGGAGACTGAGGTGGGTGGATCACGAGGTCAGGAATTCAAGACCAGCCTGGCCAATGCGGTGAAACCTATCTCTACTAAAAATACAAAAATTAGCTGGGTGTGGTGGCACACACCTGTAGTCCCAGCTCCTCAGAAGGCTGACGCGGGAGAATCGCTTGAACCTGGAGGCGGAGGTTGTAGCAAGCCGAGATTGCGCCACTGAACTCCAGCCTGGGCGACAGAGCGAGACTCCGTCTCAAAAAAAATAATAATAAAAAGGAAACCTGGTATTACTGGAGCCTAGAGTCTGGGGTCACCTAGCAGACCCACAGCCAAGCTGGATCTGCAGACAAGACACAACCACTTCTAAGACCCTGTTGAGAAAGCTCTCTGGCTCTTTTGTTTGTCCTGCCTTCTGCCCTCCCAGTAGTGCCTCCATCAGCTGAATCCAGCAGGATGTCATCTTTCAAGGGAGCCTGGGAAACAGTCTGCAGGGGTCACCCCTGCCTTTTAGGGGAAGGATGAAGAATGGCTCTGAGGGCAGATTTGTATTATTTTGTTGTTATTATTATTACCATTATTATTTTCTTTAAGGTCCTTTTTGGCCCTAAAGTTCTCAGAGTTTCTAGACCTTAACCAACCACTGCAGCGGGACTCGGGGCGTCGTGAGTGCTTATTAATTGACTCCTTGCCCTCAGCGTACACACATACACAAATGCTTGGCTTCTGTTCTCTGGAAACTGACAGCTCAGGCCTTGGCAAAAACTCCCCAGTGCTGAAGGCAGCACAGCCCCACCCAAGATTCAGGGAAAGGGAAGGTATGCAGCCCAGGTTTCTCGATCTGGGCAGGCTGCCTCAGCACCTTTAAGGATTCAGAAGTGATAAATAGGAAGAGCTGGCCGGTGATGTCACAGGGCAAAGAGATGCAAGGAGGTAAGATTGTGGAATCATTCTCGCAGAGCCCTGGGGTATGAGGCGCCAGAAAATAGAGCCTCACCCGGTTTTAAGGCCACTTCCTGGAAGACTGGAAAACACCCTCTTGTCTTTGGGACACATCCCTTTAAGTGTGCTCCGTGGGAGTGAAGTGCTGGGAAATTTACTACCAAAAATGGGCAGAAAAGCTCTTTCTGAATGTTTCTTGGAAGACCCAGAATTTAACCTTGACCAAAGGCAAATGTGTTTATTTTGAGAGGTTCTTAGAGAAAGGATTGAATATTGTGGAATTCTTCCAAATACACAAAAGACCTGTTCCCCCAAATCATTCTTCCAGCAAATATTTATGGGTAGCAGGTTGGCTACTAAGTCAGGCAACGAGTTTGGGAGTGACAACTAGATTAGCCTGTTGACTTTGCCTCTGCCCTGGCTATGTGGCCTTGGGCAAGGGACTTAACTTCAGTTTCTTTGTATGTAAAATAGGAGTAATAAGAACTACCTTGTAAAGTTATGAGGATTAAAATGAGGTCATGTATGAGAGTATTTAGCACAGAGTCTGGTATCCAGTGAATAATCAAGAAATGGTAATAGTTCATTTTATTATGACTTGCATGACTTTTATGACACTTTGCAAAACACTTTCCCTTATATTAGCTGATTGGATCTCCTATCAGCACTGTGAGGTGGGTCAGGGAACCAACATTGATCTTCACTCTGCTGTGGATCTAGCACCCTGCCACATGCTTAACAGTGATCAACTTGTTGGTTTCCGTTATTCAATAAATATTTGAGTATCTATTTTATGCCAGGCTATTCTATGCACTGGAGATATAGCTATAAACAAAGGAGACAAAAACCCTTGCCTCTCGCAGAGGATACACTCAGTGCAGGGAGACAGTGAGTATAATTTAACAAACTCTTATGTTAACTGTCTCCCAAAGTGCTTTACAACTATTAACTCACAACCTATGAGGAAGTTGTTATTATGCTTATCCTATTTTACAGATTAGAACACTGAGTTCCAAGGGGATTGAAAGTCACAAGGTCTCACAGCTA
The DNA here is from genome assembly GCF_049350105.2 of Macaca mulatta. Taxonomy (NCBI): domain Eukaryota; kingdom Metazoa; phylum Chordata; class Mammalia; order Primates; family Cercopithecidae; genus Macaca; species Macaca mulatta. The sequence continues at coordinate 64,221,926 of NC_133425.1, forward strand.
AGGAGAGCTATATTCAGGACTCAAAGCCGGGCAGTGTGACTCCAGAGCCCATGCTCTTAATCTCTTTTTTTTTCTTTTTTCTTTTTTTGAGACAGAGTCTCCCTCTGTTGCCCAGGCTGGAGTGCAGCGGTGCAATTTCGGCTCACTGCAATCTCCAGGTTCAAGTGCTTCTGCCAACTCAGCCTCCCGAGTAAATGGGACTACAGGCATACACCACCATGCCTGGCTAATTTTTTGTATTTTTGGTAGAGACAGGGTTTCACCAGGTTTCCCAAGCTGGTCTCAAACTCCTGAGCTCAAGTGATCTGCCTGCCTCGGCCTCCCAAAGTGCTGGGATTACAGGCATGAGCCACTGTGCCCAGTCCATGCTCTTAATCTCTACTATAGGTCATCTCAAAAAAAAAAAAAAATCTTATATATACTAATAAATTAAAGTGTGATAAGTGCTATAAAAAATATATAGGCTGGGTGTGGTGGCTCACACCTGTAATCCCACTGCTTAGGGAGGCCGAGGCAGGAGGATCTCTTGAGCCCAGGAGTTGGAGACCAGCCTGGGCAAGAGTGAGACCCCAGCTCTACAAAGGTTAACTTCTAAAAAGCGAAAAAAAAAAAAAAAGAAAAGCAGAGTAAAGAGGGGAAAAGAGAGTGATGGGAGAGTGCTGTCTCTGCAGGGGGTTCGGGGAGGGCCTCTCTGAGGAGCCACATCTGAGTAGAGACCTGAAGGAGGTCAGGGAGAGGGGCAGGTGGGTGTCCGGGAAGAGTGATCCAAGCAGAGGGAACGGCAAGTGCAAAGGCCTGTGGCGGGCCCTCCCCTGATGTTGGGGAAGCTCAGGGATCTAGTGGGAGCCAAAGTGGAAGATGGCTTGGCCTGAGCCTCTGGAATGAAAGAGTGCAGGAGGCGCAGGTGTGTCGGGGAAGGCCAGGAGTTCAGTTTGGGATAATCTCACCATCACTCATCAAGTGGAAAGCACCAGGGGGCTTACAGGGGTCAAGGAACTCACGCCAGGTCACTCAGGCAGTCATTTTCAGAGGCACGATTCACAACTCAGGTCTGTGGACCCTAACTTCAATGCCATGGGCATGTCTCAGTTTGGGTGCTGTGGGGAAGTCTGGAGAGGTAAGCGTCTGATAGCCCTGACCTCTGACCCTGTGTTGGTCCCATTGCATTGCTATAAAGGAATACCAGAGACTGGGTAATTTATAAAGAAAGATTTATTTTGGCTCATGGTTCTGCAAGCTGTACAGAAAGCATGGTGCTGGCATCCGCTTCTGCTGAGGGCTTCCGAAAGCTTCCAATCATGGTGGAAGGCAAAGTGGGGACATGTCACATGGAGAGAGAGAGAGAGTAACAGAGAGGTGGGGGAGGCACCAGGCTCTTTAAACAACCAGCTCCTGATGAACGAACAGAGCAAGATCTCACTCATTACTATGAGAAGAGCACCAAGGTATTCAGGAGAGACCCGCCCCCGTGACCAAAACACCTCCCACCAGGACCCACATCTGACATTGGGAATTACACAACAACATGAGATTTGGAAGGGACAAATATCAACACCATGTCAGGCCCCGATGAGCTTCCTAAGAGGGAGGAAAGAGGAAGAGAGAAGCAGAAGAGACACTCAGAGGAAAGAAACAATGCCAGGGATTCCACACGGCAGGAGGTAGCATGGGTTTACATGTGAATGCAGGCGAGAGGCACTGGGAAGGTGCAGTTTTTTTATTTTTTTAAATTATTATTATTATTTTTTTGAGACAGAGTCTCACTCTGTCGCCCAGGCTGGAGTGCCCTGGCGTGATCTCAGCTCACTGCAAGCTCTGCCTCCTGGGTTTACGCCATTCTCCTGACTCAGCCTCCTGAGTGGCTGGGACTACAGGCGCCCGCCACCATGTCTAGCTAATTTTCTGTATTTTTAGTAGAGACGGAGTTTCACAGTGTTAACCAGGATGGTCTTGATCTCCTGACCTCGTGATCCGCCCGCCTCAGCCTCCCAAAGTGCTGGGATTACAGGCATGAGCCACCACATCCAGCAGTTTTTTTTTTATTTTTAAAAATTATTATTGGCCGGGCGCGGTGGCTCAAGCCTGTAATCCCAGCACTTTGGGAGGCCGAGACGGGCGGATCACGAGGTCAGGAGATCGAGACCATCCTGGCTAACACAGTGAAACCCCGTCTCTACTAAAAAATACAAAAAACTAGCCGGGCGAGGTGGCGGGCGCCTGTAGTCCCAGGTACTCGGGAGGCTGAGGCAGGAGAATGGCGTGAACCCAGGAGGCGGAGCTTGCAGTGAGCTGAGATCCGGCCACTGCACTCCATCCTGGGCGAGAGAGCCAGACTCCGCCTCAAAACAAAAACAAAAACAAAAACAAACAAAATTATTATTATTATTATTTTGAGACAGAGTCTCCCTCTGTTGCCCAGGCGGGAGTGCAATGGCGCACTCGGCTCACTGCAACCTCTGCCTCCCAGGTTCAAGTAATTCTCCTGCCTCAGCCTCCTGAGTAGCTGGGATTACAGGTGCCTGCCACCAGACCCAGCTAACTTTTGTATTTTTAGTAGAGATGAGGTTTCACCATCTTGGTCAGGCTGATCTCGAATGCCTGACCTCAGGTGATCTACCCACCTCGGCCTCTCAAAGTGCTGGGATTACAGGCATGAGCCACCGTGCTCGGCCAGTGCAGTTTTTTCGGAAAGAACAGAAGGAGTTCTGGCCCTGTGTAGTTGGACAGTGTTGGAGACAGTGTGGACATTCTGACTGCTGAAGAAGGCCATGCTCACTTAGAGACGGGGAGACCCTGAAGGATCAGGGTTGTACCTGGGCAAGCCTTTCTCCACAGGCTGCCCCAGAATGGATACTTTCCTATTATGACAAATGAACTTCCCTAGGCTAGATGTCTCCCCTGAACTGGTGTATGCAACCCAGCCTCTCAACATGCTACCCCTAGGCATTTCCAAACATATCCCAAATGGAAGTTCTGATCTTTCCCCAGTCCCAAGCTTGCTCTACCCGAGACTCCAAGAAGCCAGTCCTGAGACAAGGATTCACGGGCTTGAAGTGACTTTTTTTTTTTGGAGACAAGTTCTCACTCTGTTTCCCAGGCTGAAGTGCAGTGGCCTGATCATGGCTCACTGCAGCCTCAACCTCCTGGGTTGAAGCAATCTTCCCACCTCAGCCTCCTGACCACAGGTGTACACCACCACGTCCAGCTAGTTTTATTTATTTATTATTTTGAAACAGACTCTCGCTCTGTGGCCCACCCAGGCTGGAGTGCAGTGGTTCCATCTCGGCTCACTGCAACCTCTGCCTCCTAGGCTTAAGTGATTCTCCTGTCTCAGCCTCCTGAGTAGCTGGGATTACAGGTGTGCGCCACCACACCCGGCTAATCTTTGCATTTTTAGTAGAGATAGGGTTTTGCCGTGTTGGCCAGGCTGGTCTTGATCTCCTGAGCTCAGGTGATCCACCCACCTCAACCTCCCAAAGTGTTGGGATTACAGGCATGAGCCACCATGCCCAGCCTATTTTTATTTTTATTTTTTGTAGAGAGCTGGTCTCGAACTCCTGGGCTCAAGTGATCCTCCCACCTTGGCCTCTCAGAGTGTTGGGATTACAGGCATGAGCCATGGCCCCTGGTCCTGAAGTGAATTAAGGAAGTGTTCCTAGGAGGAAGTGGTAAATGAGTGGGAGAAGCAGGATAAAGAAGAGAAATAAGCCAAACAGGGATGTGATACCAGGCCAAGTCCCAAAGAGGGTGGCTTCACCCTGGGAAAGGAAGTGGTATCTTGGAGTTTGTCCAAATGGAGGGAAGGAAACTGGGTTTTCACATTCCTGTACCAGTTGGTAACTGGCTATGGGCTGGGGGAGTCAACTCCTGGGCACTTCCTTGCAAGGGCAGAGAGACTGAAGAGTTAGTTACAGGTGCAGGCTGTGAGGAGCACAGCACACAGCACCAAGGGAGACGAGTTCAGAAACTGGAAAAGTGATCCGGGGAGCCCAAGCAGGGCCCTGACAGTGTCCACTACACTTCCCTTCCCTATTTCAGAAATGGCGTTATCTGGCTGGGTGCGGTGGCTCATACCTGTAATCCCAGCACTTTGGGAGGCCGAGGAGGGAGGATCTCTTGAGCTCAGGAATTCAAGACCAGCCTGGGCAACACAGCAAGACCTCATCTCTACTAAAATTAAAAATAAAAAAACTAACTGGACATAGTGGTATGCACCTGTAGTCCCAGCTACTTGGGAGGCTGAAACAAGAGGATTGCATGAGCCTGGGAGATCAAGGCTGCAGTGATCTGTGATTATGCCACTGCACTCCAGCCTGGGTGACAGAATAAGACTCTGTCTCAAAAGAGGAAATTGTATTGTCATCCTGCTGGTTGCTCAGGCCAGGCCAAAAACCCTGGAGTCATTCTTGACCTGCTCTGCCTCTCATACTCCACATCCAATCTTTTGGTCAATCTTGTTGACAATACTTCAAAATATACCCAGAATCTGATCACGGGTTTTTTTTTTTAGTAAATTAAAAAAAAATGTATTAAAATACACATAACATAAAATTTACCATCTTCACCATTTTTTAGTGTATTCTTCAGTGGTATTAAGTGCATTCCTATTGTGCAACCATTGCCAGCGTCCATCCGATGAACTCTTCTTATCCTGCAAAACTGAAACTGTACCTATTAAGCATTTTGCTTATCCATTCATCTATCAGTGGATGCTTGGGTTGTTCCTACCTTTTGACTATTGTGAATAATGCTGCTCTGAACATGGGTGTACAAACATCTCTTTAAGTCCTGCTTTTGTTGTTTGTTTGTTGTTTGTTTGTTTTTGAGATGAAGTTGCCCTCTGTCACCCAGGCTGGAGGGCAATGGCACAATCTCGGCTCACTGCAACCTCTGCCTCCTGGGTTCGAGCAATTCTTCCACCTCAACCCCCCAAGTAGCCGGAATAACAGATGTGCACCATCATGCCTAACTAATTTTTGTATTTTTAGTAGAGATGGGGTTTCGCCATGTTGCCCAGGCTGGTCTCAAACTCCTGACCTCAAGCAATCCACCTGCCTCAGCCTCCCAAAGTGCTGGGATTACAGACCTGAGTCATCATGCCTGGCCCCTGCTTTCACTTTTTTTGAGTATGTACCCAGACATAGAATTGCTGGATCATATGGTAGTTCTTTTTTTTTTTTTTTTTTTTTTTTTTAAGGAACTACCATACTGTTTTCCATAGCTATTACACCATTTTACATTCCCACCAACACCACACAAGGATCCCAATTTCTCTACATCTTCACCAATGCTTGTTATTTTCTGGGTTTTAAAAAATATGCCAGGCATGGTGGCTCATGTCTGTAATCCCAACACTTTGGGAGGCTGAGGCAGGAAGATCGCTTGAGCCCAGGAGTTAGAGACCAGCCTGGGCCATAGGGAGAAGCTGTTTACACCAAAACAAAAAAAAAATTAGAAAATTAAAAAATTAGGCCAAATGCAGTGGCTTATGCCTGTAATCCCAGCACTTTGGGAGGTCGTGGTGGGCGGATCACCTGAGGTCAGGAGTTCAAGACCAGAGTGGCCAACATGGCAAAACCCCATCTTCATTAAAAATACAAAAGTTAGCTGGACGTGGTGGCACCCGCCTGTGGCCCCAGCTACTCAGGAGGCTGAGGCAGGAGAATTGCTTGAACTTGGGAGGCAGAGGTTGCAGTGATCCCAGATCGCACCACTGCATTCCAGCCTGGGTGACAGAGTGAGACTACATCACAAAACAAAACAAAACAAAACAAAACACTAGCCAGGTGTGATGGCACACACCTGTATTTCCAACTACTTGGGAGGGTGAGGTGGAAGGATCACACTTGAGCCTGACAGCTTGAGGCTGCAGTGAGCTGTGATCATGCCACCGTACTCCAGCCGGGGTGACAGAGCAAGACCCTGTCTCAAAAAGAAAAAGAAAAAAAAAAGTCCGACTGTTTCAGACAAAAAAGTCAGACTGTTTCCATAATGACCAACCTGAACCAAGCCATTTCATCTTTTGCCTGGATAACTGCAATGGAGCCCCCACCAGCCTCCCTGCTTCCCTTGTCCCTTATAATTTTCTCAACGTCACTCCTCTGCTCAAAACCAACAGTGGCTGACTCCCCTGCTTTCCCAAGTAGACACCAAAGTTCTTACAATGGCCTACATGCTCTCTACAAGGTGTGTTCCTGGCCCTCCCATATTCTGACTCACTTCCTACTTGCTTTCTCTACTCCAGCCACACTGGCTTTCTTGCTGTTCCAAGTAATCTACTGCCTCGGGGCCTCTGCCCTGTTTTCTCTGCCTGGAATGCTCTTTCAGAAGCATGGTTCCTTCACTTCCTTCAAGTCTCTGTTCAAATGCTACTTTCTGAGTAAAGCCTCTGGGCTGTCTTGTTTGCTCTCCCGGCTCCCATCATTTTCTGCCCTTCTGTCCCCTGTCCTGAGCCGGGGGAGAATGACCCCTCTAGAATGCAACCTGGGCTTTCTTGCCTCAGGCTTCTGAGTGGGTTTGGCGAACAGGAGGTGCCACCAGGAGAAGAAAGGCAAGAGGGGAGAGATGCGGTGGGGGGGTATTTTTTCCCTGCACTTTCTCTGCTCTGCTGTGAGCAGTGGCTGTGCCTTTCTCGATCACAGCTGCATTTGGGAACGGATCCCACACTTCCCTGTCCCCTTATCCACGGACTTCCAATAACATGATTTCCCCTCTGCCCTTCAGTTCTCAAAGTAGTCATGCCTTCCAGCTCTTGCTTGTCTCTGATGACTAACACCCCGGTTGTCCGGGTTCCCTGAACCCTGCCATTTCTCTAGTCCCTTCCTTAAGACTTGAACCTCCTGGCTGGGCATGGTGGCTCACGCCTGTAATCCCAGCACTTTGGGAGGCCAAGGTGGGCGGATTGCCTGAGGTCAGGAGTTTGAAACCAGCCTGGCCAACATGGTGAAACCCCGCCTCTACTAAAAATACAGAAATTAGCCGGGCGTGGTGGCAGGAGCCTGTAGTCCCAGCTACTTGGGAGGCTGAGGCAAGAGAATCACTTGAACCTGGGAGGCGGAGGTTGCAGTGAGCCGAGATCTCGCCATTGCACTCCAGCCTGGGCAACAAGAGCAAGACTTCATCTCAAAAAAAAAAAAAGACTTGAACCTCCTGAGTTCGATTCTGTTTCCTGGTAGACCCTGACTGGAACACGTTGTGAATCACTTTATTTCCAATTTCCCATTTCAATCCCAATCCACCCCCTCCCGCCTTTTTTGAGATAGGGTCTCACTTTGTGCTGTTGGGAATGTAAAATGATGCAGTCGTGGCCTGGCACGGTGGCTCACGCCTGTAATCCCCACACTTTGGGAAACTGAGGTGGGCAGATCACCTGAGGTCAGGAGTTTGAGACCAGCCTGGCCAACATGGTGAAACCCCGTCTTTACTAAAAATACAAAAATTAGCTGGTCATGGTGGTGCGCGCCTGTAGTCCCAGCTACTAGGAGGCTGAGGCAGGAGAATCGCCTGAACCCAGGAGGCAGAGGCTGCAGTGAGTCGAGATTGCACCACTCAACTCCAGCCTCGGCACAGCAGCGAGACGTCTCAAAAAAAAAAAAAAAAAAAAGGTGCAGTTGCTATGGAAAACAGTATGGTGGTTCCTCAAAAAATAAAGCAGGCTGGAGTGCAGTGGTGCGATCATAGTTCACTGCAGCCTCAACCTCCTGGACTCAAGCTATCCTCCTGCCTCAGCCTCCTGAGTAGCTGGGACTACAGGCCTGTGCCAGCACGCCTGGCTAATTTTTTTGGTATTTTTTGTGGAGACGGGGGTCTCGCTATGTTGCCCAGGCAGGCGTCAAACTCCTGGGCTCAAGCCATCCACCCGCCTCAGCCTCCTAAACGGGATTACAGGCTTGAACCACTGCACCGGGCCCCGTCCTTGTTCTTGTACACAGCACATGTTACCATCTAACATATTATATTTCCAGTTTTTTTTTCACTTTCCTCTACCCTCCACACTCTAGATAGCAAGTCCGAAGGCGCAGGGATGTTTGTTTGCTCACTGTTGTATCTTAAGTGGTTGGCACATCGCCGGCTGTCAGCAAATGTTTGTGAAATGAATGAACCAGTGAATGACCGACAAGGGGAGCTAAGGAGAAGGCAGCGGTGCGCTCCGCGTTGCAGGCAGAAGAGCTGACTCTCCAATCTCCGCTCCTCTCTCCGCCCCCGCCCGGAATGCTGAGTGCCCAGGAAGGAGGCGGAAATGAGCGCGCTCAACAGCCCTCCAGCCGGGTGTTTACTTAATTAGGGCTTGCATCCCGAGGCTCGTTTGTGTTTAACCGTCCGCCTAATGGCTTCGTCTGGCTCCGGGCCGGCGCGGGGGAACCTGCGAGGCGAGCGTCGGCCTGGCCACTCTGTCCCGCCTGGGGCCTACTCCATTGCGCCGCGCGGGTGCGCGGAGACCTGACCCCCTTTAGGCATAAAAAGCGCCCTGTGGGAGATCCAGGCCCGGAGGGCGCGGAGCTCAGAGAGCAGCCCCAGGCTTTCCCCACCGCGTGGTTCACCCCCAGCCTCAGTCCCAGCCCCAGCTGCTGGGCTCAGCCGCCGGATAAGGGAGTGCTCCCGAGATACCAGATGCCACTTTGCTCGTTGTACCCTCAGCCATGAAATTGGAGGATTACAACGCTTCTCCTCTTAGTTCAGGGGACGTGGGGGTGCTAGAAAGAGAGACGGCTCGCCAGGCATCTGAGAGCGATGATACCAGGCAGCATTTGGGCACCTGCTCTGTGCCAGATACTATGTTTAGCGTTTTAAACCTTCTAATTTATTTAATACTCACGTATGAGAGGGTAAAATACTAAGATCATAACCGCCCCATTTGACAGATGCAGAACTGAGGTCCAAGGGGTTTATTTTACTTCCCGGAGGCTTCACTGCTACTAAGGGGTGGGACCTGGGTTTGAACCCAGGCGGGGCCGGCCCAAGGGCCCGTGCTAGGCCTGAGAGAACAAGACCCCCCACCCTCTCAACGCAAGCAATCCATGGCTTAGCCACTGGCCTGGCCGGGAGAAGGATGGGTAGGTTACCAAGTTAGCCCTGGAAGGTCAAAGAATCTGTCATTTAAAATTCCAGGCCCGGCGCCGTTTCTCACGCCTGTAATCCCAGGACTTTGGGAGGCCAAGGGAGGTGGATTGCCTGAGGTCAGGAGTTCGAGACTAGCCTGGCCAATATGGCGAAACCCCGTCTCTACTAAAAATACAAAAATTAGCTGGATGTGGTGGCGGGCGCCTGTAGTCCCAGCTACTGGGAGAGGCTGAGGCAGAAGAGTCGCTTGAATCTGGGAGGCGGAGGTTGCAGTGAGCCGAGACCGCGCCACTGCACTGGACGACAGTGAGACTCCATCTCAAAAAAACAAAACAAAAAAACTCTCCAGTCTCGTCCGTTCCTCAAACCCCTAAATCTGAGCTGGGGACGGGGAGGGAGAAGGACGAGGAGGTGGCATCCAGGGCTTCTCAAGGCAGCAGGAGAAGGTGGAGGAGGAGTGAGGGGACCGGCGAGAGAGACTGGCCAGGAAAGCTCAGCTCCGTGGGGAAGGGCTTGCCAGGGTACTGATTGAAACTCAGGACCGTTTTTATGGCCAGAGCCCACTTGTGTACGGCAAAGAGGAAAGCACTTCATGTTTAACGTAGTGGAATGGGAGTAAGGTAGAGGAATGAATCCCAGGTCTGGCGTTTATCTCCTAGGAAGAGTGTGGGAGAGCTGTTTTCCAAGGGAGACTCTCTGGAAGCTGCTTTGCGCAGCAAGCAGTTTTTACGCAGGTTATATACAGCATTTCAGACCAATTTCAAAACCTCTGCGTTTTAAAAATTGCCTTTATTTATATTTTACAGGAAGTTGAGAAAGCGTTATTTATATGGGGGATGGGGTGCTGCAGGTTATGGGACTAGTAACCATCCTCTTAGCTCGCACCCTTTGGCACCACTACAGCTTCCAAACTCTGGGACTTTCTCTCCTAGCTTCCATTTGTTTAGCTGTGTAATGGAAGCAGCAGCCTGGGTGTGGCGGCTCACACCCGTAACCTGAGCACTCTGGGAGGCGGAGGATCCCTTGAGTCACGAGTTCGAGACCAGCCTGGGCAACATAGGGAGACCCTCCCCCCCTCCCAGCCCTGCCACATCTCTACAAAAAATTTTTAAAAATTAGCCGAGTGTGGTGGAGGAAGCCTGTAGTCTCAGCTACGCGGGAGCTGAGGCAGGAGAATCGCTTGAGCCTGGGAGGTCGAGGCTGCAGTGAGCCGAGATCGCATCACTGCAATCCTGGGCAACAGAGCGAGACGCTGTCTCCAAAAAAAAAAAAAAAAAAAAAAAAAGATGAGGAAGTTGTATCCAATTCAGAAACGCAGTCCCTCGGGACCTGCTAGTTTAAACCCCGGAGGATCCTCCCCGGCGGGCTGGCACGGGAGGTGGAGAAAGAGGCTTGGGCGGCCCCGCTATAGCCGCGTGTGGGAGGACACACGGGCTTGCTTCAAAGCTTTGGGATAACAGCGCCTCCGGGGATCATGAATGCGGAGCCTCTGTTTTCAGTAGACTTCAGATGTGTCTCCACTTTTTTCCGCTGTAACCGCAAGGCAAAGAAACATTTCTCTTCCCGTACTGCGGAGGCTGAGGAGTACGCTGGGTGTTCTTTTCTCCTCTAACTCAGAACTGCGAGACATGGGCTGAGTTCCTGCAGAGAACAGCTCCAGAAAAGCAAGGAGAGCGCAGGAGGGTATCCGGGAGGCCAGGAGGGGTTCTCTGGGGCCTCAACCGCGCCGGCATCGGTACCACCTGCGAAGGGGCGGGACCTCGTGGTGCTGGACCAATCAGCACCCACCTGCGCTCACCTGGCCTCCTCCCGCTCGCTCCCCCGGGCTGCGGTGCTCAAAGGGGCGAGAGCGGAGCGGAGCACCGGCCCGCCGTCGCGGCAGTTGCCTCACCCCTCTCTCTGCAGCCATGGGGCTCCCTCGTGGACCTCTCGCGTGTCTCCTCCTCGTCCAGGTACTCCACAGCCTCGCCCTGGCCCCGACCAGGACCGCTCCCTGGGGGGCGGGCGGGGTCCGCCTGGGGAAGTGGCGTTGGGGAGAGCCTGGGGCTGCGCTCCCTGGGGCCAAGGGAGTCCCAGAGGGCCTGTGAGACTCTGCAGGGTGGGGAGTGCAGGGCCGGGCACTCCTATGACCCAGCCTCCGTCTTCCCCCTCTGCCCTCGGGCGCAGGTTTGCTGGCTGCAATGCGCGGCCTCCGAGCCGTGCCGGGCGATCTTCGGGGAGGCTGAAGTGACCTTGGAGGCGGGAGGCGCGGAGCAGGAGCCCAGCCAGGCCCTGGGGAAAGGTAAGACCCTCCGGTTGGAACCGCGGGGTAGGGGCCGCAACGTGAAGTGTGGCCCGCGCGAGGGGTGTTCGGGCTGGGGCAAGGGACTCCTGGCGCCACCTCAGGTCCCGGGGAGGCGCAGAACGCGCCCCGGGGGCTAGGGTTGGGGGTGCTAGCTGACGAAGAAAGCTGGGCAGCAGAGCGCCTGTGACATCCAGCCCCCGTCCGGTAGCCACTGCCTACCTTTACCCCCTTCTCCGAGGTGCCGGATGGCTGAGCCCCTCACCCAGTCTCGACGTGGGAAGTTCTCCCCCGCTGGCCCCAGCAGAGGAATGCGCCGGCCACATTCTTCCCCCAACCCCCGCGCAGGTGTGGGGATGAGCCGTGCCCCGGGCAGCCCCCTTCGCCCCTCTCGGGCCCCCTTTGTGAACCGTGCTTTGTGTCTCCGTCAGACAGACCGGGTCTGTTTCTTTTCTCCGCGCTCCCCTACCCCGCCCCCCTTCTTCCTCGGCAGCTGGAATGCACTCTTAACCCTGCCCTTCCTGGAGGGCCTGCGCCCCTGCAGCCTGCCTGGAAACTGGGCCCTGGCACACCTGGGCTGGGGCTATCACGTAGGGAACCACCCCGCCCCCAGCGTCTCGGGCCTGGGATGCTAGGTCACTGGGGGAAGTCTGAGGGGGAGAGTGTCCCAAGCTGGCAGGCCTGGGGCTATGGGGGCGATGGACGGGAGATCAAAGCACATTTTTGATCCTTCAGTTACTCCTACACCCCACCCCAAGTTCAAAAACCTGAGGGGGTGGGGGGTGCAACTTAAGTGAGGAGAACCATTGTCTTATGAGACCCAGGCTGTTGCTGGCTAGTGGAGGGCTTTCTCCCTCTCGGTTAGGAGGACAATGGGTGGGGGTTCCAGCAAGGGATGAAACCTAAGTTCTTTTTTTTTTTTTTTTTTGAGACAGAGTCTCGCTCTGTCGCCCAGGCTGGAGTGTAGTGGCCGATCTCGGCTCATTGCAAGCTCCGCCTCCCGGGTTCACGCCATTCTCCTGCCTCAGCCTCCCGAGCGCCCGCCACCACGCCCGGCTAATTTTTTGTATTTTTAGTAGAGACGGGGTTACACCATGTTAGCCAGGATGGTCTCGATCTCCTGACCTCGTTATCCTCCCGCCTCGGCCTCCCAAAGTGCTGAGATTACAGGCGTGAGCCACCGCACCGGCGAAACCTTAGTTCTTAAACGGGTATAACCCTGGATCCTTGGGTGGGGTTTCAGAGGATCCTTACACTGAAATTTTTGGGAATTTGAGTATTCATTTTTTGGGGGAAGGAACTCTGGCTTACCTGGCTTTCAAAACATTGAGAATCCTTGCTACCCAGCATTCTTCTAAAATCTCCATCAACTTACTCCTCATCCCAGGCACAAATTCCCACTGCTTGCATGTGGGGCTGTCAATGCCGAGGGGACAGAGTGGCTCTTTTATTTCTCCAAAAGAGGATTGAGGACCTTGAGTCTGTGGAAGCCCTTTTTAAAAAAATTGTTTCTCCAAGTAACTGTAGATTGACAAAACAATTAACACCCGGGCTAGGCTAGGCTCCTTAAACCCTTGGCTGTAGGGAGCTGAGGAGAGGCATTAAGAAGCCATGCCTCATAAACTTTAAATTCTTGCGCAGGGGTTTATTACTGGCTGGCTAACAAACTGCAACTCAGCCAACCTGTAAAAATGTGAACTCGGGCAGGGCCCCAAATCCAATTCCGGCTCCCTGAGGAAGCCTTATTGCTAACCAGACTTCTGCCAAATCTACACCCCACCCCCATTGTCAAGTTCTCTGACTACAGCCTCCCAGAGCAGGCTATAGCTTTGAGTCAAGTTGTCTGTACCTTCTTTCCTACTGAAGCAAAAAATATCAGATTAGCTGTCACTTCACTAGGCTTGAGGTTTTGGGGGGAAGCAGTGATCAGGTTTTGGATTTCATGGTTTAGTTGGCGTGTGCTTCCCGATGACGTCAGGCATTTTAAACCTTTAGAGGAAATTCAGCTTTCTCGGATGTCTGCTTTTCCACTGTGAAAATGGTGGGTTTGTGCCAGGAGCACACCTGGGTTATACAACAAAGGACGGGTTAATGGGCTTGGCGTACCTTGAAACTCCCTGCCACATGGCTGGGTCTTAGAATAGGCTTCCGGTGGCATGGGCTGCTGCTTTCTTTTTTAAGTAAAAGCGCATTTCTTGGTCCAGTTAGTCCCAATAAAACATCTTGCTATTTCTACCCTTGGTCTTCAACTGGCACTTTTCTATCACCCCACCCGCACCCTAGTTCCTCATCCTCAAAACATACAGCCCCAGCCTGGATCCAGCCACGTTGAAAGGGTTATTCTGCAGGAACATATACACTCTCAAGTTTAGCCAAGCAGACACGTTTCCATATTGCTAAGGAACAATCACCCCTGTTGTTCGCCCCTGGGTTATGAATATCAAGGGCGTCTATGAAGTTCAGCTCAAAGAACTTATCTGATGTAATTAATGCCTTGTTTGTATGTGCATCTTCCCCTTCAAAGCCCTTTTGCAACTCTGAGCTTGGTTTATCCTCCTAACATTCCCTTGAAGCAGGTGAGGTAAATATTAAACAAGCTGAGCTTTTAATCTCAGAATTTTGAACTTCAGAAATCCCATAGTCTAGCCTTGCCTGAGGTTTCGAAGGTGGAGAAACAGAGGCACAGCTTAATGGATTGGATTCACTAAGCCAAACAGCTCATTAACTTCTTTGAGGGTGACAGACACAACCTTTACCTCTTGGTATATGTCCAGGACCTGGTACCTTACAGGATGCCCGGTGCTGTATGAATTATTAATTATGAATGAATTTGACAACCTTGTGAAGGGTGGCCCATTTTATAGATGAAGCCTACATGACTGTGGCTTCACCAAGTCATCACTGCAGTGATCAGGTGGGATTTGAATGGAAATTTCGGACTCCAAAGTTCCCTGGATTTTTTTTTTTTTTTGAGATAGGATATCGCTCTGTCACCCATCCCAGGCTACAATGCAGTGACCCAATCACGGTTCACTGCAGCCTCTACCTCCTGGGCTCTAGTGATCCTCCTACCACAGCCTCCCAAGTAGCTGAGACCACAGACATGTGCTACCATGCCTGGCTAATTTTTAATGTTTTCTAGAGACGGGGTCTCACTCACTATGTTGCCCAGACTAGTCACAAACTCCTGGGCTCAAGCAATCTTCCCACCTCAGCCTCTCAAGCACTAAGATGACAGGTAGGATCCACCATGCCCAGCTCCCTGGCATTTTTTTACTACCAGAAAGCAGGGCCTAAGTGGAGAGGGTAGAATGTTGGATCCCTGAATCCCATAGCTCTAAATAACAAGCTCTCCTGGCCCCTTGCCCCAAGAGTGCTTAGTCTTTATTTTTTTTTTTTTTATTTTAGGGTTTTCCAGAAACATTCATGTAGAGGAAATTGGTTTGGCTTTAGTCTCTAAGGGCCCAAGTGAGGGGTCTTGACTAGCTTAAGAGGAGAGGTTAATTTGGAGGGAAGGAGAGCTGGCACATACCCCCATCCCAGTGCCACAGTCTGGGGGCCACCTTTGCTTCAAGTGTGGTCTGGAAGCTGACAGTGGAGAGGTGGGAGGAGGGAACTTTCATGGTATCAGTGCAGTGAATAAAAGTGAGTGACCTACAGTGGTCTACTCATCCTTAAGGGCGAACAACTGAGAGAGGCAGCTTAATGGCAGTCAAACAGATGCAGTCCTTCATCATGGCCTTCAGCAGGTTCAGCTGACCCATAGTCAGCCTTTGGGTCAGATTAAAAACTAACCATCATCAGCTTTGGGAGGAAACTTCCAGGTTCAATAACGCATCTGACTGAGCACAAGTTAACATCAAGATGATTTTGTCTATTTCAGCTCTGGGTGTGAAAACGGCCTTTTATTGTGGAAGTCCCTACTCTGGGGTATGCCCTTTATTTACATTTCATTCTTCCTGTAAGCATATATTTCGCATCTGCATAGATCAGGCACTGTTCTACAACTTCAACTAAAGCAATGGACAAAATGAAGTCCCTGTCCTTGGGGAGCTTAACAGTCTAGTAATTTTTTTCTTTTTCTTAAAAACAGAGGTTTTATTGCATTTGGTCCACAGTCGGTATTTCATATCTCACGGTGCAGGGCCCCTGGGTGGGGTGTGTGGCCATGGGAGATGAAACAGTATAGCTGGTCAGGCCCAGAAGGGGAGACGGAGGGCTGGGGGCTTCTTAAGACCTACTGAGGGGCCAGGCATGGTGGCTCACGCCTGTAGTTCCAGCACTTTGGGAGCCTGAGGCAGGCAGATCACATGAGGCCAGGAGTTCAAGACCAGCCTGGCCAGCATGGTGAAATCCCGTATCTACTAAAAATATAAAAATTAGCTTGGTGTGGTGGTGTGTGCCTGTAATCCCAGTTACTTGGGAGGCTGAGGCAGGAGAATCGCTTGAGCCCAGTAGGTGGAGGTTGCAGCAAGCCAAGATTGCACCACTGCACTCCAGCCTGGGCAACAGAGGGAGACTCCGCCTCAAAGAAAAAAAAACCTACTGAGGACCACAGTAGGGGGTGGTCAGCATGGAGAGGGGGTCAGGCTTAGCCCCAATGACTCAGAATTCTACTTCCTTGTGCGGGTCTCAGTTTCCCCACTGGGCCCCTAGGCAGGCTTGAGGGTCCTAGAGAAAGCCAGCCACTCAGGAGCCTGAGATATTTTAGCATCCTGGCCAGGCCCCCTCTCCCAGGGGACTCATTTCCACTGTCCCTGCCCCATTCCTTGGGGAAAAAAATATATTTATTTTTCTTTTTTTTGAGACAAGAGTTTTGCTCTTGTTGCCCAGGCTGGAGTGCAATGGTGTGGTCTCGGCTCATTGCATCCTCTACCTTCTGGGTTCAAGCGATTCCTCTGCCTCAGCCTCCCAAGTAGCTGGTACAGGCATGCGCCACCATGCCTGGCTAATTTTGTGTTTTTAGTAGAGACAGGGTTTCTCCATGTTGGTCAGGCTGGTCTCGAACTCCCAACCTCAGGTGATCCACCCACCTTAGCCTCCCAAAGTGCTGGGATTACAGATGTGAGCCACCACGCCCGGCCATATTTTTCTTTTGTTAATACTTCCTGAAACTTTTGTGGGTGCAGAAACCACAAACTGATCGGCCAGCAAACGGGGGAAGAGGCAAGGCAACTGGAAACCTTTGGGGAGCGATTGCCTCCATGCGCAGGTGTCTTCTCCGCAGCACAGCAGCCCATAGCCTGGACATGCCAGCAGGGACCCTCACCCTACACGCATCGGGATGCGGCCTTAACCCCTTCCCGCACAAACCGGTGGCCCAGTTCTGCGAAGGAACCAAGGCAAGGGGGCAAAACCCTGCTGCCAGATCCCATGCCGCCACTCACAGACCCTCGGTTGATTGGCAACACTGAACAGGTTAAAAAAAAAAAAAAAAAAAGAAAACACAGAAAAACCCCAAAACCCAGACAGGGAGACGATGTGGGGAGAAAGCGTGCTGGGAGCCTTAGTAGCTGGCCTCCTCCTGGTAGTAAGGGGGGTATTCAGGGGCCTCCCCTGGGCCTGGGCACTCATTGGTGCCCGAGGGAGCCCTGTCGGCCACTGAGCCTTGTGGGCAGTACTTGGAATTGTATATCTGCCGGCGCAAGCCAAAGACCTGGCCTCTCTGGTTGGCACCCTGCGTGTAGCCCATCTGCAGGGACATGGAGGAGTTGTCACACTTGTTGGTGCCCAGCTTGGTGTCATAGATCTGCTGCTGCGTCCAGGGAGCCGTCATGCCCACCTGGCTGGCGCACTTGTTTGTACCCATCTGGAGGCTGATGGTCAAGTGGTCCATGGGGGCAGGATGTGGTTCTTGGGGCTGTAGAGATGCCTTCCTGTGCTGTACATGGTCATGCCCAACTGGCTAGCACATTTGTTGGTGCCCATCTGCAGCCCAATGACTCACTGGCCGGCCTTCGTGGTGTTGTAGTCGAAGTTCTGCTCCTGCTGCTTTGAGTACCCAATGCCGATGTCCACCCTGCTCTGGAGCCCCTTAGTTTTGGCCTTCCCCACCAGGGCAAGAAGAGACAACACCTGCGTCATGTTCCCACTCTCAAACAGGTTATTGGCCTCAAACAGGTTCATGGGGTTCATGCCGTAGCTGACTATGGCCTTGATGAAGTTGGAGAGGTTTCCTCGCGGGTGCCAATTCTGCATGGAGTGGTTGATCGTGGGGACTGAGCCTGGCTGCAGCTTGTTCATGAGTGTGTGTAAGAATTCTGTCCTTCAGGCCCTTCTGGAAGTCGGGGCTGATGGAGAGGCTGGTGAGCCCTCGATCCAGCTGCGGAGCTCTGCCTCCGTCTGGGGGTCGTATTTGGACAGGAGCCGGTTCTTGACCTCGGCCGAGAGCCAGTATGAGGGGCCCTTGTTGAACTGCATGGAGAACACAGCTGGCGGGTGCGGTGGCAGGACTGGACCGACTGGAGGTGACCAATGGGCCCTAATTTAGTAACTTTCTGTGCTTGTGGGCTGTCCTGCAAAGGAGTTGATAATTTCCACTTAGCTGTAAAATGAGGTTGAGGAACTTAGTGAGAGGTCACTGGTGCAGTAAACAGACGGCCAGGATTTAAACCCTGGTGTTTTGCCTCCACAGCCCAGGGGGATATCCATAAATCTTGCTCTGAGGAATGAATGGGAACTGGAGCTTCAAGCCTAGCAGGCTGCCTTCCTGGCTTAGCAGCAGAGTAGGGTTACCTTGCTGAAGACTCTGTCCTGCATCACCAGTAGCTTGTGCCTGGGGAGCAGGTCTCAAACCTCTAGTCTCCCTTCCCACCTCCTCATGTGCCACTGTGTTCCTAGGTTACCCAGCGCAGGGTGCTCTCACCTCCCTACTGCACAAAGAAGTTATTGTTCATGACAAGCAAAGAGTTTCTAGGGCCAGAAACTATAGCTCTGCAAAGCATTTGGAGGATGATGGAAGATGAGGGAGGGAAGGGCCTCCCCAGCTCCAGTCAGTTGAGGCTTTGGTCCTGAGGCTGAATGGTCTCCATTCAGAGACTAGATGTTATTGAAGAATAACAAATGTAGACAAAAGTGCCCAAATGATGAGTGTGCAGCCCGATGAATGTCGCAAACTTAAAACCCCTGTGTTTCTGGCACACAGATAAGAAACAGCATTACCAGGGCCTTAGATGCCCCTTTCCTCCTAATTTCAACCCTTCTCTCAAGGTAACCACTCTTCTAAGTAGCACAGGTGAATTTGCCTGCATTTGAACTTTCTGTAGGAGGATCATAGAGTTATCCCCTTAGCTCTGACTGCTTTCACGGCACCCTTGAGAGATTCTTGCATAATTCGGGATGTAGTTCTAGTCGATTCTCATTGTATAGTATTTCATTATGTGACTATCCACAGTTCTGCTGTGGATGGGCATTTCAGTAGTTCCATTTTGTGCAAGTCTTTTGGTGACCTGTGCACCCCTAATTGTTAGTTATACACCTGGGGCACAATTGCCGGGTTAACTGACTGAGGATTCCAGTACCGTGATCCTGGACTGAGATATCGGCTCTTCTCTGTTCTGAAGTAGTGAGGTGTCTCCTGCATTCTCCCACCCCAACAGTCTCTCTGCCAGACCCACCCCTTCTGGAGTCTTGATTTTCATCTGGCCCTATGCTAAGAGACAGCAAGTCTTTATTATGTACTTGGCCTCATCCTTTGTCTTGGGGGAGAAAAGCTTCCCTTTCTTTGTCCTTACCCTGATGCTCGCTTCTTTCCTCAAAAGCAGAAAGGGAATCTGAAAAGGGCCCTGAATTTCATAAGTGAGAACTTCTTCCTGGGTGGAGATTTGTTTTTAATTTTTTTTTTCTTTTTTGAGATGAGTCTCACTCTGTTGCCCAGGCTGGAGTGCAGTGGCATGATCTCGGCTCATTGCAAACTCCGCCTCCCGGATTCAAGTGATTCTTCTGCCTCAGCCTCCTAATAGCTGGGACTACGCATGTGCCACCATGCCCAGCTAATTTTTTGTATTTTTAGTAGAGACGGTGTTTCACCGTGTTAGCCAGGATGGTCTTGATCTCCTGACCTCGTGACCCACCCTCCTTGGCCTCCCAAAGTGCTGGGATTACAGGTGTGAGCCACAACGCTGGCCGCCTCTACTTTATCTAAAAAAAAAAAAAAAAAAAAATTTTTTTTTTTTTTTTTTTTTTTTTTTTTTTTTTTTTTTTGAGACAGTCTCCCTCTGTCACCCAGGCGGGAGTACGGTGGCATGATCTTGGCCCACTGCAACCTCCGCCTCCCAGGTTCAAGTGATTCTCCTGCCTCAGCCTCTTGAGTAGCTGGGACTACAGGCATATGCCACCATGCCTGGCTAATTTTTTGTGTTTTTAGTGGAGACCGGGTTTTACCATGTTAGCCAGGATGGTCTCAATCTTGTAACCTCGTGATCCGCCAGCCTAGGCCTCCCAAAGTTAGCCTGGCGTGATACAAAAATTAGCCTGGCGTGATGGCGTGCCCCTGTAATCAGAGCTACTCAGGAGGCTGAGGTAGGCGAATTGCTTGGGCCTGGGAGGCAGAGGTTGCAGTGAGCCAAGATTGCACCACTGCACTCTAGCCTGGGCAACAGAGCAAGCCTCCATCTCCAAAAAAAAATACATTAAATAGAGAAGGGGTCTCACTATGTTGCCTGGGCTAGCCTTGAACCCCTAGCCTCAAGCAATTGTCTTGCCTTTGCCTCCCAAAGTGCTAGGATTACAGGTGTAAGCCACTGTGCATGGCCCTGGGTGGAGATTTTTATCCTGACCAGTGTGTGGGTGGGCAGCATGTTCAAATCCAGCTCCTCTCTTATTATAGAAACAGTGAAGTGTCTGAGATCCAAGGCCAAGTTGAAATGGTCAGTCAGCCAACAAACGTCTGAGTACCTGCTGGGTACTAGATACTCAGGGTAAGCAAGCCACTGCTCCTAACCCTCAGTGAACTCCTGATTAAGGTTCAGGTACTGTTCTAGGTGCTGGGGATTCATTACTGAACAAAGTGTGCAAAAATCCTAGCCTCAGAGGGCCACTTACCTGCTAGTGTAGAGAGACAGACAAAATAAATACAATATATGTATATATGAGATTGAGGGGGGGCTGGACATGGTGGGTCATGCCTGTAATCCTAGCACTTTGGGAAGCCGAGGCCTGCGGGTCACTTGAGCTCAGGAGTTCGAAACCAGCCTGGCCAACATGGTGAAACCCCCATCTCTGCTTAAAAAAAAAAAAAAAAAAAAAAAATTAGCCCGGCATGGTGGTACAAGCACCTGTAATCCCGGCTTACTCGGGAGGCTGAGGCAGGAGAATGGCTTGAACCCAGGAGGCGGAGGTTGCGGTGAACCGAGATCAAGCCACTCCACTCCAGCCTGGGCGACAGAGGAAGACTCCGTCTCAAAAAAAAAAAAAAAAAAAAAAGAGATTGAGGGGGAGGTGGGAAAAGAGTGATATAGAGTCACATAAGAGGGGCTGCTGACATGTTCTTGTGGAAACCTCGAGGAACTGATGTCCAAGCTGGCAGCCGAGGAAGAAGAATTAGGCAAGGGAGTTGGGCATGAGAGGTGGCGTGGAGTGTTCCGGCAGAGGAACAACACCAGGGTTCCAGGGACTTGGATACATTGAATCTGTCTGGATCATGGAGTGGGAGGTGGAGAGAGCCAGTGAGGCATAGGCAGGGTCCAGCCCCGCTTGAAATTTGTCTCACCCCATACCAGAGGCAGCAGAGTGTTGTAGCAGCGTGTTTGGGGAAATCCCAGTTGTACCAGTATGGAGACATAATAGCTGAAGTCCCAGTTGTACCAGTATGGAGACCAGGGTCTCTGAAGTCTTCTCTGGAGCCAGGATATTGGCCCCCACTCCCAGCAACCCTTCTTGACTCCCCTCACGCTTCTCAGACTGGAGGACCATATCTGCCTCAGTCGCCTTTTTCTCATTTCATTTAGTCACCTGGCATTGCCACCCCAGGCAAGCAGGGCTGGCAAGGAAGGGCTGTGAAAACTCACCACCGCCACCCAGATACCACTTGAGAGCTCCCTGCATTCCACAATCACACTATGTACTTCATGTCATAAGCCCCTTTAATCCTCCTAAAAGCCCCGTGGGGTGGGTGGAATTGGCCCCATTTAACTGGATAGGAAACCTCGGCTTGTCACTTTGTAACTATCCAAGGTCACCCAGCTAATAAATTGTGGAGTCACAGTTTGAACACAGGTGTGACCCCTAAATATGAGGCACTGACCATTTGGAAATCAGGGTGGGAAAGGGAAATACATTTGGAGTCTTCTGGCCCCAGCCAAATTAGAGGAAGATTGGAAATAGTTAACTTCTGGCCCAAGGGCTTTGAATTCCTGTTCCCTCCAGAGGCCCCTGCTAATCGCCAGGAGGGTGGGGGGTGGCAGGCACTTCTGCCCAGGACCTCTGGCCTCCCTTTTAAGATATGGGGGAACAAGGAGGGTTCAGATACCAGGCCTGATAGCACTCAAACTGACAGTCCTCTGCAGAGAATCTGCTCTGCCTCTCCTCACCCCACCCCCACCTGCCTCCAGCAGCAAAGACCTCTCACCTCTTGCTCTGGGTAGAAGGGCTTGACAGACCCTTCCCCACTCACTCCTCCTCCCCCAGCCAAATCTGGGCATTCTCAGGGCTCTGGGTTACCTAGAGCATCAGAGGTCTGCAAATTCCCCCAGCTGACAACATTCCCTCCAGGCTGCAGCTGCCTCTGTCTGCCAGACTTCAGGGTGCTGGGGACCTGCTGCTTGGGCAGTGAACCAGAATGCCTCACCTGGGGAAAGAAAGCCAAATGGGCTGGGTGCGGTGGTTCACACCTGTAATCCCAGCACTTTCGGAGGCCTCGGTGGGTGGGTCACCTGAGCTCAGGAATTCGAGATCAGCCTGGCCAACATGGCGAAACCCTGTCTCTACTAAAAATACAAAAACTAGCCAGGCATGGTGGCGTACGCCTGTAATCCCAGCTACTTGGGAGGCTGAGGTAGGAGAATTGCTTGAACCCGGGAGGCAGAGGTTGCAGTGAGCCGAGATTGCGCCACTGTACTCCAGCCTGGGAGACAGAGCGAGACTCTCTCTCAAAAAGCCAAACAAATGTCTTCCTTTCTCCCTCGACCCCATCTTTGAACTCAGGACTCTGGCTCTGTGGCTATCTAATATCTGAGGAGAAGGCTGAGAGCCAAGGCCACAGAGCCAGGAGGTGGGAGGGCTGGTGGACTGCTTCCTCTCGTGAGAGCCTCTCCAGGTGATACTGAACACCAGGAGGAAAGATCTGGTTTTTCCTAGGACTCTGAGGCATGTTAGAGCTAAATGGGGAGATGGGGAATAGGGAGGTATAATCCCAGGCCCTCTTCTCCTTCAGTCTCGGTAGCCCCCCTTTTGTTCGAGACCGCGTAAAGTTGGAAGTTACCTATTAGCAAGAAACCTTGACAGCCTGTGTTGTGCGCTAGGAGAAGTAGAAGGTATTTTTGCTTGAGTTCTAACTTTAGGGTCATATTCTCTTTAGGAAATCGTTGATCCCCAGGAATTAACTTTGTCTAAGAACACATGTACATCTTTCTGAGAAGTCTCTTCCTCCAAATTTGGGGACCACAGGTATTCCCCAGATCTCCCAGTCTTCTTTTTTTGTTTTAAGAGACAGGGTCTCACTATGTTGCCCAGGCTGGTCTTGAACTCCTGGCCTCAAGTGATCCGCCCACCTCGGTCCCCCAAAGTGTTGGGATTACAGGCGTGAGCCATCATTCCTGGCCCCCAGTCATTTTATAGAGAAGCTAGAACTACGGTCTAGAGAAATGATTTGTACCTGCGTCCATTTGGAAATTCTTCAGACTCTCGTCAAACCCAGCAGTGGGAAGAGACCTGATGGTGTACATCCCAGCATAGGCAAGGGAAAAATGGATTCTAAGCTGTTTCTTATCCCAAATCATGTGGCCTGAGGCGACTTACTGAGTCCAGGCTCCTCAACCTTGAGGCCCTAACTCTCCTGTACGTGCGTGGGAAACTGGCCAGTGAGAGGGCCCGGGTGGAGAGTTCGGCTGCTCTCCTGGGTGTCTTGCTGAAGGCTGGCTGCCTTCTGAGCGGCCTTTGCACATCTGCACAGCAAGCCCCATCTTGTCGTAACTTGAGGCAGGGGAGAAACAGCTACTTGTGAGCTCTCCCCACACAAGCCAGGACACGACGCCAGGCCCACACACTGCCCTCTCCCTGTAGAGTCGCTTCATCCAGGCTTCCCACCGCACTTCGAGATCTGCTCTTCTCTTGTCTTTTATGGTCTCTTTCCGCTTCCAGAAGTCTCCTGCATTCCCCAACTGGAGCTCAGCCCCACTCCAACTGGTTTTGGCCTCATCCCTGCTTTTGGCCTCTGAGTCAGTAGTTTGCAAGCTTGGCTGGTGATCAAATTGCCTGGGGAGCTTTTTATTTTTTATCATCTTCTCCCCAATGTATACCATTTTACGTTGTTTACACAGGGATGGTTGGTTGGGATTTCAAATTAATACATGAAAATATGTTCACTGTAAAGACACACTTTTTTCAATAAAATATGTGGCACTTATAATGTGACAGATAAGTTCTTAGTACTTTATATGCATCAGCTCATTTAATCCTTAAACATCCCTTGAGGGAGGTACTATTGTTGTCCCCATTTTACAGGTGAGGAAACTGAGGCCAGAGAAGTTAAGTAACTTGCCCAAGATCACACAGCTAAGTAAGTAGTAGAGCCCAGATTCAAACCTAAGCAGACTGAGCTTACACCACTGAACTCTAGTGCCTGTCAATATAAGCAAGTCAGAAATAAACACATGAGGCTGGGTTTGGTGGCTCACAACTGTAATTCTAGCATTTTGGGAGGTTGAGGTGGGAGGATTGCTTGAACCCAGGAGTTCAAGACCAGCCTGGGCAACATAGTGAGACCCCCGTCTCTATAAAAAATACAAAAATTAGCCAGGCATGGTGATGCATGCCTGTAGTCCTGTCTACTCTACTCAGGTGGCTGGGGCAGGAGAATCGCTTGAACCTGGGAGGTGGAGGTTGCAGTGAGCCAAGATTGTATGACTGCACTGTACTCCAGCCTGGGCAACAGAGTAAGATGCTGTCTTAAAAAAAAAAAAAAAAAAAAAGGATCTTTTGAGCCCGGGAGGCAGAGGTTGCAGCGAGCCAAGATCACACCACTGTACTGTAGCCTGGGTAACAGAGTGAGACCCTGTTTCCAAAAAAACAAAAAATAAATAAAGAGAGAAAAAGAAATACGTGAAATTTCTTTTCTTCCTCAGTTCTACTCTCTAAGGGCAAGCACACAGTTACTGATTTTATAAGAATCCTTGTAGACCCCCCTTTTTTTGGGCACAAAAAACTTATGTATGCATACAGGAATTTTAAAAACAAGAATTGGACTATATCATGCATACAAATGTCATTCTGTAACTTGCTTTTTAACTTATCACAGGCATCTTTCCAGACTGTTAAATACACATCTATCTTGTTTTCAATAGCGCCGTAGTCTTTTACATGGTGAATGTACCAGGATTTATTTAGCCGATCTTCTACTTTTATCTTTTACAGATGTGGTGGTGGGGAAGCGTTAACATCAAAATTGTAAAGTGTTTGGATTTTTAGCAATCTGACTATCAGTAATTGCCTTATTAGGAAAGACTGCTGTAGAAAGATGATCGAGTGAACTGTTCATCTTAACATGATCCAGATAAATCGAGCTTTTATGTTTAAACAATACCTCTAAGACAGACTGTGCTGTAAACTTAAGGTTACTATACCATTTAAAAATAATTAGTTTTCATACTAACTTTTGTTTTAATGACTAAATAATAGTAGTTTCAAAAGCATATGAATTTACCAAAACTCAAAAACTTTGAAATTGCATGACTCAGAAGTAAACTACCACATTGATTCACACTAGCATTTTTTTCTCTGGGTGTTCAGAGATTGAGAATGTGTCATCAGTCAATGCAAAGTGCATTTTTTCCTCAAGTTTTTCTTTAGATTTCAAAATCTAGTTAGCAAGCATTTTGCTGAATAAAAGTTGATTTCTAGTCTTAAAGCAGACACTCATTTCTGTTCTTATTTTTCCCCCAAGAGGAGCTTGTAAGTTTTTTCTTAAACTCAAATATTGCTGCACTAAAGCCTAGGACAGGGTGGTTGCATTGATATAAAGGATGCATTCTTGAAAACCACAAATAGGCCGGGGGCGGTGGCTCACACCTATAATCGCAGCACTTTGGGAGGCCGAGGTGGGTGGATCATGAGGTCAGGAGATCGAGACCACGGTGAAACCCTGTCTCTACTAAAAATACAGAAAATTAGCTGGGCGCGGTGGTGGGCGTCTGTAGTCCCAGCTACTTGGGAGACTGAGGCAGGAGAATGGCGTGAACCCGGGAGGCGGAGCTTGCAGTGAGCTGAGATCGCGTCACTACACTCCAGCCAGGGCAACAGAGCCAGACTTGTCTTGAAGAAAAAAGCCACAAATAATTCATAATTCCTATGATTCCAGTCTTATGTTCTCATATGAACACGTGAAGTATATGTATGGGGTAGGGGGGCGGCAAGGGGATGCTTACAATTCACTACTCTCTCCAGCTTTGAAATTATGTAACTTAAAACTTTCAGTTTGGGAGATTTGCATTTCTTCAAACTTTACATAAAAAGCAAGACTAATATTTATGGCACCATTTCAAATTTCTGCTGTTGAAGTTTGCATGAAATATATCTGTATTATAATGTAGAGAGTTCCTAAATTGGGGTCCCAGAGCCACTGTGTCTGGGTTGAATCTGTCTACTTATTACTTGTGGAACCTTAGGGCAAGTTACTTAACCTCTGTGCCTCAGTTTTCTCATCTGTAAAATGAATATAATAATGGGGATCTCATATGGTTATAGTGAGGATTAAATGAGTTTGTGTATGCAACAGCATGTAGTGAGTACATCAATGTTAAGTGCCTGTGGCAGGAGGAATAGCAGTATTGTTATAGCTGGAATAGTTTATACATATTTCTTTAGACTGGATTTCTAGAAGTGAAATTGTTGGGTCACGTGATTTTCATAGTTCATTCAACTATGAAATTGTTCATTCAACAATTAAACACAGTGCTAAATGCTGGGAGACAGTGATTAGCAAATTCTAGTGGGGGAGATAGGCAATTAATCACTAGTAAACTTTATTTATTTATTTTTTTTGAGACGGAGTCTCATTCTATATCCTAGGCTGGAATTCAGTGGCGCGATCTTGGCTCACTGCAACCTCCATCTCCCGCAATTCTCCTGCCTCAGCCTTCCAAGTAGCTGGAATTATAGGTACCTGCCACCACACTTGGCTAAATTCTTTGTATTTTTAGTAGAGATGGGGTTTCGCCATGTTGGCCAGGCTTGGTATTGAACTCCTGACCTCAGGTGATCTGCCCGTCTCAGCTTCCCAAAGTGCTGGGATTACAGGTGTGAGCCATGTCGCCTGGCCAATCACTACTAAAGATATAATCACAAGTTGTAATAAGTTCTATGGAAGAAAGTTATACAAAGCCAGAAGGGTTTTTCACAGGGGAATCTGATCTAGTTTGGGAGGGTTGAAGGAAATTTCCCTGAAAAAGTAGCTTTTGACTTGGGATCTGAAAGATGTCAGGAGTTAACTGTAAAATCAGAGTGGGAATGCAAGGAGACAGAGAGAGAGGAGTGTGTGCAAAGGCCCTGTGGTAGGGGGTTATGCTGTATTTAAGGAGAGGCTCAATGTGGCTAGAGAGAGAGATTGGCACATGAAAGAATTTGTGTTTTAGGACACGGTGGCATGCACCTTTAGTCCCACCACTTGGGGTGGCAGAGGCAGGAGGATCACTTGAGCCCAGGAGGTCTAGGCTGTAGTACATGATGACTATACCTGTAAACAGCCACTACACTCCAGCCT
Organism: Macaca mulatta; assembly: GCF_049350105.2. Lineage (NCBI taxonomy): Eukaryota > Metazoa > Chordata > Mammalia > Primates > Cercopithecidae > Macaca > Macaca mulatta. The sequence continues at coordinate 64,249,180 of NC_133425.1, forward strand.
GGGCCATATAGCAAGACCTTGTCTCTTTAAAAAAGAGTTTTTTGGCTGGGCACAGTGGCTCACTCCTGTAATCCTAGCACTTTGGGAGGCTGAGGCCAGTGGATTTTTTTTTTTTTTTGAGACAGAGTCTTTCCTAAGTTCAAGCCATTCTCCTGCCTCAGCCTCCTGAGTAGCTGGGACTACAGGCGCCTGCCACCATGCCTGGCTAATTTTTTTGTATTTTTAGTAGAGATGGGGTTTCACCGTGTTAGCCAGGATGGTCTCGATCTCCTGACCTTGTGATCTGCCTGCCTCAGCCTCCCATAGTGCTGGGATTATAGGCATGAGCCACCGTGCCTGGAGGCTGGTGGATTAAAAAAAACTTTTTTTTTTTTTTTTTTGAATCAGAGTCTGGCTCTGTCACCCAGGCTGGAGTGCAATGGTGTGATCTTGGCTCACTGCACACTCTGCCTCCTGGGTTCAAGCTATTTTCCTGCTTTAGCCTCCCTAATAGCTGGGACTACAGGTGCCTGCCACCACGCCTAGCTAATTTTTGTATTAGTAGAGACAAAGTTTCACCATGTTGTCCAGGCTGGTCTCGAACTCCTGACCTCAGGTGATCCACCTGCCTCAGCCTCCCAAAGTGCTAGGATTACAGGCATGAGCCACTGTGCCCGGCCATATTGTTTTTTATACTAAGACCAAAGGCTTATCACTGAGTTTCAAACAGGGAAATGACCTTATTTCATTTTTTTCAAGTATACTATGCTGTTGAATTTTTAAGAGATTCATCTTTTTAAATGGAGATTTTTGCACTCATTTATACTAAAGATGATTTTGTATGCACTAAGTTGGTGGGGGTAGAGATGGAAGGGTTTTGGTGGGTGATAGTCTGGGAAGGGAAGCTCTAAGGGAGAAATGGTCAAGGAAGAAGCAGCTGCTGGCTAAACCATATGCCAGGCATTATGCTAAGTATTAACTCATTCAACTGAGGTAGATATTAGCATCATTCCTATTTCATAGCAGAGGAAACACAGAGGTTAACCAACTTGCCCAAAGTCAGTGTGGACTGGTATTTGAGCCCAGGCACTCTGGCTCCAGTCTCTGGATGCCCAGATTCTATTCTCAAGCTGGAGTACATGATATGCTATTCCCTGGGAGAGATGCTAGAAAAAGACCATATTTGGGTTAAGTAAAGATCGTGAATTTAAGTTTTGACATACTGATTTCAGGATATCTTGAAAGCATCCAAAGGAGATGCTGAATAGACAGATGTAAGTGTTGGTCAGAGGAAGCATCTGGATATTTAAATTTTTGATATGTGGTCTGAAGTGCCATCAAAAAGCCATACCAATTTACCTACTCATGAGAAATAAATGAGAGAATCAAGAACTTTTAAAAAAAGCAACAAACTGCTTTCCCCAGATCCACTTCCAGAAGCTGACTTAGTAGAAGTGATAGGTGGGCGGTCGGCAGGGAATCTGGAGTTTTTAAATAGTTTGCCAGATGATTCTATCAACTATGTTTGGGAATCACTGCTCTGTGACAACATTAAGGCCTCTTCACCTTCCTGTCCTTTTGTTTTGCTTTCCAAATCACTGCCCCTGGTTTTTAATACTTAATTGTGCTTTTTAAAGCACAATACAGCCGAATGCAGTGGCTCACGCCTGTAATCTCAGCACTTTGGGAGGCTGGGGTGGGTAGATCACAAAATCAGAAGATCGAGACCATCCTGGCTAACACGGTGAAACCTCGTCTCTACAAAAAGTACAAAATATTAGCTGGGCGTGGTGCACGTGCCTGTAGTCCCAGCTACTTGGGAGGCTGAGGCAGGAGAATCGCTTGAACCCGGGAGGTGGAAGTTGCCGTGAGCCGAGATCATGCCACTGCACTCCAGCTTGGGTGACCGAGTAAGACTCCGTCTCAAAAAATAATAAATAAAAATAAATAAAAATAAAGCACAACACATCATATTTGACCCTAACAAGCACTGTGGTGGGTGGGTTGGGTGTGTGTGTATTCCCATTTTAGAGACTGGAAATTAAGAAGGGCTTACATTATTGAGTACTTACTGTTAAACAGTTTAGAGATAAAGTGATTGACTCAAGGCTGCAGAGCCAATACACAGCACTTTTACCTACCAGACCCTTAATTGTTATCACAGCTGTCTCAGGTTGGTCACTGGTATCTTTGTTCTGGCATGGTCCTTGAGGGTGGTAGTCAATGAGCCAGACAGCACGCCTCATGCTGAGTCAGCCATGTTCCAAACTCTGAGAGTTTGGGTTTCACTCTGGGAGGGAAGACTCACCTCCTAAGGGTTATGAGGAACTTGATGAACACAGCAGAGCTTTTTCAGCCAAAACTCCCCTAGAACTGCTTTCTCCACCCTCAACAACATGGGGTTGCCATATAATTTTTCTAGTCAGGGGCAAGAACTCACATCAAATTCTTATTTAAAATCAAATACATGTTTACTATGGAAAAACTGGAAGATAAGCAAAATGCGGGCCTACCACCCATACAGGACCTTTGTCTTTTCAAATGAATAAATCGATAGTCCATTTCTCGATCTTTCCACCCGAGTCTTTGTTGAGGGTATCTGATCTGAGACAGAGGACCCGAGTCTGAATGATTTCACCACTCACTCTCAGGGTTGCCTCCCCAGTAACCCAGCTTCCTCTTCTCCTTTGGTGGGTGGAAGAAGGGCTCCAAGCTGAGGGCCTCAGACACCCCGTCAGCCCCATCTACGAGAAGATCCAGGTCCAGGGGGCCTGTGTGTAGATGGGGGGCATCCGTCAGGTGCAGCTGCACTCCACCTGGGTCCTGTTGCCCTCCAGGAGCTGCTGTGCTTACAGCTCTGGGGAAAAAGGCCTGGACCCCCAATAGGTGCACCCGGGGCTCTGGCAGGCCCTTGTGTAGCTGCTCCAAGCTTGCTTGGCAAGGACAATGGGCCTCCCAGCATGCCCAGGGGCAGCTCCCAAGTGAATCCAGGAGCCCTGAGGCCTCCTGGGATCCCAGCATGCGCTGCCTCTTCCCCCTACCCCGCCTTGCTGCCCTATGACCTCTCCCATTGGTCTCAAAACGGATATGGCTCACTGGCCACCATCTTGGTTTTCCTGTGCGTGGAAAATACTTGGTGACGGGAGAGGCAGCCTTGGTACCAGGGCTCAGCCCCCCACCTCTCTTTTTTTTGGGTACAAGAATAAAACTATAAATATTTTATGTAATAATTGTCAGGCTTATGCTATAAATGGCTTTGTGACCTGCTTTTTTCCCCCTTCTGCAAAGTACTTTTTCCTGGGTAGGTTTTCTTTTACAATATTTAAGGCTGTAGATTAGACATTTGGATGACTGTGACACAGCATTTGACTGTTGGGTTGTAAGGTTGTTGAGACCTTTTTTTGCTTTTTTTCCCTATTAAGCAACAGTCACAAACATCCCAGCAAGTATGGTTTTGCCACATCTGGGATGGTATCTTGGCACAATTCCTGGGTCAACAGGCTTAAGGTATTTTAATTTGCCAGAAAGGTTGTGCCAGTTAACATTCCCCCACCCCTAGCAATATATAGCAGCACCCAGTTCCCAACTGTGACACAGCACTTGTCCTTTTAATTTGTATTTCTTAGTTGGTGAATTTTTTTCTACATGTAGTTTTACTTAGGAAAAATGCCAGAATCTTTCTTCAAGTCACTTCCACTTACTTTTCCCCTGTGCCCTCTTATCCCAATCCCTTAACAGAAGGTAGTGATAGCTGTAAGGACAAATTTGTTTGTTATGTGAGCTAGATATGTCCCTAAGCCAAGCTAGAATAGAAATTTCCTAGGCAATCTCTTTCTCCCACTCCCCAGGCTGCCTTTTGGCCACAATATGTTTAAGCTGATGTTTTCCTTTTCCTCTAGTCAAAATACCCAGAGATCAGTAGGGAAATTGGTGGAGATTGATCACTTGATGGATGTTTTGTCTCCAGAGAGATGGGTGGTTTTATTTTGCCAGAACATCTAGTAATGTTGGACATCCAGACCACATAGCACCTCCAGGAAGAGAAAAGCCCCTGACCTTCAAGGGTGTTGGGAGTATGGAGGTGTCTAGGCAAATTCCAACCTAAAACCAGGCCTAGAACATAAGAGGAATGAGTTCTCAGCCCAGCATCCAGCAATTCTTATAAGTCTATTTAAAAAGCTTTCTTTTCCCAATAGCTCTAGTACCCCAGGGACCAAACTCTTATTGCCCAGGTTTTATTAGTGGCGCCAGTTCAGGACCTGAGGCCAGGCTTGGCAGGATGATCTTTAGAGAGGAGCTTTGAACATAGGCCAGAGACTCCTGGTTTCCATTGGATGTCTTCTATCGAGTGCAGATACACAGAGCTCTGGCTTTTTTGTTGTTAATTTCTTTTTTTTTTTATTTTTACCTATAATGTGTTCTATGATATTAATTGTTAATTTCTCTAGAAGCAGCTTCAGGTTACTGATTCCCTTTTTCCCTTCCCCGACAATATTTTAGGAAATGTACGTTTAGGCTCAGTGCTAAAATCTGTCCATTTATATTAGCAGAGCAGGCACCTCTTCATCGGGTTTATTGACCTTGTGATTCAAGAATCCTTGTGGGAGAAACTGAGGCAAATGCAGTCAAATGACTGTCTGAAGCCCTGGATGGGTGTGGAAGAAAGAGCTATGTTTCGGCTTCCATTTTCCAGCCTTTAATTCTGAACTATTGCCCCGTGTGCTCATCATCAGCTTGCCCCAGAAAGAGTTTGACGCAAGCCCGTTCATGCCCCCGTGATTTGGCCAAGATGTGTGGCCTTGTGGAACCATGCTGCAGTTAGGAATAGGAGTCAGTTTACTTCGCTGACTATTAAAAGATGGGGTAAAGGAGGGATGAGTGATGATGAGACCTGGTTTTGTATGAGTTTCATTTTGAAACTAGTGATACAAGCCAGTGGTGCCAGGAAGCATCTGGGAGGAAATTGTAATGATCTGCCCCAGGGCTTACCATTTACCAGCCTCTCTCTGACTCATAGCTTGCAGAGAAGACTACTCATGTTCCTACATGTGCCCAGCAAGTTTCCCTGGAAAGGCCAGCATTTTCGTGAAATCTCCATCTTCTGCTTCCTCTGGTAAACCACAAGGGACCCCTATAAAACAGCCCTCTCCAAATGCAGACTGAGCCAGTTCCCTGTCGTGCCCTTTGGTCCCATGTGTCATCGTCTTTGACCAGCTTCATCCATTGAGTAAAGCACACAGCTGTAGCTAACTTCTTCCCAGTTTGACAGAGAATTTTTCAGTGGTATAGAAAGAGGCCAGGGTGTGGATGTCAGAAGCCTAGGTTAATTGTGAGTAGTCTGGCCGGGCGCGGTGGCTCAAGCCTGTAATCCCAGCACTTTGGGAGGCCGAGACGGGCGGATCACGAGGTCAGGAGATCGAGACCATCCTGGCTAACACGGTGAAACCCCGTCTCTACTAAAAAAAATACAAAAAACTAGCCGGGCGAGGCGGCGGGCGCCTGTAGTCCCAGCTACTCGGGAGGCTGAGGCAGGAGAATGGCGTAAACCCGGGGGGCGGAGCTTGCAGTGAGCTGAGATCCGGCCACTGCACTCTAGCCCGGGCGACAGAGCCAGACTCCGTCTCAAAAAAAAAAAAAAAAAAAAAAAAAATTGTGAGTAGTCTGAGGTACTTTTTATTGAGAGTTTACCTTACTTACCCTGGGCCAGGCACAGTATTCAGTGCTGTTTGAACACTATCCCATTTAATCTTCCTAATAACCTGATGAGGTAGGTGTTATCGTTTCATTTCCAGATGAGGAAACTGAGCTATATACTCACACAATTTATCCAATCATGTGATAGGTAAGTGACATTATAGGGATTGGAAGCCAAGTCTTCTGGACTCCACATTTCATATTCTTCATTATTTCCCTGCCTTCAGGATTTGAAACCTGATCTTGCTGCTTCCTGGGACAGTTCAACCCCTGGCAGCCTCTTGTTTCCTGAGTTGTCAGATTGGGAGCAGTAATACCACCTTGCAGGTTATTTTGTGAGGATTTGGGTAGGAAAACACGTAGCTGGGTGTCCTGAGCAGAGTGGGTGTTTGAAGCTTATTCCTATCAGTCTGGACTGTTGTCCCTTGGTTGTGCTCTGCACCCAACTCAAAGCAGTTTAGAACTGATGAGGCCAGCCCTTTGGGTGTATCTGGACTATGCACCCTGAGTGGGAGGCACATACGCCTATAATACATGACTATTGGCTTCTCCTTGATTGTTGACACTGTCCCTTCTAAGAATAGATGGACAGCCCAGATACTGTGCTACAAATATTTGGAAGCATGTAACAGTGGAAATATGCCAGAAGACAGGGTAGTGGAGTGAGCTGTACACTCTAGTGGGAAGTAGATTTTGTAGACAGCAGGAAGAGGATTTCTAGCTCCCAGGGGCAATAGCAGCTCTCAGAGTTTTGGGGATTAAGTCTTCTGAGTAATAGGGGAGTCAATCCATTGGCCTCCTGCTGGGTAACCTGGTAGGAGAGGACTGGAGTCATTGAGTCTCTCCTTAAAGGAAATAATTGACAGAATTGTCTGGTTAGCCCTTTACTGGCTGAAGACCTTCCCTTAGGAAGAGGGCTGTTTTAAGATTGAAAAAAGTGGCCAGGCACGGTGGCTCGTGCCAGTAATCCCAGCACCCGGAGGCCAAGGTGGGAGAGTCACTTGTGCCCAGGAGTTCTAGACCCACCTGGGAAACATAGCAAGACCCTGTATCTACCAAAAAAAAGTGACCCTTAGTTTTTTAAAAAAAATCAGTGTTTTAATAACTAATGCAGACACAATGGTCAGTATTAAGAAGAGTGTACAATAGGCCAAGTGTGGTGGCTCATACCTGTAATCCCAACACTTTGGGAGGCTGAGGCAGGTGGATCACTTGAGGCCAGGAGTTCGAGACCAGCCTGGCCAACATGGAGAAACCCTGTCTCTACTAAAAAATACAAAAAATTAGCCGAGCATGGTGGCATGCACCTGTAGTACCAGCTACTTGGGAGGCTGAAGTGGGAGGATTGCTTGAACCTGGGAGACACGGGTTTCAGTGAGCCGAGATGCCACCACTGTACTCCAGCCTGGTCAACAAGCAAGACTCTGTCTCAAAAAAAAAAAAAAAAAAAAGTATACAGTAAAAAGTCTTATCCCTCAATGAGGTGCGGTATCTCATGCCTATAATCCCAGCATTTTGGGAGGCCAAAGTTGGGTGATTACTTGATGCCAGGAGTTTGAGACCAGCCTGGGCAACACAGACGCTGTCTCATTTTAAAAAAATAATTTTTAAGGCCGGGCATGGTGGCTCACTCCTGTAATCCAGCACTTTGGGAGGCCGAGACAGGCAGATCATCTGAGGTCAGGAGTTCCAGATCAACCTGGCCAACATGGTGAAACCCCATCTCTACTAAAAATACGACAACAACAAATGAGCTGGGCAGGTTGGTGGCTTCCTGTAATCCCAGCCACTTGGGAGACTGAGGCAGGAGAATCGCTTGAACCCGGGAGGCAGAGGTTGCAGTGAGCCAAGATCACACCACTACACTCCAGCCTGGGCAACAGAGTGAGACTCCGTCTTAAAAAATAAAAATTTTTAAAATAAAGCCTCATTCTTGTCCATAAACCTAGTTTTTGGGGTTGCCTTCCAGAGCTATTTTTCAAATACAATTTGAAAATATGAATGTTGGCCGGGCGCGGTGGCTCAAGCCTGTAATCCCAGCACTTTGGGAGGCCGAGACGGGCGGATCACAAGGTCAGGAGATCGAGACCATCCTGGCTAACATGGCGAAACCCCGTCTCTACTAAAAAAAAAAAACACAAAAAATTAGCCGGGCGAGGTGGCGGCGCCTGTGGTCCCAGCTACTCGGGAGGCTGAGGCAGGAGAATGGCGGGAACCTGGGAGGCGGAGCTTGCAGTGAGCTGAGATCTGGCCACTGCACTCCAGCCTGGGTGACAGAGCGAGACTCCGTCTCAAAAAAAAAAAAAAAAAAAAAATATGAATGTTAGTGTATTAGTTCCGAATATATTGCTCTATGCCTTTTTATAAAGGTATAATTTTTAAAAATGAACACTATATCCTAGAGATCTTCCCATATAGATATGGAATAGGAGCTTCCTCATCTTTTGTGTCTTTTTTTTTTTTTTTTTTTTGAGACGGAGTCTAGCTCTGTTGCCCAGGCTGGAGTGCAGTGGCCGGATCTCAGCTCACTGCAAGCCCCGCCTCCCGGGTTCACGCCATTCTCCTGCCTCAGCCTCCCGAGTAGCTGGGAGTACAGGCGCCCGCCACCTCGCCCGGCTAATTTTTTTTGTATTTTAGTAGAGACGGGGTTTCACTGTGTTAGCCAGGATGGTCTCGATCTCCCGAACTCGTGATCCGCACGTCTCGGCCTCCCAAAGTGCTGGGATTACAGGCTTGAGCCACCGCGCCTGGCCCTTTTGTGTCTTTTTTAAATGGCTGTGTAATGTTTCATTGTATAGGTGATGGTATAACACAAAGTAATCCCTTATTGATGGACATTTAGGTTGTATCCGAGCTTTTGCTATTACAACTGATGTGGTGTGGATTAGTTTGGTTGGATAGCTGAGGAAAGGTGATTTTGGAGTATTCTGTAAAAATTCAAAGATACTTGAGGGTAGATACTTTGGTTTCCTGGTATATTCCTAGTGTCTGAAAGAAAGTCATTGGCACATAGGAAGTACTTAAGTAGCTCCTGAATGAATGCTGCGTGGAAGAACCTGGCTTTAGAACCTGCCACCCTGGGTTCTCATTCTAATTCCATGTGCCAGCTGTTTGACCTTGGGCAAGTCATCTCACCACCACCACCCCTCACCCCCAGCCCTGGTTTCCTCATGTGGTAAATGGTGGGTAGTTGTTTGTAAGGTTCTGGGGGTGTACACATTCATGGTTGGGGTTTATTTTTCTTGAAATGGTCTTGCTCTGTCTCCAGCTGGGGCGCAGTGGCAAAAGCATGGATCCCTGTAACCTCGACCTCCTGGGCTCAAGCTATCTTCCCACCTCAGTTACCCAAGCAGCTGGGACTATGTCATGGTTTGGAGTTTCAACTTGTATGCTACTCATGATAGTTCTCTGAAGTGTAATATCTAACTTCCAAATGAGAAAGCATAAATTCCTCATAAGCTAATTCAAGTTCCACATCAGCAGTGATATTTCCAATTGACGGATTCTTGAGGGACTTTCACATGGGTCCTCAGCACAGCTTTAAATAATACTGAATCAGCCTGGCACAGTGGCTCTTGCCTGCAATCCCAGCACTTTGGGAGGCCAAAGCGGGTGGATCGCTTGAGACCATGAGTTCGAGACCAGCCTGGGCAGCATGGTGAAACCCTGTCTCTACTAAGAATACAAAAATTAGCCGGGCGTGGTGGCATGCGCCTGTAATCCCAGCTACTCAAGAGACTGAGGCAAGAGAATCACTTGAGCCCAGGAGGCGGAGATTGCAGTGAGCTGAGATTACACCACTGCACTCTAGCCTGGGTAACAGAGCGAGACTCTGTCTCAAAAACAAACAAACAAAAAAGTAGTACACAAATGTTATCTATTAATAGTAATTTAGAAGGGGAGGGATTTGAGATTGATGTACTTTTTTTTTTTTTTTTTAAGAGACAGGGTCTAGCTATATTGGCCAGGCTGGACTCAAACTCCTGGGCTCAAGCAGTCTGCCCACTTCAGCCTCCCAAGTAGCTGGTACTACAGGTGCATGCCACCATGCCCAACTGAGATTTGATGCCCACTTGCTAGGTTTGCCATAACAAAGTACCAGGTACTGGGGTGGCTTAAACAACAGAAATCTATTTTCTTATAGTTCTGGCTTGTAGATGGACATCTTCTCCCTGTGGCTTCATGTGGTCTTCTCTCTGTAACTACCTGTATCCAAACCAAACTTCTTCCTCTTCTAAAGACACCAGTCATGCTGGATTAGGGCCTACCCTAATGAGTTCATTTTACCCGTTTTTTTTTTGAGATGGATCGTGCTCTGTTGTCCAGGCTGGAGTGAGGTGGTGCAATCTCGGCTCACTGCAACCTCTGCCTCCTGGGTTCAAGATCGTCCTGCCTCAGCCTCCCAGGTAGCTAGGACAACAGGCGCAGGCCACTACGCCCGGCTAATTTCTGTATTTTTAGTAGAGATGGGATTTTACTATGTTGGCCAGGCTGGTCTCAAACTCCTGACCTCAGGTGATCCACCCGTCTGGCCCGCCGAAAGTGCTGGGATTACAGGCGTGAGATACTGTGCCTGGCCGATTTCATTTTAACTTAATTACCTCTTTAATGTCCCTATCTTCACATTCAGTCACCATTTTAGGTACTGGTGGTTAGAAGTTCAACATAAGAATTTTGGAGGGACACAATTCGTGTTAAGGGAAAACTTGGACCTGCCAAAAAATCGAGAAAATAAGTTGCCAACAGGTAGTCATGGCTGAATAGTTATTGCAGTGAACTTGATAGTAAGTTTCTGATGACCCTAATCACTGGGAAAGTTCATTTCCTTTCAGTCATTTTTCTGTGCATAGTTACATGTATTACATAGTAGTTCTGGATTCTGTTTATTTTGTCTTACTATTATAGTAGTAGAACTTCCCTATATAAACTTACATTGCATAGCTGGATAAATAACCCATGGAGTAAGTGCCCTATAGATTATTTACCTTTTGCCCTATATTGAGGATGATTTAACCTTGCCACATTATCCTTCCGGGTCTTTCTAGCACTAAGGCAAAGCGGGGTTCCCCAGAAGATGAGTCTACGAAGCTGTGTTCTGGCAATAAAAGGCAGGGTCACCCTGGGGATCGTGTGGCCCCTGGGACCCTCTGGAGCTGAATCAGGCCCGGATCCCCTTTCCCCTTCTTCCCACTGGCCAAGCATGTCACAGCCCAGCACTCCTCAGCGGGGATGTCATCAAGGAGGCAGGGCTGGTTCCTAAGCAATCTTCCCTTTCTCATCATCACATTCCAGCCTTCCCACAGAGGATCCTTCTGTATGTGGTAAGCTCTTGGGCTCTGAGGCAGCTCTTTAGGGTCCCTGAGCCCCTCTGTCCTCTCCCATTCACTGAGTCCACTGCCTAAAAGATGACCAGTGTCTTAACTTCCTTTGCCTGGATGAGTTTTGCCTGAGTTTTGAACTTCCTGTCAGTGGAATCATACATATATCCTCTCATCTGGCTTCTACTACTTAACCTTACGTTTGTTTTTTTTTGTTTTTGTTTTTTTTTTTTTTTGAGACGGAGTCTCGCTTTGTCGCCCAGCCCAGGCTGGAGTGCAGTGGCGCGATCTCGGCTCACTGCAAGCTCCGCCTCCCGGGTTCACGCCATTCTCCTGCCTCAGCCTCCCGAGTAGCTGGGACTACAGGCGCCCACAACCGCGCCCGGCTAATTTTTTTTTTGTATTTTTAGTAGAGACGGGGTTTCACCGTGGTCTCGATCTCCTGACCTTGTGATCCGCCCGCCTCGGCCTCCCAAAGTGCTGGGATTACAGGCGTGAGCCACCGCGCCTGGCCAACCTTACGTTTGTTAAATTTCCCATGTTGTTTATTGCCCCTCCTTGTGCTTCATTCACTTCATTATGTGAATATACCCCAGTGTTTCTACCCATTCTCCCTCATCGTTTGGGCTGATTCCAGCTTAGCTATTACAAATAGTGCTGTTATGAACATTATAATAAGTTTTGGCAAATGTATTTTTGTTGGGTCTATACATCACAGTGGACTTGCTGGGTCTTAGGGAATTCGTATATCGATATATACTGCCAAATTGTTTTCCAAAGTGATTGTCCTCCCATATCAGTCTTTTGTTTGTGTGTGTGTTAAAATAGGCATAACATAAAATTTACCATTTCAACCATTTTTAAGTAAAGAATTCAGTAGCACCAAGTACATCCACAGTGTTGTGCAACATCGCCATTATCTATCTCCAGAACTTTTTCATCATCCCCAACAGAAACTCTGTACTCATTAGGCATTAGGCAATAGCTCCTCTCCCCTCTCTCTCTCTCTCTGGCCCCTGGTCAATTTCTTTCTTTTCTTTCTTTTTTTTTTTTTTCTTAGAGAAAAGTGTCTTGCTGGAGTACAGTGGTGCAGTCATGGCTCACTGCAGCTTCAAACTCATGGGCTCAAATGATCCTCCCACCTCAGCCTCCCAAGTTGCTGGAACAAGTGCATACCACCATGCCCAGCTAATTTTTATTTATTTATTTATTTATTTATTTTTGAGACGGAGTCTCGCTCAGTCACTCAGGCTGGAGGGCAGTGGCGCGATCTCGGCTCACTGCAAGCTCCGCCTCCCAGGTTCACGCCATTCTCCTGCCTCAGCCTCCCGAGTAGCTGGGACTACAGGCGCCTGCCGCCACGCCCACGCCCGGCTAATTTTTTGCATTTTTAGTAGAGACGGGGTTTCACTGTGTTAGCCAGGATGGTCTCTATCTCCTGACCTCGTGATTCGCCCGCCTCGGCCTCCCAAAGCGCTGGGATTACAGGCGTGAGCCACTGTGCCTGGCCAACCCAGCTAATTTTTAAAAAAATTCATGTAGAGGCTGGGTGCAGTGGCTCACTCCTGAAATCCCAGCACTTTGGGAGCCCAGGTGGGCCAATCGCTTGAGGCCAGGAGTTCAAGACCAGCCTGGCCAACATGGTGAAAACTCATCTCTACTGAAAATACTAAAATTAGCTGGGCATGGTGGTACACACCTGTAGTCCCAGCTACTCGGGATGCTGAGGCATGAGAATCGCTTGAACCTGGGAGGTGGAGGTTGCAGTGAGCCACTGTACCACAGCCTGGGCAAGAGAGTGAGACTCCATCTCAAAAAAAAAAAAAAATTCATTTCTTGATGAACACTGGGTTGTTTCTACCTTTTGACTATTATGAATGACGCTGCTATAAAAATGAGCGTATAAGTATCTGTTTGAATCCTTTTGGTTCTTTCAGGTATATACCTAGGCATTGAATTGTTAGGTCATGTGATAATTCTTTTTTTTTTTTTTTTTTTTTTTGAGACGGAGTCTCGCTCTGCCGCCCAGGCTGGAGTGCAGTGGCCCGATCTCAGCTCACTGCAAGCTCCACCTTCCGGGTTCACGCCATTCCCCTGCCTCAGCCTCCCGAGTAGCTGGGACTACAGATGCCCGCCCCCTCGCCCGGCTAGTTTTTTGTATTTTTTATTAGAGACGGGGTTTCACCGTGTTAGCCAGGATGGTCTCGATCTCCTGACCTCGTGATCCACCCGTCTCGGCCTCCCAAAGTGCTGGGATTACAGGCTTGAGCCACGGCGCCCGGCCAGGTCATGTGATAATTCTACATTTAACATGTTGAGGAACCGCCAAACTGTTTTCCACAGCAGCTGCATCATTTCACATTCCCACCAGCAGTGTACAACGATTCCAATTTCCCTCTATCCTTGCCAATACTTGTTTTCCTTTTTTTCTTTTATAGCCATCCTAGTGCATGTGAAATGGTATCTCATTGTGATTTTGATTTGCATTTCCCTATTAACTAATGATATTGAGCATCTTTTCATGTGCTTATTATTGGCCATTGTATATCTTCTTCTGAGAAAGGCCTTTTCAAGTCCTTTGCCTATTTTTTAAAATTGGGTTTTTGTTGTTGTTGAGCTTGATGAATTCTTTATATATTCTGGATATTAATCCTTTAGAATTCTTTTTTGGCCAGGTGTGGTGGCTCGTATTTGTAATCTCAGTGCTTTGGGAAGCCAAGGCAGGAGAAGTGCTGGAGCCCAGGAGTTCGAGACCAGCCTGAGCAACTAAGTGAGGCCCCATCCGTACAAAAAATTGTACTCTTCTGAGGCAGGAGAATCCCTTTAGCCTGGGAGGTTGAGGCTGCAGTGAGCTGTGATTGCACCACTGCACTCCAGCCTAGGTGACATAATGAGACCCTGTCTCAAAAAAAAGAATTCTACTTTTTTATATTGTACTCTTATATACTATGTGAATACTTTGTCATGTCCATATTACTTTTATTATTATTATTATTATTTTTTTTTTTTTTGAGACGGAGTCTCGCTCTGTCGCCCAGGCTGGAGTGCAGTGGCCGGATCTCAGCTCACTGCAAGCTCCGCCTCCCGGGTTCACGCCATTCTCCTGCCTCAGCCTCCCGAGTAGCTGGGACTACAGGCGTCCGCCACCTCACCCGGCTAGTTTTTTGTATTTTTTTAGTAGAGACGGGGTTTCACCGTGTTAGCCAGGATGGTCTCGATCTCCTGACCTCGTGATCCGCCCGTCTCGGCCTCCCAAAGTGCTGGGATTACAGGCTTGAGCCACCGCGCCCGGCCTACTTTTATTATTTTTAAAACCTCATCTGGGCTGGGTGTGGTGGCTCACACCTGTAATCCCAGCACTCTGGGAGGCCTAGGCGAGCAGATCACGAGGTCAGGAGTTCGAGACCAGCCTGGTCAACACGGTGAAACCCCATCTCTACTAAAAATACAAAAATTAGCCAGGTGTGGTGGCACACACCTATAGTCCCAGCTACTTGGGAGGCTGAGGCAGAAGAATCACTTGAACCTGGGAGGTGGAGGTTGCAGTGAGCCAAGATCGTGCCACTGCACTCTAGCCTGGGTGATAAGAGTGAGAGACTGTTTCCAAAAAATAATTAAAAAAAAAAAATTGACCAAAAAAACCCCCTCATCTGTTATCCTTTCTTATTTTAAGGAAAGATATTTTTAAACCAAAATAATAATCTGAAACTAAAAGACAACCTTTCTGAAAGGACAGTTGGTGCCCTCGCCTGACATATCTATGGACAGGCGTGGGACCGTCCTTGTGGTCTTTGTTACGTTGCAGCCTAGCAAAAATGGGAGCACTGGGCAGAGCATGGTGCTGGCAGGATCCAGGGTGTAGCCCCTGGCAGATTCCCTGATTTCTTGCGTTGGCCATAAGGAAGAGTAGGTAACAACATTGGTTGTGAATGTTCTCTAGTGTGTGTCTTGGACTCAGGTAGACCTGGCTTCTGAACCTCAGTTTTCTAATCTTTGAAAAGGGGGCTGGGCGCGGTGGCTCACGCCTGTTATCTCGCCACTTTGGGAGACTGAGGCGGGTGGATCACAAGGTTAGGAGTTCAAGACCAGCCTGGACAACATGGTGAAACCCAATCTCTACTAAAAATACAAAAATTAGGTGGGCATGGTGGTGCACACCTGTAACCCCAGCTACTCAGGAGGCTGAGGCAGGAGAATCGCTTGAACCCGGGAGGGGGAGGTTGCAGCGAGCGGGGATCGTGCCACTGCACTCCAGCCTGGGTGATACAGCAAGACTGTGTCTCAAAAAAAAGGTAGGGGGAGGGGATAATACCAACTTGGTATCATAGTTGCAAGGATGAAATTCACCTCCAGCTGGTGAATGGTGGTTACTAACTTGGAGTGCTTGTTTATTTTTTTTTTATTATTATTTTTTTTTGAGACGGAGTCTCGCTCTGTCGCCCAGGCTGGAGTGCAGTGGCACGATATCGGCTCACTGCAAGCTCCACCTCCCGGGTTCACGCCATTCTCCCGCCTCAGCCTCCGAGTAGCTGGGACTACAGGCGCCCGCCACCACGCCCGGCTAGTTTTTTTTTTTGTATTTTTAGTAGAGACGGGGTTTCATCATGTTAGCCAGGATGGTCTCGATCTCCTGACCTCGTGATCCACCCGCCTCGGCCTCCCAAAGTGCTGGGATTACAGGCTTGAGCCACCGCGCCCGGCCTGGAGTGCTTGTTTAAAGAGTAGCTAAGCATTGGGGATTCAGAAGGAGCGAAATGAACTGAAACAACCCAAGGTTGTCCAAGTGATCCGTGTGGGCATATATATTGTGTGTAAATAGACTCACAGTCTTCAGAAAATCTTCTGCCTCTAGCTATGACCTTAGTCAACCCCATGTCACATGAGGCCTCCCTGAATGTCTATGATCTTGGTCCTCTGGGACCAAGAACAAAGAAGAGTTTGACCCACAAACTGACCACGAGGAGATCTTCTCTCGAGGCGATCTTCCCTCTGGAAACCAAACTTGGAAGCCTCATCTGAAACTTGTATTAGTCATACTCCTGGTCAGAGGAAGTAAGCTAAGTCCCCCTTCTGCAGCCACTTAGCAGTCTTTGATCCAGTCAGGGGACTCTTGTCAGTCTCGTTTCCTGGGGCAACTTCCAGAATACTCCTGCATTCCTAATGCTCTCTTTTCCCCTTCCCCACAGTATTCATGGGCTGCCCTGGGCAAGAGCCAGCTCTGTTTAGCACTGTTAATGACGACTTCACTGTGCAGAATGGCGAGACAGTCCAGGTAAAACACCATGTCCACCTGCAGGACAAAAGAAAAATGTTCTCTGTGCATGCCCAGATCTCTGGCCAGGAGCCCTTGGTTGCTACGGGTGTTGTGAGCCAAGTCAACCCTTCAGAGGAGCAAGTGTTAGTCCTCAGCTGCCCACAGCTTGGGTGTGAGCACTGATCTAAGGGTGGTAGTGCTTGCAGCTACCCAACGGTGGTGCCTGAGGTCAGGGCAGTGGAGCCAAGAGCTGCCTTGTGAGTAATCACCCCATGTACTAGGTCCCTTGGATTCCCTCTCCCACCTCCCTTTACTTCCTTCCCTTATCCATGTTTTTTTTTTTTTTTTTGAGACGGAGTCTCACGCTGTTGCCCAGGCTGGAGTGCAGTGGCGCGATCTCGGCTCACTGCAAGCTCCGCCTCCTGGGTTCACGCCATTCTCCTGCCTCAGCCTCCTGAGTAGCTAGGACTACAGGCGCCCGCCACCGCGCCCGGCTAATTTTTTGTATTTTTAGTAGAGACGGGGTTTCACTGTGGTCTCGATCTCCTGACCTTGTGATCCGCCCGCCTCGGCCTCCCAAAGTGCTGGGATTACAGGCTTGAGCCACCGCGCCCGGCCTCCCTTATCCATGTTAACCCCAACTGAAGGCAGTTCTAAACACAGGCCTGCCAATCCCATGAGCCTCCAGGAAGATGCACCTGGAGTGCTTGGCCACACTTTGTTTTAAGTTTTGAATAGCTAATATAGCCACGTGGTTCAAAAATTAAAAGTATTAATAAGCTATACAATAAATAATCTCCCCTCGTTTGCCTCCATTTGCCTAAAGCCCTCTTCACCCCTCCAAGAGAAGACGCAGTTAACCACTGTTTCCAGTTTCTTTCCTTCCAGAGTTTATATATAGTCTATATTTACATGTGTTACATATTTATTTATATTACACATGTTTTTACATGTTATCTATTTTGTATATATACATATATAAAAACATTCTTTTCCTTCTTATGCAAAAGCTAGGATGCTGTTTACATGTCTGCACTTTTCTTTTTCTACTTAACGGTATATCAGCACAGCACAATGTTAACCCTCCTTCCACAGACAACCCCTATTAGTTTTTCCCATATTCTCCCTGACTTCATCCATGTATAAGAAAATATGACTATATGGTCTTATTTCCTACCCTTTTATACAAAAGGTGGAACAGTGCCTGGCACATATTAAGCACAATGTGTGTTTTTTTTTTTTTTTTTGAGACGGAGTCTCGCTGTGTCTCCCAGGCTGGAGTGCAGTGGCGTGATCTCGGCTCACTGCAAGCTCCGCCTCCCTGGTTCACGCCATTCTCCCGCCTCAGCCTCCCAAGTAGCTGAGACTACAGGCGCCCGCCACCACGCCCGGCTAGTTTTTTGTATTTTTAGTAGAGACGGGGTTTCACCATGTTAGCCAGGATAGTCTCGATCTCCTGACCTCGTGATCCACCCGCCTCGGCCTCCCAAAGTGCTGGGATTACAGGCTTGAGCCACCGCGCCCGGCCTAAGCACAATGTGTTTGTTAAATAAAATGCTAAACTATATTAAGCTGCCCTATACCTTAATCTTTTCATTTGACAGCATAAATCAAAGATCAGGCCGAGTGCGGTGGCTCATGCCTGTAATCCCAGCACTTTGGGAGGCTGAGGCGGGTGGATCACTTGAGGTTAGGAGTTCGAGACCAGCCTGGCCAATATGGTGAAAACCTGTCTCTACTAAAAATACGTAAATTAGCTGGGCATGGTGGCAGATGCCTGTAATCCCAGCTACTCAGGAGGCTGAGGCAGGAGAATCACTTGAACCCGGGAGGCAGAGGCTGCAGTGAGTCGAGATCTTGCCACTGCACTCCAGCCTGGGCAACAGAACAAGACTCCATCTCCAAAAAGGGAAAAGAAAGAAAAAAACTCTCCCTGTTGGCACATAAAGAGCATACTCATTCTTATTTTGAGAGCTGCATAGTATTCCACTAGACGGATGTGCTGTGGTATATTTCACTGGTCCTCCTGTATAAGTAAACACCGAGTTCCCCTTGCAATAGGCTCATCTGGGTCTCCTCACCCTTAACTCTATTTTTTTTTTTTTTTTTTTAATTAAACTTAGGGTCTCAATATCTTGCCCAGGCTGCTTTCAAACTCCTGGGCTCAAGTGACCCTCCCAAAGTGCTGGGATTATAGGCGTGAGCTACCGTGCCCAGCTGCCCTTAACTCTTATAGGTGAGAGGATGTTGAGTATGTCCCAGCTATTTGCACCTCTGGGTTAAGGGGTATCTCTCCTTGCAGGACAGAAAGTCACTGAAAGAAAGGAATCCATTGAAGATCTTCCCATCCAAGCGTATCTTACGAAGACACAAGAGAGACTGGGTGGTTGCTCCAATATCTGTCCCTGAAAATGGCAAGGGTCCCTTCCCGCAGAGGCTGAATCAGGTACGACTGTGCCTTCTCCTGGGAATCGTTGGTGGCCCCAGGGACCCCCCTCCAAAGGCCTGCATGAGATTTCTTGCTACTGAATGTGTGGGCCGAGAGAGGAAGACCTCTCCTATGTGAGCAGATTCTCCTATGGCAGTGCCCCTCTTCACAGAGGACTCTTTGTCGCAGTCATGGGATATTTGTTACTTTGTCAGCTGCCATTTTCTTTTCCCTCCAGCTCAAGTCTAATAAAGACAGAGACACGAAGATTTTCTACAGCATCACGGGGCCGGGGGCAGACAGCCCCCCTGAGGGCGTCTTTGCTGTAGAGAAAGAGACAGGCTGGTTGTTGTTGAACAAGCCACTGGACCGGGAGGAGATTGCCAAGTATGAGGCAAGTAGCCTTTAGTGTCTACTGTAAATGTCCCCTCAGAAGTGGGGTCCTAGGCCTGGGGAGGTGGGTGGCACCAGGCTGACCCCAGAGCTGTGTACCCCACAGCTCTTTGGCCACGCTGTGTCAGAGAATGGTGCCTCAGTGGAGGATCCCATGAACATCTCCATCATCGTGACCGACCAGAATGACCACAAGCCCAAGTTTACCCAGGACACCTTCCGAGGGAGTGTCTTAGAGGGAGTCCTACCAGGTAAGAGGACTGGGAAGGGGACTGCTACGGGGCTGCTGGGCCCATACCCTTAAATGCTAGAAGATCCCGCCATACCTGATTTCCTTGGCTGTGTATCAGATGACTTGGGATCTTCTTAAAAATCCAGATTCACCCCCTTCCATCCCAAGGTTCCTGAATAAGAATGATCCTGGAGCAGAGCTCTGCAATCTGTAGATTTGAAATTTTTCCTAAAGCTTCAGATGATCAACCAAGCTTGGGAACCACTAGCTTTGGAGCTTCAAAGACCTAGATTTGAGTCTTGGCTTTGCCTCTTTAATGGCTGTGATCCTGGGCATATTCTTGACTTCCGAGCCTCAACTCTCACGTCTAAAAATGGGAATAATATCAACCTTGAAGAGTGGTGAAGATTAGAAATACCATGTGCAGACTGTTATATCATACAAGGCGCCTAATGCGAGGCTCTTGAGTGCATGGCAGCTACAGGGAATGCAGCAAAAACTGGAGGTGTTAGAACATGGCTGATGGAGACCAGGCGTGGTGGCTCACACCTGGAAGCCTAGAACTTCGGGAGGCTGAGGTGGGCACATCACTTGAGATCAGGAGTTTAAGACCAGCTGGGCCAACGTGGTGAAATCCTATCTCTACTAAAAACACAAAAAAATTCAGCCAGGCGTGGTAGCGGGCACCTGTAATCCCAGCTACTCAGGAGGCTGAGGCAGGAGAATCACTTGAACCCGGGAGGCAGAGGTTGCAGTGAGCTGAGATTGTGCCACTACACTCCAGCCTGGGTGATAGAGTGAGACTTCATCTCAAAAAAAAAAAAAAAAGAGTTCCAGAAGTAGACAGGGCTGGAGTTGGAACTGGGAAGACAAGATACTCATCCCTTCTCTCCAGGTACTTCTGTGATGCAGGTGACGGCCACAGATGAGGATGATGCCATCCACACCTACAATGGGGTGGTTGCGTACTCCATCCATAGCCAAGAACCAAAGGATCCACACGACCTGATGTTTACCATTCACCGGAGCACAGGCACCATCAGTGTCATCTCCAGCGGCCTGGACCGGGAAGTGAGTGGCCCATAGGGAAAGTGCTGCCTACCCAGACTTGCCCAGGCTGAGGTCTGACTCTGAGAGCAGAAGCTCCCATCCCTGCCCACAGAGCCCAAGGCAGAACAATGAGGACCCACGTCAGCTGGGATGGCTGCTGCTGGGTTCACATGTGATGCCCCTGATTCCCTTGGGCCCGTGGCCCACTGCCAGCCAATCTCGTTAAATCTCCTCCAGGGCTGGGAGGCAGCTGTAAAATACCTACTTTTGGTATTTTCTGTGGGTTTTCTCATTTCCTGTCAGAGTGGCTCACTTAGTGTGCACATTACCCAAATTGGTCCCTTATGTGCCACAAAGTAGAATTAGCTCCATGGATACTGGAGTTGGTGCCTGTTTCCTAATTGATACCTTTATCCAAATCCTCACTGTTATTCTGAAGCCAGGCACGGTGGCCCACGCCTGTAATCCCAGCACTTTGGGAGGCCGAGGCGGGAGGACTGCTTGAGGTCAGGAGTTCAAGACCAGCCTGGCCAACATGGTGAAACCCTGTCTCTACTAAAAATACAAAAATTGGCATGGTGGCAGGCACCTGTCATCCCAGCTACTTGGGAGGCTGAGGCAGGAGAATCACTTGAAACTGGGAGGTGGAGGTTGCCGTGAGCCAAGATCACGCCACTGCACTCCAGCCTGGGAGACAGGGCAAGACCCTGTCTCAAAAACAAAAACAAAAACAAAACTCATTCTGGAGCAGTCAAGGGTCAGGGGGTGATGCCAAGACTTCCCTAGGACAGGCCCAGGAGAACTGTTTGGATCTCTGGTTCCCTTTCCAACAGCATCCTCTGCTTCTGTTCTCCTGGCAGTGAGGGAGGGCTGGTCAAGGAGTCAGCATTATGATAGGGAGAGATCCTCCTCTGCGTCCGCACACCCCTGCGCCAGTGCTTCCTGGAGGTCAAGGGAGGGACCCTTCAGATTGCACCCGCAGTGGGCTTCCCCTCTCCTCTCTTTCTCCCCAGAAAGTCCCTGAGTACACACTGACCATCCAGGCCACAGACATGGATGGGGACGGCTCCACCACCACGGCAGTGGCAGTAGTGGAGATCCTCGATGCCAATGACAATGCTCCCGTGTTTGACCCCCAGAAGGTAATGCCCCTTCCTCACTCAGTCACTCGTCACATAACAAACGACCAAGGTTTGCCTTTCTCAGGAAACTGGAACCACCCTATGTTGCTTCAGATGCCAGTCCCAGCACTATGGCTGTGTGACCTTAGGAAAACTACCTAACCTCTCTGTGCCCCATTTCCTAATCTGTGAAAAGGAAATAATAATACCTGCTGCGTTGTTCTGAGTTTCAAATGAAATAACCTATGGACGTTTCCTAACACGATGCCTGAAAAGAAGTGCTCAATATGAAAATCTTTGTTGATTTGAAAACATATTTCCCTTGTACCTACACCTGCCTATCTTTTCCCAGTGAATGCTTGCGCACCTCCAAGGCAGAGGACTCAGTGCCTATCAAGGTGCCAATTACATCCTCCCGCTTCCATCTTTAGACAGCTCTGAACGTTAGTTAGGTCTGAATCAAAATGTGTAATGGGGCCAGGCATGGTGGCTCATGCCTGTAATCCCAGCACTTTGGGAGGCCAAGGCGGGCAGAACAGTTGAGGCCAGGAGTTCAACCTGGCCAGTATGGCAAAACCCCGTCTCTACTAAAAATACAAAAATTAACCAGGTGCAGTGGCGCACACCTGTAGTCCCAGCTACTTGGGAAGCTGAGGCATGAAGATCACTTGAGCTTGGGAGGTGGAGGTGGAAGTGAGCCGAGACCACACCACTGCACTCCAGCCTGAGTGGCAGAGTGAGATTGTCTTAAAAAAAAAAAAAAAAAAAAAACTTCTGAGCAACTAATTTTCCAGTCTTTGTCACATGTCCGAGAACCTCCAAAAAATTCCTGTTCAGTGCCCCAGCCCATTCAGGCACCTAGCCCTTCTTGCCACCTTCCTTATTCCTTTCTGATCTCAGCGGGATAGGTAGCTACACGTGGCAGGGGCTTGGGCATGCAAGCTTGTGAGATTTCTGGAACATCAGGCCCCTGTGTGTAAGGAAAGCAGGCACAGGATTGGTGTGGTCTGTGCCGGCAGCTGTGAGGCTGCTGCTGGGGACATCCTGCTGCTGTGTATACCCTGAAACCCCGCGAAGTGGGTGGGTGGTCCAAGAAAAGGGTAAAGGTGTGGGGATGCCCTGAGGTTGGATGGAGGCTTCTTAGCCTCTGGAGTGGGAGAGTCGTTCTCTGCTCTAACAGCACTGTGCTTCTCACACTGGCAGTATGAGTCCCATGTGCCTGAGAATGCAGTGGGCCATGAGGTGCAGAGGCTGACGGTCACTGATCTGGACGCCCCCAACTCACCAGCGTGGCGTGCCACCTACCTCATCGTGGGCGGTGACGACGGGGACCATTTTACCATCGCCACCCACCCTGAGAGCAACCAGGGCATCCTGACAACCAGGAAGGTGAGTGAGTTCCGGCCCCAGACAATGGCTATACCTGGGGCGGTCAGGTCTGCAGCCTTCAGGATGAGGAGCCACTGTCTACCGTGGGCTAGTCACCAGGAATCGTACCAGCCCAGTGGCTCCCAACAGTGTTCTACCACTCTCGTGTTGGGGATCCCCTTTGTTCAAACTAAATCTTACCCAGGAGCCCACTTCATAAATAGGTAAGAGTCACTGATCTTGGCCGGGCGCGGTGGCTCACGCCTGTAATCCCAGCACTTTGGGAGGCCGAGGCGGGCGGATCACGAGGTCAGGAGATAGAGACCATCCTGGCTAACACGGTGAAACCCCGTCTCTACTAAAAATGCAAAAAATTAGCTGGGCGTGGTGGCGGGCGCCTGTAGTCCCAGCTACTCGGGAGGCTGAGGCGGGAGAATGGCGTGAACCCGGGAGGCGGAGCTTGCAGTGAGCCGAGATCGCGCCACTGCACTCCAGCCTGGGCGACTGAGCGAGACTCCGTCTCAAAAAAAAAAAAAAAAGTCACTGATCTAACTGAAGCACATCAGTGGAGCCTCCTCCTAGACCAAAGTGTCCAGTGGCTGCCCCAGACCAGTCTCACATAGAGGGTCCATTTTATTGAAATCCATGTTGACTTTGCATTTACTCTAAAACTCATGTCTAGGTGTTTAGATAATAAAATGTTTTGAATCACCTAGTACTTAGGCACACTCCTGCCTCTCAAAGTCTCTTTTTTGTGTGTATGTATTTTTGTTTTTGTTGGGGTATAGGACGTGGGTTGGGTCAAAAAGTCTGAATAAGGCTAGGCCCAGTGGCTCACACATATTCCCAGCACTTTAGGAGGCTGAGGTGGGAGGATCGCTTGAGGCCAGGAATTTCAGATCAGCCTGGTGAACATAGCGAGATCCCATCAGCACTAAAAAAGAAAAAAAAAGAAGATGGGCCTAATCTTGCATCAGTTTCTTTTTTTTTTTTTTTTTTTTTTTTCGAGACCAAGTTTCGCTCTTGTTGCCCAGGCTGGAGTACAATGGCATGATCTTGGCTCACCACAACTTCCGCCTCCCGGGTTCAAACGATTCTCTTGCCTCAGCCTCCTGAGTAGCTGAGATTACAGGCCTGCGCCACCGTGTCCGGCTAATTTTTTTGTATTTTTAGTAAAGATGGAGTTTCTCCATGTTGGTCAGGCTGGTCTCAAACTCCCGACCTCAGGTGATCCTCCCGCCTCGGCCTCCCAAAATGCTGGGATTACAGGCGTGAGCCACCATGGCCGACACATCAGTGAAACCCGTCTCTTTTGTATTTTCTAAAAATACAAAAATTAGCTGGCATGGTGGCATGTGCCTGTAGTCCCAGCTATTTGAGAGGCTGAGGCTACTTGAGAGGAGAATCTCTTGATCCCAGGAGGAGGAGGTTGTAGTGAGCCGAGTGTGCATCACTGCACTCCAGCCTGGATGTGGTGACACACACCTGTAGTCCCAGCTACTCCGGAGGCTGAAGTGGGAAGATTGCTTGAGCCCAAAGGGTCGACGCTGCAGTGAGCCATAATCAAGCCACTGCACTCCAGCCTGGGTAACAGAACAAGATCCTGTCTCAAATAAAAATTTAAAATTTTACCAAAAAAAGTTTACTGAATATAAAATATTTTGATATGTAAACTTTTGAGCACAGCTATACTAGAAAACATAATGAAGTGGTCATTTCCCCACATCCATTTGTAGAATCATCCAAATGGCAGCGGACACTGGTTACCCTGGCAGCTCAAACTGCAAGTTGTGTTGATGTCTTCAGAACAGTGAAGAAGCAACTCTTGAAGTCCTGAACAAATTAAAATAGTAGCTGCATTCGTAGAAGATGCAGTATGTACTAAAACCACATAAAAACTTGGCTTATATGTAAAATGTGATCTAGACTCTATAGTAAACAGATTTTTCACATCCAGGAGTGTATTAATGTCCATGGGCTGCATTCCTAGAAGATGCAGTATGTACTAAAACCACACAAAAACTTGGCTTATATGTAAAATGTGTTCTAGACTCTATACAGATTTTTCACATCCAGGAGTGTATTAATGTCCATGGGGATATTAGCAAGTCATATGGGATATGGAACAGCTCTTCGTATCTGTAGCATTCTGATTCTGAGACACATCATCCCTGCCCCAGCCTGTAAATGCCAGTGGTATCCCGTCATTACGACAACTAGAAATGCTTCTACAATTTGTTTTGTTTTGAGACAGGGTCTTGGTATGTCAACCCAGGCTGGAGTATAGTGGCACAGTCTTGGCTCATTGCACCCTCAACCTCCTGGGCTAAAATGATCCACCCACCTCAGCCTCCCAAGTAGCTGAGACTAGAGGCATGCACCACCAGGCCCAGCTAATTTTTGTATTTTTGTAGAGACCGGGCCTCGCCATTTTGCCCAGGCTGGTCTTGAACTCCTGGTCTCAAGCAATCCAGCAGCCTTGGCTTCCCAAAGTGCTGGGATTACAGGCGTGAGCCACAATGCCAGGCCCCCCAATTTTCTCAAATATCACCACCACTCCACTGGGAACCATTATTCTGGGGCTTATTAATAGAGTTACCTTTAGGATGATCTGAGAGGCCCCATAAGATGTGCACTCAGGGGCCAGGCGCGGTGGCTCAAGCCTGTAATCCCAGCACTTTGGGAGGCCGAGACGGGCGGATCATGAGGTCAGGAGATCGAGACCATCCTGGCTAACACGGTGAAACCCCGTCTCTACTAAAAAATAAAAAACTAGCTGGGCGAGGTGGTGGGTGTAGTCCCAGCTACACTCGGGAGGCTGAGGCAGGAGAATGGCGTAAACTCGGGAGGAGGAGCTTGCAGTGAGCTGATATCCTGCCATTGCACTCCAGCCTGGGTGATAGAGCAAGACTCCGTCTCAAAAAAAAAAAAAAGATGATGCGCGCTCAGGAAACACAGGAGTGTTCCTGGGACAGAGAAGGGGCAGCATGGTTGCTAGTGGGGGCTAAAGCCCCTCAGTATTGGCTCTTTCCTTCTGACATCTCAACTGTACTGTACTCCTCTCAAAATGGTGGTTCAGGTCCATCTTCCTCTTCTCTCCTAGGGTTTGGATTTTGAGGCCAAAAACCAGCACACCCTGTACGTTGAAGTGACCAATGAGGCCCCTTTTGTGCTGAAGCTCCCAACCTCAACAGCCACCATAGTGGTCCACGTGGAGGATGTGAATGAGGCACCCGTGTTTGTCCCGCCCTCCAAAGTCGTTGAGGTCCAGGAGGGCATCCCCACTGGGGAGGCTGTGTGTGTCTACACTGCAAAAGACCCTGACAAGGAGAATCAAAAGATCAGGTACTCAGGAGCGGGGCTCGGTGAGCAGCATGCACTGATACAGTTGGCGGGTGGGTGATGATGGCCAGCGTTTGTTCTGATTACCATAGAGACTGTTAAATAGGAATATCCCTCCTGCATAGGTCCTCTTCTTCCTACCTTCTTTGAGGCTGAAGACTGAATAGGGGTTTGGGGGCAGGTATTTCTCACTCTGTCATGTATCCCTCTTGGGACTCCTGCACCTGCTGCTTTAGGACCCCGTTTATGGGCGAGGCTTATTTTCCATATGATCCTGCTTAGGTGCCCAGAGGCCATCAGCCAGTTGGTATGAGGAGGCCCTGAATGACGCACCTTGGGGCAACTGCCTTCCCTCATGGGGAGGGATAAGGGGGTGAGCGGCGGGGGCTGGGGCAAACGCGCCTGCGCCCAGGCAGTCTTTTCACGTGTCGCCAGGGTCAGACCACAGGTCTCTCCTTGTGGCGCTACACAATTCTACAGAATTCTAAATATTCTGGATGTTACTCGTCTCAACTTTTCCTCTCCAGCTACCGCATCCTGAGAGACCCAGCAGGGTGGCTAGCCGTGGACCCAGACAGTGGGCAGGTCACTGTTGCGGGCACCCTAGACCGTGAGGATGAGCGGTTTGTGAGAAACAACATCTACGAAGTCATGGTCTTGGCTGTGGACAATGGTGAGAGCATCCTCCCAGCCTTCCCACAAGGGCCACTTTTGGTTCTCAGGTCACATGACACAGCACAGCATGTTCGCTCCACAGGTGGGAACATGTGTCGGGGAGGGCTATTTGCAAACCAGTCCAGACGGTCAAAAGGGTCTTTCAGAGGAGTCTTTTAAAAATTGGTCCTAGGCCGGGTGCGGTGGCTCACGCCTGTAATCCCAGCACTTTGGGAGGCCGAGGCAGGTGGATCACCTGAGGTCAGGAGTTCGAGACCAGCCTGGCCAACACGGTGAAACCCCATCTCTACTAAAGATACAAAAAATTAGCTGGGCGTGGTGGCGCATGCCTGTAGTCCCAGCAAATAAGAGTTAGGATCGGGCGTGGTGATTCAAGTCTGTAATCCCAGCACTGTGGGAGGCCGAGGTGGGCGAATCACCTGAGGTCAAGAGTTCTAGACCAGCCTGGCCAACATGGCGAAACTGTCTCTACTAAAAACAAAAAGTTAGCTGAGTGTGCCGCCTCCCAGTCCCCGCAGTTATGGCCTGCACAGGGCCCTTGGGGCGAATCACAGCATGCCCTGGGGCAACCGCTCTCCCTCACGGGGAGGGACAAGGGGAGGGACAAGGGCGAACGGCGGGGGCTGGGGCGAGCGCGCCTGTGCCCAGGCGGTCTTCTCACTTGTCGACAGGGTTGCGGCACTACACGAGCAGAGTACGAGTCTGAGGCAGAGGGCGTCATGGCAGGACAAGCATTTAGACAGTTTCTTCCACTCTTTGACCGAGTATTGGCTGAAAGAAGTGCTGCAAACTGTAAACAAAGGAGGCATTATGCTTCCAGAAAAATCTCAAGGAAAAGTATTGCAGCAACAGTAGTCGCTGTTGGATCGGGTTCTAAAGGAAAGGGTGGAGAGATTCGACCAGTTAGCGTGAAAGTTGGAGATAAAGGTCTTCTCCCAGAATATGGAGGCACCAAAGTAGTTCTAGATGACAAGGATTATTTCCTATTTAGAGATGGTGACATTCTTGGAAAGTACATAGACTGAAATAATTCACTATTGAAATGGCATCAACGTGAAGCTGCCCATTCCACTGAAGTTCTGAAATCTTTTAATCGTGTAAATAATTTCCATATTTCTCTTTTATAATAAATTAATGATAACTAATGACAAAAAAAAAAAAATTAGCTGGGCGTGGTGGCACACACCTGTAGTCCCAGCTACTCAGGAGGCTGAGGCATGAGAATCACCTGAACCCAGGAGGCAGAGGTTGCAATGAGCCGAAATTGTGCCACTGCACTCCATCCTGGGCAACAGAGCAGGAGTCTCAAAATAAATAAGTAAATAAAACATCAGCATTAGGAGAGTCCCTTCAGCCTTAGTTTCTGGTTCACTGGGTCCTGAATTGGCCTGTCAGTTTTCCCTTGTGATTGATTACTAGGGGCTGACTGGAAAGTGCCATGACAGATCAGTGATGCCACACCATGACAGATGGGGGGTTATGACGTAGTTGTCACCTCTGGTTGACATGTGTTGAACCAGGACCTGCAGGCATGTGAGAGGCTGCAGTGGGGCTGTGAAGGGAGGCTTCCCTGAAGCTGATGGACCAAACCCTGGAGTAACCCTGAGGTAGCCAGTAGGATTCGCTTTGTGGTTATAGTGGCTGTCTGGATGAAGTGGCTGCAACTGTGCCATGATAGTTAGTAATGTCTGCTGTTTACCGAAATGAGAATGATGGCCTGATTGGCATGTATGTGCCATGTATTGGAAGCAAGGGCATGGAAGGTCTTAAGAGGCGAGAGCTGGGCGGTAAACAGCCCCCTTGAGGCTGACTGGGTGGGTCACAGGGAGCTCATCATATGTGTCTTTATAAACAGGAAGCCCTCCCACCACTGGCACGGGAACCCTCCTGCTAACACTGATTGATGTCAACGACCATGGCCCAGTCCCTGAGCCCCGTGAGATCACCATCTGCAACCAAAGCCCTGAGTCCCAGGTGCTGAACATCACGGACAAGGACCTGTCCCCCCACACCTCCCCCTTCCAGGCCCAGCTCACAGACGACTCAGACATCTACTGGATGGCAGAGGTCAACGAGAAAGGTACCTGAGTGAGTGGTGGTAGCGGGTGGGTGCCAGTTCCACTAGTGGGCGTCTGCCCCACACCAGGATTCTGCACACATTCCCATCCTAGCAGCTTTTGGGCCATGGGGGCAACGGTCTCCTCTAGAACCTCAATCAGATGCCATTTATTAACCTGGTGGAGGCCTTTGGAATTCCACAGGACCCCTAAAAGACCATTTTAGCCCAGCCGCCTTCCTGTGTAGACGGAAAAACTGAGGCCTCGAGAGGGAGGGAGTGACTTGGCCCGTGTCACATACAAGTCAGGACCCAGCACAGTGATCGTGGCCACCACTCACTGAGCATGCTCTGTGCCAGGTCCACGTCACATGCTCTATGTAGGTTAGATTCCTTCATCCTCACAGCAGCCTGTGAGCAGGTTTCTCTCTCTCTCTCTCTCTCACACACACACACACACACACACACACACACACACACACACACACACACACACACACACACACACACACTTTACAGATGAGGAAATCAAGGCTTACAGAAGCCGAAGTATCTTGCCAGAAGCATTATGACTTTTTTGTTTGTTTGTTTTTTGTTTTGAGACAGAGTCTCGCTCTGTTGCCCAGGCTGGAGGGCAGTGGCGTGATCTCGGCTCTCTGCAAGCTCTGCCTCCTGCGTTCAAACGATTGTCTGCCTCAGCCTCCCGAGTAGCTGGGACTACAGGCGCCCGCCACCATGCCGGCTAATTTTTGTGTTTTTTTTAGTAGAGACGGGGTTTCACCATCTTGACCAGGCTGGCCTTGAGCTCCTGACCTCGTGATCTACCCGCCTCAGCCTCCCAAAGTGCTGGGATTACAGGTGTGAGCCACCGCACCCGGCTGTGTTATGGCTTTAAAAATTAATGTCACGACCACATATGGTGGCTCACACCTCTAATCCCAGCACTTTGGGAGGCTGAGGCGGGCAAGTCACGAGGTCAGGAGTTCGAGACCAGCCTGGCCAATATGGTGATGAAACCCTGTCTCTACTAAAAAATTAGCCAGTCATGGTGGCGTGCGCCTGTAGTCCCAGCTACTCGGGAGGCTGAGGCAGAAGGATCGCTTGAACCTGGGAGGTGGAGGTTTCAGTGAGCCGAGATTGTGCCACTGCACTCCACCCTGGGGGACAGAGTGAGACTGTATCTCAAATAAAATAAAATAAAAATGTTACTAGGGGTTTTTGTTGTTGTTGTTTTTTGTTTGAGACAGAGTCTCACTCTGTCTCCCAGATTGGGGTGCAGTGGCACAATCTCGGCTCACTGCAACCTCTGCCTCCTGGGTTCAAGCAATTATCCCTGCCTGAGTAGCTGACATTACAGGTGCCTGTCACCATGCCCGTCTAATTTTTGTATTTTTTAGTAGAGGCATGGTTTTGCCATGCTGGCCAGGCTGGTCTTGAACTCCTGACTTGAGGTGATCCTCCTACCTCGGCCTCCCAAAGTGCCAAGATTACAAGCATAAGCCACTACACTTGGCCTATCAGGATTTTAATCTAGGCAGTCTCACTCACCTTGCGGGCGGGGGGGGAAGCATAAGCATTATGGCCAAAACCCAATGTTATTAATAACCTGGAACAGTATTGATATCCTGGTTCTTGGCTTTAATTTCATTTTTCTGTTTGCCCTTGTCCTCTTGTCAGGGAAATTAATCCAGACTCTACTCCATGTGACCTCAGGCTAGTTACCTAACTCCCTAAGCCTCAATTTCTGCATTTGTAAAATGAGGATAACAGCAGTTCCCACCTCTTAAAGCGATGGTGAGGATCAGGGTAGGACCTGGCACTTAGTAAGTGCCCATTTAGCTGGGCACTGTGGCTCACGCCTGTAATCCCAGCACTTTGGGAGACTGAGGTGGGCGGATCATGAGCTTGAGGATCAAGACCATCCTGGCCAGCATGGTGAAACCTTGTCTCTACTAAAAATACAAAAAATAATTAGCTAGGTGTGGTGGCATGTGCCTGTAGTCCCAGCTACTCGGGAGGCTGAGGCAGGAGAATCACTTGAACCTGGGAGGCGGAGGTTGCAGTGAGCTGAGATCGTGCCACTGCACTCCAGTCTGGGTGACAGAGCGAGACTCTGTCTCCAAAAAAAAAAAAAAGTGCCTATTTAGTCACCACTGCCATCGTCATCAACAACTGAGAAATCAGCCTTATAGGGTGGCGGAGATGTTTTAGTGACAGATACTCCATGTTGGCCGCTCCACATGGTCGACTAGTTGTTCAGCCCAGAGAGCTGTCCCTGCCTCCTGGCACTAAATGGGGACAGAGTGGATTCTGCCTTCTGGCCCTTTGACTTAAGAGGAGCCCAGCAAGAGTGCAGAACATTTTAACAGAAAAAACTTGAAATCTGTGCTGAGATAGGCTGACAACCTGGGATGGGGGGAGGGGCAGGTAGAAACTTGGGGGTTTTTGATTTCCCCAATGATTGGGGGCACTACTGGCATTTAATGGTACAAACCTGCAATGCTGTGGTGGCAAATCCTGCACGATGAAAAAACTTCCACACAGGCTAACAGCTCCCTTCTTGAGAAACTTGAGTCTAAAGCAAAGGCCTTTCTTTAAAGAGGCCACTGCACACATAGCCCCTTCTCCACTGTGGGATTGCCACGCAGTGTCCCCCAAGTGGTGCCCAGTGTGCAGTGGCCTCTTCTGCTCTGTGGTTAGCCTGCCACCCCCTGGGCCTTGGAAGGCCAGTTAGCCCAACACCTGCTGCAGCCTCACTTCTGGCATTCCTGCGCTTGTGTGATCACCGATGCTGTGATAACACAGGTTAGCATCAGATCCGATCTGCTTAACATTAGCACTTACATAACCAAGTCATGTGCATTTAGTTTTATTAATAATTGAATGTGGCCTGGCGTTGTGGCTCATGCCTGTAATCCCAGCACTTTGGGAGGCCGAGGTAGGCAGATCACCTGAGGTCAGGAGCTCAAGACCAGCCTGGCACAAAATCCACCTCTGCTAAAAATACAAAAACTAGCTGGGTATAGTGGCGCAAACCTGTAGTCCCAGCTACTCCAGAGGCCGAGGCAGGAGAATCGCTTGAGCCCATGAGGCAGAGGTTGCAGTGAGCTGAGATCGCGCCACTGTGCTCCAACCTGAGTGACACAGCAAGACTCTGTCTAAAAAAAAAAAAATTGAGGCTGGGTGCAGTGGCTCACGCCTGTAATCCCAGCACTTTAGGAGGCCGAGGCAGGCGGATTACGAGGTCAGGAGATCGAGACCATCCTGGCTAACACGGTAAAACCCCATCTCTACTAAAGAATACAAAAAATTAGCCGGGCGTAGTGGCGAGTGCCTATAGTCCCAGCTACTTGGGAGGCTGAGGCAGGAGAATGGCGTGAACCCAGGAGGCGGAGGTTGCAGTGAGCTGAGATTGCGCTACTGCACTCCAGCCTGGGGGACAGAGCAAGACTCCATCTCAAAAAAAAAAAAAAAAATTGAAGGCCAGGCACCGTGGCTCACGCCTGTGATCCCAGCACTTTGGGAGGCCGAGGCAGGTGAATCACAAGGCCAGGAGTTTGAGACCAGCTTGACCAAGATGGTGAAAGCCTATCTCTACTAAAAATACAAAAAGTAATCAGGCACAGTGGCGGGTGCCTATAATCCCAGCTACTCAGGAGGCTGAGGCAGGAGAATCACTTGAACACAGGAGGCGGAGGTTGCAGTGAGCCAAGATCACGCCACTGCACTCTAGTCTGGGCGACAGAGCAAGACTTAGTCTCAAAAAAATTGAATGGGCCGGGCGCGGTGGCTCAAGCCTGTAATCCCAGCACTTTGGGAGGCCGAGGCGGGCGGATCACGAGGTCAGGAGATCGAGACCATCCTGGCTAACACGGTGAAACCCCATCTCTACTAAAAAATACAAAAAACTAGCCGGGCGAGGTGGCGGCGCCTGTAGTCCCAGCTACTCGGGAGGCTGAGGCAGGAGAATGGCGTGAACCCGGGAGGCGGAGCTTGCAGTGAGCCGAGATCGCGCCACTGCACTCCAGCCTGGGCGACAGAGCGAGACTCCGTCTCAAAAAAAAAAAAAAAAAAAAAAATTGAATGCTTAGTTGGAAATATGGGTGTTTCATATAAGATTGGGTTAGCTATCAGCTGCTCTGCCTATGCCATTCTTTATTCCTTTACATTCTTTTTTTTTTTTTTTTTTTGAGACAGAGTCCTGCTCTGTCATTTGGTTGGAGTGCAGTGGCATGATCTCGGCTCACTGCAGCCTCCACCTCCTGGGTTCAAGCGATTCTCCTGCCTCAGCCTCCCAAGTAGCTGGGACTACAAGCGCGTGCCATCATACCTGGCTAATTTTTTTTTTTTTGAGACAGAGTCTTGCTCTGTCACCCAGGCTGGAGTGCAGTGGCGCAATCTCGGCTCACTGCAAGCTCCGCCTCCTGGGTTCACGCCATTCTCCTGCCTCAGCCTCCTGAGTAGCTGGGACTACAGATGCCTGCCACCATGCCCGGCTAATTTTTTTTTTGTATTTTTAGGGGAGACAAGGTTTCACCGTGTTAGCCAGGATGGTCTCGATCTCCTGATCTTGTGATCCACCCGTCTCGGCCTCCCAAAGTGCTGGGATTACAGGTGTGAGCCACCGCGCCTGGCCAAATTTTTATATTTTTAGTAGAGACAGGTTTTCACCATGTTGGCCAGGAGGGTCTTGATCTCTTGACCTCGTGATCTATCCGCCTCGGCCTCTCAAAGTGCCGGGATTACAGGCATAAGCCACTGTGCCCGGCCCTCATTTACTTTCTTAATAAAGTTGCTTTTACTTTAAAAAAAAAATTGGGTTAGCTGTCTTTTAGGAAGAGTATTCTTTTTGAAGGAAAAAAACAGTGTAGCAGCCAATGATGCAAAGAAGTTATTGGTCCTGCATGATATGGCTTTTTTTTTTTTTTTTTTTTTTGAGACGGAGTCTCGCTCTGTTGCCCAGGCTGGAGTGCAATGGCCGGATCTCAGCTCACTGCAAGCTCCGCCTCCCGGGTTCACACCATTTTCCTGCCTCAGCCTCCCGAGTAGTTGGGACTACAGGCGCCGGCCACCTCGCCCGGCTAATTTTTTGTATTTTTAGTAGAGACAGGGTTTCACCGTGTTAGCCAGGATGGTCTCGATCTCCTGACCTCGTGATCCGCCCGTCTCGGCCTCCCAAAGTGCTGGGATTACAGGCTTGAGCCACCGCGCCCGGCCGACATGGCTTTTAAAACTTCATGTTATAAAAATACTGTGATTGGCCGGGCGCGGTGGCTCAAGCCTGTAATCCCAGCACTTTGGGAGGCTGAGACGGGCGGATCACGAGGTCAGGAGATCGAGACCATCCTGGCTAACCCGGTGAAACCCCGTCTCTACTAAAAAAATACAAAAAACTAGCCGGGCGAGGTGGTGGGCGCCTGTAGTCCCAGCTACTCCGGAGGCTGAGGCAGGAGAATGTCGTAAACCCGGGAGGCGGAGCTTGCAGTGAGCTGAGATCCGGCCACTGCACTCCAGCCTGGGCGACAGAGCGAGACTCCGTCTCAAAAAAAAAAAAAAAAATACTGTGATTATCGATTTTTTTTTAAAGTAAAACGACAAATGAGTGTTTTTATCCCAATAATCCTTTTCATTATGGTGAGTTTTGCTTTAGCCAAAGATCAGCTTTTACTGCTATTTTCCAAAGTATGCTTGTGGAGTATTTCTCCCCATTGGCCACATGTAGGAGCCGTATTCTCAAACTTTCATCATGGTGTACTCAGATCCCTGCACTGATGCTATCCCATAGCTAATCAATGATCTATTCACTCCAGATGACACGGTGGTCTTGTCCCTGAAGAAGTTCCTGAAGCAGGACACATATGATGTGCACCTTTCTCTGTCTGACCATGGCAACAAGGAGCAGCTGACAGTGATCAGGGCCACCGTGTGTGACTGCCACGGCCATGTCGAGAAATGCCCTGATCCCTGGAAGGGGGGTTTCATCCTCCCTGTGCTGGGGGCTGTCCTGGCTCTGCTGCGTGAGTACCAGGCCCCCACCCCCTCCCTGAGGATGGGGGAGTTGAAAGACAGGATTCTATGTTGAACTTCAGCTCCTGGAACTAAGAGGCCACCAACATCGCCTGTCCAGCCCTTAAACGTTTTTTTTAAGACAGGGTCTCGGCCGAGCGCGGTGGCTCATGCCTGTAATCCCAGCCACTTTGGGAGGCCGAGGCCGGCGGATCACAAGGTCAGGAGATCGAGACCATCCTGGCTAACACAGTGAAACCCCATCTGTACTAAAAAAAAAAAAAAAAATACAAAAAATTAGCCGGGCGTGGTGGCGGGCCCCTGTAGTCTCAGCTACTTGGGAGGCTGAGGCAGGAGAATGGCGTGAACCTGGGAGGCGGAGCTTGCAGTGAGCCGAGATTGTGCCACTGCACTCCAGCCTGGGCGACAGAGCAAGACTCCATCTCAAAAAAAAAAAAAAAAAAAGGACAGGGTCTCAGTCTGTCGCCCAGGCTGGAGTACAGTGGCGTGATCTCGGCTCATTGCAGCTTCTGCCTCCCAGGCTCAAATGACCTTCCCACCTCAGCCTCCCAAGTACCTGGGACTACAGGTGTGGGCCACCACGACCAGCTCATTTTTGTATTTTTTGTAAATACGGGGCCTCACTGTGTTGCCCAGGCTGGTCTTGAATTCCTGGGCTCAAGCAATCCACCCACCTTGGCCTCCCAAAGTGCTGGGATTATAGGTGTGAGTCACTGCGTCTGGCCCACTCTTTAAACTCCTAATTCTAGGAGCGTCAGTCAATCATTCTGGGGCTTGTGGAATGTACCAGGCTTTGGCGATACAGTGGTGAGCAAACAGACTCGGCCCTGCCACCAGGTCATCAGTGGTTCTGAAAGGGTGATTTCCAACAGCATTAGCATCACCAGGAATTTGCTATTATTAGAAAGGCAAATTCTCAGCACCTATTCCAGATTTACTGATTCAGAAATGTAGGAATAGAACCCAGTAATCTGCATGTTAAAAAGCTCCTAAGGCATTCTGATACATGCTAGAGTTTGCAAATGACTGCTCTAGTGGGAGGAAATGTTTAGTTAAAAACAAATTTCTTGGCTGTAAAGACAGAACCTATCACAGTTGTTTTTTCCACCTTTTGACTTGGTCTTAACATAGACAACACACATCGTCAGTCAGAGACCAATCACATGAATACAAGAACATGCTTTTCGCTGGGCGCAGTGGCTCACACTTGTAATCCCAACACTTTGGGAGGTCAAGGCCCTTGAGGTCAGGAGTTCGAGACCACCCTGGCCAACATGGTGAAATCCTGTCCCTACTAAAAATACAAAATTAACTAGGCATGGTGGCACATGCCTGTAATCCCAGTTACTTGGGAGGCTGAGGCAGGAGAATTGCTTGAACCCAGGAGGTGGAGGTTGCAGTGAGCAGAGATCACACCATTGCACTCCAGCCTGGGCAGCAGAGCAAGACTCTGCCTTAAAACAAACAAAAACCCAGGAAAGTAGGAAATTAGGTCAGAGAGGTGATGGGCACAGGGGCCCAGTCGTGTTGGGCCTCATAGGCTATTGTGAAGACTCTGGATAGAACCAAAAGTTATCAGAAGGTTTTGAGCAGAGGGATGATGTGATTTGACTTAAATTTTGCAGGATTCCTGCTGAGCAGACTATATGGGGTCGAAGGTGGAGGCAGGGAGATCATTTAGGAGGCTGTTGCTATAATCCAGGGGCAAGGTGATGGAGGCTCAGGCCAGGATGGCAGCATTGAGGTGGTCAGTGGTGGTCATGTTTCAAGGTAGAGTCCCTTCAGATTGATGTGTGGAGTTGAGGGTAAGAGCCATCGATGATTGCAAGGCTTTTGGCTTAAGGAGAAACATGGCATTTCCATTTGCCAGTTTGGGAAGGACCATGGGAAGACACTTGCCAGGCCAGTCCAAGTGGAGGTGTCAGTAGGCAGTTAGACCCGGGTTCAGAGAAGTCCGCTTGGCGTCTTGCCTTCCCCCAGATTCGGGAGAGGAGAGGTTACCATCTAGCCCACATGCGTGTGCATCCTCAGAACCCGTGGACTCCCAAGGAAGGTTGGGTCTGTTTTGTCTGGCCAAGGACAGACAGCAGTTCCATCAGCAGGCACAAAAGTAATGATCCTGAGCAGCGGTGTGTGCTCTCTCATCGAACTGCCATAGAGAGATGGCTAGAGGGTCCCCTCTTAGCTGTGTGTAGGCATGACAGAGAAGGCAGCCAGGAACCAGTTGGCCAGTCCCCCCATATCCAAATAGCCTGCCAGCCTTTCAGACCACATCACTGAAGCCAGACCCTCTTAAAATTCCAACACTGGGGCTGGGCATGGTGGCTCATGCCTGTAATCCTAGCACTTTGGGAGGCCGAGGTGGGCAGATCACCTGAGGTCAGGAGTTAGAGACCAGCCTGGCCAACGTGGGGAAACCCTGTCTCTACTAAAAATACAAAAATTTGAGGTCACACCACTGTATTCCAGCCTGGGTGACAGAGCAAGAATCTGTCTCAAAAATAGGTAAAGAAAAAAAAATAATAATAAAATACGAAAATTAGCCAGGCATGGTGGTGGGCTCCTGTAATCCCAGCTACTCAGGAGGCTGAGGCAGGAGAATCACTTGAACCTGGGAGGCAGAGATTGCAGTGACCTGAGATTGTGCCACTGTACTCCAGCCTGGGCGACAGAGTGAGACTCCATCTCAAAAAAAAAAAAAAAATCCGGCCAAGTGCAATGGTTCATACCTGTAATCCCAGCACTTTAGGAGGCCAAGGCAGTTGGATCACTTGAGGTTGGGAGCTCGAGACCAGCCTGGCCAACATGGTGAAACCCTGTCTGTACTAAAAATACAAAAATTAGCTGGGCATGGTGGCAGGCGCCTGTAACTACTAGGGAGGCTGAAGCAGGGAGAATCGCTTGAACCGGGGAGGCGGAGGTTGCAGTGACCTGAGATTGCACCAGTGCACTCTAGCCTACAAGAGTGAGATTCCGTCTCAAAAAAAAAAAAAAAAAAAAAAATTCCAACACTGCATTTCACCTAAGTTTAAATTACTGTACCCTATGAAAGTTGCATTATCTTGTTCTTAAAGTCTGTGGCTAGTTAGGGGACATGTGGTGACTAAAAGAGAGTCTCACTGAAAGACAACATCTGTTGGGAGGTTCCCATCCCGACATTTTGACAGAAGATTTTCTTAAGGATCAGTATCACCAATCTGGTTAGACTGACAGCATTATGGGTGGGGAGAAGGAAGTCAGAATCTTCTAGGAGGAGGTGATATTAAGCTGAGAGCTGACACGTGGGAGCCATGTGTAGGCATAGAGTCTGCCAGGTGAGGAAGGAGCCTGTATGAAGGTTCTTGAGGGGGAGCTGCTGGGGGTATTCAAGGAACACAGAGGAGGCCAGTGTGCCTAGACCTTAGTGGGTAGGGGGACTGGGAGGCATAGGCTGGGACCAAATCCTGCCAGCCTTGATGAGGAGTTGAAGTTTTCCTAGGTGCAAGTGAAGCCGTTGTAGCATGTTAAGCTCTGGCTACTGAGTGAGGACGTCAGCAGTTAGAGGGGCTCTGAGGGCCTGGGTGTCTTGGCCCACTGTGTGGTTGCAGAGGGAACACTCACTCCCCAACCCTTGCAGTCCTCCTGCTGGTGCTGCTCTTGTTGGTGAGAAAGAAGCGGAAGGTCAAGGAGCCCCTCCTACTCCCAGAAGATGACACCCGTGACAACGTCTTCTACTACGGCGAAGAGGGGGGTGGCGAAGAGGACCAGGTGGGGCACTGGGGGCTCTGGGATTGGGAGGTGGGTGCCCCCAAGTCCACTGGCAGGGCTAAGCCATTGGGTCAACCAACTGACCAAGTTAGCTGTGTTGACCAGGCCCTGGCACGAAGCTTGCGTCTTCCTTTTTTTCCATCCTCCAGCGCTTCTCTGGTCCATTGCTGTAATCTGTTTGACCCTCACCAAGTTAACCTCGAGCCTGTGTTTAATTTGCTAGGACAAGGGAGGATGGAAACGAGGGTTTTCCAAAATCTCTGACATCATCTGTCTTGTAAGACCTCCCCATGAGCCAGAGTATCCAAAGGGTAGGGGGTGTGGGGTGAGTGAGATGTAAGTGGCAGGGGAGGGGGGACAGGAGTCCTCAGTCCCCTGCTCTCCTGCATTTCCCCACAGGACTATGACATCACCCAGCTCCACCGAGGTCTGGAGGCCAGGCCGGAGGTGGTTCTCCGCAATGACGTGGCACCAACCTTCATCCCCACACCCATGTACCGTCCTCGGCCAGCCAACCCAGATGAAATCGGCAACTTTATAATCGAGGTGAGACGTGGCAGGTCAGTCGAGGGGCCACCCTTTATTCAAGCCCAGCGCCAGCCACACAGGAGAACAAGCATGGGCCTGGAGTCTTGGGTCTGAGTTCAAATTCTGACTCCACCACCAACCAGCTTGTGACCTCTGGCTTATTTGAGTAACTTCTGGGGTTTGTTTCTTCCTCCATAGAACTCCCACTTGCAGAGTGGTTAAAAATGATTAGGACGGCCGGGCGCGGTGGCTCAAGCCTGTAATCCCAGCACTTTGGGAGGCCGAGACGGGCGGATCACGAGGTCAGGAGATCGAGACCATCCTGGCTAACACGGTGAAACCCCGTCTCTACTAAAAATACAAAAAAACTAGCCGGGCGAGGTGGCGGGCGCCTGTAGTCCCAGCTACTCAGGAGGCTGAGGCAGGAGAATGGCGCAAACCCGGGAGGCGGAGCTTGCAGTGAGCTGAGATCCGGCCACTGCACTCCAGCCCGGGCTACAGAGCAAGACTCCGTCTCAAAAAAAAAAAAAAAAAAAAAAAAAAAAATGATTAGGAGGGGCTGGGCGCGATTGCTCACACCTGCAATCCCAGCACTTTGGGAGGCTGAGACGGGTAGATCATGAGGTCAGGAATTCAAGACCAGCCTGGCCAACATGGCGAAACCCCGCCCCTACTAAAAATACAAAAATTAGCCAGGCATGGTGACGGGTACCTGTAGTCCCAGCTACTTGGGAGGCTGAGGCACAAGAATCGCTTGAACCAAGGAGGCAGAGG
Source organism: Macaca mulatta (assembly GCF_049350105.2). Lineage (NCBI taxonomy): Eukaryota > Metazoa > Chordata > Mammalia > Primates > Cercopithecidae > Macaca > Macaca mulatta. Next base: position 64,289,166 of record NC_133425.1, read on the forward strand.
TTGCAGTGAGCCAAGATGACGCCACTGCATTCCAGCCTGGGTGACAGGGCGAGACTCCGTCTCAACAACAAAAACAAAAAGTGATTAGGAGGCTGGGCGCAGTGGCTCACACCTGTAATCTCAGAACTTTCAGAGGCCAAGGTGGGCAGATCACTTGAGGTCAGGAGTTTGAGACTAGCCTGGCCAACATGGTGGAGGCAGAGGTTGCAGTGAGCCAAGATTGCGCCACTGCACTCCAGCCTGGGTACAACTTAGAGCTGTAGTGAACACCGGGACTGAAGTACTCAGACAGTTCTAGCTGAGCAGGGTGGGGAGCAGTTCCTTTGAGAGAGCGTCGCTCTAAGATGTGTCTGCCAGGTATTTATTGAGAGAGCTTGTTTAAACTACAATGTAGACAAATGAGACATCCACCAGGTGGCTCTTTGTGGTCAGGTCATGAGGCACATATGGCCTTGTAAAAAACACTCAAACAACATTTTTAGGAGGCTGTGTTCAGCACTTATCACACTTACTACTCCCTGTCCTGTTTTCAGGGCCCAGGAGATCTAGTCTCATGTACAAACAACATGCACACAGCACCTCAGTATATTTCCATGCCTCAACCCATAGGCTTGAATGTTTTGTTGTGTGCCCCCCACACCTGGGCAACAAAGGGAGACTCCATCTCAAACAAACAAAGGGTCGGGCCTGGTGGCTCATACCTGTAATCCCAGCACTTTGGGAGATTGAGGCGGGCAGATCACAAGGTCAAGAGATTGAGACTATCCTGGCCAACATGGTGAAACCCTGTCTCTACTAAAAATACAAAAATTAGCTGGGCGTGATGGCGCATGCCTGTAGTCCCAGCTACTCGGGAGGCTGAGGCAGGAGAATCGCTTGAACGGGAGGTGGAGGTTGAAGTGAGCCGAGATCGCGCCACTGCATCCAGCCTGGGCAACAAAGGGAGACTCCATCTAAAAAAAAAAAAAATTAGGAACGATTTATTCATTTATTCACATACAGCAGTTGAATACTCTGGAGCCAGACTACCTGGGTTTGAATTACAGATCCCAGGTGACTGCACTTAGAGCAAAGTTTGGAGCCTCTGCTGTAGAGGACTTCAAAGATCGAACGGGCAGGCAGCTAGGACAGTGCCAGCACCCTGGTTCCTGACCCTGCCTGCATATTGGAATCACGTGGGCACCTTCGGAAACCACTGATTCCTCAGCTCACCCCCAGAGATTGTGGTGTAATTGAACTGGGTGTGGCCTGGGCTTCAGAATTTATAAAAGATTCTCCAGGTAATTTAAGTTTGGGAACTACTGACCTAGCACACAGCGTTGATTAGGTAATCATAGCTATTGTTGCCAGGTGCTATTCTAATAACTGCTTTACAGGTATTTACTCATTTACTTACTCATCTGTTCCTGTGCGAAGGAGGCACATGTCCTCAAGACCTCCCAAGGCTGTGTCACAGGCGTGCATCGTTTAAAAAAGAAAAAAAGCCCATATGAAATTTTGTCATTTTACAGACAAGGAAACAGGCATAGAGCGGTTAAGGGACTTGTCCAAGGCCACAAAGCTAGTGTGTGGTGTGAGTTCTGGCCCAGGCTGTCTGATTTCAGTCCTTGCCCTTACCCCCGGCCTGTGTTGCACTGAGCACTTGTTGAGTGCTGGTCCCTGAGCAAATGAATTCTGCATGAATAACGCATTCTTTCATTTCAACCTCTGAAACTTTAGGGGAGGGGAGGGGGGATCAAAGATGAGGAAATGGAGGCTTGCAGCTGACCAGTGGCAGGGCGCACCACTCTAACCACCTGTTCTCTGTTGCCGCAGAACCTGAAGGCAGCTAACACGGACCCCACAGCCCCGCCCTACGACTCCCTTTTGGTGTTCGACTATGAGGGCAGCGGCTCCGACGCCGCGTCCCTGAGCTCCCTCACCTCCTCCGCCTCTGACCAGGACCAAGATTACGACTATCTGAACGAGTGGGGCAGCCGCTTCAAGAAGCTGGCAGACATGTACGGTGGCGGGGACGACGACTAGGCCGCCTGCCTGCAGGGCTGGGGACCAAATGTCAGGCCACAGAGCATCTCCAAGGGGTCTCAGTCCCCCCTTCAGCCAAGGACTTTGGAGCTTGTCAGGAAGCGGCCGTAGCAACTTGGAGGAGACAGGCTATGAGTCTGGCCTTAGAGTGGTTAGTTCCTTAGCCTTTGAGGATGGAGAAATGTGGGCAGTTTGACTTCAGCACTGAAAACCTCTCCACCTGGTCCAGGGCTGCCTCAGAGGCCAGGTTTCCAGAAGCCTCTCACCTGCCGTAAAATGCTCAGCCCTGTGGCCTGGGCCTGGGCCTGCTGTGACCGACCCCTGATGGCTTTGTCTCTGGAATGGACCCTTCTGAGGCCTCCTGATGCAACCTTTTTTTTTTTAATGCTATTTTCAAAACGTTAGAGACAGTTCTTCAAAAGTGCAGCCCAGAGCTGCCGGGCCCACTGGCCATCCTGCATTTCTGGTTTCCAGACCCTAAGGCCTCCCATTCAGATGGATCTCCGCGTTTTTATACTGAGTATGTCTAGATTGCCCCTTATTATTTTCCCCGTTGCGTTGCTGTAGAGGAAGGGTGAGGACAATCGTGTAGATGTACTAGAATTTTTTATTAAAGAACTTTTCCCAGAGGTGCCTGGGGAGTGAACTGTTTGTTCAACAGAAGCTTTATTGGCATCTAACTCACGTACCATACCATTCACTTGTTTAACGTGTACAATTCAATGGTTTTTAGAATTTTCAGAGTTCTGCAAAAAGAGTGTGCTCTTTCCCGGCTTCCTCCCAGCTTCCTCTTGATGGCAGGGGATACTCAGGGTCAGCTTCCATGCCTAGGTGGGCTCAGGGAGGGGAGACTTGCCCTCCTTTGCAAAGTCTCTTGCTCCGTGAGAGAGAACCATTAACCTCCTACCCCAAGGCTGAGCCCCCCCAGAGCCCCAGCAAGGTATCTTCTGGAACAGCGGCTGCCCTCCCTGCAGGGCAGTGCATGACGCCTTCCTCTTCTATGCTGGGGGCGGGGGTCGCTGTTGAAAGGCAGGGGTTGGAGAACAGCGAGCTCTGCTACTTGCTAGCACATCATTTAACCTCTAGTTGCCTCAGATTTTACATTTACAAAATGGGGAGTTTTTGTGGAGATTAAATGAATTAATACCTGACACATGGTCCATGCAATTTGTGAGTTGGTAACAGCTACCATTTATTCAGTATTTTTAAAGGCCAGACAGGACTTTGATTATTTCCTCTAAATCCTCATAATCACCCTCTGAGGGGACTTTCTCCTTTAAAGAATGGCCACATTGTATTTTTTTAAAATGACATCTGGTTATCAAAATCAAGCAAAACAGTTACAGAACCTACCCAAGATGTCAGCGAAATTGGAACATTCCTAACAACACCAGGGCATAAATGCAGGAATCGGGAATAGGCAGCAGCGATAGAACGATTCTGTTTGTGTCCTTGTTAACGTGAAGTTGAAAGTCATCTTTGCAGTTAGCAAAAAAAATCTGAAGCGAAGCTGAGGAAATTGCTGATGTTGAAATAAACATCTTCCATGAGGATGACTAAATCTGCAAAGCGCCTCTGCTCAAAGCACAGACCCTGACCCGAAGGTATCGGTGCCACCTGCTGAGTCGGAACCTCTAGGCAGGGCCCTGCTGTGGGTTGACAAGCCCCCCATGGGATGCTCATGCACACTCAGGTTTGCTGCCAAGGCTCTGAAGGATAAGGCTAAGAAGCCTGAAGCCTCAGACCCTGGATGGGGAAACCAAAGGAAATGAAGTTGGGGCTGGGCATCATGGATCACACCTGTAATCCCAACACTTTAGGAGGCTGAGGTGGGTGGATCACGAGGTCAGGGGTTCGAGACCAGTCTGGCCAACACAGTGAAACCCTGTCCTTGCTAAAAATATAAAAATTAGCTGGGTGTGGTGGCATGTGCCTATACTCCCAACTACTCGGGAGACTGAGGCACAACAGTCGCTTGAATCCGGGAAGTGGTGGTTGCAGTGAGCCAAGATCACACCACTGCACTCCAGCCTGGGCAACAGAGTGAGACCCTATCTTAAAAGGGGATGAAGTCGGATGAGAAAGCTCACCTGTCCTTGGTCCACGGCGCCCTCAGGACAAAGCCACCTCCTGCCTCTCCCACTGAGCTGGGGCCTCAGATTCCCCTCTGCCAAGGCTGTCTGCTGATGGGGTGTGGGAAGATTGAGTGTCTGCTAGCAAACACCTGCTGCCCGTTATCTTCAACTCCCTTCAGAGAAGCCTGGATAAATCAGAAACTATCTTCAGTGGCGGCTAATCATGAAACCAAGCAGCCCCTGTTCAGGCTGGCCTTCCTCCCCTGAGATAGTTGGAGAAAAGCAGCCTTTCCCAGCCTCACCTGGCCTCGGTGGATGGCTGTAGAGTCCCCCGGCAATGGAATTGGGCACCAGCCCCCGAGTGGTTTGGAAAGAATCCGAGCCTGGGCTCTGTGATGGGGACAATATTAAGTCACTCTCTCGCTCTGGGCCTGCTTCTCATCTGCAAAACGGAAGCTTAGGACTCTGATGTTTAGGGCCTGTAATAAGTAAAAATATTGCATTGGTAAGACACCAGCGCTAACCATGCAGAGTGGACACTAACCAGAAACAACTGATGTACTGGCCATGATGAGGACCATCGGTCCTTTGAATTTTGAGTTTCAACACTTTGGTGTGCCTCCTTCCAGTATCCGTATCCCCTATGCATTACACACTATTTTTTTGGCTCACTGCAACCTCCGACTCCTGGGTTCAAGTGATTCTCCTGCCTCAGCCTCCTGGGTAGCTGGGATTACAGGCGCCCACCACCACACTTGGCTAATTTTTGTATCTCTAGTAGAGACGGGATTTCACCATGTTGATCAGACTGGCCTTGAACTCCTGACCTCGTGATCCACCCACCTCGGCCTCCCAAAGTGCTGCTGGAATTATAGGTGTGAGCCACCATGCCCGGCCTACACACACACTTTGCATTATACCTTTTCATAACACGGCATATTGACTTACTGTCCCCCTACACATCCAGTTTGGATATGTTATTTAATGCCACCACAATCCACAGATGATATTCTAATTTTTTGCCCTTAATGTCAACCTGCAGCATCCACTTGTGCAGATGCTTCGAAGCCAGTCCTCCATTCTACAGGGTGGGGCAGGAGATGGATTGTGGTCCCGGTTGAGATCAGGGCTTCCTTGAATGAGGGGTTCGCTCTTGGATGACTGACCCTTGAAAGCACCCCTGGCACTCATTCTATTAAGTGATCTTTTCCCCCAGACTTTTAAAAGGCAAAGTCCCAGAATCCAAGTCCAACAGAAAAGAAAAGTGGAGCTTTGGCCAGGTGTGGTGGCTCACGCTTGTAATCCCAGCACTTTGGGAGGCCAAGGCAGGCGGATCACCTGAGGTCAAGTGTTTGAGACCCTCCTGGCCAACATGGTGAAACCCCATCTCTGCTAAAAATACAAAAATTAGCCGGGTGTGGTGGGGCATGCCTGTTCTCCCAGCTACTCGGGAGGCTGAGGCAGGAGAATCGCTTCAACCCAGGAAGCAGAGGTTTCAGTGAGCCGAGATCATGCCATTGCACTTTAGCCTGGGCAACAGAGCAAGACTCCATCTCAAAAAAAAAAAAAAAAAAAAAGTGGAGCTTTCTTTATTGGAAGAAGGGGTCGGGGGTACCCAGAGAGCCTTCTCTCTAGCCTCATCCTCCCAGCTTGTATTCTTATGAACTCCCAAATCCAGAGCATTTTGAAAACTGCCCCAATCCATCCCTGACATTTTACAGATGGAAAAAGAGGCTCAAAAGAAGGCACTCCCTGGGCCCCTCTAGTGGGGACAGAAATGGGTCAGCACCCAGGCCTCACTTCATACCATGCCTTTTCCATGATGCCTTTTCACTGATCCAACAATCTTTTTTTTCCCCCAAAGGGACTACAGATAGGCCGTGTCCCCACAGTGTGCTTTTCCCAGTCCCTAGAGAGGCCTGAGGAGGGTGGCACGCTCTCATTCCTAGACTGTTGGTGAGGAGCTGAGGCTCTGAATTCCTGGCCCCCCATTTCTAGGCAGGGACCTCCGTCACTCACTTCCGGGCCTACAAAGGGACTTGGGGAAGACCCAGCCAGGGGACTGTTGGAGGGTGGCCACTTAGGAAAGGGCCCTGAGGTGATGGGCCTGCCATTGAAAGTGTGGGAGCGGTCACCCTGGGACCCCCTTTTACAGCCCACACCGTGAGTGTCCAGTTCCAGGCTCGCTGGGGAGCTCCAGGGACCAACTCCCTCCAGGCTAAAGGCAGAATCCACCTTCTGGCCTCCCATTTAAACAATCCAACCAGGAGAGCACAAGTTCAAATCCCGGCACTTCTAGGCATGAGGCCTTAGACGAACCACATAACCTCTCTGCCTCCGTTTTCTCATCTAAAATGGGGGAGTAGGCTGGGCATGGTGGCCCACACCTGTAATCCCAGGACTTTGGGAGGCCGAGGCAGGGGGATCACCTGAGGTCAGGAGTTTGAGACCAGCCTGGCCAATATGGCAAAACCCTGTCTCTACTAAAAATACAAAAATTAGCTGAGCGTGGTGGTGCATGCCTGTAATTCCAGCTACTTGGGAGGCTGAGGCAGGAGAATCTCTTGAACCTGGGAGGCGGAGGTTGCAGTGAGCCGAGATCGTGCCACTGCACTCCAGCCTAGGCAAGATTGAGAGACTTCGTCTGAAATAATAATCATAAATAAGATGAAATGGGCAAGTAAGAGTTGATATCTGCAAGGGCTTAGAAGGGTGCCTGGCGCACAAGCTACTGCGTGTTGTCACTACTGCTGTGGTGGCGGAGGGACTCACAAGGCCTGCTAGCGCTGCCTGGGTGGAAACTGAACTTTCCAGCAGGAGAAAGTCCCGGAGATTCCCAGCCTGCAGGGAGTGCCAGTGTCAGGTGTGGTTTCCCTGAAGGCCCTTCCCCCCATCCCCAGCAGAGGGCACCATTCACCCAAACCACCACCAAGGCCCATAGAGCTCCCAGCCCAAGCGCCAGGTCTGCAGGGAGGGAGGGAGGGAGGGAGGAAACAGTGGCACTGGCTGCCACATGCCACACAGGGAGTCCGCTGGGTGGCAGGAACAGCCTTGGACACTGATGAAGACAGCAATGGTGGTGGCGGCGCTGGCATAAGCAGTCAATATGGAGTCAGTTACATGTTCTCCCGCCTCACAACCCTGGGGAGAGTTTCGATGGTTCCCCTTTTTTAAAGGAAATTGCAGCAAGTCGTGGTGGCTCACACCTGTAATCCCAGCATTTTGGAAGGCCAAGGTGGGAAAATCATTCGCGTCCAGGAGTTCCAGACCAGCCTGGGCAACACAGTGAGACCCCATCTCTATTTTAAAAAAGTTTTTAAATTCAGCTGAGTGTGGTGACACACACCTGTGGTCCCAGCTATTTGAGAGGCTGAGGAGGATCACTTGAGCCTAGGAGGTCAAGGCTGCAGTGAGCCATGATTGCACCACTGCACTCCAGCCTAAGTGACTGAACAAGACGCTGCCTCAAAAAAAACAAAACAAAAAAAAATGAGAGAGAGGTTAATGGCCGCATCCAGTCAGCAAGCAGCAGAGACAGTTTTGAGGTCTAGATCTCCTTGATTGCCAAGTGGGCTCGTTTTACAATTAAGGATATAAACTCCAGCTGCAGATGGGGCTATGCGGGAGGTAGGCCGCAGAAGGTGCCCTTCAGGTAATGCTTATGGCCTCCTGAAAGGTGGAGTTGGCCTCACTGACCCTGAGACTCTGCAGCCCTGAAGCAGAAAAGCCATGGCGTTCCCAGCCACTTCTGGGGTCCCCTTGAGTATGTGGCATCATCTAAGGCTTTTTTATTCATTCGTTTAACAACTTCATTAAGCACATGTTCTGTGCAAGATACGTGCTTAATGAAGTTGTTAAACGAATGAAATTTTTTTTTTTTTTTTTTTTTTTTTGGAGACAGAGTCTTGCTCTATCCCCCAGGCTGGAGAGCAATGGCAGGATCTCAGCTCACTGCAACCTCCACCTCCTGGGTTCAAGTGATTCTCCTGCGTCAGCCTCCCGAGTAGCTGGGAGTATGGATGCATGTCACCATGCCTGGCTAACTTTTATATTTTTAGTAGAGATGGAATTTCACTATGTTGGCCAGGCTGGTCTTGAATTCCTGACCTCAGGTGATTCACCCGCCTCGGCCTCCCAAACTGCTGGGAATACAGGCGTGAGCCACCACGCCCGGCCCCAAGACACTCTTCTAGGTGCTAGGGTTATAGCAATGCAGAAAACAGTAAAAAAGCCCAGCACTCACATGGGGGCTACAGGTAAACATATGTGTAGGGCCCACATACCAAATGTGTCAAGATCAACGTCACAAACTCTTAAGATAGTCTTTCTACTTGGACAGGTGTATCTTCACAGTGATTGGGAAAGCCAGGTTTAAATCTGAATTCAGACACCTAGAATACTGGGCTAGAGCGTGGCTCCGTGGGGAGGGCGAGTCCCAGCCCAGGAGCAGCGGCCAGTGCCCTGCTCCACCCAGCCCAAGCACCATCCAGCACCACCAGGTTCCTTGTGTGGCACCTCAACCCACATGTCCCAGCTCCCTCCACTGTCCCCCAACACAGCCTTCTGTTGACCACCCCATGGGCCTTGGAGTACACACCTGGGCTGTGCTGTCTGGGGACAGAACTGGGGAAGGCCTGAGGGACGAAGACGCTGGTTCTAGTAGTCACATTTCCTTTTTTTTTTTTTTTTTTTTTTTTGAGACAGTCTCACTCTGTTGCCTAGGCTGGAGTGCAGTGGCGCAATCTTGACTCACAGCAATCTCCGCCTCCCAGGTTCAAGATATTCTCATGCGTCAGCCTCCCGAGTAGCTGGGACTACAGGTACACAACACCACACTCAGCTAATTTTTGTATTTTTTGGTAGAGACAGGATTTTGCCATGTTGACCAGGCTGGTCTCAAACTCTTGACCTCAAATGATCTGCCTGCCTCAGCCTCACAAAGCTCTGGGATTATAGGCATGAGCCACTGTGCCCGGCCAGTAGTCACATTTCCTTAGCTCTATGAGGAGGGGCAGAAGGGCAGGATAGAGGCCCTTCCTGCCCAGTCTAAAGGAGTTTTCAATTAGAAACAGACCACAAACAAGATAAATCAGTAAGACACGTGGTCTAGTAAAAGGTGAAGCATGGAGGAAAATGGAGCTGGGATGGGGCCTAGGGAGGAAGGGCCTGGAGGTAAGGCTCAATTCTAGGAGCCAGGGAAGTCACTGCTGGGAAGGTGGCATTTGGGCAAAGACTGGAGGCTATCAGGGAGCAAGTATGCAGTGTCCTGAGTGTCCTCTCTACATGGAAGGAATGGCCAGGGCTAAGGCCTGCGGACAGCAGGGTTCAGCAGTGAGGCCAGCGTGGCTGGAGCAGAGGGATGGGTTGAGAGTGTGCGCGGAGATGAGGTTGGACAGGTAAGGAGTGAGGGGCCCAGTCCTGGGTGTCCTTCTCCACGCCTGGGCTGGAGGCTGAGTTCAGGGCAAGGCCCAGTCCCAGGAGCCCTGGGAAAAGGCCTGACTCAGCTCCATCCCGGGGCTGGCAAAACCTGGTTCCTCCTCTGCTCCCATCTTCAGTCCCTGAGGACACAGCGGGGCCTGTTGGGGCCTGTGGGCAGCTGCAGAGAGTTGGCAGGCAGGAGCTATGAGATTCCTCTCTCAGGGAACTGGGGAGCCTGTCCAAGAGCACCCCGTAGTCTGGTAGGGTGGTGGCTAAGACAGCAGCCCCCAAAGGCTGCAGATGTGGGGGTGACTCACCAGCCTGGCCTCTCAGTGGGCTGAAGGGACGCCCCTAGGAGGAGACGGTGGAAAAGCACTCAGTGTTTAGCGCTGTGCCTGCAGTGCAGTTAGGGGTCACCAGGTGGTCACTGCCAGCCTTGTTGTCCTTGCTTGGTATTAGGCCCTCTTCAAGTTAGAGGTGGGGTGCTGCCCCTGCATTTCCAGTACCCACCCCCCAGCAAGCCGCAGGGGTGTGGCGGGCCGGGGAGAAATCTGAGAGGGGCTGGGCAGGTCAGGAATGCCTGGGCTCCGTTCCAACCCTTCCTGTCCCCACTACTGTCGGTCCGGTAAACCACGGCCGGCCGGCCCATAGCTGACAGGGCAGGGCGCTGAGGCCTCTGTGTGTCATCCAGGAACCTGACGACCCAGGCACTCCAGGAAGACGATGCCCAGTAATTACAAGGATGATAGGCTGGGCACGGTGGCTTAAGACTGTAATCTCAGCAGTTTGGGAGGCTGAGGCGGGCCGGTCACTTGAGGCTAGGAGTTCAAGACCAACCTGGACAACATGGTGAAACCCAGTCTCTACTAAAAATACAAAAGGTAGTGGGGCATTGTGGAGGGCGCCTGTAACCCCAGCTACTCCGGAGGCTGAAGCAGGAGAATCCTTGAACCTGGGAGGTGGAGGTTGTATCGAGTTGAGATCCCACCACTGCACTCCAGCCTGGGTGACAAGAGCAAAATTCCATCTCAAAAAAAAAAAAAAAAAAAAGATAATTAGTAGGGCGTGTACGAATTAAGCAGTTACCATGTGCCAGGCAAAATGCTGAAGTTTCACTCCAAATCAAACCACGTTTCCTCAGAGCCTCTGCACTTGCTGTGCCCTCTGCCCAGATTCCTCTCGGCTCCCTCACGTCCTTCAGGCATCACCCACATGTCAGCCTGTCAGAGATGCCAGCCCTGAAGGGGACTGCATCCTCCTTAGAATTGCAGCCCTTCACCCCCCTCCACGCCTTATCTTTTCTTTCTTTCTTTCTTTTCTTCTTTTTTTTTGAGATGGAGCCTCACTCCATCACCCAGGCTGGAGTACAGTGGCATGATCTCAGCTCACTGAAACCTCTGCCTCCCGGGTTCAAGCGATTCTCCTGCCTCAGCCTCCTGAATAGCTGGGATTACAGGCACCCGCCACCATGCCTGGCTAATTTTTGTATTTTTAGTAGAGGCGGGGTTTCACCATGTTGGCCAGGCTGGTCTCAAACTCCTGACTTCAGGTGATCAGCCCACCTCGGCCTCCCAAAGTGCTGGGATTACAGGTGTAAGCCACCGTGCCTGGCCCCATACCTTATCTTTTCTGTCACGTGTGTTACCTCACAACACACTGTACTATCCATTTTAGCTCTTTGTCCTCCTAAGTGGCTTTCTTTCCTCTGAGTATAAGCTCCGTGAGGGCAGGGTTGTCCATCTGTGTTCTTTTTTTTTTTTTTGAGATGGAGTCTCGCTCTGTTGCCCAGGCTGGAGTGCAATGGCGCGATCTCAGTTCACTGCAAGCTCTGCCTCTCCCGGGTTCACGCCATTCTCCTGCCTCAGCCTCCCGAGTAGCTGGGACTACAGGTGCCCACCACCATGCCCGGCTAATTTTTTTGTATTTTTTAGTAGAGACGGGGTTTCACCTTGTTAGCCAGGATGGTCTCGATCTCCTGACCTCGTGATCCGCCTGCCTCAGCCTCCCAAAGTGCTGGGATTACAGGCGTGAGCCACCGTGCCTGGCCTCCATCTGTGTTCTTCACTACTGTATCCCCAGCTCTTAGAGTAGTGCCTGACACATAGTAGGTACTCAATAAAGATGTATTGAATAAAGGTGCTTTACAAACTTTCAAGGCAGGTTCCTTTTTAGAGATGAGGAAACCAAGGCCCCAGGAGGTGCAGTAAGTCACCTAGCATGGTGCCCAGATGGTAAGGAGCAGAGCCAAGAGAATCCAAAGGATGCAGACTCAGGACTTTGGGAGGCCAAGGCAGGAGGATTCCTTGAGCTCCAGACTTTGAGACCAGCCTGGGCAACATAACAAGACCTTGTCTCTCCAAAAAAGGCCGGGCATGGTTCCACTGACTGTAAGAGCAAAAAGTTGGGGCCGGGCACGGTAGCTCACGTCTGTAATCCCAGCACTTTGTGAGGCTGAGGCAGGCAGATCACTAGGTCAGAAGTTCAAGACCAGCCTGGCCAACATAGTGAAACCCTGTCTCTACTAAAAAAATACAAAAATGAGCTGAGCGTGGTGTCACATGCCTGTAATCCCAGCTACTCACGAGGCTGAGGCAGGAGAATCGCTTGAACCTGGGAGGCAGAGGTTGCAGTGAGCCGAGATCCCACCACCATACTCCAGCTTGGGCGACAGAGCGAGACTTCGTCTCAAAAAAAAAAAAAAAAAAAAAAGAAAATTGAAAAGGAAATATCTGGGCTGGGTGCTATGACTCAAGCAATTCTCCTGCCTCAGCCTCCCAAGTTGCTGGGACTACAGGCACGTGCCACTACACCCAGTTAATTTTTTTTTTTTTTGAGACCAAGTTTCGCTTTTATTGCCCAGGCTGGAGTGCCATGGCACGATCTCAGCTCACTGCATCCTCTGCTTCCTGGGTTCAAGCGATTCTCCTGACTCAGCCTCCCAAGTAGCTGTCACCCAGGCTAGAGTGCAGTGGCACGATTCTCCTGCCTCAGCCTCTGAGTAGCTGGGATCACAGGCATGCGCCACCAGGCCCGGCTAATTTTTGTATTTTAGTAGAGATGGGGTTTCACCATGTTGGTGAGGCTGGTCCTGATCTTCTGACCTCAGGTGATCCACCCACCTTGGCTCCTAAAGTACTGGGATTACAGGTGTGAGCTACCGTGCCAGCAGATTTTTGTATTTTTTAGTAGGAACTGGGTTTCACTAAGTTGACCAGACTGGTCTCAAACTCCTGAACTCAGGTGATCCGCCCGCCTCAGCCTCCCAAAGTGCTGGGATTACAGGTGTGAACCACCACACCCAGCCTGTTTGTTGTTTTTTTGAGACAAGGTCTCACTCCGTCTACTAGGCTGAGTGCAGTGGTTCAGTGCAGCCTCCACCTCCTGGACTCAAGCAATCCTTCCGCTTCAGCCTGCTGAATAGCTGGGACTCCAGGTGTGCACCACTACCCCCAGCTAATTTTTTATTTTTGGTAGGGACGGGGTCTCACTGTGTTGCCCAGGCTGGTCTCAATCTGGACTCAAGCTATCCTCCCTCCTGGGTCTTGTGTTGGGATTATAGGCACGAGCCCCTGCACCAGGCCCAGAAACACCCTTGTCAATTAGAGTGCTGGCAAGCAAGAGAGGCAAGCTCAAAAGGTGACCGGAGGAGGGTTCATGGAGGAGCAGCCTACAGTGGGGTGCGCAGGGTTGCAGAATCTTTTTTTTTTTGAGACAGGTCTCCCTCCGTCAGCCAGGCTGGAGTGCAGTGGCACAATCTCGGCTCACTGCAACCTCTGCCTCCCAGGTTCAAGCGATTCTCCTACCTCAGCCTCCCAAAGTGCTGGGATTGTAGGCGCCTGCCACCACGCCTGGCTAATTTTTGTATTTTTAGTAGAGACAGGGTTTCGCCATGTTGGCCAGGCTGGTTTCAAGCGACCCGCCCACCTAGGCATCCCAAAGTGCTGGGATTACAGGCGTGACCCACCACGCCTGGCCTCCTCTTTCTGTCTCCTTCATTTCGGAAGACGGCACCATCATCAGCCCAGCTGCCCAAGCCAGAAACCTAAACACCTTGTCCTCAACTCCTTCCTCTTATTGACTGCCTGTGCTGATCAGCATGGAGTCCTCCCAGATATCTTGGAATTCAGCCGCTTCTGTCCGTTCTCCACCACCGCCTTTGTCCCAGCCAGCAGCACCCCAGCTGGGATGACCACAATGGCCTCTGCTCTGCTTAATTCCCCATTTCTCAAGATCCACTCTCTTCCCTTCTTCCTGCTGCCCCTCACCCAGGAGGCATCCCTAGCTGCCCTGTGTTCTGGATTAGGCTGGTTACATTGAGGGACGGAACCCACAGGAGATGGGGCGGGAAGGAGGGGAAGCGGAAGTATCACTCCACCTGCTCCCTGCCTGCCGGGCTGGGTTTGGCATTGGCTGCGCTCTGCACCCTCTATGGCCACAGCTCCTGTTGTGTGGACCCTCTTCCATGGCTCCAATACTCCCTGGGGTCTGACAGGCAGTTTCTGCCCTTGCCCTGTTAGGACTAAGGGCTGCACTGGCTTCCCATTTGCTAGTCTGAGGATGCCTCGCCATCCCAGCTGGTCACCCTAACTGAGTAGTTCTCAACCAGGGGCAGTTTTGCCACCCCAGGGGCTATTTGGCAATGTCTGGAGACATTTGTGGTTGTTACCACTGCAGTGGGGGTGCTACTGGCCTCTAATGAATAGAGGCCACAGATGTTGCTAAACCCCCTACAATGCATAGGACAGCCCCCACAGCACACGATCCTCCCTCTGAAAAATCAATAGTGCTTAGATCGAAAAACTCTGTGGCTGGGCACAATGGTTTACGCCTGTGATCCCAGCACTTTGGGAGGACGAGGCAAACAGGTCTCTTGAGGCCAGCCTGGCCAACATGGCAAAACTCCGTCTCTACTAAAAATACAAAAATTGGCCGGGCACGGTGGCTCAAGCCTGTAATCCCAGCACTTTGGGAGGCCGAGACGGGCGGATCACGAGGTCAGGAGATCGAGACCATCCTGGCTAACACGGTGAAACCCCGTCTCTATTAAGAAATACAAAAAACTAGCCGGGCAAGGTGGCGGGCGCCTGTAGTCCCAGCTACTCGGGAGGCTGAGGCCGGAGAATGGCGTGAACCCGGGAGGCGGAGCTTGCAGTGAGCTGAGATCCGGCCACTGCACTCCAGCCTGGGCGACAGAGTGAGACTCCGTCTCAAAAAAATAAATAAATAAATAAAAATAAAAATAAAAAAAAATACAAAAATTAGCTGAGTGTGGTGCCGGGCACCTGTAATTCTAGCCACTCAGGAGGCCGAGGCAGGAGAATCGCTTGAACCTGGGAGGCAGAGGTTGCAGTGAGCTGAGATCGAATGACTGTACTCCAGCCTGGGCAACAGAGCGAGACTGGGAAGAAAGAAGAGGAAGAGGAAGAAGGAAGAGGAAGAGAGAGAGAGAGAAAGCGAGCAGGTGTGAGGAGGGCAGTGTGGAGTTCTGAGCATTTTGAACAGCGGCTGGGGGACCTGTGAGTGAGGAAGTTCAGGTGCAGCAGGGCTACCCAAGGTTACGCAGGTGAGGAACTGCACACAGGGCTGGCTGTGCCCATGCTGGGGACTGTATGGTGCCGACTTCCTGTAGCCCCTGCTCTGCTTCCCACTAGAGAGGGGATGGGGAAGTGGCTAGCAGCTGGAGAGGAAGGGGAAAGGGGAAGTGGTGGTCCCGTGGGAACTTACATCCTTTATTTCATCTTCCTCGCCTCCCCATTGGGGTGGTTTCCCAGGAAGAGAAGTAAAAGCTGAAGGCTGAGGCCTGAGTAGGGGGCACGAGGGCGAGGGCGTGGGCACTGACGCAGAGGGGAGTAGACGAACCCTGCTTGTGTCACCTTTGGTTATTGGACAGTGGAGTGGGAGGATAAGAGGAACAAGGCGGCCCCGTCTACCCCGGGTGCGGCCCAGGGATGGAGGAGCAGCCAGTGCTCCCGGGACAGCCCTGAGGTGGAAGTTTTGAGAGTGTGCCCTCCACCCTGCATGATCCTAGGAAGCTAGGAGTCCAGAGAGATTTCTTGTGTTTTGTTTCTTGGGGTGTTTTTTGAGACAGACTCACCCAGTGGCACAATCATAGCTCACTGCAGCCTCAACCCCCCAGGCTCAAGCAATCCTCCCATTCAGCCTCCGGAGTAGCTGGCACTACAGGTGCATGCGACTATGCCTGGCTAATTTTTGTACTTTTTATAGAGATGGGGTTTCTCCATGTGGTCCAGGCTGGTCTCCAACTCCTGGGCTCAAGCAATCCTCCCACCTTGACCTCCTAAAGTTCTGGGATTACAGGTGTGAGCCATCACACCCGGCCCAGAGAGGTTCCAACAAGGGCAGCTGAAGAGCTGGGAGTAAACAGTGGCCAAGCAGAATTTCAAAAGAAAATAATCATCAAGCTATGATGATAATAATAATAATAATGGTCATAATAATTATAATAGCCTCCTTAAGAGCATTCTAAGAACAGGTAGTCTTTGGGTACACTTTCTCTTATCTGGCTCCAATTAGGTGGCCAGAGCGATCTGATCTAAGATGAAAATCCAATACCATAACATTGTACAGATGGTGAGGATGTTATAATCCCCATTTGACAGATACAGGAGAATGGTGGGAGAACTTGGATGGGATCTGAACTCGGGACCTCTCAATTCCCAGATTCTTTTTTTTTTTTTTTAGAGAGCGACTTGCTCTGTCACCCAGGCTGGAGTGCAATGGCTCTGCCTCCCAGGTTCAAGCAATTCTCCTGCCTCAGGCTCCCAAATAGCTGGGATTACAGGCACCAGTCACCACGCCCAGCTAATTTTTGTACTTTTAGTAGAGGTGGGGTTTTACCATGTTGGCCAGGCTGGTCTCAAACTCCTGACCTCAGGTGATCCACCCGCCTCAGCCTCCCAAAGTGCTGGGATTACAGGCGTGAGCTACCGTGCCTGATCAATTCCAAAATTCTGAAGCAGCTCCCTCGCAGCCCCGTGCAGCATCCTCCCTTCCTGGCCTGTCTCCCTTCCTCCCGTGATCTCCCCGCCCTTCTGTCCCTCCTCTCCCTGCTCTCTGTGTCTCTGTGGAAATGAAGTCAAGATTGTTTTTGGTTGACTACACTTTATGACCGTTGAAAAACATTTTAAATGTTGATCTATCTCATATATTGTTTCCGTCAAGGAAAAACAATAAAATTAGGTCGCTTCACTTTTATGTCTCCCTCTGTCTCTTTTGCCCCCACTAATAATTCAGGTGACCCTCAATAAAGGGGGAAAAAGTTCCCTAATCCTAATCAACAAGCATATCAGATTGCTCTTCTTCCTGCTGGCTGAGGCGGGAGCAAGTTTGTTTTTCCACGGATTTTAGACATCCCGACCCTGGAGCCACCAGGGAATAGTGTCAGGGTGTTGCTTTCAAGTGTTTTAGAGTCTGCTTACAAACCCTCCACCCCTCCTCTCAGTGCCCACCTCCCCTCACCAAGGCCAGACCCCCAGATTTCTTGTTGAAATGATTGCAGAGGCCTCCCAGCTGTGCTCCCTGCTTCCCGAGGACTCCTCCCCCAGCTATGCCAGAACACAGATCCCATCACATCCCTTCTCTACTTAAACACTTCCATTCCGTTCCCATGACCTACTCGACAAGGGCCAAGCAGCATGTCATCGGAGGCCCTTCACATCCCAGCCTAGGTTGACCTTATAGCCCTAGCTGCTGCCCATTGTCCCGCTCCCCAGGTACAGACCACACAGCCACACTGGGCAATGTACCCTTCCTGGAATATAGGCCTTCCCACTGCCTTACCTTTGCTCGTGCTGTTTCTCCTACCTGGGGTACCTTTTCTTCTCATCCCATCCCTGCCCAAATCTGATCAATTTTTATTCTATTTATTAGTATATTATTATTTTGGAGACAGAGTTTCACTCTGTCGCCCAGGCTGGAGTGTAGTGGCTTGATCTGAGCTCACTGCAACCTCCGCCTCCCGGGTTCAAGCAATCCTCCTGCCTCAGCCTCCCAAATAGCTGGGATTACAGGTACACGCTACCATGCCTGGCTGATTTTTATATTTTCAGTAGAGATGGGGTTTCGTTACGCTGCTCAGGCTGGTCTCGAACTCCTGACCTCAGGTGATCTGCCCACCCTGGCCTCCCAAAGTGCTGAGATTACAGGCATGAGCCACCGCACCCAGCCCCCCACTTAGATCTTAAGCTCACTGAGCACCTTTGCCTAATTATCTCCAGCCTCTACCTTCACCTCAGCACCGAGCACAGGTCCTGGGACCCAGACAGGTGCTGAGAAATTGGAATTAAAATCTGGAACTGAAAACCTTCTCTGAATTCCATCACCACATTCCCAGCAAAGGGAGTTAATGGCTGGTCTCTAGTCTCTCAACGACTTTGCCGCTGCCTTAGCCTACAAGTAACTTAGCCTACAAGTTCCTGCCAAAATGTCATTTTTTCCTGGAAGCCTTCTGGATTTAGTATTCCTCCCACTAGACTTTTCTTAGCACCTGTATGCATGTACCCAGCACCCAGAATTGTAATTGTCTCTTTACCTGACCAGTCCCCAACCAGTCTGAGGGACTGTGATCTCGCCCACTGAAGGTCCCTGGTGATAGGTAATAGTTGTAGAGCACTTTCAGCTACCAAATGTATTCCGAGCACTTTCTGTGCACTACCTCATTTAAGTATCAAGACAAGGCCGGGTTCAGTGGTTTGTCTGTAATCCCAGTGCTTTGGGAAGCCGAGGCAGGAGGATTGCTTGAAGCCAGGAGTTTGAGACTAGCCTGAGCTACATAGCAAGACTTTATCACTACAAAAATTTAAAAATTAGCCAGGCATGGTAGCCATGTCTGTGGTCCCAGCCACTTGGGAGGCTGAGGCAGGATCACTTGAGCCCAGGAGTTTGAGGCTGGCAGTGAGCTATGATTGGGCCACTGCACTCCAGCCTAGGCAATAGAACAACACCCTGTCTAAAAAAATAAAAGTATCAAGACAACCTCATAAGAGAGACACTATTAGCCCTATTTTACGGAGGGGCAAACCAAAGTCAGAGAAATTCTAAACTTGCCCAATGCCACACAGCCAGGAAGTAGCAGAAAGGGAATTTGAGGCCGGGTGCAATGACTCACGCCCGTAATCCCAACACTTTGGAAGGCTGAGGTGAGCAGATCACTTGAGGCCGGGAGTTCAAGACCAGCCATGCCAACATAGCGAAACCTCATCTCTGCTAAAAATACAAAAAATTAGCCAGGCGTAGTGGTGCAGCCCTGCAGTCCCAGCTACTCAGGAGGCTGAGGCAGGATAATCACTTGAACCTGGGAGACGGAGGTTGCAGTGAGCTGAGATCATGCCACTTCACTCCAGCCTGGGCAACAGAGCACGACCCTCAAAAAAAAAAAAAAAAAGAAAAGAGGATTTGAACCCAGCTATTGCCCACTCCACAGTGGTATTAATTGCATAACTGAGTGAGGGGAAGTGGAGCGATGTTCAAGTAGCCCGGGCACACCCTGGAGTCTTGCTCATCTTCTCCCAGAGACATAGTCCCACTCCAGCCTGTAGGGAGTTGCCCAAGAGCAAGGCCAAGGTCTGTATTCATAAAGCGTTCTTGGTGCACAGCATTTTCATAAAGACATGTTGTTCTTTGCCCTGAGAAACCGCCCCACTTCCTGCCACCCCACAGGGAGGTCCTGGGAATGGTTAACATCGCTTTGCTGATGAATAGCCTCTGGAGTAGCATAAGAAACAAAAGACCTTACAGTACCAGACCTGCTGCCAGATCATTGGACCACCCCTCTTTGCTGGTGGGCACAATATATGGTTCAGGAACCTGAAACAAGCACATGACGTTTGACCCAGTAACTCCACTTGGAGAAATTCATCTTAAAGACCTGCCCATACAATTTCTCAAAGGTGTACGGATGAAGGAGTTCCTCGCAACATTGCTTATAAGACTAAGCATTGGCCAGGTGCTGTGGCTCACGCCTGTAATCCCAACACTTTGGGAGGCTGAGGCGGGCGGATCACCTGAAATCAGGAATTCTAGATCTGCCTGACCAACATGGTGAAACCCTGTCTCTACTGAAAATACAAAATGAGCTGGGTGTGGTGGTACATGTCTGTAATCCCAGCTACTTGGGAGACTAAGGCAGGAGAATCACTTGAACCCGGGAGGCCGAGGTTGCAGTGAGAGAAAAAAAAGACTAAGCACTGGAAAAAACCCAGGTTCTTCAAAAAGGGAATTGATTCAATAAATTGTAGGCATTCAAACAGTGGAAAATGATACTGACATTAAAGTGCTATTGAGGCAGCCAGACACAGTGGCTCACTCCTGTAATCCCAGCACTTTGGGAAGCCAAGGTGGGAAGATTGCTTGAGCCCAGGAGCTCGAGACCAGGCTGGGCAACATAGCGAGACCCTCATCTCTACAAAAAATTAAAAATTAGCCATGTGTGGTGGTTCTTGCCTGTAGTTCCAGATACTACAGAGGCTGAGGTGGGAAATTTACTTGAGCCCAGGAGTTTGAGGTTATAATGAGCTATGACCACGCCACTGCACTCCAGCCTGGGCAACAGAATGAGACTCTGTCTCAAAAAAATAAAAAGAAAGAAACCGGCTGGGCACGGTGGCTCGCACCTGTAATTCCAGCACTTTGGGAGGCTGAGGTGGGTAGATCACGAGGTCAGGAGATTGAAACCATCCTGGCTAACATGGTGAAACCCCGTCTCTACTAAAAATACAAAAAACTAGCCAGGCAAGGTGGCGGGCGCCTGTAGTCCCAGCCACTTGGGAGGCTGAGGCAGGAGAATGGTGGGAACCCGGGAGGTGGAGCTTACAGTGAGCCGAGATTGCGCCACTGCACTCCAGCCAGGGCGATAGAGCAAGACTCGGTCTCAGAAAAAGAAAAAAAAAAAAAGAAAGAAACCGTTAACTGTAGTTGCCTCTGGGGAGGGAAGGAGTGTAGCATGGGATGGTACAGTAAGACTTACTGTTTTGGTTTCTTTGTTTTGTTGGAGACAGGATCTCACTCTGTCTCTCAGGCTGGAGTGCCTTAGTGTGACCATAGCTCACTGCAACCTTGACCTCCCAGGCTCAAGTGATCCTCCTGCCTCAGCCTCCTAAGTAGTTGAGACTACAGGCACAAGCCACCATGCCCAGATTTTTTGATTTTCTTTTCTTTTCTAGTAGAGACAGGGTCTCACTATGTTGTCCAGGCTACTCTCAAATTCCTGAGCTCAAGTGATCCTCCCACTTTGTTGGCATGAGCCAACAGGCCTGTCCAATAAATACAATTATATGTTTTTGTCCAAAGAGACAAAGGTTGGATATAGCTCAAAATGTCAATTGTGATTATCTCTAGAGTGACAGATCATTTGTATTTTTCTTATTTTTGCTTATCTGCATTTAAAAATTTTTTCTATTGCAGATCTTTATTACTTGTATAATTTTTAAAAGGAAAATATACAATGCTCAATGTTCATGATTAGATAAATTAAAAAGACAATAAGATACCACTACATACCTATTAGAATGGCTAAAATTGAAAAGACTGGCAACATACCAAAGGCTAACAAGGATGTGGAGCAACTAGAAGTCTCATGCATTGCTGACAGCATTATAAAATGGTACGGCCACAGCTGTGGCTTGGATGTGTTTGTCCCCACCAAAACTCATGTTGAAATTTAATTGTCAGTGTAACAGTGTTAGGAAGCAGTGCCTTAAAGATGTGATTAGGTCAGGCCAGGTGTGGTGGCTCACGCTTGTAATTCCAGCACTTTGGGAGGCCGAGGTGGGCAGATCACTTGAGGTCAGGAGTTCGAGACCAGCCTGGCTAACATGGTGAAACTATGTCTCTACTAAAAATACAAAAATTAGCCGGGCGTGGTGGCAGGCGCCTGTAATCCCAGCTACTCAGGAGGCTGAGGCAGAAGAATCTCTTGAACCCAGGAGGCAGAGGTTGCAGTGAGCCAAGATTGCTCCACTGCACTCCAGCCTGGGCAACAGAATGGGACTCTGTCTCAAAAAATAGAAATAAAAAAGGAAAACAGTTTGGCAATCTCTTAGAAAGTTAAATGTATGCTAACCATATGATTTAGTAATTCTGCTCCTAGGTATTTACCCAAGAAGAATGAAAACATATGTCCACACAAAGACGCATACATGTTCCTAGAAGCTTTATGTATAATAGTCCCAAACAGGAAATAGCCCAAGTGCTCATTAACTGGTAAATGGATAAAACAATTAATTGTGTCTATACAATAACGGAAGACTATTAAGAAAAAAATGAACTATGAACTACAGACATACACAACAATATGGTCAAAAGCATTTTGCTAAGTGAAAGAAACATATACAACAGGCTACATACTATATGATTCCATTTATATGACAATCTAGAAAAAGCAAAACTATGGGGACAGAAAAGGGCCCAGTGGTTGTCAGGGACTAGGAATGAGGGGTGTGGCCATCTACAAGGGCACAGGGGGATATTTTGGCATGATGGAACAGTTCTTTTTTTTTTTTTTTTTTTGAGAGGGAGTCTTGTTCTGTCACCCAGGCTGGAGTGCAGTGGCACGATCTTGGCTCACTGCAACCTCTGCCTCCCGGGTTCAGGCAAAATTCTCCTGCCGCAGCCTCCCAAGTAGCTGGGACCTCAGGCACACACCAGCCAATTTTTGTATTTTTATTAGAGACGAGGTTTCACCATATTGGCCAGGCTGATCTCAAACTCCTGACCTTGTGATCCGCCCATCTCTGCCTCCCAAAGTGCTGGGATTACAGGTGTGAGCCACCACACCCGGCGATGGAACTGTACTACATCTTGATTATAGTGGTGGATATACAACTGCTTGTGTCTGTCAAAACTCACAGAACTTGGCCAGATGCAGTGGCTCATGTGTGTAATCCCAACACTTTGGGAGGCTGAGGAGGGAGGATCCCTTGAGCCTAGGAGTTCAAGACCAGCCTGGGCAACATAGAGAAACCTCATCTCTACAAAAAATGAACAAAATTAGCCAGGCATGGTGGCATGCCCACCTGTAGTCCAGCTACGTGGGAGGCTGAGGTGGAAGGATCTCTTGAACTCAGGAGGTCGAGGCTGCAGTGAGCCATGATCACACCACTGCATACCAGCTTGGGTGACACAGTGAAATCCTGTCTCAAAAAAAAAAAAAAAAAAAAAAAACCCCAAACCAAACCAAAACAAAAAACCTTACAGAACTGAATGCCAAAACGTGTGAATTTTACCATATACAAACTAATTTTTGTTTTAAATGGGGGGAGGCTAAAAAAAAAAAAAAAAAGAGAAAGAAAGAGGGCTTGAGATCTGTGAAATTCTGGGTAGCAAGGGAATTTCCCATGCATACCCTGAATCAGATCTTTGTAGAACCTCTTAAAATCTGAAGTTTGTCAAAGTAAGCCCGACAGCTGTGTCCGGGACTTGCTGGTGACCTTGGGCAAATACCTTTGCCTCCCGGAAACTCAGTTTCTCAGCGCAGAAAGGGAAGAGGGAGCTCTAAACATCTCCAACAAGGCACAGACATCTGTTGGGCACTGAGTCTCTGCCGGGCTACCCATACATGTGTTTTCTCACATCAGAAGGGTAGGGCAAGACATTGGTGTTTTAAGTGTTCTTTATTAAGCTTTTTTTTTTTTTTTTTTTAGATGGAGTCTCGCTCTGTTGCCCAGGCCAGAATGCAGTGGCACGATCTCAGTTCACTGCAACATCTGCCTCCCAGGCTTAAGCAATTCTCCTGCCTCAGCCTCCCAAGCCTGAGTAGCTGGGATTACAGGCGCCCGCCCCCATGTTGACTAATTTTTATTTTTTTTATTTTTTATTTTTTATTTTTATTTTTTTTTTGAGACGGAGTCTCGCTCTGTCTCCCAGGCTGGAGTGCAGTGGCGCGATCTCGGCTCACTGCAAGCTCCGCCTCCCGGGTTCACGCCATTCTCCTGCCTCAGCCTCCCAAGTAGCTGGGACTACAGGCGCCCACAACCGCGCCCGGCTAATTTTTTGTATTTTTTAGTAGAGACGGGATTTCACCGTGGTCTTGATCTCCTGACCTTGTGATCCGCCCGCCTCGGCCTCCCAAAGTGCTGGGATTACAGGCGTGAGCCACCGCGCCCGGCCTGTCAATTTTTATATTATTAGTAAGGATGGGTTTTACCATGTTAGCCAGGCTGATCCCGAACTTTTGACTTCAAGTGATCTGCCCTCCTCAGCCTCCCACAGTGCTGGGATTACAGGCATGAACTATCGTGCCCGGCCTTTATTGAGCATTTAAATGTATTAAGCACTTTGCACTTGTTAGTTCATTTCATCCTTATACCACTCCTAGATGGTAGGAACTAGTACTACCTCTATTTTACTAATTGACAA
This sequence comes from Macaca mulatta, assembly GCF_049350105.2. Taxonomy (NCBI): domain Eukaryota; kingdom Metazoa; phylum Chordata; class Mammalia; order Primates; family Cercopithecidae; genus Macaca; species Macaca mulatta. Next base: position 64,313,057 of record NC_133425.1, read on the forward strand.
GAATCTAGGTGCTCAGAGGTTTTATAAATTGTCAAGGTCAACATAGCCCAGTATCCCCAGTATTTGACCCAGCCCTCTCATTTCAGGGCCCATGCTCCTAATCGTCACACTAAATCATGGGACATTCCTGCAGACAAGCTGTGTGACATCATCTCAGCATCTCAGTGTTCCTGGACCTTACCCTTCATGCAGTTTAGTCTTTTTTTTTTTTTTTTTTTTTTTTTTTGAGATGGAGTCTCGCTGTTGTCGGCCTGGGCTGGAGTGCAGTAGCATAATCTTGGCTCACTGCAACCTCCGCCTCCCAGCTTCCAGCAATTCTCCTGCCTCAGCCTCCCGAGTTGCTGAGATTACAGGTGCCCGCCACTGCATCTGGCTAATTTTTGTATTTTTAGTAGAGACGGGGTTTCACCATGTTGGCCAGGCTAGTCTGAAACTCCTAACCTCAGATGATCTACCTGCCTTGGCCTCCCAAAGTGCTGGGATTAAAGGCATGAGCCACCATGCCCGGCCACAGTTCAGTCTTTTAACTGTGGGTCCCCAGCAGTTAGGGAAGCTTCAAATTAATTTCCTGGATTGGGACAAGCACTTTTTTCCCCTCCCAAACCACTATGAGCACAAAGAACTTTTTTTTGAGACAGAATCTCACTCTGTGGCTCGGGCTGGAGTGCGGTGGCACAATCTCAGCTCACTGCAACCTCCACCTCCCCGGTTCAAATGATTCTCCTGCCTCAGCCTCCCAAGTAACTGGGATTACAGGTACATGCCACCATGCCTGGATAATTTTTGTACTTTTAGTAGAGACGGGGTTTCACCACATTAACCAGGCTGGTCTTGAACCCCTGACCTCAAGTGATCCATGTGCCTTGGCCTCCCAAAGTGCTGTGATTACAGGCATGAGCCACTGTGTCCTGCCTAAGCATTCTTTTTAATGAAAAAGAAGAATGCATTCACTGCAGTGTCTAACATACATGCATACATACATACATAAATTCAAGTAGAGGGCCAGGCACGGTGGCTCACGACTGTAATCCCAGGACTTTGGGAGGCCAAGGCGGGCGGATCACCTGAGGTCAGGAGTTCAAGACCTGCCTGGCCCACGTGGTAAAAACCCATCTCTGCTAAAAATACAAAAATTAGCCAGGAGTGGTGGCACATGCCTGTAGTCCCAACTACTCAGGAGGCTGAGGCAGGAGAATCGCTTGAACCCAGGAGGCGGAGGTTGCAGTGAGCCAAGATCGTGCCCCTGCACTCCAGCCTGGGCAACAAGAGTGAAACTCGGTCTTTAAAATAAAATAAAGTAGGCCGGGCGTGGTGGCTCAAGCCTGTAATCCCAGCACTTTGGGAGGCCGAGGCGGGCGGATCACGAGGTCAGGAGATCGAGACCATCCTGGCCAACAAGGTGAAACCCCGTCTCTACTAAAAATACAAAAAACTAGCTGGGCGAGGTGGCGGGCGCCTGTAGTCCCAGCTAGAGGCAGGAGAATGGCGTGAACCCGGGAGGCGGAGCTTGCAGTGAGCTGAGATCGTGCCACAGCACTCCAGCCTGGGCGACAGAGCGAGACTCCATCTCAAAAAAAAAATAAATAAATAAAATAAAATAAAATAAAATAAAATAAAATAAAATAAAGTAGTAGAACAGAAGAAAATAGAAAATATCAGAGTTCAGGCCGGGCGCAGTGGCTCACGCCTGTAATCCCGGCACTTTGGGAGGCCGAGGTGGGTGGATCACCTGAGGTCAGGAGTTCGAGACCAGCCTGGCCAACACGGCAAAATGCTGTCTCTACTAAAAATACAAAAATATTAGCTGGGTGTGGTGGCAGGTGCCTGTAATCCCAGCTACTCGGGAGTCTGAGGCAGGAGAATCGCTTGAACCTGGGAGGCAGAGGTTGCAGTGAGCCGAGATCGCGCCATTGCACTCCAGCCTGGGCAACAAGAGCCAGACTTGTCTCAAAAAAAAAAAAAAAAAAAGAAAAACCCAAAAAACAAAAAAGAAAATATCAGAGTTCATTCCACATAAGAAAGGAAATGTTATACACATTGTGAAAACCCAATTTCAGTGTGCCCCGGTAGGATGCAAAATACATTTCTTTTTTTTTTTCTGAGACGGAGTCTTGTTCTGTCGCCCAGGCTGGAGTGCAGTGGCGTGATCTTGGCCCACTGCAACCTCCGTCTCCCAGATTCAAGTGATTCTCGAACCTCAGCCTCCCGAGTAGCTCATGTTTGTATTTTTTGTAGAGACGGGGTTTCACTATATTGGCCATACTGGCCTCAAGCTCATGACCTCAAGTGATCCTCCCACCTCGGCCTCCCAAAGTGTTAGGATTATAGGCATGAGCCACCACGTTCGGCCACAAAATGTATTTCTTACTGAGGGTTCTGACTGAAAAAGTTTGCATGACACTGACCTGATCTACTTTACAGAGGCTAAGATGGAGGCTCAGAGAGGGGAACCCAATTGCTTAAGGTCACACAGCCAGCTTAGAGTTCAGTAGTCCTGGCTGCCAGGACTATAACCATTCAATCAATCCTTTACTCATTCAACAGATATTTACCTCAGTCAGCTCTGTTTCAGGGCCCATGCTAGGCACCAGGAATATGGTGACAAACAGGATAGACCTGGCCCTGTCCTCCAGGGGCCTCAGTTCCCTGAAGGGGATGATAAACAGCTGACGAATAAGTAGGGCTTGGTGGCAGGCGCCTGTAATCCCAGGTACTGGGGAGGCTGGGGCATGAGAATTGCTTGAACCGGGAAGGTGGAGGTTGCAGTGAGCTAAGATCTCACCACTACGCTCCAGCCTGGAGGACAGAGTGAAAAAGGTTCAAGCAATTCTCCTGCCTCAGCCTCCAGAGTAGCCAGGACCACAGGCGCATGCCACCACACCTGGCTAATTTTTTGTATTTTTAGTAGACATGGGGTTTCACCATGTTGGCCATCATGATCTCTATCTCCTGACCTTCTGATTTGCCTGCCTTGCCCTCCCAAAGTGATGGGATTACAGGCGTAAGCTACCATGCCAGGCATTTTTTTTTTTTTTTTTTTTGACACAGAGTCTCACTCTGTCACCCAGGCTGGAGTGCAGTGCCTCCATCTCAGCTCACTGCAACCTCTGCTTCCTAGGTTCAAGTGATTCTCCTGCCTCAGCCTCCCGAGCAGCTGGGATTACAGGCATGCACCACCATGCCCAGTTACTTTTTGTATTTTTAGTAGAGACGGGGTTTCACCATGTTGGTCAGGCTGGTCTCAAACTCCTTACCTCAGGTGATCTGCCCACCTCAACCTCCCAGGGGTTGGGATTACAGGCGTGACCCACTGCGCCCAGCTCATCCCTGGACTGTTTTTTTTTGAGGTGGAGTCTCGCTCTGTCGCCTAGGCTGGAGTACAGTGACTGGATCTTGGCTCACTGCAAGCTCCGCCTCCCGGGTTTACGCCATTCTCCTGCCTCAGCCTCCCGAGTAGCTGGGACTACAGGTGCCCGCCACCTTGCCCAGCTAGTTTTTTTTTTGGTATTTTTTAGTAGAGATGGGGTTTCACCGTGTTAGCCAGGATGGTCTCGATCTCCTGACCTTGTGATCCGCCCATCTCGGCCTCCCAAAGTGCTGGGATTATAGGCTTGAGCCACCACGCCCGGCCATCCCTGAACTTTTTATTTCATTTCATTTTATTCATTTTTGAAACAGGGTCTTGTTCTGTAGCTCAGGTTTCAGTGCAGTGACTCACCGAAGGCTGGACCTACCTGGGCTCAGGTGATCCTCCCGCCTCAGCCTTCCCAGTAGCTGGGACAAAAGGTGCATGCCACTGTACTAAGCTATCTTTTGTTTTTTTTTGTTTTAGAAATGAGGTCTCACTATGTTGCCTAGGTTGGTCTTAATCTAGGCTCAAGCGGTGCTCCTGCCTCAGCCTCCCAAAGTGCTGGGATTACAGGCATGAACCACCACTCCTGGCCAAATGTTTGTGTTTTTTGTAGAGACAGGGTTTCACCATGCTGCCCGGGCTGGTCAACTCCCGGGCTCAAGTGATCTGCCTGCCTTGGCCTCCCAAAGTGCTGGTTATGATCCACCACACCTGGCTGACAATCCTGCAGTGGCTCCCTATTGGTCTCCAGACACAGTGCAATCTGCTGACCATGATTAACACAACCCCCACCTCTACCCCACCTGGTCCTTACCTGCTCTTTTCTTTTTCTTTTCTTTTTTTTTTTTTTTTTTTTTTTTTTTTTTTTTGTGACAGAGTCTGGCTCTGTTGCCCAGGCTGGACTACAGTGTCGTGATCTTGGCTCACTGCAACCTCCACCTCCTGGGTTCAAGCAATCTCCTGCCTCAGCCTCCTAAATAGCTGGGACTACAGGCACATGTCACCACACCCGGCTTATTTTTGTATTTTTAGTAGAGATTGCATTTCACCATATTGGCTAGGGCTGGTCTCAAACTCTTGACCTCAAGTGATCTGCCCATCTCAGCCTCCCAAAGTGCTGGGATTACAGGTGTAAGCCAGCATGCCCGGCTCCTACCCTGCTCTTCAGTCTAACCTCCCACCTCTCCCTTCTTGGCTAGACCAAGCTCTTCTCCCTTCCCGGCCTTTTCCCAGGTGGTGACTTCTGCCACAAACACCGGTTAACTCAGTTTAAATGTCACTTTGCTCCCCATCACATTTTTGAAACTGTCTCAAAAAAATGATAATAATAAATAACTGTTAAGATCATCCTTGTTGGCTAGGCGTGGCGGTTCACGCCTGTAATTCTAACACTTTGGGAGGCTGAGGCGGGCAGATCACTTGAGGTCAGGAGTTTGATACCAACCCGGCCAACATGATGAAACCCGATCTCCACTAAAAATACAAAAATTGGCTGGATGTGTGGCAGGTGCCTGTAACTCCAGCTACTCAGGAGGCTGAGGAAGGAGAATTGCTTGAACCTGGGAAGCAGAGGTTGCAGTGAGCTGAGATGGCACCACTGTGCAACAACCTGGGAGATAAGCAAGACTATCGACAACAACAACAAAGGCATTATCCTTGCTTACTGCTCTGGGTTGTAAATCCCTGAGTTGTAAATCCCTGGCTCCCTTGTCTATTCCATCAGATCAAAAGCTTCTTCAGGATAGGGAGCAGCCCCTGTCACCAGCTAAGCATTTGTGCATGCTGGTGCCAGTGAGTGTTTATTGAAGGAATGAATGAATGAGTGACTGAATGAATGTGACCTGAAAAGTTGGACAGTTACTCTGGAGAATTATAGACACCTCATCCTGTATCTGGACTCTGAAATTTTCTAGGCCTCATTGGAACCCTTGTCCTTTGCCCAGGTTTTACTGCTCTGCAGGTCTCCACCCTGGCAGGAATCTCTTGCCACTGGCTACAGTGTGAGTCCAGCCTGGCCAGCTCCACCCTTCCCACCTACAACACCTGGCAAGACCAAGACACAGCCCTTCCACAAATACATGAGTAGGTGAGCGCGTGGGGTGGACAATCCATCCAATCAGTCCTCACTGACTCTGGGAAGGGAACAAACTTCTCCCAGTTTACCTGGGATTTTCATGGGTTTAGCACTGAAAGTCTTACACCCCCAGCAACCCAGGATCCCAGGCAAATAGGGGCAGTTGGTAGCACCAGATTGGTTGGGTCATCTTTGTGGACAGTGGAGGGAGTAGGACCTTCAACACGGATTTTTAAATTTTTTATTTTTGGGACAGAGTTTCACTCTTGTTACCCAGGCTGGAGTGGAATGGAGTGGCGTGATCTCGGCTCACTGCAATCTCTACCTCCCAGGTTCCCGGGATTCTCCTGCCTCAGCTCCCCGAGTTGCTGGGATTACAGGCACCCACCACCATGCCCGGCTAATTTTTGTATTTTAGTAGAGACACGGTTTCACCATGTTGGCCAGGCTGACTTCAAACTCCTGACCTCAGGAGTTTGCCTCTATTACTTTTTTTTTTAATCTTTTAGAGAGAGAATATTTGACATATAAAGAGAATAAATATATCACATATATAAATTATAAAGTATAATAATATAGTGAATAATTATGAACTCACCACTCAGCCCAATTCTCCTTCTCTAGAGAAATACCAGTTCGAAGATGAGGAATCTTTTTTTTTTTTTGACACGGAGTCTCGCTCTGTCGCCCAGGCTGAAGCGCAGTGGCGCGATCTCGGCTCACTGCAACCTCCGCCTCCCAGGTTCACGCCATTCTCCTACCTCAGCCTCCCGAATAGCTGGAACTACAGGCGCCCGCCACTACGCCCGGCTAATTTTTTATATTTTTAGTAGAGACAGGGTTTCACCTGTGTTAGCCAGGATGCTCGTGATCTCCTGACCTCGTGATCCGCCCGCCTCGGGCTCCCCAGGTGCTGGGATTACAGGCGTGAGCCACCGCGCCCAGCTGAAGATGAGGAATTTAATGTCCTTCTCAAGCTTCCTGGCTTCCCTCCCAAGCAATTCCCAATTTTTAATAGTTATATATTATTCATAACATTTACATCTTGTTCTTTAGCTATAATTAAATCTTCTGTACTTTGTCTGGAGGTTGAGTCTAAATACTGAAAAGCAATTAACAGCATCATGATTCCGTAAACACCCCTCACTTGAGAACTCCTGGCCCCCTAAAGAAAAAAATGGGATCCTGTGCAGTGCCAGTTTTCAATCTCAAGAAGCTCAATGTCATGGTTATTAGAGGCACAAGAGATCTCAAGCCTCCTTCTAACTAACTGAGTCATTTTACAGAAGATAAATTGAGACTTAGAGAAGGAAATAAATTTTGCTTCAAGTCATAAGACTTGTCAATTCCTTACACCATGTTCTGGCCTTCTCCTGGGATTTCATAAATAAATGAGGCCAGGTACGGTGCTTCACGCCTGTAATCTCAGCACTTTGGGAGGCCAAGGTGTGTGGATCACTTGAGTTTGAGACCAGCCTGGCCAACATGGCAAAACCCTGTCTCTACTAAAAATACAAAAATTAGCCAGGCATGGTGGGGCACGCCTGTAATCCCAGCTACTTGGGAGGCTGAGGCAGGAGAATCGCTTGAACCTAGGAGGTGGAAGTTGCAGTGAGCCAAGATTGTGCCACTGCAGTCCAGCCTGGGCGACAGAGCAAGACTCTGTCTCAAAAAAGTAAATAAAAATAAATGAATGATGTTAGCTACAAAGTACCTTTTTTGAAGGGAATTTAAACTATATAGACTTTACATCAAGGATTCAAGCGCCCACGGCTGGGCACCGTGGCTCACACCTGTAATCACAGCAGTTTAGGAAGCCAAGGAAGGAGGATCACTTGAGACCAGGAGTTCAAGACCAGCCTGGGCAACATAGTGAGACCCCCCCCCCGACTGTACAGAAAATAAAAAACTAAAAAATTAGCCAGGCGTGGTGGCACATACCTGTTAGTCTCAGCTACTCAGGAGGCTGACACAGGAGGATCCCTTGGGCCCAGGAGTTCAAGGTTGCAGTGAGCTATGATCCCACCACTGCATTCCAGCCTGAGTGACAGAGGCGAGACCCTATTGCTTAAAAAAAAAAATAAAAAGGTCTCGAGACCTGTCAGTTCCCTACACTACGTTGTCTGCCTGCCTCCTGGGATGTGATAAACGAATAAATAAATGGTGTTAGCCACAAAGTCCCTTTTTTTGAAAGGAAATTCATCTGTATGGATGTCACATCAAGGATTCACGGGTATACACTAAGAAAATGAAATATTTTAATTACAGCAGGTAAAATCAGAGCGCCCTTTGTCTCCAAACTGGGCTAGGCTGAACTCGGCAGGGTGTGGTTTCATTGGCTGCCGAGCCTGGGGAGGGTTGGTTGGGGAAGGGTTTTTCTCTCCATCCCAAGTGGACACAGTTCTGGCACCTGATTCCCTTGCTCTGAGAAGAGGGTGGGGCCTTCTTTGCTTGGAAGCGGGGGACAGGAAGCAACAGGTGCCTGGGCCTCCACAGGTATGAACTGCAGCACCTTATCTGTTGTTCTTGAGATGCCAGGTCCAAAGGTATCTGAGCAACGGGAGGACACCCAGTCAGCCATGGGGCTCCATGACAGCAGCACCACTTTCCAGAGGGCTTAACTCACTCCACTTTGGTTGGAGGGGCCTGCTGCCCATGGACTTGGTTCAGGAAAAATCTTGTCCCCTGAGTAACGCGGAATACGGAAATAATAGTTCACATTGATTTGCACTCCCATCTGCCATGTTTGGTTAGGTTATTTCACCTAATTCTTGAAACCACTCAACAAAGTAGGTTCCATTATTATTCCCAGTTGTACAGATAAGGAAATTAGAAGTCCAAAGAGTCGGTGACTCTGACTCAAAGGCTTATTACTACCAGGTAGAAAAGTAGGATTCAGGCCAGCATGGTGGCTCACACCTGTAATCCCAGCACTTTGGGAGGCTGAGGTGGGTGGATTTCTTGAGCCCAGGAGCTGGAGACCAGCCAGGGAAACTTGGTGAAACCCTGTCTCTACAAAAAATACCTAAATTACCTGGGCGTGGTGGGACATGCCTATAGTCCCAGCTACTCAAGAGGCTGAGGTGGGAGGATCGCTTGGGCCCAGGAGGCAGAGAGAGGTTGTAGTAAGCTGAGATTGCACCACTGCACTCCAGCCTGACCTTGTCTCAAAAAAAAAAAAAAAAAAGAAAAGAAAAATAAAAAAAAGAAGAAGAGCAGAATTCAGAACCAGGCAGTCGGGCACTGAAGTCTGTGCTGGGAACCACTGTGCCAGGATGGTCTTAGGCCAGAACACCAGCCTCCCTGCCTCTGCCATGAAACTGGTCGTTCATCTCTCTAAGCCTCAGTCATCTCCTCTGGGAAATGGGGATGATTGTGTCTGCTCTATAGCCTGGCCAGAGGACCAAATGCCCCTCCGGCTCCAGTCCTGGTCACCTCCTCCCCTGACCCATGGCTGTCATGGAAGCTCTTGCTGGGCTGGACAACAGGGAGCTCAGGCCATCCTCTTGCCTTCCTTCTCTTGGCTGCCCTGGAGTCTGGAATTTCAGGTCCCCACAAAAGACTATTCCTTGCTAAATTAGGCAGGGTTTGCCATTCAGTTCCAATGGCACCGGGAAACAAAAGCTACCCTGATCTCAGTGGAATAGCACAGAGATTAAGAGACTGCGGAGGGCAACGGCCCAGGGTTCAAATTCCAGCTCTGTCATTTTTATTGTGAGTGATGGTGATTTTTAGGTGTCATGTTGACTGGATTAAGGGATACCCAGATAACTCATAAAGCATGATTTCTGTGTATGTCTGGGAGGACGTTTCCTGAAGAGACTGCTATTTGAATCAGTGGACTGAGTGAGGAAGAGTCACCCACACCCACGTGGGTGGGCACCATTCAGTCTGCTGAGGGCCAGGATAGAACAAAAAGGCAGACAGGAAAGGTGAATTCACTCCCTTTCTCTCTCTCTCTTTTTCTAGAGCTGGGACACCTGCCTTCTGCCCTTAAACATCAGAACTCCAGGGTCTCTTGCCTTCTCTGGAATTTGTACCAGCAGCACCCCCAACGTTCTCAGGCCTTCAGCCTGGGACCAAAAGGCTTGGATTGAGCCATGCTACCAGCTTCCCGGTTCTCCAGCTTGTAGATGGCTTATCCTAGGACTTCTCAGTCTCCATAATCCCATGAGTCAATTTCCCTAATAAATCCCCTCTCATCTCTCTCTGTATATATCCTATGTGTTCTGTTCTTGGGAGAACCCTGACTAATACACTGTGTAACATCAGGCAAATCCCTTTACTTCTCTCTGAGTCTCTGCTTCCAAATGTGTAAAGTGGTCATGACTGTAGTTCTAGCACTTTGGGAGGCCAAGATGAGCGGATCACTTGAGGCCAGGGGTTCACAACTAGCCTAGGCAACATAATGAGTCCTCATCTCTAATAAAAAACAAACAGGTGGCCGGGCGCGGTGGCTCAAGCCTGTAATCCCAGCACTTTGGGAGGCCGAGACGGGCGGATCACAAGGTCAGGAGATCGAGACCATCCTGGCTAACACGGCGAAACCCCGTCTCTACTAAAAACACAAAAAATTAGCCGGGCGAGGTGGTGGCGCCTGTGGTCCCAGCTACTCGGGAGGCTGAGGCAGGAGAATGGCGTGAACCCGGGAGGCGGAGCTTGCAGTGAGCTGAGATCCGGCCACTGCACTCCAGCCTGGGCGACAGAGCGAGACTCCGTCTCAAAAAAAAAAAAAAAAAAAAAAAAAAAAAAACAAACAGGGCTGGGTGCGGTGGCTCATGTCTGTAATTCCAGCACTTTCAGAAGCCAAGGTGGGTGGATCACCTGAGGTCAGGAGTTCTAGACCAGCCTGGCCAACATGGTGAAATCCCGTCTGTACCACAGGTGGCGCCTGTGGTCCCAGCTACTCAGGAGGCTGAGGCAGGAGAATCATTGAAATCGAAGGCAGAGGTTGCAGTGAGCCGAGATCACGCCACTGCATTCCAGCCTGGGAGAAAGAGCAAAACTCTGTCTCCGAAAACAACAACAACAACAACAAAACCCCAAAATCTGTACAATGTATGTACGTATTATAGCAAAGGACTTTCTGAAGACTGGTAAGACAATGCATACTATGGTGCACTCCAATAAGTAGTAGGTATCACTTTTATTACACGTTATAATGCAATTATTGGCATCTAGCACAAAGCCTGATACATAATTGGCTTTCAATAGATAATAAATAAAAGGTTAAGTGTTTACTTGTCTCCATCCCACAGTACCTGATGAGTTTTTGTTTGTTTGTTTTTTGAGATGGAGTCTTGCTCTGTTGCCCAGGCTGGAGTGCAGTGGCACGATTTTAAATGAGGCGGAGCTCACTGCAAGCTCCGCCTACTGGGTTCCTGCCATTCTCCTGCCTCAGCCTCCCAAGTAGCTGGGACTACAGGTGCCCACCACCATGCCCGGCTAATTTTTTGTATTTTCAGTAGAGATGGGATTTCACCGTCTTAACCAGGATGGTCTTGATCTCCTGACCTCGTGATCCGCCTGCCTCAGCCTCCCAAAGTGCTGTGACTACAGGCATGAGCCACCACACCTGGCCTTTTTAAAAAAATTTTTATTATTTTTTGAGAGAGCATCTCACTCTGTCCCCAGGCTGGAGTGCAGTGGGCATGATCATGGCTCACTACAGCCTCAACTTCCCAAGCTCAAGTGGTCTTCCTGCTTCAGCTTCCCAAGTAGCAGGTGTGAATCAGTTAATTATAAAAAGTTTTTATAGAGATGGGGTCTTGCCGTGTTGCCTAGTCTGGGCTCGAACTCATGGATTCAAGCGATCTGTCTACATCCACCTCCCAAAGTGTTGAGATTACAATGCAGGTGTGAGCCACTGCATGGCCCCTTATGAGCTTCTTTTTTTTCAGTCTCATTCTGTCGCCCAGGCTGGAGTGCAGTGGCACAATCTCGGCTCACTGCAACCTCCGCCTCCTGGGTTCAAGCGATTCTCCTTCCTCAGCCTCCCAAGTAGTTAGGACTACAGGCACCTGCCACCAGGCCCAGCTAATTTTTTTTTTTTTTAGACAGGGTCTTGCTCTATTGCCCAGGCTGGAGTGTAGTGGTGTGATCTTGGCTCATGGCAAGCTCCACCTCCTGGGTTCACGCCATTCTCCTGCCTCAGCCTCCTGAGTAGCTGGGACTACAGGTGCCTGCCACCACGCCCAGCTAATTTTTTTGTATTTTTAGTAGAGACAGAGTTTTTTTTTTTTTTTTTTTTGAGACGGAGTCTCACGCTGTTGCCCAGGCTGGAGTGCAGTGGCGCGATCTCGGCTCACTGCAAGCTCCGCCTCCTGGGTTCCCGCCATTCTCCTGCCTCAGCCTCCTGAGTAGCTGGGACTACAGGCGCCCGCCACCGCGCCCGGCTAATTTTTTGTATTTTTAGTAGAGACGGGGTTTCACTGTGGTCTCGATCTCCTGACCTTGTGATCCGCCCGCCTCGGCCTCCCAAAGTGCTGGAATTACAGGCTTGAGCCACCGCGCCCGGCCGAGACAGAGTTTTACTGTGTTAGCCAGGATGGTCTCCATCTCCTGACCTCGTGATCCACCCGCCTTGGCCTCCCAAAGTGCTGGGATTACAGGTGTAAGCCTGTAATCCTGGTCTTGTATTTTCAATAGAGATGGGTTTTCACCAAGTTGGCCAGGCTGATCTCGAACTCCTGACCTCAAGTAATTTGCCTGCCTCAGCCTCCCAAAATGCTGGAATGACAGGCTTGAGCCACCACGCCCAGCCCCTCATGAGCTTCTTAAAGACAGGGACCATATTTTGTTTATCTCTTTGTTCCTAGTGTTAAGCAGAATGCTTGGCACATGGGAGTGCTTAATGAATGTTTGTTGTTTGAGCTAATGGATGGGAACAGCCATCATCCATGGTGCTAAAACCACAAGGTGAAGGGGCTGATGGAGAATTTGATAATGGAGAGATCTGCTGACACCTACAGAACCTTAGCATCCTGAAGGTGAGTCAGCAAGAGGGTTTCTTGCTTCCTGATGCAATGCTATGGGAAGCACCCAGCAACACTTATAAAATATTTTTGCCTAAAATATTGATCTGAATCAAGGCAAGCCTATATATCTCAGTACTAGTTCATGTTACATATGGGATTGAGGAACACATTTAAGGACACCTCAAAGATGCATTCAACCAAAACAAAATGCAGGGCTGGGCACAATGGCTCACACCTGTAATCCCAGCACTTTGGGAGGCTGAGGCAGGCAGATCACTTGAGGTCAGGAGTTCGAGACCAGCCTGGCCAACATGGTGAAACCCATCTCTACTAAAAATACAAAAATTAGCTGGTCGTGGTGGCACTGGCCTGTAGTCCCAGCTACTGGGGAGGCTGACGCAGGAGAATTCCTTGAACCTGGGAGGCGGAGGGTGCAGTAAGCTGAGATTGCGCTATTGCATTCCAGCTGGGGCGAAGAAGTGAGACTCCGCCTCAAAAAAAAAAAAAAAAAAAGCTGGACATCCTACAGTACAAATGACCCTGTGTTTTTGTTTTGTTTTGTTTTGTTTTTAAAGAAGTCTGTAAGTCTGCAATTACATCAAAATAGAAACAAACAAAGGATACATTCACTATCATAGTTGTGGTTTCACAGTGTATGCAAATACCAAAACTCATCAAATTGTATATTTTAAACATATGTAGTCAATTATACCTCAAAAAAGATGAACAAAAAGGGATGGGGAAGCTTATAGGTAAAAAGAGTCTTAAGAGGCATAACAGACAAAAGTAAAATGGGGCTCTTACTTGGATCTTGATTCAAATACCTTTTTTTATTTGAGACAGAGTCCCCTCTCTTGCCCAGGCTGGAGTGCAGTGGCGTGATCTCGGCTCACTGAAACCTCGACCTCCTGGGCTCAAGTGACCCTCTCACCTCAGCCTCCCTAGTAGCTGGGACCACAGGTGCGTGCCACCACACCAGGCTAATTAAAAAAAATTTTTTTTGTACACATGGGGTCTGCCTATGTTGCTCAGGCTGGCCTTGAACTCTTGAGCTCAAGCAGTCCTCCTACCTTGGCCTCCCAAAGTGTTGGGACTACAGGTGTGAGCCATCACACCCAACACAAACTATTCATAATTGTTTGCTGGGCGCGGTAGCTCATGCCTGTAATCCCAGCACTTTGGGAGGCCGAGGCGGGCAGATCATGAGGTCAGGAGTTTGAGACCAGCCTGACCAAGATGGTGAAACCCCCGTCTCTACTAAAAATACAAAAATTAGACGGGCATGGTGGTACACACCTGTAATCCCAGCTACAGGCTGATTCTCATGAATCATTTGCACCTGGGAGGCGGAGGTTGCGGCGAGCTGAGATTGCACCACTGCACTCCAGCCTGAACAACAGAGAGAGACTCCATCTCAAAAAAAAAAAAAAAACCAAAAACCAAAAAAAAAACCCAAAAACTGTTTAAAAGATATTTTTTAGAATGTGGCTTAGTCATTCAGTGATATTGAGGAATTACTGTGAATTGTATTAGGTGCTTTACTAATGGCAATGGCACGGGATCATGTTTCAAAGATGTCTTTCTCAGATATGCAGACTGAGATATTTACAGGAGAAATGTTATCTGGGATTTGCTTTAAAATATTATTTGGGCCAGGTGCGGTGGCTCACACCTTTAATCCCAGCACTTTGGGAGGCCAAGGTGGGTGGATCACCTGAGGTCAGGAGTTCGAGACCAACCTGACCAACATGGAGAAACCTCTTCTCTACTAAAAATACAAAATTAGCCAGGCGTGGTGGTGCATACCTGTAGTCCCAGCTACTGAGGAGGCTGAGGCAGGAGAATGGCTTGAATCCAAGAGGGGGAGGTTGTAGTGAGCCAAGATCACACCATTGCACTCCAGTCTGGACAACAAAAGGGAAACTCCATCTCAAAATTATATATAAATATATATAATATATTTATATATTATGTATTGTATGTATTATGTATAATTTATAATTTATATATAATATAATTTATAATTTATATATTATATATTTAAAATATATGAAAATATATAATATATAATATATATTTAAATATATATTATATATATAATAAAATAATATATATATAATATATATATTAGGGCTGGAGTACTAAAAATACAAAACTTAGCCAGGCGTGGTGACGCATGCCTGTAATCCCAGCTATTTGGGAGGCTGAAGCAGGAGAATGGCTTGAACCCCAGGAGGCAGAAGTTGCAGTGAGCCGAGATCACGCCACTGCACTCCAGCACTCCAGCCTGGGTAACAAGAGCAAAACTCTATCTCAAAAAAAAAAAAAAAAAAAATATATATATATATATATATACACACACACACACACACACACACGCACACACACACACACATACACACACATATATATACACACATATATATACACATATATACACACACACATATATATATATAATTTGGGCGTGATGGCTCTTGTTTGTAATCCCAGCACTTTGGGAGGTTGAGGCAGGCGGATCGTTTGAGCTCAGGAGTTTGAGACCAGCCTGGGCAACACGATGAAACCTTGTCTCTACAAAAAATACAAAAATTAACCCGGTGTGGTGGCTCATGCCTGCCTTCTCAGCTACTTGGAAGGCTGAGGTGGGAGGATTGGCTTGAGCCCAGAAGGTCGTGGCTGCAGTAAGCCGAGATTGGGCCACTGTACTCCAGCCAGGGTGACAGAGTTAGACCCTGTCTCAAAAACAAACAAAAAATTCCTGCAAAGACAAAAATAAGAATGCAAAGTTACAAAGATGAAAGATTTGGTACAATTACAAAGTTTACAAAAGCTTTAAAAATTGCAAAAAACTACTGTTGGGGCTGGGTGATGAATACCTGGGGTTTCATTATACTATACATAGTGTGTGTTACACTATTTTCTTTACTTTGGGTTTTATATAAAACTTTTTTCTTGCAGACTGGAAGGGCGGCACCCCTATCAGTTAGCACCGTTTCAACTGGAGGTGGTATAGCCAGTTCCCACCCCTCCATGTTGGCAGGCAGCCAGGCCAGCAGAGGTGTCAGGAGCCTCTAGGAGTAGCAGGAAGGGAGCCTCCTCTAACCCACCTAGCCAGGAGCCTGATCAGGCTGCAATCCCTAGCAATTCCAATTTCTCTGGGGATTCCTCCCCAGTGGGGCTGGCGGTTGGACCCTTCTCCGCAGAGGTCCGGTGAGGGGCAACTCCCACCCCAGTCTGAACCCCATGACTGCACCCCTTGTCAGGAGATGAAAGGGAGAAGACTGCCTGAAGGATTAATCTTTAGCCTCCAGGCAGGCCAGTGGCCAAAACACCCAGGAAGTGAAAGTCTGTCCTCTGCCATAAGGAAACCTGGAGTCTGTGATCCCATCATGCAGGGTCTGTTATCTGACAGGTGGCAGGTTCTCTTATCTACCTGCAGTGATCTCAAGGGCAAGGCCTCTGGCCAAACATTTCTTTTCCCCAGTGATGCCTGAAATTCCACTGTTAGCGCTGGATCTCAGCAAGATCTCAGAGAAAGCTCAACTCCCGGAGTTTGGGTTTTCCCCAGTTGAGATGTTAGGAAAACAATGGGCCTTATCACCTGCACGGACAGGTTTGTGTACAGTCTCAGGGGATTCACGGACCCTACCAGAGCCCAGCCACAGACAACAGGTTAAAACCCTGGACAGCATTTACAACTTCTCTGAAGGAAGAAAAGTCTTTCTCTAGAGCCCTCTTTAAAGCGCAGTCGGCCCTGGGAGGTTCGAAATGACGAACGTGGCCAGAGTGAAAGAATTTTTTCCAGTAGATGCAAGAGATAACCTGAGGAGCTTTAGTGGCGGGGGTGGGGGAAGGAGAGCCTGGGGGGAGGCGAGGCTCCGGGCAGCTCACAATTTTGCCTAGAACTGGAAAGGGAGTGTATTGGGCCAAGAAGGCTAATCACTCACCTTTGCAGAGTGTTTACAAGAACCTTTATTAATTAAGTGCTATCAACATCCCCATTTTACATATGAGGAAACCAAAATGGTGGAGATAAAATGACTTATGCTGCTCAACTAACGGCAGAGCCAGAAGTGAATCCAGGCTGGAGTGAAGTGGCGTGGTCATGGTTCACTGAAGCCTCAACCTCCTGTGCTCAAATGATCCTCCTACCCCAGTCTCCAGAGTAGCTGGGACTACAGGCATGCACTGCTATGCCCAGCTAATTCATTCCAACTTCAGTGTATGTGCTGCCGAAGCGAGCACGCCCAGCTAATTCAAAATAATTTTTTGGGGGGAGATGGGGTTTCACCATGTTCCCAGACTGGTCTCAAACTCCTGGGCTCAAGTGATCTTCTCACCTCCCAACTAGCCTCCCAAAGTGCTGCGATTACAGTTGTGAGCCACCAGGCCCGCTGAGGTATCCCTGTTTGACAGAAGAGAAAACAGACGCGGGGCACAGTGGCTCACGCCTGTAATTCCAGCACTTTGGGAGGCTGAGGTAGGCGGATCACTTGAGGTCAGGAGTTTGAGACCAGCCTGGCCAACATGGCGAAGCCCCGTCTCTACTGAAATACAAAAATTAGCCAGGTGTGGTGACGGGTATCTGTAATCTCAGCTACTCAGGAGGCTGAGGCACAAGAATCTCTTGAAGCTGGGAGGCAGAGACTGCAGTGAGCCGAGATCGCGCCATTGCACTCCAGTCGGGGCAACAGAGCAAGACCTTGTCACTAAATAAATAAATAAACAAACAGGACGCAGAGAGGCAATTCAGTGCGTTGTAAAAATCACACAGCACCTGTCTTCCACAAGGAGCCCCTCGGTGTTCCCGCCTCACCCTGGACACCTGATCTACTCTTTAGAGCTTGGAGAAGGACTTGCGAGAAGTCTGAAGAACGCATCAGGCCTGGCCTGACTTTGCTGCCCCTAATTGTTTTCTAAAATCCTTTTTATTGAATTATCAGAGTGTAATGGAAGAGTCGATGAGAGTCGCTGCAGAGTTACAAGGCCAAGGCTTGCTGGGTAGAAGCAAGTAAAGCCCTAAAGGCTCCCTGGGCCCAGCGATGGTATAAAATATGTATTTTTACATAACTGAGAGGAAAAAAATAAGCAGACAGTGCAGCCCCATGGGGGAAACGCCTCTTTCTGTATTTCCATTATCTTGTTCAAAGCATGATCCTAGTGGGAAAGGAAATACCGGAGCCTTTTCCCTCTGAGCCTCCTGGTGGGTTAAGAGCAGAGGGAGCCAAGATACAGACATCCAAAAGACCTGATTGGAAACCCATTAAAATTGAGGGGACAGGTTGGAGGGGGGGCGCTGGGCTATCCATAAATCATCTGCAGTTGAGAAATTACCCTCGATGGGCTCAGAGGCATCTTTAGCTCTGGGTGAAATATTCCAAACATGGCCTTCCCCAGGAGGAAGGGAAGTAGGGGGTGGACCTTTTGAAAGAGTCACCCCCACTTCAAATATTTATTGAGCAGTTGCTATGATGAGCCAAGAACTCTGCTTAGCAATTGTTTTTGTATTAGCTCATGCCAACTCACTTATACAAAGGAGAACACTGACTTCCCCAAGGTCACAGGGCTAGTGAGTGGCTGACTCCACTTAATGCTGTGTAGTTCTAACCAGGCTTGCAGGATAAAGGGAAAGGAGGTGCCCTTGTCGGGGTAGACTAGCCACCCAGATGTGGCTGGCCACAGGCAGTCAGACAGGGAAGTTGTCTGACCTAACATTTGCCTGTCTATTCTGTTTTTGTCTTTTGGTGGAGGACGGTGGGTGCTGGAGGGCCACTGGCACAGGACCTGAGACCTTTGGCCCCTATCTATTCTATTTTTGATCCTAAAATTATTTCACTGGGGACAGAATTCTCTGGAGAAGGTGGGGGTAGCCATGGTGTGGCTGTGGCATTAAGAGCCTCACTCTGGGGGTCAGAAGATCCTGGGTTCTGGTCTTTGGCTTTGACATTGACCTGCCTATGTGACATTGAACAAGTTATTTGCAAATCGTAGGTTTGGGTGAACTCTAAAAGTCTCTTCCAGGTCAACATCAAAAAACAGACTGAAAACTGCAGCTCCAGCTGGAAGACGGACCACATGAGATGAAGCTGATTGTTAGAAGAAAGGCCCTGGAATCAGAGAGGTCGGTTCCAGTCCTGTGCCTCCTCTCATTGGCCTCAACCTCTCCAAGCTTCAGTTGCTCATCTATCATATGAGAATAATAATACAGCTCTTGGGTTGTTTTGAAATGAGCTTAAATGAGCTGGTCAGTGGCTGGGCACAGTGGCTCATGCCTGTAATCCCAGCACTTCGGGAGGCCAAGGCAGGCGGATCTTCTGAGGTCAGGAGTCGGAGATCAGCCTGGCCAACATGATGAAACTCTGTCTCTGCTAAAAATACAAAAATTAGCCAGTTGTGGTGGCGCATGCCCGTAATCCTAGCTACTCAGGAGGCTGAGACAGGAGAACCACTTGAACCCAAGAGGCGAAGGTTGCAGTGAGCCAAGATCACACCATTGCATTCCAGCCTGGGAGACAGAGCAGGATCCCATCTCAAAAAAAAAAAAAAAAAAAAAGAGCTGGTCAGTGTCAAATGCTTAGTACAGAGACTGGCACAGTAATCTTCAATGCCCAGCACCTATCGTTACTGTTTTTTTTTTTTTTTGAGACAGACTCTCCCTCCGTCACCCAGGCTGGAGTACAGTGGCGCGATCTCAGCTCACTGCAAGCTCTGCCTCCCGGGTTCACACCATTCTCCTGCCTCAGTCTCCCAAGTAGCTGGGACTATAGGCACCCACCACCATGCCTGGCTAATTTTTTGTATTTTTAGTAGAGATGGGGTTTCATTGTGTTAGCCAGGATGGTCTCGATCTCCTGACCTCGTGATCCGCCCGCCTCGGCCTCCCAAAGTACTGGAATTACAGGCGTGAGCCACTGCACCCGGCCCTGTTGTTACTATTTTTACCCCTCACTTCTGTACAGAGCATTTATGGCTCAAGAAACATTTGTCATTTATTGTATGGGAGCCTCACAACAACATAGGGAGACATTTCTGATCATTATTCCCATTAGGAGGGTGGAGAAACTGAGGCTTTGGGAGGTGGTCCTGACCTAGGGAATCAATTTGCTGACTCACTAACCCATGGAGCCCTGCAGTTAAAAAAAGACTAGATTAAAAAATAAGAACTCAATAAAGGGGCTGAGGCAGGAGTATCACCTGAGGTCAGAAATTTGAGATCAGCCTGGGCAACATAGTGAGATCCCGTCTCTAGAAAAATTTTTTTAAAAATTAGGCCACTTGAGGCAGGTTGCAGTGGCTCACGCCTGTAATCCCAGCACTTCAGGAGGCGGAAGAGGGTGGATCACCTGAGGTTAGGAGTTCCAGACCAGCCTGGCCGACACAGTGAAACCCCATCTGTACTAAAAATACAAAATTAGTTGGTCTGGTGGCACAAGCCTGTAGTCCCAGCTACTCAATAGGCTGAGACAGGAGAGTCGCTTGAACCCAGCAGGCAGAGGTTGCAGTGAGCCAAGATCGTGCCACTGCACTCCAGCCTGGGCAAGACAGAGTGAGACTCTGTCTCAAAAAACAAACAAACAAAACACACAAAAAATTAGGCCGCTAGCTCAGTGGCTCGTAGTTCACACCTATAAGCCCAGTACTTTGGGAGGCCAAGGAAGGAGGATCACTTCAGCCCAGGAGTTGGAGACCAGGCTGGGCAATATAGGGAGACACAGCGCCCCCACTGCCCCTGTCTGCCCCGACTCGTCTCTCTACAAAAAGACAAAAGAAAAAAAAAATTAGCCTGGTGTGGTCGTGTGCACCTGTACTCCCAGCTACTAGAGAGGCTGGGGCCAGAGGACTGTTTGAGGCCAGTTCAAGGCTGCAGTGAGCTGTGATCGCACCACTGCACTCCAGCCTGGGTGAAAGGGTGAGACCTCATTTCCAAAACAAACAAAAAAACAAAAACAAAAACAAACCCCAAAAAACAAAAGAACTCAGCCAAGTGTAAAAGCCCTTTCTGATCCCAGGTCTTAGTGAGCCACCAGCGGTGCTGGGATTCGAACCCAGTGGAATCAGAACCGTGCAGGTCCCATAACCCACCTAGACCCTAGCAACTCCAGGCTAGAGGGTCACCGGGTCTGCGCGAGGCCGGGGGGGCGGGCCGTTAGCTCCGTCCGGGGGAGGGGTCCGCGCTGCTGATTGGCTGTGGCCGGCAGGTGAACCCTCAGCCAATCAGCGGTACGGGGGGCGGTCCCTCCGAGGCACACCTGGCGGCAGCAGCGCACCCCAGTCTCAGTGGCGTCGGAACTGCAAAGCACCTGTGAGCTCGCGGAAGTCAGTTCGGACTCCAGCCCGATCCAGCCCGGCCCGATCCGACCGCACCCGGCCCCTGCCCTCGCTCGGCGTCCCCGGCCAGCCATGGGCCCTTGGAGCCGCAGCCTGTCGGCGCTGCTGCTGCTGCTGCAGGTACTTCGGGTCCCCTGCCTTGCGAGGGACGCGTCCGGGCCGCACACTCTGCGCCCCAGCCCCCCGCCCCAGCCCTGCGCCCCTTCCTCTCCCGTAGTCACCGCTTCCCTTCTTCCAAGAAAGTTCGGGTCCCGAGGAGCCGAGCGGCCTGGAAGCCTCGCGCGCTCCGGACCCCGCAGTGATGGGAGTGGGGCGTGGGTGGTGAGGGGCGAGCGCGGCTTTGCTGCCCCTCCAGCGCAGACCGAGGCGGGGGCGTCTGGCTTCCGAGTCCGCGGGGTGGGCTTGGGCTGGCGCGGGGGTCGTGGAGCGGGGTGTGGGGGGTGGGGTGTGGAGAAGGGGAGCCCCGGTGCAAGTCGAGGGGGAGCCAGGAGTCGTGGGCACGATCCTCGAGGGAAGGAGAGGGGCATCCGTAGAAATAAAGGCACCTGCCATGCCAAGAAAGGTCGTAAATAGAAGTGGGAGTCCCGGGGATAAGAAAGTGGGGTCGAGGGAGGTGGGAGCGCCCCTCGCTCTAAGGAGTGGTGCATTCCCGGTCTAAGGAAAGTGGGGTTGGGGAGAATAAAGACATCTCCAATAAAATGAGAAAGGAGACCGAAAAGAACGATGGGCTAGGTCTCGAGGGGGTGACTCGGCGGCCCCCTTCCGGGAGTTCCTGGGGGCTTGGCGGCCGTAGGTTTCGGGGTGGGGGAGGGTGACGTCGCTGCCCGCCCTGCCCGAGGTTGGGGGCGGGGGTCCTCCCCCAATCCCGACGCCGGGAGCGAGGGAGGGGCGGCGTTGTTGGTTTCGGTGAGCTGGAGGGAACCCTCCGAGTCACCCGGTTCCATCTACCTTTTCCCCACCCCAGGTCTCGTCTTGGCTCTGCCAGGAGCCGGAGCCCTGCCACCCCGGCTTTGACGCCGAGAGCTACACGTTCACGGTGCCCCGGCGGCACCTGGAGAGAGGACGCGTCCTGGGCAGAGGTGAGGGCGCGCCGCCGGTGTCCCTGGGCGGAGTAGGGTGGGGTTGGAAAGGGGCCGAGAAATTGCACTCCCACACCCCTGGGTTGGAATGGGCAAGCTCTCTCCTTGGCTCAAACGACACCCCTTGGAATTTACACAGATTTGGGGATCCAAACGTTTACGACTGAGCACTGGTGGAGGGGGTAGCCCTGCCTGGTTGTTAACCATGTTATAAAAAAGCAGAGGTTGAGGGCACTTACTAGAAGCCTTCGTATTTCTCTTATTGCCCTCAGCACTGTAGAGACAGTGTCCCATTTCAGACTGCAAAAACCTGGTGGGTGGGAAGGCTCCGGCAGGAATATTCCCGTTTTACAGATGAGCAAACCGAGGCTGAGAGGGTGACGTCTACTTGCCCAGGGTCAGCAGAGCAGGTATCTGAACTGGGACCTGACTCCCAAGCCCCATTAAGCACCATCTCTGGGATGACTGAAGAGCAGCTCTCTCTTGGTTACTGGGCTGTGGCTTTTGTTTATAGATATTAAAGCTTTTTTTTTTTTTTTTTTTTTTTAAAAAAAAGGGTCTTGCTCTGTTTCCCAAGCTGGAGTGCAGTGGCACAATCACAGCTTACTGCAGCCTCCATCCTCTGGGCTCAAGTGATCCTTCCCACCTCAGTCTCCCTAGTAGCTGGTTATCACAGGCATGTGCCACCATACCTGGATAATTTTAACTTTTTTTTTTTTTGAAACGGAGTCTCGCTCTGTCGCCCAGGCTGGAGTGCAGTGGCCGGATCTCAGCTCACTGCAAACTCCGCCTCCCGGGTTTACGCCATTTTCCTGCCTCAGCCTCCCGAGTAGTTGGAACTACAGGCGCCCGCCACCTCGCCCGGCTAGTTTTTTGTAGTTTTTAGTAGAGACGGGGTTTCACCGTGTTAGCCAGGATGGTCTCGATCTCCTGACCTCGTGATCCGCACGTCTCGGCCTCCCAAAGTGCTGGGATTACAGGCTTGAGCCACTGCGCCCGGCCAATTTTAACATTTTTTTAAGGCTGGGCGCAGTGGCTCACACCTGTAATCCCAGCACTTTGGGAGGCCGAGGCGGGTGGATCACAAGGTTAGGAGTTCGAGACCAACCTGGCCAACATGATGAAACCCTGTCTCTACTAAAAAAAATACAAAAATTAGCTGGGCATGGTGGCGTGCACCTGTAATCCTAGCTACTCAGGAGGAGGCAGGAGAATTGCTTGAACCCAGGAGGTGGAGGTTGCAGTGAGCTGAGATAGTGCCACCGCACTCGAGCCTGGGTGACAGAGCAAGACTCTGTTCCAAAAAATAAACTAAAATAAATTTTTTTTAGAAACAGGAGTCTCTCCATGTTGCCCAGGCTGGTGTCGAACTCTTGGGCTCAAAGGATCCTTCTGTCTCAGCCTCCCAAAGTGCTGGGATTGCAGGCCTGAGACACTGTGCCTGAACCAAAATACCTTGTTACAGGTACTGTTTCCCCCAAGAAATAATGATTTTTTTTTTTTTGAGACAGAGTTTTAATCTTGTTGCCTAGGCTGGAGTGTTGTAATGGTGTGATCTCAGCTCACTGCCACCTCTGGCTCGCAGGGTCAAATGATTCTCCTGCCTCAGCCTCCTGAGTAGCTGGGATTACAGGTGCCCACCACCATGCCCAGCTAATTTTTTGTATTTTTAGTAGAGAAGGAGTTTCACCATGTTGGCCAGGCTGGTCTTGAACTCCTGACCTCAGGAGACCACCTGACTCAATTTCCCAAAGTGCTGGGATTACAGGCATAAGCCACCATGCCTGGCCAGGAATAATTATCTTTTTTTTAAAAAAAAGCATGGTAGTTCTGACTCAGGATGAAAATGCATACACCCAATGTACTTCTAGGCTTATCTTTGTGATAATCTAGAGTTTGCTTTGTTCCACTCCACTGTTGTCCAGGGAGCAAGGGAAGGGGCTAGTTTCTCTTCTGAATTCACTGAATCCCGAGTGCTTACTTTATATCAAACCACTTTCTCCTCTCTCATGATTTTAGTTGATTGGATATCACAATAAAAGGCATATTTTTTTTTAAGGAGAAATCACCCACAATTCCCCTGAGGGAACACCTCCATTGTGTCTATTCTTCTGGTCTTTGACCACATGAATCTTTAGCAATCATGCTGTTGTCTTTAAATTTTTTTTTGAACTTGGAAGTCATTCGAAGTTTTTTACAGAGAAACTACAGCTCGACTGATGAAGTATATTTGCTCTGTGTGCTCTAGAGCTTTCTATTGGATCAGAAGTTATCTAAAACTCCTGGGCTCAAGTGAGTCACCCACCTTGGCTTCCCAGAGTGCTGGGGATTGAATATTTTGATGTCAGTAGGCATTGAGGAGCGTTTTCTTGGGGGAGGCAAGCTTGATCTAGCCTTGGAGAGCAAGGCAGGGGCTAGAAACGAGCTTGTATCTGAGCGTGTGTCTGGCGTGGCCCAGTGCTAAGGCTGGTGATTTTGTTTTCCTGCACCAAGATACTTGGTAGCACCAAGGGTAGGTTGGTCTGGTTTTTATTTCTCCCTTCTAAGCTCCTGTGTCTGACCAATAATGTTATTACATATTAACACTAATATGATAATAATTAATAGTGACACATACTCACTTTTGCCTCAGACTCTGGGGCAAGTGCTTCACATATCTTACCTCATTTAGTCTTCACTAGAACATTAGGAGCGTGGGCAGTATTATTCTTCCTACTTTGTAAGTAAGGAAACTGAGGCATAAAGCAATTCTGTAATCTGATCCACAGTTGGTCTTTTCTCTTCCTTTTTCCCCTTGTTTTTCACCTCAATAACCTGAAAAAACAAAAACAAAAAAGGTGTTTGGGGAATTAGTGTCCAGCGTGAAGTAAGCTGAGAATGGAGGTGTTGATAGTGTGGGACCTCCGAGAGGGGGTGATGATGATGGAGACGGGTCAGACGCGGGGGAGGTGGGGGGGACCCTGGGGCTGCTGGTTTAGTGGGAAGAGGCAGCCTCCACACAGAATCCACAGGCCTCTGGTGTGGTTGGTTTCAGTTCCCTTTATGTTCACAGACCTCCACCCCCACATAACAGTTTTCCTGACATTTAATATTTGTTTTGGCTTTTTTGGACTGTGGGTCTCCTTGTATCAGTCCAATGTGGAATCGCCCCAGGATGGAAGTGCCCTTGTGGTAAAATCACACGTTCGATCTCAGGAGCTGGCTTGTGATTTTAAAAGCCAGATAAGACTTGGGATGTGGCCTGACTCTCTTTGGACAGTGCAGGGAAGTGAAGGGATGGATGTAACATAGGCACCAGATTTAGACATTGACTTTGTGAAGAATTTACTCCATGGGAATTTTGAAACTTGAAACCTGTCACTTTTTGTGCACTGGTAGCTGTAGGGTCTTAACTCAGGGGACTTTGGAGTGGTTTGCTAGGGTCATTCCTCTGCCCCATGCCATGGCTGACCCCATGATCTCAACCTTGTATTTATTCTATTGATTTCTCTCCAGCTTCTAGAATGAAGACCGTTAAAAAAAAAAAAAAAAAAAAAACTGAACCATAATAAACCAGTTTTTTTTTTTTTAAATTTTTGAGATGGAGTTTTGCTCTTGCTGCCCAGCCTGGAGTGCAGAGGTGCGATCTCAGCTCACTGCAACCTCTGCCTCCTGAGTTCAAGCGATTCTCCTGTCTCAGCCTCCTTAGCAGCTGGGATTACAGGCACATACCACCATGCCTTTGTATTTTTAGTAGAGACAGAGTTTCATTGTATTGGTCAGGCTGGTCTCGAACTCCTGACCTCAGGTGATCTGCCTGCCTTGGCCTCCCAAAGTGCTGGGATTACATGTGTGAGCCACCATGCCTGGCCAATAAACCAGTTCTTTAGAGTTGCTGCTTATTTTCCTTCTTCATAGCACACACCGGTTTGAGAAACCCAGGCTATTAGACAGTTTGGGATCTCTAAAGTAGTAGCCTAGTTACCACAGTTGTAAGTTAATTCAGGGGCGGAAGAAAGAAAAGCTGGCCGGCTTTGCCAGTGATTGTTTTCTTCCTTTGCTTGCTCTGCAGTCTGGCCTTGGAAACACATGGCCTATATTTCAGTGTTGAGGTTTGGCTGCTTGAGGGGTTGACCTCAAGCATTAAATACACCCATTTCCCCTCCTTTTTTTCTTGAGACGGAGTCTCGCTCTTTTGCCCAGACTGGAGTGCAGTGATGTGATCTCGGCTCACTGCAACCTCCGCCTCCCGGGTTCCAGCGATTCTCCTGCCTCAGCCTCCCGAGTAGCTGGGATTACAGGTATCCGCCTCCATGCCTGGCTAATTTTTGTATTTTTAGTAGAGACAGGGTTTCACCATGTTGGCTAGGCTGGTCTACAATCTGGAGTTTTGCTCTTGTTCCCCAGGCTGGGCAAACTCCTGGCCTCAGGTAATCCACCGGCCTTGGCCTCCCAAAGTGCTGGGATTACAGGCGTGAGCCATTAATCCCAGCCATATCCCCTCCTTTCTGAAGGATGTGCTGAAAGGTTCAGAAAACAGTATGCAGGCCCCCTAATACAATTAGACTTTTAAAAAGCAAACCCGGAAACCAGCTTTGGGATCACCTTACATCATCAGATCCCCACTCCCTACCCCTCAAACTCCTAAAAGTCACTTCCCCAATTACTCATGTCTGTGACAAAGGTTGATCTGTGAAAGGAGACCAGTGGGCCACCCTTCTGGCCTTGCCTTTGTGTCTCTGGAGGTGCGGAGGTGGAAAGTCTTGGGCCTGGCAAGGCCATTTAAGGAAGGCTGGCTGCTGCTTCCTCCCAGTGGGGCCCTGCCTGCCCCTCTCTGCCAGGTGGTTATGGAAATCCCTATTTGCTCTCCTGGGCTTTTTATTGGGTGAGGCTCTTCTTCCGAAATGCTCACCTTGTGTCTTATACATTCCTTTCCAAAGTAACCCCAGATACACCGGAGGCTGAAGCTCTCCTATCTCTCAGAAGCTGCCCAGACCCTAAAATCCCCAAGAGGCACCTGTCCCAATCCAATCCTTGCTGGGTTTCTTTCTTTCTTTCTTTCTTTTTTTGAGATGGAGTATCACTCTGTCGCTCAGGCTGGGGTGTAGAGAGGTACGATCTCAGCTCACTGCAACCCCCACCTCCAATGTTCAAGCGATTCTCCAGCCTCAGCCTCCTGAGTAGCTGGGATTACAGGTGTGCCCACAAGCAGGCCCGGCTAATTTTTCTATTTTTAGTAGATTCGGGGTTTTACCATGTTGGTCTTGAACTCCTGAGCTCAAAGTGATCTACCTGCCTCAGCCTTCCAAAGTGCTGGGATTACAGGCGTGAGCCACCAAGCCGGGCCCCTTACTGGGTTTCTATCCTGCCTCAGCTCTATCTCCTTTGGGGGCACAAGGCTTTCAAGAATGGATCCTTCAGCGAGGAAGTACAGGAAAGCCAGGTTTGAATTTTAGCCACTAGCTATTTGACTTTGAATAAGTCACTTTACTTCTATGAGCCTCAGTTTTCCCACTTGTAAAATGGGGCGGTAATACTTATTGATCTGTTATGAAAATTAAGTATGCATATTCATTCATTTAGTTCACAAAGGTGAGTGCCTGTTGTGTGTTAGCTCCAGGCTGAACCCTGAGGTTACGGCAGATTGGATGGAACATACGTGCCAGTGGGAAGGAACGTTAAGAGAGAAAGCAGAATAATTTCAACAGTGATTGATATTTCCTAGGGACACAGTAAACTCTCAGTGTTATTTTGAGCAAATGAATGAACACATGAATAAATCACTATCTTGGCCAATGTTTTTCACTCTCAGACTCTATGGACTTGGTCCAGCCCTTAAGGTTGATTGTAAATGGGCAGGGAAGAATTTGATCGGTTAGAACCTTCCTTTATGCTCTGTGTGTGCCGGGGATACTGTGTTCATAGCTTCCCTCTGACAACTGTGGAGGGCAGGGAGGGAGATCTCAAACCTGAATCTGGAAATGGGAGGGCATATAGTCATTTTTAAGTGTTTTCCACCTTTGGTCAAATAAAAAGAAATCTGTGGTGCATGCTCACTCGCTGTTTCTCTAGCCCCATCTCTATCTCTCTCTCTCTCTTTCTTTCTCTCTTCCTCTTTGTTAAGGTAAGTTTCCCTAGGCCAGGGATCCCAGTGTCCCAGCTTGTTCTTCTTACTGTTGGGGGTTGTAGGCCTCCTCCCTTTCTGCACTTTTCATCGTCCTCCTTCCTTCCTCTTACCTGCCTGCAATCCTCCACTTCTGCCCAAGGTTTGGGCGGCATCTTCCCCAAATTCAGAAGGTTCTTGAGTCAGACTGCTTAGATTTAAGTCTAGACGGTGTGCCTTCCCAGCCTAGGGACATCAGCTGAGGACTTACTTTCCCTCTCAGTAAAATGGGCATAATAGCACGGAGACATCATAGGATGGTATGTCAAGCGTTCAGTGAATATGAAATATTAGAGCCCCAGGAGGACTTGGTGCTGTCTGTTTGAAAGTCTCCCACGTTTTACCTTTGGTTCAAAAGATCCCCTGCGCTCCCTCTCACCCAGCAAACCAGCCAAACCAGTTTCTTCACCCTGCCTGCTTCTGTGTTAAGCAAAGAGTGCACTGCAAACAGTGACTAAGCCTACTGCCTTTGTTGGGAAGAAACTGGCATTTTCTTGCTTGCCACTGTGCAGGGTGCTCAGGGTGGACTGGAACAGGTTTGTTGTGGCTTAAGAAAGGGGACCTGCTCATGGAGGTTGTGTAGAACTGGGATGGGAAGAGTGGGGCAAGTTGTAGCTAGGGCCGGGGGAGTCAGGATGATCTTGAACTTGTCAGCTTCTGCTTGGCTTTTAAAATATTTCAGGCCAGATAGATGCGGTGGCTCACACCTATAATCCCAGTGCTTTGGGAGGCCGAGGCTGCAGGATTACTTGGGCCCAGGAGTTTGAGACCAGCCTGGGCAACATGACGAGACCCCCATCTGCACAAAGATTAAAAAAAAAAATTTAGCCAGGCATGGTGGCATGCACCTGTGGTCCTAGCATCAAAAAAAGACAAAAATTTGCTGGGCGTGGTGGCATGTGCATGTAGTCCCAACTACTCAGGAGGCTGAGGTGGGGTGATTGCTTGAAGCCTGGGAGGTCGAGGCTGCAGTAAGCCATGATTGCACCACGGCACTCCAGCTTGGGTGATAGAGATCCTGTCACAAAAAAAAAAAAAAAAAAGTGTGTGTGTGTGTGTGTGTGTGTATATATATATATATATATTTCATGATGCACATGCTTAAGAATACCTGTCTGTTCTCCCACTGCCAAAAATGCTGTGTGCCAGCCACTGAGATCCTTGTGGTTAAAAATCAAATCACCTGGGGTACTTCATGCAGACTTGCCCTCTTGCAGATTCACTGAAAGCCAATCTCCGAGGGTGGAGATCTGAACTTGACATTTATTTATTTATTTATTATTTATTTATGAGATGAAGTCTTGCTCTGTCACCCAGGCTGGAGTGCAATGACACGATCTCAGCTCACTGCCACCCCCGCCTCCTGGGTTCAAGCAATTGTCGTGCCTCAGCCTCCCAAGTAGCTGGGATTACAGGCATGCACCACTATGCCTGGCTAATTGTTTTGTATTTTTGTAGAGACAGGGTTTCACCATGTTGGCCAGGCTGCTCTCCAGCTCCTGACTTCAAGCGATCTGCCTGCCTCAGCCTCCCAAAGTGCTGGGATTGCAGGCGTGAGCCACCACGCCTAGCCTTGAACTTGACATTTTTAAAAGCTCCTCGGGCCAGGCGCGGTTGGCTTACGCCTGTAATCTGCACTTTGGGAGGCCGAGGCAGGCAGATCACGAGGTCAGGAGTTTGAGACTAGCTTGACCAACACGGTGAAACCCCGTCTCTACTAAAAATAGAAAAAAATCAGCTGGGCGTAGTGGTGTGTGCCTGTAATCCCTGCTACTTGGGAGGCTGAGGCAGGAGAATTGATTGAACCCAGGAGGTGGAGAATGCAGTGAGCTGCGATTGTGCCACTGCACCCTAGCCTGGGTGACAAAGTGAGACTCCGTCTCTAAATAAATAAATAAATTAGCAAGCTCCTCAGATATCTGCTGCCACCCAATGCATTTCCCTGGGCAACCCCAGGGGCTAGATGTTCGATGAGTAGATACCCCAACTGGGATGTGGGCACCTGGTTGTCCAGCCCGAGGCCAGGAATCCCAGGGCACACCCTTGATCAGGGAGGGATGAGGCTGGTACTTCTGCCATGCCCAGGATTGAGAACTCTGTGGATGCAAAGAGGGGGTGGATGGGAGGCTGGGTGCGGTGACTCACGGCTATAATCCCAGCACTTTGGGAGGCCAAGGTGGGCAGATCACTTGAGGTCAGGAGTTTATGACCATCCTGGCCAACATGGTGAAACCCTGTTTCTACTAAATATAAAAAAAGTTAGCCAGGCATGGTGGTACATGCCTGTAATCCCAGCTACTTGGGAGACTGAGGCAAGAGAATTGCTTGAACCTGGGAGGTGGAGGTTGCGGTGAGTGGAGATTGTGTCATTGCACTCCAGCCTTGGTGACAGAGCGAGACTCCATCTCAGAAAAATAAAAGAAAAAACCAAAGTGTGGTGGATGGGCGTGGGAGTGGGGGACCCAGAGAAGTAGCTAGTGCACCCAGGCCTAAGACTCACCCCCTATGCTCAGGGAGATTCCAGAAAAGCTCCGAGAGAGACCTCTCAGCGGGTAACTCCAGTAGGCTCCGAGAATGCCACTGGAGTGAGAATGTGTTCAGAGGATGCCAGGAGTGGTCAGTTTCACCTGCTGGGCCTTGATGAGTAAGAGGGCGTCTTCCATGCAAGGAAAGCGAAAGGGCACTCCAGGAGGAGGAAGTGGGGTGCCCAAAGGTGTGGCGGGGTCATGGAGGCAGAAGGCTGGAGCTCTGCCATCCTGGACATGGAAGGAGGAGGGAGGAGAGGGTCCTGGGATGAGGCTGCAGAGGCAGCTGGGCGGGGTTACCTGTGGGCCTTGGGTCGTGGTTCATGGAGGGTTTTCTCTTTCTGGTCTTTTCATAGGCAAATTATTCACTTGGTTAAAAAATAAGTTTAAATATACATCTTCATATATATATGAAAAAGCTTATGTATATGTCTATATGGCAGACAGTGAAGTCTCCTTCCCACCCCAATCCATGCTTCACTCAGTTCTTCCCCAGGGCACAGGGAACCGATTTCATTAGTCTCCTGTGTATCCTTTGCAGGGTTTCCTTATGGAAATACAAACATAGTCTTGTTTCATTATGCCAGTGTAAATTCCTAACATATGATCCTTTTACACAAAGCATGGCATATGATAGCACTGCTCCGTACCTTGTTTTTCTCCCAACAATATATCTGTGTGTTCTCTCTCTCTCTCTCCGCACATATCTTCCCTAGACCGAGTCTTGCTCTGCTGTCCAGGTTGGAGTGCAGAGGCGCAATCTCAGCTTGCTGCAATCTCCGCCTAGTTCAAGTGATTCTCATACCTCAGTCTCCTGAGTAGCTGAGTCTACAGGCACATGCCACCACATCCGGCTAAGTTTTGTATTTTTTAGTAGAGACGGGGTTTCACCATGTTGGCCAGGCTGGTCTCAAGCTCCTGGGCTCAAGCAATCCACTTGCCTTGGCCTCCCAAAGTGCTAGGATTACAGGCGTGAGCCACCGTGCCCAGCCTATTTTTATTAAAAAAAAAAAAAGGTTTTTAATATTTACTTTTTTTTTTTTTTTTTTGAGACGGAATTTCGCTCTTGTTGCCCAGGCTGGAGTCCAATGGTGCAATCTCCACTCACCACAACCTCCACCTCCCAGGTTCAAGTGATTATCCTGCTTCAGCCTCCTGAGTAGCTGGGATTACAGGCATGTGCCACCACACCTGGCTACTTTCGTTTTTTTTTTAGTAGAGACAGGATTTCTCCATGTTCGTCAGGCTGATCTCCCGACCTCAGGTGATCCGCCCGCCTCGACCTCCCAAAGTACTGGGATTAGAGGCATGAGCTACTGCGTCTGGCCTTTTTAAAAATTTTTAATTTTAATATCCGAGGGTACAAAATTGGTGTGTATATTTGTGGGGTATGTTCTTTTATTTTCCTTTTATAGCTACCTGCATCATAGGTTATTTAGCCAGTCCCTGATAGATGGACACTGGGACACTGGGTAGTGTCCTATCTTTTAGGAGACAGGACTGCAGAAAGTAACCTGGGATATACGTTTTTTTCTACACATTCTGGTGTATCTGGAAGATGAATATCCATGGGTGAGCCTGCTGGGCCCAGGTATGTGCATTTGTGATTTTGGCAGATACTGCCTTCCACAAAGACTGTGATCCATTTGCACATCAGTGTCTAGAGACGGTCGCTTCCTACTGTCCCAATGGAGGTTTTGAGCACGAGGTTGGGAGAGGTGTTATGTGCCTGCCTGTCTGAAGATAAAACAGTTTTTTTTGTTTTTGTTTTGAGATGGAGTCTCACTCTCGTCGCCCAGGCTGGAGTGCAATGGTGCAATCTTGGCTCACTGCAACCTCTGCCTCCTGGGTTCAAGTGATTCTCCTGCCTCACCTTCCTGAGTAACTGAGTACGGGTGCCCGCCACCATGCCTGGCTAATTTTTGCGCTTTTAGTGGAGGTGGGATTTCATCATGTTGGCCAGGCCGGTCTTGAACTCCTGACCTCGGGTGATCCACCTGCCTTGTCCTCCCAAAGTGCTGGGATTACAGGCGTGAGCCACCGTGCCCTACCAATAATACAGTTTTGATTTGGGGGAAGGTTTCCAGCACCTAAGTGGTTCTAAACAAGAAGTAATGCCAGCAGCTTCTAGAATGTTCCTTTGGACCAACACTGGAAACAGGAGAAAGAGGAACAAGTTGGGGGAGGAAAATTAGTTCTTGGTGAGGAATATATTGAGTTTGAGTGTCTGAAGGACCCAGAGGTGGAGTTTTCGAAGGGGTATTTGGGAATGTCAGCTCTGTGCTTGGAAGAATGTGAAGTACCAGTTTAAAGAAGGATTTGTATAGGATAGTGGTCTTTTTTCCTTAATCTCTGTCAATAGATACAGAGAGTTTTCAGAGACCTCACAAGCTGGAGGATTAAATGATAGAAGGTGTTTATTTGGAGAGTGTTTACTTGAAGGTGGCCAGCAGATGAAAGACAAATATTTGTATCCATTTGCACAGGGTTAGAGAGTGGGTCCTGCCAGCGACCTTGCAGACTTGACAGTTAGTCCTCCCTGTGGTCCAAGGTGGGGAACCTTCATCATCCCATACTCTAGAAGAGGAATCAGGCTCAGAGGCTGTACTGCTTGCCCCCAAGTCACCCCGCCAGGTAATGGCAGTGCTGGGGCTGCAGGCCGGGCCTTTCATCTTCCAAAACCAGGTCTCTCATCCAGTTCCCTCTACTACCCTGTTGCCAAACTCAGCACCTTCAGTGGGACTTGATTCACCTTTCTAAAGGAAATGTGAACCCTCCTTCCCTTTGGAGAAGCTGTCATTTACCTTTTCATCTCACTGATTTTATTTATTTGATTTTATGATTTTTAAAAAGAAACAGAGTCTTGCTCTGCTGCCCATGCTGGAGTGCAGTGGTTTGAACTCCTGGGCTCAAGCAATCCTCCCATCTTGGCCTCTCCAAGTGCTGGGATTACAGGTGTGAGCCACCAGGCCTGGCCTGCCTCTCACTAATTTTGATTGTGATGCTAGAATTCAGCTTTTTTTTTTTTTTATGCCTTTGGAAGGCCTCTTTTGTCTTTTGCTTATGGGCAGTTTCAGCTGGTTTCCCTCTTGATCTTCACTTCCAAATAAATGCTGGCCGAACGGCACTTCTCTTTCTTTCGGTCTCTTTCAACTCTCTGGGTCCTAGAAAATCTATTTATATTGGCCTTCAAGACTTGGGAGTGTGGGCACAGGGAAACCGCCCTAGAGAAACTCTTGTTCCAAATGAGACCTATTGAAGGTGCTTGGGCCAGGCAGGTACCTGGGGCGTGACTCTTGCTGCTGAAAGAGGGAAAGTTACTACTGGGACCTAATGGGGCCTGCCCAGAAGGGTTGAACCTGTTCCACATGAGCAAGATCATAAACGGTGGCCAGCTCAGGACCCCGTGGGATAATTGGTCAAGTTCTAGGTAATAATTAGCTGGCTTTGTAATTAGGAGAGCTTGTAACAAGTCAAAAGCCTTTCGAATTCACTTGACCTGGGCAAGTTCAAGAAGAAGAAGAAGAAGAAGAGCACCTGATTCTGTGGTTTGGCATTCAGACACGCCGGTACACCTTCTCTCTCCTTGTTTTTTTTTTTTTTTTTTTTTTTGAAGACAAGAGTCTCTCTCTGTTGCTCAGGCTGGAGTACAGTGGAGCCATCTTGGCTCACTTTAGCCTCGACCTCCCGAGCTCAAGCAATCCTCCCACCTCAGCCTCCCAAGTAGCTGGGACCACAGACACATGCCACCATGCCCAGCTAATGTTTACAGTTTTTTTTAGAAAAGGGATCTCACTATATTGCCCAGACCGGTCTGGAACTTCTGGGCTCAAGGGATCTTCCCACCTTGGCCTCCCAAAGTGCTGGATTTACAGGTATGACGCCCAGCTGTTTTCTCTATTCCTAAAAGAGAAGTTTCAGCATGTCTTCACCTTCATTGTCGCGGCAGCTTCCTTCCTGGTCTCCCCACTTATTCCTTCTGCTTCCCCCAAGCCAGTCTTTTCTTCATCCATCAGTCAGAGTTGATGGTTTTTAAAAATTAAGTTAGACAATATCACTCCTGCTCAAAATTACCCACGGTTTCCCATTTCAAACAAAATAAGCGCCTAAGTCCTTTCTATGACTTCTGAGGCTTCACTGATCTGTCCTTTGACTCATGTACCTGGGGTCCTCATCTCCTCCCACTCTTCCGTATGCTCACTTTGTCCAACAACTTTGTTTCCTGGTTATACTTAGAACACACTACACACTCTTCTACCTCAGGGCCTTTGCACTGGCTGTGACCATTCCCATAATATCTGCACAGTTCACTCCTTTCTATCCTGAAAAGACTGCAAGCCTTTGCTTAAATGTCACTTCCGCCCTCAGGGAGGCCTTTCCTGAAGCCTTTATTTATTTATTTATTTATTTATTTATTTATTTAGAGATGGAGTCTCACTCTATCACCCAGTCTGGAGTGCAGTGGCACGATCTTGGCTCACTGCAACCTCTGCCTGAGTAGCTGGGATTACAGGCGCCCGCCACCACGCCTGGCTAATTTTTGTATTTTTAGTAGAGATGGGGTTTCACCATGTTGACCAGACTGGTCTCGAACTCCTAACCTCAGGTAATCCACCCGCCTCGGACTCCCAAAGTGCTGGGATTACAGGGATGAGCCACCGTGCCTGGCCCAATTTATTTTTTGAGACAGAGTCTTGCTGTGTCACCTAGGCTGGAGTACAGTGGTTTGACCTCGGCTCACTGCAACCTCAGCCTCCAGAGTAGCTGGGATTATAGGTGCCTGCCCTCACACCTGGCTAATTTTTGTTTTTTTTGTTTTGTTTTGTTTTGTTTGAGACGGAGTCTCATCTCTGTAACCCAGGCTGGCATGCAGTGGCTCAATCTCGGGTCACTGCAACTTCTACCTCCCGGGTTCAAGCAATTCTCCTGCCTCAGCCTCCCAAGTAGCTGGGATTACAGGCGTGTGCCACCACGCCTGGCTAATTTTTGTATTTTTAGTAGAGATGGGGTTTCACCATGTTGGCCAGGCTGGTCTCAAACTCCTGACCTCAGGTGATCCACCTGCCTCGGCCTCCCAAAGTGCGGGGATTACAGGCGTGAGCCATCACACCCCACCTGGATGACCTATTTATGATAGTAAACCCTGCTGTCAGCCCTACCCACCTCTTTTACTTAATTTTCTTCTAGTACTTTTCACTGTCTAACATGCTGTGTATTTCACTTATTTCTCCTGTTCACTGTCTGTCTCCTCCCGCTAGAACAGAAGCCTGAGGAAGCCAGGGATTTTTAAGGTCTTTCGTTTTGTACTTGGGCTATATTGCAGCTAGAATAGTACTTGGTACATGAAAAGGGCTCAGTAAGTAGCAGAAGGAATGAATGAATGAGAGGTTTCAGAATGTATTTAATACAGACAGGTCTATACAGATCTCTCTTTCTAGTGGATATTCCGCCGTAATGGTTTTTTCTTTTTCTTTTTTTCTTTATTATTATACTTTAAGTTCTAGGGTCCATGTGCATAACGTGCAGGTTTGTTACATACGTATACTTGTGCCATGTTGGTGAAGGCACGGCTTTGTGTAGTAGCCACAGAGAAGGGAGGAGGGGTGTTCTCAGGGCGTGTGCCTCTGGTTGGCATTCCCCAGTTTCTCTGAGCTCTGCACACCCCTGATGTAACCTTACCTAATTGTCTTGTCACAAAACAGCTTGCAGTCTGGAGTCTAAAGGTCAGATGAGCCATTTCTGCCCCACACTTCTGGGTGTAAGGAAGCACCAGATCAAAATCTAGGCGGATACCTGAGCCCGCCAGAGCCATCTGTTTGGTTTCCTATTGTGTGGGTAACACCTTCCTTGAGCAAGGCTCTCAGATACACCCAACACCTTCCCCCTGAGTATCTCCAGCATCCTTCAGACCCATGAATTGTTCAAGAACCGGTGTCCATTCTTCCAGTTTTTGGCAGTGCAGAGGAGTCTGGAAAGAGCTTGATGAGAGATGCAAAAAGCTCAAAGACAAAAATGCAAGGCTGGTCAGGCATGGTGGCTCACACATGTAATCCCAGCACTTCAGGAGGCCGAGGCACAAAAATCCCTTGAACCTGGGAGGCAGAGGTTGCAGTAAACTGAGATCTCGCTACTGCACCTCCAGCCTGGGCGACAGAGTGAGACTGTCTCAAAAAAAAAAAAAAGAAAAAAAAGCAAGTCCTGCTTAATCAGATCTCAGCTAAGATAAAAATCCATCTGATCAATAAATATTCATGAGAGAGTACTGTAGAGCAACATCTTGTAAATCTTATTTTTTTTTCTTTTTTTCTTGAGATAGAGTCTCACTCTGTTGCCTAGGCTGGAGTGCAGTGGTGCGATCTTGGCTCACTGCAACCTCCACCTCCTGGCTTCAAGCGATTCTCCTGACTCAGCCTCCTGAGTAGCTAATTTTTAGCCACCATGCCCGGCTAATTTTTGTATTTTTAGTAGACACGGGATTTCACTGTTAGCCAGGATGGTCTCAATCTCCTGACCTTGTGATCTGCCCTCTTCGGCCTCCTAAAGGGCTGGGATTACAGGCGTGAGCCACCGTGCCCAGCGCATCTTGTAAATCTTTATGTAACCTAGACCACCCTGCCTTCAGGAGAGTAACTGCTTAATGGGTAGTGTTGCTAGATTTAGCAAATAAGAATACAGGACTCTCAGTTACATTTGACTTTCAGATAAACGATGTCTAGTATTTAGTATAAGTATGTCCCATGCAATATTTGAAACATACTTAAAAAAAATTATTTGGCAGGGGCAGGATGCGGTGGCTCACGTCTGTAATCCCAGCACTTTGGGAGGCTGAGACGGGCGGATCATGAGGTCAGGAGATCGACACCATCCTGGCTAACATGGTGAAAACCCGTCTCTACTAAAAATACGAAAAAAAAAAATTAGCCCAGTATAGTAGCAGGCACCTGTAATCCCAGCTACTCGGGAGACTGAAGCAGGAGAATGACTTGAACCTGGAGGTGGAGCTTGCAGTGAGCTGAGTGAGCCATTGCACTCCAGCCTGGGTGACAGAGCGAGACTCTGTCTCAAAAAAAAAAAAAAAAAGAAAAAAAATTATTCAGCAGGGCGCAGTGGCTCATACCTATAATCCCAGCATTTTGGAAGGTTGAGGTGGGAGGATCCCTTGAGCCCAGGAGTTTGAGACCAGCCTGGGCAACATAAGGAGACCCTGTCTCTACAAAAGACTTTTAAAAATTTGCCAGGCCTGGTGGCATGAGCTGGTAGTCCCAGCTACCCAGGAGGCTAAGGTGGGAGGATCACCTGAGACCACAGAGGTCAAGGCTGCAGTGAGCTGTGATTGCGTCCCTGCACTCCAGCGTGGGCGACAAAGTGAGACACTGTCTCAAGAAAAAAAAAAGGTATTTGTCGTTGTCTTCTCTATTGTGATCATAAGCAACAGTGTATTGAGCGGTGCTTTCTGTATGCTGAACTCTTCCCGTATGCCATCTCCTGTAACCCTCATGCACACAGGTGTGTCATGCACACAGGAAGTGGGAGGGCCTGGCCGTATGTCTGGTGGCTGTTGGACTCCAAAGTCTGTGCTCTTTACAGCAGGAAAAGGCAACTCACATGATAGTCTGTGAGCAGCCAGGTGAAAGGGATGGATCATTCCTCCTCTGAAGGTCTCAGGTGACGGAGGCATTTGCCTGTCCCCTCACCGAATGAATTTTTGCTGAGTACCTGCCAAGCCCTCTGCTAGGCATTGGGGGTGCAGCAGGGCCCAAACAGAGAAAAACCCCTGTCCTCGTGGAGTTTCTCTTCTAATTGGAGGGGACAGGTAGACGGTGAGGTATGGAAGAAAGAATAAAACTCAGCAGGAAGGGGATAAAAACTATGCATTAGGGTGGAGAAATTTAGGGGCAGTCATCACTAAGAAGGATGGCATTTGTGTAAAGATGAAGAAGTGAGGTGCTCAGTAGGTGTTAGAATTGGACTGTGTCAGCAGCTAGGTGTCATAGTTTATGACTGTAATCCCAGGCCAAGGCAGGTAGATCTCTTGAGCCCAGGAGTTCAAGACCAGCCTGGGCATGATAGTGAGAACCCCGTCTCTACAAAAAATCCAAAAATTAGCCGGGTATAGTGGCATATGCCTGTAGTCCCAGCTACTTGGGAGGCTGGGGTGGGAGGATCACTTGAGCCTGGGAGGTTGAAGCTGCCTGGGAGGTTTAGTCATGATCGCACCACTGCACTCCAACCTGGGTGACAGGGCAGGGCAAGACTCTGTCTCAAAAAAAAAAAAGAATTGGACTGTGTGTCTTGAGGGGACTGGACTTCTACATTCAAGTCTATATTCATGTCATTGAAAAAAATTGTTCTCTAGTCAGGCATTTTTCTTTTAATTTTTAAATGTTTTGTTAAAATAAAAAGAGAGACAGGGTCTTCTTATGTGTGTTGCCCAGGCTAGTCTTGAACTCCTGAGCTTAAGCAATACCCCTGCCTTGGCCTCCCGAAGTGCTAGGATTACAGGTCTGAGCCACCATGCCCGGCCAGGCCAGGCATTCTCTAGAGAAGGAATCCTGAGGGCTCATTTTCACATCTCCTTTATTTTTTATTTATTTATCTTTCTCTTTTGACCTGCCACTTTAGGAACTTCTCCTTTAAAGGGTATCAGAGTCAAAGGAATCTGGAAATCTAGGAAATCATGCTCATCCCAAGCCACCCCCCATCCCTCCGCATGTTGCCCAAGAGGAATATTGCTCTAGTGGAGTTTTCTAAAAAAATTTTTTTTTTGAGGCAGAGTCTTGCTCTTGTTGCCCAGGCTAGGGTACAGTGGACCGATCTCGGCTCACTGCAACCTCTGCCTCCCGGGTTCAAGCGATTCTCTCGCCTCAGCCTCCTGAGTAGCTGGGATTACAGGCCTGTGCCACCACACCCGGCTAATTTTTATAGTTTTAGTAGAGATGGGGTTTCACTATGTTGGCCAGGCTGGTCTCCAACTCCTGACCTTAGATGATAAGCCCTCCTCGGCCTCCCACAGTGCTGGGATTACAGGCATGAATGAGCCACTGAGCCTAGCCGAGTTTTCTAAAGATTCTTACTGCAGAGGAATGAGATTTTCCTAAACAGGCATCGTGACCTCTTGGGCAGAATTTTTTTTTTTTGGGTGCATGTATACAAGTGTTCCTAGGACCTGGTACTTACTGTGGAAACTGGACTTCAGTACGAGGCTTCCTCCCCAACAAATTCTTCACCACGACTATGTGGGAGTGTTTGAAAAAGGGAACAAGATGATCAACTTGTTTGTGGGGAGAGTTGTGGCTTTCCTATTGGAAAACATCATCCCTTGAACAAGCAGTGAGGCAAACACCTGGGCACTTACTTTATGAACAGGTGGGGTGGAGCCCTGAGTCACCGACATTGAGAGGCCTCTCCTGGTGAGGTTTTTCAATATCAGACTGAATCAGCAGTGACATCACCTTCTATAGTGACAGGTACTCTAGGTGCCGGCTCTTAGTCATGAGTCCCGGGAGATACTAGCCCTAGATCTCTTCTCTGTTAGCTTGATGCTAAGAGGTTTTGGAGAAATGACAGCTGCTTGGTGACGTTCATGTGGCTGGTTTCATTACCACCTAACTCCCAGGCTTGTCATCATGACTACACTTTCTGGAGAAAATAGAATGTGTAGTTGTATTTTCTGTAAGTTTTGCCTTCTTGTCTCAAGTCTGCATTTAAAAAGAGGCCAGGTGCGGTAGCTCACACCTGTAATCCAGCAGTTTGGGAGGCCAAAGTGGGAGGACTGCTTGAGCCCAGAAGTTGGAGACCAGATTGGGCAACAAAGTGAAACCCTGTCTCTATATACAAAAACAATTACCCAGGCATGGTGGCATGTGCCTGTGATCCCAGCTTCACGGGAGGCTGAGGCAGGCAGATCCCTGGAGTCCAGGAGGTTGAGGCTGCAGTGAGCTGTGTTTTGTGCCACTGCACTCCAGCTTAGGTGACAGAGCGAGACGCTCTCTCAAAAACAAAAAACAAAATGAAACAAAGCCCTCTGCTACTGCCTGAGGTTTTTGGATGTTTCAGAGCTTCTGTTTTGAGTCTTTAATTCTTTTTTTTGGGGGGGGGGCGGGGGGACAGAGTCTTGCTCTGTCACCCAGGCTGGAGCGCAGGGTTGCAGTCTCAGCTCACTGCAACCTCTACCTCCCGGGTTCAAGCGATTTTCCTTTCTCAGCCTCCCAAGTAGCTGGGATTATAGGTCAGCGCCACCATGCCCGGCTAATTTTTGTATTTTTAGTAGAGACAGGGTTTCACCATGTTGGCCAGGCTAGTCCTGACCTCAAGTGATCCGCCCACCTTGGCCTCCCAAAGTGCTGGGATTACAGGTGTGAGCCACTGCCCAGCTGAGTTTTTGATTTTGAAACTTCATGTAAGTTGTACTTATTTTTCTTGGGACTTGGTAATTTGGTTATGATTTTTCATCCTTCTTTCTGCTAATCCTCTCACCTTTACCATGGGAGTGTTTAAATACCTGGGAAGGTGTTCAACCTAGGAAACCACATTTCACTTGCCAGATGTGAGGTTTCATTTCTGGTTTCGACGGAGATTTGACTCTTCAGCATTTCTTTCTCTTTTAGCCTATGAATGTCTCTTAGAGAAGATGAACTGGGAGGGTGTAATGTAGCAGGATTGCCTGGATTCCAATCCCAGTTGAACCCTTACTTGTCCTGTGATTTGGGGCAAGTTTCTTTTCTCTTCTTTTCTTTTCCTTTCTTTTCTGTTTTTTAGACAGAGTCTTGCTCTGTCACCCATGCTGGAGTGGAGTGGTACAATTTTGGCTCACTGCAACCTCTGCCTCCTGGGTTCAAGTCATCCCCATCCTGCCACCTCAGCCTCCCAAGTAGCTGGGACTACAGGCTCATGCCACCACTCCAGGCTAATTTTTTTTTTTTTTATTTTTGTATTTTTTATAGAGACGAGGTTTTGCCATGTTGCTCAGGGTGGTTTGGAACTCCTGAGCTCAAGCCATCTGCCTGCCTTGGCCTCCCAAAGTGCTGGGATTACAGGTGTGAGTTGCTGCACTGGCCTGTTACTTTCTTTCTTTTTTTTCCATTTTTTTTTTTTTTCATCCTTCCCCTCTACCCCAACCCCATCCCATTTTGCCTAGGGCAGCCTTCCTTTTATTTATTTATTTTTTTGAGAGAGAGAGAGAGAGAGAGACCCAAATGGGAATTCCCTAGAGCCAATTTCTTAATCTTTCTGTGCCTGAGTCCCCTCACCTGTACAAAGGGGATAAACGTAGCTCCTACCACAAAGGATTGCAATGAGATTTCAATGAGTTGGCGTGTGCGAAGTGCTTCCAGTGCCTGGTACGCAGCAACCACTCTTCATTTAGTTTTTATTGGCTGGGCTCGGTGGAGCACATCTGTAGTCCTGCTACTTGGGAGGTTGAGGCAGGAGGATCACTGGAGCCTGGGAGTTTTGAGGCTCCAGTGCATGCTGATTGTGCCTGTGAATAGCGACTGCTCTCCAGCGTGGGCAATGTCTCAAGAATCAATCTCTAAAAAAATAAATTAGTTTTTCTCATTAGATATTTCTGCTTTAGACTTGTGTCAAGGGAGTGAAAAAACATGTGGGAGTGGTGTAAATGTCAAAGGAGCCACAGAGGTTATGAGGAAGAGTGACACCCCTTTGTCACTTTGCTCTTGACCTCCTAAAGGATAAGACGCTCCTTTGACCCAACACCCATTTCAGTGCAATTTTTTTTTTTTTGAGATGGAGTCTTGCTCTGTTGCCCAGATTGGAGTACAATGGCGCCATCTCGGCTCACTGCAACCTTTGCCTCCCAGGTTCACGCCATTCTCCTGCCTCAGCCTTCTGAGTAGCTGGGATTACAGGCGCCTGCCACCACGCCCAGCCAGTTTTTTCTATTTTTGGTAGAGACGGGGTTTCACCATGTTGGTCAGGCTGGTCTCAAACTCCTGACCTCAGGTGATCTGCGTCCCCAGCCTTCTCAAAGTGTTGGGATTACAGGTGTGAGCCACTGTGCCCAGCTAATTAAATTTAATTAATTTATTTTAAAAAATACAAGGTCTCACTGTGTTGCCCAGGTTAGTCTCCAACTCCTGGGCTCGGGCGATCCTCCTGCCTCAGCCTCCCACAGTGCTGGGATTATAGGGGGCACAGTGGCTCATGCCTGTAATCCCAACCCTTTGGGAGGCCGAGGCAGGAGAATCGCTTGAGCGCAAGGGTTTGAGACCAGCCTGGGCAATGTAGCAAGACCCCCATCTCTACCAATAATAATAGTATTGTTATACAATAACCACCATGGTCTTTGCATTCGTTTATTGATTGAGTACTCAGCTGTTCATGTATGATCTTGTTTTTTAAATCCTTACATCAGCCTTAGAGTTAGATACTATGGCAATTCCATTTTATTTTCTTCTTCTTTCTTTCTTTCTTTCTTTCTTTTTTTTTTTTTTTTTTGAGATGGAATCTTGCTCTGTTGCCTGGGCTGGAGTGCAGTGGCATGATCTTGGCTCACTGCAACCTCTGCCTCCCGAGTTCAAGCAATTCTCCTGCCTCAGCCTCCCAAGTAGCTGGGATTACAGGCGTGTACCACTATGCCCAGTGAATTTTTGTATTTTTTAGTGGAGACAGGGTTTCACCATTTTGGCCAGGCTGGTCTCAAACTCCTCACCTCAGGTGAACCACCATGCCTGGCCTGGCAATTCCATTTTCAAATCATAAACAGAAGCTTCTAGAGGCCATTCACTTACCTAGAGTTCCACAGCTAGGGGAGCTGGGAAGGAAAAGGTGTGTGTCCTGCACTGGCTGGCTTTTATCCCTCCCGTGCCCAGCGGCTCTATTTCTAAGAATATTCCTATTCTAGATCCATCACTTTGGCCTAGAAAGGAACCTCATGTCAAGATCCACCCATGCAGCCCCTAAAATCCCCTTTACCACCGTGCCCGGCTGGGTTTTTAAAATTCTAGTTTTCCATAGATGGGAATGTGAATTGTCTTGTAAAGTATTCTATTTTTATTTATTTATTTATTTGTTTATTTGGAGACAAAGTCTTGCTCTTGTCCCTCAGGCTGGAGTGCAGTGGCGCGATCTCGGCTCACCGCAAGCTCTGCCTCCCAGGTTCACTCCATTCTGCTGCCTCAGCCTCCTGAGTAGCTGGGACTACAGGTGCCTGCCACCACGCCCAGCTATTTTTTTTGTATTTTTAGTAGAGACGTGGTTTCACCATGTTAGCCAGAATGGTCTCGATCTCCTGACCCCGTGATCCGCCCGCCTCAGCCTCCCAAAATGCTGGGATTACAGGCATGAACCACCATGCCCGGCCCTTGTATTTTAAATTCTAGTTTTCCAAAGATGGGAATGTGAATTGTCTTGTAAAGTATAACCGTCTCCTGCCCCTCCTTTATAACAGGCCTTGGAGAATTTTGCCTCTCCTTTATAATAGGCCTTGGAGAATGTTTCTCCCCCATTCTTTCTCTTTAATCTGGGCAACTTGTTTTTATTAATAATATCGCAGACCACCACATACACCTTGAGGTTTAGTTCTCCTCGGCATGGTGTGTGAGTGCCTTCTGTGTGCTCTGTGTCAGTTACCAGCCTTGTCTCCAGGAGTTTGGAGATGACCCAG
This sequence comes from Macaca mulatta, assembly GCF_049350105.2. Classification (NCBI taxonomy): domain Eukaryota; kingdom Metazoa; phylum Chordata; class Mammalia; order Primates; family Cercopithecidae; genus Macaca; species Macaca mulatta. The sequence goes on from NC_133425.1 coordinate 64,357,161, forward strand.
GGGTGATAGAAAGCACTGGGCTGCCAAGTCATCAGACAATGGGCTCATTCAGAATCCAGGTGGGGTGGGACTGTGTGGGCTGGATCAGCTGGCAGAGCTTCCCCAGGGTGGGGAGGCCAGGGGGAGTCTGGGATGTGGGGTGGCATGTGAGCAGGAAGACGAGGAGACTCTCAGCCTCTGTTGTTTGCTGAGAGGGGGATGCCCCAAGCCTGGAGGGGTGGGGGCGGGACCTCCTGTGCAGAGAGGGGAGACAGGAACATGACAGACGGTATATTTGGATGGTGACTCAGACAGGTCAAGTGAAACTGAACTTCCGGTCCTCGAGTCACACAGGAGGGTAGGGGCTGTGAGAAAACTCCCTCGTTGTTGGTTCTTTGTACAGGGCCTTTGAGGCAGATAGGGCCCAACAGAGCCTGGCAGGACTGCAGAAGGACAATAGTGTGGCTGGTTGGGTGGGGCCCTGTTGGCCTGAAGGCTAGCAAGCTGGGAGAACCTGGAGAACCCGGGCAGCAGGTCCTCCACCTTCTCTCTGCCTGGGGCAGCCCTTGGAGAGGCCTGAGTAGTCCAGGCTGATATATCAGGCCTGGGGCAGCCCTGCTGGGCTATCCCATACCCTCTCTGCTGCCCCAGATGTTTATCCCAAATCCCCTCCTCCTCAAGCTTGCTTCTGGGTGCCCATCTCACCCATCCTGTCCATCCACGTGTCCATCCTCCATTCATTTGTTCGGTAATGATGGAGGGGCTGTTATGTGCCAAGCACTGTTCTGAATGGGGGACACAGAGACCCAGACACATACGAATGTTCCCTCCTCATGGAATTTGTATTCTCAGGTATTGCGGGGAGCAGGCAATAAACATAATCCATGTGCAAAATATTTAGAGTGCTGGGTGGAGACAGGTGTGTAGGAAAGATGAATCGGAATGGGGCATTGCTGGGAAGCACTGGGGTGATCTGAGAAGGCCTCACTGAAGGGGCCATTTGAGCAAAGACCTGATAGAGTTGAAGGATCAGGCCATGTGACTAGGTAGGGAAGGGTGTTCTAGACGGAGGGAACAGCAAAAACACACCCCTGATACTGAGCAGCAGGACAAGGTCAGTGATCAAGGGGCACGGGCTGGCAGAAGGGCAGAGGGGGTGGCAGCATGTGGAGGGCCTTGTACCCATCACCAGGACTTTGTCTTTCCCTCGGTACTCCTCTGGGCCTTTGGCCCAGATCCACCGGCTGCCTTCTCCCGCCAGTTCTGCCTCCCCTCTCCATTCTGGGCAGTGGAGCCTGGTGGTTAGTAGCATGGGCACTGGCCTGCCTGCTCAGGTTCTGAACTGAGCACAGAGGCCTGGGCCTCTCCTGGACTTCTACTCCACTTGGCCCAGGGTGGGGCCATGGACTCCCATTTCCAATGGTGCTGCTGGCTCTGACATATTCTAACCCCCTCCACTGGGGACACCTCCCAGTGTTCCCTGCCTGGCTCATTTCTCTCTCAGGGCCAGCTTCATTGTTGCTACCTCCCGGAAGCCTTCTCTGATCCTCATCCCCAAGGCCTGTGTCAGGATACGTCCCACCCCTTCCCTTTGCCAGTTGGGATTCCCTGGGTTCCTTTATGCTCCTCCACCAGGCTGGGTACTTGGGAAGTATTCACAGCCCCCAGCATTAAGCCTGGTGTGTAGTTGCCACTCAGTGAGTAGTTTGATGAGGGGCTCTTTGCTGCGGGAGGATTAGGCTGCAGGGTCACCCCCCAACCCCCAGTGGAGGTGACATCTCCATCTTTTGGGGACTTTTGCAGGAGCGAGTGCATTATAATGGAGAGGAAGAAGCCAGAGTCCTAAAATTCCACTATTTTTTCGTCTCATTTTGCTCCTCTCAAAAACAAAACAAAAACACAGGCCAAGCACGGTGGATCACGTCTGTATTCTCAGCACTTTGGGAGGCCGAGGCCGGAGGATCACCTGAGGTCAGGAGTTTGAGACCAGCCTGGCTAACATGGCAAAACCCAGTCTCTACTAAAAATATAAAAATGAGCCGGGCATGGTGGTGGGCGCCTATAATCCTAGCTACTCAGGAGGCTGAGGCAGGAGAATCCCTTGAACCTGGGAGGTGGAGGTTGCCAAGAGTGAGCACCACTGCACTCCAGCCTGGGCGACAGAGCAAGACTCTGAAAAAAGAAAAGTCTCAAAAAAAAGAAAAGCCCAAAACCAGCTGAGCTTAGGTGGATCTCTCTGGCCATCTTTTTAAACAGTAAGGGACCTTTAGAAGTTTGATTCCTCTCTTCCCCTCAGCAAGGCTATTTGCTTCCTGAAGATAAATCAGTGGTAAAAAGTAGCTTAATTTAAAGCGTTCAATTCCCCTGCTTTTTACATTGAGGAGAAATTATGGTGACAGCTATTCCTGTTTTGCGTGCTTAGTACCAGCCAGGCACTGAGCCCAAAACTCCAACTCACTCTTGACTGTGGAGCCAACCCTGTGCCAGAAGAAAATCCCCACTCCCTACAATGTGTGGAATTCACATTATAGTTGGAGACGGGCAGGGAGAAACAAACACAGCCTGTAGATCCCGGAGAATGCCTGGTGCGGGTGCTGGGGGAAGAAGTCCAATTTCAGCTGCGAACATGGGTCTTGGGAGTGGGTTTACACCTCAAATTCCCTTATGGCCACAGCCCATTGGCTCCTAGCCTCCTCCCCACTTTACAGATGAAGAGACTGAGGTTTAGAGAGGGGAACAGCCGGCTTGATAGAGGCAACTGCTGAGGCAGTTGAGGAAAGGTGAGGACCTCCCAGAGTGGGAGGGGCAAGGGACCTGGAAGTAGGGGAGGGAAGAAGAAATTTTGTGGAGGGGTCTCCTGCCCTCGGTCCTCCTCCCCTACTTCTGGGAAAGTGGATACAGGTACCGGCTCCATCATTTGAAATGCTGATTAGTTCATTAGCAGTTGTTTACAGGCCTTTGGCCTGTCTGACATTTTAACCCTGTGAAGTCTGAGGAAACAGTTCTCTGTATTTAATATGCTTCAAAACCACCTGCAAAACTAACTACAAGTGCAGACTGCACCCCTAGAGATTCTGATGTTTAAGTCTGGAGTGAGTCCAGGAATCTGCATTTTAAAATAAGCCCGTCCTGTGCTGGAACTGGTGGTCCCTGGATCCCACTACGAGGACAAGCCGGGCGAGAGCAGGTTTCCAAACCTGGGCCAGAGCTGGGGGTGGTCACATGGAGAGCTTAAAAGTGGAGACTTTGAGGGGCTTTCCCTCCCAGAGGTTTCGAGTCAAGAGATTTGAGAGTTGATGTTTGTTTTCTTTGTTTACTTTTGAAAAAAGATGATTATTGATTGGGCTTGGTGGGGGATGGGCTATGAAGCCACCCGAAGTTGTAGACAAAGGTGTGTGTCTGTGTGTGTATGTGTGTGTGTGATCAGTTCACAGATGTGGATCATGTCCACATCTTTCATCAGATTTCTCTGAGGAATCATCCCAGATGACATTTAGGGCTGACTGAGTGGCATTACCAGTCTAAAATGGGAGCCGGCCAGGCGTGGTGGCTCACACCTGTAATCCCAGCACTTTGGGAGCCTAAGGCGGGTGGATCACCTGAGGTCAGGAGTTTGACACCAGCCTGGCCTACATGGCAAAACCCCGTCTCTACTAAAAACACAAAAATTAGCCGGGTGTGGTGCTGTGTGCCTGTGGTCCAAGCTACTTGGGAGGCTGAGACAGGAGAATTGCTTGAACTGGGAGGAAGAGGCTGCAGCAAACTGAGATCACGTCACTGCACGCCAGCTTGGGCAATAGAGTGACACTCCATCTCAAAATAAAATAAAATAACATAGAGCCAATCTCAGGGTCTATCAAGACAGAGGTGAAGGGAAATGAAGTTGAGGCCTGCAAACTCCCTGTGTGTTCTTGGAGAAGCAAAACAAGCAAAATATGCAAGGTGTGTAGCAGCACCAGCAACTCAGTGGTGGAGGAGGGATTCCAGTGTATTTGGAGAGGAGACCGTAGGTGGCCAGGGGGCCCCTTCCTTCTGCCTGTCTGTTCATCTGTTCACCCATCATTCACTCTTCCATTCAGGTAGTCATTAGGCACCTGCTGTATCCAAGATCTTAGCCATCTAGACTCCTAGTGCAGGGAGGGTAGACTGGATAATGCAGACGAGTGGATGATTTGACAAGTTAACTTACATGGTTTTGGGAAGAGGCATCACTCTTATGAGTCTGCAAACACAACTCCCTTATTTCTGACTTGCCCAACCCAATATTAAAATGCATCACCAAACTCTCCTGCTGTCTGGGAGAAGCCAGCATGAAACCCAAGCTGAGCAGAAAACAGATCCAGCATGGAGATAAGGCAGCTGCAGTTTCACTTTTAGGTTGGGCCAACTAAGAATTTTGGGGACTTTCCGTGCTGTGAATGGGGAATTAAATTGCTTTTTTATTTTTATTTTTTATTTTTCGAGATGGAGTCTCGCTCTGTCGCCAGGTACAGTGGTGTGATCTCGGCTCACTGTAACCTCTGCCTCCTGGGTTCAAGCGATTTGCCTGCCTCAGCCTCCTGAGTAGCTGGGACCACAGGCATCCGCCACCACACCTGGCTAATTTTTGTATTTTTAGTAGAGACGGGGTTTCACCATGTTGGCCAGGATGGTCTCGTTCTCCTGACATCGTGATCCGCCCGCCTCGGCCTCCCAAAGTGCTGGGATTACAGGCATGAGCCACTGCGCCTGGCTGCTTTTTAATGTTTTTGGAAAGGTGGAGGGGATTTGGTCTATGATTAATCCATCTGGAGTTGGTAACAGATCCAGCAGGTATGTAAGGCATTTTAGTTATTTGAATCTAAATGAAATCCCGAAATCGCAGGGCAATTAATCATGAACCTGAGGGCTCCTGAGCTGTCTTTGCTTGTTTGCCTCAAGCCAGGTGACTTGTCTCCTTTTTTTTTTTTTCTTTATTTCTAGACACGTCATGACTTTCAGATATTTAACACTTTTTAAAAGATTTGTTTTCCTCTCATGGGAAATTTCTCTGTCACAGTTGGATCTAGTTTCTCTTTCTATCTTGTGCCTTGTTTTTAGTTAATCTTCTCCTATGTGTCAAATAATCAAAGACCCTTCAGTTATTTATTGATCGAGAACCCCTCAGTTACTGATATGCATTTAGTTTTACCTATGTGAGATTGTTTAGTGTTTCACACCAACTCTACTGTAATTTTGTATCGGCAGGGCGTGGTGGCTCACGTCTGTAATCCCAGCACTTTGGGAGGCTGAGGCAGGCGAATCACGAGGTCAGGAGTTTGAGACCGGTCTGGCCAACATGGTGAAACCCCTTCTCTACTAAAAATACAGAAAATTAGCCGGGTGTGGTGGCGTGGGCCTGTAGTCCCACCTACTTGAGAGGCTGACACAGGAGAATCGCTTGAACCCAGGAAGCAGAGGTTGCAGTGAGCCGAGATCTCACCACTACACTCCAGCCTGGGCGACAGAGCAAGATTCTGTTTACAAAAAAAAAAAAATTTTTTTTATTATCCCATTTTATGGATGAAGACACTGAGGCTCTGAGACATGCCCTTGACTATTTAGTGGCAGGGCAAAGATTCACAACTTGTCCCTAACTGCCGGATGCACCACTTCCCTTCCTTGAGAAAATTGACTCAGGCTCTCCCAAAATCCACGGGACCAGTAGCAGGATTTCTTTCAAGGGCATCTTGTCTTCCTGTCAATGTTTTCCCTCTGTGAAATGGCATTAGTAGAACCTACTTCGTAAGGTTTTGGGGGAGATTAAATGAGATGAACAATATAGAGTGTCATGTATGCACTCAGAAATACTATTAGTTATTACTGATAATGGGTAAACATAATTGCTATTATTATTAACACTGACATAGCCTTACTTTATGTGGGGCATTGCCCTGAGCATTTGTATAGTAACATATAATTCTCCCAGTTATTCTGTGGGAGTAGTAAGTTCCAGACCATATTTTTTTTTGTTTTGTTTTGTTTTTTGAGACAGAGTCTCACTCTGTGGCCCAGGCTGGAGTGCAGTGGTGTGATCTTGGCTCACTACAACCTCTGCCTCCTGGGTTCAAGCAATCCTCCTGCCTCAGCCTCTTGAGTAGCTGGGATTACAGTGCCCACCATCACACCCGGCTAATTTTTGTATTTTTAGTAGAGATGGGGTTTCACCATGTTGGCCAGGCTGGTCTCGAGCTCCTGACCTCAAGTGATCCGCCTGTCTCGGCCTCCCAAATTGCTGGGATTACAGGCGTGAGCCACTGTGCCCGGCCTAGACCCCGTTTTTCTATGAGGAAACTAAGATCCAGAGAGGTTCATTTAGCTGTGGTCTACTGTGACAGGGAGATTTGTCACTTAGAAAGTTTTAGGGTCGTTTTATTTTCATAATAGAACACAGTGAACCAGACCATCCCTGCTCCATTTTAGACCATTAAGTTTCAATAATGAGAAAGTTGGGATTCCCCAGAGACGGGGATTCTCTTTCTCATAGTAGTAAGACTTCCCAAAACAACATTTCTTTTTCAAGACTTCATTAAGAATCTCTTGTTTATATCTTGTATTTTGTTGTTATTGTTGCTCGTTTGTTTTTGTATTTGCTTTGTTCATTCCCACCTCTCAAACAAAGAATTTTGAAGTTTGGGGCACCCAGATGCATAACTGCATAATAGCTATATGTATTTCTCAGAAAGGGTTAAGGAAATGGGCAAAGGCGAAGTAAGAATAAAAGAGGAGAGCTAAGTGTGGTAGTGTGCACCTGTATTGACAGCTACTTGGGAGGCTAAAGCAGGAGGATCACTTGAGCCTAGGTGTTCCAGACCAGCTGGGGCAACAGAGAGAGATCCCCATCTCTAAAAATATGTTATAAAATATTTTAATTACACTTTTTTTGTTTTTTTGAGACGGAGTTTCGCTCTTGTTGCCCAGGGTGGAGTGCAATGGCGTGATCTTGGCTCACCGCAATCTGTGCCTCCAGGATTCAAGTGCCTCAGCCTTCCAAGTAGCTGGAATTACAGGCATGTGTCACCACACCCAGCTAATTTTGTATTTTTAGTAGAGACGAGGTTTCTCCATGTTGGTCAGGCTGGTCTCGAACTCCTGACCTCACGTGATCTGCCCTCCTCGGCCTCCCAAAGTTCTGGGATTACAGGCGTGAGCCACCGCGCCTGGCTTCATTACAATTTAAAAAGAAAGATGAGTATAGAAAGAAGGTTGGATACTGATGTGCTTGCCACAGACCTAGATCCCTGCTAAAAGCAGACCACAAATTTGACTCTGAGCAAACAGGAAAATAAGATCAGTTGCATAATTAGGTTTCTATGAGTTAAGCATAAATCTGTGCCTTAGAGAGGATCCGGCTTCTCCACAGAGCTGTTAACTTCATGTGATTTTGGCAACAGCCCTTAATACTTAGGCCTTTCCATTGGTATTTATCATTATTATGCAGCTAATACATGTTTGATGTGGGGAAAACACTGGAAAATACAGATAGCTAAAAGAAAAAAGCTGGGTGCAATGGTACGTGTCTATAATCCCAGGTGTTCTGGAGGCTGAGGTGAGAGGATCAGTTGAACCCAAGTGTTCAAGTCCAGCCTCCACAGGGAGATACCATCTCTTAATAAAAAGAACAAAAATATTTAAATTGTGTGTAAAGTCACTATCTAGATATCACCACCAGGGAACATTTTTGTATACATCCTCCTAGAAGTGAGGTCTCTATTATTATCTTATATGTTGTAATATAAATGCAAGAATAAGTAATGGCATTTTACTAAAGCAAATCGTTATCCAACACTCTCCTGCCTCAGGGCCATTGTGCCTGCTGTTCCCCGTGTCCAGAGCACCCTTCCCCCAGGTGTCCTCTGCCACTTTTGCTTATCTCTTTCCAGTCTCTGCTCAAACTGCCCCAGTTCTCAGCAGAGTCTGTCTTGGATAATAGCTCGCATCTATACCCTTGTCACTGTACCACCCACCCTGCCTTTCTTCCATGGCACTAATTACTATTCAACTTCATGAACTGCTTGTCTTCCTCTCTTTGAATATGAGGTCCTTGAGGGTGGGTCTGTTTTGTTCATTGCTGTATGTCTAGGGCTTGGGCTCAGAATTCTGCCCAGCATACAGGAAGTCCTCAGATATTTGAAAATGAATGACTACACAGCTATTTCTCTTGTTTCTATATTTATTACAAATCGACCTATATCAATAACTACTAAAGTATGCCTATAGAAATGTTTCATACATAGAGTTAGATTTATGTACATGTTTTTTCAAAATCATGCTCTTGCTCTTCCTACTTCAATGTCTATTGGCTGCTTTCTGATTCCTTCGAGGCAGCATGTGGTAAAATGTCTCTAAATTGTACCGTGGTCTATCAGGTGTTCATAGAAAACCTTCTGCAAATGCAATTTCTTTTCTTTTTTTTTTTTTTATTGATACAGGGTCTCACTATGTTGGCCAGGCTGGTCTTGAGCTCCTGGGATCAAGTGATCCTCCTGCTTCGGTCTCTCAAAATGCTGGGATTACAAGCATGAGCCACTGTGCCTGACCTGCAAATGTAATTTCATAATTAAAATATTTTATCCATGGCTGGGAGTGGTGGTTCACACCTACAATCCAAGCACTTTGGGAGGCCAACGTGGGAGGATCACTGGAGTCCAGGAGTTCAAGACCAGCCTGGGCAACACAGGGAGACCCCATCTCTACAAAAGATAAAAACATTAGCTGGGGCCTGGAGCCGTGGCTCACGCTGGGGACTATAGGTGCGTGCCACCACGCCTGGCTAATTTTTTTTGTATTCTTAGTAGAGACGGGGTTTCACCATGTTAGCTAGGATGGTCTCGATCTCCTGACGTCGTGATCCCGAAGTGCTGGCATTACAGGCATGAGCCACCGTGGCTGGCCTTTTTTTTTTTTTTTTTTTTTTTTTGAGACAGAGTCTCGCTCTGTCACCCAGGCTGGAGTGCAGTGGCCAGATCTCAGCTCACTGCAAGCTCCGCCTCCTGGGTTTACGCCATTCTCCTGCCTCAGCCTCCCGAGTAGCTGGGACTACAGGCGCCCGCCACCTCGCCCAGCTAGTTTTTTGTGTGTTTTAGTAGAGACGGGGTTTCACCATGTTAGCCAGGATGGTCTCGATCTTCTGACCTCATGATCCACCCGTCTCGGCCTCCCAAAGTGCTGGGATTACAGGCTTGAGCCACCGCGCCCACCCTTTTTTTTTTTTTTTTTTTTTTTTAAAGAAAATGGTAGCCTCTGATGGCTACTGTCATGCCCCTGGCTCTTTTCAGGTCCGAGTCTGTCTGGAGACCTTTCCTCCCTGTCATTTAGGGGTCCTTTCTTGGCTACTATTATATTGCTTTCTTCACCTTTGCCTCAGAATCATAAAGTTGGAAGGGCTTTTGGGGCCACCTGGCCTAGCCCTCTCTGCCACCACCAGGTGTGTGCTCTGGGGAGCTCCGCCTCCCGTCCTAAAACTATCACCTTCCTGATTGGGCCTGTCGTCCACAAGACACTGCCTGGCTAGGCATCCCCTGACTACACCTTCTCCTGTGCCTTGAAGGACCTAGAGGTAAAGGTTTGGGTCTCTTGTGTCCCATCCCTATTGCCAGAACCCAAAGGTCCCCAGCACATAGAGGGCCCTTAGGGGATGTTCATGGACAGATGAATGACTCCACTTCTGCCTTCAGGTGGGTACCAGCCAGTCGACATCCAGATTCATTCAGAGCCTGCCATGGGCAAGGCACCAGCCCTGCGCCTTCAGAGAACGTGGCAATAAGGAAGGATTTCAGAGAGCGGTACATTCTAGAAGGAAGTAAAGCAGTGAAACGCAGTAGGGAGTGCCTGGGGTAGTGGCGCAGGGCCCCTCTAGCTGAGGAGTGGGTCAGGCAGGAGGACGCTTGTGTGGTACTTCGTGGTAGAAAGGAGGACACCATGAAGAGAGCAATAGGAAAAGAATTCCAAGCAGAAGAACAGCAAGGGCTGAGAGCCTGAGACGGGAAGGAGCGCGGTATGCGGGTGGGCAAGAGGCCCAGTGTGGCAGGGCCTGGTGGGCAGATGGGCTCACAGGCGGGAGATAAGCTGGGAGGGGAAGGCAGAGGCTAGAGCTGATCTCTAGTTTTTTAGACCTTGTCTTCCAAAAGACAGATAAGTGCCTCTGCCTCCGTCAGCTTCCACCGAGATGAAGTGATACAAACCAGACCGTGCAGCCAACTCCTGCGTCAGGTTCCATAGGAATCCTTTCCCCGCCAGCGGAGGAGGCTCTCCGTCTTTTGGAAATGATGTGCAGGAGACAGAGCTGATTCTCATTTCTTCCATGCACACGGCTAAGCACGGGCTGGTGTGTGAGAAAGGGTTCGGGGCGGGCGGTTGGTGGGAGTTGGCTCCCGGCTATTCTGCCTTGTAGTCCCAGGCAACTCAGACCTTCCCTGGCTGCTACTCACACCTACGCTTTCCTATGCAAACTCTGATCTTCTTTTTCAGCCCTAGAATCCCAGAATAGCAGCTAATATATATTGAGCCCCTTTTTCTTTTTAAGACGGGGTCTCACTTTGTCACCCAAGCTGGAGCGCAGTGCAGATCACAGCTCACTGTAGCCTTGAACTCCTCGGCTCAAGCAATCCTCCCACCTGACCTCCTGAGTAGCTGGGACCATAGGCCTGTGCCACCATACCAGGCTAATTAAAAAAACTTTTTTTGTAGCTGGGCGCGGTGGCGCATGCCTGTAATCCCAGCACTTTGGGAGGTGCAAGCGGGTGAATCACGAGGTCAAGAGATTGAGACTATCCTGGCCGACATGATGAAACCCCATCTCTACTAAAAATACAAAAATTAGCTGGGCATGGTGGTGCGCTCCTGTAGTCCCAGCTACTCTGGAGGCTGAGGCAGGATAATCGCTTGAACCCCGGAGGCGGAGGTTGCAGTGAGCCAAGATCGTGCCACTGCACACCAGCCTGGTGACAGAGCGCGACTCCATCTAAAAAAAAAAATTTTTTTTGTAAAGATGAGATCTCACTATGTTGCCCAGGCTGGTCTCAAACTCCTGGCATCTTGCCTCTGCCTCCTAAAGTGCTGGGATTCCAGGTGTGAGCCACCGTGCCTAACCCATTGAACTTTTATTCTGTGTCTGGCAGTGCTAAAGGGCTTTACGTGGATTCACTTGTTGAATCATCCCATGCCCTTAGGAAATAGAGACCATCACTATTTCTGTTTTGCATACGAGGAAATTGAGGCAGGAGAGGTGAAATCACGTGCCCAAGATGGCATAGTTGATAAGTGGTTCTGGGGCTTGAACTTGGGTCGTCTGACCTCTGACCTGGGGCTCTCAACCACTTAATGCTACACTGGGACCCTGACTTAAGGACTCGGGGTCTAGGCTCCTTATCTCAAAATTGGCCCCGTGTTGCCACACAACGGCCAGTCGCTCATGTCCTTGCCTTGCTTACCACCTAATCAGGCAGGCCTAGCAGACAGGGACACTGTCTTTCTTATCCTCTTCGTGCCATGCACAGAAGGGCAGGACTCCATTAGAACTTGGAAGCTTCCTCTCTAATTTATGGTTTGTTCCTCTCCAACATATGGGAGAGATAGATAAGTCTCTTTAATTAGTTCACTAAGATTAATAAGCCATAGACCCATCAAGGAAAATTCAATAAATGCTCACTGGGCATCTTTTATGCACCAGGCTCTGTCTACATTCAGAGCGAGAGAACAGTCACAGCTGACATCTATGGACCACTTACAACTGGCCTGGCTCTGGGCTAACCCCCGCTGTGTACAGATCTTATGTATACTTCACTCCATACCCTGTGACGTAGGTCTTCCTGAAAATCACCACACTATGTCAAATCACCTATTAAAAACACCAGACTTAGGCTGGGCGCGGTGGCTCAAGCCTGTAATCCCAGTATTTTGGGAGGCTGAGGCAGGTAGATTGCTTGTGCCCAGGAGTTTGAGACCAGCCTGGGCAACAGAGTGAGACCCCATCCTAACAAAAAATACAAAAAGTACAAAAAAATTACCTGGTAGTCCCAGCTACCTGGAAGGCTGAGGTGGGAGGATCGCTTGAGCCTGGGAGGTCAATGCTGCAGTGAGCCGTGATTGTGCCATTGGACTCCAGCCTGGACAACAGAGTGAGACCCAGTCTCAAAAAACAAAAACAAAAACCACCAGGCTTATGGGAAAATGGGTTCCGGAGCTCAGCACTCAAGAACTTCATCATAATACATTAGATAAAAAGAATTTTGCTTGTGGAAATGGGTCTCTGAAGGGTTGCGGCTTGTTATTATAAGCGGGGGAAGGAGAATTGTCTGAAATGAGATGGAAGTTGTAACACCAGGTGTGGGTGGGTGAGGTGTGTAACACATGAGCTGAGGCAGCTGGAGAAGGTGGGTGTTTTGTGCATTCCTGTGCTTAGCTGGATAGAGTCTTCTGCATTCACCTAGTGTTGGTTGGAGACAAAACTGCACATGTGAGCAACCTTGACATTGAGTTATGCTCAAGTTATTTTCCCTTTTTTTTTGTTGAGATGGAGTCTCGCTGTGTCACCCAGGCTGGAGTGCAGTGGCACAATCTCAGCTCACTGCAACCTCCGCCTCTTGGGTTCAAGTGATTCTCCTGCCTCAGCCTCCCCAGTAGCTGGGATTACAGGTGTGCACCACCACTCCCAGCTAATTTTTTTGTATTTTTAGTAGAGGCAGGGTTTCACCATGTTGGCCAGGCTGGTGTCGAACTCCTGACCTCAGGTGATCTGCCTGCTCTGGCCTCCGAAAGTGCTGGGATTACAGGTGTGAGCCGCCACACCCAGCCTGCTCAAGTTATTTCCTAATACATCGTTTACACTGAAACACATTTGCATTTTCAAAACAAGAATTATTGAAGAACTGACTGTATTATCTCCAATTTGCACTGAAGTAAACTGAGGCTCTGAGAGGTAAAGTGACTAGTCCAGGGTCCTGCAGATGGGAGGTGGCAGAGCCAAGATTTAAACTCAGCTCAGCCTGAGCACTTAACCTGTGTGCCACAGGGCTCTTCCTGTTTATATCCATGAGAAACAAGTTATGTGGACAAAGATGGCCAAGAGGAGAGATTGCTGGAGTATGGCCAGTAGCAAGAATCTGCAAGAATAATGTTTTATTTATTTTTAAGACAGGGCCATGTTCTGTCACCTAGGCTAGAGTGCAGTGGTACAGTCATAGCTCACTGCCACTCACCTTCCCAGCCTAAAGCGATCTTCCCACCCCAGCCTCCCAAGTAGCTGGCACTACAGGCACACACCACCACATCCGGTTCATTTTAAATTTCTTGTAGAGACGGGGTCTTGCTATGTTGCCCAGGCTGGTCTTGAATACCTGGCCTCAAGCAATCCTCCTGCCTCAGCCTCCTAAAGTGTTGGGATTATAGGCATGAGCCACCGTGAATGGCCAGAAGCACAGTTTTAAAATGTTTGATGATGGCTGGGCCCGGTGGCTCATGCCTCTAATCCTAGCACTTTGGGAGGCCAAGGTGGGCAGATTACTTGAGCTCAGGAGTTTGAGACCAGCCTGGCCAACATGGTGAAACCCCATCTCTACTAATAATACAAAAATTAGCTGGACGTGGTGGTGGGCGCCTTTAATCTCAGCTGCTCAGGAGGCTGAGATAGGATAATTGCTTGAACCCGGGAGGCAGAGCTTGCAGTGAGCCGAGATTGCACCACTGCATTCCAGCCTGGGCGACACAGCAAGACCCTGTCTCAAATAAATAAGTTTGATGATGACCAGTATAGCCTGGACCCTTTGCATTCAGCGTGGTGCACTCCATCCTGGGTGACAGAGCAATACCCTGTCATAAATAAATTAAATAAATAAGTAAAGTTGGATGACCAGTACAGCCTGGACCCTTTGCAATCAAAGTGGATGCCTGGTGTTCGGTGCTCAAGAAGTGCTGGGGCCCTGGGCAGCAGGTGGAGAGTGGGCACTGGGGAGGCCCCCAGGAGGATCAGAGCAAAGGCTACTCATCAACTGATGGGACTTCTCAATATGTCAACCATTGGTGTGTTTGTGTCAGTCCATACTAGGTGAGTCTCAGCCCTGATTTTATCTGCAGTAAATCCACATGGTGAGTTTGGTTAGTTCTCATTATAGAAGCCCCTCCCCATCCCCAAAACTTTTAATTATGGAAACTTAAATACATAAAAGTTGAGAAATAGTACAATGAAGCCATGCATGGTGGTGCGCACCTGTGGTCCCAGCTACTCAGAAGGCTGAGGTGGGAGGATTGCTTGAGCCTGGGACGTCCAGGGTACAATGAGCTATGATTGCACCACTGCACACCACTGCACTTGCCCTGTAATAGGGCAAGGCCCTGTCTCAAAACAAACAAACAAACAAAAAAAAGAACACCCTCATTTTACAATTAACATTGTCATATTTGCCTTCTCCGTGTGTGCCTCTTAAGCGTGTGCGTCTGAGCATGCACTTTATGTTATGAGTCATTTGAAAGTATGCTGCAGGCATATTTCACCCCTAAATACTCTAGTCTGCATCTCCTGAACCACAATGCCATTATCACAGCTAAGAAAATGTATATCATCTAACATCCACTCTGATGGCAGATATCCCCAACCATCCCAAGAATGTCTTGTGTTTATTACAAACGCTCACATGCCAGTCATTTCAAACATCGCCTCCCGAGGTCCTTGTGTACCCAGAAGGGAACATGAGAAGAGAAGGTGATGTTACTGCCTTTGATATGCCTAAGGCCCCCTTTTTGTTCTCCCACTTTGGAGATAGAATTTGAAGCATAGGTTGGATTCTAGGAGCAGTTACATGTTTCTGTTTTTGTGTTTAAAAGCATGTAAGTTTCATGTAAGCTATATGCATGCACACACCAGCCACACATGGGACTCAAGTTTGTAACTTTTTTTTTTTTTTTTTTTTGAAATGGAGTCTTGCTCTATCGCCCAGGCTGGAGTGCAGTGGTGTGATCTCTGCTCACTGCAAGCTCCGCCTCCTGGGTTGATGCCATTCTCCTGCCTCAACCTCCTGAGTAGCTGGGACTACAGGCGCTGGCCGCCACGCCCAGCTAATTTTTTATATTTTTAGTGGAGACGGGGTTTCACTATGTTAGCCAGGATGGTCTCGATCTCCTGACCTTGTGATCCGCCCGCCTCGGCCTCCCAAAGTGCTGGAATTACAGGCGTGAGCCACCGCGCCTGGCCTCAAGTTTGTAATTTAAAAAGACATTTCCTTCCCCTATAATAAAGCATAGCTGGCATTTCTACATCTGAAGCGTCTAAGATAAAGCTGATGGTATCAGCATGTTGCTTTCAAGAGAAACAAAAGGTTATGATTTGATAGGCCCTGAAATTAGACATCAAGGTCAAGACAGTGTAAACTTAGGTGTGATCGTTTTCCAAAGCTGTCACTCAGATGTTAAGCAAAATGTCCCCCTTTACATTTCCCCTGTCTTCTACAGGTCTCCCCCATCCACCCCAAAGGAGGAAAGTTAGGAGGGAAGATTGTCAAAAGTCCTCAAATATAACTATTTTAGATTTCTTTTTTTTTTTTTTTCTTTTGGTGAGACAGAGTCTCGCTTTATCACCCAGACTGGAGTGCAATGGTGCAATCTTGGCTTACTGCAACCTCCACCCCCAACCCCTGGGTTCAGGTGACTCTTGTGCCTCAGCCTCCCGAGTAGCTAGCTGGGACTGTAGGCATGCACCACCATGCCTAATTTTTGTATTTTTAGATGGGGTTTCACCATCTTGACCAGGCTGGTCTCAAACTCCTGACCTCAAGTGATCCACCCACCTTCGCCTCCCAAAGTGTTGGAATTACAGGTATGAGCCACCACACCAGGCCTATTTTAGATTTCTTTGAATGTAGTAGAAGGTAACAAGCATAGTTCATATACTTTTACTATTTTTAATAATGACCAATATTTCCTGAGCGTGAATAGTGCATTAAAGTGCTGAGCGGCACGCCTGGTACACAGCAGGAGTCCAATGTTAGCTATATGGACAGTACCTGACATTCAGCGGGTTTGAATCATTCAGACTTGAAACTGCACTATGATATTTTACTTAATAAAATCCCATTAAAAATATTTTTTTAAATAGTATGTTTTGTAGAGACAGGGGTCTCACTATATTGCCCAGGCTGGTCTTGAGTTCCTGGGCTAAAGCGATCCTCCCACCTTGGCTTTCCAAAGTGCTGGGATTATAGGCATGAGTCCCTGCACCTGGCATAAAGTCTCATTTTATATTGCAACTTTTAAAGAATGGGAGTGCATCACATGTACTTTTAAAGGAAAGCTGAGCACGTTTTGAGTTATGCACAGTTTTCAGCAAAACAGCCCATGCATAAAATCCAACAGGCTTGTCAGGTTGGGCTGGTCATTTTACATTACTTTCTCATGTAGTTCTCACAGCAGTCCTGTTATGTAGAGATTGCCATTTGGCCCATCTTATAGAGAGGAAACTAAGCCTTACAGAGGGTAAGTGACTTAACCTTAAGTATGTCTGAGTGGTGGAGCTGAAACCTCAATCTTGGTGTGGCTGACTTTAGACTTGTTACTTGTAACCACTATGCAGTCCCAAGCTTGTGTTTGTTGCTGTTCCTAATGCAGCATTGGTGCCTCTAAGCCTCATATCATGAACTGGTTCAGAGAGAAAAAGCCACAGTCCCCACTGGGTTCATTTAGTGTGGTGTTCAGGTATGTTGGCATCGTGCTTCCTCCAGTCTTTCTCAAGCCTCGTAGGCAGAAAACCCGTCACGAAAGCATAGTGGTCAAGAGCCATGGGCTCTGGGGCCAGATGGCTTGTGCTCACTCGAATTCCAGGTTCACACCAGTAACTTGTCAGTTATGTGACCCTGGGCAAGTTACTCGACCTCCATATGCCTCAGTTTTCTCATCTGTCAAATGGAGACAATAATAGTACCTAATTCATACTATTATGAACATAAATGACTAATATAAGCGTGGCATGTAGTGTGCTATAGAGCATTAGCTGCTAATATTATCTCCACCACCAAAGGCTTTAGCCAAGACTGCCTTCAAAAGCAGTGTTTGTGGGGTGGTAGTGTTTTAGAAAAGGTAACATTTCCTTTTTTTTCTTTTTTTTTGAAATGAGGTCTGACTCTGTCAGCCAGGCTGGAATGCAGTGGTAGTACAACCACAGCTTATTGCAGCCTCAACCTCCCAGGCTCAAGCCATCCTCCCATCTCAGCCTCCTGAGTGGCTTGACTATAGGTGTGTACCACCACACCTGGCTAATTTTTGTATTTTTAAATTTTTAATTATTATTATTTTTGAGATGGGGGTCTCACTCTGTTGCCCAGGCTGGAGTGCAGTGGCACGGTCTCAGCTCACTGTAACCTTCGCCTCCCAGGTTCAAGCAATTCTCCTGCCTTAGCCTCCCGAGTAGCAGGGACTACAGGTGTGCACCACCATACCCAGCTAATTTTTGTATTTTTAGTAGAGATGGGTTTTGCCATGTTGACCAGGCTGGTCTCAAACTCCTGACATCAGGTGATCCACCTGCCTCAGCCTTCCAAAGTGCTGGGATTACAGGCATGAGTCACCATGCCCGGCCTGAAATTGTACACTTTATTTATTTTTGAGACAGAGTCTTGCTCCGTCACCCAGACTAGAGTGCAGTGGTGCAATCTTGGCTCACTGCAACCTCCACCTCCTGTGTTCAAGCAATTCTCCTGCCTCAGCCTCCCAAGTAGCTGGGACTACAGGTGCCCACCACCACATCCGGCTAATTTTTGTAATTTTAATAGAGACGGGGTTTCACCATATTGGCCAGGCTGGTCTCGAATTCCTGACCTTGTGATCCGCCCGCCTTGGCCTCCCAAAATGCCAGGATTACAGGTGTGAGCCACTGCGCCCAGCCAATTGTACACTTTAAATTGGCAAATTTTGTGTTATTTTAATGGTATCTCAATGTTTTTTGAAATGCCAACGGGGAACAAATCATCATTAGTGAAATAGCTCTTGTTCACATTAGTAAGTAGAGCTCCAGGCCTGAGCTTTTAGTAAACAGTTATGAGCCCCACTGATTCCACGTGGTCCTGCCCTCTGAAGCAGAGCCGTGGTTTGCAGCCTTCCCAGAAACAGAAAGGCTTCTGGGAAACCACAGCTCCCTACCTGCTGAAGGAAATGGACACCCAAGATAAGCTGGATATATTGTGTGTGTAATCAAAAGGCAGGCAGGCAGGCAGGTTTTCCAGATGAGCCTAAGCTAATGGCTTAAAAGGGTGTTTGAAAGAGAAAGCAGTAGCCTGACTGGTCTGAACTCCTGCCCTGTCAGCAGAAACGGTGCATTCACAACGCTGGTATGCACGGCAAGCCTCTGCCTCCTGATTTAGTTAATAAGAGTTTTCCTGCGGAATTGATTGAGGGGGAGAGAGGTGTTTCTCTTCCTGGCTCCCTTGGTGTGTGCCCGCTCATGTCAGAAGGCAGGAAGTTCTCTGGGAATTCACACCAGAGGTTTTGCTATTATTTAAGCAAATTAAGGCCTTTGGGAACAGCCAGGTGGCCTTTCAGGTTTTGCCAGGGCCAAACAGCCCTATCACCTGCCAAGGTGATGAGTCAACTTATTTACAGCGCTCAGAGCCAGTTCCTGAGCTGCTGAAATCCCCAAAGGCCTGGTCTAAATGGGCCTGGTCAGACATCCACACCGCCTGCCTCATCAGCACTTTTAGCCTTCCACCTGCTGTGCGGGCTTGACTGAGATGCCCCAGTGGCTTCTCCTGGGAACAAACCGCTCCCATCTGTAACTTGCCGCCTTCCTTGGGTAACTTTGCCTCTCTCTGACTCTTTACTCCCTGCACAGAGGGTCAAGGAGGCACATCATCCAGGGAGGCAGGGCTAGGTGGAAGTTAAGGTGATGGGCTTTGGGGTCCGGCAGGCCTGAGTTCAATTCCCAGCTCTGCTGTGTGCTATTGTAGCTGTGTGGTTTGAACAAATCCCTTACCACTGAGTATTGCTTTATTCACCTGTGAAATGGGAGTAACACAGTACCCACCTTCCAGGTCGTTGTGAAGATTGACTGCAATTCTGCCTGGTGCTTCTGATAGGGTCATTAACTGAGGGGTTGGCCGGGCGCGGTGGCTCACACCTGTAATCCCAGCACTTTGGGAGTCCGAGGCAGGTGGATCACGAGGTCAAGAGATCGAGACCATCCTGGCCAATATGGTAAACCCTCGTCTCTACTAAAAATACAAAAATTAGTTGGGCGTGTTGGCGCGTGCCTATAGTCCCAGCTGCTCGGGAGGCTGAGGAGACTCGCTTGAACCCGGGAGGTGGAGGTTGCAGTGAGCCAAGATCACGCCACTGCACTCCAGCCTGGCGACAGATGAGTGCTGGGGGTGTTGGAGGGAGGCTGGAGAATGAAAGGGAGGCAACTGAGGCCACAATGTCTGGCTGTTTCGAATCCCCCCACCACCAACTCAAACCCTCTGATCTGCAGATAAAGAACTCCAAGACAGTTCTTACTTCTCCCAGAATAAAAGCCCAGCTCTCTCCAGTGAGGCTCCAGCTACATCGGACTTTGTCACTGACTGCCCTTGTGTCACTCGCTGTATTCAACCACCACCCTGGACTGGCTCCCAACCAAGTTGTGTTTGCTTTTCCCTCTGCCTGGAATGTCCTTCCACCAGGGACCATGTGACTCCCTCCCTCCTTCCTTCCCTCCCTTCCAGTGAGTCTCAGGTCTCAGCTAAAACTGCCTTTGCTCTAAGTCACCTTCATTGCCTTTGACATGGCACCCCACTGCCTCCAGCACTCCCTCCTTATTCTTCCTCCCTGTTTATTTTATTATTATTTATTTATTTATTTTGAGACAGAGTCTCCCTTTGTCACTCAGGCTGGAGTGCAATGGCATGATCTTGGCTCACTGCAACCTCTGCCTCCTGGTTTCAAGTGATTCTCCTGCCTCAGCCTCCCAAGTAGCTGGGATTACAGGTGTGTGCCACCATGCTTGGCTAATTTTTGTATTTTTAGTAGAGACGGGGTTTCACCATGTTGGCCAGGCTGATCTTGAACTCCTGATTTCAAGTGATCTACCCGTCTCGACCTCAAAGTGCTGGGATTACAGGCGTGAGCCACCATGCCCAGCCCCTGTTTTATTGTTTTCTCTACAGCGTTTACTACCTTATTGTATGTTTTTGGCCAAGGGACCTTGGAGTCAACCCCAGGAGAACAATGCTGAAGAATCAGGAGCGGCTCTCCCATAACTGCACACATCTTCTAAAGCTGGCTAGGACTGCACCTCATTCTCATGATTTCATGCCCACGGTTACCTACAGGGTGTTACCTGAGCAGAGCAAGTGACATAAGGGTAGTTGGTGACAAAGTCAGAAGTAGCTGAGGCCTCACTGTAGAGAGCTGGGCTTTCATTCTGGGAGAAGCGAGTCTCTGGAGGACTCTGCATAGAGCAGTGGCTTATCATGGCCTGACCGAGGTTGTAGCAAGCTCACTGGGGCTATTGTGTAGACAAGAGGCCGTAGCAACCTGGGCCAGAATTGGGAAGATTAAGGAGGCTACTGCAGTGGTCCAGGCGTCCAGAGATGAAACAGAGATGAATTGGGTCTGTGGGAAAAGAAGTGTCGGCTGACAAGCTGTTCTGTCGCTGTGTTCTCCTCTCCCGGCCCCTCTTTGCCCACCCTGTCCCCACTCCTCAGCTGTGCTTTGTATTTTGTCATTCACAGCACTCAAAGCACTCACGCAGGAGGCCTGACATTATTTATCTGGTTTGAGTTGGGGGTGGGGGTATTGGAAACAATTAGACATTGTGGCCTCAGTTGCCTCCCCTTCATTCTCCAACCTCCCCCACACACCCACAGCACTCATTTTAACCCCTCAGTATGTCTTTTCATTTTTCCTTCTTTCTTTTTTAGAGTTAGGGTCTCACTCTGTCATCCAGGCTGGAGTGCAACGGTGTGATCACGGCTCATTGCAGCCTTGACCTCCTGGGCCCAACCAATTAACCCCACCTCAGCCTGCCCAGTAATTGGGACTACAGGAGCATGCCACCACACCTGGCTAATTTTTTCTCTTTTTAGAGATGTGGTCTTGCCATGTTGCCCAGGTTGGTGTCGAACTCCTGAGCTCAAGCGATCCACCCCGCCTTGGCCTCCCAAAGTGTCGGGATTACAGGCATGCACCGCCATGCCCGGCCAATTTTTAAATTTTTTGTAGCGACAGGGGTCTCAGTATATTGCCCAGTCTGGTCTCAAACTCCTGGACTCAAGTGATCCTCCTGCCTCAGCCTCCCAAAGTGCTGGGATTACAGGCCTGAGCAATCATGCCCAGTCCCCTCTGGATGTCTTTAATCCAGAGATCCCCTTTGGGATCTGAGACGCTTTGAGAGACTGTTGAAGGCCACGGAGCCTCCCACAGGTACCCATATCTTAACCCACAGTTCCAGGGGGCCCACATCTTCCTTGACGCCCTCACTAGCCCAAACCTTGGCTCAAGTCCTAGGTGCTCACTGCTAAAGCCTCAAGGAGGGGTCAGAAAAGCAGAACAGCAGCCCAAGACACTCCTTTCATGGCCACAGAGATGTTTCCAGATGGCCTGAGAAGGGAGTGGTTGGGGTGGGCAGCTGTTGTTCCCCATAGTATCAAACCTTTGATCAAGAGGGGTGGAGAAGGATTGACTTTCTCAAGTTCAGGACTTCCTTCTGGCTCCACAGGCACCCCCTACAGGCAAAGGACCACCACACCCAAAGGCAGGAGTGGCCAATCCTGAGGGCGTGGACGGGGGCCGCAGGGAGGCAGTTCACGCCCTCAGGATTTGACTCTACAGGGAAGGCCCTGGGGATGTTGCCCTGTCCAGGAAGCTGCGCATCCACCTTGGGGGCACTAACTGTCCTTAGAGTGACCTCAGAGGCAGTTGCAGAAGTTTCCAGTTCTGCAGAAGCCATCTGTGGCAGAACGGGAGCAGCAGCTTACCACATACAAACTCTTCAAATGTTCCCATCAACTGTGACAGGTGGGGGCCACCCTGTAGTTGAAGAGGAAACTAAGACTCAAGCGTTACTGAACTTTCCTGGAGTTAACACAGCTAGTCAGAGGCACAGTTCGCTTTAAAGTCCTCATCTATCTAGACTCCAGGCCTAAGCACTGACCATTAGTGCTCTATGAAGCAGCACCTGGTGAAGCCACTTGTGCTTTGAGAGGGGCGTTCAGAAGGCTGCAGCCTAGTTCTGTGTAGGGTCAGATTATCTTGTTTTTCTTCTCTCCGCTGGCCCACATCTTACCCTCTGGTGCCATTGTGACCCATCCTTCGTAAAGGAGTCAGCACTAGAAATGTTGACAATGAGTCCGTTTCCTGCCGCTCACCCCACACAGGGCTCCTTCCCATCCCTGCCCCTCCGCCTCTGGACCAGCTCCATGGGTCAGTGTTCCTCTTAGAGCATGACTCTTGGAAAGAAAAACAGCACTTACCATTGAGATCATTAGATTGCAACCCTGAGAATGTACTTATCAAACCACAAATAGAATCAGAGAAGGACTATATGGTCTCCCATATCCTGAGTGTCTCATTTCTGAAAATGCAACTGAAATCTGGTTTTGGAAGCCACATCACATGTTACCCTTTGAGATTATGGTCAACTGAACACCCATCCCTCCTTTGGTTCAACCCTCTCATTAAAGAAAAGAAAAAGGGCCAGGAGTGGTGGCTCACTCTTGTAATCCTAGCACTTTGGGAGGCCGAGGCAGGCAGATATCCTGAGCTCAGGAGTTTGAGACCAGCCTGGGTAACATGGCGAAACCCCGTCTCTACTAAAAATACAAAAATTAGCCGGGCGTGGTGGCTCATGCCTATAATCCCAGCTACTTGGGAGGCTGAGGCACGAGAATCGCTTGAACCCAGGAGGTGGAGGTTGCAGTGAGCTGAGATTGCGCCACTGCACTCCAGCCTGGGTGACAGAGTGTCTCAAAAAAAGAAAAGCGTTTGTATATGTGAACATGGAAAGACAAACACAAGCCAATTTAAATGGTACCTAAGAGCCTAAAAGCTCCGCCTGTCAGCAGTTCATCTGAGACAAGCACTGTTGCTGATTTCTTATTTCCTTCTGAAGATATTCTTTTTTTTTTGTTTTTTGTTTTTTGTTTTGAGATGGAGTCTCGCTCTGTCGCCCAGGCTGGAGTGCAGTGGCGCGATCTCAGCTCACTGCAAGCTCCACCTCCCGGGTTTACGCCATTCTCCTGCCTCAGCCTCCCGAGTAGCTGGGACTACAGGCGCCCACCACCTCTCCCGGCTAGTTTTTTGTATTTTTTAGTAGAGATGGGGTTTCACCGTGTTAGCCAGGATGGTCTCGATCTTCTGACCTCGTGATCCGCTCGTCTCGGCCTCCTAAAGTGCCAGGATTACAGGCTTGAGCCACTGCGCCCGGCCTCCTTCTGAAGATATTCTAAGCCTATTCCCTATCCCATTTAGCTTTGTGCTCTTTAAAGACAGATTCTTCCCATGTTATTACATATACACTTAACTTGATTCTTTTTTAAACAGCTCCCTCATTCATTTTATTTATTTATTTTGAGACAGAGTCTCGCTCTGTCATCCAGGCTGGAGTGCAGTGGCATGATCTGGACTCACTGCAACCCCTACCTCTCGGGTTCAAGCAATTCTCATGCCTCAGCCTCCCTTGTAGCTGGGACTACAGGCACCCACCACCATGCCTGGCTAACTTTTGTATTTTTAGTAGAGATGGGGTTTCACCATGTTGGCCAGGCTGGTCTTGAACTCCTGACCTCAAGCGATCTGCCCAACCGGGCCTCCCAAATTGCTGGGATTTAGACGTGAGCCACCGTGCCTGGTCCCTCACGGTTTTTAATTTTTGCATCATTTTCCATTGAGTGGATGCCCATCATTGATTTACCCAGCCCTCTGTCAATGATGTGTCTATCTTTTGCCACCGTAAACAAGCTGGTAGTGGCCCTCTGTATATCTGCCCTCATGCAATGTGTGAGTCCCTCTGTGAGATGAAGTCCTAAAATTGGGCTTTGCTGAAAGAAAGGATTTATGCATGTAAAATCTATAAACATGATCAGAATGTTCTCTTAAAAAGCCATACTGGTTCCTGCTTGCCATGATGTCCAAAGTCTTTGAGCCCCACATCTTTGCTGGTACAGTTCTACCTCTGTGCATTACAGATGATAAAACGAACCCGGAAAAAATGCAAGGGGCTTGCCTGAAACTCTCCAGAGAGAAGCTGGTCATCTGACTCTGGTCAACTGGCATCCAGCATTTTTTTTGCTAGACCAGCTGACCATCATCCGCCGGCAGTACCCCCTTCCCTCTCCCATCATGTGTGGGTCATCCTCCTTTCCACCACTCACACGGACCCCTCCCTCTGGTCTCCTGCATCCTGCATTGCTAAGATTCTCAGAGGGGTGCCAGTCCTCTGGGAGTGGTTGCAAAGAGCCTTCTGACTGGTCGACAACTTACTTCCTAAGTCCTCTGAGTGTTTGTAAAAATACAGTGTTTCCTCCTGTGGAGTAAATTGTAAGCAGTTCACACGTGATCCCCTACTTTTTTTTTTCTTGATCCTTTGCATGTGTGTGGTTTTTTTTAAACTTTTTTATTATTTCAATAGGTTTTTGGGGAGCAGGTGGTGTTGGTTACGTGAATAAGTTCTTTAGTGGTGATTTCTGAGATTTTGGTGCACCCATCATCGGAGCAGTGTACACTGTACCTGTGTACACTGTGTAGTCTTTTATCCCTCACCCCCTTCCCACCCTTTCCCCTAAAATCCGCAGAGTCCATTGTATCATTTTTATGCCTTTGCATCCTCATAGCTTAGCTCCCACTTATGAGTGAGAACATACAATGTTTGGTTTTCCATTCCTGAGTTACTTCACTTAGAATACTAACCTCCAATTCCATTCTTTTTTTTTTTTTAACAGCTTCAGTTCCTAGGTCCAGTGTTTCCTGTCTCTAATCCCAGTGACTCAGGAGGGTGAGGCGGGAGGGGGCCGCTCCTACCCTCCTGTTCGGTCATTTTAGCAGATGACTTTCACCCTCATGCCTGTTGCACTGTGATTACAAGAAGGAATTATTTTTAACTTTATGAATAGGTCATATGTTCACATGGGCACCATTGAAAAAAATCAAATAATCTAAAAAGTATACAATGAAAAGTTCTGCTCCCACCCTGTCCCCCTTTGGTCTAATAACGTGCTTCCCCCATACCTAAAATCTCACTTGTTAGTGTCTTTTAAAGTTCTGTATATAACTATAAACAAATATGAACATATATTCTTTGAGACAGAGTCGTGTTCTTTTTTTTTTTTTGAGATGGAGTCTCGCTCTGTCGCCCAGGCTGGAGTACAGTGGCGCGATCTTGTCTCAGTGCAACCTCTGCCTCCCAGGATCAAGCGATTCTCCTGCCTCAGCCTCCCAAGAAGCTGAGACTACAGGCACACACTACCATGCCCAGCTAAGTTTTGTATTTTTAGTAGAAACGGGGTTTTACCATGTTGGCCAGGCTGGTCTCCAACTCCTGACCTCAAGTGATCCACCCACCCCAGCTTCCCAAAGTACTAGGATTATAGGTGTGAGCTACCATGCCTGATCAAGACAGAGTCTTGTTCTGTGGCCCAGGCTGGAATGCAGTTGTGCAGTCATGGCTCACTGCAGACTCAAACTCCTGGGTTCAAGTGATCCTCCTGCCCCGGCCTCCCAAAATGCTGGCATTACAGGCATAAACTTATTTCTTATTCCCTTCTTTTTAGTTACACAAAAGATAGTGCTGCTTTGCACTTGGTTTTATCAGCAAACAATCAGCAAATAATAATAATAAAAAGGTCACATGCATCTGCAAGTGCATGTGACCTGGAGACTTGAAGATCATTGCCCTAGAGAGCATAAAGAGCTTTTTTTTTTTTTTTTTTTTTTTTTAATAGGTTCATAGTATTTCATTGCAAGGAAATTCCATAATTTAATCCTCTATTGACGGCTCTTTGGGTTGTTGCCCATGTTTTGCTAGCACAAACAATGCCTTAGTGAATAACCTTTTACATACGTCATTTTTGTGTGCGAGCTTTCCAATTTCACATTGGAAAATGGGAACAGGCCAGGTAAATGGCCCATGGAGCCTTTCTGCAAGAGCAGCAACCAGGAA
Source organism: Macaca mulatta (assembly GCF_049350105.2). Lineage (NCBI taxonomy): Eukaryota > Metazoa > Chordata > Mammalia > Primates > Cercopithecidae > Macaca > Macaca mulatta. Next base: position 64,383,268 of record NC_133425.1, read on the forward strand.
AATAAAAGGCTGGAGAACCACTGCTGGAACAGGTGCCCCATCTCCTTGTGGTAGCAACAGTACCACAGCATCTTGTGAGTGACCTGTGACTGTCCTCTAGCATATGCCACAGTCGGATTCTGGTACCTGTGGGTCACTCTTCTTCATGCTCTTTTCTTTTCTTATTATTTTTGCCTACTTGGAATTCTTTTTTTTTTTAATTTAAGACAGTCTTGCTCTGTTGCCCAGGCTGGAGCGCAGTGGTGCGATACCGGCTCACTGCAACCTCCGCATCCTGGGTTCAAGAGATTCTCCTGCCTCAGCCTCCCGAGTAGCTGAGATTACAGGCGCCCACCACCATGCCCGGCATTTTTGCTTTTTTAGTAGAGACGGAGTTTCACCATGATGACCAGGCTGGTCTTGAACCCCTGACCTCTGGTGATCCACGTGCCTTGGCCTTCCAAAGTGCTGGGATTACAGGGGTGAGCCACTGTGCCTGACCCTACTTGGAATTCTTGAAGTGAGCACCCCAGTCTGAGATCTTTCTGCTGTCTTTTTTTCTTTTTCTTTTTCTTTTTCTTTTTTTTTTTTGGTATTCAGAAGGCTGCAGCATGGGTTGTAGGCTCCATTTCTCAGGAGACTGAGCAAAGGCACACATATAGTCTGAGCAGTTACCTTTCCAGGCAGTCAGAGTAGATTCAGCAAATGCTCTTGGAAGCAGCTGCCTTTCCCATCAATGCTTATTTGTTCTTGATATTGAAAAATGATGCTAGCATCCATTAAAAGAGAAGAGGCACCCTCTTGTGAGCTCTATTGGACAAGTGAGCACTTGTTGTACAGTCATCTGCAAGTGCATGTGACCTGGAGACTGTGGGAAATGCCTCACTTCGCAGCGTTGGCTTCCAGCTCTTCTCTTGCGCTGTTTGAGTTTTGTTCCAAAGGTCAGAGGCAGAGGGTCCAAGCTTTTCCAGCACAGCCCACATCTGAAAGTAGTGCAAGCCTCATATTCATTCTTTGTAGAAGGTTTCCAGATCTTGTTCTTGAGTTATTGAATGATTCAAAGGTTCTGAATTCCACAACGGCTTCCTGTGTTTTCGCAGCCAGATTCAGCACATTTTGGGGTCGGCCAGTGCTTAGAAAATGTGGCCCTACATTGATGCGTGTTTATATCTGGGTTGTGTTTTTTATAGAGAAAAGTCTGTGGTTACTTTTACCCATCCCATATTGCTGTTAACTACCTCTGGAATTTCTCTCCCTCCACAAGCCTAGTACTGAAGAACAGAAGTTTTGGTGCTGGCTGGTTCTGGGGCGCATGTTCCTTCAGAGGCTGACCTGCTTTGTGACCTTGACAAGGCCCTGACCTTGAGCAAATGACTTTCGCCTCCATTGCTCATCAGCATTAAGGGGGTTAAAAACCCTACCTGCCTCACAGCAACATAGGAGTCAATGTAAAGTGCACAGTTCCCACACGTAATGACTGTCATCGTGAATATTTACTCTCAAAAAGATTTTTTGCTTTTAGTTTTTGGTTGTTGATTTTTTTTTTAATAGAGATGGGATCCTACTAGGTTGCCCAGGCTGGTCTCAAACTCCTGGCCTCAAGTGATCCTCCCACCTCAGCCTCCCAAAGTGCTGGGATTATAGGCGTGAACCACTATGCCCAGCTTATAACTATTGTTTATTTATTTATTTTTTTGGAGACAGAGTCTTGCTTTGTCGTCCAGGCTGGAGTGCAATGGTGCAATCTCAGCTCACTGCAATCTCTGCCTCCTGGGTTCAAGCAATTCTCCTGCCTCAGCATCCTGAATAACTGGGATTATAGGCATGTGCCACCATGCCCGGCTAATTTTTTGTATTTTTAGTAGAGACGAGGTTTCACCATGTTGGCCAGGCCTGTCTTAAACTCCTTGCCTCAAGTGATTCGCCCGCCTTGGCCTCCCAAAGTGCTGGGATTATAGGTGTGAGCCACTACACTCAGCCTACTGTTAATTAAGAATTGTTTATGGCTTCTCTTCTCTGCACTTTTTCATAACCTTGGCATTTTTGGGTGCCTGGATTGTTTCATTTTTGAACCATAGGACTTTGACTCATGGGGTATTCCCCAAGAGACCCTAATAGCTATATATTTCTTACTGGTTCATTGAGATTTAATTTACATATCACACAATTTACCCACTGTAAGTGTACAGTTAGATAATTTTTATAAATATACACAGCTGTTCAGCTGTCACCACAATCCAGTTTTAGAATACTTCCCAAGTTCCCGTGGGCCTATTGGTAGTTAAGCCTAGCTCAGCTCCAGACAACCAATGATCTGCTTTTTGTCTATAGTTTTCTAGATTTTTCATATGAACTGTGTATGTTGGTGAACAGCTTCTTTCACTCAGTGTAATGCTTTTAAGGTTCATCTATGCTACTGCGTTTTGCGGTGTTTGATCCTTTTTATTGCTGAGTAACTATACCATATTTTACCCATCCTAATCACTTTATAGGTTGACTATATATAACTATAAGTTGTTTTTTTAAATGGGTAAATGTGAAATAAGAAGAAAGTTGGGGCTGGGCGCGGTGGCTCACGCCTGTAATCTCAACATTTTGGGAGTCTGAGATGGGTGGATCACAAGGTCAGGAGTTCAAGACCAGCCTGGCCAACATGGAGAAACCCCGTCTCTACTAAAAAAACAAAAAAATTAGCCGAGTATGGTGGTGTGCACCTGTAATCCCAGCTACTTGGGAGGCGGAGGCAGGAGAATCACTTGAACCCAGGAGGCAGAGGTTGCAGTGAGCTGAGATCATGCCACTCCACTCCAGCCTGGGTGGCAGAGCAAGACTCTGTCTCAAAAAATGAATGAATGTATAAAAGAAAAGAAAAGAAAATTGGACAGGAGGATCCGTTCTCACTTTGTCACCCAAACTGGAGTGCAGTGGCACAAAAATGACTCACTGCAGCCCTTATGTCCCCAGCTCAAGTGATCCTCCCACCTAAGCCCCCCCAGGTAATGGGGACTACAGGTGCATGCCACCATGCCCAGCTAATTTTTTTGTATTATTTGTAGAGATGGGCTTTCCCCATGTTGCCCAGGCTGGTCTTGACTGGACCTGGACTCAAGTGATCCGCCCACTTCAGCCTCCCCAAAGTGCTGGGATTACAGGCACGAGCCACCACATCTGGCCAGGTGTTTAAAAATAGAATAATGCGATTTTTCTTCGTCTTCCGGGCACGTTGTCTGCAGGCACTCAGAATGGTCCAGCGTTTGACATACCGACGTAGGCTTTCCTACAATACAGCCTCTAACAAAACTAGGCTGTCCCGAACCCCTGGTAATAGAATTGTTTACCTTTATACCAAGAAGGTTGGGAAAGCACCAAAATCTGCATGTGGTGTGCGCCCAGGCTGACTTCGAGGGGTTCGTGCTGTAACACCTAAAGTTCTTATGAGATTGTCCAAAACAAAGAAACATGTCAGCAGGGCCTATGGTGGTTCCATGTGTGCAAAATGTGTTCGTGACAGGATCAAGCGTGCTTTCCTTATCAAGGAGCAGCAAATCGTTGTGAAAGTGTTGAAGGCACAAACACAGAGTCAGAAAGCTAAATAAAAAAGATGCAACTTTTTTGAGTAATAAAAATGAAAAGACTTGCTGTAAAAAAAAAAAAAAAAAAAATACAATAATGCCCAGAACCTAATTTTGGAGAAACAGGATGTAAAGGGATGCAGGAGAAGGGAGGAAATGAATTAGGAAAGGGGTGTAGACCAGGATCTGAAGGACACATAGCAGGTGTTAGCAGTGATCTCTCTGCACAGATGGGCTTGTGAATACTTTGTGTGATTGGCTCATCCTTTTTTTTTTTTTTGGTAACAGCTTTACTGAAACATAATCCACATAGCATACATTACACCATTTAAAGTGTAGAATTTAACAGTTTCCCTTATAGTCACAGACATAAGCAAGCATCACCACAATCAATTTTGTAACATTTTCATCACCTCCAGAAGAAATCCCTCACTCCTTAGTTGCTACTGCCCCAGCCCTGGACATCTGGATTCAGTTAGTCTGAGGCGGGGCCCTGGCTGAGTATTTTTAAAAAGTGCCCCAGGAGGCTGGGCCTGGTGGCTCATGCCTGTAATCCCAGCACTTGGGGAGGCTGGAGGTTGGGAGTTCGAGACCAGCCTGACCAACATGGAGAAACCCTGTCTCTAGTAAAAATACAAAATTAGCTGGGTGTGGTGGGGCACGCCTGTAATCCCAGCTACTCAGGAGGCTGAGGCAGGAGAATCATTTGAACCCGGGAGGCAGAGGTTGCCGTGAGCTGAGATTATGCCGCTGTACTCCAGCCTGGACAACAAGAGCAAAACTCCGTCTCAAAAAAACCAAAAACAAACAACAACAACAACAACAAAAACCAGGAAAGTCTCTGTGCAGCACGTTAGACCCTGGACGGAAATGATGTTAGGAGGCATTTTGGTGCACGCTTTATTTCACCAGTGGGAATCTAAGCCTTACTACTGTCTATGAGGGCCCAAGACTTGTTCTCCCACATCTCAGTCCTGTCAGCTGCCCTTTCCTGCACGGGACAGCACGGGGGGATTTAGCAGCTTTGGAATTCAGTACATGGGGCCTCCCTTGCCTGGGGGAATCCAACAGAAAGAAAAAGGAGGAAGAAACTGACGATTTTCTTTCTACTTATTAAGCAAACAGTTCCTAGAGTTGCGCACCCTGACCACAGGAATGTTCCTGGGTTGTAGTCCATGAAAATGATCAGTTATGGCCTCTGTTTTGGCAGACAGGCTGTGTGTTACGCATGCAGCCACAACTGGGACAAGAAAGCCCCTCCAATTTGCTGTGGAACCCAGAGGGCCTCCCCATTCTCCTTACTCTTTTTGAGGAAATCAAACACATTTCCCTCCCTAAGACAGGTGGGGAAGCAGTCGCCCTCCAGCCTCCACCTCTGCAGGAGGCCTAATGTCGCTGCCAGCTCCTTGCTAGAATGGAGATGAGTTGTTTCTCTCCCCTCTTCTTTAAAACGAATTGAGATGAGATTCCTTGCCAGTTGGTGTTGACTCTGGAAGATTGAAACCAAGCAGTTGGTTTTGACTTGAGCAGAGAAGCAACCCCAGCTTCTCCAGTCGAGGCACCAGATCCTAATCCAGGCAGGAATATTGAGATGAAACTGGGTGGGGTTGTTAATCAGTGGGCACACTGGCTGTTTCTGTACTCTCTGGGAGAGGCCTGGAAAGAGAAATGATTTAAAACTAAGTTCTCTTCTGGCCTTGTTGTCAAGAAGGGCATGGGGCATGGGGAGGCAATCTGGCCCTCAGGAACAAGAGCTAAGCTTTCTCATAGGCCTGTGCTAAAATCATGTTAATTCCACTTGAATGTTGGCCCTGGGTGGGCAGGAGTGGTTATCTGTTGTGCTTGTGGCTGGATCTTCAGTACTACAACAGGCTGCCCCCCATGCAGCAGGCATGCACACAGTAGGTGTGCAGGCTTTGAGTAGACCTTGGAACTGTTCCCCCCCACACTGCTGCCTGCTGTCTCCCTTATGTTAGCACACAGCTTGACACTGGGGCAGTGTCTTTCACTTCCCTTTATTCCTTCATATGCCCTCATATTCCCTAATGTCCTTTATTTAGTAAGTTGTCCTGCCTCTCGCATAAAGCCCTTGGAAATTCCTTACCTGCTTATATTTATCTATTACACTTTTCATTCCTGATACTTTTTTTCTTTTTCTTTCTTTTTTTTTTGGAGCTAGCATCTCAATCTGTCGCCCAGGCTGGAGTCCAGTGGCACAGTCACAGATCACTGCAGCCTCGACCTCCTGGGCTCAGGTGTTCCTCCTGCCTCAGCCTCCTAAGTAGCTGGGACTACAGACACGTACCACCACACCAAGTTAATTTTTAATTTGTTGTAGAGAGGGGGTCTTGCTGTGTTGCTCAGGCTAGTCTCAAATTCCTGGGCTCAAGTGATCCCCTCACCTTGGCCTCCCAAAGTGCTGAGATTACAGGCATGAGCTACCATGATTACTTATTGATTTATTTGTTAATGATCTCTTTGACATTGAAATGAAAGCCCCATGAGGTCAGGGACTTTGCTTTGTCCATTGCTGTATTTCTCAGGCCTTAGGATGATGCTTGACAAAGAGAGGAAGGGCGGCTGGCTAAAGATGTACTGAAGGAAGAATCCTTGAAGCAATCCCTCAAAGGAGGTGGGGACGTCTGCCTTTTATATTTTGTTTGTTTATTTTTTTGAGATGGAGTCTCTCTCTGTTGCCCATCCTGGAGTGCAGTGGTGTGATCTCAGCTCACTGCAACCTCCACCTCCCAGATTCAAGCGATTCTCCTGCCTCCGTCTCCCAAGTAGCTGGGACTACAGGTGCACGCCACCACGCCTGGCTAATTTTTTGTATTTTTAATAGAGACAAGGTTTCGCCATTTCGCCAGGCTGGTCTCAAACTCCTGACCTCAAGTGATCCGCCTGCATCGGCCTCCCAAAGTGCTGGGATTACAGGCGTGAGCCATCGCACCTGGTTGTCTGCCTTTTATAGAATGGGGGACCTGATGCTTGAAGGAGGTTAAAATAATTTGCCTATGGTGGCACCTATGAAGCAACACTGGGATTTGAACCCACCTTAGTCTGATGCCATTCACACAAATGTAAAAATATAAACACTGACTTTTTTTTCTTTTTTTTTTTTTTGAGATTGAATCTCACTGTGTCACCCAGGCTGGAGTGCAATGGCATGATCCTGGCTTGCTGCAATCTCTGTCTCCCAGATTCAATAATTTTCCTGCCTCAGCCTCCTGAGTAGCTAGGGTTACAGGCGCCCACCACCATGCCCAGCTAATTTTTGAATTTTTATAGAGATTGGGTTTCACCATGTTGATCAGGCTGGTCTCAAACTCCTGACTTCAGGTGATCCACCTGCCTCGGCCTCCCAAAGTGCAGTGATTACAGGCATAAGCCACCATACCCAGCCTAAACACTGACTTCTTTTATTTTTTTTGAGATGGAGTCTTGCTCTGTCGCCCAGGCTGGAGGGCAGTGGCGCAATCTCAACTCACTTCAACTTCCACCTCCTGGGTTCAAGCAATTCTCCCGCCTCAGCCTCCCGAGTAGCTGGGATTACAGGCATGCACCACCACGCCCAGCTAATTTTTGTATTTTTAGTAGAGATGGAGTTTCACCATATTGGCCAGGCTGGTCTTGAACTCCTGACCTCAAGTGATCCACCCACCTCAGCCTCCCAAAGTGGTGGGATTACAGGCGTGAGTCAGCACGCCTGGCGACACTGACTTTTAATAAATTCCAGAAGCGCCATTCATGACCCTTCCCCGCCGGGCTGGTTCCGATCAACACCCATGGTGTTTGCCGACAGAGAAGGAAACAGCATTTGTCCAAGCAGAACCATGGTTGGGAAATCAAAAAGACACCAGTTGCCAGTGTGACCAAGTCGCTTGAGTCATCTTAAACAAAGGGAAAAAGTCAAGGGCGATGGCTTACACCTTTAGCCTTGTTTCTCCCCCTTCACAAAGTAAAGGGTAAAGGGTCCTGGGCTAATTTTTCCTTATCTTCAATGTAACTGTTTCCTCTCTCCACCCCTGTCTGCTTTGATGGGGACAGAAGCCAAGGGGACTTTGCTCCCTGCTTCCCATCCAGGCAGCGCTCATTGTTGACATCTGTTTTCAGGGTGTAGCTCAGTGAAGACAGAGACGATATATAATTTGTTCTGGGCACATATGTTTGGGGGACGTTAGAAGGGACTTGATAAGCTTCATGCAAATTAACTTCCAATCCCTGGGAACCCGTAGGGGTTGCCTGTCAACAGGGGTGTAGGAGTCTCAGCTGCCGCCCTGAGAGCACATTGCATGGATGTTGTGGGCACGTTAAGAGGCATGGTTGTGCAACGTGATACTCCAACCTGCTTATCTTCCCTGGAAAAACGTTGCTGTTGACGTTGGCAGTTTAGAGGAACTTTGACTTATTTCAGCTTATGCAAAGTGGTAACATACAGCGAGACCTTTTTGAAACTGAAGTATAGCACTTCCTCCTCTGTGTGGCTGGTGGAATATCCTTAGGTTTCTCTGAGGCCTGGAACTGGATTTCCAAGGCTCAGTTTTCATCCAAGAAGAGAGGGAGTGTGTATAATGATGCTTTTGCTGTTATTCTCATTCAAGTTACTCTCCAACTGCCCTATTCTTTTGTGAGAAGTAACTTCTTAGTATCCATTCAGCCAGCAGACTTGTGAATGGCTCATCAGTACTAACAGACAGGCTGCCTGGTGAGTCCTGGTGGCTAAGTAGTATCAGACCACAGCTTCCATCACTTCATAGCTATGGAACTTGGTTAAGTTCATCTCTGTTTCCCCATTTATAAGAAAGGGATGCAGCCAGGCGCGGTGGCTCACGCCTGTAATCCCAGTACTCTGGGAGACTGAGGTGGGTGGATCACAATGTCAGAAGATCGAGACCATCCTGGCTAACACGGTGAAACCCCGTCTCTACTAAAAATAAAAAATAATGTAGCCGGGCGTGGTGGCGGGTACCTGTAGTCCCAGCTACTCTGGAGGTTGAGGCAGAATGGCGTGAACTTGGGAGGCGGAGCTTGCAGTGAGCCGAGATCACCCCACTGCTCCAGCCTGGGCAACAGAGCGAGACTCTGTCTCAAAAAAAAAAAAAAAAAAAGGGATGCTGGCCAGGCACAGTGGCTCACGCCTATAATCCCACCACTTGGGGAAGCCAAGATGGATGGATCGCTCAAGGCCAGGAGTTTAGGACCAGCCTGACCAAGATGGTGAAACCTCGTCTCTAGTGAAAAAATACAAAATTAGCTGGGCGGGATGGCGCACGCCTGTAATCCCAGCTACTTGGGAGGCTGAGGAAGGAGAATCCCTTGAACCCAGGAGGCAGGAGGCTGAGGCAGGAGAATCCCTTGAACCCGAGAGGCAGAAGTTGCAGTGAACTGAGATTGCACCACTGCACTCCAGTGTGGGCAACAGAGCAAGACTCTGTCTCAAAAAATAAAAAAAGATGGGGGAATGCTAAAATCCCTACCACACAGGACTGCTTTATCTAATAATAAGGATATATACTGTTGTTGTTGTCCATAGTTTTGTTTTTGTTTTTGTTTTTTGATACAAGGTCTCACTCTGTTGCCCAGGCTGAGTGCAGTGCTGCCATCACAGCTCACTGCAGCCTCGACCTCCTGGGCTCAAGCAATCCTCTTGTCTCAGCCTCCCGAGTAACTGGGACTACAGGCACACACCACTGCTCCCAGCTAATTTTTGACTTTTTGAGTTTTTTATAGAGACACGGTCTTCCTCTCTTGCCCAGGGTGGTCTCAAACTCCTGGACACAAGCAATCCTCTTGCCTCTGCCTCCCAAAGTGTTGGGTTACAGGCATGAGCCACCACACCCGGCCTTGTGCATAGTTCTTAGTAGCAAATGGACACACACCATTAGAGACTTATCAAGTGAGAGTCTTCTTGGTGGAACTTGAATGTCCTTTTCAACATGCCCCTAGTGTGGACAAACTGGAGGCCTGATTGTTCGTTCCTTTGCAGTTTTATTTTTAAAAATTCGTTATTTTAATTTTTATTACTATAATTTTAGAGATGGGGTCTTGCTTTGTCACCTAGGATGGAGTGTGGTGCTACAGTCGTGGCACACTGCAGCCTCCAACTTCTGGGCTCAAGCAACCTTTCTGCCTCAGCCTCCCTAAGATCCGGGACTACGCGTGCACCAACATGCCGGGCTAACTTTTTAGATTTTCTGTTTTTGGTAGAAAATGAGGCTTCGCTATGTTGCTCATGCTAGTCTTGCATTTGTAAACATAGAATTACATTTTCTGCTGAGCATGAGTGCTCAATAAACCTGTAATGTTTACTGATTTCATGAACACTCATTAAAAGAACACATACCAGAATCCCCAGTGTCATCTAAGAAAATAGCCTGGAAGGAAATCTTATAGGCAGCAGTATCTGTGGCGATGGAGTTAGAAACATTGTCTCTAACCAGCAAAAAGAAAAATGCCTGACTAGCTGAATGAGGCTGTCTTCCCAGGATTCCTTTCTTCCATCAAGTTAGATTTCATTTTTTTTTTTTTTTTATTTTAAGAGATGGGGTCTCACTATGTTGCCCAGGCTAGTCTCAAACTCCTGGGCTCAAGTGATCCCCCGCCTTGGCCTTGCAAAATACTGAGATTACAGGTGTGAGCCACCACGCCTGGCTAGTTCTCTGATTTTTTTTTTTTTTTTTTTTTGAGATAGAGTCTTGCTCTGTCGCCTATACTGGAGTGCAGTGGTGCAATCTCGGCTCACTGCAACCTCTGCCTCCTGTGTTCGAGCAATTCTGTCCCAGCCTCCTGAGTAGCTGGGATTACAGGCGCCTGCCACAACTCCTGGCTAATTTTTCATATTTTTAGTAGAGACAGGCTTTCACCAGGTTGACCAGGCTGGAACTCCTGACCTCGGGTGATCCACCTGCCTTGGCCTCCCAAAGTGCTGGGATTATAGGCATGAGCCACCACACCCAGCCAGTTCTCTGATCTTGTCCTCCAGTTTTTGTGCATAACTGAGGCGGAGCTCTCAAGTTCAAATGGTCTTTGAATAAAGCTAAATGCAGGCCGGGGGCGATAGCTCACGCCTGTAATCCCAGCATTTTGGGAGGCCGAGGTGGGTGGATCACGAGGTCAGGAGTTCAAGGTCATCCTGACCAACATAGTGAAACCCCGTCTCTACTAAAAATACAAAAAATTAGCCGGGCGTGGTGGCGGGTGCCTGTAATTCCAGCTACTCAGGAGGCTGAGGCAGGAGAATGGCTTGAACCTGGGAGGCGGAGGTTGCAGTGAGTTCAGATCCTGCCATTGCACTCCAACCTGGGCGATGGTGCGAGATTCTGTCTTTAAAAAAAAAAATTGCTAAATGCAGTACTCTTTGGTGTTTGCTGTGGGAAAGAGGGAGGCAGTCCATAATGTGCCCTTTGTGTGCAGCGTGGGCAAAACACTGCTTCCAACTAGTTGTGTCTAAGACACTGGGTTATTCCACTGGTTACCAAATAACTCCACTATGGTTTGCTGCCTTTCATAGCAGGCCCCTGCCCTTCAAGCCCAACATCTTCTGAAAATAATATAGAGGCTTTTGAGACTATCTTGTTTCTACCTACTCACATTCCAGTTATGGGACCCAGGCGGGCGTGGGAGAAGAAACGGGATCGCCAAAGTGGGACTGTTCCGTGTGGCATGATGGCAATTCCAAGCAAGGAATGTTGCTGAGTGCTCAGAGCCTGCCCCGGGACCAAAAGCTTTTCATGAACTTGGGTTTCTTTTGTATTTGAACATCAGTCATCTCTCTTGGGGTCCTCTCTTGAAAGCTACTTTTGCCCAGTAGGCTAGAAAGTGGGGCACTATAGGTTTAATAACAGCATGCAGGGGTCACAGGGTGTTAAAAACACTTTTTAAAAGACATTCTTACTAGTCGTTAAAAAAAAAGAAAAAAAAGGAATTCATTCTAATTGTAACAGGCAATGTAGTACAAGGATATATAAGGAAAATATGTTGTTGTTGTTTTTAAACTGTCTCCTGGCCAGGCACAATACTTGTATCTGTAATCCCAGCACTTTGGGAGGCCGAGATCGGTGGATTGCTTGAGGCCAGGAGTTCAAGACCAGCCTGGGCAACATGGCAAAACCCCATCTAGTCTTGTAAACATAAAATTACATTTTCTGCTGAAATACAAAAAATACAAAAATTAGCTGGGTGTGGCAGTGCATGCTTAAAATAGAGCATGGCACACTGATATTCTACGAATGCTTAAAATACTAATAAAATAGGCCAAGCATGGTGGCTCCTGCCTATAATCCCAGAATTTTGGGAGGCTGAGGCAGGCAGATCACCTGAGACCAGAAGTTCAAGACCAGGCTGGGCATCATAGCGAGACCCTGTCCCTGCAAACAATAATTAAAAATTAGCTGCAGTGGTGTACACCTGTAGTCTCAGCTACTCTGAAGGTTAGGTGGGAGGATGGTTTGAACCCAGGAAGCTGAGACTGCGGTGAGCCAGTGTTTGTGCCACTGCACTTTAGCCTGGGTGACACAGTAAAACCCTTTCTCAAAAAATTAAAATGAGGCTGGGTGCAGTGATTCACTTCTGTAATCCCAGCACTTTGGGAGGCCAAAGCGGGAAGATTGCTTGAGCCCAGCAGTTTGAGACCAGCCTGGGCAACATAGTCAGACCCCATCTCTACAAAAATAAAATTAGCCAGGCATGGTGGCATGTACCTGTAGCCCCAGCTACTCAGGAGGCTGAAGCAGGAGGATTGCTTGAGCCCAGAAAGCCAAGGCTGCAGTGAGCAGTGTTTGCACCACTGCATTCCATCCTGGGTGACAGAGACCTGTCTCAAAAAGCACACAAATAAAATATGAATAAAATAGTTGACAAAAGCTAGTTGAAGCTTAGTTGAGGCTGCAGTTTTTGATGATGGCGATGATATTATTGTGGTGAAAAGACTTTCCCAGCCGGGCGCAGTGGCTCACACCTATAATCCCAGCACTTTGGGAGGCTGAGGCGGGTGGATCACTTGAGGTCAGGAGTTTGAGACTAGGCTGTCCAACATGGTGAAACCTTGTCTCTACTAAAACTACAAAAGTTAGCTGGGTTGCCAGGCACGGTGGCTCACGCCTGTAATCCCAGCACTTTGGGAGGCCAAGGCAGGCAGATCACGAGGTCAGGAGATCAAGACCATCCTGGTGAACACAGTGAAACCCCGTCTCTACTAAAAATACGAAAAGCCGGGTGTGGCGGCGGGCACCTGTAGTCCCAGCTGCTCGGGAGGCTGAGGCAGGAGAATGGCGTGAGCCCAGGAGGCGGAGGTTGCAGTGAGCTGATATCACGCCACTGCACTCCAGCCTAGGCGACAGAACGAGACTCCGTCTCAAAAAAAAAAAAAAAAAAAGCTGGGCATGGTGGTGGGCACCTGTAATCCCAGCTACTCAGGAGGCTGAAGCAGGAGAATTGCTTGAACCTGGGAGGCAGAGGTTGCAGTGAGCTGAGATTGCATCATTGCACTCCAGCCTGGGTGACAGAGTGAGACTCCGTCTCAAAAAAAAAAAAAAAAAAAAAAAGACTTTCCCACATAGAGATGGCCAGTAGTGGGGTCTTAGCTTTTTTTTATTGGGATTTGGTTTTTACACCAAGTGACCAGATAAGTTTATGAAAGGTGGGCATGCTGGGTTAAAGAATACTTAGACCCTTGTTAGCTTTATTTTTGTTAGCTTTTTTTATGGGCATGTCGAAATATACCCAGTCCCCATGTACTGATCCTCTAGTTTCAACATTTTGCCATTCTTCTTTCCTCCCACTTGTGGGGCTCAGAGACAGCCCAGCCCTTGCCAGGGCGACAATGAGCTTCCCAGAGCCTTCCTGGAGCTGGAGAACATTTCAGTCTTTCCTATAATTTCCTATAATCAGCCCAGGGGATCAGCTTGTGTGGGGAGATAATGAGTCTTATGAACACCTGGAATTCAGGTTGGGGCTCCCCATCATACTGTCACTTCTCAAAGGGTAGGGCTTAACCACCATTCAGATGAGGTGCCCCAAAGCAGGTTAAGTGCCTTGGATCAAGTTATTTGCAAAACCATTTTCATTTTTTCAGGCCGCCACCCTTGGCAAGTCCAATCATGCTTGTCTCAGCTTTCACTGCCTGGATTTGGGAAGGCTGGAGAAAGGAATTCAGTGCAGCCCCCATTCCCTGTTTACATGACAAGCCCCTAAAAATGACCCAGTTGCCCCATTACTTCTGCTGGGGATTGGGGAGGGCTCTTTGAGGAGCATCTGGTTTTGCTAGTTTGAAAAGAAATTTCTATTTTAGACTTAAAAGGATGGTATCTGCCCATCCTTTAAGGACTTGGCATTTCTTCTTGATGCTTTCATCATCTTATGGCTCAGCTGTTCAGTTAACAAATACTTGTCTACCCAAATACACAACAATAATAGTCATCTCTTCTATTTGCATTGCTTTTTAACTTAGAAAATGCCATCCCATTCACTGTCTTGTCTTCACAAAATCCTAAAGAGGTAGGCTCAAACAGTGGCGATAACCTTTATGTTATAGTAGAGAAAGCCAAGGCCCATAGAGGTTTAGCCATTTGCTAAGGCCACCCAGCAAGAACATGGCAGAATCTGGGTTTATAATCCCATCGCAGACACTGGATCCAGCCCTTCCTTACCTCTGTCTTACCATCATTTATTATGGCTCCCCATGCTCACTCCATCCTTCCCTTCAAGTTGCGGAAGTGAGTTGTAGACCCAGTCTGAGGGCTGAGAAGGTAGGGGTTGGGGCATGGTGGTGATTTTTTCTTTTTTTCTTTTCTTTTTCTTTTTTTTTTTTTTTAATGAACTGGGAGGGAGGGTCAGGTGGGTGACTCTCTGAATGACACAGCTCCCTTCCTATGAATGAACTCCTCCTGGTTTGGTTGCTCAGTTTATTTGCCAGGTACCAGACTCCCAGCTATTGCATGGGGTAGCCTCTGATCTCAGTCTTGGGATCCTAGCTTGGAGGCATAATCTTCCTTTTAAAAATAACCAAGGTTGGGACCAGGTATGGTGACTCACTCATGTAATCCCAGCACTTTGGGAAGCTGAGGCGGGTGGATCACCTGAGGTCAGGAGTTTGAGACCAGCCTGGACAACATGGCAAAACCCTGTCTCTACTAAAGTTACAAAAATTAGCCAGGTGTGGTGGCACATGCCTGTAATCCCGGGAGGCTGAGGCAGGAGAATCGCTTGAACCCAGGAGGTGGAGCTTGCGGTGAGCCGAGATTGTGCCACTGCACTCCAGCCTGGGCAACAGAGCGAGACTGTCTCAAAAAAAATAAAATAAAAAATAAAAAAATAACCTAGTTTGGCCGGGCACACTGACTCACGCCTGTCATCCTAGCACTTTGGGAGGCTGAGGCAGGAAGACTGGTTGAGCCCAGGAGTTCTAGACCAGCCTGGGTAACATAACAAGACCCCATCTCTAAAAAAAAAATTATTTAAAAAAAAAAAAAAAAAAGCCTTACTAGGGTCTCTCCAGAGAGAGGAAGAGCCAATCATGAGACTAACTCATGTTAAAGACCTGTCTCAGCTCTGCCGTTTAATAGTTACGGGATGTCAGGTAAATTTCTTTACCTCTGTGAGCCTGTTTCGTCTTCAAAATGGAGAAAATCGGGTACTTCCCCTCTCACCCCCCAAACGCAGTCTTACTTTTCTCTGGCAAGGGCAGGGCTGTTGGCTTCAGAAATGTTTGCAAGGGTGGCCCCTGGTGGAAGAAATGAGAACCGCTGCCCAGGCGTCAGGGATGGCTTCAGGGCTGTCTGGCAGAAACCTGAACTTCATGTCTAGCCTTGTAAGATAGGACAGCGGGAATTTTTATAAAAGAGCACTTGGATGAAATAGAAATTCCATTGGACAATTATTTGAAAGGGAGGAAAACAGGCCAAGCTGAGAGTTTCCTAGAATGAATGATCTTATCGACTGTTCCCCTCTGCCTGGAAGCCTCTTTGAGTCAGGCTTCTGCAAGGCTGGTTCCTTCAGGTCCCAGCTCAGGTGGTTCTACCTCAGAAAGCCCTGCCCTCACCGTTGCAATAGATGTTACATCTTCAGCAAACTCCCTTCTCCTCTGCCACTCTTATATCACCCTCTTTTATTTTAATTTCTATTACTTACCACTGCCTGAAATTATAAGTTCCTGTCTTTGTCCATCTCTTCCTCAGTAGTGTAAGCTCAATGACAGCAGGAACCTTAATTATCTTCGTCATGATTTGTCCTCACAGTCCAACACAGTGTCTGGCATAGAGCTTGATGGTTACCTATTTGAATGAGTCCGTTGAGATTCTAATGTATAGTGTAGATGCTTCAACCACAGCTTCTCCAGCTTTAGGGCATTAATACTTTTTAAAGTTTTAATTACTTTATTTATTTTTTGAGATAGAGTCTCGCTCTGTTGCCCAGGCTGGAGTGCAGTGGCGCCATGTCAGCTCACTGCAACCTCCACCTTCCAGGTTCAAGAGGTTCTCCTGTCTCAGCTTCCCAAGTAGCTAGAATTACAAGTGCCCACCACTATACCTGGCTAATTTTTTTTTTTTTTTTTTTTTTGTATTTTTGGTAGAGACGGGGTTTTTGTCATGTTGGCTAGGCTGGTCTCAAACTCCTGACCTCAAGTGATCTGCCCACCTCAGCCTCCCAAAGTGCTGGGGTTACAGGCATGAGCCACTGTGCCCAGCTTTTTTTTTTTTTTTTTTTTTTGACAGGATCTCACTCTGTTGCCTAGGCTGGAGTGCAGTGGTGCGATCATGGCTCGCTGCCACCTCAATCTTCTGGGCTCAAGTGATCCTCCCACTTCATCTTCTCAAGTAGCTGGAACCACAGCTGTGTACTACCACGGCCAGCTAATTTTATTTTTATTTTTTTGTAGAGATAGGGTCTCCTTATGTAACTCAGGCTGGTCTCAAGTTCTTAGGCTCAAATGATCCACCTGCCTCAGCCTCCCAAAGTGCTGGAATTACAGGCATGAGCCACTGTGCCTGGCCGATATTAATACTTTTAAAAGTTTTAATACTTTAATAGCTATAGAGCTTTGAGTAGTTTTGTCTCTAAGCCATTGATCATAATGTTCTCCACCCAAGTAGTCCTTTTCTGTCTTTTGCATTTGTCTTGCTACCCTGCATGATCAGGTTAAAGACTTTTTCCTATGAAACCTTCACCATCTCTCCAAACTGACAGTGATTAGTTGATCAGTTTCTCCTCTGTGCCCTAGGCTGCAAATAGGTAATACCTCTTTGTTCCTCAGAGGATATTCATGTAATCAGCACTCAGTAACTATTGACTTTTATCAGTGACTTTTGTGGAATACTCATGGGGGCTGAATCAATGATTAATCAAAGCTACATTTGTCTTAAAATTTTTGTTTAACAAACTAATATAATGCTTATTATGTGCAAGGCGCTGTTCTATGTACCTTAAAACAATCCTAGTAGATAGTTAATGTTGTTGCCATCATTCTACAGATAGGTAGACTGAGGCACAGAGAGGTCAAGTAACTTGCCCGAAGTCACAGAGCTCATAAGTGGCAGAGCTGGGACTTAAACCAGGCAGTTTGGACCAGAGTCTACTCTTAACCATTACTGCATGCTGGCTGTCTCATTATCTGCCACTGTTGTTCTAAATGTAAATGGCTTATTTAAATGTAGATTACCCAGAGCATCTCACTGTACCTTAGGCACTAACTTCTGGGTACAATAGGTCTTCAATCTCAGTTATTTTAGTGATCTGTTCTCATGCTGACTGACAAGGACCATTGGACGGAGCAGCCTCCTTTTTTCGTTGTTATTGAAAAAGAGAAATTACTTTTGTCTTTTTTGAGTTTCACTCTGTTGCCCAGGCTGGAGTGCAGTGGTGCGGATCTTGGCTCACTGCAACCTCCGCCTCCCAGGTTCAAGCGATTCTCCTGCCTCAGCCTCCCAAGTAGCTGGGATTACAGGCACCTACCACCACGCCTGGCTGATTTTTGTACTTTTAGTAGAGATGGGGTTTCACCATGTTGGACCAGGCTGGTCTCAAGCTCCTGACCTCAAGTGACCCACCCAGCTCAGCCTCCCAAAGTGCTGGGATTACAGGCATGAGCCCCCACACCCAGCCGATAAGTTACTTTCTAGACAAGATAATATTTCAATTGACAA
Source organism: Macaca mulatta (assembly GCF_049350105.2). Taxonomy (NCBI): domain Eukaryota; kingdom Metazoa; phylum Chordata; class Mammalia; order Primates; family Cercopithecidae; genus Macaca; species Macaca mulatta. The sequence goes on from NC_133425.1 coordinate 64,400,957, forward strand.
CAAGATGAGAAAGAAATCAGAGCACAAGAAAGTCATCCGGTAATTGTGAAGAACATTGTGGTGATAGCTTTGTTGTTCTGTCACTGGATTATGGTTTGTTTTGGTTGTGTTTGGTTTTGTGGGAGGCTTCCCACAAGTTTGCTCTTTGGAGAAGGAATGCTCTTGTCTTTAATCTGTCCAATTTCCTAATCTCTGTGATTTCTGCCCCGCAGTGAGTTTTGAAGATTGCACCGGTCGACAAAGGACAGCCTATTTTTCCCTCGACACCCGATTCAAAGTGGGCCCAGATGGTGTGATTACAGTCAAAAGGCCTCTACAGTTTCATAACCCTCAGATCCATTTCTTGGTCTACGCCTGGGACTCCACCTACAGAAAGTTTTCCACCAAAGTCACGCTGAATACAGTGGGGCACCACAGCCGCACCCCGCCCCTTCATGTATGTTGGCATTTTTCTGAGAAGTTCGCTGTTGTTTTAGTGCGCTATCTGATCTGGGTTTCTCAGCCTTGGTACCGTTGCCATTTTGGACTGGATGATTTTGTGTTGCAGGGGTTGTTCTGTGCACCATGTAGGATGTTTAGCAAGCATCCCTGGCCTTAACTGGTTAGACACCAGTAGCACTTCCACCACTTGTGACAACCCAAAGTGTCTCCACATGTTGCCAATGGCCCCTGGGGGGACAAATCAGCCCCAGTTGAGAGCTCTTGGTCTAACTGAGTAATTCTTGCTGGGGTTTTTGGGGTGTGGGGATCGGGTAGTGTAGAAGAGTGGTAAAGGCCTGGACACCGTCTGGGACTGAATCTCAGCCGTGCCATTTACTAGTTGGGTACCGTTGGAGGAATTATGTCACCTGTCTATGCTTGAGCTTCCTTATCTGTAAAATGGAGATAATAGTGAGGATGGAATTAATTAATGCATGTGAAATGCTAAAAGTACGCAAGGCATAATTAGTCATTGTTAGCTATCTTTACAACTCCCCTCCTGGGGGAAGAAGAATGAATGAGAGCTGGATTCTTCTTCTTCTCTCTCTCTCTCTCTCTCTTTTTTTTTTTTTAAAGACGTAGTCTCACTCTGTGGCCCAGGCTGGAGTGCAGTGGTGCGACTCACAGCAACCTCCACCTCCCCAGTTCAAGTGATTCTCCTGCCTCAGCCTCCTGAGTAGTTGGGATGACAGGTGCCCGCCACCACACCCGGCTAATTTTTGTATTTTTAGTAGAGGCAAGGTTTCACCATGTTGGCCAGGCTGGTCTTGAATTCCTGACCTCAAATGATCTGCCTGCCTCGGCCTCCCAAAGTGCTGGGATTACAGGAGTGAGCCACCGTGCCTGGCCGAGAGCTGGATTCTCTGATCATTTTGCTTTTTGTGCTTCCAGTAAGAAGAGTCTTGGCGAAGCAAGAGAAGAACCAGTGGGCAGCTCTTGCCCCATTAGACTGTAACCTCCACAAGACCCTTTCCCATAGTATTTGCAGTGCCTGGCCTTAGGTCTGGCCCATACCAGGAACAGACAAACAGATGAATTGGCCATGAATGGAAGGATGGATGGATGTCTGCCTAGGTTCTTGGCAGGAATGTTTCTAGGGGTTGTTAATCGAAGCGAGTTTCTCAAGTGCTCCCGTGGTGCTTCCTACCGAAATGTCTCTCTGGGGGATATTCTGGTTGTGTCCTGCTTACTGCTTTGGAAGTGTGGAATGTGTTGTAAGTGCCAGGGCCAGTAAGGTTGGCATCTTCTTTTCTCCCTGAAGACTCTTGATATTCTTGGAACTTAATGGTCCTCCTGATCTGATTTTTCTCCCTGGTGTAATTAGACCAGAAAAATGAGGAGTCTAATACTATAGGACTATATTAACATAGCTCCTTGACTCAGAGTCTCCAAGGGACCCCATCATTCATGTGAAAAAATTTCAGCACAGTGAGTCCTTGCCAAGCAGCTGTGTGTGGAAGCCTCTTACGATCCAGAGACAGTTTTATTTTATTTTATTTTATTTTATTTTTATTTTTTATTTTTAGACAGAGTCTCGGTCAGTCGCCCAGGCTGGGGTGCAGTGGCCGGATCTCAGCTCACTGCAAGCTCCGCCTCCCGGGTTCACGCCGTTCTCCTGCCTCAGCCTCCCGTGTAGCTGGGACTACAGGCGCCCGCCACCGCGCCCAGCTAAGTTTTGTATTTTTAGTAGAGACGGGGTTTCACCGTGTTAGTCAGGATGGTCTCGATCTCCTGACCCCTCGTGATCCGCCCATCTCGGCCTCCCAAAGTGCTGGGATTACAGGCGTGAGCCACCGCGCCCGGCCTTATTTTATTTTTTTAGAGACAGAGTCTTGCTCTGTCACCCAGGCTGGAGGGCAGTGGTGCAATTTTGGCTCAAGGACACTTCCGCCTCCCGGGTTCAAACAATTCTTCTGCCTTAACCTCTCAAGTAGCTAGGATTATAGGCACCTGCCACCATGCCTGGCTAATTTTTGTATTTTTAGTAGAGATGGTTTCACCATGTTGGCCAGGCTGGTCTCGATCTTCCCACCTCAGCCTCCCAAAGTGCTGGGATTATAGGTTTGAGCCACTGTGCCTGGCTGCAGAGACAGTTTTGAGCTTCGGTCTTCAACTTTGCTTCCACATCTCTTGAACTTTGTGTCTGCCTCCATGTCTGCTGTATCAGGATTGGGTTCAAGTACGTGTTATATAAATCTCCCAATTGTCGTGGTTTGTGCAAAATACTCTCAAGTTAAGGAAGCCCTAGGGTAAGCTGTGCCCAGTATGGAGACTTGATAGTCATCAAGAGTCCAGGTTCCCCCTTTCCTTTTTGCTCCATCATCTTCAGCACATGACTTCATCCTCAAGGAGACGTCATGATCCCAGTGATCCCAGATGGCTGCTGGAGCTCCAGTCGTCATGTCTTTTTTTTTTTTTTAAATCGTGTTTATTCTAGGCAAGAAGAAGGAGAAAGGAGAAGCACAAAAATGCATTACTTAATTATCTGTCTGCCTTTTAAGAAACCTTTGTGGAATTCTCCTCAAGCAACACTTGAGAAACACTGGCCAAAACTTAGCCTCATGACCACATCTAGCTGCACGTGCAGTCCAGGGAATGTAGTCTTATATGAATACATTTCTGGAACGTATATCCCAGAATTAGAAAATTGAGATATATATTGGAGAGATAGGTTTTTATTTTGTTTTTAATCAGGAACAAAGAATGGATATTGGGTGGTAGGTAGCAGATTCTGCCTCAGCTGGTTTGAGATTCACCTTGGTTTGTCTCTATAGTTCAAAGGATCCTTCTGGAACCAGATGGTACTGTAATTAGATGGCAGTCTTACCTCACTTTCAATATATATTTATTAATTTTCAACTTTTTAAAAAAACAACATATCCAGGTAACAAAATTTTTTTTTTATTTTTTGGAGACAGAGTCTTGCTCTGTCACTCAGGCTGGAGCACAGTCTCGGGAGCACAGCTCACTGCAGCCTTGACCTCCCAGGCTCAAGCAATCCTCCTGCCTCAATCTTCCATGTAGCTGGGACCACAGGGTGCACCACCATGCCCAGCTAATTTTTAATTTTTGTTATTATTACTTTTTTTTTTTTTTTGTAGAGATAGGGTCTCACCTTGTGCAGGCTCACTACATTTGTATAAGAATAGATCTTAGTCTCTAGTTCTTTCACCTTATTTGGGTGAGTTTTCTCAGTCTGGCATCCTTCTTTTCTTTTCTTTCTTTTCTTTTCTTCCCTTTCCCCTTCCCTTCCTTTTGTGTTTTTAGTAGAGATGGAGTTTTACCGTGTTGGTCAGGCCGGTCTTGAGCTCCTGACCTCAAGCAGTCCACTTGCCTCGGCCTCCCAAAGTGCTGGGATTACAGGCGTGTGCCACCGCGCCCCACCTGGTGTCCTATTTTTCTGAGGGATCAGTTCCACGTGCAGTATTTTCAGGCATGACTCCCTTTGATTTCACGCATGAAAATGTTAGTGTTATGTTTTGCCAGCACAGTGTTCATCATTATTCATTCTCTGAAAATATTCCACAGTCCTAATGTCAGCAAGGCGTGCATGTTCCTTTCCTTTTCAATGTGATAACTGGGTTTGCATTCATTCATGAGTGCCCATGTGCTCACCATGACTGTGCAAGGTAGCTGGGTTTTGTTGATGTTGTTGTTTTGTTTGTTTTTGTTTTTTTTTGAGATGGAGTTTCACTCTTGTCGCCCAGGCTAGAGTGCAGTGGCACATCTTGTTCACTGCAACCTCCACCTCCTGGATTCAAGCAATTCCCCTGCTTCAACCTCCCGAGTAGCTGGGATTACAGGTGTGCGCCACCACGCACAGCTAATTTTTGTATTATTAGTAGAAACGGGTTTCACCATGTTGGCCAGGCTGGTCTCGAGCTCACCTCAGGTGATCCACCCACCTTGGCCTCCCAAAGGAAAAACCTGCTGGAATTACAGGCATGAGCCACTGCGCCTAGTGAAGGTGGCTGTTTTAAGGCTTAGGATACAGTGGTTTTTCTGGGGTTGTTTTTTGTTTATTTGTTTGTTGTTGTTTTTGAGACAGAGTCTCACTCTGTTTCCCAGGTCAGAGTGCAGTGACATGATCTCGGCTCACTTCAACTTCTGCCTCCCGGATTCAAGCAATTTTCTTGCCTCAGCCTCCTGAGTAGCTGGAATTGCAGGCACATGCCACCATGCCTGGCTAATTTTTGTTTGTTTGTTTTTGAGACACGATCTCTGTTATCCAGGCTGGAGTGCAGTAGCACGATCTCAGCTCACTGCAACCTCTGCCTCCCGGGTTCGTACCTCAGCCTCTCAAGTAATTGGGACCTCATGTGTGCGCCACCATGCCCAACTAATTTTTATATTTTTAGTAGAGGCGGGGTTTTGCCATGTTGGCCAAGCGGATCCCAAACTGCTGACCTCAAGTGATCCGCCCACCTTGGCCCCCCAGCGTGCTGGGATTACAGGTGTAAACCACCACTCCTGGCCCAGGATACAGTGTTGAGGGTCAGTTTTTTATTTTGTTCCTGTGCTGGGGTTAAATCTCAATAAAACCGGCCGGGCGCGGTGGCTCACGCCTGTAATCCCAGCACTTTGGGAGGCCGAGGCGGGCGGATCACAAGGTCAGGAGATCGAGACCACGGTGAAACCCCGTCTCTACTAAAAATACAAAAAATTAGCCGGGCGCGGTTGTGGGCGCCTGTAGTCCCAGCTACTCGGGAGGCTGAGGCAGGAGAATGGCATGAACCCGGGAGGCGGAGCTTGCAGTGAGCCGAGATCGCGCCACTGCACTCCAGCCTGGGCGACAGAGCAAGACTCCGTCTCAGAAAAAAAAAAAAAATAATAAAAAAAATAAATCTCAATAAAACCATAGCTCAGTGTTTTCCAACCAGTCCAGCCATCATCTGCATCATTATCTTTGTTGAGCACTTACTGTGTTTCAGGCACTATTCACAGTGCTTTAAATGTGCAATACCAGCATCTCATTTCATCCTCCCAAGAATTCTATGAGATAGGTTCTAATACTATCCCCATTTCAGACATTAGGAAGCTGTAGTACAGAGAACTTAAGTAATATCTGCCTGGGGCAAGGAGGCACCATCGTGAGGATTCAAAGCCAGGCAGCCTAGCTCCAGAGCCTGCCCTTGGCTCAGGCTGGGCTGCCTCTCTAGGAGACAAACACAGGATGTAGAGGGCAGAGAGTGTAGGTGTGTGCGCATGTGTGCACTTGTGGCCAGTGTGCAGCATTGAGGAAGGGCTCTGTGATGATACCTGGTTATATCTCACATGTATCTGGTGCATCTTTAATCTTTTTTTTTTTTGAGATGGAGTCTCTCTCTGTCACCCAGGCTGGAGTGCAGTGGCGCCATCTCCGCACACTACAGGCTCCGCCTCCTGGGTTCACACCATTCTCCTGCCCCAGCCTCCTGAGTAGCTGGGACTACAGGCGCCCGCCACCACGCTCAGCTAATTTTTTGTATTTTTAGTAGAGACGGGGTTTCACCATGTTAGCCAGGATGGTCTCGATCTCCTGACCTCGTGATCTACCCACCTCGGCCTCCCAAAGTGCTGGGAATACAGGCGTGAGCCACTGTGCCTGGCACATCTTCAATCTTAAAGCCAGAAAATAGAGCTGAACTCAAACTTGGCAAGCAGTGATCAGTGACTGTGAGTTTTTATGTGGACGGTGAGAGATGGAATTTTCCCCTGGAAACTTTACTACAGTAATCACTTTAAAACACTTAAACAATTTGGCAAATATTTTCCTTCCATTTTCAACTCTCTTATTTCCCTGCATGTGCATAAAGTTATCCTTATTGCATATGAAAACTGTTCAATACAAGTCTCAAAGGGTATTTTTGGCTCCCATCCCAACAGCTTCTGTTAGAACAAATGGAAACCATATAGATATAATGATACAGTGAAATGAAGAGATTTGTATTGATCACAAAGTAGTTCTTAGTACCCGTTCTCAAAATCTACTTGTTTTGGCTGATAACTCCACTTTGGGGACCTATGTCCCCAAGAAAAACATGAAAGAGGCTGGGTGCGGTGACTCACACCTGTAATCCTTGCAAATTGGGAAGCCAAAGCAGGAGAATCACTTGAGCCCAGGAGTTCGAGACCAGCCTGGGCAAGATGGCAAGACCCTGCCTCTACAAAAATTAAACAAAATTTAAAATTTAGGTGCACGTGGTGGTACATGCCTGTAGTTCCAGCTACTTGATAGGCTGAGGTCAGAGGCTCACCTGAGCTCAGGAGTTTGAGGCTGCAGTGAGCTTTGATCACTTCACTGCACTCCAGCCTGGGTGACAGAGCAAGACCCTGTCTCTATTTTAAAAAAGAAAATAGGCCGGGCGCGGTGGCTCAAGCCTGTAATCCCAGCACTTTGGGAGGCCGAGACGGGCGGATCACGAGGTCAGGAGATCGAGACCATCCTGGGTAACACAGTGAAACCCCGTCTCTACTAAAAATACAAAAACTTAGCCGGGCGAGGTGGCAGGCGCCTGTAGTCCCAGCTACTAGGGAGGCTGAAGCAGGAGAATGGCGTGAACCCGGGAGGCGGAGCTTGCAGTGAGCTGAGATCCGGCCACTGCACTCCAGCCTGGGTGACAGAGCGAGACTCCGTCTCAAAAAAAAAAAAAAAAAAAAAAAAAAGAAAACAAATCGAAAACCCAAATATTCAGTTGTTGAGTAAGCTCTGATATTAAATCATCAGAGTATAATGTTGCTATTAAAAATCACATTATGGGCTGGGTATGGTGGCTTATGCCTATAATCCCAGCATTTTGGGAGGCCAAGTTGCTTAAACTCACAAGTTCGAGACCAGCCTGGGTAACATGGCAAAACCCTATGTCTACTAAAAATACAAAAATTAGTCAGGCACAGTGGTGTGCACCTGTAGTCCCAGCTACTCAGGAAGCTGAGATGGGGGGGATGACTTGAGCCTGGGAGGCAGAGGTTGCCGTGAGACAAAGTCTTGCTGCTGTACCCCAGCCTCAGTGATAGAGCCAGATCTTGTCTCAAAAAAATAAAAATGAGATTATGTAGGCTTGAAACAGCTTGTAAATTATAATATCAAACCCTGAAACCAATACTTGCGTATGCTTGATGATTATTGGAACTCTGGACACTAAGAAGGATAAAAAGAGCATGCGGTCTTTATGATACAGAAAAGGGGCTCATTGGTTTTTGTTTTGGTTGGTCATTTTGGTGGATATATATAATTTGTCATTGATAAGAGAATGTATCATTAAATTCAAACTGTACACTGCCCACAGAAGGCTGGGGATGCTGTCTGGCTAGGTTGGACTATTAGACCTGTAGTATCCGTCCTGAATTGTCTAATCTTGTTCCTCATCTTCTTTCCTTTTAGGCCTCTGTTTCTGGAGTCCAAGCAGAATTGCTCACATTTCCCAACTCCTCTCCTGGCCTCAGAAGATGGAAGAGAGACTGGGTTATTCCTCCTATCAGCTGCCCAGAAAATGAAAAAGGCCCATTTCCTAAAAACCTGGTTCAGGTAGAGAAAGAAGTTCTCTATTTCTCTGGGAGGAATTTGGCAGAGAAGTACCAAGGAGAGAAAGGGAAAAGACCGAATGTTGGGATCCTTCTTTACTAATACTTTTTCTTTCATTTTGTTTTCAGATCAAATCCAACAAAGACAAAGAAGGCAAGGTTTTCTACAGCATCACTGGCCAAGGAGCTGACACACCACCTGTTGGCGTCTTTATTATTGAAAGAGAAACAGGATGGCTGAAAGTGACAGAGCCTCTGGATAGAGAAAACATTGCCACATACACTGTAAGTATCTCTTAGAAGCTTGTTGACACTGGGGTAACATCCATCCAGGATTTTTTGGTCAACCCATGCTGGATCTCCAGATCAGAGGCTCTGAACACATGAGGAGCTTGACACTTCTTGACCTGTTGCTAAGGAGAAATGATGGGAGAATGTGGGACAGTTTGGGGTTGTTAATTTTTCTCCTTGTCAGGAAGAAAGGAAGGAGAATCCCCATGATCCTCATACAACCAGGGCAAATTTAGACTCAAGATGTCAACCTGTTCTTGGGGCTGGAAGTCCCTGACCTAAAAGAACAGGACAGTGATGATAAAAGGGAACAAAACCCATTTCTTGGGCTTGGCAGCAGCAAGAGCTTGAGGAAACCAAGAAGTTTTTTTTTTTTGAGATAGAGTTTTGCTCTGTCACCCAGGCTGGAATGCAATAACGTGATCTCAGCTTACCACAACCTCCACTTTTTGGGTTCAAGTGATTCTCCTGCTTCAGCCTCCTGAGTAACTGGATTATAGGCAACTGCCATCACGCCAAGCTGATTTTTTGTGTTTTTAGTAAGATGGGGTTTTACCATGTTGGCCAGAGTGGTCTCAAACTCCTGAACTCAGGTGATTCACCCTACTTGGCCTCCCAAAGTGCTGGAATTACAGGAGTGAGCCACCGTGCCCGGCCTCCAAGAGGTCATTTTTTTTGTTTTGGTTTTGGTTTTGGAATTTTTTTTTTTTTTTTTTTTTTTTTTTTTGAGACAGAGTCTACCTATGTCACTCAGGCTGGAGTGCAGTAGTACAATCATAGCTCACTGCATCCTGGACCTTCTGGGCCCAAGCGACACTCCCACCTCATCTTCCTGAGTAGCTGAGACTAAAGGCGCAGGCCACCACACCCAGCTAATTTTTGTATTTTTTGTGGAAACAAGATCTTGCTATGTTGCCCAGGCTTGAGCTCAAGCAATCTGCCCACCTTGGCCTCCCAAAGTGCTGAGATTACATGAGCCACCATGCCTGGCCAGGAAGTCATATATTGATGCCAAATTCAGAAATATCTGGGGGAAATGCTAGACCAGAAGGACCAGAGCAAGTTTCACCCTGCATGGAATAAGAGTTCTTCAGGACCCCACCTTTATCTCTAGGCCTGAAGCCCTGGTCCTCATGTGGGAAATGGGAGGTCTGAGCCAGTGGGGGTGTTCCACTCCATGGGTCTTACCTTGTTATGATCTCATTGAAGCAGCAGCAGCACATGTGTGAGAAAAGTCACCCACTGGGGTCTCAGAGAGTGGGAGGGTGTGGCAGCCCAGGGAGTACACTCTGCTCTGGCCGGGCTCCTTCTGCCACATTTTCTTCCTCATCAGAGCTCAATTCACCCTCACTTGGTTCTTTCAGCTCTTCTCTCATGCTGTGTCATCCAACGGGAATGCAGTTGAGGACCCAATGGAGATTTTGATCACGGTGACCGATCAGAATGACAACAAGCCCGTGTTCACCCAGGAGGTCTTTAAGGGGTCTGTCATGGAAGGTGCTCTTCCAGGTATATCCACTAATGAGAATCTGAATATCCAGAAAGACTCTTAGGTTCTTTGGACCCCAAAGTGTTGTCCAACCCCGAAGGTTGTGTAACTAAAGCTGACCCTTCCTATGGACAGAACTTCTTGGGAAGCCATTGTTGTGTTATATGCATGTGTATAACAGTCTACCTATGGAAACACATAAAACAGAGTTTAAGAACAATCTTCCCTTTTTTCTTGTTAAATTTTTTTTTTAGGCTGGGCATGGTGGCTCACGCCTATAATCCCAGCACTTTGGGAGGCCAAGGCGGGTGGATCACCTCTAGTCAGGAGTTCAAGATCAGCCTGACCAACATGGTGAAACCTCATGTGTACTAAAAATACGAAAAAATTAGCCAGGCGTGGTGGTGTGTGCCTGTAATCCCAGCTACTTGGGAGGCTGAGGCAGGAGAATTGCTTGAACCTGGTAGGTGGAGGTTGCAGTGAGCTAAGATTGCGCCACTGCACTCCAGCTGGGGTGACAGATCCAGACTCTGTCTCAAAAAAAAAAAAAAAATTATAGAGATAGGGTCTCGCTTTGTTGTCCAGGCTACTTTCAAACTCCTGGCCTCAAGCAATCCTCCAACCTCAGCCCCACAAGCTGCTAAGATTATAGGCATGAGCTACTATACCTGGCTAAGAACAACCTTCCTAATTAAGGAACAGATCTTTGCCAGTACCTTAAAGTCCTAAACAATCTCCCTTGATCACATTCTTTTCTCTCTTCCATAAAGATAACCACACCCTAGGCTGGGCACGGTGGTTCATGCCTGGAATCCCAGCACGTTAGGAGGCCGAGGAGGCAGGCAGATCACCTGAGGTCTGAAGTTCAAGACCAGCCTGACCAACATGGAGAAACCCTGTCTCTACTAAAAATACAAAGTTAGCTGGGCGTGGTGGCGCATGCCTATAATCCCAGATACTTGGGAGGCTGAGGCAGGAGAATCGCTTGAACCTGGGAGGCAGAGGTTGCAGTGAGCCGAGTTTGCGCCGTTGCGCTCCAGCCTGGGCAACGGGAGCAAAACTCTGTCTCAAAAAAAAAAAAAGATAACCGCACCCTGACTTTTGTGGTAATCATTCCCTTTCTTTTCTTCATTACCATTTGTCTATTTATACCTGAATAATAAATTGATAGTTTGAGCTTTCTTCCTCCCCTAGCACTTTGGTAAGAATTCTAGGAATTAGATAATGGGGGAACTCTGACATGGTACCACCCCCATGTCCCCTCCTTTATCCCTCAGGGCAGAATTGGATTAAGCAATACTGACCCTGTCCCAAAGGGTCAGTTTGTCTAAACCTTCGTCTCCTTGAATTCTTCCAGGGACCTCCGTAATGGAGGTCACAGCCACAGACGCGGACGATGATGTGAACACCTACAATGCCGCCATCGCTTACAGCATCCTCAGCCAAGATCCTGAGCTGCCTGACAAAAATATGTTCACCATTAACAAGAACACAGGAGTCATCAGTGTGGTCACCACTGGGCTGGACCGAGAGGTCAGATGTCAGGAGGATCCAGAGGGTGTGGAGGACAAATGTATATTAGCTCAATCCCGTGGACAAAGCAAAATCCTGCTAGGCCACCTGTCAGTTAATACAGTGTTGGTCTGAGCTTTGCATCTAAGCTTCTGCCCAGAGGTTCCGTGCCTAGAAGACAGGCTGACTGGCGTGAAGCAGATGGTTAAATATTCTGGTTCCATGTGTTGGGCTGGGCTAGGCCAGAGGTGGCTGGTAGTCCTGGTCCTAACTTGGTTGCATTGATCTCTCTGCAGAGTTTCCCTATGTATACCCTGGTGGTTCAAGCTGCTGACCTTCAAGGTGAAGGGTTAAGCACAACAGCAACAGCTGTGATCACAGTCACTGACACCAATGATAACCCTCCAGTCTTCAATCCCACCACGGTAATTCTACAACTCCTCAGAGGGTTTCCAAAGAAAGGTCTTTTGTTGTTCGTGAACTAAGTTTCACCACTGCTCATGGGCAAAGTCTTTGAAAACTCTCTCCAGACTAGCGAATGTTAACTTTAAACTTAAAAGCAAGCATCTTGAGATGACAGTTGTCTTTTAGCATCTTTTTTCCACCCTTGGCCTGGGGCCAGTTGGCTCAAGATTGTGAAGTTGCAGAAAGCACCTACTGATTTCCTATCTGCATATGGTACATTTTTATAGCAAATATTACTGGGTTTCATTTCTTCATTGAACACGTATTTTCTAAGTTTATATTAGGCACTGTGTTAGACAGTGGAGATACCATCACACACAAAGCAGACAAAGATTCTATTCTCATGGTGTTTCTACTATAGCTAGGAAGACATCTTATGAGAGTTATTGAACACCAAGGATATTACATGCATTCAAGGAGAAGGTGTTGAGAACCAAGTAGGGGAAGTTTAAATCATCCTGTATAATGGCCAGGTGTGGTGGTTCACACCTGTAATCCCAACAAGTTGGGAGGCCAAGGCTGTTTGGAGTTTGAGACCAGCCCGGCCTTAAGGACGGAGTTTGAGACCAGCCCGGCCAACGTGGCAAAACCCCGTTTCAACTAAAAATACAAAAATTAGCCGGGCATGTTGGTGCATGCTTGTAATCCCAGCTATTTGGGAGGCTGAGGCACGAGAGTTGCTCGAACCCAGGAGGTGGAGGCTGCAGTGAGCTGAGATTGCACCATTGCAACCCAATGTGCCCATTGCCTGGTCTCTCCTCGTCACATCTGCTCCTCGAAGCTTGCTTTCAGTTAGCCAGGTGTGGTGGCGCATGTGTGTGGTCCTAGCTACTCTGGAGACTGAGGTGGGAGGATTGCTTGAGCTCAGGAGGTTGAGGCTACAGTGAGCCATGATCGCTCCAATACACTCCAGCCTGATGACAGTGAGATCCTGTCTCAAACAACAAAAAAAGAGGATTCCTTTAGCCCCCTGAGACTCAGCTCTGCTAGCAGTCTTGGTACTTTGTAAATGACCCATCTCTTTCCTCTGCAGTACAAGGGTCAGGTGCCTGAGAACCAGGCGAACTTCGTAATCACCACACTGAAAGTGACTGATGCTGATGCCCCCAATACCCCAGCGTGGGAGGCTGTATACACTATATTGAATGATAATGACGGACAATTTGTTGTCACCACAAATCCAGTGACCAACGATGGCATTTTGAAAACAGCAAAGGTTTGTATGGTATATGGCAAGATGCAGAAACTGGCATCCTTGAAGCTGTTCATGCCCTTGTCCCCTGGTATCTTCTTAGAAGTAGATTCGCTTTGGCAGGGGGACAGGGTGACTTTCCCAGATTCTAGTGGACCATGTGGGGTTTGCAGTGGCTCTTCCTGCCCATGTAAGAAATCAAGAAACTGGGCTGGGTGTGGTGGATCACGCCTGTAATCCCAGCACTGTGGGACGCTGAGGCAGGTGGATCACGAGGTCAGGAGTTCGAGTCTCTGCTAAAAATACAAAAATTAGCTGGGCATGGTGGCACACGTCTGTAATCTCAGCTACTCGGGAGGCTAAGGCAGAAGAATTGCTTGAACCTGGGAGGTGGAGGTTGCAGTGAGCCGAGATCGCACCATTGCATTCCAGCTCTGGGCAGCAGAGCAAGACTCCATCTCGGGGGGGAAAAAAAAGAGGCCGGGCGTGGGGGCTCATGCCTGTAATCCTAGCACTTTGGGAGGCCAACGCGGGCAGATCACAAGGTCAAGAGATCGAGATCATCCTGACCAACATAGTGAAACCTCATCTCTACTAAAAATACAAAAATTAGCTGGGCGTGGTGGCGTGCTCCCACTACTAGCGCGGTTCCAGCTACTAGGGAGGCTAAGGCAGGACAATCACTTGAACCTGGGAGACAGAGGTTGCAGTGAGCCATGATCGTGCCATGCACTCTAGCCTGGCAACAGAGTGAGACTTCGTCTCAAAAAAAAAAAAAAAGAAATCAAGAAGCTAAGGCTTCTTGATGGCTCATGCCTGTAATCCCAGCACTTGGGGAGGCCAAGGGGGGCAGATCATCTGAGGTCAAGAGTTTGAGACCAGCCTGGACAACATGGTGAAACCCTGTCTCTACCAAAAATACAAAAATTAACCGGATGTGGTGGTGCACACTTGTAATCCCGGCTGCTTGGGAGGCTGAAGCAGGAGAATTGCTTGAGCCTGGAAGACAGAGGTTGCAGTGAGCCAAGATCATGCCACTGCACTCTGGCCTGGGCAACAGAGTGAGACTCTGTCTGGAAAGAAAGAAAGAAAGAGAGAAAGAGAGAAAGAGAGGAAAGAGAGGAAAGAGAGGAAGGAAGGGAAGGAAGGGAAGGAAGGGAAGGAAGGGAAAGAAAGGAAGGAAAGGAAGGAAAGGAAGGAAAGAAAAGGCCGGGCGCGGTGGCTCAAGCCTGTAATCCCAGCACTTTGGGAGGCTGAGACGGGCGGATCACGAGGTCAGGAGATCGAGACCATCCTGGCTAACACGGTGAAACCCCGTCTCTACTAAAAAATACAAAAAACTAGCCGGGCGCGGTGGCGGGCACCTGTAGTCCCAGCTACTCGGGAGGCTGAGGCAGGAGAATGGCGTGAACCCAGGAGGCGGAGCTTGCAGTGAGCTGAGATCCGGCCACTGCACTCCAGCCTGGGCGGCAGAGCGAGACTCCGTCTCAAAAAAAAAAAAAAAAAAAAAAAGAAGAAATCAAGAAGCTCTTACACAGGATCCTGAAATTGAAAAAGGCTCTTTCCCAAAACATTCTCCTTCCCTTAGCTCTTTCCATTTTGCAATGAGAGGGAAAATGATTTACTGGTCTCTGCTCTTGTGCTGGTTTATTTTAGAAGTGGGGCAGATATGGTTGTTTTTGAAAAATGTCCTAGAAACTTGAAAACTAGCCAAGCACAGTAGTGCATGGCGGTGGGTCCAACTACTTGGGAGGCTGAGGTGGGAGGATCACTTGAGCCCAGGGGGTTGACACTGCACTGAGCTATGATCATGGCACTGTACTCTAACCTGGGCAATATAACGAGACTCCGTCTCTTTAAAAAAAAAAAAAAAAAAAAAAAGGTAGCCAGGCACAGTTGCTCAGTCCTGTAATCCCAACACTTTGGGAGGCCAAGGTGGGTTGATCACCTGAGGTCAGGTGTTCGAGACCAGCCTGGCCAACATGGTGAAACATCATCTCTACTAAAAATACAAAAAATTAGCCAGGTGTAGTGGCAGGCTCCTGTAATCCCAGCTACTAGGGAGGCTGAGGCAGGAGAATTGCTTGAAGCTGGGAGGCAGAGGTTGCAGTGAGCCATTGCACTCCAGCCTGGGTGACAAGAGCAAAAATTCTGTCTCAGAAACAAAATAAGGAAAGAAACTTGAAAACTAAGAATTTGAGTGAATTGCTTGTTGAAGTGACTGGATCCCTAGAATAGCCCCAGAGCTTTGACTTCCTCTTGAGTAGGTGAGCAGATCTGAGAAGCCCTGGTAAGTAATTATGGTTTCTGCCATTGAAAGTCATGGCAGAAACCACAGTTACTTTTGCACCAACCTACTGTATTACCAAAAGCAACAGTTAAGGATTTAATTTCATTTTTACTAACACAAAATGTTTTGTTTTGTTTTTAACTTCATTGTTTCTGCTCTCTAGGGCTTGGATTTTGAGGCCAAGCAGCAGTACATTCTACACGTGGCAGTGACGAACGTGGCGCCTTTTGAGGTCTCTCTCACCACCTCCACAGCCACTGTCACCGTGGATGTGCTGGATGTGAACGAAGCCCCCATCTTTGTGCCTCCAGAAAAGAGAGTGGAAGTGTCCGAGGACTTTGGCGTGGGCCAGGAAATCACATCCTACACTGCCCGGGAGCCAGACACATTTATGGAACAGAAAATAACGTAAGTGTGAGGATTTTTCAACTGACTTACAGCAGCTGGGTATTTTATATCATTTTATATATAAATCAATAATACATAGTTCATGGCATTTTGTCATTTGTCTGTACAAGACCATTCTCTTAATTTATTTTTTATTCCCTTTATCTGTACTCCTTTCACCTGTTCCCTTCCCTCTACAGACAGCCGTTCTTGGTCTGATGTGCTGCCTCTCTTTGAGCTCTTGTAGTATGGTAGAAATGTGATTTTACTTTGCATACACAATAGTGTGTTTTTTTGTGTTTGGAGTCTCACTTTGTCACCTAGGCTAGTATACAGTGGTGATCTCTGCCTACTGCAGCCTCTGTCTCCTGGGTTCAAGCAATTTTCATGCCTCAGTCTCCCACGTAGCCAGGATTATAGGTGCCCGCCACCACGCCCGGCTAATTTTTGTATTTTTAGTAGAGATGAGGCTTCACCACATTGGCCAGGCTGGTCTCGAACTCCTGACCTCAAGTGATCTGCCCGCCTCCCAAAGTGGTGGGATTACAGGCGTGAGCCCCCGCACCCAGCCCATAGTATTGTGTTCTAAGTAGCTTACTATTAGTATTTCTCCTTTCAAACTTGAAGGTACCTCTATAATGTAAATCACACAGATGCTGAAAACCCACATACCAACCAACCAACTACAACACTTGCTTTAAAATACTCTCATTTTGGGCTGGGTGCAGCGGTTTATGCCTGTAATCCCAAAACTTTGGGAGGTCTAGCAAGTGGATCATGTTGAGGCCAGGTGTTCAAGACCAGCCTGGCCAACATGGTGAAACCCCTGCCTCTACTAAAAACACAAGAAATTAGCCAGGCATGGTGGTGCACACCTGTAATCCCAGCTACTTGGGAGGCTGAGGCACGAGAATCACTTGAACCCAAAAGGTTGAGGTTGCAGTGAGCTGAGATCGAGCCACTGCACTCTAACCTGGGCGACAGAGTGAGACTCCATCTCAAAAAATAATAATAATAATAAAAACTCTCATTTTCTATATGTAGCCAATGGACTCCTCATAATCTAGAGATATTTCTACATGCTCCGAACTGTAAGGCCTGGCAAGATGGGTTTTAACTGAAGTTTAAAAGAATGGTGAAAAGTCAAAGACAATAATGTAGGATTTGGTTCTGTGATGAAACCCTGGATTGTACAGTTTCCAGGCTGGGCTGAAAGCTTGCAGTAGTGAAATAGATAGTTCAAAGCATCTCCTGGGGCAGATTCAGGGACCAGGTCTCTAGTGTCTGTTTGCAGAGGCCCTTACACCTGGAACAATGACCACTTGATGTAATTCATTGCTTTGCACTTCCAAAGAAGTGAGGCCAAGCCCGCAGGTTCTCAGAGTCCTTTCCTCCTTTGATTTCTTAGTTTCCCTTTCAGAGCCTTTCCATGACCCTAGTAAATAAATGAGCAGTAGATCTCTGTTAGCTTCCCTTTAGCTCCCATTAAATGCCAATAGTACAGCCCACCCACAAGTCAACAAGGCAACCTGCATCTCCAGATGTTCATGACAGGAGAAGAGGTGACATGTTGCTACCATTTAGGAACTACTGTATTGTTTTGGGGGAGCTGGTCTGGAGGAGTCTGCTTTTAAAAATAAATAAGGATTATAGTAATCATTGCTTCAGCAAGAATCATCCATAGATGCCAAATCTGTTGGGTGAAAGTTAGTTGCTGAACAAGATATTCTTAAATTATCTACCTGCAGATTATATGTTAATCATGCAGTATAAAAAGGCACCTTTGCTGTGAAGAAATCTGGTGGCCTTTCCCTTATCCAAGTGATCAAAGTTATCAATAGAAGCACAGACAGACATCATGTGCTTCCCAGTGTCCTGCACTAGGGAGGCCACAGCATCACTGTCGTGTTCTTGTCCCCACCACTGACCCCTGAAATGGATTACCTGAATCTAAATTTTGAGGAGTAATCAGGCAAACCCAAACTAAGGGCATTCTAGAAAACAACTGGCCAGCACATTAAAAAAATGTCAGTGACAGAAAAGAAAGCCTTAAGGAAGAGCCATGCCAACCAAAGGCCATATTGGATCCTGAATCCAGAATGGTGCAAGGTTGCTATAAAGGACATTTTTGGAAAATCTGACAATTTGAATATGCACCATATATTCAACAGTAGTATTCTATCAAAGTGCTGGGATTACAGGCATGAGCCACTGTGCCCAACCTATTGTTGGTTTTCAAAATAAAACATTGGAAGTAACCATATAACTGAAGAAGAGCTTGAGCCATTTTCAGCTACATGTTGTTTGCTGGTCCTATTCTAAAAGCCAGAGCTTGTGCCTGTTTAGGTATCGGATTTGGAGAGACGCTGCCAACTGGCTGGAGATTAATCCGGACACTGGTGCCATTTCCACTCGGGCTGAGCTGGACAGGGAGGACGTTGAGCACGTGAAGAACAGCACGTACACAGCCCTCATCATAGCTACAGACAATGGTAAGGGGGCCTCATCTGGGCCTTTGCTGCCTCACCCTCCTGGCTAGTTGACTTTCTTGCCCCTCCCTTCTTTTGGAGGCAAGAGTTTATTCTTTTTCTTTTATCCTTTGTGTTTGTTGGATTGATTTGTATAAATGTATGGAGTACAAGGGTAATTTTGTTACAAGCATAGATGTGTAGTGATAAAGGCAGGGCTTTTAGTGTATCAATAGAAGCACAAACAAACATCATGTGCCTCCCAGTGTCCTGCACTAGGGAGGCCACAACATCACCTCCGTCGTGTTCTTGTCCCCACCACCAACCCCTGAAATGGATTACCTGAATCTAAATTTTGAGGAGTAATCAGACAAACCCAAATTAAGGGCACTCTAGAAAACAACTGGCCAGCACATTAAAAAAATGTCAGTAACAGAAAAGAAAGCCCTAAGGAAAAGCCTAACGCATCACCCAAATAACATGCGTTGTACCCATTAAGTAATTGCTCATCATCTACCCCCTCCCACCCCTCGGACCCTTCCCAGCTGCCATTGTTTATCATTCCACAATCTACATCCATGTGTACACATTATTGAACTCCCACTTCTAAGTGAGAACATGCAGTTATTTCTCCTTACATGTCTGATTTGTTTCACTTGAGACAATGGCCTCCAGTTTCATCCATGTTGCTGCAAAAGATTTATCTTTTATTCTTAAAGGCATTCTTATCAAAAATTTAAGTGGGCTGGGCATGGTGACTCACACCTGTAATCCCAGCACTTTGGAGGCTGAGGTGGGAGGATCACTTGAGCCCAGGAGTTCGAGACCAGCCTGGGCAACATGGCAATACACTTTCTCTACAAACAGTACATAAATTAGCTGGGCATGTTGGTGAACACCTGTAGTCCCAGCTACTCAGAAGGCTGAGGTGGTAGGATTGCTTGAGTCTGAGAGGTGGAGGCTGCAATGAGCCAAGATTGCGCCACTGTTCTCCATCCTGGGCAACAGAGCAAGACCCTGTCTCCAAAAAAAAAAAAATTTTTTTTTCAAGTAATTTTGGTCAGACAGAACTTCCTTTTCACTACACACGCACTCTTTATTCCTTCCCTAAGGGAACCCGACAATGATGGTTTACGATCCAGTTCCAAAGCTTAATATTCATGTGACCTTGGATTTACTGTTTAATTTTTTTTTTTTTTTTTTTTTTTTTGAGACAGAGTCTCGCTCTGTCACCCAGGCTGGAGTGCAGTGGCAAAATCCTGGATCACTGCAACCTCTGCCTCCTAGGTTCAAGCAATTCTCCTGCCTCAGTCTCCCAAATAGCTGGGATTACAGGTGTGCGCCACCATGCCCAGCTAATTTTTTGTATTTTTAGTAGAGACGGGGTTTCACCATATTGGCCAGGTTGGTCTTGAACTCCTGACCTTGTGATCTGCCCGCCTCGGCCTCCCAAAATGCTGGGATTACAGGCGTGAGCCACCGCGCCTGGCCTGCTGTTTAGTTTTTATGTCCCTCAATTCCTTTACCTGAAAAATGATAATACTCATGTGGGTGAAATTAGTTAGGTGTTAAATCAGTTAGGTGTGGGTCCTTCCAGACTCTTTCTGTGTATTTAAATACATTTATAGGCTGGGTGCTAGGCTCACACCTGTAATCCCAACACTTTGGGGGTCTGAATTGGGAGATGGCTTGAGGCCAGGAGTTCAAGACCAGCTGGGCAACATGCTGCCCATAATCTCAAAATGCTGGGATTACAGGCATGAGTTACCATGCCTGGCCTCCTTCAGTTAATTTTAAATGACATGCGTTCATTGTTTAAAAAGAAAATTTACATGAGAAAACAATTTTTTAAAATTTACAGTCATGCCATCTAGACATATCTATTTATCGGTTTGAGATGGATTCCTCTGTTGTTTTGTATCCCTATCGTATATTCATATTGAAGATAGTTCCCTGGGTACCAATTTTTCCTACTACCATATGCTTGGTGTTGTGTCAAGATGTAAAAGAAACGCAAACAGAAGTGTGGATGGGCTGGGCACGGTGGCTCATGCCTATAATCTCAACACTTTGGGAGGCTAAGGTGGGAGGATCACTTGAGCCCAAGAGTTCAAGACCACCCTAGGCAACATGGTAAGACCCCCTCTCTACAAAAAAAAAAATTAAAAACTAGCCAAGCATGGTGGCATGCGCCTGTAGTCCCAGCTACTAGGGAGGCAGAGGTGGGAGATGAAGCCCAGGAGGTAGAGGCTGCAGTGAACTGTGTTCATGCCACTGCATTCTGGCCTGGGTGACAGAGTGAGACCCTGCCTCAAAAAAAAAATATATGAACTCCCCAATCTATTTTGAAAACCAATTTGCAGAGACTTAAAAAGACCCAACTCATCCCCTTTGATTTTAAGTTTCTAGTCAGGCTTAAAATTAAAATAAGTAAAATAAAAAGACTCAGTGCTTTGATAATGACCTTAAATGGCATGAAAATGCAGAAAAAGGAGAACTAGGGAAACAGCAGGCAGGCAATAGGACTTCTTGGAGTAGCTAAAATTCAATGAATGAATAATGATATGTGAAGAAGGAGGAGCGTGTCCTTGGTGTGAGGAATAACTTGAATAATTGTTATCAAGGTGGGAATAAGCGTGTCTGTATGAAACAGTCAGAGACCTGCCCACCTAGGAGTGGAGGTCCTTTGGGATTGGTGGGACAGGAAGTTCTGGGGGTGGAGTGGGGGCTGATGGGGGACCACTGAAGAGCCAGGACAAGAACTGGACTTGGTCTGGTGGAAGGCAGTGGGGATTCATTAGTGTTGCCAAGCTACTACATTTCCTCTGTATTTTCTCTTAGGTTCTCCAGTTGCTACTGGAACAGGGACTCTTCTGCTGATCCTGTCTGATGTGAATGACAACGCCCCTATACCAGAATCTCGAAATCTATTCTTCTGCGAGAGGAATCCAAAGCCTCAGGTCATAAACATCATTGATGCAGACCTTCCTCCCAATACATCTCCCTTCACAGCAGAACTAATGCATGGGGCGAGTGCCAACTGGACCATTGAGTACAACGACCCAAGTGGGTACCTGAGTTTTATTTTGGCAACTTTGCTCCAATGGCCATGCTTCCCTTCCCCCAGATCCCCACCTCTCAATTTCCCTTCTCAACTTCCAGATGTCACCCCTTCCATTGGTACTTGCTTCCTTATCCCTTCTGTCTTTGAGGCCTTGCTCCAGAGGTCTTTTTCCTTTACTGGTATCTAACATTGTAGCATGCTACCCAGTAATCTAAAACCCAAGCAGGGCTCCCTCTCCCAGCCTCTAGCCACCCTCCACTCCCCTCTCCACTTGCAACCTCTAGGACCATCTTCTCTGCCACCTCCTGCTCCTGGGACCAAGCAACACCGTTTTTGTGCTTAGCTCCTTCTTGCCAGCCAATCATGAGCTCCCAGATTTGTCAGCACTATTCTACCGAAGTGGAGGCAGCTGTCAACTGCCTGGTCAATTTGCATCTGTGGGCTTCCTACACCTACCTCTCTCTGGGCTTCCATTTCCACCGCAGTGATGTGGATCTGGAAGGCGTGTGCCAGTTCTTCCACAAATTGGCCAAGGAGAAGCACAAGGGCGCTGAGCGTCCCTTACAAATGCAAAACCAGTGTGGCGGCCGCACTGTCTTCCAGGACATCCAGAAGCCATGTTAAGATGAATGGGGTAAAACCCTGGGCGCGATGAAAGTCGCTGTGGCCCTGGAGAAGAACCTGAACCAGGCACTTTTGGATCTTCATGCTTTGGGTTCCGCTTGCACAGACCACCATCTCTGTGACTTCCTGGAGAGCCACTTCCTAGATGAAGAAGTGAAACTCATCAAGAAGATAGGTGACCACCTGACCAACCTCTGCAGGCTGGCCAGCCTCCAGGCCAGGCCGGGCGAAAAGGTTCACTCTCAGGCACAATCAGGAGCCTACCGAACCCAGTGACATCTGAAGAGCCCCGCTCTGCCTGAGCCTCTCCCTCCAGCTACTAGGCAGCTTTTTTTAAGCAACCCTAGAACCCTCTCCCAAGCCTTAGACCAAATGGAAATAAAGCTTTTTACAGAAAAAAAAAAAAAAAGTACATACCTAGATAAAACCCAAGCAGCTCTGCTCTCTTCACTCAAGGCACTCAAGTGCCTTTAGTTCACTAACAATTTTATTCTGGAATGAGCTTTTTTTTCTCCCCTGATCTCATCATTTCTTTTTATTGCTTTCTCCAGCCCAAGAATCTATCATTTTGAAGCCAAAGATAGCCTTAGAGGTGGGTGACTACAAAATCAATCTCAAACTCATGGATAACCAGAAGAAAGACCAAGTGACCACCTTAGAGGTCAGCGTGTGTGACTGTGAAGGGGCCGCCGGCATCTGTAAGAAGGCACCGCTTGTCGAAGCAGGAATGCAAATTCCTGCCATTCTGGGGATTCTTGGAGGAATTCTTGCTTTGCTAAGTAAGTCCAGCTGGCAGGTGACTCAGCCTTTGACTTAAAAAAATGGAGGAGGTTTATTTCCTGGAAGTTATTTTTGTTATTAATAAGGATACAGGTTAGCTGATACAGGAAAGAGACTCCCAAGTTATGCTAGCCTCCATAAAATAGAAGTTTGTCTCTTACTGAACATTTCAGAGGTAAATGGTCTAAGATGGGAAGGCCATGAAGTCAACAGGGGACCCAGGTTTCTTCTGTTTCTTTTCATCCTTCAAGTCAGGCATCCCAGGCTTGAGTGCATACAAATCATCTGGGCCTCTGGTAAACTGGGAAATCTGATCCAGGAGGTCTGGCATAGGGCCACAGATTCTGCATTTCTTTTTTTTTTTTGAGGCTGAGTTTCGCTCTTGTTGCTGAGGCTGGAGTGCAATGGCGCTATCTCTCAGCTCACTGCAACCTCCGCCTAACGGGCTCAAGCAATTCTCCCGCCTCAGCCTCCTGAGTAGCTGGGACCATGGGCATGTGCCACCACGCCCAGCTAATTTTGTGTTTTTAGTAGAGATGGGGTTTCTCCATGTTGGTTAGGCTGGTCTCGGACTCCCGACTTCGGGTGATCCACCCGCCTCAGCCTCACAAAGTGCTGGGATTACAGGCTTGAGCCACCGCACCCTGCCAGATTCTACATTTCTAACCAGCTCCCAGGGGGTACTGATGTTGCAGTTCCTTAGACCATAAGCAGAGTAGCAAGACCTTGGGGGCTGCCCTCATCAGCGTGTTCTAAGCTAGCCAGCTCACCACCACCACCTCTACATTCCATCCTAGATGGGGGAAGGGGATAAGAGAGGAAGTGGAGGCCAAATGACTAGAAGTTGCATATATCACCTCCACTTACATACCACTGGCCCAAACACAGCCACACCTAGCTGCAAGGGAGCCTGGAAGTTTCTACTTGCAATTGAAAATTGGCATGGAGTAGGGGTGGAGTGCAGGATGAGCAGTGAGTGTCAGTGACTAAAAGGATAAAGGAGAAAAAGAATGCTGAGGAAAATTGACAGTTTCTGCCATAGTCCTTAAGCCTGTTTCCATTGGAGCCCACTTGGAGTGAGCCCTAGGGGTGACACAGGTGCTATTACGGTCAAGGTAAATACTTTTGTCATTCACACGCAGAGAGAAAATACTGAATCTATTAAAGGAATACATTAGCTATGAAAACAGATTATGTGCATCAAAAGACAAAGTATCCATATGGAGTGCACTACATCGGAACTCTGGTAGGGCTTTAAACATATGAATGATA
Organism: Macaca mulatta; assembly: GCF_049350105.2. Lineage (NCBI taxonomy): Eukaryota > Metazoa > Chordata > Mammalia > Primates > Cercopithecidae > Macaca > Macaca mulatta. The sequence goes on from NC_133425.1 coordinate 64,424,774, forward strand.
GAAGAGCAAGCGAATGATTCTCAAAGCAAATGAGAGCAAGTCAGTTAGAAACCTTTGACCAGGTATGGTGGCTCATACTTTGGGAGACCAAGGTGGGAGGACTGCTTGAAGCCAGGAGTTTGATACCAGCCTGGGCAACAAAGCAAGACCCTGTCTCTACAAAATGAAAAATATATCTTTTTTTTTTTTTTTTTTTGAGACGGAGTCTGGCTCTGTCGCCCGGGCTGGAGTGCAGTGGCTGGATCTCAGCTCACTGCAAGCTCCGCCCCCCGGGTTTACGCCATTCTCCTGCCTCAGCCTCCCGAGTAGCTGGGACTACAGGCGCCCGCCGCCTTGCCCGGCTAGTTTTTTGTATTTTTTAGTAGAGACGGGGTTTCACCGTGTTCGCCAGGATGGTCTCGATCTCCTGACCTCGTGATCCGCCCATCTCGGCCTCCCAAAGTGCTGGGATTACAGGCTTGAGCCACTGCGCCCGGCCGAAAAATATATCTTTTTAAAGAAATGTTTAAAGATCATAAATAATTAGTGACTGCAAGGAGTGGTCCAGTTCATGAATGCGTTTGTAGTCAGCGTAGTCAGAAAAAGCTGTTAATTGAGTCTCAAGGACAGTTTTGTGGAAGATATAAGTGGTTAGGCCACAGGGGCTGGTAGAATTCCAACAGGCTATGGATATTCAGGAAGGTTCCCCTCCTAGCAAAGCACAGCAGAGGCTTGAGGAGACTCCTAGGAGGACAGAGACCAGGCCAAGCTGGTGGGAATGGAAAAAGATTTTTGGAGGGAGCAGTGGGACTGAATCTAGGGCTTTCCATTTAGATTGAGCATGGGTGCCATTGATCCTGCTGCTGCTGCCTCAGTGGACTCCAGGAGAGGGTGCCTTTCAATCTTCCAGAAATGCTTGCTGGGCATCCCATTTGCTTCTGCCCCCTCCTAGTGTTCTCCCAAAGTTGAAGAGAAGGATACTGCTGTTGAGAATTGAGCAAGCCTTCTGGACTTTCATCCTGCCAGGCTTTACATGGCTTTACTGTGCCATGAGATTAGATTAATTCATCATTGTCTTGGGCAGTGTAACACAAGCCCTGCCTGCCCACTTCCTAGTCAAATTACATTTGAGTGGCCTGGTCTGCTTTTGGGATAGTGGTTACTGACTAGTACATTCATTTTAAGGGGAATCATTTTCTCTTCTCTTCTCTTCTCTTCTCTTCTCTTCTCTTCTCTTCTCTTCTCTTCTCTTCTCTTCTCTCTTCTTTCAGGCAAGGTCTCATTCTGTGGGCCAGCTGGAGTGCAGTGGAGTGATCTCAGATCTCATCTCACTGCAGCCTTGACTTCTGGGGCTCAGGGGATCCTCCCACCTCAGCCCCCCGGGTGGCTGGGACCACAGGCATGAGCCACCACACCCAGCTAATTTTTTATATTTTTTTGTAGAAACAGTGTTTCCTCATGTTGCCCAGGCTGGTCTCAAACTCCTGGTCTCAACCAGTCCTCCCGCCTTGGCCTCCCAAAGTGTTGGGATTACAGACATGAGCTACTGCGCCCAATCAGGGAATCTTAAAGATTGTAGTTATACTTGAAATATTTTTTTAAGAGTAGGATTACCTAAATTTGCTATGGGTATGTATTTTTTTAGACACTGGGGGTGGGGATTCCCACATAGAACAACATTTAAAACAGAGGCAATGCCAGAATTCAGATGTTCAATTTCTTGTATTTTTACCTTCTATGATTATTTTTTTCTTTCTTTATTAGAGACGGGTTCTCGCTATGTTACTCACACTGGTCTCAAACTCTTGAGCTCAAGTGATCCTCCCATCTCGGCCTCCCCAAGTGCTGGGATTACAGGTGTGAGCCACTCCACCAGCCAATTCTTGTTTCTTAAGGGCAAAAATGTGCTAGAGGCTGGTTGTGGTAGCTCACGTCTATAATCCCAACACTTTGGGAGGCTGAGGTGGCAGGATTGCTTGAGCCTAGGTTTCAAGGTCAGCCTGGGCAACATAGCAAGACCTCATCTCTATTAAAAAAAAGTAATAATAATAAATAAATTACTAGAGAGACACCAGGAGATCTGAAGCTTTTCGTGTTTTCCACCAACATTTGGTTGCTTACTCTGTACCAGGCTTTTTCTCAGAGCCTGAGGATACTGGGCTTCTGGCACAGCTGATAAGAGGCATCGTTTTGGAAATGGTAAGCTGCCTCTTGCTGTGCATGGATGGGGACTGTGTAGCTCCTATAGTCTTGTTCAGTACTGTCTCCCTGTGCAGCCACTTCATTGTTCTTGTTGATGAATCATGGACAAGGGAGTTATACTGTTTATCTGGATAAGGTTTCTGGCATTTTTCTGATTTCAGAAATAGGTAGTTGGGGTACATCTGAGAAATCTTTTCCCCAAGTTTATGCAACCTCCTGTTTAAAGATTATGCTTCGGCCAGGCATGGTGGCTCATGCCTGTAATCTCAGCACTTTGGGAGGCCCAGATGGGTGGATCACTTGAGGTCAGGAGTTTGAGACCAGCCTGGGCAACATACTGAAACTCCGTCTCTACTAAAAATACAAAAATTAGCTGGGCATGGTGGCAGGCACTTGTAGTCCCCCCTACTTGGGAGGCTGCGGCAGGAGAATCAGTTGAACCCAGGAGGTGGAGGTTGCAGTGAGCTGAGATTGCGCCACTGCACTCCAGCCTGGGCAACAGAGCAAGACTCTGTCTCAAAATAATAATCATAAATACATAAAGATTATGCTTCATAGGGTACAGCATATAGGTACTTGGGCACACATGCCCATAGATAGAAATCACACGGAATCTTTTTATTTTTCATTCACAGTGAATAATATAATTTTTTTTTTAAGTTAAGTGCTTTCTTTCTGGCTGCTTTAGAGAATTTTTTAAAAGTTGAATGTTAATGGTATATATCCTAGAAATAATCCCAAGATCAAATGTAACCCTTGTCTTAAGCCTTGGAAGTTAAATAGATTATAAAGCTTGCTTTACATGATTCTATCTTAAGAGAAACTAAGAACATACCAGGCAATTTTATAGTCTCTGTCCCTCTCCTCATAGCTGATTATGTATCAGTCACATTTGGGCTGACCTAGGAGCCCTGCTCACAAACCTTCAGTGGCTCCAACTCAGAATCAAAGCCAAGGTCCTTGCAGTGGCCTATATGTCCCTCCCGCCCTGCTTGCCCCTCTGAGCTCTTCTCCATGTCTCTTCCCCTCATGCACCCTGCTACAGCCATGCTGGCCTCCTCACCTTCCCTCCATCACACCACACATGCTCCTGCCTCAGGACCTCTGCCCTTACTGTTTCCTCTGCCTGGAACACTTTCCCCCAGATTTGGGAAAATGACAGTGATTGAGTTTAAGACCCATCTGAGGCCGGGCGCGGTGGCTCAAGCCTGTAATCCCAGCACTTTGGGAGGCCGAGACGGGCGGATCACGAGGTCAGGAGATCGAGACCATCCTGGTTAATACGGTGAAACCCCGTCTCTATTAAAAAGTACAAAAAACTAGCCGGGCAAGGTGGCGGGTGCCTGTAGTCCCAGCTACTTGGGAGGCTGAGGCAGGAGAATGGCGTGAACCCGGGAGGTGGAGCTTGCAGTGAGCTGAGATCTGGCCACTGCACTCCAGCCTGGGTGACAGAGCGAGACTCCGTCTCAAAAAAAAAGAAAAAAAAAAAAGACCCATCTGAAAGTTAGGGACCATGCTTGAATTCATGTATCACTGTCTACTATGTTGTACTGTACATACCAACTTCAGGGATGTGAGTGTCACATGGATTGACATCTTCAAGTGTATTGAAGGCAGCTGGTGGCTGTCTGACTGCCCATTGTCTGATATGAGGCGTGCTCTGTGATAATGCTGCTTCTGGCCTTCTTTATCTTTGGCTCTCATCACTCTTGCTCTCTCTCCCCCACCACCCCAGTTCTGATTCTGCTGCTCTTGCTGTTTCTTCGGAGGAGAGCGGTGGTCAAAGAGCCCTTACTGCCCCCAGAGGATGACACCCGGGACAATGTTTATTACTATGATGAAGAAGGAGGTGGAGAAGAGGACCAGGTGGGTTTTTTAAACCATGGTAGCTCAATGGTGATCTCTTAATTCGGAAGAAGCAATGATTAGTAAGAGGTAGGCATTTGAAACAGCTCTGACTCACTTTGGATATTATCTTTTTAAGGCCTTACCCAAGAAAGTAGACATTGTCATTGACCATCATCATCATCATCACATCATCACCAACACAGCTAACATTTATTGATCGCATACTGTTCTGCACCTCAATGAGCGAACTGAGGCACAGAGAAGCTCAGTAACTTGTCTAAGGTCACACAGCTAGGAAGCGACACAGCCAAATGGTCTGTCTCAGAGTCTGCACTCCTCATTGCCATTCTCCGGATATGAACTTGAGCCAGATTATCTTTGACATAGAACAACTGGTCTGCTTTGTTTCTCTTGAGTTTTCAGCTAGAGCAAACTCCTTTTTGTCAATGTTATACCTTTAGTCCTTCTGTATTTCCTGATTTTGGAGATGATCTTAACATCTTACTCTGGAGTTGTCCAGGGAACTGTTCAGGGTCTTGGAGAACCTACTTATTATAGAAAGGGAACCATGGGGGTCTATTACAGAGTCCTGCTTTTGACTGAGGTCATAGAGTGAGGCACCATTTACTGAGCTCCATACAACATAGGGAGGTGGGTGTACAGAGAAAAATATTGTTCTAGATTTCAGGGACTTCTAAGTCTAGTTGGGGGATACCATATATATTGTATCAGTGAGCAATAGAGCAACCAATCCCAGAATCCCAGCAGCACACAACATGCGTGTGTTTCTCATGTGTTGTGGGGCAGCTGGGGCAACTGCTGGTCTCATCTAAGCTCATGAGAATCTGTAGGATGGCTGGGGCTCAGCAGATTTAGGTAGAGTTTAGCTGAATGGCTCTAATCTGCGAATCGTGTCCAGGTCTGTTCCATGCAAGTCTCATCTTTGTACCAGAAGCTGGTGCCTTTCAGACCTTTGCCTGTGTCACATGTTACAGTCCCATTGCCTAAGCAAGTTACACAACAAAGCCCCAAATTGATGGATGTATACTCTTCTTACAGGCTGGGGTTGGGAGGGAGTAAATATTTGCCAAACAGTGATCTAATCATCATGTCCTGTGAAAATTAGTAAGGCACACAGCCTATATCTGGATTCACACATGCTACTCACAATCCTTTGGGCTATGTTTTTTTCCAGTGTTATTTGGGAGACTTTCAGCTTGAAAACTGTCATTTTGCATTAAACAGGTAAAGATCATACAGCTGGTAGTGAAGGCATCATCCAGCCATAATCTATAAACTGAACATAGCCCTGTGTGTATGACTGTTTCTTACTCTTTGTTGTACTTCAACCTTTTTCTCCAAAGGACTTTGACTTGAGCCAGTTGCACAGGGGCCTGGATGCTCGGCCTGAAGTGACTCGTAACGACGTTGCACCAACCCTCCTGAGTGTCCCCCGGTACCTTCCCCGCCCTGCCAATCCTGATGAAATTGGAAATTTTATTGATGAAGTAAGTAATCCACATGGAAAGCCAAAGCATTGCTCATCTCTAAGCTCAGAAAGGAGGAGTTGTGTCAAAAATGAGAAAAAGAGTCTCTAGATTCTTTCCTTTACTATGTTTTCAGCTTGCCTGAGCCCTGAACCCTGTTTTTCCTTTTTTCTTTTTTTTTTTTTTTTTGAGACAGAGTTTCGCTCTGTTGCCTAGGCTGAGTGCAATGTGGTGCAATGTCAGCTCACTGCAACCTTCGCCTGGGTACAAGCAATTCTCCTGCCTCAGCCTCCCAAGTAGCTGGGATTACAGGCCTGCGCCACCACACCCGGGATGGTAGTGGTTTGTAGTTTTAGTAGAAACAGGGTTTCTCCACGTTGGTCAGGCTGGTCTCTAACTCCTGGCCTCAGGTGATCCACCCACCTCGGCCTCCGAAAGTGCCGGGATTACAGGTGCGAGCCACCGTACTCAGCAGCCTGTCTTTCTTCTTCTGTGTCTCATCTGAATTTTGGATCTAATAGTGCTTCAAATTGCAAAGTCCATGTGGCAAAACCAAGAATTGCCTGAAAGGATTTAGTAGATCTAGAAATGAAACTAGGAAGATTCTAAGTAAATTTCATTTTAGTTTCACTAATGGGATTTACTTCCCTTGCCTCCCGCTGCTGGTTGAGATATAATGATAAATGTATATCACAAGCCTACCTGAGGACTAGAAAAATAGAATCTGTATTGTATATGTCAGAAATGCATTCAGCTCTAAATACAAGATGCTGAAACAGATTTACCTTGTACAAATAGAAAGCTGGGGTGAGCAGCCTAGGCTGGTGCATCAGGCCGTTCCATGTTTCTGCTCCATTATCTTAGCATGGAGACCCTTGTTCTCAGGCTTGTTGCCTCATGATCACAAGAAGGCTGCCACGCTTCCAAACCTTAGGTCTGTATTCCAGTCAGGAAAAAGTATGAAGAGCAAAGCAGAGGGCAAAAGTCTTTCTTCTAGTGAACTGTCTTCTTATTTAACAAGGGAGTTGTCCAACCAGTTATTGGCCAGAACTATCAGAAGGTTGTATCTGTCTGCAAGGGAGAATAACAAGGCATTAAATTAATTAGCTTAGGATAAGATGAGAAAGAACCCAGTAAAGACATAGTCTGGCAGGATCTGTTTCCTTAAGCTATATTCTCTAATAACTTGCTCGGTTACTGGAATGATTTTCTGGGCTTTCTGATGGTCCAGTGACCCTTGGTGAGTCTTCATGGTGAGGTCTGTGTTTGCCTTATATTCCTACAGGAGCTGTCACTGAGGACTATGAGGTACTGCAGTGTTAGAATTGACCAAGCCACATTCATTTTGGCCACTGGAGAAAACAAGAAACAGGAAGAAACCAGTTTAGCCACCCCTTTTATTTATTTATTTTCATTTTTTGAAATGTCGCCCAGGCTGGAGTGCAATGGCATGATCTTGGCTCACTGCAACCTCTGCCTCCCAGATTCAAGCAATTCTCCTGCCTCAGCCTCCCAAGTAGCTGGGATTACAGGCACTGCTACCACGCCCGGCTGATTTTTGTATTTTTAGTATAGACAGGGTTTCATCATATTGGCCAGTCTGGTCTCAAACTCCTGACTGCAGGTGATCTGCCTGCCTTGGCCTCCCAAAGTGCTGGGATTACAGGTGTGAGCCACCGCGCATGGCTACGGACCCCTTTTAGATACATCTGGATTCAGGCCTTTCCTCCATTCACACTCATTTGCAAGTTATCACTTGTATTTGTAGTTTTTATTTAAACTATAAAAATAATATGCTAAAAAAGAACAAGATCATGTCTTTTGCAGGAGCACAGGTGGAGCTGGAGGCCATTATCTTTAGCAAACTAATGCAGGAACAGAAAATCAAATACCACGTGTTCTCACTTATATGTAGGAGCTGAATGATGAGAACTCATGGACACAAAGAAGAGAACAGCAGACACTAGAGTCTGCTTGAGGGAGGAGCATAGGAGGAGGGAGAGGAGCAGAAAAGATAACTAATGGGTACTGGGCTTAATACCTGGGTGATGAAATAATCTGTACAACAAACCCCCATGACATGAGTTTACCATTTGTTACCTATATAACAGACCTTCACATGTACTCCCAAACCTAAAAGTTTTTTTTTTTTAAGTATGCTTGCTATTTTAAAAATATAAATTATAGTGTGGGGGTACACACCTGTAATCCCAGCTACTCAGGACGCTGAGGCAGGAGAATCGCTTAAAGCCGGGAGGTGGAGGTTGCTGTAAGCTGAGATCATGCCATTGCACTCCAGCCTGGGTGACAGAGCAAAACTCTGAGACTCCATCTCAAAATAAATAAATATACTTTATTTAGTTCATAAAATGAAAATATATAAAGAAAAAAAAGGCTGGGCGCAGTGGCTCACGTCTGTGATCCCAGCACTTTGGGAGGCTGAGGCAGGTGGATTGCCTGAGGTCAGGAGTTGACCAGCCTGGCCAACATGGTGAAACCCCGTCTCTACTAAAAATATGAATATTAGCTGGACTTGATGGCACATGCCTATAGTTGGGAGGCTGAGGCAGGAGAATCGCTTGAACCTGGGAGGCGAAAGTTGCAGTGAGCCAAAATCACGCCATTGCACTCCAGCCTGGGTGACAAGAGTGAAACTCCGTCTCCAAAAAAAAAAGAAAAAGAAAACAATACAAGTCCTTCCTTAGTTCCCACACCCCCACTCCCCAGATTTAACTGTTAAGCATTTGGCATTCATCCTTCCAGCCCTTTCTGGGTGGAAATGCAGCCTGAATGCACCAGTATGCAAAGTTTCCAGCTCTGTCCATCCAGCTGGTGGTGTGGAAGCCCCACCCTGATTTGTGGGGACTCCATCCTGACTGGTTGGTGCTTGCATCTCTCCTGCCTACATATAACTTACCATTTTACTTTCTCTTTCCATCAACAGCGTATCCTGTGCATCTTTCCATGCCAGTGTGTATAAATGTACCTTGCTGGTATTCACTGCTCCGTGGTGTGCCAGTCTGGGTGCATTGTCATACCTTACATGTTGTGAGACTTCTTGCCCCGGGTGACAGGTGTGTCCTTCCTTTCACTAAAAGGTCCTGTTGTCCCCTTTTCTTCTTTAGAATCTGAAGGCAGCTGATAGTGACCCCACGGCCCCGCCTTATGATTCTCTGCTCGTGTTTGACTATGAAGGAAGCGGTTCCGAAGCTGCTAGTCTGAGCTCCCTGAACTCTTCAGAGTCAGACAAAGACCAGGACTATGATTACTTGAATGAATGGGGCAATCGCTTCAAGAAGCTGGCAGACATGTACGGAGGCGGCGAGGATGACTAGGGGACTCGAGAGAGGCGGACCCTAGACCTCTGTGCTGGGAAATGCAGAGATCATGTTGCTGGTGGTTTTTCAGCTCCCTTCCCTTGAGATGAGTTTCTGGGAAAAAAAGAGACTGGTCAGTGATGCAGTTAGTATAGCTTTATAGTCTTTCCACTTTATAGCTGTAATCGATGTGTGTTAGAAAAGTTTTGACTTATTCCTTGAAGGTTTTTTTTTCCCCACCACGCTTTACATGGTGGTGATGTCCATAAGATACCCAAATTTTAATATTACAGAAGAACAACTTTAGCATCAGAAGGTTCACCTAGCACCTTGCAGATTTTCTTAAGGAATTTTGTCTCACTTTTAAAAAAAAAGGGAGAAGTCAGCTACTCTAGTTCTGTTTTTCTGTGTATATAATTTTTTTTTAATGTGTATGCTCCTGCTCATTGCTACAATGGTTTGTCCCCCTGCCCTTTTTTTTTTTTTTTTTTTTTAAGACAGGGTCTCATTCTGTCGGCCAGGCTGGAGTGCAGTGGTGCAATCACAACTCACAGAAGCCTTGTCCTCCCAGGCTTAAGCAATCCTTGCACCTCAGCCTCCCAAGTAGCTGGGACCACAGGCATGTGCCACTATGCACGACTAATTTTTTAAATATTTGAGACAGGGTCTCCCTATGTTACCCAGGCTGGTCTTAAACTCTTGGGCTCAAGTGATCCTCCCATCTTGGCCTCCCAGAGTGTTGGGATTACAGGCATGAGACACTGCATCTGCCCAGCTCCCCAACTCCCTGCCATTTTTTTTTTTTTTTTTTTTTTTTTTTTTTTTTGAGACGGAGTCTCGCTCTGTCGCCCAGGCTGGAGTGCAGTGGCGCGATCTTGGCTCACTGCAAGCTCCGCCTCCCGGGTTCCCGCCATTCTCCTGCCTCAGCCTCCCGAGTAGCTGGGACTACAGGCGCCGCCACCACGCCCGGCTAATTTTTTTGTATTTTTAGTGGAGATGGGGTTTCATTGTGTTAGCCAGGATGGTCTCGATCTCCTGACCTCGTGATCCGCCCGTCTCGGCCTCCCAAAGTGCTGGGATTACAGGCTTGAGCCACCGTGCCCGGCCTCCCTGCCATTTTTTAAGAGACAGTTTCGCTCCGTCACACAGGCCTGGGATGCAGTGATGTGATCATAGCTCATTGTAACCTCGAACTCTGGGGCTCAAGCAATTCTCCCATCAGCCTCCTTTTTATTTTTTTGAACAGATGGGGTCTTGCTATATTGCCATGTTAGTCTTAAACTCCTGGCCTCAAGCAATCCTCCTGCCTTGGCCTCCCAAAGTGCTGGGATTGCGGGCATGAGCTGCTGTGCCCAGCCTCCATGTTTTAATATCTACTCTCACTCCTGAATTCAGTTGCTTTGCCCAAGATAGGAGTTCTTCGGTGCGGAAATTATTGGGCCCTTTTAGGGTAAGCAGCTCATGTCTTCGTCTGGCCACATCTTGACTAGGTATTGTCTACTCTGAAGACTTTTAATGGCTTCCCTCTTTCATCTCCTGAGTATGTAACTTGCAGCGGTCATCTATCCAGTGACTTGTTCTGAGTAAGTGTGTTCGTTAATGTTTATTTAGCTCTGAAACAAGGGTGACATACTCCAGGACTTAGAATAGTGCCTAAAATGCTGCAGCCAAAGACAGAGTGGAACTAGGAAAAGTGGGCTTGGAGATGGCAGGAGAGCTTCTCATTGAGCCTGGCAATTTAGCAAACTGATGCCAAGGATGATTGAGGTGGGTCTACCTCATCTCTGAAAATTCTGGAAGGAATGGAGGAGTCTCAACATGTGTTTCTGACACAGGATCTGTGGTTTGTACTCAAAGCCCAGAATCCCCAAGTGCCTGCTTTTGATGATGTCTACAGAAAATGCTGGCTGATCTGAACACATTTGTCCAATTCCAAATGTGCATAGAAAACTGAGAATATTCGAAATTCTAAACATTTTTCTTAGGAGCAAGAAGAAAATGTGGCCCTAAAGGGGGTTAATCGAGGGGTGGGGGGGTGGAGAGGATCTTGATTTGGAGCTCTTTTTATTTAAATGTGAATTGCAACTTTTTGACAATCAAAGAAAAGACTTTTGTTGAAATAGCTTTACTGTTTCTCAAGTGTTTGGGAGAAAAAAATCAACCCTGCAATCACTTTTTGGAATTGTCTTGATTTTTCTAAAGTTCAAGCTGTATCGAATATAGTTCTGTGTAGAGAATGTCACTGTAGTTTTGAGTGTGTACGTGTGTGGGTGCTGATCATTGTATATTTTCTTTAGGGGTGGAAAAGGAAAACAAGCTGAGAAAAGTATTCTCAAAGATGCATTTTTATAAATTTTATTAAAGAATTTTGTTAAACCATTGTCGAACTTGTTTTATTTGATTCCACCACATTTCCAGGCAAGAGAGAAGATGGATGGATATAGCCTTAGTCAAAACATGGAGAAAGAGGCGGGGCACAGTGGCTCACGCCTGTAATCTCAGCACTTCAGGAGGCCGAGGCAGGTGGATCACTTGAGCTCAGGAGTTTGAGACCAGCCTGGGCAACACAGTGAAACCTCGTCTCTACAAAAACACAAAAACTAGCTGGACGTGGTGGCACGTGCCTGTAGTCCCAGCTACTCCGGAGGCTGAGGCATGAGAATCACTTGAACCCGGGAGGCGGAGGTTGCAGTGAGCCGAGATTGCGCCACTGCACTCCAGCCTGGGACACAGCAAGACTCCATCTCAAAAAAATTAAAAAAATTAAAAAGCTTAATGCTGAAGTGACTTCTCCAGAAGCTTCTATCATTCTACTGGACACAACATGGGAGAAACTACATTCACATGGTAACTTTATTTGAACAGTATCCATCCATGTGGCATGTGATGAAACCAATACAATTCCCATGTCCACGGGAGACTGTGGGCCCAGCTGAAGGACGAGACAGAGCAAAGTTTCAGACGACGTTCTCAGGGTCAACAAGTGAGTACAGGCCAGTGGTTCTCTGCTGGGGAAGAATGTGCCCCCTCCTCCCTGGGACATTTTGCAATTTCTGGAGTACCTAGGGAGGTGGTCCTGTCATCACATCAAAGCCAGGGATGTTGCTAAACATCCCTGCACAGGACAGTTCCCCACAACAAAGAATTATCCTGCACAAAATGTCAGCCACCGTTAAGAAACCCTGGTGTAAGCCTAAAACTTTTCTCTGTTGAAGGGGTATGACTTTTTTCTTGGGGTAATTTTTTATTGTGGTAAAATACAATGTAAAATTTATGATTTTAGCCATTTTGTTAAATTTTGAGACAGGGTCTCACTCTTGTCACCCAGGCTGGAGTGCAGTGGCACAATCACGGCTCACTGCAGCCTCAATCTCCCAGTCACAAATGATCCTCCTGTCTCAGCCTCCCTAGTAGCTGGGACTACAGGTGTGCACCACTACACCCAGGTAATTTTAAAAATTGTTTTGTAGAAACGGGGATCTCGCTATGATGCACTGGATGGTCTTGAACTCCTGGGCTCAAGTGATCTGCCCTCCTTGGCCTCCCAAAGTACTGGGATTACAGGAGGGAGCCACCACACTAGCCTCATTGTAGCCATTTTTAAGTATACAGTTCAACGACACTAAGTATATTCAAATTGTGTTGCAACCATCACCACTATCTTCAGAACTTTTTCATCATCCCAGACTGAAACTCTGTGCCCATTTATTTCAACTGTTTTTAAGTGTACAATTCAGTGGTATTAACTACATTCAAAATATTGTATAACCACCAGCTCTGGTGTTAGAACTTTTTCATCATTCCAAATAAATTTAGTATCTAGTGGGCAATAACTCTCCATTCCTGCCTCTCCCGCTCCCCTCGTAATCTCTATTCTACTTTCCATGTATGTAGACTCCTTTAATCATCCTTTTGCATCTGGCTTTTTTTTTTTTTTTTTTTTGAGACGGAGTCTTGCTCTGTCGCCCACACTGGAGTGCAGTGGCGTGATCTCCGCTCCCTACAAGCTCCGCCTCCTGGGTTCACACCATTCTTCTACCTCAGCCTCCTGAGTAGCTGGAACTACAGGTGCCCGCCACCACGCCCAGCTAATTTTTTTTTCCTTTTTTTTTTTTTTTGGTATTTTTAGTAGAGACAGGGTTTCACCGTGTTAGCCAGGATGGTCTCCATCTCCTGACCTCGTGACCCACCCACCTAAGCCTCCCAAAGTGCTGGGATTACAGGCGTGAGCCACTGTGCCTGGCCTTTTTTTTTTTTTTTTTTTTTTGAGGTTCTGTTCTGTTGTGCAGGCTAAAGTGCAGTGGTATGATCTTGGCTCACTGCAACCTCCACTTCCCGGGTTCAAGCAATTCTCCTGCCTCAGCCTCCCGAGTAGCTGGGACTACAGGTACGCACCACTATGCCTGGCTAATTTTTGTATTTTTAATACAGGCAGGGTTTCACCATGTTGCCCAGGCTGGTCTCCAACTCCTGACCTCAAGTGATCCACCCACCTTGGCCTCCCAAATTGCTGGGATTACAGGCATGAGCCACCGCACCTGGCCTGCAGTGAAAAAAAGATATTTTGGGGCCGGGCGCGTTGGCTCATGCCTGTAATCCCAGCACTTTGGGAGGCTGAGGCAGGCGGCTCACGAGGTCAGAAGATGGAGACCATCCTGGCTAACACGGTGAAACCCCGTCTTTACTAAAATACAAAAAATTAGCCAAGCGTGGTGGCAGGTGCCTGTAGTCCCAGCTACTCAGGAGGCTGAGGCAGGAGAATGGTGGGAACCCAGGAGGCGGAGCTTGCAGTGAGTCGAAATCGTGCCACTGCACTCCAGCCTGGGCAACAGAGCAAGACTCTGTCTCAAAAAAAAAAAAAAAATCTATCTATCTATATTATAGAATAATATATGAAAAATATATAAATATATGAAAATATGTATATACATTTATATACGTATGGATCCCTTTATCTGTTTTTGAATTGGGTTGTTTGCTGTTGAGTTTTTTAAATGTATATTCTGGAAATTAATCCCTTATCAGATACATGATTTCTTCACATCCTCCCCAGCACTTGCTCACTTGTTTTGTTTTTTTCTATGTATTTTATAATACTTTAAAATTTATTTTATTTATTTTGAGATGAAGTCTTGCTCTGTCGCCCAGGCTGGAAAGCAGTGGTGCCGCCTTGGCTCACAGCAGCCTCTGCCTCCCAGGTTCAAGTGATTCTCCTGCCTCAGCCTCCCAAGTAGTTGGGATTATAGGTGCTATTTTTTTTTCTTGTTTGAGACAGCGGCTTGCTCTGCTGCCCAGGCTGGAGTGCAATGGCGTGATATCGGCTCACTGCAACCTCTACCTCCTGGGTTCAAGCTAGTCTCCTGAGCCTCCCGAGTAGCTGGGACTACAGGTGCGTGCCAACAAGCCCAACTAATTTTTGTATTTTTAGTAGAGATGAGGTTTCACTATGTTGTCCAGGATGGTCTCTATCTCTTGACCTCGTGATCCGCCCGCCTCGGCCTCCCAAAGTGCTGGGATTGCAGGTGTGACTGACCGTGCCCAGCCCACGCCCAGCTAATTTTTTTGAATTTTTGTAGAGATGGGGTTTCACCATGTTGCCCAGGCTGGTCTCGAACTCCTGACCTCAAGTGATCCACCCTCTTTGGCCTCCCAGAGTGCTGGAATTACAGGCGTGAGCCACCGTGCCTGGCCTTGTTTTGTTTTTTTATAGTACCCATCCTAAGGTGTGTGAAGTGGTGTCTCGTGGTGTTGATGTGCGTTTTCCTAGTGATGTTCAACACCTTGTCATAGGCCTATTGGCCATTTGTATATCTTCTTTGGAGAGATGTACGTGCAAATCCTTTGTCCATTTTTTAATTTATGGGCTATAAAGTGATGTTATGATTTATGAATACAATGTAGAATAATTAAAACAAGTGTTGGGGAGGATGTGAAGAAATCGGGGCAGAGTTTCTGTTTCAAAAGATGAAAAAGTTTTGGAGATGGATAGTAGCGAGGGTTGCACAACAACTTAATGCCACTGAACTGTGCACTTATACATTCTAAATTTTTGGTATAATTTAGTACAAATTTTAAACAGGAAAAGTAGAATGAGGACAAAGAAAGACAAATGGTTTTATATAGAATAAAAATTAAAGCTGGGCACAGTGGCTCATACTTGTAATCCCAGCACTTTGGGAGGCCGAGATGGGCAGATCACAAGGTCAGGAGTTCGAGACCAGCCTGGCCAATATGGTAAAATCCCGTCTCTACTAAAAATACAAACATTAACCGGGTGTGAAGGGTACCTGTAATCCCAGCTACTCAGGAGGCCAAGGGGGGAGAATCGCTTGAACCCTGGAGGCGGAGGTTGCAGTGAGCAGAGATCATGCCACTGCACTCTAGCCTAGGTTACAGAGCGAGAATCCATCTCCAAAACAAAACAAAAATTGTTTACAGAGTATCTACTATGCGCGAGGGTCAGTACCAGCAAGGAAATTTTGGTTTTTTGGAACACGGTCTCCCTCTGTCACCCAGGCTGGAGTGAAATGGCACGAACACAGCTCACTGCAGCCTGGACCTCATGGGTTCAAGCGATCCTCCCGCCCTGACTCCCAAGAAGCTGGGACAAGAGGCATGTGCCACCACGCCCAGCTAAGTTTTTGTATTTTTTATAGAGACGAGATTCCACCATGTCATCCACGCTGGAAATTTTAACCTCTGAAAAAGTCCGTGGTGAAGGCAGTTGCCTCCGGCCAGGGTCTAGAAGCACAGGAGACCTGGGGAACAGCTCCTCTGTTCTTTCGCTGGTTCATTAAATGCCAAGACACTAGAGCTGTGCTGTCTGAGTTCAAATTCTGATTCTGTCCTTTCCAGTTATGAGCTATGAGCTTAGACAAGTGACCTGACCTGACCTTTCTATGCCTCAGTGTCTTCATCTCTAAAATGAGGGTAATTGGGCTGGGTGCGGTGGCTCATGCCTGTAATTCTAGCACTTTGGGAGGCCGAGGTGGGTGAATCACCGGAGGTCAGGAGTTTGAGACCAGCCTGGCCGACATAGTGAAACCTTGTCTATACTAAAAATACAAAAATTAGCTGGGCATGGTGGCACAGCCTGTAGTCCTGGCTACTCCAGAGGCTGAAGCATGAGAATCGCTTGAACTCGGGAGGTGGAGGTTGCAGTGAGCCAAGATCGCACCACTGCACTCTAGCCTGGGCAACAGAGCGAGACTCTGTCTCAAAAAAAAAAAGAGGGTAATTGTATTTGCTTTATAGTGTTTTGAGCACTAAATGAGTTGATATGTACAAAGCATTTAGAGTGCAGTGGTGCAATCTCAGTTCACTGCAAACTCCACCTCCTGGGTTCAAGTGATTCTACTGCCTCATCCTCCCGAGTAGCTGGGATTACAGGCGTGCCCCACCACACTAGGCTAATTTTTGTATTTTTAGTAGAGACAAGATTTCACCTTGTAAGTTATGCTGGTCTCAATCTTCTGACCTCGGGTGATCTGCCCACCTCAGCCTTCCAAAGTGCTGGGATAACAGGTGTGAGCCACTGCGCCGAGCTGTACTTCTCTGTTTTAACAAAGCTGCTCAGGGCAAACCAAGGAAGGGGCTACCAAAATTCAAGTCCTATAAACTAAAATTCCATAAGCTTAAATACAAGATTCTACAGAAACAGGGTACTTAAAGCACATCTGAATGATCTGAGGCTGGGAGAAGCCTGAGAATGTTTCTTCCTCTTCAAACAAGGGCCAATTTACGCTACAGCCTCGTGGACCCGGGCACTCCTCCGACATCCTATCACACATATTAAAATGCACCCAGTGTTCCACATGGGATATATTACTTTGCTACAAAAATTTTTATGGGATCTCATGACATTGCTTTTGAAATTATGCATGACAATTTGTGGTGGCTCAGCCCACAGAGCCTAACAGATAAAAACAGAAGAGATGTCTAGGTCCTATAATACTTTGGGATAAAGGATTCTCAGCTCTGAATATCCTCTAATCATCTTTTGTAAATTCCACACCAGTACTGTCCTTAGTCTTAGGCCTGGTAGGCTCCTGGCCCTGGGCCCATGCTTGAGAAGCTCCATCTGGCCTCCTCCACCATGCCCCTCCCCCTGGGCAAGAAATCTGCCAGGCCTGGGGGACTTGCCCATCCAAATCTCCAAATCCTCACCCTCCTCTAAGACCATACTCCATGTTCTTTGTTTGTTGGTTGGTTTGTTTGTTTTTAGAGACAGAGTCTCGCTCTGTTGCCCAGGCTGGATTGCCGTGGCACGATCTCGGTTCATTCCCAGGTTCAAACGATTCTCCTACCTCAGCCTCCTGAGTAGCTAGGATTACAGGTGCGCACCACCACGCCTGGCTAATTTTTGTATCTTTAGTAGAGATGGGGTTTCACCATGTTGGTCAGGGTGGTCTTGGACTCCTGACCTTGTGATCTGCCTGCCTCGGCCTCCCAAAGTGCTGGTATTACAGGAATGAGCCACCACGCATGGCCTTTTTTTTTTTTTTTTTTTTTTTTGAGACAAGGTCTCAGTTGGTCAGGCTGGAGTGTAGCGGTACAATCATGACTCACTGCGGTCTCAACCTCCTGGGCTCAGGGGATCCTCCCTTCTCAGCTTCCCAAGTAGCTGGACCACAGGCATGTACCACCAGGCCTTGCTAATTTTTGTATTTATTTTATAGAGACAGGGTCTCACTATGTTGCCTAGCCTGGTGTCAAACTCCTGGGCAAAAGCAATCCTCCCACCTCAGCCTCACAAAGTGCTGGGATTACAGGCATGAGCCACCACACCTGGCCCACACTCTGGATTCTGAGGCCCTGGAATTCCCTGCCCAACCATCCCAGGCCTTCTTCTAGGGCTTTGCAGGACTCTTCCATGGGTCTGCCCTCTGGACGGTGCACTGTGCTCCCCATCTGCAGTGTTTTTTTTTTTTTTTTTTTAGACAGAGTCTCGCGTTGTCGCCAGGCTGGAGTGTAGTGGTGCGATCTCGGTTCACTGCAACCTTCGCCTCCCAGGTTCAAGTGATTCTCCTGCCTCAGCCTCCTGAGTAGCTGGAACTATAGGCATACATCACTATGCCCAGCTACTTTTTGTATTTTTAGTAGAGATGGGGTTTCACCATGTTGGCCAGGATGGTCTCGATCTCTTGACCTCCTGATCTGGCCACCTTGGCCTCCCCAAGTGCTGGGATTATAGGCGTGAGCCACCGCGCCCGGCCCCCATTTGCACTTCTAGACCCAGAAGGGCCAACTGGTAGCTGCTCTGTGGAAGGGATGGGGTGTGGGGTGTGAACAGAACCTGAATGTGCGGGGCTGTGGGTGCCCACATGTCTAAGTGCCCAGCCTTCATGGTGCAGGATGGAGATGCTGGTGAGAAGAAAAATGGGTCAGGCCAGACATGGGGGCTGGCTCCCCTTCTCCATTGTGAAGCTCTGAGACAGTCTGAGAATTCTGAATTCCACCTTGATAGAATTTTCAAGGTAGGAGGATAGAAAATATTTTATTTACCAGGCTCTTTGCTTGATTTCTAACACTGAAATATTTCGACTGGTGGTGTGAGGGCCTCTACTTGTATTTTTGCACCAAACCCCTCAAGCTTTTCCCACACAATGCTTTACCCCCATCTCACTAAATGTTTAACATCTCAAAATACTCTTAAAATTTTTTATTTCCCAAATGAATCTGTGCCCATACACAATGGAGGAAGCATTGTCTAATGACAAAGCCTGGAAAAGAATACACAGAATAAAAAGAGCATGGTGGCAATTTTGTAGGTCATTTATTTCCCATTCAAAAATATTTTTAAGGCCAGACTCAGGGGCTCACGCCTGTAATTTCAGTACTTTGGAAGGTCAAAGTGGACAAATTGCTTGAGCCCAGGAGTTCAAGACCAGC
Source organism: Macaca mulatta (assembly GCF_049350105.2). Classification (NCBI taxonomy): domain Eukaryota; kingdom Metazoa; phylum Chordata; class Mammalia; order Primates; family Cercopithecidae; genus Macaca; species Macaca mulatta. Next base: position 64,443,498 of record NC_133425.1, read on the forward strand.
CTGGGTGAAGTGGTGGTTCACGCCACTGAACTCCAGCCTAGGCGACAGAGCGAGACCCCATCTCAAAAAATAAAAATAAAGGTCCTGCCCTCAAAAACATTGTCCTGTTTCTGCAGCATGACTTTCAGACAACACGGTTTTTCAATGTCCCAGCAGGATTTATGTAGGTGAAAACCTGTTTCTGATTATCTGAATCTCAAATCCATTCTGTTTTACATATAAAAACAGTTTGGGGGAGGGCATGGTTTTGATAGACACTGAATTTTCAAGGAATGCAACAACCATGAAAACAGAAGAAAGATCGAACTTTTACTGGAAACTTCACCAAGTTCACTAAAAAAACAAAAATCATATTACCCATAGCAACATTTGTAGCTTTACATTCACAATGGATATATATGCGAGTGTACGTCTGTACTTAGGTTTTTTTTTTTTTTTTTTTTTTTTTTTTTGAGATGGAGTCTCGCTCTGTCACCCAGGCTGGAGTGCAGTGGTGCGATCTCGGCTCACTGCAACCTCCGCCTCCCAGGTTCAAGCGAATCTCCTGCCTCAGCCTCCCGAGCAGCTGGGACTACAGGCGCCCGCCACCACCTGGCTAATTTTTCTAAGTTTAGTAGAGACGGGGTTTCACCGTATTAAACAGGTTGGTCTCAAACTCCTGACCTTGTGATCTGCCCACCTCGGCCTACCAAAGTGCTGGATTACAGGTGTCAGCCACCGCGCCCAGCCTGAATATTGTTTTTCCTTATCCATGTTTCACTGTAAGCAGATGTAAGCATCTGTCTGCTTTATTATGTCTGCCAGTGTTGAGTACCTAAGTATTTTCATATTGAAATACAGATTATTTAATGATAAATTACTTCTCTCTTCCTTCTTTACATAGCGGTTAATCATACTGAGCTTCTGAAATAGTGCGCGTGGGCAGACTGTGTTAGCCATTTTTGGGTTCCCTCCTACCTCCTGGACTAAGTTGGGACGGAAAAAAAAAGTGAAGGGGGCGTTCCCGACCGATTTGGCCCCGCCCCACCCTGCGGGCCCCGCCCCATAGTGTGCCCATCGCCTTCTGCCACACTCAACATGGCGGCGGCGGCGCCCTGCCGAGGCGCCTGAGCGCGTCAGGAGCGTCGCGTGACACTCCAGTCATGGCGGCCCCGGGGCAGGCTGTGGGCAGCGGGGCTCAGGAGACATGCGGTCTGGATCGGATTTTGGAGGCACTGAAGCTGCTGCTGAGCCCGGGAGGTGAGAGGACGCATCTCGGCGCTGGGCTACACAAGGGACTCTTAGGGCCGCCGGGCTTCCGGGGCTGACCTGCCTCCCGCAGCGTGCGCCCCTTAGGCCCGCCCAGGGACCCTCCGCCCGCTGCTGGGGGCTTTGAGCATGGTCTCTGCCCGTCCTCATTACATCCTTGAGGAAACCGAGGCTCAAGGAGGGCGCGGGGTCCGTTGACTGCTGATATTAGCCAACATCTCTTGAGCACTTGCCTTATGCTGAGCTCTGTCAGGCGCCGCCGTTATTTCATTCAGTCCTTACTACAGCGCTCTTGGGAAGGGGATCTGGACACAGCTCCAGAGAGGGTAGGACGCCCGCGACGTAGGATGTGAGGTCCTAGCCGCGTGAGGGCGCAGGGGCCAGCGTGAACCCTTGAGATTTGTACGAAATTCCAAGAAGTCCAGAAATCGGAAGCAGTGACGTTTGAAATGGGTTTGGGGAGAGTATTTAGGGGTTTCCAGTCGCTTTTAATCTCTGTGGTGCGTGGACAGTTTCTTCCCAATCTAAAATCTGAAGGGACATTGGGAGTGGTTGAAGCTGCATTATTTTTACGACTGAGAACACCCAAGACTCACTGAAGAAATTAAGTAACCTGTCCAAGATCACGTGGTCAAATTAGGGGCAGAACACGGACCTAGGCCCGAGATCTACTGAACCCCCTTCTCAGAATCAGACAAATTATTCAATATAGAGGCTCTGATGTTATCTGGAGCTTTTGGAAAGGAGATAGAGCTCTACTTATCATTGGGGTGTATATTTGGGGGAAGGGATGGGACGGGATCTGTACAATTAGCAAGGGCACATGAAAGGCCAAAGGGGATCACCTCCCAGTCTCAGATTTTATACTCAAAACTGCAAAAACTTCTGCAAACATTACACCACACCAGCGGGGAGTGAACACAAGTTATTAATATTAGTAAATGAGTACCTACTAAGTATCAGTCCCCATAGTAGTCTGTTTACATATACATCATTTAATCCTCATAACGATCCCGTGGGATCGGTACTACTTGTATTCCATTTTAATGGATGAAGGAACCAAGGTTCAGGTACATTGGAAATTGCCCAATGTCAGACTAGTAAGTGGCAGAATTTGAATTTAGGTTATTTCCACTAAAAATATTGTAAATATACTACACTGTCTCAATTAAGAGTCAGACTGCAAAATAGAATTTTAAGTTGCTAATCGAGAGGTCACTTGTCTTGCAACTGCAACTCTTTTTTTTTTTTTGAGACGAATTCTCGCTCTGTTGCCCAGGCTGGAGTGCAGTGGCACAATCTTGGCTCACTGCAACCTCCACCTCCCAGGTTCAAGCGATTCTCCTTCCTCAGCCTCCCAAGTAGCGGGGACTACAGGTGCCCACCACCATGCCCAGGTAATTTTTGTCTTTTTAGTAGAGAGGGAGTTTTGCCATGTTGACCAGGCTGGTCTCGAACTCCTGACCTCAAGTGATCTGCCTGCCTTGGCCTCCCAAAGTGCTGGGATTACAGGCCTGAGCCACTACACCTGGCCTGCAACTCTCTATTATACGACTGAGAACAAGTTTAAATAAGCAAAAATCCTGGAAGTAATCCTCTGTCATGAAACACGTATATTATGCTTTGTTTATAGAAGACTCTCTAATCTCTATGAGTATGTGGTGGAGTACACATATATGTACTCATTTAATTTACAGAAATTCGAGCATTCCTATTTTAAAAGGAATTAGTGTGTAAAATTATTTTGTAGATGTAGTCTGTTGTATATTATATGAATCTGTCTACTATTTTATCATATTAGCTGCTTAGGGAATTTAAAAATATCTGTAGTGGCTGGGTGGGGTGGGTCATACCTGTAATCCCAGCACTTTGGGAGGCTGAGGCAGGATCCCAGGAGTTTGAGACCAGACTGGGCAAGGTAGTGATACTTTGTCTCTACAAAAAATTAAAAAATTGGCCATGCATGGTACTACACACCTGTGGTCCCAGCTACTGGGGAGGCTGAGATGGGAGGATTGCTTGAGCCTGAGAGGTCCAAGTCTAGGCTACAGTGAGCCAAGATTACACTAATGCACTGTAGCCTAGGTGACAGAGTAAGACCCTGTTTGTTTTGTTTTGTTTTTTGGGGTTTTTTTTTTTTTTTTTTTTTTGAGACAGAGTTTCACTCCATCACCCAGGCTGGAGTGCAATGGCATGATCTTGACTCACTGGAACCCCCACCTCCCGGGTTCAAGCAATTCTCATGCCTCAGCCTCCCTTGTAGCTGGGACCACAGGCACCCACCACCATGCTCAGCTAATTTTTGTACTTTTTTTTTTTGAGATGGAATTTCGCTCTTGTTGCCTGGGCTGGAGTGCAGTGGTGCAATCTCGGCTCACTGCAATCTCCGCCTCCTGGATTCAAGTGATTCTCCTACCTAAGCCTCCCAAGTTGCTGGGATTACAGGCATGCACCACCACGCTTGGCTAATTTTTTGTACTTTTAGTAGAGACGGGGTTTCACCATGTTGGCCAGGCTGGTCTTGAACTCCTGACCTCAGGTGATCTGCCTGCCTTGACCTCCCAGAGTACTGGGATTAGGGTTACAGGCGTGAGCCACCATGCCCAACCTAGAAGTCAGCTGGATTTTCATATCTGCTTCTCCAGTCTGTCAAGATAGGTTGTTTTGACTGAAGTACATGAAGAAAACCTAGACTCACATAGATATGTAGCTGGAAAAGGGAGGAGAATTCAATCATCTTTTCAGATAATTATGTACATTCTTTTCTTTTCTTTTTTTTTTTTTTTTTTTTTAGATGGAGTGTTGCTCTGTCGCCCAGGCTGGAGTGCAGTGGTACAATCTCGGCTCACTGCAACCTCCGCCTCCCAGGTTCAAGGGATTCTCCTGCCTCAGCCTCCCGAGTAATTGGGACAACAGGCACGTGCCACCATTCCTGGCTAATTTTTTTTTTTTTTTTTTTTAGTACAGACAGGTTTCACCATATTGGCTAGGCTGGTCTCGAACTCCTGACTTTATAATCCTCCCGCCTTGGCCTCCCAAAGTGCTGGGATTACAGGTGTGAGCCACCATGTCCGGCCTTCTTTTATACAATTCTAAAACTCAACAAGATAATCTGTGCATGAATTGTGTGGGGAAAAAAGTGAAGAGAAACTCAACAAGAGGCAATATCTTTTTTTTTTTTTTTTTGTGATGGAGTTTCTCTGTTGTTGCCCAGTTTGGAATGCAATGGCGCAATCTCGGCCCACTGCCACCTCTACCTCCTGGGTTCAAGCGATGCTCCTGCCTCAGCCTCCCGAGTAGCTGGGATTACAGACATGCGCCACCACGCCCAGCTAATTTTGTATTTTTAGTAGAGATGGGGTTTCTCCACGTTGGTCATGCTGGTCTCAAACTCCTGACTTCAAGTGATCTGCCTGCCTCGGCCTGCCAAAGTGCTGGGATTACAGGCGTGAGCCACCTCGCCTGGCCAAGAGGTAATATCTTAAAGATTTGTTGCAGTATGAAATCAGAACTCATATCAATAAGCCTTTGGTACTCAGTACACGCTTGAGAATGTAAAAGGCACATCATGACCTAGTATTATTATGAAATGGTTTTGACCTTGCAGACCCCCTGAGAGGGTCTTGGAAACCCCCTGGCAAAGCAAGCCAGGTCCCCATAGCGTACTAACTGCTGCTTTATGGAAATGCCTCCATTTATTTCCAAGTAGATGTTATTTTCATCACCAGTAGAGGGCAGAGAAGATTACTTCATTAAAGGGGCTCTGGAAAAACTTCACTAAGAGCTTTTGTTTTAAATCACTTTCTTTGTGTTCTATGTTTGGGTTCAAAGATCTTATGTCACAGGAAGTCATTTAGAGGTTGGTTAGTGATCTTAATGGTTAGGGGCAACAAGAGGGAAATAACACTCATTTCCATTTGAGGTATACATTAGCCAAAGGAACCAGATATTTATGCCAGTGAGTCAGAACACTTGCCCTGGAAAGTCTTAGAACAATATAGAAGGCTGAGCGCGGTAGCTCACACCTGTAATCCCAGGACTTTGGGAGGCCGTGGCGTGAGGTCAGGAGTTTGAGACCAGCCTGGCCAACATGGCGAAACCCCGTCTCCACTAAAAATACAAAAATTATGGCCGGGCGCGGTGTCTCATGCCTGTAATCCTAGCACTGTGGGAGGCCGAGGCCGGTGGATCATGAGGTCAGGAGTTTGAGACCAGCCTGGCCAAGATGGTGAAACCCCGTCTCTACTAAAAATACAAAAATTAGCCGGGTGCAGTGGCAGGCCCCTGTAATCCCAGCTACTCGGAAGGCTGAGGCAGGAGAATTGGTTGAACCCAGGAGGTGGAGATTTCAGTAAGCCAGGATCATGCCACTGCACTCTAGCCTGGGTGACAGAGCAAGCCTCCATCTCAAAAAAACAAACAAAAAAATTAGCTGGGCATGGTGGCACGCCCCAGTAGTCCCAGCTACTCGAGAGGCTGAGGCAGGAGAATTGCTTGAACCCAGGAGGTCAAGGTTGCAGTGAGCTGAGATCCTACCACTGCACTCCAGCCTGGGTGACAGAGCAAGACTCCATCTCAAAAAAAAAAAAAAAGAAAAAACTGTTGCAAATTTCTTACTCTTCTGTTCTCATTCTTTTTAAAGGATATTATCGTTTCTCTCTCTCTGTTTCTCTCTCTCTGTTTCCCTCTCTCTCTTTTAAATAGATACAGGGTCTCCCTATGTTGCCCAGCCTGGAGTACAGTGGCTATTCACAGATGTGATCATAGTAGACTGCAGCCTCAAACTTCTGGGCTCAGGTGATGCTTCTGCCTCAGCCTCCCAGCTAGCTGGGACTACAGGGATATCACTATGCTGGCTTTCCTTTTATTCTTTTTTTAAAATAGAAGTAGTTAATGTTTACTATAGCAAAGATTTTTTAAATATAGAGAAACCAAAAGAAGAAAATTAAAATTACCTTAATCTCACTACCCAGAGGGTACTACTATTAGCAATTCAGAAAATACTGTTTTTCCTTTTTACAATAATGATCTCATATGCCACATACTGTTTTATAACCCTAAAATAACTTTTAGTGCAGAGACAATACATATTTATTGTAAAAAAAAATTAAAAACTATAATTAGGTGAAAAGGAAAATCCCACCTCTGGCCCTGTCACCCAGAGATCATCACTATCAAAACCTCGAGGTATTAAAACTTTGAGACCCTTTTCTGTGCGTATAAACATGAATATATTTTAATATAGTTAGTATCATTCTGTTCCTTTATTGACCAAATTTCAGAATAATAAATTAGTGTCTTAGCAACCTCCAAAGGTAACCAATGAAGTGATCTTTTTTCCTGTATTATGAATCATAGATTTTATGTATCTGATGTTTCAATTATTGTATTCCTTGTTCGTAACAATCAAATTTCCCATTTTTGACCTGTGGGAACCATTTCTGATTGGCTCTTGGGCTTTTTGACATGACCGTGGTAGTCTTTGATTGCCTCCTTGCTCTCCAGCAGAAGATATCCCAGGCTCATCTGAGGTATTTCCTGCCCCATTTTTGAAAACAACTCTCTGTAAGGAAAAGTGGTATTTAGAAACCACAGTGTAGACACACGATATTCATTGCTATTGAAATTATGGGCCGGGCGCGGTGGCCAACGTCTATAATCCCAGCACTTTGGGAGGCCAAGGTGGGTGGATCACTTGAGATCAGGAGTTCGAGACCAGCTCGACCAACATGGCGAAACCCTGTCTCTACTAAAAATACAAAAATTATCCAAGCGCTATGGTGGGCGCCTGTAATCCCAGCTATTTGGGAGGCTGAGGCAGGAGAATTGCTTGAGCCCAGGAGGCAGAGGTGGCAGTGAGCTGAGACCGCGCAACTACACTCCAGCCTGGGTGACAAAGTGAGACCCCATCTCAAAAAAAAAGGAAAGTATCGTTGGCTGGATGTGGTGGCTGGCACCTGTAATCCCACCACTTTGGGAGGCTGAAGTGGGCAGATTGCTTGAGCCCAGGACTTCAAAACCAGCCTAGGCTACATAGTAAAACACTGTCTCTACAAAAAATACACAAATAAAAAAAAAATACAGAAATTAGCTGGGCATGGTGGCACATGCTTTGTGGTCCCCGCTACTTTGGAGGCTAAGATAGGAGGATCAGCTGAGCCCAGGAGTTTGAGGGTGCAATGAACTATGATTATACCACTGTACTCCAGCCTGAGTGACGGAGTGAGACCCTGTCTCAAAAAAAAAAAAAAAGAAAGAAAAGGAAAAAGAAACTGTCATTGCTTTCAGACTTTTTGAAGGATTAGAGCTAGGAAATATGTGGATTTTTAGAAAATGAAAATAAATCTTGAGTTCTTACCAGTATTTCCAATTGAAATGAAATATAATGGCTCCTTTTATTTTATAAATTTTTTTCTAACATTTCATTATGAAAATTTGTAATTATGAAGCTGACAGACAAATTGAAGAACTTTTATAGTGAAGATACCATGACCTTCATTCTACAGTTGTAATTTTACTGTAATTGCTTGATCACATATGTGTCTCTCTAGCTGGGTTTTGTTTGTTTGTTTGTTTGTTTTTGAGACAGATTCTTGCTCTGTTGTCCAGGCTGGAGTGCAGTGGCTCAGTCTCGGCTAACTACAACCTCTGCCTCCCAGGTTCAAGCGATTCTCCAGCCTCAGCCTCCCAAGTAGCTGGGACTACAGGCATGTGCCACCAAACCTGGCTAATTTTTGTATTTTTAGTAGAGATGGGGTTTCACTATGTTGGCCAGTCTGGTCTCGAACTCCTGACCTTGTGATCTGCCCACCTCGGCCTCCCAAAGTGCTGGGATTACAGGTGTGAGCCACTGCGTCCAGCCTCTAGCTGTTCTTTTATCCTACATTTTACATTTTTATATTTATATTTCCTTTATCTGAGAATATTGGTTCCTAATGAAATTAATGTATTATATATACACATATATATACCCATACATATATAAATATATAATCACATTATATAAAATGTATAATCACACAATACATACTCATACATGTCTATAATCTTTTCAAAGAACAAATCCAACATTACCGCTACAAACCCACTGTTTAAGGGGTTTTTGTTTGGTTGATTTTTGTTCTCAGGATATATAAAATTCTTTATTTCAAGTCTCTTAAAATAATTTTCTGTGTGGTTACACTGCTAACTTAATATAGAGTAGGAGTCAGTAAACTTTTTCTCTGAAGGACCAGATAGTAAATATTTTGAGCTTTGCGGCGCATATGGTCTCTGTTGTAACTACTCAGCTCTGTCACTGTATCTCAAAAGCAGCCATAGACGATATGTAAATGGGCATAACTGTGTTCCAGTAAAGCCTTATTCATGAAAACAGTTGGTGGGCCAGATTTGGACTGCAGATCATAGTTTGGTGACCTTTGACATAGAGCACAGAATTTGGTTCATTGGTTCATTTGTTTGTTTTTGATTTTTAGAAATTGTTTTGCATTTTTTTGATTTAATTTTTTTTAACTATGAAAAACATCTGCTGGGTTCTAAAACTAATAAAATTAGATACAGTTATCCATGTTTCCTCCTCTGCTCTCTCCCTTTCTCTGTAGATGACTTACTTTAATTAGTTTTAAATTTATTCTTAAATTGCTTCTTTTTTGAAAAGACATACAAATAATCTATGGTTTCATATTCACTCCCATTTTTACACAAAAGGTAGCATACTATATATTTTTTTCTGCATCTTTTAATTTTTATTTTGTTTTTATTTTATTTTACTAAATGGAGTCTCGCTCTGTCGCCCAGGCTGGAGTGCAGTGGTGTGATCTCTGCTCACTGCAAGCTCCGCCTCCCAGGTTCACGCCATTCTCCTGCCTCAGCCACCCCAGCAGCTGGGACTACAGGCGCCCGCCACCACAGCTGGCTAATTTTTTTGTATTAATAGTAGAGACAGGGTTTCACTGTGTTAGCCAGGATGGTCTCAATCTCCTGACCTCATCATCCACCTGCCTCAGCCTCCCAAAGTGCTGGGATTACAGGCGTGAGCCACTGTGCCCGGCCGTTAATTTTTATTTTAATTTAATTTTAATTTTTATTTTTGAGATGGAGTCTCGCTTTGTTGCCCAGGCTGGAGTGCAGTGGTGCAATCTTGGCTCACTGCAACCTCTGCCTCACAGGTTCAAGCGATTCTCCTTCCTCAGTCTCCCGAGTAGCTGGGATTACAGGCGCGCACCACCACCCCTGGCTAATTTTTTGTATTTTTAGTAGAGATGGGGGTTTCACCATGCTGGTCAGGCTAGCCTCGAACTCCTGACCTCCTGATCCGCCCACCTTGGCCTCCCAAAGTGCTGGGATTACAGGCCTGAGCCACTACACCTGGCCTGCATCTTACTTTTTAAACTTAGTGTCTTAGCGACTGCTACACAGTGGTACATATAAATCTTCCATTTTCTCTTTTATAGCTGCATAGTTTATTCAGCCAGTTCTCTACTAGTGGACATTTGGGTTGTTTTCAAGTCTTTTGCTAATTTAAGAAGTACTGCAATGAATAGTCTTGTAAATGTGTCCTTTTGCATTGTTTGCCTGTGTATCTATAAGTTAGAGTCCTAAAAGTGGGATTGCTGGGCCACAGGGAAATGCCTATGTAATTTTGCTAGATATTGCCAAATTTCTCTCCTTGGGGATGTACCATTTTAGTTCCTACCAACAATGTATGAGAGTGTGTGTTTCCTCACAGACTTGCTACAGAATGTGTTATAAAACTTTTGGATTTTAGCCAGTTCGATAGATGGAAAGTGATACTTCAGTGTAACTTTAATTTACTTTTCTCTTATTATGAGCAAGATTGATCATATGTTCATGTTTAAGGGCCATTTGCATTTCTTTTTCTATAAGCTGTCTGTATCTTTTGCTCATGTAGTGTTTTGTACTCTTTGTTCACATTAGAATATATTATGAACATGTCATTAAATAATGTTCAACATCATTTAATGGCTACAAAATATTCCATTGTTTATTCATTCAATAACAATTTATTAAACAGCTTTTACTTGTCAGGCTTTGTTTCAGGCAAAGAGAATACAGCAGTGAACAAAACAAATCAATACCCCTGTTTTCTAGATGCTTTGATTCTAGTTGGTAGAAAGACAATACACAATAAACAAAATAAGTACTTCACATACATATAGTATGTTAGATACAATTAGACCATAATTTACTCAACAAACACCTGTTATGGGACATGCATTTCTAATTTTACACTATTATAAATCATGTAGTATTGGACATAGTTATTATCAATTACATTTTGATTCCTTCTAATTTGTTTCTTAGAAGGTATATTAGCTTTAGTTTTGAGGTCTGTTGCTTGTATTTATATTTAAAAAAAAAAAGTTTTTGGTTTATTTGACCTGGCTGCATGTCCATATATATTTTCAAATTTTTATTATAGTTTTCTAAACAAATAGAAAAGCTGATGGCCAGGTGCAGTAGCTCATGCCTGTAATCCCAACACTTTGGGGAGGCTGAGGCGGGAGGATTGCTTGAGCCCAGGAGATCAAGACCAGCCTGGGCAACATAGTGAGACCCCCACATCTCTACAAAAGATGAAAAAATTAGTCAGGTGGGGTGGTATGCAACTGTGGTCCCAGCTACTCGAGAGGCTGAGATGGGAGGACTGCTTGAGCCCAAGAATCAAAGCTACAGTGAATTGTGATTGCGTAACTGCACCCTAGCCTGGGTGACAGAGCGAGACCCCCGTCTCAAAAAGAAAAAAAGAAAAGTTGAAAGAATATGGCAAACACCCTTATACACATCATTTAGATTCCACAATTCACATTTTATTATATTTGGTTTATCACATTTCTATCCATCTACCCATACATCAATTCATGTTTTCTTCTTTTTTTTTTTTGATGCATTCAAAGTAAGTTGCAGATATCAGTACATTTTACCCATAAACACTTCAGCATTATAACATTAACTAGAGTTTAATATTTATTTGGATTTTTTATAGTTCATTTGTTTTAGGTAAAATTTATATGCAATGAAATGCACAAATAATACATATATCATTCAGTGAGTTTTAAAAATGCATATACTTGGCTGAGGCATGAGAATCACTTGAATTCAGGAGGCAGGGTTTGCAGTGATCTGAGATTGCGCCACTGCACTCCAGCCTGGGTGACAGAGCGAGACTCTGTCTCTAAAAAAAAAGAAACATATACTTTTGTAATTAAAACCTCTGTCAAGATACACATTGTTACTTCCAGGTGAGAAAAGGAAAAAAAAAAAACTGAAAGAAAAAGCAGATATACATCATTACTGTTATCCCAGAAAGTTCCCTTCTGCCCTTTCACAATCATCATTTCCCACTCCTACTCCCCTAGAGATAACTAGTTCTGGGTTTTTTAACCCGTAGATTAGTTTTGCCTATTCTAGAACTTAATGTAAACAAGAAACATCTTGTTGGCTATGTGGGCTGTTTCCAGTTTGGGGCTATTATGAATAGTGCTGCTATGAACATTCTTGTACAAGTCTTTGTTATAAAAATGTGCATTGTGTATTAATTTTTCTTGGGCAAGTATGTTAGAGTGGAATTGCTGGATTATAGGGTAGGTATATGTTTGGTTTTCTAAGAAACTGCCAGACCAACTGTGTTTTGATCATGTCATACTTCTGCCAACAATGTATGAGAGTTCCAGTTGCTTCACGTCATTTGGTAGTGTCAATCTTTGTCAATTTTAGCCATTCTGGTGTGTGTAGTGGTATCTCATTGTGGTTTTAATTTGCATTTCCCTGATAACTAATGATATTGAGCATCTTTTCATATGCAGTTGGTCATTTGAATAACTTCTTTTTTGAAGTGTCTGTTTGAATAATTGTCCATTTTTTAAATAGTTTGTTTTATTGAGCTGTAAAGTGTTCTTCATGTATTCTGGAGCAATGCGTTTGTCATATATATGTACTGCAAACATTTTCTCCCTATCTGTGGCTTGAACTGTATATTTTGAAAAGAAGTTTTAAATTCTGATGAAGTCCAGTTTTTTTCCTTTTTGGCTCATGCCTTTTGTGTTTTAAGAATTCTGTCTGAGCACAGTGGCTCACACCTATAATCCCAGTACTTTAAGAGGCAGAGTGGGAGGATTGCTTAACCATAGGAGTTCAAGACCTGCCTGGGCAACATCATGAGACCTCATCTCTATAAATAATTAGTCAAGCATGGTGGCATACAATTGTAATCCCAGCTACTAGGGAGCTGAGGCAGAAGGATCACTTGAACCTGGGAGATTAAGGCTGCAGTGAGCTGGAATCAGTCCACTGCACTCCAGCCTGGGTGACAGAGCAAGACCCTGTTGCAAAAAAGAAAAGAAACAAAAACCAAAATAAAACCAAAAAACAAGAAATTGTTGTCTACTCTAGAATCATAAAAGAATTTCTTCTGTGTTTTCTTCCAGAAGTTTTATAGTTTAGATTTTGTATTTATGATCTATTTTGAGTTAATTTTGGTGTATGGTGTAAATTAAGGGTCAAGGTTTTTTGTTGTTTTGTTTTGTTTTTGTTTTTGTTTTTCCCATATGGATATCCAATTGTTCTAACCTCATTTGGTAAAGGAATTTTCTTTCCGTATTGTATTGATTTCATATCTTTGTTGAAGATCAAATAGCCATATAAGTGTGGGACTGTTTCTGGATTCTCAATTCTGTTTTATCAATCTGCCTAACAGTCCTTATGCCAGTACCACATTGTCTTTAATTACTGTAGTTCTATAGTAAGTTGGGTAGTATAAGTTCTCTAACATTGTTCTTGACTATTCTGGGTCTTATAGGTTTCTATATAAATTTTTTAATCAGTTTATCAATTTCTGCAAAAAGGTCTGATGAGATTTTTATTGTCATTACATTGACTTTATAGATCAATTTGTGGACAATTGCTATCTTTTTTTTTTTTTTTTCGAGACTGAGTCTGGCTCTGTCGTCCAGGCTGGAGTGCAGTGGCCGGATCTCAGCTCACTGCAAGCTCTGCCTCCCGGGTTTACGCCATTCTCCTGCCTCAGCCTCCCGAGTAGCTGGGACCACAGGCGCCTGCCACTTCGCCCGGCTAGTTTTTTGTATTTTTTAGTAGAGATGGGGGTTTCACCATGTTAGCCAGGATGGTCTCGATCTCCTGACCTCGTGATCCGCCCGTCTCGGCCTCCCAAGGTACTGGGATTACAGGCTTGAGCCACCGCGCCCAGCTTTTTTTTTTTTTTTTTTTTTTTAAGACAGAGTCTTGCTCTGTCACCCAGGCTGGAGTCCAATGGCGTAACCTTGGCTTACCTCAACCTCCACCTCCTGGGTTCAAGCGATTCTCCTGCCTCAGGCTCCCAAGTAGCTGGGATTACAGGGGCCCGCCACCATGCCCGGCTAAATTTTTTTTTTTTTTTTTTTTTGAAGAGGAGTCTCGCTCTGTCCCCCAGGCCGGAAGCGCAGTGGTGCAATCTCAGCTCACTGCAACCTCCGCCTCCAGGGTTCACGCCATTCTCCTGCCTCAGCCTCCTGAGTAGCTGGGACTACAGGTGCCCACCACCACGCCCGGCTAATTTTTTGTATTTTCAGTAGAGACAGGGTTTCACCGTGTTAGCCAGGATGGTCTCGAACTCCTGACCTCATGATCTGCCCGCCTCTGCCTCCCAAAGTGCTGGGATTACAGGCATGAGCCACCTCTCTCGGCTGGATATATCTCTTCTTTATTTGGGTCTTTAAAATTTTTTCTTGGCTGGGCATGGTGGCTCACACCTGTAATCCCAACACTTTGGGAGGCCAAGGCGGGTGGATCACCGGAGGTCAGGAGTTCGAGACCATCTTGGCTAACGTGAAACTCCGTTTCTACTAAAAATACAAAAATTAACCGAGTGTGGTGGTGGGCATCTGTAATCCCAGCTACCCAGGAGGCTGAGGCAGGAGAATTGCTTGAACCTGGGAAGTGGAGGTAGCAGTGAGCCAAGATCCGCCATTGCACTCCAGCCTGGGCGAGAAGAGTGAAACTCCGTCTCAAAAAAAAAATAAATAAATAATTTATCAGCAAGTTTTCAGTGTAGAGAGCTTGTATATCTTGTGCTAAATTTATCCTAACTTTTGTAAATTAAAGTTTTAGGCCGAGCGTGGTGGCTCACACCTGTAATGCCAGCACTTTGGGAGGCCAAGGCAGGTGGATCACCTGAGCTCAGGAGTTTGAGACCAGCCTGGGCAACATGGTGAAACCCCATCTCTACTAAAATACAAGAGATCACCCATGTGTGGTGGCATGTGCCTGTAGTCCCAGCTACTGGGGAGGTAGAGGCACGAGAATTGCTTGAACCTGGGAGGCAGAGGTTGCAGTGAGCCAAGATCACACCACTGCACTCCAGCCTGGGAGACAAAATGAAACTGTCTCAAAAAAAAAAAAAAGTTTTAAATTTCAGCCGAGAGTGGTGGCACATGCCTGTAATCCCAGCACTTTGGGAGGCCAAGGCAGGTGGATCACCTGATGTCAGGAGTTTGAGACCAGCCTGGCCAACATGGTGAAATCCGATCTCTACTAAAAATACAGAAAAATTAGCCAAGCATGATTGCGGGTGACTGTAATCCCTGCTACTCAGGAGGCTGAGGCAGGAGAATCTCTTGAACCCGGGAGGTGGAGGTTGCAGTGAGTCGAGATTGTGCCACTGTACTCCAGCCTTGACAGAGCAAGACTCAGTCTCAAAAATAAATAAATAAATAAATAAAAATAAACCAAATTTCATTTTGTCATTTTTGCTGCAAATATAAAATTTCTTGTTTTTTTGTTTTTTAATTTTTGTTTTATTGCTTGTATTCTGTGAACTTTCTAAATTCATTTATTAGTTCTAGTAGTTGTTTTATAAAGTCCTTAGGGCTTTTACATAAACGATGATGCCATCTGTGAATAGAAACAATTTTGCTTCTTCCTTTCTGTTCTTGTATGTCTTTTATTGCTGCTTTTGTCCTATTTCAATGACAAAGATTTTCAGTAACATGTTGAATAGAAGTGAGAATAGACATCCTGTGTCTATTTTACTTCACCACTAAGTATGATGGTAACTGTAGGTTTGTTCATGGATACCCTTTATCAGATTGTAGAAGTTCCCTTTTATTCTTAATTTGTGTCGTGAACGGGTGTTGAATTTTGTCAAATGCTTTTTCTGCGTTCGTTGAAATGATCACATGGGTTTTCTCCTTATACTGTTAATAAGATGAATCATACTGATTGAGTGTCAAGTGTTAAGCCAACTATGTATTCCTGGCATAAACAACACTTGGTAATAAAGTATTCTTTTATATTCTTTTCTATATCACTGCATTTTATTTGCTAATATTTAAGCATTTTTAAAGTTATTAATAGATTCTATTTTTTAGAACAGCTTTTGGTTTATAGAAAATTTGAGCAGAAAGTATGGAGAGTTCCCATATACTCCCTTTCCTACCCCAAACCTAGTTTCCCCTATTAACATCTTGCATTAGTGTGGTACATTTGTTACAACTGATAAACCAATATTGATACATTCTTATTAACTGAAGTCCAAAGTTTATATCTAGGGTTCATTCTTTGTGTTATATGATTTTATGAGTTTTGACAAATGCATAATGTCATATATCCATAATTATAATCTCATACAGGATAGTTTCACCTCCCTAAAAAACCACACTTCACCTAGTCTTTCCTTCCCCATCCCTGACCTCTTGGCTACTCCTGATCTTTTTACTGTCTCTATAGTTTTGCCTCCTCCAGAATGTCATGTAATTGGAATTATACAGAATATAGCTCTTCAGACTGGCTTCTTTCACTTAGAAGTATGCATTTAAGACTCCTCCATGTCTTTTGTGGCTTGATAGCTTATTTCTTTTTATCACTGATTAATATTCCATTGTCTGAGTGTAGCACAGTTTATCCATTCTTTTTTTTTCTTTCTAAAAAAAATCCTTTTACCTTTTGAAGATCATTTTGGTTGCTTCCTGTTTTTTGGTAATTATGAATAAAGTTACTATAAACATACATATGCAGTTTTTCTGTGTGGACATAAGTTTTCAGCTCATTTGGATAAATACCCAGGAGCACAATTGCTGGATCGTATGTTTAACTTTCTAAGAAACTGCCAAACTATCTTCCAAAGTGGCTGTACTATTTTGCATTCCCACCAGCAATGAATGAGAGTTCCTGTTGCTCCACATCCTTGTCAGCATTTAATGTTGTCAGTGTCCTGGATTTTGGCCATTCTAATAGGTATATAATGGTATCTGGCTGTTGTTTTAGTTTGCATTTCCCTAATGACATATGATATTGGGCATCTTTTCATATGCTTGTTTGCCATGTGTACTGTTTTTTAAGTTTAGATTTTTAAGTAATGATTTTTAAGTTTAGATTAATGAATGATATTGATCAGTATTTTTCTTTTTTGTGATTTTATCAGGGTCAGATTTTGGGATCAGTGTTCTAATGACCTCTCAAAATAAATTGAAAAATATTCCTTCTTCTTTATTTTCTGAAAGAGTTTGTGTAACCTTGGTGTTATTTCTTCCTTAAATGATTCACCAGTGAAACCATCTAGGCCTGAAATTTTATCTCTTGAAAGACTTTTTCTTTTTTCTTTTTGAAACAGTCTCACTCTGTCGCCCAGGCTGGAGGGCAGTGGTGTGATCTCGGCTCACTGCAACCTCTGCCTCCCGGGTTCAAGCAATTCTCCTGCCTCAGCCTGCCAAGTAGCTGGGATTACAGGTGCCTGCCACCACGCCCAATTAATTTTTGTATTTTTGGTAGAGATGGGGTTTCACCATGTTGGCCAGCTTGGTCTCCAACTCCTGACCTCAAGTGATCCTCCCACCTCAGCCTCCCAAAGTGCTGGGATTATAGGCATGAGCCACCACGCCCAGCGGAAGATTTTTAGATAGCAAATTTATCTAATACATATAGGGTTATTTAGGGTTTTTATTCTGTCTTGTGACAGTTTTGATAAGTTGTATTTTTCAAGGAATATTTTCATTTCATGTATATTGTTTGGTTTTTGGCATAATGTTCATTAACTTCTCTGTTATGCTTTAAACTTTCTTTCTTTTCTTTCACTGCAGCCTCTATGTCCCAGGCTTAAGCAGTCCTTCTACTTCAGCCCCCTGAGTAGCTGGGACCACAGGTGTGCACCACCACACCTGGCTAATTTTTTTTTTTTTTTTAATGTTTTTAGAGATGGGATCTCCCTACGTTGCCCAGGCTGATCTCAAACTCCTGGGCTCAAGCGATCTTCCTGCCTTGGCCTCCCAAAGTACTGAGACTATAGGTGTGAGCCACTGTGCCTGGTCCTTTTTACTTTTCTGATATAAGCTTTACAGCTATACATTTCTCTATAAGCATTGCTTTAGTTATATCCAACAAATATTGATATTTTTTGTTAGCATTCAGTTGGAAATCTTGTAATTTCTTTTTTGACCATAGATTATTTAGAAGTATATTGCTTAATTTCCAAACATTTGAGACTCTTTGGATGTTTTGTTGTTAATACTTTCTGTCTTAATGCCATTGTAGTCAGAGAACATACTCGATAGGAAAAAGACATCCATTGAAAATAGATATTCTGGGGGGAAACGATGTGGTTAATGTTTGAGCACTGTGTCTGTATTTTGTGATCTTCCTCACTAGAATGTAAGTTCCATGAGGAAAGAGGCTTTGTTCTGTTTTTTTTGTTGTTGTTGTTGTTATATTTTGTTTTTGAGACTGGGTCTTGCTCTGTCACCCAGGCTGGAGTGCGGTGGCACAGTCTCAGCTCACTGCAGCCTCGACTTCCTGGGCTCAAATGATCCTCCCACCTCAGCCTCCTGAGTAGCTGGGACTACAGGCACGCACCACCATAGCCAGCTGATTCTTTTAGTTGTTTTAGAGATGGGGTCTCACTGTGTTTCCCAGGCTGGTCTTGAACTCCTGGGCTCATGCGATCATCCCACCTTTGCCTCCCAAAGTGCTGGGATTACAGGCATGAGCCACCTCACCTGACCAGAGCCTTTGTTCTGTTCAGTGCTTTATCCCCAGCACCTGGAACAGCTGGACTGAATGAATGTTCTACGGTAAATGTTCAGCTTTTAAATTTCTGTTCTGGCTACAATTTAAGCCCAGTAAGATGATTCAGACCTGGTCTCTGCCCTAAAAACATGTGGGGAATAGAAGCAAACTAGATGAGCTATAATGTTAGGACACTACTCCAATTACATGCAAAGTGCTGTGGGAAGGCAGAAAATGTGGTCTTAAATTCTTCATAGGCTGGGTTGGTACTCCTGGGGGAGGCTTTCCAGAGCCAGTGACAGCGGGGCCAGACCTGCAAGGATGAACTGGAATAGGCAGGGCATTCCACAGGGAGAAGTGCAGTTTGTTTTCTATGTGTATAATCTCTCCTTTTTTTTTTTTTTCTTCAAAAGGATCAGGCTCAAGTTCACTACAGGTCACAAAACACGATGTCTTGTTGGCTACTTTAAAATCTAACCTGTCTGCTTTGAAGGACAAGTTTCTGAAGGATCCTCAGTGGAAGAATCTGAAACTCCTAAGAGATGAAATTGCTGGTAAGGCAGAATGGCCACAAAACTCTGTGGATGTCACTTGGAGTTTTACCTCTGAAACCTTGTTGTTGCTTTTGTGCTTGAAGGAAACCATGCTCCTCCTTGCAGCTAATTTCAATCCAGGTAAACCCAACCCTAGGACTCCGGAAGTTGCTCCTGCCCTGAGTCCCGATGCACTTAGTATCTCACAGCAGAAGACTGTCCAGTTCGTTTTGCAGTTTGTAGTCACCTTGGGTATTTGCCCCTATCTCATGCCTGGCATTGGAGTCCCTTTGAGATATAGAACTGAGTTTGGTGCCGTCATTCAAGACGTGGTGTGTCTCGATGCTGCCCCTGATGCAACTCGAAGACTGTACACCAGCTGCAGGGCCCTTCTAAACGTTGCTCAGCACACATGTCTGGGAAGCTTGATATTCTGCCACCATTTTGGGGATATTGCAGCAGGTCTGTGCCAACTGGGATTCTGCCCAACCAAAAGAAAACTGCTAACAGCTGCAGAAGAGGTAAATATACATGGAGAAAGAGAGGGAGAGATTGTGTGTGTGTGAATATGTGAATATGTTTGTGGATAGTTGTTATAAAAGGCAACTCTTAGTTCTTCAGAACTGGATATGCCAAAGCATATCCAATGGATAAATGAATCTTTTCAGGGTGGGTGGAGGTTTCATTTATTGGGTACTCATCCTTTGCACACCTGTAGAGTCCATTTTACCTGTCCCTTATCATTTTGGGAAACAGCTATTGCAGGCTGTTTCTTTGAGCCTCTGTTTCTTCTTCTATTAAATGTGTATCGTAATACCTGCCTCAGAAGGTGGTCGTGAGGATTAAGGATAATGTGTGCCAAGTATCTGGCCCAATCTCTAGTAGTGCTCATATAATTCCTACTGATACTAGTATCATGGCTCCCTCATTAAATGCCTGGGAGGATTAAATGAGATAACACGTATAGAGCGCCTGGTACACTCCAGAACTCTATCAATGTTCATTGTTATTATTAGGTGTTAGGGGTTGCTCTCAGTCAAGTAAGCAGTTGAGCACCCAGACTACAGAAGTTGCTGTGGAGATCATAGACGCATAAGACATGGTCCTTTTCTGCAAATAACTCACACACTGACTGGGGAGATAAGACTTAGAGGGATGACATAGCAGGAACCACTACCCCGCCATGAGAGGACCACTGGCATCAGCATAGGAACTGGCCAGCGGAAGCCGTTAAGATGTAAATGTCTCAAGGGTCAGTGTGGCCCCCAGGCACAGTGATTCCGCAGCCTCCACAGCCAGGTTTCACAATGTTCTTTATCACCTGCCTGTGTCACCCTTGTCCTTGTTCCTTTTCTCTTCTCTCTCCTGCCTGCATTCATAAACATTTGCCTAAAAGCCACTATCATTCAAGTGTTGGCATGAAATTCTGAGCTCCCTGGGGCCTTTATGTGATAGGAGCAGAGCGCCTCCTCCTTCCGGCAGGGTTATGCATATTGACACTTCTAGCAGCACCTCCTGCCTGCACTTCCCTGAGGTAGTGTGATCCAGGTTGACAGGTCTTATTACTGTTACTGAGGCTGAGCTGTGCCCGGGGATCTCAGGCAGGAGAGAGAAATGAAAAGGGAAACACAGAGAAAGAACCAAGTAGGAAGGCAGGAGAAGGAGTTGACAGAGGGGAAACACGCTGGGTGTACATTATGAAGCTGGACAAAGTCCCACCAATAGCTGTGTTCTAAGTAGCACCCATACCTCAGTGTGTGAAACGGTAATGGGCAGAACCCTGACTGTTTGACCCTGAGCAGTAATCATCAAGGAGAACTGTACTGTTATGGCTCAAGGGTACCCCAAAATTGTACCCCTCTTTGCTGCCCAAGTCCCAAATGAATTAAAAGAGAGTTAAGAAGAGTAAGAGAGATGAACAATGTTACCTCTATTGCTCATAAAGGCAAAGCTGGAGGATGTAGCTTATAGATGGAGACAAATCTTTATTTTTTATTTATTTTTATTATTATTATTTTTTGAGACGGAGCCTTGCTCTGTCACCCAGGCTGGAGTTCAGTGGCACAATCTTGGCTCACTGCAACCTCTGCCTCCTGGGTTCAAGAGCTTCTCCTGCCTCAGCCTCCCAAGTAGCTGGGATTACAGGCATGTGCCACCACACCCAGCTTGCTTACTTGCTTATTTATTTATTTATTTATTTATGAAATGGAGGCTTGCTCTGTTGCCCAGGCTGGAGTGCAGTGGTGCAATTTTGACTCACTATAACCTCCACCTCCCTGGTTCAAGTGATTCTTGTGCCTCAGGTTCCTGAGTAGCTGGGATTACAGGCGCCCGCCACCAGGCCTGGCTAATTTTTGTATTTTTCGTAGAGATGGGGTTTTGCCGTGTTGGCCAGGCTGGTCTTGAACTCCTGACCTCAGGTGATCTGTCCCCCTCAGCCTCCCAAAGTGTTAGGATTACGGGCGTGAGCCACTGCGCCTGGCGGGAGACAATACAGTGCTCTTCAGAATTAGACACTCTCACTAATCACCCATTTTAAGGAGCACTGGAAAACTGCAGCGCCTTCTGCAGGGGATATGCCTCTGAAAAATACCCAGCAAGAAAGAGCAGAAGAAAATGTGCAGTCACTCTCAAAAGACAGCAGAGGAACGAGCTGAGAGATGCATGCCAAAACCAGCCAATAAGTGAGTTTACTCCACCCTCAGCAGTAAGATCAGTCTCATAACCTGCCCAGAAGTGGAGTGAGCAAGATGGAGAGAGGACCAGGAATGTTTTAGTAGTACAGCTTCCCCCATGTGGAAGGAAATCAAGAGAGGGTAGAAACCTTCCTTCCGCTCCTCTCACAAGTATCTCTGTACAGTGTTGTAAAACATTACCTTCTATTGTCTGCCTGGTTTGAATTCCACTAAAGCCAAGTGCACATTTCTTTTAGGTTCTAACTGAAGAGGAAAGAACCCTATCCAGGGGGGCCTTGAGAGACATGTTGGATCAAGTCTATCAGCCCTTAGCAGTCCGGGAACTGCTTATCCTCCAGGGAGGACCACCCCAGGTACTCAGGCCTGGGGACTCTTGGGGGTGACTCATTAATATAATGTGTGGTATGCTGGCTTCCTCTAGAAAATTAAATAACTTTAGTTCCCTATTTAATGATCTAGTTGAGCCTTTTTCATCTTTTAGATCATAAAATGATATTTATAAAACTAGATGACATTGACCCTTAGGATAATTTAAAAGACCTTTTCTCTAATGAAATGATGGACACTTTTCCCAAGAATATTATGATCGCTTTTTTTAAGACTTATGGCAATTTTATGTGAGATATATTTTATTCATTCTGAAACTAGATCTTCTCTTTTTTTAACTAAAAATTGGCTGTTTGACAAAATGTTCTTTCAGCACAAGTATCTGGACGCTAATTCTTTGAATGGATAATGTATTTGAAGTCAAGAAATTAAAACTAGAGATATTATTTGTTCTATTCTTAGTTCCTTTGTTTCAAACATATAGTAGTATATATTCTGCTAGGGATAAGATAGTTTCTTTGTTTTCTTAAAAATAATGTTTATCTGGGGCCAGGTGCAGTGGCTCACACCTGTAATCCCAGCACTTTGGGAGGCCGAGGTGGGTGGATCACCGGAGGCCAGGAGTTCAAGACAAGCTTGACTAACATGGAGAAACCCTGTCTCTACTAAAAATACAAAATTAGCCGGGCATGGTGATGCATGCCTGTAATCCCAGCTACTCGGGAGGCTGAGGCAGGAGAATCGCTTGAACCCAAGAGATGGAGGTTGCAGTGAGCTGAGATCGCGCCATTGCACTCCAGCCTGGGCAACAAGAGTGAAACTCCGTCTCAAAAAAAAAAATGTTTATCTGAAATGATTTAATTTGATGATATAGATGGAATTGTCTGTTTGCTTTTAGTACCTACATTTTAGTTATTAATCTAGGTGTGTAAAGAGTGAGGAGCCAGCGAGGCACCGTGGCTGACACCTGTAAACCCAGCACTTTGGCAGGCTGAGGCAGGAGGATCACTTGAGGTCAGGAGTTTGAGGCCAACGTGGGCAACATAGCAAGAGCCCTGTATCTACAAAAGATAAAGAAGTAGCCAAGTGTGGTAGCATGCACCTGTAGTTCCAGCTACTCTGGAAGCTGAGGTGGGAGGATTCCTCAGGCCCAGAAAGTTGAGACTGCAGTGAGCTGTGATCGGGCCACTGCACTTTAGTCTGGGCAACAGAGTGAGACCTTGTCTTTAAAAAAAAGAAAAGAAAAAGAGTGAGAAGCCAAAGGAATTAGCTGTAGGTCAGGAGCAAGGACCAGCTGAAGCTGGCTACAAAGATATCTCCTAATTGAGTAATTTTCATCTCATCCTTAGAATCTTACTGTAAGCCTTCCATCAGGCCTCTCTGGGATTCAACCCCTGTGTGCACGTGTTTGAATTTGTAAACCTTTCCATTCTTCAGGTTTCTTACCCATAAGATAGGGATAATCACAATGCCTTTCTTATAAGTCCCTGTTGAGATTATATGGGAGTTACTTATGATGTGCCTGGCACACCATAATCCCTCAGTAAATGGTAATAATTCACTAAAAGAGAGAGGGCAGGAGAGTTAGGATGAAATATTTCTGTTACTATTTTTGATGCTTACATACTTAAATGCAGTGGTTGACAGCAACAAAACTGCAGCGTCTTCTGCAGGGGATAGGCCTCTGAAAAGTACCCAACAGGAAAAAGCAGAACAAAATACGCAGTCACTCTCAAAAGACAGAAGAGGAACGAGCTGAGAGGTGTATGCCAAAACCAGCTAATAAGTGAATTTAGTCCATCCTCAACAATAAGGGACACCAAGTCTGTTCACAGTGGCTCCACAGAACTCCCAGAAAGGAGCCCTTGAAGAAATCCAGCTCTTTCTTGCAGATCACACTGGAGCAGGAAAGAAATACAAAAGAAATCTGGCCAGGCGCGGTGGCTCACGCCTGTAATCCCAGCACTTTGGGAGGCTGAGGCGGGCGGATCATGAGGTCAGGAGATTGAGACCATCCTGGCTAACACAGTGAAACCCCGTCTCTACTAAAAATACAAAAAAAAAAAATTAGCTGGGTGTGGTGGCGGGCACCTGTAGTCCCAGCTACTCCGGAGGCTGAGGCAGGAGAATGGCGTGAACCCTGGAGGCGGAGGTTGCAGTGAGCTGAGATCGTGCCACTGCACTCCAGCCTGGGCGACAGAGTGAGACTTCGTCTCAAAAAAAAAAAAAAAAAGAAAGAAATCCAACTATTTCTTGGAACTGTGTCACAGGAATCAGAGTTGCTAATGCCACAGAGGCAAGGGCTGGAGTGCTCCCTCCCTGTCGTGAACCACCCTCTTAGTGGCAAATAACGTTCATAAGAATCTTCCTTGGAAGCTGGATTTGATTGTCAGGGCTACATTCAGAGATGGGTTGCATTAACCTTGTGTTCCCAAGATCTACATTTTAATTGCTAATGCATTTGTCTGTTTATGAGTTTGAAATTTCATTGCTTTTCCACTGTTTTTTACTTTCTTAAAAGTAATGCAGAAGAAGGTTTTGTAAAGTTTTTTTTGTTTGTTTTTTGTTTTTTAAGGAAAAAATGTTGCTCTTTTGAAGTCTGTATAGCATGCTGTTAATTGTCAGTATGACTCAGGACTTTTAAAAAATAATGTCTAGCTGGGCATGGTGGCTCACGCCTGTAATCCCAGAACTTTGGGAGGCTGAGGTGGGTGGATCACCTGAGGTCAGGAGTTCGAGACCAGCCTGACTAACATGGTGAAACCCCGTCTGTACTAAAAATACAAAAAGTACCCAGGCATGGTGACGTGTGCCTGTAATCTCAATGACTCAGGAGGCTGAAGCAGGAGAATTGCTTGAACTCAGGAGGTGGAGGTTGCAGTGAGCCAAGATTGTGCCACTGTACTCCAGCCTGGGTGACAAGAGTGAAACTCCGTCTCTAAATAAATAAATAAGTCTACATATCATAGCTATTTCTTCTTCTTCTCCTTTTTTTTTTTTAACAGGCATGAGCCACTGTTCCCGGCCATCATATCTATTTCAGTGACATTCAGAATTCACACCTTCTTCTTTTTCTCAGTCCTGCACAGATGTGAAGACACAGCTGAGGTGTCGGGCCCCAGCTTGGCTTCGGCGTCTATGTGGACAGCTGCTCTCTGAAAGGTTAATGAGGCCTAATGGTGTTCAGGCAGTAGTCCGGGGCATTTTGGAAGGAGCAGGTGGTAAGAAATAAAATGTTTCTGTGACTTTGGTATCTGTTTTCCTTTGAGTCAGAGTCTGAGGTGAATTATTGGTCTTTAGTATTTACCTTTAAAACCTGACTGAAACTCAACTATGTCCTTGCAGGGATTGAACAGGTTAAACTTAGAGGTCCTTAATGAACTTCTTTTCCAAAGAAACCAATTCTCTTGCTCTTTTCCTAAAACATTTGTGATACACTGCCTATTTGAATGAACAATATTGTAAGCCATTTCAAATAATTTATAATATCCGGGGAAAACATTACACAGAAAGTTGAAGTAAAAACCCTAAAGTAAATGTTAAATAAAGCTAGGTGTGGGCTGGGCATGGTGGCTCACGCCTGTAATCCCAGCACTTTGGGAGGCCAAGGCAGGCGGATCACTTGAAGTCAGGAGTTCAAGACCAGCCTGGCCAACATGGTGAATCCCCGTCTCTACTAAAATACAAAAATTAGCCTGGCTTGATGGTGGGTGCCTAACCCCAGCTACTTGGGAGGCTGAGGCAGGAGAATCGCTTGAACTTGGGGGGTGGAGGTTGCAGTGAGCCAAGATTGTGCCACTGCACTCCAGCCTAGGTGACAGAGTGAGACTTCGTCTCAATAATAATAATAATAAAACTGGGTGTGGTGGCTCACACCTGTAATCCTAGCACTTTGGGAGCCTGAGGCAGAAGGACTGTCTGAGGCCAGGAGTTCAAGAGCAGCCTGGGCAACAT
The DNA here is from genome assembly GCF_049350105.2 of Macaca mulatta. NCBI lineage: Eukaryota > Metazoa > Chordata > Mammalia > Primates > Cercopithecidae > Macaca > Macaca mulatta. The sequence continues at coordinate 64,469,269 of NC_133425.1, forward strand.
AGCAAGACTCTGTTTTTACAAAAAATAAAAAAAAAATAGCCAGGTATGGTGGTGCCCACCTGTGGTCCCAGCTACTTGGGAGGCCAAGGCAGGATGATCACTTGAGCCCAGGAGTTCGAGGCTATAGTGAGCCAATGTCATGGCACTGCATTCCAACCTGGGCAAAAAAAGCAAGACCCTGTCTCAAAAAAAAAAAAGTGAAATGTAAAATAATTTTCTTGAAGCCAGAAATACCTTTGAGAAATACCATTGAGACACAAACTTTGTGATGAAGTTTTAGAGTCATTTCCCCAATTATACTATCTAAGTTCTCATTAATAGGAAAAAAGTCAATGCTAAGCATGGTAGTAGTTTTTAATTTAAATATTTTTTGTTTCATTTTTTAGAGAAAATTAGACATATACATCATTTAAAGTCAAATAGTTCTGTGAGACTAATAGTGAAAAATAGCAGTCCTTGGTACCATTCCAATGCATTTCCCATCTCTGGAAGCAACCACTTTGAACTCTTCCAGTGAGTTTTTTCTGGTATTTACCTGTATTTTTTTTTTTCCGAGACAGAGTCTTGCTCTATCACCCAGGCTGGAGTGCAGTGGCACGATCTTGGCTCACTGCAACCTCCGCCTCGCGGCTTCACGCCATTCTCCTGCCTCAGTCTCCTGAGTAGCTGGGACTACAGGCGCCTGCCACCACGCTCGGCTAATTTTTTGTATTTTTAGTAGAGACGGGGTTTCACCGTGTTAGTCAGGATGGTCTCGATCTCCTGACCTCGTGATCCGCCCGCCTCGGCCTCCCAAAGTGCTGGGATTACAGGCGTGAGCCACTGCGCCTGGCCATTTACCTCTATATTTCTAATATATGGGAATTCATAATTTTTTCAGTTTCAGGCATCATGTATCTACCTCTCACCATGAGTGGAAGAGGATCTTGTTCTCTTTCATAACAATGGCATCATTCCCCTAAGTACATTTGTATTTTCCCATCTCCTTAGTATATTTATATCTCAGTTTTGGTTAGATCAATATTCAGTATTTATATTACTGTAACTCTGTAATTATTATTTACAGCTGAGCTATGTTGTATATTATGTTTACTTTCTTTTTTTTACATACTCTTTTGTACTTCCTGAAGTTAATCTTTTTTTTTTTTGTACATCTGATTAGTTTTCTATGTGCTTATCACTAATCTTTTCTCAAGCTCTCCCTCTTTTGTTTAAATCTCCTTTTAATACATTCAAAAACATCAAAAAGGCTGGGCACGGTGACTCATGCCTATAATCCCAACACTTTGGGAGGCCAAGGCAGGTGGATCATTTGAGCTCAGGAGACCAGCCTGGGCTACATGGTGAAACCCCATCTCTACCAAAAATACAAAAATTAGCTGGGTATGGTGGCACGCACCTGTGGTCCCAGCTACTCAGGAGGCTGAGGCAGGAGGATTGCTGGAGCTCTGGAAGTTGTGGCTTTAGTGAGCCATGATCACACCACTGCACTCCAGCCTGGGTGGCAGAGCGATGTTCTCTCTCAAACAAGCAAACAAAAACTCACCAGATATTCTATCAGTTTTATCTTCTTGGAAACATCTTTCTCTGGATTTTCTGACCTGCTTTACTCTATCCTGGTTACCTTCTACTCAGCTGCCATCCAAGGATCCCCTTCACCTTTATCCTGGTGAACACTTTGCCTTTTTTGTGTGTTCAATCCCTTATCTCCCTTATCCCATGCCTGTTTCCTATTGTTACTGCAACAACTTACCACAAACTTAGTGGCTTTTTTACAGAAATGGCATTTAAACTGAGCCCTGAAGGCTGAGTTGGAATTAACTAGCTGAAGAGTGAGGGAAGATAGTTATAGGCAGAGAGAGTAGCATATATGAGGAACTGAAGTAGGAATGAGCATAGTGCTTCTGAGGATATCTCCATGTGGGTAGAGTAATGAGGGCAGAGTACAGCTAGAGTGGTGTGCATTGAGCAGGGATGGTGGCTGGGGTCCACCTTAGGGAGGCCTGATAGGCTGAGTTCAGGATGTTGAACTTTATTCTGAGGGAAATGTGAAACCATTAACAGGTTTTAAGAAAGAGAGAACATGATCAAATCTGCAGTTTAGAAATATCTATCTGGAGGTATTGTGAAGAATGGATTGGGTAAAAGCAGAAGCAGGGAGATCAGTTAAAAGGCAGACATCTGAGGAATCACGGAGGCTTGGATTAATGCAGTGGCCGTGGAAATGGAGAGAAACGAATGGGTTTGAGAGATATTTAAGGAGGAGAGTTGCCAAAACTTAATGAAGGGCTGGATATGTGGGGAAGAAGGAAGAGAGCTAGAAGAATAAATCTTGACTTCATTTTTGGCATAGTTAATGTACCTTGGTCCTATCAGACAAAAGTGAGGTCAGTGTGGTTGGCAGACATTGGTAGATTTGGTCTAGAGTGGCTATAATATTACCTTCCCTCAGTTCTCCCCACAGTGGCTTCTAGGGCCAATGAAATGAGAAATGGTCAGTTACCCATAAGAAGTTGTCCCCTAGAAACAGGTCTTTGCACCTTCCTTTTCCAAGAAGGGTTAGATCTCACTTAAGGGCGTGCAGATTGGAGAGGTGCTATAAGAAAATCAGAACCCTCTTTTTCCTATGAGTTCCCCCAACTTGTGCATGTATATATTTCTTGTTATCTATTCATACCTTGTTTCTTTCCCAAAATGGTTTGAGGCAGGTTTATATTTGCCATTTCTGGTGGTCTTTATTTCTTTACGTAGATCAAAATTTCAGTGCAAATTTCCTTCTGCCTGAACTTTAGTTACCATTTCTTATAGTGTAGGTCTACTGGCAATGAATTTTGTTTTGTTTTGTTTTGTTTTGTTTTGAGACAGAGTTTTGCTCTTGTTGCCCACGATCTCGGTTCACTGCAACCTCTGCCTCCTGGGTTCAAGCGATTCTCCTGCTGCAACCTCCCAAGTAGCTGGGATTACAGGTGGCTGCCACCATGCCCGGCTAATTTTTTTTGGCCTGGCTAACTTTTTGTATTTTTAGTAGAGATGGGGTTTCACCATGTTGGCCAGCCTGGTCTTGAACTCCTGACCTCAGGTGATCCACCTGTCTTGGCCTACAGGCACACAGCACCACACCTGGCTAATTTTTGTGTTTTTAGTAGAGACGGGGTTTTGCCATGTAGGCCAGCCTGGTCTTGAACTCCTGACCTCAGGTGATCCACCTGCCTTGGCCTCCCAAAGTGCTGGGATTACAGGTGTGAGCCACTGCACCTGGCCTGGCAATTAATTTTCTAGCTTTTGTTTGTCTCAAAAAGTCTAGTTCATTTTCCTTTTTGAAATATATTTTTTGTTGGGTATAGAAATCTAGGTTGACATTTATTTTTTCTTTTAGTACTTTTAAGATATTCCGTTGTCTTCTGGCTTGGGTCATTTCTGATGAGAAGTCTGCTATCATTCTTATCTTTGTTCCTCTGTAAATGATATACTGTTTTTCCCTCTTTTAAGATTTTTCTCTTATGGCTGGTTTTTAGAAATTTGATTATGATATACCTTGGTGTGGTGTTGGTTTCTTTTTGTTTTTTTCTGCTTTTTGGAGCTGTGGGTTTATAGTTTTGCCATATTTGGAAATTTCTCAGACATTATCTTCAAATATTTTTCTCTGTACTCCCCTCAGATCTCTCTTTCTGAGATTTGAATTACACCAAATATTATGTTTAATGTTGTTTAATGTTGTCCTGCAAATAACTAATGCTCTTTTTGTGTGTGTGTCTTTTTTTCTCTATGTCTTTTTTATTTTTCTCTTTTAAAATTTTTTTTTCCCAGAGACAGGGTCTTGCTCTGTCTCCCAGGCTGGAGTGCGGTGGCATGATCTTGGCTCACTGCAACTTCCGCCTCCCAGGTTCAAACAATTCTTGTGCCTCAGCCTTCTGAGCAACTGGGATTACAGGCATGTACCACCACACCCAGATAATTTTTGTATTTTTAGTAGGGACAGGGTTTCGCCATATTGCCCAGGCAGGTCTTGGACTCTTGGTCTCAAGTGAGCCACCTACCTTGGCCTCCCAAAGTGCCAAGGACAAATTTTAATGGTTGTCTTAATGGGCCGGGTACAGTGGCTCATGCCTGAAATTCCAGCACTTTAGGAGGCCAACGTGGGCCGATCACGAGGTCAGGAGTTTGAGACCAGCCTGGCCAACATGGTGAAGCCCCTCCTCTACTAAAAATACAGAAAATTAGCTGGGTGTGGTGGTGCATGCCTGTAGTCCCAGCTACTCGGGAGGCTGAGACAGAAGAATTGCTTGAACCCGGGAGGGGGAGGTTGCAGTGAGCTAAGATCACACCACTGCATTCTATCCTGGATGACAGAGTAAGACTGTCTCAAAAAAAAAAAAAAAGTAAATAAAGTTGTCTTAATGGTCTTGTCTTCTAATTCTGTTATCTCTGTGTTATCTCTGTTTTTTGGGGTCTGTTCTATTGATTTTTTTCTTTTTTTTTTTTTTGAGACGGAGTCTTGCTGTGTCACCCAGGCTGGAGTGCAGTGGCACAATCTTTGCTCACTGCAACCTCCACCTCCCAGATTCAAGAGATTCTCCTGCCTCAGCCTCCCAAGTAGCTAGGACTACAGGTGTGCATCCTCATGCCCGGCTAATTTTTGTATTTTTAGTAGTGACAGTGTTTCACCATGTTGGCCAGGCTGGTCTTGAACTCCTGACCTCAGGTGATCTGCCCGCCTTGGACTCCCAAAGTTCTGGGATTACAGACATGAGCCACCGCCCACAGCCTGTTCTGTTGATTTTTTTCTTCTAATTATAAGCCATATTGTTTTCCTTCATTGCATGCCTGGTAATTTTTTTTTTTTTTTAGATGTTATTCACATACCATAGAAGCCACTTTTTATTTTTTATTTATTTATTTTTTTGAGACAGAGTCTCACTCTGTCGCCCAGGCTGGAGTGCGGTGACGCAATCTCAGCTCACTGCAATCTCCCAGGCTGGAGTGCAGTGGCGCGATCTCGGCTCACTACAACTTCCGTCTCCCGTGTTCAAGAGATTGTCTTGCCTCAGCTTCCCGAGTACCTGGGACTACAGGTGCATGCCACCACACCCAGCTAATTTTTAAAAAAATTTTTAGTAGAGATGGGGTTTCACCATGTTGGCCAGGCTGGTCTTGGACCCCTGACCTCAGGTGATCCACCTGCCTCGGCCTCCCAAAGTGCTGGTATTACAGGAGTGAACCACCACACCCGGCCAGAAGTCACTTTGTTTTTAAAGAGTACAGTTTGGTGGTGTTTAGTATATTCACAGAGTTGTGCAATCATCACCAATATCTATTTCCAGAACATTTTTATCAACCCTCTCCCCATATCCCCCCAAAGAAGCCCTCATACTCACTAGCAATCACCACTCCTCATTCTCCCTTCCTCTCAGACTCTGGTAAGTACTAGTTCACTTCCTGGTGTCTTTGGATTTACCCGTATTGGCATTTCATACAATATATGGTTTTTGTGTCTGGCTTCCTTTACTTCACATAATGTTTTTGAGGTTTATTCATGTTGTTTGTTTGTTCGTTTGTTTTTGAGATGGAGTTTTGCTGTTGTTACCCAGGCTGGAGTGCAATGGTGTGATCTCAGCTTACCACAGCCTCCTTCTCCCAGGTTCAAGCGATTCTCCTGCCTCAGCCTCCCAAGTAGCTGGGATTACAGGCACGTGTCATCACACCTGGCTAATTTTTGTATTTTTAGTAGAGGCGTGGTTTCACCATGTTGGCCGGGCTGGTCTCAAACTCCTGACCTCAGGTGATCCACCTGCCTCGGCTTCCCAAAGTGCTAGTGTGAGCCACTGCACCCAGCCAAGGTTTAGTCGTGTTATAACATGAATGAATCAGTCCTCCATAAACATTATTCCTTTTTATGACTGAATAATATTTCCTTATATGGATATGCCTGGTAATTTTTGACTGGATGCTGAACATTTTTATTTTACATTGCTGAGTGCCAGATTTTTATATTCCTTGGTTGGACTTTGTTCTGGAATGCAGTTAAGTTACTTATAATTAGTTTAGTTCATTTGATCCTGGCTTTTCAGCTGTGTTAGTGTGGTTCTACAGCAACCTTTAAGGTAATTTAACCCCTTATTGTATTATACTAAGTGTATTGTACTAAGTGTAACAATACAGATTGTACTAAGACAATACACTTCTGAGAATTCTAGTTGTTGCCCTGTGTATTAGGAGATCCTCCCAGGCTGGCTAGTGGGAATACAACTATTCCCAGCCATTATGAACCATGGGGGTTGTTCCCACCTACTCTTTTCTGTTGGTTATTGCCCCAGGCTTTGGTATTTTCCTCACACATACAGGTATCATACTCTACCAAAGACCTGAGAAAGGACCCTTTTGCAGATCTTTGGAACTCTCTCTATGTGTAACTTCCTCCTCTCTGGTATTTTTTGCCCTGAAAATTCCAGCTGCGTTGGCCTCCCTGAACTCTGAACTATGTTTCTTCCACTCACCAAGATGCCAGGCTTCATTTGGGCTGCTCTTGCTATCGCCTGAAAACTCTCCAGGCGGTGAACAAGGGCAGTTGTCAAGCTCAGTTTGTTTGCTTCCCTTCTCTCAGGGATCAGTGCCCTGGGCTGCTTGTTGTGCATTGTCTGGAAACCATTGTTTATATATTTTGTCCAATTTTATAATTGCTTAAGATGGTAAAGTAATTCTGGTCCCTGTCACTCTACGGCTGTGGCTTAAGACAGTTTAGATGAAATGATACATACAAGGAGACAGAATAATAATAATAGTAATAAACATGGTGAAGCTAGTATTCTAGTTATATGAATAATATCATTATAGTGACTAAGTGCTAGTTTTTCTCTGAATTTCCCAGAAACTAGCATCAAAAGGAAAGTATAGGCTGGGCACGGTGGCTCATGCCTGTCATCACACCATTTTGGAGGCCGAGGTGGGCAGATCACCTTGAGGTCAGAATTCAGCCTGGTCAACATGGCAAAACCTGGTCAACATGGCAAAACCCCGTCTGTACTAAAAATAGAAAGAAATTACCTGGGCATGGTGGTGTATGCCTGTAATCCCAGCTACTCGGGAGGCTGAGGCAAGAGAATCTCTTGAACCTGGGAGGCAGAGGTTGCAGTGAGCTGAGATCATGCCACTGCATTCCAGCCTGGGCGACAGAACAAGACTCTGTCTCAAAAATATAATAATAAACAAATATGAAATAACATAAAAAGGAAAGTATAGAAGGGTAGATTATCTTATAGAAAAAAAATAAGCTATTTTCAATAGAGAAGATAAATGCATTTTACCCTGAATTTTAAGACAAATGTGTTATATGGGACCTTCTGTGGGGATTTGCTGTGAGCTGCTGACATCTCTCTCCATTGTACCAGCAGGGGCAGCTGGTGGAAGTGATGCTGAGGCGACGGCTGCTGACTGGAAGAAGTGTGACCTGATCGCAACGATTTTGGCCTCTTGTCCCCAGCAGTCTCTTTCACCAGAGAGTTACTACCGGGACATCTGCGCCCAGGTACATCATTTTGTTTCTGTTGACCATTTGAGGATTATCAGCTTATGTACAGAAAGAGGACTTTTAATGTTCCTCTAGGATTGAGATAAAAGCAGTATAATATTTAAGTTTATTGTTTAGTGAGGAGTCTTCTTAATAAATGAATAAAAACCTGTGGAAGAGACTGACCTAATTGTTCAGTTTAAGAACGGCGAGGCCAGGCGCAGTAGCTCACACCTGTAATCCCAGCACTTTGGGAGGCCGAGGTGGGCGGATCACCTGAGATCGGGAGTTCAAGACTAGTCTGACCAACATGGAGAAACCCCGTCTCCAGTAAAAAAAAATGCAAAATTAGCTGAGTGTGGTGGCACATGCTTGTAATCCCAGCTACTTAAGAGGCTGAGGCAGGAGAATTGCTTGAACCCCGGAGGTGGAGGTTGTTGTGAGCCGAGATTGAGCCATTACACTCCAGCCTGGGCGACAAGAGCGAAACTCCGTCTCAAAAAAAAAAAAAAGAATGCCTTACCACTATTGAATGATTGGCCCAGCTCGCTCTCAGAGCTAGAATACGAAACTCAAGTTTCATCTTGTTCATTATCTTTTCTCTCCATGTGTTTTTAATTAGTTTTTTTCCTCTGAGTTTTTTCTTACTGCACAGGAATGGAACTCAAGTATAATATTGGTAGATATTTAAAGGTAGATATTAAATAAACAAGGTAAATTAACATGGCAAACAATTTAAAAAGCATACAAGAGTAAACCAAAATCTAAGTCTCCCATTCCTGTTCTTCAGTCCCTCAGAGGTAGTCACTGCTATGAATTTCTTTCCAGAGATATTCTGTGTATTGTGCATATGCCATCATATGTGTATATGTTAATGTATATGTGTATTAACGTGTATGTGCATACACACGTACATTAACATATACACATATGATGGTAAAATTAATGCTAATTCTTTTTTTTGAGAGAGAGTTTTGCTCTTGTTGCCCAGGCTGGAGTGCAATGGCGAGCTTTCGGCTCACCACAACCTCCACCTCCCAGGTTCAAGCAATTCTCCTGCCTCAGCCTCCTGAGTAGCTGGGATTACAGGCATGCGCCACGAGGCCTGGCTAATTTTGTATTTTTAGTAGAGATGGAGTTTCTCCATGTTGGTCAGGCTGGTCTCGAACTCCCGACCTCAGGTGATCCACCCAAAGTGCTGGGATTACAGGCGTGAGCCACCACACAAGGCCAGTGCTAATTTCTATCTAAATGATAGCATGCAGCATGCTCTCTTTCATTTTGCTTTTTTTCATTGATAGTGTACTTTGTTTTTTTTTTTTTTTTTTGAGACGGAGTCTCGCTCTCTCACCCAGGCTGGAGTGCTGTGGCCGGATCTCAGCTCACTGCAAGCTCCGCCTCCTGGGTTCCCGCCATTCTCCTGCCTCAGCCTCCCAAGTAGCCGGGACTACAGGCGCCCGCCACCTCGCCCGGCTAGTTTTTTTTTGTATTTTTTAGTAGAGACGGGGTTTCACCGTGTTAGCCAGGATGGTCTCGATCTCCTGACCTCGTGATCCGCCCGTCTCGGCCTCCCAAAGTGCTGGGATTACAGGCTTGAGCCACCGCGCCCGGCGATAGTGTACTTTGGCCAGGTACAATGGCTCACTCCTGTAATCCCAGCAGTTTGGGAGGCTGAGGCGGGCAGATCACTTGAGGACAGGAGTTCGAGACCAGCCTGGCCAACATGGAGAAACCCCGTCTCTACTAAAAATACAAAAATCGGCCAGGTGTGGTGGTGCATGCCTGTAGTCCTAGCTACTCAGGAAGCTGAGGATAGAGAATCACTTGAACCCGGGAGGCAGATGTTGCAGTGAGCCGAGTTCACACCAATGCACTCCAGCCTGGATGACAGAGCGAGATTCCATCTAAAAAAAAAAGAAAAAAAATAGTGTACCTTGGAGATCATTTCATTCATTTTCATGGGTACATGATATTTCATCATATTAATGTACTATAATTTATTATAGTACATTGCTATTGATGGACATTTGAGTTCTTTCCATTCTTTTTCTATTACAAATTACACTACAGTTAATATCCCTAAGTCTTTGTACATAACTACCAGTATTACCATAGGAAAAATTCCTAGAATTGAAATTATTGGTTCAAAGGTTTTATGCATTTAAATTTTTGATTGATATGCTTTATGTACCTATTTTCCAACATTTTTACCCACACAATGTGTTACAAAGTTTTTGATCTTTCCTAATCTGATACATGAAAAATGTGGAAGGAGTTTTCTTAATTAATACTCCCTATGCGTGTGCCTAAAATGAGCCTGTATTTTATAAATTTGATAAAATAATGAAAACACTGCAAGTATGAGGGATGGGCAAAACAAATTTTTAATTAAAAATAAAAACACTGCCTGTTCAGCTCTCTTACCCTTTGATCCTGGGTATGTTAAATTAAGAAAAGAATTCTGTTGAATTAGTGTTATTGAAGTGAGTTTATTTTTTTTGGCTTAAAAAATTCATGCTTTTTCTTTTTAGTTAATGTCATATTCCTTGCAAAAAACTGGCATTTACTTCTTGTAATATTTTTGTAGGTTCTGGATTTATTTCACTTTCAGGATAAATTGACAGCACGACAGTTTCAGAGAGTTGCCACCACTACCTTTATAACTTTGTCAAGAGAACGCCCACAATTGGCAGCAAAGTATTTGCTCCAGCCAGTGTTAGCTCCTCTTCATCGATGTTTGAGTACAGCAGGTAAAGGAGGAAGTGTGGTGGTTGGGTGTGCCTCTAAAGGACCTTCTTCAGTATTTTATGTTTAAATGATTTAAATCTGTGTTATTTCAGTGTCTTTAGTTTTCCTTCCCCTCCCGGCAACTTGTTATTTTGAGAAATTCACTTACAAGTTTCAAGAAGAGTATACTGGGCCGGGGACAGTGGCTCATGTCTGTAATCCCAGCACTTTGGGAAGCCGAGGTGGGCGGATCACGAGGTCAGGAGATAGAGACCACAGTGAAACCTACTTGGGAGGCTGAGGCAGGAGAATGGCGTGAACCCGGGAGGCGGAGCTTGTAGTGAGCCAAGATCCAGCAACTGCACTCCAGCCTGGGCGACAGAGTGAGACTCCGTCTCAAAAAAAAAAAAAAAAAGAGATCACCTAGACTGAATGACTTTACATTTTGGCCACATTTGTTTTATCTTTCTCTCTTTCTGCACATATAAACATATCTTTTCTGAAGCATTTGAGAGTTAGTTGCAGACATCACAACACTTCACCCCTAAATAATTCAGTATGCATCTCCAAAGAAAAATGTCAGTCTCCTACATAACCGCAATGCAATTACCACACCCAGGAAATTTAACATTTATACAATATGCTGTGATATAATATATAAATTCCATTCAAACTTCTCTAATTTTTTCAATAATTTCTTTTAGAGCTGTTTTTTTAAAATCCAAAGTTCAATCAAGAATCATAGCTGGGCATGGTGGCTAATGCTTGTAATCTCAGCACTTTGGGAGGCTTAGGCGGGCAGATTGCTTGAGCCCAGGAGTTCGAGACCACTTGGGCAACATGGCAAAACCTCATCTTAACCAAAAAACAATGTAAAAATTAGCCAGGCGTGGTGGCAAGCACCTATAGCCCCAGCTACTTGGGAGGCTGAGGTGGGAGGATCGCTTGAGCCTGGGAGATTGAGGCTGCAGTGAGCCATAATCACGCCTCTGCACTTTAGCCTGGGTGACAGAGTGTGACCCTTGCTCAAAAAAAAAAAAAAAAAAAAATATATATATATATATATATATATAATAAAACTATGTCTAAATAAATAGAAAGACATTGTAAAACTTAAAAAACTTTTTAAAAATTTTTGTTTTTTATAGAGTTGGGGTCTTCCTATATTGTCCAGGCTGGTCTGGAACTCCTGGGCTCAAGTGATCTTCCTGCTTGAGCCTCCAAAAGTGCTGGGATTGCTGAGGCGGGAGGATCGCTTGAGCCCAGGAGTTTGCGACCAGGCTGGGTAACATAATGAGAACCTGTCTTTAGAAAACATTTTAAAAATTAGGTGGGCGTGTTGGTGCACGCCTGTATTCCCAGCTGCTCAGGAAGCTGAGGTAGGAGGATCACTTGAGCCCAGGAGGTTGAGGCTTCAGTGAGCCATGATTGCACAGTTCCACTCCAAAACCTGGGTTATAGAGCAAGACCCTGTCTCAAATAAATAAAAATAAAATATAACTATTTTAAAACTTTTTGAAGGGAAAATTTAAAACACATGCTATAGAGATTATATAATGAACTCTTATGTACCTATCACCTAGATACAACTATTAACTCTGCCATTTTCTTTCTTTTTTTTTTTTTTTTTGAGACAGAGTCTCGCTCTGTCACCCAGGCTGGAGTGCAGTGACGCGATCTCAGCTCACTGCAACTCCGCCTCCCAGGTTTACGCCATTCTCCTCCCTCAGCCTCCCGAGTAGCTGGGATTACAGGCGCCCACCACCACGCCCAGCTAAATTTTTTTTGTTGTTTGTTTGTTTGTTTTGAGACGGAGTCCTGCTCTGTCACCCAGGCTGGAGTACAGTGGTATAATCTCAGCTCACTGCAACCTCAGCCTTCCGGGTTCAAGCGATTCTCCTGCCTCAACCTCCTGAGTAACTGGGATTACAGGCGCAGGCCACCACGCCTGGCTAATTTTTGTATTTTTATTAGAGATGGGGTTTCACCATGTTGGTCAGGCTGGTCTCGAACTCCTGACCTCGTGATCCGCCCACCTCGGCCTCCCAAAGTGCTGGGATTACAGGCGTGAGCCACCGCACCCAGACTAATTTTTTGTATTTTTAGTAGAGACAGATTTTATCTGTATTAGCAAGGATGGTCTTGATCTCCTGACCTTGTGATCCACCCACCTTGGCCTCCCAAAGTGCTGGGATCACAGGCATGAGCCACCGCACTTGGCCAACGCTGCCATTTTCATTTATCCAATCCCCAATTTTTATTCAATTAAGTTTAAAATGAAAATTCTTTTTTTTTTTTTTTTTGAGACAGAGTCTCACTCTGTTGCCCAGGCTTGAGTGCAGTGGCACAATCTCAACTCACTGCACCCTCCGCCTCCTGGGTTCAAGTGATTCTCCTACCTCAGCCTCCTGAGTAGCTGGGACTACAGGCCTGCGCCACCACATCTGGCTAACTTTTTATATTTTTAGTAGAGACCGGGTTTCACCATATTGGCCAGGCTGGTCTCGAACTCCTGACTTTGTGATCCGCTCGCCTCGGCCTCCCAAAGTACTGGGATTACAGGCGTGAGCCACAGTGCCTGGCCTAAAATGAAAATTCTAAGTGATAATGTGTTATAGGTTAATTGGCAATGTTGGTGTTTTTTCTTAGTGATATGTAAAATAACAATTCATGTTTATAATCACTGGCATCATATATTCTATGAAATGTGTATGAAGGGTATATTGTTCAATGGTAACCGTGTCAATTTTCTGATCTTAGCTGTTACTTACTGAGCCATCTTTTTAGTAAAACTTTCTTCCTTAGCTTTAATATGTTCTATTCAGTGAGGCACTAAATATGGGTAATTTTGTGTTTTTGTTTTTGTTTTTGTTTTTCTAGAGATTCCAGAGAGTGACATGGTACCAGGAACTATTTTGGTGACAGAAGAAGAACTTAGTAGATGCATTGAGGATGTGTTTAAGGTTGGTAATCTGAGCCACTAATGTTTTTATTGCCTTCTTATTTAAAAATTTTTTTTTAATTTTTTCTTTTTTTGTAAAGATGGAGATCTCTCCACGTTGCCCATTCTGGTCTTGAACTCCTGGCCTCAACCGATCCTCCTTCCTCAGCCTCCCAAAGTGCTGGGATTACAGGTGTGAGCCACTGCTCCCAGCCTTTTAAAATAATTTTACCTTTTAATTAGCACTTGAAGCATTGGAATAACTAATCTAAAGCTCCAAGCTGTCAGAATCTTTTCACTATGAAAACCAGAAACTATAAGCTGACCTTTTTTAGTCTTTTGTTGTTGTTTTTCCTTTTTGTGGAGAATGAGGTCTTGCTGTATTGTCCAGGCAAGTCTCAAACTCCTGGGCTCAAGCTATCCTCTTGCCTCTGCCCCCTTAAGAGCTGGGATTACAGACGTGAGCCACTGTGTCTGGCGAGCTGACCTTTTTAAGTGAAAAAACTGATATATTTTTGAAACTCTGTTAATTACATCATTTATTCTAAATGTTGAAATAGTTTAGATTTTCTGACTGGCAAATGCCACTGATGAAAGCATGTCTTTTGAAGAAATTGACACGGAGCGGGGCATGGTAGCTCACACCTGTAATCCCAGCACTTTGGGAGGTTGAGGAGGGTGGATCACCTGAGGCCAGCAGTTCAAGACCAGCCTGGCCAATATGGCAAAACCCCATCTCTACTAAAACTACAAGAATTAGCCGGGCGTGGTAGCATGCACCTGTAATCCCAGCTACTTAGGAGGCTGAGACAGGAGAATCGCTTGATCCCAGGAGGCAGAGGTTGCAGTGAGCCAATATTGTGCAACTGCACTCCAGCCTGGGATAGAGCGAGACTCTGTCTCCAAACAAACAAACAAAAAAAGAAATTGACGGGTGTTTTCAGTATTCTAGCCTTCCTAAAAGTGTATGATAATTGAATCTACTTTATAACTTTTGATAGTAATCACTGTCATAACAAATTAAGTCTGAAAAAATGATTCCTGCAAATGATGACATAAATATATAACAAGAGTGAAAACTGCTTTTCTATTCATAGGAAGAAAAAAAATGAATGAAAACTAAGAATCTAAGTGTTATGTTCTTTATTATCACAATCTTATAAATATATGTGGTATATGCTTTTGGAAAACAAATGAAATTCATTGTGTTATGGCTAGATGGAATTAGGATAAATATTCTTTAAAGTTTATTTTAGGCCCAGTGTGGTGGCTTATGCCTATAATTCCAGCACTTTGGGAGGCGAAGGCAGTAGGATTACTTGAGGGTAGGAGTTCAAGACCAGCCTGGTCAATATAGTGAGATCCGATCTCTATAAAAAATAAAAATAATAAATAAGGTTTATTTTAATATATTTATAATAATTTACTGCTGAACACTTTTACATTAGAAAACAGCTTTCAAAACTGTATTTCATGTGAAAAAGGTACAGCTGCTTTGGAAAATAGTTTGACATTTCCTCAAAAAGTTAAACATGGAGTTATCATATGACCCAGCAATTCCACTACTAGGTATATACCCAAGAGAAATGAAAACATGTTCATATAGGCTGGGCATGGTGGCTCATGCCTGTAGTCCCAGCACTTTGGGAGGCCGAGGCAGGTGGATCATGAGGTCAGGAGATCGAGACCATCCTGGTTAACACAGTGAAACCCCGTCTCTGCTAAAAATACAAAAAAATTAGCCAGGTGTGGTGGCGGGTACCTGTAGTCCCAGCTACTCGGGAGGCTGAGGCAGGAGAATGGCATGAACCTGGGAGGCGGAGCTTGCAGTGAGCCGAGATTGTGCCACTGCACTCCAGCCTGGGCGACAGAGCGAGATTCCGTCTCAAACAGAAAAAAAACAAAACATGTTCATACGAAAACCTGTACGTGAATTTAGTAGGTAGGACAGGGAGCAATTACAAATAGCACAAGGGATCTTTTGATGAAGGAAAGGTTCTAAAATTGTATTGTGGTGATGGTTTTGCAAATCTGTAAATTTACTAAAATTCACTGAACTGTATATTTAAAATAAATGATTTTATGGTTTTTAAAGTATACTTCCATAAACTAGTTTTATTAAAAAAAAAAAAAAAAAGACTTGGCACGGTGGCTCACGCCTGTAATCCCAACACTTTGGGAGGCCAAGATGGGCGGATCATGAGGTTAGTAGATCAAGACCATCCTGGCTAACATGGTGAAACCCCGTCTCTACTAAAAATACAAAAAATTCGCCGAATGTTGTGGCACGCACCTGTAGTCCAGCTACTCAGGAGGCTGAGGCAGGAGAATCACTTGAACCTGGGAGGCAGAGGTTGCAGTGAGCCAAGATTGTGCCACTGTACTCCAGCCTGGGTGACAGAGTGAGACTGTCTCAAAATAAATAAATAAAAATACAAAGATTAGCTGGATGTGATGGCGCGTGCCTGTAATCCTAGTTACTCTTGAGGCTGAGGCAGAAGTATCATTTGCACCTGGGAGATGGAAGTCGCAGTAAGCTGAGATCGCACCACTGCACTCTGGCCTGGGCAATAGAGCAAGACGCTGCCTCAAAAAACGAAAAGATAAAAAATAAAAATAAAGTGTACAGGCACGCCTGTAATCCCAGCACTTTGGGAGGCCAAGGTGGGTGAATTACCTAAGGTAAGGAGTTCAAGACCAGCCTGGCCAACGAAGCAAAACCCTGTCTCTACTAAGAATACAAAAATTAGCTGGGCATGGTGGTGGGCGCCTGTAATCCCAGCTCCCCGGGAGGCTGAGGCAGGAAAAGCATTTGAACCCGGGAGGTTGCGGTCAACTGAGATCGCACCACTACACTCTGGCTGAGTGACAGAGCAAGACTCTCTCTCAAAATAAATAAATAAATAAATAAATAAATAAATAAATAAAGGTGCAGATCAATGGCTTTTATGTATATTCGTAGGTATGTACAACTGTCATCACGATCGTCTTTAGAACTTTTTATTCCCAAAAAAGAAAACCCTGGCCGGGCACAATGGCTCATGCCTGTAATCCCAGTACTTTAGGATGCCCAGGCAGGAGGATCCCTGAGGTCAGGAGTTCGAGACCAGCCTGACCAACATGACGAAATCCCGTCTCTATTAAAAATATAAAAATTAGCTGGACATGGTGGCGCACGCCTGTAATCCCAGCTACTTGGGAGGCTGAGGCAGGAGAATCGCTTGAACCTGGGAGGCAGAGGTTGCAGTGAGCCGAGATCACGCCACTACACTCCAGCCTGGGTGACAGAGCAAGACTCTGTCTTACAAACAAAAAAAAAAAAAGAAAGAAAGAAAGAAAGAAAAGAACCCTCCCCACACCACTTAGCCATCACTCTGAAATCTCTCCACCACCAATCCCCCGTCCCCTATAAATAGACAACCACTAACCTGTATTCTCTCTCTCAAGTTTTGCCTATTCTGTACATTTCATATAAATGGAATTGTACAACATGGTTTTTTTTGTGATTGGCTTCTTTCACTTAGCATGATATTATCACATGGAGCCATACTTCATTTCTTTTCATTGCCAAATGGTGTTCTCTTGTATTAACATGCCTCATTTTATCTGTTCATCAGTAAATGGACATTTAGGTTGTTTCCATAATAACCATAATAACATTTTGGCTATATGAATAATGCTGCTATGGACATTTATGTATACATTATTGTGTATATTTATGTGTTCATTTCTTTTTGGTATATACCTAGTAATAGAATTGCTGGATATATAGTAACTCTATGTTTAACTGTTTGAGGCACTTCTAGACTGTTGTCCAAAGTGACTGCACCATTTTACATTCCCATCAGCAGTACATGAGGGTATAAAGTAAATTACATTCTTTCAGATAAGAAGGCAGATAGTTTTGTTTTGCTTTAAGCTTTCTGCATGATACTAGTAGATTCACAGAGAGAAAATGCAAACTCATTCTCCATAGCACTCACTTCATTTCTTTTTTTTTTTTTTTGAGACAGAGTCTCACTCTGTTACCCAGGCTAGAGCGTAGTGGCATGACCTTGGCTGACTGCAACTTACGCCTCCCAGGTTCAAGCTATTCTCTTGCTTCAGCCTCCGCAGTAGCTGGAATTACAGGCACCCACCACCACGCTGAGCTAATTTTTATATTTTCAGTAGAGACAGGGTTTCACCATGTTTGCCAAGCTGGTCTCAAACTCCTGACCTCAAGCAATCCGCCTGCCTTGGCCTCCCAAAGTGCTGGGATTACAGACATAAGCTACCATGCCTGGCCTCACTCACTTTATTTGTAAAGTGGAATGTTTACTACCCTTTTATTTAATTTCACTATTTTAAAAAATAAAGTCTACCCTTTAAGGGTTGACCTGGCACACAAATATGGAATCAGATTGCTCAGAGATTGAAAGATGACATGGTAACTATGTGAATATAATGCTGTTTTTATTTTTTAATGCCTCATGGATAGACTCCTGAAAAGAGCGGTCTTCTAGGCAAAGACTTTCAGATTATGGAGAGATAAGAAATTATTAGAGCAGTCTAGAAAGCAGATGTTCTAAATTAGAGAACAGTGGCCTACTAACTTTCAGAAAGACCATGTCCCATCCAAGAAATAGCATGATGAAAAACTGCCAAGTGGTTGGGTTTAGAATGTTGGAAAGACTTGAAAGTACTGTCAGGATAGGGGTAAGACTAATTGTGACTAAATTTTGGTGGAAACCCCTTATAATATGCCTTGGAAGTCAGTAAACTTAGAGGGAGAAAAAAAAGCAAACCGAGTATTTCTTTCTAGCAAGGGAGTTATCCTCTAAAAAACAGAGAGATCTGGACATAATGAATCCTGCCATGTCTCCTATTCTTGGTCCCCAAAAAGGAGGGAGGAAACCTTCATAGTTTGGTCAACAGTTTGGCGAATTTAAAGCCCCCTGGAGAGGCAAGCAAACCATTAGTTTTCTGTAGACACTCGATTATGCACCAAGGATTGGCACTGTCGTGAAACTAAGAGGGGCGGAAGGGTAATTATTCTCTCTGCAAGGTTTTGGCAGCCAGCTGCAGTGGGAAAACAGAGGAAATGTGTATGTTGGGGGAAAATGGTAAACACTGGGTAAAATTTAATAACAAAGGATGTGTTGTGTCTATTAACTTTCTGTTAATACTAAATTATAGAGTACAGCTCAAAGGCAGGAAATAAGGAAAATATCGGGGCTGGGTAAATCGATCCAGCAGCTCACTAGGTAACATGGAGGATAACAAAAGAGTGTTTAATTTTAGAGAAGCATTCGGGAACATTTCCAGCTCTTTTTTTCTCTCTTTTTTTATTCTTGTTAACAGATTTATTAAGATAAAAATTCATGTAACATACAGTCCACTCATTTCAAGTGTACAGCTCAGTGTTTTTTAGTATATTCATAGGGTTTTGTAACCATCATCAGTCTAATTTTAGAATGTTTTTGTTCTCCTTAAAAGAAACCCATATCCATTAGTTGTCATTCTCCATTCTCCCCACTCTGCTCATAGCCTTAGGCAACCACTAATCTATTTTCTGTCTCTATAGATTTGCCTATTCTGGACATTTCATATCAATGGAACCATACAATTTATGGTCTTTTGTGATTGGCTTCTTTCAAATCTAGTCAAATGAAGCAGTCAGAGCGGAAATAGGTCAAATAAATCTGTAACTGGTTGTGATTAATTAGTTGTAAACACCACTGCACTGGAGCCTGATATTTTTAAGGTTCATTTGTATTGCAGCATGAAGCAGTACTTCAGTGCTTTTTATTGCCAAAAAGTATGCCATTATATGGATATACCACATTTTACGTATCTATTCATCTGTTGATGGATAATTGGGTCATTTTCACCATTTGGCTCTCATGAATAATGCTGCTATAAACACTGGTGTACACAATTAGTTTTTGTGTGAACCTATGTTATCGCTTCTTTTGCCTGTGTACTTTGGAGTGAAATGCTGGATCATATTGTAACTGTATGTTTAACCTTTTGAGGATCTGCCACACTTTTCCGAAGCAGCTACGCCGTTTTACATTCCCACCAGCAATATATGAGGGCTCCACTTTCTTTACATCTGGCCAGAATTTATTACCTGTCTTGCCTTTTTTATTCTAGTCCTCCTAGTGGGAGTAAAGTAGTATCTCATTATCATTTTGATTTACGTTTCCTAATGGCTAATGATATTGAACAGCTTTTCTGGTGCTTATTGGCCATTTTCATGTCTTCTTTGGAGAAGCATCTATTAAGACCCTTTTTCCTTTCTCTTTTTTTTTTTTTCTGAGACAGAGTCTTGCTCTGTCTCCCAGGCTGGAGTGCAGTGGCGAGACCTCAGCTCACTGCAACAACCTCTGTCTCCCAGGTTCAAGCGATTTTACTACCTCAGCCTCCCATGTAGCTTGGATTACAGGCGTGCGCCACCACATCCGGCTAATTTTTGTCGAGTTTTAAATTGGGTTGTTGTCTTTTCATTATTGATGAGTTGAGGGATGGGCTCCTGGCTTAACAAACAGCTCACTTCAAAGAAATCGTCTTCACTGATCTCATCTCAGTCTCTCCATACTTTTTTTTTTTTTTTTTGAGACAGAGTTTCGCACTTGTTTCCCAGGCTGAAGTACAATGGCATGATCTCAGCTCACTGCAACTTCCGCCTCTTGGGTTCAAGCAATTCTCCTGCCTCAGCCTCCCCAGTAGCTGGGATTACAGGTGCCTGCCACCATGCCCGGCAAATTTTTTGTATTTTTAGTAGAGATGGGATTTCACCACGTTGGTCAGGCTGGTCTTGAACTCCTGACCTCAGGTGATCCACCTGCCTCAGCCTCCCAAAGTGTTGGGATTACAGGCATGAGTCATTTCGCCTGGCCCATACTTTTTTTTTTTTGAGACCGAGTCTCACTCTGTCGCCCAGGCTAGAGTGCAGTGGTACGATCTTGGCTCACTGCAACCTCTGCCTCCCAGGTTCAAGCTATTCTCTTGCCTCAGCCTCCCAAGAAATATTTCCTTCTAGGGCCAGGCACAGTGGCTCACGTCTATAATCCCAGCACTTTTGGAGGCTGAGGCGGGTGAATCACTTGAGGTCAGGAGTTCGAGACCAACTGGCCAACATGGTGAAACCCTGTCTCTACTAAAAATACAAAAAAAATTAGCCGGGCGTGGTGGCGCGTGCCTGTAATTCTACCTACTTGGGAGGCTGAGGCAGGAGAGTTGCTTGAACCCGGGACACAGAAGTTGCAGTGAGCCGAGATCGCATCACTGCACTCCAGCCTGGACAACAGAGCGAGACTCTATCTTAAAAAAGAAAGAAAGAAAGAAAGAAATACTTCCTTCTGAAAGCATTAAAATGTAAATAGTTTTTTTTTTTTTTTTTGTGACGGAGTCTCACTCTGTTGCCCAGGTTGGAGTGCAGTGGTGCAATCTTGGCTCACTGCAAGCTCTGCCTCCTGGGTTCATGCCATTCTCCTGCCTCAGCCTCCCTAGTAGCTGGCGCCACGCCTGGCTAATTTTTTATATTTTTAGTAGAGACGGAGTTTCACAGTGTTAGCCAGGATGGTCTCGATCTCCTGACCTCGTGATCCACCTGCCTCAGCCTCCCAAAGTGCTGGGATTATAGGTGTGAGCCACTGCGCCAGCCTAAAATATAAATACATTTTGGTATTTAAAGAATAAACCCTTAGGCTGGGCGCAGTGGCTCACGCCTGTAATCCCAGCACTTTGGGAGGCCAAGGTGGGCGGATCACGAAGTCAGGAGATCAAGACCATGCTGTCTAACACTGTGAAACCCCATCTCTACTAAAAATACAAAAAATTAGCTGGACGTGGTGGCATGCGCCTGTAGTCCCAGCTACTCGGGAGGCTGAGGCAGGAGAATTGCTTGAACCCGGGAGGCGGAGGTTGCAGTGAGCCGAGATCGTGCCACTGCACTCCAGCCTAGGCAACAGAGCGAGACTCCGTCTCAAAAAAAAAAGCAAAGAAAGAAAAGAATAAACCGTCAGTGCTCTGAATGAAAATTTTATGATAGGAACAATTGTAGGGGAAGGCCTTTTTACTCTTGTATCCTTCACTCCAGCAGGGTGTAGAGCAGGTGGTTCTGATGGCTCTGGGGGGCCAGGAGGAAAGTTCTCCACATATAGGTGCATTCATAGGTGCTAGTTGAATTGAATTGAAAACTTGACACAGCCACGTGTACTTTATCTGCATAAATGATTCTCACTTCTATATATGTACCTTCTATCTGGTAAAATTATCTAAGACATAAAAGGAATATGCAACTCAAAACACTTTTAGTCCAGTGGTTCCTCATTCTCTCCTTCTGCTCTGAATGCCTGGGGCCCAGTCCTTAGAATGCGTAAATTTTTTGTCCTCCCTGGCATGAGAAGGATTAATAGTGTATTCTTTGCCTAGAGAGGTGAAGGGAGGCCTAGATTGCACAGAGATTGGTTCTGGGTAGGACAATATAAGAAGAGACTTACAATTCCTTTTTATTTGGACATTTTTTGCTTGTAAGAGGACTGGCTAGATTCTGAAATGGCAAAAACGTTTCCTTTTAGCATTCTTCACAGTACTTGCCTGACACTCTTCCTAAAAGCAGAAGAAATGTTAGGGTAGGAAAAACTAGGAGGCACTTAATTAGTTTATTTCCTACATTCTCATTTCCATTTTATCTCTCTGTTTCCAGATTCAGGGAATCTTGACTTTAATTATTCAAGTCTTTTCGGCATCTAATCTTAATGAATTTCTAATTACAGTTATTCTGTCAGATTGGATATTTGACTGTTTCTGAATTTTTAATTAGATTTGCAGAGTAAATTAGAATAATAGAATCTTAGAACTGGAAGGAACTTCAGAAATAATTTAGTATAACCTCACTTTTTAAATAGACTTTATTTATTATTATTATTTTTTGAGATGGAGTTTCGCTCTGTCATCCAGGCTGGAGTGCAGTGGCGCAATCTCAGCTTATTGCAGCCTCCGCCTCCTGGGTTCAAGTGGTTCTCCTGCCTCAGCCTCCGAGTAGCTGGGATTATACCTGGGATCATAGGCATGTGCCACCATGCCCGGCTAATTTTTGTATTTTTAGTAGAGGTGGGTCTTCGCTATGTTGGCCGGGTTTTTCTCTAACTCCTGACCTCAGGGGATCCACCCACAGCCTCCCAAAGTGCTGAGATTATAGGCCTGAGCCACCACGCCCACCAATAGACTTTATTTTTTAAGAGCAGTTTTAGGTTCACAGAAAAATTAAGTGGAAAGTATAGGGAGGTCCCATATATTTATCTCCAGACAGCCTGGTACATTTGTTACAATTGATGAACCCACATTAATGCCTCAGTATCATCCAAAGTCAATAGTTTACATTGGGGTTCACTGTTGGAGTTGTATAGTCTATGAGTTTTGACAAATTAACCCCTCATTTTGTAGTAAAGAAAATAAAATCCAAAAGATTTTGTGAAGTGACTTGTTAATCATACAGTTGGGGAGTGGCAGAGCAGGTCCAGGAACCAATCTTTCCTTCCCTTTCACTCTCCCTTTCTGTATTTAGAAAAGATCATGTTTGCACATGGTACAAATTTAAGAAGGACAAAAAACTTTATAGTGAAAAGTAGTCTCCTTCTAACCTTGGTTCCCTGCACTGGCAATAATTCTTTCTGGAAATGTCCATGTGTAATTGAACTGTGACCTTGAATTACAAGCAAAAGACCAAAAGAAGTATCCTTCAAGTCTGTGGGAATTGCAAATGTTAGCTTTTCTAAATGCTTTGGTTCAGACTCTCTGGTATGGTGTAGCACCTTTCAGCCAGACAGACCTAGGTTGGAATCTGGCTCCAAAGTTGACTGTCCGTGCGACTTTAGGTAACTTATTTATCATTTGATTTGTGGGGATGAAATAAGGTAACGTGGTGGGTTCATGGCATATTGTAGCACATAAGTGCTCAAAAAACTGTCAGTTCTCTTTTGGTTCAGGGAAACTTGTTTTTTAAAAAGACGATCTTATGCAATATGTTCTGAAAGCATGCACAGTGCAAAATACTTGCTATATTAGGTAACTTGCCTTGTTCTTTTTTCCTCTCACAAGTCTTAATTACACTCAGCAAGTGCATTAGAAGTTCTGGAACACTACTATCAGAAAGATCACTGTAATGTTTTAGAAGGCTGTATTTGACTAGTTTAATCTTTAGGAGGTGTAAAATCAAGTTCCAGCCTATACTGAATTTCAGTGTTAGGATTCCGTCAGCTTGATTCCGAACAGGCCCGTCATGTTTGTATTCCCACACATGTACATCCCTGTAAAAGATAAGCCCATAAGTTAAGAAAATATTTCCATTCACAATAGCATCAAACATATAAAACATTCAGGAATAAATCTAACATTTGTATGGGGTATATATATTTCACAAAATCCTTTAACATGAATTATCTTAATTTGTCCTTATGCCAAAAGCTTGATACCTACATTATAAATGAGAAAATGGAGACCGAGAGAGACTTAAATGTCTTTTTTTTTTTTTTTTTTTTTTTTTTGAGACAGAGTCTCGCTTAGTCGCCCAGGCTGGAGTGCAGTGGCGCGATCTCGGCTCACTGCAAGCTCCGCCTCCCGGGTTCACGCCATTCTCCTGCCTCAGCCTCCCGAGTAGCTGGGACTACAGGCGCCCGCCGCCTCGCCCGGCTAATTTTTGCATTTTTAGTAGAGACGGGGTTTCACAGTGTTAGCCAGGATGGTCTCGATCTCCTGACCTTGTGATCCGCCCGCCTCGGCCTCCCAAAGTGCTGGGATTACAGGCGTGAGCCACCGCGCCCGGCCGAGAGACTTAAATGTCTTATCCATGTTCACTCATTTAATGTGTAATTTGGGGCAGTCACAAAGGTGACAGAAACAAAATTCACATCCAAGTTTCCTGACTACTGACTTCCCTGTGCTCTTTCAACTACTCTGCAGTAGTCTCTAAGGGACGTGCTTAGCAATGTCATGGAAGTCTATGGAATGAGAAATGGGGCACATGGCCAGGTGTGGTGGCTTGCGCCTATAATCCCAGCACTTTGGGAGGCCAAGGCAGGTGGATCACCTGAAGTCAGGAGTTCAAGAACAGTCTGGCCAACGTGGCGAAACCCCATTTCTACTAACAAAAAAATAAAAAATAAAAAATTAGCCGGGTGTGGTGGCAGGTCCCTTTAATCACTCAGGAGGCTGAGGCGGGAGAATTACTTGAACCTGGGAGGCAGAGGTTGCAGGGAGCCAAGATTGCACCAGTGCACTCCAACCTGGGCAACAGAGCGAGACTCCATCTCAAAAAAAAAAAAAAGACTTTGGGAGGCTGAGGTGGGTTGATCGCCTGAGGTCAGGAGTTCAAGATCAGCCTGGCCAACATAATGAAACCCCATCTCTACTAAAAATATGAAAATTAGCCAGGTGTGGTGGGGGGTGCCAGTAATCCCAGCTACTCAGGAGGCTGAGGCAGGAGAATCGCTTGTACCCAGGAGGCAGAGGTTGCAGTAAGCCGAGATCGCACCATTGCACTCCAGCCTAGGTGACAAGAGCAAAACTCCGTCTCAAAATAAATAAATAAATAAATAAATAACTAGTTGGGCATAATGGGCATCTGTAATCCCAGCTATTCAGGTGGGTGAGGCAGGAGAATCACCTGAACCTGGGAGGCGGAGGTTGCAGTGAGCCAAGATCGCGCCACTGCTTTCCAGCCTGGGTGACAGAGCAAGGCTCCCTCTCAAGAATTCAAAAAAAAGAAAGTAATGGAGCATGTGAGAACTCCTTTCTGTTTTGTTTTATTTTGTTTGCTTTGAAACAGAAACACGTGTTTATTCTTAATATTTTTGACCATTTTGATTCCACCCACTTTTTTCTTTCTCTTTTAAATTTCTAGCCAATCCTTCCAGAAAAATTCCATCCTCCAGATATTGAAGGTAGATGCTGTACAAGCCAATATAAAGTCCAGCTTTGCTCAGTCCGCTCTCCCTTTCATAGTTGAAGTTCTATGATTCTGCTCTGTTAGTTAGCACTGATGGAATCGCCACTAGCTACAGCTTAAAAAAGGAAGGAAGGAAGAAAGGAAGGGAGGAGGGGTGGGAGGGAAAGGAAAGGAAAAGAAAGGAAAGGAAAAGGGGAGGGAGGGAGAGGAAAGAGGGAGGGAAGGAGGGAGGGAGAGAGGAAGGAAGGAAGGAAAGGAGGGAGGGAGGGAGGGAAGGAGAAAGGAAATGCATAGGGCATTGTAACTTCCCCACAAAAATAGAGCTTTTGAGAAAATAAACAGCAGCCTACTTTGTTCATTTATCCTTTGATTCAATCAGTCACAAAAACATTTATCAGGTATTTACTGAATGCCAGACACTTTGCCAGGTTCACAAATACAGAAATGATTAAGAGCCAACTGCTGCCTTCAAGAAGTTCCTAGTCAGGTAGGCAAAGAGTTACAGTAGTGTGTGGGCCATAGCTAAGATCATCCTATCGCTTATTGCAGAGTAGCGCTCTAAGCTTAGATGAAGGATTGTAAGGCTTAACCGCAGACGCCTCATATCATAGCTGGCTGGATCTGTGAAAGAAAGCCGAGGGGCAATCAGGAAGAAATGTGGAAATCCCCAGAAAGGAACAAGGAAATCCCCAGACTGCCACTGGGGTTGTTGGTACCAGTCTGTATCCTTGCCTAATCTGTTTTCATTGACCCACATTGGCCTCTGACTTTGCCTCTCAGCTCTTGCTGCATGTTTATATTTGAAAAACCACAGGTAAGTGGAGGTTCAGTTTTTCTTTTTTTTTTTTTTTTTTTTTTTTTTGAGACGGAGTCTCTCTGTTGCCCAGGCTGGAGTACAGTGGTGTGGCGTGATCTCGGCTCACCGCAACCTCCACCTCCCCGGTTCAAGGGATTCTCCTGCCGGAGCCTCCCAAGTAACTGGGATTATAGGCACCCACCACCACACCCAGCTAATTTTTTGTATTTTTAGTAGAGACAGGGTTTCACCATGTTGCTAGGCTGGTCTTGAACTCCTTACCTCAGGCAGTCTGCCCGACTCGGCCTCCCAAAGTGCTGGGATTACAGGCGTGAGCCACCGCACCTGGCCAGGTTCAACCTTTCTTCGAGGCATCCTTTCACTTACTCCCAGAGAGGCTTTTATCATACCACACAATTGAAAAGCTGCCTTCGGGTCTCTCCCTTCACTGCTTCAGCTTTCCCATATCTTGGTATTTTGTTTGGGGATCCCTAGTTGTAGAAATACCTAGAATAACTAGAAAACCTTTCAACTGAATATGATTTCATCTTTAAAGAACTAACTTCAGGACTGACAGCATAACAGAAAGCATATGAGGAAGGGTTAGAAACTTATTACATCTGGTCACATTGAAGCTTCAGTTGTTTTGCATTTTTTTTTAGAAGGGTGGTTAATTTTTTTCAACTAGTCTCACCTCTTAATGATTGAGGTACCAAAAGGGAATTCTGAAGGAAATGAGCAAAGTTTCAGTCAAGTCAGAGAATCATAGATGAGATATGAAAGAGGCCTTACAGCACCATTTATCGAACCTCGTTTTACACATAAGGAAACAGATTCAGAGAAGTCCACTGATTTGTGTTAAGTCACAAAACTGGTCCGTGGAAATACTGAATCCAAGAGGCGGAGGTTGCAGTGAGCCAAGATCACGCCACTGCATTCCTGCCTGGGCGACAGAGTGAGACTGTGAAAAAAAAGAAAAGAAAAGAAAAGAAAAATAACATGCGAAGTACTGTATTGTGTTTTAGAACTTGAATTCCCATCCCACTTTGCCTCCATGTGATCAGGGAAGACTCCCCCTGCCCCCCAACTAGAAAGAGACTGAACATAAGCACAGTCCAAGGAAATCACACAACACCCAGATGTTGGGGCACAGAGGTGGAGCAGTCAGGCCCTGCCCTCCATGGGCAGGAACAGCTTGTCTCTTGTGCCTTTGCTGCTTCTTCAGTCCATACCGATACCAGTCCAATGTGGAGGAGGCTGGAAGGAACTATCCCAACTGTTTCTTCCATGTGTAGTGTGATTTCATGGGAAGGATTATTCCTTTTTAGTGCTGTGTTTGGCTATTGTAAGTGCTGGCTGAGTTCGAAATGCAGCATTGGCTGAATCAGTCCAGCCTCTCATTTCCCTGAATAGGTTACTAAACTCCAAATATAAACCAATGATCAGGAGACGTTAAGGGGGAAGTGACCAGATTCTACTTTGGGAGTGTATATAGGGGGTAATGTTGGATGTCAGGTACAGACTGAACTTTAACCTGCATAGGAGTTCAGTACTAGGCAAGAGACTGGAAGAAGGGGGTTGTCCTTGGAAGCAGCTGGTCAGAGTATGCCCCTGGAGATCTACTGGAAAACTTGGTATTAATAGAGGGGAGCTGTATAAGAAAACGGAGCTGTATAAGTAGGCGGAAGGGGAGGTGTTACAGAAGCCGCTGTCCATGGTGCCACACGGACACTTCGGCTCCAGCTTGCAGAGCTTGCAGGACTAGAGTTATTAAAAGCCTGACAAACTGGGATCTACTGACTCAGAGGGTGGGGACAGCTGGGATAAAATTGGTATAGGCTAGGAACTGAAGCAATGAAAATCTCATTATGCACAGGGGGAGAAGGTAAGTATTGAGAGGCCAGGGGTATGTGTTTGGGGATTTTTAATATTGTAGTAAATACATACGAGATTTACCATTTTAACCAGTTGAAATGGTATAATTTAGTGGAATTAAGTCTATTCATGATGTTGCCCAACCATCACCACTATCTAGTTCCAGAACTTTTTCATCACCCCATATGGAAATCCCGTATCCACGAAGCAATCAGTCCCCATTCTGACCTCCTCCGAGTCCTTGGCAGCCACTCATCTGCTTTCCCTCTATGTGGATTGTGAATGGATTTTGTGTCAGACAGATCTGGGTTTATCCTGGTTCTGCCATTTGCTAACAATGTGTCTTTGCTCAACTGACCGACTGCTTCTCTGAGCCTCAGTTTTCCACATTTTTAGAGTGGGAACAAAAATGCTTCACCTGCAGGACTCCTCTTACGAAGACTTTTTGTATGTTAAATGTTTGGCCGAATACCTGGCTCACTCTTTAGTGGAATGCAGTACATGGTAGTTATTGTTTGCTTCATAAAAGCAGTAACAATTAGCCAGGCATGGTGGGATGTGCCTGTAGTCTCAGCTACTCGGGAGGCTGAGGCAAGAGAATCACTTGAACCTGGGAGGTAGAGGTTGCAGTGAGCCGAGATTGTGCTACTGCACTCCATCCTGGACAACAGAGCAAGACTTTGTCTCAGAAAATAAAAATATAAAATAAAAAAATAAAAGCAGTAACAGTGGGGTTCCTTTAAATTGTGTACTACTATATTCACTGCCTAGTCACCAAAAATTCAGGTAGCACCATTTCATAATCTACTCTGATAGGCGCTGAAGAAGGGAGCTTGACTTTTGCCTTCCAGGCTAGTTCAGGAGTTGGGAGATAACTATATACTATATTCCTGGACCAATTATATATCACAGGCTCTAAAATGCAATTGGAATTTAGAGAAGAAGAAAAATCATTTCATAGTGGTTAGGTGCTGAATATTTGAATGAATGAGTGAGTGAATGAATGAACAGTTGAAGATTAAGTATATGGCAGGCTTATGGAGGAGGCAGAACTTGTGCTGGGTCAGTTTAATAAGTATCATTGCATATCTTTCATCTCCAAAATTAATCTGGTCATTAGGATGCATAGCAGTGCTTAAGGCAGATAAAAGAAACTTTATTTTTAAAAATTATGTATTTTTATTATTTTTAAATTTTAATTGACACATAATTGTACATAGTTATGTGAAACTGATTTTGATTATTGTTTTTAGATGACTAGTCCAAAACTTTTTAATTTTAATTTAATTTTATTTTTTGAGACAGTGTCTCACTCTGTCACCCAGGCTGGAGTGCAGTAGCCGCGATCTTGGCTCACTGCAACCTCTACCTCCTGGGTTCAAGCAATGATTCTTGTGCGTGAGCCTCTGGAGTACCAGAATTACAGGCCCACCACACCACACCTGGCTAATTTTTGCATTTTTAGTAGAGACAGGGTTCCGTCTTATTGGCCAGGCTGGTCTCAAGCTCCTGGACTCAAGTGATCCTCCCTCCTTAGCCTCCCGAAATGCTGGGGTTACAGATGTGAGCCACCATACCCAGCCCAAAACTTTTATTTTTTATTTTAATTTATTTTTTAGAGACAGAATCTTGTTCTCTTGCTCGGGCTGTAGTGCTGTGGCTCACTGCAGCCTCAAGCCCCTGGGCTTAGGAGATCCTCTTGCCTTAGCCGCCTGTGTAGCTGGAGGTACAGGCATGCACCACCATGCCCAGCTAATTTTTATTTTTTGTAGAGATGGGAGTCATGCTATGTTGCTGGTCTTGAACTCCTGGGCACAAGTGATCTTCCCACTTCAGCCTCAAAGTGCTGGGATTATGGGCATGAGCCACTGCACCCAGCCCAAAACTTATAAAGAATACATGTACTTCCATCAAAGAAGTTTAAAGGGAGGTAGATTTGAGTTCAGTACAGAAGAAATTTACTATTATTGTTGGAAGGGAGGTGGCAATTGTGTATAGATCAAGGAGAGGCCACTGACATTCTTTAAGATACTGTAGAAAACATTTATTTATCAGATTGAACCAAAAGAAAGCCTTAATTCTAAATCTTTTCACTTAAAAAAAGTCTTATTTCTCTGTTTCTATCTGTGAACTTGATAGATTCTAGTTGGTAAATTGATAAGGTTATTCTTTTTTATTTTTTATTTTTTTTATTTTTTTTGAGACGGAGTCTTGCTGTATTGCCCAGGCTGGAGTGCAATGGTATGATCTCGGCTCACTGCAACCTCCACCTCCTGGGTTCAAGGAATTCTCCTGCCTCAGCCTCCCAAGTAGGTAGGATTACAGGTGTGCACCACTACCTCCAGCTAACTTTCGTATTTTTGTGGAGACGGGTTTCACCATGTTGGTCAGGCTGGTCTCGAACTCCTGACCTCGTGATCCACCCACCTCTGCTTCCCAAAGTGCTGGGATTACAGGTGTCATGAGCTGCTGCACCCAGCCTATAAAGGCTATTCTTAATTTTTCTCTCTCTTTCCGCATGCTTTTCCCCTCATCGTTATCCATTTAACCTGCTTTATTTTTCCTCCTAGCACTTGTCACTACCTGGTATTGTATAGTTGGTGTTTCTTGCCTGCCTCCTCAACTAGAATGTTAGCTCCTTGAAGCAGATACTTTGTTCAGCACCGTATCTGCAGGGCTACAAGTGTGCTAGCACAAAAGTGGCACTCAATAAACATTTGTTGAACCTTTACACAAAAATAAATAACATATGTATAAATTGCCGTACATTATTTTCTAAATTTTAGGCACAAGTAGTACTTGTTCCTTATAAGAAGATATAGAAAAGTATAAGGAAGAAGCAAACAAAAAATTAGTGGATTTTTTTTTTTTTTTTTTAGACAGTGTTTTACTCTTGTTGCCCAGGCTGGAGTGCAGTGGCATGATCTCGGCTCACTACAGCTTCCAATTCCTGGGTTCAAGCAATTCTCCTGCCTCAGCCTCCCAAGTAGCTGGGATTACAGGCATGTGCCACCACGCACTGCTAACTTTGTATTTTTAGTAGAAACGGGGTTTCACCATGTTGGTCAGGCTGGTGTCGAACTCCTGACCTTAGGTGATCCGCCCGCCTCAGCCTCCCAAAGTGGTGGGATTATAGGTGTGAGCCGCTGCCCCTGGCCAAATCAGAGGAATTTATCAGCAACAACATATATCCCTGAGGAATGTGCTCAGTTGAGTTCTTGTTAAAGTTTGGGGTGCTTTGGCCCTATTAAGCCAGTAAATAATGAAGACTTAACTCCATTTGTTTTTGTTTTCTTTGTTGTTCTTGTTTGGGGGTTTATTATTTTTTGTACAAAAAATCCTGGTAAGGAAGGATGGCTCCACAGGGATTACCTCTGAGAACACAGGATGCAAAGCCGAACAATAGGTCTTTACGTTATCTGGAAGAATCT
This sequence comes from Macaca mulatta, assembly GCF_049350105.2. Classification (NCBI taxonomy): domain Eukaryota; kingdom Metazoa; phylum Chordata; class Mammalia; order Primates; family Cercopithecidae; genus Macaca; species Macaca mulatta. Next base: position 64,500,478 of record NC_133425.1, read on the forward strand.
CTTCTTTTGCCTCCTGTAATTGGTGATTTCATCATTAGGCCTGTACATGACTTCTGAACGCTGCTGTACACAGCACTTCATTTAGCTGGGCTTACGGAGATTAGATCATGCACAGGAAGCTGGCTCCTTGGCTAACAGGCTCCAGAGAGGAGTCAGGAGGCTTAAGGGATGTGAAAAATTAGGGTTGATTTTTAAGAGACAGGATTCACTGGAAAAGCACAGAGATTTTTCCAGCTCATGAAAGTACCTCCATGACCTTTAGTTTCATGAGCAACATTGATTCCGACTTCAAAACTCTTTCTATAAATAAGGGCTTCTTTGAGCTTCCCTTCCCTTCCCTTCCCTTTTATTTTATTTTATTTATTTTTTATTTATTTTTATTTTTATTATTATACTTTAAGTTCTAGGGTACATGTGCATAATGTGCAGCTTTGTTACATATGTATACTTGTGCCATGTTGGTGTGCTGCACCCATCAACTCGTCAGCACCCATCAACTTGTCGTTTACATCAGGTATAACTCCCAATGCAATCCCTCCCCCCTCTCCCCTCCCCCCTCCCTTATTTTATTTTTTATAGAGATGGGGTCTCACGATGTTGCCCAGGCTGTTCGCTGTTCTCCAACTCCTGGGCTCAAGTGATCCTCCCTCCTTGGCCTCCCTAAGTGCTGGGATTACAGGTGTAAGCCATCACACTGGGCCCCTTTCACTCTCAAAATAGGGCCGCTAGTACTGACTTTGTGAGATTGTTATGATTTTAACGAGCTAGCTCTTTTTTTTTTTTTTTTTTTTTTTTTTTTTTTTTTTTTTGAGACGGAGTCTCGCTCTGTCGCCCAGGCTGGAGTGCAGTGGCACGATCTCAGCTCACTGCAACCTCCGCCTCCCGGGTTTACGTATGCCATTCTCCTGCCTCAGCCTCCCGAGTAGCTGGGACTACAGGCGCCCGCCACCTCGCCCGGCTAGTTTTTTGTATTTTTTAGTAGAGACGGGGTTTCACCGTGTTAGCCAGGATGGTCTCGATCTCCTGACCTCGTGATCCGCCCGTCTCGGCCTCCCAAAGTGCTGGGATTACAGGCTTGAGCCACCGCGCCCGGCACGAGCTAGCTTTTTAAAGAATCTAGTATAGTGCTTGGAAGATAAAAACCTATCATGGTTTCCGGAACATATACCATGATCATAATCATTGTCAGCTCCTTTTCTTTCTCTTTTTACCATTATCACTATCCATACTATCAGGTTTAAATTAACTTCTTATAACAGAATTACATTTTGAAATCCTATTGTGGCCGGGCGCGGTGGCTCAAGCCTGTAATCCCAGCACTTTGGGAGGCCGAGGCGGGCGGATCACGAGGTCAGGAGATCGAGACCATCCTGGCTAACACGGTGAAACCCCGTCTCTACTAAAAAATACAAAAAACTAGCCGGGCGAGGTGGCGGGCGCCTGTAGTCCCAGCTACTCTGGAGGCTGAGGCCGGAGAATGGCGTGAACCCGGGAGGCGGAGCTTGCAGTGAGCTGAGATCCGGCCACTGCACTCCAGCCTGGGCTACAGAGCAAGACTCCGTCTCAAAAAAAAAAAAAAAAAAAAAAAAAAAAAGAAATCCTATTGTGTTTAACTGGAGTTTTGAATAACATTTTTGTACTTCTTAAGATACTTTCAATTATCTGCCTTATTATTATTATTATTGGTTTACTTGGCTGGGTGCAGTGGCTCATGCCTGTAATTCCAGCACTTTGGGAGGAAAAGATGGGAGGATTGTTTGAGCCCAGGAGTTTGAGACCACCCTGAGCAACATGGCAAAACCCCAGCTCTACTAAAAATACAAAACATTAGCCATGCATGGTGGTGTGTGCCTGTGGTTCCAGCTACCCAGGAGGCTGAGATGAAAATATCACTTGAGCTTGGAGATTGAGGCTGCAGTGAGCTGTGATTGCACCACTGCATTCCAGCCTGGGTGAGAGAGACCGCATCTCAAATATAATAATAGTTTTACTTTTTTTATTCTTCCCATACATCACAAGCAATATGAAGGATAATGACCCTTACTGATTTTTATATTCACTACAGTACCTAAAACAGTGCTTTGAACCCAGTGAGTGTTCAGTAAAAGTTTATTGAATTGAATGCATTTGTTCTAGCCTTATTGAAAGGTACAACTAAAACATGCAACATTGTGATTGTTAATAAAAGTCACCATCCTTACATACTTGTTTTTTGTTTTTGTTTTTTTTTACTTTTTTTCATAGGCAGTAGTTAGCATCCTCACACACTTAACTGTGTAGAGCCAGTACAGATCTAGGTGAACAGTGCAATTACTTTTCTCTTTTTTGTAAGAAACAGGGTCTTACTCCATCACCCAGGCTAGAGGGCAGTAGCATGATCATAGCTTATTGCAGCTTTGAATTCCTGGGCTCAAGCCATCCTTCCGCCTCAGCCTCCCAAGTAGTTGGGACTGTAGGCATGCACTACCAAGCCTGGCTAATTTTTAAATGTTTTTGTAGAGATGGGGTCTTACTGTGTTGCTCAGCTAGGCTTGAACTTCTGGCCTCAAACAATCCTAGCTTGAACTTCTGGCCTCAAACAATCCTACCTCCGTGACCTCCAAAAATTCTGGGATTACAGACATGAGCCACTGTGCCCAGCCCTACAGTATAATTTCTTTGAACATTTATAGAATTAGGGAGAATAGGACATTTCCATGTGGTGGTCACATCTTAAGAGTGATGAAACTGAAGTCAGCAGTGTTTTGGGTTTGGTTTGGTTTGTTTTGATTTTCCAAATCTAGTTTAAAGTTTTTCCCTTTGGTAGTAATTACTTGTTCCTAATAGCAGGGCCTTCAGCAGTAGGACAGTTATATAATTAAACAATAGGTAGATTAGGAAACTCAGACGTAGCCAAAAGTAGGAAAGGAAGAGGTCAGAAAGCGGGGTAGTTGACCAATTCTGGGCAGGTCTAGAGACTGCACACATGAAATGGTGCTGTTCCAGTTCACTCTCGTTTCAGCCTGTCTGCCAAACTCAAATGGTTTCATTGCCATGTCTGAGCACATCCTTGGAGCTAAAATGGTGTGATTCGGAGGAGATACTGCTGAAGACACTGAGCCTTGCTAGGTGTTTGGTGTGTGATCCCCATTGCTCTGGCCAGGCAGTCATGGGATTATTCTTCACCATTTCCTTTTTTCTAGGTGTACGTGGTTGGGAATGAACCTTTAACAGTTTTGATGGATTCTCTGCTTCCTGTCCTGGGAGTGCTTTTTCTTCTCTACTGTTTTACTAAGCAGAGTGTATCTCACATAAGGTAAACAATCAAGGGACCCTTATTTGTTTATAAATAGAATCTTACTTGTTTATAAATTGTGACATCTTTTTTGCATGTTGTTTTTGTTCTTATTTTGAATTTATATTTGCCACTTTGAAATTATCATTTCCTTTCAAAGTCAGGAAAACACTGGGATCTTCCTATTTTGCTCATCTGGAAAAGAACAAGAATTTTGCAGATCACAGGGCATTGGATACAGTTTTTACAATTACTTTCCTCAGCCTCTGTCGTAAATCTCAAAGACAAAATCTCTGTTTACACGTGTAAACATGCCATTTTTCAATCAGTGAGAAATACTGCAATTACATGTCTAGGAAGGAGGAAATAGGGGATGGATCATAATGACCTTGTGGGGAGTTAGAAAACATGTTTGGGAAATCTAGATCTGAATGTGGCACTTTGTATTTAGCCTGGGATTTGGTGTTGGTGATACAGTGTGTTGTTTAGAAAGAAGGGATTTCTTAGTCATCCAGAAAATACTCCTTTGTCATAGAATTTAAGTAGGATTCATTTTATATCAGCTATATTTTCACAGTAATTTATGTTGTTTCTTCCTCCAGGTAAGAGTTATCTTATCTCAAGTCCTACAGAATTATTATTTTTGGTGTTTGGAGAGCCTCACATGTAATCCAATATACAATAATAGTATCTTCTTCGCAAAGTTATTGTAAAGACTCAATATGCATTAATATGTTTAGCACAGTCCCTGGCAAATAGTAAGCTCAATAAATGGTAGCTATCATTATCACCATTGCTAAGTGGTGAAGGAAAACACCATCTTTTGTACTATTCAAAGCTTACATAGTGCCCTTGGCTCTTCAGCTTGAGTCAGCACGTCACTGTGGCCCACAGCCACAATGGCAATGACAAGAGAATGCAGTGGAAGAGGGAGGCTGTACATCTGTGAACTTGGTTTCAAGGGACAGTCCACAAAATAACTCTTGTTTTTTTTTGTTTGTTTTTTGTTTTTTGGTTTTTTTTTGAGACGGAGTCTCACTCTGTTGTCCAGACTGGGGTGCAGTGGTGCGATCTTGGCTCACTTCAACCTCCGTCCCTGAGTTCAGGCGATTCTCCTGCCTCAGTCTCCTGGGTAGCTGGGATTACAGGCACTTGCCACCACGCCCGGCTAATTTTTGTAGTTTTAGTAGAGATGGGGTTTCACCATGTTGGCCAGGCTGGTCTCGAACTCCTGACCTCAGATGATCCACCCGCCTCAGCCTCCCAAAATGCTGGGATTACAGGCGTGAGCCACCACGCCTGGCCTCTGGTTTTTGTTTTAAAACTCAGGTCCTCACAGCACTATCATGTCCTCATCAGAGACAGACAAGGAACATGTGAACATTGATATAGTTCCTCTTCTAGTTGATTGACACAGATGAAAGGAGTTGAGGTATCAGCAATATTTTGTTGGTATGCAGTTTCTTGGTCTCCAGCTATTGGTCTTGCTGAGAGTAGATGCTTTTTATACGTGTGTACTTTCTTTGACAGTACCTGATGCAAAGGCAGTAGTACACTTGGAATTACCGAAAAAAAAAAAAATCACGTGGGGCTTATGTGGCAAATCAGGGTTGCTGCCAGAGCCAAGGATTAGTCAGTCAGTCATTGAATTTCAGTATATTTGCATTCTGAAATTCACAAGAAGCATACTTTCCACTCCTGCATTTCAGTAGTACTAGGAGATCGTGCCAGCATTTAAAATGCAGTGGAACCTGACAGCCTTTCTTTCTTTTTTTATGTTAGCTTGTTAGATGCATGGAGTAAGATGACAAGCTCATTCATTACTGCTTTTTCTGCCAGGTCACTTTGCCAAGAAATCTTATTATGGATTCTGGGGAAGCTGGAAAGGAAGAAGGCAATTGCCAGCCTGAAAGGATTTGCAGGGTTGGACAAAGCTGTGCCCTCTCTCCATTCTCTGTGTCAGTTTAGAGCTGCCACTCAAGGTGGCATTATGATTACCATCAAAGAGGCCATTAGGTGAGTCCACCCATCCATTACTGTCTCTCTTCAGATTTAGTTCTGCCCAAAAGGCCATTCAGTCATTCAACCACTAAGGGGCGCTGATAGAAAAGAAACCAGAAACTCAAGTGGCTGAGGTGCTTGCTGTTTATATTCTCTAAATGAAACGTAAGCCTTAAATAATTCTCCAGGTTTTTTCCCAAGATGCCTGCTAATGGTTGGTGCAATTTACTGGAGCCTCACAGCTCTGCATCACAACAAGCCCACTTACTTCACCATCTTTGCCAGTTAATCAGAGTAAAGGGCAGACACATGTTCACCCTTAACACCATAATAATCCAATTATCTTTCTGACTCTCAAAATGGTATATGTGTGTGTTTATCTTCAGACTTATTCCTGAGGGAAATTGTCCGATAGCTATCTTTTATGGTAATTTTATGATGGAGATTTGTTTCTCATAGGGATTGATTAGAAAGTGCTTAATAAATATTAGTGAAATGGATCATTTATGTATCCAACATCTCACAATTGCATGTTTTAAATTATTTCCACTTTCTGGATGATCTAATGTTATTACCTCAGAACATAATTTCCTGTTGGTCATAGTCCATGTAATATGAATGAGTGACTGCTATCCTGTTTGGATTTCACATCACTTTCAAAGTGTTGCTGTTTGTTGAAGCGCTGAAATATTATTATATATTCATGGTTAACTTGGTAAAGTTTTAAAACACCCCTTCAGTTTGGTGGACTCGAGGAAAATAGAAAAACACATAGATTGCAAACAGAATCATCAGTACGAACTCAAGCTGCTATTCTGCCCAGCAACAGTTTATCAAGATGTTTTTGGCCAGACATGGTGGCTCACACCTGTAATCACAGCACTTTAGGAGGCTGAGGCGGGTGGATCACCTGAGGTTAGGAGTTTGAGACCAGCCTGTCCAACATGGTGAAACACCATCTCTATTAAAAATACAAAAATTAGCCAGGCATGGTGGTGCATGTCTGTAGACCTAGCTACTTGTGAGGCTGAGGCACAAGAATTGCTTGAACTGGGAGGTGGAAGTTGCAGTGAGCTGGGATCGTAACACTGCACTCCAGCCTGGGCAACAGGGTGAGATAGTCTCAAAAAAAAAGAAAAGAAAGAAAGAAGAGCCAGGCGTGGTGGCTCACACATGTAATCCCAGCACTTTGGGAGGCTGAGGTGGGTGGATCACTTGAGGTCAGGAGTTCAAGACCAGCCTGGCCAACATGGTGAAACCCATCTCTACTAAAAATACAAAAATTAGCCAGTTGTGGGGGCTGGCACCTGTAGCCCCAGGTACTCGGGAGGCGAGGCAGGACTGTCACTTGAACCCAGGAGGTGGAGGTTGCAGTAAGCCAAGATCGTGCCACTGCACTCCCACCTAGGTGACAGAGTGAGACTCTGTCTCAAAAAAAAAAAAGTTTATTTAAAGAAACTCTATAAGAGCAGCTTAGATTTTATGATCTTTAGATCCAGAGTTTTTACTTTTCTGGAATTAAATATAATTGTTTGGAATTTACTCTTTATCATTGATTTTTTTTTTTTTTTTGAGACAGAGTTTTTGCTCTTGTTGCCCAGGCTGGAGTGCAATGGCGCGATCTTGGCTCACTGCAACCTCTGCCTCCCGGGCTCAAGCGATTCTCCTGCCTCAGCCTCCCAAGTAGCTGGGGTTACAGGCATGTGCCACCACGCCTGGCTAATTTTGTATTTTTAGTAGAGATGGAGTTTCTCCATGTTGATCAGGCTGATCTTGAACTCCTGACCTCAGGTGATCCACCCACCTTAGCCTCCCAAAGTGGCCTTATCGTTGAATTTTTAAGAGTGACTAAAGTAGTGCTTCTTAAGATAATTGTCATGTGTTTTTGTTTTGTTTTTGAGGCTTAGTGTTGCTCTGTCGCTCAGACTGGAGTGCAATGGCATGATCTTGGCTGACTGCAACCTCCACCTCCTGGGTTCAAGCAATTCTCTTGCCTCAGCCTGCCGAGTAGCTGGGACTACAGGCACTCGCCACCATGCCAGGCTAACGTCATGTTGTTTTAGAAGTATTTGAATACAGTACTTCATTTTCACAATCAAAATGGCTCACAGAAGCTTAGAAGTGATGTTTATCCATTTTGGCTTTTCCTTCAACATAGAATGTTGTGGAGAAAACATGACTGATCTGAAGGACTCTGGAAGATTCTGGGATAATACAGGAAATATCCTAAGCTAAATGTATAGGTTATTCATTCTATTAGAGGAATAGGAAGTCCATGTTCTTCTTTTTTTTTTTTTTTTTTTTTTGAGACAGAGTCTCGCTCTGTCGCCCAGGCTGGAGTGCAGTGGCGCGATCTCGGCTCACTGCAAGCTCCGCCTCCCAGGTTCATGCCATTCTCCTGCCTCAGCCTCCCAAGTAGCTGGGACTACAGGCGCCCGCCACCACGCCCGGCTAATTTTTTGTATTTTTAGTAAAGGCGGGGTTTCACCGAGTTAGCCAGGATGGTCTTCATCTCCTGACCTTGTGATCCACCTGCCTCGGCCTCCCAAAGTGCTGGGATTACAGGTGTGGGAAGTCCATGTTCTTAGTGAACTGGCACACTGAGACATACTGCCTTATGAGATGGTCTGCCAAGTTAATAATTGTACTTTTCAATGAGATGAAGAAACATCTGTCATTTTTTTTTTCTCAATTTAGTCTGAAAAAATTTTATGTCATTGGTCACTGAAATAACACATATTCTTTTTATAATACAAAAAACATATAAAGAGGAAAACAAAAGTCAACTAGTGTCTTATTTCCTGTTCACATTATTTTAGTGTTTTGCTTTTTAGTACATTTTCAATGCTTTTGTATTTGTTTATATGATGATATGGTATAATAATATAGTATCTTGAGCTGCGTATGGTGGTTCATACTGGTAATCCCAGCACTTTGGGAGGCCAAGGTGTGAGGATTGCTTGAGGTTAGGCGTTCAAGATCAGCCTGGGCAACATAGCAAGACCCCATTTCTTTAAAAAAAAAAAAAAAAAAAAAGGCCAGGCACAGTGGCTCATGCTTGTAATCCCAGCATTTTGGGAGGCCAAGACGGGCGGATCACATGAGGTCGAGAGTTCGAGACCAGCCTGGCCAACATGGTAAAACTCTGTGTCTACTAAAAATACAAAAATTAGACAGGCGTGGTGGCAGTTGCCTGTAATCCCAGCTACTCGGGAGGCTGAGGCAGGAGAATCACTTGAACCCGGGAGGTGGAGGTTGCAGTAAGCCGAGATCGCACCATTGTACTCCAGCCTAGGTGACAAGAGTAAAACTCCGTGTTAAAAAAAAAAAAAAATTATAAAAAAAGTATGTACACACACACACAGGTGTATATATATGTATACATGGTATCTTTGTCTTTTCACTTGTCAGAGGAATTAAAAACTAAAAGCCATAGTACCTCATGAGAAAGTACGAATATTTCTTGATCAGCCTGGGCAATATGGCAAAACCCGGTTTCTACAAAAAAATACAAATATTAGTTGGTTGTGATGGTGCACCTCTCTAGTCCCAGCTACTTAGGAGGCTGAAGTGGGAGGATTGCCTCAGTCTGGGAGGTGGAGGCTGCAGTGAGCCATGATTGCACCACTGTACTCCAGCCTAGGCAATGAGTGAGACCCTGTCTCAAAAATTAAAAAAAAAAACAAAAAAACAAAAAACGGCTGAGTGCAGTGGCTCATGCCTGTAATCCCAGCACTTTGGTAGGCCAAGGCGGGCAGATCACGAGGTCAGAAATTCGAGACCAGCCTGGCCACCATAGTGAAATACTGTCTCTACTAAAAATACCAAAAATTAGCTGGGCGTGGTGGTGGGCGCCTGTAATCCCAGCTACTCCGGAGGCTGAGGCAGGAGAACTGCTTGAACCCGGGAGGCGGAGGTTGCAGTGAACCAAGATGGCATCATTGCACTCCAGCCTGGGCAACAAGAGCGAGACTCCATCTCAAATAAATAAATAAATAAATAAATAAATAAATTTTTGCAGTAATCATAGCACTGATTTAGCCAGATTTTATAACGTGGTAATCACATTCAACCTACTCATTTTTCTGAACCTTTATGCATTTTCTTATCTCAGCTAATTGGTTCCTTTCAGTTGAGACTGCATGTCCTCCCATGATGATCACATCTTTTTCTGCTGCCCATAACCCTTCAGTAGCTTATCAGAAAAAAGTCAAAGTTCTTTTGAATGACATCCAAGGCCCTCTGTGATCTAGCCTTACTTTACAGCCTTCTCTTTCTGTTTTTCCTCAGGACCCAGAATATCTGCATATGACTTGTATATACTTTAATTCCTCCTTGCTTTTGTAAAAGTAATAGTAATTCTCCAACATCCATCTTTTTTTTTTTTTTTAGAAATGAGATCTTACCATGTTGTCTATGTTACTGGCGTTCAGTGGCTATTCAGTTGTGACCATAATGCACTACAACCTCAAACTCGTGGGCTCAAGCAGTCTTCCTGCCTCAGCCTCCTGGTACACTACCAGTGTGCACCACTGTGCCCGGCTAACATCCATCTTCATGAATCTTTCCCTATTTGAGCAAATGACCATGCAGGACATAACAGCCTAGTTTCTGAGAATCATTTTTTCAGAATGGAGAAATAGTAAAATAAGTTAAATAAATTTGGGGGATCTTTTTAATGATTAACTGTTTGGACATAACGTGTTACTTTAGAAGATTGTTAGCCGGGCACGGTGGCTCAAGCCTGTAATCCCAGCACTTTGGGAGGCTGAGACGGGCGGATCACAAGGTCAGGAGATCGAGACCATCCTGGCTAACACGGTGAAACCCCGTCTCTACTAAAAAATACAAAAAACTAGCCGGGCGAGGTGGCGGGCGCCTGTGGTCCCAGCTACTCCGGAGGCTGAGGCAGGAGAATGGTGTAAACCCGGGAGGCGGAGCTTGCAGTGAGCTGAGATCCGGCCACTGCACTCCAGCCTGGGCGACAGAGCCAGACTCAGTCTCAAAAAAAAAAAAAAAAAAAAAAAAAAAAAAGAAGATTGTTATGGGGTTTAAAATTATCTGTATCTCTGGTAACTCTGCCAAGATAAATTTTACCCTCATTGCAGTGATGAAGATGAAGATGAAGCTCTGTACCAGAAGGTATCCTCAGAGCAGGGCCGGGTAGAGCATCTCGGGGACTTGCTGTCCCACTGCCAGGAATGCGGTTTGGCAGGAGACTTCTTCATCTTCTGTTTGAAAGTAAGAACTACCTGTAATTCCTGGTCAGTGTTATTCCAGGGGAGTGCCAGGAAACCCTTTGAATTTTCAAAGCATTTATAATTTTAGATCCTAAAATGTAGGCCCTAATTTAAGGAAAGCGATCAAAGGACATAAAGGAATTTATTTTTTTAGTAGCCTTTGGATTGGTAAAAAGAAGAAATTTTTCTTCACTAGTACTCATGTTATCTACTACTTCCTCAAATAATCGGCACTGGCAGTTTAGAGATGAACAAAGCAGAACCCTCAATCTATGAAAGGGTTAATCTTTGCTCTGTGTTGACAGTAAGAACTCTTTTGAAGTTAATAGCAGGTTTTACAGCTATAGAGTAATCCCTTATCCTTTCTGACTGTTGTTTTGTCAGGTATTTGCAAAGGAGATTTAGCAATTCTGCCTCCTTCATTTCATTTTGCAGGCACCTGAAGCCTTTTCCGGGTTTGTTTCTTAGTGCCAGTGGTTGTGCTTTGCTTGCTTTTCTTCTATTCTCTGACAGTAACTGGTACCCCATACTGTTACTCCTTGTTGCACTGTATGACATCATAAGCCAGTGACCTCCAGCTCTGCCTTTTCAACTCTTTCCCCTAAATAAAGTGTCTACTCTAAAAGAGCTGTAAGAGAGTTTAAGGTTTCTGTAGGTATGGGAGAATTCAAGGAGGGAATCAGGGCTAACATTTCTAGAACTTGAAGTAGGAGACACTTTTTGATGCTTTCTTACCTCCCATGTTCACACCCATCCCCATGCCCAGCGATACTCTTTCTAAATAACATTCCAAGGGGATGTGCTCTTAATTGTATACTTAAAAAAAGGTGGCTCACTCCCAGCACTTTGGGAGGCCGAGCCAGGTGGATCACCTGAGCTCAGGCATTTGAGACCAGCTTGGGCAACATGGCGAAACCCCGTCTCTACCAATAATACAAAAAGTAGCCTGGCATGGGGGCTTGTGCCTGTAGTCCCGGCTACTCGGGAGGCTAAGATGAGAGGATCACTTGATCCCAGGAGGCAGAGGTTTCAGTAAGCCAAGAAGGGTAGGTGAATAGCCTACAAAACCCGCAGTAATACATAATTTCTTAGAAGTTAGTTCTAAGTATCTTAGAGGAAAAGAGCTGTAGTGCTGGAGGCATCTAATGGTCTCCAAAAGGGGTTTGAGAATGTGAGGTGATCTGAGGCTCAGTTCAAGGAAGGCCACTAGTAGAAATCATAGAAATACCCACAAAGCCGAAAGCTTGTCAAACTATTTCTTTGTGTGTGTGTGTGTATGTTTTTTATTGTGAGACTTTAAATTTTTATATACATGGTATCATACTGTATATATTATTCTGAAACTTACATTTTTCACTCAGTAGTGTTTTTTGAGATCTATGTATGTTGATACCCATATAAATCTAATTCATTTATTTTAACTGCTGTGATATTATAAATACATCATAATTTTTTCTTATTGCTGGTCATTTAGCTTGTCTCCAAGTTTTGGCTATTATAAATAATGTTGCAACAAACACAGACTATTTCTTTAAACATGCAGTTCAAACAGAGTTTTCTACTTATGTTTGAGAAGGCCTTAGTTCTACTGGCTTTATCTTCACTTTTTCTTTCCTGCCATGCTTGTAGGAGTTGACTCTTGTGGCCACGGAAAATGAAACAGGGTTAAAAACTGAGCCCTTCTCCAGCAAGAGCCTCTTGGAATTAGAGCAATATCAGACTCTTCTTGTGGAAGGCCAAGAGCAGAAGCTGCTTGTCCTGCAGCTGATGGCTGTTCTGTGCGAGAGAATGTCTGAGCAGATATTCACAAACATCACTCAGGTCAGTAGTTGCCACATTCTGGACCCTAGCCTTTTTTTCTTTCCAAAAAATATAGTTTAAAAATGTTGCTGAGAGTGTGATTTGATGACACCTGGATCGTGAGGTGTTTCCTGGAATGCTGGTTAAATATGGAAACTACACAGCCCACACCAGGCCACTGAATCCAAAACGTTCCAGTGTCCTGAGACTCCACACGTTTAACAAGCTCCCGAGGTGATTCTCATGCACATAAAATTTTGTCTTAAATGTTTATATGTTATGTTATAGTAGTTGTGCAAAAAAAGTTATCTGGGATCTTTTTCAGTATATTGATAGCCAGCCCACGTTTAGAGATTCTGATTCAGCATGTCTGCATTAGAGCCTGGGCATCTTTGTCCTGCTGAAGCTCCATGGATGATTCTAATGTGTATCAAAACTTGAAAATGATTATACACTCAATTTGAAGAAAAGAAATCACTAATAATAGTGAGATCACCTTGAATTTTATTATAGGTCCTCTAACTCACAGTTATCTCCACAACATTCTATAAAGTTTTAAGATGTTTTAAAAAATGCTTTTAGAGGAGTATCTTTATGCGAGTCAGTGCCTGAATTTTATTGGCTCAGACATTATTTTTCCCACCTTTAAAAAAGACAGGAAATAAAAGTAACAAAGCAAAGGCAGTACAGTCGCCAGATTTTACCACTTAACCAGAATTAGTTGTTGCTTGGTTGGTCAATAGGCAGTTGTAAGATGGCATGATTGTCACGCTTAAATCTGATTCTCCAGCTCTTTGTATGGTCGTCATTGTCATCTGCCTTCGGGTGTTGCTAAGCAGCATTTCACTATAGCTCCTGCTGAGAAAATTTGCAGCTGCCTGTCAGCTCTGACTTACCGTGCCTGTTTAATGAGAATTATGCTCATGATTTCTTTCCTGGCCTCTTATTCTTTCAGTTCACTGACCCCGTGTTACTCAGTAGGGTGATTTGTTTCTCCTGTGTTTATATCCATTCCCTGAAGACTTTTTCATCCAGACCTTATGTTTTTGTCTCAGGATGCTAGTTGGAAGGGGAAATGGTCTAAAAACTGATATGACTTGAGCTTTTGCACTTAGTTCCCTTTACTCCTAATTAAGGAATAATGGTGTCAGGCTGGTACAGAAATGATTTGTCCCATTAAATTATCCTTCAGCTAAGGTTAAAATGTATCAGGGCCAAAAGAACCACAAGGAAATATTAAATTGTATTTGGTAATCTCACTGCTAGTGATAATATTGGTATATTATTTTATTTTATTATTATTTTTTTGAGACGGAGTCTCTCTTTGTCACCCAGGCTGGAGTGCAGCGGCGCAATCTCGGCTCACTGCAACCCCCACCTCCTGGGTTCAAGCAATTCTCCTGCCTCAGCCTCCTGAGGAGCTGGGATTACAGGTGTGTACCACTGTGCCCAGCTGATTTTTGTATTTTTAGTAGAGATGGGGTTTCACTATGTTGGCCAGGCTGATCTTGAACTCCTGACCTCAGGTGATCCACCTGCCTTGGCCTCCCATAGTGCTGGGATTACAGGCGTGAGCTACCGCACCCAGCCATTATTGGTATATTATTTGGAAATACACACATAAAGAAAATAAGTTAATTTTATGAATATTATTAGGAATCAAGATTTTTAGCATAAAAAAAGAGATATAAAGTAAAGAACCAGAGTAAAGACCCTATAATTTATTTTATTTTATTTTAAGAGACAGAGCCTCACTATGTTGCCCAGGCTGGACTTGAATTCCTGGGCTCAAGTGATTCTCCCACCTCAGCCTCCCAAGTAGCTGAGACCACAGGTGCACACCACCATGCCCAGCTTAAAACCCTGTAATATTGAATTTCAGTTGGAAATATTAGTATGAACTCATGATTTATTTTTCTCTTTTTTAAAAATAGCTGTTTCCAGCTCAGTCCATTGTCAATCCCAAGAAGCAATGACAACCCAGTGTCAATAAGCATTGGTAGAGACAATATACAGTTTCTTTTTTTTTTTTTTTTTTGAGACCGAGTCTGACTCTGTTGCCCAGGCTGGAGTGCAGTGGTGCAATCTCGGCTCACTACAACCTCCACCTCCCAGGTTCAAGTGATTCTCCTGCCTCAGCCTCCCAAGTAGGTGGGATTACAGGCACCTACCACCATGCTTGGCTAATTTTTGTATCTTTAGTAGAGACAGGGTTTCACCATGTTGGCGAGGCTGGTCTTGAACTCCTGACCTTAAGCAATCCACCTGTCTCGGCCTCTCAAAGTGCTGGGATTACAGGCATGAGCCACTGTGCCCAGCCCAATTTATAGTTTTTTTTTTTTTTTTTTTTTTGAGACGGAGTCTTGCTCTGTAGCCCGGGCTGGAGTGCAGTGGCCGGATCTCAGCTCACTGCAAGCTCCGCCTCCCGGGTTTACGCCATTCTCCTGCCTCAGCCTCCGGAGTAGCTGGGACTACAGGCGCCCGCCACCTCGCCCGGCTAGTTTTTTTTTGTATTTTTAGTAGAGACGGGGTTTCACGGTGTTAGCCAGGATGGTCTCGATCTCCTGACCTCGTGATCCGCCCGTCTCGGCCTCCCAAAGTGCTGGGATTACAGGCTTGAGCCACCGCGCCCGGCCTTATAGTTTCTAAATATCATTTTCTACTAAATTCTAAGCTCTATATGGAATAAAGTTGATTCAAAGTCTGAGGCAGGTGGGAATCATACATTATAAACCTCAAGGCATCTTGTTGTGCTTGAATACAAGAAAGTGACCTGAGATGAATGGGATCATATCTGTAGCACACTGGAGCCAACTTGAAGGGACTCCCATTGCCATAGATAGGACAATTAGATCATTAAAAGGAATAATGCCTGCAATAGTTGAAGTACATCAAAGATATAAAAATCTGAGTCAAAGAAAAAAGCCCTCATATGACATCTTTGGGATTGCCAGGGCATCAACTCATTATTTTGTACATTGATAAGTAAAGGGAAAGAATAAAGCATTTGTCTTGTGTTTCCTGTAGGAATTGTATGTCAGGGTAACCAAATGGTCTATGAAGGAAAATCTTCATAGAGAATTACAGCTAAAAATTCAAAAAGAAAACTAGAAAATTACATCTTGTCTGGGTGCTATGGCTCACGCCTGTAATCTCAGCACTTTGGGAGTCTGAAGCAGGAGGATTGCCTGAGCTCAGGAGTTTGAGACCAGCCTGGGCAATATGGCAAAACCTCACCTCTACTAAAAATACAAAAACTAGACTGGGCACAGTGGCTCACGCCTGAAATCCCAGATCTTTGGGAGACTGAGGTGGGCAGATCACGTGAGACCAGGAGTTTGAGACCAGCCTGGCCACCATGGTGAAACCTCATCTCTACTGAAAATACAAAAATTAGCTGGGCATGGTGACCCGTGCCTATAATCCCAACTACTGGGAGGCTGAAGCAGGAGAATCGCTTGAACCTGGGAGGCGGAGGTTGCAGTGAGCTGAGATCGCACCACTGGACTGCGCTCCTGGCTGGGTGACAAGAGCAAAACTCCGTCTCAAAAAACATTTAAACAACAAGAAAGTACATAACGTAAAAAGTAGGGACTTCTGGTGAAAGACAGTGTACTGAACGCATGTTTATCTGCTCTCTCTGGAAGCCATAGGGACCAACGGAACAGGAGAGAAGAGACAGTAGATAAAAGGTAATAGCCGACCAGGTGTGGTGGCTCACGCCCATAATCCCAGCACTTTGGGAGACCGAGGTGAGCAGATCATTTGGGCCCAGGTATTTGAGACCAGCCTGATCAACATAGCAAGACCCCATCTCTCAAAAAAAAAAAAAAAAAAAAAAATTAGTGGAGTGTGGTGGCAAGCACCTGTAATCCCAGCTATTTGGAAGGCTGAGGCATGAAAAACACTTGAACCCAGGAGGTAGAGGTCACAGTGAGCCGAGATTGCACCACTGCACTCCAGCTTGAGCAACAGAGTGAGACTCAGAAAAAAAAAAAGGTAATAACAAATGTTGCAAAGTTCAGTGGCGAGATATAGCTCACTGCAACCTTCTACCCAATGGGTTCAAGCAATCCTTCCACCTTAGCCTCCCAAGTAGCTGCGACTACAGGCTTGCAACACCACGCCCAACTAATTGTTGTTGTTTGTTTGTTTGTTTGTTTTGTAGAGATGGGGTCTCACTGTATTGCCCAGGCTGGTCTGGGCTAGCAACTTGAGAAACTGGAAATCTAGATGTCTGCATGTGGAGAAGCCAAGAAGCACACTACCATACCTCAATAAAGTTGTTATTTTTTTTATTTTTATTTATTTATTTTTTTTGAGACAGAGTCTCACTCTGTTGCCCAGGCTGCAGTGCAGCAGCGCAATCTCAGCTCACTGCAACCTCTGCCTCCCAGGTTCAAGCGATTCTCGTGCCTCAGCCTCCCAAGTAGCTAGGATTACAGGCACCTGCCACCACGCCTGGCTAATTTTTGTATTTTTAGTAGAGATGGGGTTTCACCATGTTGGCCGGGCTGGTCTCAAACTCCTGACCTCAGGTGCCTCGGCCTCCCAAAGTGCTGGGATTAGAGGCGTAAGCCACCACGCCCAGCCTAAATTTTTTTTTTTTTAAAGAAAAATAAGAAAAAAAGGAGCAAGCTCCTTTTTACTGCAGAACCCTGGACGGACAGGAAGCATCAGATAACCTCTAAAAATGGAGTTGAATTTAGAGCTTGAAAGAGTTTGAAAGGCTGTATAGGATTCAGTAGATCCCTTCATTTGTTCCTTCCCTTTGTACAACCACCTCCCCTTCCCAGCAAAAGACTGGAGGTTTACTCTTGAGAGATGATGAGCCCAAGAGACTCTGAACTGGGTGGGAGAGGCAAACTGAAAAGTAGGAGGTATAAGTTGAAGTCTGCATCCTCAACAATGAGGCCTCCACCCCTTCCACTCAGGTGTCAGAGTCTTGGCAACAGGTTTAGACACCCCCATAGGACTACTGTGAGGATTAAATGAGTTAATACCTGTAACATGTTCAGAATTGTGCTTGGTAAATAGGAAATGTTTAATGTCATTATTATTATTATTTTTGAGATGGAGTTTCGCTCTTGTTGCCCAGGCTGGAGTGCAATGTCACAATCTTGGCTTACCACAACTTCTGCCTCCCTGGTTCAAGTGATTTTCCTGCCTCAGCCTCTGGAGTAGCTGGGATTACAGGTGCCTGCAACCACACCCGGCTAATTTTTGTATTTTTAGTAGAGATGAGGTTTCTCCATGTTGATCAGGCTGGTCTCAAACTGCCAGCTTCAGGTGATCCACCTGCCTTGGCCTCCCAAAGTGCTGGGATTACAGGCGCCTGGACTTAATGTTATTAATAAACTAAAGAGTTTATTATTAAATCAAACTAAAAGTGGTTGCTTCTGTAGAGCCTGAATCAGATGGGAATAAATTATGTAGGGCACTGCTATTTTTCACTCTAAGCTTTCAGGAATATTTGGCTTTTAAAATTATGTACATTTATAAGAAGTTTTAAGTAAAAAGTAAAGGTCTGTCCCCACTCTCCACAGCATATATAAATTTTAGAACAGGCTTCGGTCCCACACCTATTCTTGTGGCTGGCAGCCCCACCAAAATCACAGGAAATGTGTAGTAGGTGGAGGAGCTGCTGTCCAAATGGGTAGGGGGTTTTGGTGTTAACACAAAGAATGTTTGGCGGAAAGGGTACTTCATAGATGACAATGATAGCTGGCTATCTCTTTATAGTTAACGGTTCCCTGTGTTTTTTTTTGTTTTTTGTTTTTACAAACATACAAACATAGAAAGTGTATATTTTAGTAATAGGATCATACGACTTGTTTTGATAGACACACACACACACACACACACACACACACACACACACACACACACACACACACACACCCCCGTGGAGGCCAGGCGCTGTGGCTTATGCTTGTTATCCCAGCACTTAGGGAGGCTACCCGCGAGACTGAGGCAGGAGAATTGCTTGAACCCAGGAGGTGGAGGTTGCAGTGAGCCGAGATCACGCCAGTGCACTGCAGCCTAGGCGGCAGAGCTAAACTCCATCTCAAAAAAAAAAAAAAAAAACTGGAGAGGAATTTAGAAACAGTTGGAAGGCTAAATAATCCTAGTTGAGTAATTTAGAAATGCTTTATTTATTTTTCGTTATTGTTGTTAGAGACAGGGTCTCACTCTTTGTCACCCAGGTGGGAGTGCAGTGGTGCAATCACGGCTCACTGCAACCTTGAACTCCTTGGTTCATGCAATCCTCCTACCTCAGCTTCCTGGGTAGCCAGGACTACAGGTGTGTGCCACTGTGCCTGGCTAATTTTTAAATTTTCTGTAGAGATAGGGTCTCACTTTATTGCCAGGCTGGT
Source organism: Macaca mulatta (assembly GCF_049350105.2). Taxonomy (NCBI): domain Eukaryota; kingdom Metazoa; phylum Chordata; class Mammalia; order Primates; family Cercopithecidae; genus Macaca; species Macaca mulatta. The sequence continues at coordinate 64,519,170 of NC_133425.1, forward strand.
CTTGAACTCCTGGCCTAAAGTGATCTCCTGCCTTGGCCTCCCAAAGTATTAGGTTACAGGCATTAGCCACTGTGCCCAGCTAAGGAGTGCTTTAGAAAACTCCCTGGAGGCAAAATAGTTGGCCCAAGATAGTAGAAACAGTTTCTACCTAGTGTTTCTAGAAGGGGCCAGTGTCCTTATCTTCTAGTATGAATAAAATCGTAGGGATGAAGGAGGTGGTGAAAACTGCCATAAACAGCATTGTTCATTTCAGTAAGTGGAACTTTTAATAACCTTTCTAGTTTCCTGCATTGCTTCAGAAGACAAGTGTTAACAAGCCATTCTCCTGACGTTAAGCTTGCAATAAAGATTCTAGCACAGCATGTGATTTGTCCAGAGAATTAAACATGCAAGCTTGCATGTTATTTGGAGGCTTATTATGACCTTCTCAGCCTTTCCATTTCTAAAATGATTTCTCTCTTTTGAGTCATTAATCCTAAGTATGCATGTGTGTGTGCACGCATGTGCATTTGTGTGCTGTCATTTATTCAAAGGTGTTTTTACTTAAGGTGATTAATCCAAATGCATTGAAAATGATGCTGACCAAATTAATTCTATTTAAAGCTTAGTTGTTAGCCAAATGCTATATAAAGTCTTGTCTAGGAACAATCTTAATCCTTTCAATTATTTAATACTTAAGAAAAGACTCTAGATCAGGGGTCTCCAACCCCCAGGCCACGGACTAGTACTGTTCTGTGGCCTGTTAGGAACCCGGCCTCATAACCGGAGGTGAGCAGCGCACAAGTGAGCTTTACCACCTGAGCACGGCCTCCTGTCAGATGAGCAGCAGCATTAGATTCTCATAGGAGCGCGAACCCTGTTGTGAAATGTGCATGCAAGAGATCTAGGTTGCACAGTCCTTATGAGAATCTAACTAGCACCTGATGATCTGAGGTGGAATAGTTTCATCCTGAAACCATTCCCCACCCCTCTCCCCCTCCCGCTTCTGCCAGCCTTGGTGTGCGGGAAAATTGTCTTCCATGAAACCGGTCCCTGGTGCCAAAAAGTTTGGGGATCACTGCTGTCAATCATTTGCACAAATGGTTCTAAGACACTGACTTCTAGATGAAACTGAACACTACCCCTCCATTCTTTACTTACTAGAATTAGACTGTCAAAATGTCAGGAGTGAGTCAGGGCAGGAATCCCTGAGGAGGAAACCTCCTTTTGAGAAGCAGATCCAGGATCCCCTGACATAGTCAGAAAGTAACAGGTCATTTTTTATAAGGAGAGTTTATTTATTTATTTATTTTTTGAGACGGAGTCTCGCTTTGTCGCCCAGGCTGGAGTGCAGTGGCCGGATCTCAGCTCACTGCAAGCTCCGCCTCCCGGGTTTACGTATGCCATTCTCCTGCCTCAGCCTCCCGAGTAGCTGGGACTACAGGCGCCCGCCACCTCGCCTGGCTAGTTTTTTGTATTTTTAGTAGAGACGGGGTTTCACCATGTTAGCCAGGATGGTCTCGATCTCCTGACCTTGTGATCCGCCCGTCTCGGCCTCCCAAAGTGCTGGGATTACAGGCTTGAGCCACTGCGCCCGGCCAAGGAGAGTTTATTTTTTAGAGCAGTTTTAGATTCACAACAAAAATGAACAGAAGAGACAGAGATTTCCCTTACACTCCCTGCACTCAAACAACATAGCCTCCCCCATTGTCAACATGTCCCACCAGAGTGATGCATTTTTTACAGCTGATCAGTCTACATTGACACATCACCACCCAAAGTCCATAGTTTACATTAGGGCTCGCTCTTGGCGTTGTACAAACTATGGATTTGGACAAATTTGTAATGCCATGTATCCACCATGATGGTATCATACAGAATAGTTTCACCACCGTAAAAATCCTCTGTGCTCCACCTGTTCTGTTCTCCCTCTCTCCTAACCCCTGGCAACCCTTGATCTTTTTACTGTCCCCATAGTTTTGCCTTTTCCAAAATGTAATATAGTTGAAATCATACAGCATGTAGCCTTTTCAGCTTGGCTTCTTTCCCTTAGTAATACGCATTCGAGGTTCCTCCGTGTCTTTTCATAGCTTGATTGCCCATTTTTTGGTGCTATTTTTCCATTGTTTGGATGTACCACAGTTTATTGATGCATTCACCTACTGAAGGACATCTTGGTTACTTCAGGTTTTAACAATTATAACTAGAGCTGCTATAAACAACCATGTGCAGGTTTTGTATGGGCATAGGTTTTCAACTCATTTGAGTAAATATCAAGGCAAGCAATGGCTAGATTGTATGGTGAGAGTATGTTTAGTTTTGTAAGAAAGTGCCAAACGGTCTGCCAAAGTGGCTGTACCATTTTACATTCCCAGCAGCAATGAATGAATGAGAGCTCCCGTTGATCTCCATCCTCACCAACATTCCTGGTGAAATCAGTTCTCTGGATTTTGGCCATTCTATTAGGTGTGTAAAAGTATATCAACAATGCTTTCATTTCCAATTCTCCAATGCCATAGGATGTGGAGCATCTTTTCATATGCTTTTTTTGCCATCTATATATTTTCTTTGGTGAGATATCGGTTTAGGACTTTTGCTCTTTTTTAATTGGGCTCTTTTCTTTTCAAGATAGGATCTCTTTCTGTTACACAGGCTAGAGTGCAGTGACACCATCATGGCTTACTGCAGCCTCGACCTCCTGGGCTCAAGCAATCCTCCCACCTCAGTCTCCTGAGTAGCTGGGACTATAGGCACTTGCCACTATGCATGGCTAATTTTTTTTTTTTTTTTTTTTTTTTTTTTGAGACAAGGTCTCACTCTGTTGCCCAGGCTGGAGTGTAGTGGTGCTGTCTCAACTCACTGCAACCTCCGCCTCCTGGTTCAAGCGATTCTTCTACCTCAGCCTCCCGAGTAGCTGAGACTACAGGTGCGCCACCATGCCCGGATAATTTTTTGTAATTTTTTGGTAGAGACAGGATTCACCTTTTGGTCAGGCTGGTCTGGACTCCTAACCTCAAATGATCTACCCACCTCGGCCTCCCAAAGTGCTGGGATTACAGGCGTGAGCCACCGTGCCCAACCCGGGTTTTCTTATTATTGAGCTTTAAGAGTTCTCTGTAAATTTTGGAAAACAGTCTCTTGTCAGACTGTTTTGGATGAATATTTTCTCCCAGTCCGTGGCTTCTCTTTGTATTCTCTTGACAGTGTCTTTTGCAGAGCAGGAATTTTTAACTTCAGTGAAGTCCAGCTTATCATTACTTTCTTTCACGGATTGTGCCTTTGGTGTTGCATCTGAAAAGTCCTCACCATACCCGCGACCATCTAGATTTTCCATGGTAGCTGCTAGGAGTTTATAGTTTTGTATTTTGCATTGCAGTCCATGATCCATTTTGAGTTCATTTACAAGTCATTTTGCTTTTTAATTTTCAGGCAAAATTCATGCAAAGTAAAGGAAGTTGGAGTAGCATATTAAAACATTTGGAAAAGTATAAATAGGCTTTCTCATTTATTAAGTGTACGGCCTTAAACAAACAACCTTTTAAAGTCTCAGATTCTTCATTTCATAATGAGGATGATAGTACTGACCTCCTAGAGTTGAGAAGAGAACTAAGTGAGATTGTACACGTGAAACACTTGGGAGCTTCCCGCTTGCTGAACATGTGGAGATGCTGGGAATGGGGCTAACCCAGAGAGGGCATGGAAGCTCCACCCCCACCCGCTTTTCCTATCCATCTGTCTGTTCATCAGCGTCCTTTGTAATAACCTTTATAATAAACCAGTAAATGCTATTTAAAAAAAAAAAAGCAAAACACTGAACTTCATACCTGCATGGTAAGTAGCAATTGTTCTGGATGATTCTTGCTATCATGATGTAGATAAAGAAGATGAGGATGTAGGCATAAGATGTAAGGAGAATTTTGATTTTTTAAATTATTATTCCTCATTGATTCTCAATTCCCTTTTTTTGGTAGGTGGTGGACTTTGTAGCAGCAACATTACAGAGAGCCTGTGCAAGCTTGGCCCATCGGGCAGAGAGCACCGTGGAATCACAGACGCTGAGCATGTCTATGGGGCTGGTGGCTGTCATGCTGGGAGGAGCTGTTCAGGTGAGTTGTAGACATGAGCCAAGCTTGAATGGAGGGAAGGGAGAAGCAAAATACCAGTTGTTTTCCTTCCATACCCTTGTGAGAAATAAGAATGGATATTGTACATAGGAGAACCAGAATAAAGAAGTTAGTTTGTTAATGAGAATTCTCTCCAAAGTGGAGAACAAGAAAGTTGCACCGTTTCCACTCTGTCACCTGAATAGACTTCACTATCAGAAGGGAAGGGTCCTCTCTACCTGTTACAATTTGAATCTGGGAACATCTAGCCTGGCATTTTGCATCTGAGGTGAATACTAGATTTTCTGGCCTTCACTCTCCAAAGCCCAGCCCTTGTTTCTGCTACTGTTGTTGGGGAAAGTCCTTAATAACCTGCTGGTTGCGTAAGATCCATCTATTTTGAATGCTTCATTTTAGCACAGGATTCATTCTTCATCCCACATCAGGCAGCATGTTAAAGCTTTGCTTCTCGCCACTTTTAAGTGTGTATGTCCTTTACATACCTAATTTATAATTTTTAAAGTTTTTTTTTTTAAACATTACATATTGGCTGGGTGCAGTGACTCACTGAGCCTGTAATCCCAGCACTTTGGGAGGCCGAGGTGGGTGGATCACCTGAGGTCAGGAGTTTGAGACCAGCCGGGCCAACATGGTGAAACCCCGTCTCTACTAAAAATACAAAAAAAAGTAGCTGGATGTGGTGGTGGGCGCCTATAATCCCAGCTACTTAGGAGGCTGAGGCAGGAAAATTGCTTGAACCCGGTAGCTGGAGGTTGCAGTGAGCTGAGATCGTGCCATTGCACTCCAGCCTGGGTGACGAGCGAAACTCCATCTCAAAAAAAATTAGAACAAAACAAAACAAAAAAAAAAAAACTACATATTGCATACTCATGTGCCACACATACTAAGCTAGGGTACTGGGAATACAGCAGGGGACAGGGCAGACCCAACGGCCGTTCAGAAATGTACTTAGAATTGAATGAAGGGCCTCAAAAGAGAAGTGGTGGGTACCAAGAGCACATAACAACTAACCTAGGCTGGGAATATTTCTACTGAGGAAGTGTAAGCGTAAGCTAAGATTTGAAGGAAACTCTTCCAAGTAAGGAAAACATCACGTACAAAGGCTTAGAAGCAGCAAAGAGCTTGGTATACTTGAGACACTGATAGAAGGCTGGTGTTGGTGAATTGTAGAGACCAAGGGGAAGAGCATGCCAGCAAGGACAAAAGATAGGCAAGGGCTAGACCATGCATGTGTGTGTGACTGGCTGATTACATACCAAATTAGGTGAGGAGTCTGCAGGAAAGCAGAATAGGTTTAGTGTGAGTCTTACGAAATCCACCCTGAAGCCAATCTGCTCAAAACCCTTAGCAATGAGTAGGATACCCTCTGGGAATGGATTTTTGAGCTTGAGGATTCAAATCTGATTCTGATTCTTGATGTATTAGAATATGCCTTTCACTAGCCTGTCAAAAAGGAAAAGGAATTTTATCTGGGCCTGTTATTAGTGTGAAGCCCATTTCTTGGTAGATTTACTTAGCACTTCTAATATATATTTTCCACATTGTTTGAAAAAAAAAAAGCTTTTGGTTCAGTTTCTAGCACCATAGTATACCCTTGCTGTTAGAACTATCAAGGAAAATTTCACTGATGGAATCATTTTTCTTTTTTTTTGAGACAGAGTCTTACTCTGTCGCCCAGGCTGGAGTGCAGTGGCACAATCTCGGCTCACTGCAGCCTCCACCTCCTGGGTTCAAGCAATTCTCCTGCCTCAGCCTCCCAAGTAGCTGGGATTACAGGCATGCGCCACCACACCTGGCTAATTTTTGTATTTATAGTAGAGACAGGGTTTTGCCATGGCGGCCAGGCTGGTCTCAAACCCCTGACCTCAGGTGATCTACCCGCCTCGGCCTCCCAAAGTGTTAGGATTACAGGCGTGAGCCACTGTGCCTGGCTGGAATCATTTTTCTTAAGTTGTATTCTTATTAGATTTAGTTGGCCAAATTGATTTTTGTTTTTCTGGTTGAATATTAATTTGAATAGTCTTTTTTTTGGCTTGTCTTTACTTCACATTTGTTTCAAACCACATCCCAAATGGAAGATAGATCACAGAAATCTCCATTTCCCTTTCTAGAAGCCCATTGTTGGAGGGCTGGCTGTGCATGTTAGTTGTATTCTAAGACAGACTCACCTGACTGATGTCAAGGTTATACCTTGCAGGCCCCTGCCTTTCTGTGAGCCATCCTGACTCACTGATTACATCCGGCATTCCTCTGACTTTGCAGTTAGTTAAGTGAACATAAGCACGTCACCCCCTTTATCTTTGGCCTAAATCTGCTACTTTTTTTCTGTTTGAATCATGGATTTGTAAATGGCTTCTATAGTAATGCTAAATTTTCTTTCTTTGTATTAAAAAAAAAAGTCATGGTTCTGAATTGTGTTTTCAGTTAATTGTTGTCAGGCCAACAATATACTGTTTTTTCCTATCCCTTATTAGGATTCATTGTTTTGGCTAATGAAAAAAGAATCTAACATCATCTGAACCTTTTTTATTTCTTTCTAATTTATATAATCAAAGTGATTATTAGAACATCGTGTCTGGGAAGAGGAGTTAATTTGGAAAAAGCATGTATTTAAGACTGCTGACAAAAATTAAAAAATAAAAAGGCCAGGCGCGGTGGCTCATGCCTGTAATCCCAGCACTCTGGGAGGCTAAGGTGGGCAGATCATGAGGTTAGGAGTTCAAGACCAACCTGGCAAACATAGTGAAACCCCATCTCGGCCGGGCGCGGCGGCTCAAGCCTGTAATCCCAGCACTTTGGGAGGCCGAGACGGGTGGATCACGAGGTCAGGAGATCGAGACCATCCTGGCTAACACAGTGAAACCCCGTCTCTACTAAAAAAAAAAAAAAAAAAAAAAAACTTAGCCGGGCGAGGTGGCAGGCGCCTGTAGTCCCAGCTACTCGGGAGGCTGAGCCAGGAGAATGGCGTGAACCCGGGAGGCGGAGCTTGCAGTGAGCTGAGATCCGGCCACTGCACTCCAGCCTGGGTGACAGAGCGAGACTCCGTCTCAAAAAAAACAAAAACAAAACAAAACAAAACAAAAAACCCCATCTCTACTAAAAATACAAAAATTAGCTGGGCATGGTGTGCATGCCTATAATCCCAGCTACTTGGGAAGCTGAGGCAGGAGAATTGCTTGAACCCAGGAGGCGGAGGTTGCAGTGAGCTGAGACCGCCCCACTGCTCTCCAGCCTGGCAACGGAGCGAGACTCCGTCTCAAAACAAACAAACAAACAAAAATTTTTTTAAAAAAGACTGCTGACAAGATAACTGTAATTCCAGGCTCATTTTCTAAATTTCAGAGTTAGTCACCACTGAAAATATTATACATTGGTTACTCCTCCCTGTCCCCTCAAGAAGCAGTTTCTGCATGATGTTGCATTGTCCGTTGGTCTCTAAAGCACGAAGCTGAGCAGACCATTCTAGACCTTCTTTAGGAAAAACTAAAACCATGTTGTTCCAGGGTGGTAGCAGAGCCTCTGGTTAAAAACTGGGCTCCAAATCTTTAAATCTAGATTCTATTGGGGCAGGGGCCCGTTATTGGGCGAGAAAAGGTGCGTCTCTTCTCTAAGGGGGAAGGAGTCTTTAGCTTGGTGTTACTCTACACTGCTTAGGTCATGTTTTTGATCAAAGGTCATTGCTCAGACTCTTTGGCAAAAAGGTCGCTATGAACATGGACTGTGTTTTAGGTGCTGTTCACTTACATATTAGAATCATTGCAAATGCTTAGGGGCTGGGGTAGAAGTAGTGGTAAGCAAGCTAGAGGTCTATTGCAGAATGGAGGAAGGGGAGAGGGAAAACCGCTGAAATCTGTTGCATGCTGGTGAGGCGAATTGGTTGACCCAGTTCCTGTGCTAGAATGCTGTCCTTTCTCTTCACCGAGCCCAATTTGGATGCTCTATAGATCTGCTTGGGAAAATTCCCATTATTTCTAGCTGTTATGTAGAACTCCAAAGAGCAGACAATCCTTCTTTTTTTTTTTTTTGAGACGGAGTCTCGCTCTGTCGCCCGGGCTGGAGTGCAGTGGCCGGATCTCAGCTCACTGCAAGCTCCGCCTCCTGGGTTCAGGCCATTTTCCCGCCTCAGCCTCCCGAGTAGCTGGGACCACAGGCGCCCGCCACCTCGCCCGGCTAATTTTTTGTATTTTTTAGTAGAGACGGGGTTTCACCGTGTTAGCCAGCATGGTCTCGATCTCCTGACCTCGTGATCCGCCCATCTCGGCCTCCCAAAGTGCTGGGATTACAGGCTTGAGCCACCGCGCCCGGCCAATCCTTCTTAATTACTGTTACTTTCAAGCAGCCTCATTTAGAGATGTCTTACTTTCTGCTGTATTTAATAAACCTGCCACAGTAGGTACTTAATTAACAGTTTTTGAATGGATGGATAAATGGAAGGAAGAAAGAATAAAAAGAAGAAAGGAAAGATAATGTTTAACGAAGGACGCATGAATTTGTTTTGTTTTGTTTATCAAAAGGGTATGGGCTCAAAAAGTTGAAAAACACTGCCCTCACCCATAGTGAGCAACCTCCAGATCTGGACACACCCATGGGAGTGTTGTGAATGTTAGTCATGTGTTATGAGGGGCAAAGGAGAGCCATGCTTCTTGTTTTCACAGGCTTTCACTTGATTATCCTCTAGGTGATCCAGTCTTTTCTCAGAATTTCCCTAGAGTGGAGAGGCATCCTTCAACCGCTTGTATGCAGGTGATCAAACTGGCTAAAAAAGCCCTTACTTGCAAACCACAGTGCCTCCAATTTTACAACTTAAAAAGAAAATGACTTTCCAGTTAACTAATCTGACTAGTTCCATTTAATTCTTTTTGCTTTTGAGATTAAACCATCTATTTCTGGAATTGTCTTCGTTCTGCTCATTTATACACATTGTTAAAGATTTTCAGAGCTTTGGCCGGGTGCAGTGGCTCACGCCTATAATCCCAGTGCTTTGGGAGGCTGAGGTGGGCAGATCACCTGAGGTCAGGAGTTCCAGACCAGCCCAGCTACTTGGGAGGCTGAGGCAGGAGAATTGCTTGAACCTGGGAGGTGGAAGTTGTAGTGAGCCGAGATCATGCCATTGCGCTCCAGCCTGGGCAACAAGAGCGAAACTCCCTCTCAAAAAAAAAGCTCCTCACCTGGGCACAGTGGCTTATGCCTATAATCCCAGTACTTTGGGAGGCTGAGGTGGGAGGATCACCTGAGGTCAGAAGTTTGAGACCAGCCTGGCCAAAATGGCAAAATCCCATCTCTACTAAAAATATAAAAAAATTAGCTGGGTGTGGTGGCGGGCACCTGTCATCCCAGCTACTCGGGAGGCTGAGGCAGGAGAATCGCTTGAACCTGGGAGGTGGAGGATGCAGTGAGCCGAGATCATGCCATTGCACTCCAGCCTGGGTGACAGAGCAAAACTCTGTCCCCCCCCCCCCAAAAAAAAAAAAAAAAGCTCCTCAGATATCTGCTGCCACCCAATGTATTTCCCTGGACAACCCCAGGGGCTAGATGTTCGATGAGTAAATACCCATCCAGGATGTGGGCACCTGGTTGTCCAGCCTGAGGCCAGGGATCCCAGGGCACACCTTTGATCAGGGAGGGATGAGGCTGGTGCTTCTGCCATGCCAAGGATTGAGAACTCTGTGGATGCAAAGGGGTGGGTGGGAGGCCAGGTGTGGTGGCTCACGCCCGTAATCCCAGCATTTTAGGAGGCTGAGGTGGGCAGATCACATGAGGTTAGGAGTTTAAGGTCAGCCCGGGCAACATGGCAAAACCCTGACTCTACTAAAAATACAAAAATTAGCCAGGCAGGTGGCCACACCTGGAGTCCCAGTTACTCAGGAGGCTGAGGTGGGGGAATCGCTTGAACCTGGGAGGTGGAGGTTGGAGTGAGCCAAGATTGTGCCACTGTACTCCAGCCTGAGTAATAGAGCAAGAGTCTGTCTCAAAAAAAAAAAAAAAAATTGCAATTCCCTAATGACTTATGACATTGAGTATGTCTTCCTGTGCTTATTTGCCATCTGTATGTCTTTTTTTTTTTTTTTTTTTTTGAGATAGAGTCTCACTCTGTTGCCCAGGCTGGAGTACAGTGGCGCATCTCAGCTCACTGCAAGCTCTGCCTCCCGGGTTCACGCCATTCTCCTGCCTCAGCCTCCTGAGTAGCTGGGACCACAGGCGCCCGCCACCACGCCCGGCTAATTTTTTTTTTTTGTATTTTAAGTAGAGACAGGGTTTCACCGTGTTAGCCAGGATGGTCTCAATCTCCTGACATCGTGATCCGCCCGCCTCGGCCTCCCAAAGTGCTGGGATTACAGGCGTGAGCCACCGCACCCAGCCTGCCTGTATGTCTTCTTTGGTAGGGTGGTGTTCTTTGGTAGACCTATCTGTTTAGGTCTTTTGCCCATTTTTAAGTCAGGTTGTTGATTTTCTTATTGTTGAGTTTTGAGGGTTCTTTGTATATTTTGGCGATTAGTTCTTTTTCAGATATGTCTTTTACAAATATTTTCTCTCGTTCTGTAGTTTATCTTCTCATTCTCTTGACAGTTTCTTTTGCAGAGCAGACATTTTTAATTTTAATAAGGTCCAGGTTTTTAGCTGTGTCTTTCATAGATCGTGCCTTTGGTGGTGTATTTAAAAGGTCATTGCTTTTAAGAGGTCATCTCAATTTTCTACTATGTTAACTTCTAGGAGTTTTATAGTTTTGTATTTGACAGTTAGGTTTATGATCCATTTCAAGTTAATTTTTGTGCAAGGTGCAAGGTCTGTGTCTAGATTCATTTTTTCCCCAAGTGCATGCCAGTTGTTCCAGCACCATTTCTTGAAAAAATTGTCTTTCTTTTTTTTTCTACTGACACTTGTTCCAATTAAAAAAAAGAAAAGAAAAGAAAAAAAAGACTGTATATTTTTTTTCCATTTAAAGCCTTTGCTCCTTTGTCAAAGTTCAGTTGACTCTATTTATGTGGGTCTATTTCTAGTCTTGCTGTTCTGTTCCATTGATCTATTTGTCTTGGCTGGTTTTTTTTAGAAGAAATTGTTATATAGAAGAGAAATGAAAAAGAGGCCAAATAGATTATAGATAAATTATTCTCATTTTAGATGCTTTAAAAAAGTCCACAATACAACAGAGGCACTGAATGAAGTTTAGCATAATGATAATACTAGTAGAATTATTTGAAAATGTCTCAGCCGGGCGTGGTGGCTCACACCTGTAATCCCAACACTTTGGGAGGCCGAGGTGGGCGGATCACCTGAAGTCCAGAGTTTAAGACTAGCCTGGCCAAAATGGTGAAACCCCATCTCTACTAAAATATAAAATATTAGCCGGGCATGGCGGTGTGTGCCTGTAGTCCCAGCTACTTGGGAGGCTGAGGCAGGAGAATCATTTGAACCCAGGAGGTGGAGGTTGCAGTGAGCCGAGATCACACCACTGCACTATAGCCTGGGTGACAGAGCGAGGCTCCATCTCAAAAAAATAAAAAGAGAGAGAGCAAGAGAGAAAGAAAGAGAGAGAGAGAGAGAAAGAGGAAGGAAGGAAAGAAGGAAGGAAGGAAGGAAAGAAGGAAGGAAGGAAAAGAAGGAAGGAAAGAAAAAGAAAGGAAAGAAAAACAAAGGAAAGAAAAAGGAAAGATAAAGAGAAGGAAGGAAAGAAAGGAAAGAAAAAGAAAGAAATAAAGGAAAAGAAAGGATAGAAGGAAGGAAGAAAGAAAAGAGAAAGAAAGAGAGAGAGAGAAAAAGAAAGAAAAAGAAAGAAAGAAAAGAAAGAAAGAGGAAAATGTTTCTTCCAGTGCCACATAGATTCCAGAAAAAAACTGACCCTTTCCTTAAATAACATATATCTTTGCTTTGTGTATGTACTCTCTTCTTCCCTTAAGATATAGTAACCTCTGAATGTCAGTTGTTTTGCACATGAAGATAAACTAACATTCTGTGGAGGCAGAAACTCTATCTTATGTTGATTTTGCATTAGTTAGTAAATATGCAAACAAAACAATCTGAGTGTATAGTGAAATTCTAAGATACAAACCTGACATATACCTCAAATCTTCATTTACTTGGAGCATAATGGTGGGAACAATAACAAATCTGTGGACTTACAGTGTCAAATAACAATGTTATTTAGGTTCTATGAAAATGGTTAGTTGGTTGATTGGTTGGTTGGATAATGAAGTGAGGGAGTGAATGGTTAAGTAATAAATACTCTGCCTTGTTCTAAAAAGGATTTAAGCCGGGCATGGTGGCTCAAGCCTGTAATCCCAGCACTTTGGGAGGCCGAGGTGGGTGGATCACTTGAGGTCAGGAGTTCGAGACTAGCCTGGCCAGCATGGTGAAACCCCGTCTCTACTAAAAAAAAAAAAAAAAAAAAGCCAGGCGTGGTAGTGAGCGCCTGTAATCCCAGCTACGCAGGAGGCTGAGGCAGGAGAATCGAGCTTGAACCCAGGAGGCAGAGGTTACAGTGAGCCAAGATTGCGCCACTATAATCCAGCCTAGGCAGCAGAGCGAGACTCTGTCTCCAAAAAGAAAAGAAAAAAATAAAAATAAAAAGGATTTTTTTTTTTTTTTGAGATGGAGTCTCGCTCTGTTGCCCAAGCTGGAGAGCAGTGGCGTGATCTCGGCTCACTGCAACCTCTGCCTCCTGGGTTTAGGCGATTCTCTGCCTCAGCCTCCCAAGTAGCTGGGACTACAGGTGCACACCACCATGCCCAGCTAATTTTTGTATTTTTAGTAGAGACGGGGTTTTGCCATGTTGGCCAATAAAAAGGATTTAAGATCTTTAAAGTATTCACATTTTCAGGGACTCCTGAAGCATCATCTGATAATTTCTCCAGTGTTTTCAAACAGAAAACTGTTATCATTGATTCTTACTTTTCGTTGATTGCACATACACCTTTTGGGTGGCAGTGGGTGAGGGGGGTGCTTTCTAGTGAAGACCAGTAAACCTGCTAGACAAATTCTAAATGAGCTGTAACACTCATGCACCTTTCTTAGTAGTAAGGCATATGACATCATTTGGACAAAACTTCCATGGAGAATAAAATGTTACATAATTTTCACTTCTACTTTCCAGAAGAAATCCCTTTCTTCCCATTGTCTCCCTGATCCCTTCCAGATCTATGGTGCACTTGCATACTGGCCGGCCACTTTAGATCATGTAGTTAAGAACAGCCTTATCTTTTCAAGGGAGACTGTGTAGGGTATTGGGTAAGAGTGTGGGCTCTGATCCCAGTTTCTTGAGTTCACATCTTACTATCTTCCGGTTTGTGACCTTGGGCATGTTACTTAACCGTTCTGTTTCCACCTGTTTAAAATGTAGATAATAATAGTCATTATATCACAGGGATATGAATGTGTGTGTGTGTTTTATCTTAAAAAAGAACCTGTATATGATAAGTGTTCAATAAATGTTAGGTATGATTATTCAACAAATGGTATTGAGTGCGGGACCCAGGCAATATACTGATTACACCATAAGCAAGATTTGATCCCTGCCCCTTTTTCTCAGAATATGTTTCCTGGTGCTCAGGTCATATTGACATTTGCTATGTTAATGTGGGTTTGACATTTTTTACTTCATTTTGTAGTTGAAGTCAAGTGATTTTGCTGTTCTGAAGCAGTTGCTGCCTCTGTTGGAGAAGATATCCAACACATACCCTGATCCTGTCATCCAAGAACTCGCTGTTGATCTCCGCATCACCATCTCTACCCATGGAGCCTTTGCCACTGAGGCCATCAGCACGGCTGCGCAAAGTACACTGAACAGAAAAGATCCGGAAGGGAAAATAGAAGAGCAGCAACAAACCAGTCGTGAAAGACCCGCTGATGTAGCTCATAGCCACCTTGAACAACAGCAGAGCCATGAGATAGCCCCCCAGACAGGCCTGCAGTCAAATGCTCCAATCATTCCTCAAGGAGTCAATGAGCCCAGCACTACTACAAGCCAGAAATCTGGAAGCATAACCACAGAACAGCTCCAAGAGGTTCTTTTATCAACTTATGACCCTCAAATTCCAACACGGGCTGCTGCCCTGCGTACTCTTTCCCGCTGGATAGAGCAGAGAGAAGCAAAAGCCCTTGAGATGCAAGAGAAGCTTCTCAAGGTGAGTAGAGCACACTGTAAAGACACATGGGCTCCGGGTGGGGCAGCCGTCGGGGAGCGTTCATTCAACTCAAGTATTTTTGGAGCCTGGACTATGTGTCAAGCACTGTTCTGGGCCACCCTCCAGAAATTTGTGAATTTTGTGAGGAGGCAACACTTAGATGCAGGAAAGACTTATTTAGACACAGGAAAGACTTAAACTCCTCAACTGAATATGAACCAAGTGCCAATTTTTTTTTTTTTTTTTTTTTTTTTTTGAGATGGCGTCTCGTTCTGTCCCTGAGGCTGAAGTGCAGTGGCACAATCTCGGCTCACTCCCGGGTTCACGCCATTCTCCTGCCTCAGCCTGCTGAGTAGCTGGGATTACAGGCATCTGCCATCACGCCCGGCTAATTTTTTGTATTTTTAGTAGAGACAAGGTTTCACCATGTTAGCCAGAATGGTCTCGATCTCCTGACCTTGTGATCTGCCCGCCTCGGCCTCCCAAAGTGGTGGGATTACAGGCGTGAGCCACCGCGCCTGGCCTTCAAAATTTTTGCATGAAAGAAATACTGTGGGCAATCAGGAAAAAGAGAAAGTTGAAATCTTGTGGAGGATGTGGGTCTTATATGGCCATAATGAACCGGTAAAGTTTGAGCAGATGAAAGAGGGGTACGAGAGCATGAGCAAATTCCCAGAGATGGGAAAGTATCTTTTGTGGTAAATAAGTCTGCTTCAACACTGTGACTCAGCCCAGAGAAGCCACCTGTTTTCCCTGGGCATCTTTAGTGGGGCATTGGGCAAAACTGGGTCTCCTCTCCTCTTCTCTCCCTCCCTCGTGGTGAAATAGCTGGGTTTTTTTGTTTTGTTTTGTTCTGTTTTTTGAGACAGAGTCTCGCTCTGTCACCCAGGTTGGAGTGCAGTGGTGCGATCTCAGCTCACTGCAACTTCCACCTCTTGGATTCAAGTGATTCTTCTGCCTCAGCCTCCCATGTAGCTGGGATTACAGGTGCCCACCACCACACCCAGCTAATTTTTGTACTTTTAGTTGAGATGGGGTTTCACCATATTGGCCAGGCTGGTGTTGAACTCCTCACGTCAAGTGATTCACCCGCCTCTGCATCCCAAAGTGCTGGGATTACAGGTGTGAGCCACCACACCCAGCTTTAAAATATCCTTTTATACACCTGTTTGAAGGTGAATGCAATGAACGTCTTGGGATTTTGTTTTAGCTTTATTAAACCTTCTTCTGCTGTACATAATTGGTCACCAAGTCCTGTCAATTATTTTTTCCAAGAGGTCTTTCAAATGTGTCTTATCCTCTTTATTTCCATGGCCATTACCCTAAATTAAACTTCCCTTGCTTACTCCATAAAAGATTCCCTACCTTCTGGCTGTCTTCCTAACTGGGGTAAGTTTAGGCTCTCCCTACATACTTCAGATGTGGAGACCAGCAGCCTCAAGTTGATGTCAAGAATTACTGTGCCAGCGAAGAACACAGCATTATATATGGAGCAGACACTTCCGTCTTCCTTTCTCTGGCTCTCATGTTGGGGCCTAAACCTAACATATCATGTAGTATCTTCCAGATAAGCTGTACTCACTGCAGTTGATACCCCTGATAGGTTCCTAAATTGTAAGATATTTTGAGAGTAATTTGTTACTAATGTCAATTAAAGTGCTGAAATTTACAAGATTTTCAAAAATAAATTAGATTCAAAGTTATCTCAATAATAACATCTCTATCTCACTTGCACTTCCATATGCTTTGTGAGTGCAAGAGAAAAGGATCAAATTACAGCAAATGTGCCATCCCTTGCACATAACCCCAAACCTTGTCTCTTGTGTGTCACAGCCCATAGTCTGTCATGCCATATGTGAGAATGTTATTCACCATGGCTGTCATGGAAAAATGTTGAGGATTGTTCTTCCATTGCTTTCCAGGACTACTGCTGGAAGAATACAAGTATCTCCCCCAGTCTCTATCCTTTTTTTAACGGTTATAAAAATGAGACTTTAAGCATATATGCCATTTCCCCCACAAAACTCTGTCAGACGAGTTTCTAGCTAAGAAAAACAAGAAGCAAAGCATTTACTCCTTTGAGCTGCTGATAAGGGAACTCTTCAATCTTCCTTATTCTTTGTAAATCTTATCACTGCTGTATTTTGTGGTTCCAGATATTCTTGGAAAACATGGAACATGAAGACACTTTTGTATATCTATCTGCAATTCAGGGTAAGTCAGTCCTGGTTAAAGGACTTTGAGTCTGTGGACCAAAGACTGTGTCATGTTTATTTGCACAAAATCCCTAAAGTCCTAGGGCCATGAGACTACGGGTCATTTTATCCATCTTCCTGCCTCCTAGCTAGGACACTTTCAGTCATAATAATAATATTCCTGGAGGGTTTCCAAAGGGTCTCTATAGAGTTTCAGTGTCTCATAATGATGAGGAAGTTTTTATTAATGTTTATTTATTCTATAGATTAAATCGTATTTCCTCTAATTCAAGGAGGTAAAGAATGACTCATGCATGAATTCTTATCACATTAACCTTTTATGTTAGTCGGCTACTGTCTTTTCTTTTCTTTTTTTTTCTTTTTTTTTTTTGAGACAGAGTCTTGCTCTGTCTTCCAGGCTGAAGTGCGGTGGCGTGATCTTGGCTCACTGCAACCTCTGCCTCCCAGGTTCAAGTGATTCTCCTGCCTCAGCCTCCCAAGTAGCTAGGATTACAGGCACCCGCTACCACGCCCAGCTAATTTTTTATATTTTTAGTAGAGACAAGGTTTCACCATGTTAGTCAGGCTGGTCTCGAACTCCTGACCTCCAGTGATCCACCCACCTTGGCCTTCCAAAGTGCTGGGATTATAGGCATGAGCCACCACGCCCAGCCTCAACTCCTGTCTGTATGCACCTTTGCTCTCTCATGAAGCTAAAAGAACTCAGGAATTAAATATTTTCTCATCAAAACATTTTTTGCAGTAACTTTATTTCTCTTTTTATGATTCTTTGTTGTTCTCCACATCCCCTTTAACTTGTGGGCTCCAAATCTAGAGAGGATGTAGAGAATAAGGCACCCTTCCCAAAAGGTCCAGAAGCAGACATGGTGAGGTCAGACTTAACTCGGTTTCCCTTGGCTCCGTCAGTGAGATACAGTCGGCAGACCACCTGGGTGGGCCACCCCATTACCGTGCATTGGCAAATTACTTAATCCCTGTGGGCTTCAATTTTTTATCTGTGAAAAGGGGACTAAATAGGAATGTGAAATGGTACTGCCACTTTGGAAAACAGTCTGGCAGTTCCTCAAAAAGATGAACATAGAGTTACTACTTGGCCCAGCAATTCCACTCCCAGGAATATACCCGATAAATGAAAACATATGTCTACACAAAACCTTGTATGTGAATGTTCACAGCAGTATTATTCACAATAGCCAAGAGTGGAAATAGCTCAAACAGCCATCAGTTGATGAATGGATAAACGAAATGTGGTATATACATGCAATGGAATATTGTTGGCTATAAAAATGAAGGACTGATACATGCCACAATATGGATGAACCTTGAAAACATGGTAAGTGAAAGAAACTGGCCACAAAATACTGCATTTTATATTATTCCAGTTATTTGAAATGTCCAGAATAGGCAATTTTTTAGAGACAGAAAATAGATTAGTGCTGTCCTAGGGCTGGGGCAAACGAGAAATAGTTGAGGGTGATAGGTAAAGGATACAAGACTTCTTTTGGGGGTGATGAAAATGTTCCAAGATTCATTGTGGTGACAGTTTCACAACTCTGTTGAGTATGCTAGGAAACCATTGAGTTATACACTTTTTTTTTGAGATGGAGTCTTACTCTGTCGCCCAGGCTGGAGTGCAGTGGCGCAATCTCGGCTCACTGCAACTTCTGCCTCCCAGGTTCAAGCAATTCTTGTGTCTCAGCCACCTGAGTATAGGTGTCAGCCACCACGCCCAGCCGAGTTAGGAGCTTTAAATGGGTTAATTGTATGGTATGTGAGTTATATAGCTCAATTAAACTGTTATCAAAAAAATAAAATAATGTTTTGTTTTTTTTTTTTTTGAGATGGAGTTTCACTCTTGTTGCCCAGGCTGGAGTGCAATGGTGCAACCTCGGCTCACACAACCTCCGCCTCCGGGGTTCAAGTGATTCTCCTGCCTTAGCCTCCCAAGTAGCTGGGATTACAGGCGTGAGCCACCACACCTGGCTAATTTTATATTTTTAGTAGAGACGGGGGTTTCTCCATGTTGGTCAGGCTGGTCTTGAACGCCTGACCTCAGGTGATCCACCCACCTCGGCCTCTTAAAGTCCTGAGATTATAGGCAGGAGCCACCGCGCCTGGCCAAAATAAAATAAAATTTAGTAAAAGCGGAGAGGGCTAAAATTGTCAGCACCTAAGGAAATATGATGACTAAATGTAATGTGATAGATGGGATTCTGAAATAGAAAAAGAACACTAGGGCCAGGCGCAGTGGCTCACACCTGTAATCCTAGCACTTTGGGAGTCCAAAGCAAACAGATCACTTGAGGTCAGGAGTTTGCGACCAGCCTGGCCAACATGGTGAAACCCCATCTCTACAAAAAAACACCAAAAAAAGTTAACCAGGTGTGGTGGTGGACCCCTGTAATCCCAGCTACTTGGGAGGCTGAGGCACGAGAATTGCCTGAACCCAGGAGACCGAGGTTGCAGTGAGCCGAGATCACACCACTGCACTCCAACCTGGGCAACAGAGTGAGACTCTGTCTCAAAAAAAAGAAAAAAAAAAGGACATTAGGGGAAAACTAAGGAAATTTGAATAAATTATAAACTTCAGTTGATAATAAAGTGTCAACATTAGTTCATAAGATGACTATTCTATCATAAAATGTTTATTAATAAAAGGGGGTTTAATATTAGGATTAAATGAGTTAATTCCTTGCAACTGCTTGGCACACAGTGTTCAACATGTGTTAACTATTAATACTTTAGTGTTGTTATCATCATCAGAATCTTCACTATTACATCTACTGTTGGATGACTAGGTAATAATGTGGTGATCTCTGTAACTTCTCAGATCTGAAGCTTGAGTAGGCCGATTCTGTCAGTTATTGCTATTTCACTAACTACCCTGTGGCTCACACCTATAATCCCAGCACTTTGGGAGGCCGAGGTGGGTAGATCACCTGAGGTCAGGAGTTTGAGACCAGCCTGATCAACATGGCGAAACCCTGTCCCTACTAAAAATACAAAAATTAGCCAGGCATGGTGGTGTATGCCTGTAGTCCCAGTTACTTGGGAGGCTGAAGCAGAATTGTTTGAACCCAGGAGACAGGGGTTGCAGTAAGCTAAGATCGCA
Source organism: Macaca mulatta (assembly GCF_049350105.2). Classification (NCBI taxonomy): domain Eukaryota; kingdom Metazoa; phylum Chordata; class Mammalia; order Primates; family Cercopithecidae; genus Macaca; species Macaca mulatta. The sequence goes on from NC_133425.1 coordinate 64,538,719, forward strand.
CCACTGCACTCCAGCCTGGGCAGCAGAGCAAGACTTCTTCTCAGAAAACAACAACAACAACAACAAACTACCTTGACACTCAGTAACCTGAAACACCAATCATTTATTATCACTCATGCATCTGTAGACCCGCTGAAGTTTCAGCAGGGCTCAGCTGGGCGGCTGTCCCCTCGCTGCAGATCTCAGGCCAGCTGTGGTAGTTGTGCTTCATGTGTTCCTGATCATCCCTGAACCAGTGGCTTACCGGGGTTTGTTCTGCTCATGGTGAGAACCATGAAGTGTCAAAGAGAAACCATAAATTCCAGAGGCTCCTCAGGCCTGACTCGGAGCAGACATCCTATCATTCTGCCTTTTTCTGTTGGCTAAAGCAAGTCATGAGGCCCAACCCAAAAGTTGAGGGATAGAGAAATATATGCTATCCCTTTAGTGGGACACACTTTCAAGTCACATAGCAACGGGCATTGATGCAGTAACACCATTCTTCACGTTGATGTGTTCTGTTTACCTCCCAGAGGCAAGGTTGTCAGTGAGCACAAAGGTAACTGCAGGTTTTTACTGGCTAGTTCTTTCAGGGTATAATGTGGATATGATCTATACAGACTTAGTACTTGAAGCTTGAGAGAGCATGCAGAGGGGAAATCATATAGCGAAGAAGGCGTGAGCCTTGGAGTTTTGGAGTTCTGGAATTTCTTTTCTTAATTTTTTTTTTTTTTTTTTTTTTTTTTAGAGACAGAGTCTTGCTCTGTCACTCAGGGTGGAGTATAGTGGCATGATCATGGTTCATTGTTGCGTCTAACTCCGGGGCTCAAGCAATCCTACCACCTCTGCCTCCTGATTAACTGGAACTACAGATGTGTGCCAACACACATCAGGCTAATTTTTTAAAAAACATTTTGTAGAGATGGGGGTCTCACTATGTTGCCCAGGCTTAAACTCCTAAACTCAAACAATCCTCTTATTTCAGCCTCCCAAAGTGCTGGGATTACAGGCATGAGCCACTGTGCCCAGCCAAATTCTTTCTTTATTCAACAAACATATATTGTATATCTCCTATATACAAAACACTTTAGATTAACTGCAAGTTGTAATTAGGTTCAAAAGCAAAAAGAGAATTTTTCAAAGGAGACAAAATGACCACCCAAAGTGGTAAAAGACAACTAGGTGAGAATGAAAGCTCTAAGAGTAACAGGTTTCAAGAGAGAAAGTAATTACCGGCAGCTGAGAGGCCAAAGAGGGCAGGAATTGAGATAGACCTGGGGGTCCCGGAGATCACATGACCATAAGTTGTGCTTATGGAAGTCAGATAAATCAAAGAAGCAAGAACCTAAAGTGCTTATAATTCAGAAGTCTCAGAACACACGTCATCCTGTACTTTTCCGAAGAAACTGTACTACTGTCAAGGAGATGTTTCCATTGATTTTTTTTTTTTTTTTTTTTTGAGACTGAGTCTTGCTCTGCCGCCCAGGCTGGAGTGCAGTGGCCGGATCTCAGCTCACTGCAAGCTCCGCCTCCCGGGTTCACGCCATTCTCCTGCCTCAGCCTCCCGAGTAGCTGGGACTACAGGCGCCCGCCACCTCGCCCGGCTAGTTTTTTGTATATTTTAGTAGAGACGGGGTTTCACCATGTTAGCCAGGATGGTCTCGATCTCCTGACCTCGTGATCCGCCCGTCTCGGCCTCCCAAAGTGCTGGGATTACAGGCTTGAGCCACCGCGCCCGGCCTGATTTTTTTTTTTAAGACTGGATTTTTGGGAATGGGTGGCATGTCATTCTAATGTGGCCACCTTGCTGTTTGGAATAAGCATCTTAGTTGATTAACCCACTGAGCTCATTAGCCTCTAGGGCCTGCTATCAGAATCACAGCTGTTGGTGTTGTGTTTGTTTTTAGTAATTTTGATTGGTGTGCAAATCAGTTAGTAGCTAATTTGGTGATGAAGAACGTGAGGGGTAGAGGCGTAATTTCTGTTCTCAGCTTCCCAAGATGATGGACAAGTTTGAACTAATTGATGTTTTTGGTGCTTGTAATATGCACTTAAAAGCCAAGGCTTTAGGTGAGTTTCCCATTAAGAAAGAAAATAGCTGAATTTTCCCACCTGCATTGCCAATGTAGTTTGCCTGGGCCTGAAGCACTACAGGAACAAAGCCATTCTGGGCTCCCAGACAGACAAGACTAGCCCTCTTGTCCTGTAGTACAGGGTGGGAAGTGCCTGGTTGTGGTCTGAGTAGCATTCAGTTGTGGGGACTATGTATTTTTAAAGTTTTCCTTTTCTGAGCTGCCTAAATGGCTCCATGTGGAAATTATAGTATACTTTTTGCTTAATTTATTGATATTTTATATTTCTTTTATAAATTCTGACCAACTTTACAGTCTAGGTGGAGAGCAGAAGAGAATAAAATACAGCAATTCATTTAACAGCTATATATTGATTCCGGACTTAGAAATTTCTGCATCTATATTATCTATCACAGCAATCTGAGAACTAAATACCCTAGGAGTTAAATATAATTTTAGGAAAAACTGTGTGTATCTCTGTTTATTCTTACTGGGAAGCAGTGGTTGACTTAGTCATTCTAGCAGCTTCTCCCAGATACTCAATAACAGCTTCTTCAGAATTATGTATAAAGTCGCTGAGTTCCGGTTACCCTACAGAGTTTACAGATAGAGAACTTAATCTTACACAGACGAAGATAAATATCTCCCCTTTTGTATTCCTTGTATATTCTTTCTTCACTGTTTTTATCATCATTGTTATACAAGTAATACACTCTCAATGTTTTTAAAAAATTTCAACAAGAATGAAGTATATAAGGTGAAAGGCAGAAGCCTTTCTCTTTTCCATAATGGGAGTTAGAATATGTCCTTGAAGTCTGGGCTCAGTGACTGATGCCTGTAATCCCAACACTTTGGGAGGCTGAGGTGGCAGGATTGCTTGAGCCCAAGAGTTCGAGACCAGCCTAGGCAACATTGTGGGACCTTGTCTCCACACACACAAAAATAAAAATTAGCTAGGTGTGTTCGTGTGCACGTGTAGTCCCAACTATTTAGGAGGCTTAGGTGGGAGGATCACTTGAGCCCAGGAGGTTGAGGCTGCAGTGAGTCATGATTGCACCACTGCACTCCATCCTAGGTGACAGAGTGACACTTCATCTCAAAAAGAAAATAAAAAAAGGATACATCCTTGAGATTCCCATAGTGTACATTAGATGTTTGGGCATTTTTTCACATTTTAGTTTTGAAATGGATGTTCAATAATGAATATGATAAATAAGTGATATTTTTCAATAAGACATTATAGCCAGATTCTTTCTTTTTTTCTTTTTTTGAGACGAAATTTCTTTCTTGTTACCCAGGCTGGAGTGCAATGGTGCGATCTCGGCTCACTGCAACCTCCACCTCCTGGGTTCAAGCAATTCTCCTGCCCCAGCCTCCCAAGTAGCTGGGACTACAGGTGCCCACCACTATGTTCGGCTAATTTTTTTGTAATTTTAGTAAACACGAGGTTTCACCATGTTGGCCAGGTTGGTCTCAAACTTCTGACCTCAGGTGATCTGCCCGCCTCAGACTCCTGAAGTTCTGGGATTACAGGCGTGAGCCACCGTGCCCTGCCTATAGCCAGATTATTTCTATACTGTAGATCTGTTCATATGTCCTCTCAGTCACTTTCAATTATTTAAAGGGTATTTTGAAAGCAACAGATGCATTTTAGGGACCCAAGTGGTCCCTCTCAGTGTCAAAAGGATCTTTGGATAAAACTACCAGCCTTCTTTTAAAAGAAAAAAAAAAAAAAAAAAAACTGGGCTCTGGGCCAACCATGGGAGGTGAAAGCATGCCAGTGTGTAGAGTGAAGAGATCTAGCCATCTTGACGTGCCCAAACAAATCACACTAGCTCTTCCACCCTCTTCCTTTCAGTGAAGAGCTTTCGTTTCTGGCAAAAGAGCTGAGCAGAGGGAAGGCAAAAGCCCGGAAGGGGGAAGGTAGATACAAGATGAAATTGTTTTCACAGAGTTTCAAATTGAGCAGGATTACAAGTCTTAACTTGTCAGGAACTGAATCTCTATCTCATTCTCAGATTTCTACCTCAAATAAGTTGAGAAACCATTAACTGAAAATAATTCTGTCCCTTGAAGGATCATCTAATTGGACCTGGCATGGAAATTTGGAATGCAGTCCTGCGAAGTTTATCATCTCCATTTATGTCCTGGAAAAGGGAAGATTTCTTTTATATCCTGACCTGGTTTCTGTACCACTTAATTAACAAATAAGCATTCAGAGAAAGTCTCTCCTATATGCTCTCTCAGTAAGTTCTCTAAGTAGTTCTGGGAAGTAGACATTATCTCCATTTTTAAAACTTCTTATTTGAGATGTAATTTACATACCTAAAATTCACCCAATTAAAACGTGCAAGTCAATGGTTTCTAGTGTATTTAAAGAGTTGTGCAACCATCACCACTATCTAATTTTAAAACATTTTTAGCATTTCATACCCATCAAAAGTCACTTTCCCTTGCTCACTCCCCCCAACCCCTGGCAACCACTGATCTACTTTTTAATTTCTGGATTCGCATATGCTGGACATTTCATATAAATGGAATTATACAATATGCGATCTTTTTTGTCTGGCTCCTTTCACTTTAGCGTAAAGTTTTTGAGGTTTGAGGTTTCCTTTTTATGACTTCATTCGTTTTTATGACTGACTAATATTCCATGGTATTGCTTAGCCATGTTTGGTTTATCCGGCTCATTAATTGGTGGACAATTGGGTTGTTTCCACCTTTTGGCTATTATGATGAGATTGGGCACGTTCAGGGTGCTATTCCCGTAGACTTGGCTATTATGAATAGTGTTGTTAGGAACATTTGTGTACAAGTTTTTGTGTGAACATATGCTTTCATTTCCCCTGGGTATATACATATACCTAGGAGTGGAATTGCTGGGTCATATAGTAAACCTATGTTTAGCCTTTTGAGGAGCTGCTGAACTATTTTCCAAAGCAGATATACCATTTTACCTCCTTACCAGCAATGTATGAGTGTTCCGATTTTTCCACAGCTTTGCCAATACTTGTTATGGTCTGTTTTTTTGGTCAAAGCTGTCGAGGTAAAATAAAATATAAAGGTGAATCTCTATATTTAAAACATTTTATTTGAGAAGCAGGAATTGTAATTTGGTGCATACACGTGGACCTAGTGGTCTTCCATATGTCTGAAGAACACTGAGAAGGTTGGCGGTTTTGTAAACAGAAGAATTGTTACATATCGTTCTGGAGAAAGATCATTGGGACTAGTAAAGTTTTGGAGATCTGGCAAGCTCTGATTAATGAGTGCCAGCAGTGGGTAAAATAAGTCTTAGAGTCACAGTAGGTTTGTTTCAGTAGCGATTCGATAAAACTGGCTTTAGGCTACAACAGGCAGTTTCAAAAGCCAGGCCTGCAGGGAATTATATTTTTGCAGCAATGTTATGTGCCCTGTGTTTTTTTTCCCCTGGTCTCTCAACTCCATTTTAGTTGGATATGACAGGCATGACCCAATTCTTATGATCCACTCTCACATTTTCCCCTTTTGATTGAGATCTCTTTTTAAAAGCCTTGCCAATTAACTACTTATAAGTTAGCTTAGTTGTCCCTTGGAGCTAGGATGGACCTATTCTGGTTATCTCTGTCCCACATCAGCGGGGAAGTATGGGGGCTTATGTCAGGGACCTGGGGCCACATTTGAGTAGCAGAGTCCAGAAGAAAGAGTGTTCCTAGGGTACATTGTTCTAGAGTCAATTATCAAGTTCTATCTTAACAGTTCTATAAGCATTAGCAATCATCTCGGAGGACTGGGTTAACATTATTTTGTTGGGAGAGCTGGCATTATAAAGATTAAACAATCAGTAAGAGCAAAGCTGGCCAGTCATGGTGGCTCACACCTGTAACCCCAACACTTTGGGAGGCTGAGGCAGGAGGGTCTCTTGAGCCCAGGAGGTCAAGGCTGCAGTGAGTTATGATCATACCACTGCATTCCAGCCTGGGTGACAGAATGAGACCCTGTCTCAAAAAACAAACAAACAACAACAACAAAAAGTAACAACAACAACAACAAAAAAGCTTAAAAGTTATAATATAAAAAATACAACAATATAATAAATTTAGTTTGTAAAATGCTTTTGAACTAAGAGTCCAAGACTAAGGGCAGCAAACTAAACAAATTAAAAGACCATAGTGGTTAGCCAGGCGTGGTGGCGGGCGCCTGTAATCCCAGCTACTCGGGAGGCTAAGGTAGGAGAATCGCTTGAACAGGAGGCGGAAGTTGCAGTGAGCCAAGATAGCACCATTGCACTCCAGCCTGGGAGACAAGAGTAAGACTTCGTCTCAAAAACAAAAACAAAAACCATAGTGGAAACTGGGTGAGACCTGTAGTTGTCATTAAGTAGTATGTTGTTATGACTTGCTTGAATTAAACAGAAAATTGCCAACTTTAGAAAAGGGACCACCAGCAAATTTGAACAGTAAGTTGTGTAAGGGATAGTTTTCCACTAGGTGGACTAAAAGGATTTTTTTTTTTCTTTTTTTTTTTTGCCATAAAGCGTGGATATTTTATTCTAGGAAACGGAAAAAACAAAACAAAACAGGGAACACATTTTTCCACATACCATTCCAATTTAACTGACATTAATTCAGAAAAGCTAGAGCAGATATGCATGCACATATGTGTAAATATGTATATGTATATACACACACGTACATATTTTCGGATTTTAATTTCATTGGTGTTCATATCTTGATTACATGATTTTTAAAATAATTATTTGCAACTTCACACATCTCATAGTTGTCTATGCAGTCTCTCTTTGCAGTCTGCTTCAGTTTCTAGTGTGTTGTACATATCTACATCTCCTGGGTGGGACTGCCTATGATTCATGAGCTTGAGGTCAGGCATAAACTGTGTAGCACCTGAGCTGGATTCTGATTTAGTCTGACTACAGGGATTTTTAAAAATATATAATTAATTTCCCTTCTTCCCTCCATTCCTCCCTTCCTTCCTTCTTTGCTTCCTTCTTTCTTTCCTTTGTTTCCTTTTCTCTCTCCCTTCCTTCCTTCCTTCCTTCCTTCCTTCTTTTTCTTCTTTCTTTTCTTTCTTTCCTTTCTTTTTCTTTTCTTTTCTTTCTTTCTTCTCTTCTCTTTTCGTTTTTCTTTTCTTTTCTTGACAAGGTCTCACTGTGTCGCCAAGGCTGGTCTCAAACTCCTGGGCTCAAACTACCCCCCACGTCAGCCTCCCAAAGTGTTGGGATTACAGACATGAGCCACCACGCCTAATCCTAAAAGGATTTTTTAGGTCAGGTTTTGTCAGGTTATCACTAACAGTTATTGACTGTGAAATTTTCATTACAGCATCTTATCAAATGAAAAGAGGAGCATTAAGGGAAGTAAAGGTCTCATGATGATGTGGAGTTTTGTTTTGACATCTTAGGAAAAGCTGTTTGCAGCCTGGACAATGTCCACTTCTCATCCTGGTTTGTAGTTTGAATGTCACTGGTTAGGGCACTGGACCATTTGGTGAACTTTCTATGTGGCCTATACATCAAGCCAACAGGCACAAAACTTGTTTATAAAAATTTCTCAAGTTTTAGTTTATAGGGCTTTAGGAACAGAGCAATTCCCGTTTTAGTAATTTTATGGAAGAAACTTGGATTGTAGGAACTTGGGAGATTTTAGGACCTAGACTACTCAAAAATAGATAACAATAACTTGAAAACAATGTACAGAGTTATATTCTAATAATAGGTATATTATAGCTTTCTTTTGGGAACATAATTTATTTTTTACATTGAAAAGTAAAATATTTCCTATTGAAATATAGGAATCTCACATTTAAATGATCTTGCAGCTAGGAAGCCAAACCAAGGCAGACTTTACATTTATTTATAGACCTAAAGTTTCTGGGCCTGCCAGAAAGTGACAGTTTTATTTACTTACTATAAGGCTGGGAACCCTTGAAGTCAGGCATTTTATGTGTATTTTTAAATATGACATTTTAGTCAAAGCCTTGGTAATATAACTAACATTTAAGAACAGAATTTTATTGGGTTTATGTAAATAACCATATTGTCCTAAGAATATTTAGAAATAGTTTTTGAATTTTGGAGGGATTAAGTAAGGAAAAGAAAAAACATGTTTTTATCTTTGTTTACAAAAGTACACTTTATCAACTTGTTGGAAATGATACATAACTTAGAAAAATTTTTTTAAAGGGGGAAACAAAATATTTGCATAAAGTAACAATGTTTTAAATAAAAGTCATAAAACATTATTTACTTAATCTCATAATTAACTCCTGTTTGATCTCTATTAGTAGTTTTATGAATCTATCACTTTTTTTTTTTTATTAGAGTCTTAGAAATTTGTATTGAGTCTGTTGATTTTAAAGTTATCAGAGCTGGTCATGGTGGCTCAAACCTGTAATCCCAGCACGTTGGGAGGCCGAGGTGGGTGGATCACTTGCGGTCAGGAGTTCAAGACAGCCTGGCCAATATGGTGAAAACCCCATCTCTTCCAAAAAATACAAAAATTAGCCAGGCATGGTGGTGCATTCCTGTAGTCCAAACTACTCGGGAAGCTGAGGTGGGAGAAGCACTTGAACCTGGGAGGTGGAAGCTGCAGTGAGCCAAGATTGCACCACTGCACTCCAGCCTGGGTGACAGAGCAAGACTGTCTCTGAGGGTGGGGGGGAAAAAGACAGCTTAGGTTTGATTTTGGGGAAGTTTCTCAAAGATGTTAAAATGCTGAAAACATTTGATGAAAACAGAATTACAGTTGGGCATAGTGGCATGTGCCTGTAGTTCCAGCCACTTGGGAGGCTGAAGTGGGAGGATTTCTTGAGCCCAGGAGTTTGAGGCCAACCTGGGCAACATAGGAAGAACCCCCTGCCCCGCCATCTCTTAGAAAGAAAGGGGAAAAAAAAAAAACCCCAGAATTACAGGTTATTGTAAAATTATAGCCATTTATTTAACCAGTGTGATAATCAAAAGACTTTAAAAGTAATGTAGAGGCCGGGCGCGGTGGCTCAAGCCTGTAATCCCAGCACTTTGGGAGGCTGAAACGGGTGGATCACGAGGTCAGGAGATCGAGACCATCCTGGCTAACACGGTGAAACCCCGTCTCTACTAAAAATACAAAAAATTAGCCAGGCATGGTGGTGGGTGTCTATAGTCCCAGCTACTTGAGAGACTGAGGCAGGAGAATGGTGTGAACCCGGGAGGCAGAGCTTGCAGTGAGGTGAGATCCGGTCACTGCACTCCAGCCTGGGTGACAGAGCGAGACTCCGTCTCCAAAAAAAAAAAAAAGTAATGTAGAGCCGGGCACAGTGGTTCACACCTGTAATCCCAGCACTTTGAGAGGCCGAGGCAGGTGGATCACCTGACGTAAGGAGTTCGAGACCAGCCTGGCCAACATGGCGAAACCCCATCTCTACTAAAAATTCAAAAGTTAGCCAGACGTGGTAGCAGGTTCCTGTAATGCTAGCTACTTGGGAAGCTGAGTCAGGAGAATCTCTTGAACCCAGGAGGCGGAGGTTGCAGTGAGCCGAGATCATGCGACTGCACTCCATTCTGGGCGACAAGAGCAACACTCCATCTCAAAAAAAAAATAAAAAAAGTTACATGGTTGTTAAAACCTTAACCCTTTTAAAGCTCAGTTTTTTTAAAGTCATCAAAAACATAATAAAGGCAATGCAGAAAATCATCATAGTAAAATGTAAAGTCTTTTTCTTTACCAAAAAGATAAAGAAAAACCTCTTACAGTGTGATTGTTTTTTCTAAAGGGAACCTCATTTAGATAACCTGGAAGTCAAAGCTGGTGAAAAGATTATTTGAATTTAATCTGACATAGGAAGAATGGGTCTAGGTTATAAGAGTAACAATTTAGATGCATCAAGGAAAGTGAGGAATACAGAATCAAATTATATTGGAGGAAAACATTGCTTTTTTAGGCCATTAAAATAAACGTTTTAGTGTCAGGCCATAACGGCAGAGTTAGAACTGGAGAAAAAGTTCAGGAGCTGATGACAAAGTTGAAGGAGAGCGTTATCATCTCAGGACTTTTTAAGGGGAGAAAATGCTAAATGCAGTGATGTATGACCTATGAATTCCATATAGCAAGATACTGCAGAAGTTGAGCCTCTGAAATATGAATCTGAGAAATTTTATTTTATTTCATTTATTTAATTTTTTTTTTTTTTTTTTTTTTGAGACAGGGTCTGACCCTGACACCCAGGCTGGAGTGCAGTGGCATAATGTCAGCTCACTGGAACCTCCACCTCCTGGAGTGCAAGCAGTCCTCCCACCTTAGCCTCCCGAGTAGCTGGGACTACGGGCATATGCCACCACACCCAGCTAATTTTTGTGTTTTTTGTAGAGACAGGGTTTTGCCATGTTGCCCAGACTGGTTTCAAACTCCTGGGCTCAAGCAATCAGCCTGCCTTGGTCTCCCAAAGTGCTGGGATTACAGGTTAAGCCACTATGCCCGGCCTTATTTATATTTATATTCTTATTTTTTTTATTCCTTTTTTTTCTTTTTGTTCTTTATTTTATTTTTATTATTATTTTTATTTTTTGAGACAGGGTCTCACTTTGTCACCCAGGCTGGAGTGCAGTGGCATGATCAAAGCTCACTGCAACCTGAATCTGAGAATTTTTTTTTTTTTGAGATAGAGTCTCACTCTGTCACCCAGGCTGGAGTGCAGTGGCGCAATCTCAGCTCACTGCAAGCTCTGCCTTCCAGGTTCACACCATTCTCCTGCCTCAGCCTCCCGAGTAGCTGGGACTACAGGCCCCCGCCACCACGCCCAGCTAATTTTTTGTATTTTTTAGTACAGACAGGGTTTCACCATGTTAGCCAGGATGGTCTCAATCTCCTGACCTCGTGATCCACCTTCCTCAGCCTCCCAAAGTGCTGGGATTACAGGTGTGAGCCACCGTGCCTGGCCAAGAGATTTTTTTTTTTTTTAACAGTGTCTGTAAAGTATTGTCTTGGTCTCAATTTTTTGCCCTTGAAGATAAGAATCTCCTCATTCCTTTTAGTATAGGAAGGGGTCTTTTATATGAGAATTTTATTTTTCGCTTTTAAGAAACAGCATGAAGGTCAAAATAATATTTTAAAAAATATCTGCTAGTTTGTACATGTTTTTTACTTAAGTAGTCAGTATGCCAGCCTCGCTGAGGAGTTTTGGAAAAAGAGAGTTAGCTTAGAGCAAGAAAGAAGGAATTCTAAGAAGGGGAGGGGCAAGCTCCAAAGCAGAGAGTCTCAACTAACTTTGAGATAGTATTTTATAGCTAGTCAGTCTTTGAGTCTGGGTTGGATTTTGTTTTTTTAGCCTCAAGATATCCCTTGAGATATAAGTCTTATTTGGAATGTATGATTTTATTGCCATGGTCTTTTAGTTTAGTTTTAAGAACAACAGACTGCATGATCCCTATAATGTTTGAACATGTTACCAGCTGGAATCTCAAAATATATCTTGGCATGCCTTTGAACTTTGAGAGCCCATTTGTAATTAAACTTATCTAGGTGACTCGGTTTAATGTTGAATATACAAAAGCCAATTAAATGCAAGTGTTGAATATGCAAAAGCCAAATAAACGCAACTGCTGATGGAAAATAAAGCATGTATTTACCAAGAGGATGATAAGCTGCCTTTCCCAACTGAAGTGAAAAGGAAAAATCCTTTCACCCAGGCCTCAACCTGGAGGAAAAATATCTCTTCACTCAGACCTCACAGCTGAGGTCTGCCAGGAGGAAAAGAATCCTCCCCAACAGGAGATCTCCCAACCAGAGAGAGACCTCCCTCCAAACAAGAGGAGGAAAGACCCTTCTCTAACCAAATCCCAAACAAAACAGAACTTTACCCAAATCAGGAGTGCCATCCAGGAGACTCACTAGGGAACACCTAGGTGACTCGTGAAAGAGAGGATGCTCAAAGGCCTTCCATGTGAGTACTTTATGTCATAGTTCTAAGGGCCGATGATTTTTCCCAAGGTGAGTCAGCTTTGGAATCCCACTTCTGACACCAAGTATGTCAAAATCAAATAAAATATAAGGACAAATCTCTAAATTTAAAACATTTTTGCAGAAGCAAGAATTGCAGTACAGGGTATACACAGACAGGGTGGTCTTCCATATGTCTGAAGAACAAAGAGAAGTTTAGAGGTTTGGCCAGGCACAGTGGCTCACGCCTGAGGCAGGCGGATCACTTGAGTTCAGGAGTTCGAGACCAACCTGGCTAACATGGTAAACCCCATCTCTACTAAAAATACAAAAATTAGCCCGGTGTAGTGGTACACACCTGTAATCCCAGCTACTCTGGAGGCAGGAGAATCACTTGAACCCAGGAGGTAGAGGTTGCAGTGAGCCGAGATCAGGCCACTGCACTCCAGCCTAGGTGATAGGGCGAGACTCTGTCTCAAAAAAAAAAAAAAAAAAAGAGGAAGAAGTTTGGAGATTTTATAAAAAGGAGAAATGTAACATATTGTTCTGGAAAGAAAGTTCATTGGCACCTAGTAAAGTTTTGGGCAGCTGACAAGCTCTGAGGAGTGACAGTGGTGGGTAAAACTAGTCTTTGAGTTGCAGCAAGTTTGTTTTAGTAGCTATGAGATAAAACTGGTTTTAGGTTACTTTTTTAAATTTCTTTTTTCTTTTTATTTTTTATTTCTTGGTTTTAGGTCACAGTAGGCAGTTTCAGCAGCCAGGCTTGTAGAGAATCATACTTTTGGAGCAATGTTATGTGCACTGCACGCTTTGTTTCCCTGGCCTCTCAACTCTTAGTTGGGTATGACAAGAATGACTGAATTTGTATGTTCAGCTTTCACATAGCCACCCTAATGGGTGTGAAGTGGTATCTCATTGTGATTTGATTTGTACTTCTCTCATGACTGGTGATGTTTAGGGTCTTTTTTTGAGTTCATTGCCCATTTGTAAGTCTTCATTAGAGAAGTGTCTATTCAGATCCTTTGCCTTTTTTTTTTTTTTTTTTTTTTTTTTTTTTGATATGGAGTCTCATCTGTTGCCCAGGCTGGAGTGCAGCAGCATGATCTTGGCTCACTGCAACCTCCACCTCCCAGGTTCAAGCGATTCTCCTGCCCCAGCCTCCTGAGTAGCTGCGATTACAGATGCCTATCACCATGCCCAGTTAATTTTTGTATTTTTAGTACAAACAGGGTTTTCCCTGTTGGCCAGGCTGGTCTCGAACTCCTGACCTCAGATGATCCCCCCAACCTTGGCCTCCCAAAATGCTAGGACGTGAGCCACCACGTCCAGCCTCTTTGCCCATTTTTAATTTTATTTTCCTTTTTATCATTGAGCTATAATAGTTCTTTATATATTCTGGAGAAAAGTCCTTTATCAGATACATGATTTGCAGGTGTTTTCTGCCATCCCGTGGATTGCCTTTTCTCTTACATAATGGTGTCATTTGAAACACAGAAGTTTTTACTTTTGATGAAGTCTAATTTCTCTTTCTTCTTTTTTTTTTTCTTGGGTGTTGCTCTCACCCAAGTTGGTGTGTAGTGGTTTGATCTTGGCTCACTACAGCCTTGACCTCCCACCTCAGCCTCCCAAGTAACAAGTAGCCAGGACTACAGGTGCACACCACCATGCCCAGCTAATTTTTGTATTTCGTGTAGAGACAAGATTTTGCCATGTTGCCCAGTCTGGTCTCGAACTCCTGGGGTCAAGTAATCTGCCTGCATCAGCCTTCCAAAATGCTGAGATTACAGGTGTAAGCCACTGCACCCCGCCTAATTTCTCTTTCATTGCTTGCACTTTTTATATCATTTCTAACAAATCATTGCCTAGCCCAAGATAATGAAGATTTATTTCTGTGTTTACTTCCAAAAGTTGTACAGATTTTACTCTTACATTTAGGTCTGTGATCCATTTTGGGATAATTTTTGGTTGTGATGTGAGATATCCCCATTTTATAGGTGAAAATTCTGAGGCCTACGTGAGTTAAGTTCCTTTTTCAAGATTACACAGCAAATAATTTGAACCATGTTCTTGGCCTCTTAATCTTAATCTTAACCTTATTTCCCCCCCAGTATACTAGATTACTTCTCTGGAACTTTCAAATGATGATAGAAATTGGTGATGTTGTTGTATCTTTAAAATTTAAAGGCCAGGCGCAGTGGCTCATGCTTGTAATCCCAGCACTTTGGGAGGCCGAGGCGGGCAGATCACAAGGTCAAGAGATCAAGACCATCCTGGCCAACCATGGCCAACATGGTGAAACCCTGTCTCTACTAAAATTACAAAAATTAGCCAGGCATGGTGGCATGTGCCTGTAATCCCAGCTACTCGGGAAGCTGAAGCAAGAGAATTGCTTGAACCAGGGAGTCAGAGGTTGTGGTAAGCCAAGATTGTGCCACTGCACTCCAGCCTGGAGACAGAGTGAGACTCCATAAAAAAAAAAAAAAAAGATAAAATAAAATAAAAAGATGTATTATGATTGTCAATAATATTTATTAAAATTAAATAATGCTAAGCCAGGCGCGGTGGCTCACGCCTGTAATCCCAGCGCTTTGGGAGACTGAGGCAGGTGGATCACAATGTCAGGAGATCAAGACCATCCTGGCTAACACAGTGAAACCCCATCTCCACTAAAAAAAAATACAAAAAATTAGCCAGGTGTGGTGGCAGGCGCCTGTAGTCCCAGCTACTTCGGAGGCTGAGGCAGGAGAATGGCGTGAACCTGGGAGGCGGAGCTTGCAGTGAGCTGAGATCACACCACTGCACTCCAGACTGGGAGACAGAGCGAGACTCCGTCTCAAAAAAAAAAATTAAATAATGCTTAATTATCTAGAAAGCTTTGATTCTGTCAACAAGCGTGAAATATAATAAGACTAGATATTATAACCTATCTTTTTTATATATATATGTATATGATGCCTCCTTTCCCTCTCCCAAGCCAGAGATTGCATTTCAAAGCCCACAACACTTGAGTTTTACACTAGCTTCATTTTTGGAATATCTGTCCAGTGGTTTCCTCCATCAATCAAAGATTGATACATGCAAATTTGCATCAGAATATTTAACAGTTTAGTACTCATATGTAAGTAAAAGATGAACTGGCTACTTCACTGTTAGCTATTTTCACTTTCCAAGATTGCCTTGGATGTAAAGAGAAATGACAGTAAGTACTTATTGTCATTTATTATGACAAGTTAGCATTTATTGACTATCTATGTGCTAATCACAGTGACTGTGCAAGTTACGAATTATTCTCCCCATTTTACAGTTGAGGGAACTGAGGCTTAAGGATGTTAAGTAACTGGCCCAAAGTGATTCAGATACCTCATGACAACATCAAGATTTGGATTTGTGCCTCTGGCTCTGAAGTCTACATTTTTGCCACAGGGAAAAATAATCAATCGTAGTGCACTCATTCTTTCTGTTCCCAAGATGGAAGGGCTGAGTTTCCTAGGGGTCTTAAGTATAGGAGAACCAGGCCTACCTTTGGAAGATTGTTTCACTACATATCAACCCTGTTTATAACTTAACAATATGCTGACCTCATGCTTGGTTTTTGTTTTATTTTTGCTAACTTGGCAATGTGTCGAGAGTTAATTTTTAAGCAATCTCTGTGTGTATCTTTGAAACTCATCTTTCACGTGGACTGTGAGTATGTATTACCTCACACACTGCCCACCCCTCTTCCTGCGGACAATCATTAGTGTTTCAGCATTGAGAGTATCAGCATTGTTTTTTGTTTTTTTTGTTTTTTTTTTGAGACGGAGTCTTGCTCTGTCGCCCAGGCTGGGGTGCAGTGGCCGGATCTCAGCTCACTGCAAGCTCCACCTCCCGGGTTTACGCCATTCTCCTGCCTCAGCCTCCCGAGTAGCTGGGACTACAGGTACCCACCACCTCGCCCGGCTAGTTTTTTTTTTTTTTTGTATTTTTTAGTAGAGATGGGGTTTCACCGTGTTAGCCAGGATGGTCTCGATCTCCTGACCTCGTGATCCACCCGTCTCGGCCTCCCAAAGTGCTGGGATTACAGGCTTGAGCCACCGCGCCCGGCCTCAGCATTGTTTTAGGAGCATTAGGAAAGAGGTTTCAGAAATCAATCCTGGGTGGCCAGGTGCGGTGGCTCACGTCTGTAATCCCAGCACTTTGGGAGGCCAAGGTGGGCGGATCACCTGAGGTCGGGAGTTCAAGACCAGCCTGACCAACATGGAGAAACCCCGTCTCTACTAAATATACAAAATTAGCCAGGTGTGGTGGCGCATGCCTGTAATCCCAGCTACTTGGGAGGCTGAGGCAGGAGAATCACTTGAACCTGGGAGGGGCAGGTTGTGGTAAGCCGAGATCGAGCCATCGCACTCTAGTGTGGGCAACAAGAGTGAAACTCCGTCTCAAAAAAAAAAAAAAAGAGAGAAAGAAAGAAACCTTGGGATTTATCCAGTTTACTGAGAGCGTGAATTAAGTAAGCACATAGCTTTCTGTATAGAACTTTTGATATCTGTTGTATTTCTGGTGCCAATAAATGGCATTTAAAAATAGCTTATTTTGGCCAGGTACGGTGGCTCACACCTGTAATCCCAGCACTTTGGGAGACCGAGGCAGGCAGATCACTAGAGGTCAGGAGTTTCAGACCAGCCTGGCCAACGTGGTGAAACTTTGTCTCTTCTAAAAAGACAAAAATTAGCTGGACCTGATTGTCAGTGCCTGTAATCCCAGTTACTTGGGACACTGAGGCAGGAGAATCGCTTGAACCTGGGAAGCGGAGGTTGCAGTGAGCCAAGATTGCACCACTGCACTCTAGCTTGGGAGACGAGTGAACCTCTGTCTCAAAGGAAAAAAAAAAAAGCTTACTTTAAAATAATACAAATTATGAGGATGTGAAGAAACTGGAACCCTCCTATGTTGCCGGTAGAAATGTAAAATGGTACTGTTGCTTTGAAAAATAGTCTGGCCATTTTCAAAAGGTTAAACATGGTTATCATGTGACCTATCAGTTCCACTCCTAGGTATATACCCATGAGAAATGAAAACATATGTCCACATAAAAGTTTATATTTATATATAGAGAGGCATTACTTATAATAGCTGAAAAATTGAAACAACATAAATATTAATATCTATCACCTGAGGAATAGATTCATAACATCTGATATATGTACACAGTGGAATATTATTTGGCAATAAAAAGGAATGAAGTATTGATTCATACTGCAACATAGATGAATTTGAAAATATGGTAAGGGAGGCCAGATGCGGTGGCTCACGCCTGTAATCCCAGCACTTTGGGAGGCCGAGGAAGGTGGATCACAATGTCAGGAGATCGAGACCATCCTGGCTAACACGGTGAAACCCTGTCTCTACTAAAAATACAAAAAAAATTAGCCAGGCGTGATGGCAGGTGCCTTTAGTCCCAGCTATTTGGGAGGTTGAGGCAGGAGAATGGCGTGAACCCGGGAGGCAGAGCTTGCAGTGAGCCGAGATTGCACCACTGCACTCCAGCCTGGGTGATAGAGCGAGACTCCGTCTCAAAAAATATATATATATATGGTAAGGAAAAGAAGCCAGACACAACAGGCCATGTATTGTATGATCCCTATATGTATGAAATACCCAACACAGACAAATGTATAAATTCAGAAAGTAGAGTAATAGTTGTCAGAGGATGCAGGGGATGGAGGAATGGGGAGTGACTGATAATGGATATGAGGTTTCTCTGTGAGGAGATGAAAATGTTTTGGAATTAGATAGTGGTGATTATTGTACAACCTGGTAAATATACTAAAACTAACTGAATTGTACACTTAAAAAAATTAAAGGCCACGTGTGGTGGCTCATGCCTATAATCCCAACACTTTGGGAGGCCGAGGCAAGTGGATCACCTGAGGTCAGGAGTTCGAAACCAGCCTGGTCCTACATGGTGAAACTCCATCTCTACTAAAAATACAAAATTAGCTGGGCATAGTAGTGGGTTTCTATAATCCCAGCTACTCGGGAGGCTGAGGCAGGAGAATCGCTTGAACCTGGGAAGTGGAGGTTGCAGTGAGCTGAGATCGCGCCACTGCACTCCAGCCTGGGTGACAGAACGAGACTGTCTCAAAAAAAAATTTAGGACGGGTGTGGTGGCTCGCACCTATAGTCCCAGCACTTTGGGAGGCTGAGGTGGGTGGATCATGAGTTCAGGAGTTCGAGACCAGCCTGGCCAACATGGTGAAACCCCATCTCTACTAAAAATACTAAAATTAGCCAGGTGTGGTGGTGGGCATCTGTAATCCCAGCTGTTCAGGAGGCTGAGGCAGGAGAATCGCTTGAGCCTGGGAGGTGGGGGTTGCAGTGAGCCGAGATGGCGCCATTGCACTCCAGCCTGGGCAACAGAACTAGACTCTGTCTCAAAAAAATAAATAAATAAATAATAAAAAAAAGTAAAAAATAACTTTAAAAACTCAGAACAGTACTGTTGTTTTTTATGAAGCTCTCAGGACTATGAAAGATGGGTAGGCACGATTTAGACACTCAAATGAGTGTGAGGGGATTGAAGCTGAGGGAAAAGCAAAGGTAGGAAGATGTTCAAGAGTGGGGTCAGACCAGGTGCTGTGGCTGCACTTTGGGAGGTCGAGGTGGGCGATCACTTGAGCCCAGTAGTTTAAGACCAGCCTGGGTAACATGGCAAAACTCTGTCTCTATAAAAATTTTAAAAATTAGCCAGGTGTGGCGGCGCATGCCTGTAGTCCCAGCTACTCTGGAGGCTGAGGTGGGAGAATCACTTGAGCTCAAGAGGTCAAGACTGCAGCAAGCTATGATCGTACAACTGCATTCTAGCCTGGGTGACAGAGACCCTGTCTCAAAAAAAAAAGTGGGGGGTTGCAAATATAAAGTATAATGGAAGGGAAGCAGTTCAGGTTGTTAGTGGAGCAAAATGGGCATGAAGGCAAGGGATAGGAGTCAGTATCTTCATCTCCCGTTTTTCAGAAAAAGAAACCAAGGCTAGGAGGTTATTGCTTGGCCAACCAGTATGTGATGGAGGCTGGATTCAACTCCAAAGCCAAGGCCCTCATTTACGCCTCTGTGCTTCTTTCCTTTCTCCGTTTCATTTTCTCACCTTTGTCAAAATACCATGGCCTCTGCTCTTACGGATAGTAAAATTAAACCATGGAACCAGTGGAACATGACATTTTTAGTGAAGCAATTAAATACTTCTTAATTTCATGGTTTCTGGGGCTCCTTTAAAGTCCCTCACCTCCTATTCATATAGACTAGCTGTCACAAAGGCAGGATTCATGACCTAGAAGGCAGCGTGACTTATCTCCAGGTAAAGAGTCAGTTGCTTAAATGTCTACTTTACAAGCTATTAAGGAGGTCTAAGTACCTTTCCTGCAGAACAGCGATTTAAATTTTGCCCTGGAGCCACCTTTTCTCTAGTAAAGTTGGAATTTGAAGGCAAGTTAAGGAGGATAGAGTAGTGAGAGAGCTTGTAAGTAAAGCAGCACGTCCCTCTTCAGACTTCTCCTTAAGTACAGCATCACACTCTCTAAGGAATCCATGGTTTTTACTGGAGCTATATTGCGGTATCAGCTGGAGGGGCACCCTGCTTTTGCGTTTCCCTCCCCAACTAAAGAGCAAGCAGCCTATGTCACCCTTCATCTCAAATACAAATTAAAATTCCTAATCTCACCAGATGTGATTAAGATGACACTTGAAGCTGTTCACATGCTTAGTAAGCCCAATTATATTTTTTATTAACACTGACATAGTTCCTTTTGTTGCTGAATCATAACTTTAAAATTTTTAACTGACTGAAGCATCAGTTACCCCCTCTCAGGTCATGTTGAGATCTTGGCAGTGGTGGAACAGTACACTTAAATGGTGTCTGTACAGTTTGGGCAACACATTTTTAGATTTTTACATTAGGCCTTTTTGCTTCCTGACCTTGTGGTATGTCTGCTGCCCTGGAGGAGGATTGAAGGTTGGGAATGAATTGAGCCTCGGGGAATGAATCACAGACCTTGAGCTGCCAAAGACCTTGTTAGGTCATCTCTCTGTCCGTCTGCTGGGACATGATTGCTAAGGTTTTTCTTTCTTAGGAGAAAGCTGTTTTAGAACCACTTTTGTCCTTTGTGTTCAACTTTTGTTTTCCACTATTGATAACCTTTAAATAGGGACAAAAAGAGAATTGTAAAATATTATCTTTGGCCACTAGGGTTTTTTTTTTGTTGTCGTTGTTAATAGCTTAAAATGTTAATTCATTCACTCAACAGATTTTTTATTATTATTATTATTATTATTATTATTATTTTATGTGTGTGAGACGGAGTCTAGCTCTGTCTCCCAAGCTGGAGTGCAGTGGCACGATCTTGGCTCACTGCAACCTGTGCCTCCCAGGTTCGAGCGATTCTCCTGCCTTGGCCTCCTGAGTAACTGGGATTACAGGCGCGCACCACCATGCCCAGCTAGTTTTTTGTATTTAGTAGAGACCGGGTTTCGCCATGTTGGCCACGCTGGTCTCGAGCTCCTGACCTCAGGTGATCCACCTGCCTGGGCCTCCCAAAGTGCTGGGATTACAGGCGTGAGCCACTGCACCTGCCTCAACAGATATTTATTGAGCACTACTATGTTTGAGAGTGCTGTGTGAGGTACCGCACTGAGAAAAACAGTCATGTCCTGCCTTCATGGAGTTTACAGTTGGAGAAGAGCAAATGACAAAAAATCACACAAATGTAAAACATGGTTTTGACAGGTACTCTAAAGAAAAGGTACATGATGTTCTCTCACTAACTTTGTCCTCCTTAACTTGCCTTCAAATTCCAACTTTACTAGAGAAAGAGTGGCTCCAGGGCAAAATTTAAATAGCTGTGCTGTAGGGAAGATACTTACACCTCCTTAATAGCTTGTAAAGTAGACATTTAAGCAACTGACTCTACCTGGAGGTATCTCACACTGCCTTCTTGGTCATGAAACCTGCCTTTGTGACCGTCTATATGAATAGGAGAAGGACTTGAAATGAGCCCCAGAAACCATGAAATTAAGAAGTATTTAATTGCTTCACTAAACATATTTTAGGGCCATTTTCCCTAACAGCGAGGGAAGGAGGCAGTAACCCATCAGCTAAAATCTGTGGGTAATTAGGAATTAACCTAGAAAAGAAGAGAAGGAGACCAGGCACAGTGAGTCACGCCTGTAATCCCAGCACTTTGGGAGGCCAAGGTGGGTGGATCACTTGAGGTTAGGAGTTCGAGATCAACCTAGCCAACATGGGGAAACCTCATCTCTACTAAAAATACAAAAAAAAAAAAAAAAAAGTTAGCTGAGTGTGGTGGTGCGTGCCTGTAATCCCAGCTACTTGGGAGGCTGAGGCAGGAGAATTGCTCAAACCCAGAAGGCAGAGGTTGCAGTCAGCTGAGATTGCCCCACTGTACTCCAGCCTAGGCAACAGAGCAAGACTCCATCTCAAAAAAAAAAAAAAAAAAAAAGGAGGAAAGAGTGTCGCAGGATGTGGAACAGCAAAGCAGCAGGACTGTGGCAGGGAGGAGCAGGAGACAAGAACTGCATGAATGCCTGTGCCCTCCAGACCCTTAGGATCAGTGAGGAGGGGCATGGGTGAGTGGGTTTGGAGCACCAGGCAACCACTCTAACCAGATGGCTCTCCTTTTCTCTCTTTCATTAAGCCCTCTCTTAAGATTTCATGGAAAAACAAAGTTCTGCTACTGTATAAGATTTGAGAACTCAGTCGGACCATGTACCTGCCTAGCAAGGAAGTTATATATCACATTTCATGTGTCATGCCACACACACACCATTTCTCACCTCTTCACCACTGATGGAGAATTCAGTCTCTCCTTAAGCCTACTTTCATGAAATGCAATGGGAATGTTTGGATATCTGTACAAATTTCTGAGCTTGGTTGTTCAACACATAGCCCTTAACCATTATGAAACACATCCTAATTGCAGATGAAGAAGGTAAAACCATGTGGCATTATTTTAGGCCAGTGGATTTTAAGTAATTTTTTAGCAGTGGAATCCATTTTCAAATGAGATCTAACATGAAGGCATCAAAAACTCAGGTGATTTTTATTTTCTTCTTTGTGTCTTTTATATTTTTCCTGTTTTCTAATATGAACATATATTGCTTTTATAATAAGAAGAGAATTTTTTTTAAATTACATGGCTGTTTAGGGAAACTGAATTGCTTCATGATAACAAGATTCAGGGACTAGTACAGATTTAAACAGATGGCTTCCCTCGGTGTAGTACCCCCTGTTGACCTTTTCACAACTAGGGATTACTAAAGCACAGAGTGACCATGGCTTTTTCACTGTGAAATAATATGACAGCAGAAACCTAACTGACAGATGTTTTTCCCAAGTGGAGCTTTTCTTAATGAAATGGTTGCTTAGAAACCAGACCATAATACTTTTCTATATTTAGTTTGTAAAGTGATTCAGTTTGCAAAATTATTAAGTCAGAGAATACTAATTAGATAAAATTGAATGTATCTATTATTTGTCTTGCAATTCAGCAATCAAATGGTTAAGCTAGGAGCAGAATTGCATCCAGGATGTATCTATCCAGATGCCATTCATAACAGGGACATACAAGGAAAATGACAGCTCATAGAGCATCCCTGCTCTGCTCCTCACTGGGACTGCAGTGGCACAGTGGTGTTTGATCTTTCACTCGTACTCATTAGAAGCTGTTACTTGCAACACTTAATAAGATGCTGAGACGATCAATTGGGTCACTGGGTCAAAAATTGTACGTGAAAATGTGAAAATAAATTCAATTTAAATTACTCAGTGAGACAACAGTATAAAGGAGAAAGATTCAGGAGTGAATATACTTGTTTAGAATGATAGAATTTATCAGTGGAAAGTCTCATATACTATTACTAATACAAAGAAACCTTAACATGCAGCATATTTGTCAGGTAGATTAAAACATTAAATCTTACATTCAAACTAGACATATTCTAAAAAAAAAAAAATAGGTATCTGCCTTCCACTTCTAGTAATAATGAGATAACTCAGCTAAAAATAACTATTATATAAGCCGGGCATGGTGGCTCACGCCTGTAATCCCAACACTTTGGGAGGCCCGAGGCAGGAGGATTACCTAAGGTCAGGAGATCGAGACCAGCCTGGCCAACATGGTGAAACCCCATCTCTACTAAAAATACGAAAATTAGCTGGGCATGGTGGTGGGCACCTGTAATCCCAGCTACTCGGGAGGGTGAGGCAGGAGAATTGCTTAAACTCAGGAGGGGGAGGTTGCAGCGAGCCGAGATTGCACTACTGCACTCCAGCCTGCGCAATAGAGTAAGATTCCGTCTCAAAAAAAAACAAAAACAAAAAATAAAAACAACTATTGTATAGGGCAACATATTTAAAACACTTTAAAAGCATTAAAGAGCTCATAAGAAAACAGGGAATGACTGGCCGGTCACGGTGGCTCACGCCTGTAAATTTTTTTTTTTTTTTTTTTTGAGACAAAGTCTCGCTCTGTCCCCCAGGCTGGAGTGCAGTGGCGCAATCTCGGCTCACTGCAAGCCCTGCCTCTCCATTCTCCTGCTTCAGCCTCCCGAGTAGATGGGACCAGGCGCCCGCCACCGCGCCTGGCCACGCCTGTAATCTTAGCACTTTGGGAGGCCAAGGCGGGTGGATCACAAGGTCAGGAGTTCAAAACCATCCTGGCCAACATGGTGAAACCCCGTCTTTACTAAAAATACAAAAATTAGCTGGGCGTGGCGGCGGGTGCCTGTATAACCAGCTACTTGGGAGTCTGAGGCAGGAGAATTGCCTGAAAACGGAAGGCAGAGGTTGCAGTGAGCTGAGATCATGCCACTGCCCTCCACCCTGGCTACAGAGCGAGGCTCTATCTCAAAAAAAAAAAAAAAAAAAAAAAAAAAACACAAAAGAAAAACAAAAGAAAACAAAAAAAAAAGCATCACACAAAAAAAAAAAAAAGAAAGAGAGAAAGAAAGAAAGAAAGAAAGAAAACAGGGAATAGCCAAGCCAGCATCTAAAGAGAAAACCAGAACTCTATGAGGTGAACTAAACATAAGAACCTGCATTTACTCTGAGGGCATTTGCTTGAAATTAAGCTGTGGGTTTCATGGCCTTGAAGGCTAAGTTGCAGAAATGAAAGCCCAGACCCAGTTTAAAGTAGGAATCTAATAGAAAGCCCTCCAACATTAAGCTTAGACCCTCTAAGGAATACACCTCAAGGTGCACCTTCAAGTACCTTCACCTATTCCCAAGGGTCTGGGAGTAGACTTGTCTTGGCACTGAGCAGAGCAGTTTGAATGTAAGGGAATAAGGAAAGAGAACCTCTATCTGAGGCCAGGCACAGTGGCTCATGCCTGTAATCCCAGCACTTTGGGAAGCCAAGGCAGTTGGATCCCCTGAGGCCAGGAGTTTGAGATTAGCCTGGCCAATATGGTGACACCCTGACTCTACTAAGAATACAAAAATTAGCCGGGCATGGTGGCAGACACCTGTAATCCCAGCCACTCGAGAGGCTGAGGCAGGAGAATCACTTGAACTCAGGAGGCAGAGGTTACAGTGAGCCGAGATTGTGCCACGGCACTCCAGCCTGGGCGACGAGTAAGTCTCTGTCTCAAAAGAAAACAAAGGGCCGGGCGCGGTGGCTCAAGCCTGTAATCCCAGCACTTTGGGAGGCCGAGACGGGCGGATCACGAGGTCAGGAGATCGAGACCATCCTGGCTAACCCGGTGAAACCCCGTCTCTACTAAAAAATACAAAAAACTAGCCGGGCGTGGTGGCGGGCGCCTGTAGTCCCAGCTACTCGGGAGGCTGAGGCAGGAGAGTGGCGGGAACCTGGGAGGCGGAGCTTGCAGTGAGCTGAGATCTGGCCACTGCACTCCAGCCTGGGCAACAGCGAGACTCCGTCTCAAAAAAAAAAAAAAAAAAAAGAAAAGAAAACAAAGGAAAAGAAAAAGAAAATGCGTATTTGAGAGGTTACAATCACGGAATGGACATCTTCTGCTGACTTGCTTTTTTGGGATTCAGGAAATCTCAAGCAGGGAATTAGAATGTAAAATGTTTCTATAACTGTAGCGTCTGTAAGAGTCTTGCAAAAATGAAAGCATAGCTTCTATGGAAGAAGGCCTCTTCATCCTAGACCTCAAAGAATCCTCATTGTCATTTTGTATTTTTACTTTTTAAATTTTTTAATAATTAAAAAATATTTTATTGTGGTTTTATGTGTGTGTGCATGCATGTATGTATAGCAACATAAAGTTGGCCATTTTAATTATTTAAAAATCTTTAATTCAGCTGGGCGCGGTGGCTCACGCCTGTAATCCCAGCACTTTGGGAGGCCGAGGCGGGCGGATCACAAAGTAAGGAGATTGAGACCATACTGGCCAACATGGTGAAACCCTGTCTCTACTAAAAATACAAAAAATTAGCCAGGCATTGTGGCAGGTGCCTGTAGTCCCAGCTACTCGAGAGGCTGAGGGAGGAGAATGGTGTGAACCCGGAGGTGGAGCTTGCAGTGAGCCGAGATCGTGCCACTGCACTCCAGCCTGGGCGGCAGAGCGAGACTCCATCTCAAAAAAAAAAAAAAATCTACAATTCAATGTTATTAGTTGTATTGATAATGTACAGTCATTACCATTTCTAAAACTTTCTCATCAACCCACACAGAAACTCTATAACATTAGGCAATAATTCCCCATTTCTTCCTTCTCCCATGTAATTATTTAAGGGTAATAATTAGTACATAGTCACAAAATAACCAAGCATAACACTTTTTTTTTTTTTTTTGAGACAGTCTCATTCTGTCACCCAGCCTGGAGTGCAGTGGTACGATTTTGGCTCACTGCAGCCTCCACTTCCCCAGTTTAAGCAATTCTCGTGCCTCAGCCTCCTGAATAGCTGGTATTACGAGCACCCAGCACCGTGCTTAGCTAATTTTTGGATTTTTTAGTAGAGACCAGGTTTCACCATGTTGGCCAGGCTGGTCTCGACCTCCCAACCTCAAATCATCCGCCCACCTTGGCCTCCCAAAATGCTGGGATTATAGGCGTGAGTCACCGTGCCCAGCAAGCATAAGACTTTAGATACTGGAACTGTCACATACAAATTATGAAGTAACCATACTTACTATATTTAAAGAAATACAAGATAAGTTAGAAAATACCTTCAGGGAATAGGAAACAACGATTATCTAATGGATTTGAAAAATTAAATAGGCCGGGTGCGGTGGCTCATGCCTGTAATCCCAGCACTTTGGGAGGCCGAGGTGGGTGGATCACGAGGTCAGGAGATCAAGACCATCCTGGCTAACACAGTGAAACCCCATCTCTACTGAAAATGCAAAAAATTAGCCAGGCGTGGCGGCAGGCGCCTGTAGTCCCAGCTACTTGGGAGGCTGAGGCAGGAGAATGGTGTGAACCCGGGAGGTGGAGCTTGCAGTGAGCCAAGATCACGCCACTGTACTCCAGCCTGGGTGACTGAGCGAGACTCCGTCTCAAAAAAAAAAAAAAAAAGAAAAATGAAATGGAACATCTTAAAGTAAAAAGTAGAATAACTAAAATTAAAAATTCAGGCCAAATCCAGTGGTTCATGCCTGTAATCCCAATACTTTGAGAGGCTGAGGTGGGTAGATCATTTAAGGTCAGGAGTTCGAGACCAGGCTGGCCAACATGGTGAAACCCCGTTTCTACTAAAAATACAAAAATTAGCCGGGCATGGTGGCAGACCCCTGTAGTCCCAGCTACTTGGGAGGCTGAGGCAGGAGACTCCCTTGAACCGGGAGGCAAAGGTTGTAGTGAGCCAAGACTGTGCCATTGCACTCCAGCCTGGGCAAGAAGAGTGAAACTCCATCTCAAAAAAGAAAAAAAAAAAGCAAATGAAATTAAAAATTCAGTGTATGAGTTTTGCAGCAGACACAACTGAAGAGATAATTAATGAACCAGAAAGTAGAAAGGAAAAAATTATGGAGAATGCAGCAGAGAGAGACAATATTTAGTCTCTGGGTGGAAAGGTCAGAAAGGAAAGATTAATAAATTTGATCTAAAAGTTTAAAACTCATTGATGTCAAAAACAACCTTAATTAAAATGCAAAGCATAATTTAAAAAGATTTGCAACCACCACAAGCACAAGCATAAATCTTTGGAGACAGAAAATTGATTTGTGATTGGGGTTTGGGCACAAAAAGGAAAGCAACTGCTAATGGGTAGGAAGTTTCTTTTCTTTTTTTTTTTTTTTTTGAGATGGAGTGTCACTCTGTCCCCAGGCTGCAGTGCAGTGGCGCAATCTCTACTCACTGCAACCTCCGCCTCCTGGGTTCAAGTGATTCTCCTGCCTCAGCCTCCTGAGTAGCTGGGGACTACAGGCGCCCGCTACCACGCCAGGCTAATTTTTTGTATTTTTAGTAGAGACAAGGTTTCACCATGTTGGCCAGGATGGTCTCGATCTCTTGACCTTGTGATCCACCCGCCTTGGCCTCCCAAAGTGCTGGGATTACAGGTGTGAACCACCGCACCCGGCCAAGAAGTTTCTTTTTAAAGTGATGAAAATGTTCTGTAATTAGTTAGTGGTGCTTGTTGCACAGCTTTGTGAATATACCATACTAAAAGCCACTGAATTAAACACATTAAAAGGGTGAATTTTGGGCCGGGCGCGGTGGTTCAAGCCTGTAATCCCAGCACTTTGGGGGGCCGAGGCGGGCGGATCACTAGGTCAGGAGATCGAGACCATCCTGGCTAACACGGTGAAACCCCGTCTCTACTAAAAAATACAAAAAACTAGCCGGGCGAGGTGGCGGGCGCCTGTAGTCCCAGCTACTCGGGAGGCTGAGGCAGGAGAATGGCGTGAACCCGGGAGGCGGAGGCTGCAGTGAGCTGAGATCCGGCCACTGCACTCCAGCCTGGGTGACAGAACAAGACTCCGTCTCAAAAAAAAAAAAAAAAAGGGTGAATTTTGGCCAGGTACGGTGGCTCACGCCTATAATCCCAGGACTTTGGGAGGATGAGGCGGGCAGATCATTTGAGCTCAGGAGTTTTTTAGCAGTGAGTAAGTCAAGGCCTTGATGGTTTTGGAGGAAAGAGAAATGCAAAGCCAGCAGTTGTTTGTTAAAGAAGGATTAGAAACGGCTAGGAGAGAGTGACTGAGATTGATAGTGTGGTGGAGATGGCTGGGGAGAGGTAGAGGGTAGCATAAGAATGGGAACGAGAATAAGAGTAAGTATAAAAGTAAAGAATAGGACTTCGTAAGGGTGAAAGTATTGGAGGGTACCTTGCCACGAAGATCTTCTATCCACTTCAAGAGAGACTTAAGGATGGCGATTTGAGGTAAAACCAGGAGCCACTAAATACCAAGAGCCTGAGAAACTGCTTGGGTGATTTGACTAATAAAGGCCGGTCTGTTATTGGGCTGTATAGAGGTGGGAAGGCCAAACCGAGGAATTATGTCTGACAGAAGGGAAGAAATGACCACAGTGGCTTTCTCATACCCTGTGGGAAAGGCCTCT
The DNA here is from genome assembly GCF_049350105.2 of Macaca mulatta. Lineage (NCBI taxonomy): Eukaryota > Metazoa > Chordata > Mammalia > Primates > Cercopithecidae > Macaca > Macaca mulatta. The sequence continues at coordinate 64,567,199 of NC_133425.1, forward strand.
ACCCATCCAGTGAAAGTGTCTACCCAGACCAAGAGGTATTTTAGTTTCCTGACACAAGGCGTGTGAGTAAAGTCAATTTGCTAGTCCTGGGCGGGGCAAATCCTCGAGCTTGATGTGTAGGGAAGTGAGGGGGCCTGAGAAATTCTTGAGGAGTAGTAGAATAGCAGATGGAACACTGAGAAGTGATTTCCTTGAGGATAGATTTCTACAATGGAAAGGAAATTAGAGATTCTAAGAGGCAGGCTAGCAGCTTGTAACCTACATGGAAGAGGTTATAAAATGATTGACAGAATAGAATGGACCTGTGAGACTGGAAGGAGATATTTTCTTTGGTCCAAGAACCATTTGCCTTGTGTGGGAAGAGATAGGTGGAAGTTTCAGTGAGGGAGTAGGTGGGAGTAGCCAGCTGAGGAGGAGAAAAACTGCTGTGAGGGATAGAAGTTGGAATACTAGCTGCTTTTTTAGCTGTCTTATCAGCATAAGCATTGTCCCGAGCGATGGGATCTGAAGCCTTTTGATGGCCTTTGCAGTGAATGACTCCAGCTTTCTTTGGAAGTAAAGCAGCCTTGAGAAGAGTTTTTATTAAAGAGGTATTAATGATGAAAAACCCTTGCATAGTGAGGAAACTTCTTTCTGCCTATATAACAGCATGCTGGTGCAGGATATGAAAGGCATATTTAGAGTCAGTATAAATATTGACGTGCAGTCACTTTGCAAGAATGAGGGCTCAAGTTAAGGCAATGAGTGTGGCTTGCTGAGAGGTAGTGGAGGGGGACAGAGCAGTAGCCTCAATGATAGATGTGGAAGATACTATAGCATAGCCTGCCTTTGCTGGTGTGTGGCAATTAGGCCTGGTGGAACTGCCATCAATAAACCAAGTGTGATCAGGGTGAGGAACAGGAAAGAAGGAAACATGGGGAAATGGCGTGAATGTCAGGTGGATCAGAGAGATACAGTCATGGGGGTCAGGTGTGGTATCCGGAATAATGTGGGAGGTCAGATTGAAGTCTGGGCCAGGAACAATGGTAACTGTGGGAGACTCAACAAAGAGTGAGTACAGCTGAAGGAGCCGGGGAGCAGAAAGTATATGTGTCAGATGTGAGGAGGAGAATAGATTTTGGAAGTTATGAGAACTGTAGAGAGTGAATTGAGCATAGTTTGTGATTTTGAGGGCCTCTAAAAGTATTAGGGCGGTGGTAGCTGCTGCACGGAGACATGATGGCCAGCCTAAAACAGTAAGGTCAAGTTGCTTGGACAAAAAGGCTACAGGGCGCGGTCCTGGTCCTTGTGTAAGAATTCCGAGTGCACAGCCCTGCACTTCGGCTATGTGTAATGAAAAGGGTTGGGATGAGTCAGGGAGAGCTAGTGTGGGGGCAGTCTCTAAAGCTGTTTTCAAGGAACGGAAAGAGGAGTAGGGAAAGGCTTTAGGATCTATGGGGTCAGCTAGGTTTCCTTTTGTGAGTTTATCTAATGGTTTCATTGAGATGGCAAAACCAGATATCCAAAGGCGAAAATATCCAACCATGCCTAGGAAGGAAAGGAGTTATTGTTTTGTAGAAGGCGTTGGGGTTTGAGAGATCAGTTGGACATGATCAGCAGGCAAAGCACATGTGTTTTCATGAAGAATTATGCTGAGATAGGTAACAGATGAGGAAGAAATTTGGGCTTTACTGAAGTAATGGGGGCTGTCCGCAAAGCCTTGCAGCAGTACAGCCCAGGTAATTTGCTGAGCCTGATGGGTGTCAGGGTCAGTCCAAGTGAAAGCGAAGAGAGGCTGGGATGAAGGGTGCAAAGGATAGTAAAGAAAGCATGTTTGAGATCCAGAACAGAATACTGGGTTGTGGAGGGGTTGTGGAGAGGTTGTGGAGGGAGATATTGAGGGTAGGAAAGTATATGGCTTTGGCACCACTGGGTGGATAGGCAAGACAATTTGGTTGATAAGGTGCAGATCCTGAACTAACCTGTAAGGCTTGTCTGGTTTTTGGACAGGTAAAACAGGGTAATTGTAAGGAGAGTTTACAGGCTTTAAAAGGCCATGGTGTAACAGGCAACTGATAACAGGCTTTAATCCTTTTAAAGCGTGCTGTGGGATGGGATATTGGCATCGAGCGGGGTAAGGGTGATTAGGTTTTAATGGGATGGTAAGGGGTGCATCATTTGTCTCCAAGGAGGGAGTAGAGGTGTCTTATGCTTGTGGACTAAGGTGAGGAGATACAAGGAGAAGATGTGAAGGAGGCTTTGAACTGGGGCAAAAGGCGGCAGTGAGGTGTGGCTGTAGCCCAGGAATAATCAGGGGAGCAGATAATTTAGTTAAAATGTCTCGACCTAATAAGGGAGCTGGGTAGGTGGGGATAACTAAAAAGGAGTGCATAAAAGAATGTTGTCTAAGTTGGCACCAGAGTTGGGGAATTTTAAGAGATTTAGAAGCCTGGCCATCAATACCCACAACAGTTGTGAAGGCAAGGGAAACAGGCCCTTGAAAAGAAGGTAATGTGGAATAGCCTCCGTATTGATTAAGAAGGGGACGGACTTACCCTCCACTGTAAGAGTTACCCAAAGCGTCTGTGATGGTCCAGGAGGCTTCCGAGGCGATCGGGCAGCGTCAGTCTTCAGCCGCTAAGCCGAGAAGATCTGAGAAGGAGTCAGTCAGAGAGCCTTGGGCCAGAGTTCCAGGGGCTCTGGGAGTGGCTGCCAGGCGAGTTGGATAGTCCAGTTTCCAGTGGGGTCCCGCACAGATGGGACACGGCTTAGGAGGAATCCTGGGCTGCGGGCATTCTGCCCAGTGGCCAGATTTCCAGCACTTGTAGCAGGCTCCTAGGGGTAGGAGGTTCTGGAGGAACCCCTGGCAGCTGCAGTTCAGGCGTTTGGAAGTTCTTGTGCGCTGGAGATGTGGCTGGGGTTTGTCTCACAGTGGAGGCAGGGAACTGCAACTCAGAAATACATTGCTACTTGGCTGCCTCCACTCTATTATTGTACACCTTGAAGGCGAGGTTAAGTCCTGTTGTGGGGTTTGAGGGCCAGAATCTAATTTCTGGAGCTTTTTTTAATGTTGGGAGTGGGTTGGGTAATAAAATGTATATTGAGAATAAGACAGCCTTCTGGCCCCTTTGGGTCTAGGGCGGTAAAACGTCTAAGGGTTGTTGCCAAACAGGCCATGGAGTGGGCTGGGTTTTTATATTTGATGAAAAAGAGCCTAAATGCTAACCGATTTGGGAGAGGTCAGATAAATAAAAAAGGAGCATTAACCTTGACTATGCCTTTAGCTCCAGCCACCTCTTTAAGAGGAAACTGTTGGGCAGGTGGGGGAAGGCTAGTCGCGGAACGAAACTGTAAGCCAGACCGGTTGTGAGGAGGGGAGGTGACAGAAGGATTATAGGATTGCGGAGCAGAGGCTGAGGAAAAATTGGGACCTAGCTTGGCCTGGCAAGGAGCAGCCTGGGGAGGAGGGGAGAGGTCAGATGGGTCCATAGAAAAGGAAGATTGAAAAGATTCAGAGACGCTTTGGGGTTGGGACTGAAGGGACAGGTGGGAGGGAAAGAAGCAAGATTTGGTTCGAGTTGCATTGGGAAGAGAGACTAGGGAGGGACCAATGTGTAAAAGAATGCCTGGACATCAGGCACCTCAGACCATTTGCCCATTTTTCAACAAAAATTATCTAGGTCTTGCAGGATGGAGAAATCAAAAGTGCCGTTTTCTGGCCATTTAGAACTATTGTCGAGTTTGTATTGGGGCCAAGCAGTGTTGCAGAAGAAAATAAGATGCTTAGATTTTAGGTCAGGCGAGAGTTGAGGAGGTTTTAAGTTCTTGAGAACACAGGCTAAAGGAGAAGAAGGAGGAATGGAGGGTGGAAGGTTGCCCATAGTGCAGGAAGCAAGTTTAAAGAAAAGGGTAGAGACACGGAGAAGGGGGGTGGGGAGCAGCCAAAGCAGGTGTCCCCATAACTGACTTGCCGCCAAGGGAATGTGGGTGAATGACCAAGGCAGGCGTCCCCGCAGAGATCAGCCACCAATGGAACGTGGGTGAATAATCAGAGAGGCGTCCCCGCAATCATTAAACACCAAGGGAAAGCTGCCTTCCCAAGTCCGTGACCGGTGCTGGAGTTTTGGGTCCATGGATAAAATGTGTCTCCTTTGTCTCTACCAAAAAAATGAAAGGAATTGAAATTAAGAGAAGGGAGAGATTGAAGGATGGCGCCAAGATTGAAAGGAGAAAGAGGTTGAGGGATAGTGAGAGAGGTTGGAGAAGAGAGTAAAAAGAGGCCGCTTACCCAATTTAAAATCGGTGAGATGTTCCTTGGGCTGGTTGGTCTGAGGACCGGAGGTCATAGGTGGATCTCTTCACGGAGTGAGGGTGAGGACAAGGGACTGGTCTCCCGAAGGAGTCCCGCTGACCTGGGTCTTCGGCACCAAATGTCTCATGTGTGTCCATGTGAAGAGACCACCAAACAGGCTTTGTGTGAGCAACATGGCTGTTTATTTCACCTGGGTGCAGGCGGGCTGAGTCCAAAAAGAGAGTCAGCCAGCAGGTGGATCTCTTAAGCTCAGGAGTTCGAGCCCAGCCTGGGCATCATGGCGAAACCCCATCTCTACAAAACTTACACAAATTAGCCAGGAGTAGTGATGCACGCCTGTAGTCCCAGGAGTGCATACTCAGGAGGGACTCAGGAGGCTGAGGCGGGAGGATCATTTCAGCCTGGGAGTTCGAGTCTGCAGTGAGCCAAGATTGGGCTACTGCATTCCAGCCTGGGTAACAGAGTGACACACCATTCAGAAAAAAAAAAAAAGAGGAAGGAAGGAAGGAAACGGGGAAGGGAGGGAGGAAGGAAAGAAAAGAAGAAGAAAAAAAAAACTCTTCTTTTAATTGCAGAAACAGATTTTTAAGAGGCTTTCCCTCTATTTATAGATGTCCAGGATGAGCGCAATGGCTCATACCTGTGATCCCAGCACTGTGGGAGACTGAGATGGGGGAGGATTACTTGAGACAAGGAGTTCAAGGCTAGCCTAGGCAACATAGCAAGGTCCTGTCTCTATGAAGCATTTTTTAATATTTTAGCAGGGTGTGGTGGTGCTTGTCTGTTGTCCCAGCTCCTCAGGAGCCTGAGGTGGGAGGATCCTGAGCCCAGGAGTTGAAGGTTGCAGTGAGCCATGATCATGCCACTGCACTCCAGCCTGGGTATCAGAGTAAGACCCTGTCTCTAAATTTAAAAAACAGGTGTCCTGTTATATCTCACTAAACACAGGATTTTAACCTGAGGGGTTAATGTCAAGTTAACCCCTATGTAGAACCCTACAGGGTGCCTGATTAGGTTGGATAACTCCCTGAAATTATAGGCAAAGAGTTTATGTGTGTATTTTCATATTTTAGGAGAGAAGAAGTCTTTGGAAGAGTTTTACAGTAGTTCTGTTTGGTTTCCATGTGACACTACAGTTTTAAGTCCTGCATGTCATGTTTGCTCATTTCACAATGATCACTTTTTCCAAGCCACTGCTAGCCTGGAGCACCTGTCACAACAACTTGCCTAATCGTCTCATCAAGACATCTGTTAGGGTTAAATAAGGAAAAAATGGGCTGCGTGTGGTGGCTCACGCCTGTAATCCCAGCACTTTGGGAGGCGAAGGCGGGAGGATCATCAGGTCAGGAGTTCGAGACCAGCCTGACCAACATGGTGAAACCCTGTCTCTACTAAAAATATAAAAATTAGCTGGGTGTGGTGGCAGGCACCTGTAATCCCAGCTACTCAGGAGGCTGAGGCAGGAGAATTGCTTGAATCCGGGGGACGGAGGTTGCAGTGAGCCAAGATCACGCCACTGCACTCCAGCCTGGGCGACAGAGCAAGACTCCATCTCAAAAAAATAAATAAAAATAAATAAGGAAAAAATGGAGAATTGAGGAAGAGTTTCCACCTTGCCTCTGTCACTGGCTGGTGCCCCAGACACAGGGCACATCTCCTAGCCCACCAAGCTTTTCTCAGGACACTTGGAGGGTATGAAAGATCAGCCCTGTCTTGCCAGAACTTTAGGCCAGGTGGCAACTCCCCTTGGGAGCCTTTAGCTTTTTCTAAACTAGTGAGAACCTGACAGGTCAGTCAGCTCTGCTGATTCTACAGCTTTTCTTTGCGTAGGCTTGAGGTGAAATGTCAGTAGAAAACTTAGGGGAAAAATAAACCTGAAGTTCAGGTGGTTCTCCTCCTACCTGGACCACCCATCTCAGGGTTTTTAGGAGATGTGAGGAATGTTTTGTTTTCTTACCTAAATTTGGCTGACAGAGAAGTACCCATTATTTTCTTGGATATCAGAAGCCCCTCTTTTCTTTTTACCGGTAACTGTTTCTTTTGATAGCATGAAGAGAATATTTATGTGCTTTTTCACTCTTTGAAAGCTGCATAAAGAAAATGAAATGAATGACGCCTGGCTTCTTTATTTCTTACCCATGATCAGCTGAATTACCAGTTTCACTGAATACTTAGGGCAGTGATTACTTTCAATGCAGCAGTCATTGCCATTTTCTTTCGCTTCCTTCTTTATGCCTTCAATCAGTATTAGGGCAGCTTTTTTTTTTTTTCTCCTGTACGTACTCCAGAACGCTGATCATCATGCTGTTCTTAAGGCACAGTTTTCCTGTCTTCCGCTCTCTCACTCCTTCCCCTCTGGGATTCATTCATAGGTATTTGATAGAGGCAGCCCAGCACGGCTGACTATAAGCTTTCCAGTGCTGTTTTTTAATTTATTTTTTATTTAATTAATTATTTTATTTATTTATTTATTTATTTTGAGACAGAGTCTCGCTCTGTCACCCAGGCTGGAGTGCAGTGACACAGTCTTGGCTCACTGCAACCTCCTTCTCCCGAGTTCAAGCAATTCTGCTTCAGTCTCCCAGGAAACTGGGCTTGCAAGCGTGCACCACCACGCATGGCTAATTTTTGTATTTTTAGTAGAGACGGGATTTCACCATGTTGGCCAGGCTGGTCAAACTCCTGGCTTCAAGTGATCCACCCACCTCAACTTCCCAAAGTGCTGGGATTACAGGCATGAGCCACTGTGCCCAGCTGTGTTTTTGGATTTGTTTTATTTGTTTGAGTGTAGTAGAACAAGAGATTTAGGGGGCTTGTAGTAGCCTATAAAGATGTTGTGGAGTGGAGGTGTTTGAGAATCACTGGTTAGAAAACTGAAACTCATTAAAATCCAAGTTCTCCATTTTCTTTCATATGGCTTTTCCGTTATCCTTAATGTTGGCAGCACCTCAAGTTAGAATCATTCGTGAATTTTATTAACATCACTACCTCCCTTTTCCACATGCTAAACAAAGATACCAACTAGGAACAAAGCAGTCCCTGTGAAGCCCAGCTAGCCACAGTGGAGGATGCTGGCTGTGTATGTGGGATGCAGAGTTCCTCTCTTTATGCTGACCTTGGAGTCCATGAGAAAGGAGATTTTTTTGGAGTGAGGCTGACCTTATATGCCTGAAACTATGAGGTTTGCTATCTTGAGGGTTAGGATTTGCAAAGCTAGTATGATTCTAGTAGCTATTTTTTCTGAGGCACTGCTGCCAGGTGGACTGTCATGTAGCAGAGTGACTGAGCATCCAGGTTTGCAGTCCTGCCCCGCCACATGGCAGCTCTGTCATCTTGGGCCATATTTTCACCTCTCTGTTCCTCAAGTCTTTGTGCCTCAACTTCTCTCTCAAGGAATTACAGTGGTATCTACTTCAGATGATTGTTGGGAACATAATGGATGAATGCATGTAAAGTGCCTAGGACTATACATGGCATATTGAAAACATTCAGTATTAGTGTCTTTGCTGTTATTGTTTTACTTATTAATAATATTTCATGATCCAAATGGCTTCCAGTAAAATGGCTGTCAGTAAATATAGATTATTCACATGTTTTTACTTTTTCCCCTCCAAACTGGGAATTAGAAAACACTTTAAGGAAATATATTGGCATTATCTTAGTGTTCAGATATATTATTTGGATCCTGATTTAAAGAGATAGACATTGGGTGTGGTTCTTACAAATTTTCAAGAGAACAATCAATGATGGTTAAGAGAAGCGGTCAGGCACAAAGAAATTTTCCTCCTGATTAAGGTAATCACCAATCTGTAATTGTCCTCTCTTGCAGCTCTAAGTCACAAAGATAATAAAGAATTCTGAAGAGAAGAAAATACCACCCTTTAGCAGGATGCTTCAGTAGCTCTTTCGTCTAACCCTGTTTTTTCCTCAGGCCTAAGTAACATTCACTCATCCTGAATCTTTATAAATTTGTTGGGGCCTGTCCACAGTTAACACAACTTTGGAGCTTTAGAGAAACTAAATATCAAATTGGCATGCTAGACATTATCATTTACTCTAATTACAAAGACAGCCCAGCTATTTAGTTGAGTTTCCCATACTTCCTTTATTTAATAACCAACTTCCCCAGTTTGTGCAACTTCCTGAATTCTTAGAGCTGAAATTATTGTTAGTTTCCATCATAATAAAAGGTCTCGCATGCGTAACAACTGAAGTATCCTGCTAAAGGGTGGTATTTCCTTCTCTTTAGAGTTATTTATTATCTTTGTGGCTTAGATCTGCAAGAGAGGACAATCACAGACTGGTGATTCTCTTTTCTTAATCAGGAGGAAAATTTCATTGTGCCTTCCACTTCTCTTAACCATCATTTGTTATTCTCTTTAGAGCTTTCACTAGAGATTAATATACATTTTCATATCTTTCTAGTTTTTTAAATGAACTTATTTTTATTGATTACTTTGAACATAGTCTTTAAAGAGTCAAAAAAAGCGGGTGGATCACCTGAGGTCGGGAATTTGAGACCAGCCTGACCAACATGGAGAAACCTTGTCTTTACTAAAAATACAAAATTAGCCGGGTGTGGTGGTACATGCCTATAATCCCAGCTACTCAGGAGGCTGAGGCAGGAGAATTGCTTGAACCTGGGAGGCGGAGGTTGTGGTAAGCCAAGATTGCACCATTGCACTCCAGCCTGGGCAACAAGAGCAAAACTCTGTCTCAAAAAAATAATAATAATAAAATAAAGAGTCAAAAAAGCTTGTCTTTGCCCTTTTTTTCTTGAGACAGAGTCTCACTCTGTCACCTCACCCAGGATGCAGTGCAGTGGTGTAATCTCAGCTCACTGCAACCTCCACCTCCCACGTTCAAGCAATCTTCCCACCTCAGCCTCCATGGTAACTGGGATTACAGGTGTGGGCTACCACGCTTAGCTAATTTTTGTATGTTTAGTAGGATTTCACCATGTTAGCCAGGCTGGTCTTGAACTCCTGACCCTCAAGTGATCTGCCCACCTTGGCCTGCCAAAGTGCTGGGATTACAGGTGTGAACCACCATGCCCAGCCCCTTGCCCTACTTTTTATACCCTAGTTCCAATCCCCAGAGATTGCCATCTTCATACCCCTCCTTTTTAAAGTAGTTTTTTCTAGTAATTTTTTCTGTTTCTAAATAAAATGCTTACACAGACCTCTCTTGATTTAAAAAATTTTGGACATGACTTACTTGCTTTCTACATGTTAGATGTGGACTTAGTGCACACACATAGGTACACACTTGCTCCAACAACTTCTCCTGCCATTTCCCATCACAATTTTTGGCTAAATCATTGGGCACTGTCTGGATGTTATTCAGTGCTGAGCCTAGTGCAGTCATCAGCCTTCCCTGCACATTTGCTTCCTTTTCTATATACTTACTGATATATTTTCCAAAGATCCAGCAACTCTATCATGCACATATCATAATTTTGCTCTAGTTTTGTTCTGTTTACCCAGACTTCACCCTTTGACACCTATCCCATTGTCTTTTTCCTTGGTTGTGGGTTCATACCTTTTTTACACCTTGTCACTTTAGTGAGATTTCAGGAGAAAGAGGATACAAATGTTTGTGGTCATTCTGCTGTTAGTTGCTTTTTTTTTTTTTTTTGGAGACAGAGTCTAGCTCTATCACCCAGGCTGGAGTGCAGTGGCGCAATCTTGGCTCACTGCAAGCTCCGCCTCCCGAGTTCACACCATTCTTCTGTCTCAGCCTTCCGAGTAGCTGGGACTACAGGCGCCTGCCACCACGCCCGGCTAATTTTTTTGTATTTTTAGTAGAGACGGGGTTTCACCATGTTAGCCAGGATGGTCTCGATCTCCTGACCTGGTGATCCACCTGCCTGGGCCTCCCAAAGTGCTGGGATTATAGGTGTGAGCCACCGCTCCCGGCCTAGTTGCAATTCTTTTTACATTTTTACCTCTAAAAGAGACTGTTCTACTTTGAAAGACAAATTTGTTAAAATGTTTAAACATAAATTTTAAAATTTATCACAGATTTTTAAAAAATGTATATTTTATTTATATCATTCGAAATTCAAAATGTTCCTAACACAGAGAAATGATAAATATTTGAGTGAAGAATATGCTAATTACCCTGATCTGATCACTATATTATAGCTATGGAAACATCACCATGTACCCTATGAATATGTACAATTATTATTTGTTAATTAAATTAAAAGTAAAAAAAAAATTAAACTTACTAAAAGACACAAAAATAAAAAGTCTCTCTCTCACATCTGTCCCCTTGTCACCCAGTTTCCCTCCCCAGAAAAAATCAATATCATTAGTTTCTTGAGTATCCTTCCAGAATTATTCGATGAGTGTATATTTCCTCTTTGTATGCAAATAGTTGAATTCAATAGAGATGATTTTGCACCTTGCTTTTTACTTAACAATAGATCTTAGAATTCATTTCATTACAGTTGTTTAAAAACATATTAATTTTTTTTGTATGTGTATATAAGACCGAGTCTCGCTCTGTTGCCTAGGCTGGAGTGCAATGGCGCAATCTTGGCTCACTACAACCTCCGCTTCCTGGGTTCAACTGATTCTCCTGCCTCCACCTCCCGAGTAGCTGGGATTCTAGGGATGTGTCTCAGTGCACTTTTTTTTTTTTTTTTTTCGGTAGAGACGGGGTTTCGCTATGTTGGCCTGGCAGGTCTTGAATTCCTGGCCTCAAGTAATTCATTTGCTTACCTTGGCTTCTCAAATGCTGGGATTACAGGCGTAAGCCACTGTATCTGGCCTTATTCATTTTTTAAACGGATGCATTATATTCCATTGTATGAATGACCACAACTTAATCAATTTTCTGTTGATGAAAATTTGTTTCCAGTCTTTTCTATTACGAATAGTGTTACAGTGATGATTTTTGTACATAAGTAATTTCCTGCTTGTGTTAATACACCTATTAGGATAGATTTCTAGAGTAGAATTTCTAGCATACCACAGAATTTGACTTTTAAATGTAATACACCATTTTCTTATGAATGCAAGGCATTGTATGAAATGCAAAATACTTGATTTTCTTTTTTCTTTTTTGAGACGGAGTCTCGCTCTGTCACCCAGGCTGGAGTGCAGTGGCACGATCTCGGCTCAGTGCAACCTCCACCTCCCTGGTTCAAGCAATTCCCCTGCCTCAGCCTCCTGAGTAGCGGGAATTACAGGTGCATGACACCACGCCTGGCTAATGTTTTGTTTGTTTGTTTGTTTGTTTGTTTGTTTTGAGACAGAATCTTGCTCTGTCACCCAGGCTGGAGTGCAGTGATGCAATCTCAGCTCACCGCAAGCTCCGCCTCCCAGGTTCACGCCATTCTCCTGCCTCAGCCTCCCCAGCAGCTGGGACTACAGGCACATGCCACCATGCCCAGCTAATTTTTTTGTATTTTTTGTAGGGACGGGGTTTCACCGTGTCAGCCAGGATGGTCTCGATCTCCTGACCTCCTGATCCACCCACCTCGGCCTCCCAAAGTGCTGGGATTACAGGCGTGAGCCACCATGCCCAGCCCATGCCCGGCTAATTTTGATTTTCTTTTTTAATCGAGTAACGGGTTACAATTCATTTTCCCCCTCTTTCCACTGTCACCCTGCAGGGGCAACCAAAACAGATTTGGATACGGAAGGAAGCTGATAATCTGCTCTTGGCAGTGATTTCTCTTTATACTTAAGATATGCTATATTATTTTCTTCCTTTTTCTTCTATTCTAAAAACCTGCCAGCCGTGGTAGCTCACGTCTGTAATCCCAGCACTTTGGGATGCCAAGGCAGGCAGATCACTTGAGCTCAGGATTTCAAGACCAACCTGGCCAACATGGTGAAACCCCGTCTCTACTAAAAATACAAAAATTAGCCAGGTGTGGTGGCGCATACCTGTGATCCCAGCTACTCCAGAGGCTGAGGCAGGAGGGTTGCTTGCACCCAGGAGTTGGAGGTTGCAGTGAGCTGAGATTGTGCCACTGCACTCCAGCTTGAGCCACAAAGCAAGACTGTGTCTCAAAATAATAATAATAACATTTTTAAAATAAGAAATAAAAACCTAAAAGGGTGGGTATGAAATAGTTTCTTATAGTTTCTTAAAAACAACTTTTTGAGATATAAGTCACATACAATACCATTGACCCATTTAAAGTGAACAATTCAGACCAGGTGCAGTGGCTCACGCCTATAATCCCAACACTTTGGGAGGCTGGGGTGGGAGGATCACTTGAGTCCAGGTGTTGAGACCAGCCAAGGTAACATAGTAAGACCTTGTCTCTACAAAAACTAAACAAAATTAGCCACGTGTGGTGGCACACACCTATACACACACAGCTATACTGAAGTGAGAGGATAACTTGAGCCTGGGAAGTTGAGGCTGCAGTGAGCTGTGATTATACCAAAGTAATCCATCCTGGGCGACAGAGCAAGACTCTGTCTTAAAAAACAAAAAATGAGGCCAGGTGCAGTGGCTCATGCCTGTAATCCCAGCACTTTGGGAGGCCAAGGCGGGTGGATTGCCTGAGTTCAGGAGTTAGAGACCAGCAAGACCAACATGGTGAAACCCCATCTCTACTAAAATACAAAAAATTAGCTGAGTGTGGTGATGCGCACCTGTAGTCCCAACTACTCAAGAGGCTGAGACAGGAGAATCATTTGAATCCAGGGGGCAGAGGTTGCAGTGAGCTGAGATTGTGCCACTGCACTCCAGCCTGGGCAACAGAGTGAGTCTCCATCTCAAAAAATACATAAATAAATAATGGAATAATGCACTGGTTTTTAGCATATTTTCAGAGTGTAACCATCACCAGAGTCAATTTGAGAAGTTTTTAACATTTTGAGACAGGGTCTCCCTCTGTCACAAAGGCTTGAGTGCAGTGGCATTATGCTAGCTCACTAAACCTTGAATTACTGGGATCAAGTGACTCACTTGCCTCAGCCTCTCAAGTAGTTAGGACTACAGGCATGCACCACCATGTCTGGCTAATTTTTTTTTTTTTTTGGAGACAGTGTCTCGCTCTGTCACTCAGGCTGGAGTGCAGCGGCGCAATCTCGGCTCACTGCAACATCTGCCTTCTGGGTTCAAGCGATTTTCTTGCCTCAGCCTCCTAAGTAGCTGGGAGTACACACATGCACCACCATGCCCTGCTAATTTTTGTATTTTTAGTAGAGACGGAGTTTTTGCCATGTTGGCCAGGCTGGTCTCAAACCCCTGACTGCAAGTGATCCACACACTTCAGCCTCCCAAAGTGCTGTGATTACAGGTGTGAGCCACTGTGCCCAGCCTATCTGGCTTAGTTTTTAAATTTTTGTAGAGATGGGGTGTGGCTATGTTGCCCAGGCTGGAATTTTAGAACTATGGTCCCCAACTTTTTGGGCACCAGGGACTGGTTTCGTGGAAGACAGTTTTTCCATGGACGGGGCGGTGTTGGGAGGGTGGGGATAGATTCAGAATGAAACTGTTCCATCTCAGATCATCACACATTCCATTTTCATAAGGAGCAGACAACCTAGATCCCTTGCATGTGCAATTCACAATAGGGTTCACACTCCTGGGAGAATCTGTTGCCTCCAGTGATCTGACAGGAGGCGGAGCTCAGGCGGTAATGCTCCCTTGCTGCTCACCTCCTGCCGTGTGGTCCCTTTCCTAACAGGCCATGCCCAGTACTAGTCTGTGGCCTGGGAGTTGGGGACCCCTGTTTTAGAATGTTTTTGTCACCCCAGAAAGAAACTTTGTAACTATTAACAGTCACTCCCTACTTTCTCAAACTACCACAGCCCCGGGTAACCACTAAATCTACTTTCCCCATGTAGAGATTTGCCTATTCTGGACATTTCATTTCAATGGAATTATACAATGTGTGGGTTTTTGTGTTTCTTGCAGTTTTGTTGGCAGAAATACCTGTGAGTTTCGAGTGAGTAGGTGGTTTTCCGGGTTGCTGTGGGTATTTTGGGAGGTTGTTATCTGCCCAGGAGAAACGAGGCAGGTTAGTTTTGAAGTAGGAATGGCTTAGCAGTTTCCTGGGACACAGCCAGTTAGCAAAGACATTTTAGAATTAGACTGACTTTCTTGTTAATGCAAGAGTACTAAGTAAAAGTACACGACACCCAAACTCCTTTTACTACTCAGAATCACTGAGTTAACATGCTGTGGGATCATCTTGAAGTAAACACTGTTTTGACCAAAATATGTTTGTGGCTTTCAGGGAAGTCTTGGGGGAAGAAAAAAAAAACAGTTATTTTACAAAGTTGACAGTCTTTTTTGTTACATGTAGTTATTGTAATAACTTTTTTTTTTTTTTTTTTTGAGACAGAGTCTCACCTTGTCACCCAGGCTGAAGTGCAGTGGTGTGATCTTGGTTCACTGCAACTTCCACCTTCTAGGTTCAAGAGATTCTCCTGCCTCAGCCTCCCTAGTAGCCGGGACTACAGGCGCATGCCTCCATGCCCAGCTAATTTTCGTATTTTTAGTAGAGACGGGGTTTCACCATATTGGCCAGGCTGGTCTCGAACTCCTGACCTCGTGATCCGGCCACCTCAGCCTCCTAAAGTGCTGGGATTACAGGCGTCAGCTACCGCACCCGGCCTTTTTTGTTTTTGTTTTTTTTGAGTTGGAGTTTTCGCTCTCGTTGCCCAGGTTGGAGTGCAATGTTGCAATCTTGGCTTACTGCAACCTCTGCCTCCTGGGTTCAAGTGATTCTCCTGTCTCAGCCTCCCAAGTAGCTAGGATTACAGGCACCTGCTACCACACCCAGCTAATTTTTTGTATTTAGTAGAGACAGGAGTTTCACCGTGTTGGTCAGGCTGGTCTCGAACTCCTGACCTCGGGTGATCCACCCGCCTTGGCCTCTCAAAGTGCTTGGATTACAGGCGTGAGCCACTGCATCCAGCCTAACATTTTTTTAGTTATGTTAATTTACCAATATTCTATGCATTGCCTCCAAAAAAAATTTCAGAATGCTTCTGTGAACTCTTGCCAGTTTGGATTCAGTTTTACCTTCTCTATATCTCATCTGTTGCACCACATCCTAAAATGTATAACTAGTTTCCTACGATCAGAATGGAAAGAGGTCTCTCTCACACCGTCCTTTGGGTCTCATGGCCAAAGGGATTGATGTGTGATGTTTTCTTGAATCTTGTGCTGACCCAGAAATTACCCCATTTTCAAGTCACAAAGGAATTATCAAGTGTGATGGGCCCATGGTCATGTGAAGGTTTATAGCCATGCTTCCACAGAGTGCCAAAGTACAGAAAGTTTTTTCGAAATAAATAAAAACAGCCACACAATCTCATCCCTTTCATTTTTATACGTTGTTAACCATCATGTATGACTCTCTTCACTGCTTGGTGAATAAAGGGGGAACTGTACTCTTATTCTCCAGGGATTTATAAACTCATAGGTGGCACCTGTATCCTAGAAGGTAAAACTCAAACAGCCAGCCGCTTGGCAGCCGTCCGTGGAGCAGACCAAAAGGAAGATAAACAATTGCTAGTAGACCTGGGACTGTGGGAAGCAAGGAAACTGTGCTTTGCTTTGGCAACCTTTTTATGGAAGACCGGGAGAGCTAAAAGCTCCCTAATGAGTTTAAAGTTTAGCATTATAGGAAAAGAAAAAAAAAATCTGAAAAATCATTGTTAATCTGAAAAAGGGTGTGTTAGGATTCTTTTAATTGAAAAACAGTCAAACTGGTATGAGCATTAGAGGGTCTTTATTGGCTTTTGTGTCCAGAAAGTCGAGTGGGTAGAGTACACCTGGGTCCAGGAGCTGAAAAGATGCCACCGGGTCTCTTCCTCTTCTCCCTCCCTCTCAGGTGGGCTCTCCTCTGTGTTGGTGTCATTCTTGGGTGGGCTTTTTCCATATGGTGGCCACTGGCAGCTCCAGGTTAGTCTCTTCAGCGGGTGGTGGGGAGGGGAATGTATCTTTCCCAGTAGTGTCAATGTGAGTTTCAGGATCGCATCTCATTCCCCATTTCTGAACCAATCATGGTGGTGGGGATGGAATGGAAGATCCTAACTGGCCAGCCTGGAATACAAGTTGACACCTGCAGGGGGAGAAAGTGGGTATAGTTAGCCCACTCAAACCACGCAGACCAAGAGTAAGAAAGGGATATTTCTCCAAAAGAACACCATAGTGTTGTTACCAGAAGAGAGAGTGGATGCTATGTGTAATCACACGTCTGCCCACTACAGAGAGGAAGTCCAGAGCTTATTTGGCCAGGATAGTATGTTCACAGAAGTAAATGACTGTTCTCTGCTAAAGACTAATGAGAGAAAATAGGAATAAACAACAGTAGGAGGGACTTTAGTAATAGGTTTCAGAAAAGCTAGAAATAGGTCAAAGTTGTATAAAGCAAATCCCATTTTTCTACTGTTTTCCATTGCAAAGTCATAGGGAAACACCCACCAGATTTTCTGAGTTGAGAACTCATTTTAGAAAGTAGTTATGGGCCGGGCGCAGTGGCTCACGCCTGTAATCCCAGCACTTTGGGAGGCCGAGGAGGGCGGATCACCTCAGTAGTTCGAGACCAGCCTGGCCAACATGGTGAAACCCCGTGTCTACTAAAAATATAAAAATTAGCCAGGCTTGGTGGCAGGCACCTGCAATCCCAGCTACTCGGAGGCTGAGGCAGGAGGATTGTGGACCTGGCTAATTTTTTAAAAAATATTTTTATAGAGATGGGGTCTCCCTGTGTTGCCCAGACTGGCCTCAAACTCCTTGCCTCATGTGATCCTCCCACCTCAGCCTCCCAAAGTGCTGAGATTACAGGTGTGAGCCACTGCACCTAGCCCCCTCTTCTTTCTCTTAGCAAACAGTTCACTTACCCTTAAGCCTCAGACATTTTTTTTTTTTTTCTTTTTTTGGAGATGGAGTTTCGCTGTTGTTGCCTAGACTGGAGTGCAGTGGTGCGATCTCGGCTCACTGCAGCCTCCTCCTCCCAGGTTCAAGTGATTCTCCTGCTTCAGCCTCCTGAGTAACTGGGGTTACAGGCACCCACTACCACGCCCAGCTAACTGTTTGTATTTTTAGTAGAGACGGGGTTTCACTATGTTGGCCAGACTGATCTTGAACTCCTGACCTCAAGTGATCCGCCCACCTCGGCCTCCCAAAGTGTTGGGATTACACGCGTGAGCCACCGCGCCCAGCCGACACAGATTTTTTTTTCTATGCTACAATATTCCATAACTCCATGTTGAACCCCCAAGGACTTCATCATTTTACATAATAGAGTGAACTACTACTACAGTGTCACATTTTGGCGACAGTGTTGTGCCACAACCTGAATCTCTCTTAAGAGCAGAGCTTCTGCTTGTGTAAGATTGGACACTGGATTGGAAGTGTGGCTTAGGACCACATGCAGAGGTGTTGGCTTAGGATCACATGCAGAGACTTCCCAGGCTCTTTGGAAGCAAGGAAAGGTGGGGGTGGGGAGGGCAGAAAGGAGGATGGGCAGACAGGTGCAGCCCTCAGCAGGTGCTCCGCCTTCACAGCTCAGCAGATGCGGCGGTTAAGAAGCCCAGTGAAGAGTGTGGATGTGATTTAGAAGAGAAGGGAATCACAACCTATAACATAAAAAGCTGCACGTAGACTTTGCCTGCAAGGCTGTCAGTTTAAACATGAGAATGGTAAACTTAGATGAAAAATAAGTATAGATTTCTCAAGCATTTATATTACTTCTTCCCCATCCTCTCTTTCTTAATTCCTGAAATTTATATCAGGACTGTATATTTGAACCCTTTTTACTCATCCATCCATTCATCCATTCATTCATTTAGTAAGTAGTTACTGAGCACCCGACACGTGCTAGGACTCTTCTAGGCATTGGGGATACAGCAGGGAACAAAAGAAAATCCTTGACTTTATTATAGAGTTCACATTCCAAGGAGGAGAGCAGACAATAAGGAAATACACAACCTGTCAGGTGATATTAAGTGCTAAGACAAATGAAGCAGATTGAGAGGGGTAAAGAGTGGTAGGGGAAGGAGGCTGCCGTTTTAGATGTGACAAATGTGATCTGTGAGCAGAGACATGATAGGGTTTGGGAGCAAGCTGTGAGGCCACCAGGAGGAGCAGCCGATGCAGAGGGGGAAGTGAGGCCGACTGCTCCAGGCCAGGATCACTTGGTCTACTGGAGAATAGCAAGGAGGCCAGGAAGCAAGGGAGTGTGTTAAAAGATGAGATCAGAGAGAGAACAAAGGAAGGCGGTGGGTGGGGACTGCTCATATTCAGGGGAGAAGGGAAACCACTGAGGGGTCTGGGCAGAAGAATGAAGGGGCCAGACTTATGATTCAAACCAAATAGCTCCAGCTGCAATGGATGAAAAGAGTAGAAGCAGGGAGACCAATGAGGAGATTACTGGAAAAACCCAAAGCAGAGTTGATGGGCCAGGGTGCTTGAGGTAGAAGTGGATTCTCATCCTGGAACCCCTATTTCTACCTATTCCTTCTTTACCTTTTTTCTTTTTCCTCACTGTTCTTTACAGTGTGTAACCTTTTTCCTGTTCTCTGCTAAATACTAATGAGAGAAAATAGGAATAAACAACAGTATAGACACGAATCATATAATTTGTAGTTACATAGTTTTGAGGCCGACCAGAGGTTTTGTTCTGGATCTGTCTGGTCACCTCTCACCTCCCTGCCACCCCTATAAAGCTTGCTGAGTATGGGGCTGGGCTCAGATTATGATAACACTGTTCCAGGCTACACATTTAGAAGGTGCTGCTGTGGATGGGAGAGAGGATCAGCAAGTCCTACGAAGGGGGACTCAGCGTCAGGGTCTTCCCTATTTCTGTTGATTAGGAAACTCAGCCATGAGCTTAGATCTAATATTGATCATGTCTAGGATGCTCTGAAAATGTTTCCTTGTAGAAATTGCTCCCATCACTGGCTATTCTACAGAGGAAAATCATGCAGGAATGGAGAACTGCAGCAAAAGCAGGAGGCACTGCCTGGATCATAGAACATCAGTGCTGTGAGTGACCTTAGAGATCGTATCAGGCTGGGACTAGAGAAACGCAGGAGTCTCAACTACCAGGCTCATCTTCATTCCATTCACTATGCTGACTTTCCAAACAACAGGCAGCCCTTGCTGGAAGAGCTGTAGAGATGGTTTTCAGCATTTCTGTGTTCATCCCATCACAGAGTGACTGGTTTATTTGCCTTTCGATCCTAAACAGTAATGCATCCTTTCTTTTTGTTTTCAACCCTAGGGGTTGCCCTGCTCTCAGATGTCTATCCTGAGAAAATCTTGCCAGACCTGTTGGCTCAATATGACAGCAGCAAAGACAAGCACACACCAGAGACCAGAATGAAAGTCGGGGAAGTCCTGATGCGAATCGTCAGGGCGTTAGGTGAGTTTTCTTGTTCCATCCACCTGGAAAAGCGTGGAAGATCAGTGTCTTTGAAACCAAAGTGTGTGTACCTGGGGGCTTGTTATACTAGCGTGGTGAGGGTAGTTTGAGGGCTGGGATGAACTAGTACCCATTTAGGAATTTAGGAAATACTCAGATCCCTACTATGAGACTGAACGCAACAATGTCCTTTTTCTTAAAACTGTTCAGTCTCTGGCCAGGTGTGGTGGCTCATGCCTGTAATCCCAGCACTCTGGGAGGCCGAGGCAGGTGGATCACCTGAGGTCAGGAGTTCAAGACCAGCCTGGTCCACATGGTGAAACCCTGTCTCTACTAAAAATACAAAAAATAGCTGGGCATGGTGGTGCACGCCTGTAATCCCAGCTACTCGGGAGGCTGAGGCAGAAGAATCGCTTGAAGCTGGGAGGCAGAGGTTGTGGTTGAGTCGAGATTGTGCCACTGCACTCCAGCCTGGGCAACAAAATGAGATTCCGTCTCAAAAATAACAACACCAAAAAAACTGCTTAGTCTCCTTCCCCGGGAGCTGTGTTGGGCCCTGATTTTCAATGGAGCTGGAATGAGAAGTCTCACACTTGAGCTAAAAGAAGAGGAATGTCAGCTGGGCACCGTGACTCACGCCTGTAATCTCAGCACTTTGGGAGGATCGCTTTAGGCCTGGCAGGAGTTCAAGACCAGCCTGGGTAACATGGCAAAACCCTGTCTCTACCAAAAATTAGCCAAGCATGGTGGCACACACCTGTAGTCCCAGCTACTCAGGAGGCTGAGGTGGGAGGATCACCTGAGCCTGGGAAGTCGAGGCTGCAGTGAGCAATGATTGTACCGCTGCACTCCAGCCTGGGCAGCAGAGCGAGACTCAGAATAAAGAAGAGAAATGTCAAGCAGGGAAGGAAGAGTGCTGACTCTTGCTGAATGTCTGCTGTATGCCAGGTTGTCCATATATATAATCTCATCTAATTTCCCAACAAATCTTGTAAAGAGGCTGTTACTAAACCCATTTTACAGATTAAGAAACTGTAGCTCAAACATATTCAGCAATTTGTCCAAGACTCATTCAGCTGGTAAGTGATAGTGCTAAGAATTGAACCACCAACTTGAAGGAAGTTGCTCTAGGCTGTATAAGCTGAGAAGAGTAGTTAAGGGATAGGCTCTAGACTTACACTGCCTCACTTCAAATCCTGAACTGCCGCTGCTTTTTTTTTTTTTTTTTCTCTTGGTAGAGGTGGGGTATTACTGTGTTTTCAGGCTAATCTCAAACTCGTGAACTCAAGCAATCCTCCTGCCTCAGCCTCCCAAAGTGTTGGGATTACAGGCATGAGCCATGGTGCCCAGCCCTCTATTTCACCTCTATTAGAACCTTTGTATATATGCCTCTTAGCCTTTATCCTTCTACTTCAGCCTCTTGAATAGCTGGGACTAGAGGTACATGCCACTACGCCTGGCTAATTTTTGTATTTTTGTAGAGACGGGGTTTTACCATGTTGCCCAGGCTGGTCTTGAACTCCTGGCCTCAAGCAGTCTTCCCACCTTGGCTTCACAAAGTGCTGGGATTACAGGCATGAGCCGCTGCACCCAGCCAGAATTTGGTTATTAGTAACACTTAACTCATAGGGCTGTTGTAAAGATTAAATAAGGTAATTCTTACAGTGGTATTTGGCATACAATAAGGGCTCAGTAAAATTTTATTTTTGCCTATGCAAAAATGATGTAAACATTTTTTAAAGATTAAAAATGAAGGAAAACAAATACTTTTTGCTGTTTATTGAGTGCTCATATGAAGCTAGGAGGTGGGACCCTAGGGAACAAGGACAAAGAAAACAATAGTTCATTCTGAAGAGAGAGGTTAAATTAAGATGAATTTCTCCATAAGCCAGCAAGTACACTTTGGATTTTTTTGTACTGGGCTATATAACATAGAATTGAGAAAAGATTCATTTATTTAACCTGTGCTCCACAGACTTAACCATTAGCTGTCACACTGAATATCACTAGAAGGCTTAAAATAAGGCAAATCAATCATACAGGTGAGAGCCAGTGGTGTACGGTATCCATTTGAGCCAGCTAGCTGCCATATTGATTTTTGAGAATGAGGTTCCGTTTTAGGGCTGTGTTCTTGTCATGCATGGCCTATATCAGATTGTGTTATAAAGTGTAGCTGTTGGTGGTTAATATTTGGCTTAATAACAGTGCCACACTTCTTTTATTCTTTAAATTATATCAGCACTTCTCAAGTACTGCTATATTTGTCCTTGACTTTTTAGTAATTCCATTATATACTCACTAGTCTGTTATCTAAGGCAGAAAAAGAAGATACAATCTCAACTTCAGCTTGGGCAATTTGTCCGTGAGCTCTAGTAAAACTTGTAAATTTACTCTTTATCCGGTAGAGGAAGATTTTGGAGAACAAAGTGGAGGTGGGGTAGCTTTTTGCCACTTGCATCAGGAGATCACACTGAATTCCTCCTTCATCAGCATGTCAAAGGATTTATAGAAATTCCATATAGCCATGTACTGTTTTTATGGACATAGCCCTTAATTTTCCCAATTTCTAGGTGACTCTTCTGGCTAAGAATGATAGAACCTAGGTCTCCAACCACTTAAATCCTTTTATCAGTGAAAGGAGAATTACTTGAGAGTGAAATTTATTTTATTTTTTTTTTCTGACCAATGGATTCATGTCACAGAGAGTGAAATTTGTTTATCTATCTTTTTTTATTTTTATTTTTTGAGATGGAGTCTTAGCCGGGTGCGGTGGCTCACACCTGTAATCCCAGCACTTTGGGAGGCCAAGGCGGGCAGATCATGAGGTCAAGAGAGCGAGACCATCCTGGCTAACACGGTGAAACCCCGTCTCTACTAAAAATACAAAAAATTAGCCGGGCGTGGTGGCGGGCGCCTGTAGCCCCGACTACTGGGAGGCTGAGGCAGGAGAATGGCGTGAACCCGGGAGGCGGAGCTTGCAGTGAGCCGAGATCGCGCCACTGCACTCCAGCCTGGGAGACAAAGTGAGACTCCTTCTCAATAAATAAATAAATAATAAATTAATAAATAAATAAATACAAAGCTGGGCATGGTGGCATGTGCCTGTAGTCCCAGCTACTCAGGAGGCTGAGGCAGGAGAATCTCTTGAACCTGGGTAGCGGAGGTTGCAGTGAGCCGGGATTTTACCACTGCAACTCCAGCCTGGCAATAGAGCCCAACTC
Organism: Macaca mulatta; assembly: GCF_049350105.2. NCBI lineage: Eukaryota > Metazoa > Chordata > Mammalia > Primates > Cercopithecidae > Macaca > Macaca mulatta. The sequence continues at coordinate 64,590,066 of NC_133425.1, forward strand.
CATCTCAAAAAAAAAAAAAAGATGTCTGTCACCCAGACTGGAGTACAGTGGCACCATCTTGGCTCACTGCAACTCCGCCTCCTGGGTTCAACTGATTCTCCTGCCTCAGCCTCCCGAGTAACTGAGACCACAGGCCCATACCACCATGCCCGGCTAAATTTTGTATTTTTAGTAGAGACAGGGTTTCACCATGTTGGACAGGTTGGTCTCGAACTCCTGACCTCAGGTGATCCGCCCGCCTTGGCCTCCCAAAGTTCTGGGATTACAGGCATGAGCCACCGCACCCAGCTGAGAGTGAAATTTAAAAATACTTTTTTTCTAAGAAGAAAGATGAACTTTCTATATTTGCCTTAGTTCTGAATTTGAATCTAAAACATGCCAGACAAGTACACCATTATAAGAAATCATTCTCTCACAGTAGGTGTGAAGGGTGCACCACTGGGATTATCAGAGCTGAGAAGAATATAAACCATACACAGACAACATCAACATGTATTTTCTCTGGTAGACCTCTACCTTTGGGATGATAAACACTAAAAGTACATATTTCAGAGTCCCCATTGGCCAGTCCAAATGATTTCCTGGGGTGAGAGTGGAGGTGGGGATGAAGGGCTGGATACAGTTGAGGTGAGGCCTCACTCCTCCTTACATACTCTTATAATTAGCCCAATTTCCAAAACAGCCTTCTGCCATTTCAAAGCAAATTCCACTAATTCTCAAAGTTCCCTTCTTTGTGTGGCCTACTCTTCAGAGTGTCCAATTGTAAACACAGCCTTAGCTTTAACTGCTAGTTTCTGTTTCTGTTCACATCATCAACTTGTCCCGGTACATAGATGAAGTGGTGTGTTGAAATCCTTTGAGTAACATTAAAGCCCATTTTGACAACATAGCCAATATTCTTAGTTTTCTAGTGTTGTGGAAATGCTGTGAACAGCCGCTTGGTAAGTTCTAGTTCCATCAGCCTAGGCCTTGCTGTCTCCCCACCTCTACCTCTTCTCTGCAGTGGTGGGAGTTGGTGGGAGAATGCGGCCCACCCGTGGGAGCAGGGTGCAGTACACTATGTTACCTCTCTCATCATGCTAGTTCCCTAGCCACACCTACTTGTCTTCCTGCCACTAGATCATGGTGCAAAATCAGCAGGAGCTTTTTTTCTTTCCATTAAAAAAAATTGAGGTAGTACATATATACAGTAAAGTACATAACATATATGATTTTATTTTATTTTATTTTTTGAGACAGAGTATCGTTCTGTTGCCCAGGATGGAATGCAGTGGTGCGATCATGGCTCACTGCATCCTTGACCTGTCAGTCTGATCCACCTCCCTCAGCTTCCCGAGTAGCAAGGACCACAGGTGTGCACCACCATACCCAGCTATTTATTAAGTTTTTTACGGAGATGGGGTCTCGCTGTGTTTCCCAGGCTGATCCCAACCTCCTGGGCTCAAGTGATCCTCCCACCTCCACTTCCCAGTGTGCTGAGATTAAGGTGTAAGCCACAGCACCCAGCCTGAAGTATATGAATTTTTTTTTTTTTTTCCTTGAGATGGAGTCTTGCTCTGTCGTCCAGGCTGGAGTGCAGTGGTGTGATCTTGGCTCACTGCAGCCTCCACTTCCCCAGTTCAAGGGATTCTCCAGCCTCAGCCTTCTGAGTACAGGTGCTTGCCACTGTGTCCAGCTAATTTTTGTATTTTTAGTAGAGATGGGATTTCATTGTTGGCCAGGCTGGTCGCAAGCTCCTGACCTCAGGTGATCCACCCACCTCAGCCTCCCAAAGTGCTGGGATTCCAGGCGTGAGCCACTGCACCCGGCCCAGGAATATTTTTGAAGATATTCATTGCTAAAATGTCTTCCAGAGAGGCTGTGCCAGTTTATATTATCAATGTTTGTCTGTACCCTCAAAAGTACGATATAGTCTATGTATTATCATTTAAAAAAATCTTTATCAAGAAGATATATAAAGGAATGCTATCTTGTTTTTGTTTCCATTTATTCAATTGATAAGGTTAAATATTTTTCCATATATTGACTAGCTAAGATTCTGTATATGTGGAGGGTATGCATGTGTGTGTGATAATTACACGTTCTAGGTTCTAGTCCGTTGTTTTTTCATTATGGTATCGATTTTGTTCTTTGACTTTTTTTTTTTTTTTTGAGACAGAGTCTCACTCTGTTGCCCAGGCTGGAGTGCAATGGTGCAATCTCAGCTCACTACAACCTCTGCCTGCCAGGTTCAAACAATTCTCCTGCCTCAGCGTCCTGAGTAGCTGGGACTACAGGTGTGTGCCACCATGCCCAGCTAATTTTTTTTTTATATTTTTAGTAGAGATGGGGTTTCACCATGCTGGCCAGGCTGGTCTTGAACTCCTGACCTCGTGATCCGCCCGCCTCGGCCTCCCAAAGTGCTGGGATTACAGACGTGAGCCACCGCACCCGGCCCTTATTTTTTGATTTTTAAAAATTTTATGTATTTAAATATCTTGAACCATTGACATTTATATCATAAATATTTTCTTTTAGTTTTGTTCATATTTTCTGTTTCATTTTGTTTTTGACACACAGAAGTTTTTAATTTCAATGAAGATAAATCTGTCTTTTCCCTTACGATTTTTCTCTTATATAGAGAACAGTTTTCTCAAACCAGGATTACATAAGTATGAATCTCTCTGTCTCTCTCTCTCTCTATATGTATATATAGATAGATTTAAATATATATAAATATATATAGAGAGAGAGCGCAATAGAGAGATATATATATATATACACGCACGCACACACACACACACATATATATATATATATATATATTTTTTTTATTGAGATAGGACCTTGCTATGTTGCCTAGGCTGGACTTGAACTCCTGGGTTCAAGCAGTCCTCCTGCCTTAGCCCCATGATTAGCTGGGATTATGCACATGAGCCACTGCACGTATAGTTCCAGCTACTAAGGACTCCAAGGTGGGAGGATCGCTTGAGCCCAGGAGTTTGAGGTTGTTATGAGTAACTGGAACTATAGGTGTGCGCCACCACTCCCAGCGAGGCTTTATATATTATTATGTCTACGTTTCAATGTAGAAAATATTGTAGAAGGAGGCTGGGCAAGGTGGCTCACGCCTGTAATCCCAGCACTTTGGGAGGCTGAGGCGGGCAGATCACGAGAGCAGGAGATCCAGGCCATCCTGTCTAACATGGTGAAACCCTGTCTCTGCTAGAAATACAAAAAATTACCAGGCATGGTGGCACGCGCCTGTAGTGCCAGCTACTCAGGAAGCTGACACAGGAGAATCTCTTCAATCCGGGAGGCAGAGGTTGCAGTAAGCCGAGATCGCACCCCTGCACTCCAGCCTGGGCAACAGAGTGAGACTCTGTCTCAAAAAAAAAAAAAAAAAAAAGAATTGTGGAAAGATTTTGGTTCAGTCTCTTTTATTTAAGGAACAATTTAGGAGTTTTTGTACTCCTAGAAATTTAATCTTAACACGTTGTTAAATTACCGATCATTCCAAATGTTTTTCCATCTGTTTCCTCTTATGTGGTCCAATGTCAATGTTGACAATAACTTGTGGATTGTTACATGTCACTGCATTTCTTTTTTCTTTTTTTTTGAGACGGAGTCTTGCTCTGTTGCCCAGGCTGGAGTACAGTGGGGCGGTCTCAGCTCACTGCAACCTCCGCCTCCCAGGTTCAAGCAATTCTTCTGCCTCAGCCTCCTGAGTAGCTGGGATTACAGGCATGAGCCATGACACCTGGCTAATTTTTGTATTTTTAGTAGGGACGGGGTTTTGCCATGTTGGCCAAGCTGGTCTCGAACTCCTGACCTCAGGTGATCCACCCGCCTCGGCCTCCAAAAATGCTGGAATTTTAGGCGTGAGCCACTGCACCCAGCCCATTGCATTTCTTAAAACTTCTCTTAAAATATAACGTATTTTCTGTTTAGTAATATGTTCCTGATATTACTATTACTGCACCCAAGATAATGAATTGGTCATTGGGATGTTTCTTGGCAAATTGAATTAAATTGAATGCATCTTTGTGGGTATTTCCTTTTGCAATTGCCTAGAGAATTAATTGATCTGCTGTATACCACACTCCTTTCTCACATATGCCTGATTTGGAATGCTGCAGAATTCAAAATGTTTTGAGCACTGACATGACACACTCAAAGGAATGCTCACTGGAGCATTTTGGATTTTAGGATTAGGGATGTTCAAGCAGTATATATTCTGCAAATACTCCGAACTCCAAAAAAATTCAAAATCTGAAAAACTCCAAAGCATTTCTGTCCCAAGTGTTTCAGATAAGAGATACTCAACGTATGTCTTCTCTTTCTTTGGCAATGTCTGGAGACACTTTTGGTTGTTAGAACTGGCTGGGGAGGGGATTATTATGGCATGTAGTAGAGGCCCAGGATACTGCCAGGCATCCTAAAATGCACAGGATGGCCACCTACAGCAAAGAAGATGTGGCTCAAAATGGCAGTAAGGCCCCTGTTGAAACACCTTGTTCTAGAGCCCATGTGGGCCATTCTGTTTCTCTCAAATGTGTTAAATCCAGGGCTGCCACATATAATTATGCAGGTTGTTCACTGCTGTTGTATAAACTCCTAGGGTCCTCATTATATGAATGGCATGCCCTGGCCCTGGAGTTGTATAATATACAACCTATGTAGTCAGCCTGCTGGCCCTAACTAAATTCTAGCCTATCTCATACCTTTTTTTTTTAGACAGAGTCTCACTTTGTCGCCCAGGCTACAGTGCAGTGACACAATCTCGGCTCACTGCAACCTCTGCCTGCTGGGTTCAAGCCATTCTCCTGCCTCAGCCTCCCGAGTAGCTGGGATTACAGGCACCTGTCACCATGACCAGCTAATTTTTATACTTTTAGTAGAGACAGGATTTCACCATGTTGGCCAGGCTGGTCTTGAACTCCTGACATCAGGTGATCTACCCACCTCAGCCTCCCAAAGTGCTGGGATTACAGGTGTGAGCCACCACGCCCGACCTTTTTTTTTTTTTTTTTTTCTGTAGAGACAGGGTCTCACTATGTTGCCCAGGCTGGTCTCCAACTCCTGGGCTCAAGCACTTCTCCCACCTCGGCCTCCCAAAGTGTTGGGATTACAGGCATGAGCCATGGTGCCTAGCCCTCTATTTCACCTCTATTAGAACCTTTGTATATATGCCTCTTAGCCTTTATTTCCTTTCTTTTAATAGACCATAAAATGAACTAAAGTATATTTTTATTTTTATTTATTTATTTTGAGACGGAGTCTTGCTTTGTCACCCAGGCTGGAGTGCAGTGGCGTGATCTCAGCTCACTGCAAGCTCCGCCTCCCGGGTTCACGCCTTTCTCCCGCCTCAGCCTCCTGAGTAGCTGGGACCACAGGCGCCCGCCACCATGCCTGGCTAATTTTTTTTTTTTTTGTATTTTTAGTAGAGATGGGGTTTCACCATGTTAGTCAGGATAGTCTTGATCTCCTGACCTCGTGATCCGCCCTTCTGGTCCTCCCAAAGTGCTGGGATTACAGGCATAAGCCACCGCGCCCAGCTAAAGTATATTTTTAAATTATCCTTTGCATTTAGAGAATATTTCATGTTCCTTGCTAATATTTATTTCTCCTCCAAAGGGATCACAAGAGAAAATGAAGTTGCCTTTTTTTTTTTTTTTTGATGCTGTGTTGCTCCTGCATCACTTCAGGATGCCTCAGATTTTTCAGATTTGCAGGTCTTGTTATTTCTTTTTTTTATTTTGATTTTTTTTTTTTTAGAGAACAGTACCCAGCCTGGTCCCAAACTCCTGGCCTCAAATGATCCTCCTGCCTTGGCCACTCGAAGTGCTGGGATTACAGGCGTGAGCCACCGCACTGGGCTGAAGTTATGTCTTATTTGTATGTGGCTCTCATTTGAATCTCGCTTGGGTCAGAAATCCTTGATGGAAAAACAATTTATGTCCACCTCTGCCCACAGTAACACCCAAATACTCTCTGAATTCTAATTTAGTTTCCTGTTTTTGTCAAGTTCTAAGTCATATAAATTCCTAGGTTATTTGGTTGCTCTTTCTAATGTTCAAAATTCTTTATCTTGAAAACACTTTTTTTTTTTTTTCTTAATCCTGGGGATGGGACATTAATGTAGTCCAGTTCAGAAACTTTTTTTTTTTTTTTTTTTTGAGACGGAGTCTCGCTCTGTCACCCAGGCTGGAGTGCATTGGCCGGATCTCAGCTCACTGCAAACTCCGCCTCCCGGGTTCACGCCATTCTCCTGCCTCAGCCTCCCGAGTAGCTGGGACTACAGGCGCCTGCCACCTCGCCCGGCTAAGTTTTTGTATTTTTAGTAGAGACGGGGTTTCACTGTGTTAGCCAGGATGGTCTCGATCTCCTGACCTCGTGATCCGCCCGTCTCGGCCTCCCAAAGTGCTGGGATTACAGGCTTGAGCCACCGCGCCCGGCCAAGTTCAGAAACATTAATTGAGTAGCTACTGAGTGGTTGGGTTCTCTGCCTGTAGCTGGAAACAGGAACATGAAAAAACAATGGTCTCTTCCTGCAAGGAGCTTATCATTTAGAAGGAGAGGTCAACTCATGTACAAATCGTATTGGTAGGAAGCCTGGCCCATGGAGGGAGAGGCCTGTATAGAGTATTGTGTGGCACAGAAGAAGTGGTCATGTCTGTCCCTTTTCTTCTCCAAACTCTGCAGTTGAGTGTGGCACAAGGCTACATCAGTTCCTTATCGTCATCACAGCACAGCAGGTCCGTTTTTGAAAAATAACTTTTGTAGGGCCGGGCGCGGTGGCTCATGCCTATAATCCCAGCACTTTGGGAGGCCAAGGTGGGAGGATCATGAGGTCAGGAGATCAAGACCATCCTGGCTAACGCGGTGAAACCCCGTCTCTACTAAAAATACAAAAAAAATTAGCCGGGCGTGATGGCGGGCGCCTTTAGTCCCAGCTACTTGGGAGGCTGAGGCAGGAGAATGGCATGAACCCGGGAGGCAGAGTGAGCCGAGATCGCACCACTGCACTCCAACCTGGGCGACAGAGCAAGACTCCATCTCAAAAAAAAAAAAAGAAAGAAAAATAGCTTTTAAATGATAGTTTTCCGAGATTTCTATTTCATAGCACAGGCTTAAATTCAGGTGAAAAGCGAGGTTGGAAGTGTGAATAATTGGATACCAGTCTGGGAATTTAGCATTCACGGATTTCAGCAGCAATAAGCAACAGTCAAGCATTAGAGCTCACATATTTTTAAAGAAGGAATTTTCATCAAAACTCAGAGGATCAAATGAAATGCTCCCTGCCGAGTCTGCCTAGGCTGGCATCAGTGTAGTTCAATTCAACAAACATATTAATATAAATGGAAATACTAATATGGCCAGAATGGAAGGTTGAAATCCAGACTAAGTAACTATTTTTCCTTTCTCGTTTCTCTTTTTCTTTCTCACATCAGTTTTGTGATGGCTATAACTTATTACTGATATAATAAGGGGAAGGGAAAAGTCTATAGATTGAACTAGACTTCCTACTTATATTAGACAGTGTGGATTTTTTTTTTCCAAGATAGGGTCTTGCTCTGTTGCCCAGGCTAGAGTGCAGTGGTGCCATCACTGGCTCACTAGAGTTTCCACCTCCTGGCCTCAAGCCATCATCCCACCTCACCCTCCCAAGTAGCTAGGACTGTAGGCATGCATCACCATGCCCAACTAATTTTTTTATTTTTTGTAGATATGGAGTCTTACTATGTTGCCCAGGCTGTTCTCAAACTCCTGAGCTCAAGTGATCTGCCTGTGTCAGCCTCTCAAAGTGTTGGGATCACAGGTGTGAACCACCATACCTGGCCCTGAGAAATATTTAAAAGTATGAACAAGAAAATAATCACCTATAATTTCACTTTGGAGTAATCACTCTTTGTTTACATTTTGATGTATTTTCTTCAAGCTTTTTTTTTTTCTCAGAATTGTAATTACACTGTATGTATATATACTGCTTTTTTTTTCTTGGTTAACATTATTTGTAAGTACTTTCCTATGTCATTAAATATTTCTTTGTTGTTGTTAATTTTTTTTAATAGAAATGGTGTCTCACTATGTTGCCCAGGCTGGACTCCAACACCTGGGCTCAAGTGATCCTCCTGCCTTAGCCTCCCAAAGGGTTAGGATTACAGGCGTGAACTACCATGCCTGGCCTATTTCTTGAAAATGTAATATTGACTGTGTTATAATCTAATTATATAACTACCTGAATTTATTATACTTTTATTTAATTATCTCTGGGAACATATTGTTTAATTAGGTTGTTTCCAGTTTCTTACTGATTATGATAAGCGTGCTGTTGATTATTCTTACATGTAATTCCTTTTGGTGACTCTTTGGTTCTTTCTTTGGGATTGGTTTCTATAAGGGAAGTTATTAGGTCAACATATACCTCTTGATATTTAGCGCCGGCTGGGTGCAGTGACTCATGCCTGTAATCCTAGCTCTTCGAGAGGCTGAGGCAGGCAGATCGCTTGAGCCCAGGAGTTCAAGACCAGCCTGGACAACATGGCGAAACTCCATCTCTACACAAAAGTACAAAAATTAGCTGGGGGCCATGGTGGCAGGCGCCTATAGTCGTAGCTACTCAGGAGGCTGAGGTGGGAAGAACACCTGAGCCCCAGAGGTCAAGGCTGAGGTGAGCCACGATTGTGCCACTGCACTCCAGCCTAGGCGACAGAGACCCTGTCTCAAAAAACAAATTTTTCAAATTTAATTTAAAAAGATATTTATTGCCAGGCGCGGTGGCTCAAGCCAGTAATCCCAGCACTTTGGGAGGTTGAGACGGATGGATCACGAGGTCAGGAAATCGAGACCATCCTGGCTAACACGGTGAAACCCCATCTCTACTAAAAAATACAAAAAAACTAGCCGGGCGAGTGAAACCCCGTCTCTACTAAAAAATACAAAAAAACTAGCCTGGCGAGGTGGCCGGCGCCTGTAGTCCCAGCTACTCGGGAGGCTGAGGCAGGAGAATGGTGTAAACCCGGGAGGCGGGGCTTGCAGTGAGCTGGGATCCGGCCACTGCGCTCCAGCCTGGGCGACAGAGCGAGACTCCATCTCAAAAAAAAAAAAAAAAGATATTTAATGCCAAGTTGTCCTCCAGAAATGTACAGTCTTTTCAGCAGTGAATTAAACTGCTAATATCTCATAGAAAAAAACTGTTTCACAGCTTCAGACTAAATGTTTTTCGGGTTTCGTTTTGTTTTGTTTCTCTTCTGACACCTTTGGTATAGACTAAATGTTTAACCCTGACCAGCCATCTCCAAAATGTGCGGCTGTGCTCCCAGAATCAAGAAACCTGTCAGAGGAGGTGGGTGGGTGGAAGCGGGGAGAGTGAGACTGAGGGATACGTGACTCAGTGTGAACCCTTTGCTTCCCTGGAAGAGCAACTCAGAGCTGGTGGTGTCATCATGACGTACAAAGAACAGTACTTCTTAATTATTTTTGGAGGCAGAATGTAGCCTTGTAATCAGCAAGCTGAGACAAGTTCCAGTTTACTCTAGGCCAGAGACTTCTAAAAGTCAGAACAAAAATAGCCAGATTCATGTTGCTCCGTCTGAAGAGTTTGCTTTTAGGAGAGATTGGGAATTAATATTTTGAATGAAGACTGAGGGGTGAGAATTAAATCTCTGATCTCTTCTGTTGTATGCCACGGTAAGTAGAGTGACCCCCAGGAATCCTGAGGCAAAGCAGCTCCTCAGATTACTCTATATTCTAGGAAAAGGGTGAGTCCTAGGCTTTATGGGGTGTTTCCGGCTGTAAAACACCCTGATTCAATGTGCTTTGTCAGCTCTTTTCCATGTCACCTGCTTGATTTTTGTGTTTTAGTTTAGCAATCACTTTACCCCTTCAGTTCATCCAAGCGATGAGTATCGGATCGCCCCAGGTCTCTAATGGTTCATGCAGCTCCAGAATGAAGCCATAATCCAATTTTAGAAAACCTATCATCTGGGCTGGGCGTAGTGACTCACGCCTGTAATCCCAGCACTTTGGGAGGCCCAGGTGGCAGATCACTTGAGGTCAGGAGTTCAAGAGCAGCCTGGCCAATATGGTGAAACCCTGTCTCTACTAGAAATACAAAAATTAGCTAGGCGTGATGGCACACACCTGTAATCCCAGCTACTCAGGAGGCTGAGACAGGAGAATTGCTTGAACCTGGGAGGCAGAGGTTGCATTGAGCCAGGATTGCGCCACTGCACTCCAGCCTGGGTATAGAGCGAGACCCCTATCATCTGTCTAGAGTGGAGAAAATTCAGCCCTAAATTCTGCTCTGACAGATACCTTCTTCCAGCCAGTTGAAGAAAACAAAGGAAAATTGAATAATTGGATTTGTCTAGCAGGCTACTGTGAGTTCCAGTTGGCTTCACCTGGTAATTAAGATAAGGGAGAAAGTTTTAAACAGCTGCATATGTTATAGGCTCGCCATGCCGCAGTTGACATCATTTATTCAACCATTCTTCTGTGGATGGGTATTCACTTTTTTCTATTTTTTTCCCCTATGATATACAGTACTGCAATATACATTCTCATCTATGTGTGCCAATAAAAAATATTTTTATATGTGTATATCTTGTATACATGTACATGTTAAAGTACTAGAACCTTTATTTCTTTTGGGTTGATATTCACCAAAGTGGAATTACTGTGTCATAGGTTATTTATATTTTAAATTGTTTTGTTTGTTGTTGTTGTTTTTTGGGGTTTTTGAGACAGTCTTGCTCTGTCGCCCAGGCTGACATGCAATGGCATGATCTTGGCTCACTGCAGCCTCTGCCTCCTGGGTTCAAGCAATTCTCATGCCACAGCCTCCCGAGTAGCTGGGACTACAGGCACGTGTCACCATTCCCAGCTAACTTTTGCATGTTTAGTAGAGACGGTGTTTTACCGTGTTGCCTAGGCTGGTCTTGAACTCCTGGGCTCAAGCAATCCGCCCACCTTGGCTGAATTATAGTGCTGGAATTAATAGGCATGAGCCACTGCACCCAGCCTTTAAATTGTTTATATACTAACAGATCTTTTCCTAAAATTTTAAGTGACATGGGGCTTTTTAAGCCATCTGCTATGTCTTTTGTCAAATAAAGAAAAATATCTTTTGAATACTGTGTTTGTAGGCCGGGCGCGGTGGCTCAAGCCTGTAATCCCAGCACTTTGGGAGGCCGAGATGGGCGGATCATGAGGTCAGGAGATCGAGACCATCCTGGCTAACAAGGTGAAACCCCATCTCTACTAAAAATACAAAAAATTAGCCAGGCGTGGTGGCAGGCGCCTGTAGTCCCAGCTACTCGGGAGGCTGAGGCAGGAGAATGGCGTGAACCCGGGAGCTGGAGCTTGCAGTGAGCTGAGATCGCGCCACTGCACTCCAGCCTGGGCCACAGAGCCAGACTCGGTCTCAGAAAAAAAAAAAAAAAGAAAAAACTGTGTTTGTTCAAAGTGAATGGATGAAGAAAGTCCTCCTTTTATATTATTTTGTTGTTTGTCTTGATAGCATTGTGGAGAAAGAATTTGTTTTTGTGGGTTTCATTTGTATTTTCCTGGTGACTTATACTGAGCATCTCTTTTGTGAAGCAACTGTTGAGATCTTTTTGCAATTTTTAGTTGGGCTAGTTATCTTCTTATTACTGAGTTGCGAGGGTTCTTTATATGTAGTGGAACCTCTCTTGACCCCACATCTCCTTCTAACTATCAGGCTAATTATCTGGTCTCCTCCAGAGTAAAATTCTTGGAAAAACTGTCTGCCTTGCTGCCTCTACTTTCTCCCTCCCCCTTTTCTTCCCGGGTCACTCTAATGGGTCTTTCATCCCCAACATTCCTTTATCTGCCTAAATATTGACAAGCCAGTGATCGGTTATTCCTCCTCATATGACTCGACTTTCCAGTAGCACTTGATGTGTTTGACCACCCCTGCTTTTTGAAACGCCTTCTTCTCCAGGCCTTCCTGACAATTGACTTGCCTATTTCTCCTGCCACCTCAGGGCTGCTTTTCCTCAGTTTTCTTTGCTGGATCCTCCCCCACTCACAGATCTCTCAAGTTTGGAGTCCCCCAGGGCTCTGCCCTTGGTCCTCTTCTCTGTTCCATGCACATAGTGCTACTCAAGACATTAACTTTTATGAAGCCCATTTTATAAGTGTTTTTAATAGAAAGTTTGTACTTTTTTTTGTCCTGAGAAATTTTTGTTTACCTAATGTAACCATTTTCTTCCTTTTTTTTTCCTAGAATGTTATCTTAGCTTTTATGTTTCAGTCTATGACCTGTTTCAATTTTTCAATTTAATTTTTGTATTTGGTAATTGGTTAGAGTTTAAGTTCTTTTTTTTATTTTTTATTTTTTTATTTTTTTTTTGAGACAGGGTCTCATTTGTTCTGTCTCCCAGGCTAAAGTACAGTGTTACGATCACAGCTCACTGCAGCCTGAAACTCCAGGGCTCAAGTGGTCCTCCCACCCCAGTCTCCCAAGTAGCTAGGACTACAGGTGTGTGCCACCACGTACAGCTAATTTGTTTTTTGGTTGAGGGGGGACAGGATGTCACTCTGTCTTCCAGGCTAGAGTGCAATGGCATGATCACAGCTCACTGCACCTTGACCTCCTAGCCTCAGGTGATCCTCCCTCCTCAATTTCCCAAGTAGCTGGCACTGCAGGTGCATGCCAACACACCTGGCTAATTTTTGTATATTTCGTGGAAATGGGGTTTCACCATGTTGCCCAGCTGGTCTTGAACTCCTGGGCACAAGTGATCTGCCCACCTTGGCCTCCCAAAGTGCTAGTATTACAGGCATGAGCTACCACACCCGGCCTGTGATTCTTAATCTCAATATTTGGCTTAATAGCTCTTCTTCTGTTTAATTTTTTAATCCTCATTCTAGGACTTTACACATATATTAGATCTTTCTTTCTTGTTCTATAAGAACAGGCTTTGTTCAATTTTTTTTCAGTCTTTTTCTCTCTCTTTTTCAGATTTAATAGTTTCAATTGATCTATCTTTAGGTACATGGACTCTTTCCTCTGTCATTGTTATTTCACTATTTAACTCATCCAGTAAATACTTTATTTTCAATATTGTATTTTTCATTTCTAGAATTTGTAGTTGATCCTTTTCTATTTTCTGTTTTTCTCTTGACATTTCCTATCTTTTTGTTCATTAGAAGTGTATTTTCCTTTATTTCATTAAGCATAGTTATAATAGCTGCTTTAAAATCCTTATCTGATAACTAAAGTATCTGGGTCATTTCAGTGTTGGCCTGTTGATTGTCTTTTTACTTGAGAATGGTTTATATTTTCACATAATTAGAAGTTTGGATTCTGTACTAGACATTATGAATATTACATTGCAGAAACTGTGGTTTCTGATATAATACCCTGAACAGGGTTAAATTTATTTTGTTTCTTTTTTTTTTTTTTTTTTTTTGTGAGATGGAGTCTTGCTCTGTCTCCCAGGCTGGAGTGCAGTGGCACGATCTTGGCTCACTGCAAGCTCTGTCTCCTGGGTTCATGCTGTTCTCCTGCCTCAGCCTCCCGAGTAGCTGGGACTATAGGCGCCCGCCACCACGCCAGGCTAATTTTTTGTATTTTTAGTAGAGATGGGGTTTCACCGTGTTAACCAGGATGGTCTCGATCTCCTGACCTCAAGATCTGCCCACCTCAGCCTCCCAAAGTCCTGGGATTACAGGCATGAGCCACCACGCCCAGCCATAAATTTTTGTTTCAACAGAAAATTAACTTAGGCTGAAATGGCAAACTTTGTCATGCCTGTGGTGGGCAGCAGCTGAAATCTCAGTTCAGCTCTTTTAGCCTTAGCTGCATGCTGCTTTGAGTCTACTGTATGCATGGTAAATTTTAGCACATTTTTCTGAGATCCAAGAGATAAAATAGGGGACTGTATTCACCCACCTGAATCTTTATCTTATTCATGATCTTCATCCTGCTTGTTTTCTGCTTTGGAGTACATAAAATTAAAAGAGATGAAATCTTATTCTCTCTCTTTTTCTCTCTTTCTCTGTGTGTGTGTGACTCTTGGTCTGTCACTCAGGCTGGAGTGCAGCAGTGCGATCACAGCTCCATGCAGCCTCAAACTCTTGGCTCAGGTGATCCTCCCACCTCAGCCTCTTGAGTAGCCGAGATCACAGGCATGCACCACCACACCTGACTTATTAGTCTGTTCTCACGCTGCTAATAAAGACATACCAGAGACTGGGTAATTTATAAAGAAAAAGAGGTTTGATGGACTTACAGTTCCACATTGCTGGGGAGGCCTCAAAATTATGGCGGAAGGCAAGGAGAGCAAAACCACATCTTATATGGTGGCAAGTAAAGACAGAATGAGAACCAAGCAAAAGGGGTTTCCCTTTATCAGATCTCATGATACTTACTACCACAAGAACAGTATAGGGGAACCACCCCCATGATTCAGTTATGTCCCACTGGCTCCCTCCCACAGCGGTTGGGAATTATGGGAGCTACAACTCAAGACAAGATTTGGTTGGGGATACAGCCAAACCATATTACCTGGCTAATTTGTTTGTATATTTCGTAGAAACAGGGTCTCACTATGTTGCTCAGGCTGATCTCAAACCCCTGGACTCAGGTGATCCTCCTGCCTCAGCCTCCCAAAGTGCTGAGATTATAGGCATGAGTCACCATGCCTGGCTACCATTCCCATTCATCATTGAACTCAGGCTAGGTTCTATGGCCTGGCTTAGTTCAGGGAGTCAAGATCATGAAAGGATACATATGCTGTGTTATTGGATTTGGAGTTTATGTTGATTTTATAAAATGGGAGCCATTGAAAGACTTTAAGGAGGAAAGAAGTAATAATAATTATATTCTGGCAAAATTACTCCGGTCATTCTGTGAAGGATGACTTAGAATGGGACAAGACTTGAAGCAGAGAGACCTATTAGGATGTTGTTGGGGCAAGAGATGATGGTAGATCTTGAACAAAGGCTTACACGTGATAAAGACAGAAAAAAGATGTCCCCAGATAGGAAAGAAAGTGTGAGAACAAAACAGAAGTGGGATATATATGGTGAGAATGAAGACCTGAGACTTAACCTGCCCCTCTGTTGAGGTTGTGTTGGTACCTTGGAAAAGAAAGGCTAGATAGGGTAAAGCCATACCACAGATAGCTCTGAGAGTTGAGCAGAGGAGTCTAGACTTGCCATGATGGCCATTTGGGAATCACTATAGATTCTTAAAGGAAACAGCATGATGATAAATGTATAGGTGTGTGATTGGCAGGGACATGAAAGATGCTGAAGAAAGGAGACCCTAGGCGGGGCACAATGGCTCACGCCTGTAATACCAGCACTTAGGGAGGCTGAGGTGGGTGGATCACTTGAGGTCAGGAGTTCGAGACCAGCCTGACCAACATGGTGAAACCCTGCCTCTACTAAAAATACAAAAAAAAAAAAAAAAAAAAAAAAAGCCGTGTGTGGTGGTGCACTCCTGTAATCCTAACTACTCGGGAGGCTGAGGTGGGAGGATTGCTTAAACCTAGGAGGCAGAGGTTGCAGTGAGCCGAAATCGCACCACTGTACACTCCAGCCTGGGAGACAGAGTGAGATTTCATCAATAAATATATAAATAAATATGCAAAAACTAGATGGGCATAGTGGCATGCATCTCTAATCTCAGCTACTCGGGAGGCTGAGGCAGAAGAATCACTTGAATCTGATTAAAGGGAGGCAGAGGTTGCAGTGAGCCAAAATTGTGCCACTGCAGTCCAGCCCGGGTGACAGAGCAAGACTCTGTCTCAAAAAATAAAAATAAAAAAGAAAGGAGAGCCTGGAGCCTGAGAGAAAGCTGGGAGGTGGTTGTGTGGTATTCCTTGACACAAAGAGATGAGGATTTTGGTTAGAGGAATGGTTAGTGAAAATGGTGAGAAAATGTGAATACTACCAGCAATTCAGAGGAATAAATGAGAGACCATCATCCTTTTTTTAAAAAAATATTTAGTGGGCCGGGCGCGGTGGCTCACGCCTGTAATCCCAGCACTTTGGGAGGCTGAGGCGGGCGGATCACAAGGTCAGGAGATCGAGACCATCCTGGCTAACACGGTGAAACCCCGTCTCTACTAAAAATACAAAAAATTAGCCGGGTGTGGTGGCGGGCGCCTGTGGTACCAGCTACACGGGAGGCTGAGGCAGGAGAATGGCGTGGGCCCGGGAGGCGGAGCTTGCAATGAGCCGAGATCACACCACTGCACTCCAGCCTGGGCGACAGAGCGAGACTCCGTCTCAAAAAAAAAAAAAAAAAAAAAAAAAAATTTAGTGAAAACGGAGTTATAATCCACCCAGCAACTATTCTCACAAAACTATTGAGAGACTCAAATAAAGTAATATATATGAAGTCTCTTATAAATATATGAGTATCATCGCAGAGATAAATTTATCACTATATTTAGTCCTCTAGTGGGGTTGCCAGATACCAAAGTAGGGAAGTGGGACCATCTACAGTGGCAGCCACTGGGCAGGTAAATAAGAATTCGACATATGGATTTAACTTTGGAATGCATTTTAGTTTTCTTTAACAGAAGTGCTATCTGTGACCCTGGAGTCATAAGTAACTGAGTTTTGATCTTGACTGTAACATTTACTAGCATGAACAAGTTATATAACTTCTTTGTTCCTTATCTGTAAAGTGGGGATAATTCTATTAAATACCTGATAGGATGGTTATGAAATTAAATAAGATAATATATGTTAAGTGTTCAGAACCAGTGTCTTTCATGGTAAGGGGTGAATAAATGTTGGTTGCTATTTTTTTATGTGTTATTTTTGAATGAGTACATCACATTGCTGCATTATCCCAAGGCAAAAGTCAACCCTAGTAAGTAGCCCTTCAGTTGAGTAAAATGTGTGATCATCCTGTTCTACTCCAGGATAAAAATCTAAGTAGATGTATTTGTTTCTGTGACAGCCCTTCATTGTTTGCTTTTCAACAGAGATGCTTTGGAAATTACTCATCTTTCCAAGTTATTATTATGTCCCTTTTCCCTCTCAAATGAAGCTTTGTATTCTATGTTAAAAAGCAGAAATCTGGCCAGGCACGGTGGCTCATACCTGTTTAATCCCAGCACGTTAGGAGGCCAAGGCAGGTGGACTACCTGAGATCAGGAGTTCAAGACCAGTTTGACCAACATGGTGAAACCCCGTCTCTACTAGAAGTACAAGAATTAGCCAGGCGTGGTGGCTTGCGCCTGTAGTCCCAGCTACTCTGGAGGCTGAGGCAGGAGAGTCGCTTGAACCCGCGAGGCAGAGGTTGCAGTGAGCTGAGATGCGTTATTGCACTCCAGCCTGGGTGACAGAGTGAGACTCTGTCTCAAAAAAAAAAAAAAAAAAAGAAAGCCGAAATCTTGTCTTTTATAATTAGATCTCTTTAAATAGATTCAAGTGGATATTGCAGTTCTTTTCTAAAAATCACCAGCTGCAGGAATCACTGGCTTAGGAGACACAAGATGCCATTGGCAAGGGGTTCTTTCTTTAAAGATAACAACATAATTATGCTTAGATGTTTCAGCATTTTATTCTGCTGTTATTTTTATTTTCAGTGTCTTCATACTTTTGTCTTCTCACTATTCTAATTCAGAATAAATTAAAGCATTCATTTGGATTCTACTTCAATATATGTATGAGAAAGAACACAGAATAATGAAGCACCTGATTTTCTCTTTGCAAGCTTTGAAATAGATTTTTGCATTCATTTTGACTTACGCGCTTGCAAGAGAGTAAACAGTGTAACTGAAATACAGTATTCCTTTTAGGAAGACAATGTTACTTAATTTTCCTCTCCCTGGCTTGATGTAGTAGGGATTGATTCATAGCACTTGAGGGATGGATGATCTGTTAATAATTTAAACATGAAGTTATAGTCTCAATCCACAGGCTTCCTGATTTGTATTTGTCAATATTATGAGGCTAACTAACTCTTGGGCATGCTTTAATGAGTTTGAACTTTTATATATCTAATTAAATTAATTAAATCACAGGAATAGTTTTAATACTTTCATGATTACAGAATTGTAAAGAGCATCTCATTCATTTAAAATATCTAGAATTTTTTTCTTCTTTCAGTTTTTAAAATAAGTTACCATAAACCTAGAATTTTTCCTTCCTGATGATTACATTTCTGGACTTTGTTATAATTTCACCCTTCAAGGAAGTTTCTGGAGGCACTTACTGTCTGGAGCACACTTTTCAGGAGAACCAATCTGTTTGTCTTGTCAGTAACACACTAGGGTAAAGTCAATTATTATAGATTTTCCTCATAGGGTAACTTTGTGTAAACTGAAAGCTTATGCACTGATTAAGCCAATCTTGGAGTTCAATGAGCTGTTCAGATGGAATGAGTAATCTAGTTAATACATAACTATAGAAGTTCTGGCATCTCCTGTTTCAAACTGTCTATGTTTCTATGTTGTTTTAGTTTGTTGAGTTGCCAAAAATCCACTAATACAAAGCATTTCCTGTACATTGTTTTACTCTGAAAGATATTTAGTTATGGTTTTTATTTGCACATCGCTCTGATTTCTGAAGAAACAGAAAGAAAACATCCTTTTGCAAGTTGAAGTGCAAAGTAGGCCTCTGTGTCTTTTTTCAGTTCCCCTCACCTCTGTTTTTCTTCTCCTCTCCCGTTTAAAACTTCCCTCTACAGGTCCTTACCCAGGTTTGACCATCTCTAGAAAGTAAACAAATTTCAGACATTGCCCTACCTTCAAGTCTTTCTCTTATTCTTTCCCAGCCTATAAGAAGCAGGTAGTAGATATACTAATATTTGCCAAGAGATGATGGTAGCCTCCTGTTGTGTAGCCATTCCTGGGATTTTTTTTTTTTTTCCCCAAAAGACTGGTTCTTCCTCTGTTACCCAGGCTGGAGTGCAGTGGCACTATCGTGGCTCACTGTAGCCTCTACCTCCTGGGCTCAAACAATCCTCCCACTAGAGCCTCCCAAGTAGCCGGGACCATAGGCACACACCACTACGTCCAGTTAATTTAAAAAAAAAAAATTGTTTTTTGTAGAGATGGGGTTTCACCATGTTGCCCACGCTAATCTCAAACTCCTGGGCTCAAGCAGTTCTCCCACCTCAGCCTCCCAAAACAGGAATAAGCCACCATACCCAGCTTATTTTGTATTTGTATTTTGTATTTTCAATAAGGAGAGTATTTAATCCAAAGGAATAAAGTTTGAATGATTAAATAGAATCCAAGGCAATACAATTTGCTAATAGAAGAAGTATTTGAAGATAAGAAGATCTCTCTGTCTCTTTAAAACATTCTCGGTAGGTTACTTACACCAACAATAGTTGCACTATCAAGTTTCTTTTTGTTTAATAACTTGTCCCACAGGGATCTTCTCATGGTCCCAATCTAAGCCTGTCAAAGTCTATTTACATATAATTTGCATCTAAATCATTCCTACTTGTGTGGTCTGTGTGTGACCGGATAGGGAAAGCTTAAGAGCCCCTGAAATCTTTGCTAACCCACTCCAACTTCAGGGTCACCTCTTGGTTACATTACCTTAAAGAGGAAATGAATGAAAAAACAAAAGCAGCAGATCAACAATTAGCCTTAGGGAGAAAAATGGGTCCTGACATGTAGACACCAGTAAGGGGAAATCTATCCAGGGACTACCCAGCATTCTTGCCCAGTTACTGTTGTGACCTGTGTGCCTGGCAAGCCCCATCAAGACCAGAAGATGGCTTTGGCTCCAACACTCTGCAGTGCTCTAATATGTGCATCCATATAGGGCTTTAACAGCTTTCACAAGGCCATTCTCAGTCATCCTTTATGGTTAGGAAATCCGAAGTGTTCCGTTCTTTCCACTTTTGAAAGTGGGAAGGAACAGGGGAATTTTTTCTCCTCTCCAGGCTAGAATGAATAGGATTCCAGCCCTTCAAGACTACTCAGTGCCAATTCTGGTGTTTGCCCATGGACTAGAACTTATTTTCATTGTACCCTGTTAATTTTTTTTTTTTTTTTTTTTTGAGACGGAGTCTCGCTTTGTGGCCGAGGCTAGAGTGCAGTGGCCGGATCTCAGCTCACTGCAAGCTCCGCCTCCTGGGTTTATGCCATTCTCCTGCCTCAGCCTCCCGAGTAGCTGGGACTACAGTTGCCCACCACCTCGCCCGGCTAGTTTTTTGTATTTTTTAGTAGAGACGGGGTTTCACCGTGTTAGCCAGGATGGTCTTGATCTCCTGACCTCGTGATCCGCCCGTCTCGGCCTTCCAAAGTGCTGGGATTACAGGCTTGAGCCACTGCGCCCGGCCTGTACCCTGTTATTTATGCACCATTTTAAGATTAAGTCACTGGCTTCTCTTCTACCCATGCCTTACGAAGTTAAACAAAGAGATGAAAAGTGCAAGGACCTTGAAATGTCAGAGATGTGGGGCAATCCGTTGGCTGCATTTAAGTCCTTTGTTTTAGGACTTAAAAGGGATGAGCCCCTTTTAAATTTTACTTTCTTTTTTTTTTTTTTTTTTTTTTTTTTAAGATGGAGTCTCGCTCTGTCACCCAGGCTGGAGTGCAGTGGCCAGATCTCAGCTCACTGCAAGCTCCGCCTCCCGGGTTTATGCCATTCTCCTGCCTCAGCCTCCCAAGTAGCTGGGACTACAGGCGCCCGCCAACTCGCCCGGCTAGTTTTTTGTATTTTTTAGTAGAGACAGGGTTTCACTGTGTTAGCCAGGATGGTCTCGATCTCCTGACCTCGTGATCCGCCCGTCTCGGCCTCCCAAAGTGCTGGGATTACAGGCTTGAGCCACCGCGCCTGGCTAAATTTTACTTTCTTATTTGTGATACAGGGTTAATAATATTTTATTCTACCTATCTCAGATTCTTGTGAGGCTCAAACAAGATAATAGACATAGAAGTATTTTGTAGATAAAGAGGCTTACAAATGCACACAGTAGTGTTTTATTCCACAGCATTTTATGTCTGTGCTGCACTGTAGCTGCATACATTATATTAACTAAGATCCCTCCTCTGTTCATAAAGGGCCATGTGGAGGAGGGAAACTGAAGTCAGAACAGAAATGATTTCCCCAGAGCTGAAGGGGAAATTCGAGGCTGAAAAGTAACTGTTGTTAATAGATCACAATTTACCTATGAATTTTTTAATGATGAATTTCATCAAAAATTAATTGCATTTAAATTATTTAATTCTTTAAATGGCTTTTGGAGAGGAAATCCTGCCTGTTAGGATCTGCCGTGTCAATCTAATTTCCTTTGGACCTTGACAGAAATTGTAAACTGTGTTGACTCTGGCTCACACGTGGTAATAAATTGTATTCATGAAATGTTACAAGAAACCGGTGATTCTTCTATTATATTTCTTAACAGTAGTGAGGTTGAGTTCTAGGCCCTGAAATGCATGAAAAAAGAGTAGATGTTAGCGAGCACAAATAAAGGGCACATGAACAGAGTCAGATCTATATTTTGTCTCCTGTTTCCTCGTTGCCTGGATCAAAAAGATGTTTCTGCTGAGGGCATGTGGCTCTCCAGGGTGTCATCCCTAGAGATCCATACACTTTAGTACCCAAATAAATGGTATCCAAGACAGGAGGAAAAGTAGTTTATCTGGATCCCTTTTTTCAGTAACTGATTTCAGGAGGTCAATTATGTATTACATCCTTTGACCATTTTATGCTTTTACCTTTTTACTCCCCAAAATATTTAATATCAAACTGAAAGTACACAGAGTACAGTCCTGGAGAAAGGAAGAGCAAACTTCAACTAGTTAGACTACAGGGGGGATTTAAACACTCTAATTGAGATCCTGGAGCCTGGAAAGAAGATTAAAATTCAAAGACACACAGAAAAAGACTCCAGTTCTTCATCTCTACTTCAACCTGGTCCATAGAGGAAATGAAATAAAGAACAGAAGAGGTTTGGATTGAGCAAAACAAAAAGGTTGGAGCACAGAGGTTTTTAACTTCTGGCCTAAGATCTTAACATCTGTGGGTTAATGTCTGTCAAATGTCATTTGATGCAGCTATACATGGAAACTATGGAATATTGGACCAAATGGCCCACTGTGTTTAAGTGTCACAGGGTGAATCCCAAAATTAGGGTTCATGGCGGCCATGAGGATTCTTGGCCTCACTCAGGAAGGAATTCAAGAGTGAGCCAACAGAATAAAGTGAGAGCAAATTTATTAAGAAAAGTAAAGGAATAAAAGGATGGCTACTCCATAGGCAGAGCAGCAGCACGGACGACTTGACTGAGTATACTTATGGTTATTTCTTGATTGTATGCTAAACAGGGATGGATTATTCATGAGTTTTCCAGGAAAGGATTGGGGAGTTCTGGAACTGAGGATTCCTTTCCTTTTCAGACCACATAGGGTAATGTCTGGACATTGCTATGGCATTTATAGACTGTCATAATACTGGTGGGAGTTTCTTTTAGCATGCTAATGCATTATAATCAGTGTATAATGAGCAGTGAGGATGACCAGAGGGTCACTTTTGTTACCATTTTGTTTTTGGTGGGTTTTAGCCGGCTTCTTTACCACATCTCATTTTATCAGTGGGGTCTTTGTGACCTGTATCTTGTGAAACCAGTCCCGCTGACCTCTTATCTCATCCTGTAACTAAGAATGCCTAACCTCCTGCGAATGCAGCCCAGCAGGTCTCGTGCTTGTCTTATGTAGCACCTATTCAAGATGGAGTCACTCTGGTTAGAACACCTCTGACATATTTCCTCCCTCCCTTTTACAAGGGCACCCTTAATCCTAAGAGTTGTAAAGGGATGAAGATCCATCTTCTGTAACTTCTTCAGGCTGAATGGGGGCAATGATATTCTTACCTAATTACTAGGGTCTCTTGTATTCAAGGTAGAGAGGAGCTCAATGAGAAGGTGTTGGTATGGTGAGGGCCATTCATAACTGAGTCTCAACAGAAGGTATAATCTGGAAGATTCATAAGTGTTCAATTTAAGAAAATGTTGAGTAGGCTTATCCTGCATTCCTACACAAAGAGTACAATGACAATATATTCCACAGCAGTAAAGCAAAATAAGTGAAATTATCTCAAGTAAACTAAATAAGAAGGCTTTTCATGAACTGAGCAATTGTAACCAAGCTGATGTGAGGTCATGCCCAGAACTAGAATACTCATCCAGATTTTCACATTACCCATCCCTATTGTTTCTTCTGAGCAGCCGCCAGAGATCACTGGTTGGTTCACAGGAGTAAGCAGGATCCGTCTATATTGCAGGAAAAATTCAAAAACAATGGATGTGATTAGAACCTAATAACAGGTATACCATAGTTTTTGAATCATAATTTTTCTCTCTCCAGTCTCTCATTTTTACTAAAGACAAATCATGGTAGAACCGTTTGTTTGCAAAATAAGTTTTTGTCTTATTAAACTTGGCCTGATCATGTATATAAAAGTGCTGCAAGAATAATTATTTGCCATAGAAACTCCTTTTTAAATTGTCTTTGATGAAACATTGTTCCATAGAAATCCCAGACTTTATTGATTAATTGAGACACGTCTCACTCTGTCACCCACGCTGGAGTGCAGTGGCACAATCTTGGCTCACTGCAGCCGCAACATCCCAGGTTCAGGCCCTTCTCCCACCTCAGCCTCTTAGTAGCTGGGACTACAGGTGTGCACCACCACGGCTGGCTAATTTTTGTATTTTTTAGTAAAGACAGTGTTTTGCCATGTTGCCCAGACTGATCTTGAACTCTTGAGCTCAGGTGATCCTCCCACCTCGGCCTCCCAATATGCTAGGATTACAGGCATGAGCTACCATGCCCAGCCTTCTCAGACTTGTATGAGCCTTGAATCCAGCCACAAATTCATCTGTGCCTGCAAATACTTGTATGAGTTGGGTGAATTCCTCTTTTCTTGAGATCCCAAGATAACCTGTATCTCCTGGGCCTGTCAGAAAGCAACATTTTTTTTTTTTTTTTTTTTTTTTTGAGACGGAGTCTCGCTGTGTCTCCCAGGCTGGAGTGCAGTGGCGTGATCTCGGCTCACTGCAAGCTCCGCCTCCCGGGTTCACGCCATTCTCCCGCCTCAGCCTCCCAAGTAGCTGAGACTACAGGCGCCCGCCACCACGCCCGGCTAGTTTTTTTTTGTATTTTTAGTAGAGACGGGGTTTCACCATGTTAGCCAGGATAGTCTTGATCTCCTGACCTCGTGATCCACCCGCCTCGGCCTCCCAAAGTGCTGGGATTACAGGCTTGAGCCACCGCGCCCAGCCTAGAAAGCAACATTTTTTACTTACTGCAGGTCAGGAACTCTGTACAGGGACTGTGTAGATAAGATATGAGGCCAGTTTTCCTAAGGGGCTTTTATTGGCTCTATGAGTCAACTTTGGTCCCTTAAAACAGTCTGTTTATATTTGAAAGCATGCCGTTCCAGTCAAAACCTTGGTAAAATAACCAGTGTCTCTAGTTGTGTCCTATTACAAAAGAAAACAGGTTCTTATTACATTTATGCAAATAATGGCATTGCCATAAATTAACAATACTCACAAATAGTTTCCAAATTCTGGAGAAATCAGATAGAGAAAAAGAAACATGCTCCATATTTTGTTTTTGGACAAAAACTTTGTTTTATACTCCTTATAGGGGTATACTTTACTCAATTTTTGAAAGCTGTAAATAGCTCAAAAGTTTTTTTGAGTCTGAAAAACCAAACAGAAAGAATCAGCAGTGTTTTAAGCAAAAAATCATAAAAAGATTATTTTAGTATTTTATTATTTCAATCAATGCAATTAATTCCTGTTTTGCTTGATATCTATAAACACATTAGCTTTCCAAGAGAGTCTTGAAAGTTTTTGCCGGGCGCGGTGGCTCAAGCCTGTAATCCCAGCACTTTGGGAGGCCGAGACGGGCGGATCACGAGGTCAGGAGATCAAGACCATCCTGGCTAACACGGTGAAACCCCGTCTCTACTAAAAAATACAAAAAACTAGCCGGGCGAAGTGGCGGGTGCCTGTAGTCCCAGCTACTCGGGAGGCTGAGGCAGGAGAATGGCGTGAACCCGAGAGGAGGAGGAGCTTGCAGTGAGCTGAGATCCGGCCACTGTACTCCAGCCTGGGTGACAGAGCAAGACTCCGTCTCAAAAAAAAAAAAAAAAAAAAAAAAAAAAGAAAGTTTTTTTCTCTGTTTTAGTGGCACACTTTCCAAAGCTATCAGAGATGTGTATTGAAGAGTGCTTGTCAGAGTCCTATACCTGATTACAAACCATCTTTTGTAGAGGATCAAAACAAGACACTTATCTGTGGATGACAAAAAGTCTTAGGGCAACCACAGCCGAAGATGCGATTAGCAAGGAAATGTGGGTACCTCTGTGGCAGAAAATAATTTAGCATAACAATTATAATTATTACTGATAATGTACACTAAGTCATAATCAGAATTATAGGAGTTTCACATAATTTTGGAACACATACCAGTAACACATTTATACAAATACAGCCCAAAGAAAGTCAAATACCATTGTATATTTAACAGTGCTTCCTGTATGCTTTTAATATACCAAATATGTCATTTTTAGACTTTAGGGGACCTAATATCTAAAAGTAATAATTGAGTCAGAAAAAAACTTTAGAATTTGAGTTTGGAAACTTGTCAAGTGTCAAAGGCTTAAAACACTTGATATTATAAAATAGAATCACAGGTCGTTTATTTAGCTAAAATAACTCAAAGATTTCAAAAAGACAAAAACTTTTACTCATTGATGAAGGGAAGACTTAGCTTTCCAGACAAGATCCAGTAAAAACAGCATGAGGTCAACTGAATCTCTTTTCTCTCCTCTTTTTTTCCTATAGTTTATTTTAAAGGTAAACAAAAATCTCTCTCTTTTTTTGTTTTTTTCTTTTTTTTTTTTTTTTTGAGACAGGCTCTCACTCTGTTGCCCAGGCTGGAGTGCAGTGGCACAATCTTAGCTCACTGCAACCTCTGCCTCCCACGTTCAGGCAATACTCCTGCCTTAGCCTCCTGAGTAGCTGGGATTACAAGTGCATGCCACCACACCTGGCTAATTTTTTGTATTTTTAGTAGAGATGGGACTTCACCATGTGGCCAGGCTGGTCTTGAAATCCTGACCTCAAGTAATCTGCCCACTTTTGCCTCCCAAAGTGCTGGGATTACAGGCATGAGCCACCAAGCCTGACCAATATTCTTTTAATTTTAGTCAACTTGCTTCCACACAGTTCTTTACAAGGTTAAATTTTCACAAACCTTCTACAACTTGTTTAAGCCTTTAGTTTTATCCTATCTTTTTAAATTTAAAATGATTCTTACACCCCCTAAATTAGACAAAATTACTTTATTTTTTTAAGGAAAAAAACACATTCTCATGCCTTTTTACCAAAAACATGTAATTTTAATTTCTTTAGTGTAAGAAATTTTAATTACATACCAGGTGCAGAGCCTAGGATGCAGGACAGAACTGCCTATAACGTCTGACTCTTGCCAGCACAGTTAGGGGGAAATGGCTCACCCTCTATGTTCCCAGGCCTTATCCTGAATTAAATGGCTCTAACGCAGGTAAGTTGAACAATTACCAAAAGTCATAGAAACAGTTTATGACCTTAAAGCGTTTAGCAAACCTGATATCTGACCTGCATGATTTAGACCAAATGTCCAAATTTTGAAGACATTTTTATTTTATTTTACCAGTAATCTTTAAACTTTCTTTATTTTTAAAAGACTATTAGTTATACGTACTAAAAGGCACTAAAGTTTTTATTTTTCTAGCAAAGTATTTAAGTCTTATTTTTCTTTGTGCCTATTATTTAGAGCTCTTTTATTAAACATTATACATACAACACATATAAATACACAGACAGAAGATCCAGTAGTTGTAAGATTTCTCATTTGCCAGTTTTTAAGTTTCTCATTAAAGCCTGCAGTTTCTAGGGCCAAATCAGTAGGCACAGCTAGAAAACAAAACAGATCTCCAAAAATCAAGGATCCCATTTTTACACTAGATTCTGGATTCCTAAAAAGAAAGGAAGACCATGGGAACAGACAATGCAATGCTTTTACCTTGCATTTCACTGCAAAGACGTTCCCCCAAGGCTGGTGGCCAATCCAAAGCCAATCTGCCCATTCCCCATTTCATACGTTTTAGGTACCCAAGAGCATGCTTTTTTCATTTAAATATGAGAAGAAAGAAGTATTGGCCTTTAGTAATAACTGCTCACTGTAAGCAACTGCCATCAGCTATTCCTAAAAGTATATGTCCTACCTAGCTGTTGTACCATGGCTAAAAGTTCTCTCATAATGCAAAATAATTTCTGATACCCCCAAAAGTAAAAAAAAGATCAAGTAACATGATGCAAAGCAGAGCAGAGTGTTAGATTTTGAAAGGGACCTGTCTACTTACAGTTTTTGGAGTTCCATGAGGAAAACAGCTTTTTCTTCCAAAACAGGATCTGTGACATCTTCTATTTTTCTCCCAAGGAGTCCCAGGCTGTCAGAAATTACCATAGGTCCTCTCATGTGGGCATCAAGGGTAGCAAGAAAAAAGACTGGAGAAATAATTCAGTTGACTGAGAAGAAAAACAAACCAAAAAAATAAGATCGAAGAAAAGGCATAAAACCCTTTAATTTTTATACATATAAAACTTGGGTGATATGGTTTGGCTCTGTGCCCCTACCCAAACCTCATCTTGAATTGTAATCCCCATAATCCCCATGTATCAAGGAAGGGACCAGGTAGGTGACTGGATCATAGGGATGTTTTCCCCCATGCTGTTGTCAGGATAGTGAGTGAGTTCTCATAAGATCTGATGATTTTATAAGACAGTTTTCCCTGGTCTTGCTTGCTCGGTCTTGCCTGCTGCCATGTAAGACATGCCTCTTCCCCTTCCACCATGATTGTAAGTTTCTTGGGGCCTCCCCAGCCGTGCAGAGTTGTGAGTCAAACCTCTTTTCCTTATAAATTACCCAGTCTTGGCTGTATAAAATGGACTAATACATTGGGTATCTGTTTTTAATTAAGCTGACTTTTAACAATAGAGCACTTTTTAAAAAAGTCCTTTTGGGTCAGGTGCGGTGGCTCACACCTGTAATCCCAGCACTTTGGGAGGCTGAGGCAAGCAGATCACCTGAGGTCAGGGGTTTGATACCAGTCTGGCCAACATGGTGAAACCCTTTCTCTACGAAAAATACAAAAATTAGCTGGGTCTGGTGACACACACCTGTAGTCCCAGCTACTCGGGAGGCTGAGGCACCAGAATCGCTTGAACCCGGGAGGTAGAGGTTGCAGTGAGTTGAGATGGCACCACTGCACTCCAGTCTGGGTGACAGAGCAAGACTCCATCTCAAAAAAAAAAAAAAATCTTTCTAAATCTTTTATCATTAGACTTTAGCCAGGACAAGCAGCCAACACCTCTGGCTTTTAAGCCCTTTTTTTCCCCCCTCAAAGGTATTCTTCCAAGTAAAACAAAAAAGCCTTAATGAAGGTTATGATTTAACCATGGACGTACGAGGTGTCTCCAAAGAGATGGCAAGCAGTTTTTATAAGATCTAGAATCACGCCTAAGGTAGCTCAGAGAAAAGAAAATTCAAGTCAGGAAATCAGCAGCTGTCCATAGAGGGAAAAAGAATAAATAAATGGCGAAAGTCCCACAAGTATCAAATCAAAAGGAACTCATTCCCTAAGCCAGGAGTTTAATCCAGGCCACCATCACAAAAGAGCAAAGCCTTTGCTACTGAGCTACAGCAGAAGGTAAGCACCATATTGTTTTCCCCAGGAGTCTAGAGCAGCCATTTTTGAGCTTGTGAAGAACATACCTTTTCAAGGGAAAAGAAAACAGATTTTACTGTAATTCTAGCACTTTGGGAGGCTGAGGTGGGCGGATCACAAGGTCAGGAGATTGAGACCATCCTGGCTAACACAGTGAAACCCCATCTCTACTAAAAATACAAAAAATTAGCCAGGCGCAGTGGCGGGCGCCTGTAGTCCCAGCTACTCAGGAGGCTGAGGCAGGAGAATGGCGTGAACCCGGGGGGCAGAGCTTGCAGTGAGCCAAGATCATGCCACTGCACTCCAGCCTGGGCGACAGAGCGAGACTCTGTCTCAAAAAAAAAAGAAAACAGATTTTAGAATTAAAAGTCAGTATTTCTTTCAGTCTTACTGAAAGCAAACCAATACTTTAAAAAACATGTTTTAATATAGGGGACCAAAATTTAGATAGACTATTATAAATAAATTTTCTTTCATTGTGGTTTCTTTAATTATATTAAAAAGTTTAGGCCGGGCATGGTGGCTCATGCCTGTAATCCCAGCACTTTGGGAGGCATAGGCGGATGGATCACAAGGTCGGGAGTTTGAGACCAACCTGGTCAATGTGGTGAAACCCCATCTCTACTAAAAATACAAAAATTAGCCTGGTGTGGTGATGTGCGCCTGTAGTTCCAGCTACTCAGGAGGCTGAGACAGGAGAATGGTGTGAACCCAGGAGGCGGTGCTTGCAGTGAGCGGAGATCACGCCACTGCACTCCAGCCTGGGCAACACAGCAAGACTCTGTCTCCAAAAAAAAAAAAAAAAAGTTTAATAAGTTATCTTTTATGAACTTTATCACGACTTACGTAGACCATCTATGACATGCTTGGACCTTTTGACTTGTGGTATACTTTCTTCTTTCCTAAATAATCAGTCATTCTACTTTAGAACAAGAATTTACCATACAAGATCCTTTCTCACATAAAATTTCTTTTGTTTATAGCCTTCCTTACCAAAAATACATCTTCATATCCATAACTTTCTACTCATCTCTCTCCCCTACTTACTGTTTTTTTTTTCTTTCTACCTTGTTTCTATTTTCTTCCTAAATCCACATGTTAAACCCCACTTTAAATAACATCTGAATTGGCAAAAAAAAAATTTTTTTCAATAACACTATATCTTCTTTGGCACATTTTACATACAGAATTATATATGAATTTTTAGTAATCCTAAATTTTAATGAGTTTAAATTAAAAGAACTTGAAAAATGCTTGGACTTACTTAATTTATGAGTGCTCTTTTATTTATAAGTCAATTTGTTACCCTGTAGACAATATATAACATAATGTGAATACACATAAACACACATGTATGTATGCACACACACAAAGATCCAATAGCTTTTATCTTGAAGCTCTAGTCATGAGATAGTAATACAGACTCACTGTTTCGTAAAAGACAGCTAGATCCGGCCGGGCGCGGTGGCTCACGCCTGTAATCCCAGCACTTTGGGAGGCCGAGGCAGGCGGATCACAAGGTCAGGAGATCGAGACCACGGTGAAACCCCGTCTCTACTAAAAATACAAAAAATTAGCTGGGCGCGGTTGTGGGCGCCTGTAGTCCCAGCTACTCGGGAGGCTGAGGCAGGAGAATGGCGTTAACCCGGGAGGCGGAGCTTGCAGTGAGCCGAGATCGCGCCACTGCACTCCAGCCTGGGCGACAGAGCGAGACTCCGTCTCAAAAAAAAAAAAAAAAAAAGACAGCTAGATCCAAATTATTTCTTTTTTTTTTTTTTTTGAGATGGAGTCTCACTCTGTCACGCAGGTTGGAGTGCAATGGTGCGATCTTGGCTCACTGCAACCTCCGCCTCCCAGGTTCCAGCAATTCTCCTGCCTCAGCCTCCTGATTAGCTGGGATTATAGACACTTGCCACCACGCCCGGCTAATTTTTGTATTTTTAGTAGAGATGGGGTTTCACCATGTTGGTCAGGCTGGTCTCAAACTCCTGACCTCATGATCTGCCTGCCTCGGTCTCCCAGAGTGCTAGGATTACAGGCAAGAGCCACCATGCCCAGCCCCAAATTATTTCTCTGACAAAATCGGGACTTGTCCAAATGGCTAAACTTTGTTTGCTAATTTGAATTTGCTGTAGTTGCTTAAAGGGCACCTTAGCAGCAAGTCCTTCAGGACTGTTGTCCCCATGTCCAACAAGGATCTTTACTAGACATAGAACTTTTTCAATCTATCTTTCTATCCAGTTATCTACCCCTGCAAATTCTCACCTCCTGCATCAAATCATTAAATGAAGTGACAATAAGACAAGAAAATGCTGTTACAGAAAACAATAACTTTAGAATAGAAAACAAGAAAAAGTAAGACCAGGATTCCCCTAGGGTGAGACTCTAACCCACAATTCTAGAGGGAATGCCAATTCTGAACACTGCAGAGCATCTGGCATGGATGACAAACATACTAAATGCTGAAAACCCCAGAACACCTCAGGAGTGTCCAACAGTGAACCCCAAAGGCATGAGACCTAACACAGTTGGGGGCCACAATATAACATGACTCTGGCATCCCAGGATCAACACAGTGGGGGACCACTCACAACCAAGTATCTTGCTTTAAACAACTGCCCAACTATCCAAAGCAAAACTACAGAGAAGGGGTGACAGGGTGGGCTACTAAGGAAGTGACTGGCCAGGTGTGCTCCCATCTGGGGCACCCAGACAATGGGAGGCTGCAGTCAGGCTCCTAAGCCAGAGGTCTCATGGCCACTTTCCCATCTACTCAAAATAAAGGACAGAGAATCCAGGCCGGGCACGGTGGCTCAAGCCTGTAATCCCAGCACTTTGGGAGGCCGAGATGGGCGGATCACGAGGTCAGGAGATCAAGACCATCCTGGCTAACACGGTGAAACCCTGTCTCTACTAAAAAATACAAAAAACTAGCCGGGCGAGGTGGTGGGCACCCGTAGTCCCAGCTAATGTAGTCCCAGCGACTCGGGAGGCTGAGGCAGGAGGCAGGAGAATGGTGTAAACCCGGGAGGCAGAGCTTGCAGTGAGCTGAGATCCAGCCACTGCACTCCAGCTTGGGCGACAGAGCGAGACTCCGTCTCAAAAAAAAAAAAAGGACAGAGAATCCAAAATCGAAATTGAATAAAAGGTAGCAGCCAGGCACGGTGGCTCACACCTGTAATCCCAGGAGGCCAATCCCAGGAAGCCAAGGCAGGTGTATCACCTGAAGTCAGGAGTTTGAGACCAGCATGGCCAACATGGTAAAACCCCCATCTCTACTAAAAATACCAAAAATTAGCCAGGCACCTGTAATCTCAGCTACTCAGGAGGCTGAGGCAGGAGAATCACTTGAACCCAGGAAGCAGAGGTTGCAGTTAGCCGAGACCGTGCCATTGTACTCCAGCCTGGGCAACAACAATGAAACTTTGTCCCCCCCCCAAAAAAGGTAGCAAGTTGAATCCTCATTTTACCCAGCCCCTGGAGCTGCTCTGATTTGAATGCCTTTGATATAAGGAGCTCCAAGAGTCTGAATCTGGAGTGTTTTTCTTGCCTTGGTTAAGAAACTTTTAAATAATACTAATATTTTTTCAAAAACAGAAACAACGAAAATTTAGA
This sequence comes from Macaca mulatta, assembly GCF_049350105.2. Classification (NCBI taxonomy): domain Eukaryota; kingdom Metazoa; phylum Chordata; class Mammalia; order Primates; family Cercopithecidae; genus Macaca; species Macaca mulatta. The sequence goes on from NC_133425.1 coordinate 64,622,403, forward strand.
AGGCTTTTACAAATGTTACTCATTAAATGGCCGGCTCTGAAGCAGTAAAGACTGAAATTATATTGTCACCATCGTTTACTGACAAATAAGGAAAGGAAGAGCTGGCAGAAGCGATGCCAGTCAGAAAGCAGTGGGAAAGCCCTGGGTTCTGCTTGGCTGGTGGTGGAGGCAGGACTCGGTTCCTATAGTGGGCGGATTACCAAAGAATCCAGATCTCCTGCCTCCTCTGTTTGAGGGCAGCGATGATTGTGAATTGTCTGTGAGATTAGTCCCAAGCCTTTGGTCTCTGAGTTTTTGGGAGGCAGGGATGTGTTTCATATTAGATTGTGCTTACACACATAGACTGCTTCTTTTCTAGTATGTGAATATTTTTATATGTTGCTTCTGTTTTTCCAGCTTCACTGAAAAATAGATTCTCCAGTCCTTCCATTCGCAAAATTTCATTTTTAAAAAAACAGACTTCTGGCTGGGTGCGGTGGCTCACGCCTGTAATCCCAACACTTTGGGACGCCAAGGCAAGTGGATCACCTGAGGTCAGGAGTTCGAGACCAGCCTGACCAACATGGTGAAACTACATCTCCACTAAAAAAAAGAAAACAAAAATTAGCCAGGCATGGTGACACACGCCTGTAATCCCAGCTACTCCGGAGGCTGAGGCAGGAGAATCCCTTGAACCTGGAAGGCGGAGATTGTAGTGAGCTGAGATTGCACCACTGCACTCCAACCTGGGTAACAGAGCAAGACTCTGTCTCACAAAAAAAAAACAAAAAAAACAAAAAAACCAAAAACACACTTATTGAAATAGAATTTATATACCATGTAATTCAGCCATTTACAATGTACAGCTCAATGTTGTTGTTGTTGTTGTTGTATGCTCACAGACTTGTGCAATCACCATTACAATCAATTTAGGACATTTGCATCACCCCAAAAGCAACCTTGTATCCATTCCCAGTCGAGCAATCACTACTGTACTTGCTGCTCTAAGGGTTTACTTATGGACATTTCATATAAACGAAATACACCATGTGGGCTTCTTTCACTTAGCATAATGTTTTCTTTTTCTTTTATTTTAAACATGGAACATTTCACGAATTTGCCTGTCAACCTTGCACAGGAGCCATGCTAATCTCTGTATCATTCCAGTGTTGGTATATTTGCTGCTGAGGCGAGCGCAGTGTTTTCAAAGTTCATCTATGTTGTAGCATGTATTGGTAATTCATTTCTTTTTATTGCTGAATAATATTCCATTGTATTTATATGCCACTTTTTTTCTTTTTTTTTTTGAGACTGAGTTTTGCTCTGTCACCCAGGTTGGGGTGCAGTGGCACGATCTCGGCTCACTGCAACCTCCGCCAACTGGGTTCAAGCAATTCTCCTGCATCAGCCTGAGTAGCTGGGACTACAGGCACGTGCCACCACACCCTGTTAATTTTTTGCATTTTTAGTAGAGGCGGATTTCACCGTGTTAGCCAGTATGATCTTGAACTCCTGACCTCATGATCCGTCTGCCTCGGCCTCCCAAAGTGCAGGGATTACAGGTGTGACCCACCATGCCCGGCCTGGATATGCCACATTTTTAATCCATTCATCAGTTGATGGATATGTGAATTTTTGTCTATTATGAATAAAACTGCTATGTACATTTGTGTACAAGTTTTTATGTGGAAAAGTGTTTTCAGTTCTCTCAAGTCATATGGTAACTCTATGTTTAACTTTTTGAGGAACTGCCAAACTGTTTTCCAAAGTTTTTCATTTTACATTTTCACCAGCAGTGTAGAAGGGTTCCAGTTTCTTCTCACCAGGGCTTGTTATTGTCTGCCCTTTTGATTACGGCTCTCCCAGTGAATATGAAATGATATCTCCTTATGGTTTTGATTTGTACTTCCCCAGTGATTAATGATGTTGAGCACCTTTTCCTGTGCTTCTTGGACATTCATATATCTTCTTTGGAGAAATGTTTATTCAGATCATTTTTTAATTGAGTTGTCTTTCTTTTTAGTGTTGTAAGAGTTCTTTATAAATTCAAGAGACAAGTCCCTTACACTTATGTGATTTGCAGATATTTTCTTCCATTTTGTGGGTTGTCTTTTCACTTTTTAAAAAAAGAAGAATAGACTTTTTCTTTCAGAAAAAGTAGACATTTTTAAGAGCAGTTTTAGGTTCACATAAAAATTGAGCAGAAAGTCAAGAGAGTTTCCATATGCTCCCTCCCCCAACACAGCCTCCTTCACTATCAAAATTCTTTTCACTTTCTTGATGGTGACATTTGAAGCACAAAGGTTTTTAATTTTGATGAAGTCCAACGTATGCATTTTTTTCTTTTGTCACTTTTGCTTTTGGCATCATATGTAAGAAGGCTTTGTCTAACCTAAAGTCACAGAGATTTACTCCGTTTTCTTGTTTTTTGTACAGCTGAGATCTTGCTGTGTTGATCAAAGCCATCACTCCCAGGCTAGTCTTGAACTCCGGGCCTCAAGCAATCCTCCCACTTAAGTCTCCCAAAGGACTGAGAGTTTTACGATTTTATCTCTTATGCATAAATCTGTGATCCATTTGAAGTTTTGTTTGTTTGTTTGTTTTTGTTTTGTTTTTTGGGTTTTTTTTGAGATGGAGTCTCACTCTGTTCCCCAGGCTGGAGTGCAGTGGCACCATCTTAGCTCACTGCAATCTCTGCTTCCCAGGCTCAAGGAATTTTCGTGCCTCAGCCTCCAAAGTAGCTGGCATTACAGGCACCTGCCAACATGCCTGGCTAATTCTTGTATTTTTAATAGAGATGGGGCTTTGCCATGTTGATAAAGCTGGTCTCAAAATCCTGACCTCAGGTGACCTGCCCATCTCAGTCTCCCAAAGTGCTGGGATTACAGGTGTGATCCACCATGCCTGGCTGAAGTTAATTTTGTACATGTGTCAAGAAGGGGTTTTCATGTGGCTGTCAAGTTGTTCCTGCCTCATTCTTTCTCCATTGTTTTGGCATTCTTGTTAAAAATCAATTGAACATAAATAGGAGAGTTTATTTCTCTTTTTCTTGAGACGGAGTCTTGCTCTGTATGCCCAGGCTGGAGTGCTGTGGCGCAATGTTGGCTCACTGAAATCTCCGCCTCCCGGGTTCAAGTGATTCTCCTGTCTCAGCCTCCCAAGTAGCTGGGATTACAGGCATGCACCACCACGCCAGGCTAATTTTGTATTTTTAGTAGAGACGGGGTTTCTCCGTGTTGATAAGGCTGGTCTCGAACTCCTGATCTCAGGTGATCCACCCGCCTTGGCTTCCCAAAGTGTTGGGATTACAGACGTGAGCCACCCCGCCTGGCCCGAGAGTTTATTTCTTGACCCTCAGTTCTATTCTATTGATTTACCTATTGTTAGGCCAGTATATACTATCTTGATTATTGTAGATTTGTAGTAAGTTTTAAAATCAGAAGTGTGAGTCCTCCAACCTTTTTGCTGTTGTGGATCCCTTCCATTCTTATATGAATTTTAGGATCAGGTCGCCAATCTCTGCAACAACAGCAACAGCAACAACAACAACAACAACAACAACAACAAAAGCAGCTGGCATTTTGATAGGGATTGTGTTGAATCTGTGAATCAACTTTGGATATTGCCATTATAATATTGTCCTTCAATTCATGAGCATGGGTTGTCTTTCCATTTATTTGTCTTCTTTAATTTCTTTCAATAATGTTTTCAGAGTATGTGTTGCACTTCTTTTGTTAAATGTATTCCTATTTTATTCTTTTCAATGCAATTGCAAATGGAATTGTTTTCTTATACAGAGTATTCATTGCTAACCTGAATACTTACTTTTGGCATTTGGTGGCAGGAACTGAAGGGCGTATTAGGATACATCAGTTACTTGAAGTGAATTAAATTATTTCATGCATGTACTGAGAATGAAATGGGTATCAGCACTGCTAAGCTGGTGAGGCCACCCCCTACATGACTATACTGTTGATGACCTGATTCCTCTATGACTGTTATAGAGAAAGACTTTCTCTTGCCAAAGTATCTAGAAAGTTTTCAATCATTCTGTGTATCTTATCATTCTATTTGCTACCCTCACTAAATAGAACAGTCCCAGTACTATTTGTGCCATCATTCATTTGGAAGAGAGATTTGATTCCGGAAAGATTATCATACTCTTCATCTGTAGTGAGATTACAGTGACTTTGCACCAGAGTAATGTTATGCTAAAGGCATTGCAGTAGAATATCCACTGGAGATTAAAAACCTCATTCTGTGTTATCAAACAAAGACCTCCATCCTCAGTGAACACATTATCTAATTCTAATCCACCAAGAATGTATCTCTAGTTAAGCTATTTCCTTGCTCAGAAAAGCATTATCAGCTCTGGCTTGTTTACATCTTTAATTTCACACCCTCCATGATTTGACACTGCCTATTTCTGATCATGTTCACCTCTCATTGTGCTCTTCGTTGCACTTACCTGGTACAGCTGCTGTTTTCTAAATATGCCATATATTTTGTCTCTCTACCCCTGCCACCACCTTGCCTCTGCTGCCACAGCTCTGTCTACCTGAAGCAATCTTCCTCTTGTCTGTCTCTATGAGAATCCTTACCATTCTTCAAGATTAGGTTTAAGTGCTCCCTCCTCTATGAAATTTTCCCCAAGAAGAATAGATATCACCCATCCCGTTGCTCTCATCTTGCTTAGTACCTCTGACTTCCTAGAAGTAGGGACAAAATCTCCATCATCTCTCAATCTCCAGTGCCGTATGGCGTCCCTTGCATATAGTATGTATACATTCAATGTTTTCATTGAATTGGCTAGATGGAAAGATATTTTTTACACTGTAGTTTGGAAATTAAATTCTGATATATTTTCAGGACTATGTATATTCTCCAAAATAGTTTTAAAATATTGTATTTTCATTTTAATAATAATTCTGAATCACCAGGATCCACGTTATAATCAAGTTGCATTGCACAGTTTTAATGCCCATGTTTGTGTTTGAGAAACACTGGAGTAAAACATTATTCAGAATGTGTGTGAAGTTCTGATTACAGAGGAGTGCTGGCTGTAAGTGATCATTCGATTTTTGGAAAATATAATTGGTTTTAGCCAGCAGTACCTTAATCTGAGGATAAGATATTCTTTAGTTACTTCTTGGTAGAAAATGGAGAGAGCAGTTAGGAATGGTTTTATCTGTGTTCACATGTGTGTCTCAAAAAAGGGGGGGGGGGACAGGAGGAGAAGGAAGAGAGCCCCCATGCATTAATAATAGAGTTTTGAAAGAATGGTGTAAGAATTTGGCGAAGAGTGGAATTCTTTTTCTCACTTGATTTTTCTCAATTTCACTTTTATGGCCTGTTTTAGTGAACTAGGGGAATGATTGAGCCCTTGAAATTAGCAGGTCCTCTGACTCCAAAAGTTTAGGGTGTGTGTGTGGTTTTTTTTTTTTTTTTTTTTTTTTTGAAACAAGGTCTTGCTCTGTCACGCAGGCTGGAGTGCAGTGGCACAATCATAGCTTACTGCAGTCCTCGAACATCTGGGCTCAAGTTCTCCTCCCACTACAGCCTCCCTGGTAGCTGGGACTACAGGCACATGCTACCACACCCAGCTAATTTTTAAAATACCTTTTTTAAAGACAAGCTTTCGCTATATTGCCCAAGCTGGTCTTGAACTCCTGGCCTCAAGCCATCCGCCCACCTCAGCTGCCCAAAGCTTGTCAATTCAGATTCGACAGCACCCCTCTGCTATGTAAGCAACTCTTGTTGCAAGTCATTTCAGATCCTTTCTGGAAAAAGATGGGATCTGATATACATAAATGAATCTATCACTCCAGACTTCAGAGTACCATTGAAAAGCTTAATGAAAAATCTTCCAAATTCTAATTTGTTAAAAGAATCTTTTCACAGTGCCAGAATTGATACAGGCAAGTCATAGGCAGGTTAAAATTTTTTCAGCTCTCTCACTTGATTGTTCACCTTCCAAAGCAACTCGTTTTTATCGAGTTCTTTTCAAATGAATCTAGATCCTTCACTGGCTTTCTTGAACACACAGCTGTTTCCTTCTCAATAAGGTTGATTGGTGCTGACTTCCTGAGAACAGGGAGATGCAAATAGCCAGGTGTTGTCATTACCATTGCACAAAGTAGAAGCCATTAGAACTAAGCTAAGATAAACCCCACTCATTAGAATCTACTGGGTAAGTTTCTAAAAGTGGGTTTGGATTTACTGTGTTCATTTCTCTGAAGCTTTTTAGAAATACCTGAGGAGGCCAAGTGCAGTGGCTCACACCTGTAATCCCAGTACTTTGGGAGGCCAAGGCGGGTGAATCACCTGAGGTCAGGAGTTCGAGACCAGCCTGACCAACATGGAGAAACCCCGTCTCTACTAAAAATATAAAATTAGCCAGGTGTGGTGGTGCATGCCTGTAATCCCAGCTACTGGAGAGGCTGAGACAGGAGAATCATTTGAACCTGGGAAGTGGAGGTTACGGTAAGCTGAGATCATGCCATTGCACTCCAGCCTGGGCAACAAGAGCAAAACTCCATGTAAAAAAAAAAAAAAGAAAAAGAAAAAAAGAAATACCTGAGGAAAAGAAGATGGTCTCTTTAACTTCAGTTTCATGAGTACCTCTTCATCTAAATATTGTAGTGTGTAGTGAATGCTTTCTGTTTTTTGTGGGGGTTTTTTTGAAATAGAGTCTCGCTCTGTTGCCCAGGCTGGAGTGCAGTGGCGTGATCTTGGCTCACTGCAAGCTCTGCCTCCTGGGTTCACGCCATTCTCCTGCCTCAGCCTCCCAAGTAGCTGGGACTACAGGCACCCGCCACCACGCCCGGCTAATTTTTTTATTTTTAGTAGAGACTGGGTTTCACTGTATTAGCCAGGATGGTCTCGATCTCCTGACCTCGTGATCTGCCCACCTTGACCTCCCAAAGTGCTGGGATTACAGGCATGAGCCACCGTGCCCAGCCATGAATGCTTTCTGAAAATGGAGTAGGGGAACTTGGAAATCAGTACCGTTTTTTGTAAAAGCCATTTAATGCATATTTTTAAGGGCACAGCAGCATAGTAATGAATGTTTGCCCTTGTCAGGGAACAAATGTGTGCCGTCCTTCATTAAAAGGTGAATTAGGATCTCGGAGCTTTTGGTTCAAATAAGTTTCAACTGAGTCAATAGGAACATCTCATCTGGATAAAGAAAAGTACAAACAAACATGCAACAACAACCGAAACCAAAGAACCCCTCCTGGATGGGATAATAGTGGTTTTGTTGCCTAATCAGAAACTAGAAATAGTAGTGGGTATCCCAGAACCCTAGATTTTAATTCATAATCAAATGGGTTAGCCAATAGTTGTGAAATACACTCGGCATGTAACCCCTTCTTGGAAGCTACTACTGTAAGTAGTTACACACCTTTTTTTTTTTTTTTTTTTTTTAATAGGTTGGCACATATAGTAAAGATGACTCAGCTCTTTGGGAAAGTTATATGTATTTATGCTGATATTATAGGAGTCATGCTGTATACCAGGTTGTTGTCTCAATAAAAATTGGAATTAGAAGAAAGAAAATTATTTGGTTTAATTTTTTCTTTTGTTATACTTGGTTATACAATTGACTTTTGAGTCATTTTAAAAACACGTACGCAGTGGCTCACACCTGTAACCCAGCACTTTGGGAGGCCGAAGCTGAGGTGGGAGGATCACTTGAGCTCAGGGGTTTGAGACAAGACTGGGCAACCTGGCAAAACCCCTTCTCTACAAAAATATACAAAAATCAGCTGGGCGTGGTGGCATGCGCCTGTGGTCCCAGCTACTCGGGAGGCTAAGGTAAAAGAATCACTTGAACCTGGGAGGTCAAGTTTGCAATAAGCCATGATTACACTACTGCACTCCAACCTGGGTGACAGAGCAAGACCCTGTCTCCAAAAAAAAAGGCGGGACTGCCTTAAGTTCCTTTTTTCTTTTTTTTCTATTCCAAGACCAGGTCTCACCCTGTCGCCCAGGCCAGAGTGCAGTGGCACGATCTCAGCTCACTGCAACCTCCACCTCCTGGGCTCAAACAATTCTTGTGCCTCAGCCTCCCGAGTAGCTATGACTACAGGCATGTGCCACCATGCCTAACTAATTTTTTATATTTTTAGTAGAGACAGATTTTCACCATGTTGGCCAGGCTGGTCTTGAACTCCTGAGCTCAGGCAATCCGCCTGCCTTGGCCTCCCCAAGTGCTAGGATTACAGGCATGAGCCACTGCGTCTGGCCCCCAAGTTCCTTTGTTTTGACAAATGTAACTTTTTTGATGTTTCATATTGATAGACATAGGATTGACATTGAAGTGCTCTACAACTTTATAAATGAAGAGCATTCCAGTGTTCATATATCAGTTAGAATGTTTTTGGCTGCAAGTAACAGAAATTCGCAACTCAAGTAGCTTAACAAAGAATGAATTATCACACATAACAAAAATTCCAGGATTGGTAATTCTGTAGCTCAGTGACATCATTCAAGACCCATATTCTGGCTGGGCACGGTGGCTCAAGCCTGTAATCCCAGCACTTTGGGAAGCCGAGACAGGCAGATCATGAGGTCAGGAGATCGAGACCATCCTGCCTAACCCGGTGAAACCCCGTCTCTACTAAAAAATACAAAAAACTAGCCGGGCGAGGTGGCGGGCGCCTGTAGTCCCAGCTACTCGGGAGGCTGAGGCAGGAGAATGGCGTAAACTCAGGAGGTGGAGCTTGCAGTGAGCTGAGATCTGGCCACTGCACTCCAGCCTGGGCAACACAACGAGACTCTGTCTCAAAAAAAAAAATAAAGACCCATATTCTTTTTATCTTTCTCCTCTGTCAACCACAGCTTATGGGCCTTATCCTTTAGTTCCTCATGGTTTCAAGTTGGTTGCAGCAAACTCTAAGGCAACCCTAATTCATGTATCCTTATGATAGCCAAAGGCAAAAAAGTTTTCTCAGAGTCTTCTAGCAGACTTTCCTTCACAACTCATTGTCCAGAACTGGGTCACATGTCCATGCCTAAACCAATTAAAGCAAAGGAAGATGTCCACCATGATTCACTTAGACCAATGGAAACTGTAGCCTGAATCACATGGGGAGGGGTGGCGACAGGTGGATACTTGAGCAAAATTAGTGTACTGTTTATAAGGAAGAATGGGAAAATGCCAATGAGATGTATACAAAGTTTGACATATAGAAATCCCTAAAGCTCAAATTAACCCCTGGGCTGGGCACAGTGGCTCACACTTATAATCTCCGCAGTTTGGGAGGCTAAGCCAGGAGGATCACATGAGCCCAGGAATTTGAGACCAGCTTGGGCAACATAGCAAGGCCTAATCCCTATTAAAAAATTTTTTTAACCAGCTGGGCATGGTGGTGTGCACTTATAGTCCCACCCTACTCAGAAGGCTAAAGCAAGAGGATCTCTTGAGCCCAGGAGTTTGATTCTGCAGTAAGTTATGATTGCACCACTGCACTCTAGCCTGGGTGACAGAACAAGACCTTGTCTCAAAAAAAAAAAAAAAACCACACAAAAAAGAAAAAGAACCTCTTATATAGGATCTTAAAATTCAATGCCTATGCCAAATTGCAGCCCTGGAAGACTCTTTTGACTATGTGCATTTATTTTGTTCTCCACAGAAACCTGTTCAAGCTGGTCAAACCTAGACTTCCACCTGGAGACTAGGGTGCAATACAGTCCTGAGACCTCTATCACAAGAAAAGAAGGGAGGGAAGATTAGTTAGAGGGTAGCAGAGCCCCAGGAAAAGGGGGCAAGGTCATAAATCCCCAGAGAAGACCAGGTTTGAGCAAGGGTGTGACAGATCTAGGCTATGTATGTGAGGCCTAGGGGAGGTCCAGTCTTGGAGAACGTGGAGGCAGGGCTCTTTGAGAAATGCAACGTGGATGAAGTGAGTGTTCCAGTTCTTCCAGTCCAACACCTGGAAAACAAGGTAGCAAGTGAGCCCACAGTCAGCAGACCAGGTACAATGCAGGGTCTGAGATGCCCACCCTCCCACTGGCTTCTTGGGTTCTCAGGTGCAGCTGGGATGGGTTGGTGGAGCATGTAGTTTAACAGATGCCCTTTTTTTTTTTTTTCTGAGATGGAGTCTCGCTCTGTCACCCAGGCTAGAGTGCAGTGGTGCGATCTCGGCTCACTGCAAGCTCTACTTCTTGGGTTCACGCCATTCTCTTGCCTCAGCCTCCCGAGCAGCTGGGACTACAGGCACCCGCCACCACGCCCAGCTAATTTTTTGTATTTTTAGTAGAGACAGGGCTTCACCGTGTTAGCCAGGATGGTTTCGATCTCCTGAGCTCATGATCCGCCCACCTAGGCCTCCGAAAGTGCTGGGATTACAGACATGAGCCACCGCACCCAGCCAATGGATGCTCATTTTCAAAGGAGGGCTGGAGCTCAGTTAGGGCAGGAATTTACATAAATGGAATGTTAAGTTGCAGTTTGGTTAATATGGTGATATGCTCTTGACTTATATGGCCAGTCAGTATAAGAAACAGCTATATGATTTCTGCATTGAATATAAAGCTTCTATTGCCCACTGTCTTCTTCACTTTTCCAACAGGCCCTCACATGACTTGTTCCTTGAGGTTTTCTCCTCTAAGAGCTCTTCCCTGAGCCCTCACCCACATTGTCAACTTCCCTGCTCCTTATTTTTTTTCATAGCCTTCATTGCTGCTGGAGATTTTATTATTTATTGTCTTTCTTCCCCGCTAGAAGTAGGTTTCATGAAGATGGGAATTTTGCTTTCTTAAGTTCATGCTATATTGTCCTCAGTACTGAGAACACTAGCACATTGGAGTACTGTGGGCATTCAATTAAGATTTGCTGGACAAATTAGCCAGGCGTGGTGGCACGTGCCTGTAATCCCAGCTACTCGGGAGGCTGAGGCAGGAGAATCACTTGAACCTGGGAGGCGGAGGTTGCAGTGAGCCGAGATCGCGCTGTTGCACTCCAGCCTGGGCAATAAGTGAAACTCCGTCTCAAAAAAATAAATAAATAAGAAGATTTGCCAGATGGATGAATGAGATACCTCTTAGCGTCCTTCCTGATGTTTGTCTCTCCTCATGATGTTCCTTCTTTTATTGGATAATGAAAGCTGTGTTTTCTAATTCCTTTTTTGCCTTAGCTACCAAGAATTATAAAACTAAATTACTAAACTCATGGTTTATTTGCAGTAGCCATTCTTAGCTTGGGATATCTGCACTCCTCTCACTGTAGAGCTTTTAAAATATTTATTTTATGTATTTTATTTTATTAATTATTATTTTGAGATGGAGTCTTTACCCAGGCTGAGGTGCAGTGGTACAATATCAGCTCACTGCAACCTCCGCCTCCCGGGTTAAAGCTCTTCTCCTGCCTCAGCCTCCTGAGTAGCTGGGACCACAGGCAGGTACCACCACACCCAGCTAATTTTTTTGTATTTTTAGTAAAGATGGATTTCACTATGTTGCCCAGGCTGGTCTCAAACTCCTGACCTCAGGTGTTTCACCCACCTCAGCCTCCCAAAGTGCTGGGATTACAGGCATAAGCCACCATGCCCAGCCTAAAATGTTTATTTTAATGACATATGGTTTCAACGTTATTTATTGTAAGTTGCTTCACATCCTATGTGGAAGTAAATGAAGACTGAATAATAATAAGTGAACTAATTGAGGGTAACAGGGAGAAGTTAAAAACAACAACAACAACAACAACAACAAAAAAAGAACGCACTTTAGAGTCTGAGCAAATAAGATAATCCTGGAGCTGTTGTTAATAGAATAGGAACCAGATCAAACATTACTCATAAAAGTCCCTCTCTGTCACCTTTTTGGCACATCTCACTCCATTGTTATTGCTTGGTCAGTATTTTTCCTCTTCCCCATTAGGTTTTGCTATGAGGGCAAGGACTGTATCTTTCTTGCTTATGATTAGCCCCGCCAGGGCCTAGCACAGTGCCAGACACATAGTACACACTTAATCATTATTTTATAAGTTAATTTAATGTGCCTTTTCTTTCATTATCATTTATTTTTAACTATAAGCCCCTACATTTGTAAACATTAGCATATTTCTCCTGTGTTCTTACCCTTTTCAACCTGCAGTTTCCCCTGTTTGTGGATTTCCAAACTTCCTTCATTTTTTTATGTGCCTTCCTTCCTGACAAGGAACCTTCTTCCTTTAACCAGAACAGCCTTCCACTCCAGGGCTCATGAATGTGTGCCTTTTCTTCCTTCCCCAGTCTCCTAAATCTCATTTTCCTGATGACTAAACCGAAAGTGACTCACCAACTCACACACTTAGAACTGGAAGGAGCCTGAGAGATCATCTTGTCTCACTGGCTCATCTCCACTTGGTCCAGGGAAGTGAAGGGAATTGCCCAAGGGTCACTCTGCTGGTTGGCAGCAGGGACAACCCTAGAACACAGATCTCTTACTCTGGATCCTCATTTCCAGCTGCAGAGTGAGCAAACCCCTTTCCTAACTCCAGAAAGAGAAAGCACTGCAACAAAAGTAGAAAAGTATATTGTAGTCTTAGTTGGAAATCCTTTTTTTTTTTTTTTTTTTGAGACAGAGTCTCGCCCTTGTTGCCCAAGCTGGAGTGCAATGGCATGATCTCCGCTCACTGCAACCTCCGCATCCCAGGTTCAAGCGATTCCCCTGCCTCAGCCTCCCAAGTAGCTAGGATTATAGGAACCCATCACCACACCTGGCTAATTTTTGTATTTTTGGTAGAGATGGGGTTTCACCATGGTGAGCCACCGTGCCTGGCCATTGGAAATCTCTCTTTTTTTTTTTTTTTTTTGAGACAGAGTCTCGCTGTGTCGCCCAGGCTGGAGTGCAGTGGCACCATCTCGGCTCACTGCAAGCTCTGCCTCCTGGGTTCACACCATTCTCCTGCCTCAGCCTCCCAAGTAGCTGGGACTACAGGCGCCTGCCACCGTGCCCGGCTAATTTCTTTTTGTATTTTTAGTAGATTTCACCATGTTAGCCAGGATGGTCTCGATCTCCTGACCTCGTGATCTGCCCACCTCGGCCTCCCAAAGTGCTGGGATTACAGGTGTGAGCCATCGCGCCCAGCTGGAAATCTCTTAGATGCAATATATCGTAGGAGTTACTCATAGGTAACTCACAGGAGTTAAGTATCAGACCATTTAAGTTTGATCCCAGCTCTATTTACTCTTCAAACAAGTTAACTCCTGTGTCTTAGTCCTTTCTCTTTTTTCCTATGCATTTGAATATTTAATGTACATATGTAAATCTGTATGTTTGATTTGTTTATAGTAGGAAAAGTTGTATGTGTGCATATTTACATACATAAATGGTAATACTGGTTCTGTTTCTTTCACTTTAACAATGTCTTGAGGAATTTCATGTCAGTATATATAATTCTGTCATGTTCCTTTTAATGACTGCATAGTATTCCGTAATATGGGTATACCATGGTTATTTAACCTTTCCTATATGAATTTTTTAGTTTATTTTTTCTCATTTTTCATGATTACAATTCACTAAATTCTTTATGTGGATGTCCTTGTGCAGATATGTAACTACCTCTCTAGGATAGATAATTAGAAATGCGAAGACTGGGTCAAAGAGTCTGAGATGACAGTTCAAATCTCCTCTTTTCTATTGTGAAAATAGGCTATCAATCATTATTGATTTAGTTTTGGCAGCATACTTTGATGTTGACAGGACAGAGGTAAGTCTTATAACTGCATGTAGTATATTAGGAATTGGCAGCATTTTGGAGAAATTACTCCTTTATCTTTTTCTTATACTGTATGGAAGGTACGTTGTATTTTGGACCTTGAGGGGAAAACAAAAACCAAAACGAGAAAAAAAACCAAAAAACTTCCTTGTCCTCTTCCTTCCAAGGGACTGACACTAGCAAAATAATGCTTTCGAGCAACCTCTGCTTGGCTCTATGACAGCATTTGCCACACAGTTCTATAATTGTCAGTACTTCCCTGTTTATATGTACTCCTTAAACTTTGGGCATCTTCTTTTCTCCTTATTTTATTTTATTTTAATTTAGTTTAGTTTAGTTTTGTAGAGACAAAGTATCCCTATGTTGCCCAGGCTGGTCTCGAACTCCGGGCTCAAGCAGTCCTCCCGCCTCAGCCTCCCAAAGTGCTGGGATTATAGGCATGAGCCACCGTGCCCGGCCTACTTTGGGCTTCTTAAGGGGTAAAAAGAACTTTTCATCAATTATTGTGTTCCTAGAATATTAGCATGATACCTAGTACATAATTATGTCTTGTTAAATAAATTAATGAATTCAATTCAATATTACCATTTCCTGTACCTAGTACAGTCATGCATTGCTTAACAATGGGAATATGTTCTGAGAAATGTGTAGTTAGGTGATTTTGTCATTGTACAAACATCATAGAATGTACCTACACAAACCTAGATGATATTTTATTTACATATATTTTGTAATACAGAAAATCAAATGTCCCAGCACCATTGCTGAATGCTAATTATTTCCCCAACTTGATCTGCAATGCCAATATCACATCAGGTTTCTAAATGTATGCTGCCCTATAATCTGATGGGACCACTGTTGTATATTCAGGCCATCTTTGACCAAAGCATTGTTACGCAGCTCATGACTGTATGTGCAAAGACTGCTAAGACCTGATGGGATCAGAGATGAAGGAGTCAAAGTTCTACCCTCAAGGAATTTATAGTCTTATGGGAGAAATAGATACAGGCTTAAAACGTTTAGGAACCAAGGCATGAGTGACAAATGTGATTTAAGTCAAAGCGACTTAAGCACAAAGTATTGTGAGAGTTTCAAGGAGGACTAAGTGAAGCTGACTGAGGGGAAGAGGCAGGTTCCACAAAGAAAGTGGCATTTAAGCTGGGCCTGGTAGGACAGGCCAGTGATTTATCAATATAGGTCATCATTTTGGTGATTAAAAATAGGTGACTTTATGCTTATAATCCTAGCACTTGGGAGGCCAAGGCAGGAGGATCGCTTGAAACCAGGAGTTCAAGACCAGCCTGGGCAACAAAGTGAGACTCTCTGCCTCTGCAAAAAAATAAAATCAAGGCCGGGCGCTGTGGCTCACGCCTGTAATCCCAGCACTCTGGGAGGCTGAGGCTGGCAAATCACAAGGTCAGGAGATCGAGACCATCCTGGCGAACATGGTGAAACCCCGTCTCTACTAAAAATACAAAAAAATGAGCCAGGCGTGGTGGCAGGCGCCTGTAGTCCCAGCTTCTAGGGAGGCTGAGGCAGGAGAATGGCGTGAACCCGGGAGGCGGCAGAGCTTGCAGTGAGCGGAGATCACACCACTGCACTCCAGCCTGGGCGACAGAGCGAGACTCTGTCTCAAAAAAAAATAAAAATAAAAGTAAAATAAAATAAAATAGCCAAGAGTAATGGCATGTGCCTATATTCTCAGCTACTTGGGAGGCTGAGGCATTAGGATCATTTGACCCAGGAGTTTGAGGCTGCAAACGACTTATGACAGCACCACTACACTTCAGCCTGGGTGACAGAGCAAGACCTCATCTCAAAAAAAAAAAAAAAAAAAAAAAAAGGTGAATTTAAACAAATGCTTCAGAAAACATTTTGTCACCTTATAGATATTATATATCTTTATGGCCAAAGGCGAATGTTTTATACCTGGGCTCTGGAATTAGGACCTCAGAACCAAGATCAAGCCAAAATAGACTTGGTTCTTGGTACACCAATGGGGGAAGACATTGCTTCCATATATAGAAATACATACATTAAAGACATTCAATTCAGAATGTCCTAGCATGCTGCTATTTCTACGCTCTTTAAAAACAAAATAAAGACTGGTCACGGTGGCTCACGTCTGTAATCCCAGCACTTTGGGAGGCCAAGGTGGGTGGATCATCTGAGGTCAGGAGTTCGAGACCAGCCTGGCCAACATGGAGAAACCCCGTCTGTACTTAAAATACAAAAGTTAGCCAGATATGGTGGCATGCGCCTATAATCCCAGCTACTTGGAGGCTGAGGCAGGAGAATCACTTGAACCTGGGAGGCAGAGTTTGCAGTGAGCCAAGATCATACCACTGCACTCCAACCTGGGTGACAGAGCGAGACTCTGTCTCAAAAATTAAATTAAATTAAATTAAATTAAAAATAAAATAAAAATCTTCTCTTGACCCCACTTCCTTGACTATCACCCCGTTTCTTTGATCTGCTTTGCAAAAACCTCCTGAAGTGATCTCTCTGTTTTCTGTTCTTCTTCTCCCATTCTGACTTAAATCTACTCTTGTCATGCTTTCACCCCCATCAGTCTGTCAGGACCATTCTTGTCAAGGTCAACAGTGACTTCATTTTTACTCAATCTAATTGTCAACTTCTAGTCTTCTTTCTACCTGATGTATGACCAGCTTTTGATGCAGTTGACCATTGCCTCCTCTCTGTTATACTTTTCTCCCTTAATTTCTAGGATATTACTCCAATTTTCCTCCTACCTGACTGGTTATTCCTTTTCAGTCTCCTTTGCTGGTTCCTCCCTTCTTAGATCTCTTAATGTTGAAGGGCCCTTGGTCTTCTTCCCTGCCTACACTCCCTCTCTTGGTAATCATGTCTCATAGTCTCAAGGCTTTAAATGTAATCTATATTCCACTGATTCCAAAGTATTTATCTCTAGCCCAGACTGCTCCTGAACTCTATACATATAAATCTTCAACTACCTACTTAACATGTCTAAAACTGAACCCTGATCCTTCCTCCTGCCTCAATTAGAGACTTTACCATCTCAGTTGATAGTAACTTCATCCTTCTAGTCTCAAAAGCAAAAATCCTAGAAGTCATTCTTGGAGTCATCAGGAAGTCATGTTGGCTCTATCTTCAAAATATATGCAGGGTCTGGCTAGACATAGTGGCTCGCACCAGTAATCCCAGTACTTTGGGAGGTAGAGGCAGGAGGATCACTTGAGTTTAGGAGTTCAAGACCAGCCTGGGCAACATAGTGAGACCCTGTTTCTACAAAAAAGTCAAAAAATTAGTCGGGTGCGATGGTATACACCTGTGGTCCCAGCTACTCTGGAGGCTGAGGTGAGAGGATCACTTGAGCCCAGAAGATTGAGGCTGCAGTGAGCTGTGATCACTCCAGCTGGGTGACAGAACAAGACCCACCCCCCTCTCTCTATATGTATTTATGTATGTGTGTGTGTGTGTGTGTGTGTGTATGTGTGTGTGTGTGTGTGTATGTGTATGTGTGTGTGTGTATGTGTGTGTGTGTGTGTATATATATATATATATGCAGAATCTTCTTTTCACCACCTCTACTGTTCAAGTCACCATTGTCTCTCCAGCCACTTACTGTAGTAGGTTTCTACCTTGGACCTTCTTCCACCCTGGACATACACAGTGCCCACCAGTGTGTTCTCAGCACTGCAACCAGTGTGATCTTTTTGCACTCCTTTGCTCAAAATCCTCCAAAGGCCTCTTATTTTACTCTGAGAAAAAGTTCAAGTCCTTGCAGTGTCCTGCAAGGCCCTTCATGATCTACCCCATCTCCCCATCCCTGCCCTTACTTCTCTAGCCTTATCTAGAGCTTCCTTGGTGTTCTCAGACATGCCAGGTGTGCTCCTCTACAGGGTTTTCACACTGGCCGTTCCCTCTTCCTGGTATGCTCTTCTCCCAGAAATGCACATGACTGATACATTCACCTTCCAGTCTTTGTTTAAATGTCTTTATTAAACCTTCTCAATGAAGCCTACCTTTACCACCTTTTTAAAACCTGAAGTCGGCCACCATTCCCATTATTCTTTATTTCCCTTACCTGTTTTACTTTTTTTGTCCCTGTAGTATGTATTACCTTCTAACATTCTATATAATTTACACTAGAATATAAGCTACAGAAGGGCAGGAATCATGGTCTCTTGTTTTGCAGCATATACCAAGCATCTGGAACAATGCTTAGCACATACTAGGCCTCTCGATAAATATTTATCAAATAATCATAGTTCTCTTTCTCCAGGACCCAAGTGCCTTGATTGTTTTTCACTCAGTTTGCTTATCCGAGCAGACAGCAGGGTAAGACAGGGAAAAGTAGGCTGATGATCGGGGTCTAGGGTCTAGCCTGGGGGCCACACTTGTTATTTGTATGACCATGGGCTAATTATAGTTGGGCTGGGTTTGTGAAAGTTTATTAAGCTATACTTATGATATATACATTTTTTGTATGTATATGTAAATTTTTAAAGTTTTCTATAATAAGACTCTCTGAAAATAACTGCTAGTAACACTATGGGGAATATCTTCACATATTTTATCTCTATATGTAGACTTTTGAGAATAAAATTGAGATTCTACATGCTTTTTCACAAAACCATGCATCATGAATATTTTTCGTAACATGAATATTCTTCCGGAGCACGATTTTTAATGGTTATGCAAGTATTTAAAAAGAATAAGACACTGGCCACATGCATTGACTCACTCCTGTAATCCCAGCACTTTGGGAGGCCAAGGCAGATGGATTGCTTGAGCCCAGGAGTTCAAGACCAGCCTGGGCAACATGGGGAAACCCCATTTCTACAAAAAATACAAAAATTAGCTGGGCATGGTGGCATGCACCTGTAGTCCCAGCTACTTGGGAGACTGAGATGGGAGAATCACCAGAGCCTGGGAGGTCAAGGCTGCAGTGAGCTGTGATCGTGCCACTGCACTCCAGTCTGGGTGACACAACAAGACCCTGTCTCAAAAAAAATAAAAACAAAAATAAAAAAAATAAGACATCATGCAGTGAACCACGGAAATATCATTCTTCCTTTTTTGAGAAGTTGAAATTTTATTTTAAGGGGTTTTGATTTCTTCCTTTTTCCTATAGGAGACATGGTCTCAAAGTACCGAGAACCTTTGATCCACACCTTCCTGAGGGGAGTGAGAGATCCCGACGGTGCTCACAGGGCCAGCAGCTTGGCCAACCTTGGGGAGCTGTGCCAAAGGCTGGACTTTCTGCTGGGCTCCGTGGTCCATGAGGTACTGTATTTTGATTCCTTTTTCTAAAACTTGTTTTCACTTGGACCTATGATGCATCTAGAGATTGGGAGTCAGGAGACCTGGGCTCTTTTTGCAGATCTGCCACTGCCTCCCTGTGAGACAGGGCAAGTGAGTCTTTGAACTTCCCAAAGCTTCATCTGTCTCACATGTATATTGAAAGTTATGTTAGTAAGGGCTGGGCATGGTGGCTTGCACCTGTAATCCCAGCACTTTGGGAGGCCGAGGCGGGTGGATTGCTTGAGGCCAGGAGTCTGAAACCAGCCTGGTCAACATGGCGTAACCCTATCTCTACTAAAAATACAAAAATCAGCCAGGCATGGTGGTACATGCCTATAATCCCGGCTACTCAGGAGGCTGAGGCAGGAGAATCCCTTGAACCCGGGAGGCATAGGTTGCAGTAAGCCAGGATCACACCACTGCACTCCAGCCTGGGCAACAGAGCGAGATTCTGTCTCAAAAAAACAAAAACAAAAAATTATGTTAGTAAGAATTTCATAGTTATAGCTGAGAGGAAGTCATCTTAACCTGCCTTAAGCAATAAAAGATGATTTATCATAGAGAGTCTGATGTAACTAACAGAATTGGAGAAACCTTTAGGAAAAGTAGATAGAGCTTTACCCTGAGTCTCTGGGACATCTGTGAGTGTTATCTCCACTCACAGAAAAATCTCGGGCAAATACTCTAATTGACCCTCTTTGGCCAAGGCACCGTGTATTCAGGGGGATGGTGTTGTTTACCAAAAAAACCATTTAAGTTCCATATTTTGCTCAGCATTTCACACCCAGTGCCTGCCTGGTATGTAGTAGGCAGTCAGTAAATTATTGAAAAGATGAATGGTGAACCATCAAAATGATAACCATGCAAGGTATTGGGACCAGAAGCTCTTCTGGTTTTAGAGTTTATTATTATTATTATTATTATTATTATTATTATTATTGTTATTTTGAAACTGAGTTTCACTCTGTCACCCAGGCTGGAGTGCAGTGGCACAATCTTGGCTCACTGCAACCTCTGCCTCCTGGATTCAAATGATTCTCCTGCCTTACTCTCCCATGTAGCTGGGACCATGTGCCACCACACCTGGCAAATTTTTGTATTTTTAGTATAGACAGGGTTTCACCATGTTGGCCAGGCTGGTCTTGAACTCATGGCCTCAGGCGATCCACCTGCCTCGGCCTCCCCAAGTGTTAGGATTACAGGCATGAGCCACCACACCTGAACTCAGGGTTTATTAATTAATGAAATGTGCATCTTGCCCCTGGCCTCTTTGAGTGTCTTTCTCTAGCCTCTTTTTTTGTTTGTTGGTTTTTTGTTTGTTTGTTTGTTTGTTTGTTTTGAGACGGAGTCTTGCTCTGTAGCCCAGGCTGGAGTGCAGTGGCACGATCTCGGCTCCCAGTTCAAGCAATTCTCCTGCCTCAGCCTCCGGAGTAGCTGGGATTACACGTGCACGCCACCATGCCCAGCTAATTTTTGTATTTTTAGAAGAGACTTTGTGATCTGCTCGCCTCAGCCTCCCAAAGTGCTGAGATTGCAGGCGTGAGCCACCACTCCTGGTCCCTCTAGCCTGGTTTTTTTTTTGTTTTTTTTTTTTTGTTTTTTTGAGACAGAGTCTGGCTCTGTCGCCCAGGCTGGAGTGCAGTGGCCAGATCTCCGCTCACTGCAAGCTCCGCCTCCCGGGTTTGCGCAATTCTCCTGCCTCAGCCTCCCGAGCAGCTGGAACTACAGGCGCCTGCCACCTCTCCCGGCTTATTTTTTTTTTGTATTTTTAGTAGAGACGGGGTTTCACCTTGTTAGCCAGGATGGTCTCGATCTCCTGACCTCGTGATCCGCCCGTCTCGGCCTCCCAAAGTGCTGGGATTACAGGCTTGAGCCACCGCGCTCGGCCCCTCTAGCCTGTTAAATTGTACCTTTACCCTGTATTTATGTACTTATCATTGTATCAGTGTATATCTTGAGTATCTGCTGTGTGTACCTACTCTGCTGTTTAGAGATGATGATAGACAGAAAAAGACTAGTTAACATATGGCCAGGAGTCTTTACTACCAATGTACATGACCATCTTAAGTTTTTAAAAGAAGAAGATGCCTTATAAATTATAAATAAGTAAGTGAAATACAATTTAAATTATCTTTTTCTTTTTTTTTTCAAATGCAGTCTTTAATTCTGTCGCCCAGGCTGGAGTGCAGTGGTGGAATCTTGGCACACTACAACCTCCACCTTCCAGCAACCTCCACCTTCCAGGTTCAAGCGATTCTCCCACATTAGCCTCTTAAGTAGCTAGGATTACAGGCATGCGCCACCACGCCTGGTTAATTTTTGTATGTTTAGTAGAGACAGTGTTTCACCATGTTGGCCAGGCTGGTCTTGAATTCCTAGACTCAAGTGATCCTCCTGCCTCAGCCTCCCAAAGTGCTGGTGGTGTCGGATTTTTCTTCTTAGTCACTTTGCAAGCCAGGGACCTCTGGCTGGGAATGCCCCATCCTGGCCTCACTTGGCTATGCTGGCGTGCCCCAGCTCACCTGTGTTATAGCTTGTACCACATTCAGGGTTCCCAAGCTCTTGTACCGCACCCAAGAAAAATGAGGATACACTGAACATTGAAGGGTGAAGAGGGTGGAGAAGAATTTTATTGAGCGATGAAACGACTCTCAGCAGAGAAGGGAGCTGGAGAGAGGATGTGAAGGGGCAGGTTGTCTTCCCCAAAATCAAGTTGTCTCTTCCCTGAAGTCAACCCATTTCCTCCTCTATTGACTGAGTCTGGGGTCTTCATAGGCACATGACGCATGCTGATTGGTTTGTGAGTATGCAAAAAAGGTTAAAACAAGGCACCACTCAAAGGTGGGCCTGACAGTATAGAAAACCAGTTAGGAAATGGTAGGTGTATGTAAAATAGGTGAAGGGTGGGCACTAATCAGAGGAAAATGTGCCAAACAGGAAGACAAGTTTTCGATTCAGTCTGAGAATTTAACTTGTAGCTTAGCTTTTGGGCTTTAAACTGTCTTCAGCTTGGAGGTGGGGTTGCACTGGGCACCTGCCCCTATCCGCCTAGGTGTTTGGCTGCCGCCTGTAGATATCACTGGGATTACAGGCATGAGCCATTGCACCTGGCCTTTTTTTTTTTTTTAATCTTTAAGCAAAAACTCTTTAAGACCAGGTATGATTTCTCATTTTCTATTCTTGGCATAAATTTTAATTCTTTCTAGTGGAACCAAAACCTCCTGAACCCCTTTCAGTGTCATCCAAATCTTAAACTTCTTCTATTTCTGGTTAAAAAAATTTAGTTCACAAATGAGCTATGCAATTTGATGACCTTTTTTGACTTCAAACTTTTCTTTTTTTTTTTTTTGACACATTGTTTCACTCTGTTGCCCAGGCTGGAGTACAGTGGCACGATCTCAGCTCACTGCAACCTCTGCCTCCCGGGTTCAAGTAATCCTCTTGCCTCAGCCTCCCAGGTAGCTGGGATTACAGGCACCCGTAACCACACTCGGCCAATTTTTGTATTTTTAATAGAGACAGGGTTTCACCATGTTGGCCAGGCTGGTCTCAAACTCCTGACCTCAAGTGATCTACCCACCTCAGCCTCCCAAAGTGCTGGGATTACAGGCTTGAGCCACCACGCCCCACCAACTTCAAACTTTTTTTTGCCAAAATTAAATAGTACACAATCAACATGTACACTATAATCTTTCTCTCTGACACCAGTTCCTACATCTAGAAAGTGTTTTGCAGCCAAACCAGACCATGGAGCCACTCTTCCATAACACCCAGAAGGAAGGGCTGTCTGAGTGTCCATTTTCACAAGAGCTTTCTCTGTAGGTGGTATTGTATCATCATAGGTACTGTACAGGTCATAGCTCGCAACCTACATGGACCCCCAGGTTGAGGCCATGGGGTGTTCAGAGAGCCAGACAAAGCAAGCTGCGTGCTGCCTTCCTCTGTAGGCCAGGCCTGCTAGCTGGGGGAAATGGCAAGTGTCTTATCAAAGCAGGGCATGGCAGAGCGAGAAGGTGAGTAGAAGAGAGGATCAAATCTGTTTGTTTGTTTGTTTACAGTGGTGGAATCTTGGCACACTGCAACCTCCACCTTCCAGCAACCTCCACCTTCCAGGTTCAAGCGATTCTCCCACATGAGCCTCTTAAGTAGCTAGGATTACAGGCATGCGCCACCACGCCTGGTTAATTTTTGTATGTTTAGTAGAGACAGTGTTTCACCATGTTGGCCAGGCTGGTCTTGAATTCCTAGACTCAAGACTCAAGTGATCCTCCTGCCTCAGCCTCCCAAAGTGCTGGTGGTGTAGGATTTTTCTTCTTAGTCACTTTGCAAGCCAGGGACCTCTGGCTGGGAATGCCCCATCCTGGCCTCACTTGGCTATGCTGGCGTGCCCCAGCTCACCTGTGTTAGCTTGTACCTCATTCAGCGGTTCCCAAGCTCTTGTACCGCACCCAAGGAAAATGAGGATACACTGGATATTGAAGGGTGAGGAGTCTTCAACGTGATGGAGTCTTGCTTCAATTGTGATGGAGTCTTGCTCCGTCACCTGGGCTGGAGTGCAGTTGTGTGATCTTGACTCACTGCAGCCTCCGCCTCCCAGGTTTCAGGAGTGAGAGGATCAAATCTTAAGAAGGATCTACTGAGGGGGAATTTTCCTTTTTCCTTTTTCTTTTTTTTTTTTTTCGTGAGATGGAGTCTCACTTTGCTCCCCAGGCTGTAGTACAGTGGTGTAATCTCGGCTCACTGCAACCTCCACCTCCTGCATTCAAGCGATTCCCCTGTCTTAGCCTCCTGAGTAGCTGGGATTACAGGTGTGAGCCACCATGCCCGGCTAATTTTTGTATTTTTGGTGGAGATGGGATTTCGCCATGTTGGCCAGCTGGTCTCGAACTCCTGACCTCAAGTGATCCGCGTGCCTCAGCCTCCCAAAGTGCTGGGATTACAGGCATGAGCCACTGTGCCCAGGCCTGAGAGGGAATTTTTTTCAATGTTTGGCAGTTGTGTCATATCAATAAGCAGAGAAGCCCACTCACAGATGTATGTATACACTTGAATTTATGGTATTTCCTGATTCTTGAGCTTCATATATTTTGCTTTATTTGGTTATAAGGGCTACTCTTTTCATTAAATTTCAACCTAGGATTTTCAGAAAAGTTACACATATATCAGTTATTTCCTTCCCTTTTACTGTTCTCTGAGAGATCACCAGGGATATCCCATTCCTCGGTTTTTGTATCTTCTTTTCTTTTAATAACTTAGAAACAACAACATTAAGTACCTACTTAAAACCCAAGTGCTCTAATATATGTGAACCATTAGGCATCTCATCCTGTTTTAGATGGACTTAGCAAATCTCTTGTTCTTTAGTGTTATTAACTTGTAACACTTAAGAGAAGGCTTTTATGGGTCTATTTGGTTATATTGTCTGACGGTTTCAGACTACTGTAACTTTTCTGGGTCAGATACTGAAATGATTCCCACATTTTTTTCTCTGTTTTCTTGGTCTCTTCACATAACCCAAACCAAACTGAACTGTAAACTGTGTACTAAAACAAGTTACTGGTCCATGATCTGAACCAAACCCAATTTTTTTTTTTTTTTTTTTGAGATGAGTTCTTGCTCTGTTACCCAGACTGGAGTACAATGGTGTGATCTCAGCTCACTGCAACCTCCGCCTCCCGGGTTAAAGCAATTCTCCTACTATAGCCTCCCAAGTAGCTGGGATTACAGGTGACTGCTACCACACCCAACTAATATTTGTAATTTTTTTTTCTTTCTTTTTTTTTTTTTTGAAACGGAGTCTTCCTCTGTCGCCCAAGCTGGAGTGCAGTGGCATGATCTCTACGCACTGCAACCTCCAGCCCCCGGGTTCAAGCGATACTCCTGCCTCAGCCTCCCGAGTAGCTGGGATTACAGGCACCTGCTACCACGCCTGGATAATTTCTGTATTTTTGGTAGAGACAGGGTTTCACCATCTTGGCTAGGATGGTCTTGAACTTCTGACCTCAGGTGATCCATCTGATTCAGGCCTCCCAAAGTGTTGGAATTATAGGCATGAGCCACCGCACCCGGCCCTCCAAATATTATTATTTTTAAATAATGGCTTTACTGAGATACACTTCACACACTATACAAGTTACCCATTTAAAGTGTACAATTCAGGCCAGGTGCAGAGGCTCACGCCTATAATTTCAGCACTTTGGGAGGCCAAGGCAGGCAGATCACCTGAGGTCAGGAGTTCAAGACCAGCCTGGCCAACATGGTGAAACCCCCTCTCTACCAAAAATACAAAATTAATTAGCCAGGCGTGGTGGCACATCCCTGTAATCTCAGCTACTTAGGAGGCTGTGGCAGGAGAATCGCTTGAACATGGGAGGTGGAGGTTGCAGTGAGCTAAAATTGCACCACTACACTGTAGTCTAGATGACAGAGCAAGACTTTGTCTCAAAAGAAAATAAAAATAAAGTGTACAACTCAATGGTTTTTAGTACAATCAGAGTTGTTGGTACAATCACACACACTTTTTTTTTTTTTTAAGAGATGGGGTCTTGCTATGCTGTCCAGGTTGGTCTCGAACTCCTGGGCTGAAGTGATCCATCTGCCTCAGCCTTCTGAGTAGCTGGAACTATTGGCACACACCACCATGCCCAGTTAAAAAAAAAAAAATTAACATAGCCATGCATTTCAGAAAAGTTTTCTGCAGATCTCCAAGTGGACCAGCTGAGACTTGATGGGATCTATATATTTTGTAAAACTAATGAACCTGAACAATACCTGAATATCATGACCTCTGAACTCAAACATTAAGACTGTATTTATTTTTGAATCCCTAGACTGTTCTCTTTCTCTCTCCTAAGGAAACTGTAGCATGCTAGCAGCATATGATTTACTATCCAAAGTGTTAGAGAAATTTCTTGGTTTTGGTTGATCAGGAAGATTAAGCTAAAGCAGATTTTGTAACATTCAAGAAACATCATCTGTCAGGAGACCCACCCGACCTATTGAAAGATAACAAAACTGCCAGGTACACTTGGAAATGGGAATGAATGAGAGCCCAGCTATACCATCTGTTTAACTGCATTCACTTGAACAAATGACTTTGAGTTCAGTTTCTTGATCTAGAAAATGGGATTAAAATACCTGCAATGCAAGATTGTTACAAGATTGTTACAAGACATATATGTTTGACATAACGATTTATTCAACAATTTGTATTGAGTGCCTACTACATGCCAAGCAGTATTCTGGACACTTAAGACACATCACTCTTCAAACTAGACAGTGATTCCCATCTTCATGGAGCTTCTATTCTAGAGAGAGTAGACAGGTAATAAATGCTATATATAATCAGTAAGTAAAGTATCTAGTATATAAGACCATGACAAGTGCTATGGAAAAAAAAAAAAGTAGGAGAAGGGAAACTGATGAGGATTGTAGTCTTAGGTGGTGGGGCGGCTGCAGTGCTCAACAGGGTATCAGGTGAGTCTCACTGAGAAGGTGCCATTCTAGTAAAGACATTTTATTTTTCTATATTAAGATTTTTCTTAAGGATCATCTTGGTCATTTGAAGGGGGCTGATGATGACAGTGATAAGGATGAGCATTAAGGAAATAAGAAGAACAGGCCGGGTGTGGTGGCTCACACCTATAATCCCAGGACTTTGGGAGGCCAAAGTGGGTGGATCACCTAAGGTCAAGAGTTCAAGACCAGCCTGGCCAGGATGGTGAAACCCCATCTCTACTAACAATACAAAAATTAGCCGAGAGTGTTGGCAAGCACCTGTAATCTCAGCTACTCAGGAGGCTGAGGCAGGAGAATCGCTTGAACCTGGGAGGCAGAGATTGCAGTGAGCCAAGATCACGTCACTGTACCCCAGCCTGGGTGACAGAGCAAGACTCCATCTCAAAAAAAAAAAAGGAAATAAGAAGAGCAGAGTGACCAGTGTCCTTCAGATGTCCCCAGCCGTATGTTTTCAAAACAACTGCCGTGTTAGGGGCTGAGGATACAAAACCCTGTCAGATACCACCTTGCCTTCTGGGCGTGGAGAATATGGCAGACACAGACATCAGTGATTACAATTATAGTCCACTGGGATCGATGCTATGGGAGCACCTTTGAGGAGTCCC
This sequence comes from Macaca mulatta, assembly GCF_049350105.2. Lineage (NCBI taxonomy): Eukaryota > Metazoa > Chordata > Mammalia > Primates > Cercopithecidae > Macaca > Macaca mulatta. The sequence goes on from NC_133425.1 coordinate 64,649,499, forward strand.
TTGGTCAGGTTCGGGTATTGGCAAAGATGTCCTGGAGGAAGAAATCCTTGGAGCTGAATCCAGAGAACAAGTAGAAATTAGGTAAAAAAAAGTCAGGGATGAGCATTTCAGCAGAGGGAGCAGCTGTGCAAAGGGCATGAGATGGCCTGACATGTTTAGGAAGGTTCCAAATGCTGGAGTGAAGGGGCGGGGGGTAAGTTTAACTGCGTTCACTTGAACAAATGCAGAAGCTGAGGCAAGAAAGCGCAGGTAGGGGCCACATCATGAAAGGCCTTGTTACTTTATGGCTTCCTGGCTCACAGCAAGAATCAAGCCTTGTGCAAATAGGTAGTAGGTTGTTTGCCTACCATGGGTGCTGACACAAAGAAAAGCACCATTTTCCTTTATGTTTCAACCTTAAAACAGGTGAGGGCAGGGCGCTGTGGCTCACGCCTGTAATCTCAGCACTTTAGGAGGCCGAGGTGGGCAGATCACGAGGTCAAGAGATCGAGACCATCCTGGCCAACATGGTGAAACTCCATCTCTACTAAACAAAAGTACAAAAATTAGCTGGCCTGGTGGTGCACACCTGTAGTCCCAGCTACTCAGGAAGCTGAGGCAGGAAAATTGCTTGAACCTGGGAGGTGGAGGTTGCAGTGAACCAAGATCATACTACTGCACTCCAGCCTGGCAACAGAGCAAGACTCGATCTCAAAAAATAAAATAAAATAAATTAAAAATAAAAAAAAACTTGAGATGCGGAGCTGCTGCTTTGGGGCGCCTTCCTGGCAAACCTCTTGTCCAGTGATCCTGCCCCACTTCTAGAGAGCTAGACTGTTTCTACAGAATCAGTCCCAGGAATGTTTGTGGTCATTAGTAAATTGTGAGCATAACAAGGGCAGAACTCATCTTGATTCACCTTGTCATACCCCCTAGTACCTATCACAGTGCTTGGTACATAGTGGATGCTAAGTGTTGGCTGATTAATACAATATTGAATGTTTCAAGAGCGGAGAAAGCTGGTTGGGAAGGCTAGTTCCTATGTGTTTCAATAATAGTCATAGCAAGGCCAGGCACGGTGGCTCAGACCTATAATCTCAACACTTTGGGAGGCCGAGGTAGGCAGATCACTTGAGGTTAGGAGTTCAAGACCAGCCTGGGCAACATGGTTAAATCCCATCTCTACCAAAAAGTACCAGAATTAGCCAGGTGTGGTGGCACACGCCTGTAGTCCCAGCTACTTGGGAGGCTGAGGTAGGAGAACTGCTTGAAGCTGGGAGGCAGAGGCTACAGTGAGCTGTGATGGTATCCTTGCACTCCAGCCTGGGCAACAGAGTGAGACCCTGTCTCAAAAAAAATAGTCATAACAGCATAGCAAGCACTCTATACTCCTGAGTACCTTACAGATGTCAACTGATCCAATTTTCTTTTTTCTTTCTTTTTTTTTTTTTGAGATGGAGTCTCTCTCTGTCGCCCAGGCTGGAGTGCAGTGGCACAATTTTGGCTCACTGCAAGCTCCGCCTCCCGAGTTCATGCCATTTTCCTGCCTCAGCCTCCCCAGTAGCTGGGACTACAGGTGCCCGCCACCATGCCTGGTTAATTTTTTGTATTTTTAGTAGTGATGGGGTTTCACCGTGTTAGCCAGGATGGTCTCGATCTCCTGGCCTCGTGATCCGCCCACCTCAACCTCCCAAAGTGCTAGGATTACAGGCATGAGCCGCTGCACCTGGCCTACTGATCCAGTTTTCATAGAGGGAACTGAGGCACAGATAAATAAGTTGCCAAGGTTGTGCAACTAGAAAGTGGCAAGGCTGGGATTTGAATGCAGGTAGTTGGTTCCAGAAGTCAGCTCTTAACCACTCTTCTATATTGTCTCTCAATAAATGTTTTCAGGCTGGGCACAGTGGCTCACATCTGTACTCCTAGCACTTTGGGAAGCCAAGGTGGGCAGATCACTTGAGCCCAGGAGTTCAAGACCAACCTGGGCAACACAGCGAGACCCTATGTCTACAAAAATTCAAAAAAAAAATTGGGGCAAGGTGATGCATGCCTGTAGTCCCAGCTACTTCGGAGACTGAGGCAGGAGGATCACCTGACCCTGGGGAGGGGAGGTCAAGGCTGTGGTGAGCCATGATCGCAACACTGCACTCCAGCCTGTGTAATAGAGTGAGACCCTGTTTCAAAAAAATAAATAAATAAATAAATGTTTTCAGTTCATTTATAAGGTTGCTTTTGTGCCTTGGAAGCTGAATAGGATTGCCATAAGAGAAAAGCTACACACAGGAAGGGTGATACAGCTCTGGTTTTTAATAGCACTTGCTTTTGGCAGTGAGACTTCAGAAGGCAATATTTTCCCTCTGATTTGAAAAAAAAACAGGTGTTTTCATCCCATATAATTTATTTCTCTTCCTTTTAGATGTTCCTTCTTATGCAGAATCCCATGTTCGCCTTGTCTTCGTTGCCAAACCAGCTACCTTGGGTGGACTACAAGTTTGAACATGTTGGATACCTGCCAGTCTTAGTATTTCAGCATTTGAGTCCTCCTATAGTCAGACAACTCTAGTTCATCCACACGCAAAGAGTGGGGTATTTGGCCTGGCTCTTAAGTAGTTCTTCATTCATTTATTCATTCAACAAATATGTAATGAGCACTTACCCTGTGCCAGTTGGGACTAGAGCCAAGCCATATGCTCTGTGCTAGGGACCCAGCTGTGAAGACAACAGAGTCCCTGTCCTCCTGGACCTGACTTCTGGAGAGGAGAGGTAGGCAGTAAACAAGTAAACATGGATATACAGATTTATACTGTGTCAGGTGATGATAAGCACCAAAGAGATAAATTTAGCAAGATAAGGAGCCCAAAGGGAGTTTGCTATTGTCTCGAATGGACAGGAAAAGCTTTCCTGACAAGTGACTTTTGTTTTTTGAGACAGTCAGTCTTGCTCTGTCGCCCAGGCTGGAGTGCAGTGGCACGATCTTGGCTCATTGCAACCTCCACCTCCTGGGTTCAAGCAATTCTCTTGCCTCAGCCTCCCAAGTAGCTGGGACTACAGGCGTGTGCCGCCCCACCCAGCTAATTTTTTCTGTGTTGTTTTAGTAGAGATGGAATTTCACCATGTTGTCCAGGCTGGTCTCAAACTCCTAAGCTCATGCAACCTGCCTGCCTCAGCCTGCCAAAGTGCTGGGATTACAGGAATGAGCCACTGTGCCTGACTGACAAGTGACCTTTGAGCAAAGATACAAGGAAGCAAGGGGTTGATCTAGAAACCTAGGGAGGGAGCATTCCAGGTGGAGGGAGATGTGAGTGCAGAGGCCCTGTGACAGGTACAGGCTTCATGTGCTGGAGAACAGTAAGGCCAGTGTGGCTTCACAGAAGAACAGGAGTTGGCACCAGAAAGGCAGTGGCCAGTCCCAGCGGAGCCTTGTGTGGACTTTTGCTTTCCCTGTGAGTGAGATGGGAAGCCAGGGTGGAAGAATGAAATGATCTAACTTCATTCGTTCCTTCATTCATTCATTTATGGAGACAGAGCCTCACTCCGTCACCCAGGCTGCAGTACAGTGGCACAGTCTCAACTCATTGCAACTCTGCCTCCTGGGTTCAAGCAATTCTCTTGCCTCAACCTCTCAAGTAGCTGGGACTACAGGCATGCACCACAATGCCCAGCTAATTTTTTTATATTTTTACTAGAGACAGGGTTTCACCATGTTGCTCAGGCTAGTCTCAAACTCCTGAGTTCAGGCAATCCACCCGCCTTAGCCTCCCAAAGTGCTAGGATTACAGGCATGAGCCACCGTGTCCAGCCAATCTAACTTCTTTTAAAAAGTTACTGTTGGCCGGGCACAGTGGCTCACACCTGTAATCCCAGCCCTTTGGGAGGCTGAGGTGGGTGGATCACGAAGTCAGGAGTTCAAGAACAGCCTAGCCAAGATGGTGAAACCCCATCTCTACTAAAAACACAAAAAATTAGGTGTGGTGGCAGGCGCCTGTAATCTGGGGAGGCTGAGGCAGATAATTGCTTGAACCTGGAGGCTGAGGTTGCAGTGAGCCGAGATCACACCATTGCACTCCAGCCTGGGCGACAGAACAAGACTCCATCTCAAAAAAAAAAAAAAAGTTACTGTTGCCAGGTGTGGTGGCTCATGCCTGTAATCTCACCACTTTGGGAGGCCAAGGCAGGCAGATCACCTGAGGTTAGGAGTTCGAGACCAGCCTGGTCAACAAGGTGAAACCCTATCTCTACTAACAATACAACACCTAGCCCCATGTGGTGGCAGGTACCTATAATCCCAGCTACTCAGGAGGCTGAGGCAGGAGAATCACTTGAACCCAGGAGGTGGAGGTTGCAGTGAGCTGAGATCACACCATTATACTCCAGCCTGGGCAATAGAGAGAGACTTTGTCTCAAAAATAAGTAAATAAAATAAAAAGTTACTGTGGCTTCTTCTAGGACAGTTCTTTCAGTGTCCTGTGAAAGCCCTTGAAGTCTCAGAATTGCTTAGTTCCAGGGCGTGCTAGTGGAGAAGGAACTTGAGCTTTGGGAAACTTGTCTTTGCAAACAGAAGGAATTCTCCTTCGTGAGCATCTGTTATCTGGCAAGTATGCTAGAAGACACAAATAAAGGACCCAATCTCTTCCCTTAAGGAAGTTTCAGTAGCGTGTGTGAAATGCAGAGGAGTAAATCCACAGTGGATAGGAGTGACACGATAGAGCCAGCACAAAGCACTGGGGAACCCAGAGCTGGGACCCTGGGTTAACTTGTCAGGGCATCAAGAAGGTTATGTTGATCAAGTGTTAGCCAGGCAGAGGAAGAGGAGAAGCATAATCTATTTTGAGATCAAATTGAACAGCTTCCTTTCTGAGAAATCACCAAACTGGAGGATGATGCCAATGTGGCAGGAGGTCCTAGAGGCCCTGGGGACCCTAAATGGAAAACTGCCATGGCTTCCTCAGAGGCTTTGGTAGCAGCATGCAGGACTGGGCTTGCGGTCATGGTCAAGGCTGGAGCTGAGACTATGGAACTCATAGAGGCACGACTGAGGACAAGGAGTGGATACCCATCACCAAGCTGGGCCCTCTGGTCAAGCACATGAAGATCAAGTCCCTGGAGACCTATCTCTTCTCCCTGCCCATTGAGGAGTGTGATATCATTGGCTTTTTTCAGGGGGGCGTCTCTCATGGGTGAGGTTTTGAAGATTATGCTTGTGTAGAAACAGACCCACACTGGCCAGCGCACCAGATTCAAGGCATTTGCTACTGTTAGGAACTATCATGGCCACATCGGTCTAGGTGTCAAGTGCTTCAAGGAGGTTACTACTGCCATCTAAGGGACCATCATCCTGGCCAAGCTTTCCATTGTCCCTATGTGGTGATGTTATTGGGGGAACAAGACCGGCAAGTCCTACATCGCCCCCTGTATGGTGAACAGGCTGCTTTAGCTCTAAGCTAGTACACTTTATCCCTGCCCCCAGGAACAATGGCATCATCTCAACTCCTGTGTCCAAGATGCTGCTGCTGATGGCCGGTATTGACGACTGCTACACCTCAGCCAGGGGCTGCACTGCCACCCTGGACAACTTCACCAAGGCTACCTTTGATGCCATCTCTAGGACCTATAGCTGCCTGACCCCCAACCTCTGGAAAGACACTATTCACCAAGCCTCCCTGTCAGGAATGCACTGACCGTCTCATCAAGACCCACACCAGAGTCTCCATGCAGAGGACCCAGGCTCCAGCTGTGGTTACAACATAAGCTTTCTTTTTTTTTTTTTTTTTTTTTTTTTTGAGACAGAGTCTCACTGTGTCGCCAGGTTGGAGTGCAGTGGGGATCTCGGCTCACTGCAACCTCTGCCTCCCGGGTTCAAGCGATTCTCTTTCCTCAGCTTCCCGAGTAGCTGGGATTACAGGTGTGCGCCACCAGGCCTGGCTAATTTTTGTATATTTAGTAGAGATGGGGTTTCACCACATTGGCCAGGCTCGTCTCGAACTCCTGACCTCAGGTGATCCGCCTGCCTCGGCCTCCCAAAGTCCTGGGATTACAGGCATGAGCCACTGTACCTGGCCACAACATAAGCTGGCATACAAGAAGAATAAAGTGAATTAAACCTGTTAAAAATAATAAGCAGAAGAAAATGAAATTGAACAAACCAGCCACTGTAGTCCCTTCTAACACAACGTGGTCTGAGGGCATCAGAGCCCTTCCTCTCTGGCTATGGCTCTTCGGCATCTGAAGAAAGTTGTCGTAACTATTGGGTGATCCAGATTTGGGCACTGTCTGCTCTGATGGTGCCAGCTGGTCGGGAAGGAATACAAAGTATAGGCTCACCCCTTCCACAGTCACTATACTGGGAATTCAGGTTTTTCCTCTCTGTTGATGTCAAGAATTAATCTGTAGAGAACATTCTTTTTTTTTTCTTTTTTTTTTCCAATTTCTCCTTGTTCTTGTCAAAGGCCGTGTCGCTTAAAACCAAATCTTGATAGGTTCTTCATCTTTATCACTCTCTGTGAGAAGTAAATATGATTTAAGTGAACCACAGTGAGAGGCCTGTCCTCACTACAGCAAATAAGATGTGTCCCAGGCCGGACGTGGTGGCTCACGCCTGTAATCCCAGGACTTTGGGAGGCCCAGATGGGCGGATCACGAGGTCAGGAGATCGAGGCCATCCTGGCTAACACGGTGAAACCCCGTCTCTACTAAAAAATACAAAAAAAAAAAAAACTAGCCGGGCGAGGTGGTGGGCGCCTGTAGTCCCAGCTACTCAGGAGGCTGAGGCAGGAGAATGGTGTAAACCCGGGAGGCGGAGCTTGCAGTGAGCTGAGATCCAGCCACTGCACTCCAGCCTGGGCGAGAGAGCCAGACTCCATCTAAAAAAAAAAAAAAAAAATGTGTCCGAGGTGACAAGTCCAGTCTCCTTTTAACATGGTGCCCAGAATTCCACGTACCTGAGGTTTGGGGGCTGATACAAAGCCACTGCCTCTGATCCCACGGAATGACCTGAATTTATTATCAGTTTTGCACAATCAGTGCAGTTTGAGGATACATAGACCCCTGAGATGAGGCCTGAGATAGATGTTCTGGGAAACCCCAAGAAAGCTAAAGTGTCTGCCATGGTTTCTTTCATGGCGGGTTGAGTAAGCCAAGCTCATGAGAATGGTTGGTCACACTGTCTTTGCTGTTAAGGTTTCTTGGTTTACAGATGGTAAAGTTGTAGACAAGTTAGCAAACCAACTGAGTTTTAACAAAGGAAGCTTTAGCAAAATGGATGAAGATGCAGTTGGAAAATTAAAGTCATGCTTCCTTGATACGTACCTCAATTCTGGCAACTTCTTGCCTGGAATTTTCCAAAGTCAGTTTTTGGTAATCTTGCCATTTGTACTATCTTTATTTATATAGTTCTGGTTATGCTTGGTGTGTGCCAGCTGTTTTGGGAGTGTTTTTCCTTATTTCTCTTGGCTCCTGTTAAGTGTTAAATTGCTGAAACTGACCTTTAATGCTTCCAAAGCAATCAGCATGTTTCTCTCTGGATGGTTTTTAGAAGTGGATGCAATTTACTGATTTCACCAGTGAAGAGAAAGCCTTCCATAGTATGCTTTACTCAAAGCAGGTGACAAAAGGATGAATTTCTGGCTGGGCACAGTGACTCACGCCTATAATCCCAGCACTTTGGGAAGCCAAGGTGGGCAATCATTTGAGGTCAGGAGTTTGAGAGCCTGGCCAACATGGCAAAACCCTATCTCTACTAAAAATACAAAAATTAGCCAGGTGTGGTGGCAGGCGCGTGTAGCTACTCAGGAGACTGAGACAAGAATCGCTTGAACCCGGGAGGCAAAGGTTGCGGTAAGCTGCGAGCACACCACTGCACTCCAGCCTGGGCAACAGAGCAAGACTCTGCCTCAAAAAAAAAAAAAAAAAAAAGAATGGATTTCTGCCCTCTGAGAGAACTTAGAGAATAGAAATAATATACCAATTCATAAATTAGTAAAGACCTTACATCATCTATCTATCTCACCAAGGTTTTTTAGAGGTAGAACTCAGTGTTCATTATGTTGTTGGAGTTGGAGGTGAAAGACTAGCCTTGAAGTGACTTTTCCAGCCTGGATACGTAGAAGAGAGTGGCCTACATCCTCCCCACTTCTAGTGTTGGCCAAGGGGTCTGTCTCTCTGGTCTGCTGGAGAGCAGCATTATAAGCTGGTTATGGGTGCCTGACCTGAACAGAAGGCTGTTCTAATCTTTAGATGATATCCGTAAGACTATATTGAAATTCTGATGCTCAAAAAACATGTTATGTGGCAGACCATTATACATTTCACATGATTTGGTCCTGGTGACAGAGGGGTTGAGGAAGTTTCCCAAATGCTCTTCAGTTCTCGGGCCTCTTCCTGATTGTCCTGGATGGCTGACTACAGATGGGTTTGGTGGAGTCTGGTGCATAAGTCACTAATAGCCCATAGCAAGCAGAAGGCTATTTCAGCTGATCTCAGCAAGGCTTGTCATAACCAGCTCCTCTCTCAGTCATACCTTCAAGGTGGCACAGGGATTCAAGAATTGGCCTTGACTGGGGTGCAGTGGTTCATGCCTGGAATCCCAGCACTTTGGGAAGCCGAGGCAGGCGGATCACTTGAGTTGGGGAGTTTGAGACCAGCCTGGGCAACATGGCAAAACTCCATCTCTACAGAATCTACACAAATTAGCCATGTGTAGTGCTGGGCGCCTGCAGTCCCAGCTACTCAGGAGGCTGAGGTGGGAGGAGCGCCAGAGCCTGGGAGGTGAAGGCTGCAGTGAGCTGAGATCATGCCACTGCATTCCAGCCTGGGTGACACAGCGAGACCTTGTCTCCAAAAAAATAAAAAGAAGAAGAAGAAGGCTGGGCATGGTGGTGCATGCCTGTAGTCCCAGCTACTAGGGAGGCTGAGGTGGGAGGATTGCTTGAACCCTGGAAGCAGAGGTTGCTGTGAGCTGAGATCACTCTACTGCACTCCAGCCTGGGCAACAGAGCGAGATTCCATCTCAACAAAAAGAATTGCCCTTGAAGGAAAAGCCTTTTTCCAGGCAGGATGCTTCTGCCTGGACATCTCGACTGTGGGATTAATGCCCAAATGCCCAACTGTGAGAGCCGGCCTTACACTGAGACCTGAGGCGGAAGCATGACCCGCTTAGCAGAGAGAGGCAGAACAGAGGTGACAAAGGCAGACACCAACATGGTTCTAGGCAGGGAGCCTTGGTCAGCTAAACATGGAAGCAGGGACCCAAAGCTAAATGTAGAGGGGAGCAAGCAGAACGCCTAAGACCCTCCGCTCGGTCCATGGCCTTGGGCTGGCTTCCATAATTTAGCCATCAGACCAGATTTGACTTCCCTGTGTCAAGAGGGACTCAGACCTAGCTCTAACTTGTTTCTCTGGTTTCAGCTCTTACCTTGTAAATACTAAGCCTGAAAGTGGAGGTAGCTATTATATTGTTGCCTGTTTGGAGGTTGCCCAAGGAATTCCTCTTAGGACTGAATTGCTTCTACTGTTAATGCCAGAGGCATGGAAGCCACTGCTGGCCTTAGGGTTGGGCATCCCAAGTCAAAGGCAGAACAGCTTGCTGGGTCTTACTGAAAGCAGTCCCCAAAGGGTTGAACTCCTCTGGGATTTTCCTTCACTTGCAAGCTGCAAGTTTGTCTAATAGATGCACAACTTGATTAAATGCCAGTGCGTCACAGACGCAATTATACTTAAGAACGAGCTAGTTCTTCTAATCTCTCTGCCATCACTGATTAATTAGATACTTTGAACTATGCCCAACTGTTTGAAAGCTGTGAAAAATACAACCTGTATAGTTAAAATTTCTGCACAAGCCTGTTTCCTCACTTGTTCTCATATTCACCATTCTTTAAACATAATATGTATTTGTACGTGTTTCTAAACACAGTCTGGCTATTTTCCTATCATAATTAGATATCCTTCCACTACTGGCCAAGAAATATACTCACACAGTAAGTCCAACGACAAAAGTATATGAGAGGTCAGGCGCGGTGGCTCACATCTGTAATCCCAGCACTTTGGGAAGCTGAGGCAGGCAGATCACTTGAGGTCAGGAGTTCAAGACCAGCCTGGCCAACATGGTGAAACCCTGCCTCTGCCAAAAAATACAAAAAATTAACCAGGCATGGTGGCACGTGCCTGTAGTCCTAGCCACTCAGGAGACTGAGGCGTCAGAATCAGTTGAACCCAGGAGGTAGACGTTGCAATGAGCCAAGATTGCACCACTGCACTCCAGCCTGGATGACAGAGCGAGATCCTGTCTCAAATAAATAAATAAATAAATAAAAGTATATGAGAGACCAGTTGAATAAGTTAGACATACCTTCAGATTGTTGCTGCCATTGGTCGCACTTTCAAAAAATTTTTTTTTCTCTTTTTAAATCTTACATGAATGCCTCAGAAAGGTTTGTTGTCATTATTATTAATTGTATCACTTCATTGAGATTTTCAAACATTTTTCTGCCTACCAGGAGTCAGGGAGGGGTACAGTGGCTATTACATTCAACTGTTTGATTTTATGACATAATTAATTATGTATCCGTTTTGCAAGTAATTTCCAGTCTTTCTTTCCTGTGATAGTATGGTCTTTTAAAGTAATTGAGCACTGGCCGGGCCCAGTAACTCATGCCTGTAATCCCAGCACTTTGGGAGGCTGAGGCGGGCAGATCACCTGAAGTCAGGAGTTCGAGACCAACCTGGCCAACATAGCGAAACTCTATCTCTACTAAAAATACAAAAATTTAGGTGGGCCAGGCGCAGTGGCTCACGCCTGTAATCCTAGCACTTTGGGAGGCTGAGGCAGGCAGATCACGAGGTCAGGAGATGGAGACCATCCTGGCTAACACAGTAAAACCCCATCTCTACTAAAAATACAAAAAATTAGCCAGGCATGGTGGTGGGTGCCTGTAGTCCCAGCTACTCGGGAGACTGAGGCAAGAGAATGGCATGAACCTGGGAGGCGGAGCTTGTAGTGAGCCAAGATCGTGCCACTGCACTCCAGCCTGGGTGACACAGTGAGACTCTTGTCTCAAAAAAAGTTAGGCATGGTTATGTGCACCTGTAGTCCAAGCTACTCAGGAGAATCACCTGAACCTAGGAGGCAGAGGTTGCAGTGAGCTGAGATTGCACCACTGCACTCCAGCCTGGGCGACAGAGCAAGACTCCGTCTCAAAAAAAAAAAAAGTAACTGAGCACAGGCTTGACACGGTGGCTCATACCTGTAATCCTAGCACCTTGGGAGGGCAAGGCAGGAGGATTGCATAAGCCCAGGAGTTCAAGACCAGCTGGGCAACATGGTAAAACCTCATCTCTACAAAAAATAATCAAATTAGCCAGGCATGGTGGTGCACACCTGTAGTCTTAGCTACTTGGGAGGCTGAGGTGGGAGGGTCACTTGCACCCCTGCACTCCAGCCTGGGTGACAGAGTGAGACCCTGTCTCAAAACAAAACAGAAAAAATACATAAAGTAATTGAGCACAGAAAGCCCTATTCCATATTCAGGAAGTCTCTGAAAGTGACCCCTGCTGACTCACATCGGGTATACACTACATTTGTAGGACTGGAATGTCTGGACATGCTGAAGAAGATCAGTTAGAATATATCTGTATTTCTGTATCCCTAGGCTGAAACTTTCATCAATGGTACATTCACATTCATGCCAGACTGTGAACTCTGAAGTCTCCTTAGCTAAATCCCCATGATCCTCCTTCTCTAGAAGCAGCTATGGTTTGGACCGTCTTTTTTCCTTTGATTTGATGTTCTTAAAGGGGGACAAGGAACAATTCTTCCCCACTTCTGTGGAAATACTAGCATTTGACCTTACCTTTTAAAAAATACATATAATATACAGTACACATATTCCTTCCCACTCTATAATCTCGTTCTTAAATTCCAAACCAGATTTTGTCCTCTACCAGAAAAGCCAGACTGCATCAAGATCTCTCCCACTAGATCTCACCCTCTTTGTTGAGGATTAAGCAACTGTCCAGCCCTTTCTAAGCCAGATTGCTCTTGATGAATGTATAGTAAGTGGAACACAGTTGAAAGGTTATAGGTAATTGTGCAACTCTGATTCTTATCAACTTCATCTTCCTTCATCTTCCTAGGTAACAGCTTGCCTGATTGCTGTGGCCAAAACAGACAGTGAAGTTCAAGTACGCAGAGCTGCCATACATGTGGTTGTGCTGCTGCTTCGGGGACTCAGCCAGAAAGCTACTGAGGTCAGTCAGTCTCTCGCCCTTTGCAATTTCTCCACCTCTTTTATTTGTCTATTTCTCAATTTTCCTTTTACCAGGGAAGGCCTCAAACCTCTTCCGTCGATGGATTCATCCAAATGAGTCCGTCAACAGGGATTTTGTAGCAGGAAAAAATCCTTGTTTGTATCTTCAGTGTATGTCTGTATTACCTCAGTAACATTGACCAAACTGTATACTAACTGCTGGAGAAAAACCAGAGCACAAGGTTATAGATTGAGGCCCTGAATCCTGGCATTGTCCTCATTGTTCCAAGGTGAGCTAGCTAGAGCACATTCACCCTGCCTCTGCAGCATGAACTTCAGTGACTTGCCTTCCTGACTCATTTAATTGTTCATTCTGAATTACTAAAGGGCCTCATTGAAGATGTTTCCTTTCTAGCTGAGTTCAATCCATGACATGTTAGTTGCTGCATAAATTAAAATTTCTTCCTCCTTCGAGAGGGTTTGGCTGGATTTCTTCCCAGTGTATGGCCCATACAGGAAGAAAGTATATATTTACATATATACTTTTACATGTCAGTATAATATGGAAACACATTCCCAGTTGACTTCCTATGGAAAATTTGCATTAATAATTCACCACCCAGTATCCACAATGCTCATCTGTGGCTACCACATCGGTATTTAACCAAGTGTCAGTGAAGCCATTATAAAAGTGATTCTTTTAGGCCAGGCTTCGTGACTCATGCCTATAATCCCAGCACTTAGGGAGACCGAGGCAGGCGGATCACCTGAAGTCAGGAGTTCGAGACCAGCTGACCAACATGGAGAAACCCCGTCTCTACTAAAAATACAAAATTAGCCGGGTGTGGTGGTGCGTGCCTGTAATCCCAGCTACTCAGGAGGCTGAAACAGGAGAATTGCTTGAACCTGGGAGGCGGAGGTTGCAGTGAGCCGAGATGGCGCCATTGTACTCTAGCCTGGACAACAAGAGTGAAACTCTGTCTCAAAAAAAAAAAAAAAAAGAGTGATTGTTTTGTCACACACATGGGCTTTATTCATCCTAGAATGTTACCATATGGAGTTTCTGATGCCATTTTTGTACAGGCATGGACTCGGTAAGTTATCCCCTTCCTTTCCTACATAGCCACCTTTTCTCTTTACATAGCGACTTGCTGTTGTTGCAGCTCACTAGCGAGGCCGTTGGATTTCCCAGTGCTTTGGGAATAGTGCTTTACCCTCAGCTGCATTTCTCCCCCTTCTCCTCCACCTTGTGTAGGTGAAGGTTTGGATTGAATGAACTTATCTGCTATGAGCCTGTTCAACTACAAATTAGAAAAACTTCAACTACGATGTCCTAAACAAGTAAGGATTTTTCTCACATCACAAGAAATGTAAGTAGGTGGTGTCTGTTTAGCAGCTCAGTATCAACAGGATCAACATTTCTATAATCCTTGTGGCCTTTGCTTCATGGCTACAAGATAGCTGCTGCAGCTCTGGCCATTGTGAATGATTTAAATGAGTAAGAAAGAAGATAAGAGAAGGACAGCCGTAAGTGCTTTTGTTTCTTATTTTGGGGAACTAGGACAGTTTCCCAGAACCCCCCAGGAGAATTTCTATTTCGTTGGCCAAAACTCTGTCACACAATTGTTTCTAGCTGCAGAGGAGCCTGACAATGTATTTAGTTGGCACATTGCTACTCTGAATGAAATTGAATTTTGGCAGGAAATGGGTATTGGGGTGGCAACTAATAGTGATACAAAGGAATATGGGTTGGCTGACTCATAAAAACTTATGTAGCTGGGCACAGTGGCTCACACCTGTAATCTCAGTACTTTGGGAGGCTGAGGCGGATGGATCACCTGAGGTCAGGAGTTCGAGATCAGCCTGGCCAACATGGTGAAACCCCGTCCCTACTCAAAGTACAAAAATTAGTCGGGCGTGGTGGCGGGCGCCTGTAATCCCAGCTACTCAGGAGGCTGAAGCAGGAGAATCACTTGAACCTGGGAGGCAGAGGTTGCAGTGAGCCCAGATCGCACCACTGCACTCCAGCCTGGGTGACAGAGTGAGTCTCCTCAAAAAACAAACAAAAACAAACAAAAAACTTCTGTAGGGAAAGACTTGCTCATTAACTTGGAGCACTCACCTGGAAGGATGGTGGATCCAGGGTTTTACCTAGGACCTCGATGGGGATGGGGGACATATAGATTATAGCTCAGTAATGCATATAATTAAATAAATTGCTATAGGGACAATAACACACACTGCTCTTATTGAGAATCCACTGTATGAGAGGGAGTTAAGAAGAATCAGTGTTTTTCATCCACTGTTAAGATCTACAAAATTCTTGGCGAAGATGTTAAGTAAGTTGTTAACAGTAGGGGAATGGATGAGGGGTATACAGGGACTTTGTACTATCTTTGCAACTTTTGTGTAAATCTAAAATTATTTCAAAGCAAAAATGTATTTGAAAATACAAGTTGGTTGGGTACAGTGGCTCACCGCCTGTAATCCCAGCACTTTGGGAGGCTGAGGTGGGTGGATCATTTGAGCCCAAGGGTTCAAGACAAGCCTGGCCTACCTGGCAAAACTCTGCCTCTACTAAAAATACAAAAAAGTAGCCAGGCATGGTGGCATATGCCTGTAATCCCAGCTAGTCAGGAGGCTGAGGCAGGAGAATCACTTGAACCTGGGAGGCGGAGGTTGCAGTGAGCCAAGATCACGCCACTGCACTTCAGTCTGGGTGTCAGAGAGAGACTCTGTAAGTGCACACACCCTTACTGAGTGAGAGAGTAAAAGTGAGAGCAAGCGAGAGAGCAAGCGAGAGACAGAGCGAGTGTGTGTGTGTGTGTAGCAGAGGAAAATGTCTGGTTAGCAAAGTCAGAGAAGAAATAGAAACTCTATCCAGATTTCTCACATCTGTGTGTAGCCAATGAAACCAACACCACTTGTCTCACTAGTACTAAAATAATTTGTGGCCATGGAAGATTTTTGTCACTTTCAAAACCCATGTGAATGAAAAACCTCCGCCTGTTCTCCAAACCGTCTCTAGTCTGCACTCACTGAAACGTGTAAGTTGTGCTTAGTGAATAAAGAAAAGGAAATGGGAAGGGATGAACAGATGATTCCTCTTCCTAGTACATCCTTGAGACCAGGTGTGTTAAATCTTGTAATCGTAGGTGTGATTATAATCAGGGGCACTTTAATGAGAAGCAGAGATAACCACAAAGCTTTCAATCTGGAATTTCTCTTTATGGCTCTGTTTTGCCCCCAGGAACAGCTGAAGTGAAAATGCCACACTGTTGATGAAGTTCTATGTTTTTCCCCCTTCTAATCACTGTCTCTCAAGCTATAGAGTGCCAAAAGATAATACCAGGTTTCAGTGAATTCTCTGTTGCTTGAGGATGCGTCAGCCAAGGGCCTCTGTGGTTGTGGCAGCTGGAAAAGGAGGTAGGGGTTCAGGAGATAGAATGGGATCAGAAAGGGGAAACTACAATGCCCCTAACTCATGAGGCAGTTTTTACCTCTTTCCCATTTGAACGTAGCCAGAGTTTTGTGCAGCCAACACAATATCCACATTGAAGGGAAATACTGCATTCACTTTCTTTTTTTGAGAGAGTCTCACTCTGGTGCCCAGGCTGGAGTGCAGTAGTGTGATCTTGGCTCACTGCAACCTCCACCTCCTGGGTTCAAGCAATTCTCGTGCTTCAGCCTCCTGAGTAGCTGGGATTACAGATTCGCACCATCACGCTCTGCTAATCTTTGTATTTTTAGTAGGGACGGGGTTTCACAATGTTGGCCAAGTTGTTCTTGAACTCCTGACCTCAACGGAGCCACTGTGCCTGGCCCTGCATTCACTTTGTTATTGAAAAACTTATTTTCGCCGGGTGCAGTGACTCACGCCTGTAATCCCAGCACTTTGGTGGGCTACCTGAAATCCCTGGAGAGGGCTTAGAAGCAGGCCAGTTCTGATGGGGAGTTCATGCTTAGAGGGAGAGGTGATGCACACGATGAGTTCCATTTGCTTGTTTTAACCTAGGGACAAGTATACTTGGCAAGGCATGCGATATAGTAGGGGCACTGGCAGAGAGATCACAGCTTTTCTGGCCTGAGGAACCAGGAGACCAAGTCTGGGGAAACCACAGCTGCAGGAGGAAGAGAGGCAATTTGGAAGGGAAAGATCCAAAGAGAAGATTTCCCAATTTTCTTTGCCTGCTTTTCACGCTAACCCCTGAACCAAGCAAGGTAGTTGCCTGCTTCAAAAACAAAAACAAAGCAGGGTGTGTTGGCACATGCCCATAGTCTCAGCTACTTAAGAGGCTGACGCACGAGATTGCTTGAGCTCAGGAGTTTAAGACCGGCCTGGCCAACATAGTGAAACCCCATCTCTACTAAAAATACAAAAATTAGCCAGGCATGGTGGTGGGCGCCTGTAGTCGCAGCTCCTGGGGGAGGCTAAGGCTGGAGAATCACTTGAACCTGGGAGGCGGAGGTTGCAGTGAGCCAAGATCGCACCATTGCACTCCAGCCTGGGTGACAAGAGCAAGACTCCGTCTCAAAGAAAAAAAAAAAAAAAAAAAAAAAGATGAGTGATTTGGTGTGACCAAAGGCTCTGAGGACCCTAATCTTACGTTTCCCCTAGGAGCAGTGGTTCAATATCTGCTAATGCAGCACTCACAGCAACTTTATAAACCATAACTACCACAAATAACGAGAATTGAATATATATACAATTGGAAAAAAAAGTTGATCTTAAAAAAATGAGTGATTGGGGAGTTGATTTATCAAGGTAACTACTGCTGCAGCCCTCTACATAGTTTATTGAAAGTTGACTTCTTAGAAGAACTATGAAATATTTGAGAACTTTGCACATGGATTTATAGTGGCTAGGTATGCCAGCATTTTATATTGAAACTCTTTCCCTTGCTTTTTAGTATTAAAAGATAATTCCCAGAGCAGCTTTTCTTCCTTGTAATCCCTAATTTTAGATGACAAAAGAATAATCTATTCTCTGCTCTGTCTACTGGGAGATCAGTATTCAGCTTTAGAATTAATTCCTTCAAAATGATAAAAAGTCTTAACATCAGATTGTTTCTTCAAAAATAAGCAAAGCCTGGAAGCATCTTCAGGGAAAGAGTTTGTGAGGTTTTTTTTTTTGAGACAGAGTCTTGCTCTGTCACCCAGGCTGGAGTACAGTGGCTCAATCTCAGCTCACTGCTGCCTCTGCCTCCTGGGTTCAAGCGATTCTTGTGCCTCAGCCTCTTGACTAGCTGGGATTACAGGTGCATTCCACCATGCTCAGCTAATTTTTTGTTTTTTTTTTTTTTTTTTTTTTTTGGAGAGATGGGTTTTGCCATGTTGGCCAGGCTAGTCTCGAACTCTTCACCTCAAGCAATTTGCCCACCTCTGCCTTTCAAAGTGCCAAGATTACAGGCGTGAACTACTGTGCCCTGCCAGGATTAATTTTTTTTAAAGAGATGGATGTCTTGCTCTGTCACCCAGGCTAGAGTGCAGTGGCATGATCAGAGCTCACTGCAGCCTGAAACTCCTAGGCTCAAGCAATCCTCCTGCCTTAGCTTCCTGGGGATTAATTATTAATTGATGGCTGGTTTAAGTTCTGAGGCAAACTCAGGCCTCCACACAGGAATGATTTTTAGTCACGTGAGCTCGGTATTGGACTCTGATGGCCGAAGCCTCTTCCTAATAAGGTTATTTATGAATGGTGGGTTCACCATTAATACTGGAGATTACTCTCCTACTTCTCTGTGAGAGAGAAGGCAAACCCTGGTTAAGAAAATAAATAGTTTAGGCCGGGCGCGGTGGCTGAAGCCTGTAATCCCAGCACTTTGGGAGGCCGAGACGGGTGGATCACGAGGTCAGGAGATCAAGACCATCCTGGCTAACACGGTGAAACCCCATCTCTACTAAAAAATACAAAAAACTAGCCGGGCGAGGTGGCGGGCGCCTGTAGTCCCAGCTACTCGGGAGGCTGAGGCAGGAGAATGGCGTAAACCCGGGAGGTGGAGCTTGCAGTGAGCTGAGATCCGGCCACTGCACCCCAGCCTGGGCGACAGAGCAAGACTCCGTCTCAAAAAAAAAAAAAAAAAAAAAAAAAACAAAAAACTAGCTGGGCGAGGTGGCGGACGCCTGTAGTCCCAGCTACTCGGGAGGCTGAGGCAAGAGAATGGCGTAAACCTGGAAGGCAGAGCTTGCAGTGAGCTGAGATCCGGCCACTGTACCCCATCCTGGGCGGCAGAGCCAGACTCCATCTCAAAAAAAAAAAAAAAAGAAAGAAATAGGCCGGGCGCGGTGGCTCAAGCCTGTAATCCCAGCACTTTGGGAGGCCGAGGAGGGCGGATCACAAGGTCAGGAGATCGAGACCACAGTGAAACCCCGTCTCTACTAAAAATACAAAAAATTAGCCGGGCGCGGTGGCGGGCGCCTGTAGTCCCAGCTACTCAGGAGGCTGAGGCAGGAGAATGGCGGGAACCCGGGAGGCGGAGCTTGCAGTGAGCCGAGATCGCGCCACTGCACTCCAGCCTGGGCAACAGCATGAGACTCCGTCTCAAAAAAAAAAAAAAAAAAAAAAAAAAAAAAAGAAAGAAATAGTTTGTATAAGATGCTCTGCCTTTTTAATTACAAGAGTTACTCCTAGAGATTTCAGGGGCTTATTTGTCCCAGGATTTGAGTCAGGGTCCTCAGAGAGCAGGGCCAAAAGGGTGTCGGAAAAGGAGCAGTACTAGGCTGGGGACAGACCCAAGCTGAGAGAAGTTGATGAACAGCAGAAAGTCAAAGCCAGGCCCAGGCAGATGGGGCCGGCCTTCTGCAAGGCTGCTGCTGCTGACCCGAAGGAGGTAAAATGAGTGTGCTCTCTTCATCAGTAGCACCAGAGCCCGCTCTTCCCCTTACCTTGTATTTCTTGTCACAGTTTCTTAAATTGAGATATAATTTATATAGCATAAAATTCACCCTTTCAAAGTATATAATTCTGCATTTTTAGCATATTCATAAAGTTATGCAACTATCATCAATATCTAATTCCACAACATTTTCATTGCCCCCCAAAAGAAACTCCATACTCCACGCCCCCATTCTTCTCTCCCCCAAGCCCCTAGCAATCACTAATCTACCTTCTCACTATGGATTTGCCTATTCTAGACATTTCATATAAATGAGTCATACAATATGTAGCCTTCTGTGTCTGCCTCCTTCTACTCATTTAGTATCGTGGTTAAGGCTCATCCATGTTTTTTTTTTTTTTTTTTTTTTTTTTGAGACGGAGTCTCGCTCTGTCGCCCAGGCTGGAGTGCAGTGGCCGGATCTCAGCTCACTGCAAGCTCCGCCTCCCG
The DNA here is from genome assembly GCF_049350105.2 of Macaca mulatta. Classification (NCBI taxonomy): domain Eukaryota; kingdom Metazoa; phylum Chordata; class Mammalia; order Primates; family Cercopithecidae; genus Macaca; species Macaca mulatta. The sequence continues at coordinate 64,669,042 of NC_133425.1, forward strand.
GGTTCACGCCATTCTCCTGCCTTAGCCTCCCGAGTAGCTGGGACTACAGGCGCCCGCCACCTCGCCCGGCTAGTTTTTTTTTTTTGTATTTTTTAGTAGAGACGGGGTTTCACCGTGTTAGCCAGGATGGTCTCGATCTCGTGACCTCGTGATCCGCCCGTCTCGGCCTCCCAAAGTGCTGGGATTACAGGCTTGAGCCACCGCGCCCGGCCCATGTTTTCTTTCTTTAAAAATTTTTTTTCTTTCTTTTTTTTTTTGGAAACAGAGTTTCACTCTTGTCCCCCAAGCTGGAGTGCAATGGCGTGATCTCGGCTCACTGCAACCTCTGCCTCCCAGATTCAAGCAATTCTCCTGCCTCAGCCTCCCGAGCAGCTGGCATTATAGGCACGTGCCACCATGCCGAGATATTTTTGCGTTTTTAGTAGAGATGGGGTTTCACCATGTTGGCCAGGTTGGTCTCGAACTCCTGACTTCAAGTGATCCACCCCCTTCAGCCTCCCAAAGTGCTAGGATTACAGGCATGAGCCACCATGTCTGGCTTTTTTTTTTCTTTTTTATAAAGATGATATCTCACTATGTTGCCCAGGCTGGTCTTGAACTCCTGGGCTCAAGCGATCCTTCTGCCTCTGCTTCCCAAAGTGCTGAGATTATAGGCGTGAGCCACCACACCCTGCCTAACTCATCCATGGTGTAGCATATATCAGAGCTTAATGTTTGCAGCTGAATAAGGTTCCATTGTATAGGTATGCCACATTTGTTTATCTGTTTATCAGCTGATGGACATATAGGATGTTTCTACTTTTTGGCTATTTTAAATAATGCTGCTATGAACATTTGTGTAGAAGTTTTTGTGTAAATATGTTTTCATTTCTCTTGGGTATATACCTAGGAGTGGAATTGTTGGGTCATATGGTAATTCTATGTTTAACTTTTGAGGAACTGCCAGACTGTTTTCAAAGTGACTGCACCAGTTTACATTCCCACCAGCAATGCATGAGGTTTCCACATTCTCCACATCCTCACGAATGCTTGTTATTGTCCATCATACATTCTGGCATGTATCAAGTATGAAGTGATAAGGTTTAGATTTTGCATCTCCCTCATGGCTAAAGATGTTGAGCTTGTTAGGTTTGTTTTTGTTTTTTCTGAAATGGGGTCTCATGGTCATCCTGGCTGGAGTGGTGTGGCATGATCATGGCTCACTGCAGCCTCAAACTCCTAGGCTCAAGCAATCCTTCCACCTCAGTATCCTAAACTATGCCACCATGCCTGGCTAATTTTTTTTTTTTTTTTTTTTTTTTTTTTGAGACGGAGTCTTGCTCTGTCACCCAGGCTGGAATACAGAGGTGCGATCTTGACTCACTGCAACCTCCGCCTCCTAGGTTCAAGCAATTCTCCTGCCTCAGCCTCTTGAGTAGCTGGGATTTCAGGCATGCACCACCATGCCCGGCTAATTTTTGTATTTTTAGTAGAGACGGGGTTTTACCAGGTTGGTCAGGCTGGTCTCGGACTCCTGACATCATGATCCACCCACCTCAGCCTCCCAAAGTGCTGGGATTACAGGCATGAGCCACTGCTCCTGGCGCTAATTCTTTTATTTTTTGTAGAGATGGGGTCTCACTATGTTGCCTAGGCTGGTCTCAAACTCATGGGCTCAAGTAATCGTCCTGCCTCAGCCTCCCAAAGTGCTGATATTACAGGCGTGAGCCATTGCACTTAGCTCTTTGTATATCATCTTTGGAGAAATGTCTACTCAATTTCTTTGCCCATCTTTTAATTGGGTTGTCTTTATTGTTGATTTATTTTCTAATTTAATTTTTATTCCCCCCAAATAAAAATATTATGTAATTAAATTACATATTAAATTGATGGCATAATTTAAAATATAATGTAATTAAATATTATGTAAAATAAAAATAAAATTGCATAAATATCTGTATTTTTAAAACAATAGTTTTACAAAGCTTATTTCTCACCCAGTGTTCCTATTCCCCATCAGCAACCATTTTCCACTTGTTTCGCTGTTTTGTTTTGGTTTTTAAATTTACTTCCGGCTGAGCGCAGTGGCTCACACCTATAATCCCAGCAGTTTGGGAGGCTGAGGTGGGTGGATCCTGACTTGAGGTCAGGAGTTCAAAACCAGCCTGGCCAACATGATTAAATCCCGACTCTACTAAAAATACAAAAGGCCGGGCACAATGACTCACACCTGTAATCCCAGCACTTTGGGAGGCTGAGGCAGGCAGATCACCTGAGGTCAGGAGTTTGACCAACATGGTGAAACATGGCCCACATGGTGAAACCCTGTCTCCACTAAAAATACAAAAATTAGCAGGACATGATATTGGGCGCCTGTAATCCCAGCTACTCAGGAGGCTGAGGCGGGAGAATTGCTTGAACCCAGGAGATGGAGGCTGCAGTGAGCCAAGATCACGCCATGGCACTCCAGCCTGGGCAACAGAGCAAGACTGTCTCACATATGTATATATTTCCATATTTACAGATGATATGCTTATACTGCTATTTCTTGATTTTCCTTTTTTCTTTTTTCTTCTTTTTTTTTTTGAGGCACAGTCTTGCTCTATAAACCCAGGTGGGAGTGGCACAGTGTCACCATCATGGCTCACTGCAGCCTTGACCTCCTGGGCTCAGGCAGTCCTCCCACCATAGCCTCTGAGTAGCTGGGACTACAGGTGTGTACTACCCACCTGGCTAATTTTTAAAATTTTTTGTAGAGATAGGGTCTCCCTATATTGCCCAGGCTAGTCTCAAACTCCTAGGCTCAAGCAATCCTGCCACATTGGCCTACCAAAATGTTGGGATTGCAGGTGTGAGCCATTGCTCTCAGGCCTTGATTTTTATTTTCTTTTCCTTTTTCTTTTTTTTTTTCTTTTTTTTTTTTTTTTTTTTTTTTTTTTGAGACAGGGTCTTTCTTTGTCTCCCAAGCTGGAGTGTAGTGGCACAATCTCAGCTCACTGCAACCTCAGTCTCCTGGGCTTAAGCAATCCTCCCACCTCAGCCTCCCGAGTAGCTGAGAGGAGGCCAAGCTGAGGAAGTCCCAAGCACACACCACCACACCCAGCTAATTTTTGTGTTTTTTGTGTAGACCGAGTTTCGCCATGTTGCCTAGACTGGTCTTGAACTCCTGAGCTCAAGCCATCTGCCCACCTCAGCGTCCCGAAGTCATAAGATTACAGGTGTGAGCCACTGCACCCAGCCTTGATTTTTCAGTTCACTTGATCTCCTAGTAGATCTCATGTATAAAAGTGAGCCCCCTCAGCTTCTGTTCCAAAGGTGGAAAAACTGGCCTATGTGGGAGGGATGAAGAAGCAGTCCAGTGGCTTTGGCTTTAAGTATGGACTCCGGAGCTGGATGTCCAGGCTGAAATCCTAGCTTTGCAACTTGCTGGCAGTGAGACCCTGCACAAATTAGTTGACCTCTCTTCTCAACTTCCTCATCTATAAAATGGAAATAATAATAATAGTACCACTTTATAGAATTGTTATAAGAATTAATTGAGTTTATCTATGAAAAGCATTTAGCATGTATAGGTTCTAAAAGCTCAATATGTGTTCATTATTATTATTATTAACATGCTCTCACAAATACATATATTCCTCCTCTCCATTCTATTTAGTTACATTACAGGTTTTTAATATCAGCATTCAGTGTTTATATTATTATGACTAAAACTGTTATCTATTCTATGATCACATTTCCTTTCTTGTTTGAATTTTAGTTTTCTCTGAAGTTAATAAATGTCTCGTGTTTACTTCTATGAACCTATCATTAATTCATCCCCAATCTTTGCTGAAAGTTTATAAATCTCATAAAAGGTTCAAACACATCAGGTAATCTAACAGCTTCATCTTCTTGGAGGCATGTCTCCTATAAGCCTTCATCTATTGCTCTTGTCTGGACTGGTTACTTCTAAGCCTACTGCAAGATTTAAGAACAGAGCACTCAAAAGCTGATAATACTCTGTGTACAAGTACTTATTTATGGACTAGAGGACTTTATAAGAGGGTGATGATCTGGCCAGGTGATTTCACTGGGAGACTCCGTACTGTGACTATGTTGAAGTCTTTTTTGGGGGCTTGGCAGAAAAGAATCTTAATCTCGGCCAGGCACAGTGGCTCACGCCTGTAATCCTAGCACTTTGGGAGGCCAAGGCGGCTGGATCACCTGAGATCAGGAGTTCCAGACCAGCCTGGCCAACATGGCAAAACCTGTCTCTACTAAAAATACAAAAAAAGTATCCGGGCATGGTGGAGGGGGCCTGTAATCCCAGCTACTCAGGAGGCTGAGGTAGGAGAATCACTAGAACCCTGGGGGCAGAGGTTGCGGTAAGCTGAGGTCGCTCCATTGCACTCCAGCCTAGGCAACAGAGCGAGACTCTGTCTCAAAAAAAAAAAAAAAAAAGAGAATCTTGGTCTCCCATAGAGGATAAAAGCCTGGCTGGAGGGTTCCGGAAGATGAGTGGAAAGAGAATGATGGAGGTCTCACCATTCAGTATGTAGCCTTTCACTTATCCTCCTGTTTTTACCGTCGCACTCCCATCTCTGTCTGCATCTAATGTCTACCTATCCAGAGTCTCTACCTATCCAGAGTCTCTCTGGTAGAACCCTCCAAAGGGTAAACACTCCCGGCTTCTGCTGGTTGGGGAGGGATAGTTACCTGCATGCAGAGAGTAGTAGAAGAGGGCTCAGGGAACGTGATTGCTACTCAGACATACTCTCAACCAGGTCTTCTGTTCACCCTGATTTTAAGAGGCATGGTGCCATCAGCTCCTAAAATTTTCTGAGATTCTGTGGTACGTTAGGCCTGCTTCTGGGACTCTTAGGCTTAATGAATCAATTTATCAGCCAGACTGGGACACTTTTGAGGGTGAAAGAGGATACTATTAATAATTATTACCAGGGCATCAGGTATAAAATGTATTATCCTGGGCAAATCAAGACCATGACCCTAGGATTCATCCAACTACTTTCTAGTATCAAAACTTTTGTTGCTATTGTCTTGTTAGTTCTTTTTGTTCTGATAACTTAAAGATGCCAATTTTTTTTATCCCTCTACATAATTTTAGTGGGATTTCAAGAGAGAGCAGTGATGTGTGCATATGTTCAGTCCACCAGCTTTCGGGAGACAGGCTTCATTCTTCCGTCTTTATCAATGGAGAAAGTAGGTATGAAGGGACTGTGTGACTGTAATCAGAGTTCTTTGGTTTTAAGTAAAAGAAACCTCATCTAAACAAGCTTAAACAAAGGGAGCGTTTAGCCTGTTGTATCCATAGAAGGGCTGAACAACCACGTTGTGGGAAAAGCAGAGATAGAGCTGGGGGGTCAGCGACTCAGAATCGCAAACTGAAGTACTCTATCTCCTGCCCATGCTTCCCTTTCATTTCAGCTTCGGTCCCCTGTCCTGGAATCCGGCTTTCTTCCTGTTGCAGCAACATAACCACTGATGGTGGCCCAGTGTTATATCCAACACTCAGATTCCCTTTCTAGACCCAAATGCAAAAATTGTAGAAAGGAAGCTTAATGTTCCAACTAAGACTACATGTTCATCCCCAGATCAGCCAACTTGGCTGGGCCAAGTGCGGTGTGTGTGGTTGCTAGTTTATGTAAAATCAGGTTCAGCCTCCACCATAGCCATTTGTGCAAAGTCAGGCTGGGGCCAATGCCTAGGACTAGGGAATAATCCCATAGATTTCCTCAACAGTAATTTGGCCAAATCCACACCATGTTAGTGATGGGCTTGAAAAGTAAAGCTGAGCCGGGCGTGCTGGCTCACGCCTGTAATCCCAGAACTTTTAGAGGCCGAGGCAGGTGGATTGCCTGAGGTCAGGGGTTCGAGACCAGCCTGGCCAACATAGTGAAACCCTGTGTCTACTAAAAATACAAAAAAATTAGCTGGGCGTGGTAGTGGGCGTCTATAATCCCAGCTACTTGGGAGGCTGAGGCAGGAGAATTACTTGAACCTGGGAGGCGGAGGTTACAGTGAGCCGAGATCGCGCCATTGCACTCCAGCCTGGGCAACAAGAGTGAGACTCCATCTCAAAAAAAAAAAGAAAAAGGAAAAGGAAAATTAAAGATGAGGACTCAGTACCTTACTGGGATTGCTAAGCTATAAATGTTCAACCTTTGCTAGTGATGACATAAGGGACAGTGTAGAAACTTAGCATTTAAAACTATTCCCTTTCTGCCTCTTCTGCAAAATCATTTACATAGATCTACATGTGTTAGAACTTGGTTTGTTTTCCTCTTCTACATCAGACTTACAATATTTTATTTTCTGTAGGCTAGCTTTTGCTTTACTCTTCTGATTGTTATTTAAAATGGCCAAGATTCTCTCATTTACACATTTAATGTCACAGAATTTTAAGATGTTAGAAGTAGAAGAGGACTTAGACTATTTAATTTATATTTCACAGAGATGTCCCTGGCACACTAACTTCATGAGCTGCTCCTTTGAAATAAGGTCTTCCTGGTCAATAAGTTTAGAAAATGCTGTATACAACTAGACATTCTCCTCTTGGAGACTCAGTACATGTTAACCTATTAAGGAGTCTGCGAAGTCCTGCAGCAAAAAAAACCAACAATTTCCTAAATTCATTTACCAAGGAACCCTTTTTTCATCATAAGCAGGCCAAGTTCCTTGGAAGATACTTTAGGAAATAATGCAACCGTCTTGTTTTATGAATTAGGCAACTAAAGCTCATGAAGAGACAATAGTTTATAATTTTCCAAAGTTAATGCCAGGAAGAATTAGCACTCATTAGCAATGCAAGTTACCAGTTATTACTGGTAACTTACCTTGGCCAAGTACTAATGAAATAGAATACCTTCCCTCTTCTTCCTCTTATTTAATTCCCTCCTTCATCTTGTTCATCTGGAAGAAGGTGCCGGGCGCAGTGGCTCACGCCTGTAATCCCAGCACTTTGGGAGGCCGGGGCGGGAGGATCACGAGGTCAGGAGATCGAGACCACCCTGGCTAACACGGTGAAACCCCGTCTCTACTAAAAATACAAAAAATTAGCCGGGTGTGCTGGCGGGCGCCAGTAGTCCCAGCTACTCGGGAGGCTGTGGCAGGAGAATGGCATGAACCCAGGTGGTAGAGCTTGCAGTGAGCCGAGATTGCGCCTCTGCACTCCAGTCTGGGTGACAGAGCGAGACTCCGTCCCCCCTCCCAAAAAAAAAAAAAAAAAAAAATCTGGAAGAAGGTTTGTCTGATTATCCGTGGTATTTTAGGTAACATCATTAAGGTGAGTTAGAGGACAAATTAAGCACCAGGTTTGGGAAAGTCTACTCCATCAGCCTCCTCCTGTATATCAGACCCGATGTACTTTTATTATAGCAAAGTCTTATAACCAGTATTTTTTAGTGCTCTATTTATTTTCCCAAAATAAAATTTATAGCTGAACCTACATGCATATTTTAAAAATCAACATCATGCCCTAATTGTAATATCAAGAAGAAATAAAAGAATAGTCATTTGTAATAAAATACTATGCATTTTAATGTGTCTAGGCTAACTCTAAGATATAATGAACTATTCAGTTGCTTTTATATAGTGAGTGACCACGAATGTAATTGCTACAAATGCAAATTGATTCAGACATCTTATATTGGCAACTCAGGAGTACCATGAGAGACACTGAATGGCCTGATTTTCTGGTGGTGGTGGTGGTGGTGGTGGTTGTTGTTGTTGTTGTTGTTTTTGAGACGGAGTCTCACTCTGTCACCCAGGCTGGAGTGCAGTGGCGCAATCTTGGCTCACTGCAAGCTCCACCTCCTGGGTTCACACCACTCTCCTGCCTCAGCCTCCGAGTATCTGGGACAACAGGCTCCCGCCACCACTCCCAGCTAATTTTTTTGTATTTTTAGTAGAGAGGGGTTTTCACTATGTTAGCCAGGATGGTCTCGATCTCCTGACCTTGTGATCCGCCCGCCCCGGGCCTCCCAAAGTGCTGGGATTACAGGTGTGAGTCTCCGCGCCCAGTCTTGAATGGCCTGATTTTCTTTTTTTTTTTTTCTTTTTTCGAGATGGAGTCTTGCTCTGTTGCCCAAGCTGGAGTGCAGAGGTGTGATCTTGGCTCACTGCAAGCTCTGCCTCCCGGGTTCACGTCATTCTCCTTCCTCAGCCTCCCGATTAGCTGGGACTATAGGTTCCTGTGAATGGCCTGATTTTCGAAAATGGTTAATTGCTCTTTGTAAAATCCCAAAGAAATAAAAATACGCTCTCAGTTTATATGGTAGTTGTGTTTCTGAAAAATAGAGTATAAATTAAAACTATACAAAAACACCTTTATTTAGGCATTTACTATATATGACAGCACTTATATCTGTGTGCTTTACATTAATTAATTCACCAGATCCTCATAGTAACCCCATTTCAGTATGATTACTATCACTATTTTTTCTTTTATTTATGGCCAGCTTCCTAAGCCAAATAGGCTCACAGAATTCTACTATCCCTATTTTAAACATGAGGAGACTAAGACAAAGAAGATAAGTAACTTGTTCAACAACTATTAAGCGTCAGGGCAGTAGATAAACCCAGGCAGTGTAGCTCCAGAGCTCACACACCATCTTCTGTGTCCCTTTCACCTGAAGGACTCCAATTCTTAGTCACCTGGGCATTCCCTGCACAGATCATGGCCAACAGAAGGCTGCTTCTAATCCCAGAAACCATGGTATCCAAAAGGAAAAGAGGCCAGACCACATTCCTTTGGCATATTTACTACCAGCCCAGAAGAATGATGAGACAGTGACGGGAAAGTGTTCGGGCACCCAGGTTTCCTGACCTCCTAGGACCTGCCAGCAGGAGCTCTATAAGAGAGCAAAAGCAGGAAACAACCTTGGCTTCTTTTTTTACCCTGCCTCATGCTCCCCTACCTCTTGCCAAAAGCACAGTCCAACCACAGACTACGCGATCCAGCAACTTCCCACAATGTACACAGAACTAAAAAAAGCAGGGGGTAGAGAAAAACTGAAAGAGACCAGACACCTTCAGGGCTGCCAAGCTGGGGAGTCAGTCCTGGGACTTTTCCTCCTTGTCTGCAACCTGATTCGGGGATTATTTCTTCCCAGAGAGTGATTATGCTGATAATCAGATGCGCCTATGGGTTGCAAAACCCATTTATCTTTGCTCCATCCTCTGAAAGGGAGGAGTTCTGACTAAGGGTACCTTCCTTGGGGTGACGCGAAATGACAGTCTGGATTGATGCTCTGGGGTTTGTTCCAGCTCATTGCTCATCACCCCATGGATTGTTTGCTCATAGCAAATCTGCGCCAAATAAATTCCATGTCCTCCAATGTTTGATTCTTAATAGTAATATAACTAACCCTGATTAAGGGTTTATTGTATGGCAGGCAGAGCGCTAAATTCTTTACATTATTATCTCACTGAGTCCCCCTAACAACCTTTTGAGAGACATATGCTTATTAACTCTATTTATAGATAAGAAAATTCAGGTCCAGAAGGTTTACGTTTGGATGCCACGCAGCCAGTAAGCAGGAGAACTGAACGCAAACCCAGGCTGTCTTATTGCCAGCCTGACTGTTCTGAAGGAACTAATTAGAACTGCCTTGAGATTATACTTGAGGAAGAGGTGAAGTATTACAAGTGCAGTAGGACAAACCTGGGTTCCTGGGACTTCTGCTTCCTTAGCCATTGGACTTTTCTCTTTTTTTCTGAGATGGAGTCTCGTTCTGTCACCCAGGCTGGAGTGCAGTGGAGCGATCTCGGCTCACTGCAAGCTCTGCTTCCCGGGTTCACACCACTCTCCCGCCTTAGCCTCCCGAGTAGCTGGAACTACAGGCGCCTGCCACCATGCCCAGCTAATTTTTTTGTATTTTTAGTAGAGATGGAGTTTCACTGTGTTAGCCAGGATGGTCTTGAACCACTGGACTTTTCTACTCTTTTTTTTTTTTTTTTTTTTTTTTTTGAGACAGAGTTTTGCTGTTGTCGCCCAGGCTGGAATACAATGGCGTGATCTTGGCTCACTACAACCTCTGCCTCTCGGGTCCAAGTGATTCTCCTGCCTCAGCCTCCCAAGCAGCTGGAATTACAGGTACCCATCACCACGCCCAGCTAATTATTATTATTTTTTTTTGAGACGGAGTCTCGCTCTGTTGCCCAGGCTGGGATGGGTGCATTGGTGCTATCTCGGCTCACTACAACTTCCACCTCCCGGGTTCAAGCAGTTCTCCCACCTCAGCCTCCCAATTAGCTGGGATTACAAGCGTACGTCACCACGCCTGGCTAATGTTTTGTATTTTTAGTAGAGACAGGGGTCTCACCATGTTGGCCAGGCTGATCTCGAACTGCTGACCTCAAGTGATCCGCCTGCCTTGGCCTCCCAAAGTGCTGGGAATACAGACGTGAGCCACCACGCCCAGAAATTTTTGCATTTTTAGTAGAGACGGAGTTTCACCATGTTGGCCAGGCTGGTCTCAAACTCCTGACCTTAGGTGATCCACCCACGGCGGCCTCCCAAAGTGCTCAGATTACAGGCGTGAGGCACCGCGCCTGGCCACTTTTCTTTTTTTCTTTTTTTGAGACGGAGTCTTGCTCTGTCACCAGGCTAGAGTGTAACGGCACAATCTCTGCTCGCTGCAACCTCTGCCTCCCAGGTTCAAATGATTCTCCTGCCTCAGCCTCCCGAGTAGCTGGGATTACAGGCGCGCGACCACCACACCCAGCTAATTTTTGTATTTTTAGTAGAGATGAGGTTTCACCATGTTGGCCTGGTCACTTTCTACTCTTTAATTCTCCTGGGTCGACAGGTATTTAGATACCCAGGGATGGTAATGGGACTACAGCCAGAGAGATCTTTCTGAGATGCAAATCTGCTGAAGTCTGGTCCCAACTAATAATTTTTCAGTGGTTCCTTGTGGTCTATCAGATGAAGGTCAGACTCCTTTGCATGACATACAAGGCCCTTTGTAATCTGGACCCACCTGCCTTCTATGACTTTCTGTCCCGTGCTTGCCTTCTTATGCGCTGAGAAGCTCATGGCAGCCCCAGAATAATCTGCCATCCTGATTCCTGCCTCCACATCTTGGTCACATCTTGGTCCATACTGTTTCTTATGCCTCAAATGCCTCAAATTCCCCCAGCTATCCATCTGATGAGTTTGTATTAATCCTGTAGGACTCTACTACATGTTACACTCTTTGTGAAAAGGCTTTTTTTTCTTTAAGTTTAATTAAATTATAATAGAGATGAGGTTTCACCATGTTGCCCAGGTTACTCTTGAACTCCTGGGCTCAAGTGATCCACCCATCTCAGCCTCCCAGATTTCTAGGACTACAGGTGTGAGCCACTGCCCCCAACTTCCATTCACTTTTATATTCCCAAAAGCTAGCACTTTGCCCTGTTTCTGAGTGAATGAAATCATTTCTACAAGAGGCATGGCCAGCGTGGGCAACATAGTGAGATCTCATCTCTACTAAAAATAAAAAATTTAGCTTAGTATAATGGTGCATGCCTGTAGTCCCAGCTACTCTGGAAACTGAGGCAAGAAGATCACATGGGCCCAGGAGTTCAAGGCTACAGTGAATTGTCATTGTGCCACTGCACTCTACCCCAGGCAACAGAGAAGACTCTGTCTCCAAAAAAAAAAAAAGAAAAAAGAGGCATAGAACATTGCTCTTAAATTTCTTGGTACCCACCTTTGCAATAAATTACTTTTTAAATCTTGATCTTAAACCGGGAATTCTAAGCTGGGCAAGGTGGCTCACACCTGTAATCTCAGCACTTTGGGAGGCCAAAGAGGGAGGATCACAAAGTCAGAAGATCGAGACCATCCTGGCCAACATGGTGAAACCCCATCTCTACTAAAAATGCAAAAATTAGCTGGGTGTGGTGGTCCACTCCTGTAATCCCAGCTACTCGGGAGGCTGAGGCAGAAGAAATGCTTGAACCCAGGAGGCAGAGGTTGCAGTAAGCCAAGATAGCACCACTGCACTCCAGCCTGGTGATAGAGGGAGACTCTGTCTAAAAAAACTGGGAATTCTGGGACTTCCAAAATCCTTGTGACAGAGGGAGACTCCATCTAAAAAAAAAAAAAAAAAAAAAAAAAAAAAAAAAAAAAAAAACGAGAATTCTGGGACTTCCAAAATCTAGTGTTCAGGTTTCCCAAGAGCAAAAGTTGTCTGAACAAGTTTTCTTAAGGTCTCTTAAGGAGGGAATTTTGCCTCCTTACTTGGAAACACCTACAGGGTTTTTTTGTTGTTGCAGTTGGGTTGCGGACATGCTATACCAAAGCAGCTGAGTGAAGGAGTCCTGAGGCAGAGTGACAGAATGAATACTGACGTTTGGCTAGAACCACTCTGCTTTTCAAAATTTGGCTTCTGGCCGGGCGTGGTGGCTCACGCCTATAATCCTAGCACTTTGGGAGGCCGAGGCAGGTGGATCACCTGAGGGTCAGGAGTTTGAGACCAGCCTGGCCAACATAGTGAAACCATTTCTACTAAAAATACAAAAATTAGCTGGGTGTGGTGGCATGCACCTGTAGTCCCAGCTACACAAGAGGCTGAAGCAGTACCTGGGAGGCAGAGGTTGCCGTGAGCCAAGATCATGCCACCGTACTCCAGCCTGGGCGACAGAGTAAGACTCTGTCTAAAAAAAAAAAAAGAAAAGGCATCTTCCCATTATATTTATATTTATTTAGCTGTCAAAATTTTAGCTCATGTATTTCCTTTAATTTGTCCCCTCTGGGCAGAGGTTTTTGCCATAATGCTTGCTCCCAGCCAAGGAGGAGCTGCATTTATCTTATCCTTTCATCTTCCTACAGAATACACTTCAGGGCCGGGCTCAGTGGCTCACGCCTGTAGTCCCAGAACTTTGGGAGGCCGAGGTGGGCAGATCACGAGGTCAGGAGATGGCGACAATCCTGGCTAACACGGTGAAACCCCGTCTCTACTAAAAATACAAAAAATTAGCTGGGCATGGTGGCAGGCGCCTGTAGTCCCAGCTACTTGGGAGGCTGAGGCAGGAGAATGGCGTGAACCGGTGAGGCAGAGCTTGCAGTGAGTGGAGATCGCACCACTGCACTCCAGTCTGGGTGACAGACTGAGACGCCATCTCAAAAAAAAAAAAAATGCATTTCGGTAGCCTGTGACTTTATCTTCAGAATCATACTTCACATACGTATGTTTAAGAACAAATTTTTAAAAATATTTTTGGGGAAAAGATGCAATTTTAATTTGTGGGTCAAAACTTATTCTGACCACCTGCCTTCTGGAAAATAAAATCCTTGCTGATAATTCAGAAAATTCCAAGAAGTGCAATAGGTTATGTCCAAATCACTTTGCCTGTACCTGATGCTTAGATTTTTCATAGGCAAAGTCTATGAAAAAGTGACCTCTCCTTTTGAAACCATGGTATCTCTCTTGCAGTCTCCTAGCCAGTGTTTTTTCCTACCATCCTGCATCCTTATTATTAGATTATTAGTTTCCTGGGGAGCATCTTATTAGATTGTAAGAGTTACCTGGGGAGCATAAAAAGAAATTTAATTTTTATTTATTTATTATTATTTTTAAGACGGAGTCTCACTCTGTCACCTGCTGGAGTGCAGTGGCGAGATCTCGGCTCACTGCAACCTCCGCCTCCTGGGTTCAAGCGATTCTCCAGCCTCAGCCTCCCGAGTAGCTGGGATTACAGGCGCCCACCACCGCACCTGGCTAATTTTTGTATTTTTAGTAGAGATGGGGTTTCACCATGTGGGCCAGGCTGGTCTGGAACTCCTAACCTCGTGTGATCCACCCACCTCGGCCTCCCAAAGTGCTGGGATTACAGGCGTGAGCAACCGTGCCTGGCCCATAAAAAGAAATTAAAAAAAAAAAAAAAAAGAATCAGCCAGGCGCAGTGCCTCATGCCTATAATCCTAGCACTTTAGGAAGCCAAGGCGGTGAATCACGAGGTCAGGAGTTAGAGACCAGCGTGGCCAACATGGTGAAACCCCATCTGTATTGAAAATACAAAAACCTGGCCAGTCGCAGTGGCCACTGCACTCCAGCCTCGGTGACCGAGCGAGACTCCATCTCCAAAGGAAAAAAAAAAAAACAGAGTTCTTTGGGGGATTTTAATGAGTAGTAAGGATAGAGAATCATTAACTAGAATGATGGTATCATTCAGAGGCAATGGTATACACTCTGGACGGTGTAGCCATACTTTTCTTTATTATTATTATTATTATTATTTTGTTTTGAGTTGGAGCTCTCTGTTGCCGAGGCTGGAGTGCAATGGTACAATCTTGACTAACTGCAAACTCCACCTCCCGGATTCAAGCAATTCCCCTCCCTCAGCCTCCTGAGTAGCTGGGATTACAGGTATGTGCCACCACGCCTGGCTAATTTTTGTATTTTTAGCAGAGACGGGGTTTCACCTTGTTAGTCAGGCTGGTCTCAAACTCCTGACCTAAAGTGATCTGCCTGCCTTGGCCTCCCAAAGTGCTGGGATTACAGGCATAAGCCACCACGCCCAGCTCTATAGCCATACTTTTCTGGTGTGGGTGGGAGGTTGTTTTTTCCAGTCTGGTTCATGCCATGCGTATATTAGCACATAATACAAACCCTTACCAGAGCCTCTGATGTGTCAGGGACTCTGGGTTTTTTGGCCTTTGGTGCTACTGCAGCACCTTACGTTCCTGAAGCATCTTGCACAGAGCTGAATTCCCGTGAGCAAATGCGCTAAGGACTGCAGTCTGCACTTCCTCCATCCACAGAGGCATGACCTGAGGCTGTGTGACCAGGGCAAGCCTGAGGTGATTCAGGGTGCCCTAAAGCAAACTGGCATCCTAAAGGAAGCCTAAACCGTGGAGTCAGCCACCAGCCCATCTGCTGCTCCCTGTCTTCTCTCACCGGCCAGGCACCATCCAAATAAACAACTTTTGATGGTGCAGGAGGAAGATCGAATTCTCTGCATGGTGTCCTCATGCATATTGGATTTCCTAGTAATGCACATATGAAAAGCAAGGTTTGTGAACTTAGATCTGACAGATGCAGATTTAAATTCTAGCTATTTGTCCTTGAGCAAATCTCTAAACCTCCCTAACCTCCTGTGCCCTAATTCATAAACTGGGGCTAATAATACCTGCCTCATAGGGTTAAATGAGATAATGTGTGTCCAGGGCTTAGCACAATGACTGAAATGTAGTAAACAATAAACAGTAGTAGTGAGCCTTTTTCCGATGCTGTCTAATCCCACGTGGGAGGCTTTCCGTGCAGAAAGGAAAGAGAACTGTGGTGCCCTCAGTGGGTTGTCTGCATGGAGATCTTGAAGGACTGGAAACAATGAAGCCTGTTCCCCCATATGTGATAATTGAGTACAGTTTGAAAGCTGGGGTTGTACTCACCTTCTCAGGACAACGCTGCCAATCTCTTTTCTCACAAACAGTAGCCTGCTGCCTTTGCACACACTCCGACCATTTTCCCTGTGCCTTTGTGCTATTTCAGGGCTTGTGGGGGTGTAGGAAAGCTGCCGCCTTCCTCAGGTTGCTATTTAAAGACATTCTGAAACATTTTGCCACCGCTGCTCCTGCCACCACGGCTGCCACTCCTGTCCCAGCTGCAGGTCACTGACCACTCCAGCCCTTGGGCAGCATGCCTCAGCATAAGCCAGCCGGGGAGCATACACAGTTAGGTGTTGGGAGTTCTGACTGCCTATTTTTGGTTTAGGACCCCTGAGCTATCATCCCTCCCAAGGGTTAACTGCAACCCACCATCTTGGTCTTTGTCCCTAAACAACCTAGACTGTCCATGTCCCTGTAGCATTTTTGGCAGTTGGCCAGTTAAATATTTCTCCCTTTTTCTCAGTGCAAACCACACGTGATACCCGCCTCATCCCCTTTCCACCCCATCTCCAATTTGCAGTTTAGATGCTCTCCCCATTTAGCAGCCAGACACAATCCAGAAAGGGTAAAACTGCCATTTATCTCTAGGTCTAGCAGAGAAAAATACTTTTAAAATAAAAGGTTTTTGAAAAGCTCAGTAACCTCCAGTTAATAATAATGCCACTGTGAACTTCAGTGTGTTTGAGATTCTCTATCTGTCAGGCATGGGTAGAAATCTCTTAGACATTAGTAATCCTGCCTTTCTTTACTGACCGTCCCGACGCTTTCAGTGAAGTGTCTCAAAAGCCTGGTCTTTCAGGTTTGAATTGGCCCTAATTTCTTTTTCATAGACCCATCAAAGTGAAAGTTTGGGTTTTATCAGGAAAGCATTATTCTTCTTCAGTCCAGAGCTCCTGAATGAGGTCCAAATTGTCTGTGTCCATTCTGCTTCCCCAATTTATTTGTTTCCTGCCCATTATCTTAGAGAGGCCACTCGCCTCAAAGACCTTGGAGTCTGGCCCCTTTCTGCTTGCCGGGCAGATTTCTTCCTGATGCTTTCCATTCTGCGGCATAGCTTAATCAGAGCTTCCAGTATGCCAGCCACCAACATCATCTGACCCGCGCTGGCCCAATACTGTGCTCAGACCACATTAAATTCATTTCCTCGCATCTACACCACCTTCCTCTTCCTCTCAATCCCCTTCATTTATTCATCCGCCCAGCCACTCTGCCTTTGGCTTCTGCTCTCTATTCTTTGTTTTCAGAGCTGTGCCTTTCCCCTCCTATTCATTCATTCATTCATTCGAGATGGAGTCTTGCTCCGTTGCCCAGGCTGGAGTGCAGTGGCATGATCTCAGCTCACTGCAACCTCCGCCTCCTGGGTTCAAGCAATTCTGTGGCCTCAGCCTCCCAAGTAGCTGGGATTACAGGCACATGCCACAATGCCCAGCTAATTTTTTTATATTTTTAGTAGAGACAGGGTTTCACCATGTTGGCCAGGCTGGTCTTGAACTCCTGACCTCAAGTGATCTGCCCACCTCAGCCTCCCAAAGTGCTGGGATTACAGGCATGAGCCACCACACCTGGTGTTCCCCTCCTATTCTTATTCCTTGGTGGTAAACCAAATTTTCTTAATGTAGTGGTAATAATAGCAATACTTTGAATTATTTATCACTTTGCTGATGATAGTGAAATACTCTCACATACATTATCTTTTTTGACCCCCCACAATATACTTGTAAGGTAGATGGTTATATGTACCTCATGCCTCCCACTCCATAGTAGTGAAAATAATAACCACTTTGAAAGGCTGAGGCGGGGAGATTGCTTGAGGCCAGGAGTTTAAGACCAGCCTCGGCAAAATACCAAGACCTCGTCCCTACGAAAAATTTGTTTTTGTTTTTGAGCTAGGGTCTTTCTTGCTTTGCCACCCTGACTGGAATGCAGTGGCACAATCACGGCTCACTATAGCTTCAACCACCCAGGCTCAACTGATCTTCCCTCTTCAGCTTCCCAAGTAGCTGGGTCCACAAATGCATGACACCATGCCTGACTAATTCTATTATTTCTTATAGACAAGAGGGTCTTGTTATGTTGCTCAGGCTGGCCTCAAACTCCTGGGTTCAAGCAATCCTCCCACCTTTACCTCCCAAACTGCCGGGATTATAGGTATGAGCCACTGTGCCTGGCCTGCAAAAAAATTTTTTTTTAATTTAGCTGAGGCCAGGGACGGTGGCTCATGCCTGTAATCCCAGCACTTTGGGAGGAAAGACGGGTGGATCACCTGAGGTCAGGCCAACACGGTAAAACCCCATCTCTACTAAAAATTCAAAAAATTAGCCAGCCGTGTTGGCAGGCGCCTGTAATCCCAACTACTCAGGAGACTGAGGCAGGAAAATCACTTGAACCCGGAGACCTGGGAGGTGAAGGTTGCAGTGAGCCGAGATTGCGCCACTGAACTCCAGCCTGGGCAACAAGAGCGAAACTCCATCTCAAAAAAAAAAAAAAAATGCTGGGCGCTGTGGCTTGCGCCTGTAATCCCAGCACTTTGGGAGGCCAAGGTGGGTGGATCACGAGGTCAGGAGTTGGAGACCAGCCTGACCAACATGGAGAAACCCCGTCTCTGCTAAAAATACGAAATTAACTGGGTGTGGTGGTGCATGACTGTAATCCCAGCTACCCGGGAGGCTGAGGCAGGAGAATCGCTTGAACCCAGGAGGCAGAGGTTGTGGTGAGCCAAGATTGTGCCATTGAACTCCAGCCTGGGCAACAAGAACGAAACTCTGTCTCAAAAAAAAAAAAAGAAACCCTGTCTCTACTAAAAATACAAAAATTAGCCAGGCTTGGTGGCACATGCCTGTAGTTCCAGCTACTCGGGAGGTTGAGGCAGAAGAATTGCTTGAACCTGGGAGGCAGAGGTTGCAGTGAGCCGAGATCACATCACTGCACTGCAGCCTGGGCAACAGAGTGAGACTCTGTCTTAAAAAAAAAAAAAAAAAATTAGCTGAGCATGGTGATGCACACCTGTAGTTGCAACTGCCTGGGAGGCTGAGGCAGAGGATCACCTGAGCTTCAAAGCTGCATGCAGTGAGCTATGATTGTGCCACTGTAACCCAGCCTGGGTACAGAGAGAGACTCTGTCTCAATAATAACAATAGCCATAATAACAACTGCTTTGAGAGATGGTACAGTATAGTGATTAATAAAGAACACTACTCTGGAGTCAGGCTACCGGGGTTTGAATCCTGGATCTACCCATTACTAGCTGTGTGAACCTGGGCAAATTGGAAATGATAATTGTGTTGTGGGGATTGAGTTAATGTAGACAAAATGCCTAGAATCAAACCTGGCATATACTAAGTACTATGTAAGGATTAGCTACCATTGCCATTCATTCATTCTTCAAAGATTTACTACATGTTAGGCTCTCTTCCAGGCCTCAGTGATGTAAGAGTTACAGGATGGACATGGTCCTAACCCTCACAGAGGTCACAGTCTTCATTGACAAACCATCACTTCTTTAGCACCCACCATTTGCAAGTCCTTGTGCTTGGATCTTTGTTTTTTGTTGTTGTTATTTTGAGACAGAGTCTCGCTCTTGTCACCCAGGCTGGAGTGTAGTGACACCATCTTGGCTCGCTGCAACCTCTGCCTCCCAGATTCAAGCAATTATCCTGCCTCAGCCTCCCGTGTAGCTGGGATTACAGGTGCCCACCACCATGCCCAGGTAATTTTTTCCCTATTTTTAGTAGAGACGGGGTTGTGCCATGTTGGCCAGGCTGGTCTCGAACTCCTGACCTCAGGTGAACCACCCGCCTCAGCCTCCCACAGTGCTGGGATTTCAGGCATGAGCCTCCACACCCGGCCATGTGCTTGGATCTTTAGATACATTAATTCTTACTGCAACCTTCAGGAGGCAGACTTATTCCCATTTTACGGATGAGATCACTGGGGTTCCTGGAAGTGGTTTGTTCAAAATTTCCTAGCTAGTAATTGGAGCTCTAGGGTCCACTTCACCCAGTTTGCCTGCCTCCTGACCATTAGGTTTAATTCTGTGCGTCTGCTTCCCCAACAGCGTGTGAGCTCCTGGGTGTGGGAGCCATTCAGCAGAATACTTAGCCTAGTCTCCTGCACACAATTTGGGAAATTTTGCTGAGTTGTTCTCTACTGACGATTCTTGCCTCTCTGCCCCATAATAGTCTCATCTGTTCCCTCTCACATCTCTCAGCCACAAAATCACATCTTGGGCAAGATGAAGGTGCTTAGAAGATGGACTGTTGCTTTCTGACAGATTCATACCACACCTAATGCTTATTCCAACATGTTTTTAAACAGAACTAGTCGGATTCTGGAGTCTTCTCATGGGCCTCAATCTAGAGAAACTTTTTTTCTTCCAGGACAATCTCCAGCCAACAACTGCAGTTCACCTCTTTCCCCTGTCTTCACCTGTCTTTTATTTCGGTGTATAACTTCCCTGTTACTCCTCTGTTTTTGTGTTTGTGCCTCTTATTTATTACTCAGCCACAAAGGGAGTCACAATTGGTGGTTGATAGGATTGTGTGGAATGTAGCCTTCTTTCTTTTTTATCTTTATTTGCTTCATCTCTTGGTTCTATAGAAGATGGAATTTCTAAATACAATTGTTACAGGAAAGGGGTCTCTATCCAGACCCCAAGAGAGGGCTCTTGGATCTCGCGCAAGTAAGAATTCAGGGCGAATCCACATTGCAAAGTAAAAGCAAGTTTATTAAGAAAATAAAGTAGTGGGCCGGGCGCAGTGGCTCATGCCTGTAATCCCAGCACTTTGGGAGGCCCAGGCGGGCTGATCACGTGAGGTCAGGAGTTCAAGACCAGCCTGGCCACCATGGCAAAACCCCGTCTCTACTTTAAAAAAAAAAAAAATCTAGGTGTGGCACGCGCCTGTAGTCCCAGCTACTCAGGAGACTGAGGCAGGAGAATCGCTTGAACCCAGGAAGCGGAGGTTGCAGTGAGCCAATATCGTGCCACTGCACTCCAGCCTCGGCGATAGAACGAGACTCCTTCTCAAAAAAAAAAAAAAAGAAAAGAAAAGAAAGTAGTGAAAGAATAGCTACTCCATAGACAGATAGGGCATTCCTGAAAGTAAGGGGAGGAACACGTCCACCCTAGGTATAATGCTTATTATATATGATAGAAAAAGATCTTGGGGCTGGGCGCAGTGGCTCACACCTGTAATCCAAGCACTTTGGGAGGCTAAAGCGGGTAGATCACCTGAGGTCAGGAGTTCAAGACCAGCCTGACCAACATGGTGAAACCCCATCCCTACTAAAAATACAAAAATTAGCCAGGCATGGAAGCATTTGTTTGTAATCCCAGCTACTTGGGAGGCTGAGGCAGGAGAATCACTTGAACCTGGGAGGCAGAGGTTTCAGTGAGCCAAGATCACACCACTACACTCCAGCTTGGGTGACAGAGGGAGACTCCATCTCAAAAAAAAAAACAGAAAACAAAAAAAGATCTTGGGGAGATGTGCTCCACTACAAGGGTTTGTGATAAAGGATTAATTTTCTTAATTGCTGTAGTTTGCAAGAATCAATATTATTATTATTATTATTATTATTTTCTGAGATGGAATCCCAAGTAACTGGGATTACAGGCACCCACCACCATGCCCAGCTAATTTTTGTACTCTTAGTAGAGACGGGGTTTCACCATGTTGGCCAGACTGGCCTCGAACTCCTGACCTCAGGTGATCCACCCACCTCCACCTCCCAAAGTGTTGTGATTACAGGTATGAGCCACTATAATATTAGGGATGCCTTAGTTAAAGCAAAATTAGAAATGCCTTTGTTCCCAGATACTGGGATATCTGGACACTCCAAGTCTGGGTCTGTTTGGTAAACATTATCAATCTGTTCCCCTAACCATAAACATGTAGAGGTTAGGAATGCCTAACTTTCTGGGAATGCAGCCCAGCAAGTCTCAGCCTCATTTTCCCAGCCCTCACTCAAAATGGGGTCGCTCTGGTTCGGACACCTCTGACACAATGAGTGTATGCGAGCATTTAATGTTTTTGTCCTTTTCTATTTAGCAACACATTTTCCTATTAAGAAGTTACAGATGGAAAAGCCTCTGCTAGATCACCGTTTCCAGAGTCCTTATTTCTGTAAATGTCTTATTTTTGACCATTCGTGTTGTGTCTTGTTGATCTCACACAATAAGAACAGAATAGCCATTTCATTCACTAAGTTCCAGTGGTAAAAAACACCTTGAAATGTAAATAACCCTTAAAATATTAAAATAATTTTAAGTATAAATGAATCTACTCATTACTGTCTTTACTCATGGAGCTCGTGTTAGAGAGGCAGTCTAACTAGAGCCTTTTTTCTTTCTTCCTCTATTTTTATATATTCTGGATTGTGGTAATGTGGCTTTTATAATCAAACAAATAAATTTAGGAAGTAAAGAGAAGAAAGATATTTGCCATTTATTTCTTCTTTTGATCTTAAAGATACAACCAGTCCGCAGATGTTCCAGGTCAAGCTCATTGAAAGAGTCAAACACTGTCTTCCTGCTTTTCCATTGAAAGTGCACCTGTGTGCCCAAGGCAGTCTCTTACTCACACCGTTCCCTTTTCAGTTTGCCAAGCCTCTTCTGGTCCTTTCTGAGCCACGTCTAACCCTAAAGACTGCCCTTGTCCCTGAAGCTTCAGCTTTGTGTGTTTCAGGCCAACTGGCGCCTGGAGAGAGGGAGGGTGGAGAAGAGAGGAGACCGTGTGTGTGTGTGTGTGTGTGTGTGTGTGTGTGTGTGTGTGACATGCGCTCTCTAAATTCTTTTGATAAAGAATCTGAATACCACCCCCTTCCAAAGAGTTTTCAGACCAGGAGGTACTTCTTTAAGATATCCTTGGCCTGGCCGGGCGCGGTGGCTCAAGCCTGTAATCCCAGCACTTTGGGAGGCCGAGACGGGCGGATCACGAGGTCAGGAGATCGAGACCATCCTGGCTAATACGGTGAAACCCCGTCTCTACTAAAAATACAAAAAACTAGCCGGGCGAGGTGGCGGGCGCCTGTGGTCCCAGCTACTCGGGAGGCTGAGGCAGGAGAATGGCGGGAACCCGGGAGGCGGAGCTTGCAGTGAGCTGAGGTCCGGCCAGTGCACTCCAGCCCGGCGACAGAGCGAGACTCCGTCTCAAAAAAAAAAAAAAAAAAAAAAAAAAAAAAAAAAAGATATCCTTGGCCTAAGCTTCTCAGATGGCGAAAAGTGTTTGTTTCAACCACTGACTGCAAGCAGCTAAACTAGCTTTCCTCTGGATGAGACGCACCCAGCCTACTCACAGCCATACCCGCTCCACCTTGCCCTGGAGTCCTTGGGCCTGATACAGTCGGGGGATGAACAGCAGGTGTGCTGAACTCATAATGAGAGGTTTCCGCTGTGGGATTGCCTATATCCTGCCCCCCACAGAGGCTCCTGTCACTTTACCTTTGAACTCTCCTTGTATTCAGCCCCTGATCCATGGGATTTGGTGACAATCCCTGGCTGGCAGGAAGCTTTGATCCTTGGGGAGTCCAGAGGAAGTCCTGTGATGTGTGGGATCCCTAGAGTCACAGGGATTGGGAAGAAGCTCTATACCAGTGTGGGTTGCTAAGATAGACCCATTAATTAAGCAGGAGCCTTTGCTTAACACTCAGTTACTAAAAAAAGAGATCCGGTAACTGATAACAGGGAGCTCAGCACCCCTCAAGTGCGGAGTGGGTTTTGCACAGGCAGTATTGTTATTTTAAGGACACAGCAGTGCCCAGGGGGGAACTCCTACCCACACGGAGAAAGAACAGAATACCTGTGAGTATCCCTTTTTAACAAGTAAAAGCTGACTTTACTTTGAATGTTAGGAGGCTCTAGCAAAAAAATCTCAAAGATATTTCTAAGTGAAAGATTCCTCTAGAAGGAGAAAAAAAAATGACCTTGTAACAAACACTGGAGGATGGGGCATGGGAAGCCAGGAGACCAGCCTGGGTGACAGAGTGAGACCCTCTTTTAAAAAAAAAAAGTGAAAGCTCCAGAATTTCTATATATAGAGACGCTTTGGGCTATAATCCATTGGAGAGGGTGTTGGGCGATTGTCTTTAGGCTGTACCTGCATAGCAAGCATGCTGGTTTTGCTTAGAAACTGCCTTTTTTGGTGTGGTGGCTTGGGAGCTAGAAGACTTACTAAAGTTCCCCCAAGCCATTTCCTTGGTGCCACCCATTGGCTAGGAATAAATGTCAGAGTGAAGGCACTTTCACATAGTAGGCGCAGGTTCCTCTGCCTCCACCCACCTCCAAAGGTAGAAATGACTTCCTTTACTCGTACAGAATTGCCTGCGTTTCTCTCTTAGAACGGAGATCACTCCATGTGGGGTGTGTGTACTGCCTCCCCACAGGGCTGTAGCTGCCACCTGGGAGGGTTCGTGCCTTATTCATCTTTTCTATTACCAGCACACTGCCTGGGCATGACAGAGGCCCATAGTACTGATTATTGAATGAGTGAGTAATCATGAGGCAATAGCGGTAAAGAGTCATCCTCTGCTGGGAATTAGCTCATTTTCATGCTGCCAGCCTCAGGAAAGATAAGACTTCCTCGCCCAAAGACAGGTTAGAAAGGGCACTCGAAGCCGGGCACAGTGGCTCACGCCTGTAATCCCAGCACCTTGGGAGGCCGAGGCTGGCAGACCACAAGGTCAGGTGTTTGAGACCAGCCTGGCCAACATGGTGAAACCCCGTCTCTACTAAAAATACTAAAATTAGCTAGGCGTGGTGGTGGGTGCCTGTCATCCCAGCAACATGGGAGGCTGAGGCAGGAGAATCGCTTGAACCCAGGAGGCAGAGGTTGCAGTGAGCCGAGATCGCGCCATTGCACTTCAGCCTGGGCACAGAGCAAAACTCCATCTAAAAAAAAAAAGGTGCTCGGGCGAGGCCACAGAGTCAGGCCCCTGACCTAGGAGACCCGACTGTGGCTCAGAAGCTCCCTGAGAAAGCCCAGGAGGTAACTGCCCAGCAGGGACCAGGCAGCATCTTGCTGAGGTTTGCTCACAGGACTCAGACGCTTCACGTGGTGACACTGGGCAAGGAGCAGTGAGGGTTGTTTGCAGGCTGACCGTATCATAAGTGGGTCCCAGTGCAGATTAAAATGCAGGGCTGCTTGCTGGGGAAAACAAATAACAAAACAAGAAGAAGAAAGTACCATTAGTGGTGTGTATGTGTATAAATATGTATATGTGTATGTATATTCCAGAAAACGG
Organism: Macaca mulatta; assembly: GCF_049350105.2. Lineage (NCBI taxonomy): Eukaryota > Metazoa > Chordata > Mammalia > Primates > Cercopithecidae > Macaca > Macaca mulatta. Next base: position 64,693,640 of record NC_133425.1, read on the forward strand.
GTCCCGATCCAGACCCCAAAAGAGGCTTCTTGGACCTCATGCAAGAAGGAATTCAGGGCAAGTCCGCTGTGCAAAGTAAAGCAAATTTATTAAGAGAGCAAAGTAGTGAAAGAACAGCTACTCCATAGACAGAGTAGGACATTCCCGAAACTAAGAGGAGGAACGCGTCCGCCCTAGATACAATACTCGTATATATGGGGAGAGGTACTCCGCTTCAAGGGCTTGTGATAAAGGATTAATTTTCTTTTTTTTTTTTTTTGAGACGGAGTCTCGCTCTGCTGCCCAGGCTGGAGTGCAATGGCCGGATCTCAGCTCACTGCAAGCTCCGCCTCCCGGGTTCACGCCATTCTCCTGCCTCAGCCTCCCGAGTAGTTGGGACTACAGGCGCCCGCCACCTCGCCCGGCTAATTTTTTGTATTTTTAGTAGAGACGGGGTTTCACCATGTTAGCCAGGATGGTCTCGATCTCCTGACCTCGTGATCCGCCCGTCTCGGCCTCCCAAAGTGCTGGGATTACAGGCTTGAGCCACCGCGCCCGGCCTAAATTTCTTAATTACTGTATTTTGCAAGAATCAATATTATTATCTTTAAAGCAAAATTAAAAATGTCTTTGTTCTCCAGGTATCGGGATATCTGGACACTCCTAAGTCTGAGTCTGTTTAGTAAACATTATTAATTTATTCCCTTAACCATAAACATCTAGAGGTTAGGAATACCTAACTTTCTGGGAATGCAGCCCAGCAAGTCTCAGCCTCATTTTCCCAGCCCTCACTCAAAATGGAGTTGCTCTGGTTCAAATGCGACCACCAGAATCCTGTGCTTATGGGGCACAGTGAACTCCAGATGCAAATGCTCTGGCTAAGAGGAGTGGACACAATCTTACCTCCTCCACTGACATTCATGCTCCCTGTCCCATTGGACTTCATTTACAAAACACAAGTTCACAGGAGGCTGAGGCAGGAGAATCGCTTGAACACAGGAGGCAGAGGTTTCAGTAAGCCAAGATCGCGCCATTGCACTCCAGCCTGGGCGACAGAGCAAGACTGTCTCAAAAAAAAAAAAAAGTTCAAAAATAAGATTATGATGATTTTTTTTTTTGAGACGGGGGTCTCACTCTGTCTCCCAGGCTAGAGTGCAGTTGCACGATCATAGTTCACTGCGGTCACAAACTCCTGAGCTCTAGGGATCCTCCAGGCCTAGCCTCCACGCCCTAGACTGCAGGCGTGTGCCACCATGCCTGGCTGACTTTTTTTTTTTTTTAGTAGAGATGAGGTCTTGCTATGTTATCCAGGCTGGAAGAATTTTAGGATGGCAACAGCAGATCATTAGACCAAGCAAACCTGGCTGTCTTGAGCATGGGACCTTGTGTGACTGCAGTTCGCATACCCATGAAGCCGGCCTTGGTTGTCTGGCAGTGTTTCAGTCGACATTCTTAGGAGTTTCTGCTTTTACCAAGTGAGAGACTAGCCAGAAGTAGCACGCATGAATGTCTTTATTCATTCATATTTTTTTTTAGGTATGAGCAATGTACCAGTCACTTTCTGAGGCATTGGGGTTATACCAGAGTGAAAAAGGCAAGGCCGCCAGGCATGGTGGCTCACGCCTGTAATCCCAGCACTTTGGGAGGCCGAGGTGGGTGGATCACTTCAGGTCAGGAGCTTGAGACCATCCTGGCTAACACAGTGAAACCCTGTCTTTACTAAAAATACAAAAATTAGCCAGGCGTGGTGGCACGTGCCTGTGATCCCAGCTACTCGGGAGGCTGAGGCAAGAGAATCGCTTGAACCCAGGAGGCGGAGGTTTGCAGTGAGCTGAGATAGAGCCACCGCACTCAAGCCTGGGCAATGAAGCAACACTCTTTCTCAAAAAAGAAAAAAGAAAAAAAGGCAAAACATGGCCTCAGTGTCAATAGTACTTACCATCTAGAGAGGAAAACGTTTTTTAAAGTACACAATCAATATTTATTTTATGTTTTATTATTATTTTTTTTACACCACCTGCCCACCCCCCAATGTTTCCATGATAGGGGCTACGGACAGAACTCCAGGAAGGGCAGGAAGACTGACCTGGGGCGGGGGTGAGGGGAAGAATCCCGGAGGCCAAGAATATAGGAGTCCTAGCAAGAGGAAGCAAAATATTAATAGCCTCCCAGGCTGAGGGACTAGCATATGCAAAGGCCTTGAGAGGAGCTTTGTTCAGGCAAGAAAAGAAAAAAGGCCAGCACAGCTGGAGCACAGGCAGCCAGGGGCAGGTCGGCTGTGGGGAAGAGTCAGCCTGGGGAGCTTGTTCTATGTAGCCCTTTCCCCTGACTTCCTGCCTCCACTCCCCAGTGCCCATGCTGATCAGGAATCTCAAAAGATGGAAAGGCTCTTGCTCTCTTCTTACAGCAAGTCCAAGACGCGTGGTGCTTGACACAGTCTACTTGGTGGAATGTTCAGGGGACCCTGGGCCCAGACCATGTGCTTGTTACCCGCTGGATTAACTGTTTCCCATCATTTCCCTTCACCATCTCCAGTGTCCTGTTCCTAAAATGTGGCCTCTCTTTTCTCTGATGTCTCATCACCCTCTCTCTGCTCCCTGTGACCCTTACCATGTTCTATCCTGTATTGTCTGTCTTTACGTGAATATCTTCTTATTCATCCCCACTAGACCATAAGCCTTTTAAAGGCAAGATCTAGATGTTTCCCTTGTTAAATGGCCTTACAGACTCTTTGCTTAGAGTTTATTAAGTTAAATATGTTTCTATATTTTATTTATTTTTATTTTTATTTTTATTTTTTGAGATGGAGTCTTGCTGTGTAACCCATGCTGGAGTGCAGTGGCGCAATCTTGGCTCACTGCAACCTCCGCCTCCTTGGTTCCAGTGATTCTCCTATCAGCCTGGCATTATAGGCATCCACCACCACGCCCGGCTAATTTGTATATTTTTAGTAGAGACAGGGTTTTGCCATGTTGGCCAGGCTGGTCTCGAACTCCTGAGCTCAGGTGATCTGCCTGTCTTGGCTACTGCACTCCAGCCTGGGAGACTTGGTCTCAAAAATAAAAAATAGGCTGGGCGCAGTGGCTCATGCCTGTAATCCCAGCACTTTGGGAGGCCAAGGTGGGCGGATCACCTGAGGTCAGGAGCTCAAGACCAGCCTGACCAACATGGCGAAACCCTGTCTCTATTAAAAAAAAAAAAAAAATACAAAATACAAAATTAGCCGGGCGTGGTGGTGCATGCCTGTAATCCCAGCTACTCCCAAGGCTGAGGCAGAAGAATTGCTTGAACCGGGGAGGTGGAGGTTCCAGCGAGCCAAGATCACGCATTGCACTCCAGCCTAGGCAACAAGAGCGAAACTGTCTCAAAAATAAATAAATAAATAAAAATAAAATAAAATAAAGAAACATTGCATAGTATAATGGCTAAGATTGTAGGCCCTATTTCTTTTAAGCAAAATACAAAATCCAGAAACCACAAAGGAAAACATTTGATAAATTTAACTACATCAAAAATGGAAATTTCTTCACTAGAATAAAAAATTTCACAAAGAAAAAATGCCGACTGGGAGAAAAATATTTGCAACTCATATGACAGATAATGGACTTAAAAAAAAAAAGAGTTTTTACAAATCATTAAGGAGAAGCTGAATTATACATACCAGAAAAAAATACAAATTTATGTTTATATATTTGTTAGAAGTATGAAAATTCATAACAGCAAAATGCTATTTTTTTCTACTGGATTAGCAAAAATAAGGAGTTTACAGTACGTGGCACTGATAAGAATATGGTGAAACAGGAATTTTCATAGTGTTTGAGAAAAATGTAAATTATTGGAAACTCTCTGCCCATATCTATCAAAATTGTAATGCGCATTACCTTTTGAGCCAGAAATTCCATTTCTAGATATTTGTCCTACAGATATACTTATACATGTCTGTAATGACTTAAGTATCAGAATGCGTATTGCACTGGGCACAGTGGCTTATGCCTCTAATCTTGACTACTCAGGAGGCTGAGGTGGGAGAATCACTTGAGGCCAGGAGTTCAAGATCAGCCTACGCAATATAGCAGGACCCCATCTTCAAAAAACTGTTTATGGCCGGGCGCGGTGGCTCAAGCCTGTAATCCCAGCACTTTGGGAAGCCAAGACGGGTGGATCACGAGGTCAGGAGATCGAGACTAGCCTGGCTAACATGGTGAAACCCCGCCTCTACTAAAAAATACAAAAAACTAGCCGGGCGAGGTGGCGGGCGCCTGTAGTCCCAGCTACTCGGGAGGCTGAGGCAGGAGAATGGCGTAAACCCAGGAGGCGGAGCTGAGATCGTGCCACTGCACTCCAGCCTGGGCGACAGAGCCAGACTCCGTCTCAGGAAAAAAAAAAAAAAAACAACTGTTTATTGCAGCAATATTTGCAATAGCAAAAGATAAAAAAGAATTTAAATTACTTTCATTGGAAAGATGAGTAAATAAATTGCATTACATTCATCCTCTGCAACTATAAAAAATAAGTTATTTCCATATGTGCCAATTATACAAATTTTTTTTTTTTTTTTGAGATGAAGTCATGCCCTGTTGCCCACATTGAAGTGCAATGGCACGATCTTGGCTCACTGCAACCTCCACCTCCCGGGTTCAAGCAATTCTTTTTTTTCATTATCTTCTTTTTTTTTTTTTCTTTTTTCCCGCCCAGGCTGGAGTGTAGTGGCACAATCGTGGCTCATTACAGCCTTGACCTCCCAGGCTCAGATGATCCTCCCAACCCCAGCCTCCTGAATAGCTGGGACTACAGGCATGCGCCACCAAACCTGGCTAATTTTTGTATATTTTGTAGAGATGGGGTTTTGCCACATTGCCCAGGCTGGTTTCAAACTCCTGGACTCAAGTGATCTGCCTGCCTTGGCCTCCCAAAGTGCGGATTACAGGCATGAGCCACTGCACCCAGCCACATTATCTTCAGGAAGTCTGTGGATGTCCTCACAGATCTCCTCAGGCAGGAGGAGAGGGCAGTTCAGTCGTACTGAGAAATGCTGGCACAGTAGACAGGTGGTCATGGCTCTCTCTCTCGTGCAGGTGCTGAGCGCCGTCCTCAAGGATCTCTACCACCTGCTGAAGCACGTGGTGCATCTGGAGCCCGATGACGTGGCCAAGCTCCATGCCCAGTTGGCCCTAGAAGAGCTGGATGACATCATGAAAAACTTCCTGTTCCCTGCACAGAAGCTGGAGAAGAAGATTGTGGTCCTGCCATAGACCTGGCTCCAAGGACATGGAGGAGGCAGGCAGGGCCAGGCACCCAGAGCCACGCCCAGGTCTTCTGGCAGGTGTCCCTGCTGCCTCTTGAGTGCTGGCAGCATGGCTGACCCTGGGGGTGGCTTTATGGTGCTGGTCACTTGGGTCTTCAGGGTCCCTTCCTAAGGCATCTGTTTAGCACTCCCGCATTCAGCCTGAAGGGTGTGCAGTTAAGAGAAAACAATTAGCCGGGCGCGGTGGCTCACGCCTGTAATCCCAGCACTTTGGGAGGCTGAGGCAGGCGGATCATGATGTCAGGAGATCAAGACCATCCTGGCTAACACAATGAAACCCCGTCTCTACTAAAAATACAAAAAAGTTAGCCGGGCGTGGTGGTGGATGCCTGTAGTCCCAGCTACTCGGGAGGCTGAGGCAGGAGAATGGTGTGAACCCGGGAGGCGGAGGTTGCAGTGAGCTGAGATTGCACCACTGCACTCCAGCCTGGGTGACAGAGCGAGACTCCGTCTCGGGAAAAAAAAAAAAAAAAAAAGGAAAACAATTACAAATCTCATTAATCTGCACATTTTTCACTGTCCTCTAGCTTTGAGAGAAGGATGTCTAGCTGGTGGAAGTATATTTTAACATGACTGATGGCATTTGACTAATTGTCCACTCTCTTGGAACTTGGGGAGAAGAGACTGGCCACCCATATGTCACCTAGCTCTATATTCTTCCACGCTGAGATTCTTCTTCCTCAGGAAAATGAGGAGCAGAGCTGGCCACCCTTGGCAGCTCAAGAAGCATTTCAGAGTAGGAGATGCAGTTGGACGTGGGGAGGGGAAGGGAATAGTTATCAAATAATGCAAAAGGAAATAAAATGATCTTGGATGGAAAGAACAACAGGGCTAAATATGGTCCTCTGGTGTTGAGATGGAAAACTATGGAGTTGAAGAGGCTCTGATGCCCGGAAAGGACAATCAAGCTGGTTGACTTTTCCAGAGAAAAAGGGTGAGCCCTGTGTTTGTCCTCCCAGGCCATTTTTCTTCACTCCCTCTGCTGCTGTTTGCAGAGTTGCCCTTATTATCAGGAGAAAAGAACCACAAGCATCCAGAGAGTTTACATCCTGCCTTCTGTCCTCTGCTCCTTCAGAAAGATGAATGCCTAGACAATGGGTTCACACTGAATGCAGGCTGGAAAGAATGCATGCTGGTGGCCTGATGCCAGGGCTGTTGAAACAATTTCAGATATAGCACTGTGGTCTCCGCTTTATTTCTTTATGTATTTTGGCCACTGCATTTTGATGGCAGCTAAAAGAGATAACAGAAAGGAGATACTGGCTGGCTGCTTCAGATTATACCTCCCCGTTGTCAACACCTTGATGAGGCGAACCCAGAGCTGCTTGATCAGTCCTCGGCTTTGCGGGGCTAGGTACAGAATTTTATCACAGGATTTTATCCCGCTCTCTGGGGTGACCAGACCCACAGGAACCAAAACGCCGTTTCCAAAAGCTCGAGTGACTGAAGGATCTGTACACAAACATGGCCATTTGCTAGTTAACAACAGGATATTTCTCTCTGGCCAGATCACAGACACGGTTCTGAGTTCAGAACTTCCTTGATGGCGTCCCTTTAAAGAGGCCATCTTATGAACAGAATCACAAGTGAGCTTAGTGAGCAGAGAATTAGAACAAACCTAGCTAGGCGTGTTTAAGGAATATTTCCATTCAGCTATTGTAGCTGGATTAATTTCTATTCTCCAAATCGAGGATGTCTAGAAAATGGGCATTGTGGCTTTCAAATATAAGAAGAATCTCCTTTGGGCCAGCTGGATATACAATAAAAATGCTTGTTTCTTGGCCTTCCTTTAACTGGACTCCACAACCCACTTCACATCAGCAGATCGAATGTGTTACACAATCCATTTCACTTACAACTTCGTTTGCATTAACTGCATTCCAGTTCTGAGGACAGAGCCTGATTGACCACCTTGATTAGTCTAAGACACTATCTAGTCCAAACCCTCGAGTGTCTCATGAAGCATCCTAGTACCTTTATCTCTAGTTATAGATCACCTCTTAATTTGAACTATTTGTCAGGTACTAAAAACATCTGTTCTTTATTGATTTTTTTTTGAGGTGGGGTCTCACTGTATTGCCCAGGCTATTCTCAACTTCAGAACTCAAGCAGTCTTCCCCACTCAGCCTCCTGAGTACCTGGGATTACAGGTATGTGCCACTATTATGCCTAACTTTATTGATTTATTTTTTCTTTTTATTTTTCTTTTCTTTTCTTTTCTTTTTTTTTTTTTGAGACAGTGTCACCCAGGCTGGGAGTGCAGTGGCACAATCTCGGCTCACTGCAACCTCCAACTCCTGGGCTCAAGCGTCAGCCTCCCAAGTAGCTGGAAGCACAGGTGCACACCACCATGCCCAGCTAATGTTTGTATTTTTAGTAGAGACAGGGTTTCTCCATGTTGACCAGGCTGATCTCGAACTCCTGGCCTCAGGTGATCTGCCCACCTTGGCCTCCCAAAGTGCTGGGATTACAGGCATGAGCCACCGTGCCTGGCCTTTATTTTATTTTATTTTTTTTGAGATGGAGTCTTGCTCTGTCGCCCAGGCTGGAGTGCAGTGGCCGGATCTCAGCTCACTGCAAGCTCCGCCTCCCGGGTTTTTACGCCATTCTCCTGCCTCAACCTCCCGAGTAGCTGGGACTACAGGCGCCCGCCACCTCGCCCGGCTAGTTTTTTCTATCTTTTAGTAGAGACGGGGTTTCACCGTGTTAGCCAGGATGGTCTCGATCTCCTGACCTCGTGATCCACCCATCTCGGCCTCCCAAAGTGCTGGGATTACAGGCTTGAGCCACCGTGCCCGGCCAACTGGCCTTTATTTTAAGACAGAGTTTTGCTCTGTTGCCCAAGCTGGTATAGAGTAGCGCAGTCATGGCTCACTGCAGCCTTGACCTCCTGGGTTCAAGGAATCCTTCCACCTCAGCCCCCAGAGTAGCTGGAATCACAGGTGTGCACCACCACTCCTGGCTACTTTTTAAAATTTTAGCAGAGATGAGGTCTTGCTATGTTGCCCAGATTTGTCTCAAACTCCTAGACTCAAGCAGTCCTCCTGACTCAGTTTCCTAAAGTGTTGGGGTTATAGGCATGAGCTACCACGCCTGGCCTATTTCTTTTTAACAGGGTCTCACTTTGTCACCCAGGCTGGAGTGAAGTGGCATGATCATAGCTCACTGCAGCCTCAACCTCCTGGGCTTAAGCAGTCCACCCACCTTAGCATCTCAAGTAGCTGAGGCCACAGGTGTGCACTATTGCACCTGGCTAATTTTTTTTTGTAGAGACAGGGTCTTGATATGTTGCCCAGGCTGGTATTGAACTGCTGGCCTCAAGCAATCCTCCCCCATTAGCCTTCCAAAGCACTGGGTTTATGGGTGTGAGCCACCACACTGGGCCCTAATGTAATCCTCTTAAACATGACCAAATTATTAAAATTTTCCAGATTTTCTATATTATATATATGTGTGTGTGTATGTATATATGAATGACAGTCCTTGGGAAAGAATGTGAAAACTTTAGGATAATAAAAGCACAAAAACGGCCGGGCGCATGTCTCACGCCTGTAATCCCAACACTTTGGAAGGCCGAGGTGGGCAGATCACCTGAGGTCGGGAGTTCAAGACCAGCCTGACCAACATGGAGAAACCCTGTCTCTACTAAAAATACAAAATTAGCCGGGCATGGTGGCGCATGCCTGTAATCCCAGCTACTCGGGAGGCTGAGGCAGGAGAATCGCTTGAACCCGGGAGGCGGAGATTACGGTGAGCCGAGATTGTGCCACTGCACTCCGGTCTGGGCAACAAGGGAAACTCTGTCCCCCCCGAAAAATAAAAGCACAAAAACTTAAACGAAATACATGGGAACAAAAGTGACACTTTCCTGCATGGACCCTGTGAGGTGTGTCTTGCCTCCCACCCCCACCCTGCTCTTCTCCCTCAGAGACCACCTTCCCACCTCCCACCGCCCCTTCTGCTGCCGCCTCCACCTGGCCCGCTGAGGCTCTGCTGACCCCTCACCTACAGCGTCCTCCACCACCCAGTGGCCCCTTTCCTAGACTGCTCTGTGGCACTCACTCAGCGTTCTGCTTGGCTCCGTGCCTCCTCCTCTCCTTTTTCCCCTCCTAGGCTCTTCCTCCTGTTCCCAGGCCCGCCATCCACCACCCCCTTGCTCTACAGGCGATGGCTCAGCCTCAGGAGACATGCAGAGGCCCCACTTGTGGCTACAGCCAAACCCCAAGCTTCTGCTCAACCTTCAACTGCTTTTTCAGGTTAGACTTCCTGAACTTTCTGGAGAGTTTCCCCTCTCTGCTTTGTTTTTCTTCCTCCTTGGCACAAACTTGCCCTTCTCCAAGTTCAGTGTTATTTAATCAGAAATCTCTTATCTTTTGCTTTGCTCCTTATCATCTCTCCACACTCATAATTTCCCATATTTCCCAACCTCCTCCTCCACGTCCCTTGCTTCGTTGTTGTTTTTTTTTTTCTTTTTGTATTTTTAGTAGAGACAGGGTTTCACCATCTTGGCCAGGCTAGTCTTGAACTCCTGACCTCATGATCCACCCGCCTTGGCCTCCCAGAGTGCTGGGATTACAGGCGTGAACCACCGCACCTGGCTTTTTTTTTTTTTTTTTTTTTTTTTTTTGAGACGGTTTTGCTCTGTTGCCCCAGCTGGAGTGCAATGGTGCGATCTTGGCTCACTGCAACATCCGCCTCCTGGGTTCAAGCAATTCTCCTGCCTCAGCCCCCCAAGTAGCTGGGATTACAGGTGTCTGCCACCACACCCAGCTATTTTTTTGTAGTTTTAGTAGAGACAGGGTTTCGCCATGTTGGCCAGGCTGGTCTCCAACTCCTGACCTCAGGTGGCCTGCCCACGTCGGCCTCCCAAATTGCTGGGATTACAGGCATGAGCCACCGCACCCAGCCCTTGCTTCGTTTGTTCACCCTCTCCTGCACTTCTTTGCTTTCCTATGGCTCTGCCTGCCCATTCACATGTAAGAGCCAGTATGTCAGGGACTGGGATGTAGGAAAGCAAACTGCAAGCAATGACAAAAATTTATTGAGCACCTATTACATACCAGATGCTGCACTGGGCCCTGAGAACACAACAGTAAACGAAACAGAACTCTTACCCTTGAGGGGAGCTTATGAGGCAGGGGAGGGAGACAGACAACAAATAAGATAAACAATGTCCAGTGGGGCCGGGCGTGGTGGCTCACACCTGTAATCCCAGCATTTTGGGAGGCCGAGATGGGTGGATCACCTGAGGTCAGGAGTTTGAGACCAGCCTGGCCAACATGGTGAAACCCTGTCTACTAAAAATACAAAAATTAGCCAGGCATGGTGAGGCGCGCCTGTAATCCCAGCTACTCAGGAGGCTGAGGCAGGAGAATCGCTTGAACCCAGGAGGCAGAGGTTGCAGTGAGCTGAGGTCGTGCCACTGCACTCCAGCTTGGGTGACAGAGCAAGACTCTGTCTCAAAAAAACAGAAGAAAAGAAAAAAAAAAAAAAATCAAGTGGTGAGAGATGCTATGGAGAAAATAAAGTCAGGAGGGAGGAGGGTGGGAACAGTAAGTTGAGATTTGTTGTTCAGAGGTAGCCTTGCTGAGAAGTTGCTATTTGAATAATGATCAGGAGGTGAATTAGTACTGAAATAATGGGGAAAGATTGTTCCAAGTAATGGGAACAGCAAGTGCGAAGGCCCAGAGGTAAGAGCAGGTCTCAGGAGGGAGGGGTGCTGAAGTAAGAGGATCGCTTGAGTCCAGGAGTTTGAGGCAGCAGTGAGCTATGACTGCACCTCTGCACTCCAGCCTGGGCGACAGAGTGAGGCCCTGCCCCGAAATGGAAAAAATGAAAGAAATACATATAACCATACCCAGTCAGTTTTTCCGCTCCATAAAAAGGAAGCAGTGATCCCCAGCCCCCTTCATGCCACCCCCCAACTTGGCCTCAGGGGCTCTGTTGTTTCAGCTCCTCTTCTCTGGTAGCAGCAGTTTCTCCTCAGTGGCCCAAAAAGAGGAGAGCAAGCGTGTTGATCTACCCTGTGTCCATCCACCTGTTGTGTCCCTTTGTCTGCGAGGGTGATGGAATGAAGCGCTGCCTGCCACTTAATTGTGCCTCTTGCCCAACCGTTTGCCGCATTGGAGGGCTGGCTACAACATGTGAGAGTGGATCAATTGATAAGCCGAGAGATGAGTCATCTGACCTGTGCAAAACCAGATAAGCTTCTGCAGTCTGCACAAAAATCTAAAATCTCGGCCAGAATTTCTGTGGCAAAGAGAGAGTCAGAAAACGGAGCTGTGAGAGGTGCCACATTTCCCTGACCATGAGGGGTCTTCTTCTCCAATACGTCCCTTCCCCCAGCAGCAGCCTTGACCTCAGAGGGCCTGGCTGTGTCCTCAGCAAGCTCTGCAGCCACAGACATGCTGCAGTCACATGCAGCAGCCACACTGCAGTGCGCGGCACCTCTGCCTGCCATGCTCCACTCTGTTGGAACTGAATCACCGCTTGGGGGTTGGGAACCTGTGTTGCTCCTTACAATACCCGCTGCTGCCTCTTTCCTGCAGGCAGAGCTCAGGGCTGTGCTCAGCGCCCTCTGCACAAGCTGGCAAGGTGAGAGGGGAATGCAGACCCCACCTTCGACCCTGGAAGGCTGAAACTTATCATTCGAGGGGTCATCACCTGTTGTCCTCCCCAGTTCTTCATAGGGAGTCAGGAGCCCCACGCTGCCAGGCCTCAGTTTTTGTGCCCCTCCCCCAGAGTGCCCTCTGCGGTTCTTTGTAACACAGTGTTGCAGGATCAGTGTTTGCATTTCCTTTAGTTTGGAAAGTCATTTTCCATCCATAAGCTTGTCTGATTCTCACAACAATCTTGAAGAACAGGGAGGCAGGCTCTTGGCATCCTCCCTTGGTGGGATTTGGCTCCAAGTCTGCTGGGTCGCAGCCAGGAGCCTGTTTACTACATCGGAAGACCCTCCATGAAATGTTTTGAACATCTGTTGAATACAATGGAGCTTCTCCTGCTCAAAGTGAGTACAGAAGTAAAAGCCTTTCTTTTTTTTTTTTTTTTTTTGAGACGGAGTCTCGCTGTGTCTCCCAGGCTGGAGTGCAGTGGCGTGATCTCGGCTCACTGCAAGCTCCGCCTTCCGGGTTCACGCCATTCTCCCGCCTCAGCCTCCCAAGTAGCTGAGATTACAGGCGCCCGCCACCACGCCCGGCTAGTTTTTTGTATTTTTAGTAGAGACGGGGTTTCACCATGTTAGCCAGGATAGTCTCGATCTCCTGACCTCGTGATCCACCCGCCTCGGCCTCCCAAAGTGCTGGGATTACAGGCTTGAGCCACCGCGCCCGGCCGTAAAAGCCTTTCAAGCAGAGTAGAGTTTGAGATGCAAACTCAGGTACTCACATATACACATGAACCCCAACACGTGGGTCCCACCAAGAAGGCGTTTGCGCTCCGCTGACACAGGGGCTACCTACCACCTCCCCCCTGCTGGCCCTTTGCCCTCAAGTCTGAGGGGCGGTACAGCCCACAGGTACAATGCCCGGCTGCTGTGCGTATTTGTGTACATTTTCAGATGATATGTGATGTGAATTAGAACAAGTTTAATGTATATGTAGTTTGGCACTTTTTTTTTTTTTTTGGAGACAGTCTCTCTGCCACCCAGGCTGGAGTGCAGTGGCACAATCACAGCTCACTGAACTCTCTACTTCCCAGGCTTAGGTGATCCTCCCACCTCAGCCTCCCGAGTAGCTGGAACTACAGACATGCACCACCACACCCAGCTAATATATATATTTTTTAGATGGAGTCTTGCTCTGTTGTCCAGGCTGGAGTGCAGTGGTGCAATCTCAGTTCATTGCAACCTCTGCCTCCCGGGTTCAAGCAATTATCCTGCCTCAGCTTCCCGAGTAGCTGGGACTACAGGGGCGTGCTACCATGCCTGGCTAATTTTTGTTTTTTTAAAAAAGTAGAAACAGGGTCTGCCATGTTGCCCAGGCTGGTCTCGAACTCCTGGGCTCAAAAGATCCACCTGCCTCAGCCTCCCAAAGTGCTGGGATTACAGGCATGAACCACTGCGCCCAGCACAATACATGTTAATTCCCTTGACCCTCACACTCTGAGATAGGTCTTACTATGACTACGGATGGGAAAACTGAGGCACACAAGAGGCAGATTACTTGCCCAGATTATATGACCAGTAAGGAGAAGCTAAACCAGTATTTGGATCCAGGTAGTCTGGCTCCAAAGGCTCTGCTTTTTACCACTGTGCTTTGTTGCTACCCAATAGATACTGTATTTCCAAAGAAAGAAAAATTCCCACAATCTCACCTCAACTCCTACCCAAGATTACCACTGACAAACTGGTGTAAAATCCCTCTAGATCTTTATTTATTACCATGTTTTATTACCCCAAATAGCGTCCCACATCATTTTTTCTGAGTCATATACCTTGGAGACACTCATATCAGTACTCACAGATCTCTTCCTTTGTGATGATGGCATGGCTTCCATTGTTGGGGTAAACTGCAGCTCATGCATTTGTTTATTGATGGTTCCGTTGACTTGTTTCTAACTTCCAATGGTTTTTCAATGATTCTCAAACATAACTTTGCATACTGAAATGTTACTATGCAATAGGTCTTAAGAGATTGTAGTGCCAGATCAAAAGAGTGTAACCATTTCAAATGTTAGTACCAAATGTCCCCCCAAAAGTTTGTACCCGTCTACATTCTCCCACCCTCAGCTGACTTTTCTTTAACACCCATGAAATGCAAAAGCTCAGTCTCAAAGCAGTGTTGATACCATTCTCTAAATAACTCAGGACTAGGAAATCTTCAGGCCTGGAGTTTTCTGTGTACCAAAAACCACCATCAGGGACACGCTAATATGCTTTGCAAGTTACACCCACCAGCAGCTATGTCCCAGGTGCAAATACTAATTAGTGGCTTATAATTACTAGTTAGTGGCTTATAAGTACTCACCCGGGAGAGAAATCCTGAGCCCCTGCAGGTCTATTTAAAAGAGGTTTCTCATCTCTGAGACTCTGCCCTTAGTGTATAGGGGTATGCCTTCTCATGGGGTTTGGAATGTCCCTAGAATAATGACTCTATTTCCCAAATCAGATTCAGGATATAAGGTCTGATGGCCCCTTAAAATACTGGGTTCATCTGGAAAGTCTAGGTTGAATGGTTGTACTTCTGCATCACTGTATGTCAAGATCACGATTACAGTTAACAGTCTACAGAGCTTATTATGCTCTTCTGTGCATGTGACACATATTAATCCCTTTAATCCTCACACTGGGCCTGTGAGATAGGTCTTACTGTGACCCTGTTCTACAGATAGGAAAACTGAGGCACACACGAGGCTAACTGCCTCAGATTACGTAGCCAGTTAGAAGCAGCCAAACCAGTACTGGACCCAAGCAGTCTGGCTCCAAAGGCTGTGCTTTTCCCCACTGTGCTTGCTGCTACCTGATACATAGATACTATATTTCCAAATTGTTAAAATCTGTTCTTAGTGTAAGTGTGGATAAAGAAAGTGGTTCCCACGCCGTGGTCATGCCTGTAATCCCAGCACTTTGGGAGGCCAAGGCAGGTGGATCTCTTGAGATCTGGAGTTCAAGACCAGCCTGGCCAACATGGTAAACCCCATCTCTACTAAAAATGTAAAAATTAGCCAGGTGTGGTGGTACGCACCTATAGTTCCACCTACTAAGGAGGCTGAGGCAGGAGAATCACTTGAGCCCAGGAGGTGGAGGTTGCAGTGAGCCGAGATTGTGCCACCGCTCTCCAGTCTGGGTGACACAGCGAGACTGCGTCTCAAAAAAAAAAAAAAAAAAAGAGTGATTCCCTGCTTGTTTAAATGAAACACCTACGTCAAGTTAAGCTTTAGCCCAAATAGCCTCAAAAGAGTGTCCTAGTACGTTAAAACCCAACCTCAAGCCAGGCACGGTGGTTTGTAATCCTAGCTACTCGGGAGGCCTTGGCAGAGGGATCATTTGAGCCCAGGAGTTCGAGGCCAGCCTGGGCAACATAACAAAGCCGTCTCTGGGAAAACAACCACAGAAACAACCTCAAACACCAAAATTTGTTACACCTCTTGTGTTTGACCTTGTAGTTTGCCCAGAAGCTGGAAGGAGGTGTATGAAAGCTCCACAGCCCACCTGCTCCTGCACTTTGGCAGCTTTGGCAAATTGCTTATGGAAAGGCTTCTTTTGTAGGATGGCCAAGATAGTAAACATCCAAGACTGCCTTCCTGGGAGCAGAGGAAGCAGAAAGCCATGTGGCAAGTGTGCAACATAGAAAATGTAGCAAGTCTTCCCATGAACTCCAGAAATGTCTTTTTTGAAGGTTGTTGCTTTCCCATTCATTTCCTATAAGCAGGGCTTCAATTTTCAGGTATCATTCTCAGAATAACATTATATCATTTTTGTTTGTTTTTTGTTTTTTTTTTTGAGACAGGGTCTCACTCTGTCATTCAGGCTGGAGTACAGTGGCACAATCTCGGCTCACCTGCAACCTCCACTTTCCGAGTTCAAGCGATTCTCCTGCCTCAGCCTCCTGAGTAGCTGGGATTACAGGCGCCCACCACCACACACGGCTACTTTTTTTATTTTTTAGTAGAGATGGGGTTTCACCATGTTGGCCAGGCTGGTCTTGAACTTCTAGAGATCAGTCCACCTTGACCTCTCAAAGTACTGGGAAATGCAGGCATGAGCCACTGAGCCCAGCCTACCGTGTGTCTTTTTTTTTTTTTTTTTTTTGAGATGGAGTTCCACTCTTGTTGCCCAGGTTGGAGTGCAATGGCGTAATCTCGGCTCACCGCAACCTCCACCTCCCAGCTTCAAGCAATTCTCCTGCCTCTGCGTCCCAAGTAGCTGGGATTACAGGCATGCACCACCACACCCGGCTAATTTTGTATTTTTGGTAGAGACAGGGTTTCTCCATGTTGGTCAGGCTGGTCTCAAACTCCCGACCTCAGGTGATCCTCTCACTCTGGCTTCCCAAAGAGCTAGGATTACAGGCGTGAGCCACTGCGCCCGGCCTACAGTGTATCATTTTTAACAGTTATTCCTTGCAAGAAGCTCAAAGCATAAATACGTTCATAGCTCTATTCCCATACCATTCCTTGAGAGAGGAAAAAGAAGCTGGGTTAATGGCTCTCTTTGGAGAAGGGAAAAATAAGGTCCAGAGAAGTCAATTATTGCAAATAAAAAGTCAACCAGTTGGCCAGCCCCTAACTCCAGCACGGAGCTGCAGGAGGCTGAGGGCAGGAGCCTCAGCTCCTGTGTGGTGCCAGAGCGACAGGAGCACCTCTTCTGGGGAACTAGGAAAGCTACTGGGCCTTGAAGTGGTTTATTAAATGATGTCAGATTTCATCTTTGCTGTCTACCTGAAGAGCAAGAGCTAGCTCAGAAGAGCTCCTGGGTGGGGTTTTTCTAATGTATCATCACACACACAGGTAGCCACCTGGCGCTGGGGAGAACAAAGTGGCCTGCTCTGTACTCCCAGAGTCTCTAGAGCCACCCCCGACACACACACACCTTTATTGGACCACACACCACCTTCAAAACTTCAAAACTTGGCGGCCATGTTAATCCTAGAGAAAGGCCAGCCTGAAAATAGGCTTTCTATGAAGAAAAGAGAATGGGAATGCTAATGTTTCAAAGACCTGAGATTTTTGCTGTTGCGAGATTTCAAGGGACAGGCGCTAAGTTGTGGGTCTTTCTCTGTGGCCAAGACCAGGGCGGTGTGAGAGAGAGAGTAATAGGGACTCTATTCCCCAAAAGAGAGCAGCTCAGACCCCTCATGAGTCTCTAGAGACTACCCTTTCCCATGTTTGGGTGAGGAAAACCCCACAGTGCAGAAGTTCTGTCCTTTGAAAACAAAGTGAATCCAAGTTGTTTTGACAGCTCTGCCGTCCTACAGACAAGGGCTGGCTGGGTTTTTCCCAGTTCTCCTGGAAAAAAAGCAGACAGCAACTTAGCGAACAAAACGGTTGTTGAAATCTAATTCCAGGTGCGTCGGAGAGACCTGGGGACTCACCTCGTCCATCTGATCCTGTTCCTCTGTTTCTCCCTGGCTCTCCTTCCTAATTTCCAACTCAAACCCACATCCTTCCTTCTTTTATTTTGTTCCTTCTGGCTTGACAGCTCATTAGTCCATTGTGAACTTTTTTGTTTTTGTTTTTGAGGCAGTGTCTCGCTCTGTCACCCAGGCTGGAGTGCAGTGACACAATCTCGGCTCACTGCAACCTCTGCCTCCCAGGTTCAAGGGATTCTTGTGCCTCAGCCTCCTGAGTAGCTGGGATTACGGGCGTGCGTCACCACGCCTGGCTAATGTTTTTTGTATTTTTAGTAGAGACAGGGTTTCGCCATGTTGGCCAGGCTGGTCTCGAACTCCTGGCCTCAAGTGATCCACCAACCTCAATCCCTCAAAGTGCTGGGATTACAGACGTGAACCACTGCGCCCAGCCCATTGTTAAGTTTTTAAGGTCAGTAAATTAAACAGGTGCCAACACCATGGCAGGCCTGGTGCTGGAGGAAAATGGACAGATACTCTTCTTACGTGCTCTAGAACTCACCGCCTGACTGGCTGGCTCTTGACTGGCCTCTCGGTGCCAGAAATGCACTTGTAAGTGTCAGCTGAGGAGAACCCTCGGGCTGTTTTCTCAACCCTGGATGCAGAATAGAATTGCCTGGGGAGTTTTTTTGTTTTTTTTTTTTTTTTAATTCAAGCCTGGGGTCCACCCCCAGTGATTCTGATTAAATTGATCTGGGATGGGTTCCAGGCATTCGTGATTTTTAAAAAGCTCTGCAGTTTCCCAAAGCCTACTGTGCAACACCCTGCCAGACATGGGAATCACTACATTGGCTTATCTGATGAGAAAAGAAATTTGGGGAGTGGGGGTCCTAGCCAAAAAATAAATAAAATTAACTGCTGCAAGTAGGACATATTTTGGCAGGGGGTCCCCTCCAACAAAGGCACTGATGGGAATGGCCCCTACCCTCAGCTCTGCTCTAACTGCTTTTATAAAGGGTCTAACTTTGGACCTCCTGTGTGACAGTGACTAATGATGTCTTTCATCAAGAAAGAAGACATAAAGCAGAAGTGCCAGCACAATTAAGAATTGTGGGACCATGGCCAGGCACGGTGGCTCACGCCTGTAATCCTAGCACTTTGGAGGCTGAGGCAGGTGGATCACTTGAGGTCAGGAGTTTGAGACCAGTCTGGCCAATGTGGTGAAAGCCCGTCTCTACTAAAAATATTTTTTAAAAATTAGCCAGATGTGGTGGCGCACGCCTCTAGTCCCAGCTACTCAGGAGGCTGAGGCAGGAGAATTGCTTGAACCCGGGAGGTGGAGGTTGCAGTGAGCCAAGATCACACCATGCATTCCAGTCTGGAAGACAGAGGAAGATTCTGTCTCAGAAAAAAGAATTGTGGGGCCAGGCTTGGCTCACACCTGTAATCCCAACACTTTTTTTTTTTTTTTTTGGAGAGTTTCGCTCTTGTCACCCAGGTTAGAGTGCAGTAGCACCACCATCTCAGCTCACTGCAACCTCTGCCTCCTGGGTTCAAGTGATTCTCCTGCCTCAGTCTCCTGGGTAACTGAGACTACAGGCGAGCGCCACCACGCCCAGCTGATTTTTTAGTAGAGACAGGGTTTCACCGTGTTAGCCAGGATGGTCTCAATCTCCTGACCTCGTGATCCACCCACCTCGGCCTCCCAAAGTGCTGGGATTACAGGTGTGAGCCACCACGCCCGGCCTAATCCCAACACTTTAGGAGGCTGAGGTGGAAAGATCGCTCGATCCCAGGAGTTCGAGACCAGCCTGGGCAACATGGTGGAACCCCGTCTCTACAAAAAATACAAAAATTAGCCAGGCATGGTGGCATGTGGTCCCGGCTATTCAGGAGGCTGAGATGGGAGGATCACTTGAGCCCAAGAGGTTGAGGCTGCAGTGAGCCGTGATGGCACCACTGCACTCCAGCCTGGGCAACAGAGCAAGACTGAGGGGAAAAAAAAAAAGAATTGTAGTTGATGTTATCGTAACAAGAGCCAAACAAAATCGGAGCAAGCTTATCTTAAGTGTAGACAGGGATTGTGTTCCACCAGTCTGGGAAAGAGTGTGCACTTGTGTGTCCATTTTGTGTCACATAACTGTACACGTGTGTGGTGCAGACACTTGGTGGGAGTAGGCTTACAATGCCCAAAGGAGAGAACCTCTCCCTGGGACTTCCCTGGGTGGGAAGACATTGCTGCTGACATCACCAGGCTTGGAAATCCTTTCTTCAGGGAAAAGCCTCCTTCTAGGGGAATCCTAGAGCCGTATTTAGCATGTGCCTCCCCCCTCTTGCCCAGGACCACTGTGGTCCTCGATGAGGAGGTCAGTGTGGGCTGCCCCGGGGGGTTGTGCCAGCCGAGCCATGTGCCTTTTTATAATTCCGTCAAAGGTGCCAGAAGAGCTGGCACAGCTCTGCAGACTCCGCCTTTCCCTGCTAAATTCTCTCAAAGGAACAGTGGGAGGAATTTAAATAAAGGAAATCACTCCATTTTTGGCTACCACTAATTCTAAATCCTGGCCCTTCCACTTTATTTACTGCTTTCTTGTAAACAGGTTGTGAAAGCTTTTTCACATGAATCCATGTATGATAGAGACTGCACCCCACCCTGCCCCAGCTTATAAGGAAATCCTGTGAACTGAGAATTTATCTTCATTCTTTTTTTTTTTACAACATGGGGTCTCTCTGTGTTGTCCAGGCTGGTCTCAAACTCCTGGACTCAAGCAATCCTCCCACTTCAGCCTCCTGAGCAGCTGGGACGATAGGCACATGGCACTGTGCCTGGCCTTAAAATACCTTTTTATTACAAAATTGTTTTACTTATTAATAGAAATTTCAGAGAAAAAAATCCATTGTTCTACCACTTGATTTTAATATCAAACCTATTAATATATTATTAAACCTGAATTTTTTTTTTTTTTTTAGTTTCACTCTTGTTGCCCAGGCTGGAGTGGTGCAGTGGCATAATCTCGGTTCACCACAACCTCCGCCTCCCAGGTTCAAGTGATTCTCCTGCCTCAGCCTCCGGAGTAGCTGGGATTACAGGCATGTGCCACCATGCCCAGCTAATTTTATTTTATTTATTTATTTTTTTTTTGAGGCGGAGTCTCGCTCTGTCGCCCAGGCTGGAGTGCAGTGGCCGGATCTCAGCTCACTGCAAGCTCCGCCTCCTGGGTTTACGCCATTCTCCTGCCTCAGCCTCCCGAGTAGCTGGGACTACAGGCGCCCGCCACCTCGCCCGGCTAGTTTTTGTATTTTTAGTAGAGACGGGGTTTCACCGTGTTAGCCAGGATGGTCTTGATCTCCTGACCTCGTGATCCGCCCGTCTCGGCCTCCCAAAGTGCTGGGATTACAGGCTTGAGCCACCGCGCCCGGCGCTAATTTTATATTTTTAGTAGAGACATGGTTTCTCCCTGTTGGTCAGGCTGGTCTTGAACTCCTGACCTCAGGTGATCTGCCTGCCTCGGCCTCCCAAAATGGGATTACAGGTGTGAGCCACTGCGCCCAGCCTAAACCTGATCTTAATGATCAAACCTGACCTTGATATTTGGGTGAACTTCTTACCTGCCTTTAATTCATACGGTTTTTTTTTTTTTTTTTTTTTTTGAGATGGTGTCTTGCTCTGTCTCCAGGTTGGAGTGGCAGTGGCGCGATCTTGGCTCACTGCAACCTCTGCCTCCCGGGTTCAAATGATTCTCCTGCCTCAGCCTCCCGAGTAGTTGGGACTACCGAGTAGTTGGGACTACAGGTGCATGCCACCACGCCCAGCTAATTTTTGTATTTTTAGTAGAGGTGGGGTTTCACCATGTTGACCAGGATGATCTCAATCTCCTGACCTCATGACCCACCCACCTCAGCCTCCCAAAGTGCCGGGATTACAGGCATGAGCCACTGTGCCTAGCCTAATTCATACGGTTTTAAAGAAAACAACAACGTAAATGTAGGTATGCATACATAACAATTGTGTCTCCTGTTCATTACTTAACACTGCATAGGTGTCTGGAGTATTCCTCTATTGTCCTCATGAACGTATTTTTTAGTAGCTGCACAATATTCCACCAAAAAGATAGATAAGTGTTGAAAATTGCCTTCTGGGTTTTTTTTTTTTTCTACACTCTCCTAGAGGAGGGAGAGAAAAGAAAGATGGCTGGGAAGAGCTTTTTCTGTTTAGGATTCCGAGAAAAGCATCTCCAGGTCTGATTTGATATTCGGTTATCGGTCTAGTGTGCCCCTCCTAATCCTGACCTTCAAGCCAGCATAAAAGAACCTGGTCCCTTAGCAGGGGCTGACCGCTTTGCCTCCAGCAGAGCAGAGGCCCCTTAATTTGAAATGAAACGATTCTTCCATCAAAGGAGAGAGAGACTGGAGTTAAAATTGAACCATTCTAACAGCAGCACAGGAAAGTCCTTAAGCCTGCTTCTTCAAACATAGCACCTGGAAATGGTCCTGATTACAGAGTGCTTGTCAGTAAGAGGGGAAAGTTATGAAAGGGTAACTTTGTTTGGTAGTAGCTGCCTTGCTGTAGTCAAGACACACACTTTCCACTTTGAATTATGTATTAACTAGTATTGCAGCTGAAGCCGCCTTGAAGAGAAAGCCCTGTTTGGTCAGCTGGGGGAACATAACCTGCTACTATTCAGGAGCCATTTTCAGTTCGCCCTCCTTAGCTTTAAGAGGTTTTCATGGTGGTCAGCCCAGGGAAAGTGGATGGGGATGAAACCTGGAGGGTTGGAGGCAGCCTGGGTAGCTTGGCTGCCATCCTCTATTCTGTTTTGCTTTGCTGGAAGTGATGGGCTGGATGCCAGGGAGGAGCATCGAAGCGTAAGGGCAGAGGGTGAGGGGGCAGCCTATAGAGCTTGGATGCCCCTCCTCCCACCTCCCCTGCTCAAAGCCACTCACTAGGAGACAGTGGAGCAGAACCGTGGGAGGATGGAGCACCTGGGTCCTGGCAAGGTTGCTCTGCAGCTTCCAGCACCAGTGATGGCAGAGAGGTTACAGGTACAAGATATTTGAGCATTTCGTGAGTTTGGATTTGAAATTTCATTGAAAGTGAAATCTTTGTGGAACTGTCAGCTTCAGTTACCTCCAACCCGCCAAAGCATTGAGAAAGGCCCCTTGAATTCTCTGCACTGCCGAGTACTTTTCTCTTGGTTATGCCTCCCGTGTTGGAGGATTATTCCTGGCGTGCAAGGCACTCATTTAGAATTAGTCCCTGTCACTGCCTGTCCTCAAGTCCACCTCCAGAAGGCAGCACCCACACTTCTCATTGCGGCTTCTCCTCAGCCTTTTGTTCCATCTGCCTCCTAACAGATCTCCCATACCCCGTTCGTAGTCCTTACCCCAAAATGCTGCCAGCCCAACCTTCCCCAAACAGTACTTGCAATCTACTCCTATCTTGCTCAGACATGTTCGGTAATTCTCCATAACCTACTGGATACAATCCAAACTCCTTATTCGGTCACTGCAGGTCCTCCGCTCCGGCCCTAGCATCCTCCTCCTCACAGCAGCTAGAGGGTACCAGGCACTTCCTACACAACAGGCCCTGCTGGAAGCTTCTTTTTTTTTTTTTTTTTTTTGAGGCCAAGTCTTACTCTGTCACCTAGGCTGGAATGCGGTGGTGCGATCTTGGCTCACTGCAACCTCCGCCTCCCGGGTTCAAGGGATTCTCGTGCCTCAGCCTCTTGAGTAACTGGGATTACAGGCATGTGCCACCACGCTTGGCTAATTTTTGTATTTCTAGTAGAGATGGGGTTTCACCATGTTGGTCAGGCTGGTGGAACTTCTTTAGGGTAGATTTCGTCTTCCACCCTGGCCTCTCTTGGCTGTCCTCTAAACACACGTCCCCCATTCCTACACCTGGCCTTGTACTTAAGCTATCCTTTCTACCCAAAATGTTCTTCCCTTTCTATATAGCAGTTCAGGTTCCCCATGAAACTCTACCCAGCCTGTTTCAGCTTACAGAGACCTTTCCTGAAATCCTCAAACTCTTCATGTTGGATTCTCTCATCAATATTTAATTATAAACTGTCTTGTACAGTTTATACTTGTACTCTTTTTTTTTTTTTTTTTGAGATGGGATTTCGTTCTGTCACCCAGGCTGGAGTGCAGTGGCACGATCTTGGCTCACTGCAACCTCCGCCTCCCAGGTTCAAGCGATTCTCCTACCTCAGCTTCCCAAGTAGCTGGGATTACAGGTGCACGCTGCCATGCCCGGCTAAGTTTTTGTATCTTTAGTGGAGACGGGGTTTCACCATGTAGGCCAGGCTGGTCTTGAACTCCTGACCTCGTGATCCACCTGCCTCGGCCTCCCAAAGTGTTGGGATTACAGGCGTGAGCCACTGCGCTTGGCCTATACTTGTACTACTTGTACTCTCAAGCACATTTGTCTTCAAAATGGGTAACGTTCTAGATGGCAGGGACCAGCCCGAGATCTCCAGGTGCCAAAGCACTGTTCTCTGCTCAGAGCAGGCCTTCAGCATTTGTTAAATGAGTGTTGTAAGTGCAGCGTGAATCTTCTACCACTGAGCCACATAGGAAGGCTTATCCTCTGGAACCTGTGGAAAAGCCAATTCAGCAACATCTGAATTCACGTTTTTAAGTGATTGGGTATGGAATTAGCCCTATTTCTAAATCCCCAGTGGTAAGCAGAGATAAACTCGAGCTTGATTGTAACAGCCCCTTAAATAAAACCCTCCCCACCTCCCCGTGAAAGGATGAATGCAAATAGGACACCACAAACTGGATGCTAATTACAGGCAAATCCTCCCTGGCGTAGACTGCCACAAAGGTAAAGACTCTCTTATCTGCCTGGTAACACCAGGTCCTTGGCCCTGCAGATCAGAAAACGAGAGAGTGCTCCCTGGGGTAGGCCATTTAGGGGGCAAAGCCAATTAATTGGTACGGGCAGGGTGTTTGTTGTCCTCATGAGGTTCTATCTGTTCTATCTGTTCCCACTGTTGATTTAGGAGGTTTTAATGGACTCGTGGGGTGGTGCTGAACCAGCCCCACCACCTGGAAAACTCCGTGGAGCTGGCGGCGTGAGAAGGGCAATAAGCCTTGGGACACAGTTGGAGTCTAAGAAACTAACTAGGGAT
Organism: Macaca mulatta; assembly: GCF_049350105.2. Lineage (NCBI taxonomy): Eukaryota > Metazoa > Chordata > Mammalia > Primates > Cercopithecidae > Macaca > Macaca mulatta. The sequence goes on from NC_133425.1 coordinate 64,718,068, forward strand.
GAGATGATCCTGGCCCAGCCCCAGGGAGATAAACTTGCACCCAGAGAAGTCATGTTGCTGCTGAGTGAGGACAGAAGGGATCCTTCCAAACTGGCTGCTCCATTCCTTGGACTTCTAAACAGGTCACTTACAAGCAGCCAGTTGGCTGGATATGACTCAGACACATTATGTCTGGCGTGTGTGTGTGTGTGTTTCCTTCAACATTTGAATTATCAATGCTTTAAAAAGTTAGGAGATTTCACATACAGAATCTAGATTTCTGGCTTCTCTTGACAACAGAGCACCTGGCCACATGGGGCCTGCCCTCCACAGGGAGATGAGCCTCTAAGAGGAGCGTCTGCTCTCCGCCAGGCTGATGCACTCACTTTTGCCCCTGCCCAGCCCCTGCTTATTTTCTATGATGTTGCAGATTGCAAATCTGGGAAGGAGCAAGGATCAGAGATAGCCTGGTCTGCAGCAACTCCAGGCGTCTGTGATGCCTCTGGATGTGGAGGAGGTAGCCCAGGGTTCCGGGGTTCATAATGCAAGACAGATAAGGCATTTTTCTTTCTTTCTTTCTTTTTTTTTTTTTTTTTTTTTGAGACGGAGTTTCACTCTTGTTGCCTAGGCTAGAGTGCAGTGGCACGATCTCCGCTCACTGCAACCTTCGCTTCCTGGGTTCAAGTGATTCTTCTGCCTCAGCCTCCCGAGTAGCTGGGACTACAGGCGCACACCACCACGCCCGGCTAATTTTTTGTATTTTTAGTAGAGACGGGGTTTCACCATGTTGGCCAGGCTGGTCTTGAACTCCCGAACTCAGGTGATCCACCTGCCTCAGCCTCCAAAAGTGCTGAGATTACAGGCTTGAGCCACTGCGCCTGGCCACTCATTTTTTAAAAACTAGTTATTATCATTTCTCTTAAAGTTTTCCTGAGATGTAAAAACTCAGCGCCTTCAGCTGGCTCTAAACTGGTCTCTGCTAGCAACTCCCCTCGCCTCGTCGGTCTCACCCCACCCCAGCGCACCCCAACTCACTTCATCTCACTTTACCCGAGTCTAGCACCATCTTTTAGGGACCTGAAAACTACTGGCAATAAGGTCAGGTGGGAATTTAGGAGGTCATGGATGTCGGAAATAAAGGTGTGAAAAAGAAGAGGAGGAATTGTTTTGGCTTGAAGACACCGGAACCTCCAAGGTTCCTGCAAAACCATTTGCAGCTTTTGCAAACCGCCTTAAAGTCATCAGCGCCCCACTGCGGAATTCAAAGCTAAGCTGTCACAATTGTTAACACCTTCTTTGACCAGCCTTTTTACATTTGACAATTCTCTTCTGCGCTTCTTTCCTGCCAGCAGGAAGGTTCTGCTGCCTTGGTTTTAGGGAGCCCCCTAGACAGCGAACTGCCCCTTCGGGAGCAGAAGTCGGGGAAGAGTGCTCTCCGCTCGCCTTCCTTGCAGGGTGAGTAGGTTTTGCGGGTTAGAGAGCGGGGCGTGGGGGCGGGGAGGGAGAGTAACAATTTTGGAAGTCCCTGCGTGGTATCTGGAAAGTTAACGACGCTTCAGGTTCTAGGTTGAGCCCAATGACCGTCTCGCCTTGGCAGCTGGTCCCAGGGCGATTGCGGAGCCGCGCGGCCTTCGGCCCCACTCGGGGGACCCAGCTTCGGAGAGGGCGCAGGGGCTGCGAGTATTGCGAGCCGGAGCCGCGTCCACCCGGTACCAGGCGTCCCATCCAAGCGCCGGCCCGTGGCGCTCCCTGGGACCGCGCGGGGTCGGGGGTGCGCCCTCGGGGGCCCTCCCACTCTGGTCAACTTTCCCGGCCCCAGGGCCGGGGGAGGCGCCTCTCCTGGCGGGCACGCGCCGGGTACTTAAGGGCGGCTCGGCTGGGCCGGCGGCAGTCGGAGCGCGCGGCGGCGCGGAGTGGAGCGGGAGGAGGGGCATGGAGCCGCCGCGGGCCTGCTGAGCTCCGGAGCGCGGCAGCCGGCGGCACGGTGAGCGCGGGCCGGCCGGTACCCAGGAGGGGCGGGCCGCGCGGGGCTGCGCCGAGGCCGGGGCGCGCCGGGCGGCAGGGGTGCCTCTCGCGGAGCCCCCCGCACCCAGCCAGCTCCCAGCCCTGCGGGCGCCGAGTCCGGCGCGGAGAGGCGGGTTTGGGGGCGCGGCAGCCCCGGGCTTCCCGGCGGCCGTTCCTGCAGCCCCCTCCCCACTGACCCCTCCTCCCTTTCTTCCTGCATCCTCTCCTCCTCCAGCCTCGCCGCCTTCCTCCCCGGCGGCTCCTGTTTTGTGAATGAATTAGGAGGCGGACGCCGGTGCGGGGCTCCAGGCTGGTTGGGGTACCCCTCCCCCGCACCTTCTACGACCGCCCGGGGGTTCACACCTGTCTGGGCACCAAGGTACCAGGCGCCCAGGTTCCTGCGGGTCGACTGGGCCGCGGCAGCACGTGTCCGGGGGACTGGGCTCCTCTCCCCTGGCCGGCTTGGAGGGGTCCGGAGGGCGGCCGGGCACAAGAGGAGGAGCCCCGCTGGGCGCACAAGTTTCCATGCCGCCGCATGTGGCCCTGCCGCGGGGCGCACCTGTCAGCGGGAGAGACGCTGCACACCAGCAGCCCCTCAAAGTTTCGGAGGCTGGATGGAGAAGCGTGCGTCCTTGACTGGAGGTTCTCCTTCCGTGGTCCTGGGAACCGGACTTGAGAGCGCCCCCAACCTTGTGCCCTTGAAAGCCGAGTGCGCGTTAGTTTGCCTGGGCTGGGCTCCCATGGATGAGCGAAGGGCATGAGGAGGAGGCTGTCCAGGCTGTAGGATCACCCCCCAGCCTCTGCCGGCTTGGGGTGACACAGCTCCCCGCCCCAGGTCTGGGCAGGAGAAACTCGACCACAGCCTGCACCAGCGCCTGATTGCACGTGGGGTATCCGGTTGAGGGACATTTTAGGGACCTCTATTTGGGGTTGGGGGTAGTAATCTGGGTAATGCCTCTAATTCCTGCGGGGGAGGGGTCCCGCCCAGGGAAGGAGAGGGCCGGCGACACCGGGGATGCGCCTTTGTCTACAGGCACACTTTGCCAAGGTAGCTGGGGTTCCGGGAAGAAGAGCAAGGCCTGGTCCGAGAGGGAATCCTTGGGTTTTCCGTTCCTTCCCGGGTGGGTCGTGGGAAACCGGCACGTGGGTGTGGCCGGCGCCGCCTTTGCCAAGAGGCGAGGCTCGAGCGGGGATGAGAAGCGTGGCGAGTGCGTTCGCGGCCGCTTTCACCTAGTGGGCGCCGCCTCCGGCACTGCACCGAGGTGGGGCGCCAGCGCCCAGGTTGCCGGGCTGGCCTTGGCGCCCCCTTCCCCTACCCAGAGCGCAGGCAGGAAGGGGGGACCGGCTGCGTCCCTTCAGCATGTAAGCTCCGGAGGGGAATGGGGCCGCTCCTGGGCTGCGGATGCAGGCCTGGGGACTCCTGGGCCGCAGGCGCGAGCAGTAGGGTGGGAACAGGGAGGGATGGGAGTCCTGTGAAGGAAGCACGCGGCGGGCTCCCCGGGCCGGTGGGGCAGAGCGCCCGGAGGCCGCGGCTTCCCGGAGAGGCAAGGCTGCCAGCAGCTCTTTCCTGGCCACGGCTGCTGGAAGGCTGCTGGTGCCTGAGTCTCAGGTCGATTTAGGCAGTGACTGCGTGTTCTTCGCCCCTTCCATGTGAGAGGCGTCCCGACAGGAAAGTGTGTTTGTTTTGGGGGCCCCATTTCCTGAGACCTAGAGTTGGAGCAAGCTTGGAAGTGAGGCATCATTGTCTGTAGACCTCAGTGAACGTGGGGTTCTCTAGATCAGGCAGGTGGCAGCGAGGAGATAGTGTGGGTCAGAATGGGAGGGCCAGCAGCCATCCTTGTCACCTCTTCTTTCCCCTCCCTCACATTCCCCCTCCTCACCTGCTCTGGAGGAAACCAGTCAGCCTCGCCACTAGGGTAGCTCTTCGGGCCGGAAGTGTTGCCATTTTTGGGGAAATGACTTACCTGAGACATGAGGCAGGAATCCATTAGAACTCCCATTGTGCTATGGGGAGACCAAGTCTCAGAGAACTGGGGCAAGGTCAGGCAACCAGGAGGCAGACATGCTGTCTTAAACCCAATTCTCTGGTGCCAAGTCCTGGGCTCTTCTTATAAAATACAGCTGTTTCCAACAGGGCAGATGTTAGGAGCCCTGACTTAGTTGCAAATGGAAACCGGGCACTGTTTCCAGGAGTGGCTGGGCAGGGGGACATGCACAGAGATGCATGCTACACGGGCACTAGGACCAAGCAGATGGGATGCCCAGGCAGCCACTGTGGAGGCTGCTGCAGTGGTGGCTGCAGTTCCCCTTGCGCTCTTCAGCCCTGGGCTCTAGGAGGCTGTCTACTCCTCAGCTCGCATTTCCTGGTCTGCCTCTCCCCCTGCTTTCCCTTTCTTTCCTGCCTCTCAAGTAAAAGGTGAGAAAGTGGAGGGCAGGGAAAGTTTCTCTAATAACTGTCTTGAGAAAGGGAAGCTGCTGCTTTTTCCCCAATGCCCCTTTGTTTGCCGTTTCTTTTCCTCCCGCACTTTTTTCTTGGATCTTTTGTGGCTGTGCTATACTGGTGAATATCCCCTCCAGGAGTGGGTGCAGGGCAGGGGGAAGCTTTTAGGCCACTGGCTACCTCCCTGGCCTTCAGGTGCCCAGAGCTGCCTCAGGCTCACCCCCTTGAAGCTTACCTCTTCAGCGCTTTGGGCCAGGTAGAGCCCAGTATGCCACCCACCAGCAGGTGTCACGTGACCCTCTGGGCCTTGGCTTGTCTATCCCAGTGCTACACTAAGGGCTTTGTATATTTAACCCTCAAAGATGCCTTGAGGTTAGTCCTGCAACCCACATTTTACAGAGGACATGACTAAGGTGGCACAGAGAGCAAGTGGCAGAGCTGGGATCTGAACCCCAGTAGTCTGGCTTGAGTCTACCAAGTCTTATGCTCAGTAGGCGGTAACGGTGACGGTTTTGATTAGTGGGTCATGTCCATTAGTAACAGAGAACGCCCCTGCTCCCACGGACTGGAAATGCTGCCTCCTGCCTGACCCTCCATCTCCTGCCTTCTCTCGCCAGATGCCGGTGCAGCTGACGACAGCCCTGCGTGTGGTGGGCACCAGCCTGTTTGCCCTGGCAGTGCTGGGTGGCATCCTGGCCGCCTATGTGACAGGCTACCAGTTCATCCACACAGAAAAGCACTACCTGTCCTTCGGCCTGTACGGCGCCATCCTGGGCCTGCACCTGCTCATTCAGAGCCTGTTTGCCTTCCTGGAGCACCGGCGCATGCGGCGGGCCGGCCAGGCCCTGAAGCTGCCCTCCCGGCGGCGGGGCTCCGTGGCACTGTGCATTGCCGCATACCAGGAGGACCCTGACTACCTGCGCAAGTGCCTGCGCTCGGCCCAGCGCATCTCCTTCCCTGACCTCAAGGTGGTCATGGTGGTGGACGGCAACCGCCAGGAGGACGCCTACATGTTGGATATCTTCCATGAGGTGCTGGGCGGCACTGAGCAGGCCGGTTTCTTTGTGTGGCGCAGCAACTTCCATGAGGCGGGCGAGGGTGAGACGGAGGCCAGCCTGCGGGAGGGCATGGACCGTGTGCGGGATGTGGTGCGGACCAGCACCTTCTCGTGCATCATGCAGAAGTGGGGAGGCAAGCGCGAGGTCATGTACACGGCCTTCAAGGCCCTCGGCGATTCGGTGGACTACATTCAGGTAAGGACGCCTCCCTAGAAGCGTGTGTACATGGGGACGTGTCTGGACAGCCTGGCAAACTCTCCGCCAGGAATCTGAGGTCTGGTCTAGGTCCCTTGGGTTGTGCACACACCCCGTGCACTTAAGAAGGCAACAAGGCGGCTGGGCGTGGTGGCATGGCTGTAATCCTAACACTTTGGGAGGCCGAGGCAGGCGGATCATGACGTCAGGAGATTGAGAGCATCCTGGCTAACAAGGTGAAACCCCGTCTCTACTAAAAATACAAAAAATTAGCCAGGCGTGGTGGTGGGCACCTGTAGTCCCAGCTACTTGGGAGGTTCAAGCAGGAGAATGGCCTGAACCTGGGAGGCGGAGCTTGCAGTGAGCCGAGATCGCACCACTGTACTCCAGTCTGGGCAACAGAGCGAGACTCCATCTCAAGAAAAAAAAAAAAGGAGGCAACAAGGCATAATGGTTCTGAACAGCGGTCCCAGGGTCCAAAAGACCTGGGTGGAATCTTTGTTTGCTGTTACATAGCTCTGTGATTTTGGGCACATCTCTTAACTGCTGTCTCAATAATAGCAAATGGGTATAGAGCAGTCACTTGCTATCAGGCACAACTGTATGTACTTCATGACATTTTTTATTTTATGTGAGATGGAGTTTCACTCTGTCGCCCAGGCTGGAGTGCAGTGGTGTGATCTCCGCTCACTGCAAGCTCCGCCTTCCAGGTTCAAGCAATTCCCCTGCCTCAGCTTCCTCAGTAGCTGGGATTACAGGCATTCGCCACCAAGCTCAGCTAAGTTTTTTGTATTTTTAGTAGAGATGGGGTTTCTCCATATTGGCCAGGCTGGTCTTGAACTCCTGACCTTTTGATCTGCCTACTTCGGCCTCCCAAATGCTGGGATTACCGGCGTGAGCCACCGCGCCTGGCATTATTTTTTAAAGACAAAGGGTCTCACTATGTTGCCCAGGCTGGAGTGCAATAGCTGAAGGCATGATCAATATGCACTATAGCCTCGAAATCCTGGCTTTGGGCAGTCCTCCCACCTCATCCTCCCTAGTAGCTGTGACTACAGGTACATATGCCACTGTGCCCAACTCCATGTTAGCTCTTTTAATACTCATAACACTCCCAGGGAATAAGTACTATTATTCTCCACCCACAGAAGGTGAAAGTAAAGCACAGAGAAGCTAAGTAACTTGCCTAATGTCCCACAGCTAGTAGGGTGCAGAGCCGGGATTTGCGCCCAGGCCGTCTGTCTCATGTCTGCTCTTACCCGTGATGTAGCACTGCTTCAGCAGTGGCAATGTGGAGCCGAACCTCTTCATAAGAAAGCGTGGTGAAGAGCAAAAGAAACCATCCTCAAAAACACTCAAAATATTCTAGTTATGGCCAAAAAGTCCCATTCTTCCTAGTGTCAAAGTCATGCCTGGGAGGTGAGAGAGACAGGTGTGAATGACCAGCTTCATTCTGGAGGAGCATCAGCAGGGCCGGGACCCTGATTAAACCCTACCCAGCTTTGGTCAAAGCAATCATTGACATAAGCCTGGAAATTGTACTAGGTTGATATGGTTTCCGTCTTCAAATTTAAAAACACTCAAGGGTTGAAAAGATTAAAGTCCACATACTTCAGTACAAAGTAGAAACCCTGGGACCCTGGATTTCTAGGCCCGGATTTTTTTTTTTTTTTTGAGACACAGTTTCACTCTGTTGCCCAGGCTGGAGTGCGGTGGCATGATCTTGGCTCACTGCAACCTCCGCCTCCCAAGTTTAAGTGATTCTCCTGCCTCAGCCTCCCGAGTCGAGTAGCTGGGATTACAGGCATGCACCACGACACCCAGCTACTTTTTGTACTTTTGGTAGAGACAGGGTTTCTCCATGTTGGTCAGGCTGGTCTTGAACTCCTGACCTCAGCTGACCAGTCCGCCTCAGCCTCCCAAAGTTCTGGGATTACAGGCATGAGCCACCGTGCCCGGCCTAAGCCAGGATTCTTGATGGCATCCACGCTGTCTCTCTTCCTGACTCTGTTCTCTTTCTCCACGCCTGCCAGAGTAGGGTGCTGCCCATCGCTTCCTCAGTGCCTGAAGGCACAGCGGCTGTCCTGCCAGCCCACCTGTGTACCAACTCAGTTGAGTGACAGCATTTTGAGTCCTCTAATACTATTTAAGTTTTCTCTGGTGTACCCACCTACAATTAGCTCACTCAGATTGCGTGTCTGGCTCTTTTGACAGTTGTCTCTGCGTGAGGGTTGATAAGTTTATCTTTTTCTGGCTTCCTAGGCCCAGGACCTCCTCAGTCATGGAGTGAGTGAGGAGAGCCTAGCAGGGTGTTTGACTGCAGTTCACTTGGGGTCGTGGGACCTTATGAAACTTTCCTGGGGACCCAAATGCTTAGGGAAGAGCCCTTGAGACCTGGCACAGGCTCAAGCCACAGTGACTTTGTCATCTATTCCCTTCAAGCATAGGATCTAACCTGCACCCAATCCACCCCATCTCCCTTTCCTGGCCATCTGGGTTCCGGTAGATCAGCAAACAGGCTCACGCACCTGAGCTGTCTCTTTACGGCTCCAGGATCACTGCATAAGGTTGCCTTGGGCCAGAGCTAGTGAGTGCTTGCTGGATCTCAGCCTGTTTTCTAACCGCCTGCTGGGGAGGTATCTCTCTCTCTGAGGCAGAACTCTGCCCCAGCCAGTGGGGAAGCCCAGGCGGCACGAGAGCTCTTCTTCCCCTAACCTTGCTCAGTTAGAAAGACCTCCCAGGACTGAAGGAAGCAAAGCAGCATATAAAGAATGGGCTAGCGCAGGGGCAGGGAGGAGCAGTGAGAACAGCAGCAGCCCTGGGAGTCTTGGCCTGTAAGTGGAGGAGGCTCTGTGAGTCTGGCCTGAGGCTTCCTGGGCCCTTCCCAGGCACGGACCAGGATGTAAGGATGTGCCTGGTGGGGAGGTGGGAAGAAGCACATATGAGGGACTCAGCCTGGTGCCAAGGCTGTTCGGATTCCCCCTTAGCCTTCTACTGCTTATCTCGCCACCCTGTCCTCCAACATAGAGAAAGCCGGGTGTGGTTGTGGTGTCAAAAGCAGCCTCCTTTCCTGCAGGAATCTTACTCAGTAATTTTATTACAAGGATTTTAGGCTTCTGCAGAACAGGGTTTTGGTTTATCTGTGGATTTCTTCGTTGCTCTCCTAACAGTGACCACAGAGCGAATCAGGTCTGTAAACCAGTTCTTCTGGCCAATGCTTACTGGATTCTTTGTACCACTTAGGTAATTTTTTAGAAAACAGAAAAGGAGTCAGCCACTAGGGCAACTAGTGGCCTGGGTTCAACTCATATGGGACCACCTGTTAGAATCAGGCCATAAGCCTCCTAAGAGCTGGGCAGAGTTGGCCCTGGGGTCTGCCTGGACGCAGCTGCTGCAGCTTCCATGCCTATTCAGAGCAGCTTCCAGGGGGAGCCCTCAGCCATACCGTGCCCTGGTCTGAGAGGCTCGGCCAAGGGAGTCTGTTGAGGGTGCAGAGGCCAGCAGCCTTGCTACTGGTCTCATGGAGGTGCCTGTAAGTAGGTGGTCTGGTAACCACCACTGGGCTGCGGGTTGTCCAAGGGGTCAGAGGCTGACGCGGGGACCCCTGGGGTTAACTCTGTGGGGTCACTTAAGGCCATATGTAGCCTGTTAGTCCTGGGCTACCCTACTGTGCCTGCCATCTGATTTCAGTGACATGTTTCCCTTCTGCCAAATGACCCCTGAGCAATCTTTTGCATCCAGTGCTAAGCATGTCTCCTTTCCAGGCCTGGCACCTACCGTCTTCAGGGTTTCTCCCTCTCAGCCTAGTGGCTGTCAAGTCTGGTAGCTGAACACTTTTACTTTCATTTTACCTCTGGCACCTTCTGGTAGCGCAGATCTCTTAGCTAGAGGCTGGAAGTGAGTCACGTGAGAAGGGGTTATGTCTCTCAGGCATTGAGCAGCCTGGCAGTGGGGTAGGGGGTGGGTGTGCAGGCCTGAGGTCAGAATGGGCTGACGGCGCACTCCCTCTGCAGGTGTGCGACTCTGACACTGTGCTGGATCCAGCCTGCACCATCGAGATGCTTCGAGTCCTGGAGGAGGATCCCCAAGTAGGGGGAGTCGGGGGAGATGTCCAAGTAAGATGAGACCAGGGCTATCTGGGGGAGGGTCTGGACTCTTTCCTAATCCAGCTGGGTGTGCCTCCTGGGAAATGGGTACTTTCTAGTATTTGTGGGGAGGTTCTTTCCTGGCATTTTCACTGACACCAAAGGGCTCACCTCCCTCGCTGCCCAACCCCTTTCTTGCTCTTCTTCCACATGAGGGGCAGTCACTTAACAGGTATGGAGAAGAGTCTATACTGCAGAAGGGGCACAGTATTTTGAGGCCGTACATCCTAGAAGGTACTTCCTTTTTGGCTGGTGGTGCAGCAAGTAGCTCCCAAGTCAGATCCTTGAGAAGCCCTTGCTCTTAGGGGATGGGCTGAAGAGCTCTGGTCAATATGGTAAGAATAAGGAGCCCAATCTGCCAGAGATACTGAAGCAGCCTCCCAGGTCCCCTAGTTACTTTCCAGCCACAGAAAGCTCACAACAGGTGGCTGTGGTGGTGTCTTGCATTCTTCCCAAGCCCCCTTCTCTGCCGCCACCACCACAGGCTGCCTCCTGAGACTGAAGGTGGCTTTGACTGCTAGAGCCGCTTAGTGGAGAAAATCTCTGCAGATGAGATGACACAGTAGGGGGAGGTAGAGCTGGTGCTTGGGACAGTGATTGCAAGTGGTTAGCTCCTCTAAGCCTCAGGTTTACCAGCTCCAAAGGAACCGATGGCCAGGAATCTGAGCAGTGGGCACAGAAGCCATGGTAAGGAGGCCTCGTGGTCTCTGATGTCTGTCCTCCGGGCGTGCATCCTTAGGTGAGGAGGCCCAGCATCTCTATTCCCTTGCAGATCCTCAACAAGTACGACTCATGGATTTCCTTCCTGAGCAGCGTGCGGTACTGGATGGCCTTCAACGTGGAGCGGGCCTGCCAGTCCTACTTTGGCTGCGTGCAGTGTATTAGCGGGCCCTTGGGCATGTACCGCAACAGCCTCCTCCAGCAGTTCCTGGAGGACTGGTACCATCAGAAGTTCCTAGGCAGCAAGTGCAGCTTTGGGGATGACCGGCACCTCACCAACCGAGTCCTGAGCCTTGGCTACCGAACTAAGTATACTGCGCGCTCCAAGTGCCTCACAGAGACCCCCACTAAGTACCTCCGGTGGCTCAACCAGCAAACCCGCTGGAGCAAGTCTTACTTCCGGGAGTGGCTCTACAACTCTCTGTGGTTCCATAAGCACCACCTCTGGATGACCTACGAGTCAGTGGTCACAGGTTTCTTCCCCTTCTTCCTCATCGCCACGGTCATACAGCTTTTCTACCGGGGCCGCATCTGGAACATTCTCCTCTTCCTGCTGACGGTGCAGCTGGTGGGCATTATCAAGGCCACCTATGCCTGCTTCCTTCGGGGCAATGCAGAGATGATCTTCATGTCCCTCTACTCCCTCCTCTATATGTCCAGCCTTCTGCCGGCCAAGATCTTTGCCATTGCTACCATCAACAAGTCTGGCTGGGGCACCTCTGGCCGAAAAACCATTGTGGTGAACTTCATCGGCCTCATCCCTGTGTCCATCTGGGTGGCAGTTCTCCTGGGAGGGCTGGCCTACACAGCTTATTGCCAGGACCTGTTCAGTGAGACGGAGCTAGCCTTCCTTGTCTCTGGGGCTATCCTGTACGGCTGCTACTGGGTGGCCCTCCTCATGCTGTATCTGGCCATCATCGCCCGGCGATGTGGGAAGAAGCCAGAGCAGTATAGCTTGGCTTTTGCTGAGGTGTGACATGGCCCCCAAGCAGAGCGGGTAAAGTGCAATGGGTAAGGGAGGGAAGGGGAATGGAAGAGAAAAGACGGGGTGGGAGGGAGGAGGGAGTGCTGTGTTTGAGTCTCTTAATGGTCCAAAGGACAAATCTAAAATGCAAAGAATGGTGATGTAGTAATGGCCTGGCAGCTCTGTTTAGAGGGGGCAACACTGATCCCCCCAGGTGCAGGGCTGCAGGGGATTCTGTGTTTTCACATTGCCTGTCTGCTTGCATCTGCACATAGGCAGTAGTCTCCCCCTGGGCTCCAGAGGGCACTCAGAAGTGCGCTAAAGCAAGTAAGTCCCATTCAGTGGCAACTTGTGATAGGTACCTGAGTGATGGCCACCTGTGGAAAGAGGTTCTCCCAGCCCATGTGAACACAACCAGAGGTGGCAGGAGAATTTCTACTGAGCTAGCTGGGCCGGTTAGTGTATGTCACCCCCACCCCACCCCTAAGTAGTCATCAATGCAATAAGATTGCGCCTGAGATACAAGGCCCAGAAGCCTGATCCTTGGGCATCAGAAAACAGGGTCCAGGAATGGTGCTTTATGTGAGATATCCCACTCCACATCAACATTCCAGGGATGCGCCAAACCAGCAGGGAGTTAGCACTGAACTGCTTTTAAAAGTGTACGTTAAAAAGGAAAGTGCCAGGAGGAACAGAGAGATTGTGGTGGTGCTAAAGGAGGCCATAAGCTATACAGAGGCCTTGGGTGTTCCACCTGGAAATTGCTCAGACGTCTAGATGGCTTCTTAGCTTGTCTGTGATCTCTGCTGGGGAGATAAAAAGATTAAGCCCCAACATGTTCAGAAAAGAAGTGAAGTCTTGGGTATTTTAACCTGTATACTCCTGAATTCCTCTCAAATTCAGCTCTGATCTGAGGCTAAGACACACTCCTCACTTCACTTTCTCTGAAGGCATATTTTTTGAGGTATCACTGCAGTCACCTCTTCTACCCTCATCATCATGGGTAAGTTTTTCAAGGTGGCAACTGGGGTGGAGCCTGGGCTCTTATAGAACCCTCAGCAGGATGCAAGCGTGTTCTCAGCACATATGGGAACTATGAGGAGCCTCTGATCAAATTGGCTACAATCTTGGAGCTGCTTGGACAGATTTCTTGGCAGCCGGGTTAGCATGTGTGACTTTCAGGCTACTGTTCTTGACAATCATCTCTAATGGAAAGCTTTTCGGTGTTCCCAAAGTGAACTCTCAAATCCAAAATGGTTATCTTTGAGAACATCCATTCTCCTCAGTGGCTTCTCCAGGCAATTCTTACAGCCCAGTTGTGACAGTCACTGCATTTGCTCGCTTCTTTCCAGAAACCAAACTAGGAGATGAAACTGGTTCCTACATCCTAAGGTTGCTTTCTCTCTCATGCCTCCTGAGGCTGTTTTTGGCTGTTTTCCCTCTGCTGCTTTTGGGGAATGAGGGAAGCCATTTTCTAGTGACTTGCAATCCAGGCTGTTCTCGGTGTTGGAGTTTAAACCTGGGATCCTGACTAAGCCTTTGACTTAGGGGTTGCTGGCTTGCCCTCCAAATGTCCTTTCTCAGAGGCCAGCTAACCCGTGCAGAACCAGCACTGAGGTGGACAGCAGACGAGAGGGCAAGCCTCAAGTGTACCCAGGTGCTTCCTACAAAGACACAAGATGTGCTCTGAGCCACAGATGGGCAAACCCTGGTGCTTTCCTTCATCTCCTATGAACTCAAGGGTTTCCAGGTGTAGCTAACAGTTGCCACATCACACAGACCTTGAGTTTCTGGTAAGACTGCTGGTTGACATCAGACCCAACCCATGAAGGCTGGAAGGCAGGAGGCATTTGCTAAGGCAGCTGATCCAGGCAATCGTTCTGCTGGCCAAGAAGTAAACTATTTTGAGCATGAGAATGGAGGAAATCCGGTCAGCCAAGTGCAGAGTTCGGACTTCGCTAAGGGCTTTTCTTCAGCATTTACTTGAAGATTAATGTGGGATGTCAGGCTCTCCTGGCTGTCCTACCATCAGCTCTGCCTTGCACTGTGGTCATCAACTTTCCTCAAATCAAAAATAGGCAGGTACAGGTAGTGGGCTCACAACGTTTGACCTCGACTGGTTTTACTAAGTTATTTTGTACATTTTTCAGCAGCAAAACCAAACTGGGTCTTCAGCTTTATCCCCGTTTCTTGCAAGGGAAGAGCCTTTATACAATTGGACGCATTTTGGTTTTTCCTCATTGAGAATTCTAATCCTCTTTTGTATTGTTTCTACAATAATTTGTAAACATATTTATTTTTACCTGCTTTTTTTTTTTTAATTTTCAGGTCAAGTTTTTTATACTGCACTTATTTGTCAAAATAAAGATTCTCACATATGCTGGTTATCTCGGAACTACTACTTCTTTGTACTTAATGAAAGCTAGCTCTTTATTCCAGTTCCCAAAGGGGACTTAAAATACAAAGTTTAGTCAGGTGTGACTCAAGACCTGGACAAGGTCCATCCTGGTAACTACACCATGGGGGCTTAACTTTTAGTGTAGAGGGTCTTTGGTGAAATAACTGGCAGATGAATGGGCCCTTGCTAAGGCTAAAAACCAAAGCTTGCTTCCTCTTGAAGCATAAGCATTTTAACCAACATGATGTAAGACTGCAGCCAAGCTGAAACAATGAAAAGCAAACTTCCTTCCCTAAGAAACAGGTAACAAAACGCAGTGACCCCAGCAGCCCTCTCATCCCATTTATTAAAGAAACAGTAAGAAAAGATACAATGCAGGAAAACCACCAACCATCCTTGCACATCAGGCTGAACAAAGCACAGTGATTTCTTCCCTTCATCCCCCACCCCCACCCCAATTCGCATATTCCCATCCACATCAGTTTAAATTTTGAGGTTCTTTGATTGGGAGTACCAGTGAAGAGGGAGTTGGATGAGTAGAGGAGCCTTAAATCTGGCCACCTCTAAGTCCCAGGAGAAGGGAGCTGCAGGCCCAGTCAGTCAAGCAGAAACTGCATTCAGTAGGTCTTTGAAGTGGTTGTCCATCTCCCTGTTCTGTGTTCAAGCCCCCAGCGAATTGTATGGCAGTAGAGGATGACCAGGTCCAAGCTGCCCAGTTCAGAGCTACGGAAGCATGGTCCGTTCACCAACGCCACGTTTCTAGAGAGCAGTGAGCTGATTCTCCAATGGTGAGCAGGGGACTACATGTGAACTGGGACCTGCAGGCCAATGTATCCCTGAGGAAAAGTCCACAAGAACAATTCAAGAAACTAGTAAGAAACAATGGGCAGAAAGCTGTGGGACGAAAGCACAGCAGGCTTCTGGGAGGCTGGAGATCCTTTCTCTCAAGGCCAGGATTATTCCCACCTGCCACAGTTCACATGCCACAAATAACATCTCACCTTCAGTCAAGAAAAACGCAGAGGAAAAAGATGGCTCATTTGAACTTGAGCCCCAGCTATGTTCTTCAGACTGTAGCTCCACAACTACCCTTTTACCTAAGACAGCCCCTGCCGAGAACCACAGTGCCTAGAAACCAAGGTGGTCCTGGAGGGAAAACGGTGTTTAAGGGGGTAACATTCCATTTGGGTACATTGTAGCCATTGGACCCCCTGGTCTGGGGAAAGCAGCTGGGTTAGTGCCAGGGAGGCTCCCCACTCTAGGAAATGGGACGAAACTCTTGCCTGCAGGGCCATTCATCCTTGGAAAGGAAGCTGGGTTGAGACTGAGGGTCCCAGTTGGCCTTGCGAAAGGAGCCGGGTTGATACCCACAGGGCCAACTGGAGAAGGGCCCAAATGCCCAGCAGCTGGCCTGGGGAAAGTAACTTGACCAGGGCCTAATGGGCCAGTAGACCTTGGGAAGGTAGTTGGACTTGGACCCTGCAGGCCAGTGGCCCTTGGGAAGTTAGCTGGGTTGGGGCCAAGTGGCCCAGAGGCTCTTGGGAAAATGGTTGGATTTGAGCCCTGGAGGCCAGCAGACCTTTGGAAGGTAGCTGGGTTTGATGCCAATGTGCCAGAAGACTGAGAAAAGGCAGATGAACCTGCTCCCCTGGGAAAGGAATTGGCATTTACCCCCATGGGGCCACCTGGCCTTGAGAAATGAGCTGAATTAGGGCCTATGGGGCCAGGAGCCCTTGACATGGGAGATGGATTTGGCCCTGGAAGGCCAATTCCCCGAGAGCCAGGACCTGAGTTTGGGCCCATGGGCCCAGGTACTCTTGCCATGGAGGATGGGCTTGTGCCCATGTTTCCAGAAGCCTGTGAGAAAGAAGCTGAATTTGCTCCTAAAAGACCTGCTGCTCTTAGAATGGGGGCAAGATCGAGGCCTTGAGGTCCAGCCATTCTTAAGTTAAGACCAGATCCTGTGCCCAAGAGGCCACCTGCTCTGGCATCTAGATTAGGGCCCGGGCCCAGGCCACTTGGTCTTGGGTTGGGCCCAAGGCCTGGGCCTGGAAACACACCTGACCTGGGGGCAGGGTTTGTCCCTAAAAAGCCTGATCTCAGATTGGGGTTTGGTCCTGGGCCCAGGCCAACTGGCCTAGGATTGGGAGGACCATTCCCAGAGGTCAACAGAACACCTGCTCTCAGGTTAGGTCCAGATCCAGGGCCTATGGGACCACCACTTCTAGGGTCAGGACCTGCTCCTAGGAGACCACCTGCCCTTGGGTTGGACATAGGACCTGGTCCTGGGAGACCCCCTAACCTGGGGTTAGACAGAGGCCCTGGGCCTGGCAGAGCCCCTGTCCTAGGGTTTAGGGTGGGGCCTGGGCCTGGCCCCAAGAGGCCACCAGGCCTTGGGAAAGAAACTGCACCTGTGCCAGTGGGATTCATCCCTCTTGGAAAAGAAGCCATACTCGGGTCACGAGCACCAGCTGGGAAAGGTGCTGGATTTGAAGCCAATGAGCCTGACGAAGCTGGAAAAGGAGATGGGTTCCTTGGAAATGGGGCCAGATTTCCACCAAGAGAACCGGCCGCCATAAGGAAGGGATCCGAGTTCACACCCAATGGGTGGCCTGTGTTGAGAACAGGACCCCCCTGTGGTCCCAGGGAACTGTCGAGCCGTCCTCGAGGTGGCAGCGGAGCACGAGTCCAAGGAGTTGGCCGCTCTCTAGGGAAAATCCGAGGTTCTTTCATACTTTCTTGGGGACGTTGGTGATAATGGGCTTGGGGCGGGTTTTGAAAAGGATCTTGTCTTTGATGAGTGCTGTCACCAGGTACCGGGTGCCAATCTCGCGGCCAAGCTCATCACAGTCCTGATTCCCAGGAGTGTGTTTCACAAGGACTGCGAAAGGTTTCTCCAGGTGGATGATTTTCCCATACAGGATGTGATGGCCCACGATCAGCACAGGGGTTCCCTTCGGCAGAACAAGAACGAGATTCCTGAGGTTCGGGGCAAGGCCATGACACTCAGGTGCCTCCTAAAGCTGCTCCTGGCAGGCTCTGCTGGCACCTCCACTCCCTGGTTTGGCTCTGCCATTGTGGAGCAGCCACACTGGACCACCCACCCATGTGCCATTTTTACTTTCTAGCCCCACATAGGATAATTTCCACTTTCAGAAATGTGAGCTTTCCAGATTCCCCAAAATTAAATTTCCCTGCTACTGCAGAGGTAGGGGGAGAACAAGCAGAGAGCATCGCAGATTAGCTAGACCTTGAATAACAAACCTGAGGCAGTCCTCACTCTGGGTCCTGGGAGCACCACCTTGGTGTAGCTTGCTTTCCTGAGGCATTAGGCAGGGAAAGAAAAGCCCCCTCACCTCAGTGGTGTAATGTAGGTCTCCCAGGAGGTTTCCAGCTAATCCAGTGCTGTAGCGAGCCTCGATCTCCCCCTGTAGCTCCATCAGCACCCATTCTGCCAGGCCTCCAGCCCTCGCACTGCAAGCAAAGGGCTGGCGGTTACAATATTTTTGAGGGGTGAAGGATAAATAGTGTCCTCACACCACCATTCGAGGCCCAAAGGACCTCTTCGTTGGATCAAGTTCTTGGGAAACTGGGCAGTGGTAGGCACTGAACTAGAGATCAGAAGGCAAGGATTTGTGCAAGATGCACCTAAGGAACCTGATTCTTCCAGACACACGCCACACCTCTATAGCCCTCATCATTTCAAGCCAAATTTGAAAATCTCAAAATGTACTCACCTGGAAACAACAATTTGCACCATGAGCCTTCTGTCTTTAAAAAAGCAAGTGAAAACAAGCTGTACAGAAAAAAGAAAAAGAGATTTAGGATAATAATGACAACTAATGCAACCTCCACCTCCCGGGTTCAATAGATTCTCCTGCCTCAGCCTCCCGAGTAGCTGGGAATACAGGCACCTGCCACTATGGCCAGCTAAATTTTTGTATTTTTAGTAGAGATGGGGTTTCACCATGTTGGCCAGGCTGGTCTCGAACTCCTGACCTTGTGATTCACCCGCCTTGGCCTCCCAAAGTGCTGGGATTACAGGCGTCAGCCACCATGCCTGGCCAACAACTAATATTACTTACTGTGTGCTAAGTAATTTTCTAAGTGCTTTAGACACATTTTATCTTGTTCCTCTAACGATGCTGTAAGTGGGAAGTGTTCTTTTACCAATATGGTACATATAAGGTTGCTTAAGATCACCAATGGTCAACTGTATGTGCAAAAGTAATCAAGATCACATAGCTACTAAAGCAATGATAATATGAACCTAAGACTTAACACTGCAAAGACCATACTCTTGCTCACTATGCTAACGTGCCTTTCTCAAGGATTTTTTTTTCTTTTTTTTTTTGAGACCAAGTCTCGCTTTGTCACCAGATCTGGAGTGCAGTGGCGCAATCTCGGCTCACTACAAACTCTGCTTCCCAGATTCAAGCATTCCTCCTGCCTCAGCCTCCCGAGTAGCTGGGATTACAGGCACCCGCCACCACACCCAGCTAATTTTTTTTTTTTTTGAGAGGGAGTCTCGCTCTGTCACCCAGGCTGGAGTGCAGTGGCGTGATCTCAGGTCACTGCAACCTCCACCTCCCGGGTTCAAGCGATTCTCGTGCTTCAGCCTCCCGAGCAGCTGGGATTAAGGTATACAACCCCCATGCCTGGCTAATTATTTTTAGTAGAGATGGGGTTTCACCATGTTGGCCAGGCTGGTCTCAAACTCCTGACCTCAGGTGATCCACCCACTTTGGTCTCCCAGTGTTAGGATTACAGGTGTGAACCACCACACCTCATTTTTGTATTTTTAGTAGAGATGGGGTTTCACCATCTTAGCCAGGCTGGTCTCAAACTCCTGACCTCAGGTGATCCACCCACCTCAGCCTCCCAAAGTGCTGGGATTACAGGTGTAAGCCACCACACCCAGCCTTGATCTCCTGACTGCACGATCCACCCGCTTTGGCCTCTTAAAAGTGCTGGGATTATAGGCTTCAGCCACCGCGCCCGACCTCTTTTCTTCTTCTTTTGAGACAGGGTCTCACTCTATTGCTCAGGATGGAGAGCAGTGGCAAGATCACAGCTCACTGAAGCCTTTACTTCCTGGGCTTAAGTGATCCTCCTACCTCAGCTTCTCAAAGTGTTCGGATTACAGGTATGAGCCACTGTACCCAGCCTAGGGTAGTCTATTTCCTACTCTGCATGTTTCTTTAAAAAGCCTATAGAGTTTCTTAAGATTTTACTTTTTTCTTTGGTAATGATACAAGCTTCAAGTCTACCTCCTTGGTTTTCAAGGTTCAAGGGGTCTCTCTTTAAAAATAAAGCCAAGGGGGCCAGGTGCAGTGTCTCAGGCCTGTAATCTCAGCACTTTGGGAGGCTGAGGCAGTTGGGTCACTTGCTGTCAGGAGTTTGAGACCAGCCTGGCCAACATGGTGAAACCCCGTCTCTACCAAAAATACAAAAATTAGCCGGGTGTGGCGGCAGGTGCCCATAATCCCAACTATTCGGCAGGTTGAGGTAAGAGAATCGCTTGAACTCTGAAAGGCAAAGGTTACAGTGAGCCAAGATTGCTCCACTGCACTCTACCCTGGGCAACAGAGTGAGACTGTCTCAAAAAATAAATAAAGCCAAGGGAACTGAAAAAGTCCTCCAAACATCTTTAGCGAATGGTAAGCTGACTTCTGATGTGATTCTTATCAAAAGCGTTGACCACCTTTCACTTAGATATGAAAATATCCTGATACTTAGATAACCGACTTTGGCTGGGAGCAGTAGCTCACGCCTGCAATCCCAGCACTTTGGGAGGCTGAGGTGAGCGGATCACCTGAGAACAGGAGTTTCAGACCAGCCTGGTCAACATGGTGAAATCCTGTCTCTACCAAAAACACAAAAAATTAGCTGGGTGTGGTGGCGCATGCCTGCAGTCCCACCTACTTGGGAGGCTGAGGCATGAGAATCACTAGAACCTGGGAGATGGAGGTTGCAGTGAGCTGAGATCACACCACTGCACTCCAGCCTGGGCAAGAGAGCAATTGTCTCAAAGAAAAAAAATGTATATATATGCTTTCATTATATACAACAGCAGCACCACCTGGTGGCAAATTTGGAGTACTTTACAAGAACTGAACATTTTTGCCTAAAGACAATTGGCTTCACTTTCTGCGAAGGATAGATTCATCGGGGGTTGATGGGAGAGGGGACAAAACTACAGCTTCTGGCTAAGTACTGTCAATGTATATATGGAGTTTAGTGGAAGGTTATTAGTTCAATGTTTACCAACTGTAGTATGGAAAGTTAATAGGTATTAAAATTGTGCTCAAGCTTAGCAAACACCCAATTAAAATGTTAAGCAGATTTTTTTTCTTTTTGAGATGGAGTCTCACTCTGTCGCCCAGGCTACAGTGCAGTGGCATGATCTTGGCTCACCACAACCTCCACCTTCTAGGTTCAAGTGATTCTTCTGCCTCAGCCTCCTGAGTACCTGGGATTACAGGCACGCGCCACCATGCCAGGCTAATTTCTGTATTTTTAGTAGAGACGGAGTTTTGCCATGTCGGCCAGGCTGGTCTCGAACTTCTGACCTGAGGTGATCCAGCCGCCTCAGCCTCCCAAAGTACTGGGATTGCAGGAGCAAGCCACCGTGCCCAGCAGATTTCTTTAAGAGACGGGGGTCTTACTATGTTGCCCAGGTTGGTTCCAAACTCCTAAGCTCCAGGGATCCTCCCACCTCAGCCTCCCAAAGTGTTGGGATTACAGGCGTGAGACACTGTGCAAGCTTGAGATTTCTTTACTAGTATGTTAATCTTCCTTTTGGATCTCCAGCCTTATAGCATGACTCTACTCCTAGAGCACCAAACACTGGCAGCAACATGAAATTGGTCAACTCACTAGACTTTTTTTGAGAGGAAGTTTCACTCCTGTTGCCCAGGCTGGAGCGCAATGGCATGATGTCAGCTCACCACCACCTCCACCTCCTGGGTTCAAGCAATTTTCATGCCTCAGCCTCCTGAGCAGCTGGGATTATAGGCATGTGCCACCATGCCTGGCTAATTTTGTATTTTTAATAGAGACAGGGTTACTCCATGTTGGTCAGGCTGGTCTCAAACTCCTGACCTCAGGTGATCCACCCGCCTTGCCCTCCAAAAGTGCTGGGATTACAGGTGTGAGCCACTGCGCCCGGCCAACTCACTAGACTTTTTAAATTCAAATATAAGTAGCAGCTAACATGTTTTGAATTTTTACTGTGGAATTTTTACTGTGCACATATATTGGTGGTTTCTCATTCAACCATCATAACAAGTCTATGATATAGGTATTTATTCCTATTTTGGAGATGAGGCTACTGAGGCATACAGAGATTAAGTCACTTGCTTATATGTTGGACACACACAGCTGCTATGTGATAGAGTAGAAATCTGTGCCATGTCTATCTACACTCATAATCACTACACAACTCTGCCTTCCCAAAGGAAAAGAAAGTATTAATGAGAACAAAAAGGAATCAAGGCATCAGGCAGGCATCAAGCACACGCAAGAGCTGGTCAGAAGGTCAATATAGATTCAGGAGAGCATCCTTGAATTGAGTCAGACCTTCTGCACCAGCACAGGTTGTGGGACCACTGGAAAAGGGGTAATACACAAGCTCAGAACCCAAACATTTCCCAAAGAGGCCCCACCACTACTGTCAACAGAACTAAAAGCACTTTTAAAATCCTTTTATAAGGTTTCTTGAAGAAGGATAAAGTTTAAAATCAGAAGGCCTAAATTCAGCTCTCCTGCCTGTAAGTGTGGAGCTCTTTATGACTATGACACCTAGATTATGTCCTATTAAACTACTGCAAAGACCAAATATAACACATGCTAAGGTGGTTTAAAGACTCCAAGCTCTACTGAGACGGGCTGTTTTTTTAAGACAGTGAGATAAGATAATCAGCCTTTTG
Organism: Macaca mulatta; assembly: GCF_049350105.2. Classification (NCBI taxonomy): domain Eukaryota; kingdom Metazoa; phylum Chordata; class Mammalia; order Primates; family Cercopithecidae; genus Macaca; species Macaca mulatta. The sequence continues at coordinate 64,739,902 of NC_133425.1, forward strand.
ATCCATCATTTTGACTATAACTTAAGGAATGGTGTATTTTAGCCACAAATCAAAAAAGGCTCAATAATGCAGACAGAGAGAGAAGGGTTCTTGCAAATGTGCTTTTGATGATGATGGAGTATTATTTTCCTGGATGGGTACAAGTGACAGTAAAACACAGGTGGTTTTAGAAAAGCGATAAGGTGTTCACATAGGTACACAGTATATTCCAGGAAGATCAAGGCGGGGAAGGAGACAGAGCCTACTGACAACCAAAATCAATCGTCAAGCACTGTGACCATGTGCTTGAGAAAAATGCAGAAATATTTTCAGTGCATTCTCCATTTCCTGGACAGTCTCCTGTTAGAAGAGGAATTCACAACAACGGTGTGGAAAACCACTGTTGCTGGGATGGCACAGCTGTTACTTGCATACCAATCCCCCGTGCCTCAGTAAGACTGCACACCTTTATACACTGATGTAGGAGGTTCTGCCTGTGTACTTCTATGGCATTACCAGACATCCAGCAATGCTCCTGCAAATAGTTCTGTGGCCCAAAGGCCTCAGCATCTTAGCGCCATACTCAGTCAGGCTGGTAAAAACTTGTCTTATCCTAGAACTACTGGGATGCTGCAGATGTATGTAGAAATGAAGTTCGAGCCCAGCTTCTAAGAGTTTAGTTCACAAGAACTCACGGACTGCTCTGGCTACAGTTAGGTAATTTATACACACATGGGCGTATTTACTAGTCAGGAATGTAGTACATTGACTAGTATTTGTAATACTAGTATTTACTAGTCAGGAATGTAGTATTTACTGGTCACGAATGTACTAGTCAGGAATGTAGAGGAATTTTAAAATTCATTAAATTTTATGAATTTTAAAATTCTACTTTAGCACTTTAAAATATCCTGTAACACCTGAATTCCATGATTTCTTTTCTTGCTCCTTCAGATTCTACTCTACGCAACTGTTTGTAGGGCATAGTAGGTAGGGATACCTGAGTACCTCCCTGAGCACACACCTGATGGAGGTGGCAAGGAGCATGTACTTCATTCAGTGTGGAACTGATTAAACAGCATGAGGCTGGGTGCGGTGGCTCATGCCTATGATCCCAGCACTTTGGGAGGCTGAAGCGGGCGGATCACCGGAGGTCAGGAATTTGACGCCAACATGGTGAAACCCCATCTCTACTAAAAATACAAAAATTAGCCAGGCGTGGCAGTGGGCGCCTGTAGTCCCAGCTACTCAGGAGGCTGAGACAGGAAAATTGCTTGAACCTGGGAGGCGGAGGTTGCACTGAGCCAAGATCGCGCCACTGCACTCCAGCCTGGGCAACAAAGAGAGAAACTCCGTCTCAAAAAAAAAAAAAAAAAAAGCATATGAGAACATGCAACCCAGTGTGCCCCCATCCCCTTGAGAGTAGACAGAGTAGGAAAAAGAGGTGGGGAAGAAGTATAATACAAATAAATCCCTATTAGAAATAACAAGCATAACAATGGAAATTATCTGTATAAGAGTATGTCTGTCTTCAGTCTCAATTCATTCCAGCAACACCGAAACAACTAAAGCAATTTCTAGTTGTTTGTTCTAAGATGTGGCTTGTTTAGAAATTGCAGCTCTATCAAGAGCATCTGAAGGCACAGTTTGATGAATACACTATACATAATGTCAAGAAACTAAAAGGGAGTCAGTGGAAGAACTCTCCCAGTAACTTTTTTTTTCTTTTTTTTTGTGACACAGAATCTCCCTCTGTTGCCCAGGTTGGAGTGCAGTTGCTTGATCTCAGCTCCTTGCAACCTCTGCCTCCCAGGTTCAAGTGATTCTCCTGCCTCAGCCTCCCAAGTAGCTGAGACTACGGGTGCCCGCCACCACACCCAGCTTATTTTTGTATTTTTAGTAGAGACAGGGTTTCACCATGTTGGCCAGGCTGGTCTTGAACTCCTGACCTCAAGTGATCTGCCCACCTCGGCCTCCCAAAGTGTTGGGATTACAGGTGTGAGCCACCATGCCCGGTCAACTTTCTCTCTTTTTTTGAGATAGAGCCTCACTCTGTCACCCAAGCAGGAGTGTAGTGGCACGATCTTGGCTCACTGCAACCTCTGCTGCCCAGGTTCAAGCGATACTCTTGCCTCAGCCTCCCGGGTAGCTGGGATTACAGGCACCTGTCACCACGCCCTGCTAATTTTTGTATTTCTAGTAGAGATGGGGTTTCACCATAAAGGTCAGAAGGGTCTTGAACTCCCGACCTCATGATCCAGCCGCCTCGGCCTCCCAAAGTGCTGGGATTACAGGCGTTAGCCACTGCGCCCAGCCAACTCTCTCTTAAGAGCAGAGTTCAACCCCAGATTTGGCTAGGACTGACATTAAGTCCTAACCTGTCTTTCGTTAAGAACAGTAATTCCAGGTTGACAAGGTTAACTGCAGAGCCGGGGAGAGACTTCTGTGATATCACTTTTCAAAAAGATTTACATTCATTATATTACAGTGTGGTATCAGTCTCACAGGCCACAACTCATGTGTAGCCTTGAAGAGATAAAAAGGTATAAAGAAAACCAACTCTCCCTGCAATAAATTATATATCCTGTCCCCATTCTCATGAAGGGGGAAAGTTTTCTTCTTGATCTTTACGGGCCTTCACACAGCTAAATGAACTAAACAATACATAAATTCTGTATTCCTGTTAGTCAAATGACTTTATCTCAGTAAAGGAAACTTTTTTCCCCTTAAAAAGGCACCAGCATTCAAAGAATCAATCCAGACCCACAATGGGAATCCTACCCCAAACCAAAAAGCTTTGGCTGTCATCAGACCATTCTGGGATATACCTTATTTAACCAGCATTTGGCTTCTCTCTTTTGAAGTTAGTAACTACTATTACAAAAAACCTGCCGGGCGCGGTGGCTCATGCCTATAATCCCAGCACTTTGGGAGTCCGAAATCAGCCCGACCAATATGGTGAAACCCCATCTCTACGAAAAATACAAAAATTAGTCAGGCGTGGTGGCATGCACCTGTAATCCCAGCTACTCAGGAGGCTGAAGCAGAAGAATCACTTAAACCCGGGAGGCGGCAGTTACAGTGAGCCGAGACCGCGCCACTGCACTCCAGCCTGGGCGACAAAGCAAGATTCCATCTCAAAAAACAAACTAAAACAAAACAAAAAAAACTGGTAAATCAAAGCACCACCACGATTTCTTAAGAAAAGTCCAGGCAGAGGCTGGGTGCGGTGGCTCACGCCTGTAATCCCAGCACTCTGGGAGGCCGAGGTGGGTGGATCACGAGGTCAGGAGATCGAGACCATCCTGGCTAACACAGTGAAACCCTGTCTCCACTAAAAATACAAAAAATTAGCCACACGTGGTGGCAGGTGCCTATAGTCCCAGCTACTCGGGAGGATGAGGCAGGAGAATGGCGCGAACCCAGGAGGTGGCGGCTGCAGTAAGCCAATATCATGCCACTGCACTCCAGCCTGGGCAACACAGGCTCCGTCTCAAAAAAAAAAAAAAAAAAAGAAATAAAAGTCCAGGCAGAACATTATTTTTATAATACAAAAAGCTTCATTTCTCATATAGCTAGCTTTGTTCAAACACTTATCTAGATCCTCTTATTTCACCCTAACACCCTATGATTCTTAGCATGGTCTTCTCACTCCCATTTCATAAATGAGGAAACAGGCTTAGAGAAGCTAAATGTTAACTGGTCACACAGCTACTTAGGTGGAGAGCTGGGATATGAACCCTAACCCCTCCACAATCTTGCCCCTCTTGCAGTTCTCACATAGTCCCCTCTTGTAAAGCACCTCTGTGTGAGAACTTCCCTTACTTTACAAATATTAGCCTCCTTCTCACAGCATCTCTTACAAAATGGCAAATAAGTAACCTATGGAAAGAGGCTGCAACTAGCCACCCAAGTAACTATTGTATCTGTGGGGCAGGCAGTTAAAAACAAACAAGAAGCTTGCTTTTTATCATAGCCAATTGAGATGTTTCAGTTTTTGAAACTTTTAGAAAATACTCAATGCCACCTCTAGAACACAAAGCTTTACCCTACACCTCTGCTCCCGAGTGTGAAAGTAAGTGAATAGAGGACATTCTTTGTCAAGTATTCATTTTAATCTTCCACAAAATTTAATTCTTATCCTCTGGTCTCTGAATTGTTAAATATTAAATTATTAAGATTACTGTCTTACAGAGAACAGAACAGCCTGAGCAATGATCCTCAAAATCCTTCAAAATAAAATGTGGCAGAAGAAAGTGTGTACCCAATTAAACCGAACATATGGCTTAGAGCAAAAAAAGAGGCTTTGACTCAATGATTTAACCTCAATACAAATAACTAAATTTTAATAAAGCTAAACAATATTTTAGAAATTGTTTCATTTTGTACTTTTTAAGACAGGAAACCAAGACTTTAAATTCTCAACCCTTAAACATTCTTTTCTAAACTGGGGTGAAATCACTTAATTCTTTGAGTGTAAATATTCACAATTTTGTATTTTTTGCTAAGCCAACAGTTGGCATTTATTGAGCTTTTGTTTTTTGATCCCAGGGTGGATACTTTGTTTAGGGATATAGTGAAGCATTCACTTGTCATACAGACCTGGATTCTGTGATTTTGTCACCTATCCCGTATGTGACAGTGGGTAGTTTAACCTCACAGGTTTTCCTAACAACAAATTGAGCACAAACGCCTATTTCGAAAGGCTGTTGCAAGAACAAGTAATGAATGTAAAGCTTTTAGCACATTGTCTAACACACGGTAAACCTTCAGGGTCAAGCTATTGATTTCCCAGAGGAAGGTGGCATTTTCTTAGTATTCATCCAATAGAATGTCTTAATACTACTGTATTAGCATATTAATGTTTATAATGGACTAAAGCATTCTACGAAAGCAGCAGGTCATCAGAATAAAATCAAGTCTTCATAACAGCAGAAGAATTCAAACACGGCAGTTGTGGTTCACCAAACTGCTTCAGGGATTAAGTTCTGGAAGGTAATTTCTCTAATACATATGTGCCTTTCCACCAAGTGAACAACTCTGAACGTTTTACATACAACTGAACACAGATGATTTTTATTTGTAGTGTTATCGTGGTTTTGCGACTGAAGGGGACAGGTCTATACTTTTGAAGGGGATCTTGTCTCTTGAAAGGCTTATGTCACTAAGTCTAAAATCCTGTTTCCAAATGAGAAGCTTGCTCCCCTCCAAAAGGGGGCTTATGGAGGGTTGGTGGAATTGAATGCTTCCAAACTTTACATTAGTGAAGAGTGTGTTCAAAAACTTATGTGGATGCTATGCATACACGTGATACTTCCCATCACATTTTAGGATTCCCACGTTGGAGGGAATCAATTACTGGTATTTGTAGCAATGGGTGGAAAAGATGGCTTCAGTCGATCTGAGTTACTGCAGTTTTCTCCATCTTCTGCTACTCTGCAGCCCCATCTTAGCCTGTCCTCCTCTTAATGCTACGGACCCTTGTATTCCCCCAAACCCTTTCCTTTCCAGCCCGGCGTGGAGTCTCCCTCTATCCTCTTCCTCCCACCCACCCCCATCTTCTCCACCCACTCCCTCTCGGCCCCCTCCCACCCTTTCTGCTAGAGCTACAAACACTTCCTATTTCTAGTCCCACCCACTTTCTGGGACTTCTCAATCCGCTTCCCCCCTCTTCTCCACCCCCCTCTAAATTACAAGCTGTTTTAACCCCTTTTCCTGCCTCCCAGGGAAACTATTCTTTAAACCGCCTTCCTCCACACCACCCACCGGAGTGGTCTTCCAAACCGTTCACCCTCCTCCCAAAGATTACTCTTTAAACGTCCTTTCTCTACCACCCTCGTTCTCCAAATTGTTCCCGGTTCTCAAGTACTCCGCCCCTCCAGGACCCCATCCCACTCATCTCTACGGCTTCCCATCCACAAAAGAACCTGGAATGACTCTCCAACCACCTTCCCAATTACCTCTCCCAGAAGCCTCCCTACTCCACGATTACAAATGTTCCCTGGAACAAAACCTCACGGTCCTTCCCCCCACCCCGAACTCCCCTTTCTGCTATTCCCGCTACTTCCTAGGTTCCAGTTCTACTCCGCTCCCGCAAGCATAGCGGGCTGGGCTCCCTCCCAACCCCGGGAAGAACCCCTTCCCGCACGTACCTCGAGGTTCCGGCCCGCGCCGCCCCCTTCTCCGTCCTCCGCCCGCGCTCGGCCACCCTTTCCGCCCTTCTCACGCTCCTCCCCGCTCGCTCCCTTCCTTCCCTCCGCCTCCCGTCTCCACACCGCTCCCTTCCCCCAAACTCCCGGCCCTCCCACCCCGGGGGCCCCTCCGGGCTCGCCCCCATCTCCGCACCGCCCTCCCGCCACCCTCCCCCTTCCCAGCCACCCCTCCCCCGCCCGAGCTCCCCGCCCCTCGGCTCGCCATTCTTCTCTCCGAGCCGCGCGCCCCGCCCGACCCCGGCTCCCTAGCTTCCCGCTCCCTCGCGCCCTCGCCCCCATCCCCGGCTCGGCCCTCGCTCCCCGCGGCCTCCCATGCCCCCCGCCCGCGGCCTGACCTGCAATGGCGGCCGCCGAGCGCGGCGCCGCGCGGCCAACGGGCGACAACCGAACCTCCCGCCGCCGTCGCCGCCGCCGCGAGCACTGCCTGCGCACTTCCGACTATGCGCCAGGAGCACTTCCGGGGCAGAGCCTGAGAGCGCGCGCGCACGTGGGGCCGGGGCGGAGAGAGGCGAGCGCCGGGAAGGGGAGCGTGCGGCAGCTGGTGAGTTGGGGAAGGGGCGTGGGAAGCGGCTGCGAGAGCTGGGAGTCTTACATGGTGGGCCGGCCCAGGGTCGGCGTCCGGCTGATCTCCTTGTCCCGAGGGTCTCCTTGTCCCGAGGCTGGGTGGGGGCTACTCTGTAGACCCTGGAAGAAGGAAGGGGAGGCGAAGACCGCGCGCGCCCCAGGCGCTCTGGCCCTGCCGAACGCGCCTGCTCTTTCTGCGGGTTCCTAACCTTGAAGCTAGACGAGTGAGGGGCGAACAAGACCGGGTCTCTACTCTGGCCCAGTACGTATGTTGGCCGGCGTCGGGGGGACGGGGTAGGGTAAGTGACAGACGTCAGACCAGGCAGCCAGAGTAAGTCAAACCCTGTCGCTTCTTCCTCAAGAGGAGCTCAGTTCTGCCTGCCCCATCAGCCTTACTGTCACGACCTCAGTTTAGGTCTCTTGTTTGCAAACTTAGCAATAGAGTTGAGGAGAAATGCTTGCTAAAATGCGGATTCCTAGGCGCCCCGAGATTGGAATTCTGGAGCTATGGAGTAGGACCCTTTTTGATTTTTTGCTGAAGCCTCCTTGTTATTCAAACCATCCTGAGCTTTTGAAGATTAAGCAATTCTTGGGGGTGGGGAGCATTGTTAGTAGCTATTTGGAAATGAACTTCAGGGAGATGTTGGAGCCTGCTATCCAGAACAGTGATATTAAGGAACTGAATACTATACGTGACATACTGCAGTTAACATTTAACAATAATGACTCTCTTTTCCCCCCGCAGGAATGGGTGAATTTAAGGTCCATCGAGTACGTTTCTTTAATTATGTTCCATCAGGAATCCGCTGTGTGGCTTACAATAACCAGTCAAACAGATTGGCTGTTTCACGAACAGATGGCACTGTGGAAGTTTATAACTTGTCAGCAAACTACTTTCAGGAGAAAGTAAGTCATTTGGGAGTCTGATATGGTGTTTTGATGTTAATTTCTTCTGAAGTTCAAGAAACTTGTCTTTTATAATCAAACTAATAGAGTGACTTCCTAGCCCCTCTGAAGTTGTTTAGAACTACCGAACTTCTGAGATCTCCTGTCTAACTGATGAGAGAAGCTCAGTTTCAATCTGTGTAATGTTGATTAGAAGGGTCCTACCTAGAAATGTGTCATCTCACTGCCTGTCATTGGAAACTGAGGTTTGCTGGATATTTTGGCCACAGGAAGGGAAATTGTTGGTATATCAGTCTCAACACCATTGCAGCTTTGGTAAGCAACATTTCCTGCTGGGAGTGTCAGTACTGTTTCATTGTCAATTCAGAAAAAAATGATAACACATTTTAATATCAGAAACTTTTTGGTGACTGTTGGCAGGAAGGTGGATTCCAAAGTTCATCTGTCTGAGAGAATGTAGATCTACATGTCTACATTTGGGAGTAAAGGAGATTTAAAATTAGGTAAAATGTCCTTTGGGTGTATGCGGAGGTCTATTAGTCCTTTTTCTTCTCCCCTCCAAGGTCACTGACTAGTAATTTCGGGTGCAACATCTTAGTACATGTTGAATGACTGTTATGTACTGGGTACTGTGATGTAAATGAATAGATGGGAAAATGAGTGAATTCAGTGCCCAGCAGCCTGGTACCTGGAATTTAGGCATTCTGTAAATGTTGCTCGGTGAATGAGTGGCAAATACTGGGTACTGAGACAGATGTCAGAGGCCCTACCTTTACGGAGCTCAAAGACCAGTGGGAGAAACGTAAGTGTACAGTCTCCAGCCTGTAAAATAAATATGATAAATTGAAACACAGGCATAGAACCTTAATAGAGAATTGCCTTCCCTGAGAGGTGGGTTTAGGAAGTGTGGAAAGGGATGATTTACTGAGCTCACCCCTGAAGAACTAATCAGAATTTAAAAACTACAGGCCCACCACAAATGGGTTACATTCTGTGGTATGAAGAACATATGATGCTGTGTGCTTCTTGCATCCTGTGATTTTCTTTCTTTTTCTTTTTCTTTTTTTTTTTTTGGAGACAGAGTCTCACTCTGCCACCCAGCCTGGAGTGCAGTGGCGTGGTCTTGGCTCACTGCAAGCTCCGCCTCCCTCTCCTGCCTCAGCCTCCCAAGTTGCTGGGATTACAGGTGTGCACCATCATGCCCACCTAATTTTTTTTATTTTTATAGAGACGAGGTTTCACCACGTTGGCCAGCCTGGTCTCGAACTCCTGACCTCAAGTGATCTGCCCACCTCAGTCTCCCAAAATGCTGAGATTACAGGTGTGAGCCACCATGCCAGACTGATTTTCTTTTGTTTTTTTTTTTCTTTAACAGTCATGGCTATATTTTGATTTTTCTGTTTGTCATTTATAACAGTTATAACTATACACTTTGTGTGTTTGTTTAATGTCTTCCATGCAGAACTTCCAGTTTTGTGAGAAAGGAACCATGTCAGTGATAATCACATCTGCATTCCCACCATTTATCAAGTGCTTCGTACAAAGCCACTGCTTAGTAAATGTTTGTTGAATAGTTAAGTCAACCATTCCTTGCCTAGTGTTCGTTATTTTCTTTTCTCCTTCATCTGTTTTATTTTTCAACAATTAATTAACTCAGGCTAGTTTCCTGCTTTCCTTGTATTCCTTTTCCTACTAGATATGATTGCTTACCTCTGTCAGTGACTCTCAGAGCAAGAAAAAATTAGTATGTTAAAGTGAAAACTTTAGGGCACAGTGGCTCACACCTGTAACCCCAGCACTTTGGGAAGCCAGGGCAGGCGGATCACCTGAGCCCAGGAGTGCAGACCACCCTGGGCAACATAGTGAGACCCCATCTCTAAAAAAAAATAATAATAAATTAGGTAGGTGTGGTGTTGTATGCCCATAGTTCCAGCTATTTGGAGGGTTGAGGCGGGCAGATCACTTGAGCTTAGGAGGCTACACTGAGCCAAGATCGGGCCACTGCACTCCAGTCTGGATGACAAAATGAGACCCTGTCTCAAAAAAAAAATGAAAGTGGGCCTGGTGTGGTGGCTCACTCATGCCTGTAATCCCAGCACTTTGGGAGGCCGAGGCGGGCAGATCACCTGAGGTTGGGAGTTCAAAACCAACCTGACCAACATGGAGAAACCCTGTCTCTACTAAAAATACAAAAAAACTAGCGGGACATGATGTCACATGCCTGTAATCCCAGCTACTCAGGATGCTGAGGCAGGAGAATCGCTTGAACCCGGGAGGCGGAGGTTGCGGTGAGCTGAGATTGTGCCGTTGCACTTCAGTCTGGGCAACAAGAGCAAACCTCCATCTCCGAAAAACAAAAAAGTGAAAAGAATATGAACATATGAGCTAGGAGTAAGGAGACCTTCATTCACCTCATGCAATTGACTTTGGCACTTTTGGCAACCCACTTAACCAGTATGCATCTTGGCCTTCTCAAGTTGAAATAGGAAAAATTAGAGCTGGGCGCGGTGGCTCACGCCTGTAATCGCAGCACTTTGGGAGGCCGAGGCAGGTGGATCACGAGGTCAGGAGATCGAGACCATCCTGGCTAACACGGTGAAACCCCGTTTCTGCTAAAAATGCAAAAAAAAAAAAAAAAAATTAGCCGGGCATGGTGGTGGACACCTGTAGTCCCAGCTAATTGGGAGGCTGAGGCAGGAGAATGGTGTGAACCCGGGAGGCGGAGCTTGCAGTGAGCCAAGATCGCGCCACTGCACTCCATCCTGGACAATAGAGCAAGACTCCATCTCAAAAAAAAAAAAAAAAAAAGAAAAGAAAAGAAATAGGAAAAGTTATACTTAGTTCCTTTTTTGTCAAGCAGGTCTAAGAATAAAATGCCTTGATAGATATGAAAACTTTTGGGTTGGGTGCAGTGGCTCACGCCTATAATCCAAGGACTTTGGGAGACCAAGGCTCACTGCAGCCTCTGCCTCCCAGGCTCAAACAATCCTACCCTGTCAACCTCCATAGTAGCTGGGACCGTAAGTGTGTGCCACCACACCTGGCTACTTTTTATATTTTTTGTAGAGACTGTGTCTCCCTCTGTTGCCCAGGCTGGAGTGCAATTTAAACCTTTTCTGCTGAAAATGTTTTGCTGAACTAGTCCTAGTAAAAGAAACAAATTTAACTGTATAAAACTAGTTAGAATTTGAGCTGAAGAAACGAAAATGTCAGTAGGCATGATCTGAGAGCACAGAACTCCACACTAGTTATTTATGGGGAAGTTGTTTTTGCCATGTTGTCTGTTACCACTCAGTACTGGTACCTGATGAATTTGTGGGAATGTTGAGAAGTTATTGTGTTTCTGCAGTTTTTCCCAGGTCATGAGTCTCGGGCTACAGAAGCTCTGTGCTGGGCAGAAGGACAGCGACTCTTTAGTGCTGGACTCAATGGCGAGATTATGGAGTATGATTTACAGGCATTAAACATCAAGTATGCTGTGGATGTCTTTGGAGGACCTATTTGGAGCATGGCTGTCAGCCCCAGTGGCTCTCAACTTTTGGTTAGTAAGCAACTCTTGGTAATTCAATCCAAAATTTCTCTTGTGCCTGCTCAAACTTTCTTGCCTGTGCTTATAGGAGAGTAACGATGTATTATGGCATGTGGCAACCCCAACTACAAGATTGGAATTGATACTGAAGATTTAAAAAATCCCCAGTGCCGGGCGCGGTGGCTCACGCCTGTAATCCCAGCACTTTGGGAGGCCAAGGCGGGCGGATCATGAGGTCAGGAGATCGAGACCATCCTGGCTAACACGGTGAAACCCCGTCTCTACTAAAAAATACAAAAAAGTTAGCCGGGCATGGTGGTGGGCGCCTGTAGTCCCAGCTACTTGGGAGGCTGAGGCAGGAGAATGGCATGAACCCAGGACGCGGAGCTTGCAGTGAGCCGAGATGGCGCCACTGCACTCCAGCCTGGGCGACAGCGAGACTCCGTCTCAAAAAAAAAAAAATCCCCAGCATTCTTTTTGCTGCTTGTCTGGACCTTGTTGATTCATTTATGAAATGATAGGATTACATCAGTTCAACATTTCCCAAACTGTGTTCTGTGGAATTTGGAGATGTAGAGGTTTTTTTGTTTTGGTATGTTTTGTGTTTTATGATAAATTTCTTTTCAGAAATACAGCATGTTTAATCCTGCTGTAAATTCACAATGCACATTGGGATATGAAGAGTTCTAAGAGTCCCTTCAGCAGGTTAACCTGTGCACCAGTGTTTCAGCACAGTGTTTCAAAAATTTGACCACACGCTGAGACCCTTCACATAATTACCATTAGAATGGGTGCTTCCGGATCTTTAATTCTCTGTGATGAGTCTCATTCTTTTTGATCTGCACTAATTTGCACCATATCTTAAGGTGTTTCCATTTAGGTTATAATGTTAATAGGTCTTTCTAATCCATGTCATATGCAGGAATGGGGCCACTAATTAGAACTCTTAATATCAGTCTGTTTTCTGTCTAGGATATGAAGGCTACTGAGAATACACTTAGTTTCTTGATAACTAGTACTTTGTTTCTCTCACAAATGATTTTTCTCTTTCAGGGCAACTGATAGCTTTAAGGAGGAAGAGAGAACGAGAGAGAGAGAGAGAGAGAGAGAGTGTGTGTGTGTGTGTGTGTGTTTAGTCCTATAAAATGTTTATTGTTTATCTTGTCTGTTTACTACCTCTTTCTGCAATAGGTTGGCTGTGAAGATGGATCTGTGAAACTATTTCAAATTACTCCAGACAAAATCCAGTTTGAAAGAAATTTTGATCGGCAGAAAAGTAAGGGTCATTTTTCGTGGGGCGGTAAATAGCCTTAACAAGAAGTTAAGTTTCTGTGCCACTGGGGATGGGATATTTTCCCATGAATCTAGGTAATATTTTATCTCTACTGAGTACAGGGAGGATATGTGCTAGAAGCCTTCCCCAGCCCAGGCTTTACCTATTGTATAGCATAGTTGTGACTGCTTGGTTAAGTAATAATATGGAAAACCAGAAATCCAAAATTGTAAAGCTAGTGCTCCCGTGGAAGTCAATTTGTTAGTTGTCATTTACTTTTGTTATGTTTTAACAAGCATACCTGAAGTCTTGTATTACAATTTTGTCATTAGGAACTGTGGTTCTTTTCTTTTTTTTTTTTTTCTGGAGGCAGAGTCTCACTCTGTCACCCATGCTGGCAGTAGCAGTGGCATGATCTAGGCTCACTGTAATCTCCGCTTCCCGGCTTCAAGTGATTCTGGTGCCTCAGCCTCCCGAGTGACTGGGATTCCAGGCATGTGCTGTCATGCCCTGCTAATTTTCGTATTTTTAGTAGAGACAGGATTTTACCATGTTGGCCAGGCTGGTCTCGAACTCCTGGTCTCACTCAAATGATCCACCTGCCTTGGCCTCAAGTGCTGGGATTACAGGCCTGAGTCACTCGGCCTGGCCAAGGAACTGTGGTTCTTAATCCTTCTGGTGCATTCAAGTTGAATGAGGGAGTTTATAAACAATTGCCCATCCTTGGGCTTTACCTGGGCTGAATTGGCATTGATCCTTTAGAACAGGGGTTGGCAGAATATTTCCATAAAGGACCAGATAATAAACATTTTAGGCTTTGACAACCCTACATTGTCTGCCAGCTGTATCAGTGTAGTGCAAAAGCAGCTGTAGACGACACTGAAACTAATGGGCAAGGCTGTGCTCCAGTAAAAACTTTATTTACAAAAACAAGCAGTGGGCCTGATTTGGCCTGTGGGCCACAGTTTGGTGACCCATCTTCTAGAGGGTAGCAGCTGTCCTCTGTGTCCATTAGTAATACTTGTCCTCTGCTGATCAGATTCTTGCTTCATTTTTAATATCTCTAAGGTGCTTTTTTTTTTTTTCTTCCTGAGATGGAGTCTTGCTTTGTTGCCCAGGCTGGAGTGCTGTGGTGTGATCTTGGCTCAATGCAACCTCCGCCTCCTGGGTTCAATCTGTTCTCCTGCCTCAGCCTCCCTAGTAGCTGGGACTACAGGTGCGTGCCACCATGCCTGGCTAATTTTTGTATTTTTAGTAGAGATGGGGTTTTACCATGTAGGCCAGGCTGGTCTCGAATTCCTGACCTCATGATCCACCCACCTCAGCCTCCCGAAGCTCTGGGATTACAGACGTGAGCCACCACGCCTGGCCTGGGTGTTCTTTTTCAATTACAAAGGTAATACAATGCTTTTTAAAATTCTCATACATTTTCCCAAGTATGAAATAGAAAATAGGTATCTCAGCTGGGCATGATGGCTCACACCTGTAATCCCAGCATTTGGGGAGGCCGAGGTGGGTGGATCACTTGAGGTCAGGAGTTTGAAACCAGCGTGGCCAACATGGTGAAACCCCATCTCCACTAAAAATACAAGAATTAGCCAGACGTGGTGGCAGGTGCCTGTAGTCTCAGCTACTAGGGAGGCTGAGGCAGGAGAATCGCTTGAACCTGGGAGGCGGAGGTTGCAGTGAGCCAAGATCGCACCACTGCACTCCAGCCTGGGCAACAGAGTGAGACTCCATCTCAAATAAATAGGTATCTCATTTCTACTCTGTGGGCAACGTTTTGGAACTAGTCCTTTAGACTTTTTTGTGTATTCATGTAGAAGTACATACATTTCTTGCACTTGATCCACTGCAGACATCTTTCTGTGCCAGTCATGGCAGTCTGCATGACATTCCATTTTATGGAATGGAATTATTTAGCCTAATTTCTATTGAAATACATATATGTATTTTTTTTTCTTTTTTCTTTTTTTTGGAAACAGGGCCTCACTCTGTCACCCAGTCTGGAGTGCAGTAGCATGATCATGGCTTACTCTAGCCTTGATCTCCTGGGCTCAGGTGATCCTCCTACCTCAGCCTCCCAAGTAGCTGGGGCTATAGGTGTGCAACACTATGCCCAGCTAATGTTTTGAATTTTTTTGTAGAGACAGGGTTTCACCATGTTACCCAGGCTGGTCTTGAACTGGGCTCAAGCAATCTGTCTTTCTTGGCCTCCCAAAGTGCTGGGATTACAGACATGAGCCACCACACCTGGGGGTGTGTGTGGGGGTGTGTGTATGTGTATATATACGTATATTTATTTTACTACTGTAACCAGTACTGCAATGAACATTCTTGTATACATATTTTTGGGCCCTCATGCTAGTATTTCTTTTTGATCAGTTCCCAGTGCAATTACTGGGCCAAAAAGTATGCACATTTAAATTTCGTGAGATCACTTCCAGCCTCTTCCTTAAAAGGCTATATTTATTTATACTTCCATCAACTATTTATACATTATGAAAGTATCAAATACTTCATTGTCAATCCCAAGGCAGAGTTGTGCCTCATCTATTACAAAACGGTGCTTTAGGGAGTACTGTAGACGAGAGAGCTAAGATTGTAGAACACTCTAGAGATAATTGTGGGAAGAGAGCTCAGTTACTCTTTGTATATATTTATGTGTATGTCACTTTCTTTTTTTGTTGTACAACTCCCAAGGTCGCATCCTGAGTCTCAGCTGGCATCCGTCTGGTACCCACATTGCAGCTGGTTCTATAGACTACATTAGTGTGTTTGATGTCAAATCAGGTGATTGTTTTTCTCATTTCATTTGGGGTGGGGGAGTGTGGGTCTTGTTTGTCAGATTCACATTTCTGGGTTTTCAAAAGCTTGAGCCTTTGTCATGCTTTCATGATCTTTGTGGCCTAACATGTCATTAATCTTCTGAGATGTCCGCAATGAATTTTACTCCTTTCTTGGATTACTACCACTGCTTTTAGGGGAATCTTGGATCTTCAGTAAGATGTAGTATTTTTTATTCATCATAATAAGAATTCACAATAAGATTATCTTAACTAGTACATTCATTCACAGTTCATTCATGTACTACGAACAGTAGAATTACCTATGTACAGATCCCAGTCCTTGGTAAAAATGGGTTTCTGTCATTGAGGAACATAAGGTCTTCGTAGCATAATTGGTGAAACATGAGATCAGAAAAGCAGAGAACCATATTTTCTGTTCTTGACCTGGAAAATTGGCTTCGTAGAATCCTTCATTGATGGGGTTGATCTCAACTTGTTTGGTGGACATGTCTGTACTTCCGTCTGAGATACAGAGATAAAACAGATTGGCTGGGCGTGGTGGCTTACGCCTGTAATCCCAGCACTTCAGGAGGCTGAGGCAGGTGGATTACCTGAGGTCAGGAGTTCAAGACCAGCCTGACCAACATGGAGAAACCCCATCTCTACTAAAAATACAAAATTAGCCGGAGTGGTGGCACATGCCTGTAATCCCAGCTACTCAGGAGGCTGAGGCAGGAGAATCACTTGAACCCGGGAGGCAGAGGTTGCGGTGAGTCGAGATGATACCATTGTACTCTAGCCTGGGCAAAAAGACCGAAATTCTGTCTCAAAAAAAAAAAAAAAAAAAGTCAAACACCTCTCTCCTTTTTCCTCAATGCTCAAATAATTTTTTTATTTGTTATATATGCATATATAAAGAATTCCTGGCTGGGCGCAGTGGCTCACGCCTGTAATCCCAGCACTTTGGGAGGCTGAGGAAGGCAGATCACCTGAGGTCAGGAGTTCGAGACCAGCCTGACCAACATGGAGAAGCCCTGTCTCTACTAAAAATACAAAATTAGCCAGGCATGGTGGCCCATGCCTGTAATCCCAGCTACTCAGGAGGCTGAGGCAGGAATATCACTTGAACCCAGGAGGTGGAGGTTGGCATGAGTCGAGATTGCACCATTGCCCTCCAGCCTGGCAACAAGAGTAAAACTCTGTCTCAAAAAACAAACAAATTCCTTTAGCTTATTACAAAAAGAGGGAGTCCTTCTATCTCTCACACTCCTCAAGGCAAACCACTTGTGACCCTTACCTGATTCTTTTGGTATCTATCACTGCAGCACCTAGCATGCTTTTTATGCTACATTTTGATTTTTCAGCTTTAGACCATTTTTTAGTGACTTCTATGACTTGCCCCTCTTTTTCTACCATCTGCCACAGGCATCCACACTTTCTCCTGATCCTCCCAGTATGGTTATATTATAACTTTGTTCAGATTAGTAGTTGATATTTTTATTATTATGACTGTGTATACTACTCACATAGTAAATTTCCTTTCTTTTCTTGTATCCTCATTGTTTAATAGTGTCTCTGTCTTACTGATACAATCCCACATTTTTCCAGTTTCATAAATTAGGTTCAAGTCCATCTGGTTTTCTTTTTGTTTTTTTGTGTTTTTTTGTGTTTGTTTGTTTGTTTGTTTGTTTGTTTTTTGAGACAGAGTCTCGCTCTGTCACCCAGGCTGGAGTGCAGTGACGCTCATTGCAAGCTCCACCTCCTAAGTTCACGCCATTCTCCTGTCTCAGCCTCTCCGAGTAGCTGTGACTACAGGTGCTCGCCACCACGCCCGGCTAATTTTTTGTCTTTTTAATAGAGACAGAATTTCGCCGTGGTCTCGATCTCCTGACCTCGTGATCCACCCGCCTCGGCCTCCCAGAGTGCTGGGTTTACAAGTGTGAGTCATCACGCCCAGCCAATTCCATCTGGTTTTCTTTCTCCACTTTCATCTTTGTGAATAAGTCCCTCCCAGTGCCTTCTGACCCACTCCCATCTGGCTTAGCCACTCTGGGCCTGCTGCACAACTGTGAGATTTGGAATTCTGATTTTTCCGTTGTTCTCAGGATGTCCTTTGCTTCTCTATTGGATAGGACGTCCTGTTTGTGTGTTATTCACTTTCTTGGTTTATCCTTTGGTGCATCCTGAGTAAGAGTGAATGAAAAAGAATTCTAGCTTGGAATTCTTTTCCCTTAGAATTCTGAAGCCCTGGCTCCGCTGTCTTCTAGCTCCTTGTATTATTAGCAAGTCAGATGCCATTCTGAGAGTTGATCCCTTTGTATAGGACCTGTTTTATTTTTTTCCCCTCCGGAGCTTTTAGGATGTTTTCTCCTTACTGTTATGAAATGTAATAATTAGGTTTCTTTGTGTGTGGATCAGTTAATTGTTCTGGACACCTGGTAGGTTCTTTTCATTCAATACCCATGTCCTTCAGTTCTGGGGGGAAATTCTTTTATTTTTCATTTCTTTCTCTTTTTACTATGCTTTCTGGGAGAGTTTGTCATTTTTATCTTTGAATTCTCTGTTGAGTTTTTCATTTTTGACATTTCCAGAGTTCTTTTTTGTTTCCTGAATCATCTTTTTTATAGCATTCTCTTTTTGTTTCATTATACGGAAACTCTTCTCTTTCTAAGGCTATTAATAATTGTCAGGTGTTTTTCACTCTGCCTGTTTCCTCCCTGTTATTCATTTATTTGTTTCTGTTAGTCCGTTTGGCCTCTGCCTTTCACATTAAAGGCTTTCCTCATCTCCTCACTGCATCATGTGGCTTACTGAGCTTGGATTTCACTGAAGAATGATCTGGCTGTACTGCTTATTCCGGGTAGCCCTGAAGCCAGAATCTTCAGATCTTTTCTTTTGTGCCAGTTATGTTCCTCAGAAATGGTTTTTCATTTTCCTGCCTGGTGAGTATTGGCCTGGCTATCAGCATTCTAAGGGGAAAAAAAAGAATGGTGTTCTCAACATTCAATGAGAAATGTTCACTTAATCCTGGTTTTCATATACTGCTTCTGCCTGATAGCCCTCCTCAGACAGCATCTCCAGTATTCTGCTGACGTGCTTTTTGGGAGCTTCCCAGCTTCTTAGTTAGGGCATGGCTATCTGGGGGGTCTACCAGCTGGTAACGGATCCCTCTTTGAAGCCCCACTTACTCCTTTTCTAGAATATCTGGGTTCCCCAGTTCCTGAGTCTAAGGATTCCATAGTATAATTCAGGTGGCTTCTTGGCCACCTTCCTCTCTGCTGACCTGGGACTTGGTTTCAGGGCTCTCCTAAGTCCATTGCCACTACTTGTCTGCTTTCCAATTCCCCAAATTTTGTCACTGTTCTCTCCCTTTCCTGTGGGATTTTGGAAAAGAGCAGAGTGTAATGTGTGTGTGCAGTTGACCAGCTTTAAGTGAATGTCCCAAATATCTCTTTCCATTTCACCTCCCCAAAAGAGGTTTCTGTTCTCATTCTCTTCCCTCCCTTCCTCCCTCCCTCGCACCTTCTATCCCATTCCTATCAGGCTCTCCCAATACTCCTTCTCTTCAGGTAACCATTTTGGAGTTCCCAGATCAGGTTCACCAGAACTACCATTTATAGGCTGACTGTGTTCAGTCAGCTCACATACCATATCATGCTTACCACTGGCTGGTTTGTTATGTTTTGTTTTGTAGAGATGAGGTCTCACTTTGTTGCCTAGGCTCGCCTCAAACTCCTTGGCTCAAGCAATCCTCCCACTTTGGCCGCAGACAGATTTTGAAGACAAACAGAGAAATAAGTACCATTCAAAGATGTGCTTTTCTGAATTTTCAGGAAGTGCTATTCATAAGATGATTGTGGACAGGCAGCATATGGGTGTGTCTAAACGGAAGTGCATCGTGTGGGGTGTCGCCTTCTTGTCCGATGGCACTGTCATAAGTGTGGACTCTGCTGGGAAGGTGCAGTTCTGGGACTCAGCCACTGGGACGCTTGTGAAGAGCCATCTCATCGCTAATGCTGATGTGCAGTCCATTGCTGTAGCTGAGGTGAGTACAGTCCCTGTTTAGAGTGGTTGATGTACGACCTCGGGGGTGAGCAGAGAAAGCAGCCTTAGTGATGTGCCACGAACACTGGTTCCTGATCCCGATGTTGTACTGGAGGAAGATGAGTTTAGGAAAATGCATCTGAAAACCCACATTGTTTCCATAGTATCTAACAATTGGTTAGAGAATGCAGGATTCTCCAAGAGATTAGTTAGCATTGAGATTTTCTTCAGACACTGCTCACCTCCAGTTCATCTTGTCTGATTGTAGATAGGGTGCAGCAGCCTAGAAGAATCTCGAGAAGCACTGTTTCTCTCTCTGTCCAGGTGCTCTGCTGCTTCCTATCTGTTTGGAACATTGGAAGATAACTTTTTAGTGATTTTAAAAATGTTCATTTTCTTCTATTTGAATAATCCTCAAGTAGATTTGTGTTGAACAGATAGGCCTCTTTTCCTTTGGTAACATGAATTCTTCTCTTTTAAAACCTTTGTATTTATTTATTTATTTTTAATTTAATTAAAAAAATAGAGATGGGGTCTCCCTGTGTTGCCCAAGGTGGTCTTAAATTCCTGGGCTGGAAGATCCTCCCATCTCAGCCTCCCAAAGTGCTAGGATTATAGGCAGGAACCACGGCACCTAGCCAAAATGTCTTATTTAGTAGTAGTATTCTTTTCTTTTTTTTTTTTTTGAGACGGAGTTTCCCTCTTGTCCCCCAGGCTGGAGTGCAATGGCGTGATCTAGGCTCATTGCAACCTCTGCCTCCCAGGTTCAAGCTATTTTCCTGCCTCAGCCTCCCCAGTAGCTGGGATTACAGGCCCCCGCCACCACACCTAGCTAATTTTTATATTTTTAGTAGAGACGGGGTTTTACCATGTTGGCCAGGCTAGTCTCAAACTCCTGACCTCAGGTGATCCACCCACCTTGGCCTCCCAAAGTGTTGGGATTACAGGCGTGAGCCACTGTGCCCAGCCTATTTTCTCTCTCTTTTTTTTTTAGACAGAGTCTAGCTCTGTCGCCCAGGCTGGAGTGCAGTGGCACAATCTCGGTTCACCGCAACCTCTGCCTCCTGGGTTCAAGCGATTCTCCTGCCTCAGCCTCAGTAGGGGGGATTACAGGTGCCTGCCACTGTGCCCAGCTAATTTTTATATGTTTATGGTTTCACCATGATGGCCAAGCTGGTCTCAGACTCCTGACCTCAAGTGATCTGCCTGCCTTGGCCTCCCAAAGTGCTGAGATTACGGGTATGAGCCACCACACCCCGCCTATTATTTTCTATGACATAATATTGTAGAAGAATGGTAACAAGAATTCTCATTCAGAAACCTTTGAGTATTTTAGCGGTGAGACATGGAAAGTGACTTTATTTGTTGAATACCTCCTTCTTTATCTCCTTAGTTTGAGAATGATGGTCTATCCTACGTGCTGACATCCATATTCTAGTGTAGTGTTCCTATTCCATATCACAGGTTTTTTGAGAACAGTTTGATGTATGCTGAAGCCCTGAAAAACATAGATGTCACATGTAAGTGATAATAGTGATATAAGTTGAAATGAGTGGGATAAATTCCCCTTTGAAAATAGAGTTTTAATCTACAGCAGTTGTAATAATTATACTTAAGAGTTAATTATTGGCCAGGCGTGGTGACTCAACGCCTATAGTCCCAGCACTTTGGCAGGCCAAGGCGTGCGGATCACTTGAGGTCAGGAGTTTGAGACCAGCCTGGCCAACATGGTGAAACCCTGTCTCTACTAAAAATGCAAAAATTAGCCAGGTGTGGTGGTGGGCACCTATAATACTAGCCACTTAGGAGACTGAGGCAGGAGAATCGCTTGAACCCGGGAGTCAGAGGTTGCAGTGAGCCAAGATCACGCCATTGCCCTCCAGCCTGGGCAAGAAAAGCGAGACTCCATCTCAGTAATATTAATAATAATAATAATAATAATAATTTCACCTAAGAGAAATAGAATACAGAGTAAAGGAGAAGTCCTTGCCTTCCAAATCTCTTTCTGGATGGGACTTTAAGAAGACTACCCTTAAAAAAATTTTTTTTGAGACAGTCTCGTTCTGTCGCCCAGGCTGGAGTGCAGTGATACAATCTCGACTCACTGCAACCTCCGTCTCCTGGGTTCAAACAATTCTCCTGACTCAGCCTCCCAAGTAGCTGGGATTACAGGCGCATGCTACCATGCCAGGCTAATTTTAGTATTTTTAGTAGAGACTGGATTTTACCATGGCTGGTTTGAACTCCTCACCTCAGGTGATCCGCCTGCCTCAGCCTCCCGAAGTGCTGAAAATACAGGCATGAGCCACCACCTCTGGCTTTTTCTTTTTGTTGTTGTTGTTGGGTTTTTTTTTTTTTTTTTTTTTTTTTTTTTTAGAAATGAAGTAAACTGTGTAGTTGCAGGTTGGGGAGTGTTTGAGTTCCTAAGCTGCTGGGTATGTCCACTTTTGTCTTAGGCTAATGGTTTTCAAGTAGTGTCTTTAGAGATGAGGGAGCGGCTCCTCAGAGCCACCTTATGTGCTGTCCTTGGAAAATGCTTTCCTTTCTGCTACACAGTCATGACCCCACAAAGGAGTTGGCATGAGGTTAAGGCAGTGTGGTGTGCCCAGAGCACAGGCTTTGGGGCCAGATGGCCATGTTTGTCATGTCTTTAAGCCCTTTGGAACTCTGGTTTCCTTATCTGTGAAAAAAGTTACTAAATGATGATTAGACAGAAAGAAGTTATAATCATGATTCATACAAGTATGAAATGGAAATAAGTCAGATTTTCTGTAATTCATTGTTGAGGGAACCAGTAAGATATTTCAGGGAGTTCATCCCGGGAGGCAGAGGTTGCAGTGAGCCGAGATTGTGCCGCTGCACTCCAGCCTGGGTGACAGAGACTCTGTCTCAAAAAAAAAAAAGATTTTCGAAACTTCAGTCTTTTTACCATAGTTTTGTAATTCTCACCAATACTTTATTTACTTTTAAACTATTTTAAAAGTGTACATTTCAGTGGAAAATTCATTCACATTGTTGAACAGCATTTATCACCACTATCCATTTTCAGAATTTTTTTTTTTGAGACGGAGTCTCGCTGTGTTGCCCAGGCTGGAGTGCAGTGACCGGATCTCAGCTCACTGCAAGCTCCGCCTCCCGGGTTTACGCCATTCTCCTGCCTCAGCCTCCTGAGTAGCTGGGACTACAGGCGCCCGCCACCTCGCCCGGCTAGTTTTTTGTATTTTTTAGTAGAGACAGGGTTTCACCGTGTTAGCCAGGCTGGTCTCGATCTCCTGACCTCGTGATCCGCCCGTCTGGGCCTCCCAAAGTGCTGGGATTACAGGCTTGAGCCACCGCGCCTGGCCCATTTTCAGAACTTTTTCATCACCACAAACAGAAATCTGTACTCATTAAATACTACCTCCTCATTCCTCCCTTCTCTCAGCCTCTGGTCACCTCTATTCTACTTTCTGTCCCTATGAATTTGCATATAACATTTGTCATTTTGTATCTGGCTTATTTTACTTAGCATATTGTTCTCAAGGTCCATCCATGTTGTAGCTTTATCAGTATTTCATTCCTTGTTAAGACTGCATAATATTTAAGTGTGTGTTTTGTTTATCCATCCATCTATTAGTGGACATTTGGGTTGTTTCCATCTTTTGGCTATTGTAAATAATGCTGCTCTAGGCCAGGCGCAGTGGCTCACACCTGTAATCCCAGCAGTTTGGGAGACCAAGGCGGGTGGATCAGTTGAGGTCAAGAGTTCAAGACCAGCCTGGTCAGTATGATGAAATCCATCTCTACTAAAAATACGAAAATTAGGCCAGGCGCGGTGGCTCAAGCCTGTAATCCCAGCACTTTGGGAGGCCGAGACAGGCGGATCACGAGGTCAGGAGATCGAGACCATCCTGGCTAACATGGTGAAACCCCGTCTCTACTAAAAAATACAAAAATCTAGCCGGGCGAGGTGGCGGGCGCCTGTAGTCCCAGCTGCTCGGGAGGCTGAGGCAGGAGAATGGCGTAAACCTGGGAGGCGGAGCTTGCAGTGAGCTGAGATCCAGCCACTGCAGTCCAGCCTGGGCAACAGAGCAAGACTCCGTCTCAAAAAAAAAAAAAAAAAAAAAAAAACGAAAATTAGCCGGCGTGGTGGTACGCGCCTGTAATCCCAGCTACTTGGAAGGCTGAGGCGGGAGAATTGCTTGAACTCGGGAGATAGAGGTTGCAGTGAGCTGAGATCGTGCCTTTGCACTCCAGCCTGGTCAACAGACTGCAACTCCAGCTCAAAATAATAATAATAGGCCGTGTGTGGTGACTTATGCCTGTAAACCTACCACTTTGGGAGGCCGAGGCGGGTGGATTGGCTCAGGAGTTCCAGACCAGCCTGGGCAACATGGTGAAACTGTCACTACTAAAATACAAAAAAATTAGCTGAGTGTGGCAGTGTGCACCTGTAGGCCCAGCTACTCGGGAGGCTGAGGCAGGAGAATCGCTTGAACCTGGGAGGCAGAGGTTGCAGTGATCTGAGATCGCTCCACTGCACTCCAGCCTGGGCAACAGAGCAAGACTCCATCTCCAAACAAGCAAACAAAATAATAATGCTGCTCTGAACATTGTGGTACAAGTATAGGTTGAGTGTCTCTGATCTGGTTCTGTTTAGAAGCAGAAGTGTTTCAGATTTTGGATTTTTTTTGGATTTTGGAATATTTGCATATACATAATGAGGTATCTTGAGAGTGGGACCTCAGCCTATACAAGAAATTCATTTATGTTTCGTATGTACCTGATACACGTAGCCTGATGGTAATTTTGTACAATATTTTATTCATTTTATGAGTGAAACAAAGTTTTGACTGTGATCCAGCAGATGAGGTCAGATGTGAAGTTTTCTACTTGCGGTGTCATGTTAGCACTCAAAAAGGATTTTGGATTAGGAATCCTTTTTTTTTTTTTTTTTTTTTAGCTGGGACTACAGGCTCATGCCACCACGCCTGTCTAATTTTTGTTTTTTTGTTTTTTTTGAGACAGAGTCTTGCTCTGTTGCCCAGGCTGGAATGCAGTGGCGCAATCTCCGCTGTCTGCAAGCTCTGCCTCCCGGGTTCACACCATTCTCCTGCCTCAGCCTCCCTAGTAGCCGGGACTACAGGCGCCCGCCACCGCGCCCGGCTAATTATTTGTATATTTTTTTCAGTAGAGACGGTGTTTCACTGTGTTAATCAGGATGGTCCTGATCTCCTGACCTCGTGATCTGCCCGCCTCGGCCTCCCAAAGTGCTGGGATTACAGGCATGAGCCACCGTGCCCGGCCTAATTTTTGTATTTTTAGTAGAGACGGTGTTTCGTCATGTTGGCCAGGCTGGTCTCTAACCCCTGACCTCAAGTGATCCACCTTCTCAGCCTCCCAAGGTGCGTGAGCCACCACGCCCAGCCCTGGATTAGGAATCTTCAGTCTGTATTTGCAAAGCTGTTTGAGTTCCTGCCTTCAGGTCTTTTGGATGTGTATCTTCGTTACTTTTTTTTTTTATTTTTTTGAGGCAAGGTCTTGCTCTGTCACCTAGGTGGAGTGCAGTGGTATAATCCTAGCTCACTGCAGCCTCCGCCTCCTAGGCTCAAGCAATCCTCCTACCTCAGCCTCCCAAGTGGCTGGGACTACAGGCATGCACCACCAGGCTAAGTTTTTAACATTTTTTGTAGAGATGCAGTCTCACTGTGTTGCCCAGATTGGTCTCAAATTCCTGGGCTGAAGTGATTCTCTTGCCTTCGAAAGTGCGGGATTATAGATGTGAGCCATCATGTCCAGCCACATTACTACTCTTGTTTGGGTTTTTTGTTTGTGTTGTGAGTTATGTTTTTTTGTTTTGTTTTGTTTTTTTCTTGTTTATTTCTTTCATTCTTTTTAAAAATGAGACTTTGGGAGGCTGAGGTGGGCGAATCACCTGAGGTCAGGAGTTTGAGACCAGCCTGGCCAACATGGCGAAACCGTGTCTCTACTGAAAAAAAAAAAACGCAAGCCCGTGCGCAGCGACTCACACCTGTAATCCCAGCACTTTGGGAGGCCAAGGAGGGTGCATCACCTGAGGTCAGGAATTTGAGACCAGCCTGGATGATATGGTGAAGCTTCGTCTCTACTAATACAAAAATTAACCAGGCATGGTGGCACATGCCTATAATCCCAGCTACTTGGAAGGCTGAGGCAGGAGAATGGCTTGAACCAAGGAGGCAGGGGTTGCAGTGAGCTGAGATTGTGCCATTGCACTCCAGCCTGGGCGACAAGAGTGAAACTCCGTCTCAAAAAAAACAAAAACAAAAATTAACCAGATGTGGTGGTGTGTGCCTGTAATCCCAGCTACTTGGGAAGCCGAGGTGGGAGAATCTCTTGAACCTGGGAAGGCAGAGGTTGCAGTGAGCCGGGATCATGCCAGTGCATTCCAGCCTGGGTGACAGAGGGAGACTCTGTCTCAAGAAATAAAAATAAAAAAATAAAAAATAAAGATGAGATCTCACTGTGTTGTGCAGACTGGTCTCCAACTTCTGGGCTCAAGTGATCCTCCTGCCCAGTCTCCTGAGTAGCTGGGACTATAGGTTTGTGCTGCTCTGCCCACCTTGTTTATTTAAGAAACTTTCTTATTGGTGTTTCTTGTATTTTTTTGTTTGGTTGGTTTTTGTTTCTTGTATTTTTTTGTTTGGTTGCTCTGTCGCCCAATCTGGAGTGCTGTGGTGCGATCTTGGCATACTGCAACCTCTGCCTCCCAGGTTCAAGTGATTCTTGTGCCTCAGCCGTCCAAGTAGTTGGGATTACAGGCATGCGCCACCACTCCCAGCTAATTTTTGTATTTTTAGTAGCGACAGGGTTCACTGTGTTGGCCAGGCTGGTCGCAAACTCCTGGCCTCAAGTGATCCACCCAACTCAGCTTCCCAAAGTGCTGGGATTACAAGAGTGAGCCACCACGTCTGACTGATGTTTCTTGGATATTTTTAATGAAATAAACATTATTAAGAAACACCTGTTCTAGTTCTAAATAAAGGATTGTCAGTATTTTTATTGGTTTAATACGTTTCTTTAGTGATAATAACTTGATCATGTTAAATATTCCTACTAAATAACATGCTATGGATTTCTTTGTTTAGGTTTTCTCTTATGATCTTTCGAAGGATTTAAATTTCTCAAATAGGTTCTAGGTATTTTATCTCTCAATGCTATTCTAAGGAGATCTGTGTTGTATATATGAAGCATTGCTGTGTTGTTCCTACTCTAGACGTTGTTAATTTTGTCAGTAGGGGGCGCATTGTTACCAGTGTCTGAGCTTGCTCCTCTGATGGAATCCTTAGCTTCTGGAGGGAAAAGACCCTTATAACTTTCCTACTGATTCTGGGCATAGGTTTATGCCTAAGCTGCTGAGACAGAAAACCTCAGGGAATATTTTTCCAACCAGACCTTGTTTTGCTTACATGTACCTCCTTCATGATTTAATTCCTCAGCAAGAAGACAGTTTTGTGGTGGGCACAGCCGAGGGAACAGTCTTCCATTTTCAGCTGGTCCCTGTGACATCTAACAGCAGTGAGAAGCAGTGGGTGCGGACAAAACCGTTCCAGCATCACACTCACGACGTGCGCACTGTGGCCCACAGCCCAACAGCGCTGATATCTGGAGGTGGGTTCCCCTCCTGGCGAGGCTGCTGCTTTACCCTGCCCAGCTCTGGCTGTTCTCGTGCAGGACGACTTCTAATTCTGTACACCTTCTCCCCTGCTTTACCAGGCACTGACACCCACTTAGTCATTCGTCCTCTCATGGAGAAGGTGGAGGTAAAGAATTACGATGCCGCTCTCCGAAAAATCACCTTTCCCCATGTAAGTGTCCATTCCAAGCCCCTGCCAACCCCTCATCTCCCCATCCCTTTGTCCCCCTGTCCCACAAGGCTCTGAACACAGCTCACGCTTGGCAAATTTGTAGGACTTTTTTTTTTTTTTTTGAGACAGAATTTTGTTTTTTTTTTTTTTTGTTTTTTTTTTGAGACGGAGTCTCGCTCTGTCGCCCAGGCTGGAGTGCAGTGGCGCGATCTCGGCTCACTGCAAGCTCCGCCTCCCGGGTTCACGCCATTCTCCTGCCTCAGCCTCCCGAGTAGCTGGGACTACAGGCGCCCACAACCGCGCCCGGCTAATTTTTTGTATTTTTAGTAGAGACGGGGTTTCACCGTGGTCTCGATCTCCTGACCTTGTGATCCGCCCGCCTCGGCCTCCCAAAGCGCTGGGATTACAGGCGTGAGCCACCGCGCCCGGCCTGAGACAGAATTTTGTTCTTGTTGCCCAGACTGGAGTGCAGTGGCGTGATCTTGGCTCACCGCAACCTCCACCTCCCGGGTTCAAGCGATTCTCCTACCTCAGTCTCCCGAGTAGCTGGGATTACAGGCATGTGCCACCGCACTTGGCTAATTTTGTATCTTTAGTAGAGATTGGGTTTCTCCATGTTGGTCAGGCTGGTCTCAGAACTCCCAACCTCAGGTAATCTGCTTGCCTCGGCCTCCCAAAGTGCTGGGATTATAGGCATGAGCCACCATGCTCAGTCTTGTAGGCCTTTTTTTTTTTTTTGAGACGGAGGCTCACTCTGTCACCCAGGCTGGAGTGCAGTGGTGCAACTCCACTCCAAGCTCCGCCTCCCAGGTTCACGCCATTCTCCTGCCTCGGCCTTCCAAGTAGCTGAGACTACAGGTGCCCGCCACCACCACACCCGGCTAATTTTTTGTATTCTTAGTAGAGACAGGGTTTCACTGTGTTAGCTAGGATGATGGTCTTGATCTCCCGACCTTGTGATACTGCCACCTTGGCCTCCCAAAGTGCTGGGATTACAGGCGTGAGCCACCATACCCAGCCCCGCTTTTTTTTTAACCATCTGGGACATGGAGATATTGTAGGACTTTCTGTAGCTCCTTCTTCATTCCTTCTGTTTTTGAGGCAAGCCACTGCAAAGACATTTATGGGGGGTAGGAGATATGCAGCAGCACACCTAGTTCAGTTTCTGGGGGAATTTTTCCCTTTTCTAATTAGTTGTGGGTTATGGGAATTTTGTTAGTTTGTCTTTCAGAGTAGGCTCTATTCTGGGTGGGAGCAGGAAAACCCAGGCTTCCAGTGTTCTAGGTAAATGGTACCATCTTCCCAAGCTAGAGAACTTGCTCCCCACACCTGCTGCCCCATTCATTCCACCAGTAAACCTCATTGAGTCTACTCATGAGTATCTTTATACATATGTTGTAGAGAGAGATCGATTGATCGATCGGTCGATCAACAGCTCTATTGAGGCATATTTGATATATTAAAAACCATACATATTTAATGCATATAGTTTGATAAAGTTGAACATAGTCCTCATAATCTCTTGAATCGAGTCATTCATTTCTCTTTGTCTATGCTGGCATCATCCTAGTTTGGATCAATGTCTTTTCTCATCTGGGTTCCTTTACAGTAGCTTCTTAATCATGTCCTTTTATTTCCATTTGTGTCATTCTAGCCTATTCTTCATTGATCTTATTTTATTTTATTTTATTTGTCTTTATTTTTTTGAGACAAGGTCTTGCTCCATCACCCAGGCTGGATTGCAGTGGTGTGATCTTGGCTCACTGTAACCTCTGCTTCCTGAGCTCAAGAAGTCTTCCCACCTCAGCCTCCTGAGTCGCTGGAACCACAGGCATCCGCCACCACGCTCAGCTAATTTCTTTTTTTCTTTTTCTTTTTTTTTTTTTTTGAGACGGAGCTTTGCCCTTGTTGCCCAGGCTGGAGTGTAGTGGTGTGATCTCGGCTCTCTGCAACCTCGGTCTCCTGGGTTCAAGCGATTCTCCTGCTTCAGCCTCCCTAGTAGCTGGGATTACAGGCATCTGCCACCACGCCCGGCTAATTGTTGTATTTTTAGTGGAGACGGCGTTTCACCATGTTGGCCCCGCTGGTTTCGAACTCCTGACCTCAGGTGATCCACCAGCCTCGGCCTCCCAAAGTGCTGGGATTAGAGACGTGAGCTACTGCGCCCAGCCTCGGCTAATTTTTTTATTTTTTGTTTATTTTTAATAGAGACAAGATCTCACTATCTTGCCCAGGCCGATCTCAAACTCCTGGTCTCAAGCAATCCTCCCACCTCAGCCTCCCAAGTGCTGGGATTACAGGCATGAGCCACTGCTCCAGGCCCATTGATCTGTTTTAAAGCAACTTTGTTCATTGCTGCATGCTTCAAAGCCTTTGATTATCCCTGTTGGCTTCAGCATAAAGACAGTTTCCTTAGTGTGTCTTATAGAACCTGTCTCCATCCAGGCCTGGCCCTTTAGCTTCCTGTAGCACCTCTCATGCTTGTAGCACCCCCACCCAGGCTAGCCACTCTCAAGGTCTTTTTGTTCCCGCAAATACTCTTACCTTTGAGCTATGTCACATGCCATCGCCCTCCTCAGAACATTCTGCCCTGCCTCCTTCGCCTGACTGGTCTTTCCCAGTGAACCTCATCTGGACTTCTATGTTTACCACCACACGTCTAGGTTAGAAGTCCTCTTTCCTTAGTTTTCAGTACATACTGTGTTTAGCCGTGTTAAAATTCTTGTCACACTAAAGTCTTATTGCTGATTTAGTTCTGTGTCACCCCTTTAGAAGCATCTTGAGAGCAGTAGCTATGTTTTAATTCATCATTGTGTTCATAGATCCCAGGGCAGTGCCTGGTATATGGGAGTACTTAGGAAATATTTGTCAAGGAAATGGATTTCAGCAGTAAAAAATGTGCTAAGGTGGTGCTGCTGTATCTGGTACTGAGGCAGTAGATGACCCTGACTTATTTTTAACTTTTTGATTCTTGGATATAGCGACGTCTCATTTCCTGTTCTAAAAAGAGGCAGCTTCTCCTCTTCCAGTTTGCTCATCACTTGGAACTTTGGCGACTGGGATCCACAGTTGCAACAGGTAAAATGAGAGCACGTTTTTTTCAATAAGAAAACTGGAGAGAGAAGCCAGAAATCAGAATTGCGGTTGGAATTCTGCTTATAGAAAAACTGAAGTAGACTTTTATGTCCATTTTAACTAATGGTTTACCCACCCATTAGATAAAGCAAATAAGTTATTTAGAGTATTAGAATCTTTAGTAGGATATTGAATCATCTCTTAAAGGTTTATGGCTTGTGGTGGTGCGCTGCAGGGTGTAGTAACTGAGAAGAAAACAGGCTGTTGGAAAATAACAAGATTTAATGGTGGGTAATGATGATCCTGTACGAAAAAGAAGATCACATGGATCTTATTGGAGTGGCAGCCTAGTGGCCTTTTTGTGTGACCTATTAAGGAAATGTGTGAGTCCTCTCTTTTGCAGTGGATTAAAATTGAGGCCACACAGACTCCACCTGCGTGCCTGGCTATGGAATAGAGCTTCAGGGAATTAGTGATGTATCAGAGGTAGAAGCAAAGGAAGTACTCACTGTTTTCCTCTTCATATACACCTCAAAAGTTGTGAGCTTACATTTTTCTGATTTCTCCCGGATAGAGATTCCATTCTTCCAGGGAGTGACTTTTTAGAAGAAAAAAAATGTACAAATTCTCTTTCATAAGAGAAATCTCAGGGAAGTTTCTTGTTTCAGGCAAGAATGGGGATACTCTTCCACTCTCTAAAAATGCAGATCATTTACTGCACCTGAAGACAAAGGTAAGGAAGTTTGTTTAGGCTCTGAAATCTAGAACGTTTTTCCCATTCTGAATTTTGAGGTTAGTTTACACCACAAATTGTATAAATTCTAAAACTATTTGAATGAAGGACTGTGTCACCAGGACTGGGTTTCCTGTGATTATAAGTAGGACATTGAGGATTTATTAGATGGATGTATACAGGAAATAGGTTTCTCTTCTTTTGATATTATTATGAAAATAATGTGCATTTATTTATTTATTCATCTGTTTTTGAGACAGAGTTTCACTCTTGTTGCCCAGGCTGGAGTGCAATGGCGCCATCTCGGCTCACCGAAACCTCCACCTCCTGAGTTCAAGCAATTCTCCTGGTTCAGCCTCCTGAGTAGCTGGGATTACAGGCATGCGCCACCACGCCCAGCTAATTTTTTGTATTTTTAGTAAAGACGGGGTTGGTCAGACTGGTCTTGAACTCCCGATCGCAGGTGATGCGCTCGCCTTGGCCTCCCAAAGTGCTGGGATTACAGGCATGAGCCACTACGCCTGGCCATGTGCATATTTTTAAAAACTCAAATAGTACAAAAGCGTATACAATGAAAAAAAACATTTTGTTTTGTGAGTTTTTAAAAATTACATAAATGTTACTTTCAACTTTTCTTTATTCTCCAGACTCTTTTTTGTTTGTTTGGTTGGTTGGTTTTTTGTTTGTTTGCTTACTTTTTGAGGCAGGGTCTCAGTGTGTTTTCCAGGCTGGAGAGCAGTGGCACCATCACGACTCACTGCAGCCTCAACCTCCCAGGCTCAGGTGATCCTCCCACTTCACCCTCCCGGGTAGCTGGGACTACAGGTGTGCACCACCATGCCCGGCTAATTTTTTGTAGATCCAGGGTTTTACCATGTTGCCCAGACAGATCTTGAACTCCTGGGCTCAAGCAGTCCTCCACCTCTGCCTCCCAAAGTGCTGGGATTACAGGCACGACTCACCGGACCTGGCTTCCAAATGTTTTTCATTTGCTATTTCTTAGAAGTCTTTAAAGCAGAACGTTGTAGACAAAACAGAAAATAAGTACTCCAAACCACCTATCCTCCTGAGCTTTCCTTCAGTAAATGCCTCCCTGCTCAGGTTTCTGAAGTTGGGGTATAGTATGAGGCTATCTATGAAGTATTCAAAAGGCCAAAATAAGAATAGACCTCCATTCTTGGATTTGGAAATCAAAGCCACGCCTTTTAGGTACTCTGCCTCTGAGATCATCGTAGTAACGCAGACCACACGAGGATCGAGATTATGTATAGATATCTGTGGATATGTCCAGAGTGGCAAGAGCTTGAGGCGTCATGTCCCAGTGCACCTCGTTATGTGAAGTTTAATTGTACGTTCATCTTGATTCTTGATATTGCCAGGGTCCTGAGAACATTATCTGCAGCTGTATCTCCCCGTGTGGAAGTTGGATAGCCTATTCTACAGTTTCTCGGTTTTTTCTCTATCGGCTGAATTATGAACATGACAATATAAGCCTCAAAAGGGTAAGTGATAGTCCAATGTCTGGTCACATAAGAGGAAACTTCCTAAATATGTCATTTTTGTGTGAAGTGGAAATCAACTGGATGTGAATCCTTGCTCAGTTAAAAACTATTTGGAGATTTGGAGAGAGCTGTTACAAAGCTGTTTTATTTATTTATTTATTTATTTTTTTGAGACGGAGTTCTGCTCTTGTCGCCCAGTGCGGTCTTGGCTCACTACAACCTCTGCCTCCTGGATTCAAGAGATTCTTCTGCTTCCGTCTCCTGAGTAGCTGGGATTACAAGCGCCCACCACCACACCTGGCTGATTTTCCTATTTTTAGTAGAGATGGGGTTTCACCACCCATTGGCCATACTGGTCCTGAACTCCTGACCTCAGGTGACTCACCTGCCTCGGCCTCCCAAAGTGCTGGGTGCTGGGATTACAGGCGTGAGCCACTGCGCCTGGCTTTTTTTTTTTTTTTTTTTTGACCGACTTTCGCTCTTGTCACGCAGGCCGGAG
Source organism: Macaca mulatta (assembly GCF_049350105.2). Lineage (NCBI taxonomy): Eukaryota > Metazoa > Chordata > Mammalia > Primates > Cercopithecidae > Macaca > Macaca mulatta. The sequence continues at coordinate 64,772,833 of NC_133425.1, forward strand.
TGCTCCTGCCTCAGCCTCCCGAGTAGCTGGGATTACGGGTGCCCACCACCAGACCCAGCTAATTTTTGTGTTTTTAGTAGAGATGGGGTTTGACCACGTTGGCCAGGCTGTCCTGAACTCCTGACCTCAGGTGATCCGTCCCCTCGGCCTCCCAAAGTGCTGTGATTACAGGTTTGAGACACTGCACCTAGCCCACACCCGGCCTTTATTTCCATTTTGAAGTTTTGAAATATGTTCTTAGAGGGATAGGGTAATGCCCTACAGGCAGTAAAGTTAAGGCTTTTCTGTTTAGTGGTTTCATGTGTGACTTAGTTATTTCCTTGATAGGGAAGTGAATATGTACTGAAGAGATGAAAGGGGGATGTATAGGTTTCTGGAGAGAAACCAGTGTTCTGTGCCCTGAGTCAGTTGGCTTACTTAGAGACAGGGAGCATTAATGTAACTTAAGCCTAGCTGTGATTGTTTCTGATGGGCTGTAGGTCTCCCTTCTCTCACTTTTATTATTGGTTCACCCAAAGGTTTCCAAAATGCCACCATTCCTTCGCTGTGCCCTTCAGATTTTGTTTTCTGAAGATTCAACAAAGCTCTTTGTGGCATCAAATCAAGGAGCTCTGCATATTGTTCAGCTGTCGGGAGGAAGCTTCAAGCACCTGCATGCTTTCCAGCCTCAGTCAGGTGGGAATCTGGTAATTGGCCATGGGGAGACTTGTCATGTCTGAGATGTAACTTTTTTCCTTTTAAGCCTCCATGTTGGGGGTTCCCTCATGTTCTTCCTACCCTACAGATCCACTCACTCATATGTTTGCAGTTTCAAGTAGGAGGAGATAGCTGGCAGAAGAAGACTCTCGATGAGATATGCAATGTTCTTCACACCTACTCTTTTCTCACTGGGTTTTTGATTCCTTATTTGGGGCCAGAGAAGTTTCATCATCCTTAGTTTGTTAGCAGAACACGAAGAAAGTTAAAGTCGTATGCAATCCTGATACCCAGAAATAGCTACCATTAATATTTTGGTATTTTCTAATATGTGTTTGTATATACGTATTTTGTGGGCATGTTGCTTTTTTTGGTTGTTTGCTTATAAAAAGGTACAATCATAGATCACTGCCACCTCGACCTCCTGGGCTCAAGTTATCTTCCTATCTCAGCATCCTGAGTAGCTGGGACTACAGACGCCCACCACTATGCCCAGCTAATTTTTTCATTTTTTTTTTGTAGAGATGGGCTCATTATGTTGACAGGGTTGGTCTTGAACTCCTGGGCTCAAGTGATCCTCCCATCCTGCCCTCCCAACTGAGATTATAGGCATGAGCCACTGTGCCTGCCCCAAAAGTATTATTATACATGCAGTTTAATTGCCTGTGGTCATTTAATGTTCCTGAGAATTTTTCTGTTTTCCTTGAGAACGTGATTATTAATGAATGAGTGTGGCTGTGTAGCTAGCTATGGCTGCTAAGGACTTAGACTCAGTTTCCAGCTTAATTAAGCTGGTAGTTGTTTGGATACTTCCCATGGGCCTTTCCCCTCTCCCTTGTCCTGGATTGTAGCTGCTTCTTCACTGTCATTTAAACTCCCATCAACCTGGAAAGTCAACTCTTTTTTTTTTTTTTTGAAATGGCCTCACTCTGTTGCCGAGGCTGGAGTGCAGTGGTGTGATTATGGCTCACTGCAGCCTCGACCTCACCAGGCTCAGGTAATCCTTCCACCTCAGCCTCCCAAGTACACAGGAGCATGCCACCATACCCAGCTAAGTTGTTGTAGAGACAGGGTTTCACCATGTTGCCCAGCCTGGTCTTGAACTCCTGGGCTCAAGCAATCCTCCTGCCTTGGCCTCCCAAAGTGCTGGGATTACAGGTTTGAGTCACCATGCCTAGTGAAAGTCACCTCTTTTATCCTCAACTCTCACTGTTGATAAGCTGATCCAGAAGCCTACAGGAGAAGAAACCCACAAGTTAGGGGTCAGATAAATCAAACTGACTATTAACTATGTATGTTTTTATTACAAAACTTAGGCTATTTATATCTAGCACTCCTTGAGCTTCAGCTCTGCATTATATATATGACTTTATTTTTTCCACTTCTCTCATCTCACTTCCCCTTGTAGTCAAGCTGGTTTCTTCACAGCCCTCAAACCTGCATATTCTAGTCACTTAGCTTGCACTGTTCCCCATCCTTTTTACCTCATCACCACCCATCCTTTGGCAGCTAGGTTATGCTTGTTATAAAGCCGTGTTATCGTTTGGGGGCGTTACATGCAGCACGCATTTTGGCATAGAACATCACTGTCCAATTTTTATCCCACACTAGTTGTTGTGTTGCCAGATTGGTTTAAAGTCTCTAGATGACAAAGATGGCTCAGACGTGCCCATCCTCCCTTAGTGCTAAATATACAGCAGGCACTCAATAAATTAAAGATATGCTTCAAGTCTATTTAACTTGCTGTTTGTCCGTAACTTTTTTTTTTTTTCTGAGACAGAATTTCAAAAGAGTTTCAAAAGATGGAGTTTCTTGTCGCCCAGGCTGGAGTACATTGGCACCATCTTGGCTCACTGCAACCTTTGCCTCCCAGGTTCAAGTGATTCTCCTGCCTCAGACTCCAAGTAGCTGGGATTACAGGCACCTGCCATCACGCCCAGCTAAATTTTTTTTGTACTCTTAGTGGAGATGGGGGTTTCACCATCTTGGCCAGGCTGGTCTCGAACTCTTGACCTCAGGTGATCCACCTACCTCCGCCTCCCAAAGTGCTGGGATTATAGGTGTGCGCCACCACACCTGGCCTGTCCATAATTTTGATTTAAAAAAAAATTTGGGGCCGGACACGGTGACTCACGCCTGTAATCCCAGCACTTTGGGAGTCCGTGGCGGGCAGATCATGAGGTCAAGAGATCGAGACCATGCTGGCCAACATGGTGAAACCCCATCTCTACTAAATATGCAAAAATTAGCTGGGCGTGGTGGTGCACGCCTGTAGTCCTAGCTACTTGGGAGGCTGAGGCAAGAGAATGGCTTGAACCTGGGAGGCAGAGGTTGCAGTGAGCCAAGATTGTGCCACTGCACTCCAGCCTGATGACAGAGTGAGACTCCGTCTCAAAAAAAAAAAAAAAAAAAAAAAAAAGGCTGGGCGTGGTGGCTCACGCCTGTAATCCCACCGCTTTGGGAGGCCAAGGTAGGTGGATCATCTGAGGTCAGGAGTTCAAGACCAGCCCAGCCAACATGGTGAAACCCCGTCTCTACTAAAAATACAAAAATTAGCCAGGCATGATGGTGGGCGCCTGTAATCCCAGCTACTTGGGAGGCTGAGGCAGGTGAATCACTTGAATTCGGGAGTTGGAGGTTGGAGTGAGCGGAGATCCACCACTGCATTCCAGCCCGGGTGACAGAGCGAGACTGTGTCTCAAAAACAAACAAAAAAACGTTTGGTAGGAAAGGAGTTTGAAACAGTTAAAGTATGTATTTTAGTGGCAGATGCTACTGTGATTCTCTATTCCTATAGTAAGCAGTGTCTTAGGCCTGAGGAACTAATAACTTCTGTTTTATCTCTCTGGACCCTCTTTACAGGCGGGATGGCTAAATAAGTAGATGAAAAAAGTAGAAACATTAGCATCTAGAACTAATTTGCACAGTGATCAGCAAATTATCCTGGCAGTGATTTAAAACTCTGAGGGTCTCCTTGGTTTTTGCCATCATCTCCAGGGCAGGGCTGGCTGTGGACACTGTGTGAATTCAGAGATGTAACTGTTCTGTCCTCACAGGAACGGTGGAGGCCATGTGTCTTTTGGCAGTCAGTTCAGATGGGAATTGGCTAGCTGCGTCAGGTACCAGTGCTGGAGTCCATGTCTACAATGTAAAACAGCTAAAGGTGAGCATAGGGCTTAATGGCAGCAGTTTGAACCATTTTACAGGAGCCAGTTCACCCTGCAGTTACAAGATTCAAGGCAGATTGGCATGACCTGGAAATGTATTAGACTTTTTTCTTTTTAACCAATGATTTTTCCAGGTTTGGAATCCTGTTTTATTTTTTTATTTTATTTTATTTTTTTTTTTTGAGGTGGAGTCTCGCTCTGTCGCCCGGGCTGGAGTGCGGTGGCACGATCTCAGCTCACTGCAAGCTCTGCCTCCTGGGTTCACGCCATTCTCCTGCCTCAGCCTCCTGAGTAGCTGGGACTACAGGTGCCCGCTACCACGCCTGGCTAATTTTCTTGTATTTTTAGTAGAGATGGGGTTTCACCGTGTTAGCCAGGATGGTCTCCCATCTCCTGACCTCGTGATCCACCCGCCTCAGCCTCCCAAAGTGCTGGGATTACAGGCGTGAGCCACCGCGTCCGGCCTCCTGTTTTATTTTTATGGAACCCAGAAGCTATACTGTATAACATTAAAAGCAGCTAATGGAATCAGTGAAATCATTCACACCTGGAAATTTGAAATTAATGATTTGTGGGTGATGTAAACACATCCAGGTTCTTTCTATATTTTCGGGAGGAAAATTCTGATATACACAGACAAATAGTTGCAGATAAGAGTTCCTTTCATGGCTTGCCTTGTAATCTCAAGATAAACATAATCAAAACTTCGAAAAAGGAATGCTGGGAAAACATTTTTCACTAATCAGTAATGACACCGTCAGTCATAAATTGAGTCATTAGTGATCCCTTACAAGTCCTCATCTTCATCATAAGAATCAGATTCGAACTATCCAAAACTTGCAATAAGCATTAAAAGTGTATAGAATAACATCAAACTGCAATACTTAATGGGTTTACCTGTTAACTGCATAGCGTAACCTTCGTTGCATTATGGTAGGAGCATGTACTGAGCACTTGTCTTTGAGCCTTGCCTAGTATTTAAAGAGTGTGTGTAGCGTGCACATGCTTTGCAATTGTACATAAAAAGCCATGCCTAGGCATTAAATTCTTTTAAACCTGGTGTAGAGCCATAGACTCCCTATTCAATAACACATTTATAAGCAGTTTGTACAGATGGATTTACTCGGAGGGAAAGGCTTTACTCTCAGTTCTTCACAAATGCTGTTAGTTTTGTAAGCAGTTAAATATGCTTTTTATTTTTTATTTTTTTATATATATATATTTTTTTTTTGAGACGGAGTCTCACTGTGTCGCCCAGGCTGGAGTGCAGTGGCGCGATCTCGGCTCACTGCAAGCTCCGCCTCCCGGGTTCACGCCATTCTCCTGCCTCAGCCTCCGAGTAGCTGGGACTACAGGCGCCCGCCACCACGCCCAGCTAGTTTTTTGTATTTTTAGTAGAGACGGGGTTTCACCGTGTTAGCCAGGATGGTCTCGATCTCCTGACCTCGTGATCCACCCGCCTCGGCCTCCCAAAGTGCTGGGATTACAGGCTTGAGCCACCGCGCCCGGCCGCTTTTTATTTTTTTGAGACAAGGTTTCACTCTGTCAACTAGACTGAGTGCAGTGGCACAGTCACAGCTCACTGCAGCCTTGACCTCTGGGCTCAAGCAATCCTCCCACCTCAGTGTCCTGACTAGCTGGGACTACAGGCGAGCCCCACCACACCTAGCTAATTTTTTTTTTTTTTTTTTAAGTAGAGATGGGGGTCTTGCTATGTTGCCCAGGCTGGTCTTGAACTCGTGGACTCAAATGTTCCTCCCTCCCTGGCCCTTCCAAAGTGCTATAGCTACAGGTGTGAGCCACTGCGCCCAGCCAGTAGGCATATATGTATGCATGTATGTATGTGTGTGTGTGTGTATATATATATATATATATATATTTTTTTTTTTTTTTTTTTTTTTTTTTTTGAGACAGAGTCTCACTCTGTCACCCAGGCTGGAGTGCAGTGGTGCGATCTCAGCTCACGGCAAGCTCTACCTCCTGGGTTCATGCCATTCTCCTGCCTCAGCCTCCCGAGTAGCTGGGACTACAGGCACTCGCTACCACGCCCGGCTAATTTTTTGTATTTTTAGTAGAGACAGGGTTTCACCGTGTTAGCCAGGATGGTCTTGATCTCCTGACCTCGTGATCCGCCCGTCTCGGCCTCCCAAAGTGCTGGGATTACAGGCATGAGCCACTGCGCCTGGCCTTTTTTTTTTTTTTTTTTGAGACAGAGTCTCACACTGTTGCCCAGGCTGGAGTGTGGTGGCACAGTCTCTGCTCACTGCAACCTCTGCCTCCTGGGTTCAAGCAGTTCTCCTGCCTCATCCTCCTGAGTAGCTGGGATTACAGGTGCATGCCACCATGCCCGGCTAATTTTTTAGCACCTGGCCAACCAATAGGCTTTCTTAAGAAAATGAGGACCAGTGTAGTGGCTTACGCCTGTAATCCCAGCACTTTGGGAGGCCGAGGTGGGTGGATCACGAGGCCAAGAGTTGGAGACCAACCTGGCCAACATGGTGAAACCCTGTTTCTACTAAAAATACAAAAATTAAGCCAGGTGTGGTGGTTCACATCTGTAATCCCAACACTTTGGGAGACCGAGGTGGGTGGATCACCTTGGTCAGGAGTTCAAGACCAGTCTGGCCAACGTGGTGAAACCCCGTTTCTACTAAAAATACAAAAATTAACCGGCAATGGTGGCGGGCACCTGTAATCCCAGCTACTCGGGAGGCTGAGGCAGGAGAATCCCTTGAAACTGGGAGGTGGAGGTTGCAGTGAGCCAAGATCATGCCATTGCACTCCAGTCTGGGAGAAAGAGTGAAACTCCATCTCAAAAAAAAAAAAGAAAATACAAAAAATTAGCCAGGTGTGGTAGTAGGCTCCTGTAATCCCAGCTACTCGGGAGGCTGAGGCAGGAGAATCACTTTAACCCAAGAGGCGGAGGTTGCAGTGAGCCGAGATCGCACCACTGCACTCGAGCCGGGGTGACAAGAGTGAAACTCCATCTCAAAAAAAAAAAAGAAAAAGTAAAGAAATGAAAGTTCATTGGTTGGGGAAATGCCTGAAATTTATGGAACTTCTCTAGAACCCTTTTGAGTTCTGAGGAGCACTATTTAAACCCCTGACCTAGACCATTCAGTCTTTGCTGAGGAAAAGTGTCACTTAGAGTTGCCCCTTGTGTTTGTTATTCGTTCCCAGCTTCACTGCACGGTGCCTGCTTACAATTTCCCAGTGACTGCTATGGCCATTGCCCCTAATACCAACAACCTTGTCATCGCTCATTCGGACCAGCAGGTAAGGGAGATTCCAGTGCTTTCTAATGCCTTCCTGCTGGATAGTAACCTGGAAGCTGGGATATTAGGCAGTTACAGGGAGCCTTTCTTTGAAGGTGTTGGAGGATATAAGGTAGTTTTCTCCTGTGTGAAGTAAGTAAAGCTTCCTTGCCTGTCTGGGCTCATCATAGGCCAGCAATATGCATTGGTTTGATGGGATGCAGTTTAAATGGAGAAGTGCTAAGATTCTAGAGTAAAGAATCACAAGAGGGAGGAGGAGTTTTGAAGTACTCATTTTCCTGATTGTTTTAGAGGAGAGATGACATGGGCTTGGGTGTTAAACTGGGTATGGGATGGAATAAGATTTTGAGAGTTGAAAGTGACTAAAAGATTGTATCATTCACCTTTACCCTTGCCGATGAGGAAATCAAGCACTAGTAAGATCAGGTACCTAATCTCAGCCAAAATTAGAACCTAATCTACTTTTTTCTATACCAATTTATAAGGAGTTTGTAATTATAAGGAGATCTTTAAAAAAAAGAAAAAAAAAAACACCTGGGCTGTAGAATACATTAGGAAATAATAATTATATTAGGGAGTTATCAATAATTCATCCGTAAAATTGGAGATGATAATATCTACCTCCGTGAGCTGTTGGAAAGATTAAATGTCATCTGGGAAGCACATTTAAGTAGACTGCTAGGCAAATGATGCTTACTGCTTTGATGGTCAGTTTTTACACTCAAACATGCACACACATACACACTGTCCAAAAAGTGAAATCTCTCAGTTTTATAGATTTGAGTCCTTGACCAAAGACTGAAAGAGTAGTGAAGCCACATGTTTGCCTTTGTCCCACATAATGATAATGTTCCCCCCGATACCTTTTACTGGCACTTAGTCCCTTAAGTGCTTCTGAAAGTAAAACTAATGGGAAGTCTTTTATATCTGTTAGATTAGCAAAGATCAAAGACTTGATAATATACAGTGTTGTGAGGGTGTAGGGAAACAGTACTCTCACACATTGTGAACATTATCCTAACCATTTTGGAGGACATTTTGGCAATATCTTAAAATTTTTTAAGTCCACATGATCTTTGACTTAGGAATTTCAATTCTAAGAGTTCATATATATATATATATATATATATATATATGCTTTTAGCTGTGCAAAAAGACATTTATACAGAGACAGTTCATTGCAACTTTGTTGTAGTAGACAAAGATATGAAACAAGCTAATGTCCACTAAGCAGACTGGATAAGTAAATCATGATACATGCATAAAATGAGTGGAGTGTTGTATGTTTCAGAATGGGCATGACTGATGTATATGTATATTAATGTGGGTCAGTCTCCATGATATAACACTGAGCAAGAAAAGCAAGATACAGGACACTATGTATTATGTGCATAAAATAGCTCTAAAAAGATGGGCCAGGCGCAGTGTCTCATGCCTGTAATCCCAGCACTTTGGGAGGCCAAGTCAGGCAGATCACGAGGTCAGGAGATCGAGACCATCCTGGCTAACACGGTGAAACCCCGTCTCTACTAAAAATACAAAAAATTAGCTGGGCGTGGTGGCAGGTGCCTATAGTCCCAGCTACTCGGAAAGCTGAGGCAGGAGAATGGTTTGAACTCGGGAGGCGGAGCTTGCAGAGAGCCGAGATCAAGCTACTACACTCCAACTCCAGCCTGGGCAACAGAGCAAGACATCATCTCAAAAAAAAAAAAGAGTGGTGGGAGCTGAAGGTTTGTGTAGATACTTTCTGGTTAGGAATGAGAATGCCCTTCTGGTCTTTCTGAGTACCAGCCTGCATTTCTCTGTGTCACGTCCTTCCTCAGGTATTTGAGTACAGCATCCCAGACAAACAGTATACAGATTGGAGCCGGACTGTCCAGAAGCAGGGCTTTCACCACCTTTGGCTCCAAAGGGATACTCCTATCACACACATCAGTTTTCATCCCAAGAGACCGATGCACATCCTTCTCCATGATGCCTACATGTTCTGCATCATTGACAAGTCATTGGTGAGTTCTTCACTGCTACCTCCCAAATCTTCTTCTGAATCTTCAAGTTCTAAAAGCAACAAGTACAATAAGATAAGAGGAAGGAGAATCAGAATAAAAGTAGCTAGTAAATCAGAATAGAGGTAGCTAGTACATTTCTTGGAGGAGAGAGGCCTTTGTTTTTCCCTGGTTTGTGTTCCCACAGTTCTTCGGGAGGTTCTCAGGGAAGGGGCTGGCCTTTGTGTACTGGCTTTTGCTGATTTGACTATTTCTCTGCTTTGCCAGTGAGCACATAAATCTTACACAGAAAAGTGATTAGGCCAGTATTCAGAAGGTGACCCTCATCAGGAAGAATCAGTGATTTGGGTAACTTGCTTCCAACTTTGAACTCTGGGATATCTGAATAACATGATTTCATTAAAGGAGGTACAGGCTGAGGTTTTGACCTCTGTACCCCTTGGCTGAAGCTACTGAAATGCTGTCTGCAGGCTTGAGGAACTGGTCTTAACATCTCCGAAAAACCTAGCTAGGAAAATTCTTCATGGCTGTGATTTAGATGGGATATGAGCATTTTCTTCAGTTTTAGATTCTGTCCTCTTTGCCATCTGCTGTTTTGATTCGCCCTGAATTTATATCTTTTCTGGGTAGGTGCTTTGTTTCCTAGAAGCATTGTGGCCATGCCTGTCCTGCACTTTGGGTTTAGATTACAACCATGACACGGTGTTTTGGTGTGTCTGTGAAGGTGGGGGTGGAAGGAACATGGGGGAAAGCAGCAGATGGCTCTAAAGGAGGTGTGCACAGGGATGTGTCATTGGAATCATCTCGTGGGCCCTGCGACCTCTGGGTGTGGGAAGCAGAGCTGGCTGACAAGTGCCTTCTGCAAGATGAGTGATACAGGAAGGGCCCCTCCCACTCTCTTGCCTCTTGTAATTGAGCCCAGATCATTTTTTCCCAAGCATTGGTTTTAAGTTCATCGCTTCCCTATAGTAGGCATAGCCATTTCCCAAGGAAGTCAGAGACAAAATATCATTTGTTTGGCCAGAGGCCACCCCGAGGTGTCAGTGACATCAGCAGGGGTGGTTTGTGTTGATGTTTTGCCTGGGGAGAACTTCAGTCACTTGTCCAGTCTGTGATCTGGTTGGGGGAGAGTCTAGAAAGCACAGAGCCTGTGTGGGCTGAGCTCCTGCACTTGCCAGTTTGTTCCTTTCTGACCAAGTGTTACTGATGAGACAGGCCAAAAGCCCCAGAAGGGCCCTTTGATCTTGCTGCATGGAGTAACAAGCTCTGTTAGCCTCATACTCCCAACCCTCTGTGGTGTGGCTGCAAGAGTAGCTTCAGCTCTTTCTCTCTCTTTCTCCTTTTCTTCTTTTTTCCCCCCTAGTTTTTCTGAATAGAAGTATCATGGCTACAGCTGTTTTCCTGAATTAACAAATGTCAGGGAGGTACTGAATATATATGATGGTTAGAAGATGATGTTGGGCTAAAAATGCACTACAGATCTTTGGTCTGTGGAAGCCCAATAGAAGTAACCATTTAAACAATGTATCTTTGTCTTTTTAGCCCCTTCCAAATGACAAAACCTTACTCTACAATCCATTTCCTCCCACGAATGAATCAGATGTCGTCCGGAGGCGCACAGCTCATGCTTTTAAAATTTCTAAGATATATAAGGTAAAACATCTTGTGTTGTTATTCTGGATAGTTGGTTCCTTTGTGATATCAAAATGTAATAAACTCCACAATTGGAAGATAAGAGCACCTTCAGTTTCCATGCAGAGAACCTGGATTGTGGGAAACAAATCACCTTTTTGAAGCTGGCTGTCCCTTGTATATGTTTTATTGTTTTTGCCTTAGTAGGTTAGAGGCAGGCACATCATACTTAACCAAAATGAAATGCGTGAGTAGTGAGAAACGTTGGCACTGAGGTAGAGTCTTTGTTGGCGTGAAAGCTGGCTTTTAAATTTTGCTTGTTGGAGTGTTCCATAGGATAAATGTCAAGCAGGCTGGGCTTGGTAGCTCATACCTGTAATCCCAGCACTTTGGGGGACACCAAGGCAGGTGGATCTCCTCAGCCCAGGAGTTCAAGACCAGCCTGGGCACCAACCTGGGCACTACTCAAATACCTGGGCACCATGGCAAAACCCCATCACTATTCACAAAAAAGAGGCGAGGTCTGTAAATTACTCAAATGTGATTAGCTTCTTGATGCATTTGTAACTTGCCAGTTGTCAGTTGCCTTAGTCTGGTATGGTGATTCACTCCTATAATCTCAGCACTCTAGGAGGCTGAGGCTGGAGTTCAAGACCAGTCTGGGCAACATAGTGAGAACCTGTCTCTACAAAAAAATATATATATACATATATATACACACACACAAAAAGTAGTTGGGTGTGGTGGAACATGCCTGTAGTCCCAGCTGCTCAAGAGGCTGAGATGGGAGGATAGCTTCTGCTCAGGAGTTCAAGGCTGCAGTGAGTATGATTGCACCACTGTACTCCAGCCTGGGTGACGTTGAGATTCTATCTTTTAAAAAAAATAATAATTTAGGCTTTAAAGTCCTTGCCTAACACTGATTCTTGAGATATAAGAAGCATAGATTTTCTATCCAGAGAAATGTAAAAAAATCCTGCTGAGACCTTTTATGAGTAAACTCAGTTAAGTTCCCAGTCTTGAGCCAGGTGCAGCAGTGCACACCTACCTATTGTCCCAGCTACTCAGGAGACTGAGGCAGGATCATTGCCCAGGAGTTCAGGGCTTCAGTGCACGTTGATCATGTCTATGAGTGGCCACTGCTCTCCTGCCTGGGCAACATAGCAAGACCCCCATCTCTAAAAAAGAAAAAAAAGCTTTTATGCATTCCAACTATTTTGAGTCCCAGGGCAGGAAAGATTGTCAAGAGATTTAAATCATTTGAGCCTTGAACTAGGCTAACCTTTTAGTTTAGATGGTGTCTACCTATAGTCAGTTCATTCAGGACTAGCCCTGGATTGTAAGTCCTGATAGAATCATTATCATCCCTCTGCAGCCTCTACTCTTCATGGATCTTTTGGATGAAAGAACACTCGTGGCAGTGGAACGGCCTCTGGATGACATCATTGCTCAGCTCCCACCACCCATTAAAAAGAAGAAATTTGGAACCTAAAACAGGGCACTGTCTGTGTCCTTCCTTGAACTGTCTACCCTGTCGCTTTTCACAAATCATGGTAATAAAACAAGTTATTCTTGAGGACTAGGCATTATAAATGTTTTTTTCCAAGATAATGGACAGTCATTTCTCTTCATTGAATGAAAGTGAATGGAAACTCCAAATGAGTTATTTGTATTTGGGATAATGTGCTGAGTAGCTGCAAACTCATCTAATGTTGATAGGGTCCTGCTTATTCTGTAGGCCGCAATCTCAGAAGAAAAGATACTTGCCTTCTGTTCCCTATTACACGCCTAAGGCTTCAGAGGGCTGATGGCCTTCACTTCCTGCCAGCCCCCAGCCTAAGCAACAGCATGGAATCTGCCCATCCTCGCCCTGGAGGGCAGAGGACCGTAATTACTTACTCAGGATAGCCTGACCACTAATAACCATAATCAGCCTTAAGAGTTCAAGGAAGAATTTCAACTTCAGCATTATAAGGGAGTGCTCCATCTAAAAAATAGATGCCTTTGACCTTTGGCAGTCAGCGGTTAATTTTATTTAAAAGGAAAAGAAGCTTGGGTTATCAGCCCCATTAACTGCCTTTTTACCTGTTATATGCTGGTTTCAAAAGTATGGAAGGACCAGGCGTGGTGGCTCATGCCTGTAATCCCAGCATTTTAGGAGGCTGAGGTGGGAGCATCACTTGAGTCCAGAGACCAACCTGGGCAACATAGAGATAACCTATCTCTAAAGAAATACAATATTTAAAAAAAAGATACAGGAGCTGGGCACACATCAGTAGTCCCAACTACTCGGGAGGATCACTGGAGCTCAGGAGTTTGAGACCATAATGTGCTATGATCACGGGTGAATAGCCACTGCACTCTAGCCTGGGCAACATAGTAAGACCCTGTCTCTTAAAAAAGAAAAAAAAAAAGGAAACACTAGGCAGGAATTTTGTTAGGGAGTAAGAGTAGAGGTGGGGACCCGAGAGCCTACCATGTATTTCACATTTTTCATTCTCTTCTACCTGCTCTGACATTGTTACTCCCACGTGTGTTATCAACTGGCCAGTTTTAATGTGATCTTTAAATTACAAAGTGAAGAACTCTAGTTAACTGAACTGAGCAGATAGATTTCTTTCCCGTCTCGGGATGTATTCTGTTGCATGCCCGTGGAAACCCAGTATGTGTGCTTTTTGTTTGTTTGTTTTGGGGATGGACGGCTGAAGTGTGGGCAGAGAAGTGTGTGGGTTCTGGTGACATCATGAATGAAGGGTTGGTGAAAAACATTTTGCTATGATTAGCCCCACCCTCCATTCTGGAAAGGGAAAATAAATGAGGATTTAAGGTAGATGTAGGGGGGGAGAATTAACAGAGAGAGAGAGATTATAAGAGAGATAAACAGAGCCCAATAATTGATCACATAAAGGACAGTCTATTTTAGGTTTGATAAGAAAGAACAGATATGATAAGATTTATAATAGATGTGTTTGCCTCTGCCCTACTTGTTAGGTTTTACAGTGATAGGAGTAATTTAAACAAATACCTGCTGGGTGCCATGGCTCACACCTGTAATCCCAGCACTGTGGAAGGCTGAGACTGGCAAATCGCTTGAACTGAGGACTTTGAGACCAGCCTGGGCAACATGGTGAAACTCCATCCCTACAAAACATACAAAAATTAGCCAGGTGTGGTGGCAAGCACCTGTAGTACCAGCTTCTCAGGAGGCTGAGGTGGGAGGATTGCTTGAGCCCAGGAGGAAGAAGCTGAGCACGCCACTGCACTCTAGCCTGGATTTTTTTTGAGACCCTCTCTCAAAGAAAAAATACCTGCAACTTTTTAGGTCACCTGTGTAAAAAAACTTGCCTCATGTTGAATAAATTTTTTTCTGTAAGGTATATTTTTCCAGTCTGGATTAGACTGGACTGTTAGGGACCTTTTTAGCTTACTGAAGATCCTGTCCTTTCTTTTTTTTTTTTTTTTTTTTTGAGATGGAGTCTCGCTCTGTCGCCCAGGCTGGAGTGCAGTGGTCGGATCTCAGCTCACTGCAAGCTCCGCCTCCCGGGTTCGGGCCATTCTCCTGTCTCAGCCTCCTGAGTAGCTGGGACTACAGGCGCCCGCCACCTCGCCCGGCTGGTTTTTTGTATTTTTTTTTTAGTAGAGACGGGGTTTCACCGTGTTAGCCAGGATGGTCTCGATCTCCTGACCTCGTGATCCACCCGTCTCGGCCTCCCAAAGTGCTGGGATTACAGGCTTGAGCCACCGCGCCCGGCCGATCCTGTCCTTTCTAAGAAATGTTTTAAGTGGTTGAAATGACAAGTTAAGTCGCTGGTCTACATTGAATGCTGGTGAGCAGATGGAGGCTAGGATGCCTTAAATATTAACTCACTTGTGGCCCGGTGCAGTGGCTCACACCTGTAATCCCAGCACTTTGGGTGGCCAAGGCAGGCAGATCACTTGAGGTCAGGCAAGCCAGCCTGGCCAACATGGCAAAACCCTGTCGCTACTAAAAATACAAAAATTAGCCAGGCATGGTGGCACGTGCCTGTAATCCCAGTCTCCCTACTTGGGAGGCTGAGGCAGGAGAACTGCTTGAACCTGGGAGACAGAAGTTGCAGTAAGCCAAGATCACGCAGAGCGAGACTCCATCTCAAAATAAAATAATAAATTAACTCACTTGCTTTTCACTAGTTGTAGAGCTGTAAATTCAGAGAATCCTTGTTAACTGGAATCTAGTTTATGGCTTGACTTACTTAAATTCTAAAATCTTGTGGGTTGTGGAGGATGTAATTCTCACAGAGAGAACCCACAGATCATCTGAATGAGGAAGTAAAAGTTCTGACAGTAGAAAGCATTCCTTTTCAACTTTTCCAGCCAGTGATTTGGACTTCCTTAAATGGTATGGGAAGTAAGTGCTTTGGGCCTTGAAATTCTTCCTAAGTAGAAAACTTGGAATACAAATGAAGCAGAAACTGACTAGAGCAAGTTAGAGAACTTGGGGGAAGGGAAGGGAAGGGAACAGAAGGGAGGGGAGGGTGGGGAAGGGGAGAGGAGGGAAGGGGAAGACAGGGGAGAGGAGGGGAGGGGATGTGAGGGGAAGGGAAGGGGAGGAAAACCAGTATTAAAAAAGGGGGAATGCTTTAGTACATGGGTTTCAGGGTGTTTTTACTTTGGGGATTTGTGTAACCTAGACATTTAAAACGTTTCCCTCGGCCGGGCGCGGTGGCTCAAGCCTGTAATCCCAGCACTTTGGGAGGCCGAGACGGGCGGATCACGAGGTCAGGAGATCGAGACCATCCTGGCTAACACGGTGAAACCCCATCTCTACTAAAAAATATACAAAAAACTAGCCGGGCGAGGTGGCGGGCGCCTGTAGTCCCAGCTACTCGGGAGACTGAGGCAGGAGAATGGCGTGAACCCGGGAGGCGGAGCTTGCAGTGAGCTGAGATCCGGCCACTGCACTCCAGCCTGGGCGACAGAGCGAGACTCCGTCTCAAAAAAATAAAATAAAATAAAATAAAAAAATAAAACGTTTCCCTCTTGGCATTATGTTTCTATTTTGACCATTTTGTATACCTCTGCTCATTCTTGGGTTCTACAGAAAAATTCTGATTTGAAACCAGCCCAGGAAAGGTCTTTTTTTGCCAATCTGACTCAAATGCTTTAAAAACTCACTTTTTTCATGTACTGGTTAGTAAACTCATCTCTGAATGGATAATTCACATGTACTGTAGAGAGTATAGCAAATTCAACTAAGAAAAACTAAAATCTTGGAATATTAGAAGATAGAGAACATCAAATTTGGGGGTTTTTAAGCTTTCTTTTGAGCATCAATCATTTCTTTAAATGCTACTTAATACTGAACCACAATGTATGCTGTAGATAAAAATGAAGTTATTCCTACTGGGTGGTGATGAAGCAGGAGTTTGTAAAATAAATGTGACTCTCAGTCTCATTTTTTTTTCTTTTTTTTTTCTCTCTTGTTTTTTTTTGAGACAGAGTCTCACTTTGTCACCAGGCAGTGGTGTGATCTCGGCTCACTGCAACGTCCGCCTTCTGGGTTCAAGCGATTCCCCTGCCTCAGTCCCGAGTAGCTGGGACTACAGGCACCTGCCACCGTGCCCGGCTAATTTTTTGTATTTTAGTAGAGACAGGGTTTCACCATGTTGGCCAGGATGGTCTCGATCCCCTGATCTAGTGATCCACCCACCTCGGCCTCCCAAGGTGCTGGGATTCCAGGTGTGAGCCACCATGACCAACCAATCTCATTTTTATAGTTGTGGAAATGGGAGACCAAGAAGGGAAGAGGTAATTTTTCCCATAGTCACACAGTGATTTGTTAGAGGCCAAGGTGGCATTCTTCAGCTTGTTCCCCCACTATCTCAGTTGTAGGAACCCAAGCATAAATATGATTGTCAGAAGCATTTGAACCAAAGCAAATGTGTCTTGAATAGGAGCTAGGTAAAATGACGCTGAGACCTACTGGGCTGCATTCCCAGACAGTTAAGCCATTCTAAGTCACTGAATGAGATAGGAGGTCGGCACAAGATACAGGTCATAAAGACCTTCCTGATAAAACAGGTTGCAGTAAAGAAGCCAGCTAACACCCACCAAAACTAAGAAGGTCACAAGAGTGACCTCTGGTCGTCCTCGCTGCTACACTCCCACCAGCGCCATGACAGTTTACAAATGCCACGGCAATATCAGGAAGTTATCCTATATGGTCTAAAAAGGGAAGGCATGAATAATCCACCCCTTGCTTAGCATATCATCAAGAAATAACCATAAAAGGCTGGGTGCAGTGGCTCATGCCTGTAATATCAGCACTCTGGAAGGCCGTGGTGGGCAGATCACCTGAGGTCGAGTTCCATACCAACCTGGCCAACGTGGCGAAACCCCATCTCTACTAAAAAAAAATACAAAGGCCGGGCGTGGTGGCTCAAGCCTGTAATCCCAGCACTTTGGGAGGCCCAGACGGGCGGATCACGAGGTCAGGAGATCGAGACCATCCTGGCTAACCTGGTGAAACTCCGTCTCTACTAAAAAAATACAAAAAACTAGCTGGGCGAGGTGGCGGGCGCCTGTAGTCCCAGCTACTCGGGAGGCTGAGGCAGGAGAATGGCGTGAACCCAGGAGGCGGAGCTTGCAGTGAGCTGAGATCCGGCCACTGCACTCCAGCCTGGGCGACAGAGTGAGACTCCGTCTAAAAAAAAAAAAAAAAAAAAAAATTAGCCAGGCCTGGTGGTGCACACCTATAGTCCCAGCTACTAGGGAGGCTGAGGCAGGAGACTCACTTGAACTGGGCAGGCAGAGGTTGCAGTGAGCCGAGATCACACCACTGCACTCCAGCCTGGTGGCAGAGTGAAGCTCTGTCTCCAAAAAAAAAAAAAGAAAAGAACATAAAAATGGGCAACCAGCCTCGGGGCTGCTCTGTCTATGGAGTAGCCATTCCTCTATTCCTTCATTTTCTTAATAAACTTGCTTTCACTTTACGGATTCGCCCTGAATTCTTTCTTGCATAAGATCCACGCACCCTCTCTTCAGGTCTGGATCAGGACCCCTTTCCTGTAACATGATGATTAGCAGGCATGATACACAAAGGATTTTCCATTTCATAGGCTACAGGGAAGGGGGAAGGTGTTTGAGCACCTGATCTAGCTGTAATACTGAGTTATGTGGGCAGTCTTTTGTGTTAGTCATACAGAGTGTAGTAATGTACAATCTAGGACCTTGTCTCCTAGTGCTCATGTCCGGGTGTTTCTTGGGCCAATTCCTGGGTGTGGCTCATACTTTGTCCATTTTCTTTCACTTTTATTTGGCCTTCAGTCTGGCTGTTTTCCCATCAGCAGTGTTTGAAAGTATTTGTTTCCTTATTCCTTACCAATGTACTGGTAGACTAATTTTAGCCTATCCAATGGGTGAAAAATGCTATCTCATTTTACTTTGCATTTCCCTGTTTACTAATGAGGTTGCTCACTTTATGTGTTTGAATGTTTGGCCAATTGCGTGAATTACATATTCGTAACCCTTTCTCCTTTTTTTCCCCTAATGTGTTGTCTTTTTCTTTGTTGTTGTTGTTGTTGTTGTTTTGAGACGGAGTCTCGCTGTGTCACCCAGGCTGGAGTGCAGTGGCGCGGTCTCGGCTCACTGCCAGCTCGCCTCCCAGGTTCACGGCATTCTCCTGCCTCAGCCTCCCCAGTAGCTGGGACTACAGACACCTGACACCACGCCCAGCTAATTTTTTGTGTTTTTAGTAGAGACGGGGTTTCACCGTGTTAGCCAGGTAGGTTTCGATCTCCTGACCTTGTGATCTGCCCACCTCGGCCTCCCAAAGTATTGGGATTACAGGCCTGAGCCACCGCGCCCGGCCGTGTTGTCTTTTTCTTTTAGTATTTCAAGGTATTTTATGATGTAGATCAGCACTGTCGAATAAACTTTCTGTGATGATAGAAAAGTAGGCCAGGCATGGTGGCTCATGCCTGTAATCGCAGCACTTTGGGAGGCCAAGCCAGATGAATCATCTGAGCTCAGGAGTTTGAGACCAGCCTAGGGAGCGTGAAACCCCGTCTCTACTAAAAATTCAAAAATGAGCTGGGTGTAGTGGCGTGTGCATATAATCTCAGCTACTTGGGAGGCTGAGGTGGGAGAACTGCTTGAGCCTGGGAGGTAGAGGTTGCAGTGAACAGATAATCACGCCCCTGCACTCCAACCTGGGTGACAGAGTGAGACCCCCGTCTCAAAAATAAATAAATAAGGCTGGGCACGGTGGCTCACGCCGGTAATCCCAGCATTTTGGGAGGCCGAGGCGGGTGGATCATGAGGTCAGGAGTTTGAAACCAGCATGAGGTGGCTCATGGCTGTAATCCCAGCATCTTGGGAGGCTGAGGTGGGCAGATCACGAGGTCAAGAGTTGAAGACCAGCCTGACTAACATGGTGAAACTTCGCCTCTACTAAAAGTACAAAAATTAGCCAGGCATGGTGGCATGTGCCTGTAATCCCAGCTACTCAGGAGACTGAGGCAGGAGAATCGCTTGAACCTGGGAGGCAGAGGTTGCAGTGAGCTGAAATCGCACCACTGCACTACTGCCTGGGTAACAGAGCAAGACTCTGTCTCAAAAAAAAAAAAAAAATTATGTTCTTAGTCACACTAGCAACATTGCAAGTGCTCAGTAGTCACATGTGCCTACTAACTATCTTACAGCATAGCACAAATAGAAAACATTTCTATTTTATTTATTTATATTTTGAGACAGAGTCTCACTCTGTCACCCAGGCTGGAGTGCAGTGGCACCATCTTGGCTCACTGCAGCCTCCACCTTCTGAGGATTCTCCTGCCTCAGCCTCCCAAGTAGCTGGGACTACAGGCATGTGCCACTACGCCTGGCTAATTTTTATATTTTTTGTAGAGACAAGGTTTCACCATGTTGGCCAGGCTGGTCTCGAACTCCTAACCTCAGGTGATCCGCCTGCCTCAGCCTCCCAAAGTGCTGGGATTACAGGTGTAAGCCACCGTGCCTGGCCAGGATTTTTAATTTTAATTTAAATAGCTACACGTGCTAATGGCTTTCATATTGAACAGCACAGATCTAGATATTCAGGCTTAGTTTTGTGTCAGTTCATTGTCTTTAGGAAGTTACAGAATTTAATAACAGTTATACATTTATTGAGTGGCTACTATATGCAACTCACCAAAAACGGAAGAGAAATATGGCCTCAGCCCTCAAGAACTATACCGCCTAGCTGGAGAGAGAAGCAAGTAGATCAATGATGCTACATGAGGTCGGGCATAGTGGCTCATGCCTGTAACCCCAGCACTTTGGGAGACCAAGGCAGGAGGATTGCTTGAACTTGAGACCAGCCTGGGCAACACAGTGAGACCCCATCTGTACGAAAACATTTTTAAAAAATTAGCCAGATGTGGCCGGGCGCGGTGGCTCAAGCCTGTAATCCCAGCACTTTGGGAGGCCGAGACGGGCGGATCACAAGGTCAGGAGATCGAGACCATCCTGGCTAACCCGGTGAAACCCCGTCTCTACAAAAAAATACAAAAAACTAGCCGGGCGAGGTGGCGGGCGCCTGTAGTCCCAGCTACTCCGGAGGCTGAGGCAGGAGAATGGCGTGAACCCGGGAGGCGGAGCTTGCAGTGAGCTGAAATCCGGCCACTGCACTCCAGCCTGGGTGACAGAGCGAGACTCCGTCTCAAAAAAAAAATAAATAAATAAATAAATAAAAAAATTAGCCAGATGTGGTGGCACATGCCTGTGTTTCCCAGCTACTCGAGAGGCTGAGGTGGGAGACTTGCTTGAGCCTGGGAGGTTGAGGCTGCAGTGACCCGGGACCACACCATTGCATTCTAGCCTGAGAAAAGAGCAAGACCCTGACACACACACACACACACACACACACACACACACACACTAGAGTAGTTTCCACAGAAGGAAGGTAAGCAGTTTAGGAAAGTATGTGGAAAAGACAAGTCGTTTTGGATACATAGTCCTTGAGCCAACATGTAGTGAGAAATAAGACCAGTTGGGGTGGGCCTTCCTGTCTGTGGTCCAGAATTTTCATTCAGTGGAAAACACAGCTGTGAGTCACTCACACATTCAATGGAATGACAGAAAAAATGCCCATTTGTGTAAGGGGCAGAAGAGACTGGAAGTTAGGGAGTCAAAAAACAGGCTGTTGTATAGGTGATGTGGGATCTGTGTAAGTATGTTAGGGCTGCCATAACAAAGTACTATTGGGATGGCTTCAACAACAGAACTTCTTTTTTTTTTTTGAGACAGGGTCTGGCTCTGTTGCCCAGGCTGGATTGCAGTTGCTTGATCTTGACTCACCTCACTGCAGCCTTAACCCCTGGGCTCAAGCAGTCCTCCAGCCTCAGCATCGTGAGTAGCTAGAACTACAGGTGTGCGCCACCACACCTGGCTAATTTTTTTTTTTTTAATAGCCCAAACTGTCACTTTTTCTTTTTTTTTTTTTTTTTTAGATAAAGTCTCACTCTGATGCCCAGGCTGGAGTACAGTGGCATGATCTCAGCTCACTGCAGCCTCTGTCTCTAGGGTTCAAGCAATTCTCCTGCCTCAGCCTCCCAAGTAGCTGGGGTAATATGTGTGTGCTACCACACCCAGCTAATTTTTGTATTTTTAGTAGAGACGGGGTTTCACCATGTTGGTCAGGCTGGTCTCAAACTCCTGATCTCAAGTGATCCACCCGCTTCAGCCTCCCAAAGTGTTGGGATTACAGGCGCAAGCCACTGCACCTGGCCTTTTTCTTTCTTTCTTTTTTTTTCTTTAATCAAGGATCTATTTTTTTTGTAGAGATGGGGTCTCACTATGTTGCCCAGGCAGGTCTAGAACTCCTGAACTCAAGCAACCCACCTGCCTTGGCCTCCCAAAGTGCTGGGATTACAGGCGTGAGCCACTATGCCAGACCAGAAATTTATTTTCTCATAGTTCTGGAGGCTAAAAGTCTGAGATTGAGATCAAGGTGTCAGCAGGATTATTTTTGGTGGTGGTGGTGGTGGTGGTGGTGGTTTTTTTGTTTTTTTTGTTTTTTTGTTTTTTTTTTTTTTTGAGACGGAGTCTCACTCTGTCCCCCTTGCTGGAGTGCAGTGGCCGGATCTCAGCTCACTGCAAGCTCCGCCTCCCGGGTTCAGGCCATTCTCCTGCCTCAGCCTCCCGAGTAGCTGGGACTACAGGCGCCCGCCACCTCGCCTGGCTAATTTTTTGTATTTTTTTAGTAGAGACAGGGTTTCACCATGTTAGCCAGGATGGTCTCGATCTCCTGACCTTGTGATCCACCCGTCTCAGCCTCCCAAAGTGCTGGGATTACAGGCTTGAGCCACCGCGCCCGGCCTTTTTTTTTTTTTTGAGACGAAGTCTCGCTCTATCGCCCAGGCTGGAGTGCAGTGGCGCGATCTCGGCTCACTGCAAGCTCCGCTTCCCAGGTTCACGCCATTCTCCTGCCTCAGCCTCCCGAGTAGCTGGGACTACAGGCGCCCGCCACCTCGCCTGGCTAATTTTTTGTATTTTTTTAGTAGAGACAGGGTTTCACCGTGTTAGCCAGGATGGTCTCGATCTCCTGACCTCGTGATCTGCCCGTCTGGGCCTCCCAAAGTGCTGGGATTACAGGCTTGAGCCACCGCGCCCGGCCAATGTGGTGGTGGTTTTGAGACAGAGTCTCACTCTGTTGCCCAGGCTGGAGTGCAATGGAGCGATCTCGGATCACTGCAACCTCTGCCTCCCAGGTTCAAGTGATTCTCCTGTCTCAGCCTACTGAGTAGCTGGGATTACAACCGTGCAACGCCAGGCCCAGCTAATTTTTGTATTTTTAGTAGAGATGGGGTTTCACCATGTTGGCCAGGCTGGTCTTGAACTCTTGACCTCAAGTGATCGACCAGCCTCAGCCTCCCGAAGTGCTGAGATTACAGGCATGAGCCATCATGCCTAGCCTTGTTTTTCCGCTTTTTGTTTTTTTGTAGAGACGAGGTCTTGCTGTATTGCCCAGGCTGGTGTCAAACTCCTGGACTCAAGTGATACTCCTGCCTCCCGACATGCTGTGGTTACAGGCATGAGCCACCCTGCCAGGCTGGATTGGTTTCTTCTGAGGCCTCTCTCCTTGCCTTGTAAATGACCATCTTCTCCCTTCATCTGCCCATGGTCTGCCCTCTATGCATGTGTGTCTGCCCTCATCTCCTCTTATAAGGACAACAGTCAAACTGGATTAGGGCCCACCCCGGTGACCTCATTTTAACTTAGTTACCTCTTTAAAGATTGGATCTCCAGGCTGGGTGTGGTGGCTCACACCTGTAATCCCAGCACTGTGGGAGGCCGAGGCAGGCGGATCACCTGAGGTTGGGAATTTGAGACCAGCCTGGCCAACATGGTAAAAACCCATCTCTACTAAAAATACAAAAATTAGCTGAGCATGAGATGGCAGGCACCTGTAATCTTAGCTACTCGGGAGGCTAAGGCAGGAGAATTGCTTGAACTCAGGAAGCGGAGGTTACAGTGAGCCGAGATGGTGCCATTGCACTCCTCCCTCCCTTGCACTCCAAAAGGGAGACTTCATCTCAAAAAAAATAAATAAATAAATAAAAAATAAAAAATAAAGAGCCTGGTCATGGTGGCTCACGCCTGTAATCCCAGCACTTTGGGAGGCCAAGGCGGGCGGATCATGAGGTCAGGAGATCGAGACCATCCTGGCTAACACGGTGAAACCCCGTCTCTACTAAAAATGCAAAAAATTAGCCGGGCGTGGCCACAGGCGCCTGTAGTCCCAGCTACTTGGGAGGCTGAGACAGGAGAATGGCGTGAACTCGGGAGGCGGAGCTTGCAGTGCGCTGAGATCAGGCCACTGCACTCCAGCCTGGGTGACAGAGTGAGACTCCGTCTCAAAAGAAAGAGGAAAGGCAAAAGGAAAAAGGAAAGGAAAGGGGAACTGGTGAAGGGGGAAAGTAGACTTTTAATTAAATTTTTTTTTTTTTTTGGACACAGTCTCGCTTTGTCACCCAGGCTTGAGTGCAGTGGTACAGTCACAGCCCACTGCAACCTCTGTCTCCGGGGATCAAGTGATTCTCCTGCCTCAGCTTCCTGAGTAGCTGGGATTACAGGCGCCTACCACCATCCCTGGCTAATTGTTGTATTTTTAGTGGAGACAAGATTTCACCACGTTGACCAGGCTGTTCTCGAACTCCTGACCTCAAGTGATCCACCCATCTCGGCCTCCAAAGTACTAGGATTACAGACGTGAGCCACTGTGCTGGGCTGACTTTTATTTTTAGATATTATTTGAATTTCATGACAAATTATGTAATTTCCATGATTATCGATAAAAAAGAAAAAAGAAAATACTGATTTTCCGTAACTAAGTGGATTCAATGAAACTAAACTTCTATTTAGTGTGTCCTTGCTAATATTTTCCTTTAAAATGTCACAGTGCTACAAAACTGTCACCAGCTGCTTCCTATTAGGAATGTGGTTAGCAGATGTGGGTTTTCATAGTCATGCTGTATGAGATCGTTAATCCATTTTTGTGGGTTTCAGATGGTTAGTGATTTATCTTGGTGAGATGAATTAAAAATGTGCTTGCATCAGCTAAAGGACATATGCACCTTTCTTTCGCGACATGTTTGTGCTGGAGTGAAAATATATTGCAGGATATTTCTACTGGAAGGTAAAGTAGTACTATTCATTGAAAAGGATAACTGATCCCGCTGTCTTCTAAGTGGGGAAGAGTTATGCATAGATAATTTTTCAAAGCTGGATGTTGGATCGGTTATTTTATGAGCTTATTTCTCCCTTTGGCGTCTTCTTTAGTAGTAATTGAGTGGCTCCTGCTTTTGTTCCTCTGGCATCAGGCCACCTTTGTGGCAGTGACCTTCAGGCTTGCTAAGGGCTGCAATTTTGCTTGAGGCCCTCCTTCCTTATGAAATTACACAACACTCATACCTTGGAACCAGCCCCAGATCCACTAATTCTTTTCCTTTGACGGACTCTTGGCAATCTATACTCTCTTTCAGCCGAAGTGTAGCTTTATACAAGGTCTGTTTGTCACTGAAATTAATTTGGCCATTTGCCCTTTAAGCATGGAATCAAATGGTGTTATGGCATAGTCATTCCTAGATAAAGTATAGACTAGCAGCTGGAGAGTTGTTGTTTTTTTTTTTTTTCTTCCTTCCTTCCTCTTTTCCCTCCCTCCTTCCGTTCTTCCTCCCTCCCTTTCCTCCCTCCCTCCCTCCCTCCCTCCCTTCCTTCCTTCCTTCCTTCCTTCCTCTCTTTCTTCTCTTCCCTCCCTCTCTCCCTCCCTGCCTGCCTTCCTTCCTCTCTCTTTCTTCCCCTCCTTCCCTTCCTTCCTTCCTTCCTTTTTTTGAGACAGGGTCTCACTGTGTCACCCAGGCTGGAGTGCAGTGATCTGATCACAGCCCACTACAGCCTTGAACTCCTGGGCTGAAGTGATCCTCCCACCTCAGGCTCCCTAGTAGCTGGGACTACAGGTGCCCACCACGCCCAGTTAATTTTTGTATTTTTTTGTAGAGATGGAGTTTTGCCACATTGCCCAGTCTTGGCTCAAGTGATCCTCCTGCCTCAGCCTCCCAAAATGCTAGGATTATAGGCTTGAGCCATGGTGCCCAGCCAAGAGTTTCTATCAAATGTTTTATTATTGGTGCTGCTGAAAGTCAACTGGTAATAATGACAGCAGTAGGTACTTTTTATTTTTTTGAGATGGAGTCTTGCTCTGTTGCCCAGGCTGGTGTGCAATGGCACGATCTTGGCTCACTGCAACCTCCGCCTCCCAGGTTCAAGCAGTTCTGCTGCCTCAGCCTTCTGAGTAGCTGGGACTACAGGTGCATGCCACCATGCCAGGCTATTTTTTTTTTTTTTGGTATTTTTAGTAGAAATGGGGTTTTTGTATTTTTAGTAGAGATGGGGTTTCAATATGTTAGCCAGGATAGTCTCGATCTCCTGACCGTGTGATCAGCCTGCCTCGGCCTCCCAAAGTACTGGGATTGCAGGTGTGAGCCACTGCGCCCAGCCTTTATTTTTTATTTTTATTTTTATTTTGTTATTTGTTTATTTTTTTGAGATGGAGTCTCGCTCTTTCACCAGGCTGGAGTGCAGTGGCGCAATCTCAGCTCACTGCAACCTCTGACTCCCTGGTTCAAGCGATTTTCCTGCTTCAGCCTCCCAAGTAGCTGGGATTATAGGCACATACCACCATGCCCAGCTAATTTTTGTATTTTTAGTAGAGACGGGGTTTCACCATGTTGGCCAGGATGATCTCGATCTCCTGACCTCGTGATCCATCCACCTCGGCCTCCCAAAGTGCTGGGATTACAGGCGTGAGCCACCATGCCTGGCCCTTTCATTTATTTGTTGAGACAGAGTCTCACTCTGTTGCCCAGGCTAGAGTGCAATGGCGTGATCTCAGCTCACTATAACCTCTGCCTCCTCGGTTCAAGCGATTCTCATCCCTCAGCCTCCTGAGTAGCTGGGATTATAGGCGTGCACCACTATACCACGCTAATTTTTGTATTTTTAGTAGAGATGAGGTTTCACCATGTTGGCTAGGCTGGTCTCAAACTCTTGGCCTCAAGCAATCTGCCCACCTTGGTCTCCCAAAGTGCTGGGATTACAGGTGTGAGCCACTGTGCCCAGCCGCCATTTCCTTTTTTTAGAGGTAAAGTAACATGACTCTTCAAAGAATGATCTTAGCTTGTCTCGCTGTCCTTAAGAAACTGCGGAAACAGATGTGAACTCTTTTTATTTCAGATTTTATTATCCACAGTAAGTAGATTTCCACTGACTCCTTGCAATTTCCTAGATGGTAATTTTCACTCTGCAAGGAACCAATAACCTTCAGAGGAATTATTTGAAAGGACTATAGCGCAGAAAGTACCGAATTTCAATCAATCATATGTTTAATGAGTTCCTTCTCTGCAAGGTAATAGTTTTGGAATAGTGGGGAATAAATATAAGTTGATGAGTGGTCCCTGCCCTCCTGTATTTTATAATCTACTTGGCCAAACAAGCCAGGAACAGAATTAAATTGTTCAAAGGAAAATTCCCAATGAACTGAGTAGTCAGGCAAAGCTGAAATGAAATCTTGCTAGGTGGTAAGGGAATTCAGCCAGAGGAGGCAGGAAGTGTCTGGAAAGAAGGACTTAGACAACGTGCAAGGCATCATTAGGAGACACTGACTGAATGAGTTTGGCTCATCTGAAGGTAGTGATGAAAGGCAATGTTGAAAAGTTCATTTCGGTTCTTATGGATGGCCTTGTAGATACAGCTTGACAGTTGGGGGATTTTTTTTTATTGACATATTTTTAAATAATCTTTTTTTTTTTTTTTTTTTTTTTTTGAGATGGCGTCTTGCTCTGTTGCCCAGGCTGGAGTGCAATGGCACGATCTCAGCTCACTGCAACCTCCGCCTCCTGGGTTCAAGTGATTCTCTTGCCTCAGCCTCCTGAGTAGCTGGTACAACAGGCAGATGCCACCATGCCCAGCTGATTTTTGTATTTTTATTAGAGATGGGGTTTCACCATGTTGCCCAGGATGGTCTCGATCTCCTGACCTCGTGATCCACCCGCCTCAGCCTCCCAAAGTGCTGGGATTACAAGGTGTGAGCTCTCGCACCCAGACTGAAAATAATCTTGAAAGGAAAAATTCTCAAGTAATCCCAATACCAGTCTACCTCCACTAGCTACTTCCAGGGTTAAATATTTTGTTATATAACTTGCTGTCTTATGTAAGTGCCCTCACTATTAGTTAGCAGATCCGTGACTTACTCCAACTTTATTGATAAAAACGTCTTGACCGGGCGCGGTGGCTCAAGCCTGTAATCCCAGCATTTGGGAGGCCGAGACGGGCGGATCACGAGGTCAGGAGATCGAGACCATCCTGGCTAACATGGTGAAACCCCATCTCTACTAAAAAAAAAATACAAAAAAAACTAGCCGGGCGAGGTGGCAGGTGCCTGTAGTCCCAGCTACTCGGGAGGCTGAGGCAGGAGAATGGCGTAAACCCGGGAGGTGGAGCTTGCAGTGAGCTGAGATCCGGCCACTGCACTCCAGCCTGGGAGACAGAGCAAGACTCCATCTCAAAAAAAAAAAAAAAAAAAAAGTCTTGATATCCTTGAAGAGAATTCCCAGCACTTCCCTTTTACTAATAAAGGTGTCCTCAAGTGCCCAACTCCTGGGTGATTGCAAATGCAAAAGTGTTAAAAATAGTGCTTATTCTCTAAGGAATCAGCTGCCAAACACTCTCTAATAAGCAGAAATTTCACATAACTCAGGCCTCTGGGGGCTCACACCTCAGCTGGAGCAAAGCCAGAATGCCTGTGACCGCAGGTGCACTTGGGCACATTGGGACTTGCTAGAACGGCAAGCTGGCCTCTGCAGTTGATTTAGGAGAGGGCTGGAGGGTTGAGCTTTTGCTGACATTTGCAGCTTAGAAAATCCGGCTCCACTAATCGCAAAGAGGATTCTGCTGTAATGATTTTTTTTTTTTTTTGGTAAGATACTTTTCTCATTTTGAATTCTTTCTTCATTTGGGCTCTGGACACTTCCCAGCCTCTATATTTATTATTTTAACTTCTATTACAGGAGGCTCTTCAGAAGTTTCTGCCTGCACATGAACATGCATTCACAGAGTGGTGCATGGCCACTGTTTACGAGCCTCAACGTGCACTTCATGAGCAAGCAAGCTTACAGCCCCTTTTACAGGAATTGGTGCACATTCCCTCTGCTTGCCCCCGTCCCTGCCCACATGAAAACACAGGGATTTTTTGCTACTACTGCTGAAGAAAAGTTAGAGGACACCTTGACCTCATGATTTTGCTGAGCACTTGCTTTCTTTTTCTTTTTCTTTTTTTTTTTTTTTGAGACGAAGTCTTGCTCTGTTGCCCAGGCTGGAGTGCAGTGGCCGGATCTCGGCTCACTGCA
Source organism: Macaca mulatta (assembly GCF_049350105.2). Classification (NCBI taxonomy): domain Eukaryota; kingdom Metazoa; phylum Chordata; class Mammalia; order Primates; family Cercopithecidae; genus Macaca; species Macaca mulatta. Next base: position 64,801,533 of record NC_133425.1, read on the forward strand.
AGCTCCGCCTCCCGGGTTTACGCCATTCTCCTGCCTCAGCCTCCCGAGTAGCTGGGACTACAGGCACCTGCCACCTCGCCCGGCTAGTTTTTTTGTACTTTTTAGTAGAGACGGGGTTTCACTGTGTTAGCCAGGATGGTCTTGATCTTCTGACCTCGTGATCTGCCCGTCCGGGCCTCCCAAAGTGCTGGGATTACAGGCTTGAGCCACTGCGCCCAGCCCGCACTTGCTTTCTTAACAGTGTGCTTTCTGGACCCTTAGTTTATTTTTTAGTTTTTTAATTTTACTTTTTTTTTTTTTTTTTTGAGACAAAGTCTTGCTCAGGCTGGAGTGCAGTGGTGCGCTCTTGGCTCACTGCAACCTTTGCCTCCTGGGTTCAAGTGATTTTCCTGCCTCATCCTCCTGAGTAGCTGAGATGGAGTATGCACCACCACACCCAGCTAATTTTTTTTTTTTTTTTTTGTATTTTTAGTAGAGATGGGGTTTCACCATGTTGGTCAGGCTGGTCTCGAACTCTTGACCTCAAATGATCTGCTTGCCTCACCCTCCCAAAGTTTTGGGATTATAGGCATGAGCCACTGTGCCCAGCCTGGACCCTTATTTTTGAGGTCTGAGGGGTACTGTATAGTGAAAATAGCCCTGGATCCAGAGGCTGGGAGTCCTGAGTTGTCTCTGCCTCCTTCCTGTGGACTTTGGGCCATGGTCTTTGGTCTTTGGCTCTCTGGCCCTCAGTTTTCTCAGGTCTTCTAGTCCATGAAGCTAGAGGAGGTGGGTAGATTGTATCACTCCTGTCTGGATAAAAGCCACTGCAGGCTCTGCAATGTGCACAGCAGTGGCTCATGGCCTTTGGTCATGGAAACTTCCTGTCAATTGGATGAATCACAGGCTTCAAAAAAATACCTTAGAGACCAAATTTTGCATACAATTTTTGGGAATGCCCATGTACACTTGCCCCAACAAAAGGCCATGGCCTGCAGGCTAAGAAAGTCAGATCTATGGCCGGGTGTGGTGGCTCACACCTGTAATCCCAGCACTTTGGGAGGCCAAGGCAGGTGGATCACGAGGTCAGGAGTTCAAGAACAGCCTGACCAACATGGTGAAACCCCACCTCTACTAAAATTATAAAAATTAGCTGGCGTGATGGCACACGCCTGTAATCCCAGCTACTTGGGAGGCTGAGGCAGGAGAATCACTTGAACCTGTGAGGTGGAGGTTGCAGTGAGCTGAGATCAAGCCACTGTACCACTCCGGCCTGGGTGACAGAATGAGACTCTGTCTCAAAAAAAAAAAAAAAAGAAAGATCTAGAAAGTCAAGTCCAAACTCTTTGATATTTTGTTATAAGATGCTTTTCGTCTGGGCACGGTGGCTCACGCCTGTAATCCCAGCACTTTGGGAGGCTGAGGCAGGCAGATCACCTGAGGTCAGGAGTTTGAGACCAGCCTGGCCAACATGGAGAAACCCTGTCTCACTAAAAAATACAAAATTAGTCAGGCGTGGTGGCACATGCCTGTAATCCCAGCTACTCAGTAGGCTGAGGCAGGAGAATCACTTGAACCCTGGAGGCAAAGATTGCAGTGAGCCGAGATCGCACCATTGCACTCCAGCCTGGGCAAAAAGAGCGAAACTCTTGTCTCAAAAAAAAAAAAAAAAATGCTTTTCACACTCATATCCTCCCACTTCCACTGACCTTATGCTCTGTTCACATTGGAATTCTGGCATCTTCCTAAGTAACCATCTGTGATGTTAATTTTGTGTCAACTTGACTGGGCTAAGGGATCCCCAGGTAACTAGTAAAACATAACCTCTGGGTATACCTGTGTGGGTGTTTCAGGAAGAGATTAGCATTTCCATGGTAGACTCTAAAGAGTGTCACCCTCACCAATGTGGGCAGGCAGCATCCAATCAGTTGAGGGCCTGAGCAGAACAAAGGGCAGAGGAAGGGGGAATTCACTCTGCCTGAGCTGGGACATTTATCTTCTCCTGCCCTCAGACTTTGGTACACCTGGCTCTGGCGCCTTGGCACTGGGATGGGGACTTACATCATTGTCCCCCCCCAACTCCCACCCTCACCCCTTTCTCAGACTTTGAGACAGGGTCTCGCTTTGTTGCCCAGGCTGGAGTACACTGGCGTGATTTCAGCTCACGGCAACCTCCACCTCCTGGGTTCAAGCAATTCTCCTGCCTCCGCCTCCCGAGTAGATGGAATTATAAGGGCCCACAACCATATCCGGCTAATGTTTGTATTTTTAGTAGAGACGGGGGTTTCACCACGTTGGCCAGCCTGGTCTTGAACTCCTGACCTCAAGTGATCTGACTGCCTCAGTCTCCCAAAGTGCTGGGATTACAGGCGTGAGCCACTGCGTGCGGCCCCCTTCTCGGACTTTCTTTTTTTTCTGGAGATGGAATTTTGCTCTTGTTGCCCAGGCTGGAGTGCAGTGGCACAATCTTGGCTCACTGCAACCTCTGCCTTCCAGATTCAAGTGATTCTCCTGCCTCAGCCTCTTGAGTAGCTGGGACTACAGGTGCCTGCCACCACACCCGGCTAATTTTTTGTATTTTTAGTAGAGACGGGGTTTCACCATGTTGGCCAGACTGGTCTAGAACTCTTGACCCCAGGTGATCCACTGCCTCAGCATCCCAAAGTGCTGGGATCACAGGTGTAAGCCACCGCACCCAGCCCAGACATTTTTTTGAGACTGAGTCTTGCTCTCTCGCCCAGGCTGGAGTGCAGTGGCACGATCTCAGCTCATTGCAAGGTACACCTCCTGGGTTCACTCCTGGGTTCACGCCATTCTCCTGCCTCAACCTCCCTAGTAGCTGAGACGACCACGCCCGGCTATTTTTTTGTATTTTTAGTAAAGATGGTGTTTCACTGTGTCAGCCAGGATGGTCTCGATCTCCTGACCTCGTGATCCGCCCGCCTCGGCCTCCCAAAGTGCTGGGATTACAGGCGTGAGTCTTTTTTTGTTGTTGTTTTTTTTTGGGGCAGAGTTTTGTTCTTGTTGCCCAGGCTGGAGTACAGTGGCGCCATCTCAGCTCACTGCAACCTCCGCTCCTGGGTTCAAGCAATTCTCCTGCCTCAGCCTCCCGAGTAGCTGGGATTGTGCCACCATGCCCGGCTAATTTTTTGTATTTTTAGTAGAGATGGTGTTTCTCCATGTTGGTCAGGCTTGTCTCGAACTCATGACTTCATGACCTCAGGTGATCCACCCACCTCGGCCTCTCAAAGTGCTGGGATTAAAGGTTTGAGCCACCGCGCCCGGCCTTGAGCCACCGCGCCGGGCCCAGGTTTACACCACTGGTTCCCGTGCGTCTCAGGCCTTTGGGCTTGGATTGGAAGTGCACCACCAACTTTCCTGGGTCTCCAGTTTGCAGATGGCAGATCGTGGAACTTCTCAGCATCCATAATCTCGTGGCCAGTCCCTTATAATAATAATAATAATAATAAATTTATATATCTCTATATATCCTATTGATTGGTTTCTCTGAAGAACCATAAGACACCATCATTCTGCAAATATCCTTGAGGCCTGCCAATTGTGGCTTCAGAGTTTTAAGAAAACATGGTTCCCTCTTGAATTACAGGCAAGTAAACGAGATTACAAAACATTGACAAAGGCTTGGATCATGCTGTTGGACCTTTGCTTGAGCTGTTCACCCTCCGTTGTCACCTCTGTGAAGCTGACCCCAGGCCTAACCAAATGTTCCTTTTATGCTGTTCTGGGGACGTTTTCTGCATGTCACTTAACCACATAGTATCACACCTAGTTGGTTGGTTCTGCATTTTCCTTCCCCACTAGACCGCAAACTCTCAGCTGTTGTTGGTACTACTAAGCTTATCTACAGGGCCTCAAAAGGAGCCGGAGTACAGGGCTAAGCGCTCAGTATACAGGGTACGAACCAATCAATGCAAGAATGAACGTGCCACCGGGTCTTGCAGGCTTGCAAAGTGCTTCTCCAAGCTGATTTTACTTTCCGTGCCCGGGCAGCTCCCGTGAATTTTCGGGGGGAGCCGTGGGGAGCCAATGGAAGGAGAATGAGAAATGCAGTTCCACTGCACTCGGGCTGCCCACGTCCGGCGAGAGGCAAGGGATCAGACAACTTCTGCACCTCCCGGAAGCGGCTGCGCCGGCCCCGCCCCTCCGGAGGCAGGCGTGGCCTCATGAATAATGAATCACGCGGGGGAGGGGCCGGGCCCGCCCCTCCGGGCGGGAAGGGGGAAGCGCCGAGGCTGCCTGACTGGAATGAGGGTAGCTGCGGCGGCTGGAGCGGGGCCGGCCATGGCGGTGTGGACGCGGGCCACCAAAGCGGGGCTGGTGGAGCTGCTCCTGAGGGAGCGCTGGGTCCGAGTGGTGGCCGAGCTGAGCGGGGAGAGCCTGAGCCTGACGGGCGACGCCGCCGCGGCCGAGCTGGAGCCCGCTCTGGGACCCGCGGCAGCCGCCTTCAACGGCCTCCCGAACGGCGGCGGCGCGGGCGACTCGCTGCCCGGGAGCCCAAGCCGCGGCCTGGGGCCCCCAAGCCCGCCGGCGCCACTTCGGAGCCCCGCGGGTGAGGCGGGCGCGTCGCCTCCCGTGCGCCGGGTGCGGGTGGTGAAGCAGGAGGCGGGCGGCCTGGGCATCAGCATCAAGGGCGGCCGCGAGAACCGGATGCCGATCCTCATCTCCAAGATCTTCCCGGGGCTGGCCGCCGACCAGAGCCGGGCGCTGCGGCTGGGCGACGCCATCCTGTCGGTGAATGGCACCGACCTGCGCCAGGCCACCCACGACCAGGCCGTGCAGGCGTTGAAGCGCGCGGGCAAGGAGGTGCTGCTGGAGGGTGAGCGGGGCCGGCCGGGCGGGCGGGAGGGTGGGCGGGCCGCGGCGGCCTGGGCTCGCGGGAGCTCACTTTGTTCCTTGCCCCGCCGGCGGGGCGAGCCGGTTCTCTCCCCCTCTCTCCCCAAACCCGGGTTTCTGGAGCTTTCAGTGTGGAAAAACGGATGCTTCTTGCAGGAAAAGTTGGGCAGCCGCCGAAGTGTTACTTGCAGCCCCTAAGGAAGACTCGGCTGAGACTGAGTAAAAAGCAGCTGCCTATGAAGCCTCCTCTCGGCCCGATAAGCTGACACTAAGAACTTGAGGCAGAGCGAACGGCTCGAGTGGGTCTGTCTCCGTTTGCCCGCTGAGAAGTGCCGGGTTGGCGCTTAACTCACTCACCTCTGGCTCCTCGGGGCGGGTGGGTCTATTAAAAAAAAAAAAAAAAAAAAGTCCGTCCACACCGATGCCAGCTGTATGCTTGGGCAACCCACCAAAGAGCTGGTTAATTTATGGGAATTTAACCCATCATTGGCTCTCAACAATAACCGAAGGAGATCATAGCACTTCATTGAAGCCAGAAAGCTGAAACAGCAAGTCTGTGTGGTTAATGAACCTTGTTTAACAGTGGAGGCTCACGTGTTTGAACATTTACTGCCAACTAGAGTTTTGCCCCTTTTGCAAGTCTGCTGCCAGCTTCCTACCACTCACAGGCGCGCTATTAGGGTTTTTGTAAGAAACTTGAAATGGCAAATCACAAAATAGGTTTCAGTAACCAGGATTATTCTTTACAGTAAGTTATATGTATGTGATCTGTAAGTTGGATCTTTCTGATGAATTTGAACTAGGGCAAAAATAAAATTCCTCTCCTCTAAGAACTCATGCATGTTGGAGGTGATATTGTAAATTATAAACGAAGAGTCAGTTGCTTTCTTCATAAATTTTTGAGCGGTCAGCTTTCTTTCGCTGGTGATTATTGCTAGCTGTGTTGAAAAGAATATAAAAGAAGATGCTGTCCCTACTTGGTCTCTAGTTGGAGAAATGATAGAAAAATGCAAAACAACTTATAGGGAGGAAAGGAATGAAGTTGGCGATTACGTCGTGCAAACTATATTTAAATACCAAAGGAATGCAAAGTTAGAAAGTAGTGGAGATGGAATTAGCCAGGGAGGACTTTTTCCCGGAGCTAAATCTTGAGCCGGGTCTCCAAGGAAGTGATGGACATAGGCAGGCAGGGATGAGTCAGGAGGGTATTCCTGGCAGAGGAAGGACAGAAGGGAAGGGCTGGGGGCTGCTGGTGAAGAAGGACCAATCAAACCGAGGGGCCAGAAGTCCAACTTGGCACAATGGATTTTCACTTTCTTATAAATCAGCTTGTGAATATTTGGAAAAATACTGGTTTACCAGAAATGATTTCATGTACACCAGTTGTGAAATTCCAGTGTCCCACCTTTATAATGTCCTATTTATAAACCTTATTTATATTGCACGTCTAGGTGGGGCTAGACACTGCTCGGAAATTAGTGTTAATAGGAGTAAAATTAAGATTGTGGTTTGGGTGTGTGTATAAAAAAATTGTTACTCTAAACATGTACCTTGAAATTGGTCTAGCTAAGCATTTGGTTATAAATTCTTACATCCAGAATGCACTATTTATGTAGTCCTCACTTGTGATGGGCAGACAATTGAACCTTTTACACCATGTTTAAAAAAAAAAAAAAACCCAACACTTTTTGGCCAGGCATGGTGGCTCATGCCTATAATCCCAGCACTTTGGGAGGCCAAGGTGGGTGGATCACCTGAGGTCAGGAGAACGTGGCGAAACCTCGTCTCTACTAAAAATACAAAAATTAGCCGGGTATGGTGGCAGATGCCTGTAATCCCAGTTACTAGGGAGGCTGAGGCAGGAGAATCGATTGAACCTCGGAGGTGGAGATTGCAGTGAGCCAAGATGGCACCACTGCACTCCAGCCTGGATGCCTAGCCTGGATGACAGAGCAAGACTCCGTCTCAAAAACAAACAACCCACTTTTTGTGTAGGTATAGTTTGAACCTAGTATTCAGACTAGTAAAATGAAAACCTTGTAGCAAATGCTTCCCAGTCTTTATTGGACTAAAATAGGCCATGTGTGCTTTTAGAAAGATGGCAGCATAATAACATGTTTATTGAATGCCTTTTTGCCTAACACACAGGTTCTACTTTATTTTCCCACTTTGTATAAGACAAGCAGTTTTTGTTCTTATAAGTTGTGAGGAAGTCAATATAGTAGATTTATGACGTTGCATTTTGAAGCCACTGGGTGTAAAAATAAAATTACTCAAAATATGTAAAACCACTGAAAACAATGATTTAATTGAACTAGTCAAACATTATTTAAAATTGAGAGCTGGTGTCCCATCCAGGTAGACCACTTTTAGAAGATAGATTTTAAGTTTAGTCTTTAAAGTTTTCAAGCTGTACCATATTGTCCTTCCATTAGATGTCTCAAAACTTGAAAAACTGCCGTATCATCGCACAGTGATGCTTTTCTGTGGTGTGGGCAGGGAATTTCAGGCACTCTTGCCAACCCCACACCAGGGAAAGCTATAGTCTTTGGTTGCCTGTGGTTAGGGAATTGAATGAAAAGTTTCCTTTTTATCTCAGGGATTTGCAGGAATTATTTATTCGTTCATCAGATATTTACTTAACACTTAACTCATGCCAGAGACACTTGAAGATACCTGATTCCTGCCCTCGGGAAGTTTAGAGTTGAGATGTGGGGAAAAGGAGGAGAAGTAAATAAGTACAGCAGAGGGCTAAAAGTGCTATTTTAATAGAAGTTTGGAGAGGGCACAACCCAAAGATAGAGGTCTATATAGGTCCATCATGGGAATCAGAGGTTGAGGATGCCCAGGTTGATGAAGCTTAAATTGAGCTTCCCCTTAAGAAGAGAGAGCTGCCACCAGTAAAGACACAGAAGTGCAAGACATTAAAAAGTTACTCTAGCCAGTAGGGTAGAGTAGAAGCAAGGATTTTGTGGTCAGATGTGGGTTTGTTTCTGGCTAGTGGTTTGTAACCCCTAGGCAAGTTACTTAATCTTGCTAAACCTTAGTTTCCTCATCTATAAAGCCAGGATGATAATAACACCTCCCTCAAAGTTGTTAATTCATTTTGCAATTCATGTGTTGAGTACTTTTTAAGAGACCGGGAATACAGCAATGAACAACACAAGTCTGAATGAGGAAGGTAGGACCTGATCATGAAGGTATGCTACGAGTTAACAAAGACACTCTCGAAATAGCCAGGATGGCAAGTTGTTAAAATAAAACCCAGGGCTCCATTTTTACCTGAAGAAGAATACATGATAAGAATTATTTTAGGTGAATAGGTTAAGAATTAGTTTGTGCTGGTCCAAGTGCAGTGGTGTTTACAACTAATTGATCACAACTAGTTACAGATTATTTGTTCCTTCTCCACTCTCACTGCTTCACTTGACTAGCTTTAAAAAAAAAAAAAAAAAAGCCAAGTGTGGTAGCTAATGCCTGTAATCCAGCACTTTGGGAGACCAGAGCAGGAAGATCATTTGAGGCTAAGAGTTTGACACAAGCCGGGGCGGCATAACGAGACCCTGTCTGTACAAAAAATTGAAAAACAAACAAACAAACAAACAACTAGCTGGGTGTAGTGGCGCAATTGTAGTCCCAGCTACTTGAGAGTCTGAGGTGGGAGGATCGCATGACCCCAGAGGTTGAGGCTGCAGGGAGCCATGATTGCACCACTGCACTCCAGGCTGGGTGAACAGAAACGCTGCCAATAAATAAATGAATAAGTAAATGAAATATTTTGAGATGGAGTCTCACTCTGTTGCTTAGCTGGAGTGCAGTAGAACAGTGTTTTGCTGTTCTCAGCTGACTATTGGAGGATCCAATCAGTGTTCCTGGCTAGGTTAGTACACTGGTAACTAACTGGACAACAAATAATGCTGCTTGCTTGCATCTTCCACTAAATAGTATAATAATGCCTTACATTTTAATCAGGATTTTAAAATTATGCATTTTATTTATTTTGAGACAAGGCCTCTCTCTGTTGCCCAGACTGGAGTGTAGTGGTACGATCACAGTTCACTGCAGCCTCAACCTCTTGTGCTCAAGCGTTCCTCCCACCTCAGCCTCCTAAGTAGTGGGACTACAGATGTGCACCGCAATGCTAGCTAATGTTTGTTTGTTTGTTTGTTTGTTTTTCTGCGGAAGTTGCAGATTGCACCACTGCACTCCGGCTTAGGTGACAGAGCGAGACCCTGTCTTCAAAAAAAGGGAAAAGGAAAAACTACCCCATAGAAAATAGTTGCTAAAGTGTGTAAAACTCACTCTTCAAGAGTTCACTAAAGGGAATGATTAATTGGGTGATGAAGGAATTGAGTATGACTTCCTAGGGAAAGGAGATTTGATCTCAGGCTTGAAGGACAGGCTACTTCTCTGTAGACTGAAGTCAGTTCAAGTTGAGGGGATGGCCTAAGCAAAAGCCAAAATGAGCATGACATATGATACAAAGTGAGGGGAATGGCTAATTGGTATGGACTTGAGGGAAGAAAATAAAGTTGGATAGATAGATTGAAGCCAGATTATGCAAGTTATTGAAAGCCAACCAGAATAATTTAGACCATTCTCATTCTGTCAACATTTATTTATTTATTTCATTTTATTTATTTATTTATTTTTGAGATGAAGTCTTGCTCTGTCACCCAGGCTGGAGTGCAGTGGCCCGATCTCAGCTCACTGTATCCTCTGCCTTCCGGGTTCAAGTGCTTCTCCTGCCTCAGCCTCCCGAGTAGCTGGGATCACAGGCACCTGCCACCACGCCCAGTTAATTTTTGTATTTTTAGTAGAGATGGAGTTTCACCATCTTGGCCAGGCTGGTCTCGAACTCCCGACCTCGTGATCCACCCACCTTGGCCTCCCAAAGTGCTGGAATTACAGGCATGAGTCACCACGCCCGGCCCCAACATTTATTAAGTACCTACTGCAAACAAAGTGTTGTGGTAGATGCTGGGAATTCCAAATTGGGAGTAATCCCTGCCCTTTTAGGCTAGTAAGGAAACAGTTATTGCAGGTTGTGATAGACGCTTTAATAGAGGTGAGAACACAGGGCGCTGGAGGTAGGAGTGCAAAGGAGACAGCATGTCAAAGGTAAGAAAGTGATAAGTAGCAGATTTGTTGAGAGAAGTAAAGTGTGGTAAGGTACAGGAAGTGTGTGCTAGGAGAGCAGTCTGGAAAGGTGGGCAAAGGCCAGGTTATCGAGAGCCTTGTACGTAGTGCTAAGCGATTGTCTCTAAATGAGGTTTATATTTACTTTTTCACCTTGAAAAAAAGAAATTGAGCTTTATTAATTTTTTTTTTTTTTTTTTTTTTTTTTTTTTTGTGACGGAGTCTCGCTCTGTCGCCCAGGCTGGAGTGCAGTGGCCGGATCCCAGCTCACTGCAAGCTCCGCCTTCCGGGTTTACGCCATTCTCCTGCCTCAGCCTCCCGAGTAGCCGGGACTACAGGCGCCCGCCACCTCGCCCGGCTAGTTCTTTGTATTTTTTTTTAGTAGAGATGGGGTTTCACTGTGTTAGCCAGGATGGTCTCGATCTCCTGACCTCGTGATCCGCCCGTCTCGGCCTCCCAAAGTGCTGGGATTACAGGCTTGAGCCACCGCGCCCGGCCTATTAATATTTAATATATAGATAACACTGGTTCTCTTAGTCTTATAAGATGGTGCCGTTACACACTCGATATACAAGCTGATGCCTTATGATTGTTAGAGTCTTCATAAGAGCAATTTCAGCAAAGTGACAGGAACAGAAGCTTCACAAAGCTGAGGAACTGACAGTGGTGTCCTTACTAGTTTGGCTGCTGTTATCAGAACGCAACTTATTGCAGTTTACTTGAGCCTGGTTGAGTGGATTTATATTATCTGCTTTTAATTACATTAATCTTCACAAAATGAACAAGTGGCTTAGAGATTTGCACAAAGAAATAGTAGATTAGAGATAATTTTAACACTGCAAACAATAACAAAAAGGTAGAACCGACGTTTCTCCTCCTGGTGGGAGCTCTTTGTCACATTTCAAGGTAATTATATCTGTCAAGGAGTCAGCCTAAAAAATGAAATTGTCAAGAAGACTTTGAAATATGGATATATATACACGTTATCGTCGATAATGAACTTCACCTTAAGAATGTAGTGTACTTTGAGTCATATAGTAGCTAATGATAGCATGACTTCATCTGGGTTATGTTTATATCTTTATTTTTCTGTATCTCAGTCTTTCTTGGTTTATATATTTTATTTATGGTTTATAGTATATATTCATTAATAAATGTTCATAGATTGAGGGCATATACTCAAATTTTTACTGATATACATGTGCTTTGAGAAAGTTTTAGGCCACAGGATGCTGCCAAAGTGCTTTAAATGAGGGAAAATGTTTTAGAAAGTTGAGAGTGGCAGATGGAGTATAGGAGCTGTAGACACGAGGTAAGGTAAAGCAGTTAGGAGGCTATTGTGACACCATAAGGATAGCGAGACTGGATAGGACAGTATGTAGTGGAGAAATGGTGAGATGGAAACAACAGGCCTAAATGTTTAAGGTCTTAAGAGAAAGAACTGGAGGCTAACTCCTGGATATCTGGCTTCAGAAGCTGGATAACTGTGAAACTAAAATGAACAGAGGACAAACTAGTTTTCTGGGTGAAGATAAGTTTAGTTTGGGGCATGTTGAATTTGAATTACCTGTGTGACATCTTGGTGGAAAAGGTCAGTAGCTGGCTGGGCATTCAGGACTGTAATCAAGAGAAATGTCAACTGAGATCAAGATTTATGAGATGTCAGGATAGAAGTGATAATTGATGCGTGAGTGTGGATGAAGTCATTGAGAGAGTAGGCCAGGTGTGGTGGCTCACGCCTGTAATCCTAGCACTTTGGGAGGCTGAGGTGGGTGGATCACGAGGTCAGGAGATCGAGACCATCTTGGCTAACACGGTGAAACGCCGTCTCTACTAAAAATGCAAAAAAATTAGCTGGCGTGGTGGCAGGTGCCTGTAGTCCCAGCTACTTGGGACGCTGAGGCAGGAGAATGGCGTGAACCCGGGAGGCAGAGATTGCAGTGAGCCGAGATTGCACCACTGTACTCCAGCCTGGGCAACAGAGCGAGACTCTGTCTCAAAAAAAAAAAAAAAAAAAAAAAAGAGTAGTGCAAATTGAGACGTAGAATCAGGATGGAATCCTGCAGAACCCCTACATTTAGAGCCAGGGCGAAGGAGGAAGAATCTGGAAAGGAATTGTCCGGGAGGTAAGAGAACAATCTGGAGAAAAGTGTGCAGTGGTGGTCAGACAGGCAAGAATTTCGAGGAGGTGGAGGTGATTGGCATCTTCAGATATTACAGATGCCAAGAAAGTTGAGAGCTAAAAAGTCCATTGGGTTTGATCATTAGCGTACAAGACCACTGGAGTTCTCATAAGAGCAGTTTCAGCAAAGTGACAGGAGCAGAAGGCAGTGAGTAGACTATGCTTTCTATTTATTCCTTTTTTTGAGATGGAGTCTCGCTCTGTTGCCCAGGCTGGAGTGCAGTGGTGTGATCTGGGCTCACTGCAAGTTCCGCCTCCCAGGTTCACGCCATTCTCCTGCCTCAGCCTCCCGAGTAGCTGGCACTACAGGCACCCGCCACCACGCCCGGCTAAGTTTTTGTATTTTTTAGTAGAGATGGGGTTTCACTGTGTTAGCCAGGATGGTCTCGATCTCCTGACGTCGTGATCCGCCCACCTTGGCCTCTCAAAGTGCTGGGATTACAGGCGTGAGCCACCACACCTGGCCTTGTTTTGTTTTAAATGGGAAAATAATTGGGACAGATTTGTATAGCAAGAGAAAAGGCCAACCAACAGAAAGAGTGAAAGGTTGAAGAGATAGAAGAGGTGGGAAATTGATGCAATTCATTTTTGATCCAGGAAGTGATATGATGGGAACAGAATTTTGGGTTGGCAGCAGTGGAAGCACTGGATGCAGTGCAAAGAGGAAAGGCCAAAGGTGGGAAAAACAGCAGCTGTTGTAGTGAAAAATAATCCAAGCCAGAGGTGATCATCTTTGGAGCTGGTTGTGGTAGTGGCAGTGGGAATAGAGAGGAGGATTCAATTCAAGAAATACTTTAAAGCAGTTGATGCTTGTCAGGGGACATAGTAGAGTCCACTAAGAAGTTTTTCTTACCTAGATAGTCTCCTTCCAACTGCCCGTGCACCCAAAAATTTGATACTTACAGAGAATATTCTGCAGTGAGTTTTTGTTACTGGCACAGGTGTTTGATCCTTTAGAAACACTGGGGTGAAAAAATTGAGAGACACTGTTTCAAAGAAAGAAATGATAGGATACAGTGGTTGATTGGATATAGTCAATTAGCCCTGAGATTTCTATCCAGGGGCAGTAGAAGAATGGTTATCAGTGGAAAAGTGGAATAATTTGGAGAGTGTTACCCTCATACTATTCAGCCTTGTTGTAAAGCACTTAAGCCATGTAACTCTGTCTGCTGTCTCTGGGGTTTGAGAAGAAACCTTTTAGTTTATAAACAGTATACTATATCTGGTCACATGGAATGAGAGCATATTCTTCCTTTAAAGGGTCTTTTTTCTAGATTAGAGAAAAGAGCTTTTGAATTCCTTTGGAGAGATGATGGTATGGTCAGTTATGTTTAATATTTTGTGCCTGGAGAAATAAAATTGATTTGGTTACTTTATTTAAGTATCTTTCTGAGGAAAGTACACTGATTCCTTAATAAAATTTGTGTTTGATTTTAGTGTAAAAACAAAACTCATGAAATAATTTTATATATGAACAAAGTGCTAGTGATTATGGTATCATAGATTTGCCTTTCAAAATAATAAAAGAATTATAAAATTCAAACTTGGCTTTATTTCTGGCCCCCAAGACATTGCTAGAATGCTACAGTTAGTTGAGAATATGTGAAATACAGTTTTTTTTTCTTTGGTTTTTCTACAACATTTTTCTTTTTGCTATCTTCTGACCCTCTTGCTTTAAAATGTGTAAATTATCTTGAATGTGTCATGGAAAGTAAACTTAATGAAATAGATGAGAAAGTTGAGCAGTGTATTTTTGAATTTAATCTGTCATGCATGTAAAATGTTACACCTAGGCAGGTGTGGTGGGTCATTCCTTTAATCTCAGCACTTTGGAAGGCAGAGGTGGTAGGATCACTTGAGGCCAAGAGTTCGAGATCATCCTGGTCAATCTAGTGAGACCCAACCTGTATTTTAAAAATGAAAAAAAAAAATTATACCTCACACTTAGAAAAATTGGAAGCTTTAGTGTTTCATTGAAAGAGACTCAGATGGTATAAACTTTTTTTTTTTTTTTTTTTTTGGAGACAGAGTCTCGCTCTGTTGCTTAGGACGGAGTGCAGAGGCACCATCTTGGCTCACTGCAACCTCTACCTCCTGGGTTCAAGAAATTCTCCTGTCTCAGCCTCCAAAGTAGCTGGGATTACTGGTATGTGCCACCATGCCTGGCTAATCTTTGTAGTTTTAGTAGAGACAGGGTTTCTCCATGTTGGCCAGGCTGGTCTTGAACTCTTGACCTCAGGTGATCTGCCTGCCTCAGCCTCCCAAAGTGCTGGGATTACAGGTGTGAGCCACCATGTCCAGCCTAAACTTACTTACTTATAATAAAATGAATTGATCAACTAACAAAAATTTTAAAAAAGAAAGAAAATGCACGTGCCTTATTCAAGGCTCCTTGGGTTTCAAAACACAGAAACCTATTTAAATGAGTTCAAATAAAAGGATGGAGATATTATAAAGAACCAGACAGGTCTTAGGACTTCAGGAAGAGCTGGGCCTCAGATGTCAGGAACCCAAGGCAGTGCTGAGGACAGTTGCTCTTACTCTCTCCCATTTCTTCTCATTGCAGAGCTTCTCTGTTTCTCTCAGGATGTCTTTTGCAACAGCTTTGTTCTAGTCCTTTTATGGTTTCAATTCTTACATTTAACTTCTTAATCTATGTAGAATTTATTTTGGCATATGGTATGCACTAGAGGTTTAACTTTATTTATTTTTCCAAATAGTTAACTGATTACCTCAGCATTATTTGTCAAATAATCCTCTTGCATGCTTAGTCTGATAGCTTGGTGGTAGCTGCCTAGAGTGCCATATGGGGAAAGATCCAAGGCCATATCTGGGTTCAGCAGGAACAAGTGCTATGCTTAATTAGTGATGTCTGCAGTGAGTGTGCCTGAGGATGGGGTGCAATTTGCATGCTATACATCTGCCCCTCTTGGGATGAGATGACCTGTCCTTTCCTCATTGATTTTAAATATACCTTTTTAAATAGCACTTTTTATATTCTCTGCTCTGATTCTGGAGTTTCTAGTATATTCCATTTTAGTGTTTTGTAACATACCACACTGTATTTTTTGTTTGTTTTTGTTTTTGGTTTTTTTTTTTTTTTTTTTTTGGAGACGGTGTCTCGCTCTGTTGCCCAGGTTGGGGTGCAGTGGCGCGATTTTGGCTCACTGCAAGCTCTGCCTCCCGGGTTCATGCCATTCTCCTGCCTCAGCCTCCCAAGTAGCTGTGCCTGCCACCACACCCGGCTAATTTTTTGTATTTTTAGTAGAGATGGGGTTTCACCGTGTTAGCCAGGATGGTCTCGATCTCCTGACCTCGTGATCCTCCCACCTCGGCCTCCCAAAGTGCTGGGATTACAGGCGCGAGCCACCGTGCCTGGCCCCACACTGTATTTTGTAGCTATAACATTTAATATCTGGTAATTCAAGTGGACTGTACCAGCCAAGAAAAATTTGAAAAGTAACAATAGACAATTGCTGGATGGTATAGTATAGTTACTTATTTCTCTAGATAAATTTTGGAATGATTTTATCATTCTTAAATCCTCTGGATTAAGAATGATTAAAATTATATTAAATCCATAAATTAATTTGGAGAGAACTGATGTCTTTGTAATATCTGTTTCCCAGTCATTCCAGCCAGAAATACTGGGACTTACTCATCCATGTTCCAATCATGGCCAAGGGGAACCAGATGTTCTGATTGGCCAGGCCTATATCAGGTCACTTCAGACCTGTACCCAGGGAATGGGGCAATTTTCCTAGAACCACATGGACTGAAAGTGGCGGTTTCTCAAAGGAGAATTAAGGTGATGTTAACAGAAGAAGGGGGAATGGATGCTAGGCAGGCATAAATAGCAGACATTCATTACATTATTCTAAAACCATCAGAAGATGATAATATAGATTAAATGAGAAACCACCATATTAAGAGATTTAGAAACATTATAGACAGCTATAAAATGAAAGTCAGAATAATAAATTTGCTTAGGTACAGGTGAACTTGTTGGAGCTTTTAAAAAATGCTTGACATGTCAAGTGAGTAAGAAATTATTTTCAGCATTTGTTTTATTGGTATTTTGAACATCACATTTCTATGAATTTCAAGCAACTTTGTAAGTGTGCATTAAGATCATATTTTTATAGGTAGAACAACAAAAGTATATAGAGCTCAACAAAAATATATAGAGCTCAGGGACAGCTTTTGAAGTCAGAGATGGAGAAAAATCTTTGTCTATCAAAATAGACAGATATAATTTATTTTTAGTTTTTAAAAAGTATTTGTTGTTGTTTTTTTTTTTAGAGACAGAGTTTCACTCAGTTTCCCAGGTTGGAGTACAATGGCATGATTGTTGCTTACTGCAGCCCTGAACTCTTGGGCTCAGGTGATCCTCTTGCCTTAACCTCTGGAGTAGTTGGGATTACAGGCATGAACTACTGTTCCTGGCTTGCAATTTTTTTTTTTTTTTTTTTTAGTAAGAATTATTTTGGTTGCAGAAACCCAAAACCAATGAATTTAAGCGGAAGTGGAATGTGTTGCCTTATGTAACTCCTGAGACTGGGGGTGGATCTAGGTTTAGGTTCAGTGGGATCCAAAGGCTCAAATTATCTTGGCTGCAACATCTCCGCTGTGGAGGGTCTAATTCTGTATAGTCAGCTAAGATGGTGCCTGGAGCTCTAGGAATATATTGCCTTAACTTAATAACTAACCCCTGTAAGAAAAACTGGAGTGTTCTTTTACCACTCACGTTATCAGTTTGGAGATAGGAAGGACTCCAATAGTTCTGCTTTGCCAGTTCCTTGGACCTATCACTATTACCAAAATGATGGAGACTGCAGTCTAGACCTCTGTCACGTGCTCATCCCTTGTGTATTGAGGTTGGCAGCCTCACAAGACTATGAAATCTGGAGTGGGGTGGTTGCTAGGTTAACTTATGTTCACTATAACAGGCTGTAGAGCTTAAAATATTTTTGGCCGGGCATGTTGGCTCACACCTGTAATCCCAGCACTTTGGGAGGTCCAGGTGGAATCACTTGAGCCCAGTCGTTCAAGACCAGCCTGCACAACATGGCAAGACCCTGTCTCTACAAAACATGTAAAAAATTAGCCAGGTGTGGTGGCAAGCGCCTGTGGTCCCACCTACTTGGGAGGCTGAGGTGGGAGGATCACTTGAGCTCGGGAGATTGAGGCTTCAGTGAGCCGTGTTTGAGCCACTATACTCCAGCCGGGGCAATGGAGCAAGACCCTGTCTCAAAAAAAGAAAAAGTAGCTAAATTGTAAATTTTTAAAAACAAAAGGAATCAAAATTGATAATAATGACACTTACTGAGAGCTTACTCTGCTAAGCTCTTTATTATCACAACTTTTTTTTTTTTTTTTTTTGAGATGGAGTCTGGCTCTGTCACCCAGGCTGGAGTGCGGTGGCATGATCTCGGCTCACTGCAACCTCTGCCTCCTGGGTTCAAGCTATTCTCCTGCCTCAGCCTCATGAGTAGTTGAGATTACAGGCACATGCTACCATGCCTGGCTAATTTTTGTATTTTTAGTAGAGATGGGGTCTTACCATATTGGTCAGGCTGGTCTCGAACTCCTGACCTTGTGAACTGCCCGCCTGGGCCTCCCAAAGTCCTGGGATTACAGGCGTGAGCCACTGCGCCCGGCCACAACTTATTCTTTTAACAGCCCTGTGAGTCAGGTGGCATCATCCCCATATGAAATATAAAGAAATTGAGTCCTGGAAGATTAAATAATCGTGCAAGGTTATAGAATTTGTAGGTGGATAGAGGCAATATTACTCAGATTTATCAAACTACACAGCCTTTGATATTAACTATTATAATAGACTGCCTCTCTGGTGGATCAGTTTGGGTTAAGAAGCTAGCAAGTCTAAAGACTAATAGGATTTATTGTTATGATTGGCTTAATTTTCAGGAAAATTGTGCTTTGGATTCTGTGTTGTTGCATCTATCTGGAGGTTATCCAGTTAATGTCTCTCAGTCTTTTCCTCATTTTTTTTTTTCCATACTGGACCTAAAGCTGTATGTAATTAATCAACTCATATTGAATAACTACACTCTGTTAGACACTCTGAGAGAAATAGAATATATAAGCCCCAAAGATTTTACTTTTATGAAGTACCCAAAATGGGTTTATAAATACTAATAAACTACACATAAGTGAATTCAAAGTATTTCATACATTATAAGTGGTAGACAAATGCTGAGAGAACTTGGAATAAGTGAGCAAGTAGTAGGAATGTATTTTGGGTCAGATGAGAGAAGGGCGGGACATGGAATAGGTGTGGGAAGTGGGAAGGATGGAGGGCATGTTTAGAGGGGAAGGGCGTGTCTAGAGAGCAAAGACTGGAACAAGTAGTGATGTTCAAACTTCAGCAAACAGATTTGATGAAATAGCCCATTTTCAAGGCTCTGTACCCCTTTTTAAAAATAATTTAAATATTAGTAATAACAATATAACTGATTTCTGAAATATTCTTGTAATAATTGTATTCATTATCTGCAAACTGTTTTGTAATATAAAAATTATTTTTTCTTTTGTAATTATTCTAGCCAAACATTTTTTTGTTACTGCTTTTACTTTTGATATATTACTATGTTATTTTACTTTTGGAAAACACAAATTTTAACAAAGTAGCATTCTCCAAAGTATATTCATCTTTACAAGTAAATGTTTGCCCAAATGAAACAAAATCTGTTTTACTTAACACTAAATGTCTTGGATTTGCCTCCTTATTTTGCTGTAATTGTTGGCCAGTAAAAGTATTTACATTGTTAGCTCTGTTTTCATTGCAATAAGGGATGGCAACATTTTAGAAAACCACTAGTAGTATATATAATGTTTTTGAGTACTATGGATGAATATTCTGTATTCGTCTCTTCAAAGATTATTAATTACATTTTAGGATAAAAATACATATTTTTTACAATGAACACAAAGTAAAAGTAATTGAAAAAAATTAAACTGGCTCTGGGCAAGTATCAACTCTGCTAAAAACAACAATAAAACACTAAAGTGAATTTCTGAAAACCATTCTTCACCAGAGATGTTTTAATATTAATCTGTGTTGTCCTTTACAATGTAACAGTTGATTTTTTTTTTTTTTGGTAGTGGGACAGAGTCTCACTGTGTCGCCCAGGTTGGAGTGTAGTGGTAATCTCGGCTCACTGCAACCTCCACCTCCCGGGTTCAGGCAATTCTCCTGCCTCAGACTCCTGAGTAGCTGGGACTACAGTCCTACACCACCACGCCCAGCTAGTTTTTTGTATTTTAGGTAAGACAGAGTTTCGCCATGTTGCGCAGGCTGGTCTCGAACTCCTGAGCTCAGGCGATCCACCAGCCTCAGCCTCCCAAAGTGCTGGGATTACAGATGTGAGCCCTCATGCCTGGCCTATTTTTCACATGTATATTTTTGACAAGAGAAATGTCTTCATTGCACGCTCTTCCTCTGCTTCTCTTTAAGGAGTTTGTGTGTGGTTGATAGGAAGATGTAGTTCGTTCTTATTCCTCTACCACTTACATGTTTCCTCCCATTATTCTCTTTATTTCTCATATACCCTCCTACTTCCTCTGTGCTTGGGTCTGAAAAGAAATCTTTGAGATTATTAAGACATCTCCAAACATCTGGATTTAGTTTTAAAAATTACCAGATTTTTCATGGGCAAAAATACAGCAAAACATTTTGGATGGCTGTTAACTTTGTGTGACCTTGGCAAAAAATAATTTCAGCATTATAAGCAGTATGTTTCTTATCTATTAAAAATAAGATCCCTTCCAGCTCATATTTTACAATTCTAAATATGAGATAGAGAATGAAGAGTTAATATGAACTGACTGTACACAAATGCATGGATTGTCAGAGATTTAGACAACCTCTAAAGAGGGGGACATTTTTAACACAAATATTATACTATTATACTTATTTGTGTTGGCCATTGTTGTCAAGCACATTTGCTCACAGTGAGTTTAGGAATTTAGATATTAGGCGTATTTTGACAAAGTGGGGAATCAATTTCTTTTACAGAAATTTAATACTTATTTCTTAGCATCAGTGTGCTAGTATGAAATTACTTTTCGGCTGGGCGCGGTGGCTCACAGCACTTTGGGCCTGTAATCCCAGCACTTTGGGAGGCCAAGGTGGGCGGATCACGAGGTCAGGAGATCGAGACCATCCTGGCTAACACAGTGAAACCCCGTCTCTACTAAAAAATACAAAAGAATTAGCCAGGCATGGTGGCGGGCATCTGTAGTCCCAGCTACTCGGGAGGCTGAAGCAGGAGAATGGCGTGAACCCGGAAGGCGGAGCTTACAGTGAGCCAAGATTGCACCACTGCACTCTAGCCTGGGCAACAGAGCGAGACTCCGTCTCAAAAAAAAAAAAAAAATTATTTTTGTGTCAGGCATTCTGCTCCTCAAGACTGTACCATCCTTCCACTAGAAGGGTGGAATATACATCATATTACACGTATGAAAAGATCATTAAAAATATAAATAACCTAAAAATGCTTTTGGAATATGCTTTATTTTTCAGGCCCATGGGTTGAAATGCAGGAAAAACAACACATTTGTGATACACCAAATTTAGGATATAACTGCTAGAGCAGGAGGAAGATAAATGGAGTCAAGGAGAGGTTCACGGGGATTTTTTGTTAGGAAGTAAAACTGAGAATGTTAACACTGATAAAATTGAGTACGTGAGTTTTCATTATATTGTACCCTTTTGTTTTGTTTATTTATTTTATTTTTGGTTTGTTTTTAAATAGAGACGGGGGTCTTGCTACAATGTCCAGGCTGGTCTTGAACTCCTAGGCTCAAGTCATCCTCCAGCCTTGGCCTCCCAAATTGCTGGGATTACAGGTACCAGCCACCGAGCCTGGCCCTGTGATCCATCTTGAAGTAATTTTTGTATATTGACTCTATTTTTGTTTGCTTTTACTTTACCCTCACCTGACTGATAAAGTTGAGAGATCTGCATTATTTTCTTGTGGGGTGATGGCAGAAGACTGCTCTGTAACTTTTACCAAACACTTCACCGAGTTGCTGCAGCCAATTCGTTTATGTGTCGCAGAAATCTCAGACAAATCGAGTCATTTCTCTGCTTTTTAAAATAATTACTCCTCATCACACTTTCAGGGCCTCCAGAGGTCTGGTTTGAAAGCAGAACATTCAGGAAAGCCATAGGAAAACAGCATCCTGGCCTAAAAGTTCCACCTGAAATAATAAATCTTACATGTGAACGGATGCTTATTTAATGGATTTTTGAGGCCTTCTTTACCTTTTATTTAAGCATCTTGTATATTGTTAGCATTTAAATAGTATTAATGTCACCGAACTAGAAGGACTCCTCATTAACACCAATAAATGGGAGAGAATGTACTAAGCCAAAAAGTTGCCGTCTTATAACTTGTAAAACTCTGTTAAATGTCCATCTGTATTTAAAGCAGCAGGCTAACTTATTTATGTGATGTTGATGTGGTGCTGAATAGTAAAAAAACAGCAAAATAGAAAGGATTAGGGAAATGGGGACATAAAATCCTTTAATACTGCTTAGTAAGGTATTTTATCCATTTGAAGAAATCTAAAATTCTTTCTGAAAGGGATGTATGTTTAAAATTGAGGGTAACTGTTGCTAAATCATTGGGTGTTAGCCAGGTTTGGATACAGTATACAGCTAAAAGGAATGTTAATTTTGTTATATTATACTTATTGTCAACAACACTTCTCAGAAAACAAAACAAAAAGCCCGGAGCAAACCAAAAAAACAAAAATATTTGAGGAATTATTCTCAGATTGTCAGAAAAAAGAGTTTGAATAGTTATTTTAGATTTCTTATTTGGAGGGTAATAATTTTGAGTTTGTTTAAAACATGAGAATTCAATAGTATTATTATTATTTTTTTTGAGTGTCTCTAAAATTGTTAATTCTCTTCTTCTTCCATGCTTCATACCTGGATGGAAAATTGCTTCAGGATATCAGTCTGCATGTCTAGAGAAACTAATGCTGCTTAGTTTAGAAGCAGTCCAGTGAAGCAACACAAGCGGATAGGGCTGTGACTCTTTTCCCTTGTTTACACCTGATGTTTAGGTCGTGTATCATTTCAGGTATTACCTGAGTGTCTGTGATGTTTAGCTATACCTTTTTGTCCCCAGCCTTTCAGTGATCCCTTAAAATTTAACCATGATTGAGGCAAACTTCTTTGCAGTCACTTACTGTTTAATGAAGGGGCTGGAGTCTCTGGCACTGTCTCCTCTGTTTTCTGACTTGGAGGCTTTCTCATTGTTCATGTGCTTCCTAACTTTCATCTCAAGGCTTATAAAGAAAGCAAGGAGTAACTCCTCACATGTCCCTGGTTTGTAGGCATTACTTTGAACAAACATACATTCCTAGTTTATAATGGAAAACAGTATGGTAGTTACTATTCATACTAAATGTAAGCTGTGAACTTTATGAACTGTTAGAATTTTTTTTTTCTTTTTTGAGCCAGGGTTTCGCTGTTACCCAGGCTGGAATGCAGTGGCTTGAGCATCAGTCTCGCTCTGTCGCCCAGGCTGGAGTGTGTGGTGCGATCTCAGCTCATTGCAACCTCTGCCTCCCGGGTTCAAGCAATTCTTGTGCTTCAGCCCCCCAAGTAGCTGAGACTACAGGCATGTGCCACCACGCCTGGCTAATTTTTGTATTTTTAGTAGAGATGGGGTTTCGCCATGTTGGCCAGGCTGGTCTCGAACTCCTCGACTCAAGTGATCTGCCCACCTCAGCCTCCCAAAGTACTGGGATTACAGGTGTGACCCAACACGCCCAGCCACATCTGATAATTTTGCCATGTTTCCCAGGCTCATCTGGAACTCCTGCCCCTAATTGATCCTCCTACCTTGGCCTCCCAAAGTTCTAGGATTAAAGGTGTGAGCCACTGTGCACCGCCTATTTTTGGGCTTTTTTTTTTTTTTTTTTTTTTTTTGAGACAGAGTCTTGCTCTTATCACCCAGGGTGGAGCACAGTGGCATGATCTCAGCTCACTGCAACCTCCACCTTCCAGGTTCAAGCCATTCTCCTGCCTCAGCCTCCTGAGTAGCTGAGATTACAGGTGCCCACCACCACACCTGGCTAATTTTTGTACTTTTAGTAGAGATGGGATTTCGCCATGTTGGCCAGGCTGGTCTCGAACTCCTGACCTCAGGTGATCTGCCTGCCTCGGCCTCCCAAAGTGCTGGGATTACCTGAGTGAGCCACTGTGCCCAGTGTTTTTTTTTGTTGTTGTTGTTTTGTTTTGTTTTGTTTTTAAGAGACAGGGTCTCACTCTGTCTCCTGGGCAGGAGTGCACTGGCATGATTATAGCTCACTATAGCTAGCTTTGACCTCCTGGCCTTAAGCAATCCTCCTGCTTAGCCTCTCGAGTAGCTGGAACTAGTGGTACATGTCACCATGCCTGGCTAATTAAAAAATTTTTTTTGTAGAGACAGGATCTTGCTGTGTTGCCCAGGCTTGCCTTGAATTTCTGGCCTCAAGCGATCCTCCTACCTAAGTCTCCCAAAGTGCTGGGATTACAGACTGAGCCACTGTACAGTTCTGGAATTTTTATAGATAGTATTAACCTTTGGATTTTTGCCTTTCTTTTCCATTTAAAACAGTTTCCATAAACTCTCCCTTTCCCTTTTTTGTTACAGTGGGAATCCGTTGTTTATTAATAATAATAATAATTATTATTATTATTTTTGAGACAGAGTTCCACTCTTGTTGCCCAGGCTGGAGTGCAATAGCGTGATCTCAGCTCACTGCAACCTCCGTCTCCCAGGTTCAAGCGATTCTCCTGCCTCAGCCTCCCAATTATTATTATTATTTTTGAGATGGAGTGTTGCTCTGTCACCCAGGCTGGAGTGTAGTGGCGTGATCCCGGCTTACTGCAACCTCCGCCTCCCAGGTTCAAGCAATTCTCCTGCCTCAGCCTCCCAAGGAGCTGGGATTTCAGGCACGTGCCACCACGCCTGGCTAATTTTTATATTTTTAGTGGAGTCGGGGTTTCGCCATGTTGGCCAGGCTGATCTCGAGTGATCCACCTGCCTCAGCTTCCCAAAGTGCTGGGATTACAGGTGTGAGTCACTGCGCCTGGCCAGAATCTATTATTTATTGAGAACTTCCTCTTAATATTGTCTGATCAGCTAGAGACTGGTGAGTACTCTTCTTCTTCACTTGGAGTATGAGGAAGCAGAAGTGAACAGCATTGCTGCTCAGCTGCAGTTGCTTCCATAGGCTTGCTAGAAGCGCCAGAAATCTCCCATTGGGCACCAGAATCTTTGGGTTGTGTGCCATCAGGTCCTATTCCATATATGGAATATTATTGCTCCTCAAAAGAAAAGCATGTTGAGACAGTAGTTATTAAGAAGTCAGGCTTTGCCACAATCCCTTTTAAATGTAGTACCTCAGGCCTTTCTCAACATAAATTTTAAATTCTTTCAGAATCACACATTTTTCACAAGGACAGATGATTCATTAGTTTTGCTCTGTGGAAAGAAAAGACCTCAAGTTAATTTCCACAACCTAAATCAATTGACTGTGGAATTTAAGCTCTGGGAAAACTAAAACATACTAAGAACATTCAGTTTTTTTTGTTTGTTTGTTTTGTTTTTTTTTTTTTTTTGAGACGGAGTCTCGCTCTGTCGCCCAGGCTGGAGTGCAGTGGCTGGATCTCAGCTCACTGCAAGCTCCGCTTCCCGGGTTTACGCCATTCTCCTGCCTCAGCCTCCCGAGTAGCTGGGACTACAGGCGCCCGCCACCTCGCCCGGCTAGTTTTTTGTATTTTTAGTAGAGACGGGGTTTCACCATGTTAGCCAGGATGGTCTCGATCTCCTGACCTTGTGATCCGCCCATCTCGGCCTCCCAAAGTGCTGGGATTACAGGCTTGAGCCACCGCGCCTGGCCAGAACATTCAGTTTTAAATGGAAGCAAGATATTTTCAGTTGATCTGCCAGTGTATGGAAATCTGCAGCATTGGCCCCTTCAGTAATCCACCCCAATTGCATAGTCTGTGGCCTACAAGAGTATTTTTCCACTCTCCAGTTTACCACATCTTTCTTGGCATCAAATTACTTTTCTACTTAAATGAAATTGCTAGTTTAACCACTGGTGAATGCACTCATGGAAGTGAAAATGAAAACTATTTATTCAAGAGTTTCAGTGATGTTACTGCTGTGTGCATTACATACGACCATAGTATTTTTATACTGATGATCTTTGTTTCCCTAATGTTATATTTTAAGTTGGCTATGTATACAGAGTAGAACTCCTTAGCAAACAGGAGTCCTCATACACACGACCCAATTTAATTCCCTAGACTTTAAGGGAGGAAAGGTTGTGTACTCTCTGTACAGTTGCCCTCAATTTCATTCTGGGAAAGACTTTGTTAACAGATGTTAACAGAATTCTTTTTTTTTTTTTTTTTTTTTTTTGAGACTTGCTCTGTCACCCAGGCTGGAGTGCCGTGGCGTGATCTCAGCTTACTGCAACCACCGCCTCCTGGGTTCAAGCAATTCTCTGCCTCAGCCTTCCAAGTAGCTGGCACGCACCACTACGCCTGGCAAATTTTTGTATTTTTAGTAGAGATAGGGTTTCACCACGTTGGCCAGGCTAGTCTCAAACTCTTGACCTTGTGATTCGCCCGCCTCAGCCTCCCAAAATGCTGGGATTACAGGTGTGAACTACCTTGCCCAGCCCAGCAGAATTCATATTTAACAGATACCTCTTGTGGCCCCTTGTAAGGCAAGAATAAAGGTCTTCAGTTTTAGCTTCTTTCCTTCCCTCTCTTGTCCATTGATCCTTGGATCTGTGTTCTGGCATCTTGTTTGGTGGATGTGACATAATGGCTTTTTCTTCTATTTGGGTGATATTTTCTTTCCCATTTCCTCTTTCCTACATTAGGCATTTCCAACCTGCTTCTTTCATATTTCATATTTCTCACATATGGCCCCCTAGTGATCCCAAAGAATTCTAAGGTTCTGGTAACTTTAGATGGATTTGAAAGAGGAAAAGGTGGGATAAATAACTTTTCCTCAAATAAAACATAAGTTTCTAATAATGCTTCTTAAAAATACTTAAATGCAACCAATGTATTATCTAAAATAACCCATTGTATGTTCATGAAATCCTTTCCATTGATGTTCTATACTCAGCTATGTGCTTGTTAGGAAGTAATGGGAATGTAGGAACTCTTTGCTCCGACTTTTGTTGTTGTTGTTGTTGTTGTTGTTTTGAGACGGAGTCTCACTCTGTCGCCCAGGCTGGAGTGCAGTGGCGCAATCTTGGCTCACTGCAACTTCCGCCTCCCAGGTTCATGCCATTCTCCTGCCTCAGCCTCCCGAATAGCTGAGACTACAGGCACCTGCCACCACACCCGGCTAATTTTTTTGTATTTTTAGTAGAGATGGGGTTTCACCGTGTTAGCTAGGATGGTCTCGATCTCCTGACCTCATGATCCACCCGCCTCGGCCTCCCAAAGTGCTGGGATTACAGGTGTGAGCCACTGCGCCCAGCCTGTTGTTGTTGTTAAAGGCAAGGCCAGGCCTTGCTCTGTCACCCAGGCTGGAGTGCTGTGGTGCGATCATAGCTCACAGCATCCTGTAACTCTTGGGCTCAGGAGATCTTCCTGCCTTAACCTCCCAAGAAACGAGGATTACAGGTGCATGCCACCACTTGGCTAATTAAAAAAATTTTTTTAGTAGAGACAGGGTTCTCACTATGTTGCCCAGGGTGGTCTCAAACTTCTGGGCTCAAGTTAGCCTTCCACCTCAGCCTCCCAAGGAGCTGGAATTACAGGCGTGAGCCACTGTTCCCTGCCTGCTTCTACCTTTTAGCTTTTTGTTTAGCGATCATTACTCTTCTCTCCAGTAGATATACTATTTGATCAAGATGTGGGTAATTAGTCTCTAATTTCCCCACAAGAAAGTATCTTCTGGGCTGGGTGCGGTGGCTCACGCCTGTAATCCCAGCACTTTGGGAGGAGGAGGCAGGCAGATCATCTGAGGTCAGGAGTTCGAGACCAGCCTGACCAACATGGAGAAACTCCTTCTCTATTAAAAATACAAAATTAGCCAGGCGTGGTGGCGCATGCCTGTAATCCCAGCTACTCAGGAAGCTGAGGCAGGAGAATCGCTTGTACCTGGAAGGCGGAGGTTATAGTGAGCCAAGATCACTCCATCGCACTGTAGCCTGGGCAACAAGAGCAAAACTCCATCTCAGAAGAAAAAAAAAAAAATCTTCTGTCTAAGCCTTTGTTAATAAGGAATTGGCTGCATTTTTATTTTTATTTACTTATTGTTTTTGAGACAGAGTTTTGCCCTTGTTGCCCAGGCTGGAGTGCAGTGGCGCGATCTTGGCTCACTGCAGCCTCCACCTCCCAGGTTCAAGTGATTCTCCTGCCTCAGCCTCCCGAGTAGCTGAGACTACAGGTGCCCGCCCCCATGCCCAACTAATTTTTTGTATTTTTAGTAGAGATGGGGTTTCACCATGTTGGCCAGGCTGGGCTTGAACTCCTGATCTCAGGTGATCCACCCATCTTGGCCTCCCAAAGTGCTGGGATTACAGGCATGAGCCACACAGCATCCGGCCTTCCATTTTTATTCTTTCAAAATATGAAAGGAATTCTTAGAGGCTTTAAAGTATAGATTTTCCTTTTATTTATTTACTTAATTTATTTATTTATTTATTTATTTTGAGAGACGGTGTCTTGCTCTGTCGTTCAGGCTGGAGTGCAGTGGCGCGATATCAGCTCACTGCAACTTCCACCTCACAGGTTCAAGTGATTCTCCTGCCTCAGCTTCCCGAGTAGCTTGGACTACAGGCGTGCGCCACCACACCCAGCTAATTTTTGTATTTTTTCAGTAGAGATGGGGTTTTACTATATGTTGGCCAGGCTGGTTTCAAACTCCTGACCTCAGGTGATCCGCCTGCCTTGGCCTTCCAAAGTGCTGGGATTACAGGCATGAGCCACCATGCCTGGTCAAAATGTAGATTTTTCAAAATCAAAATTTGATTTTGTCTTACGTTTTATGTTGACCAATTATAAAGTAGATAAGAAAACAGCCATTGTTGAGATTCAGTTTGAATGTGTATTTTAAAAATAATTTTTGATATATTACATACCTTCAGAAAAGTGCACAAATCATAAAAATGTACAGCTGGATGAATTTTCACAGGCTGGGCATACTTTTGTTAACAGTGCCCAGATGAGGAAACATTAAAACCTAAAATCCTACCCATGCACCTTTTCAGGCGCTTCACCTCCCATCCAAGGGTAGCCTCTAATACTGTAGCTTAGTTTTCCCTGTTTTTGAACTTCATGTAAAAATGAAAAAAATAGGCCAGATGCGGTAATCCCAGCACTTTGGGAGGCTGAAGCAGGCGGATCACCTGAGGTTAGGAGTTCGAGACCAGCCTGGCCAACATGGTGAAACCCATTCTCAACTAAAAATACAATAATTAGGCGTGGTGGCGCATGCCGGTAATCCCAGCTACTCAGGAGGCTGAGATGGGAGCACTGCTTGAACCCTGGAGGTGGAGGTTGCAGTGAGCCGAGATTGTGCCATTGCACTCCAGTCTGGGTGACACAGTGAGACTCCGTCTCATAAAAGATAAAAGAAGATGGGCACAGTGGCTTACGCGTGTAATCCCAGTACTTTGGGAGGCCGAGGTGGGCAGATCACCTTTTGTTTTTTGTATCAAAATATTTTGTTTTTTGTTTTTTGTTTCAAAATATTTGTTTTATTCTTCACTGTTTTTTAAATTTTGTTTTGTTTTGTTTTTTTGAGATGGAGTCTCGCTCTGTCGCCCAGGCTGGATTACAGTGGCCCGATCTCAGCTCACTGCATGCTCTGCCTCCCAGGTTCAGGCCATTCTCCTCCCTCAGCCTCCTGAGTAGCCGGGACTACAAGTGCCTGCCACCACACCTGGCTAAGTTTTTTGTATTTTTAGTAGAGACGGGGTTTCACTCTGTTAGCCAGTATGGTCTCGATCTCCTGACCTTGTGATCTGCCCACCTCAGCCTCCCAAAGTGCTGGGATTACAGGCGTGAGCCACTGCGCCTGGCCAAATTTTTGAATGTTTTAAATCAGCTTTTAGGTTCTCTTTCCCATGCTGTTTGGGAAGATATTATTGAAATTAGCCTGAACTATCATTGCCGTATTGCTCCTTCTACCAATTCCATTATTGTCTGTGTGTATACATGCCTTTTACTATAAGCTTGGTATGTTTAATTCTGTCCAGAAGTGTTATATCATTGCTTCTCTCTGTATTTTAAAAGGCTGACATCAGATTAAATTTGTTATCTTGAAATACTCTGCTTTATGGTAATCCAACCAGTATTTAATTCAGCAGACATTGAATGAATGTCCCCTACGTATTAGTGTTACAGAGGTGCTTGTTTGAAATCTGGCCATTGGTGGAAATATTTTAAACAGTTTTTGTAGCTTCACAGTAGCTTGTATTTTAGTAGCTATATTTAAGATGTTTTTAGTCTACTTTAATGCACATGATTTTGCTCAAGATGTGTTTTTGTTGAATGACTTAGGAAATTTGCCCCTTAATTCTTCATGCTGAGTTTAAACATATATCTAATTTAGAAGGGGAGACATAGTACAAAGTTATCTTTTTCTTACATAACAGAATGAGTCCCCCACCCCGAGATGCTTAAACTATGTAGATCTGGTAGTATATGCTCAAAGTTCCCATTCAAAATGCTAAAAGTTGAGCAAGATAGTGTGGACATGGCACAATCTTAGAGATCCCCATTCTTGTAATTTCTTCCTTCTGGTAAGTTTGACATTCTGATTTTTGTTATTTAATTTTTTATTTTTATTTTTTAGACAAAGTTTTGCTTTTGTTGCCCAGGCTGGAGTGCAATGGCGCAATCTCGGCTCACTGCCACCTCCGCCTCCTGGGTTCAAGCAATTCTCCTGCCTCAGCCTCCCAAGTAGTTGGATTACAGGTGCACACCACCATGCCTGGCTAACTTCGTATTTTTAGCAGAGAAGTGTAAAAACATGTATTATGGTTTTTTGTTTGGTTTGGTTTGGGTTTTGGTTTTTTGAGATGGAGTATAGCTCTGTTTCCCAGGCTGGAGTACAGTTGTGCAATCTTGGCTCACTGCAAACTGTGCCTCCCATGTTCAAGCGATTCTCCTGTCTCAGGCTC
This sequence comes from Macaca mulatta, assembly GCF_049350105.2. Lineage (NCBI taxonomy): Eukaryota > Metazoa > Chordata > Mammalia > Primates > Cercopithecidae > Macaca > Macaca mulatta. The sequence continues at coordinate 64,831,879 of NC_133425.1, forward strand.
CCGAGTAGCTGGGATTACAGGCGCACGCTGCCATGCCCTGCTAATTTTTTGTGTTTTAGTAGAGACAGAGTTTCACCATGTTGCCCAGGCTGGTCTCGAACCCCTGATATCAGGCGATCCACCTGCCTCGGCCTCCCAAAGTGCTAGGATTACAGGCGTGAGCCACCACATCCGACTGTATTATGTTTTTGGAGACAGGCTCTTGCTCTGTTGCCCGTGCTGGAGTGCAGTGGTGTGGTCATAACTCACTGCAGCTTGGAACTCCTGGGCTCTAGAGATCCTCCCACCTCAGCCTCCCAAGTAGCTGGAACTACAGGCATGTGCCACTATACCTGGCTAATTTTTAAGAAATATGTTTTGTAGGCCGGGCACAGCCCACCATAATCCCAGCACTTTGGGAGGCTGACATGGGCGGATCACCTGAGGTCAGGAGTTCCAGACTAGCCTGGCCAACATGGTGAAACCTCATCCCTACTAAAAATACAAAAATTAGTTGGGCGTGATGGTGTGCTTGTAATCCCAGCTCCTAGGGAGACTGAGGCAGGTGAATCGCTTGAACCTGGGAGGTGGAGGTTGCAGTGAGCCTAGATTGCACCACTGCACTCTACCCTGGGCCACAGAGTGAGGCTCCGTCTCAAAAAAAAAAAAAAAAAGAAATATAAAAAATATAGAGACAGGTTCTTACTGTGTTGCCCAAGGTGGTTTTGAACTCCTGGCCTCAAGCATTCCTTCCACCTTGGCCTCCCAAAAGTGTCCAATTTCTATTAATTAAAAAAAGTTAAATTTTAAAAATTCAATGGGCTAATTAAAAAAAAACCCAATAAATATAAAATTGCTTTAAAGCAATGAAAAAAATCTATTAATTGGACAAAGCTTAGGGTAATATTCTGGGACACTTTGGAGAGAAACAACTTCTATAATTTTAATTTCATCCCCAGTACTTTTGAGTGTATGTATTTAAGATGTAAATATCCTGACCATTTGTTAACCCTTTCAGATGTAAATGGTAACCATTTCAGATGTAAATATCCTAATACCATTTAATCATTCTTTAGTTACTCTTCAACATAAACTTGAATTTAAAAAAGGAAACAAAGCCAGGCTTGGTGGCATATACGTGTAGACCCAGCTACTTGGCTCAGGAGGCTGAGGTGGGAAGATCATTTGAACCCAGGAGTTTGAGGTTTGAATCCAGCTTGGGCAACGTAATGAGACCCCATCTCAAGGAAAATAAAAAAGAAAAAAAATAAGAAAAGAAAAGAAAAACAGGCAGAAGAGAAAAAGATTTCCTGTGCGTCTTCTGTTGTTAGTTGGTTTGTTTGTTTGACGTGGATTTATAGATTAAGGCTAGGGCCAAATTTGGGATAACCTGAGCAGCTGTCTTTGGAATACACAGAAAATGCCTTTACTAGAGTATGTGTTATTACTTCAGGGTGGGACCCCCTTAGCAAACAACTTATACTAATGTTCTGGTCACAAGGTTGTGATGTGTTTGATACATGAGTGAGATACACGTTGTGTCCTTAATCTTTAAGTTATTCAAAAATAGACATTTATTCATTATCCTCTGAAGTTTGCAGTCTGTATTTTGGTGGTGATCTTAAGCTCTGCTCTGAGGGAAAAAGTCTTTTGTAGTTTTTAGGGTACTTCTTTCCTTTATGTACTTATCTTGGTAGCTCTTTAAGGAGGAATAATCCATAACAACCAAGATTACCTTTCGTGTTATCTTACAACCCTTAACTGACTATCAACAACCTTTCAACAGTGACTCCCTGATTATCTATCACCTTGAACCTTACATTGTAGCCTTTCCTAGCTACTTTCATTTCTCTGAATGTTTCTTTTTCCCCTTGCCTCTAAGTCTTTGCCTCTGTGCTGTAACACCAGCCAGGCAGGCTTATTTCTAGGTTATCTGCCTGGGACTCTCTTACTTGTCTTTTAATGATCGAGGTGTCCTACGTGAAACCTTTCCTGACTGACTCCACCCTACCGTCCCCACTTCAAAGTTGAGCACTCCTTTGTGTTATTTATTTATTTATTTATTTATTTTTGAGACAGAGTCTCACCCTGTCGCCAGGCTGGAGTGCAGTGGTGTGATCTTGGCTCACTGCAGCCTCTGCCTCCCAGGTTCAAGTGATTCTCCTGCCTCAGCCTTCCAAGTAGCTGGGAGTATAGGCGCGTGCCACCATGCCCAGCTAATTTTTGTATTTTTAGTGGAGATGGGGTTTCACCATGCTGGCCAGACTGATCTGGAACTCCTGACCTGTGTTCCATCCGCCTTGGCATCCCAAAGTACTGGGATTACAGGCGTGAGCTACTGTGCCCAGCCTATAAATACTATTATTTTAGAGTTTTTTTTTTTTTTTTGGGACAGAGTCTCACTCTGTCGCCCATGCTGGAGTGCAGTGGCATGATCTCAACTCACTGCAACCTCTGCCCCCAGGTTCAAGTGATTCTCCTGCCTCAGCCTCCCAAGTAGCTGGGATTACAGGCGCCTGCCACCGCGCCCAGCTAATTTTTTTGTAGTTTTTAGTAGAAACGGAGTTTCACCATCTTGACCAAGCTGGTCTTGAACTCCTGACCACGTGATCCACCTGCCTCAGCCTGCCAAAGTGCTGGGATTGTTAGTGAGATAATGTTTGTTGACCATTCTTCTGCTTCCAGGATTTCCACCAACAGAAAATAAAAACTTAATTATTAAATTAGAGCACTAGGGCGTTTTAAAGATTTGTGGATGTGTGTGTGCTACCAAAGCTATTACAACTTGAATTTTCAGCTTTTTTCTGGCCTTTGTGATGTTAGTGTGACACGCTCATATATTTAAGAAGGTGCTGAGAGGAGTATGTTTCTTTAGAGTCCTGGCTTGCTTTATGAGCTTTATCTCATTAACCCTTACAGAAGTTCTATTGAATGCACAGATTCAAAAAGGCTCAGAGGTTTTTCTTTTGTTTTTGATACAGGGTCCTGATCTGTCGCCCAGGCAGGAGTGCAGTGGCGTGATCACAGCTCACTGCAGCCTCAAACTCTCAGGCTCAAGTGATCCTTGCGCCTCAGCCTCCTGAGTAGCTAGGACCACAGGTATGCACCACTGCGCCTGGCTAATTAAAAAGAAAAAAATTTGTAGAGATGAGGGTGAGGAGGTTGCCGGGCGCGGTGGCTCACGCCTGTAATCCCAGCACTTTGGGAGGCCGAGGCAGGCGGATCACAAGGTCAGGAGATCGAGACCACGGTGAAACCCCGTCTCTACTAAAAATACAAAAAATTAGCCGGGCGCGGTTGTGGGCGCCTGTAGTCCCAGCTACTCGGGAGGCTGAGGCAGGAGAATGGCGTGAACCCGGGAGGCGGAGCTTGCAGTGAGCCGAGATCGCGCCACTGCACTCCAGCCTGGGCGACAGAGCCAGACTCCGTCTCAAAAAAAAAAAAAAAAAGAGATGAGGGTGAGGAGGTCTTACTATGTTACCCAGGCTGGTCCCGAACTTCTGGGCTCAAGCCATCCTCTGGCCTTGGCCTCACAAAGTGCGGGGATTACAGACAGGAGCCACTGCACCCAGCGCATTATGTATATAAGATAATACTTATTGGAAGGAGGTTCTAATTATTTTGTTAATTCATTCAATAAACACTTACTGAGCTCCTGCTCTTTACCATGTACCCTGTCAATTTCTGAAATCCATGAAAATGTTTGTCAAGTTCTGCTGAATTAGGTAATAATGGTAATACCTCAAATTTGTATGACTTTCACAGTTTTTAAAATTATTTTTCACAAATTAATTCACTTAATCTTCATAATAATTCCCTAAGGATAGGTATTAAGATTTTACATATAAAGAAATTAAAATCAGGCTGGGCATGGTGGCTCACGCCTATAATCCCAGTACTTTGGGAGGCCAAGGTGGGAGGATTGCATGAGATCAGGAGTTCAAGACCAGTCTGGGCAACATGATGAAATCCCACCTCTACAATTAAAAAAAAAAAAAAATTAGCTGAGCATGGTGTGCACCTATAGTTTCAGCTACTCAGGAGGCTGAGATGGGAGGATTGCTTACACACGGGAAGTCACAGCTGCACTGAGCCGTGATTGCACCATTGTTCTACAGCCCCATGGGTGACAGAGCGAGACCCTGTCAAAAAAAAAAAAAAAAAAAAAAAAAAGAAGTAATGGAATTAAACCACTTACATGGATTTAAGGTCTGAAGGGATGGACGTATGGGAAGCACAATCTCTTCTAAAAAGTAATAACCTTTGGGAGGTTGAGGCGGGTGAATCACGAGGTCAGGAGATCAAGATCCTGGCTAACACAGTGAAACCCCGTCTCTATTAAAATACAAAAAATTTAGCCGGGCCTGGTGGTGGGCACCTATAGTCCCAGCTAGTTGGGAGGCTGAGGCAGGAGAATGGCGTGAACCCGGGAGGCGGAGCTTGCAGTGAGCCAAGATCACGCCACTGCACTCCAGCCTGGGCGACAAAGCTAGACTCCGTCTCAACAACAACAACAAAAAAGTAATAACCTTCTTTTGAAAAATAGTATTCTTCTCTGGTGCCATTTATCTACTTTTAGTTTGACTGGGGCTGCTGTGCCACTTTTGTAACCATGCTCTTCCCCTATCATTGCTGCAAAGCTACGAGTGGGAAGGAGAGTGTGTCTCTGACTGTCCAGGCTCCTTGGTACTTCCAATGGCTCAAAAACCACTGTTTACTTTCAGAGTAGGAAGCCTACTGACTTAAATATTGATCTCTGATTATTATTTTTTTAAAGTCTGGATATCTGACATAGAAAAAGTGAATTACTTCTGAGTGAAAGGACTGTGGCCTGAATTTTTACAATATGTTAACAGTAACGTAATAAAATGTAGCCTTCTGTTAGATTATTAGCCAAGGCCTATGTGTGGCCCTTCTTTTTCCTTTTTTCCCGTTTTTAAAACATGAATTAAAATGTTCACTCACTGGGGAGGCCAAGGTGGGCAGATTGCTTGAGCCCAGGAATTTGAGACCAGCGTGGGCAACATGGTGAAACCCTGTCTCTAAAAAAAATACAAAAAATACAAAAATTAGCTGAACATGGTGGTATGTACTTGTAATCCCAGGTACTTGGGAGGCTGAGGTGGGAGAATTGCTTGAACCCAGGACATGGAGGCTGCAGTGAGCCACGACTGAGCCACTGCACTCCAGCCTGGGTGATAGATCAAGACCCTGTCTCAAAAAAATAAAATTAAAAATTTTAAAATGCTCACTTACTCTCATAACTGGTGAGACTTTTGTGTTAATCTTAGATAAAAGCTGACTACTTCAGTTTTTAACTGTAAAGATCCAGTGAGCAAGCTTGAGTTCTGACTCATTTGTACTGCTGCTGAATAATATACACAAATAGTGCTTTATGATTTTATGCTATCTTAAAAAAACAAATTGAAGGTTGGAGATAAATTCAGGAGCAGATGACAAGGGTTTTTAGCCATGGCTTTGCCGTAGACTGACTGTGACTTAGAAGAAGTTTTCTGATTTCTTTAGGCCTCAGATTTCTTAGGTTTCAATTTAAACATCTTTATAAATAAGCATGTTGTAGGAGTCTCTCAACTTATCCTGGTTCAGAGAGCTGCCTGAAAAAAAAATTTTTTAAGGTAAAAATGAACATGTTGGACTGAATTATTACTAAGGTCTCCTGTAGCTCTGAAATTCTGTTATCTATTGTCTTTGTGCACAGGACACTTTGTGTGTGGGGGGGCAGGTGGTAAACAATACACTTGGAATTAATAGTTATTTCATTAATCTTCTCTAAGTATGGTAATTTAACTAGGCTATATTTGGGTATAGCTCTATAATTCATGTATATGTATTATAGTGGTGAATCTTTTTTCTTTCCTAGAATAATCTCCAGGAGAGAGAGGAGGATTTAGCATGCATAAAGATAAATATAATCACAGGATAAGCATGCTTACTGATTATAGGAAGCTAATATTAACACATATTGGCTGTCAGTTGCAAGGGCAAATTTCCACATATCCAAAGCTGCTCTATAGTATTAATTTAATATTACTTCACGAGAATATTTGTCATGGAATTTTGGAATTAAATATAGGTAGTTCTAAAATTACAATATTGTTTGATGTTTTCAAAGCATTGATGGTTCAATTTTCTTTTCTTTTTTTTTGGGGGGGGGGTGGATAGAGTTTTGCTCTTGTCACCCAGGCTGGAGTGCAGTATTGCCATCTTGGCTCACTGCGACCTCCACCTCCTAGTTCAAGCAATTCTCCTGCCTCAGCCTCCCAAGTAGCTGGGATTACAGGTGCCTGCCACCATGCCCATCTGATTTTTGTATTTTTAGTAGAGATGGGATTTTGCTGTGTTGGCCTGGCTGGTTTTGAACTCTTGACCTCAGGTGATCAACCCACCACAGCCTCCCAAAGTACTGGGATTATAGGCATGAGCCACCGTGCCCAGCCTGCTACAAATAATTTTTTTAAATCTCAAATCATAAGAGGTCTGAAGGTAGACTCTTAGGACTGGTGCAGCACTCTATGATATCATCTTTGTTCTGTTATTCATAATAAGGTTGTTTATCTCATGGTTGCAACTCCAAATATCATATCCAAAGCTGCCTTGAGACATAAATTCAAAGCAGGAAGAAAGGGAAAGGGAAAGATACTGGTTGGGTCTGTTCTCTTTATCAAGAAAAGCTTTCCCAGATGCCCCTTACAGATTTTAGCTTACATCTTGTTGGCCGTAACTAGTTGAATGGTTACCAGTAACTGCAAGGGGCATTGGAGAAGTGAGTATTTAACTTTATGGTGAAGATAGATAGGAGAGAGAGGAGGATTGGGAGTGGGTATTGGATTAGCCATCCAAGTGTCTAATACAGACTTATTGAGTTTGCGGTACCTGTAAGACATCAGATCTGATTCAGGAACTTTTCATTATTTAGCCATAAATACCATATTATGAATCATGGAACTATAGTTGGTTGATATTAGCAAAGATTAAATAACTTAAGGAGAATTAGATCAGGACCATCAAAGGCCATCATGGAAGAGCTGGGGAATAGGGAGATGTTAATTTAATGGCTGGATTACTGGAGATGTCAACTCAAAGAATATTCTAGTATATCTCTGAAATTATGAGGCAGTCCCTCCAAAGGCAGAACAAATAGTATTGCAGCATGTGATGATTTATGTTTAGCTGAGAATCTTAAGTGCATGTAATGGCAGTTAACAGTCATTACTACACATATGATTAGAATATAAACCTAGAGACTAAATAATTTGCTTAAGTCCATGTTGTGAGTCAGTAATAGTGCAAGAGGGGAAAAGAAAAGAACTCAGTTCTCTGAGGCAGTGAACGTGATTCTAGGATATTTAAAAAGCCCTTCTCATTTGGTTGTAAATTTCTTCAGTTATTTAGTAGTTTGCACCCAATAGTCATAGAAACCAGATTTTATTTTATTTATTTATTTATTTTTTGGAGATGGAGTCTCACTCTGTCACCAGGCTGGAGTGCAATGGTGCAATCTTGGCTCACTGCAACCTCCGACTCCCTGGTTTAAGTGATTCTCCTGCCTCAGCCTGTCGAGTACCTGGGATTATAGACACGTGCCACCTGCCCAGCTAATTTTTGTATTTTTTGTAGAGACGGCGGTTTCACCACGTTGGCCAGGATGGTCTTGATCTCCTGACCTCATGATCTGCCTGCCTCGGCCTCCCAAAGTGCTGGGATTACAGGCATGAGCCACTGCGCCCAGCCCCAGATTTTGTATTTGTAAGCAAAGGTACCCATAACTTATTTAAGCTTCTTGATGATTTTGTGTAAGTATTTAGAAAATGTATGTTCCAGTGCAAGAAGGTCAGATTTTTAAATGTCAGATTTATTGAGATATAATTTACATATAGTAACATCCACTCTTTAGGTGTACAGTTCCATTTTTTTTTTTTTGAGACGGGGTCTTACTCTGTCACTCAAGCTGGGGTACAGTGGCACAATCATAGGTCATTGCAGCCTTGAACTCCTGGGGCTCAAGCAATCCTCCTGCCTCAGCCTTCCTAGTAGCTGGGACTAGAGATGCATACCACTACATGCTTGGCTAATTTAAAAAAATTTTTTTTTAGAGACAAGGTCTCCCTATATTGCCCATGCTAGTCTCAAACTCCTGACCTCAAGTGATCCACTTGCCTCAGCCTTCCAAAGCCCTAGGATTACAGGAATAAACCACTGTGCCCGGCCCAGTTCTATGGATTTTGATGGGTGTATATGATCTATAACTGTCACCACAATTAAGATACATAATATTTCTATCACCCCCAAAAGTTCCCCCGTTCCTCACTTGTAGTTAGTCCTTTTCTCCAACAAGAGCTAGTCTCTAGCAGCCACTACTTTGTTTTCTGCCTTTATAGTTTTGCCTTTTCCAGGTTGTCATGTATGTGGACTCTCACGGTATATATAGCCTTTTGATTCTGGTAAGAAAGTCAGATTTGAAGAACGTTTACAAATACAATATAGTAACACTTATTGTGGCCATTTCATGCTTTTAAAAAATGAATACAAAGGTTTAAAACATTTGAAACTAAAAGTAAACTTTGTAGTAACAAATACTGATAGTTCACACTTATATACTCCATTGCATTTAGTGTTTACATGTCCCACTTCCTTCTAAACCTAAATTCCTGAACACCTAGCACATTGCTTCTACAATGTAATAAATGCTTTATACATGATTTTCTAGTGATTGATGATGTGTTTATTTCGAAAAATTCTCTAAAATTTTTATCTCATTTTGAGTTTTATAGGTATTGTTTTCTCTGTTTTACTTATAAGAAACTAACAGAATGTCTGGAAATTTTCTACCAAAAATCTTGAAACTTCTGTATAAGAAATTTGTTGTGTCAGACAGGGCACGGTGGCTCACGCCTGTAATTCCAGCACTTTGGGAGGCTGACATGGGCAGATCAGTTGAAGCTGGGAGTTTGAGACTAACTTGATCAACATGGCAAAATCCCCTCTCTCCTAAAAATACAAAAATTAGCCAAGCATGGTGGTGCATGCCTGTAATCCCAGCTCCTCGGGAGGCTGAGACATGAGAATTGCTTGAATCAAGAAGGTGGAGGTTGCAGTGAGCCCTGATTATGCCACTGTACTCCAGCCTGGGTGACAGAATAAGACTCTATCTCAAAAAAAAGAAATTTGTTATGTCAGTGTAGAACAATTCTCATTGCTAATAAGTGGTGTATCCAGGGCTTGAATTCAGATCTTGGTTTATACCTATAATACCTGACTCTACTAGAAGACTCATGGAACTCAGGTATGAGATGATAGATGTAAAACAAAGCAAAACAAAACCTACTGAAGCCTCTGGTGGCAAAATAGCACAAAGCTTGAGTCTTTGTTGACATTGCATACTCAACATTTAAACTCAAATGTTTAGGTATTATTTGCCATGAACAACATTGTTTTAAAACTTCCAAAAGTTCTTTTCCTAGATAGTCCAGAAAAGCAAACTGATTTTAAATCACAGTTATTTATGGCATCGTTTTATATTAATTATCTTATACTGCAAGTTCTTTGCAATAGTTATTTTCTATTATTTCTGCTTTTCCTTGACATACATAAAAAATATCAACTGTAAATTTTTTAATGTTTATCTTTTAAATGATAAATATAGCTTTTACAAAGCACAATCAAGTAGTATTTAAAAGGCTGTCAGCCAGGTGTGGTGGCTTACACCTGTAATTCCACCATTTAGAGAGGCTGAGGTTGGTAGATCACCTGAGGTCAGGCATTCGAGACCAGCCTGGCCAACATGGTGAAACCCCATCTCTACTAAAAATACAAAGATTGGGTGGGCGTGGTGGTGTGCACCTGTAATCCCAGCTACTCAGGAAGCAGAGGTAGGAGAATCGCTTGAACCTGAGAGGTGGAGGTTGCAGTAAGCTGAGATCATGCCACTGCACTCCAGCTCGGGCCACAGAGTGAGACTGTCTCAAAAAAAAAAAAAAATTTTTTTTATAGGATTTGTTTAAAAGCTTGTTAAAAAGCAAGATAAAAATTCTATGTGTGATTATAGCTATTAAATTACCTAGACAAAAAATACATAGGCAAAAAGACTAGAAAGAAAGATACATTTTATTGGTAATAAAGGTGATTATTTTCTCTTTTCCAGATTTTCTGTGATTTGCTCTTTCTTTTCTGAGATGGAGTTTTCGCTCTTGTTGCCCAGGCTGGAGCGCAGTGGTGCGATCTCGGCTCACTGCAACCTCTGCGTCCCAGGTTCAAGCAAGACTCCTGCCTCAGCCTCCTTAGTAGCTGAGATTACTGGCACACGTCACCATGCCCAGCTAATTTTTCAAATTTTTAGTAGAGATGGGGTTTCACCATGTTGGCCAGGCTGGTCTCAAACTCCTGACCTCAGGTGATCCATCCGCCTCGGCCTCCTAAAGTGCTTGTGAGCCACTGGGCCCAGCTGTTTTGTTCTTATTACTTACAGTTCCTTTGTTTTGAGACAATTTTAGACTTAAAAGTTATAGAAATAATACAGAGTTTCCAGTTTCCCCTAATGTTAACATCTTGCATAACCATTATCATATCTAAGAAGTTTTTTTTTTTTCTTCTTGATACAGAGTTTTTCTCTTGTTGCCCAGGCTGGAGTACAATCCTGTGATCTTGGCTCACTGCAACCTCTGCCTCCTGGATTCAAACATTCCCCTGCCTCAGCCTCCCGAGTAGCTGAGATTACAGGCGCCCAAGCCACCATGCCTGGCTGAGTTTTGTATTTTTAGTGGAGTCAGGGTTTCTTTTTTTTTTTTTTTTTTGAGATGGAGTCTCTCTCTGTCACCCAGGCTGGAGTGCAGTGGCCGGATCTCAGCTCACTGCAAGCTCCGCCTCCCGGGTTCACGCCATTCTCCTGCCTCAGCCTCCCGAGTAGCTGGGACTACAGGCGCCTGCCACCTCGCCCGGCTAAGTTTTTGTATTTTTAGTAGAGACGGGGTTTCACTGTGTTAGCCAGGATGGTCTCGATCTCCTGACCTCGTGATCCGCCCGTCTCGGCCTCCCAAAGTGCTGGGATTACAGGCTTGAGCCACCGCGCCCGGCCGGAGTCAGGGTTTCGCTCTGTTGGCCAGGCTGGTCTCAAATTCCTGACTTCAGGTGATCAACCTACCTCAGCCTCTCAAAGCGCTGGGATTTCAGGTGTGAGCCACCACGCCCAGCCAACATTAGTATGATGTTGTTAAACTACAGTCTCTTTATGGTTTTCACCCATTTTTCACTAATATCCTTTTTTTCTTCCAGGATCCCACATTACACTTTGTTGTCACGTTTCCTTTGTTTCCTCCAATCTGTGACAGTTCTTCAGTCTTGTCTTTTCTTTCATGACCTTGACACTTTAGAAGAATACTGGTCAGTGGTTTTGTAGAATGTCCCTCAATTGAGTTTGTCTTTTGTTTCATCATGAATATATGGAGGTTACACATTCTTAGGAAGGATACTAGAGAAGGGATGTATCATTCTCAGTGTATCATATTGGGTAGGGGTGGGGTATGACATCAATATTTCTTAATCTAGTCATGTAAACCTTGATTATGATTACTGTCATGTTTCTCCACATAAAGTTACTATTTTTCCCTTGTAATTTTTTCTTTTTTTTTGAGACAGTCTTGCCCTGTTGCCCAGACTGGAGTTGCCCAGGCTGGAGCGCGATCTTGGCTCACTGCCACCTCCGCCTTCCAGGTTCAAGTGATTCTTCTGCCTCAGCCTCCCTAGTAGCTGGAATTACAGGCTTGTGCCACCACCCCCAGATGAGTTTTTGTATCTCTAGTAAAGACGGGGTTTCACCATGTTGGCCAGACTGGTCTCAAACTCCTGACCTCATGATCCGCCTGCCTTGGCCTCCCAAAGTGCTGGGATTACAGGCGTGAGCCACCATTTCCTTTGTAATTAATAAATATCTTGGAAAATATGTTGAGATTATGCAAACACACAGTTGTTCTTTAAACTTTTGTCCAGTAATTTTAGCATAAATCAATGGATCTTGCCTGCAACAATTATTACTATCGTGTTTTAATGATGATTTTCTATTTATCTCATGCTTGCTACACTTACTAATGAGAATTCTTCTGTAAGAAAGAGCTGACCCTTCTCCATTTATGTATTTATTAAATTATTTATATTATTGTGGACTCATGGATATTTATTTTATTCTGTGAGTTATACTCCTGTATTACTGTTATTTATTTTGATGCTCAAATTATTCCAGCTTTTGTTTTTATTACTTTTTCATTAAGAAAATTAATAAAACAAATTATCAGTGGATACAGTTATAGTATGTAGGTTGACCAATGTCACACAATATTACTTAACATGCAGTAGTTGATGTCTATTAACTCTGACAGTTCTCAGTTTACTACAGTGGAATTCATTAGTATGTGTTATGTAAGAATGAAGAGGGAAAGAACATGAAGACATCTTTGTCTTTTCTCTTTTCCTGAACTCAGTTAATTCTGCCTATTTGGTCTGAAAAGCTCTAATAACAATGAAGGCCTGGCAGTTACTTTTAGCATTTCTTTTATATAAAAAAAGAGAAAAGAAAATTACCAAGTGTTTAAAGACATGGAAACTTGGAGGACTTTCTTGTTCCTAAGTGGTGACTCTGACTGGATGTTCAGGATGGAGTGGTTGCTGACCCTTTGAACACAGCTATTGTGCTGGGTTAATATTATATTTCCGTCTATAGTTTATCATTCAGGGTGCTGATCTAAAACAAAGCATCCGGTTTATCCAGCTAGTCCAGAACACATCCACTTAGCAACAAAAGTACAGATAAGGATTTCCTTGCACTTGAACTGCTACGGTTTTTTTGTTGTTGTTGTCTAGTGGGAATTTCGTTGTCTAGTGGAAGTTTTGTTGTCTAGTGGAAAAACATTAGTAAGTATTTTTATATAAGTATTTTTCAGTTATTTCATTTTATTTGCTGCTGTTACATCCAATTATGTGTAACATTGTATTTACACCTCTGTAGCATTTATCATGTTTTGCCTTATTATAATTTCTACTTTATTAGTTGGCCTATTTTAGGGGACATGTGTCTTTTCTTCCTCAACTAAACAACTTGAGGACAAAATTTGTGTGTCAGACATTTTAAAGATCCACGTGCTTTGCACATAGGAGACAGTTGTTGAAAAGGGGGGAACATTGAAGCTCTTTTTGGTTTTGGAGAGGGAGTCTCACTCTGTCACCCAGGCTGGAGTGCAGTGGTGTGATCTTGTCTCACTGCAGCCTCCGCTTCCACCTCCTGGGTTCAAGTGATTCTCCTGCCTTGGCCTCCCGAGTAGCTGGGATTACAGGCGCCCACCTCCACACCTGGCTAATTTTTGTAGTTTTAGTGGAGATGAGGTTTCACCATGTTGGCTAGGCTGGTCTCAAACTCCTGACCTCAAGTGATCTGCTGGCCTCAGCCTCCCAAAGTGCTAGGATTAAAGACATGAGATGCCCGGCCTATGGTTCTTTTGTTTTTTGTTTTTTTGGGACAGAGTCTCACTCTGTCGCCCAGGCTGGAGTGCTATGGCGCGATCTCAGCTCACTGCAGCCTCCACTTCCTGAGTTCAAGCAATTCTCCCACCTCAGCCTCCCGAGTAGCTGGGAATACAGGCACCCGCCATCATGACCAGCTAATTTTTGTATTTTTGTAGAGACGAGGTTTCACTATGTTGACCAGACTCATCTTGAACTCCTTACCTCAGGTGATCTGTCTACCTCAGCCTCCCCAATTGCTGGGTAACAGGTGTGAGCCACCATACCCACCCTATGGTTCTTAAGAGTAAAACAAAAATTTTGTTTCCTATCATTTGTGCTAGGGATAGATAAAAGCCTATATGTTGTGTTTGTGAGGCAAGGACTGACTTTCTAATAAGAATATTTTAATCCATTATTGACTCCTTACGATAAGATTTCATTTATCTTTCTTGCTTTTTTCTGAGACAAGATCTCCCACTGTTGCGCTGGAGTGCGGTGGTGGGATTGTGACTCACTGCAGCCTTGACCTCTCAAGCTCAAGCAATCCTCCCACATCAGTGTCCTGAGTTGCTGGGGCTACAAGCATATGCCACCACACCAGGCTAATTTTTAAACTGTTTTGTAAAGACGGGGTCTTGTGATGTTGCCCAAGCTGGTCTTGAACTTCTGGGCTCAAGCAATCCTTCTGCCTTGGCCTCCCAAAATGTTGGGATTACACGTGTGAGCCATGGTGCCTGGCCCTAAGGTTATGTTTTTATATAACTGCAGGAGCAAACTGCTCATTCAGAAGCCATTTGTTTAAGCTTATAATTGTTTACTAAGGAGAATTTTGCTCTTAATGGCAGATTTGTTTTAATAAGAAATTTAGCTGAATTAACCCCTCAGCAGATAAGTTTATACATATAGAGTCTATGTGACAACCTTCAGTATATGGAGAGAGTGACTCTGTCCCAAATAGTCATAAGCACTTAGTGGGGCTGACCAAGGGCCTTTTATTCAAATGGTTGCAAGAATCCATAATCTAGAGCAATTAGCAACAACATTTAACTGAATTGTGTTACTCATGCCAGAAATACTTCTGAGAATTTCACTAGGACAGACAAAATTAGGACTGTAAAAGTATATCTGTATTTGTGCAGAATCTCTCATAATTCATCTAATCAATATTGACTGTACATCTGTGCATTAGTGATTCCTGCTACGAACTGTTTCTCAATGCACTGCCAATTTTTGACCGATGTATAAAATTTATTTGTGCTACACCTCTGTATGCACATTGTTGCAGTGATGCCATATAGAGTGGGGTTCACCTTGCTTTAAGAGGTTAGAAGCAACCATAATTAATTTCAAGCCACTGTCACAGAAATATTGGGTGTGGACTGGAAAAAGACATGAATTTTGCTTTATGAATGTGCAAAAGAATGTATTCGGGACCTAAGAGCTCTACACAAACTGCAATACAGTTCTGAAGGGTGACTAAGAAAAAAGTTAAAAAACTATTAATAAACTCTGTAGAAGTGATGTATTGTAATTATTGTTGACTCTGTCTTGAGTTTTAATCCCTTCAGTGTCCCGTTGGTCAATTGGAAAAGACAGACAAAACAAAAACTGTGACATATGGCAGATGCCATGTCAGTGATATGTAGAGTGTTAGAGGAATATAGGTGAGGAAGGTTATATTTTGTTAAAATTGGTCTTTTCCTGAAGGGGAGACAAAGAATGGTTAGCTTGCTGTTTTTCTGGATTTTTTTTTTTTTTTTCTAGATAAGTAAGATAGGGTTTCACTGTGTCACCCAGGCTGGAGTTCAGTGGCATGATCATAGCTCATTGCAGCTTCAAATTCCTGGGCTTAAGCAATTCTCCCCTCTCAGCCTCCTGAGTAGCTTGGACTACAGGTGTGCGCCCCTATGCCTGAGCTTTTCTGGAGATACCTTAATTACCACGTCCAGATATTCTTTAATGATATAGTACATAATAACCTCACTCTGTAGGTTATGTTCAGTGCCTAATGTCTTTCAGACACTATTAAACAGTTTCCTTTTATTAGTTAAGCTTCTTTAACGTCTCAGTTACTTGGTAAAATTAGTATTAGGGTTAGTATTAGAATTTCATAGATTATGACCGGGCGTGGTGGCTCATGCCTGTAATCCCAGCACTTTGGGAGGCTGACAAGTGTGGGTCACCTGAGGTCAGGAGTTCGAGACCAGCCTGGCCAACATGGTGAAACTCCATCTCTACTAAAAATATAAAAATTAGCCAGGCATAGTGGTGCACACCTGTAATCTCAGCTACTTGGGAGGTTGAGGTGGGAGTATCGCTTGAACCTGGGAGACAAAGGTTGCAGGGAGCTGAGATCACGCCACTGCACTCCAACCTGGGCAACAGGGTGAGACTCCATCTCAAATAAAAATTAAAAAAAAAAAAGAGAGAGAAAGAATTTCGTAGATTATAAACTGAATTTTTTTTTTTTTTTTTTTTGAGACAGAATCTTGCTCTGTCACCCAGGCTAGAGTGCAGCGGCTCAATCTTGGCTCACTGCAGGTGCTGCCTCCCAGGGTTCACACCATTCTCCTGCCTCAGCCTCCCAAGTAGCTGGGACTACAGGCGCCCGCCACCACGCCCAGCTAATTTTTTTGTATTTTTAGTGGAGACAGGGTTTCACCACGTTAGCCAGGATGGTCTCGATCTCCTGACCTCATGATCTGCCCGCCTTGGCCTCCTAAAAGTGCTGGGATTACAGGCGTGAGCCACCGTGCCCGGTCAATATAAACTGAGATTTTTAGTGAAATTATTTGTCCAAAATCTCAAAGTTTATAATTGGAAGAACTGTAATTAAAATCTGGATCTGTTCAGTTTCACATCTTTGACTCTGTCCACTATGCTATACTCTCTCTGAAGCATATTCTGTTAATTATGTACATACACGCTAAGTGTATGTATACATATACACTAAGTATACACATACTAAGTACCTACAGCCCTCAAACACAGGCCTATGTACCTTTTACACATTATCTCATTTAATCCCCCACAATAGCAGTTTAAGGGTGGTATGTTATGTTTTGCAAATGAGAAAACTGAGGCTCAGAGGTAATCTTCAAACCTCCCAACAGATAAACGGTAATATCAAGACTTGAGCTGAGGTTCATTTGAGTTTAAAGCTTGTTGCTGTACATTAATGATTTTACAAAAAATATCCAGAGAGCATCAATTGTAGATTAATGCAAATTCATTGTAGGGTATAAGATATAGAAGTAAGGCAATTCCATACTGATACCCCTTTATTTCTTCAGTATTTATTGAAGAGTGACTCCCCCAACATTGTTGTATTGTTTTGCTATTGAGTCTATTTCTGAAATTACTTTTCTGATAATTTTTTTCATTATTATTTGATGGCACTTTATTATTTATTTAGTGACAGGATCTCACTCTGTCATTCAAGCTGGAGTGCAGTGGCATGAACAAGACCCTGTAGCCTCCTCCACCCAGGCTCAAGTGATCCTCCCACCTCAGCCTCCTGGGTAGCTGGAACTACAGGCACGTGCCACCATACCTGGCTATTTTTTTTTTTTTTTTTGTAGAGATAGCATTTTGCCATGTTGCCCAGGCTCGTCTTGAACTCCTGGGCTCAAGTGATCCACCCTCCTTGGCCTCCCAAAGTGCTGGGATTACAAGTGTGAGCCACTGTGTCCTGCCCGAATTTTTGTGTGTGTGTGTGACGGAGTCCCGCTTTGTCACCCAGGCTAGAGTGCAGTGGTGCAATCTAGGCTCACTGCAAGGTCTGCCTCCTGGGTTCACGCCATTCTCCTCCCTCAACCTCCCGAGTAGCTGAGACTACAGGCACCCGCCACCATGCCCAGCTAATTTTTTGGAATTTTTTTAGTAGAGATGGGGATTCACCATGTTAGCCAGGATGGTCTCGATCTCCTGACCCGTGATCCGCCCACCTCGGCCTCCCAAAGTGCTGGGATTACAGGTGTGAGCCACTGTGCCCAGCCAAATTTTTTTTTTTTTTTTAAGAGACATGGTCTTACTCTGTCACCCAGGCTGAAGTACAGTGGTGCAGTAATAGCTCACTTCAGGCTGGGCGCGGTGGCTCACACCTGTGATCCCAGCACTTTAGGAGGCCGAGGTGGGCGGATCACGAGGTCAAGAGATCGAGACCATCCTGGCCAATCAGCATGGTGAAACCCCGTCTCTGCTAAAAATACAAAAATTAGCTGGGCGTAGTGGTACACACCTGTAGTCTCAGCTACTTGGGAGAGTGAGGCAGGAGAATCACTTGAACTCGGGAGGCAGAGGTTGCAGTGAGCTAAGATCGTGCCACTGCACGCCAGCCCAGGTGACAGAGCAAGACCCTTCTCAAAAAAAAAAAATAATAATAATAATAGGTCACTTCAGCCTTTAACTCCTGGCTCAAGGGATTCTCCTGCCTAAGCCTCCCGAGTAGCTGGGACTACAGGCATGTGCTACCATGCCTGGCTAATTTTAAATTTTTTTGTAGATACATGACCCTACTATGTTGCTCAGGCTGGTCTCGGACTCTTGGCCTCAAGCAGTCCTCCCTTCTTGGCCTCCCAAACTGCTGGGATTACAGGCCTGAGCCACTGCATCTGGCGTGATGACATGTATTTAAAAGTTAACTTGATAATAATTTATTACAGAGCACATGTTTATTATAGAAAGTCCAAATATTATAGAAATGCTTAATTTCTAAAATGGAAATTCCTGTAATTGCATTCACAAATATGACCACTGTTAGCTATTGTCTTGAGCACTTTATTAACATACTGATCTGTATATACTTTTTTAAAATATATCAAACTTAGAACTTGCTTTAATCACTTACCAATAACTCTGATACCCTTAATTTTATAGTATATGTCTTTTTTTTTTTTTTTTTTTTTTTGAGATGGAGTCTCACTTTGTCTCCCAGGCTGGAGTGCAATGGCGCGATCTCAGCTCACGGCAACCTCCGCCTCCTAGGTTCAAGTGAGTCTCCTGCCTCAGCCTTCTGAGTAGCTGGGATAACAAACAGCTACTACCAAGCCTGGCTAATTTTTTGTATTTTTAGTAGAGATGGGGTTTCACCATGTTGGCCAAGCTGGTCTCAAACTCCTGACCTTGTGATCTGCCCACCTCAGCCTCCCAAAGTGCTGGGATTACAGGCATGAGCCACTGCGCCCGGCTGGGTTCAGGTTTTCAGAATGTAGCCTCTACTTTAATATTTGAGCTGGAGACTAAGAGGAATATAAATTATTCCTAACCAACCTGTTTCTTATGCAAACTGCCTTTCTCATTGCCTCTCCCTTAGTGAAAATGAAATTAAATAAAGTCTTATCTTTTCTAATTCTATACAGGGTCTAAACTTTTTTACTGTCACTGTCAACAATCTTCTCATTTGCTCTGTGTTTTGAAGTAAGCAGAAGGATATAAAACAAGTTGTAACACTGTTTCACATAAAGCAGTGCTGCTTTTTAGGGGAGAGAAGTATAAAGAATAGAATTGACTTTTAAAAAGATGTGGCCCACCAGAGGAGGTGGCTCACACCTGTAATCCCAGCACTTTGGGAGGCTGAGGCAGGCAGATCATCTGAGGTCGGGAGTTGGAGACCAGCTTGGCCAACATAGAGAAATCTCAACTAAAACATATAAAATTAGCTGGGCGTGGTGGCGCATTCCTGTAATCCCAGGTATTCAGGAGGCTGAGGCAGGAGAATTGCTTAAACCCAGGAGGCGGAGGTTGCAGTGAGCCGAGATAATGTCATTGCACTCCAGCCTGGGCAACAGGAGTGAAACTCCATCTCAAAACAAACAAACAAACAAGCAAACAGACAAAACAGATGTGGCCTAGAAAATAAATATAAATCTTAACACTAAAAACCAAAAAAAATATGTAATTTGAAGTGATTGTTCAGATGCAGTGTCTCCCAGATTTTCAATTAATTATATAAAGAATTTTAAACAAACATACTTACCATATGGCAGTTTCCACAGGGAAATTTGCTGGTAGCTGTCTTCCTTACAAAAACATTTAAAAATGCAAACTGAAGATATTTAAATATTTTTTTTTTTTTTTTTTTTTGAGACGGAGTCTCACTCTGTCGCCCAGGCTGGAGTGCAGTGGCCGGATCTCAGCTCACTGCAAGCTCCGCCTCCCGGGTTTACGCCATTCTCCTGCCTCAGCCTCCCGAGTAGCTGGGACTGCAGATGCCCGCCACCTCGCCCGGCTAGTTTTTTTTTTTTTTTGTATTTTTTTAGTAGAGACGGGGTTTCACCTTGTTGGCCAGGATGGTCTCGATCTCCTGACCTCGTGATCCGCCCGTCTCGGCCTCCCAAAGTGCTGGGATTACAGGCTTGAGCCACCGCGCCCGGCCTAAAACATTTTTTATAAAAAATTGAGAAGCTTGCATATTCTTTTGTAGTTTGAGGAAACATTCCAAAGAAAAACACTTTTTAAATTCAGTTAAGAAATATTTACTTTATAAATGACCAAGAACGAGTTCACTATATTAGATCAGTAGTTAAAGAAGTTTACCAAGGAGAATTTATACAGTAGATAGTCAAAACCCCATATTATTTATCTTGCTTGTTATTCTACATTTGTATATATAAAAGCATGAATGCTAATACTTTTGTATAAAAGTAATAGATATTCAAGTTAGACTTTGATGAGGCCTAAAAAATACTGGGGCGCTTTTTTTTTGCCAATTTGTATAAATTCATTCTAAAAGTCTTTTTTCTTTTTTTTTCTTTTCTTTTTTTTTTTTTTTTTTTTTTTTTTTTTTTTTTTTTTTTTGAGATGGAGTCTCACTCTGTCGCCAGGCTAGAGTGCAGTGGCGCAATCTTGGCTCATTGCAACCTCTGCCTACTGGGTTCAAGTGATTCTCGTGCCTCAGCCTCCCGAGTAGCTGGGACTACAGGTGCCCGCCACCACACCCAGCTAATGTTTGTATTTTTAGTAGAGACGGGGTTTCACCATGTTGGCCATGATGGTCTCGTTCTCTTGACCTCGTGATCCGCCCACCTCAGCCTCTCAAAATGCTGGGATTACAGGCGTGAGCCACCGCCCCCGGCCAAAAGGCCTTAATTTTTAAATCCTGAAATTTTAATTTCTGGGGACAAATTTCAGAGCTACCTTATTTCACTATAGCTCAGAGGTTTAAAATTATACTTGAATTTTTTTTGTTATCCCAGTAGTAATTTGAGATCTTCAGAAAAGGATATTTCTCCTACTTTTATTGATTTGGACCAGAGCTTAGATTGGAACAGAGAAGGAAAGATGGATAATGAACTGAACTGAAAATTCCAAGATCACCATAAACCTAAACCACATCTTATAAATCTGGGAGACACTGCTGCTTCTTAGGGCATTTTTGGTTTTCTTGTTGACAACTTTTCCCACCCTCATGCCTAGCAAGAGGAAAGGAACTAAATTCACAGAGTTAAATGACAAGGCAATAATGGAAAATTAAGTATGACTTTAGATATGCTGGTACATCAAGAACTCAAATTCTATTTGTGTGAGATACGAGGTTCTGGTGACTGTCCTGTAACTCTCCACTGTTATCACAAATCACCCCTCCCAGTTCTTCAGACAAAATAAAAGCATAAAGAGACATGGATTTCCTGCTTTTAAGTAGAAGAAAATAATAATATCCTGCATTTGTTGAGACAGGAGATCAAGATTGGGTGGGCATATATACCATTTTTCACCTATTAAAATAGCAAGGGTTATTTTAAGTGGGATTACTTCATGTTGGCAAGTGTACTGACGTGGACATGCTTATATATTGCTGGTGGGGGTATAAAAATGGTACAGATTTTTGGGGGGAGCAATTTGGCAGTACTTACCATGATCCTTAAATATTACTTTGACCCACTAATTTCTCCACTGAAAAAGATGTTCAGTGTAGTGTTAACTAAGTTCCCTGGCCAGGCATGGTGCCTCAATACTTGTAATCCCAGCACTTTGGGAGGCTAAGGCAGGAGGATCACTTGAGGCCAGAAGTTCAAGACCAGCCTTGGCAACATAGCGAGACCCCACTGTCTCTGCAAAAAATAAAAAAAATTAGCCAGGGACAGTTGTGCATATCTGTAGTCCTAATTACTCAAGCGGCTGAGTCAAGAAGATCCCTTCAGCCTAGGAGTTTGAGGCTGCAGTGAGCTATGATTGTGCCACTACACTCTGACCTGGACAGCTTGTTGTTGTTTTTTTTTTTTTTAAGACAGAGTCTCTCCCAGGCTGGAGTGTGTGGCACAATTTTGGCTCACTGCAGCCTCCGTCTCCTGGTTTCAAGCAATTCTCTTGCCTCAGCCTCCTGAGTAGCTGGGATTACAGGCACACGCCACCATGCCTGGCTAATTTTTTTTTCCCCAAAGTGGTAGGATTACAGCAGGACCCACCATGCCCGGCCTTCAGCTTGGTTCTGATGAGTGGTTTGGAACATCCTAGCCAGTTTTAATTTTATGTAGAATAGATGAGTGGGTGTCTTCCCTTCTTGTTCACTTCCTGGGTCTAGAACTATCCTAAGCATAAATGTTAAGTGGTATCTCAAAACCCCTGTAATGTGTATCCATATTATAGAAACAATATTGAGTAACATCTTGTTCAAGCATTAGCCAGTATGATTGCCTTTCAGAACACTGGGCTTTTCTCTGTAGTTTCTATATAGGTGGAGAAAGGAGTTTTTTAGAGACTTTAATCACTGTAAATGTCCTTCAGAATACCTGTGAGAGTCCTAGAAATGAGACCAAAGTGGGGGAGGGGGAAACTAAAAGGAAGGGAAAGGAAGAAAGGCGGGAAGTGGGGAACAGAAAGAAAACAAACAAAACGAAAAACCCTGGCACCAATATGACGGCTTCAAACTGCTGTATCCCCAGGGCTAACAACATAGTACCAGGAATTTTTTTCTCTGCTTTCAGGCCTATAATGAGGAAATTTCTGTCTGACCAATATCAGGGGCACATCAGCTGCTGTACTAAGTTTCTTCACATATCCTGGAATTGTGGTGAGTTTGAACCCATTAGCTACCACTTCTACAACTGTTCTTGGAGTTGTGTGGATGCAGTCCAATTAGATATATAGAATTACTGGTTTATCTGTGCTAGATCTTAGTAAGCTCCCATTACTTTTGCATTAGGATTAATAGAGGTGGAATTTGAGATGTGCTTTGGGAATGGGTATGATTTGGACACATGGAAGTGAAGAAATGAGCGAATCAATATAAATAAGGATACAGGAAAAGTCAGAATATACCTTTCTGCAAGTAGTTTACTGGGTTGTGGTGGCCTGTGCTTCTGCTTGGAATCTTTTGGTGGGTTTTCTTGTGCAAGCATTTTAAGTAGTAAGATGTTTGAGGGGACAGAAGAGAAGAGATGGTTGGAAAGATGAATTTATACACAAGGCTTTGGACTACATTCTTTAGACAATAGGAAACCATAGAGACTCTGAAATCAGGAGTGGTCTGGTATGAGTTGGGTTCTAGGACAATCAACCTGGCAACCTTGTGTAAAGGAATGAGAGAAGGGAAGAGGGTCTGGGCGAGGAGATCAGTTAAGAGGCCAGTGCAGACACAAAGGGACAAGTATTGTATGAGTCCACCTATGTGAAGTACCTAGAGTGTCAAACTCATAAGGACAGAAAGTAGAATGGTGGTTGCCAGAGGAGAAGGGAATGGGGAGTAATTGTTTAGTGGGTATAGAGTTTTCGTTGGGGAAAATGAAAAAGTTCTGGAGATGGCTGGTGGTTTCACAACAATGTGAATACTTAATGCACTGAACTGTACATGTAAAACAAAATGGTTAAAATAGTAAACTTTATGTTGTGTATATTTTACAATTACCAAAAAAAAAAAAAGCAGCAGCACCATTACAGTGGCTGTTCTGGGTTAACCAAGGAATGTTGGCAGTGGAAACTGAGGGGAGTAGGTAGGCTAGAGAACAATTTCAGATGTGATTTGGCACCTGATTAGATGTAGTGGATAGGGACAGAGAGTGGTCTGCAAAGGTTTAGAGAAGCATTTTCCAAACCTTGACTGAGCATGAGAATTAACCACCTGGGCAACCCTTAATAAAATACAGAAGAGTATGCTTCACACCAGACTAACTATAGTACTGGTTTAGATCCTGGGTGGCGAGAAAGATGATGCTAATCCTAGTAACTACAAGAGTGAGCACAGGAGCAGGGGATAAAGGATGATGATTAGTACTTGTTTGGATATGTTGAATCTGAAGGATGGGGCAGTACCCAGGTGGTGGGATTGGGGCCACCAGGAGATACTGGTTCTAGAGAGCTGTGTCAAACTAGAGATCCAGCAGAATGCTGACAGGGATGAGAGGACAAAGTGAGAAGTGCTAACATCAGAGCCTTAGGGAACACCTAGATTATAGGGCTAGGAGGAGAAAAAAGGCACTTAAAAAATAAATGGCCAGAAAGAAGGAATACAAAACAGTTGGTACAGTGCATTGCCATACATATTGGAACGGTCGAGCATAAGGATTGAGAAAGGGCCTTTGGATTGGGTGAGAAAACATTAATGACCCTTTAGAATGCTGTTTTAATTCAGAAGAGATTAAGGAGTGAAAGGAGAGAATAGAAACAATAAGCAGAAATTGTTTTGTTTTGATTTTCAAGGAATGGTGAAGGGAGGGAAGAGCCAAGTCTGGATTCGTCAGGTCAAGGGAGTGCTTTTTCAGTTGGGGTAAACTTGGTACTATTTTAGAGACCAGTATTTCTTTCTTTCTTTTTTTTTTTTTCGTGGCAGAGTTTTGCTCTGACACCCAGGCTGGAGTGAAATGGCGTGATCTCAGCTCACTGCAACCTCCGCCTCCTGGGTTCAAGTGATTCTCCTGCCTCAGCCTCCCAAGTAGCTGGGATTAGAGGCGTGTGCCACCATGCCCGGCTAATTTTGTATTTTTTTAGTAGAGACGGAGTTTCTCCATGTGGTCAGGCTGGTCTTGAACTCCCGACCTCAGGTGATCTGCCCGCCTTGGCCTCTCAAAGTGCTGGGATTACCGGCGTAAGCCAGCATGCCTATTAAGCCGGTATTTCTATGGAGCACTTGTGTTTCGTGGATCTTCTGCCTACCTCCTACCTCCTTTTCTCTCCCGCCCTTTGATGATGGAGTGTCTGCTTTCTCTTCCATACTTACTTCCTTGCTTGTGCTGAAAGTCTTCCATTGACCCTTCTAGGTCCGCTCCTTCTCTACATGCCATCTGTCCCAGGATACTGACCTGCATGGACAACATCAGCAGACTTCCTTGGCCTTTGGTTTTTGTTGGGTTTGGCCAATGTAGAGCCCCAGTAGGACATTGGAGGAAAGAAGGAGGAGGGTGAGATTGGAGCATTTATCCCCTTGGCACCCAATTTGAATCTGGCTGAATTGACTGAAAGTCCTGCTCCTCTCATGACTGTCTCTGTAGGGCTCTTTTCTTCTGGGTTTGATACCCACTTTCTTTCCTAGTTCCTTCAGGCCTAGGGGTGGAAACAGCCACTCTGTTAATAGCCCTGGGATACTACACTCTATTTTCCCATGTGGTTTCCCTGAACTCTGCCCATACCTTCATAAGTTGTCCCTCTATTAAATCCTTTACTATGGTTTCCTGCTGGGATCCTGACTGATACAGTGATCTTATCCAGTTTCATGGCATTAAATAGCAACCATATGCTCATAGTTCCCAAATTCATGTTTCTAGCCTACACCCATTTCCTGAACTGCAGGCTTATACATCTAGCCGCCTGTTAGACTTGATTGTGTAATGTATGTCTCAAGTTCCTGATCTTTCTTCTAAACCTGTCAAGGGGAACTCTATCCTTCTGGTTGTTCAGGACAAAAATCTTGACATTATCCTTGACTCTTCTTTTTGTCACCCCCTTATGTAATCTGATGTAGAATCTGGCCACTTCTCACCACCTCCACTACTATTCCCCTGGTCCAACTCCCATCATCTCTCATCCCTGATAACCCGCTAGCTGGTCTTCCTGCTTCTGCTTTGGCCTTCTTTCATTCTATTTTCAACATAGTGGTCACTTGCTCCTGAAAATCTCCCAATAGCTTCCCATTTCAGAATAAAAGCCAAAGTCCTTGCCATGACCTAAAAGGCCGTACATGGTCTGCCTCCCAGCCCCGTTGCCTTTGTGACCCTATTTTTTACTCTGTCCCCCTCACTTATCCAGCTCCAGTTACTCTGGGCCTCCTTACTGCTTTAACACTGTCTCCCTAGCTAGAATGCTTCTCCTAGATATTTGCATGGCCAACTCCTCTATCTCCTGAAGTCTTTGTTCAAATATCTTCTTTTTTTTTTTTTTTTTTTTTTTTTTTTTTTTGAGACAGAGTCTCGCTCTGTCGCCCAGGCTGGAGTGCGGTGGCCGGATCTCAGCTCACTGCAAGCTCCGCCTCCCGGGTTCACGCCATTCTCCTGCCTCAGCCTCCCGAGTAGCTGGGACTACAGGCGCCCGCCACCTCGCCCGGCTAGTTTTTTTTTTGTATTTTTTTAGTAGAGACGGGGTTTCACCATGTTAGCCAGGATGGTCTCGATCTCCCGACCTCGTGATCCGCCCGTCTCGGCCTCCCAAAGTGCTGGGATTACAGGCTTGAGCCACCGCGCCCGGCCTCAAATATCTTCTTAATGGCTTACCCTAACTACCATATTTAAAATTACAAACTGACACCCCAGAGGCAGCATTTCCTTCCCTTGCTGTGTTTCCTTTTCCCATCACACTTAACATCTTCTAATATACTGTATAATTTGCTTATTTTATTTTGTAATTATCATACTGTAAAATTGAATTTTTTCCCTTAAGGTATACAGTTCTATGAATTCGGACACATATATAAATTATAACACCTACATAAATTCTTGTAACTGTCACCACAATCAGGATACAGGACCGTTCCATGGTTTCAGAAAACTCTGTTGTGCTACCCCTTTATAATCATATCCTTTCTTACCCCTAACCCTTAGAAACCACAGAATTTATTTATTTATTCTTATTTATTTATTTATTTTTGGTCAAGACAGGGTCTTGCTCTGTTGCCCAGGCTGGAGTGCAGTGGCACATTCTCAGCTCACTGCAACCTCCGCCTCCCAGGTTCAAGCCTCCTGCCTCAGCCTCCTGAGTAGCTGGGGTTACAGGCGTGCGCCACTATTCCTGGTTAATTTTTGTATTTTTAGTAGAGGTGGGGTTTCACCATGTTGGCCAGGCTGGTCTTGAACTCCGAACCTCAAGTGATCTGCTCACTTTAGCCTCTCAAAATGCTGGGATTACAGGCATGAGCCATGGTGCCTGGCCAGAAACCACTGAATTTTTCATCATATAGTTTTTTCTTTTCAATAATGGGATCATATAACTTTTGAGACTGGTATAATGCCTTTCAGATTCATCCAAGTTATTGAGTTATAGTTCATTCCTTTTTATTTCTGAATAGTGTTCTATTCTATAGCTGTATCACAGTTTATCCATTCACCATTGAAGGAAATTTGGGTTGTTTCCAGTTGTGGTACTTACGAATAGAGCTGCTAAGAACATTAGTGTACAGGCTTTTGTGTGAATGTAAGTTTTTATTTCTCTAGAATTTCATTAAATTTTTAATTACATCTTTTTTGCATACTTTATTCACTGACTAATAATTCTACATCCCTAAAACTATTCCTGGTATATAGTAGGATCTCAATAAATTAATGAATATGCTATGTTATTTTAGAATGAAGAGGGAGAGTGAAAGAGTCACTCTGAACTCATTCAAGGTTCATGTCACCAGACTCTAGACTGCAGTCTACTCAAACCCCAAATGGCCAGGAGACTTGAGCTGAAAGACACCTGCAAGTTGAGAATGTAAAAGACTTTTTACTCAAAGTAAAGCAATTCCTTCCTCATGTTTTTGGTGGTCATTTATCAGGCTCCTGACTTGAGAGAGGAGCTTGGGAAGAGGTTGGAGAGAATCCTCCTGAGAAAATAGTTTAACAGTGACTGTCAGCATAACTCATTCCTGTGCAGAATACACAGCCAGATCTTCCACTCTGAGAATAATCCAGGAACAAACTTGCTTGCAAAAGCAGGGGAAATAATGTTGTGTGACTAACTTAGTTTCACTTAAACTGATAGTAAAGAACACCAGTTGGGACATGAAAAAGGTAAGAGTTAGAGATAAAGAGGAACATAACGATTATATGAGAAGTTGATGTTTATAAAATAGGTTGATCCATTTATCCAAATATGTGTGTTTGCAGCCATAGGCTGTGTCTGTGCTATTTTGTATCTTTTTGGATAAGGTTTTTTTTTTTGTTTCATTTTGTCCGTTTTTTTTTTTGAGACAGAGTTTTGCTCTTGTTGTCCAGGCTGGAGTGCAATGGCATGACCTTGGCTCACTGTAACCTCTGTCTCCTGGGTTCAAGCAGTTCTGCCTCAGCCTCCCAAGTAGCTGGGATTACAGGCACCTACCACCACACCCAGCTAATTTTGTATTTTTATTAAAGATGGGTTTTCGCCATGTTGGCCAGGCTGGTCTCGAACTCCTGACCTCAAGTGATCCACCCGCCTCGGCCTCCCAAAGTGCTGGGATTACAGGTGTGAGCCACTGTGCCCAGCCTGGATAAGCTTCTTCTTCTTTTTTTTTTTTTTTTTTTGATGGAGTCTCACTTTGTAGCCCAGGCTGGAGTGCAGTGGCACAATCTCAGCTCACTGCAACCTCTGCCACCTGGGTTCAAGCAATTCTCCTGCCTCAGCCTCCCCAGTAGCTGGGATCACAGGTGCCTGTCACCACACCTGGTGAATTTTTATGTTTTTAGTAGAGATGGGGTTTCACCATCTTGCCCAGGCTAGTTTTGAACTCCTGACCTCGTGATCCACCTACCTCAGCCTCCCAAAGTGCTGGGATTACAGGTGTGAGCCACCATGCTCAGCCCCGGCCTAGATAAGCTTTAAAAAGCCAGGGTGGGCATGGCGGCTTAGGCCTGTAATCCCAGCACTTTGGGAAAGGCCGAGGTGGGTGGATCACTTGAGTTCAGGAGTTGGCGAGCAGTCTGGCCAACATGGTGAAACCCCGTCTCTACTTAAAAAAAAAAAAAAGCCACTTAACAGGTGGGTTCAGTGGCTCATACCTATAATCTCAGCACTTTGGGAGGCCAAGGCGGGTGGATTGTTTGAGCTCACCAATTAAACACCAGCCTGGGCAACATGGCGAAATCCTGTCTCTACTAAAAATACAAAAATTAGCTGGGTATGGTGGTATGCGCCTGTAGTCCCAGCCACTCAGGAGGCTAGGAAGGGAGGATGGTTTGAGCCCAGGAGGAAGAGGTTGCAGTCAACTGAGATCATGCCACTGCACTTCAGCCTGGGTGATAAAGCCAGACCTTGTCTCAAAAAAAAAAAAAAAAAAAAAGCCACTTAACTAGTGTTCAGTTTAAAATCAGATGCTGCCTCATGCCCCAAACATGGAACTCTTCATAACCTTATTCATTAGAGCTTAAAATTCAGTAAGAATCAGCTGGATTCTGGATCCCATCCAGTGCATTATAGTATTTGAAGCCTCAACAAGATTTCAGTTTACAGGTCTTTCATGTTTAAAGTTTGAGCAAGAGGCTGGTTGGTGGCTCATGCTTGTAATCCCAACGCTTTGAGAGGCTCAGGTGGGAGGCTCAGGTGGGAGGCTTGCTTAAAGCCAGGAGTTTGAGACCAGCCTGGGCAAAATAGCAAGACCTTGTCTCTACAAAAAATTTAAAAATTAGCCAGATGTGTTGGTGTGTGCCTGTAGTTGCAGCTACTCAGGAGGCTGAGGCAGGATCACTCGAGGCCAAAAATTTGACATTACAGTGAGCTATGATTGTGCCACTGCACTCCAACCTGAGGGACAGAGTGAGACCCTGTCTCAAAAATAAAATTAAGATAGAGTTTGAACAAGGTTACAAAATAAGTTTTCTTCATTTCTTAAATAACTTTTTAAAATAAATGCTATGGACTTAAACAAAAATTTTAAATACACACAATGACATAAAGAAAAAAATGCAATCCTATACCTGTATATAAGCACTATTGATATTTTGATTAAGATGTCTTCCAGACATGTTTACAAGTACATGTGTACAGTACATGTATGTGTTTTTGTCACTCTAAAGAAGAGAAGGGATCACAGTAATGCTTTTGGGGTGGGAGGAAGCCCCCTTCACATTCAGTAAAAGGGATACATGAGACCGGACGCGGTGACTCACGCCTGTAATCCCAGCACTTTGGGAGGCTGAGGTGGGCAGATCACGAGGTCAGGAGATTGAGACCATCCTGGCTAGCACAGTGAAGCCCCATCTCTACTAAAAATACAAAAAATTAGCCGGGCGTGGTGGCGGACGCCTGTAGTCCCAACTACTCGGGAGGCTGAGGCAGGAGAATGGCGTGAACTCAGGAGGCGGAGCTTGCACTGAGCCGAGATCACACCACTGCACTCCAGCCTGGGCAACAGAGTGAGACTCTGTCTAAAAAAAAAAAAAAAGAGGGGGATACATGAATGGAAGAAAGAAAATTAGCTTCAGCATCTGAACACTCAAAACAGTTTGTAAACATCGGTGTTTGATTAAATATTTTGAGGATTATCTTCAACTATCAGGAAAAATGAAATGATTCTGAAATATGTTGTGGGTTCTGCGTTGAACTGAAAGCTCCATGTGGGGGTGTAAAGGCTCTGCTTATCCAGCCACATGTCCAGGTTAAGGCCTTAACATAGGACTTAACCTGGTTAAGTTAACCTGTTAACTTCTGTTAAGTTAACAGAAGACTGTTAACTTTTCGCCATTCCCAAACTTCAGGTACATTAGAAACAGATGTCCATCCACAGCTCTTCTGCCATTATGGATGGCTCATTAGATGGGGGTATGGACTGCATTGCCATCACCTCAGATAAAATTCATTGCTCTGTTAATAAGGCAATACATAAATTGTATGCATATGTCTGTTTTTGTTTTAGGACATGTATAGTAATCAGTTCAGTGATGCTACTGTGTGATTGAATGAACTTCTGAGTAGATCATTGAGGGTTCTTTTCTAACCACTATATTATTCAGTGATTCATTTAGAATGTCTTTAATTTCCTCCAGTTGGTAGCCCAGTAGTGTACTGCCTTAAATGTTCAAAAAGCATGCCTCTGCCATTTGCAGTACCTGGAAACCTTAGGAATTTCTGCCAAAGTTCTTCAAAGCATAAAGCTAAAAAGCATGTGTTGAAATGCCTGAGTCAGCTGCTCGAGGGATATACTGACTGCACTCCTGCTGATTTTTCTAGGGTAAAAAAAATCTCCTTGGTGACCTGAGGCAGCTAGCTTTTACTCTACCCAGAAGCACATGTATTATAACTATGCACAAACAGCACAGAGATATACTACATCTAAATGCTAGCATTGGAATTGTTATATTTTCTATTATTATACTTAATTTCAGTAAATCTTTGTGTGTGTGTGTGTTTTTTGAGATGGAGTCTCACTCTGTCGCCCAGGCCTGGAGTGCAGTGGCGCGTTCTCGGCTCACTGCAAGCTCTGCCTCCCGGGTTCACGCCATTCTCCTGCCTCAGCCTCTGGAGTAGCTGGGACTGCAGGTGTCCACTACTACACCTGGCTAATTTTTTGTATTTTTTGTTTTTTTTTAGTAGAAACAGGGTTTCACCATGTTGGCCAGGATGGTCTCGATATCCTGACCTTGTGATCCGC
The DNA here is from genome assembly GCF_049350105.2 of Macaca mulatta. NCBI lineage: Eukaryota > Metazoa > Chordata > Mammalia > Primates > Cercopithecidae > Macaca > Macaca mulatta. The sequence continues at coordinate 64,863,056 of NC_133425.1, forward strand.
CCGCCTCGGCCTCCCAAAGTGCTGGGATTACAGGCTGAGCCACCGCGCCCAGCCTAGTAAATATTTTTAAATAATGTTTAAGAAAATAACTTTAACTCTTCTACTGATTACCATTAACATTTTTTAACTCTTCTCTAACTTTCTAATTTAGGGAAGGAAAAAGAAAGGTAGCTACTGTATTTATTGAATGTTTAGTATGTGCCTGAAATTTTTATTTGCTTAGTGTTACTCTCATTTTGTAGATGAGGACCTCAGAACAGTTAAGGGTGGTCACATAGCTTTGAGTAGAAGCACAGTTAGGTTTTGAACCAGGTCTTCTTGATTCCAAAGGCATCTCTATGACCACATCATGCTGTAGAATTAGCTATCAACTATTAGGCCAATAAAAGACTATCATCAACCTTATTAAATAAAGAAAACCAAGGCACAGCACAGTAAGCATAATATACTACCATATGTATGATCAGATATACATGCACATGTATGTGTTTACTTTCATACATGCTTGGCATACCAGGCATCTCTTTGAATGGTTGCCTCCAGGAATGGAGACAGGGTAGCTAGAAATCTGGAGTTTTATTATAAAACCTTTTATACCTCTTGAGTTTTATTTTATGTGCATATTTTACTTATTCACAGGAGAAACTCTGTGTACCACTGTGCCCAGCCAGTTTGTCTAGTTTTTGAAACAAGAACACCATGCCTCAAGTGATAGTAATTGTAGTCATGACTGAAGTAAAAGAAGAGTTTCATGAGTTTTAAAATTGAACTTAAAAAAGCTTTCTATTTACTAAAAGCTTGATTTTCATTTGGGGCTACATTAATGGAAACAGAGTATTTTGAACAAGCAAGCGGGATCAGTTGAGTTGGCTTTGTGCTTATTAGATCATACCTTATCTTGAATATGCTTTATTTTTGCACTTTTAAGAACTGTAATGATTTTAAGAACTGTAATGACCTGTTTACATAGCTGTCTCCCCTGCAAGGCTGGGCATTCCTTGAGGGATAGAATCCATGGCTCATTTGCCCTCGTGTCCTTACTAGCTAGCCTAATTCCCAACACTTGATAGGTAGCTAATAAAAGTTGATTGAATTGAATGGAAATAGAAATACTTGGCTTAATATGGGGAGGAGAGAGAAGAGAAAAATCTGTCTTCAGATAATTATAGAGTTCTCATGTAAAAGAGAGATTAAGTTTGTTTTATATGACTTGAGAAGACAGGGAACCAATGGGTAGAAGTATGGAGAAGTTTCTAAAGGTTGAGTCATCTAAAGCCTAGATGGGTCTGACTTTGAATCTATCTCCAGCGGATTCATGGCTCTTTAACTTACTTTTTTTCCCCCACTTTTTCTTTGTTTGTTTGTTTGTTTTTGAGGCAGAGTCTTGCTCTGTCGCCCAGACTGGAGTACAATGGCACAATCTCGGCTCACTGCAACCACTGCCTCCTGGGTTCAGGCGATTCTTCTGCCTCAGCTTCCTGAGTAGTTGGGACTACAGGCGTGTGCCACCACGCCCACCTAATTTTTTGTATTTTTGGTAGAGATGGGGTTTCACCATGTTGACCAGGCTGGCCTCGAACTCCTGACCTCAAGTGATCCACCTGTCTTGGCCTCCCAAAGTGCTGGGATTACAGGTGTGAGCTACCGCGCCCAGCCATTTCCCCCACTTTGTTATAGATATAGCATGTATGTGAATACTTTAGTTATCATTTATTATAGGAAGCAAAATTACTAACCACCTTCTTTGATTTTTTTGTTCATAGTCAAGTTCATCCGAGAAGTAACACCATATATCAAGAAGCCATCATTAGTATCAGATCTGCCGTGGGAAGGTGCAGCCCCCCAGTCACCAAGCTTTAGTGGCAGTGAGGACTCTGGTTCGCCAAAACACCAGAACAGCACCAAAGACAGGAAGATCATCCCTCTCAAAATGTGCTTTGCTGCTAGAAACCTAAGCATGCCGGATCTGGAAAACAGGTGAGGTGTACCTAACAAGATCATCATACCTACAGCTTTACAAACTTAAGGACATGTTGCAGTATTATATGACTCTGTTAACTTAATTATACAGAGGAAAACATCAGTCTAAGGTGAGAGATGCATTTTTGGGGTTCCACATTTTAAGTTATTCTACATATATACATGTATATGTGTAGAAAAAATTTTGGACAGGCACACAAGAAACAGTTAATGGCTTTACCCCTAAGGTGTCAAATAAGATTAAGGGAGAGAAAGAAAGAGGGGGCATCTTCTCTTCCTTTTATATCTTTCCATAATGTTGTTATTACTTTTTTCACTATGAATATGTATTACTTTATAATTGAAAGAATTCTTGTTAAAGAGAAATTTTTAAGTATCTCCTTAGATGGAAATTCCTTAGACTGTAGGTAGTATAGAGTTAGAGATCTGCATTATGGTTTTGGCTGAATCAACCAGCAGTGTGACTCTGGCAAGTTAGCTCCCCTTGACCTCAGTTTCCTCATTTGCAAAATGAGAAAATTAGATTGGATGATTTCTGATGTCCCTCCTAGTTCTATAATCATATGTGTTCTGTAACTTTGTCTTCATTAACTCCATGAAGTGGCACTGGTAGACCGAATGTTAAGTTAGAGATTAGGGGAAAAAATAAGATGAAAATAACTTGCCCAAAGACATAGTTAAGGACAGACTTTTTATAATGTGTTTTCACTATTATGGTCTCCTCTGATCTTAATGCACAGCCAGGTGCCTGATCAGGATGGAATGGAGCACAGAAGACACCAAGAAACTGAATTGCCTCCTTGGGTTTTTAAGGCCTCCTTGGGTATTTAAGGCTTCAAAGCTTCTGCTCTGTAGTATTTTACAAGGTTTGCTGGAATGAACTGAGCTCTGCAGTCGGATAGATCTTGGTGTGAATCCCAACTAGGTCACCTGCTCAAAGTAAGGTTCTGAGCAAGTCCCTTCACTTCTATACAACACCATATCATCATCTGTAAAAAAAGGGATAATGATACTTAGTGTGCTGATTATATGAGATGGTACCTGTAAAGGCCCTTACACAGAGCCAAGCACATACAGTAGGTTCTCAAGAAATAGTATTTTTAAAAAGTCTTAACTCTGCTGAGCACAATGGCTCACACCTGTAATCCCAGCACTTTGGGAGGCCAGGGTTAGAGAATTGCTTAAAGCTAGAATTTAAGACCAGTTTGGGCAACATAGTGAATCGCTGCCTTTACGGCATTTAAAAAAAAAATTAGCCAGACTTACTGGCGTGCACCTGTAGTCCTAGCTACTTGGGAGGCTAGGGTGGGAGGATCACTTGAACCCAAGAGTTCAAGGCTGCAGTGAGCTAGGATTTTGCCACTGCACTGTAGCCTGGGTGACAGAACAATATCCTGTCTCTTAAGAAAAGTCTTTTTTTTATTTTTATTTTTTTTTGAGACGGAGTCTCGCTGTGTCGCCCAGGATGGAGTGCAGTGGCGCGATCTCAGCTCACTGCAAGCTCCGCCTCCTGGGTTTACGCCATTCTCCTGCCTCAGCCTCCTGGGACTACAGGCGCCCGCCACCTCGCCCGGCTAGTTTTTTGTATTTTTTAGTAGAGACGGGGTTTCACCGTGTTAGCCAGGATGGTCTCGATCTTCTGACCTCGTGATCCGCCCGCCTCAGCCTCCCAAAGTGCTGGGATTACAGGCTTGAGCCACCGCGCCCGGCCAAGAAAAGTCTTAACTGACTACTATGTAAACACGTTTTGAAAATTATATTCTGATATATTTAAATTTTTGGCTTTGTTTTAAAAGTTCAAGACATTGTAGAAATTACTTTGTGCTACGTATAGGTTTATTCCTGGAAGGTTGTATGTATGTTGAATCATCTAAGTGCAACACAGCTTGATCTTTAAAGAAATTTTGTATTCTTTTCATAAAGTAATAATTTAATTTGGGCTGGGATAGGTGGCTCACGCCTGGAATCCCAGCACTTTGGGAGGCTGAGGCAGGTGGATCACTTGAGGTCAGGAGTTTAAGACCAGCCTGGCAAACATGGTGAAACCCTGTCTCCACTAAAAATACAAAACTTAGCCAGGTGTGGTGGCAGGCACCTGTAATCCCAGCTACTTGGAAGGCTGAGGCAGAAGAATTGCTTGAACCTGGGAGGCAGAAGTTGCAGTGAGCCGAGATTGCACCACTGCACTCCAGCCTGGGTGGCAGAGCAAGACTCTGTCTCAAGAACAAATAAATAAATAAATAAATAAAATAAATGAGATACATTTGAGCCAGACATGGTGGCGGCTCACACTTATCTCAGTACTTTGGGAGGCTGAGGCAGGAGAATTGCTTGAGGCCAGGAGTTTAAGACTAGCTTGGGCAATATAACAAGACCCTATCTCTACCAAAAAAAAAAAGAGAGAGAGAGAGAAAAGAGATACATTTATATAGAGCAGTTGGTCTGTTAATTATGGGCTTTTTTTTTTTTTAAGTTAGGGACCATAGAGAATTAAATAGAATAGAGAAACAATGTGATAAAGAAAAACAAATTACAACTACATTTGTCAACTAGCTGTCAGGCTGAGAAAAGTACAGAGTCAATTTTGTTATAAATCATTTCTTTTTTTTTTTTTTTTTTGAGACAGGCTTCACTCCCATCGCCCAGGCTAGAGTACAATGGCATGGTCTCAGCTCACTGCAACCTCTGCTTCCTGGGCTCAAGTAATTCCCCTGCCTCAGCCTCCCAAGTAGCTGGGACTACAGGTACATGCCACTATGCCCAGCTAATATTTGTATTTTTTGTAGAGAAAGGGTTTTGCTACATTGCCCAGAGTGGTCCCCAACTCCTAGATTCCAGCAATCCACTCACTTTGGTTTTCCAAAGTGCTGGGATTACAGGCATGAGCCACCACGCCCGGCAATAAATTATTTCTGAGAATAGGTACCTATAGTGCTGCTGATGTAGCTGGGTATTGAAGAAAAAGGCAAAATGTTATAAAATTTCTATAGAAACCCAGGGTTGTGGGAGTGGGCAAAGAAAGAAGGAAGAAGATGATATGACTTGGCTGTATTGCTAAATGTTGTGCTACTTCATCATTCACTAAGGATTGAAGTCCAGTAACCTTGGTCTTTGTTAAAACTTGGGGGCTGAATTCTCTGACATATTTATACGCTAAAGACATTTGGTGATGGTCACATGTGAAGTAGGTCTTCAGAACCAAATGGAGAGGGCAGTTTGGGGCTACCAGAGTTGTGCTATTATACCTTCCTTTTCAATAAATGATCAGTCTACTTGACCATGGCATACTATATAAGGAAAGGTCTTAGAAGATCCACGCTAGTTTTGAGATTCTCAGTCTTAATGCTTCAAAGCAACTTGTTCTAATTTTACTTAAGATATCAAAATTTGGCCGGGTGCAGTGGCTCCCACCTGTAATCCCAGCACTTTGAGAGGCCAAGGCAGGTGGATCACTTGACATCAGGAGTTTGAGACCGGCCTGGCCAACACAGTGAAACACCGTTTCTACTAAAAATACAAAAATTAGCCAGGTGTGGTGGTGCACGCCTGTAATCCCAGCTATTTGGGAGGCTGAGATAGGAGAATTGCTTGAACTCGGGAGGCAGAGGTTGCAGTGAGCCAAGATTATGGCACTGTGCAAGACTGTGTCTCAAAAAAAATTTTTTAAAAATAAAAAAATTTGCACATTATTTGCTTTTTGTAAAATATAAATTGGAAGAGATTCAAAGTTATTCCTATGATGATACCACTTATACTTGCATTTCCATGTGCTTTTTAGACATAAGAGCATTAGGATTACAAGGAGTTTGCAAAAAATATGCATAATTTCGGCTATACTTATGGGAATATGAACATCTGTGTGTCTTGGCAGAAAAAATGTACAGAACCATTAACTAATTAGACCTCAGTTATGAGAGAAGATAGAAGTTAGGAAGATAGGCTTCGTAATGTTGGTCAGGCTACTTGTTTTCCACAAGCCTTGCATTTCCCCTGTATAAAATAAGATTATAGGAGGATTAAATAAGACAGTAATTATAGAATCAGTAAGTTCTCAAGTTATTATTATAGGCATTGTTAGTGTCCTTGTGACCTTAAATAAGTTCCTTAATTTCTCTGGCCGCCTGTTTTCTCTGTCTGTAGAATGGTCGTAATATCTGCTCAACTATATACTTTAGAATGAGAATAAATAATAATCTATAAAATAACTTGGGGCAGGGGGCTCGTGACTGTAATCTCAGCACTTTGGGAGACCAAGGCAGGCAGATCACTTGAGGCCAGGAGTTTGTGACCCTGTCTCTACTAAAAATAACAAAAAATTGCCCAGGCATGGTGGCACACACCTGTAATCCCAGCTACTCAAGATGCTGAGGCATAAGAATCACTTGAACCTGGGAGGCGGAGGTTGCAGTGAGCCGAGATTGTGCCACTGCACTCCAGCCTGGACACTCCAGGTGACAGAGTAAGATTCTGTCTCAAAAAGAAATAAAAATAAAAATAAAATAATAAAATAACTTGGAGCTCATTGGTCCTTAAATTTATCTCAGCTCTGTTAAAGGAAATATCCATTTGTTCATCTGTTTTTTATTGATGGTCACTTGAGCAATTTCCAGTATAGAGTTAGTATTAATAAAGTCACTGAATATTTTTGTACTTTCCTTTTTTTTCTTCTTCTTCTTCTTCTGGTTTAAAGGCCTCAGAAACTTTTTCATTTCTGTGGGGTAAATTTGTAGGAGTGGAATTGCTGGGTCAAAGGATAGGTGCATATTTAGCTTAAAAAAAAAAAAAAAAACAACTAGTCCAGGCGTGGTGGCTCATGCCTGTAATCCCAGCACTTTGGGAGGCTGAGGCAGGCAGATCACCTGAGGTCAGGAGTTCGAGACCAGCCTGACCAACATGGAGAAACCCCATCTCTACTAAAAATACAAAATTAGCTGGACATGGTGGCTCATGCCTGTAATCCCAGCTACTCGGGAGGCTGAGGGAGGAGAACCGCTTGAACCCGGTAGGCGGAGGTTACCGTGAGCTGAGATCGCACCATTACTTACACTCCAGCCTGGGCAACAAGAGTGAAACTCCGTCTCAAAAACAACAATAACAACAGCAACAAACTGCCAGGCTGGGCACAGTGGCTCATGCCTGTAATCCCAGTACTTTGGGAGGTCGAGAGTGGTAGATCACCTGAGGTCAGGCGTTTGAGACCAGCCTGGCCAACATGGCGAAACCCCATGTCTACTAAAAATAAAAAAAATAAAATAAGCTAAACTGCCAGACTTCCTTCCAAAGTAATTGTGCTATTTTGTGCCATTTTATGTTCCTGCCATTATATGAGAGTTTTCATTGTTTCACATCCTCACCAAAATTGATGTTATCAGTCTTTTTAATATTTACCTTTCTGGTGGGTACATAGTGGAATCTTTTTGTGGCTCATCCTTCATTCGTATCTAAAGCCTTCACTTTCTAAACCAAAAATGTGTTTGATATTAGAGGAAAATGCCTTTTTTTTCTGCTTTACTACTTTGATTTGGTTCCATAGAGCTGAGAAAAAGTAAAAAGTGCTAATGATCAGAATGAGTAAGTACAGGGGAAGAAGAATTTTACTCCCTTCCTCTACCTTGAGTTTTCAAGACCTCATTTGATGCATCTGGTAATTATAAGTATTTCATTTTGAAAAGCAAACACTTAATAAATAATGATGAAGTCCAAGGAGAGAACATGAGCCCCTTCCTTAGCAATCAGTATTGTAGGCAGTATGAAGTTTAGGAAGAACAAGGTGTTCTCAAATACTCCTTTTGGAAATGTAAATCCATGTTCTTTGCATTGGTTCACAGTGCCTCACTCATCTTCACATTGGCTATTTTCCACGTAAAAGGTAAATTTTGCCTTTATAATGTATAAAATTATATGATTATTACTAAGTTGAACACTTAAGTTATATTAAAGACTTTGCTAAACAGGAGAAGTAAGCTAGACTTACAGAATCCTGTGTACCTAAACATTGATTTGATTCATCTGATCAAAATCTTAATTGCATTTCTCAGAAAATCCTCAGTGGTTTGACAAGAGGCCAAAACTTCAGACATTATAGCTGTCTCCTCTTCTCCCTTGTGGACCCAAATGATTACTGGCAGACTGCCTCCATATTTTTATTAGCAAAGTTTTCATTGGAATTTTCTTTTAAAATAGCAGTAGCCTTTACAAATTACTTTGTCCCCTTTGTCAGTTTTAATGGTTTCTTCAAAGGTGGACTCTTTTGGATCCTAGACTCATCAGTCCTATTTTGGAACTTCTTTTCTGTTTCTTCTAATTTAATTTTCTATTTCACAATCCCTTTTCAAGAAAAATTGCAAAATTTTTCTTTTCATAAAAAACTGGTTAACTGACTGAGCACGGTGGCTGAAGCCTGTAATCCCAGCACTTTGGGAGGTCGAGGCGGGCGGATCACGAGGTCAGGAGATCGAGACCATCCTGACTAACACAGTGAAACCCTGTCTCTACTAAAAATACAAAAAATAAGCTGGGCATAGTAGTGGGCGCCTGTTGTCCCAGCTACTAGGGAGGCTGAGGCAGCAGAATGGCGTGAACCCGGGAGGCGGAGCTTGCAGTGAGCCGAGATGGTGCTATTGCACTCCAGCCTGGGCGACAGAGTAAGACTCCGTCTCAAAAAGAAAAACCAAAAAAACAAAAAAAACTGGTTAACTGTCAGTGGGAAATAACTTACTGTCTATTCTCATATTTTTTCAGCCCAGTGGTCCCGGTATCTACTTGTGTTTAATCAGGCTTAGTTTTATTTTATAACAGATTTATTTTCCATTCTTCCAGTTTTTAATAACTAGGATCTGAGACATCAGGATTTTCAGAAGTTAGACTGTGTCAAAGGAGAAATGTCTGAGAGATTGTCCTAGGAACTGTATGATGTGTAAAGACTTTCAGAAGGTGAACATTCTGTGCCTCAAGAAGGATGAACTGATTCCTATCTGTAGTGCTAAGTAGGTCAGTAGGAGGAGTGAAGGAAATTTCTGGTCAAGGTTTTGGGGCTGAACTTTTAGCATATGCTTAAAAGATGTTACACTGGTTACAGTGCCAAAGCAACTCGATGGAAATAAATAGTCCCTCTAGAAAATAGCCTGATATACGATCTGAAATAAGAACATCATTGCGTCCCCCACCCAGTTTCGTGGGATGAGGGTAATTCTGAATCTTTTGCTAGAATGAGGGTGGGGCAGTCACTGGCCACTGGGTGTGGGGAATGCTGACAGGCTTTCAACCATACCACGCAGAGTAGAGCTGCATGCTTTACTCCCACTTCCAGAGGTAACTGGTACCACCGCTTCCCCAGCCTCTTAGGGATTCTCCAACATGGATTGGCTGGGATTTCGCTCTTTCCAGTTTTCTTAAGTCAGCTAAGTCATTTAACTCCTCTGTTTACTAGCCTCCAAAATTCTGTTGTAGTGACTCCTCTCCTGTTCTCCTTGGATTTGTAAGATTATGCTTTTAAAAAAAATACCACGGGCCGGGCGCGGTGGCTCAAGCCTGTAATCCCAGCACTTTGGGAGGCCGAGACGGGCGGATCATGAGGTCAGGAGATCGAGAGACCATCCCGGCTAACACGGTGAAACCCCGTCTCTACTAAAAAATACAAAAAAACTAGCCGGGCGAGGTGGCGGGCACCTGTAGTCCCAGCTACTCGGGAGGCTGAGGCAAGAGAGTGGCGTAAACCCGGGAGGCGGAGCTTGCAGTGAGCTGAGATCCGGCCACTGCACTCCAGCCTGGGTGACAGAGCAAGACTCCGTCTCAAAAAAAAAAAAAAAAAAAAAAAAAACCCCGGCCTGGCGCGGTGGCTCACGCCAGTAATCTCAGCACTTTGGGAGGTCGAGGCAGGCGGATCACGAGGTCAGGGAGATCGAGACCATCCTGGCCAGCATGGTGAAACCCCGTCTCTACTAAATATTAGCGAGGCCTGCTGGCAGGCGACTCGGGAGCCTGAGGCAGAATGGCGTGAACCCGGGAGGCCTGCTGGCAGGCGACTCCAGCCTGGGTGAAAGAGCGAGACTCCATCTCAAAAAAAAAAAAAAAAAAAAAAAAAGCATGTGGGGGCCAGGCACGATGGTTCATGGCTATAATCCCAGCAGTTTGGGCGGCTGAGGCACGTGGATCACCTGAGGTCAGGAATTTCAGACCAGCCTGACCAACATGGTGAATTCCCGTCTCTACTAAAGATACAAAAACTAGCCGGGCGTGGTGGCACATGCCTGTAATCCCAGCTGCTTGGGAGGCTGAAGCAGGAGAATCGCTTGAACCCAGGAGTTGGAGGTTGCAGTGAGCTGAGACTGCGCCATTGCACTCCAGCCTGGGCAACAAAAGGTAAACTCTGTCTCAAAAAAAAAAAAAAAAAAAAAAAATTGAGTGGGGGCCGGGCGCAGTGGCTCATGCCTGTAATCCCAGCACTTTGGGAGGCCGAGGCGGTCGGATCATGAGGTCAGGAGTTCAAGACCAGGCTGGCCAACATAGTGAAACCCCGTCTCTACTAAAAATACAAAAATTAGCCGGGCATGGTGGCGGGCGCCTGTAGTCCCAGCTACTGGAGAGGCTGAGGCAGGAGAATTGCTTGAAACTGGAAGGCGGAGGTTGCAGTGAGCTGAGATCAGCCACTGCCCTCCAGCCTGGGCAAAAGAGCGAAACTCCGTCTCAAAAAAAAAAAAATTTTTTTTTTTTTGTAGAGATGGGGTCTCACTTTGTTGCCCATGCTGGTCTCAAACTCCTGGCCTCAAGTGATTTCCCTGCCTCAGCCTCCCAAAGTGTTGGGATTACAGGCGTGAGTCACTGTACTTGACCTAATTTTTTTAAATTGTGGTAAAATACACATAACATAAAATTTCTTAATCATTTTTAAGTGTACAGGTCAGAAGTGTTAAGTATATTCATATTTTTGTACAACCAATGTCCAGAAGTTTTTCTTCTTGCAAAACTAAAATTCTCTACTCATTAAAAACCTCCCCATTTCACCCTTCCTTCAGCTCCTGGCACCTACCATTCCACTTTCTGTGAGTTTGACTGCTGTAGATACTTCATAAAAGTGGGTTCATACATTATTTCTTTTTTCGTGACTGGCTTATTTTACTTAGTATAATATCCTTAATGATGTGTGTTGTAACATGTGTTAGGATTTCTTCCTTATTAAGGGGTGAATAATGCCATTATATGTATATACTACATTTTGTTTATCCATTCATCCATTGATGGACATTTGGGTTGCTTCCACCTTTTGGCTATTGTGAATGATGCTGCTATAAACATGGGTGTACAAATGTCTCATAAAATTATTTTTTAAGTTGATTGTTTTGATCATGTTGCCCTCCTATTGAGAATCCTAAGTGATTCTATGTTATTAATAGTTACCAATTAAGGCCAGGCGCAGTGGCTCACGCCTGTAATCCCAGCACTTTGGGAGACCTAAGTGGGTGGATCACTTGAGGTCAGGAGTTCAAGACCAGCCTGGCCAACATGGTGAAACCCTGTCTCTACTAAAAATACAAAAATTAGCCAGGCTTGGTGGTGTGTGCCTGTAATCCCAGCTACTTGGGAGGCTGAAGCAGGAGAATTGCTTGAACCCGGGAGGCAGAGGTTTCCGTGAGCCGAGATTGTGCCACTGCACTTCAGCCTGGGCAAAGAGCAAGACTCCATCTCAAAAAAAAAAAAAAAAAAAAAAAAAGTTACCAATTAATATTCAGACTTAACCTGCTGTTCAAGACCCTCTAAATTCTGGAACCAAGCTACCTCTTAATATACGTAGGTATATAATAGGAAATCAAATAAAGAGCTCATCAGAACTGTGTCTAAATAAAAAGCAAATAGCTTAAAACTTGATATCTAAAGGTTTTCCTCTGAGTAATATGAACTTTCAAATACAGACTTTTCTTAAGCCTTTTGGCTGTTCACAACTCTTATTTTATGTCTTCTGTTTTCTAGAACTTTTGTCCTATTTTGCTGTTACCATAAAACTTTGACAGCATATAAAAGATGGATAGACTAGTAGGTAGGCCTGGAAGTAGCTAGATGATACACTTTTTTCATCACTGTATCTCCAATACCAGTGCCTAGCACAGTATTTGGCATATAGTAGGTGCTCAATAAATGTTTATTTAAGAAAGTATAGACCAACCAGAATTCAAATGAAAATGAATATTTGTAATACGAAATATGACAACTTAAAGTATTTGGAATTATAAAGGGCTTAGAAACTGTGACAAAAGAGCTTCAAAGCAGAAATGCTGGTGTACTTGTAAATTGCTTATCTTTTTGACAAGTGGCATAGAATCTGATGATAGTGCCTTTAGGCAACAAAAACTGTCTTCAGAAAATAATGTAAAGAAAACTCACTCCCTGGTCATTGGCGGTTTGTGAATTTGTAGCCTACCATGAAAAACACTCCTAATTGCTTTTTTTTTTTCCATTTTAAAAGATATGTGTTCACAGCAGAGTATATATGTTATTTATTTATTTATTTGACTTTTAAAATTCATCTTTGCAAGAACTTTGATTAAAACACAAAACAATATTCAATAGATTGCTTTATAAAGAATTTGTTCAATGTATATTTAAAATATTTTAGCAGTTTTCTAAAGGTTACTTTTGAAATATAGATTGTTCTTGGTGAGCATTAACTAATACAGAACAGTCATAGTGTTGATCCCTTAACTATTTTTCTTTTTTCTTTTTTTTTTTTTTTTTGAGACAGAGTCTTGCTCTGTCGCCCAGGCTGGAGCGCAGTGGCCAGATCTCGGCTCACTGCAAGCTCCGCCTCCCGGGTTTACGCCATTCTCCTGCCTCAGCCTCCCGAGTAGCTGGGACTACAGACGCCCGCCACCTCGCCCGGCTAGTTTTTTGTATTTTTTAGTAGAGACGGGGTTTCACTGTGTTAGCCAGGATGGTCTCGATCTCCTGACCTCGTGATCCGCCCGTCTCGGCCTCCCAAAGTGCTGGGATTACAGGCTTGAGCCACCGCGCCTGGCCTTCCCTTAACTATTTTTCTACCATAACTCACTGGATGAGTAATCACATAAAAGTACCCAAACACAGTTCTAAATTTTCATAAAGAGTAATAATCTGCTAATTTTCTTTTTTCTTTTTTTTTTTTTTTGAGAGGAAGTCTCACTTTGTCACCCAGGCTGGAGTGCAGTGGCGCGATCTTGGCTCACTGCAATCTCCAACTCCTGGGTTCAAGCGATTCTCCTGCCTCAGCCTCCTGAGTAGCTGGCATTACAGGCATGTGCCACCATGCGTGGCTAATTTTTGTATATTTTAGTAGAGATGGGGTTTCACCATGTTGGCCAGGCTGGTCTCAAACTCCTGACCTCAGGTGATCTGCCCATCTCAGCCTCCCAAAGTGCTGGGATTACAGGCGTGAGCCACCATGCCCGGCTGCTAATTTTCTATTTATTTCACATAATGTAAATTTCAGTTCATTATTTGGCAGTACACATTTTTAAGCTGGCACTACTTTATACCAGAATTTCCTAAATGTTTAAAAGAGTATCAGTTCCTTCTTTTCAATGTGCCTATATGGTTCAGCAAGCATGCTTTTCATTTCTTAGACATAGAAATTAAGGTAAAGTTATCTACTGTAGACTACAGTAAGTTCCCTCAGCTTATTACTTTGACACTGAAACGACAGATCCAGCAGTTGGTGTTTCTTTAATTTTTTCTCGGGTTCAGTAACTAGCCCAAGTTGGTCTTTCTGATTTTTTAATATATTTTATTTATTTATTTATTTATTTATTTATTTATTTATTTATTTGAGACAGAGTCTTGCTCTGTCACCCAGGCTGGATCTTGGCTCACTGCAACCTCCACCTCCCTAGTTCAAGCAGTTCCCCTGCCTCAGCGTCCCGAGTAGCTGGGATTACAGGCGCCCGCCCCCATGCCCGGCTAAATTTTTTGTATTTTTGGTAGAGTCGGGATGTCACTATGTTGGCCAGGCTGGCCTCAAACTCCTGATCTCAGACAGTCCATCTGCCTTGGCCTCCCAAAGTGCTGGGATTACAGGAGTGAGCCACCGCGCCCGGCCTCTGATTTTTATCTTTCCATATGTTGTTTTCTTTGGAATTGAGCTCTAGGGAATTAAGAGAAAGTATCTTTTTTTTCTTTTTTTTTTTTAGATGGAGTCTCGCTCTGTCACCCAGGCTGGAGTACAGTGGTCTGATCTTGGCTCATTGCAACCTCCACCTCCCGGGTTCAAGCTATTCTCCTGCCTCAGCCTCCTGAGTAGCTGGGATTACAGGCACCCACTACCATGCCCAGCTAATTTTTTGTATTTTAGCAGAGATGGGGTTTCACTGTGTTGCCCAGGCTGGTCTCGAACTCCTGAGCTCAGGCAATCTGCCTGCCTTGGCCTCCCAAAGTGCTGGTATTACAGTCGTGAGCCACTGTGCCTGGCTGAGAACGTATCTTTTTTTTGAGACGGAGTCTCGCTCTGTCGCCCAGGCTGGAGTGCAGTGGCCGGATCTCAGCTCACTGCAAGCTCCGCCTCCCGGGTTCACGCCATTCTCCCGCCTCAGCCTCCCGAGTAACTGGGACTACAGGCGCCCGCCACCTCGCCCGGCTAGTTTTTTGTATTTTTTAGTAGAGACGGGGTTTCACCATGTTAGCCAGGATGGTCTCGATCTCCTGACCTCGTGATCTACCTGTCTCGGCCTCCCAAAGTGCTGGGATTACAGGCTTGAGTCACCGCGCCCGGCCTGAAAGTATCTTTATTTGAGTATACAGATGTATTTGAAAATGCTAAGTTAAAATAGATTTGCAGTTATGTATTTTAAACCTGGCAGGTTTGGTGACTTCTGTCCTAGCTCATTTTTTTTTTTTCTTTTTCCACACAGATTGATAGAGCTACATTCTCCTGATAGCAGGAACACGTTGATCCTACGCTGCAAAGATACAGCCACAGCACACTCCTGGTTCGTAGCTATCCACACCAACATAATGGCTCTCCTCCCACAGGTGTTGGCTGAACTCAACGCCATGCTTGGGGCAACCAGTACAGCAGGAGGCAGTAAAGAGGTCAAGCATATTGCCTGGCTGGCAGAACAGGTAGGCTGGGAGGCAGGTATCACCTGGTTCCCATTCAGAGCCAGGATGGTTCCTCATTTTAGATATCTGTAATACTTAACATGCAGTTAGGTCCTGGATATCTAACTTGCAGATCTTTTGTTTTTCGGTCTTTTGTTTCACCTTCCTTTTTCTCCTTCTACCTTTGGCTATTTGTTGCTAATTATCCACTCAACCAGAAGTAACTGACATAGTAATCACTATCATACTGTTACTAAAAAGAAGTTCTTATTACCATCTCTATCCTTAATGACAGAGGATAATTTTCATGATTTTAGATCAGGTTCAGCTAACTTTTTCTGTAGAGGGCAAGATAGCATCACAACTACTTGATTCTTCTGTTGTAGCAAGACAACTGTAATAGGCAATAGGAAAATGAATGGGTGTGACTGCGTTTCAGTAAAACTTTATTTACAAAAACAAGTAAACTGGTGGTTGGCTGGATCTGGCCCAGGGGTCATAGTTTCCCAACCCTTGTTCCTGACTAGAAGAGCTTCTAGGGGCAGCAGGCTGTAGTTGATTCCCCTGCTCTGGGAAAAGTATAAAATATACAAACGATTTTACAATTAGACAGAGGTACAATTGTCTTCCATAACTGAAAAGTGAAAAAAAAAAGAAACAAGAAAGCCTGAGTAGATGTTGAGTGAAAGGAAAAGAAGAACTTGAAAGCCCAAGTTATTTTAGATCCCAGGTTTGACAAAAGGAGAGTAAAAGTTCTATGTGACATTATGTTACATCTTTTTTCTTCACCATCAGCTAGGCTAGAGGGGCTTGAAAAAAAAAGGACTGGACTAGGGGGTTCAGAGATGAGTGTTTAAGTGCTAGCTCTGTTTTTCACTGCTTTTGAGTCTTTTTGAAACTTACGTTTTGAATCCTAGTTGTGTGTGCAAAGGGCCAGGGAGTGGACTAAATAACTGGTTCCCAAATACAGCAGAATCAGCACAGGAAGGATTCTGTTCTTTCAGTTTTGATTTTTTTTTTTTTTTTTTAAGTACAGTTTCCCACTGGTTCCCACCTTCCACCCCAACATAGTTCTAACTTTTTTTTTTAAGCCCAGGTTGATTTTATTTATTTGAGGAGGATATTGTCCTCAAAGCAGTTCTGATGTGGTAGATCTGTGGTGGTGCCTGGTGATCTTGGTGGTACCAAGTAATTGTGGTAATTCAGGGGCCAATTTTGGTCACCAGCAAGAGTAATTTTTTTATTTTATTTTTTGCCACTTCTCAACTTTTTATGAACATTTCAAATAAAATTATAATGAGAATGTAATATTAGTACAGTGATCATTTCTATAAAGCATAATTAGAATAACTAATAAATGAGTGAAAGTCATGGTATAAGTACTTATGACTTTGAAAATTTTAACATTTTAGTTGTGTTTATCATTGTTTCTATATTTTATATGCTAGTTGAAAACTTGAATTGAATGGTAATTGTTCTGTGCTTCTGGCATCGTTCAAAATCCTCATGATTTTAAAAAGGTAACACATTCACATGGTTGAAAAATCAAACAAAAAATTAATAGGTGAAAAGTCTTGCCCTCATTCCTGTTACCTATCCACCTGTTATGCCCTTTGCCCTGGGAAGGTAACAACTCTTATTCCTTTCTATTGAATCTTTTGAGAGTTTCTTTATGCAAATAAAAAGAAAATATGAGGCAGGATGTGGTAGCTCATACCTGTAAAACCAACACTTTGGGAGGCTGAGGTGGGAGGATCGCTTAAGACCAGGAGTTTGAGACCAACCAGGGCAATATGGCAAAACCCCATCTCTACAAAAAATTAACAACTAAAAAAAAATTAGCTGGGTCCTTTCACACATGCACTGTCCAGATCCTTTGGCTCCTATGTCCAGGTAGATCAGATAAGGATATCAACATTATCTGCATATATTCAGTTCTTAAGTTTCTGACAGTAAATAGTAAAACTTTGGTTAGTAAGGGATTTATCCAAAGGTTCACATCAGTTCCTAAGTTTAGATAGTGAGAGTTCAGAGGGTAGGGGATATTTCTCTTTTTGTTTTTTTGGAGATGGAGTCTTGCTCTGTCGCCCAGGCTGAAGTGCGGTGGCACGATCTCGGCTCACTGCAAGCTCCGCCTCCTAGGTTATTGATACTAATTTTTATGTGACTGATTTTACCCTTTAACTGGTTATATTGGTTTTTGTTTTGTTTGTTTGTTTGTTTTGTTTAATTTCCATGTTCACAGTGGTTTTTTTAAATTGGCAAATAATTATGTATATTTATGGGATACAATATAATGTTTTGATACATGTATACATTGTGGAATGCTCAAATCAGGCTAATCAACATATCCATCACCTCAAATATTTATCATTTCTTTGTGGTAAAAACATTTAAAATTTTTTCTTTTAACGTATTTTGAAATACGCAATTTATTTTTTTGAAATGAGGTCTTACTCTGTCGCCCAGGCTGGAGTGCAGTGGTGCGATCTTGGCTCACTGCAACCTTTGCCTCCCAAGTTCAAGCTATTCTCCTGCGTCAGCCTCCTGAGTAACTGGGATTACAGGCACATGCCACCACACCCAGCTAATTTTTGTATTTTTAGTAGAGATGGGATTTCACCATGATGGCCAGACTGGTGTCAAACTCCTGACCTCAGGTCATCCATCCGCCTCACCCTCCCAAAGTTCTGGGATTACAGGTGTGAGCTACTATGCCCGGTCAATATATTATTATTAACTATAGTCACCATACTATGCAAAAGATTACCAGAATTTATTCATCCTGTTTAATTGAAACTTTGTACCATTTGACCAACATCTTCACTTTCCCCATTTACGCCTCACCCCAGCCACTGGGAACCACCATTCCACTCTACATTTTTTTTTTGAGGCAGGGTCTCATTCTTTCACGCGGGCTGAAGTGCAGTGGTGTAATCATGGCTCACTGCAGCCTCAACCTCCTGGGCCCAAGCAATCCTCCCACTTCAGTCTTCTGAGTAGCTAGGACTACAAGCACGTACCACCACACCAGGCTAATTTTAAAATTATTTTTTGTAGAGATAGGATCTCACTGTGTTGCCCAGGCTGGTCTCAAACTCCTGGGCCCAGGTCATCTTCCCAATTTAGCCTCCCAAAGTGCTAGGACTATAGGCATGAGCCACTGTGCCCGGCCTGGGTATGTTCTTTTTTTTTTTTTTTTTTTTTTTTTTTTTTGAGACGGAGTTTAGCTCTTGTTGCCCAGGCTGGAGTGCAATGGTGCAATCTTGGCTCACTGCTACTTCTGCCTCCTGGATTCAAGCAGTTCTTGTGCCTCAGCCTCTTAAGTAGCTGGGATTACAGGTGCGCACCACCATGCTCAGCTAATTTTGTATTTTTAGTAGAGACGGGGTTTCACCATGTTGGTCAGGCTGGTCTCAAACTCATGACCTCAAGTGATCACCTGCCTCAGCCTCCCATAGTGCTGGGATTACAGCTGTGAGCCACTGCGCCCTGCCGGTTATATTCTTAAAGGGAGATTTTTTTGAGTCCACCAAATGGAGGACATGTATTATCTATTAAATGAGTTTTTTTAAGCATTTGAGTATTTTTTTTTAACTTTGTATGCCAAGACTTTTTTATTTTAGTGATATATACAAAATAAATGTAATGGTTTTTTTTTTTCGAGACAGAGTCTCACTCTGTCTGGAGTGCAGTGGTGCTATCTTGGCTCACTGCAAGCTCCTCCTCCCAGGTTCACGCCATTCTTCTGCCTCAGCCTCCTGAGTAGCTGGGACTACAGGTACCTGCCACCAAGCCCGGCTAATGTTTTGTATTTTTAGTAGAGACAGGGTTTCACCATGTTACCCAGGATGGTCTTGATCTCCCGACCTGGTGATCCGCCCGCCTAGGCCTCCCAAAGTGCTGGGATTACAGGTGTGAGTCACCGCGCCTGGCCAATAAATGCAATTTTAATCACTTGAGTTCTTCCTTATCACTGAAATATGTGCTTTTCTTTATTCTTGAGCGTCTTGAATCATCTGATGTTGAGGGACCTCCTGAACTGGATTTTCTTTTTTTCTTCTTTTCTTCCTCCTCAGTTTTGGCTTTTTGGAATGCTGTGGCATAAGGCTGTCAAGACTAGGATTCTCCCCTTAATCGTCACTGTCTTCTACTTCTGCAGTTTCTTCTACTGGTTCAGGAACTTTCTTTTTTTTTCTTTCTTCTTTGGAGGTTCACGTTCTTCAAGCATATTTTTCAGACAGGCGTAACTTAGGTGTCCACTTTTCCCACAAACATAACACTTAGATTCATCAAAGTAGTTCTGCCTTTGGGTGAACTCGGCTGCTCTTCTGTTGTCAATAGTGATGCTTGCTTTTATCACTCTACCAAATAACTGTTGTTTATTGCCCTAGTACTGTTTTGTGCAGATTATTTTATCGAAAAATAAAATAAATGCAACCTCTTTACTCTTCCTGGTATGTTTATATTTCATTATAGTAACCTTTACAACTTTGCTATGCTTGGAAAATATGCAGTATAAGTCATTATTTGTCAGGGAACAGGTGAGGTGGATATATGCTCTGTGCTTTTACTTGGAGCCAACTCACCGCTCATGTCTTCAGGTGGGGCAGACCCAGGAGACCAGAAGAGCGAGAGCCCTCGTTTTAGCTGGGGCTAAACCGTGACTTTTTTGCCCCTCACAATGGCCTTGGCATCACAGGTCCTAGGAAGGGTCAGGTGCAGAGACAAGAAAGTAGCAGCAGCAGTGCCTCTTTGCGACTGTGGGAGACCCAGGCCTGGGCATTAATGAGAAAAGCCAAAGGCCGGGTACCGTGGTTTGTGCCTGTAATCCCAGCTTTTGGGAGGTGGGCGAGAGGAACGCTTGAGCCCAGGAATTCAAGACCAGCTTAGGTAACAAAGTGAGACCCCATCTTTACACAAAAATTTTTTAAAAATTAGCTAGGAGAGATGGTGGGCACCTGTGGTCCCAGCTTTTCAAGATTCTGAGGTGGGAGAATCACTTGATCCCAGGAGGTCGAGGCTGCAGTGAGTCTCGTGAGCCTACAGTGAGTGTTCGTGCTCCTGCTCCCTAGCCTGGGGAACAGAGTAAGACCCTGTCTCAAAAAAAAAAAAAAAAAATGAAGCCGGGCGTGTTGGCTTACACCTGTAATCCCAGCACTTTGGGAGGCTGAGGCGGGCAGATCACGAGGTCAGGAGATCGAGACCATCCTGAGTAACACAGTGAAACTCCATCTCTACTAAAATATAGAAAAGTAGCCAGGCATGGTGGTGGGTGCCTGTAATCCCAGCTACTCGGGAGACTGAGGCAGGAGAATGGCGTGAACCCGGGAGGCGGAGCTTGCAGTGAGCCGAGATCGCCCCACTGCACTCCAGCCTGAGCGACAGAGCAAGACTCCGTCAAAAAAAGAAAAAAAGAAAAGAAAAGGCAAGACAACCAAGGAAGGTTTATTTTAACAGTTACTACTTGATGCCTTTTAACTCTCAAAGTGCATAAAGACTCAAGTTAGGATCATATACATTCAGTTGGTATTAGTGTAATTAGTTATTTACTTTTTGCTGTCCATTTTTTGTTGTAATAATAAAATAAAGAACCAGAAGTACATTGCCTGTCAAAAAGGGAAATGAATAATAACTATTAGTATTTTTTCATCTTTGGTGCTGTCCACCTCTGTTTATTAGAAATAAAATTTGGAGGCCCAAAACGGTGGCTCACGCCTGTAATCCCAGCACTTTGGGAGGCTGAGGCAGGCAGATCATGAGGTCAGGAGTTTGAGACAAGCCTGGCCAACATGGTGAAACCCCGTCTCTACTAAAAATACAAGAATTAGCTGAGCGTGGTGGTGGGCACCTGTAATCCCAGCTACTCAGGAGGCTGAGGCAGGAGAATTGTTTGAATCCGGGAGGGAGAGGTTGCAGTGAGGCGAGATTGTACCATTGCACTCTAGCCTGGGCAACAGGGTGAATCTCCATGAGGGGAAAAAAAAGAAAATTTGGAGAAAGCTGTAGTTTGGCCAGGTTTGTGTATGTGTGGGTATTCAAACACAAGCAAACCAAAGCCCTAACATTCGTATCCCTTTTGTCTCTGGCCAGAAACTCAATGGTGGGATCCCCAAGGCTGCTTGTGCTACCATAATCGAAAAACACATACTATATATAGCAGACAGCATTTGACTTCACTGAAAGCAAACAGTGTCCTTAAAAGTTAAGGCAAGGCCAGGTGTGGTGGCTCACGCCTGGAATCCCAGCACTTTGGGAGGCTGAGGTGGGTGGATCACCCACCTCAGGAGGTCAGGAGTTCGAGACCAGCCTGGCCAACATGGCAAAACCCCCATCTCTACTAAAAATATAAAATTAGCTGGGCATGGTGGCAGACACCTGTAATCCTAGCTACTCAGGAGGCTGAGGTAGGAGAATCGCTTGAACCCGGGAGGTGGAGTTTGCAGTGAGCCGAGATGGTGCCATTGCACTCTAGCTTGGGCAACAGAGCGAAATTCCATCACCAAAAAAAAAAAAAAAACAACAACAAAACTTAAGGCAAATAGGCAATCAGAATGATTAAATTTAGGTTTCATTTTTTTCCCCAATATAAGTAAAAGAGGGAAAAGATATTCTCTAAAAACGAAGGACTTGAAAGAGCTAAGAGAGTAAATAGTTTGAAAAACATGTTAATTAAAGTTCTCTTTCTTGAAAGTGAACATTGCTCCCATTGGCATTAGCATCTTTCCTTTAGGGCTTAAAATACCTTCTTTGGGAAGACATACATTTAATTTAGGTTTTCCAAATGCTTATACTCTGATCTAGCCTTCAAAAATCTCTCTCTTGTAACTTAAGGGGAAAAATTATTTACTTGTTTACTTTATTTTATTTGTGAAACAGGGTCTCACTCTGTTCCCCAGGCTGGAGTGCAGTAGTACAATCTCAGTTCACTGCAACCTCTACCTCCTGGGCTGAAGTGATCCTCCCACCTCAGTCTCTTGAGTTGCTGGGACTACAGATGCACACCATCATGCCTGGCTGATTTTTGTAGTTTTTGTAGAGATGAGGTTTTTACCAAGTTGCCCAGGCTCAAGTGATCTGCCCACTTGGGGCTCCCAAAGTGTCAAGATTACAGATGTGAGCCAGCACACCCAGCCAGGAAAACATTTATTTTCAAAAATCAGTTTATCTTTTTTTTTTTTTTTTTTAAGACAGTCTCGCTCTGTTTCCAGGCTGGAGTGCAGTGGCGCGATCTCAGCTCACTGCAACCTCCGCCTCCCTGGTTCAAGCGATTCTCCTGCCTCAGCCTTCTGAGTAGCTGGGACTACAGGCGCGCGCCACCACGCCCAGCTAATTTTTGTAGAGATGGGGTTTCACCAAGTTGGCCAGGATGGTCTCGATCTCCTGATCTCATGATCTGCCTGACTTGGCCTCCCCAAGTGTTGGGATTACAGGCGTGAGCCACCGCGCCTGGATTAAAATCAGTTTATCATTTTAACCCTTTGGGAAGACAGTTCTATCTGATGTAACCTATTGAAATATTGTCTGTAATAGTCTTGGGAACAAATACCTAGTAGTGAACATAAACTGGAATTTTTTGGGGGATATGTGTGATCCAAAAATGTATGATTCTAAGAGAACCTCTTTAGAGCTGATACTCTCCTTCCAGACATTGGAGAGACTAATATAGAGTCTTGGAAAACTACAGACTAATATAGAGTCTTGGAAAACTAAGGTTCACTGATAAGAAATGCATAATTATTTCTACAATATTTTGCTTGAATTCTCAGTGTTAGGTTTTGTCTTTTGTTGCTTTCAGCACATGGTAGAACACTAGTCCCTTCACTGGCTAGAATTAATTTCCCACTTTTGGGATCTAGCTCGTGGCCTTGGCTAGGAGAAGAGAGTCCCAGTGATAGATATTATAGCACAGAACCAAACCACTCAGGCCACTTTCAGATTATAGATGTAAGGTTCTCATGTCCAGATTACCTTCAGAAGTCCTTAAGGAAAGCACATGAAAAGGGCTCTGAAGGCAACACTTTCAGAGATAAGTGATTGTCAATTTGAATTCTCCTTGAAGCTGTCAGTGTTAAAATACAGTGTTGTTAAACAGTCCTTGCTCAGAGGTCTCCTGAGGAGGGAAAAGTTTTGATCATGACAGGGCTTTTCTTGAATATAGTCTTTGGCTTTTTGGCCTTGGATCCTTGACAGTATGGATAAATAGTAGTTGTTTTCCTGAAGTTTAAAACATTTTTAGAGATAACTGAGCATTATACAAGTAAATTCAATGCAACCTTCTAAGCTGAAACATAAATTTCTAAAATACAATGGGCCAGGCACGGTGGCTCATGCTTGTAATCCCAGCACTTTGGGAGGCTGAGGTAGGTGGATCACCTGAGGTCAAGAGTTCGAGACTAGTATGGCCAACATGGTGAAACCCTGGCTGTACTAAAAATACAAAAAATTAGCTGGGCGTGGTGGCGGGTGCCTGTAATCTCAGGTAGTCAGGAGGCTGAGGCAGGAGAATTGCTTGAACCTGGGAGGTGGAGGTTGCAGTGAACCAAGATCTTGCCATTGCACTCCAGCCTGGGTGACAGAACAAGACTCTGTCTAAAAACATAATAATAATAATAATAATAATAATAATAATAATAATAATAAAATACAATGGAGAACTCTTGGAACATAGTTTAAGTGTTTTCTTAAGCTGTTAAGTTCTGGGTTAATAATAATTTTTTAAAAATACAACACAGTGAGGCTGGGCACATTGGCTTACACCTGTAATCCTAGCACTCTAGGAGGCCGAGGCAGGCAGATTGCCTGAGCCCAGGAGTTCAAGGCCAGCCTGGGCAATACAGTGAAACCCCATCTCTTCTAAAATACAAAAAAATTAGCTGGGCGTGGCAGCATGCACCTGTAGTCCCAGCTACTCGGGAGGCTGAGGCAGGAGAATTGCTCGAACCCAGGAGGCAGAGGTTGCAGTAAGCCGAGATCGCACCACTGTACTCCAACCTGGGCAACAGAGTGATACTGCGTCTCAAAAAACAAAACAAAACAAAAAAAACACACACACAGTGGGTCTGGCGCTATGGCTCACTCCAGTAATCCCAGCACTTTGGGAGGCTGAGGCGGGCAGATGACCTGAAATCAGGAGTTCGAGACCAGCCTGACCAACATGGAGAAACCTTGTTTCTACTAAAAATACAAAATTAGCTGGGTGTGGTGGCATATGCCTATAATCCCAGCCACTCAGTAGGCTGAAGCAGGAGAATCACTTGAACCCGGGAGGCTGAGACTGCAGTAAGCTGAGATTGCACCATTGCACTCCGGCCTGGGCAACAAGAGCGAAACTCCGTCTCAAAAAGAAAAAAAAACGACATAGTGAATCATGATCTGCGTTTTAAAAAAATACGATAGACGGGCCGGGCAAGGTGTCCCATACCTGTAATCTCAGCACTTTGGGAGGCCAAGGCGGGTGGATCATGAGATCAGGAGATCAAGACCACCCTGGCCAACGTGGTGAAACCCATCTCTACTAAAAATACAAAAATTAGCTGGGTGTGGTGGCACACACCTGTAGTCCTAACTACTCAGGAGGCTGAGGCAGGAGGTAAAGGTTGCAGTGAGCCACGATTGTGCCACTGCACTCCAGCCTGGCGACAGACCGAGACTGTCTCAAAAAAAAAAAAAAAAAAAAAAAAAAGACATTAACAGATTACATTGCACAAAATAAGAGAGTTATGTTATTTGGAAAATATTTTATTCAACTATCTATGTATGCGTATATTGGGTTGCAATGTAAACTATATTTCTTATTGTAAGTCTTGATCAAAAACTTTGATGTTTACATTATACAGACTTACTTGGTAGTAGGAGTTTCTGTCCTATGTTTAGAAGATATTACACATCAGACATTCTGAAACTTATAATTTTGAACATATTACTATATATTTAATTAGAATTGACAATATTGGCCAGATGTGTGGCTCATGCCTGTAATCGCAGCTCTTTGGGAAGCTGAGTGAGACCCTATCTCAATAAAAGAAAAAACAGAATTGGCAATGCTCAGTTATTATGGAATGGGGAAAAACTGTGTTGTATCACTAGATAATGTTTATAACTCTAATACACACACCACTTCACACCTCACAGTGGAGAGCCCCTACCAGTGTAAACTTGGTGAGATGTTTCCTGTATGTCAAGTCCATCAGGTTGGGAAAACAACATGGAGACCCATTGTGTTAGGCCATCACTGAAGGAACTTTTACAAAGACATATCATTATAGTTAGCCCTGATTTCTGAATTTTTCCATTGTAACAGGCAAAACTAGATGGTGGAAGACAGCAATGGAGACCTGTCCTTATGGCTGTGACTGAGAAGGATTTGCTGCTCTATGACTGTATGCCATGGACAAGAGATGCCTGGGCATCACCATGCCACAGCTACCCACTTGTTGCCACAAGGTAAGTAAGACTAAAGATAAGGAAATAAAATATTTATCCTACTCTAAATCTACAAAGGAATTTTAAAGTGAATTCTGTTACCTTAGGTGCCTAAAAGAGCATTTAAGTAGCAGATGCAGACAAAAATTTTTTCTTTTACAATCTTATTGATCATTTTGCAGCTGCTAGCTCAGAATAAATTGTTTTTTTCCTGAGCATTTTTGTGTGTACCTTTTAAGTTGTCAAAGAAACTTCCTAACTGTTCCCTTTCAAGACTTGCTTAGTCATGAAGATTATAGGGGTTTTTTTTTTCTTTATTTTATTGACTGTGACTAGAAAACCACTGAAAATTGTGGCAGCCTTTTGACTGAGTGATGAAATCATTTAAACCAGAATGTGGTACTGTGGATAAACCACACAACTCAGCCAAAATATTGTTCAACTTCTCTTTCTAATGTAAGAACACATCATTTTGATTCTATGAAATAACCATTGATTTGACCTGAAGCCACAGGGTGTTTCTAGCATTCCACATATGGAGGGCTGAAAGGGAAAAGAATAGAGAAATTTAGACTTGGAAGCCAAGATGTCTTAAGGGATCATAACTGTGAAACTAGAAAACATACCCAAATTCAAATTTTTTTGGACTTATAAAATAATCAGGTGTTGGTATAACTCAAAAACTACACATTAAAGAAGAGTGTCATGGGAAAGTATTTGGTAGTCAAAAGAGCTAAATGCTGAAACTATCTGGAATATCCCAGTGGGAATAGTGGGGTTTTCCTGCTTTGAGGAGACAAAGATTCATGTAAGGCAGAGTATTCTTTGCATTACAGGAAAAGTTTCACTTTAAAAGATTTCCTTAACTTACCACATATATTATTCTTCCCTTACATATATTATTCTTTTTATAAAAAAAATCGTTTTCACATAGGCTTCCAGTAGTATCTCCGTAATTTAGAGCTGGAGCTCCTAGATCACAGAATGAAATAAAGGATTTGCTGAGCCTCAGTATTAGGGAGGTATGCCCTCATTAATTCCTTCAGGACAGAATAGTCCTGCAGAAAGACTGAATTTAATTATCAGTTTCTCTTTTAAAAAAATAAAATATACAGTATTGTTTATTGTAAATTTCTTAATATTTGGTTTTTTAAATCCCCACTAAATTATAACCTCCTTGAAGTCAAGAACTCTGATTTAGTCATCTCAGCACTTCCCACAATGCTTTGCATGTAGGAGGCTATCAATAAATCTTAGTTGAATTAAATTCTTTACTTAAGTTATAGTTTCTCTGTCATGATTACATTAGGAACTTGATGATAATCCTATAAAAATATGTGACCGTGTCTTAGTAATTATAATTAGAGCAAATAAATTTATATTTTCCAAAGATTTAGAGTTTAGGAATATGGCTCTGGAGATCTCTTAAGTTTAAATTTTGTAGAATCAGCTTACACTTTGGTTCTGATCATAGAATGCAAGGAAGGTAGCTTTATTCTTTTTTAAAATGTGTGCACCTGGAAGCATGAAGCAGAAATTTATCACATTCCATAGATGAGCTTTTGTTTAATACTGGAAATTATAATGCCATAAGCAAATAATTTCTTGGCTATCAAGTAGATTAGGCATGGACCACCAAAGCACTTTGGTACTAAAGAATGAGATGGGGTGGTGTGTGTACTATCACTGGTATTAATTTGCAAGTAGGGAAAAGATATAGACAAGATTTAAGAGCTAAAATTATAAAACTCGTAGAATAAAATATAGTAAATCTTCATGACTTTGGGTTAGGCAGAGTCTTCTCAGATATGATACCAAAAGCACAGTTAACAAGAGAAAAAATAGATAAATTTGACTTTAAGAAACTTGAAAGCTCTTGTGCTTCAAATGTCACCATCAAGAAAGTGAAAAAATAACTCACAGAATGGGAGAAAATATTTCAAAATCATATATCTGACGAGACTTGTGTCTAGAATATATAAAGAATTCTTGTCCAGGCATGGTGGCTCACATCTGTAATCCTAGCACTTTGGGAGACTGAGGCAGGCCTATCATCTGAGGTCAGGAGTTCAAGACCAGCCTGACCAACATGGTGAAACCCCATCTCTACTAAAAATATAAAAATTAGCCAGTGTGGTGTTGCATACCTGTAATCCCAGCTACTCAGGAGGCTGAGGCAGGAGGATCGCCTGGATATGGGAGGCAGAGGTTGCTGTGAGCTGAGATTGCACCACTGCACTCCAG
Source organism: Macaca mulatta (assembly GCF_049350105.2). NCBI lineage: Eukaryota > Metazoa > Chordata > Mammalia > Primates > Cercopithecidae > Macaca > Macaca mulatta. Next base: position 64,890,767 of record NC_133425.1, read on the forward strand.
CTTAGGTGACAGAGTGAGACTCTTGTCTCAAGAAAAAAAAAAAGAATTTTCCAAGTCAGTAATGAAAAGATAAATTACGCAATTAAGAAACAGGGCTGGGCGCAGTGTCTTATGCCTGTAATCTCAGCACTTTGGGAGGCCAAGGTGGGTGGATCACCTGAGGTCAGGAGTTAAAAGACCAGCCTGACAAACATGGTGAAACCCCGTCCCTACTAAAAATACAAAAATTAGCCAGGCATGGTGGCGTGGACTGTAATCCCAGCTACTTGGGAGGCTGAGGCAGGAGAATTGCTTGAACCCAGAGGTGGAGGTTGCAGTGAACTGAAATCTCACCACTGCACTCCAGCCTGGGTGACAGAGCGAGACTCCCTCTCAAAAAAAAAAAAAAAAAAAGAAATGGGAAAGTGATATGAATAGATATTTGTCCAAAGAAGATATACAAATGGCCAATAAGAACATGAAAAGATGTTCAGCATCCTTAACCATCAGGGAAATGCAAATCAAAACCACAGTGAGATATCATTTCCCACCCACTGGGATGGCTATAATTAAAAAGACAGATAAAATAAAAAGTGTGAACAACGATGTGGAGAAAATGGAATCTTTATACACTGCTGGTGAGAATGTAAAATGTATACTTGCTGTGCAAGGCAGTCTGGCAGTTTCTCAAAAGCTAAACGTAGAGTTACGCTGTGACCCATAATTCCATTCCTAAGTTATGCCCAAGAGTAATGAAAACTTATGTCCACATGAAAACTTACATATGACCATTCATAACAGCATTATTCACAATAGCCTAAGAGTGGAAACAACCTAAGTGTCCCTCAACTGATGAACGGATAAATAAAATGTGACATATCCACACAGTGGAATACTATTTTGCAGTTAAAAACAATAATGTTCTGATACACACTACAGTGTAAATGAATCTTGAAAACATTATGCTAAGTGAAAGAAGCCAGACACAAACAACCACATACTGTATTGTTGCATTTATATGAAAAGTTCAGGATAGGCAAACCCAGGATAGACAGAAGGTAGATTAGCCGTTGACAGGGGGAGGTAGCTAATGGGTACAGGATTTCTTTTTGAGATGATGACAATGTGCTAACAATGAATGTGGTGATGGTTCCTAAATTCTGAATATACGAAAGACCATTGTACTTCAAGGGATAAATTGTATGGTGTGTGAATTATATTTTAATAATTCAGTTATTTCAATAAAATAATTAAACCCAACAAGATTGAAAAGAGAGACTGTTTCATAATAAACTGAATGTTATACTAAGTGGTAGCATGCTACTGAACCTTTCTGTGACACATATTTTTCATTTGTTAAGTGTACCCTAATGAGGTAGGGTGGGTGTGAGTATTAAATGAGTTTATACTAATAAACTGCCTAGAATGGTGCCTGACACATTGTAACTGCTCAATGTTAGCTGCTTTAATTATAATATTTATTATTAAATGAAAATTATGCCCAAGAAGAATTCTTTGTAAAAAGCATAATAATTAGGCCAGGTGCAGTGGCTCATGCCTATAATCCCAGCACTTTGGGAGGCTGAGGCAGGCAGATCATGAGGTCAGGAGTTTGAAACCAGTCTGACCAACCTGGAGAAACCTTGTCTCTACTAAAAATACAAAAATTAGTCCAGCGTGGTGGCACACACCTGTAATCCCAGCTACTTGGAAAGCTAAGGCAGAAGAATCACTTGAACCCTGGAGGCAGAGGTTGCATTGAGCTGAGGTCATGCCACTGCACTCCAGCCTGGGCAACAGAGCGAGACTCCATCTCAAAAAAAAAAAAAGTATAATAATTAGTTTAATTTGGTCATTGTTAAAGGAGGAGCTCTGGCCAGGCGCAGTGGCTCACGCCTGTAATCCCAACACTTTGGGAGGACGAGGCGGGTGGATCACGAGGTCAGGAGATCGAGACCATCCTGGCTAACACAGTGAAACCCCGTCTCTACTAAAACTGCAAAAAATTAGCTGGGTGTGGTGGCGGGCGCCTGTAGTCCCAGCTACTAGGGAGGCCGAGGCAGGAGAATGGCATGAACCTGGGAGGCAGAGCTTGCAGTGAGCCGAGATCGCGCCACTGTACTCCCGCCTGGGTGACAGAGTGAGACTCTGTCTCAAAAAAAAAAAAAAGGAAAAAAGAAGAGCTCTTAGCTGGGTGCCATGGCACATGCCTGTAATCCCAGCTTCTTGGGAGGCTGGAAGGGTCACTTGAGCCCAGTAGTTCAAGACTAGCCTGGGCAACATAGTGAGACCTCTCATCTCTAAAAAATTAAAAGAAAGGAAAAGGAGCAGTTTTTTGATCTGCCACCAATTTTTACAGATAGTCAAAGTTTCATATTAAAGGTGAGGAATTCAAACATGCTCATTCATGCAAATTGAACTCACCATTAATTAAATGGGTGGGTCATATAGAGCTTCCTAGACTGCCTTCCTTTCTCTATTCCTTTCCTTATTCTTCCCCTTCCCCTTCCCTGCCTTCCCTTTCCTTTCCTTTTCCTTTCTTTTCTCCTCTCTCTTCCTCTCTCCCTCCTTCCTTCTCTTTTTTTCTTTCTGACGAACTCTCACTCTATTGTCCAGTCTAGAGTGTGCAGTGGCAGGATCATAGCTCATTGTAACCTCAAACTCCTGGGCTCAAGCCATCCTCCCACCTCAGCTTCCCGAGTAGCTAGGACTATAGGCATAAGCCACTATGCCAGGCTAATTTTTTTAGCCTGTGTTGCTGTGTTGCCCAGTCTGGTCTCAAACTCCTGGGCTCAAACAATTCTCATGCCTCCGCCTCCCAAAGTTCTGGGATTACAGGTGTGAGCCACCATACCAGTTCATGTTGTTTCTTAATAAGTTTAATTAATTCATGTTGTTTCTTAATAAGTTTAATTAATGTAACAACAGGGCTTCTTTACTCCTTGTTCAGGAAGTACTGGTGGATTAGAATAAACAAGACAGATGAAAGGTTTAGTTTTTCCATGTGGCCATGTTGGCAAGGTAGAATTGGTTGAAGTCACTGCACAATAGAATTAAGTGGGGCTTAATCATCCTCTACCAACCAGAGAGGGGTAAAGGGTAACCCTGAGAGAGACCAGAAGATGAATCCAGACCAGGAGGTATCCTGCAGAGGGAGGCAAGGCCAGAAAGTGTTTTTAATGTAGGGGAAAGAGAACATTTGAGATTTAAACGAATAATGAGAAAGGGCTGAATGTTTAATTTCCCTAATTCTATTGTTAATACTTTGGACCATGTTCTTACACGTGTATGAGACAGAATAAAAAAGGATTACATAAACACACAGGTAAGGAAAAGAAATTAAGGATCTTTATTATGTTAAACAAAGTAGATAATCCTGAAAAATTAAGAGTTGATTGTACTTCAAAATCAAATAACATCCTTAGAGTAACATAAATTAACCATGAGCTGCCGTTTATATTTTTGCACATTTACAGATTCTTCGAAACCAAAGCTCTGTATGTGCATGGATTTTAATAGCTGATAGTTCAGGCCAATGAGGAATAAGTGAAGGCATGAAAGTGATAAATGAGGAGGATTTTTATTTTACACATTTCTTGAGATTAAAGCCAGATACATGACACAGGTAGAAAGACACCGGTTTTACAGGAGCTCTGGATTTTTCAGGATATGGATTTTGTTGTCTTTTCCTATAAGCTTTCTTTGGAAGAGAAAAAAGATCTCAAAAAAAAAAAGTGTGGTGACTTTAGAATGTGGAATATTGAGTAGTGCTGTGCTTATGGGACTTGTGGGGCAAAAGCTGCCAAAATGCCTTTGCATGAACTCATCTGGCCTCTCCACAAAAGGGGGGCCTTTTAGCACTGTTCCCAACCAACCGCTGTTCAGCAAGAGTCCAGCATCTGGTTTGAATTAGATTCCCTTTGCCAAATATTTCATAATGAAATCTGTAGGAAAAAATTCTCTTAGACTTTATATTTTTTAATGTCTGTTTTGGGATTAGCATTCAAACTGAATATGATAAAGTATCTATTGCTTTCCCCAACACTTTGTCTTACTTGGATCATATGTAGAGTAATTTTGAAATTTATTTAACTCTTTCTAAGGTAGCTAATGTTTAATTGGCATGTTGGTTTTTTGGGAATCAGCTCAGTAAAGCAGTTCTTTTTTTTTTTTTTTTTTTTTTTTTTTTTTTTTTTTTTTGAGGCGGAGTCTGGCACTCTTGCCCATACTGGAGTGCAGTGGCCTGATCTCGGCTCACTGCAAGCTCCGCCTCCTGGGTTCACGCCATTCTCCTGCCTCAGCCTCCCGAGTAGCTGGGACTACAGGCGCCCGCCACCTCGCCCGGCTAGTTTTTTTGTATTTTTTAGTAGATACGGGGTTTCACCGTGTTAGCCAGGATGGTCTCGATCTCCTGACCTCGTGATCCGCCCGTCTCGGCCTCCCAAAGTGCTGGGATTACAGGCTTGAGCCACCGCGCCCGGCCAAGCAGTTCTCAAAGTATACTTCGTGGACCTCTGCAAGATTCCCTTTACAGAGGCCTTGTGAGTTCAAAGCTGTTTTCATAGTAATACTAAAATGTCATTTGCTTTTTTTTCATGTTGTTGGCATTTGCACTGAGGGTGGGTAAAATTGCTGGCACCTTAGCATGAATCAAGGCAGTTGGCACCAAACTGTATTGGGAGTCATTGTATCTGTCCCCACGTGGACTTGCAGAGGGAAAAAAATGCCATTTTAACTTCAAAATGTCTCTACTGAAATAGTAAAAAATATTAATTTTATTTAATCTTGACCCTTGAGTATTCATCTTTGTAACATTCTGTGTGATGAAATGGGAAGTACTCATGGAGCACTTCTGCTACATACTGAAGAATGACTGTTGTCTCAAGGAAAAGCACATGTGTGATTGAATTCTCAGCTGAACTCCATGCTTTTTCATGGAAACATCATTTTTTCTTGAAAGAATGACCGATTGACAAACACGTTTAGTCAGACTTGGGTATTTGTCAGATCACCAAAATGAGTCTGTAACTTAAGGAAAACACTGACAGTATTAGTTGCCAATGATAAAATTGTAGCTTTCAAGCAAAAATTAGAATGCTGGAAAACTCATATCTGCTACTGTGAGCTTGTAGTGGTAATATCAAATGAGATTTTTTTCATCTTTTATAATGAACCATTTTTAACATGGAAAATCTGTGTAACTCAGTGAACAAATATTTTTCCAAATGAATGATAAATGATGTTGCAAAATTATGCACGCATAAAAAAGATCCATTGAAATTTCAAGGGAAACCAGTTGATTTTTAATGTAAACATGATACAGAAACTGTTGATAAGGTTTCAGATTCCACGTTGCAATTAATCTTTATGAAACCACTTGCTGAGTTTTGGTTCTGTGGACAGAAGGCTATCCACATCATCTGAATGGGCTATTAAAATACTCTTCCCTTTTCCAACTACATATCTAGGTGAGGCTATGACTGCATACTACAATAGAATGCTGAAGCAGATGTTAAAATTCAGCTATTTTTAAGCTAGATATTAAAGAGATTTTATTTATTTCTCTTTGATATACATTCCTCACCAAATTTTTAAAAATCCTTTATAGAAAACATTGTCAGGTGAGTGAATCCTTATAAATGAGGTAGTATTTTGTTCTGTTACACAGATCTACTTAATACTTCTTTAAAATAGGCAAAATATAAAAAGTGAGGCCAGGAGTGGTGGCTTATGCCTGTAATCCCTGTACTTTGGGAGGCCGAGGCAGGTGGGTCGCTTGAGCCCAGGAGTTCAAGATCAGCCTAGGCTACATAATGAGACCTTGTCTCTACACAAAATACAAAAATGACCCAGGCACGGCGGCACACGCCTATTGTCCCAACTACTTGGGAGGCTGAGGTGGGAGGATTGCTTGAGCCCGGGAGTTCAAGATCAGCCAGGGCAACATAATGAGACCACATCTCTACACAGAATGTAAAAATGAGCTGCGCGTGGTGGCGCATGCCTATAGTCCCAGCTACTCAGGAAGCTGAGATGGGAGGATTGTTTGAGCCGGGTAGATGGAGGTTGCAGTGAGCCAACACCATGCCACTGTACTCCAGCCTGGGGGATAGAGTGAGACCCTGTCTCAGAATGAAAATTTAAAAAAAGAAAATATAAAAAGTGAATAGATTAAACTGTGAAGCAAAATACTGAATAGTTTCATGACCTTAAGGAAAATTATTTTTCTTATGGTTTTCCTATATGTATACTTCACCATTTTTTGTAGGGTTTTTGTTTTGTTTTGTTTTTTGTTTTTTTTTTTTGTTTTTTTGAGACGGAGTCTTGCTCTGTTGCCCAGGCTGGAGGGCAGTGGTGCAATCTCTACTCACTGCAACCTCCGCCTCCTGGGTTCAAGTGATTCTCCTGCCTCAGCCTCCCGAGTATCTGGGATTACAGGCACACACCACCATGCCCAGCTAATTTTTGTATTTTTAGTGGAGACAGGGTTTCATCGTGTTGGCCAGGCTGGTCTTGAACTCCTGACTTTGTGATCTGCTTGCCTCGGCCTCCCAGAGTGCTGGGATTACAGGCATGAGCCACCACACCCAGCCAATATTCCAAGCTGATGTATTTCCTTCTCTAGAGTCATTTTCCAAGAAGCCTCACCATCTTTTTGAGGGAGGGGGTGATTTCAATCTGGGCACTAAGGACACTCGTTGCTGTTGGGTTGGTTATTGTTTATTGATGGACAGAGGTGGGAAATGGTGTGTGTGTGTGTGCGTGTGTGTGTGTGTGTTTGTGTGTGTGTGAAAAAAACTCAATGTGAATGACAGAGCCTTTAGCAGATAAATTTTTATTTTAAAAAACTCACAAAATTTGCCATCTAGTTACTTTTAAGTGTACAGTAGATTAGTATTTACTATATGCACGTTGTTGTGTTGCAGATCTCTAGAACTTTATCTTGCAAAACAGAAACTTTATTGAACAACAATTCTCCATTTCCATCTCTCCCTCAACCCCTGATAACTACATCCTTCTGTTGTTATGAGTAATACCTTGGATACCTCATATAAGTAGACTTCATGTAGTATTTGTCTAAATGTTGTAGATTATGACAGTATTTCCTTTTTTAGACTGAATAGTATGTTCCATTGTATATTTATAACAAATTGTCTTTATCCTTTCTTTTGTCAGTGGACATTTAAGTTGCTTCCATCTCTTGGCTATTGTGGATAATGCTGTAGTGAACATAGATGTGCAGGTATCTTCAAGATCTTGTTTTGAGATCTTTTGGATATATACCAAGAAGTGGGTCCTTTGCCTTTTTTTTTTTTGAGATGGGGTCTCGCTCTGTCGCCCAGGCTGGAGTTCAGTGGCACTATCTTGGCTCACTGCACACTCCGCCTCCTGGGTTCATGCCATTTTCCTGCCTCAGCCTCCTGAGTAGCTGGGACTACAGTCTCCTGCCACCATACCCAGCTAATTTTTTGTACTTTTTTTAGTAGAGATGGGGATTCATCATGTTGGCCAGGATGGTCTCGATCTCCTGACCCATGATCCGTCCACCTCGGCCTCCCAAAGTGCTGGGATTACAGGCCTGAGCCACCGCACCCGGCCGTCCTTTGCCCATTTTTTAACTGGGTTGTTTACTTATCGTTCAGTTTCAAGAGTTCCTTATATATTTTGGATACCAGTCCTCTATCAGATATGTGTTTTGCAAAAATTTTTTTGTCTGCGGCTTGTCTTTTCATTCTCTTAACAGTATTTTTTGCAGATCAGAAATTTTTAATTTTAATGAAGTCCAACTTACCGAATTTTTTTCTTTAGGGATTGTGCTTTTGATATTACATCCTTTTAGATCATCTAGCATTTCTCCTACATGATAGAAATTTTTTTTTTTTTTTTTTTTTTTTGAGACGAAGTTTCGCTCTTGTCGCCCAGGCTGGAGTACAGTGGTGCAATCTCGGCTCGCTGCAACCTCTGCCTCCCCAGTTCAAGCGATTCTCCTGCCTCAGCTTCCTGAGTAGCTGGGATTACAGGCGCCCACCACCAGACCCGGCTAATTTTTGTAGAAATTTTAGTATTGTGTTTTACACTTAGGTCAAAGATCCATTTTGAGTTAATTTTTGTGAAAAGTATGTAAGGTCCGCTTTTTTTTTTTTTTTTTTTTCTGCATACGAATGTCTACTTATTTCTAGCATCATTTGTTGAAAAGACAGATCATTCTTGGCTGGGCGCAGTGGCTCACGCCTCTATTCCCAGCACTTTGGGAGGCTGAGGCGGGCAGATCACCTGAGGTTGAGCCTGGCCAACATGGTAAAACACTGTCTCTACTAAAAATACAAAAATTAGCTGGGCATTGTGGCGGGAACCTGTAATTCCAGCTATTCGAGAGACTAAGGCAGGAGAATCGTTTGAACCCAGGAGGCAGAAGTTGCAGTGAGCTGAAATCGCGCCATTGTGCTCCAGCCTGGGCGACAAGAGCAAAACTCCATCTTAAGGAAAAAAAAAAAAAAAAGGCCGGGCGCGGTGGCTCAAGCCTGTAATCCCAGCACTTTGGGAGGCCGAGACGGGTGGATCAGCAGGTCAGGAGATCGAGACCATCCTGGCTAACAGGGTGAAACCCCATCTCTACTAAAAAATACAAAAAACTAGCCGGGTGAGGTGGCGGGCGCCTGTAGTCCCAGCTACTCGGGAGGCTGAGGCAGGAGAATGGCGTGAACCCGGGAGGCGGCGCTTGCAGTGAGCCGAGATCCGGCCACTGCACTCCATCCTGGGCGACAGAGCGAGACTCCGTCTCAAAAAAAAAAAAAAAAAAAAGAAAAAAAAAAAAAAGAAAGAAAAGACCATTCTTTCTCCATTGAATCACCTTTCTCTCTTTTTTTTTTTTTGAGAGGGAGTCTCGCTCTGTCACCCAGGCTGGAGTGCAGTGGTGTGATCTCGGCTCACTGCAACCTCCGCCTCCTGGGTTCAAGCGATTCTCCTGCCTCAGCCTCCCGAGTAACTGAGATTACAGGTGCCCACCACCATGCCTGGCTAATTTTTGTATTTTAGTAGAGATGGGGTTTCACCATGTGGGCCAGGCTGGACTTAAACTCCTGACCTCAAGTGATCCACTCGCCTCAGCCTCCCAAAGTGCTGGGATTGGCCAGGCACGGTGGCTCATGCCTGTAATTCCAGCACTCAGGGAGGCAAAGGGAGGCAGATCACCTGAGGTCAGGAGGTCAAGACCAGCCTGGCTAACATGGTGAAACCTCGCCTCTACTAAAAATCCAAAAAAAAAAAAAAAAAAAAAGTGCTGGGATTACAGACATGAGCCACCACGCCCGGCCTGAATCACCTTTGTTCTTTGTCAAAGATCAGTTGACTGTATTTGTGTGGGTTTATTTCTGGGCTATCTATTCTGTTCCATTGATCAATTTGTTTGTTCTTTTGCCAATTCCACACTGTTTTGATTACTGTAGTTTTATAGTAAGTCAAAGTTGAGTGGTGCCAGTATACAGATGTATTTTCAACTTTTGTTCTTCTTTAGTATTATGTTGACTATCTGAGTCTTTTGAGTTTCCATACAAACTTTGGAATCACTTTATCAGTATCTACAAAATAACTTGCTGGGATTTTAATGGAATGGCATTGAATCTGTAGATCACCTAAAGGAAAATTGACATCTTAATATGGGGTCTTTCTACCCATGAACATAAAATATCTCTTGGTTTATTTAGATCATCTTTGCTTTCTTTCGGGAAAGTTTTGAAGTTGTTCTCGTAGAGATTCTATACATATTTTGTTGGATTTATGCTTAAGCATTTCATTTTATGGTAACTGACATAAATGGTATGTTTTTAATTTCAGATTTCAATTGTTCAAAGCAACTGACTTTTGTATATTAATCTTATATCCTGCAACATTGGTATAATTGCTTATTAGTTTTAGGAGTTGCGTACAGGGTCTCACTCTGTTACCAAAGCTGGAGTACAGTGGCATAATCATGGCTCATGGCAGCCTCAACCTCCTGGGCTCAAGCAACTTCTACCTCAGCCTCCCAAGTAGCTGGGACCACGGGTGCACACCACCATGCTGAGCTTTTTTTTTTTTTTTTTTTTTTTTGTGTGTGTAAAGACAGGGTGTCTCTGTGTTGCCCAGGTTGTTCTCAAAATCCTGGGCTCAAGTGATCCTTCTGCCTCAGCCTCTGAAAGTGCTGGGATTACAGGTGTGCGTCACTGCATGCATCCATATGTTTTATTTCTTTTGTCTATTTTGGCGGATTTTTAAAATGTAGACAGTCATGTCATTTGCGAACAAAGACCGTTTTATTTATTTTGGAATCTTTTTTCACATAACATTGCTTCATAGGTCAAGGAATTCTAGAGTCAAATGCAAAAGCAGCATGAATTTTTAGATAAAACCCAACTTTATGTTCACTGTGCATCTTTACTAGCTGCATCTCCCCAGAAGAGGTATTCACTGCCTTCTGCCATTGGAAGTCCTTTGGTGATTGGACAAGAGATTGTTGTTTAAAAAAAATACATTTTTAAAGCTCTTTGGCTGAAATGTTTGAAATGCAGTTAGCTATCCATTTTTTCTTATGGAAGCATATTTTTCCTCTTAAGTTATTACTGTTAATTTACTTGTTTCCTAATCAAAATCATATCTTTTTGATACACATAACCCCTTGGGAGCATAGAGGAGCTCATGGAAAATTAGGGCACGGTTCATCCAGCCCAGTATCTTGGCCAGGCCCAGTGGCTCACACCTGTAGGCCCAGTGGCTCACACCTGTAATCCCAGCACTTTGGGAGGCCGAGGCAGGAGGATTATTTGAGCCCAGGAGTTCAAGACTGGTATCTTGTCTGACTGTGACACCAGGGGTCATTTTATGGGAAAACAGAATGGTCTGTATTTCACAGATTATAATCTTGCTTTGAAATGTCTGTATCCAAAAACTGCTGATTGCTTTTATAAGTTTCTGCTTATCAATGAGCACAAATTCCTGACATTTTTATCTGATAATATAGTTACTTTTGATTTCTGCTCTGTTTGTGGTCCTAGGTTGGTTCATTCTGGCTCTGGATGTCGATCCCCCTCCCTTGGATCTGACCTTACATTTGCTACCAGGACAGGCTCTCGACAGGGCATTGAGATGCATCTCTTCAGGGTGGAGACACATCGGGATCTGTCATCCTGGACCAGGATACTTGTTCAGGGTTGCCATGCTGCTGCTGAGCTGATCAAGGAAGTCTCTCTAGGTAGAGATGCTGACTTTTTATTTCTAGTAGTAATTAAATGGAACTGTTATACAGTCATGTGCTGCATAATGACATTTCAGTCAGTGATGGATTGCATATATGACAGCAGTTTCCTCAGATTTTAATACCATATTTTTACTATACCTTTTCTAAGTGTACATATGTTAAGACACACAAATGCAGCCTGGGCAACATGGTGAAACCCTGTCTTTACTAAAAAAAAAAAAAAAAATAGGCCAGGCGCAGTGGCTCATGCCTATAATCCCAGCACTTTGGGAGGCCGAGGGGGATGGATTGCCTGAGCTCAGGAGTTTGTGACCAGCCTGGGCAACACAGTGAAACCCCGTAAATACAAAAAATTAGCCGGGCATGGCAGCATGCGCCTGTAGTCCCAGCTGTTCAGGAGGCTGAGGCAGGAGAATTGCTTGAACTCGGGAGGTGGAGGTTGCAGTGAGCCGAGATCACGCCACTGTACTCCAGCCTGGGCGACAGAGTAAGACTCCGTCTCAAGAACAGACAAGCAAACAAACAAACAGAAACAAACCTGAGGGTGGTGGTGTGCACCTGTAGTTCCAGCTACTTGGGAGACTGAGTGAGTTGAGATCATACCACTGCACTCCAGCCTGGGCAACCAGAGTGAGACCCTGTCTCAAAAAAAAAAAAAAAAAAAGATACACAAATGCTTACCATTGTGTTACAGTTGCTTACAGTATTCAGTACAGTTATATTCTATATAAGTGTGTAGCCTAAGAGCAATAGGCAATACCATAGAGCCTAGGTGTATAGTGGGGTGTGCCATCTAGGCTTATGTAAGTACACTCTGTGATGTTCATACAATCACGAAATCATCTTATGATGCATTACGCATTTCTCAGAACATATTCTTGTCATTAGGTGATGCATGACTGTACCATAATTTGTTTTAAAGTAAAACTATTATCATTTGTGCCAGACTTAAAAATGTGCTAAAATATGGCAGCTAAAAGTGATAATGATAGAAAGAAATCTGGTTTCTCTATTTTACTAGCAAAGTTTTTTTAAGCCTGGTATATGACTCAAAGCACATTTATAATACCATATGTACACCATGGCGTTTTTATAGTTCATCTCTTTTTTTTTTTTTTAGAGTGGAGATCTCTATCACCCAGGCTGGAGTCCAGTGGCATGATCCATCATAGCTCACTGCAGCAGCTTTGAGCTTCTGGGGATCAAGGGATCCTCCAGTTCCAGCCTCTGGAGTAGCTGCCCAGCATTTATTTATTTATTTATTTATTTATTTATTTATTTATTTATTGAGACAGGGTCTAGCTCTGTCACCCGAGCTGCAGTACAGTGACATGATCAGAGTTCACTGCAGCCTTGAACTTTCCTGTGTTTAAGCAATCCTCCCTCAAGCCTCCCAAGTAGCTGGGACTATAGGTGCCCACCACAGGACTCAGCTAATTAAAAAAAAAAAAAAAATTTTTTTTGCTTTGTTGCCCAGGCTGGTCTCAAACTCTCTTGGCCTCAAGAGGTCCTCCTGCCTCAGTTTCCCAAAGTGCTGGAATTCCAGGCGGTGGCACCTGGCCTTTTCAGTTTATTTATTTTTTTGAGATGGAGTCTCGCTCTGTCGCCCAGGCTGGAGTGCAGTGGCATGATCTCGGCTTACTGCAACCTCCGCCTCCCAGGTACAAGCTATTCTCAGGCCTCAGCCTTCCGAGTAGCTGGGATTACAGGCACCTGCCATCATGCCCAGCTAAGTTTTATGTTTTTAGTAGAGACAGGGTTTCACCATATTAGCCAGGCTGGTCTTGAACTTCTGACCTCAGGTAATCTGCCCACCTTGGCCTCCCAAAGTGCTGGGATTACAGGCGTGAGCCACCATGCCCAGCCTTCAGTTTATTTATTTTTTTTAGAGATGAGGTCTTACTCTGTTGTCCTGGCTGGTCTCAACTCCTGGCCTCAAGCTATTCTCTGGTCTTAGCCTCCTGAGTAACTGGGATTATAGGCACAAGCCACTGTGCCAGGCCAGTTCTCATTTAATCTGCATTTAATAGTGTAAGGACTAGCCAGGCAAGGTGGCTCACACCTGTAATCCCAGCTACTTGGGAGGCTGAGGCAGGAGGATTGCTTGAGGCCAGGAGTTTTAAGACCAGCCTGAGCAATATATTGAGGACCCCATCTCTATAATGAAAAATGAAACTGGGTACAGTGGCTCACGCCTGTAATCCCAGCACTTTGGAAGGCTGAGGCTGGCCCATTGTTTGAGCCCAGGAGTTTGAGACCAGCCTGGGTAACATGGTGAAACCTCATACCTACTGAAAATACAAAAATTTAGCCAGGAGTGGTGACACACATCTGTAGTCCCAGCTACTCAGGAGGCTGAGGTAGGAGGATCACCTGAGCCCAAGAAGTCAAGGGAACAGTGAGCTGTGATAGCACCATGGCACTCCAGCCTGGGTGATGGGAGCCAGAACCTGTCTGAAAATAAATTAATGAATTTAATTATATGAAAAAAAAAATAGACAGTGGCACACACTGTAGTCTCAGCTGCTTGGGTGGCTAAGGTGGGAAGATTGCTTGAGCCCATTTCAGGGCTGTATTGCACAGTGATCAAGCCTGTGAACAGCCACTGTACTCCAGTTGGGCAGCATAGTGAGACCTTGTCTCTTAAAAGAAAAAATAACGTAAGGACTCATTTACCAAGTACTAGATACATGGACTCTCGAGTTAAGAAGATTGAAATCTAAGTTGTGGATGGGCGCCCTTAAAATATGAGTATCTAGCAAGCTTATGGCTGTGGAAAAATAAAGGATTTGAAATAGGAGTTCCTCTACAAAAGTTTGAAAATGTGTGCCCAACACTTACTGAAATAAGTATCTAAAGGAAATAAGGTTGGTGGTTTCTTTCCATTGTGGAAGCGCCCTCTTGTGGTTAGTTGTGATGAATTTGGAATATTGTTTTATATCTATTTATATATATGTATACATATAGATATTTGCAAATGTTTTTCTTTTCTTTTTTTTAATTGTTTTTGGCTTTGGACAAAATAAAAACCTTTAAAAATACAGGCTAGGGCCGGATGCGGTGGCTCACGCCTGTAATCCCAGCACTTTGGGAGGCCAAAGTGGGCAGATCACTTGAGGTCAGGAGTTCCAAACCAGCCTGTCTAACATCGTGAAACCCCATATCTACTAAAAATACAAAAGTTAGCCAGAAGTGGTGGCAGGCACCTATAATCCTAGCTACTCAGGAGGCTGAGGCATGAGAGTTGCTTGAACCCAGGAGGTGGAAGTTGCAACAAGCCAAGATCGCTCCACTGCACTCCAAGCTGGGAGACAGAGCAAGACTGTTTCCAAAAGTAGAAACGCTGGAAATGGTGGCTTATGCCTATAGTCCCAGCACTTTGGGAGACCGAGGCTGGCAGATCACTTGAGGCCAGGAGATCGAGACCAGCCTGGCCGTCATAGTGAAACCCCGTCTCTACTAAAAATACAAAAATTAGCTGGACATAGTGGCACGTGCCTGAAGTCCCAGATACTTGGGAGGCTGAGGCACGAGAATTGCTTGAACCTGGGAGGTGGAGTCTGTAGTGCGCTATGATCACACCACTGCATTCCAGCCTGGGCAACAGTGGGAAACTCTGTCTCAAAAAAAAAAAAAAAAAACTCTGTATTGGGCCAAGCATGATAGTTCACGCTTGTAATTCCAGCGCTTTGGGAGGCTGAGGTGGGTGGATCACTTGAGCTCAGGAGTTCAAGACCAGCCTGGGCAACATGGTGAAACCTCATCTCTATTGAAAAAAAAGAGTAAATGAGGTTTAAAAATATATATACAGTATTGGAGGTGGGGCATGGTGGCTTATACCATAATCACACTGGGATGCTCTGTGTTCCTGTGGGCACTCGAGGGGTCAGGCCAGCACACTCGTGCCCTTTGCTACCATCTGAGGTCACTGTATTGTCCTTAAGAATTCAAAGGGATATGCTCCCCAAAATGAAGAGTGCAACTTGGATTTTCAGCATTTTTTAGTTCATGTTGTTTCTTTGGTGTCTAGCAGCTACATTTCATTTTGCAGGATAAAGCTTCCCAGGCTCATAGTTGTTGAAATATGATGGCTAGAGGAAAGGATGAGTGAGGGCCAGCTGCTTCCTTATGTTTTTAAATAGACAAAAGAAACATATTTTTTGGTAATTTTAAACTTTTTTGTTCTTATTCACAGCTGTATTTTTTTTAAATCAACTTCCCTTTAAAGCCATACAGCTGTATTTTAATATTACCTTGGTAACTATTAGGATAGCTATTATTCAAAAGACAAAAAATAACAGATGCTGGTGAGGATGCAGAGAAAAGTGAACTCTTTTTTTTTTTTTTTTTTTTTTTGAGACGGAGTCTCGCTCTGTCGCCCAGGCGGGAGTGTGGTGGCGCGATCTCGGCTCACTGCAAGCTCTGCCTCCCAGGTTCATGCTATTCTCCTGCCTCAGCCTCCCGAGTAGCTGGGACTACAGGCACCCGCCACCACGCCTGGTTAATTTTTTGTATTTTTAGTAGAGACGGCGTTTCACCGTGTTAGCCAGGATAGTCTCGATCTCCTGACCTCGTGATCCGCCCACCTCAGCCTCCCAAAGTGCTGGGATTACAGGTGTGAGCCACCGCACCCGGCCGAAAAGTGAATTCATACACTGTTGGTGGGAATGTAAATCAGTATAGCCATTATGGAAAACAGTATGAATATTTCTCAAAAAGCTAAAAATAGAACTACAATATGATCTAGCAATCCTACTACTATTTATCCAAAAGAAGAGAAATTAGCATATCAGAAAGATACCTGCACCTCCATGTTTATTGCAGCACTATTCACAATAACAAAGATACAGAATCAACCTAAGTGTCCATCAGCGGACAAATGGATTAAGAAAATACAGTATATATACACAATGGGATACTATTTGGCTATAAAAAATAATGCAATCATGTCATTTGTAGCAACATGGATGGAATTGGAGGTCATTATGTTAAGTGAAATAAGGCAGGCATAGAAAGACAACTATGGCATGTTCTCACTTACATGGGAGCTAAAATAGTGGCCAGGCGTGGTAGCTCATGCCTATAATCCCAGCACTTTGGGAGGCCGAGGCAGGTGGATCACCTGAGGTCGGCAGTTTGAGACTGGCCTGACCAACATGGAGAAACCCCATCACTACTAAAAATACAAAATTAGCCAGGCGTGGTGATGCATGCCTGTAATCCCTGCTACTTGGGAGGCTGAGGCAAGAGAATTGCTTGAACCTGGGAGGCGGAGGTTGCGGTGAGCCAAGATCTCACCATTGCACTCCAGCCTGGGCAATAGGAGCTAAACTCCATCTCAAAAAAAAAAATAAAAATAAAAAAGGTGATCTCATGGATGTAGAGAGTACAAGATAAATACCAGAGGTTGGGATGGGTGTGTTGTGAGGGGCTGTGAAGAAGGGTTGGTTAATGGGTATAAACATACAATTAGAAAGAAGGAATAAGTTCTAATGTTCAAGAGCAGAGTGTGATGACTATAGTTAACAATAATGTTAACTTTGTGTAATTCAAATAGAAGAAAGGACTTAAAATATTCCCAACACATAGAATTGTTAAATATTCAATGTGATGGATACCCTAAATCCTTTGACTTGATCATTACACATTTTACACATGTAACAAAGTATCAGGTAACAAAATATTGCATGTGCACCTAAGATACATACAAATATTACATATTAATATTAAAAAGATTACACTGTGGTTCGCACCTATAATCCCAGCACTCTGGGAGGCTGAGGCAGGTGGATCACTTGAGCTCAGCCTGGGCAACATGGTCAAACCCTGTCTTTACAAAAAATTTAAAAATTACCCAGGCCTGGTAGTGTGTGCCTGTGGTCCCAGCTACTCAGGAGGCTGAGGTGGGAGGATCACTTGAGCCCAAGAGGTCAAGGATTCAGTGAGCTGTGATTATATCACTGCACTCCAGCCTGGGCAACAGAATAAGACCCTGTCTCAAAAAAAAAAAAAAAAAAAAAAAAAATTGCTGGGAGATTCAGAACTGTCTGTTAAAACTATAGTTGGCAAAAAGAAATCAGTTAAGCTATTCCTTGTCTCTATGTTTTGGTTATAGTTTACCCATCTAGAAAATTTCAGTGAATACCTACAAAATGTGACGAGTAAATGCAATGCATAATCTTCCTAATGTTCATTTGGTTTTAAACCTTGATTAGACTATAGTTACTGTAGAACTGTAACTCTACTGTAATCAGTGATCCCTCTGGTACAGAAGGACTTTCTCCTGCTTGCAAATATGAACTTTAAGATGAGTAGGCATAGAATGCAGTTCTCTTCCTCAAGTACATAAAGCCATTTTCCATTTGTCACAGGATTTGAAACTATTTTAAAAATTGTATACTTTTAAAGGCTTATTTTCATCATACCAATTATTTAAGCCATTAAAGTTTTTAAGTCATACAAGAACTTTATGAAGGTACTTTATATGTCTGTAGTTTTGATGATATGAAGACTAAGAAGCTGTAAATATAGGTAGGAATTACGTTAATAAAAATGAAGAAAATCTGGGAGAAGAGAAGAAAAACAGGCATTTAAAATGATTTATATTGTTAAAATATATGAGGAAACAGTTTTCTGTGACCATATTGTTCACCATTTCTTAGAAATTATCTTGAGTCCTTTTTACTCATCTACTTGGCAAGTATTTTCCAGTGTATACTCTGTGCTTTTACTAGTTATAATAAAATAAGGTAAGTATAGCCCCGGTTTTTCAAGTAGGAAGGACAGAAACCAAAAAAATAATAGGTGTCTATCAGGATTGTCATAAGGCATAATGAAATACAGGCATCATCTAACCTTCACACACAACTCTCTGGGGCAGATGTTGTCACCTGCATTTTCAAGATATGGGAACTGGTGTTAGTATGGTTAGGACTTGAATTGGGGCCTTTTTGGGCTCCAAAACTAGAGCCTTAAGCCCTGAAATTTCTCTAAATGATTCATTCTTATGACCAGGTTAAACTTCTGAAGGACAAACAATATCAGTCTAATTTGTTAAGTTAATAAATATTTACTGAGTGTTTTAGTATTTATGAAGTGCTGTGCTTTGTAATAAAAGAAAAATAAGGCCGGGTGCGGTGGCTCATGCCTGTAATCCCAGCACTTTGGGAGGCCGAGACGGGCGGATCACGAGGTCAGGAGATCGAGACCATCCTGGCTAACACGGTGAAACCCCGTCTCTACTGAAAATGCAAAAAAATTAGCCGGGCATGGCGGCGGGCACCTGTAGTCCCAGCTACTTGGGAGGCTGAGGCAGGAGAATGGTGTGAACCCAGGAGGCAGAGCTTGCAGTGAGCCGAGATCGCGCCACTGCACTCCAGCCTGGGCGACTGAGCGAGACTCCGTCTCAAAAAAAAAAGAAAAATAAGTAAGACATACTTCATGCCTTTGACCAAATAGCAATAAGAGAAGAACACAGTGTCATGTTCTTTTCTGTGACCCTGGGCATAATGAGCCTGTTGCTTATACCTGATGGGCTGGCTTTTCCTATGTGCAGTCACTGGGAAGGATGCCCCAGCCTTTCTCTGAGACAGTCCTGGGCAGTCAGGCCAGATCTAACCTGAAAGACCTACTCCCTTCTGAGTTGCTCTGAGTAACACACACAGTCCTATGGCTGCTAGAGAGATGGACCAGGGGACCTGCTGGAAACACTAGATAGAGCCCCCCAGAGCCCCAGAAACAGGACCTGTAGCATAGAACTCTGCCATTAGGTTCTTTGTCCCTCATGACACACTGATAACCACCAGTAGTTCTCATTTAAAAAAACACATAGTTGGCCCAGCACTGTGGCTTATGCCTGTAATCTCAGCACTTTGGGAGGCCAAGGCAGGAGGATTATTTGACACCAGAGTTCGACAGTAGCCTGAGTAGCACAGGAAGACCCCATCTCTATTTAAAAAAAAAAAAAAAAAAAAAAAAAAAAATGAGCCGGGCATGGTGGCATGCATCTGTAGTCCTAGCTGTTTGGGAGACTGAGGCAAGATAATCACTCGAGCCCAGGAGTTTGAGGCTGCAGTGAACTGTGATCACACCACTGCACTCCAGCTTAGGCAACAGAATGAGACCCTGTCTCTAAAAAAAATAAAAATAAAAAATAAAATAAGCGTGGGCAACAGAGTTAGACCACGTCTCTAAAAAATTTTGAAAGTTAGCCAGGCATAGTGACACATGCCTATAGTCCCAGCTACTCAGGTGGCTGAAGTGGGAGGATTGCTTAAGCCCTGCAGGTCCAGGCTGTAGCACTGCACTCCAGCCTAGGCGACGGAGTGAGACCCTGTCTCAAAAATAAATAAATAGGCCGGGCACGGTGGCTTACGCCTGTAATCGTAGCACTTTGGGAGGCCAAGGCAGGTGGATCATGAGGTCAGGAGATTTGAGACCATCCTGACTAACACAGTGTAACCCCATTTCTACTAAAAATACAAAAAATTAGCCGGGCATGGTGGCGGGCGCCTGTGTGGTGGCAGGCACCTTTAGACCCAGCTACTCAGGAGGCTGAGGCAAGGAGGATAGTGTGAACCCAGGAGGCAGTGCTTGCAGTGAGCCAAGATCATGCTGTTGCACTCCAGCCTGGGCAACAGAGCGAGACTCTGTCTCAAAAAAATCAATATAAATAAATAGACACAAAGTGGATAACATATACACTGGTTGTACTATCTACACA
The DNA here is from genome assembly GCF_049350105.2 of Macaca mulatta. Taxonomy (NCBI): domain Eukaryota; kingdom Metazoa; phylum Chordata; class Mammalia; order Primates; family Cercopithecidae; genus Macaca; species Macaca mulatta. The sequence goes on from NC_133425.1 coordinate 64,910,701, forward strand.
AAGTGGATAAATACAACACTGGTTGTATTTACCAGTGTTCACCTTTTTTTTTAGATGGAGTTTCGCTCTTGTTCCCAGGCTGGAGTGCAATGGCGTGATCTCGGCTCACTGCAACCTCCACCTCCCGGGTTCAAGCAATTCTCCTGCCTCAGCCTCCTGAGTAGCTGGGATTACAGGTGCCCACCACCGTGCCCAGCTAATTTTTTTTTTTTTTTTTTTTTTTGCATTTTTAGTAGAGACGGGGTTTTACCCTGTTGGCCAGGCTGGTCATGAACGCCTGCCCTCAGGTGATCCGCCACCTCAGCCTCCCAAAGTGCTGGGATTACAGGCATGAGCCACTGTGCCCGGCCCAGTGTTCACCTCATTATAACACCAGTTTTTTGATTTATTTATTTATTTATTTATTTATTTATTTATTTTTTGAGACGGAGTCTCGCTTTGTCGCCCAGGCTGGAGTGATTGAGCAAGTTTTCCTCCTAGCTTTATTACTATCAGGGAGCTTCTTAGAAAGCCATCTCTAATGTATGTTTTACACTTAATAACATCCCTGTGGTGTGGTGTGAAAAAGCTAATGCCCCACCCCACAACCCCCAACTTAGGAATCTGAGAAGTAGTAGCCAGAGCAGTAAAAGGAAAACTAGGATTGGTGGGGATGGTAAGGGCTGTGGAAACCAAAGGAAGAGTATTTCAAGGGAGGAAAAGTCAATAGGAGTAAATGTATCAGTTGGAATGGTTTATGCTAAAAATAATAGGACGTGGCCACTAAAACTAGAATAAATATTAAATATCTTGCATAAAAGAGAGAGAGCAAGAGTGAAAGAGAGAGGGGCCTTCTCTTCCTAGTCATAGTATCTTTTCAATCTGATTGAGTCAGTTTGGCTCATATGTCCAGTCTGAACCAGAACAATCACCAGGGGAAACCCATGCTCTGATTGGCCCAGAAGTTGTCTATCTATAAGTTGGGAGTACCCTTCCCTGAAACACATTAGGACCCATTAAAAACCTGAATAAAATTGGAGTTTGCCTATAAAGAAGAATAGAGAAATAGAAGCTGATAGACAGCCAACAATTAGTACTACAAGTGCCAAGTAGGATGAGGCTGAAAAAGCAGGTTGGATTTAGCAATATGGAGATAATTGATGCCCCTTGGGGAGAGATGCAAAACGATGTGATGGCAGTGGCAGATTGCAGAGGGCTGAGGACTGGACATGAGGTGAATCAGGAGCAAACTGAGTAGATAGCTCTGTCAAGAAGTTTTGATATGAAGAGGGTGGGTGGTCCTTGGAGGTAAGGTACAGAGTTGAGTAGTGGCATTTCTTTTAATAATGAGAGAGGCTTGAGCATTTAAAAGTGAATGGGAGGGATCTGATTCAGAGGGATGTGTTGAAAACACAAGAGGTAGAAGGAGTAATCAGTCTTGTACAGTTTCTAGGAAGGTGGAGGTAGATGCAATCCAAGGCACAGGTGAGGGGATTGGCCTTAGCCTGGAAGAGGGGCAGATGGAAGAGAGGAAACAATGGAGGGAGATGTAGAGCCTATCTTGGCTGTTGAAGTGGGCAGTGCCTTTTACTGCTCAGTAATTTGGGCCACAGACATCCCTGGCTTTTTCTCCATCCCTAAATCCAACTGCAGTTATAGACCACTTTTATGTTGTGGGAATTTTTATTTTATTTATTTATTTATTTATTTATTTTTTTTTTTTATTTTTTTTTTTAGAGACACAGTCTCATTCTGTTGCCCAGGCTAGAGTGCAGTGGCACGAACATGACTCACTGCATCCTGGACTTCCCAGGCTGAAGTGATCCTCCCACCACAGCCTCCCAAGTAACTGGGACTACAGGTGTATGCCACCATGCTTGGCTAATTTTTGTAATTTTGGTAGGGACAGAATCTCACTATGTTGCCTAGACTTATCTCAAAGTTCTGGCCTCAAGCAGTCCTCTACCTCAGCTTCCCAGAGCGCTGGAATTGCAGGCATGAGCCACTGTGCCCAGCCAGTTGTTTGAATTTTTAAAGTTATATCATGCTTGTATCATCAGGGAAAAAAAAAATTGTTTTTTGACTAAAAAGCCATCAGTTAGTCGCATACACTGAAACTCTTATCACTATAAAGAATGTTACAGGCTGGGCATGGTGGCTAACGCCTGTAATCCCAGCATTTTGGGAGGCCAAGGCGGGTGAATCACCTATGGTCAGGAGTTCGAGACCATCCTGGCCAACATGGCAAAACCCCATCTCTACTGGAAAAAAAAAGGGCGTTTTGATGCGCCCCTGCAGTCCCAGCTACTAGGGAGGCTGAGGCAGGAGAATCATTTGAACCCGGGAGGCGGAGGTTGCAGTGAGCCGAGATCATGCCACTGCACTCCAGCCTGGGCGACAGAGTGAGACTCCATCTAAAATAAAATAAAAGCACCCACCGCAGAGCCCTGTGCTTATGTACCTTCCTCTCTTGATACCTGAAGAACTGTAGTTTTTGATTTTTTTTTTTTTTTTTTTTTTTTGTGAGACAGAGTCTGCCCTGTCACCCAGGCTGGAGTGCTGGGGTACAGTGGTATGATCTCGGCTCACTGCAGCTTCTGTCTCCCAAGTTCAAGCAATTCTCCTGCCTCAGCCTCCCAAGTAGCTGGGATTACAGGCACACGCCGCCACACCCGGCTAATTTCTTTTGTATTTTAGCAGAGATGGGGTTTCACCATGTTGCCCAGGCTGGTCTCGAACTCCTGAGCTCAGGCAGTCCGCCTGCCTCTGCCTCCCAAAGTACTAGGATTACAGGTGTGAGCCACCATGCCCAGCCAAAACTGTAGTTTTTTATCCCTTTAACTTTAGTACTTACAATTGTGCTGCTATTGTGTGTCTTTTTCTATTTCTGGAAACAACCCTGTTAAACAAAATCAACATGCTGAATTTTTTACTGACTTATCTATAAATTGGAGTGGATAGTGGATATGTAGCCATCCAAAAGCATTCTAAGTGAACCAAGACATAATGAGCCACCTGCAACAGCTCAACTAATAAACCCCAGAAGCTATCCCATCAGAAAGGGCCACTCCTCTTACTAAATGGGGAATTTATACAAAAAAAAAAGAAAAAAGAAAGAGCCACTTCACACATACACACACACACACACACCCCTGTTAAGGGCCACTCCTCTTACTAAATGGGGAATTTATACTAAAAAAAAAAGAAAAAACAAAGAGCCACCACACACACACACACACACACACACACACACACACACACAAGGGCCACTCCTCTTACTAAATGGGGAATTTATACTAAAAAAAAAAGAAAAAACAAAGAGCCACCACACACACACACACACACACACACACACACACACACACACACACACACACACACACACACACACACACACACACACACACACACACACACACACACACACACACACACACACACACACACACACCTGTTAAATCAGAGTGAAAGGCTTATTTCCCTTATCTCCCTTTGGTTCATTACTCCTAAAAGGGTAAGGGGTGTTAGGCACTTAAGCATCATTGCCATCATTGCCTGTGTGATCTACTAAACATTTAGGGAAAACCTGTTTAATTAGTTCTATTTGGCACAGCATTTACATGATCAGGTCACAGTCTCATTCAGAAGAATCTGGTATTAATTATAAATTTTAACCTATGGCTGGGCGTGGTGGCTCACACCTGTAATCCCAGCACTTTGGGAAGCCGAGGCGGGCGGATCACCTGAGGTCAAGAGTTAAAGACCAGCCTGACCAACATGGAGAAACCCCGTCTCTACTTAAAATACAAAAATCAGCCAGGCGTAGTGGCACACACCTGTAATCCCAGCTACTCGGGAGACTGAGGCAGGAGAATCGCTTGAGCCCGGGAGACGGAGGTTGCAGTGAGCCGAGATCGTGCCACTGCACTCCAGCCTGGCCAACAGAGAGAGACTGTCTCAAAAATAAATAAATAAATAAATAAATAAATAAAAAATAAAGCAATCTCAGGGGCCAAGCACTTTGGGAGCCCAAGGTGGGCGGATCACTTCAGGTCAGGAGTTTGAGACCAGCCTGGCCAACACGGTGAAATCGCTGTATACTAAAAATACAATAATTACCCAGGCGTGGTAGTGAACACCTGTAATCCCAGCTACTCGGGAGGCTGAGGCATAAGAATCGTTTGAACCCAGGAGGTGGAGGTTGCAAGGAGCCGAGGTTGCGCCATTGCACTCCAGCCTGGATGATAGAGTGAGACACTTATCTCAAAAAAAACACAAACAAAAAAACCCTCTCAGGCCAGGCACAGTGGCTCACACCTGTAATCCCAGCACTTTGGGAGACCCAGGCAGGTGGATTGCCTGAGCTCAGGAGTTCGAGACCAGCCTGGGCAACATGGCAAAACCCTGTCTCAACTAAAAAATACAAAGAATTAGCTGGGTGTGGTGGTGCCCGCCTGTAATCCCAGCTACTCAGGAGGCTAAGGCACCGGAATTGCTTGAACCTGGGAGGCAGAGGTTGCAGTCAGCTGAGATTGTGCCAGTGCACTCCAGTCTGGGTGACACAGCAAGATTCTGTCTAAAAAAAAAAAACGGGGGGTGGGGGGCCGGGCACAGTGTCTCACACCTGTAATCCCAGCACTTTGGGAGGCTGAGGTGGGTGGATCACAAGGTCAGGAGTTCGAGACCAGCCTGACCAACATGGTGAAACCCCATCTCTACTTAAAATACATAAATTAGCCAGGTGTGGTGGCACACTCCTGTAATCCCAGCTACTCAGGAGGTTGAGGCAGGAGAATCGCTTCAACCTGGGAGGCAGAGGTTGCAGTGAGCCAAGATCATGTCACTGCACTCCAGCCTGGGCTACAGAGCGAGACTGTCTCCAAAAAAAAAAACAAAAAACAAAAAAAAAACATGTGCGATGGCTTATGCCTATAATCCCCACACTTTGGGAGACCGAGGTGGGTGGATCACTTGCAGTCAGGAGTTCAAGACCAACCTGTCCAACATGGTGAAACCCTGTCTCTACTAAAAATGCAAAAAAATTAGCCGGGCGTGGTGGTGTGCGTCTGTAATCCCAGCTACTCAGCAGGCTGAGGCAGAAGAATTGCTTGAGCCCAGGAAACTGAGGCTGCAATGAGCCAAGATCACGCCACTGCACCCCAGCCTGGGTAACAAAAGGAGATTCCATCTCAAAACAAAAAAGGACTTCTAAACTCTCTTTTTAAAATTGTTTAGACATTGCTCTGTCACCCAGGCTAAAGTGCAGTGGCGTGATCATAGCTCACTGCAACCTTGAACTCCTGGATGCAAGTGATCCTCCCACCCAAGCCTTCCGAGTAGCTGGGACTATAGGTACACACCACCATGCCGTGATACATTTTTTATTTTTAGTAGAAATGAGATCTTGTCATGTTACCCAGGCTGGTCTCTAGCGCACCTGGCCTCAAGTGATCCTCCTGCCTCAGCCTCCCAGAGTGCTGGGATTATAGGCATGAGCCTCCACACCTGGGGTATTTGCCGGTCTTGATGACCAAAATTGTTTGTATCCTGTCAATTCAGAGGTATCCTTTGAATTGTATCTTTGATAGCATTGAATCTGTGACTTTTGCTGAGTATAGCCTTTAACTTGGATGAACGTAATCTTTATCTTCATCCCAAATGCCAACCAAACCATGTCACAGCTCCTGAAAGGCCTCTCTGCCTTTGGTCCTTTGGTTGTTCCTTCTCGCCCAGTTCAGTCCTTCTGCCTGTTCCTCCCTGCCTGTCCAGTTTTACCTTTTTTTTTGAGACAGAGTCTTGCTATTGTCACCCAGGCTGGAGTGCAGTGGTGTGATTTTGTCTCACTGCAACCTCTGCCTCCTGGGTGCAAGAAGTTATCCTGCCTCAGCCTCCTGAGTAGCTGGGATTACAGGCATGTGCCACCACGCCTGGCTAATTTTTTATTTTTAGTAGAGATGGGATTTTGCCTTGTTGGCCAGGCTGGTCTCGAACTCCTGACCTCAAGTGATCCACCCACCTCGACCTCCCAAAGTGCTGGGATTACAGCTGTGAGCCATCGTACCCGGCCAGTTTTACCAGTTCTTTAGGGCCTATCTGAAGGCCCAGCTCCTCCAGGAAACCTTTTCTTGACTTTGGCCTCATTCAGTTTGGTGTTTGCTCATGTTCTGTACATTCTGCCTTACACAGCTGGGGATTTCCTGTTTATGCTAATGCGTTTACAAAGTCCTTGAGAGCAGGGACTGTGCCTCTCTTGCTTCTCCAGTGCCCTGCACAGCCTACACACACTTGCCACTATGAGTGTTCAGTGGGTACTCATGGAATTAAACTGAATCAGATGTCAAGGAGTGTTATGGTCATTTCTGCCTCATCTCAGTCACCAAAACAAAACACACTTTAGAAGGTTCCATATAGGTTCGGTATCACACATTCTCAAGAAAATATTTTTCCTATTTTGAAGTCAGAAGAATCCCGTTTCACTTGATAACTGGCATAACAACTTTACGACTAATATTTTTTGCTTTTCTCCAACAGGCTGCATGTTAAATGGCCAAGAGGTGAGGCTTACTATTCACTATGAAAATGGGTTCACCATCTCCAGGGAAAACGGAGGCTCCAGCAGCATATTATACCGCTACCCCTTTGAAAGGCTGAAGATGTCTGCGGATGATGGCATCCGAAATCTATACTTGGATTTTGGTGGTCCCGAGGGAGAACTGGTAAGAGTGTTTCTGATTTTGGTGGTCCCGAGGGAGAACTGGTAGGAGTGTTTCTGAAACACATTTTTTTCTAATAGATGTTCTCTTTCCTTCTCATTACTTCTTACCCCTTATATACAAAATCATGGACTGACATTCCATTTAGAACCATGAAATTTTTAATTAAATTTTTTTTTTTTTTAAGATGGGGTCTGTGTCGCCCAGGCTGGAGTGTAGTGGTGCGATCATAGCTCCCTGCAGCCTATACCTCCTGGGCTGAAGTGATCCTCCTGCCTCAGCCTCCTGAGTAACTGGAACTGGACTATAGGCGTGTGCCACCATGCCTGGCCAATTTTTGTATTTTTTGTAGAGATGAGGTCTCGCTTTGCTGCCCAGGATGGTCTTGAACTCCTGTCTTCAAGTGATCTTCCCATCTTGGCCTCCCGAGGTGTTGGGATTACAGATGTGAGCCACTGTATCTGCTGTTCTCAGTTTTCCAGATGACATTGGATGTTGGTTTTTGTTATCATTTTTCTTTTTTATTTTTTTTTGAGACGGAGTCTCGCTTTGTCACCCAGGCTGGAGTGCAGTGGCACCATCTCAGCTCACTGCAACCTCTGCCTCCCTGGTTCAAGTGATTCTCCTGCCTCAGCCTCCTGAGCAGCTGAGATTACATGCATGTGCCACCACACCTGGCTAATTTTTCTTTTTTTTTTAGTAGAGATGGGGTTTCACCATGTTAGCCAGGATGGTCCCGATCTCCTGACCTCATGATCCGCCTGCCTTGGCCTCCCAAAGTGCTGGGATTACGGGCGTGAGCCACCGCGCCTGGCCTTAGATTTTAAATCCTCTACTATTTAGATCTTCCTACCAGGCATGGTGGAACCCAGTACACCACCAGTTGTCTCCTAATTGGGGATGTGAAACCTCACACCAGTATTATGACATGGAATAACCTTACTCCATAGTGCACTTTTGCCTGTGGCTTTAAGTTCCCAAGAGTTTCCATAGCTCTGGCATATTCTTTACCTACCTTAAAAGTAAATTTATTTTGCATCTTCATGTATTCAGTTGTCTGTATATGGCAGTGAGGTAGTGATACTTAGTGTCCTTTCTCCACAGACCATGGACCTGCACTCTTGTCCGAAGCCGATTGTATTTGTGTTGCACACATTCTTATCGGCCAAAGTCACTCGTATGGGACTGCTTGTATGAGCAACAAAAAATCAGAAAAGAGCCTTGACTGTCACAAGAAATATTTCCACCTCAAAAAAAAAAAAAAAAAAAAAGCACAAAAAGAAAACTCTTTGCTCTCTCCTTCAGCACAGTGCCTTCCCAAGGACCTGCAAATCACTGCTGAACCATAACCGTGTTTAAAGAAGAGCCTGCCTTTCACAGTCTACCTTGGCCAGATATTCTAGGACTCGAAAAGGCTCCAAAATGAAGCTGTTGATTTATTTTCGTTTCATAATACGGTTTATGAGTAATTAGGTTTGTTTCTCCTGCCAAAAAGAATGGCTCATTGTTTTCCTTTTTAGACATAATCAAATACCCAAGCATTGTTTTCTTTTTCTTCTCCCTGTAGGATTTGTGTTATGCCTAGCCTTGATCTCTTGTTCAGAACAATTGTCCCTTCCCGGGTGCTAGCTTGCAGCAGCCTGTTGCTTCGTGAGCATTCCAGATAGGTTGTATGTCTTAGAATTTACTGTCCTCACTAGCTCCTTCCACCATAGGAAGTCCTTGAGTTGTATCACCAAAGGGATGTTCCATTTGCCCTGGCTCTCTCTCTATCTCAGCCTGGCCATCACTTCCCACCTTATCCCAAGCTTTGCCACTCTTAAGTGCTGTCTCTAGGACTTAGGACTTGCAAATTTGATTTGCCTTGCCTTTCACTTCCTTTCTAGTGGTGACTGAGTTGAAAAGCAAGTTGGAAGCCACTTTGCTTTGAAAGAAAAGTTTTGCTTGGTTTAGGTTTTTCCATTTTATTTTTGGTGGTAGCCAGAGGATATTGTGAGATTTATTTTAAATGAAAATCCTCTTCCTAGGTTAAGCCATTTTTTTAATTGCTTACCAAATGTGCCTTTGGTTAGGGTTAGTGGAGCTTTATTAGTCACTATTTGAATAACTGGAAATCACTGCCATTTCAAGGAGATCACCTATCCTAGTTTTGAGGAATAGTCTTTGAGGTGGGTTTCCTTAATGGCATCTCTTCTAGTAGGCAGATCTCTTTGAGCAAGATAAATCCTGAAGAGCCAGCCTGCTTGCAGAGTAGACTTGGTGGGTGAAGCCAGCTCTTCCGCACAAGCGTCATGTCGAGTTGTTTTGGGGCTGCCCAAAAACAACGGGATGCAGCATCTCAGCTGTGGCCTGGCCCTTTGTGGCAGCAGTGGCATGGACAAGGAACTGCTAATGGAAGACTTAGTGTTGGCTTCACAGCACACCCTACAGGGGGCAGGGTGATGAGACTGTGGAACAGCTGCCTCCTTTTGGTTAAGCATTGCCAGATGTCATCATTAGGACACAGTAGCAGCAAAAATACTGATGTTGTAGTGTTAGAAAATCACACTCAGCTTGTTTTTCCTAATTTTGAAGGAGGCATATATCTGCAAACATTTAAAATGGTATAATATCAATATAAAACGTCAAAATTAGCGTAGTCCCTGGATCTCAAAGAATAGGTAATATTGACTTGGATATTCTTTATGCTCTCTGAAGAAAGGTCTAGGGAAAGTTCTTGTTTGCTTGATCGATCAAGAGTGCCATAGAAGAATGTGAGTGCTGTGGTGGGTGGAGGAGGATGTCGCTTCAGATGGGGCAGGCACAGGGGGAGAAAAGAAGAGAAAAATACAGCTGTGTGTGCAAAATGAGCTATTTGGTTTCAGTGCAGCCTGACCGGTGGGAGGACCCATGAGCAGAGCGAGTTCTAGGTTAACATTGTAACTCCACTGTCCTCCTTCACCCGGAAGTCAGCCCCACTTCCTCATTACAGTGAAACCAACAGTATGCAGAGGTTGGGAAGACATGCCTGTTCTTCCCCCAGCTTCATGTAATTGTCGAAGTTCCAAAAATGAATTATCTGAACGGCTTAAAACTGGAAATTAAAATCTAGACAAGAATATGTCTTTCAAAAGCTCTTTATATTTTGAAAATTCATAAACCTAAGATTGGCTCCATCTCAGATAAATTTTCTTTTCTTTTTTTTCTTTTTTTTTTGAGATGGAGTCTCGTTCTGTCTCCCAGGCTGGAGTGCAGTGGCATGATCTCGGCTCACTGCAACCTCTACCTCCTAGGTTCAAGTGATTCTCCTGAGTAGCTGGGATTATAGCCGCCCACCACCACACCCGCCTAATTTTTGTATTTTTAGTAGAGGCAGGGTTTTACCATGTTGGCTAGGCTGGTCTTGAACCCCCAACCTCAAGTGATCCGCCTGCCTTGGCCTCCCAAAGTGCTGGGACTATAGGTGTGAGCCACCGTACCTGGCCCACAATAAATTTTCATTTCAGGGAAGGAAAAAAATCTCTTGAAGGTCCAGAAATGATTTCTGGAATCAGAATTTCAATATGTAATACCCTCAGGTAGGCAATCTTAAATCCTCTATGCAGTGAGAGCATTATTAATATGAGATGTTGAATGATGCCTTTACAGACTTCAGCAGCAAAGCCATTTGGTTGAGGTTTTCTGTGTTAATGTGAAAGGCTAAGCCACTGAGATTTGCAGGGCAGCTTCTGAGCCACCCTGCTCGTTGGTTATATGAAGATGTAAAATAGGTGGAATTAAAGTGTGAGCAGGAAAGGCAAGGCATGTGCATTTTCACTCATTTTGGTCAAGGTTAAACTGACATGTATAGCACTGAGGTCTGTAGGGTTCTTAATAATATCTTTTGAGTCTTGGTGTGAAATGAAAGAATGGGAGGTTTCCTTTGTCCATTAGCAGCCCCAAGAACCAGAGCCCTTTTGCTGCTTGTCTTACATACTTAAGAGCTCTCCAATCATGATGACCAAGGTTGTTCTTCAATCAAATGTGTTTGTGGGATTTTCAATCCACAAATGAAGTGCTCTCTAATGAATGGGACACCATGATAAATATGTATTTATATTTAGATGCCAAATTAAATATATGGCAAATTATTTCCAAATGATAACTAAAAATGGGCATTTTCAATATTCTACCTTTTTTATAGAACCAGCTCACTTTTCATTTCTTTTTCATTTTTAATTAAGAAAATTGTTGAGGATGTGGTAGGTTCCAGTGTGTGGAATGGAAAGGAAACTGCAGAATAGTGTCCGCTCCCCATTCAGAGGGACTGCTTCCTGTGCCCCCAGACCCGAGGCTTCGACAGCTTCTCCACATTCCACACAGATGCCTAGGAGCAGCCAGCTGGTATATGAAAAGGCTCCCACCTTTTCTTCTAAAACTTCTCTCCTTTCTCTCCATAAAAAGAAAAGGAAAGGAATAAAAGAAAAACATTCAGTTTTTCTTTTTCTGAAAAAGGTAAGTCCTTTCCTGAAGTCATCAAATGAAACATTATCTGGAAATTAGTATCTAATGTCTTATATGAAGAAATACTTAAATGTATGTTCATATAGTATTTATTAGATAGTTGTAACTGTAAACTCACCTTCCTAGTAGATAAGAGTTTCAGGTTAAATACTGGAACATATATAGGCAGTGAAAAATACTACTTTAAATGTCATTCACCTATTTTAAACCCATTTTAGCACATTTTAGGCCAAAGAAGGTCTGATAGTGCCTGTTTTTATGTTCTCTACTCTCACAAACTTTGTTACTGAAAATTATTGCATGGCAGGAGAGATTGGATTATTTATTTCTTATATTTTTATAAGAAAAAATCTTTCTAAACAACAAATACCTAACATTATTACTGATTGTTTTCCTAATTTATCCTCCTAAGTTGAATGGTAACAAAGCTTTTCCAGCTGAATGAATGCACTTAGCTGATAAAACAGAATTTGTTCTTTTTTTATCCTTCTTCTTTTTTTTGTGAGACAGGTTCTCACTCTGTCACCCAGGCTGGAGTGCAGTGGTATGATCATAGCTGACTGCAGCCTCAACCTTCTGGGCTCAAATGATCCTTTCGCCTCAGCCTCCTGAGTAGCTGGGACCACAGGTGTGTGCCACCACACCTGGCTAATTTTTATGGGTTTTTTTTGTTTTGTTTGTTTTGGTTTTTGTAGAGACAGGTTTTCGCCATGTTGCCCAGGCTGATCTTGAACTCTTGTGCTCAAGCAATCCTCCTGCCTCGGCCTCACAAAGTGCTGGGATTACAGATGTGAGCCACTGCACCTGGCCCCAGAAATTACACATAAAAAAAAATTTAAGCTGTGTGGAATCTGGACAAGGCTATGTTTCTCCTAGAAACAGGTTTTGCTGTAAGTGGTTTTGATGGACAAAAGTATGAGAAAAGGTTATAATAGATTTTTTTTTAAATTGTGTGAGAAACTCCAGGTCTTCTTGCTTAACTTATATGCATGTGGATATATTTGTTTTCAAAGCCGTGGAAGAATCTCTGTTCATATATTTTAATGCAAATTACCTTGTATGCTGCTATGCAAACTCTATTAAAAGCCCTACCTGCTTAAGAGTTAAACATTTTTGAAACTTTCAGGGAAGACCTGTAGACTCAAGCACTTTCTCTGCTCTTTTGTATCTTATCTTGGACACTTATGCTGAATTATGTTATTATTTTCACTGGTTATAAGCTATTCCTTGTACATAATATTTAAACTATCCAAATATCCAGCATACATTTCCACGTGGCTGTCAGAGGCTGTTGATGCCATGAATGAAATGGCTGGTTAGAAAAGCCAAAGGTCGTCTTCTTTCAATCCCTAATGAATAAGTAAAATGCCAGATCTCTTTGGTCTCAAAGCAAATTGCTCTGATCAGATCAAATATCTATGTAATGAAAAGAGACTTATTTAAATTTGGGATTGTGCTTAAACTTCAAGTTGAATTTGACTGTAGTCATATACCAGGTGGTATTATACTCTACTTTGAGTTTGGAAATCACTTTCAGTTAAATTTCTGTTGTTATTTTGGCTTTTTTTTTTTTTTTTTTTAGCACCACTGCGGATGAAAGTAGAGCAGTCTGCCATCTCCTACTGCTCTTTCTCCTACTGCTCTTTCTCTGTGCCCTTATTTTAATTGCTTGGTAATCTAAAATTATTCTGACTTTCCACATACTGTCTTTAAAAACCTATTGTAGCAATCTGCCCCCCTCCACCCTTTAAGCTAAATCTTTCACTGTGCTGGATACATACACACTCAAAAAATGTGTGATGATAGTTCTAAAATAATTCTATATATCAGGGTTATGTATTTTTCAGCAATATAATTATTCCTATGCTGTGATGTTAAATGGAATTTATTTTACACTAGTAATAGACTGCGTAAGTGGCTGAGTTGAAACCCTTTCTCTAAAACAAAAACATCTGGCAGATGAGTGACACAAATTCATTCTCTTAAAGGATAGAATTTCAAGTTAAGGGTAAGGTACAATAAATAGGCACATAGAGCACATCTGGGTTTGTTTGTTTTTTTGTTTTGTTTTTTTTTTTTTTGTCTCTCTTTGACTAGCTAAACTGCCAGCTAGAAGAATGGTTGTTACATAGTAACTAAGAAGAATCTTTTAATAAGTTTCCTCTTTTGTTTCAAAACATAAACTTGAGCTTCATTTCTTGCCACCTCTATTCTTTCTTCCCACATTGGGCAACTGAACTGAAGCTTATTCTAGTTTTAGAAGAGGATCCACATTTAATGTGTAATGCATAAATACGCCTTTTGCAAATTATTGCTTGTTCTCCAGTGAACATTTGATCATATTCAACAGAAATCCACCATATAAGCCATAATCCTTGAATTGCCCCTTTTAAAATAGATTGGTTAAAACCAAAAACCTATAACAAAGAAATAATACTTCATTGTATTGTAGGTTTGGGAATCCTGGTTAGATTTATAATTTCTGGCCGGGTGCGGTGGCTCCTGCCTGTAATCCCAGTACTTTGGGAGCCGGAGGGCGGTGGATCACCTGAGGTCAGGAGTTTGAGACCAGCCTGGCCAACATAGTGAAACCCCATCACTACTAAAAATACAAAAAGTTAGCTGGGCCAGGTGACGCGTGCCTGTAGTCCCAGCTACTCGGGAGGCTGAGGTGGGAGAATTGCTTGAACCCGGGAGGCAGAAGTTGCAGTGAGCTGAGATCGTGTCATTGCACTCCAGCCTGGGCAACAGAGCAAGACTTCATCTCCAAAAAAAGAAAAAGATTTATAATTTCTGAGTCCTCTAAGTACCTTTCTCAGTTTTGCAATAATCTTACATCCATGCTATTGACACTGATTTTGAAACTGGAAAGCTAATTAATGACATATTAATTCATGTGTTCTTTTAACTAATAAACAGGTATTAATGTATAGTTCTACATCAGGCATTCTGAAGGGTCCAAAAGAAAGTTCTGCCCTCAAGTAGCACATAATCCATTATTTCTCAGTCACACCATGCCATCTGTTTATCATTCAGCAGTTAAGTAATTCATCACTTCATATTTTTACCAAAGTATATTACAAGTCTGTTAATCTGGATCTGGCAAACTGGAAAATGTTTGAAGGGATACTCAGGCTTTGATCCATGCCAACATGAAAGGACTCCAAGCACATTTAAGTGGGCTGGTCTTTTCATCATGCATGATTTTTTTTTTTAATGCAAAATCAGACTTTAGTTTGGGAAAGAGGACAGTATACAGTATCCTTTGTAAGATAAATCACAACAACAAAAATTTTATTGCCCAAAGTAGATAAATGAGAAAGTCTTTAAAAAAAAAATGCTGCTTTAACTATAACAGCAAAACTAAATGCATATTTTATCAACCCCTTATTTCTAAATGTTGCTGTATTCATTTCCACACTTAAACTATTTAAGCATTTCATTTGCTGAAAGTCCTTATATACATGGTAGACGGAGTATTTCTCCATTAATGATAGATCAAAATGAAGATATTTAAAAAATAACAAAATCAGGCCAAGGCAGGAGGATCACTTTAGCCCAGGAGGTCCAGACCAGCCTGGGCAACACAGCGGGACACCCGACTCCGTCTAAATAATTAAAAAAAAAAAAATTGTTTAACATTTAAAAAATAAATACAAATTAACATTATTTCACTTATTCCAGGACACGCTGGCATTCGGACTCAGTGAAAAGGGCACTTAAAGAAAATAAGACTGACTGAATGAATGTTTTCCATAATTTTCACACAGTAACAGTCCCTTTCTATCCGGCTTGCCTTCCGTTTACCTCTAGCGTTAGCCTTTCAGGCAACATCCTTAGTCATGCCCAGAAAGTACCTGAGCTATCAGTGATTGGAATGGCATAGGGAACCGAATTACATGGGTGCCCTCCCCTTGGTTTTCAAGTATCCTGGAGTTGTGCACAAAAATTAGGCCATGCCTTCAGTGTCTTGTTCTTTACTTTAAACCTACCCTTTGACAATCAGGTGCTAATGATTGTATGTTATTAAAACCAGCACATAGGTATTGTAAATGCGTGTTCCTCCTAGGTTGGAAGAAATGCTTTTCCTTCTCTCTGGGTCCTGTTAAAGCGGGTGTCAGTTGTGTCTTTTCACCTCGATTTGTGAATTAATAGAATTGGGGGGAGAGGAAATGATGATATAAATTACGTTTCAGGTTTGGCACAGTCATCATTCTCGATATTCTCACTTTGTAGCAAATCTGTCCTTATCGTAAGAACAGGTTTGAGAATTTTCCCTCCACTATACGACTCCAGTATTATATTTACAATCCATTGGAGGAGTGCAGCATTATAAGACCTTGGTGCCTAAAAAAAATCTGTGTCCTTTTTGGTACCAAACCTGAGGTCTTTTGGAAGATAATGTAGAAAACCACTACCTATTGAAGGCCTGTTTTGGCTAATCTGCAAACTCTGATGAAACCTGCTTATGTGGATTCTTTCCCACACTGCTTTCATGTTTAAGTATAAAGACTTAGAAAACTAGAATAATGCTTTTACAAATAATTAAAAAGTATGTGATGTTCTGGGTTTTTTCCTTCTTTTTAGAACTCTGTATTTAAACAAGACTTCTTTTTAAGTCTTGTTTGAAATTGAAGTCTCAGATCTTCTGAATACCAAATCAAAAACCCAAGGCGTAAAACAGGGCAGTATTTATGTTCCTAATTTGAAAAAGCTTTATGTATACTCTATAAATATAGATGCATAAACACTTCCCCTTGAGTAGCACATCAACATACAGCATTGTACATTACAATGAAAATATGTAACTTAAGGGTATTATATATATAAATATATACCTTTGTAACCTTTATACTGTAAATAAAAAAGTTGCTTTAGTCACGTGTTTTTGTTTTTGTTTTCCGATTTTTAAAATGCTGAAATAGTTTTGAACCTACAGGAAAGTTAAGAAACAGTACAAATCTCCTTCATCTAAATCTCCCAGTTGTTAACATTTTGCCATATTTATTCCATTACTTTGTATTTTTCTGATATGATTCTCTAGTGAGGAGCTCTAAAACATAAGGACAGTCCCTGCATTGCCACCATACAGCCCTCCTAATCAGGAAGTCAACATTGGCACACCACCACTCATTCCATGGACCCCATTCAAATGATGCCAGCCATCCCGGCCATGTCCTGTTTTCCTCTCTGGCCGGGATCCTGGCCAGTACCACTTTCTTGCCTTTTGTCGTCGCGTCTCAGTTCTTCAGTCTGGAATGCTCCTCAGCCTCACTCTAAGTCGCATGTGCCTGAGTCTCAGCACAGGTCTTTCATTCTGCAGCACAGCTCTCCAGCTGGCTCTGCTCGTTGTCGCCTCACAAGCAGGCTGTGTCATATGTTCTTCGCAGAGATGCCATGATGCCATGCTGTCTTCAGGGTATCATGTCGGGAGACACACGGGGGCCACGCATCCCACCACCAGGGGTGTTCCCTTCGGTCGCCTAGTCAAGCTAGTGTCCTCATTGTTTTCTCCTTTGTATTTATGTATTTAGACACGGAGTTCCGCCCTTGTCGCCCAGGCTGGAGTGCAACGGCGCGGTCTTGGCTCACTGCAACCTCCGCCTCCCAGGTTCAAGTGATCCTCCTGTCTTAGCCTCCCCAGTTGCTGGGACTACAGACGCCCACCACCATGCCCGGCTAATTTTTTTATATTTTTAGTAGAGACGGGGTTTCAGCATCTTGGCCAGGCTGGTCTTGAACTCCTGACATCGTGATCCACCCGCCTCGGCCTCCCAAAGTGCTAGGATTACAGGCATGAGTCACCACGCCCGGCCTATTTTGTTTTTTAATTTAGCGACGAGGTCTTACTATGTTGCCCAAGCTGGTCTTGAACATCGGCTCAAGCAGTCCTCCTGCCTTGACCTCCCAAAGTGCTGGAATTACAGGCATGAGCCACCATCCCCAGCCCTAGAACTGTTTTGATCATTGTATCCCCAGAAACTAGTACACAACGCTGTACACAGTAGGTGTGCATGCATGTAATCCCAGCTACTACTCAGGAGGCTGAAGCAGGAGAATCTCTTGAACCCGGGAGGCGGAGGTTGCCATGAGCCGAGATCATGCCACTGCACTCCAGCCTAGGCGACAGACCAAGACTCCTTATCAGTCAATCAAAGCAAAACATAACTGGCTTTAGACAGTCAGCGGCATCCCACCAGGGATTGAGCCCCATTGTGGGGCACACTGTTTACATTAGCCAGCTCATTTATTCCCCACAAAAGCCAGACAAGGGAGGGGCTAATTATAATCGTGCAGTATTAAACATGGAGAAATCAAAGCTCTGATAAATTCGTTTTATTGTGAGGATAAAAACGCCCGATGGGCGTTGTCATTCCAAGAGAGGTCAGGATTTCCGGATTCTATCCCGCTCCGCCCCTGGTCCCGCCCCGAGAACGTACGTCCTGCCAGGCCCCGCCCAGGCCTTGTCCCACCCACCCGTTCCCGCCCCCTGTCCGCCTCGCCCTAGTCCCACCTCCTCCCCGCCCGTCCTCGCCCCCAGTCCGCCCCGCCTCTCGAACCGCCCCCTGCCCTCGCCGCGGCAGGGAGTCGTGCCTGCAGTGCGGGCCGTGGCCGCTAGGGGGCAGCCGCTCAGCTCGGGCCCGACCGCTCTGGGCCGCGCTCCTCGCTCGTCCTCGGACTCGGCTCCCGCTGCGAGCGGCCGCCCTGCCCGCGCACCGCGCTCAGCGCCCACCGCCGGGCTCTCCGCGCCGGACTCAGTACCTCGGCTCCCCGGGGCCGGACCGAGGCCGCAAGCAGCGCCGCGGGGTGTGGGGCGGACCCAGGAGATGAAATGACAACGTCAACCCTCCAGGTACCTGGTGCGGCCCGGCCCGACTGCGGAGGCCGAAGGCGGCGGGGCCTGCGGGCCGCAGAGCCGGGCGGCGGGCGGGTGGTCAGGTGGGCGCCTCCCAGCTTCGGCCTCGCGACCCCGCCCTGGCCGTCCCCTCGCCGCTTCCACCCGTGTCTGTTTCCACGCACTCGGAGCCGGGGTGGCGTCTCTACCCTCAGGCCCTCCGGCCCTGCCTGGCTGGCCCAGCCCCTGGGCGGCTTCGTGTAGCCGGCGCCCCGGTACCGCCGTGGGGAGCAGCCTCACCCAGGCCGCACAGGCACCGTCGGGAAGCTCGGCCCGGGGTCCGGCTGGGCTCTAAGACAGCGTTGCTCGCTTCCTCCTCTCCTGTCCCGGGTCCTGGAAGCCCCTCGGCCCCACTTCGAACAAGCCCTGGCCCCTTCCCCAATCTTCGACTGCCTCTTCTCGTCCATCGACCCTTCATTCATTCCCTAGATCCTGCAGGGTGGTGCTGGGCTGTCGCCACCTGGGTGAACGACTGACCCACCCTCTAGGTGCTGTCAGTTCTACGGGGCCAGAAGATAGCAACATGCTCAGGCCTCAGCCCGGGGTTTCAATCTCAGCTGTGCCACTCACCAGCAAGTGACCTTGGGCTAGGTTTTTTTTTGTTTTTAAATCTTTGGCTCTCGAGTTTCCTGGTCTGTAAAATGGGGTAATGCCCTCTAGGTTGTTGTGATGATGGCTTTAAATTGAATAATTACGGTAAAGCATTCCTGACGTGTGTCTGGCACATAGTAGGTGTCCATTAAGTAACAACTGACAAAGTGCCTGGGAGACTTCGTGGAAGAAGGGACATCAGAGTTCCAGTAGCATTCAGAGACCTGAAGGTGGAGGAGGGCGGAAGTAGGAGCAGACATGGAATGAGTTGTGTACCAGGTTAGGAATTAGATGGAGTCGGTAGGCAGACCCCACCATTCACCAGCAGAAGCCACAGATCCCGTATGCCCAGGCAGGTTTTTTATGGCCTGTGAACCAAGAATGGTTTTCAGTTTTAAACACAGCTTTATTTATTTATTTTCTTAATGTATTTTTTTGAGACGGAGTCTCATTCTGTCTCCCAGACTGGAGTGCAGTGGTGTGATCTCGGCTCACTGCAGCCTCCACCTTTCAGGTTCAAGCGATTCTCCTGCCTCAGCCTCCTGAGTAGCTGGGATTACAGGCACCCACAACCACACCTGGCTAATTTTTGTATCTTTAGTAGAGACGGGGTTTCACCGTGTTGGCTAGGCTGGTCTCGAACTCCCGACCTCAGGTGATCTGCCCACTTCGGCGTCCGAGAGTGCTGGGATTACAGGTGTGAGCCACTGGGCCTGGCCTGAACACAGCTTTATTATGGTATAACTTGTGTGCTTATTATGTAACTCACCTGTTACATGTTTTTATTTTTATTTTTTTTTGAGACAGTGTCATTCTGTCGCCCAGGCTGGAGTGCAGTGGTTCAATCTCAACTCATTGCAGCTTCTGCCTCAACCTCCCGAGTAGCTGGGATTACAAGGCACCCACCATCACGCCCAGCTAATTTTTTTTTGTATTTTTAGTAGAGATGGGGTTTCACCATGTTGGCCAGGCTGATTTCAAACTCCTGACTTCAAGTGTGATCTGCCCACCTCGGCCTCCCAAAATGCTGGGGTTATAGATGTGAGCCACTGTGCCCAGTGCAACTCACCCATTTAAAGTGTATAATTCAGTGCTTTTAGTATATTCATGGTTGTGTGACCATCACCACAACCTCTTTTGAGAACATTTTCATCACCTCCAAAAGAAACCCCTCCCCCCAAACCCCTCTCTCTCCCAGCCCTGGGCAACCACTAATCTACCTTTTTTCTCTGTGGGTTTGCCTCTTCTGGGCACTTTATGTAACTAGAGTCATACAATAGGTGGTCCTTTGTGGCTGGTTTCCTTCATTATGACTTAACATAATGTCATAGGTTTTACGTTTTTTTTTTTTTTTTTTTTTGAGACGGAGTCTCGCTCTGTCGCCCAGGCTGGAGTGCAGTGGCCGGATCTCAGCTCACTGCAAGCTCCGTCTCCCGGGTTCACGCCATTCTCCGGCCTCAGCCTCCCGAGTAGCTGGGACTACAGGCGCCCGCCACCTCGCCCAGCTAGTTTTTTGTATTTCTTAATAGAGACGGGGTTTCACCGTGTTAGCCAGGATGGTTTCGATCTCCTGACCTCGTGATCCGCCCGTCACGGCCTCCCAAAGTGCTGGGATTACAGGCTTGAACCACCGCGCCCGGCCAGGTTTTACATTTTTTAAATAACTTGAGAAAAAGTGTTTCATGACACATGAAAATCCTATGAAATTTACATTTCAGGGTCTATAAATAAAGTTTTATTGGAACATATCCCTGTTCGTTTACTGATATACTGTCTACAGCCACTTTTGTGCCACCAAGGTAGAGTTGTTGCAACAGAGATTGGCTGGCAAATCCTAAATTATTTACCATCTGGTCCTTTACAGATGCATTTGCCAGCCCCCGTTAGCACCTTTTTGTCCTCATCTTTTGCCATATGTGTTACTAGAGATGCGGCGGGGCTGGCAGTTTGTCACCTTACCCTCCTGTTCTGTAAAACTGTTTCTCTCCATTGAAACTCGGACCCCCTGTGTGTGAAAAACTGTATGTGATTGCCAGAAAAGTCCAGTGTACTCTTTTTTCTTTTTTTTTTTTGAGATGGACTCTCACTCTGGCGCTATCTCAGCTCTCTGCAGCCTCCACCTCTTGGGTTCAAGCAATTCTGCTTCAGCCTCCCAAGTAGCTGGGACTACAGGCATGCATCACCATGCCTGGCTAACTTTTTGTATGTTTAGTAGAGACGGTACGTCACTGTGTTAGCCAGGATGGTCTCGATCTCCTGACCTCCGGTGATCCGCTTGCCTTGGCATCCCAAAGTGCTGGGATTACAGGCATGAGCCACCGTGCCCAGCCCCAGCGCACTCTTACGTGCATTACTAGAGTTTCCAGAAGGAGGGAGGGGAGGGGTCAGTGCTGCTCCTTGTAGGACAAAGAACACCTTCAGTATTGTTCTAAGGACAGACCCAAGCATGATATTACGGAGAGTGAAAAAGTCCGAGGTGCTGGGGGTGTTTGTTCTGCAGAAGAGAAGCCACCAGGGAGAGGAGCACTGCCTTCTTGTCTCATCTGAAGGAACATCACGCAGAAGAGGACAGTCAAGGGCAGCCTGTGCCTAAGCTCATTTCCAAGAAGGTTTGGGGCTCCCAGCCATTCATTGTAGGTAGTAGAGGGAGCAGAGGCTTGAAAATAATGGCCAGCACTCACCCCTCTTCTCATCTCTTCAATCCGCTGAGTTCATTTCACGTCAGCCCGGCCCAGCCTCCCCCAGCCTGTCTGTTTTGTCAAGCTGTCTGTGTGTGTTTCTTTCGGAGACTTCTTCCTTGCAGATGAGAGAGGGCTGAACAAATGCCCCGGCCCTGCCAAGAGCCGGTCAGGAGGTTTATTGTTTGCTGTGCCTGGAACCGTGGGTCTGCGGTGGGATTGTCTGCCTGGTAACTGGTGCTGGATCTGAGGAGGAGAATTCTGGTCATGCTTCCTGCAGGCGTTGGTGAAGCTTCAGTTTTTAAAACCAGGCTTTAAAACCATGTAGGTGCTTTATTGGCCGGTCGCGATGGCTCACGCCTGTAATCCCAGCACTTTGGAAGCCGAGGCAGGTGGGTCACTTGAGGTCAGGAGTTCGAGACCAGCCTGGCCAACATGGTGAAACTCTGTCTTTACTAAAAATACAAAAATTAGCCGGGTGTGGTAGTAGGCACCTGTAATCCCAGCTACTGGGGAGGCTGAGGCAGGAGAATCGCTTGAACCTGAGAGGTGGAGGTTGCAGTGAGCCGAGATTGCGCCATTGCACTCTGGCCTGGACGACAGAGTGAGACTCTGTCTTAAAAATAAAATAAAATGGCCGGGCGCGGTGGCTCAAGCCTGTAATCCCAGCACTTTGGGAGGCCGAGACGGGTGGATCACGAGGTCAGGAGATCGAGACCATCCTGGCTAACACGGTGAAACCCCGTCTCTACTAAAAAAATACAAAAAACTAGCCGGGCGAGGTGGTGGGCGCCTGTAGTCCCAGCTACTTGGGAGGCTGAGGCAGGAGAATGGCGTGAACCCGGGAGGCGGAGCTTGCAGTGAGCTGAGATCCGGCCACTGCACTCCAGCCTGGGCGACAGAGCGAGACTCCGTCTCAAAAAAAAATAAAATAAAATAAAAAAAAATAATAAAATAAAATAAAAATAATAAAACCACAGAGGTGCTTTCAGTTCAGCCTAGGGCACTGGCCTACAGGATTTATGAGATTCCCAAAGACACAGAGCTCTTACAAGGTTCCGGAGGGACACAGTTCCCTTCTGTTGGCAGCAGGGAGCAAGCAAGTACTTTTCTTGCTGGAGCTACTGGTGTGTGGAGCCTTGTGTGTAAGAGCCCCTTCCTGGGGTGTCACTCTAGACAGCGAAGGAAACCGTGTTCTCTCTGCAGCCTGGAGAAGCAAGCTGCGTGGAGCCAGTAGGAGGCGGAGAGAGGCCTTTCAGTGTATCCCGTGGAAACTCGCAGTCGGGCAGGACTTTCCTTCTGGCTGGCTCTTCTCTGGCCCTGAGGCCGGGTGCAGTTTCTGGCCGCCTTGCTAAGCAAACCAGCAGTCTCTTGCTCCTGTGTGTCTCTTCTGCCAGGCTCTCAGCTCGGGTCTGTTTCTTTTTCCTGTGAGGCAGCAGAATAGAAAGTCCCATGAACTCGCCCCTTGAGCCCTGACCTGAGATATTAGGTCAGGTTTCCACTTGCTGAAATCCAGAGCGTGGCTTTTAACCATCTGAGCTTATTGTGAAGACGGCTGGCTGGCTTTTAAAGCCTCCTTTGAAGGCCTTTCTAGCCGATGTTGAAAAAGTAGGCCAATGAAACGGCTCACAAGCAATAAATCCAGAGGCCCAGCGGCATCCCTCGTCACATCCCATCCTCATGCCTGTGACCCCAGCGACTTTCTGTGTCTCCAAGGAGGCGCTGAGCAGTTTGCTTTGCCTTTCCAGAAAGCCATTGATCTGGTGACGAAAGCCACAGAAGAGGACAAAGCCAAGAACTACGAGGAGGCGCTGCGGCTGTACCAGCATGCGGTGGAGTACTTCCTCCACGCCATCAAGTGTGAGTCGCGCGGGGTCCTCAGGCTGCCGCGCTCCAGAGGGGAGGGGATGGGAGGGGGTGATGCAGGAGCCTCACAGGGGCCCCTCCGTGTTCCCTTTCACAGATGAGGCCCACAGCGACAAGGCCAAGGAGAGCATTCGAGCCAAGTGCGTGCAGTACCTAGACCGGGCTGAGAAGCTGAAGGATTATTTACGAAGCAAAGAGAAACACGGCAAGAAACCAGTCAAAGAGAACCAGAGTGAGGGCAAGGGGTGAGTGTCTGCAGCGTCCGCCCAGGCACCTGCCCCCTCCTCATGGCTCCCCGTCATTCCTAGCGTTCATGCTGCCTTGGACTTCCCTGTGGAAATGGTCCTCATAGTGCAGGGATGACAGTGCCAGCAGCTGCTTTCGGGGAGCATGGCCCAGAGCACTTCCGTGTTCGTCGTCTCATTGGGTCTGACCCACATGTCATGGGGACAAGGGGAGCTTGGTGCAGATGGTAGAGCCTCTCAGGATGGTACCCCAGCTCTGTCACCTCCCAGCCTAGTGCCAGGACCCGGTGTGCCTGCCATCTCCACATCTTCGAACAGGGAAGGTCGTGGAACTCCCCTCCCAGCGTTGCCGTAGGGAGCAGTGAGATGATGCGGGCACTGCCCTTGGAGCTTGGCACACGAGAGCATGCAATGAGTGCCAGCTGCTGTGACTGTCAAAGAGTCACCTGCCTCTGACAAGTGGGGCGGCCGGCTCAGGTTAGGGGCCCTGCCGAGGTCTCACAGGCTGGAGCCTGGACCCCCAGTGCAGGGCGGGTGGCTCTGATAACCCCAGCCAGGGTCCTCTCCACAGCCTCTCACCTCAGGTCCGGGATTCGCCCACCACGGTGATCCCAGTCATCTGAACACAAATGCTAGTGGTATCTCGGAGGCGTGGGAGGCGAAATGAGGGGGTCCCCCAGGCAGGAGAGGTGCGGGTGGTGTCAGCTGTCTCACCAGAGGCGAGGCCTCCTGGATGGAGGGTCCGCACCGCGTTCCCATCCCCAGAGGGAGAGGCCTGGCGAGGCAGGGGTGGAGGCCAGGGATCTCCAAGGAGGATTAAAGTTCTGAGGATTACAAATTCCATACAGAGAGGAAGGAGCCCTGGGGTGACAGCAGTGGCTGCGCTCTCCCCAGGAGTTCCCTTTCGATTTCAGTTTTGCCTTCTCCTCTGTCGTTCGGCAGTGGCTGCTTTGGAGTCGGGGCACATGCTGTCCCGGAGTCTCTAGAAAAAGCTTCTGGTGCGGGCTGCGGTGGCTCACGCCTGTAATTCCAGCACTTTGGGAGGCTGAGGCGGGCAGATCACTTGAGGTCAGGATTTCAAAACCAACCTGGCCAATGTGGTAAAACTTGTCTCTACTAAAAATACAAAAAAATTAGCCAGGCACTGTGGCATGTGCCTGTAATCCCAGCTACTTGGGAGGCTGAGGCCAGAGAATTACTTGAACCCGGGAGGCGGAGGTTGCAGTGAGCTGAGATCGAGATTGTGCCATCGCACTCCAGCCTGGGCAACAAAGCAAGACTCCATCTCAAAAAAGAGAAAAAAAAAAAAAGCTTCTGGCAACTACGTTGCTTGACTGGCTGCTTTTGTTTTTTCCCTCAGGGCTTCTCTCTGTCTCCCAGGCTGGAGTGCAGTGCTGCGATCTTGGTTAACTGCAACCTCTGCCTCCCAAGTAGCTGGCAGCATAGGTGCGTGCCACCATGCCCAGCTAATTTTGTTTTTTGTAGAGACAGGATCTCGCTGTTTCCCAGGCTGGTCTCAAACTCCTGGGCTCAAGCGATCCTCCCACCTCAGCCTCCCAGAGTGCTGGGATTACAGGGGTGAGCCACCACACCCCACCTGGGCTATGTGAGCCACTGCAGGTGGCCTCCCAGAGTGTGAGATGTGAGCCACCGCGCCCGGCCTGGGCTGCTCTTTAAGTCCAGCTGAAGCACATTTCCTTTACGGCCTTCAGGAGAGGGCCGACATCCTGATTCCCATCCCCTCCACAAAGAAACAGGGTGGGTTATAGGGGTGCTTGCTGGGGGGTTCCTGAAGTGAGCTGCTGAGAGCATCGGCCCAGATGTCCCTGAAGTACTTGCTTGTGGGTCACACGGCACTGTTAAGCCAGGAAGTCTTCGTTCCTTAACCAGTGTGCAGGCAGCGGAGCCTGGACTTGCTGGGAGCACCTCTGCGTTCCAGGCTGAAGGGCCAGCTTGTGACTTTCCGTCTCCTTTCCCAGCAGTGACAGTGACAGTGAAGGGGATAATCCGGAGAAGAAGAAACTGCAGGAACAGCTGATGGGTAAGTGGCTCGCAGCCCGGTGGCAGCGGCAGGGGACGTGCGTGGGTCCGCAGCTGGGCTGGCTCATGTCCCTTGACCGGGCCTGGGTCGGCCTCCCTCTTGCAGGTGCCGTTGTGATGGAGAAGCCCAACATACGGTGGAACGACGTGGCCGGGCTGGAGGGGGCCAAGGAGGCCCTCAAAGAAGCTGTCATTTTGCCAATCAAATTCCCACACTTGTTCACAGGTGAGAGTTGAGCCATTTCAAGCCCCAATGTAAAAATTCCAGGCTTCCACAGGGCTGGCACTCCGAGGCACCCGGGGGTCATTGTTGACTCAGCTCCCACGTTCCACAGAGGGCCAGGCCTGGCTGCTCGCTGGTGTCCACAACACTGCTGTGGCTGGAGCTTTGAGATGACGATCACCTCACAGGGTGGGCAGGATCAGGAAGCAGTGACAGATGGTGTCACTGTGCAAGGTCATGGGGTCACAGCACAGGGCACAGCAGGGAAGGTAGCTCCCATCACTCGTTTGCCCCTGAAGTCCGTCGTTTCACAGAATGCCGTCTCGTACTCTGTGTGTGGGACTCGAGACCCTCCGCTTTTCCTATTCCTTTCTCCAGTCAGGAGGCCTCACTTCTGTGGAATCTCTGTTGCAGGCAAGCGCACCCCCTGGCGGGGGATTCTGCTGTTCGGACCCCCTGGCACGGGGAAATCCTACTTGGCCAAAGCTGTGGCAACAGAGGCCAACAACTCCACCTTCTTCTCTGTGTCCTCCTCAGACCTGATGTCCAAGTGGCTGGGGGAGAGTGAAAAGTAAGTCGGCCACCAGGCTGTGCTCTGCTGGCAGCCCCGGCCCTGCTAGTGACCCAGCGGCCCAGCCCGCGGAGTCGCCTCCGGGAGGAGTGGTTTGCTTTTCAGGGAGGCACCCAGAGCAGTGCGTGCCTAGCTTACTGGCTGGGACACTGTCCCAACAAAGACAGGCGAGGGTGGAAGGGACCCAGGAGAGGTGAAGTGCTCCAGAAGGGAAGGGAAAGGAAGTGAGGATAGTTTTGGGGTCTGGTTGCAGTCCCTGTTGGGGCAGTGTGTGGGGGACATCGTTCCCCACACTGACTCCTGTTTTGCATGCGATGAGACGGGCGTGGAAGGAGGGGACTGACGTGTCCCAAGTGCAGAGCTAGTGCATGGGGCTCCTGGGATGGAGGCTCTGTTCAGGGCTCACACCAGGGTGTGCTCCTCTTGGTGCGGTGCGGCCCGAGGGCTCCTCACCACCACGTTTTCTGCAATCCCGGCATGACCGTGGCCTGCGCCTCCCTGTGGGAAGGGTGAGAAGAGGGAAGTGCCGGGAGCCCAGGCGGGCGTGGATGTGAGCGTCTTGTCCTCACCCCCTTTCTCACCTTCACAGGCTGGTCAAGAACCTGTTTGAGCTGGCCAGGCAGCACAAGCCTTCCATCATCTTCATCGACGAGGTGGATTCCCTCTGCGGATCCCGAAATGAAAATGAGAGCGAGGCCGCCCGGAGGATCAAAACGGAGTTCTTGGTCCAGATGCAGGGTGTGTGCCGGGCCCAGGGCCCCCTTGGTTCTTGTTGCACCTAAAGCCGACCCTGGGCTTTATTCTGAGCTGCGGCTGGATTTGGTTGTCCTCAGCCACGGAGAGGCTCCAGCCCCACAGACCGTGGATGGACTTCCATTCCCAGGAGGCGCCTGAGGCCTCTGCTGCGCCAGCCACTCCACCCCTCCCATGGCAGGCAGTGCCACAGGTCTCACATGGCACAGCCAGACTAAGATGTGGTTTAATCTCACTTGGGACCCTGCCAGGGGTGGGTGGCTCAGGGATGGCTTCAACTGCTGACACGCAAAGCCCCCGGAGTCTGTCCCCAGGTTTCAACTGACCCGTGCAGCTGTCCAGAGTCTGCGTGTTTGTCTCCCTTTCTCCACAGGGGTGGGGAATAACAATGATGGGACTCTGGTTCTTGGAGCCACGAACATACCATGGGTGTTGGATTCGGCCATCAGGAG
The DNA here is from genome assembly GCF_049350105.2 of Macaca mulatta. Lineage (NCBI taxonomy): Eukaryota > Metazoa > Chordata > Mammalia > Primates > Cercopithecidae > Macaca > Macaca mulatta. The sequence goes on from NC_133425.1 coordinate 64,938,189, forward strand.
GAGGTGAGTCTTCCCCAGGAGGAGCCAGAGCTGGAGGCTTCTCCCACCACGGTCATGGTCTGCCTGCTGCTGGCAGCCAGGGTGCAGCCCTGGCCCCTTTTCCCTGGAATCTTCTCACCTGCCTGCCAAGCAGAGCCATTTGTGAGGCTGGCTTTTTGAGGATGTGCTGCCAGCATCACTGGCCCGTGAAGTGTGTCCGTTTCACTCAAATCTTTGCACCTCCCCTTCAGTGAATAGCATTCCATCATCCGCTCTCAACGCCTGCCGTGTGCTGGGCTTTCTAGGTTTGAAAAGCGAATTTACATCCCCTTGCCGGAGGAAGCTGCCCGTGCCCAGATGTTCCGGTTGCATCTGGGGAGCACTCCCCACAACCTCACGGATGCAAACATCCACGAGCTGGCCCGGAAGACCGAAGGCTACTCGGGTGCGGACATCAGCATCATCGTGCGGGACTCCCTCATGCAGCCCGTGAGGAAGGTGCAGTCGGCCACACACTTCAAAAAGGTGAGTGCCCGTGGCCACTGCTGAGAAAATGTCATAGCAAGAACAGGATGTTCATTTTTTTCCCCTAGCTCCTGGTCCTGCTCCCCGGCTGCTCAGGTGATAACAGTCTGAGGCTTCCTGGAGAACGGAGGGCCAGTGCCATGGGGGCTGCACCCACTCTCCCCTCCCTGCAGCTCTTCTGCAGTGTGGCCATCCCAGGGTGTGTGAAAGCAGAGGACAGGGCCACTTTACCGTCTTAACCCTGCTGCGGCCTCCTCTGTCAGCACTGTGTGCTGTTGTGCGGGGTGGACACCAAGTCAGTGTTTGGAAAGTGCTGGATATGAAATAACCAGGAAGACTCGTCCATTCATTCAGCACATCTCTGCTGAGTGTTTGCTCTGGGTCCTCCCGTGTGCCCGGCACTGTCCTAAGTGCTGGGAATATATGAGCGACCAACAGACAAACCCTGGACCCTCGTTCTTGGTGGGGAGACAGTCAGCGCAGTCAGTGAGTTTCTCAGAGGGGGATGGGGATGGAGCAGGATTAGGAGAGAGGTGTCTTGGGCATGGAGAGAAGGGCAGATGGCACTGGGGTGATGCCTGAGACAGGAGGTGAAGGGGTGAGGGAATGAGCCTTGTGGACACAGGGGGAATGTTTTGCCAAGGCAGCAGACTTCAGTTGGAAAACCACTTTGCATTAGTCCATTTTCATCCTGCTGATAAAGACATACCCGAGACTGGGAAGAAAAAGAGGTTTAATTGGACTTACAGTTCCACATGGCTGGGGAAGCCTCAGAACCATGGTGGCGGCAAGAGAAAATGAAGCAGCAAAAGTGGAAACCCCTGATAAACCCATCAGATCTCATGAGACTTATTCACTATCACTAGAATAGCACAGGAAAGACCAGCCCCCATGATTCAGTTACCTCCCCCTGGGTCCCTCCCACAACATGTGGGAATTCTGGGAGATACAGTTCAAGTTGAGATGTGGGTGGGAGCACAGCTAAACCATACCACACTTTTAATGTCACTGTGTTCGTGGTGAGACGTGACAGTGTTAATGAGGAAGACATCAAGGCACTGGGGCTACAGATTGCTGGAATCGCACACATATCATGAGTTGCTTGGACCACCGAGCCCAATTTCTGAAGGAGCCCATCTTCCTCAGATGCTAGGGGCCCAGAGCATTCTCTTTGGGACCTCCTTAGAGACCGGAGGGGTCGTCCAGCCCCTCTCATTGACACTGAGGGGCAGCTGCTCCAGCCAGTCAGATCCATTTGGTTTCAGGTCTGTGGCCCCTCCCGCACCAACCCCAGCGTGATGATCGATGACCTCCTAACCCCATGTTCACCAGGGGACCCAGGAGCCATGGAGATGACTTGGATGGATGTCCCTGGGGACAAACTCTTAGAGCCTGTGGTTTGCATGGTAAGTGACTGACGAAGGAGGGAAGAGGGCTGCACAGAGCCCAGAAAATTGGGGGCTTGGGCCCAGAATAAAAACAGCCTTCTCCAGGCAGGGTGTGGTGGCTCGTGCCTGTAATCCCAGCACTTCGGGAGGCCAAGGTGGGCGGATCACCTTGGGAGTTTGAGATCAGCCTGGCCAATATGGAGAAACCCTGTGTCTCTACTAAAAATACGAAAATTAGCCAGGCGTGCTGGTGTGCACTTGTAGTCCCAGCTATTCAGGAGGCTGAAGCAGAAGAATCACTTGAAGTCGGGAGGCAGAGGTTGCCGAGATTGCACTGCTGCACTCCAGCCTGGGTGACAGATCGAGACTCTGTCTCAAAAATAAAAAACAGTCTTCTCCTTCTATGTCCTGGGCTGTTGAGAATGGCCTTTGTAGCTCAGGGAAGCTGGCGTGCCAGCCGTTACACTCAGTGGGGGCCCAGGATGCTGGTGGCAGCATTAGCATTTTGTACATATAAAGGCTGGGTGCAGTGGTGCAATGATGGTTCACTGCAGCCTCGACCTCACCAGCTCACACAATCTTCTCACCTCAGCCTCCTGAGTAGCAGCAACAGGCACATACCACCATGCCCAGCTAATTTTTCCAATTTTTTTTTTTTTTTTTTTTTAGAAACAGGGCCTCGCTGTGTTGCCTAGGCCAGTCTCAAACTGCTGGGCTTAAGTGATCCTCAACTTGGCCTCCCAAAGTGCTGGGATTACAAGCATGAGCCACCACACCTAGCCTGCATTTTATGTTCTTTAGCAAGTAAAGTCAGGTCCAGATAATATGACATCAATCCATGGGTTTTGCTTGTGTGGTGCAGTGAGGCAGTGAATGCGTCAGGACGGCTTACTGTGCTGCAGTTGCAAAGGCAGCCCCTCACCCCTGTAACCTGGTCCTCTCATTATGACCTGTGCCGTTCTGGCAAGTGTCTGCCCTTGTGGCTGATGTAGGGGGTGTGCAGTTAAGAAAGCTCCTGGGGGTGCAGTGGCTCATGCCTGTAATCCCAGCACTCTGGGAGGCCAAGGCAGGCAGATCACCTGAGGTCAGGAGTTCAACCTGACCAACATAGTGAAACCCCATCTCTACTAAAAATACAAAAATCAGCCATGTGTGGTGGCATGCACCTGTAGCCCAGCTACTCGGGAGGCTGAGGCAGGAGAATCACTTGAACCCAGGCGGTAGAGGTTACAGTGCGCCGAGATTGTGCCACTGCACTCTAGCCTGGTCAACAGTGAGACTCCGTTTCCAAAAAACAGTTCCTAAGGGCAGTTATGAGATGATGGAGCTTAGATTCTGACCAGGAGGAGGCCCATCTGAGCTGCCTCCGGAGGGAACAGGGTCCCTGCCATAGGCAGATTCAAGCAGGTCTCTGGGGTGGCCTTGAAGGCAGGCCTCTTCCCACCCTCTACTGCGCCTGTTGTGTGCTGAGGGGAGGTTGGGGACCTGGAGCCTGGCTTCTGCTCAAGCACATGCTCTTGCCTTCACAGTCGGACATGCTGCGGTCTCTGGCCACCACCCGGCCCACGGTGAATGCAGACGACCTCCTGAAAGTGAAGAAATTCTCAGAGGACTTTGGGCAGGAGAGTTAAAAGCTGCTTCACTTGGGCGATGGTGAAGGTGGGAGGTTGATGGGGGCAAATGCAGGCACTCCCTGTGTCAGCAGCCAGACAGGACTCCAGGGCTTGTCCCAAAGTCACTACAGAGTCCCCTCTGCTGTTTGGCTGCCTGCCAGGGAGCCAGAAGCAAGAGCCTCGCAGCCACAGACACTCCACTGCCCTGGGGCACACGGTGGACACTGGCTCTTCCTACTTCCTCCTCTCCTGGATGCTCACCAGCTCCTTCTGCCCCCCCTTTTTTTTTCCATCTTTTGTTCCCCTAAATTAATGCTGCTTGGATTTTCGTCTTGTTTATAAATAAAAATAAAATCACCTGGAAGTATCAAGGAGTGGGGGGCGGGGGGAGCAGCCATGCTGCGAGGTCACCCAGACCTCCAGACAGTTGGCTAGCTCCACTGCCCATTCCTTTTACGCCCAAGTTTTGCTCCTTGAGAGCAGATTGGCTGATGACCCTGCATCCCCAGCCCAAGCTCTGCCTCAAAGACTGAGTGACATAAGCCATTCCCCACCCTCCTAGGTTCACATCCAGGGCTGTGTCTTCCTTGGGGGAGGAGATGGTGTCGTTCAGATCAGGGGAAGGCAGTCAGGCGGGTGTTCACTGCCTTTTCTTCCTGAGCGTGAGAACACTGAACCCAGCCACTGCCCCTGGGTCCCTGTCCTGGAAATAGTCTAATAAATCCTTTTCCCTTCTTGAGCCACCCGAGTGATCTCATCTTTGACTCTTGCCTGGGACTCTGAAGGACCACCCTTACCTCCATTTAAAAGAGCCTCTGGTTTTCTCTCTGCTCTGTCTTCTAAAGCAGAGCAGGAAACAGGAACGCTGCGGTTCTCAGGCCTGTTCTCCAGTCAGGTGTGCAAGGCCGCCTCCCCTTAAGGCCTCAGAAGTTTGGCTGGGGGTGTTTGGGATCCAGATAGTTCTCGCCGTTGTTCGGCCTGCAGATCAGAGACTGCAAAGGAGAGCCCTGCGTGCCAGACCCGTCCTACAGCTGTGTTTGGTCTGCCGCTAACATTTAAAAATTCAAAGTTGACATAAAAATTCAGAATTCTGACTTCTAGAAGATCAAATTAGGCTATGTTGGGCCTGCATCCTCATGGGGCAGGCAGCCTGTCCGTGGCCACTGAGTAGAGGCTGCTCTGTGCAGAAAGGGGCCCCCTCCCCACTCATCTGTGTTGCCTGCCCAGATAGCCCCTGTGGCCATTTCAGTTTGTGACCCCCAACAGACACCAAGGGCCCAGAGCTGGCAGCCCCGGACATGTGTCCGGCAGGCAGTGAAGCTGCAGAGGCTGTCCCACGTTTACCCCATGCATATGAACAGACCTAAGTCAAAGCACATTCACACAGAAAGACCTGGCCTAGTAAATGAAGCTTGTAGCCTGGGAAAAGGGCTTTGTTCCAAGCCTCCTTCGCCAAAACCCAGTACCTCTCTACCTTTCAAACCTGGCTGGGCCAGAACTGATTACATGGCCAGCTCTTGGCTCACACTGGCCTTGCATTGGGCCGTTTCTTCGCTCTGGTTCGAAGCCTCTGCAGAAGTGAGCTAACTTTGGACCAGTAGCTCCAAGACTTGGCTCCAGTGCTGACGGGTTACCCCTCAAGCACAGCAGCTGGGATCTTCGTGGCTTGGGGGCACTCGTTTAAGTTCTTGGTTATGTACCCCAAGCCCCCAGGAAATGAACCGTGTCTACAAAGCTTCACTTCAGTGAGCTTACACGTTTTTAAATTTTTAACTTCTAGTTACATTTACTTGAATCAGAACTTTTGTTTCCTCATTCCTACTGCTTAAACACCTTAACAAATACTAGGGGTTAAGAAAGGTTAGGCCGGGCGCGGTGGCTCAAGCCTGTAATCCCAGCACTTTGGGAGGCCGAGACGGGCGGATCACGAGGTCAGGAGATCGAGACCATCCTGGCTAACACGGTGAAACCCCGTCTCTACTAAAAAATACAAAAAGTAGCCGGGCGAGGTGGCGGGCGCCTGTAGTCCCAGCTACTCGGGAGGCTGAGGCAGGAGAATGGCGTGAACCCGGGAGGCGGAGCTTGCAGTGAGCTGAGATCCGGCCACTGCACTCCAGCCTGGGCGACATAGCGAGACTCCGTCTCAAAAAAAAAAAAAAAGGTGAAACAATTTAACTAAAACCGGAGTTTGGCTGGGTACTGTGGCTCACAACTGTGATCCCACACTTTGGGAGGCCAAGGCAGAAGGATTGCCTGAGACCAGGAATTTGAGACCAGCCTGGGCAACACAGTGAGACCCCCGTCTCTATCTTTAAAAAAAAAAAAATCAAAGAATAAAACTGGAGTTCCTTCACCTCTTGACAAAGACACCTCTGACACTTTTTTTTTTTTTTTTTGAGACAGAAAAAAAAAGAAAACTCTACAGTCAGAATCATCCTTTGAGTCTTGTTCTGTCGCCCAGGCTGGAGTGCAGTGGCATGATCCTGGCTCACTGCTACCTCCGCCTCTTGGGTTCAAGCAATTCTCTGCCTTGGCTACATGAGTAGCTGGGATTACAGGCGCTTGCCACCACACCTGGCTAATTTCTGTATTTTTAGTAGAGACAGGGTTTCACCATCTTGGCCAGGCTGTTCTTGAACTCCTGACCTCGTGATTCACCCGCCCCACCCTCCCAAAGTGCTGAGATTACAGGCGTGAGCCACCCCGCCTGGCAGACACTTAAATCTACACACTGGTTGGTGAGACGTTAATTCATTTTTACAAAAAAAGTGTATAACCAGGAAGTACTAGTCCTGCTTTCTGTGTCTGTCCCAATTTTTAAAGGAAGCTCACTGCACTTCTCAATTGTCACCCCTGCCCCTAGCCCTGATCCATGGCCTCTAACCCAAGAATGAGCCAAGAACCAGCTGCTCTAGAGATGTCAGCAGCAAAATCCTGCCCAAGGCTGTTAAAATGTGTGGGCACTCATTTACACTCGTGCTGTCATTAAACACTTCCTTGAGCAGGGACGATTCTGTCCTGTTTCATTTCCATAAGCAAACTGGCGTCCAAGGCCACAAGCCCTCTGTAAAAATAAGAACTCGGCACAAATGGCCAATCACACGCTTACCTGCATTTTTAAAGACAGCTTTCAGATATTTAGGGGCTACATTATTACCAAACCTTGGCTTTGGGAGATTATACAGGTCAGAGGAACTCGTGTCTATTGCAGACGAATGCAGTTACCCCACCTTCCTCCATACAGAATTGTCAGGAAACGTCCACTCCTTTGGGGGTGATTTTTCTCCTCAAGTTGTAAACAACATTCCGTTCATAGCTGATTTCAGGGCAAACATTTCTGACATCTTCCTCCAGCTCAGTCTGCCATGCCTTGGCAGTCCAGTTTCCTGTCATATGCAAGCCATCCAAGTTGATGCGAAGTAAGATGTGCCCAGGTCAAAGTGGAAGTGTGTGCGTCTTGGTATCCGAAATCCTCAGCCCCAGTAGCAAAGCTTTAGTCATTCACCTCCATCCAATAGACGTTTGTGAATGTCCTGCTGTCCATTTTGTCAATAAACAGGCAGCCCTGCAGGTGGTCCATCTCGTGCTGGACGATGCGGGCTGCCCACCCGCTCGCCTGCCACGCCACCTGTTCTCCATTGGGGTCCAGCCCTGCAAAGCAAGTTACAGCCCTGGTGAGTGGGAACAGCTGAACTGCATCATCCCCAACCTCCTCACCCCTGCACCTGGCTGTTCCCACTGACAAGAGGCAACAGCAGACGGCAAATGTAGACAGCAGCTCCTCTCCTAACTGGAAAACGTGCCTCACATCGGCCCATTACCAAGTGTTCAACCTGGTTCCCAACTCTGGTAATTAGGTTATGGAGCTCACTGTAGAGCTGAGATGAGAAATCATCTTCCTACGGTGCGACCCTTCCGAACACTCCTCCCGTTTCTGAGGTATCCGTGGGCTCTCAACTCCTAACAGACGTTCTGCAGCTTAAGACCCCACTGTTTTTCTGACCCTCTTCAACCGACGAGCTTGCTCTGCAGGAACAATCACCCCGACCCCAGCAGAGCCCGCATTCCGCGAGACATCCTGTGGTACCACGCGGGGAATGGCTTAGCCCCCCGGGCTGGGCCAGGCTGGGGGGCCAATCCCCACTTCTCCAACTCCACCGTGGCGGATCTAACTAGCGCCGAAGAGAGTGTTTGCTTCAGAAAGCAAGGGAGCAAAAAGACGCCAGGCTGTCAAGAATTAGGAGACTCCTCCTCGCCCCTGCGTCCTATCTGAGCGGGCTCTGCCCCACAAGAGCTTCTACCCGTCCTGAGACCTGTACGCTCCCGCGTCCCACTTCGTTCCTGCGGGAGGTACGGCAGATGAACCGCGACCACTTCCGCGCTCTCGCCAGAGTTGGGCGGAAAAGACTCGCGCGCTGCTCCAGCCGCCCCGGCCCCGCCGCCCGCACCTGAGATCTGCACCGCCTGGAAGCGGGGCACGCAGGCCAGGAAGCCGGCGACGCTCTCGCAGCCCTCGGGGAAGGTGACCAGACGGCTGTCCAGCACCCGCAGGCTGGGGTTCACGAACACGCGCAGGGGGATGGGCTCCATCTGTCGAAGCGCGCGCTGGCGCGGCGGGCACTCGCGACACAGCGCCTCGGGCAGCTCCAGCGCCAGCACCTGCAGCGGCACCCCCAGCTGCGGCGCGCTTAGGCCCACGCAGCGCCGCCGCCGCATCACCTGGACCAGCCGCTGCGTCAGCCGCTGCAGCTCGGGCCCACCCAGCTGCGCCCGCTCTACTGGGGCCGCCACGCCGCGCAGCACCGGGTCCCCGACCTGGCACACGTGCGGGAACGGCGGTTCGGGAGGACCCAGTACCAGGCACCTCAGGTGGCGCCAGTAGGAGCGCCGGAGCGCAGGGCACTCGACGCCGTCCGGGGCGGCCGTGGAGCTGCAGGCCCGGGTACCGACGGCTGCCGCCCCTGCCCACGGCACTGCCGCCCAGACCGGCCCCAGGCTCAGCGCGCCCCACAGCCGGACCATGGCGGCCCCTGCAGCAGTAACCCGGCCCGCCCCTTCCGGCCGCAGCACAGGGCACGCCGGGAAGCGCCGTCAGCCAGCGCACAGCAAGGAAGCGGCTGGATCCCCCACTTCCTGCCCAGACCTGGAGTGAGCACCGCCCCCTTCCGCTCTCCTGCCGGGAGCGTCTTCCTCCCTCCCGAGCCCGCCCTGGGCCTTCCAGGGCGACGCAACCTTGTCCCCCAGCCCCGCGCCGGGTACCGCACGCACCGCGTTCTGGAGGCTGGGGACGCCGGCTAGGGCCCCACGCTGGGCGGTTCCGCGTCCACCTCCTCTCGCCCTCCCTCCGGGCAGGCTGGGCCCGCGGAATCCAGGCGTGGCTCCTCGGAGGGAGGCTCTGGTGCTGGAGCTGTGAGCTCAGGCCCCAGCGCCTGGTCATCCAGGGTGAAGAGCGTCTCTCTCTTTGGCAGGATAAAGGCGAGGGGCTCTTGAATGGCGCCGATGTTCACATGCCCGAGGTTTCCATACTTGGAGAGCTGAGTGGGAGGAATGCCTGCCCCAGACGTGGGGAAAGCAAAATGGAAAAAAGTTATTAATAAAATTCAATATAGAAGTTTAAGGAGAAAAAACAGAAGCAATTACTTTTTTTTTGAGACAGCCTCGCTCCGTCGCCCAGGCTGGAGTGCATGGCATGATCGCTGCTCACTGCAACCTCTGCCTCCCAGGTTCAAGCAGGTCTCATGCCTCAGCCTCCGTGGTAGCTGGGATCACAGGCGCCTGCCACCAAGCCAGGCTAATATTTGTATTTTTAGTAGAGACGGGGTTTTACTATGTTGGCCAGGCTGGTCTCAAACTCCCGACCTCAGGTGATCCATCCGCCTCGGCCTCCCAAAGTGCTGGGATTACAGGCATGAACCACTGCGCCCAGTCATCAATTACTGTATTTCAATACAGCAAAAACCACCTTTGTCATAGGGAACAGGAAGCTATACTGTGAAGCAGAAGGTAATGGAGCAGCACTGTTGGGCGCCTGCAGCAGGAATCCAGACCTCAGGGAGCCCCAGGGGAAAAGTGGAGGGCAGCCAGGCTTTGCAGGTGTGATGCACTGACCCATTGCCCTTTGGGAAGCTGCGCTTCAACCAAACCCTTCTCCCATCACAAGGGGACAAGGACGTGAAAGTGAATTGGAAAAAAGACTTTAGGACGGGCGCGATGGCTCACACCTGTAATCCCAGCACTTAGGGAGGCAGAGGCAGGCAGATCACAAGTCAAGATATCGAGACCATCCTGGCCAACGTGGTGAAACCTCGTCTCTACTAAAATACAAAAATTAGCTGGGCGTGGTGGTGCGAGCCTGTAGTCTCAGCTACTCGGGAGGCTGAGGCAGGAGAATTGCTTGAACCTGGGAGGTGGAAGTTGCAGTGAGCCAAGACTGTGCCACTGCACTCCAGCCTGGCAACAGAGCGAGACTCCACCTCAAAAAAAAAAAAAAAAAAAGACTTTAAAAACCCTTTCTCTAGACATTTCACATAAATGGAATCATACGTATGTGGTTCTTTTGTGACTGGCTTCTTCCACTTAGCCAGATACAGCCATATAATGTATGATTCCATTTTTATGAAATGTCCACAAAAAGCAAATATATGGCAACAGAAAGTAGGTTGCCAGGGGCTAAGGATGCTGTCGAGGAATGACTACAAATGTGCATGAAGGATCTTTTTGGAGTGATGGAAATATTCTAAAATTGGATTCATATTTACTAAACACTGACTTACACAAATGGGTGAATTATTTAGTATGTGAATTACACATCAGTAAGGCAGTTTACAAAATTTTCTTTCTTACCTAAAGTCTGTGCTATCTGAGCTGGTGGAAAAAGGACTTGGAGACAGCGATTTAAATACGGAACAAGGTCTTCCAGAAAGACAGTGCAGAACTGGACGAAGAGCTCTTGCTCCCCTCTGCTGAAGGCAGTCTCTTCAGCGCGATGGAAGGCCAGGATTATTTTAGTTACCTAAGAGACAAGGGCACCATCAATCACTGGGACAGCCTATCACCACTGAGACAGCAGTGCGTGAAACTAGGCAAAAAAAAGGTATACCCCCCCCTCAAGTTTTCTTGAACAAACTAATTTAACAGTACATTATTTTACTGTCTCATTTAAACTCAAAATTATGGTCATTCTCCACAATTGTGTCACTTTATTAATGTGAAGTTCAGACCCAACTTGTTACATTATGGGTGTAGTTTCCAGTTCTAGTGGAGGAGTGTCATAAAACTATAGAGAATACATGGTTTTGGTTTTTTTTTTTTTTTCAGAGACACAATTTTGCTCTGTCACCTATGCTGGAGTGCAGTGGCACCATCGTAGCTCACTGTAGCTTCAAACTCCTGGGCTCAAGGAATACTCCCACCGTAGCCTCCCAAGTAGCTGGGGCTGCAGGCATGCACCATCACGCCTGGCTAAGTTTTAAAATTTTGTGTAGAGACAGGGTCTTGTTTTGTTGCCCAGGCTGGTCTAGAGCTCCTGGCTTCAAGAGATCCTCCTGCTTCAGCCTCCCAAAGTGTTGGCATTTCAGGTGTGAGCCACTGCGCTTGGCCCAATACATGGTTCTTAACTTCCATAGAGGACCAACCAGAACTGTGCTGGATCCAGGAAAATGAAGCAAAACTATATGAGGTTTCCGCTAAGGCCCCTGAGGTTCCAGAAAGCTAGAACCACTGGAAAACTAGAAGAAAACAGCTAGGAAAGAGAGGTTTCAAAACCAACAGAGCAGCCTAGCTGACACTACAGACATGTGGCATAGCGACAGGGTAAGAACACAGACTCTGGTGCTGGACTTCCTGGGTTCAAGTGACTCACACCTGTAATCTCACACTTTGAGGGGCTGAAGCAGGAGGATCACTTGAGTCCAGGAGTTTGAGACCAGCCTAGGCAACATAGGGAGACACTCTCTCTCCATAAAATAAAACACATTAAAAAAAAATATGCTAAAGGTGAAGGGTTTTGCAGATGTAATTAAAGTCCCTAATCATCTGACTTAATCAAATGAATCTTTTGAAAGGAGGTACCTAAAAGAAGAGACTCAAGCAAGAGAGAAGCTCTCCTGCTGGCTTTGAGGAAGCAAACAGCCATGTTGTCAGTTGCCTATGGAGTAGACAGCCTCTAGGAGCTAAAGCTTCAGTTCTGCAATTGCAAGGAACTGACCCCTGCCAACTTGAATGAGTCTGAAATGGAGCCCCAACCTCCAGATGAGACCATAGGCCAGCCAACACCTTGATGGCAACCCTGTAAGACCCTGAGCAGAGAGGACCCAGTTGTGCTGAGACTGGACTCCTGACCCACCAAAACTGGGAAGTAATAAATGTGTTGCTGGAAGCTAAGTTTCTAGGAATTTGTTACACAGCACTAGAAAGCTAATACGTGCATTACTGAATTGTTACTATAGGCAAGTCACTTCATGGACTATCCTAGGTCCCATGAAGGGCAACTGGCCAGAGCTTTTCAACCAGGAGAACCTCCAACACCACACTAAACCTCTCCATGTCAGCAGACACCACTGTCAAATAGACGGGTTTATTACAAAAATCTGGCCACCCATTACCAGAGAAGGCCCAGAGTAGCCGAAAACCAACAGAATGTGCTCACCTTGGCAAGGGCATCTTCCAAGGCCCCAGTCACATCCTGCGCCAGGGCCACAGGGCAGCAGAGGCGCAGATCATTGAAGGCGACCAGAATATTGTTGAGGAAGCAGGCGAGGGGTGGGAAATCTAGGAGCACCATGGGTGGCTGCAGCGTCCCTGGCTGGGTGGCTGGCACAACAGTAGGCATGTTACTGGTGCCCAGGATGGCTGGAGCTGAGATGAGTGTGTAGGAGTTCATTTCTTCCTGGAATTTCTCCACTGTTTCCTGAATTGCTTTCTGGAAAGTGCTGATGGCCATCCGCTGGAAAACAGGAGCCAACTGACCGCGGAAATCAGCTCCCACCCGGCTGAAGGACAGCCCAAAGTACATGCACTGGCCCAGCAGAGAGTCCAGGCGGCCGCCTATGCCCCGGTAAAGGTCGGTCTCCAGCACCTGCAGGAACTGTGAGACTTTCTGTAGCACCCAGCCATGGAAGATGGCACTCTCATTCACGGTGTGCTCACCCACGGCAGGGGGCAGCAGTGGGTCCTCATCTGAGAAGATGGCACGGTACTGGGTGATGATATCAAAGAGATGGACACGGCAGGCCTCGATGGTTTTTGTGATATGGAAATAGGGATCATCATTAGGAATGGCAGTCAGGATGGACCGGAGCCAAGCATCTCGGGCCTGAAGAAACTTCACCCTCAACTCAGCCTCAGTGAAGACATCCATGCGCCGCAGGTAGCCAATGACACGGAGGCAGGCGGGGAGCTGGATGTTGGTCCTCAGTTGCTGGATCAGCTGGCTCAGCATCAGCTGCATGGACTGGCGCACTTCGTTCACGATGCCCTGACAATACATAGAGTCACACTGTGCTGGGAAGGATGCTCTCTAGAACCCACTCCCCTAACCCTGAAGACTGCAGACCAACATTCCCATGGCTTTCCTGAAATATGAAGTAATTTCCTAAAGCTGATGCCTGTAGGTTCACCAACAAAGATCAGGTTAACTCTCTTGCTTAAAAAGCTTAAAACCTGGCCAGGTGCAGTGGCTCACACCTGTAATTCCAGCACCGTGGGCAGGCGGATCACTTGAGGTCAGGAGTTTGAGACCAGTCTGGCCAACATGGTGAAACCCCGTCTCTACTAAAAATACAAAAAGTAAGGCCGGGCGTGGTGACTCAAGCCTGTAATCCCAGCACTTTGGGAGGCCGAGGCGGGCGGATCACGAGGTCAGGAGATTGAGACCATCCTGGCTAACATGGTGAAACCCCGTCTCTACTAAAAAAATACAAAAAAACTAGCTGGGCGAGGTGGCGGGCGCCTGTAGTCCCAGCTACTCAGGAGGCTGAGGCAGGAGAATGGCGTAAACCAGGGAGGGGGAGCTTGCAGTGAGCCGAGATCCAGCCACTGCACTCCAGCCTGGGCGACACAGTGAGACTCCGTCTCAAAAAAAATAAAATAAAATAAAATAAAAATACAAAAAGTAGGTGGGTGTGGTGGCGCAGGCCTGTAATCCCAGTTACTCGGGAGGCAGAGGCAAGAGAATCACCTGAACCTGGGAGATAAATGTTGGTTGCAGCGAGCCGAGGTCACGCCACTGCACTCCAGCCTGGGCGACAGAGCAACTCTGTCTCAAAAAAAAAAAAAAAAAGCTTAAAACCCTCCAGTGACTTCCCACTGCAATCGAGAAAATTCCAACCACTCATTGGGACTTATACTGGTGGCCTTACCTGGTTCTCCATCTTCACCTGCTTCCTTATGCTCTCCCACTGCTACAATCCATTAACTCTGGCTGCCTCTGTATCCCTTAAATACCTCAATTTCTGCCCACTTCAGCCCTCTCCACTTGTTCTTCGCACTTTCTGGTTTGCTCTCTCCTCAGATCTTTGTGGGCTGGCTCCTTCTTCTCACTTAGGTCTCAGCTTAAGTGTTACCTCCCCAGAAGAGTCTGTCTTGATCACCCTACCTAAAGAAACCTACCCTAGACTCCCTCTACCCCATTCCCCATTTTGTTTTTTTAATCAGACACCACTATCTGAAATGATATCATTTATTTCTTTGTCAATTATCAGACTTCCCATTAGCACATAAGCTGCATGAGAGCCAGGACCACTTTATTCACAATGTATCCCCAGCATATAGAGCAGTGCTTGGCACGTGATTAATATGTATTTTGAATAAATGAATGTTTTCAGAAACTGATATGAAACATGCAAGGGTTTCTACCTAAAGCTTCAGTCCTGACCACAGAATAAATGATTATAAGAACATTACTTTGAGTCCTCTCTGGGTAAGTTGGCTACCTGGATGACAGGGATGGAAGAGTATTTCCTCTCCAGTCGGCGTACATAGGCTGCAAGCTCCAGGGCCTCTTCATAATAACTGTTCCGGACACAGGTGTCCATGAGCTGAGGAATCTCCAGTATTTCTAAAATTTCTGTGTGCCGGTTTAGGGTCAGACTATTCATCCGACGGTTGGAGCTGATCTCCTCGGCTTCCTTCACAAAGTTCCTAGTAATAATCAGGAGAATGTTGGTCCTTCACTGCTCTGTACCAAAACCTTAGCTACAGTTACCAAGCACCTGCTATGAACATTGGGCTGGATGATCTATCTGATTTATTCCTCACACCCCACCTATAAGGTAAGCATTATTACAATTGAGGAAATTTTTAATCCCAGAGAGGTTAAGCAACTTGTCCAAAAACATACAATTAATAAATCTAATAGACAGAAATCCAGATATGCCACTGGCTGGCTGTGGCAAGGTACTTGGCCTCTCTGAACCTATTTCCTCATTGGTAAAACAGTATATAGGGCCGGGCGCGGTGGCTCATGCCTGTAATCCCAGCACTTTGGGAGGCCGAGACAGGCGGATCACTTGAGGCCAGGGGTTCAAGTAAAACCCCATCTCTACTAAAAATACAAAAAATTAGCCAGGCGTGGTGGCGCATGCCTGTTGTCCCAGCTACTCGGGAAGCTGAGTAGGAGAATCACTTGAACCCAGGAGGTGGAGGTTGCAGTGAACAGAGATGGCGCCCCTGTACTCCAGCCTGGCCAACAGAGCAAGACTCCATCTCGGGGAAAAAAAAAAAAAGTACATAGGACCCTCCTCACAAGGATGTAAGAAATGAGATGATGCGTGGGAAGCATTTAACACAGAACTTGAAACAGAGCAAATGCATCAGAGTAAAAATAGTAAAAGACACAGAGTTAAATATTTAACAATAGCTATCATTATTTTCATAATGAAGCACTAACTAGCCTAGAATCTACCACCTTTCCCCATATTCCCTCAGGTCTTCATCTTCTCCTGTGCTAATGTTCAACCATAGCTCCTGCCACAGTCTACTTTCAACACTTCTCTATATTTGCAGAGACCTGCTTTATCAAGTCCCTTGTCTACTCTGGAGCATGGAAGGGTGCAAAAGCTGCTGTCAGATATCCGAAGGCTTAAAAGAAAAATTAAACTTTAATCATGAAAGGCTGGAAGGCAGAACTAAGGATAATGGACTGAGGATCTATGGAGACAGAATATGACTCACAAAGGACTTTTTTTTTTTTTGAGACGGAGTCTTGCTCTGTCACCAGGCTGCAGTGCTCTGGCATGCACCATCTTGGCTCACTGCAACCTCCGCCTCCCAGGTTCAAGTAATTCTCCTGCCTCAGCCTCCCAAGTAGCTGGGATTACAAGTGCTTGCCACCACACCCAGCTAATTGTTTTATTTTTAGTAGAGATGGGGTTTCAGCATGTTGGCCAGGATGGCCTCGATCTCTTGACCTCGTGATCCGCCTGCCTTGGCCTCTCAAAGTGCTGGGATTACAGGCATGAGCCAAAGCACCCGGGCTTTTTTTCTTTTTTTAAGACAGAGTTTCACTCTGTCACCCAGTCTGGAATGCAGTGGCACAATCACAGCCCACTGCATCCTCGACCTCCCAAACTGGAGTGCGGTGGCACAATCGGGCCCAACTGACCCTCCCACCTCAACCTCCTGTATAGCTGGGACTACAGGCGCACGCCACCACGCCCAGCTAATTTTTTATTGTGTAGAGACAGGGTTTTGCTATGTTGGTCAGGCTGCTCTCGAACTCCTGGGCTCAAGTCTCAGGCTCCCAAAGTGCTGGGATTACAGGCTGAGCCACCGCATCCAGACGTCCAAAAGGAGAGGCGTTTTGATATCTGATGCCCTCAAATGGGAGGATTTCCTTGTCGACTTCCCGTCAATGGAAGTTTTGAAGCAGATGACCTCTGGTCCAAGCTTTCGTATAAAATAAGTATACAGGCCGGGCGCGGTGGCTCAAGCCTGTAATCCCAGCACTTTGGGAGGCCGAGACGGGCGGATCACGAGGTCAGGAGATCGAGACCATCCTGGCTAACACAATGAAACCCCGTCTCTACTAAAAATACAAAAAAATTAGCCGGGCGAGGTGGCGGGCGCCTGTAGTCCCAGCTACTCGGGAGGCTGAGGCAGGAGAATGGCGTAAACCCGGGAGGCGGAGCTTGCAGTGAGCCGAGATAGCGCCACTGCACTCCAGCCTGGGCGACAGAGCGAGACTCCGTCTCAAAAAAAATAAAATAAAATAAAATAAAATAAAATAAAATAAAATAAGTATACAAATGTACACATATATTCAGCTCACACCTATAATGTTAACTATGTCAGACCCGATAATAAGAGCTTTGCATGAATCCTTTTTCTTTAGTGCCCACAACAGCCCTTCGAGGGAGGGATATGCTCCTGGGTCATCAGTTCTGAATTCGCAACCTCCTAGCTGTGTCCTTAGACATCACTAATCTCTGTCTTGACTTGCTCATATGTAAAATGAAAATAACAGGGCTGGGTGCGGCGGCTCACGCCTGTAATCCCAGCGCTTTGGGAGGCCGAGGCGGGCAGATCACGAGGTCAAAAGATGGAGACCATCCTGGCCAACATGCTGAAACCCCGTCTCTACTAAAAATACAAAAAAATTTAGCTGGGCGTGGTGGCGCACCCCTGTGGTCCCTGCTACTCAGGAGGCTGAGGCAGGAGAATCGCTTGAATCCGGGAGGCGGAAGTAGGTTGCAGCGAGCCGAGATCTCGCCACTGCACTCCAACCTGGCGACAGGGCGAGACTCCGTCTCAAAAAAGAAAAAAAAAGGGGGGGGATAACAGTACCTACCTCGAAGGCTGTTGTGAGGTTTAAATGGATTAATAAGGCGCTCAGCAGAGAGCCTGGAACGTGGTAAACGCTTTATAAGTGTTAGTTATTTCTACCATCGTAAACGTCAGCTTTTACAGTTAAAAACCTTTAGCGCCAGGCGCGTCGCACCTGCAGCTCTGCTGGAAGCTGGGCAAGCGGTCGAGCAGGCGGCCGAGCGATGCCTCCACGTCGCCAAAGAGGCGGTGGATGCGCTCGGTGCACTCGGCGCCGCGGATGAAGGTCTTGTAGTTGGCGAAGGCCAAGTCGCGTGTCTGCTGCAGCAGCTGCGCCCGCTCCTCCGCCAGGCGCTCCGGCTCGCGCCGCAGCCGCTCCAGCCCCGAGCCGCTCAACTCCCGGAGGTAGCGGCCCACATCGGGCCGCTCGCGCCACTGGGCCTCGGGGAAGCGGTCCCGGAACAGCGACGCCAGGAGCCCTTCATCCTCCACCTCGCCGAGAGCCGCTGCCGTGGCCCTGGCCGTGGCCGAGGCCGTGGCTGACGATGGGGAAGTCGCCGCGGTAGCCATCTTCCCCGCAACAACGTCACTTCCCCTCCGGACCACCGGGGGCGCTGACTCCGAATTTAGGACAGGAAGAAACAGGACCATTTCCGGTCTCTATCTTTTCTCATCCAGTCGGCTTGCTTTCCCCGGCGGTCGTCCAGACTATTGGGCGCTGGCGAGAGGAACTATTGGTACGGGGCTAGAGAGGAAGGCTTCGGGGTTGCCGGGGAGCAGCAAGCGGCCGACTTCCGTTTCCGCTTACGGAGGCACGAGGATCCGGTGTTCCAACCCACGGAGAAAATGCGGCCTTTGACTGAAGAAGAGACCCGTGTCATGTTTGAGAAGATCGCGAAATAGTAGGAGCGCGCGGGGCGGAGGCGGGAGTGTGTGGGTGTGGTGGCTAGGGGTGGAGTGGGGGCGCGGTGCCTAGACCGGTCCGTTCGGGCGCGGTCTCCAGTCCTCTTTTTGCCCTCAGTATCGGGGAGAATCTTCAGCTGCTGGTGGACCGGCCCGATGGCACCTACTGTTTCCGTCTGCACAACGACCGGGTGTACTATGTGAGGTGAGGCGGGGCCGGGCAGGCAGCATGGACCCAGGGGAGGGGAGACCTGGGTCCCACCAGCCTCCTTCATCCGCAGCGGTGCTCCCCTATTACCCTTTTAGTGAGAAGATTATGAAGCTGGCCGCTAATATCTCCGGGGACAAGCTGGTGTCGCTGGGGACCTGCTTTGGAAAATTCACTAAAACCCACAAGTTTCGGTTGCACGTCACAGCCCTGGATTACCTTGCACCTTATGCCAAGGTTTGTGGGGTGGTTTCCAATTCTGCCACGGGCGATGAAGTCAAGGATTAGGCAGATTGTCCGGCAGCTTTTCTCCCACAGAGTTCCTGATAGTGTGCTTGGAGGAGTGTCAGCACATGGAGATGTGCAGAGGTCTTGCATCTTGGGCATGGTCAGGGCTATGGGATAGGAGTGCTGTGGGGCTGTGTAGTGTTAGTTTTCTCCAGCAAAGTAGAAAAGCCTAGGCAGACCCAGCTAGAGATCAGAAAGCAAGTTAGTGGCAGCAGTGAAGACACCGGGGTCCAGAAAAAGAGCTGTTAACCTGGCCATGGAAGATGATCCCTGTAGAGTTGAGAAAATAACTTTTTGCATTTCTTTTTTTAAATTCCTTTTTCTTTCTTGCTCTTTTTTTTTCTTTTCATTTCTCTCTCTCTTTTTCTTCCTGACAGTTTCACTCTGTCGCCCAGGCTAGAGTGCAGTGGTGCGATCTCACTGCAGCCTCCGCCTTCCAGGTTCCAGCGATTTTTGTGCCTCAGCCTTCTGAGTAGCTGGGGTTACAGGTGTGTGCCACCACACCTGGCTGATTTTTGTGTGTGTTTTTAGTAGACACAGTGTTTCGCCGTGTTGGCCAGGCCGGTCTCGAACTCCTGGCCTCAAGTGATCCACCTGCCTCGGCTTCCCAAAGTGCTGGGATTACAAACGTGAGCCACTGCGCTGGGCAACTTCCTGCATTTCTGTTCAGGAGATGGACAGTTTGAGGAAAACATGAGTCTCTTTCTGTTTACCCTAAAATTATTTCAGAAAATTATTCACAGATCCAGCAGCTGGTTTGTCTGCATGGATAGAAATAGTAACGTTTTTGTGTCTCTTGGATTTTAATTCTCTTACAGTATAAAGTGTGGATAAAGCCTGGTGCAGAGCAGTCATTCCTGTATGGGAACCATGTGTTGAAATCTGGTCTGGGTCGAATCACTGAAAATACTTCTCAGTACCAGGGCGTGGTGGTGTACTCCATGGCAGACATCCCTTTGGTGAGTAGAGATGGCAGCTCTTACAGAACTCAAGTACTCTTTTATTCAAGAAGGATATGTTTTCAATCTGGGTGATTGAGAGAATAAATTCGCAGCACCTTTTGAATCCCAGAAAGACCAGAACTGTATTTTTTCTGTCTTTGTTATTTCCAGCCCTCAATATGGGTATATTGAATGACTTCAGTGAGTTAATGTCTCTTCTTTTGAATCCCAGGGTTTTGGGGTGGCAGCAAAATCTACACAAGACTGCAGAAAAGTAGACCCCATGGCGATTGTGGTATTTCATCAGGCAGACGTTGGGGAATATGTGCGGCATGAAGAGACGTTGACTTAAAACGAAGTCACTGCAAGGACAGGCGGCTGTGTGGAAGGGCCGAGCTTTGTTTCCTGTGTTTGTGTGGACTCCACCATCATCTTGAATTTTGTCAACACTCTGACCTCTTCAGGGACTTCTTATTTACTGTACTCTCTATCATTGACAAATGCAGCCTGGATTCTTATTATATACAGAGAGAGCTCAAAAATGGGGTTTCAGATCTTTGTGTTTGTGATGAAATAGAATACTCTGTTTCATATTTGAATCAGAGGGCTTCTTGTTCTGAGAAATAGGTTCAAAATCATTGGAACTAGGAACAAGAATAGCTTATTGTTATCTGTGATAACACTTTGTTTTCTAAACTCATGATAAGAACACAGGGATTGGCCGGGCGCGGTCGCTCACGCCTGTAATCCCAGCACTTTGGGAGGCCGAGACGGGTGGATCACGAGGTCAGGAGATCGAGACCATCCTGGCTAACACGGTGAAACCCCGTCTCTACTAAAAAAAAAAAATACAAAAATTAGCCAGGCGCGGTGGCGGGCGCCTGTAGTCCCAGCTATACTGGAGGCTGAGGCAGGAGAATGGCTTGAACCCGGGAGGCGGAGCTTGCAGTGAGCCGAGATCGCGCCACTGCACTCCAGCCTGGGCGACAGGGTGAGACTCCGTCTCAAAAAAAAAAAAAAAAAAAAAAGAACAGGGATTGTCTTTTTTATTAATATGCAAGATAGATATTTCCATAACAGAATAATAAACCACATGTGGGGTTTTAAAAATGAAATTTGTCTAAAATAATAAGAGCAATTCAGCTATTTTTCTATACGGTAATTGGTGTGTGGTATGGAAGAAAAATGTATTCAAACCCTACTACTGCCACCTACCAGCTGTATGGCCTTGAATGAGTCATTCAGCTTTAATAAGGTTCGTTTTCTTCTGTTTAAAAAGATACAAAACTTAAAAAATAGCTTTGGCCATCTACCTGAGAATTAGAAATTCTGATTTTTGGAATTAGAAATCATGATTGTAGGCTGGGCACAGTGGCTCACGCCTGTAATCCCAGCACTTTGGGAGGCCAAGGTGGATGGATCACTTGAGGTCAGGAGTTTGAGACCAGCCTGGCCAACATGGTGAAACCCCATCTCTACTAAATATAAAAAAATTAGCCAGGTGTGGTGGCACATGGCTGTGGTCCTAGCTACTTGGGAGGCTGAGGCAGGAGAATGGCTTGAACCGGGGAAGCAGAGGTTGCAGTGAGCTGAGATGGTGCCATCGCATTCCAGCCTGGGTGACGGAGTGAGACTCCGTCTGATTGTAAAGCATCTAGTACGGTGTACAGTGCCTGGGAAATGATAGGTGTGGAATAAATGGTAAGAATTATTTTTATATTATATATATATTATGTATTCCTGTTATTAAGTGTAGAGTTTTATGAGTATAATTTGATTATATTACCTTCTTTTTTACAAGCTGTTTTCTCAGTATTTTTCTTGGATGGGATGATCCTAAGCTGGAATTTTTTTTCATCACTATGATTTTATAAAACATAATTTTTTCTATGAACCTTTACTTACTTGACTGGATTGAACTAAAAGCACTGATCAAAGACCGCGACATAAAAATTCAGTCCCTTTGTCCTCCCCGTGCCTCCCAAAGTTATTTTAAGATCATTAGAATATTTCTTTAGTAACATTTTATAGACAAAAAATGTTGGCCGGGCGCGGTGGCTCAAGCCTGTAATCCCAGCACTTTAGGAGGCCGAGACGGGCGGATCACGAGGTCAGGAGATCTAGACCATCCTGGCTAACACGGTGAAACCCCGTCTCTACTAAAAAATACAAAAAACTAGCCGGGCGAGGTGGCGGGCGCCTGTAGTCCCAGCTACTTAGGAGGCTGAGGCAGGAGAATGGCGTAAACCCGGGAGGCGGAGCTTGCAGTGAGCTGAGATCCGGCCACTGCACTCCAGCTCAGGTGACAGAGCGAGACTCCGTCTCAAAAAAAAAAAAAAAAAAAAAAATGTAAAGACTTCCTGTATTGCAAAACCAAACTATTTCTTTAATGAATATACTGCTTATTTTAAGTTCCAAAGGTAAAGTCTTTAAGAATAAAACATTACCGACTCCTGCTTTTATATGTAAGCAAACTTGATTGTGGCCTTTTTCAACTCGTCTTCCTTCTAAGATTTTCTGTTAGCCTCTAAGTAGACTCAGTGAAGGCTAAGGGACTGCTATATGATGAACAGTATTTTGATGCATACATTTAATACTTCTTCAGAACTTTTTCATTATTATTTTATTGCCATTTTGCTTTTTTAGATGTGTACAGCAGACTAAAACATTAATGAGATAGATTGATTTTTTTCCCATAACATTACAAAGCTGATTTCGACTAAGCCCCAGAAGAAAAGAGCCAGGGTGCTATAGTCACCTTAGCTTAGCATCTTGGCTTCTTTGTGTCTGTAGTTGTTGGAACATTGAAGAGACGCTTCAAGAAATACAGTTGCAGGATTCCAGAAAGAATAATAACGAGGCTCTGGGCTGTCGACCACCAGTTCACGTAGTTATAGTTTGAATGGGTAAGGAAAAAGTCAGCCATTTTCCTCATCCGGGCAAAGTTGTAGTATCGCCACATGTGAAAGATATTGTTCTGCACCTTTTGTGTGCTGTCCTATGAGAGAAAATTTTAAAAGGGATTCTTCCAAACCCCCATCTAGCCTCACCTGGGTGCTCACCAGCACTAACCTACCTGGAAGTCAAATAATTTACCCATACAATTTTAAGATGTACAATACTATTACAGTTGTTGATAAATGTTGTGTGTGCTATGTATGAAATATGATCTGGACTTGAGTTTGCAATTTTTGTTTTTGTTTCTTGAGACAGGGTCTCACTTGTTTGCCCAGGCGGGAGTACAGTGGCGCAGTCACAGCTCACTGCAGCCTCAACCTTCTGCGCTGAAGCGATCTTCCCACCTCGGCCTCCCTAGTAGCTGGGACTACAGGCACGTGCCACCACATCTGACTAATTTTTGTATTTTTTTGTTTTGTTTTGTAGAGACAGGGTTTTGCCATGTTGCCCAGGCTCATCTTGAACTCCTGGGCTCAAGAGATCCACCCACACTGGCCTCCCAAAGTGTTGGGGTTACAGACATGAGCCACTGCCCCGGCCTTTTCTTTTGTTTTATTTTTAAATAATGGAAAACTTCAGTTCTCAAACTAGAGAGCTCTTCCAGAGGACCTCTAGATCTAGATGTACTCAGCATGTTGTTACCATTCCAGGTGATGTTTTATATTCTCTGTATATGGTAGAAGACAGCCTGTGGACTTTAAGGCCAGATGGTAAATATTTTTGGCTTTGCAGGCCCTTGTGACTGCTGAACTCTGCCACTGTAGTACAAAAGCAGCCACAGACAATATGTAATTGTCAAATGAGCATGGCTGTGTTTCAAGAAAACTTACATTTACAAAAACAGGCAGTGAGTTTTTGTGCATTTAGGAGAGACTAAGAAAGTGAAAAGTGGGCCATGCGCAGTGGCTCACGCCTGTAATCCCAACACTTTGGGAGGCCGAGGTGGGCGGGTTACCTGAGGTCAGGCGTTTGAGATCAGCCTGGCCAACATGGTGAAACCCCGTCTCTACTAAAAATACAAAAATTAGCCAGGTGTGGTGGCACATGCCTGTAATTCCAGCTACTCCGGAGGCTGAGGCAGGAGAATTGTTTGAGCTCGGGAGGCAGAGGTTGCAGTGAGCCGAGATCGTGCCACTGTACTCCAGCCTGGGCGGCAGAGCGAGACTCTGTCTCAAAAAAATAAAAAAGAAAAAAAAGAAAAGAAAGTGAAGAATAGCTGGGCGCAGTGGCTCATTCCTGTAATCTTAGCACTTTGGGAGGCCAAGTTGGGCAATCACCTGAAGTCAGGAGTTCAAGACCAGCCTGGCCAACATGGTGAGACCCCCATCTCCACTAAAAATTCAAAAATTAGCCAGGTGTGGTGGCACCCGCCTATAATCCCAACTACTTGGGAGACTGAGGCATGAGAATCACTTGAACCCGGGAGATGGAGTTTGCAGTGAGCCAAAATTGTGCCACTGCACTCCAGCCTGGGTGACAAAGCAAGACTGTGTCTCAATAAATAAATACATAAATAAATAAAAATATAAAAATTAGCTGGGCATTGTGGCACACACCTGTAGTCCCAGCTACTCAGGAGGTCGAGGCAGGAGAATCACTTGAACCTGGGAGGCAGAGGTTGCAGTGAGCCAAGATCACGCCACTGCACTCCAGCCTGGGCGACAGAGCGAGACTCCGTCTCAAAAGAGAAAAAAGAAAGTGAAAAGACATTGCCAGAATGGGAGAAAATATCTGCAACTCACGTATCTTAGAAGGGATTTGTATCCAGAATATATAAATAAAATTCAACGATAAAAAGACAATTCAGGCAGGACGCAGTGGCTCACACCTGTATTCCCAGCACTTTGGGAGGCTGAGCTGGGCAGATCACAAGGTCAAGAGTTCAAGACCAGCCTGACCAACATGGTGAAACCCCGTCTCTACTAAAAATACAAAAATTAGCTGGGCGTGGTGGCACGCGGCTGTAATGCCACCTACTCAGGAGGTTGAGGCAGGAGAATCACTTGAACCCTGGAGGCAGAGGTTGCAGCAAGCTGAGATTGTACCATTGCACTCCAGCCTAGACAAGAGCGAAACTCCGTCTCAAAAAATGACAATAAAAATAAGCCAGTCACAAAACCCCATGTACTGTGTGATTCCATTTAAATAAAGCGTATAGAGGCCAGCCGCAGTGGCTCAAATTGTTGATTAATCTCGACACAGTAGCTCAAAATGCTGAGTAATCTCAGCACTTTGGCAAGCTGAGGTGGGAGGATTGCTTGAGCGCAGGAGATTGAGGCTGCAGTGAGCTGTGATCAAGCCACTGCACACTGCAGCCTGGACAACAAGAGTAAGACCCTGTCTCAGAAATTAAGTACAGAGTAGGTAAATCTATAGAGACAGTAGAACAGTGATAGGCAGGCCTGGGGTAATAGAACGGAGAATGACTAATGGGTAGTGGGATTTTTGGGGGTGGGTGGGTGATAAACTTCCGGATTAGATGCTAATAGTTGCACAGCCTTGGGAATATACTAAAAAACCACGGACATACACTTTAAGATGGTGTAAAAATTATATCTCAATTTAAAGAAAAACAGGCAATGGGCCAGATTTGGCCTGTGAGCCATACATAGTTTGCCAACCCTTGGTATAAAATGAAGGTGGAATTTCAAGAGCTTCAAGTCATAATGTATTTTATTTTATTTTGAGACAGACTCGTTCTATCCGAGGCTGGAGTGCAGTGGCACGATCCCGGCTCACTGCAACCTCTGCCTTCCGGGGTTTAAGCGATTCTCCAGCCTCAACCTTCCGAGTAGCTGGGATTACGAGTGCCCACCACCATGCCCGGCTAATTTTTGTATTTTTAGTAGAGACGGGGTTTCACCATGTTGGCCAGGCTGGTTTCAAACTCCTGACCTCAAGTGATCCACCCGCCTCGGCCTCCCAAAGTGCTGGGATTATAGGCGTGAGCCATCACGCCCAGTCAAGTCATAGTTTATTAAGAGATTCACATCCCCTTGCCTGTTTGGTTTCTACCTAAATGAAGTCATCTTCCCTCTGAAGTTAAAATCAGTTTCCACAGATGTTTCTCTTCCACAAAACACTTCCTTACCTCTATTGCATCCAGAATATCGTTCAGTTGTTTTCTTTCCTTCTGTTTGTGATCAGTCTCAGGCCCCTCATAGAAGACTCCAAAGTTGAGGTACACTTGCACAGAACCAAAGTGATTATGCTGATTATTTAGACAAAGCTGATAAAAACCTGTAGGAATTCTTAGATCATTACCAAGTCTTTGGTCTCCTCC
Source organism: Macaca mulatta (assembly GCF_049350105.2). Taxonomy (NCBI): domain Eukaryota; kingdom Metazoa; phylum Chordata; class Mammalia; order Primates; family Cercopithecidae; genus Macaca; species Macaca mulatta. The sequence continues at coordinate 64,964,036 of NC_133425.1, forward strand.
CCTTTGTTAAGGATTCTCTGGAGGTATCTGTCCTCTAGTTTTGGAATTCTACAGCACCTTCTTTTTACTTAGAAAGTACAAAGATCCCGTTTTTGACACGGAAGACATGGACCTTATGTTAAACTCATACTAAATATTACTTATTGTATGGCCAAATTTTAGTAACTAGTCCTTTCCATACTGGATAGTGGCAAACAACATTTTCTCTTTTTCAACATGTAATTCCCACATCTTGTATTAAGGAACTCCTGCTCAACAGATTGAGTTAAGAGCATGGGTGTTTGCCTGGTCCTTTTATACCATTAGAGCTAGGGACACCATCTTGAAATTAGGAAAGAAAAAAATAATTGGATGCATAGTGCATGAAAGCAGCTCTCCTGGAGTGATTGCCTCTAAGACGTCTGTGCATTGACTCATGGTGTGGGATATCTGTTGGGGCTGGTGTTGCTTCCCTTTGTGTGTGCAGGGGGTGGAGAGGACCGGTGGAAGATGCGGTGAGGTGGGATTAGAAAGGTGTGGCAGTGTTTGAAAGTCAGAATGATTGGAAGGCACTACTGGCATGTAGGGGCCAAAGATGTTCAAGATCTTTTTTTTTTTTTTTTTTTGAAACAAGAGTCTCTCTCTGTCGCCCAGGCTGGAGTGCAATGGCGTGCTCTTGGGCCACTGCAGCCTCTGCCTCCCCAGTTCAAGCGATTCTCTTGCCTCAGCCTCCTGGGTAGCTGGGATTACAGGTGGCCTGCCACCACGCTCAGCTAATTTTTGTATTTTTAGTAGAGACGGGGTTTCACCATATTGAGCAGGCTGGTCGCGAACTGCTGACCTCAGGTGATCCGCCCACCTTGGCCTCCCAAAGTGCTGGGATTACAGGTATGAGCCACCACGCCCAGCCTGTTCAAGATCTTTTAACACTGATACATATCCTGTGCTTTATAGTGAAGGACTGTCTGATGCCCCTGTTGAGAAAATGTCTTTTTTAGTGCAGCTGGCTAGTAAAGAGGGCAGTTAAGACACTGGTGCTGTCCAAAGTGGGACAGGCTTGACCTGGCTGGAGGAGTGCTTTGTTGTGGAGTGTGGATATCTTACATGGATATCATGCATTTTCTTTTGTTCTGAGTCTGCTTTTAGTAACTGACTCAAATATTCTGATGACTGGAAAGAAATACTTCCCTGTAATACATTTGTTAATTGGAATTTGTATTATAAATGGGTCTCTGTTTTTTGGTCACTTTCCCAGAATCTGATCGACTGGAGATAACGAGATAAAATTGAGCTGCTGAACCCTAGAGTTAGAAGGCTTACCTGGAGTGTTGTCCCCAAATTGTCAGTGGACTGCCACTTGGCATCCTTGGAGGTCAGCAGTCTCCAGGAACACTGGTTTTTGGTGTTAAAGGCTGAATTTTTTTCCTACTGTTTAAACATCTTTGTATACTTCCTCATTATTTCTCTAATTTCATAGAACCCTATGATTATTATAATAGCCATGGTAATGAGAACAGACCTGTCTCTTGGGTAGAGAAGTTAATCTGGCCCCGAACATCCTGGGAGGTGTCTATGAGAAATCCCTGTGGGTTATGTGCCGTGGCAGCAACATGCCGGTCATGTGACATCCCCACCGTCCGCTGAACCTGCCAAGACACATTAAGTAGGCAGCAGAACCCCTGCTACATCACGAGGAAGCCAGCTGAGTGGTAAGACTGACATCCCACAGTCATCAGCACAGTGGTCTCTGTCTGGGGTGGGACTGCCCAACCTGCTGCTGGGGTTTGGAACTGATTGGAGGATTCTGAGGTGTCACAGTGATGGTGTTAAGGGGAGGAGGCACAGCATAGCTGAACGTCTGCAATGTAGGAAACAGTACAGCAGGACAAAGAACTGCCCAGAATGCCAACAGCACCCGTGTGAAGAAGACATGTCTTGCTCGGACCACACAGTTGGTGTGGATCGGTTAAAATGTATGATTCTGGGCCGAGCGCAGTGGCTCATGCCTATAATCCCAGCACTTTGGGAGGCCGAGGCAGGCAGATCACAAGGTCAGGAGTTTGAGACCAGCCTGGCTAACATGGTGAAACCCTGTCTTTACTTAAAAAATACAAAAATTAGTCAGGCATGGTGGCGTGCGCCTGTAATCCCAGCTACTTTGAAGGCTGAGGCAGGGGAATTGCTTGAACCTGGGAGGCGGGAGTTGCGGTGAGTGGAGATCATGCCACTGCACTCCAGCCTGAGCAACAGAGCAAGACTCTGTCTTTAAAAAAAAAAAGTATGATTCTGGCTGTAGAATTTCCTTTTTTCTTTTTTCGAGACAGAGTCTTGCCCTGTCACCCAGGCTAGAGTGCAGTGGCGCCATCTCGGCTCACCGCAACCCCCATCTCCCGAGTGCAAGTGATTCTCCTGCCTCAGCCACCCAAGTAGCTGGGATTACAGGCACATGCCACCAAGCCCAGCTAATTTTTGTATTTTTAGTAGAGATGGGGTTTTACCATATTGGCCAGGGTGGTCTCGAACTCCTGACCTCAGGTGGTCCGCCTGCCTCAGCTTCCCAAAGTGCTGGGATGACAGGTGTGAGCCACCGCACCCGACCGGGCTGTAGAGTTCTTGAATGAACTTGCTAGGTGGTTGAGCTCCCTGATGATGTCCCAGATTTGGGCATTTGCTGCTTGGCAGTGCACACCTACAGCAAGCACTCCATGGACACTCACTCCCAAGCTAGATCTTGATTAGCCTAGGCCACAGTGAGCTTAGTAGTGGCTGCTGTTCTAATAGAAATTCAAAGGTAAGAAAAGTCTCTGATAAGTTTATTTAAAATAAATGTTGTTACAGTGGAATGGAGTAAGATCAACAAAGTCTATTACTGTGTAAACAAAAATTAGAAAGTTAACAGATTTCTAAGATAAAGAACAAACAAAATGAACAACCTCTAACTTTCATATTGAGTTCACCATCCTGGGACAGCATGGTATAAGACCATAGTATGGATAAAAGTACTTGACCTTTGAATAGGTAACTTGAAAACACTTACCGTCCTAAAAAAAAAAAAAGGATTAACTGGCTGAATACAGAAAACTTGAGCTAGTGAATCTCTGATTTGCCAGAATTGCTCCTAAAGGCAGCAGAGCCTTCACTCCCCCACCCCCATAAACTGAAGCAGCTTTCTTTGAAATCTCTGGATCAGTCTCCAAAGCACTATTATCCATTTTGTTTTAATATGTTAAAAGTGTATTCTCTCTCCTCTCATCCCCAAATCCGAGTACATGTAATGATTACCTCTTCAGGGAGAGGCACCCCGTCTGCCCAATGGCTTTGAGCATGGCCCCTGATGTGAGAACCAAACCATATGTTTTAGCTCCTGTTGATGATTATTCACCCAGCTGGAGTTTCCCTCTAACTGCAGGTCCATTTCATTAACAGGTGGGGAATCACAGCATAATAAAGACAACCAGACCTTGTTTTGGCCTAAAACCTGACCCACTTTATGAGTAAAGGAGGAAAAAAAAAGCCCCCAGTATGGCCAGTCACCCACATACCTCGTAACTGAAATAGAAGTATCCAGTCTGGTGGGCAAATTGCCAAAAGCATTCCGTGCCTCCTGGAGGGATCATGATGGCAAAGTCATGTCGATCAGCTCCACGGAAGAGTGGCTGGTCCCCAGAGCCACTTAGAGGTTCTGTCTTCTGGCTCCTGGCAGACGTCACTAGATTCAGAATGACCAGCCCAGCCCCAAAGAGCAAGGGGGACATGCTGCTTTCTGGAGCCCCCTCTGCAGATGAACTGCTCGCAGCCCAGGGGAATCAAGTCGTTCAGACAACCGCTGGGCTAATGATTAACTCCACAAGTCACATTTAGGCCCATTTCAGGGCCACACATAGATATTCATAATAGAACTGCCATGATACTCCTGTGTTTGGCTCGCAGGAGGAAGTTTTGCTTTCACCTCAAAAACTCAGTGGCTTACCAAACCTACTTCATGGGTGCTACATAGGTCTACCACCTCAGAACAGGTCTCTCCACCCCTCCTTAGGGCTGTCATTTTTTAGTTCCTGCTTCTTGGGGATATAATACTGGGTAAGTTTACAACTTTCTAAATACACGGACAACAAGTTGGCTGGGGAGACTCTTCTCTTACATCAAATTGCTCCTATAAACACATGGGGCAACACTTCTCTCTGCCCAGTGCTGCAGCTCAGAGCAAATCACAGCATATGTGTGCAAAGATGTAAGTGGCTGAATACAGTGCCAGGATGGTGCTCAGACCCCTCCACTGACAGTGCTCGTCCTGATCCCTTCCACCTAACAGTCACCTAAAGCTATCCAAACCCACCGAAAGACGATTATATTATCCAAAGCCTCAATCTTTCCTTTTTTTTTTTTTTCTGAGACAGAGTGTAGCTTTGTCACCCAGGCTGGAGTGCAGTGGCACGATCTCTACTCGCTACAACCTCCACCTCCCAGGTTCAAGCAAGTCTCCTGCCTCAGCCTCTGGAGTAGCTGGAAGTACAGGTGCCTGCCACCATGCCTGGCTAATTTTTGAAATTTTAGTAGAGACGGGGTTTTTTCACGTTGGCCAGGCTGGTCTCGAACTCCCAAGTAATTTGCCCGCCTCAGCCTCCCAGAGTGCTGGGATTACAGGCATGAGCCACCACGCCCGGCCTTGATCTTTCATTCAGGTCTTCTTCAGCACCCATGGGGGGAAAAAGCTATCCAGAACCCACTTAAAGACAATTGTATTATTCACATCCTTAATCTTTATTCTTTTATTGATGATTTCAACACCCACCTCCTTTATGGCAGGCACTGAGCTAAGATTTACCTGCATCTTATTTTATTCTCACAATAGTCCTGTAAGGGAGGTATTGTGAGCTCTGGCATTAGAGATGAGGACACAGACATTCAGAGATTCCAGTGATGGCTCACCGTCCCACAAGCACACCCGGCAGAGCTGGGTCCCCGGTGGGGGCTCATGCTCTTAACCACCAAGCAGGACAGTGTTTCTCATCCTCAAGCTGTCAGTCTCTGAGTTCTGACACTGCCTAAACAGCTTTTAGTCATAATCTATATTTTTTGCTTCCTTGAGATGGCATCACTCTGTCTTCCAGGCTGGAGTGTAGTGGCACAGACACTGCAGCCTCACCCTCTTGAGCTCAAACGATCCTCCCACCTCAGCCTCCTGAGTAGCTGGACCCACAGGAGTGCACCACCACACCTGGCTGATTTTTGTATTGTTTGTAGAGACAAGGTTTTGCCATGTTGCCTAGGTTGGTCTCAAACTCCTGGGCTCAAGTGATCCCCATGCCTTGGCCTCCCAAAGTGCTAGGATTACAGGTGTGAGCCACTGCGTCTAGCCTTGGTCATAATCTTGAAAAACAAAAAACAAAACAGCATCAACACCTTCCAGCAATTATTTGCATTGACTCAAAGTGTCACAAGCTAATTAAGCAGAAAACAGACTCTATATGTGTGGTTCAGTTCTAGCAAAGGCCAGATGACATCCCAGCACTCTGGGAGCACAGTGGCTCTGTGGCAGTCTCGCCCAAGTGACGGGTAGAAGAGTCTGGGAACTTCTATCAGCACACGTGGCACAGGCACCCCCCACCCGAGTCGCACCACCATCACAGTCCTAGCACTGGTCATGTCATAAGCAGTGACTTGGTTTCGGCGAAACAATCTTCAGTTCATAGTAAGTTTCATAGTTCTACAGAAGCTGTAAGCATAGTTTTATCTTTGTACACATTTCAGTAACTATAATAAAAACAACACTGAATTACGTGAAAAAATATTAACGAACATAGGCATTCTCAAGTTTAAGAAACACTGATACCGGGCACAGTGGCTCTCGCCTGTAATCCCAGCACTCTGGGAGGCCGAGGCGGGCAGATCACAAGGTCAGGAGATCGAGACCATCCTGGCTAACACGGTGAAACCCCATCTCCATTAAAAATAGAAAAAATTAGCCGGGCTTGGTGGCGGGCGCCTGTAGTCCCAGCTACTTGGGAGGCTGAGCCAGGAGAATGGTGTGAATCTGGGAGGCAGAGCTTGCAGTGAGCCAAGATCGCGCAACTGCACTCCAGCCTGGGTGACAGAGTGAGACTCCATTTCAAAAAAAATAAAAAACAAAATGAAATAAAGAAACACTGATTAGGATCTTTTCTTTCCCTAAATGCATCAGTTTCACTCTTCTACCTGGAGAGCACCATTGAATCACATGAGAGTTAAGGGGAGAAAAGCTTCTGGATTCTAATCCGGTTCAGAGGGAGACCAAACCAGCGGCAGGCAGAAGGCAGCTGGCCCAAAAGGAACTCAAGTTCTCAACTTCTCCCTGTGGTTTCAGTTGGGGTTGGTTGATAGAAGAACAATAGGTACTAAACCCCAAAATGCAGTTAATAGGTAATGAAGCTGTATGAAGATTCCCACTTATAACTAATGGATGAATTTTTTTTTTAATTTTTTTGAGATGGAGTCTCACTCTATCGCCCAGGCTGGAGTGCAGTGGTGCAATTTTGGCTCACAGCAACCTCCACCTCCCGAATTCAAGCGATTTTCCTGCCTCAGCCTCCCAGGTAGCTGGGACTACAGGCGCCTGCCACCATGCCCGGCTAATTTTGTATTTTTTACATTTTTAAATTTTAAATTTTTTTTTTTTTTTTTGAGGAGTTTCACTCTTTTTGCTCAGGCTGGAGTGCAATGGCATCATCTCGACTCATCACAACCTCCGCCTCCCAGGTTTAAGCAATTCTCCTGCCTCAGCCTCCTGAGAGGCTGGGATTACAGGCACCCGCCACCACGGCTGGCTAAGTTTTTGTATTTTTAGTAGAGATAGGGTTTCACCATGTTGGCCAGGCTGGTCTTGAATTCCTGACCTCAGGTGATCCTACCCTTCTTAGCCTCCCAAAATGCTGGGATTACAGGGGTGAGCCACGGCTCCCAGCCAGTTTTGTTTTGTTTTGAGATAGAGTCTCACTCTGTTGCCCAGGCTGGAGTGCAGTGGCAAGATCTTGGCTCATTGCAAACTCCATCTCCCGAATTCAAGCGATTCTCCTGCCTCAGCCTCCTGAATAGCTGGGATTACAGGAGCCCACCACCACACCCAGCTAATTTTTGTATTTTTAGTACAGATAGGGTTTCACTGTGTTGGCCAGGCTGGTCTCGAACTTCTGACCTCAAGTGATCCTCCTGCCTCCACCTCCCAGAGTGCTGGGATTACAGGCATTAGCCACCATTCCTGGCCTAATGGATGAATTTTAAAACTTTGGCATTTCTTTTTAAACTTTGCCTTTCACTCACTCAGAAGTGAGAAAAGGGGAATTCTTTTGTCCCCAGAAATGATATATGAGGAAACTGACAGGTTAAGAGGAAACTTCCACATCATCTGTTTGACATAGCTTCCAAGGATTAAAACATTCAACACAGTCTGACATCAGCTTCTTGATCAAAATAGTTCAGCAAAGTTTGTTCAACATTTTGCTACCTCCCTCTGTGAATACATGCTGTGCTGCAATTAAACAGCTACTTACAGTTGAGAGAAGCAAGACTTTAATGAAGAATGCTACAAGTATGGACAATAATTAGTTCTCATCTTTTAAAAAAAGATTACAGAAAACACTTTACTGAAATTTTTTGCTAAAAAGACAGTCTTTAAGGGTGTCCGGGAGAGACAGCAAGCACAACACAGTACAAAAGGAGAAGGGAATGTTGAATTCCAGTGCAAGACACGAACACAGCACAATTAGGGAATTAGAAGGAAGCAACCATTTCACAAAGAATGAAATTAGGCATTTATATTCAATCAGGATTTTTTTTTAAGCTTTAAAAGTCCAGCATAAGGAAGGGAATTGGGAAAAGAGGCAGGGGACAGGGGGCAGGGGGTGGGGGAACTAAGCTTATCTACAGTCACCATTTTACCAAAAAACACACTGGTTCAACCACATAAGAAGTGGAGGATAAACCTGCCTACATAGCCCAGCAGACGGTGAGAGCAAATGCCAAGGCAGACAGGTCTAGGGTTGATGTCACAACTGGCTAAAGAGTTTTTAAAGGGAATCTTATTCCACAAGGACTGGTCTCTCATCAACCTGGGTTCATAACAGACTAAGTTCCTTTGCATTTGCCATCAGAAGGCCAGAACTTGACGTGGAAAAAATTTACTCCAAATAATACTCACATTGCTGGTTTTAACAGGTCATGGAGTCACAAGTGGCTCCTAATAGACTTCACCATTTCCTAGGAGAAGGTTCTACAGATTACCAGGGATTTAAATTTAAGCAAACCACTAAAGAAGGGAAACACTAATGATATTCTGGCACTGCACAAGCTCTGTGCCTGTCATCTCTGCCAAGGACATGGGTGGACTTGGCTCTGCTTCTTAGCTCCATGATCTCCAACAGTGATGAAGTGGAACTGGGACCTCCCCCACATTGAAGGAGGTTGCCCAAAATTCTCATCCCAGCCCAGCTTCTGAAAGAAACAGCAGACTATCAGGGGCTATTATTAGGAACCATGCTCCTGTGAATTCTGTGGAAATGAAAGCCTGTTTCAGTTCATGCCAAGTCTTTTCATGGTCCGCCAGCGATCCTTAATCATCACAGCTGTTCGGTTAACAAATGGGTAATTTTTAGAAATGGCAGCCCAGTTTCCTTCCCCATATTTCTGCACTCCAGCCTTGACCCACTCGCTTTCTTCTACAGTCCACTTCTGCAAAAGAAAACCAAAAGATTTATCACCACCTTTCCTCTCCACTTACTTACATTTTCTCCAGTGTAGTGATAAGGTAAACTCAAGAATCCCAGGAGAATCATCTGAACCTGAAAGCACGGCTTATGTTTTTAAAACATGGAATGGACAGGATACGAGCACTGTGGATCTGGACATTGAGGAATTCTCGATGTCCTGCCATTTGATCCTCAAGTAACAATCATTTCTGCATTCCAAACTGCAAACATATCTACATCATTCACGATCTGGAAAATGTGTCCTCTGTCCTCCTAGGCTTTTCTTCCAGAAGATGACTATTACTTTAACTTAGTTTGGATTATCTGAAAAATCTCAAAAAAAGGTTTTTACTGGGTACATAAGCAGTCTATGCCTATGAGACATGGGGCTTATTTTACCTCTGCTCTACCCACATAACCAGTATCAGAAAAGAGAATTTTAAATTACCTGCTTTTTTGTTATATTGGTTGTACTGTCTTCATCTGGTGCTGCTGGAAAACATTAAAAGTAGACTCATTTCAGAGTTCACCTTTCTCTGCACAAACCACAAGAAAAAGACACAGAATGTCCCCAAAGGGAAAACTTTCAAATTTCACAAGCATTGAGAAGAGAAAGGATATCACTAAAGGATAATTTACTTTTCTCCTTTGTTTGCAAACACCAGTCACTTCAGCCTATGAGAACCTGTACAATGCAACTGCTTTACAAACAGGCATCCATAAATGCTGGCTAGTGATGGGTTTCAAGCTCTTCAGTAAAATCAACATTGTTTTCTTTTTTTGTTTGTTTGTTTTGAGACAGAGTCTCGCTCTGTCTCCCAAGCTGTAGTGCAGTGGCACGATCTTGGCTCACTGCAAGCTCCGCCCTCCAGGTTCATGCCATTCTCCTGACTCAGCCTTCCAAGTAGCTGGGACTACAGGCACCCGCTACCACATCTGGCTAATTTTTTGTATTTTTAGTAGAGATGGGGTTTCACCGTGTTAGCCAGGATGGTGTCAATCTCCTGACCTCGTGATCCGCCCGCCTTGGCCTCCCAAAGTGCTGAGATTACAGATGTGAGCCACCACGCCTGGCCCCAACATCGTTTTCTAAAATTACTGAGAGAACATCATATTTCAAACCCTTATGTATATGTATGTCTACATATACATATAGGTATTAGTGTGTGTATATATATATACAGTCGTATGTTGCTTAACAATGGGGATATGTTCTGAGAAATGAATCATTAGGTGATTTCATCCTTGTGTGACTTACACAAACCTAGATGGTAGAGCCTAGGCTCTAGCCTGCAACTTCTTACCTACCCTAACTCATGCCCCCTTGTCTAACAACATGGCTTTCTCAACTTTTAAAGGATTGGAGTCATCCACTGGACTTAGGAACCAAAAACATTGGTGCAACTCCAAATAAAAGTAACAAACATGTATTCTTCCACTGCTATAACAGTCCTAATCCCCTTAATCTTACCGATTACTATTACCTTAGCCAACCTCTGCAAAAAAGGAATATGCCTAGGATATATGGTGTAGCCTATTGTTCCTACCCTACAAACCTGTACAGCATGTGACATGCAACTGTGACACAATGGTAAATATTGTGTATCTAACATATCTAACATATCTAAACATAGACAAGGTAATGCATTGCACTACAATGTTACAATGCCTATGACATCTACAATGTCACTAGGTGATACGAATTTTTGAGCTCTATTATATACAACCTAATGGGACCACTGTCACCATCTATGCAGTCCATTGTTAACCAAAACTTCGTTATGTGGCACATGACTATAGGTGTGTTTATATGTATAATTTCTGCATTATAACCCCCTGCTAACCATTGCTTTGAAATCACATGGTTTTGGCCGGGTGCGGTGGCTCATGCATGTAATTCCAGCACTTTGGGAGGCCAAGGCGGGTGGATCATTTGAGGTCAGGAGTTTGAGACCAGTCTGGCCAACATGGTGAAACCCCTTCTCTACTAAAAATACAAAAATTAGCTGGGCATGGTGGCACATGCCTATAGTCCCAGCTACTTGGGAGGCTGAGGCAGGAGAATCGCTTGAACCCAGGAGGCGGAGGTTGTGGTGAGGCAAGATTGCGCCATTGCACTCCAGCCTGGGTGACAGAGTGAGACTCTGTCTCAAAAAAAAAAAAAAAGAAATTATATGGTTTTGCTGTTTTGTACTAAATTTTTTTTTTTTTCATTTTTAAATCTTCCTCTTACTATCATTCCCAATTTTTTTTTTTTTTTTTTTTTTTTTTTTTTTTTGCCCAGGCTGGAGTGCAATGGTGCAATCTCAGCTCGCTGCAACCTCCGCCTCCCAAGTTCAAGAAATTCTCCTGCCTCAGCCTCCGGAGTAGCTCGGACTACAGGTGCTCGCCACCAGGCCTGGCTAATTTTTGGATTTTTAGTAGAGACAGAGTTTCGCCATATTGGCCATGCTGGTCTCAAACTCCTGACTTTGTGATCTGCCTGCCTCAGCCTCCAAAAGTGCCAGGATTACAGGTGTGAGCCACCGCTCCTGGCCTAACTTTTTTTTGTTTGTATTTTTTGTAGAGACATGGTTTTGCCATCTTGCCCAGGCTGGTCTCCAACCCCTGAGTTCAAGGAATCCACCCGCCTCAGCCTCCCAAAGTGCTGGGATTACAGGCATGAGCCACTACGCCCAGCCTAGAATTTTCAAGTTCTTGTTCATTTTATAGAAGTACAATTTGGGTCTGGGAAGTGGTTCACGCTTGTAATCCCAGCACTTTGGGAGGCTGAGGCGGGTGGATCACTTGAGGTCAGGAGTTCAAGACCAGCCTGGCCAACTTGGTGAAACCCATCTCAACTAAAAATATAAAAATTAGCTGGGCGTGGTGGCACATGCCTATAATCCCAGCCACTGGGGAGGCTGAGGCAGAAGAATCGCTTGAACCTGGGAGGCAGAGGTTGCAGTGAGCCGAGATCGCACCTGTAGTCCCAGCTACCTGGGAGGCTGAGACAAGAGAATCACTGGAACCCAGGAGGTGAGGCTGCAGTGAGCCGAGATTGCACCACTGTACTCCAGCCTGGGTGACAGAGGGAGACTCTGTCTTAAAAAATAAAAATAAAAATAAAATATATAAATAAATAAAAGACCAGAGGGCTATGGGAGATGGTATATAAGTATAAAAGACATGCCATTTAAAGCCAATGGGAATAAGTTAAAAAGTTTTAAGGGCCAGGCGCAGTGGCTCACACCTGTAATCCCAGCACACTGAGAGGCTGAGGCAGGTGGATCATGAGGTCAGGAGATAGAGACCATCCTGGGCAACATGGTGAAACTCTGTCTCTACTAAAAATACAAAACTCAGCTGGGCATGGTGGTATGGGCCTGTAATCCCAGCTACTGGGGAGGCTAAGGCAGGAGAATCACCTGAACCTAGGAGGCGGAGGTTGCAGTGAGCTGAGACCACATCACTGCACTCCAGTCTGGGCGACAGAGCAAGACTCCGTCTCAAAAACAGAAAAAAAAAAAAAGAAAAGGCAACATTACACAAACACGAAACCTGCTAGAATGTCTGCCTCAGCAGATGCCAATGTCCTAAGCAGTATCTCCTAAACAATGGAAGACGCTCTGGAAAAGGGACACTGACGTGAACAGATTACTTTTATTTTTTTATTTTTATTTATTTATTTTTTTTTTGAGACAGAGTTTCGCTTTTGTCGCTCAGGCTGGAGTGCAATGGCACAATCTCGGCTCACTGCAATCTCCACCTCCCAGGTTCAAGCGATTCTCCTGCCTCAGCCTCCTGAGTAGCTGGGATTACAGGTATGCACCACCACACCCGGCTGATTTTTGTATTTTTTTTAGTAGAGATGGGGTTTCACCATGTTGGTCAGGCTGATCTCGACTAACTTCAGGTGATCCACCATCCTTAGCCTCTCAAAGTGCTGGGATTACATGCGTGAGCCACTGCACCTGGCCAGGAACAGATTACTTTTAAATTATGAACTACTTCATATTACAGTGAAAGCAGGTTTCTAAAGCTAACGAATCTGGACTGCATTAGAAATTGTTGTTTTCTAGAACTTTTTTTGTTTTTTTTTTTTTTTGAGACAGAGTCTCGCTCTTGTTTACCAGGATGGAGTGCAATGGTGGGATCTCGGCTCACTGCCACGTCCACCTCCCAGGTTCAAGTGATTCTCCTGCCTCAGCCTCCCAAGTAGTTGGGATTACAGGTGTGCACCACCGTGCCCAGCTAATTTTGCATTTTTAGTAGAGACGAGGTTTCTCCATGTTGGTCAGGCTGGTCTCGAACTCCTGACCTCAGGTAATTTGCCCACCTCAGCCTCCCAAAGTGCTGGGATTACAGGTGTGAGCCACTGTGCCTGGCTTCTAGAACTTTTATATCCTGTTGTTTTTAAATATCTAATGTCATTTTTTCTTGTTTTTCTGTTCCTTCCCCCACTTTCCACACGATCTTATCTTACCAACTACATTTTTGCCAGTGAAGGTAATCTTCAAGGACAAAACCTCTGGGACTGGCAAAGGATTATTGTTGCTATGTTACAAAAGTCTTCATAACCCCCTAAATTAAGGTTTAGCACTTAGATATTTCCATTAGAATATAAAATGTGGTGGGAAGAGATTCTAACACAAAGGCTATGAAGTTATTAATTATGGAAGTTTCTCTCTCTCTCTCTTTTTTTTTGGGACAAGGTCTCACTCGGTTCCCAGTCTGGAGTGCAATGGTATGATCACTGCCCACTGCAGCCTCAACCTCTGGGGCTCAGTCTCTCAAGCAGCTGGAACTACAGATGTGTGACACCATGCTTGGCTAATTTTTGTTTTTATTTTTGTTGCTAGGGGTTCTCATTATATTGCCCAGACTGGTCTCTAATTCTTAGGTTCAAGCAATCCTCCCACCTCAGTCTCTCCAAGTGCTGGGGATTATATACGTGAGCCACCATGCCTAGCCAGAAAAGTTTCTTATCATAGAAAAAAAAAAATTTGGCCAGGCGCGGTGGCTCAAGCCTGTAATCCCAGCACTTTGGGAGGCCGAGACGGGTGGATCACGAGGTCAGGAGATCGAGACCATCCTGGCTAACACGGTGAAACCCCATCTCTACTAAGAAATACAAAAAACTAGCCGGGCGAGGTGGCGGGCGCCTGTAGTCCCAGCTACTTGGGAGGCTGAGGCCGGAGAATGGCGTGAACCTGGGAGGCGGAGCTTGCAGTGAGCTGAGATCCGGCCACTGCACTCCAGCCTGGGCTACAGAGTGAGACTCCGTCTCAAAAAAAAAAAAAAAAAAGAAAAAAAAATTGGGCTGGGCACAGTGGTTTATGCCTATAGTCCCAGCACTTGGGAGGCTGAGGCAAGCAGATCACTCAAGGTCAGGAGTTTGAGAGCATCCTGCCCAACATGGTAAAAACCCGATTACTAAAAATACAAAAATTAGCCGGGTGTGGTGCCACACACCTGCAATCCCAGCTACTCAGGAGGCTAAGGCAGGAGAATCGCTTGAATCTGGAAAGCGGAGGTTGCAATGAGCAACCTGCACTCCAGCCTGGGCAACACAGTGAGACTCCATCTCAAAACAAAAGAAAAAAGAAAAAGAAAAAAAATTTGGCAAGGCATGGTGGCTCACAAGTATAGTCCCAGCACTTTGGGAGGCTGAGGTGGACAGATTGCTTGAGCCCAGGAGTTCAAGATCATACTGGCCAACATGGTGAAACCCTGTCTCTACTAAAAATACAAAAAAACATTAGCTGGGCGTGATGGCAAGGGCCTGTAGTCCCTGCTACTCCGGAAGCTATGGTGGGAGAATTGCTTTAGCCCAGGATGTCAAGGCTACAGTGAGCCAAGATCACACCACTGCATTCCAGCTTGGATGACAGAGTGAGACCCTGTCTCAAAAAAAAAAAAAAAAAAAAAGGATTTATATAAACTGTTAAGATTTTTTTTTTCTTAAACAAGAAATGCAAGGAATGACCCCCTACTACCACATCTAATTGAAGTATTTTAGGAAGAACATCAACTATAATTAAATATCATAGGCATTATTAAAACAAAACCAAGCACTTTCTTTAAACATAAGGTATTACTCTGACAGTCTCCATTATTTAATGGGAGAGGACATGAGACTGACTCCTTGACCAGGGCACAGTGACTCACATCTGTAAACCCAGCACTCTGGGAGGCTGAGGTGGGAGGATCGCTTGAGCCCAAGAGTTTGAGACCAGCCTGAGCAACAAAGTGAGACCCCATCTCTACAAAAAGTGAAAAAAACAGCCAGGTGTGGTGGTGCACACCTGTAGTCCCAGCTACTTGGGAGGCTGAGGCAGGAGGATCACTTGAGCCCAGGAGGTTGAAGCTCAGTGAGCCATGTTCACACCACTGCACTCCAGCCTGGATGACAGAGCAAGACCCTGTCTGAAAAAGGAAAAAATAAAATAAAATGGATTCTTCATGAATTAAAATGAGATTGGGAACTTACTGAACTTTTTCTAGTTTGGAGACAAGCAGCTTCTGGAATATTAACATGACAGTAACATGCATCTGTACTTCAGCAAGCATCAAGAAGAGGCCAAGGAGAATCTCCTGCTTACCCTGAACTTGAAACAGTTCATCCTCTTCCACCCAAGTCTCTTTTTCTTCAACCCCATTAGAGTTGTTCCACTTGCCTTTGGGTACTCTGAGGGGAGATCAAGGAGAGCACAAGGTGTGAAACAAATTCATCCTGGACTGTCCCAGATTCTGGCCTTGGCTCACTCTTGGCCCTGTATTCCTTCCTGTCCCATTGTGACCACCATCGAGGTTCGCCTGCATGCACCTCCCAAAGCCACTGTCCTTTCTCCTGGCTGGCCAGGCATCTCCGCATAACACCCCCCAGGCTGTCGGACACCCCTCAAATTCAGCACTAATTCATCAAGTACATCACTACCCCTCTACAAATCTGTTCATTTTCCTGGTTTTTGGCTTGTTTGGTTTTGATTCTATTAAAGGTCTCAGTATTTTCTGATTGGGAACCTGCAAACCTCCCTCTCTTCCTTGGACATGCCTTCTTCCTATATCTGGACTGATTTTTCCGTTTCCACTCCCCCTTGTTCAGGCTCACAGTGCCTTTCATCAGTATTCCACTAGCCTCTTAACTGGAGTTTCTGCCACTAGCCTCTTCCCCTTCCAAAGCCAAAGATGATTTTAAGACAATCATCCTAAAATTACCACATGCCTCCTCTACTCCCTAATGGCTTCTCTCTGCCTGAACAATGGCGTCTATATGCCTGTATGGGGGAGTCCAGACCATCCAGTCTGGCCCGTCAGTTTCTAACCAACCACCCCATGATGCCCACACCTGGGCAAACAGCACAGCCACACTGTTCTGCTCTTTCTTCCTCCCATAAGCTCTGTATTTTCCTGCCTCTCCATAGTCCCTGTGCTTGGGAGTCCATTCCCTGCTAAGTGACATCCCACCCATCTTTCAAGGCCATGGTTCTCAATGAAGCCTTCTCTAACTACCAACCCCAACACACACAGAAAGCCTTTCCCCTCTGGCCTGCAGTGCTGTTTCTACCATACCAACTGTCACTTTGCAGTGTGCCCCTAACCAGGACCACCTCGAAGATGGGGGCCACATCTTCCTTTGTCCATCCCAAACACATAGCACACTCAGCACAGTAACACAGATCCCAATGTGAGCTGGAGATATATTAGCTGAACTAACATTGGGATTGTCAGAGAGCCACAAGGGAATTATACTATCAAAGATTAGAGTAAAAAGCAAACAAGAATGCTCCCTGTGAACATGAAACAATTTAAGTGCTTGGGTGTGGCTAAAAAAAAGTACAAAAGCTGAAAATAACCCCAAACCCAAATTATTCAATGGAAATTATAGTCCATTTCTTCTAATCAACTTTGCATTTACCTGATTAATAACTGCCCTGGGAACAGAGCAAAGCACAAATCTGACCTCAGAATTATAACATCTTTTACAAACATGGAAAGTGTCTGAATTCAGTGTCTCGAAGAATTTATATAAATCAAATGACCCGCAAAAGTTAACCAAGAGTAGAGACAAATTTCTGTATCCTTCGCCCGCCATGAAGAAAAAACTTATTTTTAATGCCATTTGGGTATTCTGCAAATGAATAATAAAAGAAAATTGATGAGTAAGTACATACGCTTGAAAAAATTCCTTGAGTTCCATAAGTTTTCTATGAAATTGCTAAGTGGCTGAGACAAATGGTAGACCTTTCTCATTTTTACATTGAATCTTATCCCCAAATGTTACTTGAGAATAATTTGCTTGAGACAAAGTGAAAACATTTTATAGGAGGTTTTTCCTTCTCAGGATATTCTTGTGTTAATGACTATTTATAAATAAAAATCAGATGGGGTTACAGTTTGTTTTCTATCTGCTTATCCCAGTGCTGGAATAAAACCAGTTGGAACCTCAGTCCCTGGCTGGTCCATCATGTTTCCTGAGTGGCTGTCCTCCCTCCCTGCAGTCTTCACAGGTCACCTTCTCCCTGTCCTCTGTTGAACTCTCAGCACTATTACCTGTACAAATATATGCTTTGGTGGTGATTTTGCAAGACCTCTGACTTTCAGGTGATGTGTTCACTGCCTCTCCTAACTTCCCATGTGGATGGGCCTGAGATCTGGCTGCTCCTCCTAACTGTCATGGGCTGAGTGGTCCTGGCCAAGTCAGGTCACTTCCTCGTCCTTGTGCTCCTGACTGGCAGTTTGAACGTGAAGAGCAATGGTGTAGCGTGGGTTGGCAAGCTACAGTCTGTGGCTGCTGGCTTGTGTACCATGAAGCTCGGGCTAAGAATGGCTAGCCCATTTTTGTAAGGGTTGTTAACAAAAAACAAAAAAAAAGACAGTCGGGGCAGTGGCTCACGTCTGTAATCCCAGCAGTTTGAGAGGCCCAGGCAGGTGGATCGCTTAAGTCCAGGAGTTCGAGATCAGCCTAGTTAACATGGTCAAACCCCATCTGTACAAAATACACAAAAATTAGCTGGGTGCGGTGGCACGCACCTGTGGTCCCAGTTACTGGGATAGGGGTGGGGATGGTGGCTGGGGCAGGAGAATCGCTTGAACCTGGGAGGCAGAGGTTGCAGTGAGCCAAGATTGTGCCACTGCACTCCAGCCTGGGTGACAGAGCAAGACCCTGTCTCAAGAAAAAAAGAAAAAGAAAAAACAAGAAAATAATATGGAGCAGACAGACAACACGTGTGGCCCAAAATGCCTAAAAATATTACCCTCCGCTGGCTTTTTACAGATGTTTTGGGTTCACTCCTTAAAATGCAAGAAGAAAGAATCCTTATTTTATTTGGTGAATAAGTACCTAGTAAGCACGTGCTATGTGCAAGGTGCTGTGGGAGATACAAGATAGGGGCATGGTGGCCCTGTCCTCCAGGTGACACCGCCAACCCTGCCTTCCCTCCTGATCCCACTGCCCCTCCCTGCTCCCTGGCAGCAGTCTCCAGTCTCCAGCCTTCCTCCTTCCCTCCTTTCCCTGAGTGGGGTCTCATCAGGCCTTCCAATTTGTTGTATTAGAATTATCTGGGGCATAGTTTAAAAAGCAGATTAAAGAGTATTCTCCTGTCTCTTCTAATTCAGTAGCCAGGAGCCTGGAAATACGTATTTTTTTAGCATTCCACAGGTCATTGTGTCATGAAGCCCGGCTTGAGAGCCTGTCTGACACACCAGACAAAAGAAATCCCAGGCCTGGCCCATCCAGCATGCAGACTCTCCTCCCTTCACTCTTTCCTGTGCACCGTATTCTCCTACCACAGGCTCCATGACACTCTGAGGGGCACGCCAGGCTTTCTCATGCCTGTATGTAAGGAGTTCCCACTGCCTAGAGTCCTCCAGCCCCCAACACGCTCGATGACCTTCTGCTCATTCTTCCCAGGCCAGTTCAATTTTTGTTCCTCTAAAAGATCTGAGCCACCTAAAACCTTGCTGAGTAGGCTCAGCTTTTCTTCCCATAAGCAGCCAGGGCACCTCACACATACTTCTTTAGAGCAGGGACACTGACTCTTTTTTTCTGTAAAGGGCCAGATAGTATTTTCACTTTGTAAGCCTTACTGTCTCTGCTGTGATTACACAACAAACTACCACTGAACAGAAAGCAGCCCTAGATAATACATTGATGATGGGTGTGACCATGTTCCAATCAAACTTTATTTACAAAAACAGGCAGCAGGCAGATTTGGGCCCAGGGCCACAGCTTGCCAACCCCCGCTGCTTTAGGGGACTCATTAGACTTCATATCCTTGACATATGAGAGAGGATGTATGTCTCAAACCTTCACGAATCCTCCCATTTACAAAATTACTGTAATCCCGCACTCTCCCGTTTCCTCATCTGTTTCCGGGAGCAATACCTATACTGCACAGGGTTGCTGTGAGGAGCCAATGACATCCTATATCAAATGAGAATAACGTGCGTAGAGCTGCATCCGCTGCCCAGCAGCTATGCCCATTTGCCAGCCGGACTCACTTCCAAATACTAGTAGTGGTGACATAGTGCAAATCTGTACCTGAGGATAAATCACTTATCAGATGCCACAGCCTTTTGGGGCACCGAGTACAATGCATGCCAGAGCACAGGTCCCCAAATACTACAACATAGAGCAGTGGCAGAGGTGGCCTTGGGAGATCCATGAGGTGGATCACTTACAGCAGGGAAGCGCTGACCAGGGAGGAGTCTATGGAGGACGGAGAAGTTGTTTTTGTTGTTTTCTTTTTTTTTTTTTGAGATGGAGTCACACTTTGTTGCCCAGCCTGGAGTGCAGTGGTGCAATCTGGGCTGACTGTGCAGCCTCCGCCTCCCGGGTTCCAGTAATCCTCCTGCCTCAGCCTCCCAAGTAGCTGGGACTACAGGCGCCCACCACCACACCTGGCTAATTTTTGTATTTTTAGTAGAGATGGAGTTTCACCACATTGGCCAGGCTGGTCTCGAACTCCTGACCTCAGGTGATCTGCCTGCCTCAGCCTCCCAAAGTGCTGGGATTACAGCCGTGAGCCACCACACCCAGCCTGAGGAAGGAGAATTTTAAGAGAGGCAACTTGTTGGTATACAGGCCATGGGCTTTTCTGTCAAGACTGACTTGGATTAAAACTCCCAAAGCCCATCTTTGCCACTTTTAGCTGTGTGACCTCAGGTGAGCTAAGAACTTTTCTGAGCCCTTCTCCTCTGTGTAACGGGGTTAATATATCACATCACAGAGTGAGGACTGTAGCGACTCAGTAAGATGACACATGAAAGTGCTCTGCCCCCAGAAAGCACTTCATCAACAACGGCTTCTCTTCCCTTTAAAGGACAAATGGCATTTGGACAAGCAATGATGGAGGTATGACGGTTCACTGTGGGGAATGAGAGGAAGCAAAAGTACAGTGGTAGAAACAAATAACGTGTTCCAGAGAACAAGCAGGCCAGTCTGCCTGGAAGCAGGATCCGCCACAGGACACAAAGGGAAGCAAAACTCAAAGCCAGGATGAGAATCACCATGGGGAGCAAAATTAAAGTATTCTAGCCACTGCCCCACAGTACCTAGCAGGATATGGGAGATTAGTAAGTATTTACTGAACTTGCCAAGTCTCAAATGCTCAGAAGGGTGCAAAATTATACATATTCATCAGTCTCTTTTTAAGGGTCAAAGTATAATGTGGCCCAATGCAAACAAATTTCTTTTAACACACAAGACTAATGTTTAGAAGTCAAGACACTCAGATGTTTGCTAAAAATGAAAGCGGCGATGAGTAGGAGGCTCTGAAACTTTTCCATCCCCACTCATGCCCTAGTGCAAGGCTTGGAAGCCCACATGTGGGGCTTCAGAACCGGCAGGGATGGCTACGTCGTCACTGCCCGCTCCTGCGTCACATTCTAGCAGTCTGAGCAAGCCTTGGTGGTAACTTAGCTGAAAGTTACTTCATTCACGGAAGTAATACCAGGCCCAACCAGGACCACCAACCAGCCCCAAAATTTCTACAAACAAGGTCTTCATACTTGGGATTCTTCTCTCCAGGGAGGGGTTGGTTGAGAACGGTGGGCTTGGATGGTGGCGCTGGAGCGGCCTCCTGGGAGGAGTTGAGGCCTGCGCTGGGCTCAGTACTCTGGCTGTCCTCCTCCAAGACCAATCTGCTTATTGTCATGCGCTTGTTCTTGGGCTGCAGTTCCGAGCCACCCTCACCCTCAGCTGGGGCTGAACTTTCATTATCATCTTTTCTGGGTCTCTTGTTTTTGAGGGCTGGTGATGCTGGGGAAGCTTGAGTAGGAAGAACCAGATCCTTCTGGTCCAGTTTTGCAAAGGCTGCCTCAGAATCCTGTGCACCAGACAGAGTCTTGAAAGCTGCTTTCAGAGTCATCATTCCAATGGTGGTTGGAGGATTCCGTAGCTGCCTGCAAATAAAGCATAGGCACAAAGATCTTTTTCACCACTGTTGATGCTCATCCAAACGGCCACAACTTTTTTGAAGTTTGAAGCTTCAAATTAGATAGAGGACTCCTCCAGTTGAGGAGGCTTTAAATGTAATATGTAAGTTGTATTATGAATTTAAAACTCCAAGTTAGATAACCTTTATTTTACTTCTCATTTTATTTTTAGAGATAGAGTCTGGGTCTGTCCTAGACAGTAGACAGGACAGAGAGATAGGATACAGTGGCACAAACACAGCTCGCTGTATCCTAGAACTCCTAGGCTCAAGCGATCTGCCCACCTCGGCCTCCCAAAGTGCTGGGATTACAGGCCTGATCCACCACACCTGGCCTACAACACATTTATGAACAGGATCTTGAGAATTCTCAGAGTAAAAGACATGCCACACAGTCTTGAAACAATGAGAAACTGCCTTTTAAAAACAAAGTTCATCTATCATTTGGAACAGTTAGTATGCTTTAGGGAAAAACTGTTAGGAGAGGGCAAACTGGCAGCCTGCGGGCCAAATCCAGCTGCCAGTCTGCCTTGTTGTCCAACTCACATGAAAAAAATTTTTTTTAAGTAGATCAACTGTCAACATCCAAAAATTGGGAAATCTCACGGAAAACCCTGGACATCTCATACAAAAATCTGAGCACCTGAAGCCTGAGCATTCTTGGATACTCCCACAGAGCAACAACCACAAGAAGCGGAAAAGCAAATGCCCTGGTTCCTGGCCCCACGCTCTCAGCCTAGGTCCACTTTGTTCCTTTAGGTTTCCTACCAGGCCCTGAAAGGGCATCTAAGCTTGTAACCCCTGCTTTAGGAACTGGTTTTGGGATTCGACTCACAGATCTGAACAGTGCTTCCTGAATGTATGAAGAGATTAGGTGTCCACAAGGAAGTACTGAGTCAATATGGGCGAGGCAAGGAGAGAAATGGTGAAAGAGCCTTTGAGGAATGGCCAATCAGGAAGTTGTCAGGGACCCCAGGCGTCCTGTCTCCTCATCTTCCCAGGGTGTGCTGTCTCCCACAGTGCCCTGTACGAGTAACCTCGTAACACGTCAGCAGGTCAGATCGCCGAGAGGAACTGATCCTGCTCTAAGGAGGAGACTGCTTCCAACAACCACCCCAGTGTTCTACCCAGGATCACAAGAGAGCATCTTCTTCCAACAACCACCCCAGTGTTTCACCCAGGATCACAAGAGAGCATCTTCTTACCTTGTGGGTTCTCTGGGTGGCTTTTCCACAGGCCCTGGTGCTGGCTGTTTATCTTCCTTCCCTGGACTTGAGGCAGCGGACTCAGATTTCAAAGCCTTTTTGGCCATCTGGGAAAGGAAGGATGTCATCAGGAAGAAGAGGCCACAGAATTGCATTAATTCTCTGCTTCTTTCACCAAGAATATACTCAATATGCAAACAAGTTCACTTACAAATCCAATCTAGGTATAAAACGAAGGACATAAAATAGGAGAGAACTTATAAGACTTATAAATCAAGCTTTTTTTATTCAAACTTAAGATAACTAATAAATTTTTTTTGAGAGGGAGTCTTGCTCTGTTGCCCAGGCTGCAGTACAGTGGTGCGATCTCCGCTCACTGCAACCTCCACCTCCTGGGTTCAAGCGATTCTCCCATCTCAGCCTCCCAAGTAGCTGGGATTATAGGTGCCCACCACCATGTCCGGTTAATTTCTGTATTTTAGTAGAGACGGGGTTTCATCATGTTGGCCGGGCTAGCCTCGAACTCCTGACCTCAAGTGATCTGCCCGCCTCGGCCTCCCAAAGTGCTGGGATTATAGGCATGAGCCACCATGCCTGGCAATACATGCTTACACTAATATATTCCAGTTTGTGTATAGAATTTTTTATAACTGTTTCTACAAATGTGTTGCCTTATTAACAACTGTTTGAGAATCCTTATCTATATAACACAAAGAGCCCTGAGTAGGCTAACCTTGCTCTAACTCCATCTGTTCATCTGTCTCCCTTGGCTTAAGTTTTAGACATTTCCAATCAGTCCAGTGTCATTCAGTTTCAGTTGTTTATCTGTAATATGTGGTGTCCTAAAAGCTAAGAGTTCTGTCCACACACAGACAGCAGCAGGATATTTTCCAGTTACCTGGAATGGAAAGGAAAGGACCCTAGGCCAGGCTCAACTATCTTGACACCTGCTCCCTGAATACCCCAAACTACCTGCTTATAAATAATCTGAGATTTGCCAAACGACTGCTAAGATCATGAACACTACCCTAATATGGGCCTGGCAGATCTGTTATGAAACAGAATATTTTCCACATTCTCAAAGTCCTGGTTTCTTTTGCCTAGGCTGAAGTGCAGTGGCACGACCACACCTCACCGGCAGCCTCAAGTGATCTTCCCACTTGGTTTCACCATGTTGCCCAGGTTGGTCTTGAACTCCTGAGCTCAAGCAACCTGCCCGCCCTGGCCTCCCAAAGTGCTGGGATTACAGGTGTGAACCACTGCACTCAGCCAAAGTCCTGGTTTCAAAAACAAAACAAAACCACTCTCACTCAGTGTTCCTTCATCACAGCCTCCCATCTGTGACAGCCTGGGTCTAGTTCTTCCCTATGCTGTCCTGAGCCTCACTGCTTCCATTCTTTTATCTCTTTGATCCAATTAAAGAATGTTTTCATTTGGCTTCTTTTGACCTTATACTTTCAGTGACACCTTTCTCTACACCATACCTTCTTCCTGTTAGCAACTCCATCGTACCATATCTACCAAACCACTCTTCCTCCAAACTTAGTTCACAAGTCATTGCCTTTGGGAACCACCATCGATTGTAAGCGAATGTTCTCCTTCAGCCATGGCAGATTAATCATGTATAAAGGAGATAAAAACGACAGAGGAGGGAGACCAGGTGTGTTCCATTTGCCTCTGCCACTATCTGTGCTTTTGTATTTTTATTTATTTATTTTTTGAGACGGAATCTCACTCTGTTGCCCAGGCTGGAGTGCAATGGTGCAATCTTGGCTCACTGCAATCTCCATCTCTTGGGTTCAAGCGATTCTCCTGCCTCAGCTTCCAAAGTAGCTGGGATTACAGGTGCCTGCTACCACGCCCAGCTAATTTTTATATTTTTAGTAGAGATGGGGGTTTCACCATGTTGTTCAGGTTGTTCTCGAACTCCTGACCTCAGGTGATCCACCCACCTGGGCCTCCCAAAGTGCTGGGATTACAGGGGTGAGCCATTGTGCCAGGCCTGCTTTTGCATTTTTAAGGCATTTAATTAAGAAAGCTAGTGCACACAATTCAATGTCTTTTTCACACATTAACTCTTTTCACTTCAGATATTCTGATTCCCTGCACATCCTCAAGGGCACACCATGGTTACGGGAGAAGGGCCAAGGCGCACCGTGAGGAGGTAGGGCTCAGCGTCATCCAGGTGGCTCTCCAGGAAGCGCAGCATCTTCTGCTGGAAGGTCTCGTAGGAAAAGTTCTGGATGACAGGATGGGCCAAGTTCTTTTCTCGAATAATATTCAGGAGATCATTTCTCAGCTTCTACACAATGGACCGATATTTGCAACATGAGAAAGTAGAACTCCAGTAAAAATTCAATGATGATGAGGTGAGACAGACACTATGAGAACTTCTGCAATGCCGTCAATGCAAATCACTGGCACGCATACAGGAAGGGAAGCCCAACACAAAGGATTGGTCAATACATCAGGTTCAGCCACAGCGGGTTACTATGCAGCTATAAAAAACAGATGAAGAAGTTCCTTATGTGCTAACACAGAATTATTCCAAGATATAATATTAAGTGAAAAAAGCAATTTAGAAAAGTGTTCACATTAGTGTGTAGGATATGCTATCATGTGTATGAGAATGGGGAAAATGGATATATGTGGATGTCTGTATACACACACACACACAATTTGTTTGCACATGCACAGAGGATCTTTGAAAGGATAAAAGAAAAAAAAAAAAAAGAAACCGATTGCCTGTGAAGGGAAGAAGATGGCCGAGGGTCAGAGATGAGAGAATTTTCACCAAACTCTTTTGTTATACCTTTTGAATTCTGTATTATGTACATGTATTACCTTTTCAAATAATGAAATTTAAATTTATATAGAGGCCAGGTGCAGTGGCTTACGCCTGTAATCCCAGCACTTTGGGAGGTCGAGACAGGCGGATCACTTGAGGTCAGGAGTCTGAGACCAGCCTGGCCAACATGCTAAAATCCCGTCTCTACTAAAAACACAAAAAAATTAGCCCAGCATGAAGGCACACGCCTGTAATCCCAGCTACTCCAGAGGCTGAGGCAAGAGAACTGCTTGAACCTGGGAGGTGGAAGTTGCAGTGAGCCAAGATTGAGCCACTGTACTCCAGCCTGGGCAACAGAGCAAGACTCCATCAAAAAAAAAAAAAAAAAAGTATATAGAAGAAATGGTTGGGCATGATGATTCATGTAATCCCAGCACTCTGGGAGGCCGAGGTGGCAGGATCACTTGAGCTCAGGAGATCCAGACCAGCCTGGGCAACATAAAGAGACGTTGTCTCTACAAAAAATTTTAAAAATTAGCCATGTGTGGTGGCATGCAGCTGTGAACCCAGCTACTGGGGAGGATGAGGTGGAAGAACTGCTTGAGCTCAGGAAGTTGAGGCTGCAGTGAACTATAATTGCACCACTGCACCCCAGCCTGAGCAACAGAGCGAGACTCTGCCTCAAAAAAAAATTTTTTTTTAAATGAATAAAAAGGAAGAAGAAAAAATAAAAGCAGGGGACCAACAGAACTGTTGACACCAGGAAACAGGTGCTATGTCCTCACCAGAGAAGCTTCCTCACATCTGCAGGATCAACATTTAATGTAAATAAAGTTAGAAGCATTACAACATTTGTCAGCTTCATACCTGGTACTGATCATTTAAATCAATGGTCTGTTATGAACCAGACAGAAATGAGGCAAGTGAAGAATTTATGTAAATTTCTCTAATGAAAACAATCTTACAGTGAGTTATCTTGGATATAAAAGGTAACTCGCTGCAGGTGTTACATGCTGAAAGGAGACTATTTAGGTAATATTCCTGACCAAGAACCCTTTCCTTGTTTTCCCACAAAAAGCAATGAGATGGATGTAAGTCACAGGAGCAAAAATGTATCAAATTTACCTGAGTTGTGGGGTCCTTGGACATATGTTTTTTCAAAATTTTTGAAGCCTTTTCAAATTCTTTGTTTTTGATACAAATAATGACAGCCTAAAAAGGAGGGGAAAAACCTTTTTTTACTTTTGTAATGACAGGTGTAATCAGAATATCAAACATTCTCTCACATTGTACCAAATTCCTGTACTTAAAAACTAACAATTATTAAGCCAGGCACGGTGGCTCACACCTGTAATCCCAGCACTTTGGGAGGCCAAGGCGGGTGGATCATCTGAGGTCGGGAGTTCGAGACCAGCCTGACCAACATGGAGAAACCCCAACTCTACTGAAAATACAAAATTTTCTGGGTGTGGAGGCGCATGCCTGTAATCCCAGCTACTTGGGAGGCTGAAGCAGAATTGTTTGAACCCGGGATGTGGAGGTTGCAGTAAGCCGAGATCACGCCACTGCACTCCAGCATGGGCAACAAGAGCGAAACTCTGTCTCAAAAAAAACCAAAAAACTACCTAACAATTATTGTTCAAGTGTTGTGAACCACTGGAAGCTGTCTCTTTCTGCTTGTAAGGGAGTCGCTTTTCAACAATACAATGGCTTTTGTTACATGGCTGATAGAGCAAAATCTGATCCCCTGGATTACAGACCATTTAACCAATTTCAATAGCGCCTCCTGAGGAAAGACGCAATGGACAGGAGTCATTCTAGGTCCCAGTAATTTCAGGTCCCCAGAACAATTGATTCTGTTCTTTTTGGATGCAAAAGCTTTAAAGCAAAGGGGGGATGAGGGAGGGAGGATATAGTGTAGGGGGAAAAAAAGGGATTTGCTGACCACAGAGTTCTGCTAGTTCCATTCTGGAAAGGCCTGAGGCCAGTTCTGTAGGAGAATGAAAGGACAACCCCTTACTACCATAAACCCCAGCTGGCAACTTCAATTAAAGCACCTAGGGAACTACTGAAGCCAACAAACCCAGGTCATTCACAAGCAGCAAATAAAAAGGGCAAAGTTCCAGGTAAGATAAGGTGTCATCAGTCACAGAGAGAAAGAAGAGTCCTTCCATAAAGAAACCTCAAGAGAATATACAGAGGAAAAATAACAGTGACTGAACACTCACAAGGAAGTTATAATACACAGGAACATTTTTAAAAATTAGAAGAGCCAAGAAAAAATTGGGAGTATCTGAAGTTATATGATAGAATAAAGCAGCTACCTCAAATACTGTCTGAGAGAGATACAGATTCTTTAAAAAGACCACTATACAAAAAAAGGCAAGCCGGCTGGGTGTGGTAGCTTACAACTGTACAACTGTATTCCCACACTTTGGTAGGCCAAGGTGGGAGGATCACTTGAGCTCAGGAGTTTGAGACCAGCCTGGGGAACACAGGCAGACCCTGTCTCTCCCCCCAAAAAAAACCACCTAGCCAGGCATCTTGGTGTGTGCCTGTGGTCCCAGCTACTCAGGAGGCTGAGGTAGGAGCATCACTTGGGTCTGGGAGATTGGGGCTGCAGTGAGCCGAGATTGCACCACTGCACTCCAGCCTGAGCAAGAGAGACTCCGTCTCAAAAAACAACAACAAAAAACCCATAAGTATGTAGGACTTTTTTTTAAAGGATGTAGCCTTGAGCTTGGCTCCTTTCACGTTGTATAATGCCTTTAAGGTCCATCCATGTTGGTGTACTGTCAATAGTTCACTTTTTCTTGTTGTTGAGCAGTATTCCATTCCATGAATGTACTATAGTTTATACATTAATCCACTGAAGGACACTTGAGATGTCTGCAATTTATGGTTATTATAAATAAAGATGCTAAAACATTCATGTACAGGTTTTGATATGAATAGAACTTCTCATTTCTCTAAGGTAAATACCCAAGAATAGGATTGCATGGTCTTATGGAATATATGTTAATGAGAAATGGCCAAACTACTTTCTGGAGTAGCTGTATCATTTCGCATTCCCATCAGCAATGTATGAGAGTTCCAGTTGCTCCACATCCTCACTAGTGCTTTTTAAAACACAGGCTGAGTGTGGTGGCTCACGCCTATGATCTCAGCACTTCAAAAGGCCAAGGTAGGAGGATCATTTGAGCCCGAGTTCAAGTCCAGCATGGGCAACATAGTGAGATCCCATCTCTATTTAAAAAACAAACAAAAAGTGTACATACTTATGTACAACATGATGTTTTGAAACATGGAACTAGCACTTTTTAGTTAGTATTTTTTTATTGATTTTTCTTGAGATAGGGTCTATATCACCTAGGCTGAACTCAAACTCTTGGCCTCAAGCAATCCTCCCACCTCAGGTACCCAAGTAGCAGGGATTACAGGCATGTGACACCAGGTCCCACTATCGGTATTTTTAAAAATTCAACCATTCTAATCGGTATTTGAATCTACTGTGGTTTTAATTTGTATTTCCTTAATGAGTAAATAATGTTGAACATCTTTTCATGTAACTTTTTTTTTTGCCATCTGTATTCTTTTTGGTGAGCCTTTTGCCCACTTAAAACTAGGGTTGTATAGGCTCATTTCTTTTGAGAGCTCTTGGTACATTCTGGATACCAGTTCTTTGTCAGGCGTGATTTGTAAATATTTTCTCCCAACCTATAGGTTGCTTTTCCATTCTCTTAGCAGTGTTTTTCTCAGAGCAAAAGTTTAAAATTTTGATTAAGTCCTATATATCAATTTTTCTTCTTAGGAATGTTTTTAAATTCTTATCTAAGATTTTTTTGTCTAACTCCAGGACATAAAGATTCCTTCATGTTTCCTCTAAGTTTTATGGTTTCACATTTTACATTTAGATTATAATTTTGAGTGAATTTTTGTACAAGATCTGAGCTTACCGTCAAAGTTCATTTCCGCATATGGACATTCAATTGTTTCAACAACATTTGTTGAAAAGACTATCCTTTTCCCATTGAATAGCTTTCACATCTTTGTCAAAAATCAATTAGTCATATTTGTGTGGGTCTGTTTTTACATGCTCTCTTCTGTTCCACTAATCTCTATAGTCCTAAGTACTGTAACTTTCTTATAATTCTTAAAATTGGGTAGTATGAGTTCAACTTTTCAATATAACACTTTTTGGTTATTTTAATTCCTTTGCCTTTCCATACAAATTTTAGAATCAGTCATTCTGTACCTATAGAAAATCATGCTGAGGCCAGACAGGGTGGCTCAAATCTGTAATCCCAGCACTTTGGAAGGTTGAGGTGGGAACATCACTTGAGCCCAGGTGTTCAAGGCCAGACTGCGCAACATGGGAACATAGGGAGACTCCATTTTTACCAAAAACAAAAAAAATTAGCCAGGCAAAGTGGCACATGCCTGTGGTCCCAGTTACTCTAGAGGGTAAAGTGGGAAGAGCACCTGAGCCCAGGAGGTGGAGGCTGCAGTGAGCCATGATCATGCCACTGCCTTCCAGCCCGGATGACAGAGCGAGACCTTGTCTCATTTAAAAAAAAAAAAAAACACACACACACACAAAGAAAATAAAGAAAATCCTGGCCGGGTGCAGTGGCTCACATGTGTAATCCCAGCAAGCACTTTAGGAGGCCGAGGTGGGCGGATCATGAGGTCAGGAGATCAAGACCATTCTAGCTAACACGGTGAAATCCTGTCTCTACTAAAAATACAAAAAAAAAAAAAAATTAGCTGGGCATGGTGGCAGGCGCCTGGAGTCCCGCCTACTCAGGTGGCTGAGGCAGAAGAATGGCATGAACCCAGGAGGTGGAGCTTATAGTGAGCTGAGATCGCGCCACTGCACTCCAGCCTGGGCAACAGTGCAAGGCTCCGTCTCAAAAAGAAAAGAAAATCCTGCTAGGCCGGGTGTGACGGCTCATGCCTGTAATCCCAGCACTTTGGGAGGCCGAGGCGGGCGGATCGCCTGAGGTTGGGAGTTTGAGACCAGCCTGGCCAACATGGTGAAACCCCATCTCTACAAAAACACACAAAAATTAGCCAGGTGTCAAGGGACGCACCTGTAAACCCAGCTCCTCAGGAGGCTGAAGCATGAGAATCGCTTGAACCTAGGAGATGGAGGTTGCTGTGAGCTGAGATTGTGCCACTGCACTCCAACGTGGGCAACAGAGCAAGACTCCATCTCAAAAACCAAAAGAAAATCCTGCTGAGATTGTGACTAGAATTGTATTAACTCCATAGATCAATGGGAGATAAGCGACATCTTAATTCATGTCTTCCAATCCATGAACATGGTCTGTCTTTCCATTTGGTCTTAATTTCTTTTTTTTTTCTTTTTTGAGATGAAGTCTTGCTCTGTCACCACACTGAAGTGCACTGGCGCAATCTCAGCTCACTGCAACCTCCACCTCCCGGGTTTAAGCGATTCTCCCACCTCAGCTTTCCAAGTAGCTGGGACTACAGGCGCACACCACCACACCCAGCTAATTTTTGTATTTTTAGTAGAGACGGGGTTTCATCGTGTTGGCCAGGATGGTCTCAATCTCTTGACCTCATGATCTGCCCACCTCAGCCTCCCAAAGTGCTGGGATTACAGGTGTGAGCCACCACGCTTGGCCTTACTTTCATCAGCATTTTACATTTTTCCACATACAGTTCCTTCACATTTTGCTAGACTTACATGTATTTATTTTTCTTTCTGTTTTGGAGCCATTGTAAATGGCATTGTTTTGGTAATGTCATCTTGAATTGTTCACTGCTAGTATATGGAAATATGACTGACTTTTCCTTTTTTACTTTAAAATGCTGTTTTCATGTGATGTGACTGATTTTTGGGTTGATCTTGCTAAACTTACAGGATTTTTTTTTTTTTTTTACTTCATGGGATTTCTACATAGTCCTGCCATCTGCAAAAAGAAATAATTTTATTATTTCCTCTCCATTCTGTATGCTTTTTCATCCTTGCCTTATTGCACTGGTTAGGTCTTTCAGTATGATGTTGAATACAAGTGGTGAGCACTCCAATTTTTACCATTAAGAACATTAGCTGTGGGCTTTTTGTAGACACCTTTTATCAGGTTGAGGAAGTTCCCTTCATTCCTAGTTTGCTAAGTGTTTTTATCATGAACTAATGTTGAATTTTGTCAATTTCAGCATCAATTTATATGATCATACAGTTTTTCTCTTAATATGGTGGACTACACTGATTGATTTTCAAATATAGTGAAGCAGCCTTGCATTCCTGGACTTTGGTTTTCCCCACTCTGTCACACTCTAACTGCATCTGCATCCAGGGCCAAGCAGCAGGACAGACAGTGGAAGAAGGCTATGGAATTTGTTCCATGTTCTGGGGATCACAGCCCCTTTGGTGAGAAAAAGAGTTCTTCTCCTTCACTTTTAGGTGCCTTCACTGTTGCCACTGTCATTGCTAGGCAGCTGCTGCCACCAGGATAGTACCGCCTGGGGGCCAGGGCAAGAAAGAAGGGAAAAAAGAGAAAAAATTGGGATTTCTTTCACCATCTCTGACCCTTAAGAGATCCCTCCTTGCCCCTCAGACCAGAAAGAGAAAGCTTCTCTTGGTGCTCTTTCCATTCACATCTGGAGTGCATTTCCAGGTTTCAGACTGCCTTTGAGTCTGGGCTGGGTGATACCAGAGAAGGAAAAAATGGTAAACTATTCATCACTGGTTTGGTGGAACTTCAAATCCTTCCCCATATGCCTATTTCCAGATAGAATCCTCAGATAGCTACTCCATGCATTCTGTCCAAGACTTATAATTACATTAAGAGGGAGAGATAGAAGAGAGTATGTTTACTCTATGTTCCCCAGAATTGGAACACATATCCTTCTATATTTAATGTGTGAAACAAGAAAGGAAATATGAATGCTTTCAAATTGAAATGTAGAAGTCTGCTTCAAAGGTTGTGCTATGAGCTTATCTTTTAAAACTATGTATTAGTTTCCTGTGGGGGAAAAAATTTAAAAAGATGAATCACTGCTTTTTCACCTGGCAGTTCTCAGAAATAAGTATAGCTTCAGGCCGGGCGCGGTAGCTCACGCCTGTAATCCTAGCCGAGGCGGGGGGATCACGAGGTCAGGACATCGAGACCATCCTGGTTAACACGGTGAAACCCCGTCTCTACTAAAAATACAAAAAAATTAGCCGGGTGTGGTGGCAGGCGCCTGCAGTCCCAGCAACTTGGGAGACTGAGGCAGGAGAATGGTGTGAACCCAGGAGACAGAGCTTGCACTGAGCCAAGATTACACCACTGCACTCCAGTCTGGGCAAAAGAGTGAGACTCTGTCTCAAAAAAAAGAAAAAAAGAGTAAGTATAGCTTCTTCTCTTACGTATTTGTTAAGGTTTTTAGGGTATAAGCAAGATCAGTGGTCTCTGGGTAAGTTAAATAAAAGATTTTCAAAATAAGTGAGGTAGGTTTATGTTGGGAAGAAATGCCAGAAAGCACATATATTAACAGAGGAAGAGAAGACCAAAACTCACAGAACTGAAGAATAAAGAAAAGATGCAAAAAGAAGCAAGGCTGTTTTGGGAAGTAGCAATGTTTAAAAAGCCTCAACAAGGCCGGGCGCGGTGGCTCAAGCCTGTAATCCCTGCACTTTGGGAGGCCGAGACGGGCGGATCACAAGGTCAGGAGATCGAGACCATCCTGGCTAACATGGTGAAACCCCATCTCTACTAAAAATATACAAAAAAAAACTAGCCGGGCGCGGTGGCAGGCGCCTGTAGTCCCGGATACTCGGGAGGCTGAGGCAGGAGAATGGCGTGAACCCGGGAGGCGGAGCTTGCAGTGAGCTGAGATCCGGCCACTGCACTCCAGCCTGGGCGACAGAGCGAGACTCCGTCTCAAAAAAAAAAATAAATAAAATAAAATAAAAAAGCCTCAACAAATATTTTTGTTTCAAAAATTAAAGTTCTAAAAGAGTGTATCTGATATACAAGCAACCCAAATGGGGTAAGGCCCCCAAAGAACATCAAGCTGCTGTTGCCAAAGGTGCAGGGGAGAATACTGCACAGTAAAAAGCAACAAGTAAATGCTTCACGGACATGCTACATGTGTTGCTATCCCTTGTCCTCCAAAGAAACCTAACTGATCAATCTCTCCTTTAGTTATGAAGAGAAAACAAATATAGTCTTGATATAATTAACAGCTTGCAAAAGCAGGTCTCAAATTTTTGGTCTCAGGATTCTTTTATATTCCTCTTAAAATGTTAATGCAGACCTTCAAAGAGCTTTCTGTTTATGTAGGTTATATTAGTTGATATTCACTGTATTAGAAACATAAAACAGAAAATTTAAAATATTTATTAATTCATTAAAAAATAACAATAAACTCATTACAGAGTAACATAAATAACACTTCATGAAAAATTACGGCATTTACTAAGATAAAAGTTTAATGAGAAGAGTAGCATTGTTTTTCATTTTGAAAATCTCTTTAATATCTGGTTTAATATAGAAGATAGCTAGATTCTCATAACTGCTTCTGTACTCAATCTGTTGGGATGTGTTGTTTCGGTAGAGGGTTTTTTTTGTTTTTTTTTTTTTTTTGAGACAAAGTTTTGCTCTGTCACCCAGGCTGGAGCGCAGTGGTGTGATCTCAGCTCAATGCAGCCTCCCCACCTCCTGGGTTCAAGCGATTTTCATGCCTCAGCCTCCCGAGTGGCTGGGATTACAGACTCGTGCCACCACACCTGGCTAATTTTTGCATTTTTAGTAGTGACAGGGTTCACCATATTGGCCAGTGTGGTCTCAAACTTCTGACCTCAAGTAATCCACCCATCTTAGCCTCCCAAACTGCTGAGATTACAGGCGTGAGCCACCATGCCCCACCCGTGGGCATTTTAAAAAATCTGGTTTTATACACATACGAAGTTGAAAATGGAGGAGTACTTTAATAGTTTTTTCAGAAAACTGTGGCTACTCTTGTTTGATTCTACACAAAACCATAGTAAGTAAACTTTTCTTAATCTGTCACATTAAAATTCATCAGTCAGCCGGGCGTGGTGGCTCACTCCTGTAATCCCAGCACTTTGGGAGGTCAAGGTGGGTAGATCATGAGGTCAGGAGTTCAAGACCAGCCTGGCCAAGATGGTGAAACCCCATCTCTACTAAAAATACAAAACTTAGCCAGGTGTGGTGGTGGACACCTGTAATCACAGCTACCTACTCAGGAGGCTGAGGTGGAGAACTGCTTGAACCCAGGAGGTAGAGCTTGCAGTGAGCTGAGATCGTGCCACTGTACTCCAGCCTAGGCGACAGAGAGAGATGCCATCTCAAAACAAAAAAAAAAATAAAAAATAAATCCATCAGTTATCTTGTAGTTTAAATAGATCTTTCGTCTATGAATGATTTTGTAATAGCATGCATTGGTCATCTGGAAAATACTGGTTCACTGAGTTACGAAGATCTTCAAATGTTGGCACATTCATTAAATCTTTTTTGTTTTCTGAGCTGAAGTTTTACTGTCGCCCAGTCTGGAGTGCAGTGACACGATCTCGGCTCATGGCAACCTGCCACTCCCGGGTTCAAGCAATTCTCCTGCCTCAGTCTCCCGAGTAGCTGGGATTACAGGTGCCTATCACCATGCCTGGCTAATTTTTTTTTGTATTTTTAGTAGAAATGAGGTTTCACCATGTTGGCCAGTCTGGTCTCGAACTCCTGACCTCAGGTGATCTACCCACCTTGGCCTCCCAAAGTGCTGGGATTACAGGCGTGAGCCACCGTGCCCAGCCTAAAAATATTTTTTAAATGTCAGTTGTTAATATTACCAATCTTCAGAAAAGACTAAGTATTGGGAAGCTATCAAGCACACGAATACAAGTTTTCCAAAATTCTATTTTTCACTTGAAAGCTTAAACTTTATCATTGGCAACAAATACTGTCACTTGTTTTATGTGACAGGTTTGCTTTACTCATTCTCAAGAAAATGACTGCCAAATACCCAAGTGTGAACAACTGTAATTTGTCAGTTGTTCTTTCAGGTAAAATAGTATTCCACAAAAAAAGCAGCTAGCTCAGCATGCAACTCTAATAATGACACAAGTACTTTTCCTGGTAACCATCATGTTTTGGTATGTGGCAGAAACATTTTAGGCATACTTCCTTTTTTTTTTTTTTTTTTTGACAGGGTCTTCAGTCTGTTGTCCAGGCTCGAGTACAGTGGTGTGGTATCAGCTTACTGCAACCTCCACCTCCCGGGCTCAGGCGATCCTTCTGCCTCAGCTTCCCAAGTAGCTGGCACCACAGGTGCACACCACCACACCTGGCTATTTTTTTGTATTTTTGTAGAGACAGGGTTTCACTATGTTACCCAGGCTGGTCTGGAACTCCTAGGCTCAAGCGATCCGCTCACATCAGCCTCCCAAAGTGCTGGGATTACAGGTATAAGCTACTGCACCTGGCCCATACTTTCTACTTCATCACACAAAATACTGAAAAGATGTTTACTCATGCCTCCAGAGTTAATAAAAATAATCCAGTTTTTGCTGCTTTACCAAAGACATTTTTTCTTTTAAAAAAAAAAAATTGTAATGGGAGTTCTGGGCTTTTAAACAACTGTGACTAACACTCCGTGTTTTGTTTTGTTTTTTTTTTCAGACAGAGTCTCACTCTGTTGCCCAGGCTGGAGTGCAATGGCGTGATCTCGGATCACTGCAAGCTCCGCCTCCCAGGTTCACGCCATTCTCCTGCCTCAGCCTCCAGAATAGCTGGGACTACAGATGCCCGCCACCACATCTCTTTTTAGTAGAGATGGGGTTTCACCACGTTAGCCAGGATGGTCTCGATCTCCTGACCTCGTGATCCACCCGCCTCAGCCTCCCAAAGCACTGGGATTACAGGCATGAGCCACTGCGCCCAGCCAACTGTGACTAACATTCCTAATTAAAATCGGTAGTTTTTAAAAAATTGTGGCAGTGAAGAATACAATGACTACTAGTACAATTACTATCATCTTGATCATGCTAAGGAATCACCCATTTTACTCATCCTTGCTTTTTGCACCATCGATGCAAATGCCAATGCACTGAAAAAGTCAAATAATATTGTGGTTCTGTTTATGAAAAGTTTTGAACTCATGGCCTCTCTGAAAGGGTCCTGGGGACCTCCAGAGATCCCTAGACCATGCACTGAGAGTTCTAACTTAACAAATAACTTACTTGATAAATTTTGTGAAAGATTCAATATACTTTTAAACAAATTGTGTTGGCACTTTACAAAGCTTAAATGCATCAACAAGGCTCACTGAACCTAGGTGTCTGTGGAATTTTCCCAAGGATGACCATTAACAGGTTCTGTGACGCTAAATGAGAAACTTTTACAAAGTAAATTGAAGAGGTGGATAAAATAATATCATTTAACAACTAGGAGATCAAGGTAATTGTGTTTGCCAACCCCAAAGGCAGCCCCCAATGTGCCTCACCTCTTGCGGAGTCCCATTCACACACACTATCAGAGTGAGTCTAGTCTGTATGACCAAGAGCATATGGCAGAAGAGATAATGTGTCACTTCCAAGATTAGACTATACAAGAATGAGGCTTCACCCTTGGGGTCTTGCTCTCTTGCGTGATTTGCTCTAGGGAAAAAAAGCTGCCATGTTGCAAGCAGCCCCATCTGTGGAGAGGCCAGGAGCTGAAGTGTCTAGCCAACAGCCAGTAAGAAAGTGAGTCTTGTTAACAACTATGTGAGTATGGAAGCAGTTGAGTCTTGAAATAACTGCAAACCTAGCTGACAGCTTGACTGTAACCTCATGAGAAACCCTGAGCCAGAACCACTTAGTTAAACCACTAACAGACTCCTGATCCTCAGAAATTGAAAGATAATATTAACTGTTTTGAGCTGCTTAGTCTTGGAGTAATTTGTTACGCTGCAGTAACAATAAGCATAAGATCTAGTACCCGGTGGAGATTGGAAAAGCAGAACAGTCAACATAAGAAAATGGTTGACTACTTTAAGAGAGCTTAGATTTTTCTAATAGATTTTTCCTAATAAACCACCCAAATAAGGAGATCTATGAGCATAAATAATAATAATAAAAAATATGCAGCTGAAAGATGAAAGCCCACAAAGACTCTTCCAGAAGAGGGGCCAGATGGCAAATCTACAGCTTTGAGTCTAAAGGAGTTGCTACAGGTTGAGCATCCTAAATCTGAAAATCCAAAATCTGCAATGCTCCAATGAGCATTTCCTTTGAGCACCATGTTGGCACTCAAAAAGTTTCAGATTTGAGGGCATTTGGATTTCAGATTTTTGGATTTGGGATGCTCAACCTAAATTTAATGCAAATATTCCAAAATCTGAAAAAAATCTGAAATCCAAAACGCTTCTGGTCCCAAGCATTTTGGATGAGGGATACTCAATCTGTACTTAATAGAAGTTAAATGAATTACTCTGAACAGGTACCCATTCAAAAGATCCTTAACCATTCTGAAAGCAGGCATGAATTTCTCCTCCCTTGATAATGTCTTTTCTGGCATATGCTCCCCAAACCCAAACTTGAATTTCCTATACCAAAAATGTATTCTTGGAATTATTCTTCTTTGGAAATGACTAATATCTAAGCATTTTTTACAAGACCAAAAGTAGTATCTGCCCAAGGTCCTTAATTGAATAAATGAACTATGTGCACCTCATGCACACTAGTTGTTTTTCAATAGGATACCCAAGTACTTTGTACACAGCCAAGAGATAGAAGGTCTTCCTTGCTAAGCAAGGTTTTCTCTTCCTACCCCACCCCCATCTTTGGGATTCCATCCTTTTAGGGGTGCTCTTTTCTTAACCATTTCCCTATTTTCTACCACTAGGGCAATGCTTAGCTGATGTTTTCCATCTTCACCCGTGCATCTGCTTCCACACCCCCCAGCCTTGGTTTTGGGGGAACAAAAGTCTTTTTCTGACTGGTTCCCACAGCCACTTTTATGTTTTAAATTAAAATAAGTTCTACCGTTTGAAGCTACCTGAGCCACAACACAGTGACAATCCCAAATTCCTAGACACTCCATTAGCTTTTTTCTTGAATTCAAGAACACTGTGTGTGCCAACCTTCTATCATTCTTCTACCATTACTATTTTGCTAGCTGGCTCATTATCTCAGCACCTCTGATTCTAATCTTTCTGTTCAAAAGGGAAATTCTCTAAGCCCCTTTCTGCAGACAGAAAGAACTCAAAGTCAGTACCACATTTTCCAAGGCCCCGCTTATCTCTTTGGTTTATTATAAACAAGGGTGACCAAACCCTAGGCCAGAGTTACTTAAGGCTCTTGCAGAGTGCTCCCGAATGGTGCAATAACCTCCAAAACGTCAGTGCTTCAATGCCAAAGCCACAAGGAAGACCACCCAAATCACAAAAGCTGAGCACCTGCCATTACTTCCCACGCCTGGGTGGGAAAGGGGACACCTGAAGAGATAACGTCCGTGTGTGTGTGCTTTCTTGCTTGCTCAATCTCTCCCCATTCCTGTTTTCCTCTACCCCACACAGGAAAGAGTAAGGGCTGTATCCTCAAAGACCCCTGATTTTTGGTCAAACAAAAAAGAAATAAAAATAGAGCCTTACAGCCTCCTTGACCAGTTTTCTACTGGATTCGACCACTGCTTCTGTCAGGGTAAATTCCGTTTTAATCATCTCCAACACATTGATAGCTGATTCCAGTGGTGTGAGCTCAGCCTCCATATCAAAGGAACAGTCTAGGACAAAGCACAGTTTCCATTTTAAGCTCTTTTCTAAGAGCAAAAAAGTTATGTCCAAAAATTATATATACTTATGGAAATGGAGCATGCAAATATGGTAAGATTTGCATTTAGTATTTTGACACATTTGCTACAGGTTGACATACACGATAAGGGTCCAAATTCAAATCAATGAATTTAACGTGACCATTTTTTAACACCTGTCAAGACAGGCAAAAAAATTACTTTTAAATACATGCATTTACCTCTCAAATTCAGAATACACCCATCCTCCTCAGATACGAGTGGCAAGAAACTGATAACAGTTAAATAGCTTTCAAGTTAAATTCAGAGGGGAAAAATGTACTTCTACTCTGAAAAACACTCTACCATGGGGGAAAAAAGATGTCCACATGAACATAACTCACTTTAGATATGAGCAAAGTTGGGGTGAGCAATGAACAGGTGGGAGAAGATTTAAACAAACAAAAAAAAAAAACAGAGAAAAGCAGCCAATACAACCTTAACCGGAGAAAACTAGAGCCAGAAAACAGACCCATCGTAGAATGGAAAAGACCACACTGATGGAAACTATCGCACTTTAACCCGGAATCCTTCAGTTCCAGATATAAGTTTGAAAACAAAACCCTACGCAAGTAAGCCCAGAGAAGAACACAAAAATAGCCATACCTAAATTTTCCCCTTCTTCAATGCGCGACAGACACTGCATAACCCGCAGCAATCGGGACACGGTGTGCTCCTTCCCCAAGGGCCTGACGAGCAAAGCTGGGAAAGAAGACATCGTTGGCCGGGCGACCCCCAGTCCCGACCCCCGGGGGCCCCCGACCCCCTTCCCCGGCGCTCCAACCCCCTTCCCCCGGCCCGGCCCTCACCCTGCATGATGTCCCGGATCTGTCTGAAGTCCCCGTACCGGCTACCCCGAAAGGCCCGCAGCGCCTCGTGGAAGTAGAACTTGAGCACCCAGCGATTGACTGCCTCTTCCAGCCGTGCCTCCCCCGCGCCGCGCTCCGCCGGGCCCCCCAGCCCCGGCTCGTGGCGCCCCCGCCGGGCCCGCCCGCTACTGCGGGACGCCCGCCTGCCAGCTGCCCGCCCGCTGCCGTCGCTGCTCCCGCCTCCTCCCGCCATCGCGTCCGATCGCCGCGCGCCCTCCCCGCCCTCCCGGCCGGGCCGCTTCCTCGGCTGTGACGCCGCCGGGTCACGCACGACGCCCGGGCCGGAAGCGGGGCCCGCCGTCCCGGCTCCCGCGGCCATGATAGGAACAGCGTTCCGAGCCGCCCGCGGGCTTCTGGGAGGGAAAGGACCGGAGGGCCCGGCCCCCTTCTCAGACGCCGTAGTTCTCCATGTGCCGGCCGCAATGCCTCCTGGAGCTTGAAGTCCACGCCGCCCAGGCCGGTGAACCCGGCGGGGTTTGCAGTCAACTTGGCTCCGAATTTACAGAAAACAGCTACTATGCTAGGGACGCGGAACAGTGTATTAGAGATTGAAAAACAGGCCGGGCTCGGTGGCTCACGCCTGTAATCCCAGCACTTTGGGAGGCTGAAGCGGGTGGATCACTTGAGGTCGGGAGTTCGAGACCAACCTGACCAACATGGAGAAACCCCATCTCTACTAAAAATACAAAATTAGCCGGCGTGGTGGCGCATGCCTGTAATCCCAGCTACTCGGGAGGCTGAGGCAGGAGAATCGCTTGAACCCAGGAGGCGGAGGTTGCGGTGAGCCGAGATCGCACCATTGCACTCCAACCTGGGCAACAAGAGCGAAACTCCGTCTCAAAAAAAAGAAAAGAAAGAAAGAAAAAAAAATGTGCAACTTACTAAACACTTTGAAAATTGTGGAAAAGAGCATGCACAGAGGAAAGTCTTTAAACAAATTTGCATTTTAACAAATACTATAATTATAAAGCAAAGACCAGAGTGATACCAAGAAATAGAATGCACCTGGCAACCCAGAAACCTCTAGACATATACTCTTTCTAATCACAAAAATAACACATTTTGTTGTAGAACAATTAGAAAAATAAGCAAAAGGACCACCCATAGTCCCATAGAGGGTCTGAGTCACTTTCAGGTATGTCTGATACTCTTGGAATTCACCAACCAGCACTTGACCAAATGGAGAACCTCCAGCTCAGACTTTAGTTCAGGATGGTGGTTGTGGGTGCCTCTTCCTGAGAGGCCCAGTAACTGGTCTAGCTTCAAAGATTGTCCTACCAGCCCCACTAGTCTGGAACCAGCAAAGATCCAGTTTGGGGCCACTCAAAGACAACTCAGAAGGGCAGGTGGCATGTCCTTGAGGATGTGAATCCCATGCTGAACCTTTGAATTAATTATATCAAGACCGTAATATGTATAGTATCCTGGAAAGCCAGAAGTTCCATGAGGTACACATTCCAGGATGAGAGAAGAGGCCTCTAGGTCTGACTGATCTTTGGTGATCATGGCTGCTTTTCCATTCCAGCCTGCTTGCCTTAACCAGGAGCCAAATCACCTGCCTTTATTTTAATTTTTTTGAGACAGTTTCACTCTGTAATGCAGGTTAGAGTGCAGTGGCACAATCATGCTCACTGCAGCCTTGAACTCCTGGGCTCAAGTGATCCTCCTGGCTTAGCCTCCCAAGTAGCTAAGACTACCAGCATGTGCCACCATGCCTGGGTAATTTGAAATTTTTTTTGTAGAGTTAGGGGTCTTGCCGTGTTGCCCAGGCTGGTCTCAAACTCCTGGCCTCAAGCACTCCTCCCACCTTGGTCTCCTAAAATGCTGGGGACTTCAGGGTTGAGCTACTGTGCCTGGTGCCAAATCACTTGCCTTTCAATTCTAACTTTTGTGTTTTCTTTCTGAGACAGTCTTGTTCTGTTGCCCAGGCTGGAGTGCAGTGGCACGATCATGGCTCACTGCAACCTGTGCCTCCCGGATTCAAGTGATTCTCCTGCCTCAGCCTCCCGAGTAGCTGGGATTACAGACGTGTGCCACCACGCCTGGCTAATTTTTGTATTTTTAGTAGAAACGGGGTTTCACCACGTTGGCCAGGCTGGTCTCGAACTCCTGGCTTCAAGTGATCTGCCCACTTCGGCCTCCCAAAGTGCTGAGATTACAGGCGTGAGCCACTGCACCCAGCCAATTCTAACTCTTCTACTTGCAAGCTGCGTAACCTTGAACAAATCCCTTAACTGTCTCTGTGCCTCTGTTTCCACATCTGTCAAGCACAAATAATGAAGGTACCTCTTGGAAATTATATGAAAAGTCAATGAATTGCTATTTCTAATGCCTTTAGTGAAGGGCTCAGCTTGTGGTAAGGGCTCAGTAAGTGTAAGCTGTTTTTTGTTTGTTTGTTTGTTTGTTTGTGTTTGTTTTTTTGAGTCGGAGTTTTGCTCCTGTCGCCCAGGCTGGAGTGCAATGGTGCGATCTTGGCTCACTGTAACCTCGTCTCCCAGGTTCAATTGATTCTCCTGCCTCAGCCTCCCAAGTAGCTGGGATTACAGGAAAGCAGGAAGCACTTATGGCTTTCAAAGAAGTTCCCTTAAAGAGACAGTTGGGTATTTGTGGTAGATAAAAAAAAGAGAATGATTTTGGGATAACCAGAGGATGATGGGACTTTGAAAAATGAGGAGAAAATCCATCAAGCAGGACACTTATGATTTGTGCACTTTATGTAAGTCATACCTTAATTTTGAAAAAATAAAAGAAAAATAAGGGTTTTTTTTTTTTTTTTTTTTTTTTTTTTTTTGGATAGAGGCGAGTAGGAGACTTTCTAGGCAGGTCCTGGATGAGTTAATAAAAACAGCTTACACCAGCCGGGCACTGTGGCTGACACCTGTAATCCCAGCACTTTGGGAGGCCAAGGCGGGTGGATAACCTGAGGTCAGGAGTTGGAGAGCCACCTGGCCAACATGGTAAAACCCTGT
This sequence comes from Macaca mulatta, assembly GCF_049350105.2. Lineage (NCBI taxonomy): Eukaryota > Metazoa > Chordata > Mammalia > Primates > Cercopithecidae > Macaca > Macaca mulatta. Next base: position 65,006,784 of record NC_133425.1, read on the forward strand.
CTCTACTAAAAATACAAAAATTAGCTGGGTGTGGTATCAGAAGCCTGTAATCCCAGCTACTCAGGAGGCTGAGGCAGAAGAATTGCTTGATCCTGGGAGGCGGAGGTTGCAGTGAGCCAAGATCGCGCCACTGCACTCCAGCCTAGGCAACAAAGCCAGACTCTGTCTCAAAAATAAAGATGAAATAAGGTCTGTAAATAACGTCTGACAATGCTGGGTGCAGTGGCTCACGACTTTAATCCCAGCACTTTGGGAAGCTGAGTTATGAGAATCACTTGAAACTGGGAGGCAGAGGTTGCAGTGAGCTGAGATAGTGCCACTGCACTCCAGCTTGGATAGAGTGAGACTCTGTCTCAAAATAATAATAATAACAATTGGCCAGGCACGGTGGGTCACGCCTGTAATCCCAGCATTTTGGGAGGCTGTGGTGGGCGGATCACCTGAGTTCAGGATTCAAGACCAGCCTGGCCAACATGGTAAACCCCATAACTACTAAAAATACAAAATTAACCGGGCATGGTAGCGGGCAACTGTAATCCCGGCTACTTGGTAGGCTGAGGCAGGAGAATCGCTTGAACCCAGGAGGTGGAGGTTGCAATGAGCCAAGAACGTGCCATTGCACTCCATCATGGGCGAAAAGAGTAGAACTCCGTCTCAAGAAAAAAAAAAATTGCCTGACACATGCCAATCAAACTAGCAAGGTTTTTTTTTTTTTTTGTGACAGGGTCTTGCTCTGTTACCCAGGCTAGAGTGCAGTGGTGTGATCATGGCTCACTGCAGCCTTGACCTTCGACCTCCTGGGCTCCAGCGATCCTCCTTCCTCAGCCTCCTGAGTAGCCGGGACTATAGGTACATGCCACCATACCTGGCTAAAGATTATTATTATTATTATTATTATTATTTTGTAGAGACGGGGTTTTGCCATGTTGGCCAGGTTGGTCTGAAACTCCTGGGCTCAGGCGATCTTCCCATCTAGGCCTCCCAAAGTGCTGAGATTACAGGTCTGAGCCACCAAGCTCGGCCTGGCAAGGTTTTTTTTTTTCTCTTTTTTCTTTGTTTCTGTTTTTGTTTTTGAGACGGAGTTTCGCTCTTGTTGCCCAGGCTGGAGTGCAATGGTATGATCTCGGCTCACCGCAACCTCCACCTCCTGGGTTCAAGCGATTCTCCTGCCTCAGCCTCTTGAGTAGCTGGGATTACAGGCATGCACCACCACACCCAGCTAATTTTATATTTTTAGTAGGTACGGGTCTTAACCATATTGGTGAGCCTGGTCTCGAACTCCTGACCTCAGGTGATCCGCCTGCCTCGGCCTCCCAAAGTGCTGGGATTACAGGTGTGAGTCACTGCACCTGGCCACTAGCAAGGTTTTTGGTTTTTTTGTTTGTTTGTTTTGTTTTTTTGAGACAGAGTCTCAAACAGGCGTCCACCATCACGCCCAGCTAATTTTTTATATTTTTAATAGAGATGGGATTTTACCATGTTGGTCAGGCTAGTTTCGAACTCCTGACCTCAGTCAATCTGCCCACCTCGGCCTCCCAGAGTGCTGGGATTACAGGCGTGAGCCACCGTGCCCAGCCTCCACTAGCACAGTTTTAAAAGTTAATAATAGGCCAGGCGTGTGAACCCGGGAGGCAGAGCTTGACTTGAGCCGAGACTGTGCCACTGCACTCCAGCCTGGGCAACAAAGTGGGACGCCATCTCAAAAAAAAAAAAAGTTAATAATCCCGATTGTCAGGGAAGGTACTGTGAAGCAGGCCCTTTCAGCCAGCACTGGTGGGAGTGTTAAATCAGTACAACCTTTCTAAAGAGCAATCCAGAAAAAAATCAGCAACAGCCATAAGAATTCCATTGTTAAGAAAGTCGTCGGCCGGGCGCGGTGGCTCAAGCCTGTAATCCCAGCACTTTGGGAGGCCGAGACGGGCGGATCACGAGATCAGGAGATCGAGACCATCCTGGCTAACACGGTGAAACCCCGTCTGTACTAAAAAATACAAAAAACTAGCCGGGCGCCTGTAGTCCCAGCTACTTGGGAGGCTGAGGCAGGAGAATGGCGTGAACCCGGGAGGCGGAGCTTGCAGTGAGCTGAGATCCGGCCACTGCACTCCAGCCTGGGCGACAGAGTGAGACTCCGTCTCAAAAAAAAAAAAAAAAAAGAAAGAAAGTCGTCGTGCAGGAATAATCACAAATAAGTAACAAGTTGTAAGTACAAGGATTTTTATCACATAATTACTTATAAAGTAGAAAAAACTAGAACTGAAAAGATCTGATGATAGTTTTATTATCTGATAAATTTATTATCAGATCTGATAATAAAATTATTAAGTAAATCATGGTTTCTTCATATTAAGAAATTTTATTCTGTTATGAAGATTTTTTGAGAAGGCGTGGTGCCTCATGCCTGTAATGGGCTTACACTTTGGGAGGCCAAGACGGGTGGATCACCGGAGGTCAGGAGTCCGAGATCAGCCTGGCTAATGTGGGGAAACCCCATCTCTACTAAAAATATAAAAATTAGCTGGGAGTTGTGGTGCACGCCTGTAATCCCAGCTACTCAGGAGGCTGAGACACGAGAATAGCTTGAACCTGGGATGTGAAGGCTGCAGTGAACCAAGATCGTGCCACTGCACTCCAGCCTGGGCAACAGAGGGAGACTCTGTCTCAAAAATAAAAATAGCCGAGCGCAGTGGCTCAAGCCTGTAATCCCAGCACTTTGGGAGGCCGAGACGGGCGGATCACAAGGTCAGGAGATAGAGACCATCCTGGCTAACCCGGTGAAACCCCGTCTCTACTAAAAAATACAAAAAACTAGCCGGGCGAGGTGGCGGGTGCCTGTAGTCCCAGTTACTCAGGAAGCTGAGGCAGGAGAATGGTGTGAACCCGGGAGGTGGAGCTTGCAGTGAGCTGAGATCCGGCCACTGCACTCCAGCTTGAGTGACATAGCGAGACTCCATCTCAAAAAAAAATAAAATAAATAAAAATAAAATAAATAATAAAAATAAAATAAAGATTTTCTCCTCTCAGTAAGAATAAATACATAACTATGTACCCAAAGATTATTCCACGCTTAAGATATAATAAGAGCATAAAAAAGATATAAAAGATATAAGAGGAGAAAAAAGATAGAAACATAATGGTGTAACCACAAATTTATGGGAATAACGATTATATAAAATTATATATTATATAAAATATATTTTTTGCCAGGTGTGGTGTCTCACACCTAGAATCCCAGCACTTTGGAAGGCCAAAGCAGGAGGATTCCTTGAGGCCAGGAGTTCAAGACAACATAGCAAGACCCTGTCTCTACAAACAATTAAAAAATTGCCGGACGCGGTGGCTCACGCCTGTAATCCCAGCACTTTGGGAGGCCGAGGCAGGCGGATCACAAGGTCAGGAGATTGAGACCACGGTGAAACCCCATCTCTACTAAAAATACAAAAAATTGGGTGGGCGCAGTGGCGGGCGCCTGTAGTTCCAGCTACTCGGGAGGCTGAGGCAGGAGAATTGTGTGAACCCAGGAGGCGGAGCTTGCTGTGAGCCGAGATCGCGCCACTGCACTCCAGCCTGGGCGACAGAGCGAGACTCCGTCTCCAAAAAAAAAAAAAAAAAAAAAAAAAAAAATTAAATAAAAAATTATCTAGGCATAGTGGTGGCCTGCAGTCCTAGCTACTTGAGAGGCTGGTCGGAAAATCTTCATAACAGAATAAAATTCCTTAAGATGAACAAACCATGATTTACTTAATAATTTTATTATCAGACCTTTTCAGTTCTGATAAGCAGGAGGATTGCTTGAGCCCAGGATTTTAAGGTTACAGTGAGCTATGATTATGCCACTGCACTCCAGTCTGGGTGACAGAGCAAAACCCTACCTTAAACACACACACACACACACACACACACACACACACACACACACACACGCGCGCGCGCGCATGCGGGGTCGGGAGTTCTGGACACAGAGAGAGAGAGGCAGAGAGCCAGTGAGAGCGAGAACATTTATTACATATCACTTACTGTGTGCTGCGGTGCCTTACATCCTTTATTTCATTTAGTCTGCACCAAAATCCTACAAAGAGGTAATTCTGTGCCAGCTTTTGTTTTGTCTCCCTCTATTGCCCAGGCTGGAGTTCAGTGGCATGATCTCGATTCACTGTAGCCTCCGCCTCCCAGGTTCAAGCAAGTCTCCTGCCTCAGCGCCCCCCAACCCCAGTAATTGGGACCCCAGGTGTGTGCCACTGCACCTGGCTAATTTTTGTATATTTTGTAGAGATGAGGTTTTGTCATGTTAACCAGGCTGGTCTTGAACTCCTGGAATTAAATGATCCACCTGGCTAGGCCTCTCAAAGTGTTGGGATTATAGGCGTGAGCCACCGCACCCAGCCATTGTGCCAGTTTTAGAGAAGAAAAAACTAAGGCTTTAGAAAGTTAAGTGACTCACCCAACGTGCCTGAATCAGATTTAAAATCCAGATCTGTTTGATATTAACCAAGACAGAATGACAGAGATTAGGTTAGTTTTGTCTGTTTTTGAACTTCACAGAAACAGAATCATACACTAGGTACTCTTTGTGTCTGGCTTCTTTTGCATAACTGTTTTTGAGATTCATCCATGTTGTTCCTTTTTATAGCTGAGTAGTGTTCCATTGTATAAAAAATCCACAGTTTAGGCCAGGGGTGGTGGCTCACGCCTGTAATCCCAGCACTTTGTGAGGCCAAGGCCAGCGGATCACCTGAAGTCAGGAGTTTGAGACCAACCTGGCTAACATGGTGAAACCCTGTTTCTACTAAAAAAAAAAAAAAAAAAAAAAAAAAAAAAATTAGCCAGGTGCGGTAGTGCGTACCTGTAATTCCACCTACTCGGGAGGGTGAGGCAGAAGGATCGCTTGAACCTGGGAGGTGGAGGTTGCAGTGAGTCAAGATCGTGCCATCGCACTCCAGCTTGGGCAACAAGAGTGAAACTCTATCTCAAAAAAAAAAAAAAAAAAAAAAGCCACAATTGATTTACCCATTCTCCTGTTGATAGACATTTGGGTTGTTGCAGCCTCAACCTCCCAGGCTCAAGGGATCCTCCTGTCTCAACCTCCTGAAGTGCTGGGATTATGGGCATGAGCCACTGCACCTGGCTGAATCTATCATTTTCTTTCATTGTGAGTGCTGTTAGTTGCTTGTTTAACAAATTCTTTCTTATTCAGAAGTCATGAAGATATTAGCTTATGTTGTCTTCTAAGAAGTTGTAGATTTTTGCCTTTCACGTATTAGTCTTTTATCCACCTGAATTTGATGTTTGCAAATTATATGAAGCAGAGTCCAATTTCATTTTTTTCTATATACATATCCAGCTATCCTAGCACCATTTATGAAAAATAACTCTTTTCCCTACTCTCTGTAGGGCTACCTTTGTTATAAATTAAGTAACTGTATATGTGTAGACCTGTTTCTAGGGACATAGAGTTTTTCAAAATTATTTGATGGAATATGCAAGCAAAAAAATGTGAAGACCACTCTACTAAACAAATTGTGTGGCTTTTATCTGGTTGTTTAACTTGTCTGAGTTTCCTGCACTGTTGGTTGGGAGCATCAGATGGAATCATGCAGTAAAGCAGCTAGGAGACATTTTACATAGTAAGCCCTGGGAGCAGAGGTAGTATTTTTTTTCTTTTGTTGTTATATTTCCAGTGCCATGCAGTGCATGGAAACAACACCCACTTGGGACAGGAGCTGCCTTGGAAAGAGCCCAGAGGATGTGACATTTGGGTGGGTCATGAATGATGGTGAAATCTGTCATCTCTTTTTATGAGTGTCATCTGTTGACTGTCGATGGCGCATTTTGCATGTGGGTTTTATCTGCATACTTTAACTGGTTTAGTAGGGCCCAGAGGGAGAGGTCTGTGCCCTGTCCCACACACTAGCTTTCAGGGAACCCCTGGTAGAAGTCACCCAAGAAGATCCAGCAGGGGTGCCAGCTTCGTTTGTACTAGACATGGATACATGTCACTGAGAGCAGGGCTGGGCCTTTTAAAAATTCTGGGCACTGGAGTGCTGCAGGATTCCTGAGTTTCACCCACACACTGCTCCCTTCCCAACCCCCAGCCAGGGGCCAGCAGGTACAGCAACTCACTCACTCACCCCAGCATCGCCACCCATGGGAGTGGAGAAATCCACACCACACCCCCAGTTCTGTCTTGCCTCTGGGAGAGGGAGCACAGGGTCTTAAACTCAGCAGGCAGTCGGTCAGCATGGAATGAATAACATGTGAGTAACCCTATTAAGATGAGGCTATATGAGCACATTCCCATCTGCTACTGCATGGCAAAAAATGGGTACATTATGCGGCCCTTCCCAGTCCTGAGGGAGCGTCGTTATATATACAGATTCCCCAGCGATGGGAAATTTGTGTATTTCTGATTCTTCTCCTAACTGCTGAATTAGGAATCTATTCGGATTCCTCTCCTACCTGCTGAATTAGCATGGAGTGGGATGTGCAGAAAGGAGCTATTTTAAATTAAACTCTCTGGGAGATTCTGGTTTTGATGCCCTGTCAGGTAGGTAAATGATCAAATTACTATATTCCTCATCAAAGTAAAAATTTGGCAGTATCTATTAAAACTTAAAATTCACATGCATTTGGAACCTATGCTTTCTCCTAGCTCCATCCTATGCCAACAATATAGGCACAAAGATATTCAGGGCAGCAATTTTTTTCTTTTGCTTAGGTTTGAGATTCCAACAATGCAGCATTTTTGAAATGGACAAATATTTGAGAGTTGGCAAATATCTATTCATTCATTAGACACATTCTGTTGACATATTCCCACTACCAGGAACAGCAAAAACCAAGTACCTATAATAAAGTCCCTATTCTTACAGAGATGTACTTTTTCATCCATCAAAAGAGAACTGAATAAATAATGTATGATACACCCAAGCAATGGAATATTATGCCTCCATCAAAAGGAATGAGGTTTGTTACTAAATACTGCTTTGAAAAGATGTAAAAGACAATTTTTTAAACTTAGGAATCTTTTGAATGTATTACCTATTCCAAATGAAGAAAATAAAATAAAGAAAAAAGAGAAAAGCTAGTATTGGCTGGGTGCACTGGCTCACGCCTGTAATCCCAGCACTTTGGGAGGAGGAGGCAGGCAGATCATTTGAGGCCAGGAGTTCGAGACCAGCCTGGCTAACATGGTGAAACCCTGTCTCTACTAAAATTACAGAAATTAGCTAGGTGTGGTGGCGCACACCTGTAATTCCAGCTACTCAGGAGGCAGAGGCAGGAGAATCGCTTGAACCCAGGAGAAGGTTACAGTGAGCAGATATTGCGCCACTGCATTCCAGCCTGGGCGACAGAGCAAGACTGTCTCAAAAAAAAAAAAAGAAAGAAAGGAAAGAAAGAAAGAAAAGCAAGTTTCAAAACAGGGTATATAGTATTATCCTACTCATGGACAAAAATTATATACATATGCATATAGATATACGTTCATAGAAAAATTGTGAAAGAATGTTAAAAAAATTACTAGCAATATAACTAGAAAATGGAACTAGGAAGGGAAGATTTTGCTTTTCTCTTTATACCTTTCAGGCTGGTTCAAAATTTTATTTTATTTTATTTTTATGTATTTTTTGTAGAGAGGAGGTCTTGCTATATTGCCCTGGCTGGTTTCAAACTCATGGCCTCAATTGATCCTCCCACCTCAGCCCTCCCAAAGTGTTGGGATTACAGGAGTGAGCCACTACACCTGGCCTAAAAATTCCACATAATTTTTTTTTTTTTTTAGATAGAGTCTTGCTCTGTCGCCCAGGCTGAAGTGCAGAGGTGTGATCTCGGCTCATTGCAAGCTCTGCCTCCAGGGTTCACGCCATTCTCCTGCCTCAACCTCCCGAGTAGCTGGGACTACAGGACTCCCGCCACCGCACCCTGCTAATTTTTGGTATTTTTAGCAGAGACGGGGTTTCACCGTGTTAGCCAGGATGGTCTCCATCTCCTGACCTCGTGATCCGCCTGCCTCGGCCTCCCAAAGTGCTGGGATTACAGGCGTGAGCCACCGCGCCCGGCCAATTCCATATAATCTTGAGAGCCCATGAAATCTTAAACTTCCAGCAGGGGGCAGCAACGATTCTCAAATATCTCTGACGTCAGCACAAAGCTGAGGATTAATGTCCACAGGTTTCCATTTCCAGGCCCAAATACTGTCCTTGCATCACCAGATCATAAAGGAAACAAAACGCAATAACCACAGAAGGCTTAAAATGCCGCAGGAATTGTTGTGTAACAAAACATTTCTGTATGGTTCTTTGTTAACACATCTGTGAGTTAAAATGCCTTTTCTCTCTCTGGAGCTCATAGTTTTCTCATCCATTAAATTGAGGGGGTTTGATGAGATCATTTTAAAATTTCTCTTTCCATCTCTGGAATGCTAAGGCTTTATGACTTAAAACCCAGCATCAGGAAGAAACAAGCCCCAGTACCCTCTGAAATTAACAGGCTTATCAAATAATCTGCTTTAAAACCCTCAGCTGGTCAGTGAATTATTGCTGGTTTATCTTTGGTGTAGATCAAAGAATACTTTTTTTCAAGGGGGAGGATGTTGGTATTTACTTAACTCACTGATGGAGAAAAAGAACTCTCCCACTCTATAAATGTTTAGCATGTGTATAAAGGTCGCGGGTCTGGTGTTCAGAAATTACATACAGGCTTACGAAAGAATCTTCACTGACTTGGCCAAATTAAACAACAGGCAGTTGTAGAGAAATAAACACAAGTTAACATTTAACCACAACAAGTCTCTGTTCTTGCTGCTCAGTCTTTCTCACTAGGAGGGGCCTTGAGAAGGTCAGAGAGCTCTGGCTACTCTAGCGAGAGGACTCTTCTGAGAATGCACTAATCTATTACTTTTATAATATATATATAAGCTGGGCATGGTGGCTCATGCATGTAATCCCAGCACTTCGGGATTCCTCATCTGTAAAATGGGGATACCAAAAACCTCTAAGACTGTTCATTGCTGTGAGGGTTAAATGATATCATGCATTATCAAATTGCCTAGCATGGGACCTGGCAACTGGAAAGACTTGTTAAAATTTGAGTTAATAATATTGTTTAATAAAGCTTAAGCAAAATAAGAATTATACATACAGCCACATTTCTGGGGTGTAGACACCCCTTCTCAAATTATTCAGAATATCCCAGCACCAAAAGATTCATTTCCTATATTTTTATAAGAAATGTATTCTTCCCCTGACATAGTTACCTTTTTTTTTTTGAGAGAGAGTCTCACTCTGTCACCTAGGCTGGAGTGCAGTGGGACAATCTCGGCTCACTGCAAGCTCTGCCTCCTGGTTTCATGCCACCCTCCAGCCTCAGCCTCCCAAGTAGCTGGGACTACAGGTGCCCGCCACCACACTTGGCTAATTTTTTGTATTTTTAGTAGAGATGGGGTTTCACCATGTTAGCCAGGATGGTCTTGGTCTCCTGACCTCGTGATCCTCCTGCCTCGACTTCCCAAAGTGCTGGGATTACAGGCGTGAGCCACTGCGCCTGGCCAGTTATCTTTTTTGAGACAGGAGCTTGCTCTGCTGCCCAGGCTGGAGTGCAGTGGCTCGATCATGGCTCACTGCAGCCTTGACCTCTCAGGCTGGAGAGCTCCTCCCACCTCAGCCTCCCAAGTAGCTGAGACTACAGGTGTGAGACATCCCACTCAGCCGATAGTTATCTTTTGATCATATTAGAATGTCTTCGATAAAGAATGATGCAAAGAGGCCCCACCTGCCAAGCCCCAAAAGCTTGGGCAAGGTCCCATCGAAGGAGAGCAGACATGGAGACTAGACCTCAGAACAGGCAAATCAAGACAGCCAAGACAGGCAACCAATCACCTGGGGGCATTTGTTAAAAAGTTTCCAGGACCCAGTCTCCAAGATTTTCATTCTGTTCCAAACTGAATTTCAATACATAGTTTAATATTTTCATAAAACTATAATCACAGGAAGGGTCTCACATGATCTTATTCTGCTGCACACCCCCGTTCCCCACCAGTTTATTTATTGTTTTCTCCCAAACACTGACTCACTTCCTTTATCCTCAGTCAAGGGCATTGCTTTGATTTGCTATAGTGACTGCCCCTCTCAGCTTCTGAGTCCTGGCATGAAGGCGTGTGAATTCTTCCATCTGAAATCATCTGCTTTCTCACAGCCTGACACTTCGCTTCTCTTCTAAAAGCGACTGACAACTCACCTCCTTCTGGAAGCATTCCCCGTTGAGTTTTTTCACTTTCGCACTGTGTTCTGTGCCACAGATGCAAGTGGAGTTGTGGGAATGCAACCAGGCCCGTGTCCTTCTGTCTTCCCTATGGGTGTCTAAGTTCTGGTTCTATCCATTGGGGGCAGCATGGTTTTAGGGAGAGAGCAGGGACTCTGGAATCTGTCTGGCATGAACGCGTTCAACAGCACTACTCATGAGCTCTCAGATTCATCCTGGCTGTCCTTTGTCACCTTGGGATCGACGCTTTCTTCTTGTGGATCATCTCAGTTTCTCCAGGCAGCTTTCTCTTCTCTTTATGTTACTTCTCTCCAAGAGTGGACAAGAAGATCTTTTTTTTTTTTTCTTTAAATAAAATAGAGACAGAATCTTGCTATGTTGCCCATCTTTTTTCTTTTTCTTTCCTTTCTTTTCTTTTCTTTTCTTTTCTTTTCTTTTCTTTTCTTTTCTTTTCTTTTTTTTTGAGACAGAGTCTTATCTGTTACCCAGGCTGGAGTGCAGTGGTGCGATCTCAGCTCATTGCAACCTCCGCCTCCCGGGTTCACGCCATTCTCCTGCCTCAGCCTCCCGAGTAGCTGGGACTACAGGTGCCTGCCACCACGCCCAGCTAAGTTTTGTATTTTTAGTAGAGATGGGGTTTCACTATGTTGGCCAGGCTGGTCTTGAACTGCTGACCTCAGGTGATCCGCCCACCTCGGCCTTCCAAAGTGCTGGAATTTCAGGTGTGAGCCACTGCACCCGGCCTATTTCTTTTGAAATAAAATGGAGAGGCGGGTGCGGTGGCTCAAGCCTGTAATCCCAGCACCTTGGGAGGCCGAGACGGGCGGATCACGAGGTCAGGAGATCGAGACCATCCTAGCTAACACGGTGAAACCCCGTCTCTACTAAAAATACAAAAAAACTAGCCGGGCGAGGTGGCGGGCGCCTGTAGTCCCAGCTACTCGGGAGGCTGAGGCAGGAGAATGGCGTGAACCCGGGAGGCGGAGCTTGCAGTGAGCCGAGATCCAGCCACTGCACTCCAGCCTGGGCGACAGAGCGAGACTCCGTCTCAAAAAAAAAAAAAAAAAGAAAAGAAAAGAAATAAAATGGAGACAGAGTCTTGCTATGTTGTTGGTCTTGAACTCCTGGCTTCAAGTGATCCTCTCGCCTCAGCTTCCCAAAGTGCTGGGATTGCAGGTGTGAGCCACTGCGCCCAGCCAGTCCTCTTTTAATTCTCCAATGCACAGCTAAGGTCATACCGTGCACCCCACCATGACTGTTGTGTCCTCATCTGTCAAATGGGGATGATGATAGTCCCTGCCTCACTGAATTCTTGTAAGAATGAAATCAGATCAGGCATGTTTCCAGGACCTGGCACCTGGCAAGTTGTGGCAGATGCTTTGGACTGGGTCACTCAAAACCCATCCCAACCCCTTTCTAGCTTTGCTTCCTGGACTGCAGAGGATGGAAAGCTAAATATGACATTTCTCAAACACCCTTGCAGCTCTGGTTCTGTTTATGAGTTAGATTCTACTGTGTGAGACTTGATAACTATGAGTCACGTGGAGGGAGAGACAGAGCAGGAAGCATCCATTTTGCTGGCACTGGTCAGGGCAGAAGCAATGCTATTCTGGAGCCAACAGCTGTGGTGGCTGCTTAGCAATTCTTTTTTTTTTTTGAGTCAGGGTCTCATTCTGTCACCCAGGCTGGAGTGCAGTGGCGCAATCATAGCTCACTGCAGCCTCAAACTAGTGGCTTCAAATGATCTTCCTGCTTTGGCCTCCCAAAGTGCTAGGTTTACAAGCATGAGCCACTGTGCCCAACCACGGTGTCACTTTGAAAGTCATTCCTGGATATTTATCCTAGGGTCTATTTCTTCAACTTCCCTAATGATTCCATGAGCCATCCATACCCCTTAATAAATCTTTTTGTGCTTAAATTAGCAAGAGTAAAATCTGTTTTCTGCAACAAAGAAAACTAACCAATACATACATTCCATAAATGTTAGCTGTTACTATTATTTAAAATACGTTATCAAAGGTTTAGTAATAATGAAAGTAATGACATTTCAGGAAAGGAAATTTTAAACTGGCTGCTAGACAAGACCATATAAAATAACTTCTGGAATAGTACTGTCCCATAGAAGTTTTCTTTTTCTTTTTCTTTTCGAGACAAAGTCTCACTCTGTCACCCAAGCTGGAGTGCATTGGTGCCATCATAGCTCAATGCAGACTTGAACTCCTGGGCTCAGGTGATCTTCCTGCCTCAACCTTCCAAGTGACCTCCCAAAGTGCTGGGATTACGGACGTGAGCTACTGAGCCTGATTTGAACTGTTTTTTTTTTCTTTTTCTTTTTCTTTTTTTTTTGAGATAGAGTCTCACTCTGTCACCCGGGCTGGAGTATGGTGGCACAATCTCGGCTCACTGTAACCTCCACACCGAGGTTCAAGTGATTCTCCAGCCTCAGCCTCCTGAGTAGCTGGGATTACAGGTGCCCGCCACCACGCCCTGCTGATTTTTGAATCTTTTTTTTTTTTATACGGAGTCTTGCTCAGTTGCCCAGGCTGGAGTGCTGGAGTGCATGGAGTGCAGTGGCGCCATCTGGGCTCACTGCAAGCTCCGCCTCCCGGGTTCACGCCATTCTCCTGCCTCAGCCTCCCGAGTAGCTGGGACTACAGGCACCCGCCACTATGCCCAGCTAATTTTTTGTATTTTTTTAGTAGAAATGGGGTTTCACCATGTTAGCCAGGGTGGTCTTGATCTCCTGACCTCGTGATCTGCCCTTCTCGGCCTCCCAGAATGCTGGGATTACAGGCGTGAGCCACTGCACCCGGCCTAATTCTTGTATTTTTAGTAGTGACAGGGTTTCACCTTGTTGACCAGGCTGGTCTTGAACTCCTAATCTCAGGTGATCTGCCTGCCTCAGCCTCCCAAAGTGCTGGGATTACAGGCATGAGCCACTGCGCCCGGCCAGAACTTTCTTTAATGATGGACATGTTCTGTATTTGCACTCAATATGGTAGCCACTGACTATATGTGGCTATTGAGCACTTACAATGCGACTTCTATAACTGAGGAACCAAATTTTTAATTTGATTTAATTTGAACAAACTTAAGTTTAAAATTAAATAACCACATGCAGCTAGTGACTACTGTGTTAGATAGCACAGTCTTGAGTATCCCAGCCCTACCTTTCACAAGGGTCTTTTACAGCTCTCTCTTTCTCTATCTGGTCGAGGAAACATCTTCAGTCAGTTCTTCCACAAGCCCCAGCCTCAGGGCCACACCGTAATAATCTAGAGGTGCAAAATGCCCACGATGATGACAATTTTTAATTGGCAAATTTAGAGTTTCATTGTCCCTGAACTTCATTCTAAGATTGCATATTGGCTTTTTATTTGCACTACCGAATGTTTATTGACTACAAGGTACTTGTACGTGTGTATAATGAGAACTGTACAAGAATGTTTACTGAAGTATTGTCTATAGTAGACAAAGGTTAGAATTAATCTAAATGCCTATCAAAAGAGAAATAGCCAAGCACAATGGAACAGTGTATAAAAGTTAAAAAGGGCCAGGCACAGTGGCTCACACCTATAATCTCACCACTTTGGGAGGCCAAGGCAGACAGATTGCTTGAGCCCAGGAGTTTGAGACCAGTTTGGGGAACATGACAAAACCCTGTCTCTGCAAAAAATACAAAAATTAGCAGAGCGTGGTGGCATGTGACTGTGGTCCCAGCTGCTTGGGAGGCTGAGGCAGGAGGGTCACTCGTGCCCCGGAGGTGGAGGTTGAAGTGAGCCAACATCACGCCACTGCACTCCAGCCTGAGTAACAGAGGGAGATCCTGTCTCAAAAAAAAAAAAGAAAATGACTATCTATAATAATCGTATAAAGTTTTCAATATTATATTATTGAATGAAAAGAATCAAACTGCAGAATAATATATATAATATAATTTGTTTTCTTAAAAACATGCATATAAAAATACTGCATATTTATTTTCTATGAGTACATTTACATGTATGTAAAAGTATACTGGAAAGTCAGTGAGGATAGCCTCAAAACTCCTAGAAATGATTTTTTTGAGAGGAAGGGAGAAAGGAACTGGCATTGTGGGGAGTGATTAAAGAGAACCTAAACTTTGTCTGCAATTCTCCAATTTTTTTCAAAAAGTTAGAATATATTACCATATATTCACTAGTAATTAAATGCTAATAAAAATACAAGAAAAATAATGGTAGAATTTTAAAGGGGTAACTTACTGTGAAATAAGATGAATAATTATAAACTTGTTATTCAAAGCCAAACTTTTTTTTTTTTCATTTTGGCTGACTAGTGGTCACAAGGAGACAGTAATCAGAGCCATCACCCAACAACTCTAGGAACCTTCTGGAACACAGATATCCACAGAAAGAGTGCAGATTTCAGTGAAGCTCCTCTTCCACGTGTCACTTTTCCATGTTATATGCATAAACCCACATAATGGACCATAAAAGTTTCATAGACCTTCCTTGTCACATGACCAAGCAAATGCACAGCTCAAGGGAAACCAGGAAAAGAGACAAGCGGTGTCCAAGTTCAGCTTCAGGAGGTCTCTTTTCTACCCGCTCCCACCTCCCGCTTCCTCCCACACAGATGTTCCCTATAAATGAGCTTGGCTCTATGCAGCTCATGTCAGAATGGGATTGTCCAAAACAGTTTGAAGGGAGGAACTCACACTTCCTGAAATGATTCTCTCTTGACATAAATTCAAATTTAGGAAGGAACCGTCTAAGCCTTTTATAAATACCGATGATGCCCATATGTGACTCAAGACTGATTTTGTTTCCTCCTGTCCTCCTGGTACCTCTTTTATCTTACTAGAGTGATGCTATGCCTTCGGTTCATGACTACAGTGAGTGACAGCTGGGATCTGGCCCTTTCCTCCTGCCCCAATTCATAAATGGTGGGCGTTTCTCATATCTCAAGGGCCCAGGTGCTTGGAAATACTGCCAGATATTCCTTTCAACTTAAAAAAAATGTAATTATACTGGATTAGGTTGTGCATTCGCATAATTTAAAAATTCAGAGGATACAAAAGGTATAAAGTGAAATTTGTTTCCCCATCCCTGTTGTCCAGTTGCCCAGTTCCCTTCCCCAGTTCTACCACTTTTAAATATTTTTAGTAGAGACAGGGTTTCACCATGTTGGCCAGGCTTGTCTTTACAGGCCTGGCACGGTGGCTCATGCCTGTAATTCTAGCACTTTGGGAGGCAGAGGTAAATTGCCTGAGCTCAGGAGTTCAAGACCAGCCTGGCCAACACAGTGAAACCCCATCTCTACTAAATACAAAAAATTACCCAGGTGTGGTGGTGCATGCCTGTAGTCCCAGCTACTTGGGAAGCTGAGGCATGAGAATCTCTTGAACCCAGGAGGTGGAGATTGCAGTGAGTCAAGATCATGCCACTGCACTCCAGCTTGGATGACAGGATGAGATTGTCTCCAAAAAAAAATTAAAAAATAAAATAACACATATATTATTTCCTCCTTTATTTTATTTTACATTAGCAATAGAACACTATACGGGCCAGGTGCGGTGGCTCACACCTGTAATCCCAGCACTTTGGGAGGCCAAGGTAGGTGGATCACCCGATGTTAGGAGTTCAAGACCAGCCTGGCCAACATGGTGAAAGCCCCGTCTCTACTAAAAATACAAAAATTAGCTGGGCGTGGTGGCAGGTGCCTGTAATCCCAGCTACTCGGGAGGCTGAGGCAGGAGAATCACTTGAACCTGGGAGGTAGAGGTTGCAGTGAGCTGAGATGGCACCATTGCACTCCACCCTGGGTGACAAAAGCAAAACTCCATCTCAAAAAAGAAAAAAAAAAAAAAGAAATTAGAGAAGTATCTGGGATTTAGAAAGTTCAGAAAAATTGGAGAAGGGCCTTTGGCCCGTGTGGTGGTTACTGAGATGTTCATTGTTTCTGTGCAGTTTACTTCAAGATAGAAGGTTCAACCTCAGTGTCAAGTTCAACCTCCAGGACCCTCTTGGTGACTTCCAAGACCTAGGAAGAGTCTTGGAATTCAGTGCTTCAGGAGCTGCCATCCTTCACCTGCTGGGGTTCTTTGTGGGATTGGGGTGGGGGTCTCTGTTACTCAGGAACCTGCCCTCCCTTCCTCCCAAATAGATTTGCACTTTATTACTTTTTTTCTCTAGCTTTTTTTCGAGATGGATTTACACTTTAAAAAACCTGCTCTTAGATAATGGGTAGCAGGGGGGTAGAGGGGATTTGGGAAGACCTGGAAAATTCCCAGGTCTCCACTAAATAAGAAAACTGGGGAGGAAGGGGACTGGAAGGGAATGGAGAAAGAAATGTATTTTCTTTTCTTCTTTTTAATCAGAACTGTAGCTTACAATATTTTTTCCCAAGCTTCTAAGAGAGTTTTGCAAACAATTGGAGTAATTAAAAGTTCTCAGAAGCAGCCGATGGTGCCCTTTTCACCGAGGGAATGTGGGCCAAGCATGATATATTAAAAGAGAGAGAGCTGCTCTATTGAAGTTAAAAATAATCTGTCACATGGCTAATTTGTTGGAATGCAGCAATAAAGGGCCGTGGGCAGAGGGAGAGCTGGAAGCAGCTGGGAAGTTTGCAGGCAGAGTGCATGCCCTGGGGACTGTGTTTGTAGGGAGAGAAAACAGTGTCACAGCTGACTTGCGGCACCTTATCAGAAAACCCACAAAATGGGCAGGAAGAAGGAAAAGTAGGTTTGAGTCCAGAGCATGACCTTTGGGCTTATCAGACAGTGAAGGGATGGGTCAGAACTTGTCACCTGTGCTCACGGGATGCTGATTCACTCAGCAAGGATGAATTCTTTTCAGATCCCCCTGCCTTTGAATCCGTTTCAAAGGAATACATAACCCAAAGGAGGCTTTTGATCCGAAATCCGTGGGAAAACCAATCTAGAGGGTCTTGAGCGAAAAAAGTTCAAGCCAGTAATACAAATCCTAGTTTGGGGGATTGGGGGTATTATAATTTTTGAAATGTTAGAATTAAAAGAGAGAAAACAAATTACTATAATCCCTGAGTTTTCCTTTCTTTCTTTTATTTTCTTTTCTTTTTTTTTTTTTTTCAGACAGTCTTGCTCTGTTGCCTGGGCTGGACTGCAGTGGCGCGATCTTGGCTCGCTGCAACCGCCGCCTCCCGAGTTTAAGTGATTCTCCTGCCTCAGCCTCCTAGTAGCTGGGACTACAGGCATGCGCCACTATGCCCAGCTAATTTTTGTATTTTTAGTAGAGACGGGGTTTCACCATGTTGGTTAGCCAGGATGGTCTCGATCTCTTGACCTCGTGATCCGCCCGCCTCGGCCTCCCAAAGTGCTGGGATTACAGGCGTGAGCCACCACGCCTGGCCTAATCCCTGAATGTTCTACATGAGGCAACAGATTCAAAGAGGTTGATTTGCTCAAGGTCACTCAACCAGCAAGTGACAGAGCTAGATTCAAACTCAGGTTTTTAGCTAGAAAAGAAGGGCATCATGGTTAGCAAATATAGGGTTCAGACTGCCCCAATGTCAAATCCTGGCTCTACCAGCTGCAGGACCCTTGGGCAAGTTTCTAACTCCTCTCAGTGTTAGTTTCACCATCTGTAAAATGGGAATAACAATAGTACCCACTAGAATTGCTATAATGTATGTAAAGTGTTTAGTATGACATCCAGCCTAGAGGAAAGGCTTAATCAAACACCAGATGCTATCATGCCACAGCTTTTTCATCACCCTGCGTCAAATTTCTAGAGCTTTCCGCAGGTTAACTTGTCCAAACATCCTCTTTGGTTTGGGTAGGATTCTCTTTCTCCCTTTCCCACCTCCAACTTTCACCTATTATATATATAAAGAAAAAGAGGGTGGCTGAACTTTAAGATAACCTCTCTATCCTCTGGTAGACACTTTCGGGAGCATTTCCTACATTGTAACACACCCATGAGACTTGTTTTCTCTTAAGCTACATGCCCTCCGGCCTGTATTTTCAGTATGGTTTCCAAGTTGCTGACACGCAGAAACGGTGCCAACATGAAGAAGCAAGTATTGCTGCCCCAAATGCAGCAGCAAGATGTGTTTGAATGTTTTAGAATAGTTGATCATACTTCAAATTCGTAACGGGCACTGCTCACAGAGGGGGCTCTTAACATTCAAGGTAGGTCTGGGCTTATAGCACTTCTGGAAAGTAGAGGCCGAGTTCTGTGTGTGCACATACAAAAGAACAGGAGCCTACCTCCAGCAGCTTGGGCAAAAGGAAAGGTGAATTTAGTGGCTCAAGTAACCAGAAGACTAGATTTCATTGGTGACTAGATTCAAGTGTTCACTAATGTCCTTAGATGTATTTCTGCTTTGTTGGGCTCCATTCTTCAGACTGATTCTTTCTACTTGGCAGAAAAAAGCACCTACAGAGAGTCTAAGCTTTACTTTTTCTCCAGGTTATTTTTTTGTTTGTTTGTTTTTGTTTTTTTTTTAAGATGGAGTTTTTGCTCTTGTTGCCCAGGTTGGAGTGCAATGGCATGATCTCGTCTCATCGCAACCTCCACCTCCCGGGTTCAAGCGATTCTCCTGTCTCAGCCTCCTGAGTAGCTGGGATTACAGGCATGCACCACAAGGCCCCGCTAATTTTATATTTTTAGTAGAGATGGGGTTTCTCCACGTTGGTCAGGCTGGTCTCGAACTCCCGACCTCAGGTGATCCACCCGCCTCGGCCTCCCAAAGTGCTGGCTGGGATTACAGGCTTGAGCCACTGCACCCGGTCCTATTTATTTATTTATTTATTTATTTGAGACGGAGTCTCTCTCGGTCGCCCAGGCTGGAGTGCAGTGGCATGATCTCTGCTCACTACAACCTCCACCTCCCGGGTACAACCAATTTTCCTGCCTCAGCCTCCCAAGTAGCTGGAACTACAGGTGTATACCATCGCACCCGGCTAACTTTGTATTTTTAGTAGAGATGAGGGTTCACCATGTTGGCCAGGCTGGTCTCGAACTCCTGGCCTTGTGATCTGCCCGCCTGGGGCTCCCAAAGTGCTGGGATTACAGGCGTGAGCTATCTTGCCCTGCCGGGTTAGTATTAATAAGGAAAGTTATGTCACACCTCCCTGAATTGTCTTTCCCTGATTGGCTGCTTTAAATCACATGCCTATTCAGGAAACAATAGGGCCAGGAAAACAGCTTCTCTGATTGGACAGAGTGGATCATATGCCCAACCCTTGTCATCACCAGGAGGTTGAGCATACTGATTGGCAGCACCACTACTTCACATAGAATGGAAGAGGAACAGTTCCTAAAAGAAAAATTGGAGCTACAGAAACCAGAAGACAGAAAGGGATACAAAAGTCCATGAGAAGACCTACGTGCATTTTCCTTGGATGGTGATTCATAGCTTGCTTCACATACTCAAAGTTATTGTATAATCCAAGAAATAGTAAGAATTTTGGGGCCAGGCGCGGTGGCT
This sequence comes from Macaca mulatta, assembly GCF_049350105.2. NCBI lineage: Eukaryota > Metazoa > Chordata > Mammalia > Primates > Cercopithecidae > Macaca > Macaca mulatta. The sequence continues at coordinate 65,026,491 of NC_133425.1, forward strand.
CATGCCTGTAATCCCAGCACTTTGGGAGGCCAAGGCGGGTGGATCACTTGAGGTCAGGAGTTCGTGACCAGCATGGCCAACATGGTGAAACCCCGTCTCTACTAAAAATACAAAAATTAGCAGAGCATGGTGGCAGGTGCCTATGACCCCAGCTACTCGGGATCCCAGCCACTGAGGCAGGAGAATCGCTTCAACCCGGGAGGCGGAGGTTGCAGTAAGCTCAGATTGCACCACTGCACTGCCATCCAGCCTGGGTGACAGAGCAAGCCCCCCCCTTTTTTTTAAAAGAATTTTTGGAGAAGAAAATGCTTCCTCCCACTCCAGATATTTCATTCGGTGTGGAGGGCCATCAACTACCGTAATGCTCCAGCCTCCTCTTCAGTCCTTACTCCTGCACATAGGGAAAAGGAGAGCATTAGGAGAAACTGGGCATGAGTTGCCGTGTCTTCCTCTTCCTGGTATCTGAGGATCAAGAAGGGAGCACAAATTCTCTCCTTCCACATGGGAGGGTGCTCCAGTCCACTACTGCTTGGGACTGATGGGATAGTCTGTCTTATTAGGATACAAGGACACACTCAACCACATTCTCCAGCCTATAGCCTTTATCAGAAGATTATCCATCTTCTGACTTTTTTTGCCCTCTCAATTGACTTAGAGCCTGAGTAGGGAGGAAGTGTGAGATACATACATACATATATATATGTGTGTGTGTGTGTGTGTGTGTGTGTGTGTGTGTGTATATATATTTTTTTTTTTTGAGACAGTGTCTCAGTCTGTCACCCAGGCTGGAGTAAAGTGGAGCCATCTTGGCTCACTGCAACCTCCACCTCCAGGGTTCAGGTGATCCTCCTGCCTCAGCCTTCCAAGTAGCTGGGACTACAGGCGTGCGCCACCACGTCTGGCTAATTTTTGTATTTTTAGTAGAGATGGGGTTTTGCCATGTTGGCCAGACTGAGTCTGCTATTTATTGAATCCCTTCTCAAAAGTTACCAAGAACCACCGACTTAGAGGATCAGGGACCTATAGATTCATCCTCTCACCTCTCCCCTTCCTTGCTGTGTTCCCAGCCCCAGGAGAAGAAGCTGTTCTCCTTGGGAATCCACAGAGATAGTGGAGTGCTAGAAGTAGCCTCAGAGGGAAATTACGAGAAAGGCAGAAAAGTTAGATTTACTTACAACTGCAGGTGAGAGGAAATGGATTATATCACATGGAGCGGGGCGGGGAACGACGGAGCAGTGATTTAATAGTGGACTTCATCAGAACCACGTGCAGGGTGTGGCATCCCTGGTATTTTTCCACAGCCTCACCCTGACCGGGACCACAGTCACATCTGTCCCCCATCTCACCCAACCCACTTGTATCCTTTTACGCCCACTTCTTGGAAAATAGATTGTTCCACTTCCACAAAGAGAAGCAGGAGTTTGGTGCATACACACCAGCTTAAATAACACAGTATTTTATTATTAATTTTTCATTATAAAAATAATATACAATCTTTGAAATAACTAAACAAAGATATATAGAAGCATAGAAAAGTATAAAGATGAAAGTTAAAGTCAGCTCCAAGCCCTCAACTCTGAGATAGCTATTGTTAACCTTTGAGTTTATTACTGTTCAGCCTTTTTCCTATACATATTTTAAAATTTCTTCATATTCCCTAAAAATTTTATAAAAGTAGCTCAAATAATATAGAAGCACATGATGTAGAAGACGAAAATGGTTTATTCTGCTATTTCTCCTAATATTATGATGTAGTTACATTATTACATGGAATTTTTGTTGTTGTCACCACATCCTTTTCTCTTTCCTGGCCTCAGGAATGGTTGAAATACTGGCACACACGTCTGGGCGAGGTGGCTCATGCCTGTAATCCCAGCACTTTGGGAGGCCGAGGTGGGAGGTGCTTGAGCTCAGGAGTTAAAGACCAGCCTCGGCAGCACAGTGAAACCCCATTACTACAAAAAATACAAAAAATTAGCCAGGTGTGTGGGTTCGTGTCCATAGTCCCAGCTATTCAGGAGGCTGAGGTAGGAGGATGGCTTGAGCCTGGGAGGTGGAGGTTGCCGTGAGTTGAGATCATGCCACTATACTTGCACTCCAGCCTGGGAGACAGAGACAGACCCTCTGTCAAAAAAAAAAAAAAAAAAAGAAAAAAAAGAAAAGAAAAGAAAAGAAAGAAATGGCACTCATGTGAGAAGAAGGTACTCATATTGTGACATCCATTGTAGAGTTGAGGAACTGAGGCTCCCAGACTCAGCCACAGCAACACCCCACTCTTGGTTGGGTGGCCAGGATCCCTGGGGACAGGAACAATTTCCTTACTTAATAGGCAGCTTGGTTAAGAAAAGGCAGTAAGAGGCTGGGTGCGGTAGCTCATGCCTGTAATCCCAGCACTTTGAGAGGCCGAGGCAAGCGGCCGGGCGCGGTGGCTCAAGCCTGTAATCCCAGCACTTTGGGAGGCCGAGACGGGCGGATCACGAGGTCAGGAGATCGAGACCATCCTGGCTAACACGGTGAAACCCCGTCTCTATTAAGAAATACAAAAAACTAGCCGGGCGAGGTGGCGGGCGCCTGTAGTCCCAGGTACTCGGGAGGCTGAGGCCGGAGAATGGCGTAAACCCGGGAGGCGGAGCTTGCAGTGAGCTGAGATCCGGCCACTGCACTCCAGCCTGGGTGACAGAGCGAGACTCCGTCTCAAAAAAAAAAAAAAAAGAGAGAGGCCGAGGCGGGCGGATCACAAGGTCAGGAGATCGAGAACATCCTGGCCAATATGGTGAAACCCCATCTCCACTAAAAATACAAAAATTAGCTGGGCATGGTGGCGCGTGCCTGTAATCCCAGCTACACGGGAGGCTGAGGCAGGAGAATCGCTTGTACCAGGGAGTTGAAGGTTGCAGTAAGCTGAGATCATGCCACTGCACTCCAGCCTGGTGACAGAGCAAGACTCCGTCTCAAAAAGAAAAAAAGAAAAAAAGAAAAGAAAAGAAAGAAAGAAAAGGTGATAAGAGAAGTGGCTTCCATAAGCCGGGGCCCTTGGCCTTTCTTTCTCTACCAGAAATACCCATCACATTTACCCGTACTCACACTGGCCTCTCCAATTCAAAGGATTTGATTCTGGGAACATACAGCTGCAAGTGAACAAAGTGTCAAGGGAAAGTTCTTTATCAACAGAAGAGTTATTTTATTCAACGTGTTTCCGTACAGAATTTGGGACAATATGGGGAAAGAATGAGAAGAAATAAAAGGCCAGTTACTTAGGCCACTTTTAATGAATCACCCCTCAATGTCATTACCCATCCTTAGTCAGGAAAAGCTTGAGTTTTTCCATGCCAAGAAAAACAGAGGGCAGGAAGAAACAAATTACGACCTTGTTTGTGGTTTGTGTCTCAACTGTTTGATTTATAGGACTTGATCCAGTGATTATGGATGAAAGAAAATATCCCAGTGTCCCAAACCTAACCTGAACTTAACCGGGGGTGAGTCTCATGTCCACTGCTCAAGTTAGCACAAAGTTAAAATGCTTTAAGAAGAAAGCATCGAGGTTTGGAGCTGGCTGTAAGCATTCTCAACCCAGCGGCAAGGCCAAATTCCTTTCCCACACTCCGACTTCAAAAAAACTCTGTTTAGAAGCTTTACCCCTTTTTCCTTATCCCAGAAGCTAAGCATTTATCTGTTTAGCAGATAGTTATCAAGCACCTACTGTGTGCAATGCATGACGTTGGACAGAGGACACAGAAAGCATACAGATCAATCAACACACAAATCAGAAAACGTCATGTAGGCTGGGTGCGGTGGCTCATGCCTATAATCCCAGCACTTTGGGAGGCCGAAGTGGGAGGATCACTTGAGGTGAGGAGTTTGAGACCAGCCTGGTCAACATGATGAAACCCCATCTCTACAAAAAATACAAAAATTATCCGAGCATGGTGGCAGGTGCCTGTGATCCTAGTTACTCGGGAGACTGAGGCAGGAGAATCGCTTGAACCTGGGAGGCAGAGGTTGCAGTGAACTGAGATTATGCCACTGCACTCTAGCCTGGGCAACAGAGTGAGACTCCATCTCAAACAAAAAAAAGAAAAAGAAAAGACAAAGAAAAAGAAAAAAAGAAAGTGTCATGTAGCCATGAGCAAATGGAGAATAAAGAAAACAGAATGATGTGTTAGAGAGACACTAGGTAACCACTTAGGAGGAAGTGGTGAGCCATGATCTTAGGAAGGCAATGACATTTAAACTGACATTAGAATAAGGTCTGTATGTGAAGCAGGGGTTGGGGAGACCATTCCGGCAGAGGGAAAATCCTCCAAGACAGGCCTGTGCTTGACATATAGAAATTAAGCTATCCTGAGGCCGGGTGTGGTGGTTCATACCTGTCATCACAGCACTTTGGGAGGCTGAGGTAGGCGGATCACCCAAGAATTCAAGACCAGCCTGACCAACATGGTGAAACCCGGGCATGGTGGTACACGCCTGTAATCCCAGTTACTCAGGAGGCTGAGGCAGGAGAATTGCTTGAACCCAGAAGGCAGAGGTTGCGGTGAGCCGAGATCATGCCATTGTACTCCAGCCTGGGCAACGAGAGCAAAACTCCATCTCAAAAAATAAATAAATAAAAATAAAAAGAAATTAAGCCATTTTGGAGACACATATGCTGGCTAGTGACAGCCGCTGATGCCAGGCTCAGCGTAAGCGGGCAGGTGTCCTCACTTTCTGAAGGAGCTGTGCCCACCTTGACCAGAGCCCCGTGGGGCTCCACTGTACTCAAGGGATGGAGGGCTGCCCCTGACGCCCCAGCGTGGCTCACCATCCCAACACCCCTTGATAGCTGCTTGAATATTGCATTTTTATCCACCACCCAGGCCTTCTATCTTAAGCTGGTGTCTTGGAAGTTTGAAAGAAATGGAAGAAAAGGAGCGACATGACCGATTCTGTTTGGTGCTCCTACCTTGAGGCCTGGTTGGCATTTTCCGAGAGGAAAATACAGCAAAATTGTATTTTTTTTGGAGGAGGGTGGACGGGAGAGAGTGAGAAAAAGGAAATAAGGCTTCACATTTTCTATGATTTTCTAAAACTCTGCACGTTGACAGTGGTGGCGAAATAAACTAATCCCAAAGTTGTTTTTCTTTTTTTTTTTTTTTTTTTTTTTTTTTTGAGACGGAGTCTCGGCGCCCGGGCTGGAGTGCAGTGGCCGGATCTCAGCTCACTGCAAGCTCCGCCTCCCGGGTTTACGCCATTCTCCTGCCTCAGCCTCCCGAATAGCTGGGACTACAGGCGCCCGCCACCTCGCCCGGCTAGTTTTTTTTTGTATTTTTTTAGTAGAGACGGGGTTTCACCGTGTTAGCCAGGATGGTCTCGATCTCCTGACCTCGTGATCCGCCCGCCTCGGCCTCCCAAAGTGCTGGGATTACAGGCTTGAGCCACCGCGCCCGGCCCCAAAGTTGTTTTTCTATTGAGAAGAAAGCGGAGGTGGATTTCAACCTTTTCTCCCAGGGACAAAGTATAAAACACGGACACTAGAGAACAAGGTGAACCTCAGAAATCCTGAGAAGACTGCGAAGCTTACTTTCTTCCTCAGGAGGGAAGAGGGGGATGTTTCTAGCCCTCCCTGGAACCGAAAATGAAAAACACGAGTTGTGTGCGTTGGAAAGGAGACAAGGCCGTATCTGAATCATCCGCGTTACAATAGTGTGAACGTCATTATGGCAGCACTTCAAACAAAAGGCTATGAAGCTGTTGCGCAGAACTGCAGGTGCCATCGTGCTCACTAACAGTATGTGCTCCATGGGTATGGGCTTCAGCGGTATGGAAGCACTGAAGATGCCTCTCGAAACGCTGCACTGGATCTGTGCTCCAGAGTGGGACGGGGCCTGCTACAACCTTGACTCCAAACACAAGATGCCTGAGTGGATTGGGGGCGGGAGTGAGCTCCAGAAGTTAATTGCTTTTTCTTTTTCTTTTCCTTTTTTCTTTTTTTGAGACAGAGTCTTGCTGTGTTGCTCAGGCTGGAGTGCAGAGGCATGAACACAGCTCACTGCAGCCTCAACCTCCTGGGTTCAAGTGATCTCAAGCAATCCTCCTGCCTCAGCCTCCTGAGTAGCTGGGACCATAGGCAACTGCCACATGCTTGGCTAATTTTTGAATTTTTTTGGGGTAGAGACGGGGTCTTATCATATTGCCCAGGCTGGTCTCGAACTCCTGGCCTCAAGTAATCCTCCTGCCTCAGCCTCCCAAAGTGCTGAGATTACAGGGGTAAGCCACCACACCAGCCAGGACATTTCTGAAACATTATTTGCAAGGAAAGGACTGTGACTTCCTGCTGGTGGTACCAGAAAAGGCGGAGACTCACCAGAGTTGGGGGATTGGTGTGTAACACGTTTCCGCCCAACCTCTCCCTTGCCTTGGCCCCTTCAGTCCTCTGTGATATGCTGGGTCCTCTACAGTGAGTGGTTTGCCTGTGCCACTTCCCCAAACAACTCATCACAACTCATCAGGTTTTTTCCCTTTGGATCTGACAGTGCAAAAGGTTAGATGTGTAGACTGTTACAGTCAGGCGCGGTGGCTCCCACCTGTAATCCCAGAACTTTGGGAGGCCGAGGTTACAAAGACCACTCAGTGTTTTGCTCCTGGTAAAGGAAGGTAGGCGCTCTGTGCACTCAAGACCAGTGTTCACAAACCCTTGTTTTGTTTTTTGTTTTTTTGTTTGGAGACAAGGTCTCGCTCTGTTGCCCAGGCTGGAGTGCAGTGTCGTGAACATGGCTCACTGCACCCTCAACCTCTTGGGCTCAAGCAATCTTCCTGCCACAGTTCCCGAAGGAGCTGGGCCCACTGGTGTGTGCCACCGCATTCAGCTAATTTTAAAAATGTTTGAAGAGATGGGATCTCTCTATGTTGCCCAGACTGGTCTCAAACTCCTGAGCTCAGGCGATCTTCCTGCCTCGGCCTCCCAAAGTGTTGGGATTACAGGTGTGAGTGACCGCACTTGGCCTAATTTTTTGTATTTAGTAGAGACGGGGTTTCACCATGTTGGTCAGGCTGGTCTTGAACTCCTGACCTCAGGTGATTCACTCGCTTTGGCTTCCCAAAGTGCTGGGATTACAGGCATGAGCCACTGTGCCTGGCCAAAAAATGATATCTTAATAAAGCGATTTTTTTAAAGTACAGTAAATGACTAGGCGTGGTGGCTCATGCCTGTAATCCCAAGACTTTGGGAGGGTGAGGTCAGGAGTTAGAGACCAGCCTGACCAACATGGTGAAACCCGGTCTCTGCTAAAAATACAAAAGTTAGCCAGGCGTGGTGGTGTGTGCCTGTAGTACCAGTTACTTGGGAGGCTGAGGCAGGATAGAGATCCGCTTGAGGCTGGGAGACAGAGGTCGCAGTGAGCCAAGACTGAGCCATTGCACTCTAGCCTGGGCGACAGTGTAAGACTCTGTCTCAAAAATAAAATAAAATAAAATAAATAAAATAAAATAAAATAAAATGTAAAAGTTAATTTAATCACCATGGAGCTTTCTTGCTACTCATCCTTAACAGACTAGAAAAAGGCCATTGGCCAAAGACAACTGATGCATTTGGAGGACAAAACCAACCTACAGGAAACTTTGTGTTTATAGAAACATTATGACTTATCAAAGTGGCCTTTGCCCAACAGACTGTAGTAAAAATAGTGACAGTCATCTAATCTATGTGCTAGATTGTCTTTAACAAAAAGAATCTGGCCAGGCGCTGTGTCTCATGCCTGTAATCCCAGCACTTTGGAAGGCTGAGGCAGGAGGATTGCTTAAGCCTAGAAGTTTGAGACCAGCCTGGGCAACATAGGGAGACTCTGTCTCTACTAAAAATAAAAGAAATTAGCCGGGCATGGTGGCACATGCCTGTAGACCTAGCTACTTGGGAGGCTGAGGCAGGAGAATAACTTGAACCCAGGAGTTCGAGGTTCCAGTGAGCTATGACCATGCCAACGCACTCCAGGGCAAGAGACGGAGACCCTGTCTGAAAAAAAAAAAAAAAAAAAGCCGGGTGCAGTGGCTCACGCCTGTAATCCCAGCACTTTGGGAGGCTGAAGTGGGTGGATCATGAGGTCAAGAGATCAAGACCATCCTGGCCAACATGGTGAAATCCCGTCTCTACTAAAAATGCAAAAATTACCTGGGCATGGTGGGGCACACCTGTAGTCCCAGCGACTCGAGAGGCTAAGGCTGGAGAATCGCTTGAACCTGGGAGGCAGAGATTGCAGTGAGCTGAGATCTTGGCATTGCACTCCAGCCTGGGCGACAGAGCAAGACCACGACTAAAAGAAAAAAAAACAAGAAGAATAAAAAAAGTAAAAAGAATCCCTTATATTATAAAGAGCTTCACAATTTTAAAGTCTTTTCACATCCATTTACTCAGTGGCTCTGCACCTGACAGGGATTGCAGCCTTTTAATATTTTTAAATCACTCTCCTTCCTCCTCTTCATGACTTTTCTATAACATCAAATACAGACTTCTAACACTATATCTAGGTTTCGTTTGTGATTTTAACAGCTTTATTGAGATATAACTCACATACTATACAATTCACCCATTTATCTCGTAAAATTGAATATTTTTAGTATAGTCACAGGGTTGTGCAATCATTATTACAATTTAATTTAATTTTATTATTTTGATACATAATAATTATGAATATTTATGAGATTCAATTTAATTTTAGAACATATTCATCTTTCCCAAAAGAAAACTCTTACCCACTAGCAGTCACTCCCCATTTCTCCCCAACTCTCTCTGTCCTAGGCAACCACTAAATCTACTTTCTTTTTCTAGAGATGTGCCTGTTTTAGAAATTTCCTATAAATAAAATTGTATAGAATATGATCTTTTGTAACTGGCTTATTTCACGTAGCATGATGTTTTCACCATGTTTTAGCATGTTATTTTTGTTGCTGAATACTATTCCATGTTTTTTTTTGTTTTTTGTTTTTTGTTTTGAGACGGAGTCTCGCTCTGTCGCCCAGGCTGGAGTGCAGTGGCGTGATCTTGGCTCACTGCAAGCTCCGCCTCCCAAGTTCACGCCTTTCTCCTGCCTCAGCCTCCCGAGTAGCTGGGACCACAGGTGCCCGCCACTGTGCCCGGCTAATTTTTTGTATTTTTAGTAAGACGGGCTAATTTTTGGTATTTTTAGTAGAGACGGGGTTTCACCATGTTAGCCAGGATGATCTCCATCTCCTGACCTCGTGATCCGCCTGCCTTGGCCTCTCAAAGTGCTGGGATTACAGGCGTGAGCCACTGCACCCGGCCTACTATTCCATTTTAAGGATACAACCATATTTTATTTATCCATGCATTAATTGATGGACATTTACATTGTTTCCACTTTTTGGCTATTATGAATAATGCTGCTAGGAATATTTGTGAGCCAGTTTTTTTTGTTTGTTTGTTTTTTGAGTCGGAATTTTGCTCTGTCACCCAGGCTGGCCAACATAGTGAGATCAGGAGTTGAGACCATCCTGGCCAACACAGTGAAATGCCACCTATACTAAAAATACAAAAATTAGGTGGGCGTGGTGGAGTGTGCCTGTAATCCCAGCTACTTGGGAGGCTGGGGCAGGAGAGTTGTTTGAACCTGGGAGGCCAAGGTTGCAGTGAGCTGAGACTGCATTCAACCTTAGCGACAGAGACTCTGTCTCAAAAATATATATATAATAATAAATTAAAATAATAAACTAATAAAATGATATTGAGCCTGTAATCCCAGCACTTTGAGAGGCCAAGGCAGGCAGATCACTTGAGGCAAGGAGTTAGAGATCAGCCTGGCCAACATGGTGAAATCCCATCTCTACTAAAATTACAAAAATCAGCCGGGCATGGTGACTTGTGTCCGTAATCCCTGCTACTTGGGAGGCTGAGGCAGAAGCATCACTTGAACCTGGGAGGTGAAGGTTGCAGTGAGCCAAGATCGTGCCACTGCACTCCAGACTGGGTGATGGGGTGAGACTCTGTCTCGGTAAATAAATAAATAAATAAATCGAATGAACTTGAAGAAAAATTTTAAGCGAATAAAGCAACAAATAAAACAATAAAACTTATCTATAATAAGCTATGCTTTGTATAAAAAGGGAAGGGCTGTGGAAGGGATAAACAAAATACAAGTGAATTGTATTTATTACCTATTAAAAATAAAGTAGCAAACACTGGAAGGAAGAACAGCGAATGTTCTGAAGCCAGGAAAACCAACCAGGGTGGAAAGCATCCTTGCCAATGGCTGTTTGCATCAGCCTATAGTTTCTTTCACTCCTAGAAGCTGGGCTGGGCTGGTGAGGGTCGGGCCTCACTGATATAAGACTGACAAGATGTTCTTGGGTGAAACTCCAGAAGAGGCCACCTAACGGGCCAGGAAGATCTGGCTGACTTGAGAGTGGGATCTACACCAGAATGCTGACAACCAAACACCCTCTGAGGCTATACCCTGGAGGATATAGGTTCCTAACTTTGCAAGGAAGTCTAACTTTCCTGAAGCCTCCCAAACACTGGATGACTCAGGCCTGGCCCTGGGAAGGGAAAGAGTGTTGGAGTGTTGGAGTGTGACAGCTTTAGAAGTTTGTCTTCCCTCTGGCAGGGGCAAAGAGTAGGTTGCCAGGGAACATAATATCTTGAGAAGGGCAAGAAAGATTGGAGGGCCATCTCATTGTATTTCATTCCTGGAAGAGGAAAAGGGAACATTCCTCTCCGCTGCCACCTCAAAAGGGTAAGAGAACACAGGGCATGCCTGATGACTGCAGAAACTGGGACAGCAACCTTGCTTCTTGCTCTGTTCTCAAAGAGCATGCACAATGTTTGCCTTGACCATTTCCTGTTTATGCAAAAGCAGTAAAATGAGCTTGCAAGGTAAATAACAACTCCAGGCCAAGCACGGTGGCTCACGCCTGTAATCCCAGCACTTTGGGAGGCCGAGGAGGGCGGATCACGAGGTCAGAAGATCGAGACCATCCTGGCTAACGTGGTGAAACCCCATCTCTACTAAAAACACAAAAATATTAGCCAGTCATAGTGGTGGGCACCTGTAGTCCCAGCTACTTGGGAGGTTGAAGCAGAATGGCGTGAACCCGGGAGGCAGAGCTTGCAGTGAGCCGAGATTGTGCCACTGCACTCCAGCCTGGGGGACAGAGCAAGACCCCGTCTCAAAAAATAAAAAAATAAATAAATAAAATAAAATAAATAAAAATAACAACTCCAGTGGAGCAGTGTCTCACATGCTAAGGTAGTGTTATCTGAGATAAATTACAGAATACACACTGATTATCATCCAGCCTGGGGAGAGGATTTTCTAACTTGTAAAAACAGCAATAGTAAAATGTTCATGTTAAAATTGTTTTATATGGTAAGTGCCATCTTCCTTGTGATTTTCCTTAAGAACTGGGTTTCATTTTTCAGCATCTAGAAAGAATAGCTCCCTAAATAGCCAGCATTTACTGGTGACTCTCTGTGATAGGCAGTGTGCTAAGAATTTTGTTTAATTCTCATGTCGCCATAATGCTTTACTGTAGCTACCCAGTAAATTTTTGTCAAAGAGCTTGAAAAAAATCTATCAAAGACCTTCAAGAAGAGAAAATTACAGACCAATACTCTTCATCAATATAAATGCAAAGATCCTTTTAAAATATTAGCAAATTGAATTCAATAAACAAGATTAGCGTCATAACCAAAGTGGGATTTATCTCAGGAATGCAAAGATGGTTAAGGTTTTTTTTTTTTTTTTTTTTTTTTTTTGAGATGGAGTTGAAGGGGTGGCCTGCCCCTCCAAACCTGTGGGCGGTTCTCGTTAGGTGGAACAAGAGACTTGAGAAAAGAAATGAGACACAGAGACAAAGTATAGAGAAAGAAAAAGTGGGCCCAGGGGACCAGTGCTCAGCATTCAGAGGACCCGCGCTGGCACTGGTCTCTGAGTTCCCTCAGTATTTATTGATCATTATCTTTACCATCTTAGAAAAGGGAAGTGGCAGGATAATAGGATCATCATAGGGAGAAGGTTAGCAGTAAGACATATGAATAAAGATCTCTGACATGAAGAAGTTTAAGGAAAAGTGCTGTGCCTTGATATGCACATGCAAACATCTCCATAAACCTTTTTAGTGCATAAAGAGCAGTATTGCCGCTAGCATGTCTCACCTTCAGCCCTAAGGCAGTTTTTTCCCATCTCAGTAAATAGAACATACAATCGGGTTTTACATCAAGATGTTCCATTGCACAGGGATGGGCAGGAGACAGATGCTTTTCTCTATCTCAACTGCCAAGAGGCCTTCTTTCCTCTATTACTAGTTCTCCTCAGCACAGACCCTTCATGGGTGTCAGGCTGGGGGATGATCAGGTCTTTCCCTTCCCACGAGGCCATATTTCAGACTATCACGCGGGGAAAAACCTTGGATAATACCTAGCTTTCCTAGGCAGAGGTCCCTGCGACCTTCCGCAGTGTACGTGTCCCTGGGTACTTGAGATTAAGAGAACGGTGATGACTTTTCACAAGCATACTGCCTTCAGGCACTTGTTTAAAAAAGCACACCCTGCACAACCCAAATCCATTAAACCTTGAGTCACCACAGCACATGTCTCTTGCAAGGACAGGGTTGGGGGTAGGGTCACAGATTAACAGCATCTCAAACACAGAACAAAATGGAGTCTCTTATGTCTACTTCTTTCTATATAGACACAGTAACAGTCTGATCTCTCTTTTCCCCACAGGAGTCTTGCTCTGTCACCCAGGCTGGAGTGCAATGGTACGATCTCAGCTCACTGCAACCTCCGCCTCTCAGGTTCAAGCGATTCTCCTGCCTCAGCCTCCCAAGTAGCTGGGACTACAGGTGCATGCCATCACGCCCGGCTAATTTTTTGTATTTTTAGTAGAGACGGGGTTTCACTGTGTTAGTCAGGATGGTCTTGATCTCCTGACCTCATGATCCGCCCACTTAAGCCTCCCAAAGTGTTGGGATTACAGGTGTGAGCCACCAAATGCGGCCAGATGGTTAAGTTTTTGAAAACCACTCAGTGTAGTTCACCATATTAACAAAATAAAGGAGAAAAAGAATATGATCATTCTGATAGATGTATAAAAATTATTCAACAGGCCAGGCACAGTGGCTCATGCCTATAATCCTAGCACTTTGGGAGGCTGAGGTGGGTGTATCACATGAGCTCAGGAGTTTGAGACCAGCCTGGGCGACATGGCAAAACCGTGTCTCTACAAAAAATACAAAAATTAGCCGGGTGTGGTGGTGTCAGCCTGTGGTCTCAGTTACTTGGGAGGTTGAGGTGGAAGGGTTGCTTACGAGCCCAGGAGGTCGAGACGGCAGTGAGCCATGATCATGCCACTGTACTTCAGCCTGGGCCACAGAGCAAAATCCTGTCTCAACAACAATAACAACCAAAAAAAAAAAAAAAAAAAAACAGAGAGAAAAATATTCAACAGGATTCAACACCCTTTCTTAATAAAAACAAAATAAAAATAAAACAAACTCAGGAAACTAGATCCTCAAGATCCTCAAGCTGATAAAAGGCATCTACTGAAAAATTATATTTAATTGTGAAAGACAGAATGCTTTCCTCCTAAGATTAGGAACAAGACAGGGATGCTCACTTCACCATTTCTATTCAACACTGTACCGAAAGTCCTAGCCAGTGCAATAACACAAGGAAAAAAGCGGCATACAGATCGGGAAGAAAGGTGGAAGCAAAGCTGTCTCTATTAGCAGTTGACATAATTATTACATAGACAATTCTAAGAAATCCACAAAATAATTACAGGAACTATAAGTGAATTTGGCAAGGTATAGGATACTAGGTCAATGTACAAAATCAATTATATTTATCTAGACTGGCAGCAAAGAATTGGAAAATGAAGTAATTTCATTTATAGGGGCATTAAAAAACAAAATATTTAGAAATAAATTTAACAAAAGAAACTAAAGATATCTACATTAAAAACAAATTTTAAAAAACTGAAATAAATGGTTTATGAAATGTAAGGTTTTTAAGATGCCTTTTTTCTGTAAATTCATCTATAGGCCCTTTTGTAAAAATTTTTTTTTTTTTTTTTTTTTTGAGACGGAGTCTCGCTCTGTCGCCCAGGTTGGAGTGCAGTGGCGCTATCTCGGCTCACTGCAAGCTCCGCCTCCCGGGTTTACGCCATTCTCCTGCCTCAGCCTCCCGAGTAGCTGGGACTACAGGCGTCCGCCACCTCGCCCGGCTAATTTTTTTGTATTTTTAGTAGAGACGGGGTTTCATTGTGTTAGCCAGGATGGTCTCGATCTCCTGACCTCGTGATCCGCCCGTCTCGGCCTCCCAAAGTGCTGGGACCACAGGCTTGAGCCACCGCGCCCGGCCTAAAAATTAAGAAGCTGACTTTTTTTTAGAAATAGGGTCTCACTGTGACACCCAGGCTGGAGTGCAGTGGCACAATCATAGCTCACTGTAGCCTACAACTTCTGGGTTCAAGCAATCCTCCTGCCTCAGCCTCCCAAGGAGCTAGGACCATAGGCGCCCACCATCATGCACAGTTAATTTTTACATTTTTTAAAGAGATGAGGTCTTGCAGGCCAGGCGCGGTATCTCACACTTGTAATCCCAGCACTTTGGGAGGCCGAGGTAGGCGGATTGCTTGAGATCAGGAGTTCAAGACCAGCCTGGCCAACATGGTGAAACCCTGTCTCTACTAAAAATACAAAGAAATTAGCTGGGAATGGTGGCAGGTGCCTGTAATCCCAGCTACTCGGGAGGCTGAGTCAGGAGAATTGCTTGAACCCGGAAGGTGGAGGTTGTAGTGAGCCGAGATCACACCACTGTGCTCTAGCCTGAGTGACAGACCAAGACTCCGTCTCAAAAAAAAAAAAAAAAAAAAAAAAGATGAGGTCTTGTTATGTTGTCCAGGTTGGTCTTGAACTCCAGAGCTCAAGCAATCCTTGTGCCTCAGCCTCAAAAGTGCTGGGATTACAGGCATGAGACACAGTGCCTAGCAAAAAAATAATAACCTTTATTTTTATAATAATTTTAATTTATAGAAAAGTTGCAAAAATAGTACAGTGAGTTTCTGTATACTCACTCAATTTCCCATAATGATAACACTTTACATTACCATAATATGTTTGTCAAAAGTAAGAAGTCAACACTGGTAACTTACTGTTTTATTTGGATTTCGCTAGTTTTTCCCTAGTGCCGTTTTTCTGTTCTAGGATCCAGTCCAGGATACTACACTGCATGTAATTGTCATGTCTCCTTAGTTTACTTGAGTCTGTGACAATTTCTCAGTCTTTCCTTTTTTTTTTTTTTTTTTTAAATGAGCTTGACAGTTTTGAGGAGTACTGGTCAGGCATTACGTAGAATGTCCCTCAGTTTGGGTTTACCTGATGTTTTCCCATGCTTGAACTATGGTTACGGGTTTTGTGGAAGAATGCCACAGTGGCAACATGCCCTTTTCATCACATCACACCAGGTGCTGTCAACACGATTTATTATGGAGAGGTTTTAATTTGATCACTTGGTCAATAAGCTGATTTTATTTTATTTTATTTTATTTTATTTTATTTTATTTTTTTTGAGACAGAGTCTCGCTCTGTCGCCCAGCCTGGAGTGCAGTGGCCGGATCTCAGCTCACTGCAAGCTCCGCCTCCTGGGTTCACGCCATTCTCCTGCTTCAGGCTCCCGAGTAGCTGGGACTACAGGCGCCCGCCACCTCGCCCGACTAGTTTTTTGTATTTTTTAGTAGAGACGGGGTTTCACCGTGTTAGCCAGGATGGTCTCGATCTCCTGACCTCGTGATCCACCCGTCTCGGCCTCCCAAAGTGCTGGGATTACAGGCTTGAGCCACCGTGCCCGGCCGAATAAGCTGATTTTAAATAGTATGTGGGGCCAGGCACAGTGGCTCATGCCTGTAATCCCAGCACTTTAGGAGGCTGAGGTGGGTGGATCACCTGAGGACAGGAGTTTGAGACCAGCCTGGGCAGCATGGTGAAACCCCCTCTCTATTAAAAATACAAAAATTAGCCAAGCGTGGTGGTGGGGGCCTGTAATCCCAGCTACTCGGGAGGCTGAGACAGGAGAATCTTTTGAACCTGGGAGGTGTAGGTTGCAGTGAGCTGAGATTGCACCATTGCACTCCAATCTGGGTGATGAGAGTGAAAAAAAAAAAAAAAAGTATGTGGAAATACAAAGAATGTAGAATAGCGAAAATAATTTTCAAAAGTTAAGAGCAAAGCCTTAAGACTTATATTACCTGATTTAATGCCTTATGACAAAGTTACAGTAATCAAGACTGTGGAACTGGCATAAGGATAAACAAATAAGTCATTGGAACAGAATAGAAAGTTCAGAAAGAGAACCACACTTAAATAATCAATCAATTTTCGACAGAGACTGGAAAACAATTCAAGGGGGAATTGTGTTTTCATCAGATGGTGTCGGAACAAGTGGGTAGTGGGTATCTGCATGGAAAAAAAGAGGCTAAGAAACCTGCCTAAGGTCACCAAGTCTGTGAGTGGTAGGGACAGGTATTCCAAGCCAGACTTTCCGGCTAACATGTGCTATAAATTGTGAATATAAATTTATGACCCAAACATTTAGGTCACAATAATTTTTCAGTGTAAAATTCAATTTGAGGCTATACTATTTAAAAATGTCAATGTCATGAAAGCAAAAGCAAAGTTAAGGAAATGTTCCAGATTAAAGGAGACTCAAGAGACTTTGCTAAGCGCAATACATGATCCTCAACCGGATCTTGGATCATACAGACACACTAAAATTCCACAAAGGACATGAATGCAATAATGGAAAATAATATGGAGAGTATGTTAGAGAATAGTTTTGTGTGAATGTTAAATTCTCTGAATTTGAAAATCATACTGCAGTTATGTAACAATATGTTCTTATTTTTAGAAGATACACGTAGAATTATTTGGCTGTAAAGGGTGGGTGATGTCTGAAATAGTTCAGCACTATTAACAAAAACGATAAAAATATATGTGGAAAAAAATAAAATATTGAAAAATGTTAACAATTGGCAAACCGAAGCTAAAAGTATACGGTCATTCATTGTGTTATTCTTGTAACTTACTTGTTAGAAATTCTAAAAAAAACATTTCAAATAAAATGTTACATGTATATATCACTTAAGTGCTAGACTTTGTAATTTTTTATTTTTTATTTTTATTTATTTGTCTTTTTTGAGACAGGGTTTCGCTGTGTCATCCAGGCTGGAGTGCAGTGGTGTGATCACACCTCACTGCAGCCTCGACTTCCCAGACTCAATCCATCCTCAGATCTCAGCCTCTCAAATATCTGGGATTATAATTGCGTGCCACCATGCCTAGATAATTTTTGTATTTTTTGAAGAGACAAGAGCATCACTAGTTGCCCAAAGTGGTCTTGAACTCCTGGGCTTAAGCGATCTGTCCACCTCGGCCTCCCAAAGTGCTGGAATTACGGGACTTGAGCAGCCGCATTCAGCCTGTAAATGTTTTTATTTCTTTCAGAGATTTTGTTTCTTATGTTATCTCTCTACTCCCAATGCCTATCCTAAGACTTGTAACAGTAAATAGTAAATGTCTGGAATAAATGTAAATATTTGAATCTGGAGTTTGTGGAGGATCCTAAGAATCTTGTGAGATTGTTCTCATCGTGTCAGTCTAACTAGGGAAGTAAATTCTGCAAAGTTAAAATTTATAGATGTAGCAGGTTTCCAAAAATAGTAATATGCTTTCTTAGGTACTACAAAGGAATGGAACCACTGGAGCTCAGAACGGCAGGAGAAGTTTGAAAATAGAAGAAACTGAAGAGGAACTTGAAAAGCCAGTAGGCATTGAAAGGAAGAGGAGTGCTTGGGACAGCAATTGCGGGTAGAGCGTGCAGTATCCCATGTTTCTACCACCATTCAGAATGTGATTTTCGAACGAATTCTGTGATGATCAGGATCAATCTGCACTATTTTCATCTCTACGTGATCTGAAATAAACTTGGTGGACCTGGAATGACCACAGATGTGGTTTTAAACCAGCAAGTTTTGGAGTCAGGGCTGGTGCAACAGGCTTACAAAGGGAATGGTGGAAAATATGATATGTTAGTGAAAGAGGTTGCGAATGGATTGTGGAGACCCCTGAATGGTAGACTGAGAGAGTGACAAGATGAAAATGACATTATAGGAAGAGCAATCTGTCAGTTATAATGGCAGTTAAAAAGTGGCTCACAACACTGCACCTTAACCAAACTTGGAATTCCAAAGTGCTGGGACCTCTATTGGAGAGCAGTTAAGTTCAGTTCTATTTTAGATCACGTAGAGACTAAAATAGTGCAGATTGATCCTGATCATCACAGAATTCGTTTGAAAATCGGATTCGGAATGGTGGTAGAAACATGGGATACGTGGCACGCTCTACCCCCAACTGCTGTCCCAAGGACTCGGGACAGCAATTGCCTTTCTAATTGGCTACCCTGTTTAGCGATTACTATGCACCAAGCGCTTTACAGGCACTCTCATTAAAATAGGCAAACCGAGCCAGGCGCAGTGGCTCACCCCTGTAATCCCAGCCCTTTGAGAGGCCTAGGCGGGCGGATCACCTGAGGTCAGGAGTTCAAGACCAGCCTGGCCAACATGGTGAAACCCCGTCTCTAGTAAAAATACAAAAATTAGCCGGGCGTGGTGGCGGGTGCCTGTAATTCCAGCTACTCGGGAGGCTGAGACAGGAGAGTCGCTTGAACCTGGGAGGCGGAGGTTGCAGTGAGTCAAGATCGCACCACTGCACTCCAGCCTGGGTGACAGAGCGAGACCCTGTCTCAAAAAAAAAAAAAAAAAAAAGAAAAGAAAAGAAAAGAAAAGGCAAACCCATTTGTTAAGAGAGAGCTTATGAAGCCCATTTTACTGATGGGGAAACTGAGGAGAGACGGGATTGGCCAGATCACGACCTGGAGGCAGCAAAGATGTAAAATCACGGTTGGGATACAAGCTGTGCCGGTAGTGTAGGAGAAACGAGCTTCCTGAGACTCAGGAGAAAGCCACAGCGATGGGAAGGGAAGCGGAACACTGAGACCCTAAAAGCCCACAGGCTGAGCGAAGGGGAACCTCTCCTGAGGTGACAGCTGTCAGCACATCTCTTTTCGGCGCCAGTCCAAAAATTGCGGTATCTGATTGGCGAGGTTGGAGGGGCTGAACGACCCTAATTGGTTAGTTCGACCTCGAACCAGACTTTCACCTGGAGGATCTGGCGAGGAGTGGGCGGGACTTCTAACTGAGTCACTCGTTTCATTGGTGAAAAGAAAACGAACCAGGCACTATTCGGAAGTGTGATTGGCTGTTGCTAGGAACCGTCTCAAGGCCTTATGGGCCCTGGTTACGGAAGCCGAGGAAGGCTGAGAGCGGTCTCTCCAGGAAAGTAGTCGCGGAATCTCAGTTAGCGGTGGAGAGGCGGTATGTCCGGTTCAATGGCGACTGCGGAAGCTAGCGGTAGCGATGGGAAAGGGCAGGAAGTCGAGACCTCAGTCACCTATTACCGATTGGAGGAGGTGGCAAAGCGCAACTCCTTGAAGGAACTGTGGCTTGTGATCCATGGGCGAGTCTACGATGTCACCCGCTTCCTCAACGAGGTGGGGCCTGGGAGGTGGGAGGCCTCTGGAGCTGCTGGGGCGAGGGGTGAAAAGGCTGTGTGGAGGGTATGTGGGAAGGAAGGGAGGCTTGGCTGGGGGCGATAAGGCGTACGAAAGGGATCACGACCCTCAGAAGGAAACTGGGGTGGGATTGGGGGGAGGGCTTTAGTTTGCATGCATTTCCAGTCAGCTCCGAGTTCTGGTGCCTTATGTAATATCATGTATTACTTATGTGTCGAGCACTTGCTATGTGCTCAGCTAAACTCTAAGCCATCATTATCTTTATTTTACAGAAAGGGAAACTGAGGCTCACAGGTTGAGAACTCTCAAGGCCATGCAGTTAACGGCCTAGATCCGTTGAACCTAGGTCTGAAGTGCACCCACATCTGTGCTTTTCCAGTGTGCCTTCTGAAGTAATACCGTTTTTGGTTTTTGTCTTCTAGAGTAGAAGCTGAGATTTCTCTCCACACGCTCCCCCATCTTGATTATGCCTCCATTGTCTTTTTTTTCCCCCTAATCTGAGTTGACCTTGAGGCCAGAAATTCATAAATCAACCTTTTTTTTTTTTTGTCATTGGCTCATGTTTTGTCATTTTTCTTAAATATTCAAGGCTGTTTTATTTAATCTTCAAGCCTGTTGCATTAGATCTCATTTTAAAAATTATCTTTGAGATCATGGTGCAACTAATTTTTTTTTTTAATTAAGGAAAGAGGATAGACTTAAAAATTTAAACTAACTTTATTGAGGTGTAATGTACATACGTAAATTGTGCCTATCTAAAATGTACATTTTGCTGAGTTTTGAAAAATGTATTCATCCATGTTAAGACATAAACCATTTCCATCACTCTAAAAAGCTTCCTTTCCCTTTGCAGTCATTCTCTCCCAACCCTAGGCAACTAGTGATATGCAACCACTAAAGATTGGTTTGAAGCTTTGTGTGTGTGTGTGTGTGTGTGCGTGCGTGTGTGTGAGATCATTTTATTTTGAGCAATAGATTAATGACTTGTGAAAGTTCACTTCTATTTCTCTGAAGCAAATATACTAGTGAAATATTTTTTCGATTAATTTGGGGCCTAAAAGAGAAGTCTCTGCATCCTGACTTTTAATTCTAAAAACTTTTAAAATGTAAAAGTTTCCCCCAAAGAACATTATTTTTAATAAATCTTAATAGTGAACAATAACTTAACAAACTCAGAATTTAGTAACTTCTTGCATTTGTATGGTGTATGGCATTTTATGCTTTTATTTATTATTTTTTTTTGAGACGGAGTCTCGCTCTGTCGCCCAGGCTGGAGTGCAGTGGCCGGATCTCAGCTCACTGCAAGCTCCGCCTCCCGGGTTCACGCCATTCTCCTGCCTCAGCCTCCCGAATAGCTGAGACTACAGGCGCCCGCCACCTCGCCCGGCTAGCTTTTTGTATTTTTTAGTAGAGACGGGGTTTCACCCTGTTAGCCAGGATGGTCTCGATCTCCTGACCTCGTGATCCGCCCGTCTCGGCCTCCCAAAGTGCTGGGATTACAGGCTTGAGCCACCGCGCCCGGCCTCATTTTATGCTTTTAAAAGTGCTTTCCGGCCGGGTGCTGTGGGTCACCCCTGTAATCCCAGCACTTTGGGAGGTCGAGACGGGCGGATCACGAGGTCAGGAGATCGAGACCATCCTGGCTAACACGGTGAAACCCCGTCTCTACTAAAAATACAAAATACTAGCCGGGAGTGATGGCGGGCGCCTGTAGTCCCAGCTACTTGGGAGGCTGAGGCAGGAGAATGGCGGGAACCCGGGACGCGGAGCTTTCAGTGAGCTGAGATCTGAGATCACGCCACTGCACCCCACTGCACTCCAGCCTGAGACTCTGTAGTCCCAGCTACTTGGGAGGCTGAGGCAGGAAAATCACTTGAACCAGGGAGGCGGAGGTTGCAGTGAGCCAAGATCGCGCCATTGCACTCCAGTCTGGGCGACAGAGTCAGACTCCAAAAAAAAAAAGGGGGGGGGGCTTTCCCATTATTTCATCTTCAGAACAACTAGTCCAGGGTGGCTTGGATAGTGGTGATTTTTATTTTAACAGAGGTACGAGTAATAGGTTCAGAGAGACCCTGGTCATACAATCAATTAGTAGCAGATTTGACAGATCCCTTGATTTGTCTTGTCTGCATAGCATTACTTCAAAATTCTAGCCTTAGCTATGACTTCTGGTATTTGCTTCATAATAAGTTTCCTGCTAAAGCATGGTTCATAATGGGTAGAAAATCAAGTTTTTTGGCCGGGCGCAGTGACTCATGCCTGTAATCCCAGCACTTTTGGAGGCAGAGGCGGGCAGATCACCTGAGGTCAGGAGTTCGAGACCAGTCTGACCAACATGGTGAAACCTCATCTCAGCTAAAACTACAAAATAAAGCCAGGCTTGGTGGCACCTGTGATCCCAGCTACTTGGGAGGCTGAGGTAGGAGAATCGCTTGAACCTGGGAGGCAGAGGCTGCAGTGAGTTGAGATGGTGCTGCTGCACTCCAACCTGGGTGATAGGGTGAGACTGTCTCAAAAAAAGAGAAAAAAAAAAGAAAATCATGTTTTTCATTTGTGGTTTTATTTCCCCCCATTTTTTTTCTTGATTGATTCAGAATAGATGGTGAGCTTGGAGGGAACACTCAGCCCTTACAGAGAGCATTAATTCAGTCTCAAGTAATAGTTGTACCTGTTTCTTTTTTTTTTTCCTCTGTGAAGATTCCAGAAGTAACTAACCTGTTTCAACCACATGCTGATATAGCCAGAGACATCACTAATGTGCCAAGGTTTCTCTTGGAGCTTAAGCCGCAGATCTTTACCTGCAGTTTTGTTTTTTTTTTTGTTTTGTTTTTTGAGACAAGGTCTTACTTTCACCCAGGCTGGAGTGCGGCTCCCTGCAGCCTCAGTCTCCTGGGGTCAAGTGATCCTTCTATTTCAACCTCCCGAATAGTTAGGAAAAGGTATGCACCACCACACCTGGCTAATTTTTTAAATTTTTTGTAGAATTGGGGTCCCACTATGTTGCCCAGTGTGGTCTGAAACTCCTGGGCTCAAGGGATCCTCCTGCCTGGGCCTCCCAAAGTGCTGAGATTACAGGTGTGAGCCACTGTCTCAGCCTAATTAGCTATTCTTATTTAATCTATTCTGTTTTCTTGTTCATTGCAAGCCTACTCATTCATTCACTTATTCAAATATTTATTAAGCCTTTACTATTTTCCAGACACTGTTCTAGGTGCTGGGGATTTAGTAGCGAATAAACAGCTATGCCCTCATGGAGATTACACGGCACAGGAGGCAGACAATAAGAATAAATAACTAAAATATATACTGTGTTAGGTAGTGGTGAGCACTAAGAAGAAAAATAATACAGAGGACTGGACATGCTGGCTCATGCCTGTAATCCCAGCACTTTGGGAGGCTGAGGTGGGTGGATCATGAGGTCGGGATCCAGAGCATCCTGGCCAACATGGTGAAACCCCATCTCTACTAAAAATACAAAAATTAGCTGGGCGTGGTGGCATGTGCCTGTAGTCCTACCTACTCGGGAGGCTGAGGCAGGAGAATCACTTGAACCCAGAAGGTGGAGGTTGCAGTGAGCCGAGATTGTGGCACTGCACTGTAGCCTGGTGATACAGCGAGACTCCATCACACACACAAAAAATAATACAGGGAAGAGGACTGTGGAATGTGTATGTGGTGTGAGGAGGAGGGTTTGAAATTTTAGCAATGGTGGCGAGATAACTTTATGAAGATGACTAAGTAAAAGCCAGGAGCAAAGTGAGGGAGCTAGCCATGAGGATATCTGTAGGAAGAGCATTCCTGGCAGAGGAAACAAGTTCAAAGGCCTTAAGATGGGAGGATGTCTGCTGTGTTTGAGGAACAGTGAGGGAGGCCACAGTGGTTGGATAGTTGCAGATGAGATCAGAATGATCAGGGGAGGGCAGATCACATGCAACTTTCTTTTAGGAAGGACTTTGGCTTTTATTTTGAAATGGGAAATCACTGGAGCAGAAGAGTGACATGATGTGACTTAATGGCTTAATGGGATCATTCTGACTACATTGTTGTGAAAGACTGAAGGAAGAGTGTGTCTGGAGTTGGTTCCTTCTGGTGGGTTCTTGGTCTCGCTGACTTCAAGAATGAAGCCACGGACCTTCACGGTGAGTTGTTACAGCTCTTAAAAGTGGCACGGACCCAAAGAGTGAGCAGCAGCAAGATTTATTGTGAAAAGTGAAAGAACAAAGCTTCCATAGTATATAAGGGGACCCCAGCAGGTTGCTACTGCTGGCTGGGGTGGCCAGCTTTTATTCCCTTATTTGTCCCCACCCACATCCTGCTGATTGGTCCATTTTACAGAGGGCTAATTGGTTCATTTTTTACACAGTGCTGATTGGTGCATTTACAATTCTTTAGCTAGACACAGTGTTGATTGGTGTGTTTTTACAGAGTGCTGATTGGTACATTTACAATCCTTTAGCTAGACACAGAGCGCAGATTGGTCCGTTTACAATCCTCTAGCTAGACAAAGAAAAGTTCTCCAAGTCCCCGTTCGACCCAGGAAGTCCAGCTGGTTTCACCTTCTCAAGAGGACAAGGGCAGAATTGAGGAGCCCGGTTAGGAGGCTGTTTTAGTAATTAGGCAAGAGATAGTGGGTTGGACCAGAACAAGTGTCAGATTTTGGATGTGTTGTGATGGAAGAGCCAATAGGATTTAATGGTGTGCCAGATTTGGGGAATGAAAGAAAAAGGAGTCAACGATAACACCAAAGTGTTTGGCTTATGAGTCTTCAAGAATTGGGTTGCTATTAGATGAGAGAGGGAAGACTTACATTGATGTTCATCCTTCTCTTTCCACTCTGATGTCACTTTGGGGCCCCTCCTTTAGCAAGGGGTTGCTAATCTAAGTGTCCTGTGTCTGTAGGTTACCATTTTTTTTGATTGATGACTGGTTAGTGTGATACTGGAGTTTGAATGTGGTAGTTTAGAATTGGTAATATAATTGAATTATCTTTCCCTAGCAGATTAAGTTTGAGTCAGTGCATTCATGAGTTGTTGAAATCATGAATGAAAGTAGTGCATGTCATTATCTTTCCACTATGTAGTAGTTTAGAAAAATCACATAAAAATGGTTATAATATTTTATGACATTGAATAGAAAATATCAAAGTGCATCTCTCTTATCAAGGGTAAAATTTTGTGAAACTTTGTTCAGTTATATATAATGTCTTTTTTTTTTTTTTCTTTTTGGAGACAGTCTGGCTCTGTTGTCCAGGCTTGAGTGCAGTGGTGCCATCTTGGCTCACTGCAACCTCTGCCTCCTGGGCTCAAGCAATCCTCCCCCCTCAGCCTCCCGGGTAGCTGGGACTACAGGCATGTATTACCACACCCAGCTAATATTTTTTGTATTTTTTTTTGTAGAGATGGAGTTTCATCATGTTGCCCAGACTGGTTTCAAACTCTGGGCTCAAGTGATCCTCCTGCCTTGGCCTTCCAAAGTGTTGGGATTACAGGCATGAGCCACTGTGCCTGGCCTATAATGTCTCATGTATATGGTATTTACTGGATTGCAGTGTAAAATTATTTTCTTACTGGGTATTACAAGTGAAAATTTGGAAGCCATTGACTTGTGTATAAATAACCATTTGTCAAAAGAGTAACTTGAAATAACATTGTGATATTTTTAAACTTTTTTTTTTTTTTTTTGAGACGGAGTTTCGCTCTTGTCACCCAGGCTTCTGTGCAATGGCATGATCTCGGCTTACTGCAACCTCCGCCTCGCAGATTCAAGCAATTCTCATGCTTCAGCCTCCTGAGTAGCTGAGATTACAGGTGCATGCCACCACGCCCGGCTAATTTTTCTATTTTTAGTAGAGATGGGGTTTCGCCATATTGGCCAGGCGGGTCTTGAACTCCTGACCTCTGGTGATCCACCTACTTTGGCCTCCCAAAGTGCTGAGATTACAGGCGTGAGCCACCATGTCCAGCCCTATTTTAAAACTTTATATGCGTATTTATTTATTTATTTTAAGATGGAGTCTTGCTTTGTCGCCCAGGCTGGAGTGCAGTAGCATTACCTTGGTTCACTGCAACCTCTGCCTCCTGGGTTCAAGTGATTCTCCTGCCTCAGCCTCTGGAGTAGCTGGCACTACAGGTGCCTCCCACCACATCTGGCTAATTTTTATGAGATGGGGTTTCACCATGTTGGGTAGGCTGGTCTCGAACTCCTGACCTCAAGTGATCTGCCTACCTCGGCCTCTCAAAGTGCTGAGATTACAGGTATGAGCCACAGCACCAGCCTATATATGTTTTTAGAAACTGTCACCATAAATGAGAATATTACTTTAGGACCCATCTTGTGAATGGGATAACATTTTATTAACCCAACAAATATTTGTTAAGTTCTGTGTAGTAGTAGGCCCTGGTGGTGTATAAAAATAAACATGGAACCCCAGCCTGGGTGACAGAGTGAGATTCTGTCTTAAAAACAAAACAAAGCTGAGTGCAGTGGCTGACACCTGTAATCCCAGCACTTTGGTAAGCCAAGGTGGACAGATCACTTGAGCTCAGGAGTTTGAGACCAGCCTAGGCAACATGGTGAAACCCCATCTCTACAAAAAATACGAAAATTAGACGATCATGGTGGCATGAGCCTGTAGTCCCAGCCACTCAGGAGGCTGGGGTGGGAGAATAGCTTGAGGCCAGGACATCGAGGCTGCAGTGAGCCGAGATAGCACCACTGCACTCCAGCCTGGGTGACAGCGAGACCCTGTCTCAAAACAAACAAACAAAATCAAAAAATCCCATGATACTGCCTTCTTGAAGCTACCATTCTAGAGGAGTCAAAACAAAAACAGACAGATGAAATAATTTTAAATCATGGCACTTTTATGAAGAAAACAAACGAGAAAGAAAAATCAGGAAAGATTTAATTTAATAAGAGTGATCTGGGAAAGCCTCTGTGAGAAGATAATTTTTAATTGAGCTGATGGTCATGAACCTGATTTGGAAAGAATACAGAAAAGAGCATTCCAGCAGCATTTGAAGTCAAGCAAGAGTTTGGCACATTAGTGGGACTGAAAGAAGCTATGTCTATAGTGAATGAAGGACAAGAATGGCCAGAGAGCTAGGCAGGAGCCAGGACATGCAAGGTCTGGTAGGTAGTTTGGATCAGATCCAAAAGATAATAGAAAACCACTGACATGTTTTAAGATGAGGGATGGCATTGGAGCAATTTACAGACTGTCCCTGACTTACTATGGCTTGACTTAAAATTTTTTGACTTTACCATGGTGTGAAAGTGACATGTTAGTACCCATACAACCATTCTGTTTTTCACTTTCAGTATGGTATTCAATAAATTACATGAAATATTCAATACTTTATTATAAGTTAGGCTTCATGTTAGATGATTTTGCCCAACTGTAGGTGAACGTAAGTGTTCTGAACACATTTAAGTTAGGCTAGGCTAAACTCTTTCAATCCCAATAATTTGACTACATCTTCCGTGCATATACTTATATGTACAAACATGTATATACTTATATATACAAATATGTACAAATATATACAGAAATAGAGTCATAGTATTCTGTTAGTTGATTTGCCCTAGTAGTCGTCATAGTATTTATTGGGTGCTTATTATTCTAAGTGCTTTACATGTAATTTCTCTTTTAAGCCTCCCAAAAACCCATTTTAGAGATGAGAAAACAGGAGCAGAGGAGGAACTTTCACAGTCATAAAGTTAGGTGACACAGGTGAGGTTTGAACTCCAGCACTGTGACCCTATAGCCTGTACTCTACTCTTTTTTTCTTTTTTCTTTTTTCTTTTTTTTTTTTTTTTGAGACAGTCTTGCTCCATCACCCAGGCTGGAGTGCAATGGTGTGATCTCGGCTCACTGCAACCTCCACCTCTTGGGTTCAAGCGATTCTCCCTGCCTCAGCCTCCCTAGTAGCCAGGATTACAGGCACCTGCCACCATGCCCGGCTAATTTTTGTATTTTTTTCTTTTTTTATTATACTTTTAAGTTCTAGGGTACATGTGCACAACGTGCAGGTTTGTTACATATGTATACATGTGCCATGTTGGTGTGCTGCACCCTTTAACTCGTCATTTACATTAGGTATATCTCCTAATGCTATCCCTGTCCCCTCTCCCCACTCCATGACAGGCCCTGGTGTGTGATGTTCCCCTTGGGTTTTGCCACGTTGGCCAGGCTGGTCTCGAACTCCTGACCTCAGTTGATCTGCCCACTTCAGCCTCCCAAAGTGCTGGGATTACAGGCCTGAGCCACCACACCTGGCCTATGGCTTGTACTCTTAACCATACCCTAGGATCTGCGTCAATGTTTTTCATGGCTGCAGAGTATAGAATTAGGTGTGTTTTATAGCTTTGTTCACATTTTAGATATAATTTGGAAGGATTGGGAATGTGGTATAGGGAGTTAAAACAGTTACCCCTTTCCTGGAACCTAGGTAATTTTTTCATTTCTTAAGTACATCAAACAGGTATATAGTGAAAAGCCACCTTCCCCTCTGCCCAGGTTCACCGCCTCCTAAAGTTAACTACCGCTGTTTGTGTACCGTTGTTTGTGTAATTTCTTTTTGCGTATACAAGGCAAGGTGAATATAGTTTCTCTTTTTTTACACAAAAGATAACATACTATGCACACTGATCTGTGTCTTGCCTTTTTCACTTAACTGTGTATCTCAGGGATCTTTCCATAGCAATAACTGGCATCCCTCCTCCTCCTTCACCACAGCTGCATAGGATTTATTGTATGGATCATAATTTATTTAAGCAGTAGTCTATTGATAAACATTTGGGTTTATCAATATTTTGCTGTCACTTTTTCTCTAAATTGACTTAATTGAAATCAAATGTAGGGACAATAAAATGTACAGATTTTGACTGTAGAATTCAGTGAGTTTTGACAAATGTCTCATCTGTATAATCACCGTCACAATCAATATATGGTCATGGGTCACTTCACAATGAGGGTACATTCTGAGAACTGCATCATTAGTTGATTTTATCCCATTGTGAACATCATAGAGTGTATTTACACAAACCTAGGTGGTGTAGCCTACTGCACACCTAAGCTGTATGGTATAGTCTCATGTTCCTAGGCTACAAACCTGTACAAACCTGTAGGCAGTTGTGACATAGTAACAAGTATTTGTGCATCTAAACATAGAAAATGTGCAATAAAAATATGGTATTATAATCTTATGGGACCACCATCATATATATGGTCCATTGTTGACCATATTGTGTGGCACATGACTGTATAGAACATTTCTACCAGTGTTGTCCCCATACACACTGATTTTATTTCTAACACTATAGTATGTACTCTTCTGTCTAGCTTCTTTTGCTTAGTATATCTGTGAGATTCATCTATTTTTTCTGTATTATCAGTGATTTGTAACTTCTGATTTCATTGTGTGAACATGCCAAAATTTGTTTATCCATTCACCTGTTGATTGACATTTTTGTTGTCTCCAGTTTGGGGCTACTATGAATAAAGCTGCTAGGAACTGTCATGTACAAATCTTTGTGTGGGGCCGTATGATTTTATTCCTCCTGGGCAAATACCTAGTAGTAAAATTGCTAGGAGTGAGATTACTAGGTTATGTGTCTGTTTAACTTTTTAAGCAACTGCCAGAGCATTTCCCAAAGTGTTTATATCATTTTATACTCCCACCACAATGTAGGTTTTCCAGTTTCTTCACATCTGCATTGACACATTGTATTTGTCAGTTATCTTACTTTTAGCCATTCTAATGGGTGTGTGGTGGGCCAGGCGCTGTGGCTCATGCCTGTAATCCCAGCCCTTTGGGAGGCCGAGGTGGACAGATCACGAGGTCAGGAGATTGAGACCAGCCTGGCCAACTTAGTGAAACCCCGTCTCTTCTAAAAATACAAAATTAGCCACGTGTGGTGGCGCATGCCTGTAATCCCAGCTACTTGGGAGGCTGAGGCAGGAGAATCGCTTGAACCTGGGAGGTGGAGGTTGCAGTGAGCCGAGATCGCGCCACTGCACTTCAGCCTGGAAGACAGAGCAAGACTTTGTCTAAAAAAATAAAAAAAGCAATTGTAATGGGTGTGTAATGGTATATAATTGTGGTTTTAACTTGCATTTTCCTGATGACTAATGATGTTGTATCTTTCCATGGGCTTATTGGCCATTTATATATGCCTTTTATGAAGTATCTGTTTGGTCTTGCCCTTTTTAAAATTGGGTTGTTTGTTATTTTTGACTTGAAAGCGTGTTTTTTTTTTTAGTGGCTGGGTGTTAGCTTTGGGGTCCAAGTGTCTGGTTGAGCTTTCTATTTTACCACTTAATAGTTGTAGAACCTTATAAAGGGCTCTGTAAAGGCCCTTTTCCCTCTGTAAAATGGAGATAATAGCACATACTTCACAGGGTAGTTGTGGTTGTGACAAGTAATTTAAATAATGCATATATAGATTTACTATGGCATATTACCTGGCTTAAAGAGCTCAGTAAGTGTTAGTGATTATTTTGTTTTTAATACAAAATTGCATTGTTTCCTGCAGCATCTTTTGAGTACCAAGTGGCAAGTGCTTTGAAGGATTGGAAGATAAATTAGATGACTTGGATTTGCAGGGAAGATCTGTGCCCAAGCAATTGTTGTGTGAGGTATAGAGTGGCCTTGCCTTAAGACTGCTGGGAATGCAGGCTCTATTTGGTACAATCCTAGGGTATTTCTTGAAAGCTTTGGAGTTTGACTAATAATTCCTACTGGATTTCTCCAAGGCTGGTCAAAAGAAAGTGGATTGTTGCCTGGCCATTGGAATTAACATTATAATTAAATTAATTAATTTATTTATTTTTGAGATGGAGTCTCACTGTGTCTCCCAGGCTGGAGTGCACTGGCGCGGTCTCTTTACAACCTTTGCCTCCTGGGTTCAAGCAATTCTCCTGCCTCGGCCTCCCGAGTAGCTGGGATTGCAGGTACCCACCACCACGCCTGGCTAATTTTTTGTGTTTTTAACAGAGACAGGGTTTCACCATGTTGGTCAGGCTGGTCTCAAACTCCTGACCTCAGGTGATCCTCCCAGGTCAGCCTCCCAAATGCTGGGATTACAGGAGTGAGCCACCGTGCCCAGCCTCACATTATAATTTTATAGAAAGAATGCTCTCTGCCAAGAGTGGTTCCAAGTGGTTCTAGGGAAGGTGAGAAATAAGATGAGGCAGAATTTATTTATTTTTATTTATTTATTTATTTTTTTTTTGAGATGGAGTCTTGCTCTGTTGCCCAGGCTAGAGTGCAGTGGCACGATCTCAGCTGACTGCAAGCTCCGCCTCCCGGGTTCACGCCATTCTCCTGCCTCAGCTTCCGGAGTAGCTGGGACTACAGGCGCCCGCCACCACACCCGGCTAATTTTTTGTATTTTTAATAGAGATGGGGTTTCACCGTGTTAGCCAGGATGGTCTCGATCTCCTGACCTCGTCATCTGCCCACCTCGGCCTCCCAAAGTGCTGGGATTATAGGCGTGAGCCACTACGCCTGGCCGAGGAGGCAGAATTTAACCTCTACCACTGCCCAGGTGAGGTGACCTGATCAAGGAATCTACTTTCATTTATGTATTCATTTTGCCCAGGGGCATGGCATGCACTTTAACAGTGTTAAAGTACAAAGCAAATCCTAGAACACACAAGTGTGTGTTCGCACTTGTGAGCTGTGTGTGTGCTCACTCCCTAGCTCCCATTATGTTCCAGGCACCATGCTGTGTTCTAAAACAGCCATGAATGGGACAGATGTGGTCTCTGTTCCCAATGGAGTTTATCTAGTCTGACGGAGAAGAAAGATATTAAATAAATAATTGCAATTGTGATACATAAATACCATGAAGGAACCTATGGCATTGTGAGAATCAGTGCAGTGGGACCCCATCTGGTGGGGATAAGGATGTCAACTTATGTTTGGATCTGCAGACCTGTACTTCAGACCCTGCCAAGGTTACACCATTCCTGGCAGCCAGCTGGTTTGCCTCTCTTAGGTGACAGCCTTTTCTTATCAGGCTCATTCTAACCCAAACGCAAACACCTGTAGACCTGCACCATTTCCTCCTGTTCACCCCCCAGGTCTGTTATCTTTCTCTGCCCTGCAGACTGTTTTTTAGGAAGTAGTTTTTGTCCTCTCCAAAATTTTAATATCCATGTTTTATTTTGATGAGGTAACGTGTTTGGCTAGAGGAACCCCCTTTTCATCACCAGGCCTAATTTTGCACTTCCTCAATCTTAATGTTTGTAGATTTAATTTTCCAAGTCAGGTGGTCTCTAGTATATCTCCATTGTTACATTTTTATTACATCACTATGGAATTTCCACCCACAGAGAATTTGTGTAATTTTTTTTCCAACAAGATTTTTATTCTGTAGCTGCCATTCTTCACATTCTCCTCTTTTCTGCCCATCAGTCCCCTATTTCCATAGAATTAGTAATCTGGAAGTATTATTTTCCATAAGGAATTTGTCCTCTTTCTCTGTTGAAACAGATTTTCTGTCTGCGTTCCAATAGTACTTAGTAAAGTAAATGAACTTAAGGAAAAGTCAATAATAGATTTCCCCTATTCCTATCACATATTCTTGGGACAGTTGAACTGGATAAAATTTTTCACAAGAGGACATTCCGAAATTTCCTTTGCAGCTGTAAAGTATTTCACTTGATTATTACTGCTTGACTTAGATAGAAATGAATAGATCACAATCATTGTTTTGTCTCTTTTGGCAGTTTATAATCTTGTCGGCAGTATAGTTTATTTGAAACATTTCATTTGTAATATTGTGTAATTGCGTACATAATATTAAGTAGACAAAGAGTCCATTAGTGTTAAAGTACAAGGCTATTCAGGTTAGAAGAATGTTTTTTGCAAGTTCACGCGAGGTTTAAATACAAAGCAAATCCTAGAAGAAAATGGGAAATATCTACTGTCTTACTAGGTTTACTTAATGAAAAGTAGGGAGGAATTTTTGAGTGTCTAGTGGATTTGAATAGTATAGACAGCTAATCTAGACTACTGAGCATAAAACCTCTTATATACTTCTGTCTTGTTACGATTCAGACAAAAGCACATTTTTAGTTTATATTAATTGTAGATATATAAACCTAACTTTACTCTCTCTTTTATTGTGGTGAAATATAGATAACAAAATTTGCCATTTTAACCATTTTTAATTGTATAATTCAGTGGCGTTAATTATGTTTACACTGTTATGCAGTCATCACCACCATCTATTTCCAAAATTTTTTCATTACCATCCCAAACAGAAACTCTAACCATCAAGCCATAACTCCGTATTCCTCTCCCCAAACTCAAGCTAATGTCTAATCTACTTTCTGTCTCTATTGAATTTGCCTTTTCTAGGTACCCCATATAAATGGAGTCATATAATATTTGTCATTTTGTATTTGGCTTCTTTCACTTAGCATAATGTGTTTTGTTTTATTTTTATTTGTAAAATATATATAACATAAAATTTACCCTTTTATTAATTGTTAAGTGTACAGTTCAGTGGCATTAAGTACATTCACATTGCTGTGCAGTCATCACTACCACCTATCTCCAGAATTTTTCATTACTCCAACCTGAAACTCTGTACCTATAAGTCCCTATTTCCCCCTCTTCCAAGCCTCTGGTAATCACAGTTCTAGTTTTTGTTTCTATCAATTTGACTACTCTAGGATATAAATGGAATCAACACTATTTGTCCTGTTGTATCTGGCTTATTTTACTTAGCATAATGTCTTCAAGGTTCATTCATGTTGTAGTATCAGAATTTCATTCATTTTTAAGGCTGAATAATGTATATACCACATTTTGTGTATCTATTCATCTGTTTATAGGCATGGGGTTGTCTACCATTTGGCTGTTGTGAACAATGCTACAGTGAACATTGGTGTACAAGTATCTGTGCGAATCTGTTTTTAATTCATTTGGACATATCTAAGAGTGGAATTGTTGGGTCATATGGAAATTCTGTGTTTGGCTTTTTGAGGAACCTCCAAACTATTTCCCACAGCAGCTACACTATTTTATATTCCCACCAGCAATATACAAAGATCCCATTTTTTGATTTTTGTTTTTTTAATTGTAGCCATCCTAGCAGGTGTAAAGTGGTGTCTCGTTATGGTTTGATTTTCATTTCTTTTTTTTGGTTTGGGGAGTCCCTTTCTGACAGAATTCATTTCCTTAATGACTACTGATATTGCACATCTTTTCATCTTCTTATTGGTCATTTGTATATTTTCTTTGGAAAAATGTCTACTAGAGTTCTTTGCCTTTTTTAAAATTTGGATGTGAGAAGGAGAGAGCGAGAGAGCTCTTTCTCTGCCCACTTTTTTTTTTTCTTTTTCTTTTTTTTTTTTTGAGACGGAGTCTCACTCTGCCACCCAGGCTGGAGTGCAGTGGCCGGATCTCAGCTCACTGCAAGCTCCGCCTCCGGGGTTCACGCCATTCTCCTGCCTCAGCCTCCCGAGTAGCTGGGACTACAGGCGCCCGCCACCAGGCCCGGCTAATTTTTTGTATTTTTAGTAGAGACGGTTTCACCGTGTTAGCCCGGATGGTCTCAATCTCCTGACCTCGTGATCTGCCCGCCTCAGCCTCCCAAAGTGCTGGGATTACAGGTGTGTGAGCCACCGCGCCCGGCTCTCTGCCCACTTTTAAATTGGAGTGTCTTTATTGTTAGGTTACAGTTCTTTATATATTCTGGATATTAATTCTTGATCAGATATATGATTTGTAAATATTTTCTCACATTCTGTAGATTGTCTTTTTACTCTTAATGTCTTGATGCTCAAAAGTTTTTATTTTGATGGAGTCCAATTTGTCTGTTTTTTGTTGTTGTTTCCCATGCTTTTGGTATCATATCTAAGAATCCATTGCCAATCTCAAGGTCATGAACATTTACCCTTATGTTTTCTCTGAGAGTTTTATGATTTTAGCTTTTATATTTAGGTTATTGATCCATTTTGAGTTAATTTTTGTAATATGGTGTGGGATAGGGGTTCAGCTTCTTTCCTTTGCATGTGGAAATCCAGTTTCCCAGCGTCATTTGTTGAAAAGACTGTTCCTTCCTCCACTGAATCGACTTGGCATCCTTGTGAAAAATCAACTGAGAGCTCGATCTTGGCTCACCGCAACCTCTGCCTCCTGGGTTCAAGCGATTCTCCTGCCTCAGCCTCCTGAAGAGCTGTGACTACAGGTGCCCACCACCACACCTAGCTAATTTTTTTTTTTTTTTTGAGACGGAGTCTCGCTCTGTCACCCAGTCTGGAGTGCTGTGGCCGGATCTCAGCTCACTGCAAGCTCCGCCTCCCGGGTTCACGCCATTCTCCTGCCTCAGCCTCCCGAGTAGCTGGGACTACAGGCGCCCGCCACCTCACCCGGCTAGTTTTTTGTATTTTTTTTTAGTAGAGATGGGTTTCACCGTGTTAGCCAGGATGGTCTCGATCTCCTGACCTCGTGATCCACCCGTCTCGGCCTCCCAAAGTGCTGGGATTACAGGCTTGAGCCACCGCGCCTGGCCAAGCTAATTTTGATATTTTTAGTAGAGATGGGGTTTCACTGTATTGGCCAAGATGGTCTGGAACTCCTGACCTCATGATCCGCCCGCCTTGGCCTCCCAAAGTGCTGGGATTACAGTCGTGAGCCACTGCGCCCAGCCTATTTCTATTTTTAATTGTATTTTACTTAAAAGTTTATATTATGGTAAAAACAGCATGACATCTACCATCTTTTTTGTTTTGTTTTGTTTTTGTTTTTTTGAGGCAGTCTCACTCTGTCACCCAGGCTGGAGTGCAGTGGCGTGATCTCTCCTCACTGTAACCTCCGCCTCCTGGGTTCAAGTGATTTTCCTGCCTCAGCCTCCTGAGTAGCTGGAATTACAGGTGCAGGCCACCACACCAAGCTGATTTTTGTATTTTCAGTAGAGATGAGGTTTCGCCATGTTGGCCAGGCTGGTCTCAAACTCCCAACCTCAAGTGATCTACCTGCCTCAGCCTCCCCAAGTGCTGGATTACAGGTGTGAGCCGAAATCTACCATCTTAAACATTTGTTTGTTTTAAACACACGGTCTTGCTCTGTCACTCAGGCTCGAGTGCAGTTGTGTGATCATAGCTCATTGCAGCCCCGAACTCCTGGGCTCAAGCAGTTTTTCTGCCTCAGCCTGCCAAGTAGCTGGGACTACAGGTGTGCACCATCATACCTGGCCAATTTTTTTTCTTTATTTTTAATATAGATAGGAGTCTTGCTGTGTTGCCCAGGCTGGTCTTCAACTCCTGGCCTCTACTGATCCTCCTGCCTCAGCCTCCCAAAGTCCTGGGATTATAGGCCTGAGCCACTGCACCTGGCCTATCTTAAACATTTTTAAGTGTACAGTTCAATTGTTTTGAATTTTGAATATTGAATATTGTTGTGAATCAGGTTCTTCAGAACTTTTACATCTTGCAAAAATGAGACTATAGACATTAAACAAATTCCCATTTTTTCCTTTCCCCAGCGCCTGGCAGTCACATTCTACTTTGTGTTTCTACGAATTTGATTACTTTACATACTGCCTATATTTTTGAGATTTAGCCATAAGATGTCACTGTAGTAAGTGAGCACACTTGTATAACCACCATCTGGTTCTCCCTCATCCCCAGAGGTACCCACTGTATTACCATAACAGCATAGATTCATTTTGCCTGTGTTTGAACTTTTTATAAATGGAAATTTCACAGTGTATATTCTTTTGTGTCTGGTTTCTTCAGTTCAACATATTGCATTCTCATGTGTTGTGTATGTGGCAGTGGTTCATTCTTTTTCATTGCAGGTTAGGATTCCATTGTATGATTATATCTCAAATTTATACATAGTCTGCTGTAGACGTTTGGGCTATTTCCAGTTTGGGACTGTAATGAATAATGCAGCTATGGCCTGTGTGTTGTGTGTGTGTGTGTGTGTAAATACGTATATCTGTTACACATTTGAGTATATATTTAGGGGATCTCGTTTGATTTTTTATTTATTTTTTTTAAAGAGATAGCGTCTCACTTGTTGTCCAGGATGGTCATGAACTCCCAGGCTCAAGCAATCCTCCCACCTTGACCTCCCAAAGTGCTGGGATTACAAGCATTAGCTGCCGTGCCTGGCCTTCATTTGGTTTCTTTTTTAATGGAAATTTTTATTGAGATAATTGTAAATTCATATGTAGTTGTAAGAAATGATAGAGATCCTTTGTACTCTTCTCCCATTTGTAACATTTTGCAAGACTTTAGTACTATATCACAACCAGGATATTGACATCAATACAGTCCACAGATACTCTGATTTCCCAGTTTTACTTCTCTTTTTTTTTTTTTTTTTTGAGATAGAGTCTTGTTCTGTTGTCCAGACTGGGGTGCAGTGGCACGATCTCGGCTCACTGCAACCTCTGCCTCCCAGGTTCAAGTGATTCTCCTGCCTCAGCCTCCTGAGTAGCTGGGACTACAGGCACATGCCACTATGTACAGTTAATTTTTTGTGTTTTTAGTAGAGACGGGGTTTCACCATGTTGGCCAGGATGGTCTCGATCTCTTGACCTTGTGATCCGCCCACCTCGGCCTCCCAAAGTGCTGGGATTACAGGCATGAGCCACCACGACCGGCCTTGCTTCTCTTTGGTTTGTTTCTTAAAGAGAAAGTGAGGTGGTTTAATTTGTAGTCAAGAGTCACTTCTTTCTTGATTACAGTGCTCATTATACAAATTTCATCTACCCGTTGGTACAGAAATGGTACCCTGCCACTTCCCTGGACATTTATTCCAGACAGAAAAATTCCTGTACAACCCCCACCTATATATATCTGCCAGCAGTTGATCTCTTTGCCTTCTTAAAAAGTTATGTAAACTCTTATCTAGAATATTTGGGGTTTTTAGTTCAACTGAATGGACATATACAGTATAGAAACTCATTTTTTTTTCAGGGGGTTTGATAATATTCTCAACTCTAGATCAAGAACTTCCCATTACTTAACCTGTCTTTGATGGTCCTGAAAGTTCCCTAGATGGGAAATAGATCTAGCAGTATGTCAGGGTCACTAATTTTCCCTGGATAGTATTAATATATATAGAAGGTTTGCTACGTCTCCTGGCCCTGGATAATCTGTCTGAAAAGAGTTTGTGTGAATGAAGTTTTCACATATTTGCTCTTCATGTCATCCTGTAGGCTCAAAATGAACAATACAGGGAGATTCATTTTGCTTATCTATAGTTTCTAAATTTTTGATAATGAAAATTATTATTTTTGTAAAGAAAGTTATAAAAATACTAACACAATTAAATATAAAAATGCAGGGTGCTTGGATCCTAAGAAAATAGGAGCTTACTGTGATTAAAAGTCAGACTGCATATAATAATTAGTTATAATTAATAATGCTTTTTTTTTTTTTTTTTTTTTTGAGGGAGAGTCTTGTTCTGTTGTCCAGGCTGGAGTGCAATGGTGCAGTCTCGGCTCACAGCAAGCTCCGCCTCCTGGGTTCTTGCCATTCTTCTGCCTCAGCCTCCTGAGTAGCTGGGACTACAAGTGCCTGCCACCACACCTGACTAATTTTTTGTATTTTTAGTAGTGACGGGGTTTCACCGTGTTAGCCAGATGGTCTCGATCTCCTGACCTCGTGATCCGCCCACCTCGGCCTCCCAAAATGCTGGGATTACAGGCGTGAGCCACCGCACCCAGCCCTTTTTTTTTTGGTTTCCATGAAATCTTTCAGAAAATAATAATGCTTTTTCAAAGATTGAATTTTTGGTAAATGTTTATATTTTGGCTAGCTTAAGTTTTCCCCTTTCTCTGCCTTTCATTTCTAGAGTCACCAGAAGGAAAATGTAAAACATTTTTAAAATGGCTCTTTGCCTGTAAATCATCCAGCACACACCCTTCATTTTTTCTAGTTTCAGGCATAAAGGGAAACCTGGCTCAGATAAGAATGATCCTTGCTGTATGCTGAGAGGCTCATATATCTTTCTTTTTAAATTATTATTTTTTATTTTTTAATATGTATGTATTGTATTTTTAATTTTTTTAGACACAGGGTCTCGTTCCGTTGCCCAGGCTGCAGTGCAGTGGCGCCACAGCCTTGAATTCCTTGGCTCCTGGGTGATCCTCCTAATTCCGCTTCCTGAGTAGCCAGGACTACAGGCCACCATGCCTGGATAATTTTTAAATTTAAATTTTTTTTTTTGTGGAGAACGGGGTCTTGCTTGGTTGCCCAGGTTGGTTTTGAATTCCTGGCCTCAAGCAATCATCCCGCCTTGGCCTCCCAAAGTGTTGGGATTACAGGTGTGAACCATTGTGCCTAGCTATCTTTTTTTTTTTTTCTTTTTTTTAATTCTGAGAGGCTCTAGCTCAAACACAAGTTAGCAGGTTAAAGGCTACTCCAAGTTCTGGCAGAGCTAATCTTTACTGCTTCGTCTTCAAAAAATAGAGGTTTGTAACTCTTTATTTATTTATTTATTTATTTTGTGACAGAGCTTCACTCTGTTGCCCAGGCTGGAGTGCAATGGCGCGATCGTGGCTCACTAGCAACCTTCACCTCCCAGGTTCAAGTGGTTTTCCGGAATAGTTGGGATTACAGGCGAGTGCCAGCATGCCCAGCTAATTTTTGTACTTTTAGTAGAGACAGGGTTTCACCACGTTGGCCGGACTGGTCTCAGACTCCTGGCCTCAAGTGATCTGTCCTCTTCAGCCTCCCAAAGTGCTGGGATTATAGGCGTGAGCCATGGCACTTGGTCTTGTAACTCCTTTTTGGACTTCCTTCAAAGTGAAGGTCTTTGCCCATGAGCTCTTTGACATCATCTGGTGTCCACTGGTAATGCGTCAGCTCCAAAACTTTCTACTTTGTCTTGGAAGATTTGCTGGTGTCTGTGGGCATGGGCATGGCTGCTCTGGTTATTTGCTCCTGCCTCATTTCTTATTGGTCAGTTGCCATTATCTTGGCCCAGAATCACAGTAAATTCTCTGAAGCCCAAATATGTTGAGGAAATACCAGGATACAGAGCTCATTCAGGGTGGATCTAATGTGAGTAGTTTGATAACTTGCTGCAGGATAGGCTTAAAACCAGAGGGTCGGCTGGGCGCAGTGTAATCCCAGCACTTTAGGAGGCCAAGGCGGGTGGATCACCTGAGGTCAGGAGTTTGAGACCAGCCTGGCCAATGCGGTGAAACTCTGTCTCTACTAAAAACACAAAAATTAGCCGGGCATGGTGGCAGGCACCTGTAATCCCAGCTACTTGGGAGGCTGAGGCAGGAGAATCGCTTGAACTTGGGAGGCGGAGGTTGCAGTGAGCCGAGATGGTGCCATTGCATTCCAGCCTGGGCGACAGAGCTAGACTCCGTCTCAAAACAAACAAACAAACAACAACAGAAAACAGAGGGTCAGTGGAAATAGGACCTTGGTTGCAACAATGCCTGAATATGTCATGTTGACCCATTCACAAGTAATCATAGGGATGACATTTGTTATATTTCCTTTCATCATGCCTGAGAGCATAGTGGGAGGAAGTGGTGATATTTTTATCCTCTGGGTTGTCGATGTAATATTCTCATGTCAAGAAAATACTTTTTGGGAATGTAATTTCCATTTTCACTGAAGGCTCTGCTTCAAATTAGGACTTAACTGTTCAGAAACTTGCTCCTGGGTGAGCTTCTTGTCGCTCTGTACCAGGGTGAACATGTAGTGGCAGATCATGTCTGAGAAGAAGGAGATGATAAATATGGGCAGGACCATCCAGTGGCTGATGCTGGAGTTGAACAGTAGCTCCTTCACTGAGAGCTGGTCTGGCTTCTCCTGGGGTGCTGGGGCTCTTTGAGTTCTCCTCGATGCCTTCTCATGCTCCCTCAGCCTGGGTATTATCTTGACCTAAGACTGGCCAGGACCCTGCTACAGCCTTGGGCCTAGTGCACTGATTTCAGCTCCTCCAGCTGGGCTGCCAGTGGCCCACAGCAGCCCTCTATCCATTTGATTTTCACTCACTATGTCTGGAAACTATGGAGTTCTAAACAGAAACCAAGAGCTCCCTGACATCTTTTTGCTTGTTCTAAGCCATCTCTATTAAGATCACATTTTAGAGTGAAAGTTATTAAACCAAAGAATTTTGTTTGATCACTCTGACCCCCACGTGCTTCAGTGAAAAAAAAAGCAGGCTATAAAACATTATGTACTATATGAATTCACTTTGTGAGAACACAAAACACTTCTATTTATTACTGCCTACCACACAAAATAGTAAGGATTCAATAAAACATTGTAGACTAATGGCTGAAATGATTGAAAGAATACACAGGAAATGAAATTTTATGCACCAAATTGTTAACTGGACTTATTTCTGTTCCAGGACTCTAGTTGATTATTCTTTTTTCCAGATTTACCACAGTGAATATATAATTTTTACTTGATATTTTTAAAAAGTGTTGTGATTTCTCTTTTTTATAAGTGGCGAGAGATTGATGAAAGTGAAAGTACTTTCTAGAAAGAACTGTGTAGCAAGTCATAAATTCAGTCATTCCCTGAAATGCCGTAATCTACTACAGAGCTTTGTTGTCCTTTTACTTTGAAAGGTAACACAATAGTTGGGATGTGTCAAAATGAAAAAATATCGTTCATAGTTTAGATATATAGAACAAATTGGGACATAATTCCAGAACTGATGACTTAGTTCCACAACAAAGAACACACCACACCTGAGAGTTTCAGATATAATAACAAATGAATGGTGGCTGTCTTACTCTTGCTTTAAAATAGCATTCTTAAATACTAGGATGTGAGACCCACTCATTGGGTGGAGACCTTTTAGGAGATAAAAATAGAAGTTATCCTTATCCTCAGGGAGCTCATTGGCTAGTGACTGTGACTGGGAAGTAACATTTACAGTTTATTTATTTTTTATTTTATTTTATTTTATTTTATTTTTTGAGATGGAGTCTCGCTCTGTCGCCTAGGCTGGAGTGCAGTGCCTCCAGCGTGGGCAACAAGAGTGAAACTCCGTCTCAAAAAACAAACAAACAAAACACAATTTCAGAAGAGTATGTGGTTAAGTCTTCCTTCTACCCTATCTCCCAGCCACTAGGTTCTTTCACCATTTCTAGAGATATTTTATGCAGGGGTATAAATATGCATATATGTATCTATATTTAAAAATCGTAGATGGTGTTATATTATGCTCTTCTGGAGTACAAAGTGTTCTATATGCTTATCTCATTTAATATGTACAATAGTTGTCAAGACAGGTACTCTTACTAACATTTCCATTTTACAAGTAAGGAACCAAAGACATCTCAATTTCTTAATAACTTGTGCAGGGTCACATAGCTGATAGTTATAGAATCTGCTTCCTGAGGCACTACTTTATATAGTTAACTTATCTATTTCTTCACTATTTTGAGTCAGAGTCTCGCTCTTTTGCCCAGGCTGGAGTGCAGTGGCGTGATCTTGGCGCACTGCAACCTCCCCCTCCCAGGTTTAAGCAATTCTCCTACCTCGGCCTCCTGAGTAGCTGGGACTACAGGCACCCGCCACCACCATGCCTGGCACTTTTTGTATTTTTAGTACAGGCAGGGTTTCACCAAGTTGACCAGGCTGGTCTCGAACTCCTGACCTCAAGTGATCAGCCCGTCTTGGCCTCCCTAAGTGCTGGGATTACAGGCATGAGCCACCACGCCTGGCCTAGTTAACTTTTTAATTTGAAACAATTT
This sequence comes from Macaca mulatta, assembly GCF_049350105.2. Taxonomy (NCBI): domain Eukaryota; kingdom Metazoa; phylum Chordata; class Mammalia; order Primates; family Cercopithecidae; genus Macaca; species Macaca mulatta. The sequence goes on from NC_133425.1 coordinate 65,068,816, forward strand.
CAAGTTACAGAAAAGTTGCAAGAATATAATAAAGAATTGCATATACCCTTTGCCTGGAGTCCTCAGTCAGGTTTCTGCAGTTATCTTAATAATATTGGCAAAAGGAACCAACCTAGGATTGCACATTGTTCCCAGTTGTTATGTCTCTCTAGCCTCCTTCAATCTGGAACAATTTCTTCACTCTTTCTTTTACTTTCTCATGATGGTGGTATCTTTAGAGATCACAGGCCAGACCTGTCCAGAGAGATTTTGTAGAATATTTCTAAATTTGTGGTTGTCCTAGGTGTCCTCACAGTAATCCCCATATTATGCATTTTTGACCACAGTATCACAGAAGTTATGCTATGTTCTTCCCATTGCCTCTTACCGGGCAGCACACAGTGTCAATTTGTTCTATTATTTCTAATAAAGGGAGAAAGGAAGAAAGGGGTATGGGAAAGTAACTTGTTGGTTTGCTTTTTAGAGAACCCTCAGTTCAGTAAATATATTTTCCTTGTAGCACCCTGGAGGAGAAGAGGTTCTGCTGGAACAAGCTGGTGTAGATGCAAGTGAAAGCTTTGAAGATGTAGGACACTCCTCTGATGCCAGAGAAATGCTAAAGCAGTACTATATTGGTGATATCCATCCGGTAAGAACTATCAGTGCTAGCAACCCTTATGCAGAGAAAACTACTCAATAGCTGCAGAACAGGATGAAGAAATGAATTATTGGCCGGGTGTGGTGGCTCACACCTGTCATCCCAGTACTTTGGGAGGCCAAGGCAGGTGGATCACTTGAGGTCAGGAGTTCGAGACCAACCTGGCCAACATGGTGAAACCCTGCCTCTACTAAAAAATACAAAAATTAGCCGGGTGTGGTGGGGCACCCTTGTAATTCCATCTACTTGGGAAGCTGAGGCATGAGAATTGCTTGAACCTGGGAGGCAGAGGTTGAAGTGTGCCAAGATTGCACCACTGCACTCCAGCCTGGGCGATAGAGCAAGACTCTGTCTCAAAAAAAAAAAAAAAAAAAAAAGATGGAAATTCATTCAACCTAGCCATCAGGCTAAATTTTCTCCAAAATTATCCAGTCTTATTGTGTTAGGATATAGCTTCTTTGCCAGGTAGCACATGTAGTATCTCTAAAAAGCTAAGGGAACTGATTGTGGATTATTTTTATGTGTTGATTTATTATTGTAACGCAGTTAATAATACCTCTACCTAAAATAGTGGTTTGCTTGTTTTTGCAAGCTCCTTGCTAACGGTAGTAATTATGGACTTTTAAAACTGTCTGTATATACCATGCTAACAAGGGACCGTGATATGCTCAGAGTAGGGGTATCTTTCTATGATCCTCAAGTCTCCCAGGGAATTCACTATCACCAGAATATAGTCTCATATTCCAAAGTTAGAAACAAGCATATAATGAGAATTCATTTGGATATGTCTTAAAATATTATTTGTTTTCCTTTTTTTTTAACAGAGTGACCTTAAACCTGAAAATGGTAGTAAGGTAAGAAGTCATCGGTTTGTCTTCTGTGCTTATATTTCTGTTTATTCAAGTAGAACTGCTTTTTGAAACATTTTTTCTTAACAAGAGAAGTTACAAAGTATTTCCTTTTTCCCCAAGCAAAAATCCTATTTTTCAGGAATTTGGACTTGGTGTCATCTCAGGAAAAAAAGAATAGCTGAGTCTTGAACAGCAGGAAACATTTTGCTAATGCTTCTATATGCTTTTTTTTTTAAAAAAAAAAACTGAAACTCAGCCGGGCATGGTGGCTCACATCTGTAATCCCAGCACTTTGGGGGGCCGAGGTGGGCAGATCACAAGGTCAGGAGATTGAGACCATGGTGAAACCCCGTCTCTACTAAAAATACAAAAAATGAGCTGGGCGCTGTGGCAGGTGCCTATAGTCCCAGCCACTCAGGAGGCTGAGGCAGGAGAATGGCATGAACCCGGTAGGTGGAGCTTGCAGTGAGCCGAGATTGCGCCACTGCACTCCAGCCTGGGCGACAGAGCGAGACTCCGTCTCAAAAAAAAAAAAAAACCAAAAAAACCCTGAAACTCCAAAGCTATGCCTTGTGTGGTTTTGAAAGACATTAGTTTATGGGTTCAGTTATAGAAAAATACCTTACTTTTACATTATGTAGAACAAATGATAATAATTGTTTCTGTGTTGGAAAAAAATAATTTCAAAGTTGTTTTGTTTCTTATAGTTTATCTTCTTTATCTGTAACACAGAGGCCTTTCTGTACTTATTTTCCAAATTTAATTCTTTTATCCTGTAGGCTCAAATAGGCTCACACCCTTCCCGGTTACTTAGTAATACAGCGAAAACAAAAGACTAAGTATTTGAGTGTTTGAAAACTTTAATGTGTACTGCATTGCATACCAGGAAGAAAATATGGAACCATTTTCTGCCTCCCACATGCTAGGTGGTTCATTTCCCTTCTTCCCTAACACTTTTCCTTAATTTCTGTCCTTCAGATAGCTGTTACACAGCACTCTAATTTAAAGGGACAGCAGTTTAGGTGCCACCTAGAACATAGGAAAGTGATGCTGCCTTCCTCCCCTTTTTCTCCTCCTTGCTGCTTGCTTCCCATTCCTCATTGAGCTGGAATTACTGAATAGGTTTGACACAGCAATTAAAGTTGGCCTAGACACAAGAATTCTATTAACTCAAGAGATTGCTTGCTTAACAGTGTCTGCCATCTGTTGCCCTGCAATCCAGAGTGTTTGTGTAAAGTAACTCTTCCATCTTGCTAGACTGCTACTCTGAACTATTGAATTGTTTCTGAAGGGGGAATGAAATGGTTCTTAAAACACTTTGTAACAACTGTTGGTTGTTTGTCCTCTCCTCCTAACACATGTATTATCCATTCTTGAATCCTTTAAAAAAAAATATTAAATAGTTCAAAACAGTATTCTATAAAAAGTTTCCTCCTATCTCCAGCTCTCAGTGTCTTAGTTCCCCTTCCCTGGAGGTAAGCAGCCATCATTTTTTGTTGTTGCTTACTCTTAATAACTTGTGTTATTATGGTAAAATTTGAACTACGCATGGCCTTGATATGTATATCGAACATGTCCAGAAAATACCACTCTCAGAGGTCAACATCTGATTCAAGGGATATAGGAGCCATAACACATTTCTGCACAGCAACTATGAGAGCATCTTTTATATTAAAACAATAGAAAAAATATGCTTGCAATTACAATGTCTAGAAGTCTACAAATTGCTTCTTGTTGCTGTTTTTCTTTCTTGGTAGTATAGTTAGGACCATTCTTAGGAATGCAGAACAATGTTCCCCAAATTCTGTTCTTGCATCACCTCCATTGGAATCCCTTGGCATGTACATGAAAATATATAGGAAATGTTTATTTCTTGGGCTTCCACTCCTACTGATTTGGAATCTCTGGAGATGGGGTTTAGGAATTTGCAGTTTAAGTAATCTAGGTGATAAGTAGGTAGCTAAGCCCAAACTTTTTGCTGAATGATATGCCCATCTTTTCATTTGAAAACTTAGGAAAATTTAATTCTCTTCAGTGATAAGCATTGTCTGCCTTCTATAGGCCAAAGAATTAGAAATTTCTCAGTTGAATTAAAACTATTGAGCCATCCAGGTGCAGTGGCTCACGCCTGTAATCCCTACACTTTGGGAGGCTGAGATGGGAGGATCGCTTGAGCCCAGCAGTTGGAGACCAGCCTGGGCAACATGGTGAGACCCTGTCTCTATTTTTAAAAAATCATAAAATTAGCTGTGCATGGTAATGTGTGCCTCCAGTCCCAGCTACTGGGGAGGCTGAGGCTGGAGGATAGCTTGAGCCCAGGAATTTGAGGCTGCAGTATGCCATGGTAACACCATTGCACTTCCATCTGGGTCACACAGCATGACCCCATCTCAAAAAAAACAAAACAAAACAAAAAAACCAAAACAACTATTGAACCTTAGATTTTTTTGTAAGAAATATAGAAAAAGCATTTAAGCTCACCGAGTTCTGTAATAATTTAGAAGTCTCCAAATGTAGTTTAGCCCCTATCTGGGTTAAAAAGTGACTAAAGGCAGTGTTTTCAATCCAGTTTTCCTCATGTCACTGTACTCAAGGGCCATGTCTTCATCAAGTAAAGAGTCTGGCTGTTGTGTCTCTAGTCACTCTGCTCTACTCTAGACAGACCAGGCAAGAAAGGCCTTTTGGAACATTTTCAAGACCACCTACTTAGGTTTTTATAGAGCGAATATTCCAACCTGACTTCAGTTCCAGGAATAAATTCTTGATCTCTCACATTTATTTCTTACAGAGGTTTAAATAGGCACTTGGTGTCTAGGATGTAGCTGTCTCTTTTCTTCATATTTTATCTCTGGTTTAACCATTCATCATTAAGAAATGGAAGTGGAGTTCATTTCATTGGTTACCTTCCTTTCTCTTGGTTCAGGGTTTCTGAATTTTTATGAAGAAGTGATTTTTAAAAGTCGAATTAAAGGTATCTTCAGCCTATGGAGGGGAGTTTTCATTTCCATTTTCCTTCTTCTCCTTTCCTCTATTTCTACCTGTCTCCTCTCCCACCTCCACAACCCCATATCTACTTCCTGTCTGAACCGCACCTTCCCTACTGCCCCCCAAGAAACACTCAAAATGCTGCTATTCCAGTGTATAAGTCAGTAACCATTCCCTAATTCTTTTAGAAAACACCTTTCATATTACTTTTATAACAGAGGTAAATAATTAATGGTCACCATTGTTTTATTGTTTGTTAGATGGATAGTACCTGAGTGGAAAGCCCAGAATTATTATACTAAAAACCTAAAGACTTAAAAACTTAAAGATCTATCAACAGATTTTTGTTTTACCTGCTTCAATCAAAAATAACTAACTAGAATTAAAAACCATTTGTCTTTGTGAATCTCTTCCTTGCTGGATTAGCCCTCATGCTGAGAGCCGTCAATCTTCTACTTATATTTGACTTAACATTTTTCTGGTCTGTTTTTGGTTATGGAAACTCACCTTAGAAACAGACTTAGTGCTCTCTGTGCCAGTTTGCCTGCCTGCTTGCCTGCTCTTTAGCAGGTAACCTATAAATATTCGTGGTCTGTGAATTCTCTCTTTTGATGATGTATTTACTTCTTGGTTAGCTGTTTTATCACTTAATCTGCCATCAGTTCAAGAGATAAAGTGCATACAAATCCTAACCTGACTAAAAAAGTGGGCACCATTTCATTCATTTATTCAATAGATATTATCTAGATAATAGTTCATCTGCTTTACTAGTCAAATCTTGTAGTCAAATAGGTCTAGTAACTTGACCAGTTCCCCATTACATTTTTTTTGAATGAGTAGTTTAAAATGTACATGGTAAAAAAACAATTTTTTTTTTTTTTTTTTTTTTTTTGAGACGGAGTCTCACTCTGTCGCCCAGGCTGGAGTGCAGTGGCCGGATCTCAGCTCACTGCAAGCTTCGCCTCCCGGGTTCACGCCATTCTCCTGCCTCAGCCTCCCGAGTAGCTGGGACTACAGGCGTCCGCCACATCGCCCGGCTAGTTTTTTTGTATTTTTTTTTTTAGTAGAGACGGGGTTTCACCATGTTAGCCAGGATGGTCTCGATCTCCTGACCTCGTGATCCACCCGTCTCGGCCTCCCAAAGTGCTGGGATTACAGGCTTGAGCCACCGCGCCCGGCCAAAAAAAAAATTTTAATAGTTCGCAAGTATACTATAAAAAATGTTGACCAGGCGCGGTGGCTCACGCCTTCAATCCCAGCACTTTGGGAGGCTGAGGCGGGCGGATCACGAGGTCAGGAGATCAAGACCATCCTGGCTAACATGGTGAAACCCCGTCTCTACCAAGAATACAAAAAAATTAGCTGGGCGTGGTGGCGATCACCTGTAGTCCCAGCTACTCGGGAGGCTGAGGCAGGAGAATGGCGTGAACCCAGGAGGTGGAGCTTGCAGTGAGCAGAGATCATGCCACTGCACTCCAGCCTGGCGAGAGAGCGAGACTCTGTCTCAAAAAAAAAAAAAGATCTTTCTCATTTTTTAAGTAGATATTTAGTATTCCATAGATGAAAGTGTTGATGTGATGACATTTGCTTTCAAAGGATTTGATCTGTTTTTTAAAACAAATAAAATTGTCTCCATAGAGGCTTAACGTGTTTTTTAAACTTCATTTTTAACTTAAGAAGCTTAACTTTTGGAATCTGGTAAATTTTACATGTTAGAAGCAGTCTATTAATTGCATTTAAAGTTATATTTTTTTCTCCCAGATGCTACTGAATTTTATTATACATACAGTTTTCTGTTATATAATGTATTATGTAACATACAGTTTACCTCTTTTATGGGAGAGAAACTAAAAAGAATATATTGTTTATAATTATGAAATATAGTTGATTATATTAAATTAAAATTTTTATTTTTAAGAATTATTTAATATCCCTTCCATACCTACTACCTAATTTATTAAAGTTTGGAATGGGATCCTGATGTCCTTTAGACAAGCAGTGATTGCTATTTACCAAAGAATTTTGTCTGGTTATTTCCTGATTTCCTGTGCGTTGTGTTGGGTTGTTTTGTTTTGTTTTGTTTTGTTTTTGGTGGGGAAAACGGAGTGTTGCTCTCTCACCCAGGTTGAAATGCAGTGGCGCGATCTCGGCTCTGCAACCTCTGCCTCCTGGGTTCAAGCGATTCTCCTCCTGCCTCAGCCTTCTGAGTACCTGGGATTACAGGCGCCCACCACCACGCCTGGCTAATTTTTGTATTTTTAGTAGAGACGGGGTTTCACCATGTTGGCCAGGCTGGTCTCGAACTCCTGACCTCAGGTGATCCGCCTGCCTTGGCCTCCCAAAGTGCTGGGATTACAGGCGTGAGCCACCAGCTACTGCGCTTGGCTTATTTCCTGTTTTTGTATAACACTTACACTTTGTAACATAATCTTTTGAAAGAAATCGTAGAATGTGATGACAAAATTACTCTTAAAAAACAAAATACCCTTTGCTGAGAGTTCTCAAGGACTAATGTCTTCTATTGGTAAAGCTCTACTTAGAAATGATGTATAGTTTTGCAAAACAAGGGATCAGAAGGGCAAGGAAACATTCTTTTCAAATCAGTCCTCCAATGTTAAATTTTTCACTTCTTAAGTCCCAATAGAGATCATCCTGTGAATGTGTTAGTTTTTTTTTCTTGAGCGAGGTGTTACATATTTTATCACAATGAGTTCTTAAGAGAGTTTATAGCAATTTGTTTTAGGAGCTGTTTTTCTATCTTTGAATTTTGCCATATCTACAGGGAATTTTTTTAATATAACCGTTCGACTCTAGGATTACATGCTTTGCAAGGCAGTAATTGTTAAATTATATTCATATCCAGAAAGAAATGGTTCTTATTGACTTGTATATTTTAGTATATTGGAACTTGATGAGAAGGCTGTCCTCAAGATCCATACCACATGACTGTGTCATAGTTGGGACTATAAAATGCTGAAATCATATACCTTCAATACTCAAACATTTTAGGTGGTAAAATGAACCTAATGTTAAAATTCATATAGTGGTAGCTCATACTGTAAGGTCCATGGTATTATGGGGGGAAAATCCTTTCCAGTTTAGAATTTGAAGCCAGAAGTTCCCAACTTGTTTTTCATAAGTTACTGGCTACAGAGATACCAAAGTGTTCCAAATTCAAAGCTACACAATCTCTACCAGGCCACCTAAATACCCATTAAATTTGCCAAAGGTGTCCTGTGGCTTAAAATCTGCTTTTTCCATGGCCGGGCGCGGTGGCTCACGCCTGTAATCCCAGCACTTTGGAAGGCCGAGGCGGGCGGATCACAAGGTCAGGAGATCGAGACCATGGTGAAACCCCGTCTCTACTAAAAATAGAAAAAAATTAGCCGGGCGCAGTGGCGGGCGCCTGTAGTCCCAGCTACTCGGGAGGCTGAGGCCGGAGAATGGCGTGAACCCGGGAGGCGGAGCTTGCAGTGAGCCGAGATTGCGCCACTGCACTCCAGCCTGGGTGACAGAGCGAGACTCCGTCTCAAAAAAAAAAAAAAAAAAAAAAAATCTGCTTTTTCCAATTTTAACTACTTAGAATCCTCTTGGAATAGCAATGTGGGAATTAAAACATAAGGTCTATATATATATATACCTCATATTTTCCTTTTAAGCTTTTGAAAGCCTAAATGTAAGCTGTATAGGTTGAAGGTATAACGCCCTGTTTTTTTTTGTTTTGTTTTGTTTTGTTTTTTGTTTTTTGTTTTTGAGACGGAGTGTCGCTCTGTTGCCCAGGCTGGAGTGCAGTGGCGTGATCTCGGCTCACTGCAACCTCTGCCTCTCGGGTTCAAGCTATTCTCCTGCCTCGGCCTCCCTGCCACCATGCCCAGCTAATTTTTTTGTATTTTTAGTAGAGATAGGGTTTCACTGTGTTAGCCAGGATGGTCTCGATCTCCTGACCTCGTGATCCGCCTGTCTTGACCTCCCAAAGTGCTGGGATTACAGGCATGAGCCACTGTGCCCGGCTGCCCTGTCTGTCTTAATGCATCATAATCATGATTCTGGTTCATTCTTTCCTACATTTCTGTCCTGATGACAAAGTATGCTCCATTCCTTAAGTGTGTGCTCTTCTGTCATGTTTTCTCATAAACAAAGTTCATCGTGAAATCCACCCCCATTGACCCCCACATCCTTTCCATGTAGTTGCCAGTTGTGACATTTCTTTGTCATTCTCTCTCTTTTTTTTTTTTTTTTTTTTTTGAGTGGAATCTCACTCTGTCACCAGGCTGGAGTGCTGTGGCCCTATCTCGGCTTGCTGCAACCTCTGCCTCCTGGGTTCAAGCAATTCTCCTGCCTCAGCCTCCTGAGTAGCTGGGATTACAGGCATGCGCTGCCACACCCAGCTAATTTTTGTATTTTTGGTAAAGACGGGGTTTCACCATGTTGGCCAGGACGATCTCAATCTCCTGACCTCATGATCCGCCCATGTTGGCCTCCCAAAGTGCTGGGATCACAGGCGTGAGCCACCACGCCCGGCCTCTTTGTCATTCTCTTAATCTTAGCAAATTGGGTCAATGCTTATGGTGCACTGACGCGATACTCTCAGATGAATATCTGGGAAATCACTCCTTTATGTAGCTGGTGGAAGAGAGAAAAATCTACCTATGGTAGTGCTTCTTCAGTCTTCCTAGACGTGAGAGAATGGTGTTTTCTTCTCTCTACCCTTTAGAAGCCTGCTCCTCTAGGTTTTGCTACAATCTCCTTGGCTTAGAAAATTGTGTTGAGATAATTGAATATGACTTTAGAATTCACATTTATTTGATCTGAGCCTTTCATTTTACAAATTAGGAAACTGATTTATAACATTGGGCCTGAAGATATTAGATATAATTTTAGTTATGAGCAGCTTTATAAAAATTCTATTAAGGTATTACAAAATATTTCCTTTTTCCCTAAAAAGTCTGTCTTTAGTGTTTATATGTATATAAATATACTTATTTATTTATTTATTTTTGAGACAGGATTTTGCTCTGTCCCCCAGGCTGGAGTACAGTGGCACAATCCTAGCTCACTACAACCTTGAACTCCTGGGCTCAGGCGATCCTCCTGCCTCAGCCTTCCCGAAGTGTTGGGATTACAGGTGTGAACCAAGTGCCTAGCCCTTACTTATTTATTTTAGTGGGGAAGAAAAGCCTTAATGAACCTTGAACTTGAGGAACCAGTTTTATTTAAATAGTTAATTTCCATGAGTTTTGAGCTAAAGTCAGAGTAGACTTAACAGCAATTTTTTTTTAGAACCTATAATACCAAAAGTCACAGCAATTTTGTTGTTTGCCAGTGTATTCTAAGCTTTTTGAAGAAAAAGAAGCATGCATATTAATTGCTTGGTAGGGGTTATGCTGGAAGAACTGTGGATTTGATTCGCTCTTGTAACTAAAGTCATAGTATTGCAATTATTACTTTCCATGCCAAAGGTTGAGAGCATTAAAATCTGGGCATGGACATAACCGGGTAGATATGCCTCAATACCTGAAGGGATAGATTAAAGTCAACTATAAACTGTACGAATTTCCCTTAAGCATCCATTAGATTTAGCCCAGTGCTTAACTGTGGAAATGAAGATTGGGGGGAGCCGTGCCTAGGGAAGGGAGGTTATGTGTTAATAGAACTTTTTTTCATTTCAGTTTAAAAATAACCGATTTGGCTTATTTCCAAATTTGACTGAGCGTCTTGGCTGCTAAGAGCTGTGCCTTCAACATCTCTTTGATTATTATGTATTTGATTAAAAGTGGGGTCACTATGGTTTGCATCTACTTGGCTGTCAGTATCCTAGAAGGGAGTGTATGCCTCTTTCTCTTTTCTTTCCTTTAATGAGTTAGACAACTTGGTCTTTTTTTTTTTTCGGCCCCAGGGATGGATTGATCTTAAAACAGGCACATTTTGCAGTACTTAGTTCAAAGAACACCATATGTTTTAAATTATTTATTGTTTAGAAATTTTTACGTTTCAGCATAGTACAGTTTTGGCTGTCTCTGTTCTCTTTCTTCAGTTGCTTATTACCTTTTTCTAAGGCTCACCTTACTTAGCAGACATCCAGGGCTTTTGATCGTAAAAGAGGCTAAAAGCTTTGAAATCTAGAGAATCTGTTTATATGAAGTATATGATTTTTACTCTAATTATAGATTAAGCATCATAATACATATATTATGCTGTGATGCTCTCATATAAGCCTTTCAAATTATCCCTTTTAAAAATAGTAACTACATTTTTTGTCTATAAATCATTGGTATTTATGTAGCTAAAGCATAAAAGACCATGAACATTTTCTTGATGGAATTCAATTATTTCTCAGCTGCTGTGGTGGAATATTTATTTTAAAAGGCAACATTATAAATTAACTTGATGCACACACTACCATCGCTACCACTCCCACCTTCTGAATCTGTAAAGTAGATAGTAACATTTGTTGTATTTTTCAAAGACTGACCTGTAACTCATTTTAATTAATTAGATCCTTACTAGACTAGCTGAAATGTCCCAGATAACAATAATCATTAAAATCTTAAAGAAGTATAGTAGTATGTTAGTATGGTTTCTTTAAAACCTTTCATTTGACATTTTTCTTGTCTACAGGCTAATTTCTTTCAGGTTTGGGGCATGTATTCATTTGCATGGCAGTGTTTTGGATATGTGAAATTAAAACTCATTTCATGGACTGCTCTAAAGTATATCGGGGCCAATGTGATTGGAAATTCTTGGAGATTATTGAAAACGGTGGTTAAGCAGAGCTAATATTCCATGTTCATACCGTGAAGTACTTCTACATTTTGCAAAGATGGTATATTGGGCAGCAGTAACCTATGCTAAAAGTGTTATTGTCCTCTGGCAGTAAGTTAGCAGGCCTTTTGTACTATACAGCTGATTAATGGAATCAGTACCTCATTTGATACTTACTTAAATTGAGTAAAAAATTTTAATAACAACCTTATTGTGATACAATTCACATACCATACAGTTCACCTATTTAAACTGTACAAGTCAATGGTTTTTAGTGTATTTACAAAGCTGTGCAGTCTATTTGAGAACAATTTCCTCACTCCAAGAAGGAACCCCATACTCATTAGCAGTCGTTTTCCACTTCCCCACAACTCGTCCTCCTCATGCCAGCCCGAGGCAACCACTGATCTACTTCTACCTCTATTGATTGTCCTATTCTGAACACTTTATAAAGCAGATTTATATAATATGTAGTCTTTTGTGTCTGCTTTCTTTCACTTAGTATAATGCTCTGAAGGTTGTAGCAGATATCAATACTTCAGTACCTTTTATTGCTAAGATTTATATTTTAAGGTTATTTTGTCATTTTCTTTCCTTTGACTCCGTTTTTTCTCTTTTCATTGTGAAATCAATTCTAAGGTCTTCCTTCATAATTATTATGATTTCAAAGAGTGAACCAGTATATTTTTGTGATCTACAAAGCAATCATCTATATGATCTAGAGGATTTCACAGTTGATCTACGTGTTAGAAGAGCTTTTTGGGCTTTAAAAAAGGTTTTTAGAAAGTATGATGTTAGCTACTGCCAGTGGCAAGCCCAGCTGAACCAGGCACATCATCATGACCACAAAGTAGTCCATTTCAATGTAGTTTGTATTATTAACATTTTTTAACATCTAAAAAAGTTTAGGTCATTTCTATGCTTTCATTAGTGATTCTTCAGTAGGAAGGAACCTAGCAAAGTGCCAGTATGTTATCAGAAATAAAATTCCCAGTCCATCCATTGCTTATATATTTGTAAACACCAAAATGCATGAAAAGTGAAGTTCTGGTATCAGTTACAGGGTTTATGTAGCTATTCAAGAAAATGTATATGTGCTATGTTAATCTTGTTTCTTTTTGTTTGTTATTTTTGAATATGTGTCATTTTCAGGACCCTTCAAAACATGATACATGCAAAAGGTTAGTATCCCCTTAACAGATTTCCTTATGTTCAAAGTAATGTCTAGCAAGAGACTCTTCCGTAAGTATATGTATGTAACATAACTTACGAGTGCAGCTTGACAGCTAATTCTTTTTTGGCCCAAATCACTGCAAATTCAGTTGTTCCTTGACATTAGCAAAATTAACTTTTATAGTTTTAGCCGTTTTGAATAATCTAAAAGGTTCATGCCTTGAGTAATTTTTTAATCTTATTGTGACACAAATTGGAATCACACTCAGTAAGAGGCCAGTATGCATGGACAGGTAGCTACTAGTGGGTCAGCCTTCAGTCTCTGCAGTTCAAACCAGCTACACTATTCTACTTAAAACTTAATCTCATTTACTTCTCACAACCATTCTGTAAGATAGGTGCTATTATTACATTTTACAGAAGAAAAAAACACTACAGTCATATTTAGGAATTTGGATTTTCTCAGGTTTACTTACAATATATTCCTTGGCATTAATATTAGTAATTCATTAGTATTAGCTCTGAAAGTTATAAATTGCCTTCCCTTAAGTGCCTCTATCTAAAATGACTGTGGAATCCTTGGCCTGTACAATATATTTGTGGAGATTATATAGAGCTAGCCATTCTATCTTTTGGACATCTCAGGGTATTTCAGAGAAAGAAAATATGTCTTTCTTTTCCCATAAAATATCAGATCTATTATTTGAGGTAATGGACACAGTATAAAAAAGTACAAACTATTAGTAAATTTAGTTTCCTTAATATTGAGGGCTTAGGGTCAACAAAATGCTGCATAAAATTTTGAAAATACAAGCCACAAAATTGCAGATTTTAAACATAAAACTTATGCTTATGCAGGGCGGGGTGCAGTGGCTCACGCCTGTAATCCCAGCACTTTGGGAGGCTGAGGCGGGTGGATCATGAGGTCAGGAGTTCGAGACCAGCCTGGACAACATGTTGAAACCCCATCTCTACTAAAAATACAAAATTAGCTGGGCATGGTGGTGCGTGCCTATAGTCCCAACTATTTGGGAGGCCAAGGCAGGAGAATTGCTTGAACCTGAGAGGCGGAGGTTGCAGTGAGCCAAGATCGTGCCATTGCACTCCAGCCTGGGCAACAAGAACGAAACTCCATCTCAAAAAAAAAACAAAAAACAAAAAACAACACCTTATGCTTATGCTATAAAACTTAGACTTATGCTAAACATAAAACTGATTAAGAATTATCAGGCAGAAGATATAAAGAATCCCTACAAATCAGTTTTCTGAAACCTCAGTAGAATATGAGAAAAAGGGCTGGGCACAGTGGCTCATGCCTGTAATCCCAGTACTTTGGGAGGCCGAGGCGGGTGGATCACGAGGTCAGAAGATCGAGACCATCCTGGTAACACGGTGAAACCCCGTCTCTGCTAAAAATACAAAAAATTAGACGGGCGTTGTGGTGGGCGCCTGTAGTCCCAGCTACTTGGGAGGCTGAGACGGGAGAATGGCGTGAACCCAGGAGGCGGAGCGTGCAGTGAGCCGAGATCGCGCCACCGCACTCCAGCCTGGGCGATGAGCAAGACTCCATCTCAAAAAAAAAAAAAAGAATATGAGAAAAAGATTTAAACACTTTACAGAAAAGGAAACACAAATGTAAACATATGGAAATGAGGTTAAATCTCATTCATCATTAGTGATATGTGAATTAAAATCATAGGTATATTTCATACCTAACCAGATTGATAAAAATTAAAAATTTTGTAAATAAGAGTTGGTTGGAAAGTTTATCCCCCAACTCTTAAAAACACTCCTAGGGTAATGTAAATGAGTATAATCAGTTTGGAAAGCAGGTTGGCATTATCTAGTAAATTTGACAGGATGAATTAACTTTTGACCCAGCAATTCCATTTCTAATGATATACTTGATAGAAATGTGTGCACAAATACACCCAGAAATATGTACAAGAATGTTCACAGCAGCATTATTCGAGATATTCAAACATCAGAAACAACCCTAATAAATTGTGGTATATCCATACAATGGAACACTACAAAACAATAAAAATAAATGAATCACAAACATGTAGTAATCTGGATGAATCTCCAAGAAGAAAAGTCTGTGTTAGGACAGGAAGTTATTGTTGAACCTGAATCTCCTGTGATGCAGTATAAATGTGTTTCGTCTGGTTCTCTCCTCAGTCGCAGTTAAGTATTAGGAAAAATTATGTGAGTATTGGTGTCAACCATTCTCAGTCTTTTGTACTAAAGAAATTATCTGGCCAGGCACGGTGGCTCATGCCTGTAATCCCAGCACTTTGGGAGGCCTAGGCGGGCGGATCCACCGGCTGAGGCAGGAGAATGGCGTGAACCCAGGAGGCGGAGCTTGCAGTGAGCCGATATCGCGCCATTGCACTCCAGCCTGGGCGATAGAGCGAGACTCCATCTCAAAAAAAAAAAAAAAAAAAAAAAAGGCAAATTTTCTTCTTCAGGGTTTTCTTAAGGATCCTACTTTTGGATTCTTTAGGCTTTTGTGGTTGCTCTTCAAGGAGTCTGAATTCATTACTCTTATCAGGAGATTACTTCAGAGTTCCCAGTGCATATTGCTGTTATACATGCCATATTGCTTGGTATTTTAAACAAAGCTGCCTGGCTAACATTCCAAACTAGTCCAGCGTAGCTTTCTGCCATACGTAAGCATACAGAGTGCTAGGCATGTTTAGGCAAAGAATCATTTTTCTTATGAACTTCAGCTCGTTTTATTGACTTCAAAACCTTTTAATACCAAGACTCATATGTTTTAAGTAGAGGGGCAGCCAGGTCATTTGGATCATGGAAGAATTATACTTTAAAACTAGTGTGCTAATAAGTTCTATTAAAGAATTATTATGTTAAGGAGAATGATGACTGTTCTGAAGCTCCTAAGGAAAGGCTCTTGCAGTACTTTTGAAGCTGCCATTTGCTTTACCCTATTAGAACTGTATATACTTTTTGTGTATGTGTATCCTTATTAGTGTCCAAACTTAACTAGGGATTAAGAAGAGGGGTTTGGAATCACACTGTCCAACTCCCTTACTAGCTTTGGGATTTGGGGTGCAAAGCTTATGTTTCTCTTGTATGAGATGAGAATAATAGCCCTATTTCATAGGGTGTTGTAAGGATTAAATCTTTAAAATACATATGAAGTAGATAGGATATTTCTGGTAGTTATATTAGATATGATTACTTCCAAATTTATATTGGGATGGATTTTTTTAATACATATATGAAATGTCACTTACATAATGGTGTTTTTTCCTGTTTAAAAATGTTAATTGCAGAATACGTGAAAAGCAAAAGCACAGAGAAGACAATGTGAGAGTATCCATAATCCCTAACTCAGAAATAACCACTATATGACTTTGTAGAAACACATATAAAGGCATGGAAAGGCATCTTATTTGATATCATACTATTGGTTGTTTTTAACCTTTTAAAAAATTACTTTGTAATTTTGTCACTCCAATCCAAATATTTTTTCCCCAACTACTTTGTGATAAAAGCAGTTAAATTTCCCAGAGTAAATAAAAACTCCTCGCCCATATAAAAACATGTGAAAGCTGAAAGATAGTGAACATTTGTCTTAAAATATTAACAGTTTTATTGCTTTCTCCCCCTCCTCCTAGTTGCTGGTCATACTGGATTTTACCCATCATAGGCGCTGTTCTCTTAGGTTTCCTGTACCGCTACTACACATCGGAAAGCAAATCCTCCTGAGGAGGCCTTGCTGAAGTTGGAAAGTGCATCCATTTTGGGGTGAAAACTAGAGACTTGCTTGGGGGCTGCAGAAGTGCCCTCTCCTTGAATCCTGCCAGTTGCATTCTTCCCCCTTGGAGCCAAGACGATTGGCCAGACATCCACCTCAGATCTGGGACCAGTGTTCTCCATCTCTCAGAGCCTTACTCCCAAAGTACCTGCTCACTGTTCTGTGTCAAATGATTGCCGGTGTTTCCTCTCTTCACTGGTTTCCATGAGTACCCTTATATTTCAAAACTTCCTGTTCATAAGTTATAGTGACATTGCTCTTTCGTAAAAATGCCTGCTTTCCAATACTTTGATTGCACATTAGACATTCTTAACAGGGCGGCAGTCTAGTGTTGAAACTTTTATTTTTTCATTTTTCTTTTAAGTAAATTTTTAAAAAAATTTCTGATTTAGGGCTGGGTGCGGTGGCTCAGGCCTGTAATCCTAGCACTTTGGGAGGCCAAGGTGGGAAGATCGTTTGAGGCCAAGAGTTTGAGACCAGCCTGGGCAACATAGCGAGACTCTTATCTGTTTTAAAAAAAAAATTTTTTTTGATTTAATTCTGTTATTTTTCATAAGGGGTTTAATTCCTGAAGTAAAGATATGCACCTATTAAGCTTAAAACTGCCAAATGAGTTTTGTTCCTTTTATGTGCATGATAAAGCTACAAGGAATGGTGTGGCCACCTCCTCCTCCCGTTCAAGCTAGGGCAGCAGGTAGCTCTTTCCACCCCCTGAGCCCAGCCCCTTCCCAAGTGGTGCTGGACAAAAAAACTACATGGCCCTTTTATGTCTTGGGGCTGGAAAGGGAGGGATGAATTGGGGTGATAGAACCCTGGTGAATTCAGAGTTATCTTTCTTTAGAAAAATATTGAAAAACACTACTTCAGGATAGGAGTTTAGAAAAAGCACCAAAGCTTTCACTTTGGTTTGGCACCAGTTTCTAACCATCTGTTTTTTCTACCCTAGCTATCTTTTATTGGTAAAATATAAATGTATAATTATGTCTGTAGAGCTTTACCAAGGATTTTCCCTCCTATTTTGTTTGTTGATTAGCAAATTTTTGATTCTCCATTTTCCAAAAGTAAAAGACTCCAGCATGGCCTTCTGTTTGCCCCGAGTAAAGTAACTTCCATAGAAAATGGTATTTGAAAGTGAGAGTTCATGACAAGAGCCCGTTTTCCATTTCTTCTGTATTTTACCTCCATGACTCCAACTTGTGGGTTTGTTCTGTTTTTCCATGAGAATAAAATACTGGCAGTTTTTTTCTCTGATGTGTGTTCATTGAGAAGTAGGTTACTAGAATTATGTTACTGTGTCTTATTGGTTCAGTGATGATTTCTCTGGCATATTAGACTTTTATTTTTTTCCCCATAGAAGCACCTGAGGAAATAAATAGTACACTGGCTGTTTTCTGCCAGCAACTGTGGTAATTTTTCTCCCTGTCCTTTGAGAATTGCTAGTCTGCTTCTGAGGCATTGTCATATCCGGCAGGGAGCAGCTTGGTTCAAGAAGGACCATAGAGGCTGCTCAGCATCTCCTCCCTCCCTCCCAGCTTGCCAGGGATTTGATGAGACAGGAAACTGCCCAGCAAACCAGGGACTGCCCATGCAAACTATTTAAGAAAAAGTTCAACCCAGGTCTTGTATCCTGTGATTTAGCAGTTGAATGAATACAGAATTCATCAAAATAATATTAACCTTGTACTTGCACACTTGGATATATTTGGGAGTAATTTTAGGAGATTTCTGGCTGAGTTTTACAAAATGTCAGGGATATGGGTTTAGTAAAACTTTTATCTTTAGAAAAATGTTCGTATGCATTATAAGATGCTACTTTTAAGACAATATTGATAAAAACCTTGGTTATTATTTAACAACAGTGGTATGACTTGATGCTTCTCTATTTAAAGGCAAGGAAGGATTGGTATATGATTGCCTGTAATAAATAAATTACGTGATTATTGGAGTACATTGGGGTAAAAGTAAAGAACAGTGGAGTATTGAGGAGCTTGAAATGGAACATTCAATCTAAAGCCAAGCCTGAAGATAACTGAATCAGTTGTAAAAGTGTGTTGGCAATGTCCAAAATTGAATGAAAAACATCTGGCTTATAAGCAATGTTAGAGAACTACCATCTTAAGTAAAATTGGTGTTTTTGTTATTTTTAAGGTAAATGCCAGTGCAAAAGGTATGTTTTTCTACTTCACATGGGTTTTCTTTTCCTGTTTACATCTGGACTTGTTTTTTACTGAGAGCCAGAGGAAAAGATAATTAGACTTTGTCTCTTCCACCCATGAAATCCCTGCAGTACCCAGGGCTGCTTCTGAGCTACTGCTGATGTGATGTCACTTTGTATTAGGAAAACCAGTTGGGGGTCCATTTACTATTATTCTGTTGCCTACAAAAACAGCCAGGTGAAAGGTAAATCTTGTGTGAGAGTTTGCGGAGGTTTTTCTAAACAATAAAGTAATATAGCACACTAGCCAAATCCATCCAAAAGGACTTTTTTTTTTAAGGAAGTAAACTTGAATTCACGAAACAGTCTTGACATGGGTAGGTGGTGAAAGTCCTCTGGAGAGCAAGTGGAGCCAGTCCCCATTGGCTGACAGTGCCACCTGGAGCTGGTCTCCGGGGTGTTTGGTTGTTTATTCCTGAGGAGGACTAACTGCTGCTGCTGCTGCAAACTGGACTGTACACATCATGGCTGCTGGACACGAAGGAGGAGGTAAGAGAAGTTTCATGCCACCAAAATAGAGGGTGTTGGTACCACTGCCCCTGGTCTGAGAGTCAGGGTTTAAACCTGCCTCAGTAGAGACTAGTTTGAAATGACACCAAAATTCCCCAGCCCCTACTCAGCAATTGGTTTTGGTTTCCAAATGACTTCCGCATTTGTAAAGATAACAGAGTGGTGGGGTCAAAGTTTATCTTGTGTTTAGATCTCAAGACTGCTTAAGCAAAAACAAAAATCCCTTGGAACTTATCTTTTGAGCCTGTAAAGTTCTTTTAGCAGTTGTCATAAATGCATATGTTGTGAAATCAGAACACTGTCGAGTTTATACTCATTTAGCTGCAATGTGGGACAATGAAAAATGCTTTACAGGCCTTAAGTATCATTACTTATGGTATCTCCTGCTTTAAAATCTCAAGCAATATCTATCTGGTTAAATTCCATTTTAGGAGATTGAGATGCAGAACGTTGATGTTCATTACCTCCTCCTACCCCAGGAGAAATGGATTCAGACATGTCTTGTCTCAACAAGAAATTGATTTTTCTTTTTTTAACTATCTCATTCTGTTGCCAAATATCACAGAAGTAATGAGGAGTTTAGTTACATTTGGCTGTTGTGCTCTGAAAGAGCCAGGTTTGGAATTTGTGGGGGTGATCTAGGAAGAAGGTTCCAAAGAAGCAGAGGCATTTGTCAAGTTACCTACCCTATATCCAGCATCCTCCTCGTGAGCTTCAGTAGCTGCTCTTTGCCCACGCTTGTATCCTACGTTTGCTATTTGGGCAAACCATTACTTCAGTTATTTAACTTCCCTTTTTTTTTAACTTCACCTTTGACTGTGAACAAGTAACATTAACATTCCTTTTGTATATTCACTAATGGCGTTAGTTTACCTATTTTATTTCAGAATATTTTGAACGAAGATCTTTGTCTCTCTCTGCTGGAATGCGCACACAGTGAATGTTTGTTAGAACTACACGCAATAAAGACACTGTTTTCCTTTTCTTGCCCTGACTACACTTATTTTTTTTTAATTAAAAAAATTTTTTTTAAGTGGAAGTGTTGGTTTTGTAATCCTCAGGTGTTCTGGAAGAGAAGGATTTGAGAAGCATGACAGTCTCCCGTGTCTGTGCTAACGATGTGTTTAGCACAATGTGGTGGGGAGTTCCGTGGTTCTCCAGGATTTTGCTCACTGTTCTTTTCGTGAAGTGAATCGTTCATTTGATAATCGTGAAATGCAAAAAGTAAGGCTGTGTTTTAATGGGTGTGAGGTGGGAACAGGGTAGCCAGGTTTGAGGTTCTGTTTCCACTGAAACTACCTACTGAAAGAGAAGCCAGTACCAGGTAATACTGTTTTGTTATCTGCAATGCCAGTCTTCAAATGATTGTTTTTCTTGGAAATAGCTAAACTGTTGGGGGAAATTAAACACTGAGATTGAAGTTTAGTGACTGTGTTAATAAAACAAGGGAAATAAGCCATTTTTATAATTACCTTTAAAACATACTGATAGCCATCTACCATTACTAACGTATCAGATTTCTGTTGAGAGATTGTTCATTAGGGCTTGGCTATTTCACTATCACAGGAACTGAGGATTACTAACAGGAAAGGATGCCCCCATTCTTGTTACCAAAGTTTGAATTTAATGTTTAATCTTCGATACTAATAAGAATTTATTATCATAGCACTCTCGCTGATGCTGAATAGTTGGTAGGTGCTTTACAAATCCTGGTCGATTCATGAAAGCCTGAGGTAGAAGACTGATTCCAATTATGTAAATCTAAGGGAAGAAATATCCACACAATCTGTTAAGCTGCTGGTAATTGATAGCATAAATGTAACGTTAATTAGTGAACTAGATTGCTATGTATGTGCAAAGCCCAGTCAGCCTAATCACATATATGCCAGCATTTTAAAAACAAAATTATTTGATGAAGCAGTGAGAGACTAGAGTGGCTTTCCAGGTGAAACATGAGAATGCACTTGTAATGCTGTCATTTCTCTGACACCTACTATGTGCCATGCAATGTGGTTTACAAACCTTGCTGATCTGTCCCTGTCTACCTTGTAAGGACACTTTTATGGCAACTCAGAGAGCCACCTGACTTGACCACAGAGCTAAGAGGAGAGCCAGGGTTTTTCTGTTTTGTTTTGAGGCAGAGTCTCTATCCCCCAGGCTGGAGCACAGTGGTATGATCTGGGTTCACTGCAACCTCCACCTCCTGGGCTCAAGCAATCGCCTCACTCACCCTCCCAAGTAGCTGGCACTTCTAATTTTTGTATTTTTTTGTAGAGACGAGGTATCACCATGCTGGCCAGGCTGGTCTTGAACTCCTGGTCTGAAGTGATCCACCCGCCTTGGCCTCCCAAAGTGCTGAGATTACAGGCGTGAGCCACCTCCCCTGGCCTGAGAGCCAGGGTTTAAACCTGCCTCAGTAGAGACTAGTTTGAAATGACCCTTGAATCCCATGCAAATGGCTTAGTTTCTTGAAGCCAGTTAATGAGAATTTAGATCTGAACTATGTTGCTGAAAACAACTTTTCATAAGAGGCAAAGGATTGAGAATTGAGGACGACTGATGAAATCCTTAAGAAGCACATATGAGAAGTCCTTGCATTTCATCAGTCTAGGATCCTGGATAAAATTTAACATGGAACCATGTATGTAAATACATAGTTTTTGTTTTTTTTTTTAAAGAAGGTTTTGCTCTGTCGTCCAGGTTGGAGAGCAGTGGCATGATCATAGCTCACTGTAGCCTCAAACACCTCCGCTCAAGTCTCAGCCTCCCAACTAGCTGGGACTACAGGTGTGTGCCACCATGCCCAGCAACGTAAAAAAAATTTTGTTTTTTTGGTAGTAGTACAGTCTCACTATGTTGCCGAGTCTGGTCTCAAACTCATGGCCTCAAGCCAGTCCTCCTGCCTCAGCCTCCCAAAGTGTGGGATTACAGGCATGAGCCACTGTGCCTGGCCCCATTTTCCTTTTTTTTTTTTCTTCCTTCCCTGTTTTTCAGAAATTGAGGTGGGATTGTCTTCCCAGACAATACAATGATGTTCATAATAAGAATCTTCTGACAGACCTACTCACTCTGATTTTAATAACCTAAGAAATCTAATCAGAGACAAATAGAGATAGAATCAGGAGAGGCTAAGTCATGAACAGCACAGGAAAATGAGCTTCCGAGACTCCCAGTCTGACCCCCTTTTTCTCTTTTGTAACTTTTTTTTTCCTACCTCTCATCCTACCTCATCTTGCCCTCTTGCTTTGCCTCGTGTTTTATTTTATAAAGGACAACACCTCAGCTATGCTCCTCTTTTCTTTTTCTTTTGTTTTGGAGCTGGGGTCTTGTTATGTTGCCCAGTCTGGACTAGAACTCCTGGGCTCAAGCCATCCTCCCACCTCAGCCTCCCCAGTAGCTGGGGCTACAGGCATGCGCCACTGCACTGGCTACATCTTCATTTTTGTGTTGTGGTACAAAAATGTACTTGACGCTCTGTCCTAAAAACAATGGGAAGAAATAATTTGTTTATAAACTGGACCATCCAGAAGGAATGCAGTTCTGTTTGAACATCTCTATTCACCTTTGTTTAAAGCTACATTCTAGCTCTGGGCCTTTCGTGTGAATCAAATTTGCCTTTTCAGTTACTTAAAATTGGGCTTCTGAAACCCACATATCTTGACAACTATGGTCTCTGCAACTTATCTGACCGTAAAACACTTGCCTGGGTAATGTCCTTGTAAGAGTTCTTCCTTTCTGGCCGGATGCGGTGGCTCACGCCTGTAATCCCAGCACTTTGGGAGGCCGAGGCGGGTGGATCACTTGAGGTCAGGAGTTTTGAGACCAGCCTGGCCAACATGGTGAAACCCTGTTTCTATTAAAAATACAAAAGTTATCTGGACGTGGTAGTGCATGCCTGTAATCCCAGCTACTCGGGAGGCTGAGGCAGGAGACTCTCTTGAACCTGGGAGATGGGGATTGCAGTGAACTGAGATCGTGCCACTGCACTCCAGCCTGGGGGACAAGAGTGAAACTCCATCTCAGGGAAAAAAAAAAGTTCTTCCTTTCCAAGTATACCTAAGTTCCCATAAGACAGAAAGTCACTTTTTTGGTTGTTAATTTTTTGAGATAAGGGTCTCACAATGTCACCCAGGCTGGAGTGCTGGAGTATCATCATGGCTCACTGTAGCCTCCACCTCCCAGGGTCAAGCAATCCTCTTACCTCAGTCTCCCGAGTTGCTGGGACTGCAAGTGCCTGCCACTGTGGCCAGCTAATTTAAATTTGTTTTAGAGACAGAGTCTTGCTGTGTTGCCTAAGCTGGCCTTGGCCTCCCAAAGCGTTGGGATAACAGGTGTGAGCTACTGTGCCCAGAAATTCATTTTTTATTCCATGCCAAGTCTCAGTATCTCTGGAAAGAAGAAACATTCTTCACTTTAAAACACCTACAGATTATTATTGTCATAGAGTAAGATACAGAAACCCACTTAAGCTCACATAGGTAACAGAGAAATGACTTGCTGTGAATCAGTAACAAATGAGTATCTGATGGAACACAAGGGTAGAAATCAGCTGGCCCTCCTGAGGATCTAGGAACAGGAACCAGAAACCCATAGGAACCAAAGTGGTTACTTTAGTTTCCTGTCCAAACTTCTAAAGGAAATTAATAATTAGAAGTGAAAATGTGGTTGACTGGGTAATATGAGTGTCTACTTTTGGTCCCATCAAGGGAATGGAAACCCATCCCCCAGCCTTGAATGGGAAGGGGATCAAAGGGAAAGCAGTTTCCCAAGGGAGATGCTATAATTGCATACTTTGTGTATATTTAAATGTCTTCATTAATTAACTAAATGCCCTCTGAAGGAAGGCACTTCTGCATTTCTCAGGGTGCCCTGCATTGGGCTGGGCCATAGGGAGGGCAAAGTGGATTCAGTATGGCTTACCGTGCTGTGCCTGCATGGCTACAACTATAGCCATGCTGTAATGAAGGTAGTATAGTCCAGGCGCGGTGGCTCATGCCTGTAATCCCAGCACTTTGGGAGGCCAAGGCAGGCGCATCACCTGAGGTCAGGAGTTTGAGACCCGCCTGGCCAACATGGGAAAACCCCATCTCTACTAAAAATACACAAAAAAATTAGCCGGGTGTTGTGGCACGCATCTGTAATCCCAGCTACTCGGGAGGCTGAGGCAAGAGAATTGCTTGAATCTGGGAGGTGGAGGTTGCAGTGAGCTGAGATGGTGCCACTGCACTCCAGCCTAGGCGACAGTGGGACTCCGTCTCAAAAAAAAAAAAGTAGAGTTCCCATAACCAGTTTCCCCTATTATTAACATCACATGTTTATATGCGACAGTTGTTGCAATTAATGAACCAATATTGGTACGTTATTATTGAAGTTCTTATGCTAGTTCCTTAGTTTTTGCCTGATGTCTTTTTTCTTTTTTTGAGATGGAGTCTCAGCTCAATCTTGGCACACTGCAACCTCCCCCTCTGGGTTCAAGCAATTCTGCCTCAGCCTCCCGAGTAGCTAGGAATACATGTGCCTGCCACCACGCCCGGGTGATGTTTTGTATTTTTAGTAGAGACAGGGTTTTACCATGCTGGCCAGGCTGGTCTTGAACTCCTGACCTTGTGATCCACCCGCCTTGGCCTCCCAAAGTGCTGGGATTACAGGCGTGAGCCACCGTGCCCGGCTGACCTTGACAGTTTTAAGGAGTACTGGTCAGGTACATTGTAGGATGCCCTCTGTTAAAATTTGTCAGATGTTTTCCTCATGATTAGACAGAGGTTATGAAATGGGGAGAGGAGGACCACAGGGATAAATTGCCATTTTCATTATATCATCTCCAGAGGACACACTGTCAACATGATCTGTGATGGTTGATGTTGACCTTGATCACCCGGCTGCGGGACTGTTTATCAGGTTTCTCTACCCTCTAGTCACTCTTCAGGAGGGACTTTCCATATTGTTCCACACTGTGGCAGGAAGTCGCTGCACAGCCCACACCTAAGGAGTGGGGAGTTATGCTCCATCTCCCTGAGAGCAGAGTGTCTGCATACATTATTTAGAATCTTTCTGGATAGGAGATTGGTTTCATAGATTGTTTTATTTCTTTTTATTTACATATTTATTTTTAGAGACAGCATCTCACTAGGTTGCCCAGGCAAGAGTGCAGTGACTCTTCACAGGTACAATCAATCACTGCACACTGCAGCCTCAAACTTCTGGCCTCGAAGTGATCCTCCCTCCTCAGTCTCCTGAGTAGTTGGGACTACAGGCACATACCACCACACCACGCCATGCTCAGGTTTCACAGAATTTTATAGTGGATTGATATGTAGCTTTTTTTTTTTTTTTTTTTTGAGATGGAGTCTTGCTCTGTTGCCCAGGCTGGAGTGCAGTGGTGCGATCTCGGCTTACTGCAACCTCTGCCTCCCAGTTTCAAGTGATTCTCCTGCCTCAGCCTTCCAAGTAGCTGAGATTACAGGCATGTGCCATCACACCCGTATAATTTTTGTATTTTTAGTAGAGACAGGCTTGCACCATGTTGACCGGGCTGGTCTCAATCTCTTGACGTTGTGATCCGCTCACCTCGGCCTCCCAAAGTGCTGGGATTACAGGTGTGAGCCACCGCGCCTGGCCCCAAAAGGTGTTTAGTAACTTGCCTAAACGTGGATAGCCAAAGGCCATCGACTATTTTTGGAAAGCCTTCCCATGAAAGATAGAGACCAAAACAAAATAGGAAAAAGAAAAAAAAAATAGAAAGAAAGAAAACAATGCAGAAGAAAACTAAAGGGGGAAACAGAACAACAAACTGATAACATCAAAAAGATGAGAGATGACATTGTCTCCATGAATACAATAGGATGCTATTTTAGAAAAGGAACATTCAGCTGGTTCATGCCTGTAATCCCAGCACTTTGGGAGGCTGAGGCAAGCGGATCACTTGAGGTCAGGAGTTTGAGACCAGCCTGGCAAACATGGTGAAACCCCATCTCTACTAAAAATACAAAAATTAGCCAGGCGTGGTGGCAGCTGCTTTTAATCCCAGCTACTCGAGAGGCTGAGGCAGGAGAATCACTTGAATCCAGGAGGCAGAGGTTGCAGTGAGCCGAAATCGTGCCACTGCACTCCAACAAAGTGTAGTGTGACAGCAAGATTCCGTCTCAAAAAAAAAAAAAAAAAAGAAAAAGAAAAGAACATTCAGAGAATAAGACTTCTAGAAATTATAAGCAGCATTGTAAAGAAATCCTTGTCTGAAAG
This sequence comes from Macaca mulatta, assembly GCF_049350105.2. Classification (NCBI taxonomy): domain Eukaryota; kingdom Metazoa; phylum Chordata; class Mammalia; order Primates; family Cercopithecidae; genus Macaca; species Macaca mulatta. The sequence continues at coordinate 65,094,972 of NC_133425.1, forward strand.
CCTTTTCTTGGCTTTTTTTTTTTTTTTTTTTGGATCAATTTATTGCTCTGAGGTTATTCAGTCTAAAGATATGTATATTGTTAAGTCTGTGGATCACTTTCTAACTACTTTCTAAGAGTGGCACAATTTACCATCCCACCAGCAAGATCTAAGAATGCCTGTTTCACTGTGGAATTGGATACTTTGCATGTCGGATCCAATGCTGGTGTACCTTTTCTTAGGTACCTGGAAAGTAGAAATCATTTTGGTCACATAATTCTTTTAAAATGAATCCAGTCTATTTACTTAAGAAATCATTTGCTCATAAGAGTTATGAATTCTCACTCTTTTTAAATTTTTTTTTGAGACGTAGTCTTGCTCTGTTGCCCAGGCTGGAGTGCAGTGGCACAATCTCGGCTCACCGCAAGCAACATCTGCCTCAGCCTCCCAAGTAGCTGGGACCACAGGCACGTGCCACCACACCTGGCTAGTTTTTTGTATTTTTAGTGGAGACAGGGTTTCACCATGTTGGCCAGGCTGGTCTCGAACTCCTGACCTCAGGTGATCCACCCGCCTTGGCCTCCCAAAGTGCTGGGATTACAGGCATGAGCCAATGTGCCTGGCCTCCAAGCTATTTATTAAACATTGTTTGAGAACTACCTGTTTTTCAATAGCTTCTATGAATTGACCCAATACTACCTATCAGCTTTTGTTATGTAGAGAACCTACTTTCAGCTGGCTGCATCCACCGTCTTCTGCTCCCACCTTGTTCTTTCCTATCCCTTGTACTTTTGAGTGTTGTTTTCCATGAGCCAATATCCAATATCCGCTCCCACCCATTTCTGTTGGCAAATGAATTTTGTCATGAGTCTGGCTCCAGTGGATGGGCTTGGGTTGCCTAGAGTACTGTGTTGGGTCTGAGCTCAGTAGGAAGTGGAACCACATTGGCATGAAGAGAGTGGCTGTAGACAGCATATTTACCATGTCGGCCTAGCTAAGTCATATCCAGGCTTCAAAGACCAGCCTAAGTCGCAGTTTCTCCATGAAACCTCAAATCACTCTCATTCACTCCAACTGAATTCTCCATCCCGGAGTCCCTGTCACACTTGTGCCATGTCATTTTTTGGCATCTGAATAGTTTTTGTGTTAGTCTTCCCAGATAGACCGGAGTCTCCTTGCGGGCAGAGATTGGGCAGTATTCTTACTCTGTGTTCCTTCACTATACCAGTGTGTATTAATCTGTTTTCACATTGCTGATAAAGACATACCTGAGACTGGGCAATTTACAAAAGAAAGAAGTTTAATTGGACTTATAGTTCCACGTGGCTGGGGAAGCCTCACAATCATGGCAAAGGCAAGGAGGAGCAAGTCCCGTCTTACATGGATGGCAGCAGGCAAAGAGAGAATGAGAAAGACACAAAAGCAAAAACCCTGATAAAACCATCAGATCTCTTGAAACTTATTCAATACCACGAGAACAGTATGGAGGGAACCGCCCCCATGATTCGGTTATCTCCCACTGTGTTCCTCCCTCAACACGTGGGAATTATGGGAATACAATTCAAGATGGGATTTGGGTGGGGACACAGAGCCAAACCATATCACAGTGCAACACCCTACACGTAGAAGATGCTCAGAATCCATTGGATTGCTTGCGTGGGGGTAGTTTTAGCAAAACAGAAGTGAAAAATGTGCACTCTGCTGGCATGGTAGAAAAGAGCATTCCTCTTAAAATCTCTACAACCTTCATCTGACCTTCATAGAACAAATTAACAGAGGCTTCTTTGTGACATTGAAGGCCCTCATTGGAGGATCCTTGGCTACACTGGATATTGACATCATGAAATACTCAACTTCTTTCAAGAAGGCCTAACCTACACTGAAAAGCAAAGCGAAATAGTATTGAGTTACAAATAAAAGATACATTTCTGGTTGACCTAAGAAAGAACAGCAAAATGTATATGACTCCTATGTTATTCTTGAAAAGGATTTGGAATTCTAACAAGAATGAAAATTTAAACATCCCAGGAATACTGAAAGGCTGTTGGATATCATAAAAACAACCAAAATATTTGATGATTGTGCAATATTGTATTTTTACTTTGTAAAAAGGAATACATATTCTAAAACTTGGGTAGGGTTAGGCCCGTCAAGATCAAGTATCATTGATGTAACTTCTCAGAACTGTGCCTATTAGCTATAATGTTTATAATACTTGCACTGATACAATGTCTTATAAATATAGTGCAATTAAAATCTTAGAAACATTAAAAAAAAAAACCTTCCTCAGAAATGTTAGTTTTGTGGTCAATATTTTTCTGAAGGATATGCTGAACTTTTTTACTCTTGAATTGGAATTGCCCTGGTATTCATCCTTTCTTGCTGGTACTAAGAATATCACTTTGTGTATTCATCCTCTGCGAATGATTATTTAAAGACCTCTTGGCCAGGCATGGTGGCTCAGGCCTGTAATCCCAGCACTTTGGGAGCCGAGGCAGATGGATCACCTGAGGTCAGAAGTTCAAGACCAACCTGGCCAACGTTGTGAAACCCCGTCTCTACTAAAAATATAAAAATTAGACAGGTGTGGTGGTGGACGCCTGTAATCCCAGCTACTCGGGAGACTGAGGCAGGAGAATTGCTTGAACCTAGGAGGCAGAGGTTGTTGTGAGCCAAGAACGTACTACTGCACTCCAGCCTGGGAGACAGAGTAAGACTTTGTCTCAAAAAAAAAAAAGAAAAAAAAAAAAAAAAAGAGATGGAAGTGTGTTACATTCTCAGCCACCTTGAGAATATAAATATTAATACATGTATCCACATATATGATTCATATTTGTAATATTCTTTAGAAAAAGAGACACTTTTATATTTTAATTTTAATTTATTAAGAGATAGGATCTCACTCTCACCCAAGCTAGAGTACAGTGGCACATTCATAGCTAACTTCAGCTGCAGACTCTGGGGCTCAAGCACTCCTCCTGGCTCAGTCTCCTGAGTAGCTGGGACTACTGATGTGCACCATCACAGCTGCTAATTAAAACAAATTTTTTTTGTACAGACAGTGTCTTGCTATGTTGCCTAGAATGGTCTCGAATTTCTGGGCTCAAACAATCCTGCCTTGGCCTCCAAAAAATGCTGAGATTATAAGCATAAGCCACCGTGACTTTTTTTCTTTTTCTTTTTTTGAGATAAAGTTTTGCTCTTGTTGCCCAGGCTGGAGTGCGATGGTATGATCTCGGCTCACTGCAACCTCTGCCTCCCAGGTTCAAGCGATTTTCCCATCTCAACCTCCCGTGTAGCTGGGACTACAGGTGCACGCCACTACGCCCAGCTAATTTTTGTATTTTTAGTAGAGATGGGGTTTGGCCATGTTGGCCAGACTGGTCTTGAACTCCTGGCCTCAGCTAATCCACCTGTGTCAGCCTCCCAACGTGCTGGGATTATAGATGTGAGCCACCGTGCCTGGCCACAACCATGCTTTTAATGGTGGCAATTTTTAATTGAAAAATTGGGCTTTTAATGTGAAAGGATATTCAAACATCTAGGGCAACTGAATGGCTATTGAATATTATTGAGGTGACTGAAGGGACCTGGAGTCTTTGACTTGCACACCTTGCAGCATTTAGGGGACATGCCCCGTGTGCACTGCATGTCATCATGTGATTTGCAAAGAGGGGAGACTTGTCCTAAATTGGACTGAAACATGATGTCCCATGCTTAACATAACTGGTAACAGACACTATCCCAATAATTTAAAAAACATATGTTTATAACTCAGTACCCAAAGAGGCAATTGAGACAGGAAGGATCGTTGACGTTCAGAGGAGCAAGAGCAAGAGCTGCTGTGTTTATTTTGCCACGGTCAATTTATTCTTTCATCAAAGAGTTACTTTCTTCCCTCTAACCCTGAATCTCCAACAGTATGTTTAGCCACATACCTCCCCTGTTTATAACTCTTGTTACCATTTAGTAATGTAAAGCATGTTTATAAAGAAAAGCAGACACTTTCCATTTAATTACATGACTTTCACTGGGGAGCTTCGGAATGGACTTCTCCATGTCCATCCTACCCCAATGATAGGTCTAGGACATTGGGATAAAGTCTAGGACATTGGGATAATCCCAGCCCCTGGTCTGACTGGTTGTACATGTGACCCTGTTCTCACCAATGGACTGTGAGGGGCTGTCTGCAGAGGGACCTCTGGGAGAAGTTTCATCTCCAAAGACAGAGCCACAAGAAAGAGCATCGATGGCTGTTCTACCACCAGCCAGAGCAGGAAGCAAACAGCAAGGATGGCCAAGGCAGGAGGTGGAAAGAACATGGGTCTCTGTTGACTCAAGCTGCTCACTCAATTAACCCTGCAGCAGGGCTTCCATTTATGTGGAGATCATAAATTTTCTTGTTGTTTAAGCCACTTGAGTTGAGGTTTCTATTACTTGCAGCTGGAAGCATCCTCGCTGATAAACTATTCCTAAGAGGAATGACTCATGGGCAAGCAATCCTCCCAGCTTCTGATTAACTCTGGCCTCCAGAGATAATTATCTGGGCCATCAGATATATAAAAATATGGAGGTCAGAATATTAAAATTATAATGGTTACCTTTAGGGAGAGGGTGGAGACAGTGACTGAGAGGGGCTTCTGGAATGCCAGTAAATTCTTGATCTGGGTGGTGGTTATAGGAGTGAGTTTACTTTAGGGTAAATTCACTGAGCTGTGTGCTTAGGATTTGTGTGTTTTTTGGTAAGTTCTACGTCAATTTAAAAAGTTTATTTTTAAAATACCGTATTGTAACCAGACCTCCAAACAAACTGTTTATATCTTGCCTGGAAGGATATGGATGGCATGTTGTGGTCGTTTTACCAGGCAGTCAAATGAAGCAGTAGGTTCTGCTTTCTTTCATAAACTCCCAGAAGCTCATTGTAAAGCTTTCCTTTCACTAGTGTGTGGCGCAACCCACGCTTATCTCAGCCAAAATGTTTTCCCTTTTGGTTTAGATGGAAGGGCCTCAAAGCCTTGCCAGTGAACAACTTCATCATTTTTAGAACCCAGTCATAATTCATATGAAAAACCAGAATAAAAATTAATGGACTGGCATCGGTCCTTGGAGAACTTTGTCCAGCAACATTTTGAGAGAAAGAGATTTTATTTATGGGAGGAAAACTCCAAAGAAATCACTGGACTTAGAAGAAATCAACTATAAACTTTATGCTGTCTAGGTTATTAGACCTCTAGTTTTTATGTATGTATGTATGTATTTATAGAGACTGGGTCTCACTCTGTCACCCAGACTGGAGTGCAGTGGCGTGATCATGGCTCCCTGTAGCCTCAGTCTTCTGTGATCCTCCTGCCTCAGGCTCCACTAATTTTCTTTAGTTGGATTTCCTCTAGTAGAGCCAGGTCTTTCTTCAGATACTTTCGTCCCCAAAGCCCATATATTCTTCCATAAACAACAAAATATATTACATCTCTTCCTCCATGAACTAGAGGTCTTGCTGGGAGTGGTGACTCATGTCTGTGAGCCCAGTATGTTGGGAGGCTGAGGTAAGAGGATCACTTGAGCCCCAGAGTTCGAGGCCAGCCTGGGCAACATAGCCAGACCCCATCGCTATATATATATATATATATATATATATATATATATATATATAAAAACTGGGCATGGTGTTGTGTGCCTGTAGTCCCAGCTACTCGGGACACTGAGGCAGGAGGATCACTTGATCCAGGAGTTCGAGACCAGCCTGGCTGAGGCAGGAGGATCACTTGAGCCGAGATCGCACCGCTACACTCCAGTCTGGGTGACAGAGCGAGACTCTGTCTCAAAAAAACAAAAACAAAAGCCTTTCAGAATAGGGCATAAGTAGGTAAGTACCTATATACAGTTATGAGTCATTCAGGATAAACCCCCATGTATCCGTCACCCAGGACAAGAACTAGAACACTGGCTACAGCCTGGAAGACTTTCTTGTGCCCCTCTCTGACATGTCTTCCTTTCTCCCTGCCAGAGACAACCAATATCCTGGTTTTTTGGTTATAATGTTTTTTTTAATAGTTTTTCTACCTACACATGCAATCTTAAACCACGCGATTTAGTTTTGCTTGTTCTGGAACTTTGTATAAATGAAATCATAATGTAGGTATTCTCTTATGATGTGTTTCTTTCAATGCTATGTTTGTGAGATTCACCCACGCTGTTATGTGTACTGTCATTTTTTTTTTTTTGATGCATTGTCCACAATGTATTTATCTAATCTACTGTTTTGTTTTTTGTTTTTTGTTTTTGAGATGGAGTCTTACTCTGTCGGCCAGGCTGGAGTGCAGTAGTACAATCTCAGCTCACTGCAACCTCCACAACCTGGGTTCAAGCGGTTCTCCTGCCTCAGCCTCCCAAGTAGCTGGGACAGCAAGTGAGCACCACCATGCCCGGCTAATTTTTTTTAAATTATTTATTTATTTATTTTTATTTTTAGTAGAGACGGGGTTTTGCCATGTTGGCCAAGCTGTTCTCAAACTCCTGACCTCAGGTGACCCATCTGCCTTGGCCTCCCGAAGTGCTGGGATTACGGGTGTGAGCCGCCATGCCACGACACGCAGTTCAGTCTACTGTTAAAGGACAATAGGTCATTGTCTTTTTTTTTTTCCCCAACACTGCTACTATGAACATTACTGCACTTATAGTCTGGTTTGTATGTGCAAGAATGTCGCCTGGATGTATACCTTGGAGTGGACCTGCAGTGTTTGAGACTTCCTTGGATTCACATCCTTGTCTGTTTGGGTTCTTTTCCATGCAGATGCCAATAACTGGGACCACAGGATAAAGAAAGTACTGGGTAGCCCCATGGAAAACACAGTATCCTTCCTCAAAAAGTTAAACATAGAGTTACCATGTGACCCAGCAATTCCGCTCTTAGATATGTACCCAAGAGTACTGAAAACATGTTCACACAAAAACAAGTATGCCGATGTTCATAGCACCTTACTCATAATAGCCCAAAGGCACGGAAATGACCCAAACGTCTATCACCTGATGAATGGGTAAACAAAATGTGTTGTCTCTATATGCTGGAGTGTTATTCAGCTATAAAAAGGAGTCAAGTATTGATACATCCCACACCATGGGTGACCCTTAAGAATATTGTGCTTAAGTGAAGGAAGCTGGACACAAATGACCACATACTCTACCTTCCATTTGAACAAAAAGTCCAAAATAAGCAAGTTCCCAGAGACAGAAGGTAGATAAGTTGTTTCCGGGTGCAGGGGGAGGGGAGATGTGGGGAGTAACTGCCAAAGGGCACAGAGTACCTTTTTGAAGGGATGAAATTAGACAGTGGTAATGGTCTCATCTCATATGTTCGTGAATACACTGAAAAACACTGGATTGTATACTTTAAAAGGGTGAATTTTGTGGTGCATAAATTCTTTTTTTTTTTTTTTTTTTTTTTTGAGACGGAGTCCTGCTCTGTCATCCAGACAGGAGTGCAATGATGTGATCTCAGCTCACTGCAACCTCTACCTCCTGGGCTCCCACCTCAGCCTCCTGAGTGGTTGGGACTACAGGCATACATCACCACGCCAAGACAAGTTTTGTATTTTTAGTAGAGACAGGGTTTCCCCATGTTGGCCAGGCTGGTCTCAAACTCCTGACCTCAAGTGATCCACCTGCCTTGGCCTCCCAAAATGCTGGGATTACAGGCGTGAGCCAGCACACCCGACCCATAAATTTTATCTTAATAAAAATGTAAATAAAAGCACAGTATCTTTATCATTGATTTACATATTCAAAATACATGCATTAAGTACCTAAGACATGCCAGACATTCCCCAGCACATTGCTGGGAAACACTGTACGAGTCAGACATGGCCCCAGTATTGGTCAGAACCATCCCCAGCGTCCTGGCAGGTAACAAATGGCACATTCAAAAGGGGTCATTAGGAGAGTTTCATGAAGGAACGTTTGCAGCCATGTGTGCAGGGCAGAGGGAAACTCTGGCTGAAGGCATGGGGAAGCATTTCAGGGATGGTAACACATGGCAGCTCTTACTGCCCAGACAGGCAAGGGGAGAAAGTGGTTACCAGAGCCTGGTAAGGGCTGCAGCAGAGGGAACGGGCAGGAACCACAGCAGGGAGGGAGCTGCCCTGGCCTCATTGTCCTCCACTCTCTCATCTCCTACTTGTACCTCCCCTTAGGAGACACAAACCAGAAGCCTTTGGAGTTGGGAGCTTGGGGATCCTCCGTGGATGGGAACTGTGCATGGCTGACACAGGAGTCTGCAGAGAGGCCCGGGGCACGGTCCCTATTGGTCAGCCTCCTGAGCTGTAGGCAGGAGGGAAGAGGGCTGAAGAGTGAATTGAAAGAAGCAAACACAGTATATCCAGCTGTTCCGATCCTTGTGGACTCTACTTTTTTATTTTTTATTTTTATTTTTTGAGCAGAGTCTTGCTCTGCCACCTAGGCTGGAGTGCAGTGGCATGATCACGGCTCACTGCAACCTTGACCTCCTGGGCTCAAGCAATCCTCCCACCCCAGCCTCCCGAGTAGCTGGGACTACAGGCGCATGCCACCACTTCAGGCTAATTTTTAAATTTTCTTTTTTGTAGAGACAGGGTCTCACTATATTGGCTAGGCTGGTCTCAAACCCCTGGGCTCAAGCAATCCTCCAAAGTGCTGGGACTACATGCGTGAGCCCCTGTGCCCAGCCAACTCTACATTTTAAGTGAGGAGACAGACAGAAAAATGAAATAATTACAGAATGTGATCAATAAACAGGCTGGCATGAAGCAGGGTATCTTGGTGTGTGGGTGGGTGATGGAGTCGCTTCAGATCTGGTGCCTGGGAGGATCTTTCCAAGGAGGAGGTGCTGCTTCAGCTGGGACCTGAAAGATGAGCCCCTGGGTGATGAAGGCACTGTTTATTGAGATGAGAAAGCTTGGTGGAGAAACAGATTTGGGGAAGGAAACCAGGAATCCCCTGGTTTCCTGTAAAGATAGGACATATATGCAAACACAGAAAAACAACAACTCCAGGCCGAGTGAGAATCCCTGGGGCTCCCGGAGAGGCTGAGCTGGAGCGGATGGCTGTGAGCTGACACCCAGGGCCTGCCTCTCGGAAGCCAGGACATGTGTGGACTGCGCCCTCCCTGGAGGTTACACGGAGTGCTGGCGCAGCACGCTGGCTCCGGTCCCTCCCGCTTGCTCTCAGGGCTCCTTCCAGCATTTATTGGGACCTTTGCCATGTCCTAGGTCCTTCTCTTACAAAGGCAAGAAGGGCCAGGCGAAGGGAGTGTTTGCCGAAAACCAAATGTGACACAACCTTAACTATAGGCAGGTGCTCTGATCTGATAGCACGGGTGGCCCCAGGGAGAAACATGGACTTGTCATCCATGAAGGGTCCAAAAATCTACTTAGAAAAACACTGAGGCCCATGATTAATACTGAGGTGCCTGGAGCACCAAGAGAGAAAAGCAGGCCCAACATCCTGGCTGGAGCAAAGTCAAGAGAGCAGGAGACAAGGCAGCAGCCAGCACAGGGCTCCTCCCGCGATGGGTCTTCGCGGCATCTCTGTCCCGGCATTAGCCGGGGCCCACCTTCAGGTGCTTCCAGCCCACTCGACTCAGCACATCGCTGTATTTTCTTCCATCGAGATCTCTCCCCACTGGCTCCTTGCCCAGCCAGTTGCCCACAGACTGGAAAACAAAAGCTCACTGCCTTCCCTGGAGACCTGGGCTTAAGGGATGGGCCTTGGGCAGGCTGGGCGGATGCTCTGTTGATTTTTTTTTTCCAAGTGCAGAGAATGTGACAGCCAATTCCTGTTGGAAGTGGCTTTTGTTTTCTTTGGAGCATGAAGCACTTTTCCTTTCTCGTGATTGTTTCAGTGCAGGTCATGTTTAGGATGGAGATGATTTGCTAGCCTAATTGCATGCCTTCCCGAACTGTGGTTCTTAACCTTTTGGGACACAGATAGTGTTGCAACCCTGATAAAAAACTACAGACCAGTTCTCTAAAACACACACACACACACACACACACACACACACACTCTCACACACTCACACATGTAAATGCCCCAAGTTAAATTTTTATTTGTTACATTTTATTTAAACTTTAAAAAATTTAAAAAAATAGGCCAGGCATGGTGGCTCACGTCTGTAATCCCAGCACTTTGGGAGGCCGATGCGGGTGGATCACCTGAGGTCAGGTGTTCGAAACCAGCCTGGCCAACATGGCGAAACCCCGTCTCTACCAAAAAATTCAAAAAGTAGCTGGGTGCGGTGGCAGGTGCTTGTAATCCCAGTTACTCGGGAGGCTGAGGCAGGAGAATCATTTGAACCTGGAAGGCAGAGGTTGCAGTGAGCCAAGATTGTGCCATTGCAATCCTGGGCAACACAGCAAGACTCCATCTCAAAAAAAAATTTTTTTTTTAAATAGAGATGGGTGTCTCACTATGTTGACCAGGCTAGTCTCTAACTCGTGGTCTTAAGTGATCTTCCCATCTCGGCCTCCCAAAGTGCTGGGATTATAGGTGAGAGCCACTGTGCCTGGCCCCAGATTAAACATTTAATATCAACCCTAGCAGATTAAGATCCCTTGGGTTAAGGCAGTAAGTCCTTCCTGCTCTCTTCATCACCCCTAATCCCCACCCTCACACCAGCTTTCTGTTCACTCTAGATCTTAAAATTCCTCTTCTTTAGCACTCTGCAGGGGCCAGCATTTCTTGCCTGGCTCCTGCCAGAATTAATCCCATGTGTCCAGCCCGCTGAGGAGCACAAGCTCTTACTAGCTCTGGCTGCCTCTGGTTGAAGGGTCCAATCCAGTAGCATGCCTATTTTTCAGTAGAATGTTCCGGTGAGATTTGTACAATCTTTGTCTTATCCATGCCTCTTTCTGATGGAGGGGCCAGGCAGTGCGAGTCTTGGCAGATTAAAGAAGAGGTGGCACAGCTTTGGATGAGACTCTAGGGAGACAGGCGTTGTCTGGTTTTCCAGAAGCAACTCACTTTGCCAAAAATACCAAAAATAAAATGACTGTCTAGACACTTACATGTTAGAAGCTCTCATACGAAGACAGACTTGATCCTGAAGGTCATTGACTCAGGCATCAATGACGAGTCAAAGGGGCTCGATTAAATAAACACATATTGTGTGCCTGCCATGTGCCAGATAGAATTCTAGAAACCGGGGTTACCTGGTGAATAACACATACATGGTTCCAGAGGATTTTAGGTAGCAACAAGTGCAAGAATGAACATAAAATAAGGTGACATGATGGATGTGATGGTGGCAGGAACATGATCAGAGATGTCCCTAAGAAGGCAGGATTGGAGCTGAAACCTTCGTTTGGAGAAGGAGGGCTGCAGACAGAGTAAAGAGCTGCTGCAAAGGTTCTGGGCCTGGAACAAGCTGGTTTGCTTGAGGAACAGAAGGAACATGTGTGGCCGGCGTAGAGTGAGGTGGGGGAGATGAGACATGAGAGGGGAGAGGTAGGCGAAGCGAGGTCACGGTGGGCTTTGCTTGCCATAGGAAGGAGTTGGGATTTTATTGCAAGGGTGATGGGAAAACAATGGAGAATGTAGAGTGGAAACTATTTGCATTTTTGTTTATCTATTTATTTTTTTTGAGACAGAGTCTTGCTCTGTTGCCCAGGCTGGAGTGCACTGGTGTGGTCTTGGCTCACTGCAACCTCTGCTTCCCGGGTTCAAGTGATTCTCCTGCCTCAGCCTCCTGAGTAGCTGGGACTACAGGCATGTGCCACCATGCCTGGCTATTTTATTTTTAGTAGAGATGGGATTTCATCATGTTGGCCAGGCTAGTCTCGAACTCCTAATCTCAGGCGATCCACCCTCCTCGGCCTCCCAAAGTGCTGGAATTACAGGTGTGAGCCACTGTGTCCGGCCCTATTTGCATTTTTAGAACTGATGTCTGTGGAAAGGAGCATAATTTTGGGAGCAAAAATGGAAGCGGGGGACCTGTGAGAGGCTGATTAGTGGTCCAGGTGAGTGGGGTCATGGTGCCTCAAACCTGTTTGGCGGCACTACAGATAGAGAGACAGTGGACTGTTTTCCAGGTGAACACACCTGGTGCAGACAATTTTCTTTGTAATATAATATGTTGCAAATGCACAGTGGTTAAGGCCCCATAGAAACTGCAGCTTAATGCATTTTAGCAGCACCAAAGTTAGAGTCTCTGCTCATGACACAGTCTCCTATTCTTGCCCTTCCAGAAAAACAAAAACGATTAAAATCCTCCTTAAGAGACGGTGGCTTGGCTGATCTTGTCCCTGCAGAAAGTTAACCTCCTTGGCAGGCAGGAGGAGAAAAGAAGAGCTGACATGTGTTAAGTGCCAACTGCATACCTCAATCTCATCTGATCTCACAGTAACCCTACGAAGTGCAAATTATTAGCCTCACTTATTTATTTTTTTCTTTCTTTTTTTGAGATGAGGAAACTGAAGTTCAGAGAGGTTAAGTAAATTGCCCAAGGTCACATAGCTAACAAGTGATAACTGGGATCCAAACCCACATCGGTCTGATTCTTTCCACATCATCCCTGGCTGGTGGGACCAGTTCAGCATATTGAGGAGACCTTAATCATCTCTAGGCTCTGGGGGTTTTAGCTACTCCTTGGTTTGGGGGTCCACTGACTTTTTCAGGCCATGGGAGTGAAAAGAAAAGGCTGAAGGGGCATAGGGGAACTTTTTGGAATAACAGAGAGGTTTCATATTTTGATTGGGGTGGTGGTGGCCTGGGTATATGTTTTAAAAACCATCGAACTCTACATTTAAGTGGGTGGATTTTATCGCATATAAATTAGATCTCAATACGTGGACAGCCCTCTACATTTTTTTACTGAGAAACAATTCACATTCCACAAATTTCACCCTTTTAAAGTTTACAATTCAGTGGTTTTTAGTGTATTCACAGAGATACCATCTAATTCCACTGATTCCAGGATATTTTCATAACTTCAAAAAGGAACTCTGTACTGTATCCATTAACAGTCACTCCTCATTCCCCAACCCGGGCCCCTGACGATCACTGATGTCTTTCTGTCTCTAAGGATTTCTATATTCTGGTCCAGTGGGCCCAGGAGCACAAATGTTGAAGCTCAGCCAGTTACTGGGCCTCCGTGAGGGGACAGGCCCACTACCTTCCTGCACAAAGTTCTGAACTGGAGGGTCTCCATTTGATCCAGGTGCTGGGTGGTGAATTTCAAGAGCATCAGAGACATCTGAAGCTGACTCAGCACCTGTGTCCCTGCCTCCCTCCCCTGCCCACCCCAGATCCATGCAGGCTCTGGAAGTGCACCTCACTCACTCTGCTCCCCTGCCTGTGGAAGGCATGAGCAATGATGCACCTAGCAAAGGAGTGGAGAGTGGGCCTCCAAGGTCAACGTGGCAAACCCATCACAGAAATGCAGGGGAGTTAAGGACGGTTTAGGAATGCATCCAGCAAGGTCAGGCTGGAAGAGAGTTTGGAGGGCAAAGGAGAGGAGTAAGTAAAAGTGTTGTTATGCCAGATGCCGTGGCTCCCGCCTATAATCCCAGCACTTAGGAGGCCAGGGAGGGAGGATTGAGTGTGAAACTAGCTTGAACAACATAGCAAGACCCCATTCTCCACAAAAAAGGAAAAAACAAAAACAACAATAATTTGTTTTTACTGGCTGCCTGGAGGAGAGAGGAACCTGTAGGTGACTCCTTCTGACAACCTGTAGGTGCGCGCCTTTCTCAGGTCACCCCCACGCCTTGGAAAGATGCAAGCAAGGAGATACCGGAGGCAGGAGGAGGGCCAGGAGGAACAGCCCCTGCCAGGTCAGTGAGGCAACCCCGCCCCCACACCTGGCTGGCAACATGGGTGGATCGACTAGACCCACTGACGCCAGCTCCGCCGTCACCTGGAAACAGCCTGACACAGGGGTTTCTTTTTTTTTTTTTTTTTTTTGAGACGGAGTCTCACGCTGTTGCCCAGGCTGGAGTGCAGTGGCGCGATCTCGGCTCACTGCAAGCTCCGCCTCCCGGGTTCCCGCCATTCTCCTGCCTCAGCCTCCTGAGTAGCTGGGACTACAGGCGCCCGCCACCGCGCCCGGCTAATTTTTTTGTATTTTTAGTAGAGACGGGGTTTCACTGTGGTCTCGATCTCCTGACCTTGTGATCCGCCCGCCTCGGCCTCCCAAAGTGCTGGGATTACAGGCTTGAGCCACCGCGCCCGGCCGACACAGGGGTTTCAAAAGAGACGTGGAGGTGGCGTCAAGGACCGCCTGCAGTGTGAGAGAAAAAGGCCCTCCTTGTCCAGCCTTCATCAACAGGAAGAGAGGCAGGATTCTGGTGATTTCTAAAAGAACAAATGCACACAGACATGGTCAAATATCTAAGAGATGGTGCTATTGGCAAAAATCACAGTGCCCAGCACAGATATCTACGAACCCGCTTACATCATAAAGTTATTACGTGTGATTGTCTGTAACAGACCAAGTCTGGAAGGGTTCTCGAAAGCCTGTCAATAATAACCTTTAGGGAAAGGAATGTCACTGTCTACCTTTAGTTTTTATTTTTTTATTAAAAAATAAAAAACTGCTAAAAACAACTGTTAAAATAATTTAATTAACAACTGTATACTATTTATGTAATTTAAAATATGTGATATGGCCAGGCACACCAGCTCACGCCTGTAATTCCAACACTTTGGGAACCTGAGACGGGTGGATCACATGAGGCCAGGAGTTCAAGAACAGCCTGGCCAACATGGTGAAATCCCATCTCTACTAAAAATGCAAAAATTAGCTGGGTGTGGTGGTGCACGCCCGTAGTCCCAGCTGCTTGGGAGGCTGAGACAAGACAATCGCTTGAAATGGGCAGGCAGAGGTTGCAGTGAGCTGGGATCATGCCATTGCATTCCAGCCTGGGTGACAGAGTGAGACTCCATCTCCAAAAAAAAAAAGATATATTTCAACTGTTGTTTTTAATCTCCTTTTAAATAGGCAATACATTCACATGCAAAATCTCCCGTTCATTCTTGTTGTCTTTTGCCTAGACACTCCTTCCCCCTGCCGGAGGTAACTAATTTACTAATTACTGATGTATCCTTCTGGAATTTCTTTGTGCAAATGTAAGTAAATTTGTGTAGAGTTTCTTTCTTTCTTTTTTTTTTTTTTTAGACATGGGGGTCTTTCTGTTACCCAGTGCAGTGGTGTGATTGTAGCTGGCTGTAGCCTTGACCTCCTAGGCTCAAGCAACTGTCCTGTCTCAGCCTCCCAAGTTGCTGGAACTACAGTCACAAGCTAATTTTCAATTTTTTTTAGAAAGGGGGTCTCGTTCTGTTGCCCAGGTTGATCTCAAACTCCTGGCCTCAAGTGGTCCTCCCGCCTTGGCCTCCCAAAATGTTGAGATTATAGGTGTGAGCCACTGCACCTGGCAGAGTTTTAATACATCTCTATTGTGCTGTATCTCTAGGAAGAAAATTAGAATTCAAACCCAATGACCAGACATAAAGGTTCTGAAGAATTAAACATATCTACAGGTGGCTAGTGGGTATAAAGTACAACCTTTGTGAGGAAGGCTTTTAAACATTATATATATATATATATACACACACACACACACACACACACACATATGTATATATTTATTGATAAATACTCATTATAAAGGAGTCAAGAAATGCAACATAAAGAAAATCACTCCAAATCTGTCCAACTCAAACTAATAATGATTAGCATCAACTGAACATTATTCTGGACAAGTGCTGTCTGATAGAACTTTCTGTGATGATGGAAATGTTTTCTGTGCTGTCAATTATAGTAACTACTAGCTACATATGTTTATTGAACACTTGCAATGTGGTTAGTGAAACTGAAGAGCTGAATTTTTTATTTTTATTTTATGTATTTATTTTTATGTATTTATTTTTTTGAGACAGAGTTTCATTCTTGTCACCCAGACTGGAGTGCAATGGTGTGATCTTGGCTCTTTGCAACCTCCACTTCCTGGGTTCAAGTGATTCTCCTGTCTCACCCTCCTAAGGAGCTGGGATTACAGGCGTCCATCACCACCCCCGGCTAATTTTTGTATTTTTAGTAGAGATGGGATTTCGCCATGTTGGCCAGGCTGGTCTCGAACTCCTGACCTCAGGTGATCTCCCCACCTCAGTATTTTTATTTTTATTTTTATTATTTATTTATTTATTTATTTATTTTGAGATGGAGTCTTGCTCTTGTCCCCCAGGCTGGAGTGCAGTGGCGCAATCTCGGCTCACTGCAACTTCCACCTCCTGGGTTCAAGCGATTGCCCTGCCTCAGCCTTCCGAGTAGCTGGGACTACAGGTGCCCACCACCACGCCCGGCTAATTTTTGTATTTTTAGTAGAGACGGGGTTTCACCATGTTAGCCAGGATGATCTCGATCTCCTGACCTCGTGATCTGCCCTCCTTAGGCTCCCAAAGTTCTGGGATTACAGGCGTGAGCCATGGCGCCTGGCCCAGTTTAGGCCTTTTCTAT
This sequence comes from Macaca mulatta, assembly GCF_049350105.2. NCBI lineage: Eukaryota > Metazoa > Chordata > Mammalia > Primates > Cercopithecidae > Macaca > Macaca mulatta. The sequence continues at coordinate 65,111,434 of NC_133425.1, forward strand.
GTATATGTGTGAGTGGAAGGATGTAAAGAAAGCTGGAGACAACCATTTTGGCACTGCCTCCCAAAAGCTTCACTGTGTGATTACTAATTAACCTAGGAGATTTAGGAATTATCCTAAAGAAATGCAGCCAGGTGCAATGGCTCACATTTTTAACCCCAGTGATCTGGGAGGCCAAGGCGGGAGGATAGCTTGAGGCCAGGAGTTTGAGACTAGCCTGGTCAACATAGACCCTGTCTCTACAAAAAATACAAAAATCAGCCAGGCACGGTGGTGTGTGCCTGTAATCCCAGCTACTCAGGGTGCTGAGGTGAGAGGATTGCTTGAGCCCAGGAGTTTGAGGCTATTGTGAGCTATGACCGCACCACTGCACTCCAGCCAGAGTGACAGAGCAAGACCCCCACTCTAAAGGAAAAAAGAAATGGTTATGACTTTGCTCAAAATCGAGCTCTGAAAGTGTTTATTAACACAAAAAAACTGGAACTTTGTAGGAAAATATTTACCAACGTGGGAATGCGTTCATACTGTTTATTAAGTGAAAGGCAGTTTACAGCCAGCTCACACCTGTAATCCCAACACTTCGGGAGGCCCAGGTAGAAAGATCGCTTGAGCTCAGGAGTTCAAGATGAGCCTGGGCAACATGATAAGACCCTGTCTCTTCAAAAATATAAAAAATTATCCAGGCATGGTGGTGAGCACCTGTGGTCCCAGCTACCCAGGGGGCTGAGGCGGGAGGATCGCTTGAGCCTGGGGAGGCGGAAATTGCAGTAACCCATGATTGCACCATAGCATCCCAGCCTGGGGGACATAGCAAGGCCCTGTCTCAAAAATAAAAAATAAAAAAAATAAGTGAAAAGAAGGTTACAAAGTAGGATGCTTTCACTAAAATGTAAATAGCCTAGAAAGATCTATTTCAAACTGCTCAGTCCATGGTAAGCACTCATTAAATATCAGCTAAATAATTGAGTGACTATTAATAAGAATTAGCACCGGGTGGCCAGGCATGGTGGCTCATGCCTGTAATACCAGCACTTTGGGAGGCCGAGGCGGGCAGATCACGAGGTCAAGAGATTGAGACCATCCTGGCCAACATGGTGAAATCCTGTCTCTACTAAAAATACAAAAATTAGCTGGGCGTGGTGGTGCACGCCTGTAGTCCCAACTACTCGGAAGGCTGAGGCAGGAGAATGGCTTGAATCCGGGAGGTGGAGGTTGCAGTAAGCCAAGATTGCGCCACTGCACTCCAGCCTGGGCGACAGAGCGAGATTCTGTCTCCAAAAAAAAAAAAAAAAGAAAGAAAGAAAGAATTAGCATCGGTTGGTAAAATTATGAGTGATTTTATATTTTCTTCTGCACCCTTATGTATGTTTTCTAACTTTCTATGGTGAACACATATACTTTTGTAATAAGAAAAAATATGTAGGAAGAAAGAAGTATAGTTGTTGTGTTGTAATATTTCAGAGCTGGAAGGAACTTTAGAGACAAAGACACACATGGCTAGTGAGAGGCCAAAACCCAGTTTCTGACAACACACAAACATCTTCCAGCGCCAAGGAGAAAATACTGTGTGATTGTCTCCTGGCCAGGACAAACTCTCTCGGTGTGGCAACTCAGGAGTGGATTTCAAGAGGGAAAAACAAACGGTATTAATGCTCCTCAACAAGATACAAAACATCATGAAAAATCTTACTACAACAAACCCAGGGCCATAATCTTTGCGCTAGTTGGGACTCCCTGCCCACAGGGCTCTCAGCTGTGGCACTAGCAGGGACACCCTCCAGGACTCTCCCTGTCCAGCCAGCATGGGAGAGAAGTCTCTGCCTCTTTCTCTCTTTTTTTTTTTTTTTGAGACGGAGTTTCACTCTGTCACCCAGGCTGGAGTGTAGTGGCGCAATTTCAGCTCACTGCAATTTCCACCTCCCAGGTTCAAGCAGTTCTCGTGTCTCAGCCTCCCAAGTAGTTGGGATTACAGGCACGCACCACCACACCTGGCTAATTTTTTTGTATTTTTAGTAGAGACAGGGTTTCACCATATTGGTCAGGATGGTCTCGAACTCCTGACCTCAGGTGATCCAGCTCCCAAAGTGCTGGGATTACAGGTGTGAGCCACTGCGCCCGGCCAGAAGTCTTTGTCTCTTGCAGGAAGAAGCCTGCTACTGGTTGTCCCCACATATTGGCTCTCCTTCAAAGCCTGTCCTTTTGCAAAATTCACAACTTAATCACTGTCTACCTCAGATGTCCTTTCTTTTTTTTCGGCATTTACCACTGGCTTACATGCTCAAGTTTGTATTTTATTTTTAGTTGTATTTTTTGAGGCAGGGTCTTGCTTTGTTGCCCAGGCTGGAGTGCAGTGCTGCAATCAGGACTCACTGCAGCCTCCTGGGCTCAAGTGATCCTCCCACCTCGGCCTCCCAAAGCACTGAGATTACAGGTGTGAGCCACCATTCCCGGCCCGTGTTTAACTTTGGAAATTGCTGTACTCTAGTCAATGAAACGCTTATTGACCTAACAGCTCTTAGTTCTGTGACTCAGTTAGTCTCATCAAACATTTTGGGTTTTTATTATTTTATATTTTTTCCTGGGGGCTTAGAGTCAAGTGCCCTGAATATACGCTCCCTCAAAAAAGTTTTGAGTGATGACAAGGTGCTAAGCACTGGTATTTAGGCTGGGCAGAATATCTACTGGGTATGAGGGGTCGTGCCTATAATCCCAGCACTTTGGAAGGCCGAGGCAGGAGGATTGCTTGAGCCCAGGAGTTGGAGGCTGCAGTGAGCTATGATTGTGTCACTGTACTCCAGCATGGTGACAGAGAGAGAGTCTGTGTCTAAAAAAAAAAAAAAAAAAAAAAAAAAAAAAAAAAAAATTAAGATATTTATCCAAGAGAAAAGTATATGTCCACAAAAAGACTTTCATGAAATGTGTTATCTGTTTATATCATAGCCAGGGTCCCAGCAGGTAATTCGAGAAGAGTTTAAAAAAGGGACTGTGCCCATCCTGGCTAACACGGTGAAACCCCGTCTCTACTAAAAAAATACAAAAACTAGCCGGGCGAGGTGGCGGGCGCCTGTAGTCCCAGCTACTCGGGAGGCTGAGGCAGGAGAATGGCGTGAACCCGGGAGGCGGAGCTTGCAGTGAGCTGAGATCCGGCCATTGCACTCCAGCCTGGGCAGCAGAGCGAGACTCCGTCTCAAAAAAAAAAAAAAAAAAGGGACTGTGCATAAGGGTGTGTTTGGTCTAGAGAAACCACCAAGGCTGCAACTTCCTTCCAAAGAGAAACATATATGGAAAAGGGTGGGGGGAGGGGCGGGTAGAAAGAGTAACTTTAAAGTGGGGAAACCTGACTCGACCTCGGCCAGGCGATCAAGGTCAACATCAAGGTCACAGATCATGTGGATTGTATGTACCCTTGATATGAAGGGATGAAACGGCGATTGACCTCTGTGGTCTTCCTCCCCCAAACCCTACTCTCGGTCTAATGGTGAGAAAACAATCAGACCAGTTCAAATAGAGGGGCCTATGACGTACCTGAGAAGTACTCCTCAAACCTGTCAAGGTGGTTGTGCATCAGAGGACACAGTTAATAATGTGAAAAGGCAACCTTTGGAATGTGAGAAAATATTTGCAAATCATACAGTCATGGCAATACAAAAATGTTTCAGTTCATGACTGAATAAAAAATGGTGGTCCCTTGAGATTATAACTTCTGAGTTAACTGAATATTTTTTAGAAATATACTTTCAGCTGGGCACGGTAGCTCACACCTGTAATCTCAGCACTTTGGGAGGCCAAGGCAGGCAGATCATGAGGTCAGGAGTTCAAGACCAGCCTGGCCAGCATGGTGAAACTCCATCTCTACTAAAAATACAAAAAAAAAAAAAAAAAAAAAAAATTAGCCAGACCTGGTGGCACATGCCTGTAGTCCCAGCTACAGCACTTTGGGAGGCTGAGGTTGGTGGATCACCTGAGGCCTGGAGTTCAAGACCAGCCTGGACAACATGGTGAAACCCTGTCTCTACTTAAAAAAAAAAAAAAAAAAGTCAGGCGTGGTGGTGGGCACCTGTAATCCCAGCTAGTTGGGAGGCTGAGGCAGGAGAATCACCTGAACCCAGAGGCGGAGGTTGCAGTGAACCAAGACTGCACCACTGCACTCCAGCCTGGGCGACTAGAGCGAAACTCCATCTCAAGAAAAAAAAGAAACCTGATATATGGTACTTAATATTGGCATTGCAGGTCCAGTAAGGGAAAGGACTGATATTCAGTACTGGTGCTGGGACACCTGGTTTTGCATAATACATATATGTAAATAAAAATATATATGCCATCTAGGTTTGTGTAAGTATACTCTGTGATGTTTGTACAGTGACAAAATTGCATAAGGACTCATTTCTCAGAACATATCCCCATCATTAAGTGACATAAGACTGTGTCTGATAAGGGGTGCATATCTAGAAAATGTAAGGAACTTCTACAACTCAGTAACAAAAATTAAACAACCTGATTAAAAAACAGACAAACGACTTGAGTAGACATTTCCCCAGTGAAGACAGAAAGATACACAAATGGCCAATAAAGACGCTCATCGCCCCAGTCACTGGGAAAATGCAAATCAAAACCACAAGATGCCACGTTGTACCCATTAAGATGGCTACCATCAAAAAACCCCAGAAAACTGCAAGTGTTGACAGGAGTGTGGAGACATTGGAACCCTTGTGCATTGTCCGTGGGAACGTTCAATGGCGCAGCCACTATGGAAAACGGTATGATGATTCCTCAAAAAATTAAAAACAGAAATACAATATGATCCAGCAATCCCATTTCTGAGTATACACCCCAAAGAAATGAAATCAGGGTCTCAAAGAGATGTTGGTACAACCATGTCCACAGCAGCACGATCCACAATGGCCAAAAGGTAGACGTCACCCTGGTGTCCATTCACAAATGAACAGATAAACAAAATGTGGTATATATCCATTCAGTGAAATGTTATTCAGCCTTAAAAAGAAAAGAAATTCTGATACACGCCATGACATGGATGAAACTTGAAGATGTTATGCAAGGTGAAATAACCTGGTCACAAAAAGACAAATATTATATAATTTCATTTATACGAGGTATCTAAAGTAGTCAAATGCATAGAAACATAAAGTAGAATGGTGGTGACCAGGAGCTTAGGGGAGGGGTCACGGGAACTTATTGTTTAATGGGTATAGAGTTTCTATTTTGCAAGATGCAAAAGTTCTGGAGATCTGACTCACAATGATGTAAATATACTTAACACAACTGAACTGTGCACTTAAAAGTGGTTAATTTTCATGTTACACGTATTTTACCACAATTTAAAACATTGTCAAGGTCATCGAAAACAAGGAAAGTGTGATAAATTGTCACAGCCAAGAGGAACCTAAAGATATGTGACAATGTGAGGCCGAAGTGGGCAGATCACTTGAGGCCAGGAGTTTGAGACCAGCCTGGCCAACATGGCAAAATCCCATCTCTACTAAAAATACAAAAATCAGCCAGGTGTGGTGGTGGGCGTGTGTAATCCCAGCTACTCGGGGGGCTGAGGAGGGAGAATCACTTGAACCTGAGAGGCAGAGGTTGCAGTGAGCCGAGATTGCTCCACTGCACTCCAGTCTAGGGGACAGAGCAAGACTTCATCTCAAAAAAAGGAAAAAAAAAGAGAGAGATGTGACAACACGATGTCCTAGAGTATCCTGATGGGACCTGGAACACAAACAGGGCATTAGGTAAACTAAGGCAATGTGAATAAAGTAGGGACTTCAGTTAATAATGATATATCAATATTGGTGCATTAATTATAACAAATGTATCCTATTAGTAGATGATGTTAATAGTAGAAATTGGAAATGGGTTACATGGAAACTCTGTATTACCTTCACAATTTTTCTGTAAATCTAAAAGGTCCTACAAAAGAAGGTCTATTTAAAAAGAATAGCTTAGGTCTTCCCCTCAAGGAACGTAGTGGCTGGTGGCATGAACTGGGAGTCTCCTGAGTTCAAACCCCGGCTCCACCACTACCCGGTTGTGGGCCCTTCGGGAGTGAAGTCACCTCCAGATGGTCAGTTTCTTCCTCTGGAAACTGAGGAGAATCCTAGGATCTACCTCATGGGGGCGCTGTGAGGATTGACTGCAAAGTGCGCGGCACCACTCCTGGCTGGTAGTAGATGCTGCTATTCCTGCAAGTTAGAAATAAAAGCAATAATAGAGTGGTTGAGAGTGTGCATTTTGGAGGAAGGCAGTCTGGATTCAAACTGTGGTTCTTTCAGTGACTATAAAATCTTGGACAAGTTGCTGGGCGTGAACCTCAGTTTACTTATCTATAAAATGGGATGCATGAGGCCTCCCCCAAAGGTGGTTGGAAGGATTGAAAGCTCAAGCCGCAGGCCGGGCGCGGTGGCTCACGTCTGTAATCCCAGCACTTTGGGAGGCCGAGGCGGGCGGATCACAAGGTCAGGAGATCGAGACCACGGTGAAACCCCGTCTCTACTAAAAATACAAAAAATTAGCCGGGCGCATCACAAGGTCAGGAGATCGAGACCACGGTGAAACCCCGTCTCTACTAAAAATACAAAAAATTAGCCGGGCGCGGTTGTGGGCGCCTGTAGTCCCAGCTACTCGGGAGGCTGAGGCAGGAGAATGGCGTGAACCCGGGAGGCGGAGCTTGCAGTGAGCCGAGATCGCGCCACTGCACTCCAGCCTGGGCAACAGAGCGAGACTCCGTCTCAAAAAAAAAAAAAAAAAAAAAAAAAAAGAAAGCTCAAGCCGCAAAGCCCCAGCACGATGTGTGTGCACGGGAAGCCCTTGATCAGCAGGAAATGTGCAAGGAAAGGAGACATGCAGGAAGAGTTGAGGAAGAGCAAATACAACTGCCTGGGCAGCTGGGCGTGGTGGCTCACGCCTGTAATCCCAGCACTTTGGGAGGCTGAGGTGGGCGGATCACGAGGTCATGAGATCGAGACCATCCTGGTCAACATGGTGAAACCCCGTCTGTACTAAAAATATAAAAATTAGCTGGGTGTGGTGGCGCGTGCCTGTAATGACCGCTACTCGGGAGGCTGAGGCAGGAGAATCACTTGAACCAGGGAGTCGGAGGTTACGGTGAGCCAGGATCGTGCCACTGCACTCCAGTCTGGCAACAGAGTGAAACTCCATCTCAAAAAACAACAACCTGCCTGGGTGTCTGAGAAGGCTTCCCTGAGGGGGTCACAGAGAGGCGCTTGCCCTGGTTTTTGCACTGAGGGTGTTGAGAGGCCGACCTCACAGTCCTCCAGAGACCTGTGGGACCTCCTCCTGGGCCCCAGGGTTCTCCCAGGTCCCTAGCATTGGAACATAGCCTCCGTCTGCTGCTTAGCCACTGTTCTGTCTGAACTGTGATTAGGCCCTTATCTCAGCCAGCTTTGCCCTGCTTGGCTGCCTGTCACATTCAATTCCTTGCCAGGGCATTCATCCTGCCCTGGTCGTGTGTGTCCCCAAGCACAAGGTTCCGGGACATGGGGCCTGGTCTTGATCTTCCTCAGTTCCCACAATCCCAAGCATGGTGTCTGGAACACAGCAGTGTCTCAGTACATGGCGGCTGAAGAGAATAAAATTAGTGAGAAACTAACTTCCAGCCCTTGCTGTAGTTGGATTCTGAGGCACTGAGAAACACCCACACACTTTCCCCTTTAAAAATACCTTCTCTCTCTGGACTCTCTTTAGCCCCAAATTCTATGATTAGAGCTTCATTTCTTTGTTTTCAGCCAAATCTGGACCCTGTACCTGATAAAAATGCAACATCCTATATCGGTCAGATTCCAGTGGGAAACAGAAGGCGCACTCAAAAACTCAACCGGGTTTAAATGGGTGGGGGGAAGAAAAAATAATAAAAATTAGTAAAAGAACTATTTACAGTGAGATGGATGGGACTAAAGGAATCTGCAGAGACAGTGAGGCATCCCTGGCCTTGCAACAGCAGGAAGCTGTTAGCACCCAGGGGCAGAAGAGTTCAAGGGCGCCCGGGAGAACAGCGCTATGGAGGAGCCGCCTTGAGGGGGATGGAGGCTGTGGAGACATACCCATTGCCCCCTATCCAGGCTGAAGCAGGTGGGAAATATCTCAATGGTGGTCTCCTCTTGCCCTCAGATCTCCTGGCAGAGCCCCCTATTGACTGAACCCAACAGGAAGCCAGAGGGTGAGGAGGTCCCCAAAGGTCAGCCTCCCAGGGTCAGAGAAGAGCAGAAAATAGATCTGGGGTTGGAAGAGGGGAACAAACCAAGAATAACAAGGCTTCAGAGGTGATGTAATTCCATCTTATCAATCATTTACAATTCAGTGCAGATAAAGACATCAGATCTGATATGGTTTGACTGTGTCCCCACCTGAATCTCATCTTGAATTGTAGCTCCCGAAATTCCCACCTGTCATGGGGAGGGACCTGGTGGGAGGTAACTGAATCACGGGGTGGGTCTTTCTTGTGCTGTTCTTTGCCCTGCAGTTCTGGTGAATAAGCCTCACAGGATCTAAGGGTTATATAAAGGGTTTCCCCTTTCGCTTGGTTGTTATTCTCTCTTTTGCTTGCTGCCGTGTAAGACGCCCCTTTGCTCTTCCTTCCCGTTCCGCCATGATTGGGAGGCCTCCCTAGCCATGTGGAACTGTGAGTCAATTAAACTTCTTTCCTTTATAATTACCCAGTCTTGGGTATGGCTTTCTCAGCAGTGTGAGAACAGACTAATACAGATCCTGTGAGGAAGAGAGGCAAAGGAGATTGGGGACCAGGGTCCTGAAGAGTTACAATGAACAGAGTGTCACTGACTGGAGAAAAGGTGCCTCCCCTCCTCCACCTCCCCCAAAACAAAGACAAACCTTGCCTGTTTCTAGTGGTGGCTCTGGAATTTCCTTATGGGGAAGATCTGAGGGTGGCATCTGGATGACAGGGAAGCCACCACTGCGTAGCAAACCTGGGGTGTCACTTAGATTTGAGTAGCATGGGTGGAGGGTACTGAGGAGGATTAGTAGGACCACTAAGTCTCTTCCCCACTTCAGCCATCTCTTCCCCTCCTCCTCCCACTAGCCCCGGCTCCTAAACAAAGCTTTCTCATTTCAAGACTTCTTGGAGCTAAAGTGATCTGTGATTGTGAGTCCTGGGAGACGTCCCTGACCACAGGAGCTCCCTCACCAAACCTCCCTTAGGACCAGTGGACACACTTTGTGGGAACAGCAGGGATGAGGCCAATTGTCTTTAAACCTGGTCCTGGGAAGGAGGAGGAAAAACGGGAGCAGTGGCTGGCTGAGGCTGTGTGAGTGACTTCCGGAAGATGAGGCAGAGGGAGGGAGGGATTCCTAGTGTGGAATGAGCCTCTCTTGTGGGTGGAGACAGGTCGGGATCATCTAGGGTCTCGCTACTCAAAGTGGGGTCTGGGGACCGGGAGTGTTGGCATCCCCAGCAAGCTCACTGGAAATGAAGACTGTCAGGCCCTCACCCCCGCATTGCCTGAATCAGGATTTGCAGTTCTTTGCAAGCTCCTCATGAGTTTCTTATGCATGTTAGAGTTTGAGAAGCACCCACTGCAGCGCCGCCTGCTCAGGTGAGCCTGTCTGCTCATTTCCCCTCTTGCACACCTGAGCTTTTTTTTCCCCCCCCTCAGAGACTTCTTCATTCCAGAAGGTCACTCAACAAACACTGAATCCATGCCTATCTCTGGAGATACAGATGTTAATAACAGAGAATTGAATAGGAAACTTCAACTCAGTGTGGGAAATGCTAACATAAGGATGGGAGTGTGGATCAGATAAGCAGGACAGGGGAAGGGCCCCCAACCTACAGTGGGGGTGGGGTGGCCAGGGAAAGCTCCCTGGAGCTTGGCCCTCTCCCTTCCTCCTGCCAGATCTTCCTTCCCAGACCCCACCCCGCGGCTCCTGCCAGCACTGCGCACTGGACCTGCACTCCCCTTCCCCAATTATTTCACTGTGTGTGTGATTGGGTTTCATGTCACCAACTCAACTGTTTTCTGATATCTTCTCATTCTAACACCTAGTAGCCCCTGAATTCTACATACGATGAATTGATGAGTGAATGAATGAGATTAAGTGCACCAGGTAACGATGAGACCCACTCCTTTTTCCCTATCATCTATCAGTCTGTGCTGTGCAGACCCCCCTTATCCATCTCTTTCTGTCTATGTATGATTTTTTTTTTTTTTTTTTTTGAGACGGAGTCTCGCTCTGTCGCCCAGGCTGGAGTGCAGTGGCCAGATCTCAGCTCACTGCAAGCTCCGCCTCCCAGGTTTACGCCATTCTCCTGCCTCAGTCTCCTGTGTAGCTGGGACTACAGGCGCCCGCCACCTCGCCCAGCTAGTTTTTTGTATTTTTTAGTAGAGACGGGGTTTCACCGTGTTAGCCAGGATGGTCTCGATCTCCTGACCTCGTGATCCACCCATCTCGGCCTCCCAAAGTGCTGGGATTACAGGCTTGAGCCACCGCGCCTGGCTATGTACGATTTTTAAAATACGAGTGTTTATTTCTTCATCAATAGGGTTTTAGAAGCAGCAGGTAGAGTGGGCTAGGAGACCTAACATAAGGAAGTGGTTAGGAGCCTAGACTCAAGCCAGACGCCTGGGTTCAAATCCTGGCTTCCTTTTTTACCAGGTGAGTGACTTTGGGCATGCCTCTATGCCTCAATTTCCATATCTGTCAAATGGGAATAATAACAGTACTATGCTCATAGGAGATTATTGGGCGGATTCCATGAGTTGCTGTCTGTAAAGCACATGGGACAGTGTTTGGTAAGCACTAAAAAAATGTTGGCCAGGTGCGGTGGCTCATGCCTGTAATCCCAGATCTTTGGGAAGCTGAGGCGGGCAGATCACTTGAGACCAAGAGTTTGAGACCAGCCTGGCAACATAGCAACACCCAGTATCTACAAAAAAGTACAAAAATTGGCTGGGCGCGGTGGCTCAAGCCTGTAATCCCAGCACTTTGGGAGGCCGAGACGGGCGGATCACGAGGTCAGGAGATCGAGACCATCCTGGCTAACACGGTGAAACCCCGTCTCTACTAAAAAACACACACACAAAAAAACTAGCCGGGCGAGGTGGTGGGCGCCTGTAGTCCCAGCTACTCGGGAGGCTGAGGCAGGAGAATGGTGTAAACCCGGGAGGCGGAGCTTGCAGTGAGCTGAGATCCGGCCACTGCACTCCAGCCTGGGTGACAGAGCAAGACTCCATCTCAAAAAAAAAAGTACAAAAATTAGCCAGGTATGGTAGTGCATGTCTGTAGTTCCAGCTACTTAGGAGGCTGGGGTGGGAGGATGGCTTGAGTCTGGGAGGTCAAGGCTCCAGTGAGCTGTGTTTGTGCCACTGCATTTCAGCCTGAGTGACAGAGACCCCGTCTTAAAAAGAAAAAAAGAAAAAAGAAAAAAAGAAAAAAAATGTTTGCTGTCAAGAATTTGCTATGGGGCTGAGTGCAGTGTTTCATGCCTGTAATCCCACACCTTGGGGAGGCCAAAGCAGGTGAATCATCTGAGGTCAGGAGTTCAAGACCAGCCTGGCCCACATGGTGAAACCTCATCTTTGATAAAAATATAAAAATTAGCTGGGTGTGGTGACACGTGCCTGTAGTCCCAGCTACTTGGGAGGCTGAGGCAGGAGAATCGCTTGAACCCGAGAGATGGAGGTTGCAGTGAGCCAAGATTGCACCATTGCACTCCAGCCTGGGTGACAAGAGCGAAACTCTGTCTCAAGAGAAAAGAAAGAATTTGCTATGGGCTAGGGCCTGAGATTCATTTGCCTGATGGCTGGGAATGAGGAGGGCGGAGAATATCATCTGTGAATAGTGTCCAGCTGATCTGACCCCTACACACCTGAGAGGAAGAGAAAGGGGTTTGTCCCCGGGAGGGGGCTGTGTGGGCTATGAGCTTGCCTGCGGCCATTAGAGTCCAGTAACCACTTTCATGGGAACTAGAAAGGCCTTCTTCTCCCATTGTGCTCATCTCCTTGGGGGCTCTGTGATTGCTTCTCTTGTCTGGGATCTCCCTGACCTCCTCCTCTTTGAAGCCCCTGGGCCTGGCGCCCTTTCCACTTCATCTCACTGCTAATTGGAAGGCAGCAGGTTGGCTCCCACAATGGTGATACTCAGTCTTGGCTGGCATTGAAACTGTTTTATAGACTTCATATTTTGTGAGTTCTGAAGGCCAAAGGGCCTGTGTGTTGCTCTTGGGTGTTCTCTGGGCCTTGGCCGGAGGATCTGTTTCTTACGTTCATGGAGCTCTCATCTGCCTCTTCCACATCCGCTGGACTAGGAATCAGGGTGGGTGCCCAAACCTCTGATGCTGTGGCATCATGGGGAGGGGTTTTCTAACTCACACAAAGATATTTGGTTAATTCCACAGCTCTGAGATGTTCTTGGTAACTTGGGGGTTTGTGCCATGGTGTTCTGGCCAGGCTGCTTCTCATCTGGAGGGAAAAGGAGAGATTTCTGCCTTTTGGCCCAGGGCCCAACTCCACAGAAAGATGTAGTCAAAGAGCAAGACGGCCTAGCCTGAGACATCGCGGGGAGCCACTGAGATGTCCCCAGATCAGAGGTAGGAGTGAAACAAGTAGAGACTGACTGAGGGGCTGACCCTGGGGTCACAAGGACAATGTAAAGTTTTGGTAGTGCTGGGGTTCCTAACAGCTGCCAGGAGATGCTGTCAACTCAGACACTGGTCACCTCCAGCTCCCAAGACACAGCGGCAGCATGGCCATGCCGGGAACCATCTGACCTCGACCTCTACTTACCATTCCACATTCCATGAAGCAATGATGACACCACGACCTCTCCTGTCCTGTCCTTGACAGAAGACCCTCAGCAGTTCCCTTTTATTTCTTAATTTTTTTATTAAATTAAATGGAGATTGTCTTGCTATATTGCCCAGGCTGGTCTCAAATTCCTGGCCTCAAGCGATCCTTCCACCTCTGCCTCCAAAAGTGCTGAGATTACAGGTGTGAGCCACTGCGCCTGGCCTCCTTTCATTTTTTTAAAAACTTTTTATTTTGAAAAATTTCAAATTTACACAAAAGCAGCAAACAGAATACTATAAGGAATTCCTGTATACCTTTCACTCAGATGCGTTAATAACATCCTGTTGCATTTGTTCTCTCTCTTCCTTTTTTTTTTTTTTTTTTTCCTTGAGATGGAGTTTCACTTTGTCACCTAGGCTGGAGTGTAGGGGCGCAATCTCGGCCCACCACAACTTTTACCTACTAGGTTCGAGCGATTCTCCTGGCTCAGCCTCCTGAGTAGCTGGGATTACAGGCATGCGCCACCACGCCTAGCTAATTTTTGTATTTTTAGTAGAGACAGGGTTTCACCAAGTTGGCCAGGCTGGTCTCGAACTCCTGGCCTCAAGCAATCCACCCACCTCGGCCTCCCAAAGTGCTAGGATTACCTCTTTCTCTTCCTTTCTCCATAAACGTGTGTGTGTGTGTGTGTGTGTGTATACTTTTTTCCTGAACAACTTGACGACAGTTAAGTTGTGGACACATTTACCCCTTAATCTTTTAGTGTGTATTTCCTAAGAACAAATCTGTTTTATTATATGACCAAAATATAATTAGAAAATGTAGGAAAGTTAGGCTGGGCGCGGTGGCTCACGCCTATAATCTCAGCACTTTGGGAGGCTGAAGGCAGGTGGATCACAAGGTCAGGAGTTCGAGACCAGCCTGGCCAACATGGTGAAACCCTGTCTTGACTAAAAATAAATTAGCCACACATGGTGGCGGGCACCTGTAATCCCAGCTACTCAGGAGGCTAAGGCAGCAGAATCACTTGAACCCGGGAGGCAGAGGTTGCAGTGAGCCGAGATTGTACCATTGCACTCCAGCTTCACGACAAGAGCAAGATTCCATCTCAAAAAAAAAGAAAAAGAAAAAGAAAATGTAGGAAAGTTAACCTTGATCCTGTTATCTAATACTGAATACTGTTATCTAATCTACAATTCATATGCCAAATTTCACCAATTTCCAATCATGTATCTTACAGCTATTTTCTCCCAGTCCAGGCTCCAATCAGGATGCGCGTTACATGTTGTTGTTGTCACAGGTGCTATTACTCTTCTTTCATGTAGAAGTGTTGCTCAATCTTTCTTTGTCTCTCATGTCCTTGGGAGTTTTCTAAATGAAAATAAATCTGAAAGCATTCTCGTGGCCGTGACTTCTCTAAATGCTAACTTGGGGGGGTAAAAAAAAAAAAGGAAAGAAATATTTTTCAGTTCCTTGCCTTTGAAGCCTCTGGACAGGTGGGTTTGACAACATCTATTTTGGTCATGCCTGGGCAGTTCTGGCTTATCCATCTACACTAGTCTCAAACGATCCTGGGATTTGCTCTTGGGTACACAGTAGATGCTTAATAAGTAACTTGCTGATGTGCCAGGAGAGAAAGTGGATTGGACCACTGGGTGGAATAACTCAAATGACATTCCAGGAAGGTTTTGCTGCTGTAGATAGAGAGACAAAGGGCTGGCTCTTTCAGGCTGTGTCAGCCCAAGGGCAAAATGCAGACTCAGACTTCATTATCTTATTTCTATTACGTAGTGCACTAAGGTTCTCTTTCTCCTCAAATTCCCCAGCAGGAGAGTTAGGACTTTCCACTGCATGCTGTTCAATTCACCAAGAAGAGGAAGTAAACCACAGATCCTGACAGATCCTGCTGTCAGGCCAGTTGGCCAGTTTTGAGACATGATTAAAAAAATTCTTTATTTTTATTTTAAAAAAATAGAGATGGAGTCTCTATGTTTCCCGACTGGTCTTGAACTCCTGGGCTCAAGTGATCCTTCTGCCTCGACCTCCCAAAGAGCTGGGATTACAGGCGCTCAGCAGACATATAATTTTTGATCTCCAGTCTGGGGTGCATACATTGGATTATCTCCTCAGGAATAAGAGAACAGAGCCTTGAAATCAACCTATTTGAAATCAGCCAGGCTTCAGGATGATCCCTGTCTACGGCCATAGCACCCTGAACGCATCTGATCTGATCTCATCTTTTCTTTTCTTTCTTTTTTTTTTGAGACGGAGTCTCACTCTGTCACCCAGGAGTGCAGTGGTGCAATCTCGGCTCACTGCAACCTCCACCTCCCTGATTTGAGTGATTCTCCTGCCTCAGCCTAAAGTAGCTGGGACAACAGGTGCCTGCCACCACACCCAGCTAATTTTTTGTTTTTTTAGTAGAGATGGGGTTTCACTGTGTTAACCAGGAGGTCTCAATCTCCTGACCTCATGATCTGCCTGCCTCAGCCTCCCAAAGTGCTGGGATTACAGGTGTGAGCCACTGCGCCTGGCCTGATCTCATCTTTTCTTGGAAGCTAAGCAAGGTTGGGCCAGTTTAACACTTGGATGGGACACCAAGATGGTCCCTGCTGATCCCTACCACCCCTGGTATCCACCTCTTCCTGTAGTCCCTTTCCTGTGAATCAGGGCTGGCATACATGAACAATACAATAGGGTGACAGTGACTGGGTGTGACATCTGCTACTTAGTCATAAAAGATAATGCAACTTCCACTCTCGTCTCTTGGCCAGCTTGTTTTGGAGGAAGCCACGTTCTTTGAGCATACTCAGGTGTCTATGTGGACAGGACCTGAGGCACCCAGCCAATAGCCGGCACCAACGTGCCAGCTATGTGAGTGAACCACCTTCGATGTGGATCCTCTAGCTCCAGGCCAAGCCTTTGGATCCTTGCCACCTTGACCAGCATCTAACTGCAGCCTCACGAGCAACCTGGAGGGCTTCAAACAACTGACCCTCAGAAACTGTGAGTGATAATAATTATTGTTATCTGCCAGGCATGGTGGCTCACTCCTGTAATCCCAGCACTTTGGGAGACCAAGGCAGGTGGATCACCTGAGGTCAGGAGTTTGAGACCAGTCTGACCAACATGGAGAAACCCCATCTCTACTAAAAATACAAAATTAGATGGGCATGGTGGCAGGCGCCTGTAATCCCAGCTACTCAGGAGGCTGAGGCAGGAAAATTGCTTGAACCCGGAAGGCAGAGATTGCAGTGAGCCGAGATTGCACCACTGCACTCCAGCCTGGGCAATAAGAGTGAAACTCCATCTCAAAAAAATATTATTATTATTATTATTATTATTATTATTATTATTATTATTATTGTTATCTTAAGCCATAAAGTTTTGGAGCAATTTTCTACACAGCAGTAGGTAATTAATATGATTCTCTTGAAAAGTATAAAGAGAGGTCGGGCATGGTGACTCATGTCAATAATCCCAGCACTTTGGGAGGCTGAGGCAGGCAGATTGCTTGAGGTCAGGAGTTCGAGGCCAGCCTGGCCAACATGGTGAAACCCCATCTCTACTAAAAATACAAACATTAGCCACATGTGGTGGTCCATGCCTGTAATCTCAGTTACTCGGGAGGCCGAGACAGGAGAATCACTTGAACCTGGGAGGTGGAGGTTACAGTGAGCCAAGATCGTGCCACTGCACTCCAGCCTGGAAGACAGAGCGAGATTCTGTCTCAAAAAGAAAAAGAAAAAAAAAAAAAGAAAAGTATAAAGAGGCACATGACCCAGAAATTTAACTCCTAGGCATATGCCCAAGAGAAATGAAAACTTGTCAGCCAGGTGCAACGGCTCACGCCTGTAATCCCAGCACTTTGGGAGGCCAAGGGCAGGCGGATCACGAGGTCAGGAGTTCCAGACCAGCCTGACCAACATGGTGAAACCCTATCTCTACTAAAATACAAAAATTAGCTGGGCGTGGTGGTGTGCACCTGTAATCCCAGCTACTTGGGAAGTTGAGGCAGGAGAATCGCTTGAACCCGGGAGGCAGAGGTTGCATTGAGCCAAGATTGTGCTACTGCACTCTTGCCTGGGTGACAGAGTGAGACTCCATCTCCAAAAAAAAAAAAAAAAGAAATTGTCCACACCAAAACTTGTACCTGAATGTTCATAGCAACATTATTCATAATAGCCAAAAAATGAAAACAACCCAAATGTCCATCAGCTGATGAATGAATAAAGGAGATGCGGGGCCAGGTGCAGTGACTCCAGGAGACCAGTCTGAGCAACACAGTGAGATCCCATCTCTACAAAAAATACAAAAATTAGTCAGATGTGGTGCCTGTAGTCCCAGCTACTTGGGAGGCTGAGAGAGAAGGATTGCTTGAGTCTGGGAGGTTGAGGTGGCAGTGAGCTGTGATCACGCCACTGTACTCTAGCCCAGGGGGGAAAAAAGGCGGCCAGGCATGGTGGCTCATGCCTGTAATCTCAGCACTTTGGGAGGCTGAAGTGGGCGGATCACTTGAGCTTGAGTTCAAGACCAGACTGGCAACATGGTGAAACCCCGTCTCCACAAAAAAATACAAAAATTGGCTGAGTGTGGTGACTCACGCCTGTAATCCCAGCACTTTGGGAGGCTGAGGCGGGTGGATCACCTGACGTCAGGAGTTCGAGACCAGCCTGGCCAACAGGGTGAAACCCTGTCTCTACTAAAAATACAAAAATTAGCCGGGCGTGGTAGTGCGTGCCTGTAGTCCTAGCTAGCTACTCAGGAGACTGAGGCAGGAGAATCGCTTGAAACTAGGTTCAAGCTTGAACCTCAAGCGGAGGTTGCAGTGAGCCGAGATAGTGCCACTGTACGCCAGCCTGGGCAACAGAGCAAGACTGCATCTCAAAAAAAAAAAAGTACAACAATTAGCCAGGTGTGGTGATGCATGCCCTTGGTTCCAGCTACTCAGGAGGCTGAGGTGGGAGTATTGCTTGAGCCTGGAAAGTCAAGGCTGCAGTGAGCTGAGCTGCGATTGAGCCACTGTACTCCAGCCTGAGAGTGAGAATGAGATCATATGTCTAAATAATAATGTTTTATTTTTCAGAATTAACTTTTATAATTTTAGAGACCAAGGATAATCGAGATAGCCTGTAACTATTTAGCATAAATAAAGGAGAGAACCATGAAGACTTGTTTTTTGTTTTGTTTTGTTTTGTTTTGAGACGGAGTCTCGCTCTGTCGCCCAGGCTGGAGTGCAGTGGCCGGATCTCAGCTCACTGCAAGCTCCGCCTCCCGGATTCACGCCATTTTCCTGCCTCAGCCTCCCGAGTAGCTGGGACTACAGGCGCCTGCCACCTCGCCCAGCTAGTTTTTTGTATTTTTTAGTAGAGACGGGGTTTCACCGTGTTAGCCAGGATGGTCTCGATCTCCTGACCTCGTGATCCTCCCGTCTCGGCCTCCCATAGTGCTGGGATTACAGGCTTGAGCCACCGTGCCCGGCCTTGTTTTTGTTTTAGACACAGGGTCTTGATCTGTGACCCAGGCTGGAGTGCAAAGGGATAATCAGCTCACTGCAGCCCCTAACTCCTGGGCTCAGGTGATCCTCCTGCCTCAGCCTCCCAAGTAGCAGGGACTACAAGTATGTGTCACCATATCCAGCTGATTTTTGTATTTTTTGTAGAGACAAATTTTCCCTATGTTGCCCAGGCTGTTCTTGAGCTCCTGGCCTCAAGCAATTCTACTGCCTCAGGCTCCCAAAGTAATGAGATTCCAGGAGTGAACCACCATGCCTGTCCTATAAATTTTGTTTTAACCTTTAGTTAAGGTAAATTGTAGTCCCATTTTGCAGATGAGGAAAGTGAGACCGATAGATAATGAGTAACTTGCTCAGGTTGGTATGGGTAATACAACTGGGGTCCCCAGTACTGTTCCATGTGGCCTCTGCAGACACACAATAGGATTGAAGAAAAGGGGTGAAATATCTTATGAATGGCGCCATGCTGGCCATCTCCTGCCACAAAATATAAGATCTGAGATTTCATTATTCCATCCACTTGCAGCCCCAAATTAATAACAAATACATTAATGTGCATTATAACAAACAGTAAAAGTACTCAGATTCCTTGTATTTCTTAATCTTGCTCTTAGTCTCTTATGTCGAGATGAGGAAATTTAGGATCATTTTAATTGGTGAATTTTTTTTACTCTGGGATCCAGAAGTCTGTTAGAACTCCTATTTATAAAACTGCTAAGTGAACTATGCCAAGAACTTACCCAAACCCCTCACTTGGCTGTCATTAGTGTCACCAGTCAATGTTTTATTTTTATGTATGAAAAAAATGCTTTGCTATCATCAAAGTAGGCTGGGGGGATTTCTTTTGGTGGGGATGGGGGTGTAGCAAGGAAGATTGTAAAGAGGTACATAATGATGTTCTGGAATGGGACTAGGGTGAGGCAACTGCAAAATTTAGCATGTCCCAAACCCCACTATTAATCAAGATAAGTGCCATTTTTATGCGATATATTTAAAAATCAAAATTAATGCAAAAAAATCCATGATGAGCAAAACATCAACGTTTTCAGTAAAGGCAGGATCCAACAGGGCTAAGATTAGGGGGGTGGTGAGTGATGTGAGTCATGCAAATGCAAAGTCTGTCTTATTTAAAAGTTTGATATTTTGTTCATCAGAGATTTTTTTGCATTAACTTTGTTTTTTTACAGGGTATTAAAATATTATTTTGATTGCTGAGTTTTTGGGCACCCGCTTAAATTTTGCACTTGAGGCAAGTGTTTCATGTGCCTTACCTAGTCCTGGGTCTACAGATATGCACGAATCCTTCCTAGGCAAAGCTAGAAGCAGCCCCCATACCACCTGCCCCAGACATGCCCAGCTCTGGTGACCTGAGCAACATGAGTCTCAGGAAATGCTGTCTTTTCCTGGCATCACTGATGGTGAGAGGAAGCTTTTGTCACCTCTCTCTGTTGCGCCTTGTTTACCTCTTCATGGGGCACATGTGGCAGCATCTGGCTGGTAAGCAACTTTTCCAGGAGGTATCACGGATTAAGCAGACTCCATAGACCCAATGCCGGGGGAGTGGATCTTCTTGCCAAGTCTTCACATTCCTTGGCTGAAAAGTAAGATGTCTGAAAGGCCTATGGAAACCTAAACAATTAAAAGTACACATTAAGCACTTAATAATGCTTGTCAATTTTTTAAAAATCGAGACAGCGTATTGATTGGTCAGCCAAGCTGGAGTGCGGTGGTGTGATCATAGCTCACTGCAGCCTCAAACTCCTGGGTTCAAGGGATCCTCCTGCCTTAGCCTCCTAAGTAGCTGGGACTACAAGTGTCCACCACTATGCCTGTCTATTTAAAAAATTTTTTTTGGTTAAGATGAGGTCTTGCCATGTTGCTCTGGCTGGTCTCAAACTCCTGGGCTGAATCCTACCTGCCTCAACCTCCAAAAGTGCTGGGATTACAAGTGTGAGCCACCACCTCACCTGGACAAAATGATGTTTTTAGATAATCAAAAACTAAGATAATTCATTGCCAGCAGACCTGCATTATTAAAAATGCTAAAGGGGAAAACGTTTCAGGGTAAAAGGACATGATATGAGATATCTTCAGAATGAAGAACACCAGAAATAGTAAGTGTAAGAGTAACATAAAAAGTAATTTTTCTGGCCAGGCACAGTGTCTCATGCCTGTAATCCTAGCACTTTGGGAGGCTGAGACCGGTGGATTGCCTAAGCTCAGGAGTTCAAGGCCAGCCTGGGCAAGATGGTGAAACCCCGTCTCTACTAAAATACAAAAAAATCAGCTGAGCGTGGTGGCGGGCGCCTGTAATCCCAGCTACTTAGGAGGCTGAGGTTTGAACCCGGGAGGTGTAGGTTGCAGTGAGCCAAGATCATGCCACTGCACCCCAGCCTGCACAACAAAGTGAAACTCTGTCTCAAAAAAAGTAATTTTTCCTCTTCACTTTTTAAAAATCCTATGATTGTTTAAAGCAAAAATTGTAACCTCTTACTGTGAGGTTTATAACTTACGTAGATATAATATATAATACACATTTTATATTTATCTATTTATTTTTTCTGAGACAGGGTCTCGCTCTGTTGCCCAGGATGGAGTGCAGTGGTGTAATCTCAGCTCACTGCAACCTCTGCCTCCTGGGTTCAAGTGATTCTCCTGCCTCAGTCTCTCGAGTAGCTGGGATGACAGGGATACGCCAGCATGCCCAGCTAATTTTGTGTTTTAATAGAGATGGCGTTTCACCATGTTGGCCAGTCTATTCTCGAACTCCTGACCGCAAGTGATCTGCCCGCCTTGGCTTCCCAAAGTGCTGGGATTACAGCCATAAGCCACAGCTCCTGGTCCATAATACACATTTTAAAGTGGTACAATATTAATTCTAAGTAGATTGTGAAGCATTAGGATATATATTATAATTTCTATAGTGACTACTTAAAAATGCAAAGAGTATGTTAATAAAAGCTAATACATAAATGCAAGTAGTATTTATTTATTTGTTTATTTTGAAACAGAGTTTTGCTCTTGTTGCCCATGCTGGAGGGCAGTGATGCAATCTCGGCTCACTGCAACCTCTGTCTCCCAGGCTCAAGCGACTCTTCTGCCTCGGCCTCCTGAGTAGCTGGGATTACAGGCATGCTGTACGCCACCACGCCCAGCTGATTTTTTGTATTTTTAGTAGAGATGGGTTTTCATCATGTTGGCCAGGCTGGTCTTGAACTCCTGATCTCAGGTGATCCACCCACCTTAGCCTCCCAAAGTGCTGTAGCTGGGACTACAGGCATGTGCCACCATGCCTGGCTAATTTTGTGTGTGTGTGTGTGTGTGTATTTTTAGTAGAGATGGGGTTTCACCATGCTGGCCAGGCTGGTCTTGAACTCCTGACCTCGTGATCTGCCTGCCTCGGCCTCCCAAAGTGCTGGGATTACAGGTGTGAGCTACCGTGCCTAGCTGAAAGTAGATTTCTAAAAAATATTCAATTAACTCAGAAGAAGGCAAGAAAGGAGCAACAGAAGAACAGGAAAAGGGTGGGGGGAATGAACAGAGGAACAGTACAATGGTAGACCTGCTTTCAACCATAACAATAATTACATTAAATGTTAATGGTCTAAGACACTTCAATTAAAATGTAGAGATAGCCAAACAGATTTTAAAAAGCATGATCCAACTATACTCTGTCTACAAGAGACATACAAAAGAGGTTGATAGGAAATAGATGGGAAAAATATATTATGCAAACAATAAGCATAGGAAAGTTGAAGTGCCTACATTAAATCAAAGTAGTCTTCAGGATGAGATTATTATTAGAGATTAAAAGAGAAATTGTATAATAATATCACCTGGAAGGTATAATAATCATATATATGTATACCTAATAGAGTTTCAAGATACATGAAGCAAAAACTGACAGAATGGCAGAATTAAAGGGAGAAATACAAAAATCCACTATTATATCATAGTTGGACATTTTACTTCTCAGTAACTGATAAAGAAACTAGACAGGCCAGGCACGGTGGCTCATGCCTATAATCCCAACATTTTGGGAGGCCGAGGCAGGCAGATCACCTGAGGTTGGGAATTCGAGACCAACATGGAGAAACCCCGTCTCTACAAAAAACACAAAAATTAGCCGGGTGTAGTGGCACGTGCCTGTCATCCCAGCTACTGGGGAGGCTGAGGCAGGAGACTCGCTTGAACCTGGGAGGCGGAGGTTGCAGTGAGCCAAGATCACACCGTTACACTCCAGCCTGGGCGACAGAGTGAGATTCTCTCAAACAAACAAACAAACAAATGAAAATATATGAATGGCCAATAAACACTTGAAAAGGTGCTCAACACCGTTAGTTATCAGGGAAATACAAATTAAACCACAATGGGGTATCACTCCACACTCAATAGCTTAAATTAAAAAGCCTGACAACACCAAATGTTGGTGTGGATATTGAACAGTACTTTGCTATATTATTGGTGGAAGTGCAAAATCATACAACCCACTTTGAAATAAAGATCTGGAAGTTTCTTGTAGAGCGAAACATACACTTATGACCTAGTGATTTCAGTCCCAGATGTTTACCCAAGAGTAATGAAAGCATATGTCCACAAAAAGACTAGATTGAAAATGTTCACAGCATTTTTCTTCACAAAGCCCAAAAACTGGAAACCTTCCAGATGTTGGTCAACAGGGGGATGGATAAGGAAATTGTGGTGTATTCATACAAGAGAATATTACTCAGCACTAAAGAGGAAAAACTTATTCATGCAACACCATAAATGAATTTCAAAACTGCACTGAGTGAAAGCTGTTGACAAGTGCATATTGTATGATAGTATTTATACGAGGTTCTAAATCTGGCAAAGCTAATCTATGGTTTAAAAATGAGAACACAATGGTGGTGAGAGAAATTGGGTAGGTGCCTGAGGGAACTTTCTGGATGATAATGTTTTATGTTTTGATAGGGCTATAGGTTACATAGGTACATACATTTCTCAAACTCATTGAATGGCACAGTTCACATCCACGCATTTCACTTTGTATAAATTTTCCCTCAAAGAAAAACTCGTAAATAAATATTAAACCTTTGTGAATGATATTGAAATGTGTGAGGGTAAAGTGGACTGCTGTGTGAAGTTTACTCTACATATGCATTTTTATTTTTGAGACAGAGTCTTGCTCTGTCACCCAGGCTGGAGTGCAATGGCACGATCGTGGCTCACTGCAACCTCCCCCTCCCGGGTCCAAGTGATTCTCCTGCCTCAGCCTCCCGAGTAGCTGAGATTACACGCACCTGCCACCACATTAACTAATTTTTTATATTTTTAGTAGAGATGGGGTTTTAGCATGTTGGCCAGGCTGGTCTCAAACTCCTGACATCAAGTAATCTGCCCACCTCAGCCTCCCAAACTGCCAAGATTAAGGCATAAACCACTGCGCCCGGCCAACACATGCATTTTAAAAATGCTTTAAAAAAAAAAAAAAAGATGAATTGGCCAGGCATGGTGGCTTACACCTGTATACCTAGCACTTTGGGAGACTGAGGTGGCTGGATTGCTTGAGCTCACAGGTTTGAGATCAGCGTGGGCAACATAGTGAGACTCCATCTCTACAAAACATCAAAAATTAGCCAGATGTGGTGGCATGCACCTATAATCCCAGCTACTTGGGAGGTAGAGGTGGGAGGCCGGCTTGAACCTGGGAGTCAGAGGTTGCAGTGAGCTGAGATGGAGCCACTGCACTCTAGCTTGGGTGACAGAGGGAGACTCTATCTCAAAAAAAAAAAAAAAGATGAATTGATAAATGGATATAGGATAGATAAGTGATAAAGCAAATATAAAATTTTAATTTAGAATGAGTGGTTGGTTCATAATAGTTATTGACTGTACAATTATTTCAACATTTCTATATGTTTGAAAAATTTCAAAGTAAACTCTTGGGGGGAAATTGAGTATTAGACATGTCTAAATACGTTTATAGCAGCACCATTTGTAATGGCCCCCAAGTGGAAAGCACTTATATGTCCATCAACAATAGAAGAGATACATTGTGATATAATCATGTAATGGAAGAGTATGCAATAATCAGAATGAAAGATCTATGAGTATATGCAACAGCATGAATGAATCTCACAAATATAATCTTAAGTGAAAAATGTTAAGTGACATAAAATATAACTCA
Organism: Macaca mulatta; assembly: GCF_049350105.2. Taxonomy (NCBI): domain Eukaryota; kingdom Metazoa; phylum Chordata; class Mammalia; order Primates; family Cercopithecidae; genus Macaca; species Macaca mulatta. The sequence continues at coordinate 65,135,891 of NC_133425.1, forward strand.
TTCATATAAGGTGTAGAAACAGGCAAAACAAGTTCATACCATTCAAAGTCAGGCTAGTGATTGCCCTTGGGCAGAATCATGGCTAGAAGAGGACATGGCGGGGCTCCTGGGTGTCCTTGAGTAAGGTTCTGTTGCTTGACTTGAGTGCTGGTTATAAGGGTCTGCACAGTTTGTGAAAATTAATTGAATGGCACGTACTTCTTCCTATTATCTATTATATGCTCCAGTGAAAAGTTTTTCAAAAATTAATGTTAGCCCTCACCCCTCCTAAAACAGGTTCCTCAGCCCAGCCCCACCCCTGGGAATTCTTTGCCAGCCATCTTGCTCCCATCTCCCTTCTCCTGGTTCCCAGGCTCTGACACGCCTGTCTCCTTCACCTGCCAGGGAAAAACTCAGTGCAGAGGAATTCAGTTCTCAACCTCTACCCTTGTCTAGGCTGCAGGATGAATCCAACTAGAAAAAACTTATTAATGACCTAAACCATGGGGCCATGCAGCCCAGGAGAAATTCCTTTGCTTCCTTACAACCACAAACATTGCCATGGGCATTTTTTTTTTTTTTAAAGCAAAATTTGTCTTCCCTTTACAGAGATGCCAGCATATTTCCCTTCTACCACCCTGAGTTATCCCTTCCATCTTCTTTGCTTGAAAGTGGTGGTTGCGGCTCACTTCCTTTGCCAAATCTCGGAAGCAGTGACTTGCCTAAGAGATTGTTCTAGTGCTTCAGCTCAGGCTTGAGGGTCCCTTGGCTGGTAAGCCAATCCTCAGACCTCAGCAAAGCCTGGATGGAGGTGTATGGGGAAATGAGGGTAAGAGGATAGGGGAGGAAGGAACAGAAATATGGTGGTGAGATGAGAGTAGGATACAGAGCTCAAGGACAAAATCCCTGCCCTGCCCAGTCTTGCAATTGGCCAAGAAGTCTAGAGGAATCCACATCTAAACTAAGCAAGAGAACTATTTAATTAAGCATTTCTTATTTTCAGCTGATGGGTTAAGTGTCAGTCCTCTTGTTACGTGACCAATGAGAAGCACTTGACACAGTCAACCGTTCCCGCTTTCTTGAAATGTTCTTCAAGTAAGTTTCTTCTTACCTCCTTATTTTTTTAATATATATATATATGGTATGTATATATTTGTATATTTTATATATACATATACATATATACTAAAAATATGTATATATATGTATATATTTGGTCTGCTCCTGCTGGTTCCTCCTCATCTCTTTGACCACTAAATGTTGGAGTGCCCCAGGGCATGATCCTTAGACCTCTCTTCTTAAGCTACTTTCACTTCCTTGACGACTTCACCCACTCTTGTGACTTTAAAAAAAAATGCCATCTATACCCTTATAACTTCCGCATTGGTGTTTCCAGCCAGATCTCTCCCCTAAACTTCAGAACTGCTTATTGAACCACCTACTCATCTCCACCTAGGTCCCTAGTAGGCATCTCAAATGCATCATGTCCAACGCTGAGCTCCTGATCCCTCCTCCAAACCCATTCCTCCCACGGTTATCTCAGTAAATGGCAACTCCATTCTTCCTGACGCTCAGGCCAAAAACCTGGGTGTCATTCCTAACTCCTCCCTTTCTCTCACCTCCCACCTCCAAACTGTCAGGAAATTTTGTTGACTTAACTTCAAAACGCAGAATCCAACTACTCTCGCCACCTTCACTCCCTCCATCCAAGCCACCATCAGCCTCCACCATTATTCACAGCATCCCTGCCTTGTGCTTCCTCAGCCTGCTCTCAACACAATGGCCAGAGTCGTACTGGTTTTTTGCTTGTTTTGTTTTGTTTTGTTTTGAGGTGGAGTCGTGCTCTGTCGCCCAGGCTGGAGTGCAATGGCGCGATCTCAGCTCACTGCAACCTCCGCCTCCTGGGTTCAAGCGATTCTCCTGCCTTAGCCTCCCAAATAGCTGGGATTACAGGCACCTGCCACCACACACGGCTAATTTTCATATTTTTAATAGAGACAGTGTTTCCCATGTTGGCCAGGCTGGTCTCAAACTCCTGACCTCAGGTGATCCACCCGCCTCGGCCTCCCAAAGTGCTGGGATTACAGGCGTGAGCCACCATGCCCGGCCCAGAGTGGTACTGTTAAAATGCAAATGTTAGGGCTCAGAAAATGATACCCCAAAGTATGGTGCTTTGACAGGCTTAGTACTTTGAACTAAAGGACATTAGAAGGCCTCAGAAGCAAAGTCTCTCTCTGACATTTTCTTGCCCTCCTATCTCCTGTCCCTTTTTCTCCATCGAAGTGAGTCACAGGAACCAGAATTCCTCTTTATCCAAGGCACATCATAAAAACTAGAAACCTGGGTGGGGCAAGGTGGCTCACGCCTGTAATCCCAGCACTTGGGAGGCCGAGGTGGGCGGATCTCCTGAGGTCAGGAGTTTGAGACCAGCCTGACCAATATGGTGAAACCCCGTCTCTACTAAAAATATGAAAATTAGCCGGGCATAGTGGCACATGCCTGTAATCCCAGCTACTCGGGAGGCTGAGGCAGGAGAATGGCTTGAACTGGGAGGCAGAGGTTGCAGTGAGCCAAGATTGTGCCACCGCACTCCAGCCTGGGCAACAGAACGAGACTCTATCTCAAAAAACAAAAACAAAACACCCAAAAATGTAGAACCCCTCTCCCCAAAGCAAGCCATAAAACCTAGAACTATCACGCACTCTAACCTTCACCCACCTTTCTGTGGAGGAGCTGGCCATTAAGAAATTCTCTGACCCCCCTCATCTGATAGCAAGTCATAAGGCCCTCTTTCTAGAAAGGTCCTGCCCTACATCCGAGAGGAAGAAATGCTACACAGAGAGGCCAAGAAGAATTGGCACAGACAGGCCTTGCTAGGTTTCCGCCTCAGTCTATTTCCACTAGATCATACCCCCATTGACATCTCTACGCAGCCGCCCATTCTTCCTTGAATCTAAGCAGGAAAATGGACGGTTTTCCCTGGGTGTTTGGGTCTTCATTTCCAAAGTTCCCTGTGTCACATAAAACTTTGATTAAATGTGTAAGGGCCAGGTGCAGTGGCTCATGCCTGTAATCCTTGCACTTTGGGAGGCTGAGGCGGGCAGATCATTTGAGGTCAGAAGTTCAAGACAAGCCTGGCCAACCTGGTGAAACCCCGTCTCTACTGAAAAAACAAAAATTAGCCGGGCGTGGTGGTGCATGCCTGTAATCCCAGCCACTCAGGAGGCTGAGGCAGGAGAATCTCTTGAACCCGGGAGGCAGAGGTTACAGTGAGCCGAGATTGCGCCATTGCACTCCAGCCTGGGGGACAAGAACGAAACTCTGTCTCAAATAAATAAATAAACGTGTTATATTTTTCTCTTGTTGACCTATCTTTTGTTATAGGAGTGTTGGTGGTGACCTTTATAATAGGTGAGGAAAGGCATCGAACTTTCCCATTCACACAAGTCTACTCAGAATCCTCTTTGAGCTCCCCATTCCACTCGGAATAAACACCAACACCCTCACCAGGCTCTGAGGGCCTCCACAGAGGCTGGTCTCCTCTTCTCGCCTCTCTCACTGCATTCCTAACTGTCCTTGTCTTCACTTGTCCTACTCCTGTCACACTGGTCCCCTTGTTGTTCCTTGAATGCAGCAGGCACTCTTCGGCCTCCATGCCCTTGCAGTTTCCCTTCCCTCCATTTCAAATGCCCTTCCCTCTCCATGCCTCAGTATTCTCCTTAGCTCTGAAGTCTGGTGTCACGTTCCCAGGAAGGCCTGCCCTGGCCACTCTGTGTACAATTCTAACTTCCCTATCACACATTCCCTATCTCCTTTCTCTGTCTTATTTCCCAGTTTAGCACTTATTGCTATCTAATACACTTTTTTTTGTTTGTTTGTTTTTTGCGATGGAGTCTCGCTCTGTTGCCTAGGCTGGAGTGCAGTGGCATGATCTCTGCTCACTACAACCTCCTACTCCCAGGTTCAAGCAATTCTCCTGCCTCGGCCTCCCAAGTAGCTGGGACAGCAGGTGTGTGCCACCACACCCAGCTAATTTTGTAATTTTAGTAGAGACAGGGTTTCACCATGTTGGCCAGGCTGGTCTTGAACTCCTGACCTCAGGTGATCCACTGCCTTGACCTCCCAAAGTGCCGGGATTACAAGCGTGAGCTACATGCCTGGCCTTAATATAAATTTTTTATGTATTTATATTCTTTTTTTTTTTTTTTTTGAGATGGGGTCTCACTCTGCTGCCCAGGCTGGAATGCAGTGGCACCATCACAGCTCACTGCAGCTTCAACTCCTGATGCTTAAGCCATTCTCTGGCTTCAGCCTCCAGAGTAGCTGGCACTACACGGACACAGCACCACTCCAGGCTAATTTTTATATTTTTTGTAGAGATGGGGTTTTACCCTGTTGCCCAGGCTGGTCTCTAACTCCTGGGCTCAAGCGATCTACCCGCCTCAGCCTCCCAAAGCATATTTGTATTTTTGTGTGTTTGTCTGCTTCCATAGAATGTAAAGTCCATGAGGGCAAGGACTTTTGTCTGTTCTGTTCACACCTGGGTCTCCTAGAAGAGTGTCTGGCATACATAGATGCTCAATAATTACTGCACAAATGAATGATGATTTCAAAATGCCCCGCGAGTTGTTAACAGATTAGAGGAAGTCAGTCAGTTAAGGGAGAGCTCAGAGTTGGCTGCAGATATCTGGAAGGGGGTAGACTTTCCTTCAGTCTTTAGAGAATGGGGAGTCCTTGGAAAGCTGAGAAGAAAGGGAGACTCATTGGCACAGTGATTAAGGGTGTGGGCTTTTGGAGTTGGTGGCTCACACCTGTAATCCCAGCACTTTGGGAAGCCAAGGCGGGCAGATCACCTGAGGTCAGGAGTTTGAGACCAGCCTGACCAACATGGAGAAACCCTGTCTCTACTAAAAATACAAAATTAGCCGGGCATGGTGGCGCATGCCTGGAATCCCAGCTACTTGGGCGGCTGAGGCAGGAGAATCGCTTGAACCCGGGAGGTGGAGGTTGCGGTGAGCCGAGATTGTGCCATTGCACTCCAGCCTGGGCCACAAGAGTGAAACTCCGCCTCAAAAAAAAAGAGTATGGGCTTTGTAGTCAGCAGTCTGGGTCCAAGTCCCGGCTCAGCTATGCACAAGCCACCTAACTTCTCTGGGCCTCAGTTTCCATATCTATAAAATGGATATAATCAGAGCACCTACCTCATGGGGTGTTTGTTTTCTTAAAGGATTCAGTGAAATACTATATACATAATATATATTGTACCTAGGCAAAGGCAGGGAACTTAGGAAGGCTTCACTCAAAAAGTTGTAGTTATCACTGCGTAGAACTTAGGATATTTACGAGCTAAGACTTCATGTCAAAGGTATCATGGAACCTCTCAAACAGGGAACAGAGGGATGGAGCTAGTTTAGACTTAAGAGGATCAGCCCCTAATGGGTGTAACAGTTTCTGTCTCAGAACTATCAGTTTCTGGACTCGGCTGCCTGGGTTGGATCCAATTCCCGTCTCGCATTAGTTAAGATGGCTTTGCTTACAAGAAAAAAAGGAATCAGAATTAGGCACAAACATGGCATGAGGCCTCTTCTGGGGACCAAGTAGCTGCCTGTCGCTGATGCAATCAGAGTAAAGAGAAGTGATTCACTTCAATCCTGCCACCAACCTCAGGATTTTGGCCAAGTGCAGGTTTGGGGTTGGTTGGTGGATTATTTTTTTTCCCTTCCTGAGTTGAAAGACTGACTTTGTGTTTCAAAAAGGTACTTTCTTTATGCAGAGAAACTCTGTGGTGAGGTTTTGCTGAGCTCGGTCTGGGATGGACTGCCTTTGCTTACGTCTGGGGAGAGAATGAAATCTAGTGCCCCTATTTTTTCTTTCCCTTCCACCCAGTAAAGACACAGAGCTGAAAGGTGTCTTTCAGAAGGGCTGGAGACAAGGGAGCTGACTCCCAGGTAAACGGGCACTGTACAGGAGACTGCCAGAGAACTGGCTTCTTGTTTGTTAGCATGGGTTTGTGGCGAGGAGGTCTGTGAAGCCTTCCCCAGAGTACCCGGGACTAAACAGAACAAATACAACCTCTATTTGTTCATCTCTACCCTGGCTTTAGATGATGCTTTATGGCCAGGGTTATGGGGATCAGCTGAAACCCAGGCTGATGTTTATTCCTGGGATTGCAAAGACAGACAAATACTTCTCTGTCCTTCCATTTACCAGGCAAGGAGGGCAGGAGACATTTTTGATCAAGCAGGCAGGCAGTGAAGAGTTATTTTTTAGGTGCCCACTGTGTCCCTGTTGCTGAGCCACATAAGTATAAATAGAAAAAGTACAAGACTCAGGCTTCAGCCCCAAAGACACATAAAATCCAGTTAATAGGAGGAGGCTTGGTGGGCAAAACAAACTCAAGAGAAATTGTTAACAGTGGTGTGAGTTACTAAGCATTAAATAAGGTAAGAGAGGAGGAAGATGAGCGCGAGATGGTGGAGGGTGGTGCAGCTCTTGGAGGAAGCTTCACGGAGAATGTTTGTAAGACAATAAGCAACATATACTCTGGTTTCTCTTCAAAACGAATACATCTTTCCCCTTTTACAATAAGCAACATGGCTACAGAAAGCACATCTGTTTCGTTCCCCACTGTGGCTCAGCACTTAGCATAATGTCTGACACATAGTGGGCATTCAGTAGATGTCTGAAGAATGAATGAAGGAGGAGAGGGCTGATATAAGAAGGATAAGTAGGTGAAGAAGAGGGAGGAGGGCATTCCAGCAGGAGGAAAGGCCCAGAGAAATGAGCCGGATGCCTTGGCGAGACTGGTTTAACCACAGTGGAGGGTGTGGAGTGAGTAGTAGTGAGTGGGTAATGAGGTTAGATACGGGGCCAGATGGGGGAAGGCTGGAAAGCCAGGCAGAGAAATTTAGAGATGAACATTCCTTCATTCTTTCATCAAGCTTTTACTGAGCACAGGCCACGCTCTAGGCACACAGGCAAGGGAAAGTAGTGGAGAAAGAAAGATGAACAAAAAGACATGACCATCTGTTGGGGATTGGCAGAATATCTATCTTTTATTGTAATAACTGTGATAATCATAGTATGGACAAAATATGTTGATGTTCTAATTAAGTTGCATGAAACCGAGGCCATACCAAACTTGCTCAAATAAATTGGGAGTTTACTGAAAGGTGAACCAGACACCCAAGGCTAAGACTTGGATTCAAGAGACCTGGAAAACTGGGCACCTACCCTCCTCCCTCTCTCCTTTCCTTTCTTGCGATCATGCCTCATGGATGGCTTTTTACTTCTGTTCTTTAGACTTCATTCTCTGGCTTCCTTCTCTTATTAGGATTTTACCAGGTGCAAGCTTGACACCTGAATGCCACAACACTCTCCTGCTCCACGGCCAACCTTCGGCATTCACTCTCTGAACTATTTAAGTCAGACTCTCAAGGACAAAGAAGCTGATTGGCTCAGTTCAGCCTTTGGGCTGGGTCAGGTGATCATTCAGAACCAATCAGCTGTGGCCAAGAAGAAAATCATATGATTAAAATATGGCTGCCTACGCCTACCAAGACCTCTGGATGAAGGTCAATTAAAAAGAAGGGGTGTGGACCGGGAGACAACAATAGACAAGCTTAATTCCCACAGGTTAATAATGCAGGGAGCAAATCAATTCACTTGGGTTGGATCACCCCAAGGTAAGGGAGAAGGCCTGATTTAAAGGTCTGAGTTAGTCCTAGGGTGGGAGGAAAGACATTCCCGCTGTCGATGAAAGCAGCATTCTACAGCCACTAGACTGGCTGCAGCTCTTTGAAAGTATTGAAGTCATCAAGAACCTGAAGGGACCCAGACCATCAAGAAAGCTTTTGCTTAATCCAGAACAGAGAGTTTAGAGATAAGTCCTTTTTTAAAAATGTAGTTTTTTCATTAAGGGCAGAATCTGCTTCTCATTTGTTGCTATAACCCTTGGCCACACAGTAAGGCTCAGAGTAGAAACTCACTACATATTTGTTAAATTGAGTTTAAGTCCTCTAAAACCCAGACAATCAACAAACATGTTGCTATTTGTATTCTGTTAGAAACAGAGTCTAGACTAGGAACACGAAACAAAACAAAAAATCAAAACATGATTTTTCTGATTACTGATGCAGGATTCGGGTCACTGGATGCAGATTTGATGAGAAGTAAAAATGCAGCAGCGGGAGAGTCTGAGGCAAGGTGCCTGGCGGAGAGCTAGATAAACAGATAGTGCTGTGCCCGGTGGCTCCAGGGGGCAGATCAAAGCCGGCTTTCCCAGCACAGGTAGCAAGCATGGCAGGAATCTGGGAGACCTCTCACCCAGTCCCCAACCCACGCTCACAGATGGAAAACCACACCATTATTGGTCACACCTTTGCGCATTGCCAGCACACAGGCGTTTGTGACAAATCTTTTATAGTCTAGTATGTAGCTCTCTCAGATAGGCAGCTGTGATATGATTGGGTCCTGTGATTTCTGGCTAGGCTGCCTGGGTTCAGTTCACAGATGAAGTCGGGCCCACTTGGCAAGCGTGTCAACTACTTAACTACTTTGTGTCTTAGTTTCCAAATTTGTAAAACCGGAAGAATGAACTCCCTTAGGGGGTTGTTGAGGGGATTAAATGAGATAATATGTATTTATGCATATGCATTTAATATGCAAAGCAATTAAAATAGTGTCTGGCACATAGTAAGCAATTATGGTTACCATCACTGCTACCAAAAAAACTATAGACTACAGAGAAGAGCTTCCAACCTGGAGGACTCTAAAGATCATTAAAACCCACAGAGCATGACCTGTTGGTAGATATGATTTGGGCCTACCTGAAACCCAGCCCTCCTTTCTTCTGAGAACAGACCCTGGATAGGCTCAGGAACGGAAATTCTTTACTAGGATTTTTCTAACTGGTAGAAAAAAGTGTACTCCCTCTCTCTACAATATTTCCACCTTTTGGGTTTCAAATAGTAAGGACGTCAGCTCAGAGCTGCCTTTGTTCATTTTCCCTTCCCTGTGGAGAAGCTGGCCTGAGAGAATGAAGCCGATTTGCAGAGAACCTGGAACAGAATTCTGGCTGAGCAGAACTGGAGTTTCTGAATCCAGTTGACCGTGGATCCAGATACCCACTCCCACTGGTCTGTAATTTGATTACAGAAGTCATTAAATCAGTCTCTCCTGAAACTACTTTAGATTCTGTTTCTATTACTTGCAACTAGAATTTGTGCTTGAGGGTCAATTCAAGATGAAAACAGCGGGAGTTTAAATTTTTTTTTATTTTATTTTTTACATTGAACAACAGCAACACTAAGTTTTATGGTGAACAGTGTAGAGTCTCACTGTTTACATTATTTTGTTTTTGAAGTAAGAACACAAGAAAATTGATGGTGTTTTGGCCAGGCGCAGTGGCTCACATCTGTAATCCCAGCACTTTGGGAGACCGAGGTGGGCATATCACCTGAGGTCAGGAGTTCGAGACCAGCCTGGCCAACATGTCGAAACCCCGTTTCTACTAAAAATAGAAAAATTAGCCAGAGATGGTGATGTGTACCTGTAATCCCAGATACTCGGGAGGCTGAGGCAGGAGAATTGCTTGAACCCAGGAGGCGGAGGTTGCAGTGAGTTGAGATTGTGCCACTGCACTCTAGCCTGGGCAACAGAGTGAGATCCGTCTCAAAAAAAAAAAAAAGAAAAAGAAAATTGATGGTGTTGCCGGGCGCGGTGGCTCAAGCCTGTAATCCCAGCACTTTGGGAGGCCGAGACGGGCGGATCACGAGGTCAGGAGATCGAGACCATCCTGGCTAACACAATGAAACCCCGTCTCTACTAAAAATACAAAAAAAAAATTAGCCGGGCGAGGTGGCGGGCGCCTGTAGTCCCAGCTACTCGGGAGGCTGAGGCAGGAGAATGGCGTAAACCCGGGAGGCGGAGCTTGCAGTGAGCCGAGATAGCGCCACTGCACTCCAGCCTGGGCGACAGAGCGAGACTCCGTCTCAAAAAAAAAAAAAAAAAAAAAAAGAAAATTGATGGTGTTTTGTAGCCCCTAAAATATTCCTATCTTGGAACATTTGGAAAGGAGCAACCCAGGGTCAGCTTTAAAAGTTTCATCTCTTAAGTTTGTGTTTGTTTTTAGAGATGAGGGTCTCCCCCTGTTGCCCAGGCTGGCCTCTGGAGTAGCTGGGCCTATAGGCACATGCCACCACAGCTGGATAATTTTAAGAAAAAATTTTTTATAGAGACAAGAGTCTCCCAATGTTGCCCATGCTGGTCTCAAACTCCTGGCCTCAAGCAATCCTCCCACCTTGGCCTCTCAAGTAGCTGGGATTACGGGTGAGAACCATTGTGCCTGGCCATCTCTTAAATTTGTAAGCTTTTCAAAGGCTAGAGTACATTTACCTCAAGGGTTGCAAACACTAATGCTACAGGAGCCAGGCAGGTAACACCTGGAATGAAGTGGATGGATGTAAGACAAAGAGTGATGGGGACTGTGGCAACGCGGTGAGTGCTTGATCCATCTGGGAGAAGCTGCTACCATTCAATACCAGCCAATTGTTTCCATGTGCAAATGTGGGTGCAGAGTTACCAAGTTGTCCAGTTTTTAAGAGATTCTGGGCATTTGGAATATTTCATGAGAAATCTTCTCAGTCGTGAATATTGGTTATGAATTTGGTTTTAAGAAATTATCATGTAAGAAGGGTGACTAACCATCCCAGTTTGTCCGGGACTAAGTTGTGTCCGGGATAAGAGGTTTCCTGGGATGTGGAACTTTCTTTTTCTTTTCTTTTTTTTTTTTGGTACGGAGTTTCACTCTTGTTGCCTAGGCTGGAGTGCAATGGTGTGATCTCAGCTCACCACAACCTCCGCCTCCCAGGCTCAAGTGATTCTCCTGCCTCAGCTTCCCGAGTAGTTGGGATTCCAGGCATGTGCCACCACGCCCGGCTAATTTTTTGTGTTTTTAGTAGGGACAGGGTTTCTCCATGTTGGTCAGGCTGGTCTTGAACTCCCAAGCTCAGGTGATCCGCCCACCTCAGCCTCCCAAAATGCTGGGATTACAGGTGTGAGCCACCACGCCTGGGATGCGGAACTTTCACTGCAAATAAGGATGAGCTGGTCACCCTACGTGTGGGCCAAATAGAAGTGACGCGAGACTGCTGGCTCATAAACAATGATCTCATTTCACCCCAGTGAAGTGTCTGTGCCCTCTAGGTCGCTATCCCCACAATCCACTTTATAAAGACTTCTACAATGAGTGTGACACAGAGAATCTATTTATTCTATGACCCAGTGAAACACTCCTTCACGTCCCCTTGTGGGCCTGGCTTTGGTGATCAATAAGATTCGGGTCTCTTCCAGCTGCGTCTGATAGCTTCTCTATGGTTGTAAAATCTTTTTCTCTGCTTGGGTTGGGCAAGGCCCTCTGGGTACCCAGGAGATTACAAGAGTTTTTTTCTTAATCCCTCCTCTTTCAGCTGAAAGAAAGGCTACGTATATAATTCCATGCCATTTAATGAACTTGGACCCGCTCCACGTTATGAATGTGGAAACTGCAAGCATTGGAGTAGGAGGTGACTTGCTTGTGGCACGTAGCGCATTGGTCTAACCTCCAGTGTGTCGTTTGCTGGCATGGTACCTGACTCTTGGATTCAGCAAAGCGAAGGGGAACAATATTTGCTGCCTGTCTCCTGGATGCCAGGCCCCACTCTGGGTGCTCATACGGCCCTTCTAATTCCTTACAAACTCCCAAGAGGACGACTGGCGTTCCAGGCCACCACCCTGCCAATCCAGGCGTGCCAGGAGGGCGTATGGAATTGCCAGGTTGTCATTGCACAAGGGTAGGTGTGTGTGGCTCAGAATTGAGAGAAATGCTAAGGGTCACTCACAGGCTTGTGCACGAAGTTCACCAGGCGTCTGTGGCTCTGTGGGTGGGTTGCAGGGAGAGCCAGGTCCACCCCCTGTGAAGTTGTTCTTTGATGAGATGATGCATATTAAGTGAACTATAAACTTTTAAGAGCACATTCCATACCCACTCAAAAACATTAGGAATCATTCCCTTTGGGAAAGCTGGTAGGCTTAAGGTGGTAGAGCATGCTGCCAGCCTAGAGGGGCCCCCGTTAGTATTTCCTCTCACCACTAGTCTGAATTCTTGCAAGGGAGCCAAAATTAGAAAGAGAAGTTTGTGTTTTATTAATACCTTTAGCCCTTACAGCTTAGGTGTCTTTGGCTGCTTTGAACATAGTGGCGGGAAGACAGGATCACATCGCCGTTCCCAGCAGGAGGTTTTTTCCTGTCAAATCTGAATTCAGATCCCATCTCTGCTGCTTCTCCACTGAATGATGTGGGAGGGCAGGCCACTGAACCTCTCCTGCTCTCAGATTTCCCCTCTAGGATGAGGCTAATGAGTGTAAGTCATGGGGCTATTATAAAGATTAAAAATGAGATGGCCGGAGCAGTGATGTATCTGTAATCCCAGCTCTTAATACTTGAGAGGCTGAGGTGAGAGGATTGCTTGAACCCAGGAGTTTCAGGCTACAGTGAGCTATTATGGCACAACTGCACTCCAGTTTGGGACACAGAGTAAGACCCTATTGCCAAAAAAAAGAAAGAGAGAGAGAGAGAGAGAGGCCGGGCAGGTTGGCTCATGCCTGTAATCCAAGCACTTTGGGAGGCTGAGGCAGGTGGATCACCTGAGGTCAGGAGTTTGAGACCAGTCTGGCCAACATGGTGAAACCCCGTTTCTACTAAAAATACAAAAAAATCAGCTGGGCATGGTGGTGGGTGCCTGTTGTCCTAGCTACTCAGGAGGTTGAGGCAGGAGAATCACTTGAACCCAGGAGGCGAAGGTTGCAGTGAGCCGAGATCGTGCCACTACACTCCAGCCTGGGTGACAGAGCAAGACACCGTCTCAAAAAAAAAAAAAAAAAAAAAAAAAAAAGGAAGAGAAGTAATGGAAATGATACCGTCAAACTGCAAGCAACCCAAATGTCCAAATGTCCAAATATCCTTCAATGGATACGAAGGTAAACAAATGGTGGCACATCCAAATAATGGAATACAACTCGCCAATAATGAGAAATAGACTATTAACATGCAGGATGTATGCAACAACAACAGAGATGAATCGCAAATGCACTCTGCCAAGTGAGAAAAGCAAGACACAAAAGAGTGCATATTTTTTGTGGAATGATGTATGATTCCATTTATGAGACATTCTAGAAAACATAAAGCTAGAAGCACAGAGAACATACCAATGGTTGCTAGGGGTTGGGGGTGGCACTAGAGGGGACTGCAAAGGGGCATCAAAGAATTTGGTGGTGGGGGTGGTAGAAGCCTTTTTTATCTTTTTTTTTTTTTTTTGAGATGGAGTCTCACTCTGTTGCCCAGGCTGGAATGCAGTGGCGTGATCTTGGTTGACTGTAACCTCCACCTCCCGGGTTCAAGCAATTCTCCTACATCAGCCTCCCGAATAGCTGGGATTACAGGTGTGCACCGCCACGCCTGGCTAAGTTTTGTGTTTTTAGTAGAGATGGGGTTTCACCATGTTGGTCAGGCTGGTCTCAAACTCCTGGCCTCAAGTGATCCACCCTCCTCTGCCTCCCAAAGTGCTGGGATTACAGGCGTATGAGCCACCACGCTGGGCCCTTTTGCATCTTAATCATAGTAATGGCTGTGAGACCATATGCATTTGTGACAACTTGCAGAACTGCCCACTAAAAAGGATACATTTTACTGTATGTACATTATGCCTCATTAAACCTAACATTAAAAATGCAAAAGCTAAAAAAACTGGGGCCTAGTTAATGGCCCCAGAAAGAAAATACCTATAGATTCCTTTTTTTTTTTTTTTTTTTTTGAGACACAGTTTCGCTCTTGTTGCCCACACTGGAGTGCAGTGGTGCAATCTTGGCTCACAGCAACCTCTGCCTCCCAGGTTCAAGCAATTCTCCTGCCGCAGCCTCCCGAGTAGCTGGGATTACAGGCATGTGCCACCATGCTTGGCTAATTTTGTATTTTTAGTAGAGCTGGGCTTTCTCCATATTGGTCAGGCTGGTCTTGAACTCCCGACCTCAGGTGATCTGCCCGCCTCGGCCTCCCAAAGTGCTGAGATTACAGGTGTGAGCCACTGTGCCCGGCCAGATTCCTTTTCATTCAAGTGTTTATAGCAATGTGTTCTTCCCTGTAGCATTTTCACTTTTGTAAAAAGAGCCTGCGACTTTTGTATAAAAAGAAGGGTGGTGGTGTGTGCATGTGTGCGTTTATTGTATATGCATAAAGAAACTCTGGAAATATACAAAGAAACTAATAACATTAGAGACCGTGGGAGTGGGATAAGAGTTAGGGAGAAGGAGGACCTGGCAAGAGAAAGAGAAAGAAAATTGTGTGTGCGTGTATGTAATGTATATAATTTTTGAACCATGTGAACAGATTACCTATAAAAACATTAAATTACCAAAAAATCAAAAGGTTGAAAAGAAAGGGAAATGCTTCATCCCTAGGCGTGACTCTCCACTGGAGGAATCTGTAGTGGGTGGGATTCTTGTGGCAGCCACATCACATGAGCATCTCTTCCTTGGCCTTGGCCCCACCCACCTGGCTTAGTAAACTGGAAGCAAGACCGGGCTCCTGAGCAGATGGCCAGGGTGGCTCGTGGTCCGGTTCAACAGAGAGTAGCACTGAGCACACTCCCTTTCTTCCCCGGACATCTCCCCAGTGTGTCTGCCAGTGGTAGACCTTCCTTTTAGTCTTTCACCCCACAATTGGAATAAGACTTCGCATTGCAGATTTTCACTGAAGGAGTAATGATGAGCCTAAATTCATGCTTTGTTGTAAATGTCTGATACCAGATTCTTAGACTCTTTCCCAGAGACCTGTTTGTTAAGAGAGTGACCAGACCTTATGAGGGTCTCAAGCACCTGAAATCTAGGGCAATGGTGGCTTGGAAGACACAAGCTTCCCAGTCTTGGCCAGGCATGGAATCCCAGCACTTTAGGAGGCCGAGGAGGGCAGATCACGAGGTCAGGAGATGGAGACCATCCTGGCTAACACGGTGAAACCCCGTCTCTACTAAAAATACAAAATAATTAGCTGGGCGTTGTGGCAGGCACCTGTAGTCCCAGCTACTCGGGAGGGTGAGGCAGGAGAACCCTGAACTCGGGAGGTGTGAACTCGGGAGGCAGAGCTTGCAGTGAGCCAAGATTGCGCCACTGCACTCCAGACTGGGTGACAGAGTGAGACTCCGTCTCAAAAAAAAAAAAAAATTACTTCTCAGTCTTGTTTGCGGCAGACCTAGATGAAAGTTCTAGAAACACATGCTTTGGAATCAGCCTGAACTTGAATCTCAGGACCCAGTCTGTTCCTAGCTGTGAGCCCTTGGCCAAGTATTTCACCTCTCTCTGTCTTGTTTTCTCATCTGTGAAATGGGAATGCTAATAACACCTTTGCCGGATGAGTTGACATGACAGTAAGAGGCGAGCTTGTGGGTGACCGCAGGCAGTGCCATGAATGACCCACTTTAGGTGCTGAGCACCCAGGAGCCCTTCTTAGTGCAATCTGCCTGGGCTGCCTTGAGACCACACATGTGATGCGGGGGTGAGGGGGGAAAGGGTAACAGAGAGGAGCAGTGACATGGAACAATCCCAAGAATGAAAGCAGGGCGGCGGGGCTGACTCACCAGATGACTCACTTCCTTGCCCAGGGATGTTCTGAGCATCCACGGAGCTGCTTCTCATAGTTCTCATACCCTTGGTTCCTTCTCTGTGGGGAAGGCAGGAGGAAGATGCCCGTCCCCGCCCAGAGCAGGGATCAGAATGTGGGACCTTCTCCGTCATACCCAGAACCATGGAGACGTCAAGTAGCTAGCACCCCATGTTTTAATTCACACAATAACAGTCCCCGTAAGATGTAATCTTTTTAAGGAAGAATAGTTTTTGTCCCAGGAGTACAGGAGAGATTCTAGACTCCCTTTGCCCTTTTCCAGATTATCACAGGGAGATCTGGACCCCATAGAAAATTTGAAAGTGCAGAAAAATGCAAAGAAGCAGAAAAAATCACCTATAATCCTATCGTTTAAACTGTATCACAGTGATGAGTTCGGTATTTTTCCATTCTATTTTTTTCTCTGTATTTTTTCATTATACAGTCAAGTTTCTGTTGTCTATATCAGCACTATTCAAAAGAAATAGGCAAACCACAGATGTGAACCATATATGTAATTTAAAGTGCTTCAGAAGCCTCATTAAATAAAAATAAAAACAGGTGAAATTGTATGTGTGTATACATATATATACATATATATATATATATTTTTTTTTTTTTTCTGAGATGGAGTGCAGGCTTGAGTGCAGTGGTGTGATCTTGGCTCACTGCAACCTTGGATCACTGCAACCTCTGCCTCCTGGGTTCAAGCGATTCTCCTGCCTCAGCCTCCTGAGTCACTGGGATTACAGGTGCCTGCCACCATGCCCGGCTAAATTTTTGTATTTTCAGTAGAGACGGGGTTTTGCCATGTTGGTCAGGCTGGTCTCTAACTCCTGACCTCAGGTGATCCGCCCGCCTTGGTCTCCCACAGTGCTGGGATTACAGGTGTGAACCACCACGCAATATATTTTATTTAACCAAATATATCAAAAGTATCATTTTATCATATAATCAATATAAACATTTAGCAATTTTTATGATTATTAAATTAAAAGGAGATATTTTACACACTTGCACATCTCAATTCAGAGCTAGCCACATTCAAGTGCTCAGTAGGCACATGAGGCTGGTGACTAACATGTTGAACAGTGCAAGCCTGTGCAACTCCTTTTTTTTTTGAGGCAAGGTCTTACTCTGTCACCCAGGATGGAGTGCAGTGATATGATTGTGGCTCACTGCAGCCTTGACCTTCTGGGCTCAAGTGATCCCCCGGCTTCAGCCTTCCAAGTAGCTGGACTACAGTTGTATGCTGCCATACTTGCCTAATTTCTTTTTCATTTTTTGTAGAGGTAGGGTCTCACTGTATTGTCCAGGCTGGTCTCAAACTCTGGCCTCAAGCAATTCTCCTTCCCACAGCTCTGGGATAATAGGCATGAGCCTTGCCTGGCAAGTTCATGCAATTTCTATCTTGCTTTTGTGTTTGCTTAAATTGCATCCTAAGTATTTCTCATATCAAAAAATATCTTTTAAAAAAACTTTTATGAGTTTCAATAATATGTATTTATAATCTAATATCAAAAGTAATATATTGGTTTGTGTTTTGGTTTGGTTTTTGTTTCTGGCCACTCAAGAACAATTCATGTTAGCTGTTTGATATAATTACTTCCCGACTAGTTTCTTGGCAGATAGTCACATTGAACAAAAATTGGATGCATGCAATATATACTGCTTTATAACCACCCTTTTCATTTAATGATACGTTGTAAACATACAATGTCAGAGTTACACATGAGCCTGTATCCAGAGCCAAGCAGTTCAAACACCTGTTCTCTTCTCAGCTGGGAGGGGTAGCATTTGCATCCCTGCTTCTCAAAAGTGGGAACTGAGGCTTAGAAAAGTAAAATGATTTTCATGATTATGAAGTTGAGATTCAACCCATGTCTTTTGATTTCATCTCCAGAGCCTTTCATTTTTACATATGGTCTCCTTCTGGAAGGAGGCAGGGAGGGGATCCAAGATATGCCAAAGAAGCAATTTACAAATTAACGTTTGGAGTAGGATTCTCAGTAAATTGGGACTGTCTCCATCCATAGTTTTGCCTAACAAGCTACATAATCACCCAGGTAAATCCTTTTCCCTCCTGCAACCACGTCTCTGCAAGGCTGCCATCTCCTTGTGGGACACTCCCTCCCCATTCCCACCACGAAAGGTAACTCTGTAACTTCCAAGAAAGAATCCTGATAGTCTAAGTCAGAGTTTATCCATCTCAGCACTATTGATATTTGAGCTACATAATTCTTTGTTTTAGGAGGTGTTCTGTGCATTGTCGGATGTTTACTATCCTGACCTCTTCCACTAGGTGCCCGAAGCACTCCTCCCCTGCCCCCCGCTAGCTGTGACATTCAAAAGTGTCTGCAGACGTTACCAAATGTCCCCTGCGGGGAACATCACCCCCCTCGGAGAATCACCCCTCTAAGTATTATCAGATGGAGGAAATGTTTCCTAACTCATTCATTTGATGCTACCCACAGACTAGATAGAACAATTACTTCTTTGTTTTTCTTTTTTTTGGGACAGAGTCTTGCTTTGTTGCCCAGGCTGGAGTGCAGTGGCGTGTCCTCAGCTCACTGCAACCTCCGCCTCCTGGGCTCAAGTGATTCCCTTGCCTCAGCCCCCCGAGTAGCTGGGATTGCAGGCGTGTGCCACCATGCCCAGCTATTTTTTTGTGTTTTTGGTAGAGATGGGGTTTCACCATGTTGTCCAGGCTGGTCTTCAACTCCTGACCTCAAGTGATAGCCCGCCTCTGCCTCCCAAAGTGGTGGGATTATAGGCGTGAGCCATTGTGCTGGCCAACAATGCTTTCTTATACAGACTGCATTGCTCAGAAAGATAGGAACGCTTTCTCTTCATCACTGAGTCTCCAGTATCTGCATATAATAAGCACTCAACAAATGTGTACACAATTAAGGACGCTAGTGATTTTTTTTAATCTTACATCAAGTTTTTCAAGACTAGCTAATTGCACACAAGACATATCCTATATGATGACACCCTTTAAAGAGCATTTCTATCTTTTCCTGGACTCCTTTTCTCCTGGTGCCCTGTGCTTTTCAGCTTCTGACACTCAATCTATGATTTTCTTATACCAAAGAGAATGATATGGCTAAGAATAGCAATTACATCCTTGAATGTCATATTACATTTGTATTGTGCACATATGCTGTATGCTAGATTGACAAATATTTCTATGAGGCAAAAGAAAGATGATTTTTTAACATTTGTATCATATGCCATCTTTTGAAGATACCATGATCATTTTCTAATTATGGGCATTTAAATTGTTTCCAATTTTTCCACTGTAAATAATACTACAAGCCAGGTGTGGTGGCTCACGCCTGTAATCCCAGCACTTTGGGAGGCCTAGGCGGGCAGATAAGTTGAGGTCAGGAGTTCGAGACCAGCCAAGGCCAACATGGTGAAACCCCATCTCTACTAAAAATACAAAAAGTAGCCGGGCATGGTGGTGCATGCCTGTAGTCCCAGCCACTCGGGAAGCTGAGGCAGGAGAATCACTTGAACCCGGGAGGTAGAAGTTGCAATGAGTGAGATTGAGCCACTGCACTCTAGCCTGTCTGATAGAGGAAGCCTCTGTCTCAAAAAAAAAGCAAAGGATTTGGTGTGGAATTTTTTTTTTTAGACAGAGTTTCACTCTTGTTGCCCAGGTTGGAGTGCAATGGTGTGATCTCGGCTCACTGCAACATCTGCATCCCGGGTTCAATCAATTCTCCTGCCTCAGCCTCTTGAGTACCTGGGATTACAGGCATGCGCCACCACACCCAGCTAATTTTTTGTATTTAGTAGAGAGGGAGTTTCACCATGTTGGTCAGGCTGTTTTCGAACTCCTAACCTCAGGTGATCTGCCCATCTTGGCCTCCCAAAGTATTGGGATTACAGTAGTGCACCGCTGCACCCAGTGGTATGGAATTGTTTCTTAGCTGGTTATGGAATGTGAATGGGCAAGATACCTCTCCTCTTTGGACTCAGTTTCCTCATCTGTGAAATGGGCATGATAATTGTACTGAACATTCCTCACAAAGTGATGTGAGGAATAAGTGAGAGCACAGACAAGTGCTTAATGCAGGACTTGGAACAGAGTGAAGGACAGTAAGACAGACTGTAGTTTCCTCCTTTCTAAGGTGCAAAACTTAGTTTGCCAGGCAATTTTTCCGAGCACCACTCTGCTATTGTATCCAAAGGTGATTTTTCTGTTGGGAAGGTCACACAAGGCTCAATATCCTGAACAGCCCAGAGGCCAGTGGTGAAAAACTCAGCATATTGTCCTGATTTCCTCCTATTCAGAGGCCCCTGCAAGTGGTGACTGGCTAGATGATTCACAGATCCCTCCCAGAAATTTCATTTCAACCTTAAATGTGTGAAAATTCCATTCCTAGCAAGTGGAGCACATTGCTTTGAGAAAGAGAGCTGAATGTATTTTGTTTTGAATCCTCTGCTATTGGTTCACACCAAAGGACCCCAAATGTGCACCCATCACCTGCAGAATGTGGGTTTGCTAGAACATATTATGAGATCTCATACTCCTGTGTTTCCTGATGTTTACAGAACACACCTCCCTTCGCATCCTTCACTGCTGACGACCTGAAACATCCTCAATCATACTCGTTATTTTCTTTTTCCTTTTCTTTTTTTTTTTTTTTTTTTTTTTTGAGACGGAGTCTTGCTCTGTTACCCAGGCTGGAGTGCAGTGGCCGGATCTCAGCTCACTGCAAGCTCCGCCTCCCGGGTTCCCGCCATTCTCCTGCTTCAGCCTCCTGAGTAGCTGGGGCTACAGGCGCCCGCCACCACGCCCGGCTAATTTTTTGTATTTTTTAGTAGAGACAGGGTTTCACCGTGTTAGCCAGGATGGTCTCGATCTCCTGACCTCGTGATCCGCCCGCCTCGGCCTCCCAAAGTGCTGGGATTACAGGCGTGATCCACCACGCCCAGCCACACTCGTTATTTTCTATAATGATCATGGCCATGGCCAGCATCACCTTCCTCTTGGCATAGGATAGAGGGAAAGAGGAGGGCTGGTGCTGTCCGTAGGGAGCCTTCATGCTCAGTAAAGGGTGGCACCTGTCCTTTAAGCAGGCACAGCCCCTGCCGGAGCATGTGGCTTGGAGAGCACAAATGGGCTCCCATGCATCCACTCCACAGCATGGGCTCCCACTCATCCACTCCACAGCTCTAGTGGACCCTGCGAACAGCGTGGCCTTTGGAGTTAGGTAGAGTCAGAGTCTGCTTTGAATCTAGTCCCTGACATTTATTATTTACTAGCTGTGGCTCTGGGCCAGGTATGTAACCTCTCTGAGCCTCAGTTTCCTCATTTGATTGTCATGCCCATTTCATATGATTGTATCATATGACTGTAGCTCATTGTTTAAATGAGATAGAATATTTTAAAACTCTCTCTATTTGAATAAACATGAAACACACACACTGAGCTATTAAAAGTGGTTGGAACTTAGGGGCAGAATCATAAGGCAGAAATAAAGAACTTTAATTCTTTTTTTTGGTGGTGGTTTCTTTAAACACTTCTGTTTTGTTTGAACTTGTTTTTATGCACATTTATTACTTCTTTTTTAAATGATATTTTTATTTTGAAATAATTTTAGATGTACAGAATAGATACAAAAATAGTGCAGAGATTCTGTATGTTCCTCACCCAGTTCCCACTAATGTGATCATCTTATATAACCATGGAACGCTTGTCAAAACTAAGAAGCCCATATTAGTTTATTACTGCTAATTAAACACCAGACTTTATTAGGATTTCACTGGTTTATCCACTAACATCCTTTTTATGCTCAGGATCCCCACATTGCATATAAATCAATATATATGTAAAATATAAATTAATATGTATATTATATTGTCTTCTGTTGTTCTCAAATGTAGGGGAAAGAGGAGATCAAGATGCTTGAGAATTACTCTGCCACAAATAACTGTGCAGTTTTGTTTTTGTTTATTTTTGTTTTGAGACAGAGTCTTGCTCTATTGCCAGGCTGGAGTGCAGTGGTGCGATCATAGCTCACTGCAGCCTCAGCTTCCTGGGCTTAAGTGATCCTCCTGCCTCAGCCTCCCAAAATGCTGGAATTACAGGCATGAGCTACCATGCCAAGGCAGCTGTACAGTTTTGAGCCAGATACTTCCTCTCTCTGGACCATAGTCTCCTCATCTATGAAAGAAGTGGGTACTGGCGGGCGCAGTAGCTCACGCCTATAATCCCAGCACTTTGGGAGGTCGAGGCGGGTGGATCACGAGGTCAGGAGATCCAGACCATCCCGGCTAACATGGTGAAACCCTGTCTCCACTAAAAATACAAAAAAGTAGCCAAGCATAGTGGCACACGCCAGTAGTCCCAGCTATTTGGGAGGCTGAGGCAGGAGAATTACTTGAATCTGAGAGGCAGAGGTTCCAATGAGCTGAGATTGTGCCACTGCACTCCAGCCTGGGCAACAGAGCGAGACTCCGTCTCAAAAAAAAAAAAAGTGGGTAGGGCAAGAGATCACTAAGCTCCCTCTTTCACAGTCCAATTCACAGTCCAAGCCCACTGATTTTAGGGAGAGACAAAATGAGGAAGTCACAGTAGGATGCAAAGTCATTTAAAACAGAATTCTCAAAACATTAAAATAGAGGCCCTAGCTCCAAGGAGTCCCTTTTGGCCTCATTAAGGAACAGTGAAAGATCTGATCACATCTTCCAACTGGGGACTCCTGAATCCCGTGACTACTGGGGATGGAGACATTTGCTCATCTCACAGGTCTCTTCCATTTCTCTCTACTAGGATTTATTGTGTTGTAAAAGGCCTGGTGTGAGGCAGAGGGAGATTTTATCCAAATCCTTTGAGAAATGAGAAAATGTGGTAAATCCTGATTCTCATTTTGCTCTATTGTTTATGACTTCCAGATCTCTCGTGAAGAAGACAGGATCCGCAGCTGGTCTCCATTTCGTACTAGCTGGTTTAGTCTTAAGTTCATGGCCGCTTGCCCAAGCTGTGCCAGCTGAGTGAGCTTTAGATAGCAGCATCTGAAATGGATAATTATGCATCAAAGCCAGCCTACCTTACCTCTCCTAAAGGAACCCGATGTCTCACTTCCTTTCTCTCTGATCATGGCATACACCTGTTTATACAGAAGCGTGTCCATGGCAGGTAAGTTCTGTCCATGTTTGGCTAAAAGAGGAGGCAACACTGTCACATCCCCAGGGAAGCTTTTCTCATCTATCCCTTAAAGATTAGGTCAGGCCCCTTGTTAAAGCTTTCAGAGAATCCCACACATCCCTAGCGCAGCAGTCAGCACACTTGTCATCATTTAAATAATTTGTTATAATTTGATTAATGTCTGTCTTTCCTTGTGGTTCTCATTAGGGACAATTTTGTCCCCGGGGAACATTTACAATGTCTAAAGATATCTTTGGTTGTCACAACTGGAGGGAGGCAGGGTGGAGGGATGTTTTTGGCATTTAGTGGATAGAGATCAGAGATTCTGCTAAACATTCTAAGATGTACAAGACTAGGCCAGGCACAGTGGCTCAGGCCTGTAATCCCAGCACTTTGGGAGGCCGAGGTGGGTGGATCACCTGAGGCCAGGAGTTCGAGACCAGCCTTGCCAACATGGTGAAACCCTGACTCTACTAAAAATACAGAAATCAGCTAGGCATAGTGGCATGTACCTGTAATTCCAGCTACTCAGGAGACCGAGGCAGAATAACTGCCTCAGTTCTTCTGCCAACTGTCTCCTGCAACCTGGGAGACAGAGGTTGCAGTGAGCCAAGATGGCACCATTGCACTCCAGCCTGGGCGACAAGGGAGAAACTCCATCTCAAAAAAAAAAAAAAAAAAAAAAAAAAAAGGAGAGAAAGAAAATAAAAGAAAAAATAGAATGTATAAGACATCCCCCAGAAGAAAGAATGAGCCATCCAAAATGTCCACAGTGTTGAGAAACCCTCCTGTGGATTGTACATTCCACAAGGAGAGGGATTTTGTCTTTTTGTTTGCCACTGAACCCAGTTCTCACACAGAGTCTGTGGCAGAAAAGGTATGTGGTGCATAGATGATGACTGACACCTGCCTATTCTGTCCTCTGGGCCTGGGATGGCATCAGATTACATTTTGTTTCCCAAGGGCTGAAACCAGGGCTTAACATATAGTAAACAAATGATTCCAAATGAATGAAGACTTTGTAAATGAATGAATGACTGAATGAATGAGTCCATCCATCCATTCATCCATCCATCCATTCATCCATGACTCAAATGGGCCCTCATGCCAAGAATACATCAATAGTAGTCTTCTGACACCAGCTTTGGTTTTACCACTACCCAGCTAAGTGATCTTATGAATTTGGCATGTATTTGTCTAGATCAGCATTGTTCAATAGAACGTCCTACAATTACGGAAATGTTTTATATCTGTGTAGTCCAAAACAGAAGCCACTAGCCGTAAGTTACTAATGGACCCTCAAAATATGGCTAGTGGGACAAATTCATTTAATTTAAATAGCCACTTGTGGCGAGTAGCTACTGTATTAGCACAGTTCTAGACCTTTTAGAAGATTTTTGCATTTAAGATCATATCACATACACCCATGTAAAATAGTTCTGTTGCATGAGTTTTTATACAAATATAGTTTCACAGGTTCTGTAACTTGACTGTTTCACTCATTCTGTTTCTGGTATCTGTCCTGTTAGATCCAGCTCATTGCTTTTATCTACTGCATAGTGCTTCATGGTATGACTATTTTATGTAGTGGTAGCCATTCTCCTACTGATGGACATTTTGGTTGTTTCTGTTTTGTTTGTTTGTTTGTTTTTTCCGTTACAAACAATGCTGCAATGAACGTCTTTGTATTGTCTCCTTAGAGGTCTTAGTCCATTTTCTGTGGCTATAACAGGATACCACAGTCTGGGTAATTTATAAAGAAAAAAACTATTTAGCTCACAGTTCTGGAGGCTGGGAACTTCAAGAGCATGGCTCCAGCCTCTGGTGATGCCTTCTTGCTTCTTCATAACATGGTAGAGGGTATCACTTGGCAAGAAGAGAAGAGAGTGTGTGTGTGCTCAGATCTCTCTTCCTCTTCTTATAAAACGACAAGTCCCACTCTGGGGACCCCACCCAGATGTACTTATCTAATCCTAACTACCTCACTAAAGCCCCAGTCAACATGCAAATTTGGAGATTAAATTTTGAACACCTGAAATTTGGGGGACACATTCAAACTATAGCATTAGGCTCCTCCTGGTTAGTTCTTAGGAAGGAAATTTCTTCATAGTGTATGCATAAGTGTAATTTTATTAATCCTGCCAGGAAGGGTGCCATAATTTGTCAAACAAGAAGGATTCAGTGATTTCTAAGTTTTCTTCCTCCAGCATAAAACCTAATTCTTCTGGAAAAATAGAGGCGAGAAACTGACTTTAAACTTTTGGCAATGGTCTAGTCTATGCTGTGCTCAGTCAGATGCAACGGAAACAGATAATATCCAGGGTCATATGTTCCCGGTTGTCCCCTCTCTGGGTCCCTGGGAAGAGAAAGCTCTATAAAACATCGGATCAAATTTTCTTTTAATCCTCTAAGTAATAAAGTGGATAAAAATTTCTGGCAGTGGAAAACTCCAATTATTTAATTACATTAAAATAAATCTGTCACTAAACTTGGAAACCCCAGCTTTGCTTGCCCAGATAGCTAGAAAAGTCAAAAGGTTTCCATGCTACACACAGTTTTTCTAACTTCCCCCAAGTGATTGTGACTTAGAGTCATTTTACCCATTCACATCTACTGTTACCCAGTTGTTAATATCAATGCAATGATAATAATTGTAAGAGAAACTTTACTTCCAGTAAATACCTCATTTCTACTAGTTTGAATGCGTCAATTGTCTTTGGGCAGTAACCACAATTCAGTATTTTAGAATATACACATGCAGGCAAATATATATTCTATTCTTTAGAAATTAAATCTACAATAGACCTTGGCGTTTTGTCCATTACTCATGTTCATATGATTTCAATCTTAGGAGAGGGCTTTAATCTACTTATCTGGGTGGGGAAATATTGTTAGAAAAATGTGGGCTTGACTGGACACGGTGGCTCATGCCTGTAATCCCAGCACTTTGGGAGGCCAAGGCAGGCAGATCACTTGAGACCAGGAGTTTGAGACCAGCCTGGCTAACATGGCGAAACCCCGTCTCTACTAAAAGTACAAAAATTAGCCGGGCATGGTGGCACATGCCTGTAATCCTAGCTACTTGGGAGGCTGAGGTGAGAGAATTGCTTAAACCCGGGATGCAGAGCTTGCAGTGAGTCAAGATCGTGCCACTGCACTCCAGCCTGGGCGACAGAGCAAGACTCCGTCTCAAAAAAAAAAAAAAAAGAAAGAAAGAAAAATGTGGGTTTTTCCATCACCTATTTAATTGCAGATACTTGGTACTGGGTGTTGATTCTCTACTGACATTAACTGACCTCCAGGTATTAGGATTAAGTTTGCTAAAAACAAAACTTCTGAACAAAACTGAATGATCTGGTGTTTTCCTTCCCATTATAGATTTGCTTATTATGAAAATTTTGGAAATTATAGAAAAGCAGAAGGAAGAATAAAAGGATGATCACTATTACTATTTTGGTGTAGTTCCTTCCCATTTTTTCTTCTTTGTCTTCAACTCCATCTCCATCTCCTTCTCCTTCTCCTTCTTCTTCTTCTTCTTTTTTTTTTTTGAGTCAGTTTTGCTCTGTTGTTCATGCTGGAGTAATCACTGTTCATTGCAGCCTCCACCTCCTGGGCTCAAGTGATCCTCCCACCTCAGCCTCCTGAGTAGCTGGAACTCCAGGAGTGTGTCACCATGCTCAGCATGAAAATAATTTTTTTTTAATTTTTGTAGAGACAGGGTCTCCCTATGTTGTCCAGGCTGGTCTTGAACTCCTGGGCTTAAGTGATCCTCCTGCTTCAGACTCCCAGAATGCTGGGATTCCAGGTATGAGCCACCATACCCACACCCATTTTTTCTTTAGAAAGTCTTTTATATTTTGAGAATTTTTTTTTGAGATGGAGTTTCACTCTTGCCACCCAGGCTGGAGTGCAATGACGCAATCTCAGCTCACTGCAACCTCTACCTCCTGGGTTCAAGTGATTCTCCTGCCTCAGCCTCCCAAGTAGCTGGAATTACAGGCATGCGCCACCATACCCAGCTAATTTTTGTATGTTTGGTAGAGACAGGGTTTCACTACGTTGGCCAAGCTGGTCTCGAACTCCTGACCTCAGGTTATCCACCCGCCTCGGCCTCCCAAAGTGCTGGGATTACAGGTGTGAGCCACTGCACCCAGCCTTGAGAAATTTTTAAAATACAGAAAAGCACAAAGACTTTAAAAAAAAATCACACCCATATTCTCACCATCTAGAAATAATCATTAACATTTTGTCATATTTGCTACCAGTCTTTATTTGTTTCTACCTTTGTAAAACAAAAAACAAAACAAAAAAACCCTGAAATATTGCAGATAAATCCAAAGACAGATTTAACCACTATCCCCTACAATGAGGTTGAAATTTTTACTTCCATTTCTAAAAAAAAAAGAGTATGTATAGAGTATATATATGTACATAAATCATAAACATTCACATAAACATATAATTATATATAAGGTATATATATACATAATTATTTTTTGAGACAGAGTCTTGCTCTGTTGCTCAGGCTAGAGTGCAGTGGCGCAATCTCGGCTCACTGCAACCTCTGCCTCCTGGGTTCAAGCAATTCTCCTGCCTCAGCCTCCCGAGTAACTGGGATTACAGGCGCCTGTCACCACGCCCGGCTAATTTTTGTACTTTTAGTAGAGACAGGGTTTCGCCAGTTTGGCCAGGCTTGTCTCAAACTCCTGACTTCAGGTGATCCACCCACCTCAGCCTCCCAAAGTGCTGGGATTACAGGCATGAGCCACAAGATACATATATTTTATATAAAACAGTATGTAGTATTCTTCTGAGTGTTTTTTTTAAATTGCCCATATTTATAGGTTTGTTTTTTGATGTGGGGTCTCACTGTGCTGTTCAGGCTGTACACAAACTCCCGGGCTCAAGCAGTTCTCCTGCCTCAACCTCCTGAGAACTGGGACTAAGGTTAGCACCACCATGCTCAGCTTATATAGCTGTTGTTTCAATATATAGTGATTGTATAGAGTTGTTTAGATGTATAACATATTGATAGTATACCTGTTGTTTTGCATCTTAATGTCCCTCTTGAAGAATGGGAATCCTGAGCCGTATAGGAGAATAAAACCTCAGTCCTCTCATCTGCAAGATGATAATAATAGTACTGTGATATTGTGAAATATGTGTTTGGTCTTCATCCGATTTGCTGACATACAATTCCTAA
Source organism: Macaca mulatta (assembly GCF_049350105.2). Classification (NCBI taxonomy): domain Eukaryota; kingdom Metazoa; phylum Chordata; class Mammalia; order Primates; family Cercopithecidae; genus Macaca; species Macaca mulatta. The sequence continues at coordinate 65,163,925 of NC_133425.1, forward strand.
AATCCTTCAAAGTGATGTGTGTTTTTATGTGCTAATAAGTTGACTGGTGGGTTGGAAGCCTCTAGGTAACTTCAGGATGTGGCTGGTCCCAGAAAGACCCAGGCATGATTAGAGGATCGGGACTTTCAGTCCCACCCTTCAACTTCTGGGGAGGGGTGAGGGGCTGAGGGTTAAGTTGATCACCAATGGCCAATGACTTAATCAATCATCATGCTTATGTAATGAAGCCTCCATAAAAACCCAAAAAGACAGGGTTCATAGAGCTTCTGGATAGCTGGACACATGGAGGTCCCTGGAGGGTGGCACCCCAGAGAGGACATGGAAACTCTGCCCTTTACCCTGTACCTCACCCAATGCGTCTCTTCATCTGTATCCTTTGCAATACCCTTTACAATAAACCAGTAAATGTAAACATTTGTTTCCCCGAGTTCTGTGAGCTACTCTAGAAAGTTAATCAAACCCGGGAGGGGGTTGTGAGAACCCCTATTTATATCTGGTTGGTCAGCAGCATGGGAAAAACAACCTGGGACTTGCATTTGGCATCAGAAAGTGGGGGGCAGACTTGTGGGACTGAGCCCTCAATCTATGGGATCTGACACTATCTCTAGGTAGACAGTGTTAGAATTGAATTGAATTAGAAGACACCTAACTTGAGGTCAGGAGTTCAAGATCAGCCTGGACAACATGGCAAAACCCCGTCTCTACTAAAAATACAAACATTAGCTAGGCGTGGTGGCGCATGTCTGTAATCCCAGCTGCTTGGGAGGCTGAGGCAGAAGGACCACTTGAGCCTGGGAGTTTGAGGCTGTAGTGAGCTATGAGAGTGCCATTGCACTCCAGTCCGGTTGACAGGGTGAGACCCTATCCTTAAAAAGAAAAAAAAAAATTAAATTAAAAAAAGGAAAAGGCTCAAATCAATAAGAAAAAGAGATAAAAATATCCTAAATGAAAAAATAAGCAAAGGAAACAAGGAGAGAAGAGGAAACTTAATGGTCAATAAACATCTGAAAAGATGTCCAGAGTCATCATAGGAAAATGCAAATTCCAACGAGATATGTACATATGCAGTAAAAGTATGAAAACAAACAGATGACACATACCAACTTCAAAATAGTAGTTCCTTTTTTTTCTTTAGATGGAGTCTTGCTCTATTGCCCAGGCTGGAGTGCAGTGGCAATATGCCAGCTCACCACAACCCCTGCCTTCTAGGTTCAAGCAATTCTCATGCCTCAGCCTCCCGAGGAGGCTGGGACTACAGATGCCTGCTAATTTTTGTATTTTTAGTAGAGATGGGATTTCACTATATTGGCCAGGCTGGTCTTGAACTCCTGACCTCAGGTGATCCACCCACCTCAGCCTCCCAAAATGTTGGGATTACAGGTGTGAGCCACTGCGCCTGGCCTAGCATAGTAGTTTCTAAGGGGAGGGAGAAAGGAACAAAGAATAGGAAATGAGGCTTAGGTGTTATGTATATATCTTTTTTCTTTCTAAAAAATATGAAAACAATATGAAGAAATATACGGAACATTGACATCTGTTAAATCTGGATTGTGGATATGTGGCATCTATTTTCTGTATATTTTAAATACTTCCTTTTAAATTTCTTCTTCTTCTTCTTCTTCTTCTTCTTCTTCTTCTTCTTCTTCTTCTTCTTCTTCTTCTTCTTCTTCTTCTTCTTCTTCTTCTTCTTCTTCTTGAGACAGGGTCTTTCTCTGTCTTTCAGACTGGAGAGCAGTGACCATCATAGCTCACTGTAGCCTTGAACTCCTAGGCTCAAGTGATCCTCCTATCTCAGCCTCCTGAGTAGCTGGGACTACAGATGCACACCACCACACCCAGCTACTTTTTATTCTTATTTATTTATTTATTTGAGATGGAGTCTCACTCTGCAGCCCAGGCTGGAGTGCAGTGGCACAATCTCGGACAACCTCTGCCTCCCGGGTTCGAGCAATTCTTCTGCCTTAGCCTCCAAAGTAGCTGGGATTACAGGTGTGTGCCGCCATACCCGGCTACTTTTTTTTTTCTTTTTTGTATTGTTAGTAGAGACGGGGTTTCACCATGTTGGCCAGGCTAGTCTTGAACTCCTGACCTCAAGTGATCCGCCTGCCTCAGCCTCCCAAAGTGCTGGGATTGCAGGCATCAGCCACCACACCCAGCCCTAATTTTTATTTTTTAATTTTTGGTAGGGATGGGATCTTGCTGTTGCCTCAGCTGGTCTTGAACAGTGGCCTGAAGCTATCCTTCTGCCTCCCAAAGTACTGGGATTACAGGTGTGATCCACTGGTCCCAGCTGAGATATTTCCTATTTTAAAATTAAACAAAAGGCTGGGCATGGTGGCCCATGCCTGTAATCCCAGCACTTTAGGAGGCTGAGGTGGGCCGATCACGAGGTCAGGAGTTCGAGACCAGCCTGGCGAAACCCTATCTCTACTAAAAATACAAAAAATTAGCCAGGCATGGTGGTGCATGCCTGTAGTCCCAGCTACTCAGGAGGATGAGGCACAAGAATCGCTTGAACCCAGGAGGCGGAGGTTGCAGTGAGCCGAGATTGTGCCACTGTACTCCAGCCTGGGTGACAGAGTGAGACTCCGTCTTAAAAAAAAAAAAAAAAAAAAAATTAAATAAAACAAAAGGAAAAAACTTCACCTTGAGCTGATTTATATGAATATAGAGTTTGTAAGACATTAATTTATAAAATATCTTCTTCTATTTTAAGATTACATTTATTTCACTTCTTTCATTTGTTGCTTTTGTGCTTCAATCAACAGACTTATCTGGAATAGTTTGTGCATTGTAAACAGCAGAAATGTTGGTTGTTGTGGTTTGATTGGCCTCTGGGGCCTTCAGTCTAGGCATTTTGCCTTTGCTTAATAGTTGTGGCCTTTTTCCTTTTCTAAAAAACTGGATGTTGATTTAGATTAACTTGATGATAATTTCTAGATGGGTCAGTCAGGACCCAATGAGGTTACAAATGACAGAAAAGTCGCCTATGCTGGAGTGCAGTGGTGCAATCTCGGCTCACTGCTACCTCCGCCTCCAGGGTTCAAGCGATTCTCCTGGCTCAGCCTCCCGAGTAGCTGGAATTACAGGTGTGCGCCACCACGCCCGGCTAATTTTTGTATTTTTAGCAGTGACGGGCTTTCTTTGTATTGGTCAGGCTGGTCTCAAACTCCTTACCTCAGGTGATCCGCCCATCTCAGCCTCCCAAAGTGCTGGGATTACAGGCGTGAGCCACCGCACCTGGTCAGCAGCAAAAGGATTTAAACTATTACGTAAAACTTTGGTGATAAAACAGCAGCACAATTAGAGAGGATTGACTCCAATTTTCAAAGAAGTTGCACTGTGGGTAAAATGCTATCAAACAGCATCACAAGCTGGGTACCGTGCTGTCCACCTATCGTCCCAGCTACTAAGGAGGCTGAGGAGAAAGAATTGCTTGGCCCAGGAGTTCGAGGCCAGCCTGGGCAACATAGAGAGACTTCCCATGTCTAAAAACAAAACAAAAACCCAGTGTCAAATGCTCCAGAGAAATCTGGAGATTTCTCAGAGAAAGAAAGGATTGATGTGGCAAACTTCATTGTGGTCTTAAGAAATTGCCTCAGCCACCCCAGCCTTCAGCAACCACCACCCTAATTAATCAGCTGTCATCAACATCTCAGCAAGACCCTCCACGGGCAAAAACATTTCCACCCACTGAAAGCTTACATGATTGTTAGCATTTTTTAGAAATAAAGTATTTTATATTATTATTATTTTAAACGGAGTCTAGCTCTGTTGCCCAGGGTGGAATGCAGTGGTACGATCTTGGCTCACTACAGCCTCCGCCTCCTGAGTTCAAGTGATTCTCCTGCCTCAGCCTCCCAAGTAGCTGGGATTACAGGTACCCACCACCACGGCCGACTGATTTTTATTTTTTTTATTTTTTTTATTTTTAGTAGAGATGGGGTTGCCCCATGTTGGCCAAGCTGGTCTCGAACTCCTGACCTCAAGTGATCCACCCATCTCGGCCTCCCAAAGTGCTGGGATTACAGGCGTGAGCCACTGTGCCCAGCCAGCAATAAGGTATTTTAAAACTAAAGTATGGGAGAGGCACGGTGGCTGACGCCTGTAATCCCAGCACTTTGGGAGGCCGAGGTGGGCGGATCATCTGAGGTCAGGAATTTGAGACCAGCCTGACCAACATGGCAAAACCCCGTCTCTACCGAAAATACAAAATTAGCCAGGCACGGTGGTGTGCACATGTAATTTCAGCTACTCAGGAGGCTGAGGCAGCAGAATCACTTGAACCCAGGAGGCAGAGGTTGCAGTGAGCCGAGATCGTGCCATTGCACTCCAGCCTGGGCAAAAAGAGCAAAACTCCGTTTCAAAAAAATAATTGATTAATTAAAGTATGTACAGTTTTTTAGACATGATGCTGTTGCACATTTAATAGGCTATGGTGCAGTATAAACGTAACTTCTATATGCACCAGAAAATTCATATGACTCACTTTATTGCTGTGGTCTGGAACTGAACCTGAAATATCTTCAAGATATACTTATATTTGTGTATTAATCTTTTGCTGGGTAAATGAGTTGTAAATAACCTCAGTTTATATGTTATCCTTTGATATTTTCTATAATATATTTTGTATACAGATATTTTGAATTTAATGTAGTACAAAATTTTTCTTTATGTTCTGTACTTTTGAGTCTTTAGAAAATCTTTCCCTGTTCTGATGCCATAAGGACATTCTGCATTTTCTTCCAAACATTTTTACATGTTGCTTTTCACCTTTTGAATTTTTAATCCATTTAGAATTTATTTTTATCTATGTAAGGAACTAATTAGTTTTGGGGGGGGGGATTGTACAAATAATTGTTCTAGCACCATTGCATTTTTCTTTTTTTTTTTCCCCACTGAATGATTTATAAAGCCATTTCTATTTTACGGCAAGTTTCTATATGTATTTAAGCTGTTTCTGGCTTATCTGCTCCTTTAATCTTTGTCTATTCCTAAACAAATGTTGCATTGTTTTTTTAAATAATACAGCTTTATGATAAATGTTTCTTATCTGGCAGGTCGAGTTCCCTCCTCTGTGTTTTTTTCCCCCAAAATTATCTTGGCTATTTTTGTCCTATTTGTTCTTTCATATGAAATTTAGGATCAGTTTATCAAGCGCCATAAAAAGTCCTCTGGGAATTTTGGTTGGTGTTATAATGTCTTGATAGACTAACTCTGTAATATTGAGTCCTTCTATTCAGGAACATAGCATCAGCTCTATTTTTTTTTTAAGTTTTCCTTTGTGTCCTTCAATAAACATTTTGTAAATTTCTCCTTAAAAGTATTTCCCGGTTGGGCACAGTGGCTCACGCCTGTAATCCCAGCACTTTGGGAGGCTGAGGTGGGAGGATCACGAGGTCAAGAGATCGAGACCATCCAGGCCAACGTGGTGAAACCCTGTCTCTACTAAAAATACAAAAATTAGCTAGGCATGGTGGCATGCGCCTATAGTCCCAGCTACTTGGGAGGCTGAGGCAGGAGAATCGCTTAAACCCAGGAGGCGTAGGTTGCAGTGAGCCGGGATTGCGCCACTGCACTCCAGCCTGTTTAGAGCAACATCTCAACAACAACAACAACAAAAAGTATTTCCCATCTTTGGTTATATTTTCATGGGCATCTCATAGTTTTTGTTGCTCTTGAAATTGTATTTTTTATAATTAACTACATTTTTGAATGTCTTTGCCAGCAAGTTGCTGAACTACTTTAATATTTTTCTTGGACTTCCTACGTAGATAAACATTTCAACTGTAAATAACAAAGATTTTTCTTCCTTACTTTGCAACCCTTTTCATATTGCATTGACTAGAACCTCTAGGACAATATAAAATAGCAGCACTGAGAGGAAAACATCTTTGTCTTCTGTATTTTTGTCTGTTTCTGAGTCAGGGTCTTGCCCTGTCACCCAGGCTGGAGCGCAGTGGCATGATCATAGCTCACTGCATCCTCCAACTCCTGGGCTCAAGCGATCCTTCTGCATCGCTTTCAAGTAACTAGGACTACAGGTGCGTGCCACTACGCCCAGCTTAATTTAAAATTTTTTTTATAGAGGTGGGATCTTGCTATGTTGCTCAGGCTGGTCTCAAGAGGTCCTCCCACATAGGTGCCCTAAGGTGCTGGGATTACAGGCATAAACCATTGTGCCTGGCCCCTATAACATTTATTTATCTGGTGTTTGTTTCTTTTTTTTTTTTTTTTTTTGAGACAGAGTCTCGCTCTGTTGCCCAGGCTGGAGTGCAGTGGCCGGATCTCAGCTCCACCTCCCGGGTTCACGCCATTCTCCTGCCTCAGCCTCCTGAGTAGCTGGGACTACAGGCGCCCACCACCGCGCCCGGCTAGTTTTTTGTGCATTTTTTAGTAGAGACGGGGTTTCACCGTGTTAGCCAGGATGGTCTCGATCACCTGACCTCGTGATCCAACCGTCTCGGCCTCCCAAAGTGCTGGGATTACAGGCTTGAGCCACCGTGCCTGGCCGTGGTGTTTGTTTCTAACCAAGATAGAATGCTTAATTCTAGAACATAGATTAGAATATGTTTTCTGTCTAACTACAAATATTTTTGAAAGTTGAGCAGGAATAAGCTGATTAAAGGACACAGAACTCTAAGTACTCTCAAGCTGGGATGAATTTCTTTAAATTGATTTGCACATGTAATTACAAACTTTAAAGAAATAGAAGGAAAAAATAAGACAAAGGAGAGACACTATTTGTTCTTTACACATTTAAAATGTTATTTAAAATGATGTATTATGAGTCATAATGGAAATTCTAAAGGAAAACAATCTATAAAACTTACGAATATAAAACTACTTTTGGCTGGGCGCGGTGGCTCACGCCTGGAATCCCAGCACTTTGGGAGGCTGAGGCGGGAGGATCACCTGAGGTCAGGAGCTTGAGACCAGCCTGGCCAACATGGTGAAACCCCGTCTCTACTCCAAATACAAAAATTAGCCGGGCATCGGGGCAGGCGCCTGTAATCCCAGCTACTTGGGAGGCTGAGGCAGGAGAATCACTTGAACCTGGGAGGCAGAAGTTGCAGTGAACCGAGATTGCACCACTGCGCTCCAGCCTGGGAGACAAGAGTGAAATTCTGTCTCAAATACATACATACATACATACATACATACATACATACATACTTTTGGCCGGGCACAGTGGCTCACACCTGTAATCTCAGCACTTTTGGAGGCTGAGGCAGCATATCACCTGAGGTTAGGAGTTCAAGACCAGCCTGGCTAATATGGTGAAACCCTGTCTCTACTAAAACTAGAAAAAAAAAATTAGCTGGGCATGGTGGGCACGCCTGTAATCCCAGCTACTCGGGAGGCAGAGGCAGGAGAATCGCTTCAACCTGACGGTGGAGGTTGCAGTGAGCTGAGACCATGCCATTGTACTCCAGCCTGGGCGACAGAGAGACTCCGTTAAAAAAAAAAAAAAAAAAAAAAAGCGGGCTCGGGGAGGGTTATATGAATAGGGACTAAAAGGTAGCAGGCAAAAATAAACCCGAACCTGCTTTTTTTTTTTTTTTTTTTTTTTTTTTTTTTTTTTTTAACGGAATCTCTCTCTTGCTCAGGCAGGAGTGCAATGGCGTGATCTCCGCTCACTGAAACCTCTGCCTCCAGGTTCGAGCAATTCTTCTGCCTCGGCCTCCAGAGTAGTTGGGATGCAGTCGCCCACCACCATGCCCTGCTAATTTTTGTATTTTTAGTAGAGACGGGGTTTCACCATGTTGGCCAGGCTGGTCTTGAACTCCTGACCTCAAGTGACCTGCCTGCCTTAGCCTCCCAAAGTGCTGGGATTACAGGTGTGAGTCACAGCACCTGGCCAAATCATTACATTCTTATATTTAGGATTTTATTTATGTTGTCAGATCTTTGTTAGAAGCTCAGTTCCAATAAAGCCTAAATTTTTCTTTCTTTCTTTCTTTTTTGAGACAGGATATCACTCTGTCACCCAGGCTGGAGCACAGTGGCACAATCATGGCTTACCACAGCCTTGATCTACCAGACTCAGGTGATTCTCCCACCTCAGCCTCCTGAGTAGCTAGGAATATAGGTGCCTGCCACCACATCAGGCTAATTTTTGTATTTTTTCTAGAGATGGGGTTTTGCCATGTTGCCCAGGCTGGTCTCGAACTCCTGGGTGGGGTCAGCCTGCCTCATCCTCCCAAAGTGCTAGGATTACAGTCAATCAAGCCTAAAGTTTTCAATACCTCATCAACTACAATAACAACTGCTGTTAACGTTTGTGTCAAAGTGTTACATTTTACAAAGAATTTTCTCACACTTCACCTCGTTTTTTCCCTATGACACAGATATTGTTATTAAATCCTTTTGCACAGGGGAAGACTGAGGTTTCAGAGTGATTAGGAGATTTATGTATTTCATAAGTGGCAGAGGACAGGCATGGTGGCTCACGCCTGTAATCCTAGCACTTTGGGAGGCCGAGTTGGGCGGATCACCTGTGGTTGGGAGTTTGAGACCAGACTGACCAACATGAAGAAACCCCCGTCTCTACTAAAAATACAAAGTTAGCCGGGCATGATGGCACATGCCTGTAATCCCAGCTACTCGGGAGGCTGAGGCAGGAGAATTGCTTGAACCCAGAAGGCGGAAGTTGTAGTGAACCGAGATTGTGCCACTGCACTCCAGCCTGGGCAACAACAGGGAAACTCCATCTCAAAAAGAAAAAAAAAAGTGTCAGAATAGAGACTAAAATGAAATATTCTGCTTTTTACCACCTGCACTAGTGGTTTTTGAGCTCCACCAAATCAGATTGCACCAGCCTTTTTCTAGTTTAAAGTAGAAAAATAATTAATTAATGGGCCATACTTCTTCTATTTCTTTTTTTTAGAGACGCGGTTTTGCTCTGTTGCCCAGGCTGGATTGCAGTGGTGTGATCTTCTCTAACGTGTTTTTCTTTAAATGGATACCTCATGCTTGTCTATACTAGATGCTGCAATAGGATGGTATCTGGTTTAGTAGGATGTTATATGTTTTATGATGTTTAAGTTTCCCTATAAGAATTTCTTCAGTGTTCTGCAGAAAGCTCAGATTTCCAGGTGTGGTGCCACAACAATAAATTTTAAAACCACTGCATTAGGTTTTGCTGAGTAAGCCCTGGAGCCTGCAAGCCAAATACATTTTAGGTCCCAAAATAATGGTAAAGTACTACTGTGGGTTTGCTTCACTCTCTTACATTTCATATGAAATGTGTATTGCTACTCCTTATTGGTCATCAAAACAAATCTGATTGAGGAGCATATCTAAAGGGAATAATTAAGGAAAAGGCCACAAGCATAGGTTTAGCTACAGGGATGTTCATTTCAGTGGTATTTACAAAGGTTTCTTTTTTTCTTCTTCTTTTTTCTTTTTTTGTGAGACAGAGTCTCACGCTGTCGCCTAGGCTAGAGTGCAGTGGTGTAATCTCATCTCACTGCAAATTCTGCCTCCCAGGTTCAAGTGATTCTCCTGCCTCAGCCTCCCGCGTAGCTGGGATTACAGACGTGCGCCACCATGCCTGGGTGATTTTTGTATTTTTAGTAGAGATGGCGTTTCGCCATATTGGCCAGGCTGGTCTTAAACTCCTGACCTCAAGTGATCCACCCCCCTTGGCCTCCCAAATTGTTGGGATTACAGATGTGAGCCACCATGCCCAGCCTACAAAGGTTTCTGAAAAAGAAAATAAACTAAATGCCAAACGTAGATTAAGTAAATAAGGTATTTCCTGCAATGGAATAGTCTTCTGCCATCACACATTATTAAGAATATTAACTGATGTGGACTGATGTTCACAGTTAAATCAGGAAGCAGGATAATAGTGCATATAGTATAGCCAATTTTTGTAACATGTAATGCAAAATATACACGAAAAAATTTCTGAAAGATATGTACTAAATGATATTCTCTGTGTGATAGTTTGTGAGGTTTTGAATCATTATTACTTATTTACTTACTTATATTTTCAGTGATTATTTTTTGTTTTTACAATGAACACCTATTGTTTTTGAAGTATAACCCCCACACACCTTATTTTTTATGAGAAAAAGCCACTCAGGCCTTTCTAAAGCGTTGATAAACATATTACCTGCTGCGTTCTGTCAACTTAGAGAGCAAAGGAAGAGGAAATAGCTGTGTACAGAATTTAATTTAGACATAAGGAGAATTTCCTGAAGGTAAGTCCTTTAATCTGATAAAATGGGAAGGGGCCTAGGTGAAACAATTAGGCAAAGGGAAGTGGTCAGGGCACACTTGCGGGGCCAGCTGAATGTATAATGGTGGAGAGGATTTGAGGGCAGAAAATAAAAGGCTTTCTGAAGCTGGCTGCCTAGGATACAAATTGCCTTGGTAATGACTCTTAGAGGCGGTCAGTTCATAAGCATGCATGGAAGGCAGAGTTCTGCGGAGTGAAAAGAAATAGAAACTCAGATTTCAATTATTCATTCATTCTTTCATTGCTGAAACATTACTCACTACGAATCCAGCACTGTGCTAAGTGTTGGGTCCTGCTCTAGACAAGTTTACAATTTAGTTGGACAGATGAAACACAAGGCTATGAAATCATTTGAGAAGGACTGGAAAATTAGAAGGAAAACCCCAGTAACTTAGTTCACTTATTTATTTTATTTATTTTTTGAGATAGACTTCCTTTGTTGCCCAGGCTGGAGTGCAGTGGCACAATCTCAGCTCACTGCAACCTCCGCCTCCCAGCTTCAAGCAATTCTGCCTCAGCCTCCTGAGTAGCTGGGATTACAGGTACATGCCACCATTCCAGCTAATTTTTGTAATTTTTTAGTAGAGGTGGGGTTTCATCATGTTAGCCAGGCTGGTCTCAAACTCCTGACCTCAAGTGATCCACCTGCCTTGGCATCCCAAAGTGTTAAGATTACAGGTGTGAGCCACTGCACCCGGCCAGGACTAGAAAATTAGAAGGACAACTCAGGTAACTTAGTTCAACAAAAGAAGATATCTGAATAGCTGGGATTAGTGAGAATAAGTTTCCTGAAGTTTGGAATTTAAGAGTTTAAGAACATTTCTGGACAAATATAATAAATGTGAAGCAATTTTGACTGTAATCTGATATCTCACACAAATGTATTGTCGTTTAATATATGAGACATACCTCTACTTCTCCAATGCTTTGGATTTTAAAATGTGCTTTCCATAAAATACTTAGCTCTTTTCCATTAGGAAATGACTAAGTAAAACAAAATGGAAAGAAGACTAGAATTACAGAGTTTCTGAGAAAGAGGTTACTTTTGGTATTATGCATTCTGTGGCAGATACTGTCATTGTCTACCCAACATCTATTCTCCCCCCACTTCCTTGCAAACTGACCCTCAATTTTGTTCAGAGTATCAATGTACCCATCAACACATTTACAACTTTTACAACACATTTACAATGTACCCAACTTACACATTTCCCAGCCTCCCTTTCAGATAGTGACCATGTGACAGTCCTGACCAATGAGATGCAAGTCGAAGCCACTGTGTGTGTTGGCCCCTTTCTTCTTCCTCCTCCTGCCTCGCATGCAGACATGATGCCTAGAGGGGACAGCCATCCTCTGAGTATGAGAACAAGTGCCACCTCTCAGGCTGGCTAACAGGGATGCCTATGTGCCTGATGGCATTGTGGGGCTGTGAGACTAGCCCTGGATTGCTGAATTAGTCCGTTTTCATGCTGCTGATAAAGACATACCTGAGACTGGGTAATTTAGAAAGAAAAAGAAGTTTAATTGACTCACAGTTCTACGTGGCTGGCGAAGAAGGTGAAAGGCACATCTTACATGGTGGCAGACAAGAGAGAATGACAACCAAGTGAAAGGGGTCTCCCCTTATAAAGTCATCATATCTTGTGAGATTTATCCACTTCTAGGAGAATAGAATGGGGGAAACCACCTCCATGATTCAATGATCTCCCACTGGGTCCCTCGCACAACATGTGGGAATTATGGGAGCTACAATTCAAGATGAGATTTTGGTGGGGACACAGCCAAACCATATCAATTGCCTAAATCCAGACTTCTTGCATGAGAAAAATAAAACCTCTAAGCTACTGGTATTTGTTACCGGCAGCTAAACACAATCCTTCCCTGATAAATAACCTAAGCCACTTATTTCACAGAGAAGGGATGGAGGCCCAAGAAAGTCCCATAAACCTGGACAGGTTATCTTGTGCTAAGAACTTCTGTGTTACTTTCAAGTGACAGAAGACCCAATACAAACAACCTCTTAAGCAAAAAAAAAAAAACAACAACAAAAAGGGAATTTATCAATTCAGATAATTGAAGTCAGGCATAGCTTCCTCCAGAGACTCCAGTTTTGTTTTCTTTCAGGTTCTGGTTTTTCTCTCCCCATCTCTTGGCTCTTGCTCCTCATAATTAGTCTGCTTCTGGCTCTTTCCTCTTTGTGGCAAGGTGGTGCCAGCAGCTCCAGCGTTACCTCACCCAGGATGAAGTCCTGTAGAAAGTGAAAACTCCTGTCTGGAGGAAAGTCACACTACTCAGGAGAAGCAGGGAATGCCTCACTTCCTGTGCACAGTAGGGGCCAAAATAGAACTAGAATTTAGGACTCTGTGCTCCAAGTCACTTCACTTTCTTTTTAAATTTCATTTTATTATTTATTTAGAAACAGGGTCTCACTGTGTTAACCAGGCTGGAGTGTGCAGTGTTGCAATCATAGCTCACTGCAGCCTTGAACCCCTGGGCTCAAGGGATCCTCCCACCTCAACCTCCTGAGTAGCTGGGACTATAGGTGTGCGCCATCACACCTGGCTAACTTTCGCTTTTGTGTGTGTGTGTGTGACAGGGTCTTGCTATGTTACCCAGGCTGTCTCAAACTCCTGGGCTCAAGGGATCCTCTCGCCTTGGCCTCCCAAAGCACTGGGATAATAGGTGTGAACCACTGTGCCTGGCCCCAAGTCAGTTCACTTTCTACTTTGTCAAATAGCCTCTGAAAAATGTATCCTAAATAGGTATATGTAGCATCCATGAGAAATATCAGATGTTTCCTTCGATCACATGGATGATCACATGTTCCTTTGGAAGCTTATCACCATTAAGGTATGTGAGTATCATGGAGAAAATACCAAGTCTATCTAGAAGAAATTAGAAATCACTGGGCACCATACCTTAAGATGGTCCCCAACAGTGAAGCTCAAGTCTGATCTGGGGTTTAGGGTGGACCTGCTCATGAATAGTAACACAGATTACATCTTCTCCTTTGCTTCTGGAGGAAAGCCTGCTGGAGCAACTGTCTACAGGCTTTTTCTCTTATTGAACGTTTTCTCTTATTGAACGTTCTTATTGAACATTTCTTTCTGAATTTCTCTTTTTTTTTCAAATTCTGTTTGCACTCAAAAAAAGTATTCATTTAATAGCTCGGAAGCGCAGATGATCTACTGATTCCTCCTGATCAGGTCAGGTTGTCAGAGCTGAGTTCAGATTACCCTCAGCCTGTACTGTATCTAGTTTTTAAATATTTTGGTGCCTAGTCCAGGCCTTACAGAATAACCTTCAGGTCCATTATTACCCAAGTCTTCCATGAATGGAAGGTTTGCAAACTGATCCTCTTTAAAGACATAGCCATATGGCTGCTTTTTTTTTTTTTTCCTTCTACAAGCTTGTTTTCTCTTTCCTTAGAATTGTTGGCCTGTAGGATTCTTGAACTTCCTCCACACTTAGTTATGAAAGTGAGCATATAAAGGCTTAAAAATTAGTGCTCAAGTATGTATGGAGCGAAAACTGGGAATGCATGGTCATGCAGATTTGTTTCTTTTTGTTTCTTACCAGTTTACCCTTTCTCTGACTTCCAGCAAGTTATGTTCACTTAAATTTCCTACTGGCAAAGTGTAAGTCTAGGATCATTTCTGAGTAGAGTCTTTGCTGTTGCAGGTAACAAAGTATAAAGTCTTGCTGGGTACTGTGGCTCACGCCTGTAATCCCAGCACTCTGGGAGGCCAAGGCAGGTGGATCACCTGAGGTCAGAGTTTGAGACCAGCCTGACCAAAGTGGTGAAACCCTGTCTCTACTAAAAATACAAATATTAGCTGGGCATGGTGGCAGGCGCCTATAATCCAGCTACTCAGGAGGCTGAGGCAGGAGAAGTGCTTGAACCCAGGAGACAGAGGTTGCAGTGAACCGAGATAGGGCCATTGCACTCCAGCCTAGGTGACAGAGCAAGACTACATCTCAAAAACAAAAAAACAAACAAACAAACAAACAAAAAACACAAAAAAACAAAGTATAAAGTCTCTCGAGTGATTTGTATTTGGTGGTGTTTGCTTCTCTGTTAAATTTTCTTTTGGTGGATTAAGCTATCGGACTCTGCTAGTTTTGCATTGCTATAAAGAAGTATCTGAAACCGAGTGATTTATAAAGAAAAGAGGTTTAATTGACTCTGAGTCTGCAGACTGTACATGAAGCATGGCACTAGCATCTGCTCGGCTTCTGGTGAGGCCTCGGGGAACTTTTACTCATAGAGGAGGGTAAAGTGGGAGCGGGCACGTCACATGGCAAGAGGGAGCAAGAGAGAGAAGGAGGAGGTGCCAGGCTCTTTAAACACCCAGAGTTTGCATGAATTCAGAGCGAGGACTCGTTACTAGAAGGAAGGAGCCTAGCCATTCATGAGGGATCCACCCCCATGACCCAAATACCTCCCAACAGGCCTCACTTCCAACTTTGGAGACTCCATTTCTCTTACTTTTTTGACACAAGAGTCTCAGTCTGTTGCCCAGGCTGGAGTGCAGTGGTGGGATCATACCTCACTACAGCTTCGAACTTCTGGGCTTAAGTGATTCTCCCGCCTCAGCCTCCCAAGAAGGTGAGACTACAGGCACAGGCCACCACACCTGGCTAATATTTTAATTTTTTTTTAATAGAGGTGGGTCTTGCTATGTTGCCCAGGCTGGTCTTGAACTCTTGGCTTCAAGCAATCCTCCTGCCTCGGTCTCCCAAAGTGCTGGGATTACAGGTATGAGTCACCATGCCTGGTCTTAGGATTCTATTTCAACCTAAGATTTGGAGGGAACAAACATTCAACCATATCAGACTCCAATGATGAAGAACCTGTTGGTAGAATTTTCAAACCTTTGACTCATCATCTCCTTTTTCAGACTTTTCTCTCTTCCTTACTCTCAACATTTGAGCAGTTCTCAGTTCTTCCGATTCTACTTGGATGTTTTACAGATACAATTCCTTCTTTACATTTTGTTTCCTGCTCTACTCTTTCAGGCCTCATTGGTTCCTGGCTGGTTTCTCTTTCTAGGCTCTCAGCCGCCAGTTTATGCGAGCTCTGGTCAGGTCATTTCTTCTTAAAAAATCTTCAGTGGTCCCCAGTGCCTTCAGGATAAAGAACAAAATCCTTGGCCTAATGTTTAAGATCTTTACCTCTGCCCTTTTCTTACCTTTCGAGTTTCTTACTTCTTCTTTTCTCTTCATCTCTGTACCCAATGTCAAATTCTTACTAACATGTCAACAGATGGCTATTGTAACATTTGTTTCATTCTGTCTGGGTGCTAAAGCTGTGTGCTGGCAATCAATTATAAGCTATTTAAGGCAAGAATTGTGTTTTATTTTTACTTTCTCTGATACTATATGACCAAGTGCGTTCACACTATATCAGAGAGGGATCCAGGGACTGTAATTCAGTGTGATCATCGCTATGCCAGCAATTTGAACAAAATGCTATAGGAACACAGAAGAGAGAATGACTAATATAGCTTGGAAAGGTTTGGAATGAATTCACAGAGGAAGTAATATCTGAGCTGGACTTTGAAACTAAAGTAAGAATTTTGCAGGTGGAGAAACTGAATGAACAGATAAATATTCTCTGTAAGTTCGTATTTTATAATTAGATTCTAACACCTCGAGGCAGATTAATCCCTGGTATGTCTCTTCCCATGTTTGGGGCAGTCCACATTTCCTCATGCAGCTGAAACAAATACTTCTCAGGTGAAATATGTTATTTCTAAAATCAGTATAGTTTATCCAGTAACTTCAGCTTAGCCTTTTAATTCTGGGGCTTAGTTGTGGATGACCAATTCAATTATTTTATCATTGCATCCTTAACCTAGGTATTGAACCAATCCTCCACAAAGCTATAAAAAGACACTCAATGTTTCTTTGACCATCCACTGACAAAGTCCAACGAAGCCCAGGTATTTCACGGAATCTTTGCATCAACAAGTAATACCTGTGATGCATTGCACTGTAAACATTTGTATGTCAGGACTTTGTCCTGCAACTGTGTAGCCTCCTTTTTTTTTTTTTTTTTTTAGATTTTGAGATGGAGTCTTGCTCTGTTGCCCTGGCTGTAGTGCAGTGGTGTGATCTTGGCTTACCGCAACCTTTCCCTGTGCCTCCCGGGTTCAAGCGATTCTCCTGCCTCAGTCTCCCAAGTAGCTGGGATTACAGGCGCCCGCCACCACAACCGGCTAATTTTTGTATTTTTAGTAGAGATGGGGTTTCACCATGTTGGCCAGGCTGGTCTCAAACTCCTAAAACCTCGTGAACTGCCTGCCTCAGCCTTTCAAAGTGCTAGGATTACAGGCATGAGCCACCATGGCTGGGCTGTCTAACCTCTTTTGACCCCTGTAGGAAACGGTGGTTGAAGTGAAGAGATACCAGCTCTGGTAGTGGGAGAAGAGAAGAGTGTGGTATGTGAGATGACACTTCCTCTCCTTCCCCTCTCACAGGTCACCAAGAAAGCAAACTGATCATTTATTTCTAGATATCTGTACAGATTTCTAGCATAACACCTATCACAATGCTAAGTGTACTTCTTATATTCATCTTTTAAGAATCTTTATATCTTTTACAAATTTATTTATTTTGAGATACAGTCTCCCTCTGTCACCCAGATCGGAGGGCAGTGGCTCCATCTTGGCTCACTGCAACCTCCACCTCTTCGGTTCAAGTGATTCTCATGCCTCAGCCTCCCAAGTAGCTGGGACAGGTGCGCACCACCATGCCTGGCTAATTTTTTTTGTATTTTTAGTAGAGACAGGGTTTTGCCACATTGGCCGGGCTGGTCTCGAATTCCTGACATCAAGTGATCCACCCACCTCGGCCTCCCAAAGTGCTGGGATTACAGGCATGAGCCACCGCACGTGGCCGTGTAAAATGTTTATATCTCTTACACCTAGCACAGCTCCCGGCACCCACTGTGGAATGAGAGAAGAACGATTCTGCTTCATGTAGAGGAATAGTTTTTTCATCTTTTTTGGGTGATGAGTCTTTCTTTCAGAAAGCTTAAGAAGGCCAAAATTTTAACCTTTGTCCCAAGAAAAGAGACGCTTGTCAAAATTTGCATACAAGTTTAGGAAGGTTACAGATGCCTTGAAGCAAACTCATGGACCTCTGAGGTTAAAACTCCCTGAATTAAGAGAGAGGGTAAGGAGAAATTGTACGACCTTTACTAACTCATACTCTTGGTCAAACTAATATCACAGCTGAGGTGGGGTTACTATGCATAATAGATACCATGATCACGTGGGGGAAAGAGCATTGTAGCAAATGCAATGTGGTGGTCTCCACAATGGTCGTAGGCCAGTGTGAATAAGGACTTGCTTGCAGTTTTCATGTGTAACCTGCCTAGTGAAGATCTGGAGACATTATCTTCCTTCTTTTCTTGGGTTAAGCGGGATCAACTATTTCTATTTTCCCATTAAAATTTCTCCTCCCTAATTTATCCTTCATTTTGCTCTGGCATTGGCTGGGTGCAGTGGTTCACACCTGTAATCCCAGCACTTTGGGAGGCCGAGGAGGGTAGATCACTTGATGTCAGGAGTTTGAGACCAGCCTGGCCACTAACATGGCGAAACCCTGTCTCTACTTAAAAAAAAAAAGCTCTGGTATTTATCTCCTTGCTCCCTGCTCACTGAGTCCCCTAGATTCAAAATGATTGCACTGTTTCTCAAGACTTGCAATTACTCTAGATCTTGAGAGTCTTAACTGGTCTCTATAAGACTTTAGATGCAAACTCTGACTGAGACTAACTCATGAACTAAAGAAGTATGCCATCAAAGTGAACAAAGTGAATTGGATGCCTGATGCTAATATCTGGGCACTTTAGAAGATGCCAGGAGTGAGAATGTTTGAAACCTGATGCTAAATAGTATATAAACTAATTTTGCTTTCACAAATATTTGCGAGGCTAGGCGCCATGGCTCACACTTCAATTCCAACATTTTGGGAGGCTGAGGAGGGAGGATTGCTTGAACCTAGGAGTTTGAGACCAGCCTGGGCAACATGGTGAGACCCTGTCTCTACAAAAAAAAAAAAAAAAAATTAGGCGGGCATGGAGGCACACACCTGTGGTCACAGCTATTCAGGAGGCTGAGGCAGGAGGATCACTTGAGCCTAGGAGGTTGAGGCTGTAGTGAGCCATGTTCATACCACAGTACTTCAGCCTGGGCAACAGAGTGAGACTCTGTCTCAAAGAAAAACAAAAGGAAATATTTGCTAGAACATGTTATATGGGTGGAAATTGACACTTAAACATATTCAAATAGGAATTTGATTACAATTCCAGCACAAAAGGAGTCACTACTATCCCACCACGATCAATTCTCCATTAGTATTAAGGAGTGCTCCCATGGTGGGGCAAAAATAATTATGGTCTAAACTTTTCTTTGGTTTTTGACTTGAATTGCTCTGGAAATTTTCCTTTCAGATTTTGTGTTTGTTTAGCAGCTTCCTTACAATATATGTGTGACTAAAATTATTTTAACAGCTTAATTGTATTACAATGACAAAGATTTGTAGATCTTGTGACAGCAAGATTAAATAAACTCTGCTCTGTATGAGTTTATTTAATTCCTTTTCAGTGGCTGATATTTGAACCTCTTTCATTTAGAGTCAGTCCAGCTGCACAATTAACAAAGTGCCTAAACAAGTCCAGGAGAGGTTAAAGTACACACCACCAACAGAAAAATTGCCATTCAGTTGCATAATCTACAGTGTTGTAGTTGAATCTGGGTTCTCGCGAAATTTTAATCAAGTGACTAGGGAAGGTAATATATGATCAGGAAGAAATATGAAGGAGTTCTACAAACTACTAAATCTGCTGTACGTTTAGCTCCATGGTCCCATTATCGTTTTCAATAAGAGGAAATTTCCGGCCGGGCGCGGTGGCTCAAGCCTGTAATCCCAGCACTTTGGGAGGCCGAGACGGGCGGATCACGAGGTCAGGAGATCGAAACCATCCTGGCTAACACGGTGAAACCCCGTCTCTATTAAGAAATACAAAAAACTAGCCAGGCGAGGTGGCGGGCGCCTGTAGTCCCAGCTACTCGGGAGGCTGAGGCCAGAGAATGGCGTGAACCCGGGAGGCGGAGCTTGCAGTGAGCTGAGATCCGGCCACTGCACTCCAGCCTGGGCGACAGAGCGAGACTCCATCTCAAAAAAAAAATAAATAAATAAAAAAAGAGGAAATTTCCAAATTTTACATGCTTAAAGTTTTACTTTTTGTTGTGTACAGAGGAAATTTTATTTTATTTTATTTATATATGTTTTTTGAGACAGTGGTGTGATCTTGGCTCACTGCAACCTCTGCCTCCCAGGTTCCAGCAATTCTCCTGCCTCAGCCTCCCAAATAGCTGGGACTACAGGCACGTGCCAACATGCCCAGTTAATTTTTTTTTTTTTTTTGTATTTATAGTAGAGACAGGGTTTCACCATGTCGGCCAGGCTGGTCTCGAACTCCGGACCTCAAGTGATCCGCCTGCCTCGGCCTTCCAAAGTACTGGGATTACAGGTGCGAGCCACTGCACCCGGCCAGAGGAAGTTTTATAAAGGTATATAGTTGAAGGGGTAGTTTAAAAAATATATCATTAGACTATTTCAAATATCAAAGAAAAGGGGATGCAACTGAGACGTAAATGACCACAGAGGGAAATATCATTGGAACTAACAATGGCGTATAATTTACTAATGACACAGTGATCAGGTGTTATTTCTGATAACCTTGAATATCATGTAGGTCACATTTTATTTTGTGATGAGATCAGAGCAAACACTATTTACTAATGAATTTATTTGTGTTTTCAGTCACTGAAATTTGAAAGACAAAATGAAAATCTAGGTCTCTGTGCTATTGCAAAGTATGGCCAAGAAAACGAGCAATCTAAGCAGTTTTTCGAAGAAGGTGTCTTGGGCCAGGCTCAAAGGCTCATGCCTATAATCTCCGCATTTTGGGAGGCAGAGGAAGGAGGATTGCTTGAAGCCAGGAGTCCAAGACCAGCCTAGGCAATATAGCAAAATCATGTCTCTGCAAAAAAGGAGTTCAAGACTAGCCTGGGTAATATAGTAAAACGATGTCTCTACCAAAAAAAAAAAAAAAAAAAAAATGAATTAGCCTAGTGTGGTGGCACGTTCCTGTAGTCCCAGCTACTAGGGAGGCTGAGGTGGAAGGATCACTTTGAGCCCGGGAGGAGTTTTGCTCTGCAGCTGCACTGAGGTATGACGCTGCCACTACACTCCAGCCTGGGCCACAGAACAAGACCCTGTCTCAAAAAACAAAAAACAAAACAAAACAAAAAAATGAGAGAAAAGGGCCGGGCGCGGTGGCTCAAACCTGTAATCCCAGCACTTTGGGAGGCCGAGACGGGTGGATCACGGGGTCAGGAGATTGAGACCATCCTGGCTAACATGGTGAAACCAGGTCTCTACTAAAAAATACAAAAAACTAGCCGGTCGAGGTGGCGGGCGCCTGTAGTCCCAGTTACTAGAGAGGCTGAGGCAGGAGAATGGCGTAAACCTGGGAGGCGGAGCTTGCTGTGAGCTGAGATCCCGCCACTGCACTCCAGCCTGGGCGACAGAGCGAGACTCTGTCTCGAAAAAAAAAAAAAAAAAAATCAGAGAAAAGAAAAGAAAAGAAAAAAAAAAAGAATATAGGCCAGGTGCAGTGGCTCATGCCTGTGATCCCAGCACTTTGGGAGGCCAAGTCGGGTGGATCACCTGAGGTCAGGAGTTCGAGACCAGCCTGACCAACATGTGAAACCCCATGTCTACTAAAAATACAAAAAATTAGCCAGGCATGGTGGTGGACACCTATAACCCCAGCTACTCAGGAGGCTGAAGCAGAAGACTCACTTGAACCCGGGAGGCAGGGGTTGCAGTGAGCTGAGATTACACCACTGCACTCCAGCCTGGACAACAAGAGTGAAACTCTGTCTAAAACAAACAAACAAAAGAATATGTCTCTGTAAGAAGACAGGTGCAGGGGGTGGTTGTGGACGCTGATTTTTCAAATACCTATTTAGATACAATCCATGCTTAATGCAGGACCTAAGGAGGTGAGTGAGGCCTGAGCCCACAGAATCCCCCTCAGGGAATTCAGTTTAGGTCAAGCCACGCTTTGGTAGGCCTGTCTTCACTTTGCTCTTACCTAATCAGGGGAAATCTGATTAACATACACAACAAAGCCTCAATGGGGGGAAAAAAGTTCACAAAAGGGCAGAGAAGGATTGAGAGAAAAAAAGGAAGAGGCCTTGCCAGTTCTTGACTAGTTAATTAGGGTCAGAACCATACTGGGGATTTCCTATACCCTAAGTTTGTTAAGTGATTACATCGGTCTGGGGAAATGGGATCTGCTCAGAGTGATTCACTCAGTTTTCTTAGTATCGGGTGGTGAATTGCATTTCTTCTCCGCTACCCTATGTATTGACTAATGGATTGGGGGGTGGTGGTCTCCAAGAGGTGTGTTTACTCCAATTCAAAAGCTGTAGGATTTCAGTAAGCCTTGGCCTGTTGGGGAATGTGAGGTTTCAATCTTCCTCTCTCAAATGAGTGGGCTCTTATCAGTTATGAAGGGACTTCCCTTGGGACTTGTCACAACACCATAGAGCAGAGATGGAAATTTGAGGGTAGTTTCTTGTTCTGCTTTGGCATCTTGGGGTGGCTTTGAAAAGCTTTCTGAACCTCTGACAAAAGAAAAATGTTCACAGGATTGATTACTACACAGAATTCAGTGAAGACAATTGGGCAACCTGAATCAACTGTTGAGATGGAAAGATAGGTGAGCTCTGATGACACATGTTTAAATTCTAGGTCTACAGGTAAAACTTTGTAAAGGGCCCTGCCTCAGCGACCTCTGTACTGGGCCCTCCTTTGCAGAGAGCTTCTTACCCCAACCCTAGCACTCCAGGTCCCGAGAATTGCTCAATCTCATGGGAAAAAGCCTCTATAATTATATATATATGTATATGTACGTGTGTGTATATACACACACGCACATATTACAACAGACTGATTTTCATGATTTGTAACTATCTTTGTAGACAAAAAACAAAGAAACCAATTCGAATAGCTTAACCTTGCCCACGTGGCTACTGGCATCAGTATTCCACACAAGATTAAAATTACTTTCCAAGATGTACACCCTGTACTCCAGTTGATATTTCAATAACTCGATTAAAAATTTCTCAGAAGTCTATTAGAATCAGGAAACGCTCTGCGGTGTGGGTGAGGATTTTAAATTTTTGCAACGGAAACTTTTGGCTCCACGAACAGAAGAGCAAGAGCAAAAACTCAATTAAACGCGTTCTTCCTCCATCCTTGCCTAATACAAAAGTTAAAAAAAAAAAAAAAGAAAGAAAAAAGAAAAACTGTTTGGATGAGTAGCGCTGAGGTTTGCTTTTTACTTTTTATTTTTCCTCTAAAACAGCCAGGTGGATTCACATGATCCAATTTTTTAATTGTGTTCTATGTCCCACTCCGAATAACCCGGATGCCCCAGCACAATCAGAGAGACCGTTTTCTAAAAAAAATGTCAGTCTCCAAAGGTGGGAGGGGAGTGTTGGGGGAGAAAGTACTTTAATTAAAAATCAGTAACTCGAGGTTTTTGGGATACCGTTTGCCATTTCCTAATTAAGAAATGGGTTTGACAGTCCCTTTGTAGACACTGCTGTGAAAACCCCAAAGGGTTGGTGGCTGTCCGGGCGATGACACTCCGGCCCCCTGCGAGACCCTGGGCCAGCCAAGCCCGTCCATAGCCGGCCTCTGGGGTCCGTCTCCGGCTCGCGGGGACACCTCGCTTGCCCCGGCTCTGTCTCCTGCGCTCGGTTCGGCGCGGGGCTGGCCGCCTCAGGCTCGCCGCCACCAGGTCGTTGCAAATACCTTTTCCCTCCCCGGGGCCCCAGCGCGCGGCCACCTCCCAGCCTCCCTCCCACTCTGGCAGCGGGGCCCTTCCCCGGCTCGGGAACAGCAACCCGGGCAGCTGCGGCAGGAAGCGAGGCCCTTGTTGCTGCTGTTCCCTGGCGCGCCTCCCCGCCCTCCGGGGGCCGCCGCGGCTCTTCCGCGCTCCCGGGCGCCCCCCCTCCGCGCCTGCGCCGTGCCCCACGGGGGGCGGGGCTCAGATTCCTGTCAGCGGCGGCGGCGGTGGCGGCGACCGTCAGTTTTCGCTGAGGAGAAGCACGAAACGGACCCTTTGGCTCTCTCCTTTCCCCTTCCCCGCCCTGAACCCTCTCCTGGCCACCGAGAATCAGTCCCCGTGGAGTTCACCCTCCACCTCGCCATCGTTTCCTCGGTCCTCGGCCCGGTGGAAGTCACTACCCTCGAGGAGGAGGCAGCTGCAGCCGCCCTCGCCTCGTCGCCCCCGGTTCGGTGCCCGCGGTCTCGGAGAGGAGGTGCCGCCGCCACCGCCGCTCCCCCCCTCCCGCTGCCCTCGGGCCGGGCTGGGTCGAGCTGCGATGCCCTCGGACTTCATCTCATTGCTCAGCGCGGACCTAGACCTGGAATCGCCCAAGTCCCTGTACTCGCGAGGTGAGTCAGGTTGGGGGGTGGGGCGTGGGGGCGGGGAGACAGGGCCGGGGAAGGCGAGGGGTCCCCGTCGGAGCCCGGGGCCGCTGAGCCGCGATCCCGATGGCTTCTCTGGCCGGAGCGGGCAGAGGCCGAAGGGGTCGGGGTGACGGTGGAGGGGGCGGGCGGAGCAGTGGCGGCCCCTCCCCCGCGGAGCCGCCGGCCGCTCGGGGCCCAGATTCCGTCGGCCCCCGGGGCTCTGCGGCATCGGTCGCTCCCAGCCGCTCTCAGCCCGTCCGGCCCCGCCAGGCTCCGCGAGCCGCCGGCCCCGGCCTCCCGGGCTCGGGGATGGCCCCAGACTGGGCCCCGCTTTGGGGCCACCGCGATGGGGTCGCCGCGTCTTCTCTTACCGGCACCCTCCTCCCCAGCAAAGTTGCCCCCAAGCGGGCGGCGTGGCCTGGAGCCGGTTCTGGGTGCAGGGTCACCATTTTCCTCCCCTTCCAGCTTGTTTGTGCGCCGTCGTTCCACCCCCTCTCCCTCCGGCCTAGTCCACTCCCTCCCCATGTTGGGACAGCCCCCCTCGACCAGGCGTTCTTCCTTTCCTCGTCATCTTCTTGCTGGAAAGGGCCCGAATTTTCTTTTTTTTTTTTTCTCTTCCCACCTCCGTGGCATTCTAATTACTTCTCCCTTCTCCTTTACAAAGATGGGGGTGCCCTCTCTGGATTGGTTTTATTCCTCTCCTCTCCCGGGAGGACCAGCCCAGGCACAGACGCTGTCCTTTGAGAATTTTCTCTGCTTTTCTGTTCAAAGGCTGGTTGCAGGAGGGAGCTCAGGACAGAGATTTTTCATTTAAGAACTCTTTTGGCTAAGGCCTGCAGGGGATTCCCAGCATCTGAAATATTAGCACTGGAGCAGATCTCTACTCAGGTGAAATTCCTATACTGGACACCACAAGAATGTGTCAGAACAGGTTCCCTGTGCAAGGGGCATCAAAACCAAAATACTCCCACTGCGCTCTTCACCGCTTTTTAAACCACCGGGAGGGGGCAAAAGACGTAACTGGGTTGTTAACTATTCATTTCAGCGTATGAAGAAAAAAAATGTAGGTGTTTCTTCTGCTTTTGGTTTGATGTATCCATCCGTTTGCTTATTCCACCCCCTCCAAAAAAGGGACTTCACCTTCATACTAGTGTATCTAAATTGTTTAAGTGAGTCAGAGTGAGATGGTTTACTCTGAAAGGTACTGGACTTTACAGACTGACCATTGATTTTGTACACAGAGTCCTACCTAGTAACTGTAGCCACTGTCTGTTGCTCCAGTGACTTTAGTTGGCAGCCACCATCCTGTAGGATGTTTTCTGGGCAACATTACCTGAAGTACTTTAGAAATATTGTAGTTTTGAATGTCAAAAAAAAAAAAAAAAAAAGGCATATCAAGAGATGATTCTTAAAGCAGGGCTAATGTGTTAGAATTGAATGCTAAAAATAGTCAAGACATTATCACCATTTGGGCAGTAATCATCAGATAATTTTCCATGAAACATACTTTATGAAAATCTAAGTTTAGCTTAGAGTCCAATATAGAGACAATTCAGCCTCTTTTGCGGGGAATATATTCACAAATACGGGCTTTAGCGCTTAAAAATACATTGCAGTTGGCCGGGCGCGGTGGCTCGTGCCTTTATTCCCAGTACTTTGGGAGGCCGAGGCAGTTGGATCACCTGAGGTTGGGAGTTCAAGACCAGCCTGACCAACATGGAGAATCCCCGTCACTACTAAAAATACAAAATTAGCTGGGCGTGGTGGCACATGCCTGTAATCCCAGCTACTCGGGAGGCTGAGGCAGGAGAACCGCTTGAACCTGGGAGACGGAGGATGTGGTGAGCTGAGATCCTGCCATTGCACTCCAGCCTGAGCAACAAGAACGAAACTCCGTCCCCACCCCCCCACACACAAAATATATATATATATACACACATTGCGGTTATATAAGAGATGTATGCTATCCTTGGCATTTTTTTCCTCATTCAGCATAAAAAGTACCTAATGCTTTTTGTGTTTTTCAGATTCTCTGAAGTTACACCCATCACAGAATTTTCATAGAGCTGGACTATTGGAAGGTCAGCAAAGTACCATTTTAAAGCATATTGTGTTAGTATGCAAAGGTTTCTCTGAAATGGAGTTTAAATGGGAAAGTATGAAACTTTGCAAACTCACACAATGTCGTTTTCTCCTTAAGAGTCTGATCCTTCTTCTAGAGCAGCTGAATGTTTCAATGGATTTTGTTGCTGCGTTTGATGTGCTTGTTGGCTATTATATCTGCTTTGAGAAACACTGAAAAAAAATCATTTTAAATTATGTGTTGAGTGTTCTACTTTAGAATTCCAGACCTTCATTTTAGCTTTTTATACACAAAATAGAATGTGAAAAGGCCCAAACATTAACATGAATATAAAAGAGTGACACCAAACACATAATTAGTTTGAAAATTCAGAATTTAGAACATTTATATGCTGAGCATTTCAAAATGATATGTTAATTATTTATTGCAAAATCATTGATGCCATTACTACTGAATTATACTTAAGGGTAAGGAAAGCCAAGTAATAGTGATTATGATTGAGCTGTGCTTAGAAGAAGGGGTTTTAGAAAGTTCTGGAAATGTTAATAGAGTTTGTAGATAAGTTTAAACAGCTTACACTTACTTTAGACAACTTTTGGCTTTGTGTGTGTGTGTGTGTGTGTTATAACATTTTAAGACAAAATATTCTGTGTTTTTGTAGATTTTGAAGTGATTTCACATATATCATCTTTAAATCTTTATAATTCTGGAATTGGACAGCAAAGATATTAATTTCCCCATTGTAGAGAAGAGAAACTAATGCTGAAATTAAGAAACCAAAAAAAAAAAAAAAGTAAAAAAAGTCTCACAGTAGAAGAAATAATACTTTCTGCATTCGTGTTCGTGTTCTTTATCCAGAGCCAAGCGGCCATCGTGAAATACACATGTAACCAGTAACAAACATTTTATGGTCTACTTTAAAAAGGCCCTAAATATTTAAGTTTGACTTGAGAAGATTTTTGCCTCCCATGGAGGTAGTCTGGGATAGTGGGGGGAAAGTGGGTTTTGTAGCTGAGCTTAAATTTGAATACCAACTTAGCTACTTATTAGTTCTATGACTTTGGGCAAGGGATTTTACCTCTCTAAACTTTAATATTCTTCCTGTTAAAATGTAGCTGTCTCTTAAATTTAGTGAGCCAATGTGCATTAAATTGCCTAGTATAGCGTCTAGCTTAATTAATGTTAGTTTTTTCCTTTAGTATCAGCTAAATTTTTTTAACAGTATAATTCAGAGCATATAAAATGTTCTCAAATTAATAATTGGTTATATTTGTTTTGTACATATAAGCAGCCCATAGATACAAATTAGTATGAAAATCAAATATTTTTAAAACTACAATTTGAAGTGAGAAATTTTTAGCAGTGTTTCTTAGTGAAGCAGATTTCTGATTTTTATTCGTATTCAATTTGTGACCATGTTGTAGAGACATATTTGTCTGTACAAACCCATCCCATTTCCTGGGCAACAAACCATAGAGTGTCATAATCATAGAGATGATCAGGGAGGAGAAAGACATGAAAAAAAAATGAGTGTTAATTATTTAAGCAAATATTTTTAGTGAGCTGATGGAAATACAACCATTTAGCATGTTTATTTACATGTTTATGCCTAAATACTTTTGTTAATTTTTCATTTTAGTTAAGAGGATTCTCAATTATTTAAAGTAAGGCTACCCTTTTGGAAATTATATATAAAATATAACACGTATAAGTATCAATTATGTCATGTCCTTTAAAATTTTTTGAGATAGGGAGTCTTAAAGAAGTTGTTTGCTTCTGTAATGAAGTGTCTAATCTCTGCCACCTTGTTGCTATTTCTTTTTTGTTATTGACATTTTAAAGAATATATAGAGAGAATAAAATAATGAACCCCCATATACCTATCACCACAGTTTCACCATTATCAATCTAATCTTGTTTCTTTTATCCCTTCTTCTCTCCCAAGCTGGATTATTTTAAAACAAATATCAAGCATCATATCACTTCATATATAAATATTTCTGTATGACAGTGAGTTATTTCTTATATTAATTTTTAATTACTCCATTTATTTTTACTACTTTTACTTTTTTTTATTTTTACTACTTTTTATTATTTTATTTTACTACTTTTTACTATTTTATTTATTTTTTACTACTTTACTATTTTTACTACTTTTACTACTTTTACTATTTTTACTAATTTTTATTACTCCATTTAATTACTCTAGTTTATTTCAGCAAAGTCTCTTGTGACTCTCCTGCCCTCTTTTCAAAATAGAGTACTGCAGGAGGCTACTGCTTCTAGTATATAGTGTATTCTAAAATTGTAGGCCATGCTGCTAGATTTGAGTTCAAATTATTGCTCTGACATTTACTTGTATGGCCTTGGCCTAATAATTTAATCTTTTTTGCTTCAGTTTTCTCATCTTTAAATGGGAGCAATAACAGTGCCTCATCCTAGGTTTTTGTGAAGATTATTTGAGGCAAATTCATGTAAAGCATTTAATTTAGCACATAGTAAGTGCTCAGTAAATGTTAGCTAAAGTTAAAAAATTTTAAACAACTAAATGCTAGCTATAGAGTGCTTACTGTGTGCCAAGAAACTTTACAAATAAGAACTCCTAAGGCGGGCAGATCACTTGAGGTCAGGAGTTTGAGACCAGCCTGGCTAACATGGTAAAACCCCATCTCTACTAAAAATACAAAAAAAAAAATTAGCCAGGCATGGTGGCACACACCTGTAATACCAACTACTTGGGATGCTGAGGCGGGAAAATCCCTTGAACCTGGGAGGCGGAGGTTGTGGTGAGCCGAGATCACTCCACTGAACTCCAGCCTGGGTGACAGTGAGACTCTGTCTCAAAAAAAGCAAAAAACAAAAAGCAAACAAACAAACAAAAAAGAACTCAGTGAATTCTCCTGACTACCTTTTGAGATGGTTATTATTATCCCACTTTAGAGATGAGCAATTGAAGGCATAGGGAGCTTCAGTAACTCACCCAGAGTCACAAGCTAGTAAATTGTAGAACCAGGATTCCAACCCACATAGTCTCACTTTAGCCTAGGCTCTTAACTACTATGCTATACTAACTACCAATGGTATATGCTATCAAGTTCTGTGTAGTAATATTTATGTATGCATGTTTTACATCAGTAGTCTAGATTTTCATCTATTAATAGTATTTAAAAACTCGACCCAGAGTGAGGGGAATTTAAGTAATTGGTGTGATATAATTTTTTTTTTTTTTATAGAATGTATCTTTTCCAAATTTAATTTTTTTTGGGGGGAAACAGGTTGGAAAACCTGCATTTGGGTATTATTATTATTATTTTTTTTTTTTTGAGACGGAGTCTTCGCTCTGTTGCCCAGGCTGGAGTGCAGTGGCATGATCTCGGCTCACTGCAAGCTCTGTCTCCTGGGTTCACACCATTCTCCTGTCTCGGCCTCCCGAGTAGCAGGGACTACAGGCAACTGCCACCACACCAGGCTAATTTTTTTTGTATTTTTTAGTAGAGACGGGGTTTCACTGTATTAGCCAGGATGGTCTCGATCTCTCGACCTCGTGATCCACCCGCCTTGGCCTCTCAGAGTGCTGGGATTACAGGCGTGAGCCACCGCATCCGGCCTGCACTTGGGTATTATTAAACTTTAGAAGTAGATTCAAAATGTCTACTGTTGGACTGAGTTTGCATTTAACCTTCCTATCAAAACAGTGCTAGTCTTTCTTGCAATCACTTTTTAAATTTAATGTGATAATTGCCTGACAATGGGATAAGGGTCCTGGCTAATTAATTAATGTTATAATACACGGCCATTAAATGATGTTTCTGATAACCTCATAATTAACATGTGACACTCTTAATAAAATAAGTAAATAAAAATTATGCTGTTACAATTATATTCAAAGTAACTTGTATTACAAAAATCCTGAACAAACGTATACACCACAGATTTTTATTTTTCAATTCTATTTTGTATTTTCCTTTTTTAAAGAACATGGTTTATATATATATTTTAAAATAAAATGGTTTGCCATTAGTAAGTTCAAATTCGAAGGCTAGGGTTCCTTTTTGAAGTGCCTGGGAAAAAAATTCAGCTGCAGAGAAAAGGCACCATTTGTTATACATTCTATAATGAAAACTATTCATTTTGACAAATGAAAAACTAAGATAGAAATGAAACTGAATGAATCATTCTAGAAATAGAGAAATATAAGATTATAGAAAAATCATAGATAAAACAGGAAAAATAAGAATATAAGCAAATTGGAAAAATAGATAAATATAAACAATAGATTTAACAATTTTAATGATTTTAAAAGCATGCGTTAAGAGATTATATGATGTATCAAATGAAAGAAATGGTTAAATAAGACCTAAATGCTGATCTGATACAATCTTTGTTACTTATTTATCAGTCTCACTTTGTTGCCAGGCTGGAGTGCAGTGGCGGGATCTCGGCTCACTGCAACCTCCGCCATGAACTCCCGAGTTTAAGTTATTCTCCTGCCTCAGCCTCCTGAGTAGCTGGGACTACAGAGGCGCCACACCATGCCCAGCTAATTTTTGTATTTTTAGTAGAGACAGGGTTTCACCATGTTGGCCAGGATGGTCTTGATCCCTTGACCTCATGATCCACCCTCCACAGCCTTCCAAAGTGCTAGGATTACAGGCATGTGCCACTGCATCTGGCCACAATCTTTGTTTAAATTAAACATTTAAGACCAGAAGATTTTTAAAAGAAAATGTGAAATATGACAATGAGGAGAAAATAAATAATGATTTTTTGTTTACTACTGCTAATCTATTTGATATGGTACCATCCAGAATTATACTTTATAGTGCAAAAATGGAAAATCCTAAACATAGTAGCGATGTTTTATTGACTTTATAGAATATTTCTGATTTATATATCTTCCTAGGGCCCTTGTTATATCATAGTTAGATCATAAATGCCTGTAATATTTTATGTACGAAGATACCTTTTTGGAAAGGATTTTTTGAAAACATTGAACATGAAAAATAATCTATTGAATTCTTTTCTTGTTTAGTATCTAATAATCTCTATGGATCTATGTCTAGTAAACTAAAAGTATTATGGAAGTAATGAAGTTCAAACATGTCAAAACTCATACCTAGTTCATCCCAGCTTCTTGTCTTTAGATCCATCTCTCTGATTGCTTACCATCTGTTTTTGTGTCCCCTCCTGAACTCTGCTTTCATTATTTTCACTCAATACTAGAATTCTATTGCTTATTTAAAATAGAAGGATATAAATTCATATCTTTTTTTTTTTTTTTTTCTGAGGCGGAGTCTCGCTCTGTTGCCCAGACTGGAGTGCAGTGATGTGGTCTTGGCTCACTGCAAGCTCTGCCTCCTCGGTTCATGCCATTCTCCTGCCTCAGCCTCCCGAGTAGCTGGGACTACAGGCGCCTGCCACCACACCTGGCTAATTTTTTGTATTTTAGTAGAGATGGGGTTTCACCATGTTAGCCAGGATGGTCTCGATCTCCTGACCTCGTGATCTGCCCGCCTCGGCCTCCACGGCCGGACTGCTGGGATTACAGGCGTGAGCCACTGCACCCTGCCATAAATTCATATTCTAATCAGGTGGTTCTTGACCTGCTTTTAATTTACTCTTGACTCTAATTATTCCAGGAGTCCCCTAAAATTTCAGAGTGGTAGTTCAGAAAAACATTTCCTAGTGTGATTAGTATTATGTATAAAAAACAGCCGTTTTTTTTTTTGTTTTTTTTTTTTGAGATAGAGTTTCGCTCTTGTTGCCTAGGCTGGAGTGCCATGGCGCAATCTCAGCTCACCGCAACCTCTGCCTGTGGGTTCAAGCAATTCTCTTGCCTCAGCCTCCCAAGTAGCTGGGATTACAAGTGTGCACCACCACACCCAGCTAATTTTGTATTTTTATTAGAGATGGGATTTCTCCATGTTGGTCAGGCTGGTCTCAAACTCCCAACCTCAGGTGATCCACCTGCCTCTGCCCCGCAAAGTGCTGGGATTACAGGCGTGAGCCAATGCACCTGGCCAAAACAGCCACTTTTATATGAAAAAGTTGACTCCTTAGATTATATTTTATATTAAGAGTAACTAGAAAAAAACAAAGATCAGATTAATCAGAGAGATCAGTTAGGCTTGATTATTCAGTGGCATAGAATATAGACCTGTTAACTTTAGAGAGGTAAGACATTTTTCAATAGAAATATTGCTTATTAATTTATATTATTGTCTTTTCTTGCTGTGGCTAATATTTTATTTCAAGTTACACAAAAAAGGTTCCTGTGTCTTGTTTGCTTTTGTGTTAATAAAAGTCAAGGTTAAATAAACTAACAGAGTATAAGACCAGTGATAATTATGTACTTGAGTGTAAAGGTAGAGATTTCCCTTATGAGTTAACTACAGATAATGGATCTAGCTTTCAGATATAAATAAACTTGATATAATAAAGTATATATATATTTAATGATTTGAACTGAACATTTGTTACATGAGAGTTCAGTTACTTTTATTTGTTCTTAATAGCTTTCGAAAAATATATACTTCTCTCTTTTTTTGGAGGGGGTTTTGAAACGGAGTCATGCTCTGTCGCCCAGGCTGGAGTGCAGTGGCACAATCTTGGCTTACTGCAACCTCTGCCTTCCGGGTTCAAGCAATTCTCCCACCAGAGCCTCCCAAGTAGCTGGGATTACAGGCACGCACCACCATGCCCAGCTAATTTTTTGTATTGTTTTAGTAGAGATGGGGTTTAACTCTGTTGGCCAGGATGGTCTCGAACTCCTGATCTTGGGTGATCTGCCTGCCTCAGCCTCCCAAAGTGCTGGGATTACAGGCATGAGCCACTGTGCCTGGCCCATTCTCTTTTATTTTTAATATTTGTGTGGTATATATGTGATCATCATTATTGCTTCCCACCCATGAATGTTTATTACTTTTTCTTTTTCTTTTTTTTTTTTTTTGAGACGGAGTCTCGCTCTGTCGCCCAGGCTGGAGTGCAGTGGCCGGATCTCAGCTCACTGCAAGCTCCGCCTCCCGGGTTTACGCCATTCTCCTGTCTCAGCCTCCTGAGTAGCTGGGACTACAGGCGCCCGCCACCTCGCCCGGCTAGTTTTTTGTATTTTTTAGTAGAGACGGGGTTTCACCGTGTTAGCCAGGATGGTCTCGATCTCCTGACCTAGTGATCCGCCCGTCTCAGCCTCCCAAAGTGCTGGGATTACAGGCTTGAGCCACCGCGCCCGGCCTGTTTATTACTTTTTCATCCAGGAAACATTATGATTAGTCTTTTACTGAATTTGGTATTTAGTTTTGAAGATGAGAGAAGAACAGAAAAGTTTCTAATAGTGAGCTAAGTTGTTGATTATACTTATTTATTTATTTATTTTGAGACGGTGTCTCTCTGTCGCTTAGGCTAGAGTATAGTGGTGCGATCTCGACTCACTGCAACCTCCGCCTTGCGGGTTCAAGCAATTCTCCTGCCTCAGCCTCCTGAGTAACTGGACTACAAGCACCTGCCACCATGCCCAGCTAATTTTTGTGTTTTTAGTAGAGATGGAGTTTCACCATATTGGTCAGGCTGGTCTTGAACTCCTGACCTTGTGATCCGCCTGCCTCAGCCTCCCAAAGTGCTGGGATTACAGGTGTGAGCCACTACGCCAGGCTGATTATGCTTATCTTTATAAAATTAGTTTTACAGGAGGCTGAGGTGGGAGGATCATCTGAGCCCAAGAGGTCAAGGCTGCAGTGAGCCTGCAGGATCATGGGATCTTGCCACTGCACTCCAGCCTGGGCAACAGAGCAAGACCCTGTCTTAAAAATAATAATAATAAAATAAATAAATAAAGCAAGAGAAGAGAAAAATTTAGTTTTAATTTAAAAAGTCTACTTGAAGCAATCTTTGTCGGACATGCTAGTCGAATAAATTCAGTGTTAGTAATAATTGAAAACCTTTTTTGAGCAATTTGTATGTCAAGCAGTTTATGTTTAACAGCATTTTACATATATTTTTCACATTTAATTCTTAGAAAAATCCTGCGATGTAGTACCAGTATCCCTATTTCATAAATGAGCAAACTGAGGTACGGAGGGATCCACTAATTTTCCCAAGAGCACGTATCTTGTGGATGAGGCTGGAATTTGAACTTCACCAGTTTTACCCCAGAGTTGCGAGATTATATTGACTGTCTTACAGTCAGTAAGAACATTTGAGGCCAGGCGCGGTGGCTCACGCCTGTAATCCCAGCACTTTGGGAGGCCGAGGCTGGCGGATCACGAGGTCAGGAGATCGAGACCATCCTGGCCAACACGGTGAAACCCCTTCTCTACTAAAAAAATACAAAAAAATTAGCCGGGCATGGTGGCGGGCGCCTGTAGTCCCAGCTACTTGAGAGGCTGAGGTAGGAGAATGGCGTGAACCTGGCAGGTGGAGCTTGCAGTGAGCCGAGATCGCATCACTGCACTCCAGCCTGGGTGACAGAGTGAGACTCCATCTCAAAAAAAAAAAAAAAAAAGAACATTTGAAATTGGCGTTTATACTTTGGGCCTTAATAAGATTACACCATTGTTCAGATGGTATAAAAAGAATGCCTTGTGTAGGATTCTTTAGCTAAGCAGCTTCCATAAAGTAATGAGACAAATTTTATAAGCCACATACAAAAATCCATAAAGAATATGATTATGACCCTTTTGGGGAAGATTTTGACACTCCAAATTAGCAAATCATTGCCTGACTTTGGTGAGTGTCTTTAACATTTAGATGAAGCAGATGGCTGATCAAAACACCTATGTTGGCCTAGCTCAGTGGCTCCTGCCTGTAATCCTAGCACTTTGGGAGGCTGAGGGGAGGCATCACTTGAACTCAGGAGTTCAAGATCAGCCTAGGCAACGTAGCGAAACCCCCTCTCTACAACAATTAGCCGAGGATGGTGATATGCACCTGTTGTCCCAGCTACTTGGGAGGCAGACTGAGGTGAGAGGATCACATGAGCCCAGGAGGTCGAGAAACACCTCTGTCCTGGCTGATGATGGGACTCAGAAGTGAAAAGTAGGAGAAGGCTAAGCAGAAGCCACCACCTAAGGAGAATTACTTTAGAAATGAAGGTGCCATGGGGCTCTTGATTTCTTTGGCAGGAGTTTTATGGAAGCATGGATGCCATTGTTCCCTATTTCTGCTAGTATGTTTCAGAGACAAAGTAAATTCAAGAAGAGATGAGCAACAGAAGAAATAGTACTAATGTGAGCTATATGAATAGTGGTATTTTGCATAGAGCCCTTATTAATTTACTTTGGTTCTTTCCGCTTTGTCTTTTTTAATCTGCCCCTTTCACCCCATGTGTCCATTTTCTCATGATAGTCTATACATTTTGTTGTTCTGCTATCGCATCTTGTATCCTTTCTCTATTTCCCTTCTTCTGAAAAACAAGCCTCTATAAAGGAGGTTTGCTATTGTAAATTGTAGTTTAGAAGTTAACCCTCCCCCTGTAGTTTAGTCTCTTCTAATAAGCTGTAAGCAACATGGGCCAGAACCTATGTGTAAATTCATCTTGAGTGAATGAATAAACAACACTATTATGGCTAAGTGGCCTGTACTTGCGTATATATATGAAAAATATATGCTTGGCTATATTACAGAATAATACAGGAATCTATAAAGGAACAAACAGTTTTTTACCTTTATACCCAGTTTTTAAAATACCGTGTTCCCTTTTAGAAGGTTGTGGTCGTTGAACGACAACAAAAAGGTAAAGAGTACACACTGTTTAGATCCATTTATGTGAGATTCTTTAAAAGACAAACCTAATCTATGGTAAGAAAAAGCAGATCAGTAGTTGCCTGGGGCTGGAGTGGGCAGAATTAACTACAGCGGACCGAAAGGTAGCTTTACCAAATGATTGAAATGTTCTCTATCTTGACCATGGTGATTACACAAACATACATACTTTTTAAAAAAGTCATGGAACATTTAAAATGGGTGCACTTCGATACTTCTATAAAGGATATGGGTTATATATATTCTGCCACTGCACTCCAGCCTGGGCAACAGAAGAAATAGTATTAATGTAAGCTATATGAATAGTGATATTTTGCTATTTTGGGAAGCGGAGGTGGGAGGATCACTTGAACCAAGGAGGTAGAGGATGCAGTGAGCAGAGATCGTGCCACTGCCCTGCAGCCTGGGTGACAGTGAGACCCTGTTTAAAAAAAAAAAAAAGATTTTTTTTTTTACCTGTACTGAACACGTACAGACTTCTTTTTCTTGTTCTTATTCCCTAAATGATGCAGTATAACAGCTATTTATTTATGTAGCACCTATGTTGTATTAGGTAGAAGTAATCTAGAGATGTTTTAAAGTATATAGGAGGATGTGCATAGGTTATATGCAAATACAAAACCATTTTATATTAGGGACTTGAGCATCCGAAAATTTTGTGGGAAGTCCTGCAACCCATCTCCAACAGATACCAAGGGACAACTGTACTCTGATATATAGTTTCTACAGTTAAGCATAAAGGTGAAAGCAGAATGTGAGTTTTTGGTCCCTTAGAAGTGAGTACTATCTTGTGTTTAACTATGTATCATAAACACTAATTTTGAGTAAAATTCAGATGTGCCCATAATCATACATATACTGTATTCTGTATAGCTAGTTTGAGACATTAGGCATTAACATGCTTTTATTAGCAATGCAATAGAAGACTTAAATATTTGTTGGTAGAAGACTGATTACATAACTCAAATTATTTGTTTGAATTAAAGTTTTCATTATTGTCATCTAAGTCAATAAAACACATGTTTAAGTGTGTCCTATGGCAGTGACCATAAGCCAAACATAGACTTAAGCCAACAAATAGCTATCCTTTACAATGGAGTTGTGAATTTGTTAATGTTTTTCTTTTCTCCAATAAGTAGCAACTTGTTGGATTGTCATTCTGAAACACTGAAACAAAGATTTTACTTGAAAAAAATATGGTAAAATGGAATGAATGATAAATTAATGTTCCCAAATGTCAATATTCAACTTCTGAACACCTTGTTAATTGACATTTGTAAGAACTTTAGAAACACTATAAAAGTTTAATCTGAATAAGTTTTTTTTTTTTTTTTTTTTTTTGAGCCAGAGTCTCACTCTGTTGCCCAGGCTTGAGTGGAGTGGCATGATCTCAGCTCCCTGCAACCTCCACCTCCCAGGCTCAAGTGATTCTCCTGCTTCAGCCTCCCAAGTAGCTAGGACTACAGGCCTCCGCCACCACACCTGGCTAACTTTTTATATTTTTAGCAGAGACAAGGTTTCACCATATTGGCCGGACTGGTCTCGAACTCCTGACCTCATGATCTGCCTGCCTCAGCCTCCCAAAGTACTTGGATTACAGGCACAAGCCACTGTACCTGGCCATAAGTTTTAATAAAATTATATTGTGAACTCCAAGACATTTTTCTGTATTCTTTTTTGTGTCTATTATTAAATTATATTCTCTAGAATATTGGGCTAACATAGGGTGAATAGATGGGAAAATAAACACAGATGTAATTTTATAATTATTTTTAAAGAACCTTTCATTTTCTTAATTTTTGCCTTTAATATTGAGTACGGGATGATAATTTATATGTAATATTTGAATTATAGATGCTTTGGATAAAATGACTACTTAAGTCTTTAAAAAACTAATTATTGCTTTTTTAAAAAAAATTAAGTAATTAAGTAGTTGAAATACAGAATGTCATTAAGTTAACTAAATTACCACTATATTACAGTAAATACAAATAACATGCTTACAGTGTAAACTATGGTAAATAAAAACTAAAAAGACACTTCCTTGAAAGTATTTTTTAACCAAACTTCACAAGGATGGATGGAATTAACACTGTAGATTCTGCGCAGAAAAATAATAGTGCATACTAAATTGAGAACAGATGCACAGAAGTGCTATTTTTAGAAATTAAAAATGGTAAAGATGATAATAGGCAGATCAAAAGTCCCACATATTTATCAGGGTTGTAAATAAAAACCCAGTTCAAAAACATGCATTACTAACTGGCTATGTGATTTTTAGGTAAGTTACTTAACCTTTCTGTGACTGTTTGTTCTTGTAAAATAGGGATAGTAGACTTATAGAACTGTAAGGAGGGTTAGATGGGTTAGTATTTCTAAAGCATTTGGAATGGTGCTTGACACATAGTAAGTACTATATGAGTTCTTGTTAAATAAGCAAAATAAAAGTATGTATCCAGAGGAAAATTACTTGGCAAACATACTCAGAATGTAGCAAGAAACCAGGATTTTATTAGCATAAGCTTCAGAACAACTCAAGTGTTGCTACATTTACATTAGATTACATATTAGTGTAATATGTATTTTAATGGAATATGTATTTTAATATGTAATGTAATTAAATATATAATATTTATTACATATTAAAAGTTTAGGGCTGGGCGAGGTGGCTCCTGCCTGTAATCCCAGCACTTTGGGAGGCCATGGTGGGTGGATCACCTGAGATCAGGAGTTCAAGACCAGCCTGGGCAATACGGTGAAACTGCGTCTCTACTAAAAAATACAAAAACATTAGCTGGGCCTGGTGGTGTGTGCCTGTAGGCCCAGCTACTCAGGAGGCTGAGGCAGGAGAAATGCTTGAACCCAGGAGATGGAGGTTGGGGTAAGCCAAGATCTTGCCACTGCACTCCAGCCTGGGTGACAAGAGCGAAACTTAAAAAACTTTAAAAAAAAAAAAGTTTAGGCATTTATAGCACTATATTGTGCAGGGTTTATCTCCCTAAAATACAAATCCAAACTTATCACTTGCCTAAATAATCCTTTACTAGTATCCATGGGCTTTAGGATGAAATCCAAATTCTTTTTTTTTTTTTTTTTTTTGAGACAGAGTCTTGCTCTTGTTGCCCAGGCTGGAGTGCAGTGGTGTGATCTTGGCTCACATGAACTCTGCCTCTCCCTCCCATGTAGCTGCGATTACAGGCGCCCGCCACCACGCCCGACTAATTTTTTGTATTTTTTTTAGTAGAGAAGGGGTTTCACCGTGTTGACCAGGATGGTCTCGATTTCCTGACCTCGTGATCCGCCTGCCTTGGCCTCCCAAAGAGCTGGGATTACAGGCATGAGCTGCCGCGCCCATCTGAAATCCAAATTCTTAAAACCTGGGTCCTGATTACTTTTCTTTTTTTCTTTTTGAGACGGAGTCTCACTGTGTCCCCCAGGCTGGAGTACAGTGGCGCGATCTCGGCTCACTGCGAGCTTCGCCTCCCGGGTTCATGCCATTCTCCTGCCTCAGCCTCCTGAGTAGCTGGGACTACAGGCGCCCACTACCGCGCCCGGCTAATTTTTTGTATTTTTAGTAGAGACGGGGTTTCACCGTGGTCTCAATCTCCTGACCTTGTGATCCGCCCGCCTCGGCCTCCCAAAGTGCTGGGATTACAGGCGTGAGCCACCGCTCCCGGCCCTGATTACATTTCTTTAAAAAATTGAGAAAAAATTCAGTTAACAAAGTTCATTTTGTTTGTTTGTTTTGTTTTTGAGACAGGGCCTCACTCTGTCACCCAGGCTGGAATGTAGTGGTGCGATCTTGGCTCACTGCAACCTCCGCCTCCCGGGTTCAAGTGATTCTCGTGCCTCGCCACCTGAGTGGCTGGGACTACAGGAGTGTGCCACCACACCAGGCTAATTTTTTGTATTTTTAGTAGAGGTGGGGTTTTGTTATGTTGTCTAGGGTGGTCTTGAACTCCCGGCCTCAAGTGATCTGCCTGCCTCAGCCTCCCAAAGTGCTTGGATTATAGGCATGAGCTACCGCGCCCCACTAAAGTTAATCATTTTAACCATTTTAAAGTGTACGATTCAGTGGTTTTTATATATTCAAATGTGGTGCAACCATCATCATTACACATTCTAGAACATTTTTATCATCTCTCCAAAGAAGGCCCCTACCATTAAGTAGTCGTTCTCTATTTGCCCCTTCCCTCAGGTCCTGGCAACCATTTGTTAACTTTCTGTCTCTATGGATTTGCCTGATTCTAGACATTTCATGTAAAAGGAATCCTACAATATGTGGTCTTTAGTGACTGGCTTGTTTGACTTAGGATAATATTTTCAAGTTCATCCATGTTATAGTATGCATCAGTAATTCATTCCTTTTTATTGCAGAATAGTATTCCATTTTATGGCTATACCACATTTTGTTTATCCATTCATTAGTTGATAAATATTTGTGTCATTTCCACATTTTGACTGTCATGAACAATGCTGCTGTGAACATTCATGTACAAGTTTTTGTATAGATAGATGTTTTCATTTCTCTTGGGTCTGTCTATACATAGGAGTGGAATTACTGGGTCGTATGGTAACTATATTTAACTTTTTAAGAAACTGCCAAACTGCTTTCCATGATGGCTGTACCATTTTTTCATTTTTACCAGCAGTGTATGAGGGTTCTGATTTTTTCACATTTTTTGTCAGTACCTATCTGTCTTTTTTTTTTTTTTTTTTTTTTTGAGTCAGAGTCTAGCTCTGTCACCCAGGCTGGAGTGCAGTGGCACGATCTCAGCTCACTGCAACCTCCACCTCCTGGGTTCACGCTGTTCTCTTGCCTCAACCTCCCGAGCAGCTGGGACTACAGGCGTCTGCCACCACACCTGGCTAATTTTTTGTATTTTTAGTAGAGACAGGGTTTCACCATGCTAGCCAGGATGGTCTCGATCTCCTGACCTTGTGATCCACCCGCCTCGGCCTCCCAAAGTGCTGGGATTACAGGCGTGAGCCCCCGCGCCTGGCCTCTGTCTGTCTTTTTAATAAAGCCATCCTAGTGGGTATGAATTGGTATTTCTTGTGATTTTGAGTTAATTTCTCTGATGACTAATGATATTGAGCATCCTTTCATGTGATTACTAGACAGTAGTATTAATATATCTTTGGAGAAATGCCTATTCAAGGCTTTTGTGAACTTTTTATGATAAAAAAATTAAATAAAGATTATATATCATGTACAACATGTTGTTTTGAAATATGTATACATTGGCTAATTTGAGCTTATTAATATATGCATTAACTTTTTTTGGTGAGAACACTTAAAATCTGTTTTCTTAGTGATTTTCAAGAATGTAATACATTGTTAATAATTTTTCTCGCTTTAAAATTGGGTTATTAGGCCGGGCGGGCGCAGTGGCTCATGCCTGTAGTCCCAGCACTTTGCGAAGCTGAGGAGGGCCGATCATTTGAGGTCAGGAGTTCGAGACCAGGCTGGGCAACATGGTGAAACCCCCATCTCTACTAAAAATATAAAAATTAGCTGGTGTGGTGGTGCATGCCTGTAATCCCAGCTGCTCAGGAGGCTGAGGCAGGAGAATTGTTTGAACTCAGGAGGGGGAGGTTGCAGTGAGCTGAGATCATGCACCTGTACTACAGCCTGAGTGACAGAGCGAGACTCTGTCTCAAATAAATAAGTAAATAAATAAAATAAAATAAAATTGGGTTATTTGTCATCTTATTCTTGAATTGTAAGAGTTCTTTATATATCCTGGATATAAGTCTTTTATCAGATACTTGATTTGCAAAAATTTTCTCCCACTCTGTGTGTTGGCTTCACATTCTTGGTAGTGTTACTTGATGCACAAATATTTTAATTTTGATAAAAGCCAATTTATTTTTCTTTGTTGCTCATGCTTTGGTGTCATATTTTAACAACTATTGTGTAGCCCAGGGTCACAGAGGTATACTTATGTTTTTTTCTAAGAACTTTATAATCTTCACTCTTACATTTAGGTCTTTGATCCATTTTGAGTTAATTTTGTATATCGTGTGAGGTAACAGCCTAACAGCTTCATTGTTTTTGCATGTGCATATCTAGTTGCCTGAGCACTATTTGTTGAAAAGACTTGTTTCCCCATTGAATGGTCTTGGCACTCTTGTCAAAAATTAATTGGGCATAGTTGTATGGGTTGTTTTTGTTTTTTTCTTCTGGACTCTCAGTTCTATTCCATTTTGCTATATGTCTATCCTGTGTCAATACCATATTGTCTTCATTACTGTAGCTTTGTAGAAGTTTTGAAATTAGGAAGTGTGAACCTTCCAACTTTTTTTCTTTTATAGAATTGTTTTGGCTATTTAATGTCCCTTGAATTTTTATATAAATTTTAGGAACAACTTCTCAATTTCTGCAAAGAAGTCAGCTGTGATTTTAATAAGAATTATGTTGAATCTGTAGGCTAATCTGAGGAGTATTACCGTCTTAATATTAAATATTTTTGTCCATGAACATGGGATGTCTTTTTATTTTTTTTTAGATCTTTATTTCAACAATTCTTTAAAAAATTTATTTGTAAGTATTCTATTTGTTTTTAATCACTGTTTTTTAA
The DNA here is from genome assembly GCF_049350105.2 of Macaca mulatta. NCBI lineage: Eukaryota > Metazoa > Chordata > Mammalia > Primates > Cercopithecidae > Macaca > Macaca mulatta. Next base: position 65,206,163 of record NC_133425.1, read on the forward strand.
GTGTTAATAAAATTATGGAAATGATTTGAAGAAAGGTTTGTCAAAATGTAGGAAAGCCTTTGTATTTATGATTTTCTTTTTTTAAGGGATGGGGTCTCATTCTGTCATCCTGGCTGCTGGGAGTGTGGTGGCATGAGCATGAATCACTGCAGTCTTGAACTCATGGGCTAAAGCAATCCTCCTGCCTCAGCCTCCTGAGTAGCTGGGACTACTCAGTGTTTACAGGTGCATAACACCATACCCAGCTAATTTAAAAAGAAAAAAAAAACATTGTAGGGACGGGTTCTTGTTCTGTTGCCCAGGCTGATCTTGAACTCTTGGCCTCAAGTGATCCTCTCATCTCATTCTTCCAAAGTGCTGGGAATACAGGCATGAGCCTCCAGGCCTAGCTGAGCTTTTGTATTTAAACACAAGATTATGCATGTGTTAAGGGAAAGAAACCTAGCATATGATAAAATCTGTAAAATATTAGAATCAGTCATAGAAGTAAAGGTGCAGTAAACCATAAAGAACGTCTAGTGAATTTTACTTAGATATTTATACTGGATGGTAAGCTTCTTAAGGGCATTGACTATACGTTGCATTTTTGTAACACCTGGCACAAGTGCTTTGTATTTGAAAGGTTCTTGATATTTGTTGAATGAATGAGTAAATGAATGAATCCTACATCCAGAAAAGAAGGAAGGAAGGGTTTTGGAAGTTTGAGGACTGTGCTCTAGTTATATGCAACCATGTAGCAGGTTTCAGTTGGAATAATAATAATTGCATTAAAATAACTACAAATGGGGAACTAGGCCTTTAAAGACTTGGGGCTGGGGTGGTGGCTAACACCTGTAATCCTAGCACTTTGGGAGGCTGAGGTGGGTGGATCACTTGAGGTCAGCAGCATAAGACCAACACGATGAAACCATCTCTACTAAAAATACAAAAAAATTAGCTGGGTGTGGTGGTACATGCCTGTAATCCCAGCTATTCGGGAGGTTGAGGCAGGAGAATCGCTTGAACTCTGGAGGGGGAGGTTGCAGCCAACCGAGATCGTGCCACTGTACTCTAGCCTGGGAGACACAGCAAGACTGTCTCAAAAAAAAAAAAAAAAAAAAAAAAGGATTGGAACTATTTAATCTGTAAAGACAAGAATTTAGATAAATAAGATGAAAATTGTGTATTTGTTCTGTGTCTCTCTTTTTTTTTTTTTGACAGAGTGTCACTCTGTCATCTGGAGTGCAGTGGAGTGAGTGGGGCGCAGTGGTGCCATCTCGGCTCACTGCAGCCTCCGCCTCCCAGGTGCAAATGATTCTCCTGCCTCAGCCTCCTGAGCAGCTGGGACTATAGGCGCATGGCACCACACCTGGCTACTTTTTTGAATTTTTAGTAGAGACAGCGTTTCACCATGTTGGCCAGGCTGGAATCGAATTCCTGACCTCAAGTAATCCGCCTGCCTCGGCCTCCCAAAGTGCTGGGATTACAGATGTGAGCCACCACACCCGACACTTGAAAATCGAGGTGGATTTGTTCTCTAAATCCAGAATACTTGAATCAGAAAGTTCTCTTGGAGCTTGAAAGACGCAGCTTTAGGGCAAAATGTGTAACTGTGTAATATAGTGAGCTAAAGTTCTCATAGGGAACTTTATTTTATTTTTTTATTTTATTTTATTTTTTTGAGACGGAGTCTCGCTCTGTCGCCCGGGCTGGAGTGCAGTAGCCGGATCTCAGCTCACTGCAAGCTCCGCCTCCCGGGTTTAGGCCATTCTCCTGCCTCAGCCTCCCGAGTAGCTGGGACTACAGGCGCCCACCACCTCGCCCGGCTAGTTTTTTTTTTGTATTTTTAGTAGAGACGGGGTTTCACCATATTAGCCAGGATGGTCTCGCTCTCCTGACCTCGTGATCCGCCTGTCTCGGCCTCCCAAAGTGCTGGGATTACAGGCTTGAGCCACCGCGCCCGGCCTAATTTTTTTTTTTGTTTGTATTTTTAGTAGAGATGGGGTTTCACTATGTTGGCCAGGATGGTCTTGATCCCCTGACCTCGTGATCCACCTGCCTTCGGCCTCCCAAAGTGCTGGGATTACTGGCGTGAGCCATCGCGCCCAGCCCAATTTTTTTTTTTTTTTTTTTTTAATTATGTGGGGCTGTCTCATAAAAGTAGCTTTCTTCACGCATTGCTGGTGGGAATGTAAAATGGTGCAGCTGTTGTGAAAAACAGGTGGTTCCCCCAAAAAAGTTAAACGTAGAATTATATGATCCAGCAATTCCACTCATAGGTATACACCGCAAAGAACTGAAAGCAGGGACTCTAAAAAAGATACTTGTGCACTAATGTTCCTAGCAGCATTGTTTACAATAGCCAAAAGATGGAAACAACCCAGGTGTCTATCAACAGATGAATGGATAAATTCCAAAGTGTGGTATATAAGTACAAGGGAATGTTATTCACCCTTAAAAGAGAATGAAATTCTGTTACATGCCACAGTGTGAATGACCCTTGAAAACACATGCAAAGTGAAATAAGCCAGACAGAAAAGGACAAATATTATATGATTCCATTTACATCAGGGAACTAGATACATGAACTACTTAGAATAGGCAGAGAAAGAAAGTAGAATATTGATTACCAGGAGCTGAGGGTAGGGGAGGAATAGGAAGCTATAGTTAAATGGGTACAGAGTTTGGAGTAATGAAAAAGTTCCGGAAATGAATAATGGTAATAGTTGCACAGTGTCATGCATAGATTTATTGCCACTGAATTGTGCACTTAAAAATAGTTAAAATGGTAAATTTTATGTATAATTTACTGCAATTTAAAAAGGCGTTCAAAAAACTAGAAATTTTTAAGAGTAAGATGCACTACTTTTTTTTTGTAAAGTTAGTGAGATGTAATTGTGTGGTGGTATGTGGAAAGGAGAATATTTTCATTTTTGCATTTAAAAGAATATAGTGTTTTAGTTGTCTGTCATTTGTGGTTTTCTTCCTTCTGTTTTCAGAGAGTGTGAGTTTCTGTTACTTTCTATGTGGGACCTAGAATCTTTAGCTTTAGATGTAAATGAGATGACCTAAATACCGCTGACTATATTACATCTTTGATCATCAAAGACTAGATTTTGATAAGCCAGACTAGACTACAGATGACTTTGTGAAAAATTCATGAGGCATAGACATATTAATCTTGTTTAGACTGGATTTTTTTTTTTTTTAGACGGAGTCTCACTCTGTTGCCCAGGCTGGAATGCAGTGGTGTGATCTTGGTTCACTGTAACCTCCACCTCCCAGGTTCAAGCAGTTCTCCTGCCTCAGCCTCCCGAGTAGCTGGGATTACAGGTGTCCACCACCACGCCTGGCTAATTTTTGTATTTTTAGTAGAGACAAGATTTTGCCATGTTGGCCAGGCTGGTCTTGAACTCCTGACCTCACATGATCTGCCTGCCTCAGCCTCCCAAAGTGCTGAGATTACAGGCGTGAGCCACCATGCCCGGCCTCGATTGGAAATTTTTTTGACTTTTAATATGCTTGGTTGATTGATTTTGTTGATTTCTGGAAAGCAAATGTTTGTATTTAATAGTAGCAATAGGATTGCAGTTTTCTAATAAATGTCACAGAATTATGGCAGTGAGCCAGGAAGAAGAAAAGCTGTATTAGTGAAATAAGACATACTTCTATAGCTATGGAAACTGTAAACCCCTACTAAGTCTCATAAAGGTATTCTCTTCATATTTGTATTATTAATTAGACATTGATAGGGGTTCATAAGGACCCTAGATAACTGCTAGATTAACTCTAGGTGTGATTGTATTCATCAAAAGGCCTGGTTAAAAGGTACTGTTAGGTAGTGTAGTTTTTGTTTTGTGTGAACATTAAAGTGCTTATTTTTCTTTCTTTCTTTCTTTTTTTTTTTTTTGAGACACAGTCTCGCTCTGTAGCCCAGGCTAGAGTGCAGTGGTGTGATCTCGGCTCACTGCAACCTCTGCCTCCGGGTTCAAGTGATTCTTCTGCCTCGGCCTCCTGAGTAGCTGAAATTACCACCTGGCTAATTTTTTGTATTTTTTTTAGTAGAGACGGAGTTTCACCATGTTGACCAGGTTGGTCTTGAACTCCCAACCCTCAGGTAATCCGCCCACATCGGCCTCCCAAAGTGCTAGGATTACAGGCATGAGCCACCATGCCCGGCCTATTTTTCTTCAATTTCACTTCTTTTTTTTGAAATGGAGTCTCACTCTGTTGCCCAGGCTGTACTGCAGTGGTGTGATCTCTGCTCTGTGTAACTTCCACCCCGCTGTGTTCAATCAGTTCTCCTGCCTCACCTCCTGAGTAGCTGGGATTATAGGCGCTGCCACTATGCTGGGCTAATTCTTGTATTTTTAGTAGAGATGGGGTTTTGCCATGTTGGCCAGGCTGGTCTTGAACTCCTGACCTCAAGTGATCTGCCCACCTCGGGCTCCTAAAGTGTTGGGATTACAGGCGTGAGCCACTGTGCCCACCCTAATTTCATTTCTTATGATCCTCAACTACTAAAGCATTTTCTATTTGAAAGAATAACACTAGATTATTGCCACAGCTGACAGTTTATTTGAGAACAAATGAGAGAATAGGAATATGACTCTGTTTATTAAAGTTAATCTTAACCAGTACATTTGTTTACTGGTAAAATGCATATTAGCTGTGCGCAGATAGATTTTATGAATAAATTATTTTAGTTATAAATTAGGCACTTTGGCAATTTATAGTGCTTTCTTTTTTTTTTTTTTGAGACGCAGTTTCACTCTATTGCCCACGCTGGAGTGCAGTGGCACGATTCCGGCTTACTGCAACCTCTACCTCCCAGGTTCAGGCGATTCTTCTGCCTCAGCCCCCTGAGTAGCTGGAATTACAGGTGCACACCACTACACCTGGCCCGTTTTTGTGTTTTTAGTAAACACCGGTTTCACCATGTTGGCCAGGCTGGTCTCCAACTGCTGACCTCGTGATCCACCTGCCCCAGCTTCCCAAAGTACTGGAATTCCAGGCGTGAGCCACTGTACCTGGTTGCGTGATTAGTGCTTTCACCAAGTAATAATTTCCTGATAGATAACCTGACTAGCATATTAGCTTAATATCTTTTCTAATTATAAAAACCAACTAACTCCTGAGAATACTTAAGGTCTGTAATCAGGATTGCCTATATTTGGTGAAATTAATGGGCTGTTGGGGTGCCAAGCTTCAAAAGAGAGATGATTGCTAATCCTAAAAATATAAAGGTAACTTACAGCCAGAAAGATAGCTACTGAGTAATTGTGTTCTCATCACACTTATTTACTTGTGTGTAAATTTAAAAGTGCATTTCCCCTCAAATTTAGATATGTCTTGTTCTGTTATTTTTCTCACTAGAAAGTACTTCTTCAAATTGCTAGGCTACTTACCAGAATCATCAACTACTAACTAGTAAAGAAACAAAGTGTGTTTTGGAATCTCCCATATCAAATATATTTAGAAGTGAAATTTAGCAATCATTTATTGTATGACTGAAATGAAACAGAAAAAGTAGACTATGAGAGGTGGATTCTTTTGGAAAAATCATGTTAGGTTGGAACCTATAATATTCCCTAGAAGAGAAAACCCATCCATGTTGAAATGCCAGATTAGAGGGAAGTTTATGAAGAAAAGACCATGTAGAATGATTTGAATATTTACCACTGTCTAGTTTTGGAGCAAAGAAAGACCAGGGCATTACATGCAGGGTCCTTCTTGGTGTTGGACCCTCCCCTTTTCCTACTTCTTTTTTTTTGAAATGGAGTTTCACTGTTATTGCCCAGGCTGGAGTGCAATGGCGCAATCTCGGCTCACCGCAACCTCCGCCTCCTGGGTTCGAGTGATTCTCCTGCCTCAGCCTCCCGAGTAGCTGGGATTACAGGCATGCGCCACCACGCCTGGCTAATTTTGTATTTTTGGTAGAGACAGGGTTTCTCCATGTTGGTCAGGCAGGTCTTGAACTCCCAACCTCAGGTGACCCACCCGCTGTGGCCTCCCAAAGTGCTGGGATTACAGGTGTGAGCCACCATGCCCAGCCTCCTACTTCTTTTTTAGTAGCCCGTTGTTTGTCTAACTTGTCTATCAATTGGATATTTCAGAGATCACGGATTTTAGTAAACATAGCTCTTCGTAACAGAATTGGATGGTGTGTCCTATGAGAAAAATACCGTTTTAGCAATCCAAATGTGGATGTGCTATATATAAGACAGATAATCTTTAAATGACAATGAAACCTCAACTCAGAAACTCAAAGGATAAAATTTGATAAAAATAAGAGGGCAAAAAAAAAATTTAGCGGTGAAAACAGCTGAGAATAGAGTAGAAAGCAATAGCCTTAAGTTTTGTATTTGACTAAGGTTGAATAGAAACTTCAAGTTGCAGTGTCTACCTCAGGATGACTCTTGAATTCTCAACCGAGGAATTTAATAAAAGAGAAATTCTCATTTTTTTGCTAGGCAACAGGAAGTTATTTTTCTTGAAATATAAGTTATTTATAATTTCGTTTCTCATTATTCCTTCTCTGTATCTTTTTTTCTTTCATCACAGATGACTCATTGACACCTCAGGCATCTAAACAGTTCCTTAAGCTGGGCACAGTGGCTGACACCGGTAATCCCAGCACTTTGGGAGGCCAAGGTGGGAGGATTGCTTGAGTCCAGGAGTTTGAGACCAGTTTGGGCAACATAGCAAGACCAACTCCCCCTCCCCAACTGTCTCTACAAAAACTTTAAAAAAACTAGTCCAAGTCTGGTGGCACATGCCTGTAGACTTAGCTACTTAGGAGACTGATAAAGGAGAATTGCATGACCCCAGGAGTTCAAGGTTACAGTGAACTATGATTGCATGACTGCAGTCCAGCTTGGGCAACAGAGTGAGACCCTGTCTCAAATAATAAAAATAAATAAATAAAAAGCTCTCCTTTTTGGCACTTGTAGGTTGTCTGAGTACAGACGTTAATGAGTCCTGAGTACCAAGTGACTAAAAACTCTAATATTGTAAATGGATTGGTAAATTGACAAATCTTGTTTTAGACAATTTTGCTATGGTATGCAACAAAGTAGTTTCCAAATAATTTCAGGTTAGGATATTTAAAATGCTATTTAAAAAACTGTATTAGTCAAAGTTCAGGATTTTTTGTGTAAAGGTGGTTTAAAGTGTAAGGCAGTTCTAGTTCTTCTTTGTATTTGTATTGTTAAAATAAGACTCAGTTGAATTCAGTTTGTAAATACTGGAAAATTGTTATTCGTAGCTACTTTGTCTCAGACGAGATGATTATAAGGAGAAAATTAATTCTGAAGTGGTTTAAACCAAATCATGTTTTAAATTTAGTGTTACATAGATTTCAGGTTGTGTTCTATATCTTTTTTGGCTTTCCCCTCCCTCAGCCTAAGAGTTTAGTTGTTCAGGATAGGGAGATTTGTCCCATGTAATTATTTTTCAGTTTTGCTGAACATATTTTTTAAATGGCTACCTTTCTTTGGTACAGTGTCGTGGGATTCCCCACCCCATCTGGGGTAGAGTGTTGCGGGATTAGAGACAAAGGGGAATCTTTCAGGTCTTCTAACTCAAATCACTAGAAATTTAGGCACGATCTGGACCTTAATGTGTGAGAGGCTGTATCATTTTATTTCCCAAATTGTATTTTCTTTTTTCTTGAGACTGAGTCTCACTCTGTTGCTCAGGCTGGAGTGCAGCGGCGTAATCTCGGCTCACTGCAACCTTCGTCTTCTGGGTTCAAGCGATTCTCCTGCCTCAGCCTCCCTAGTAGCTGAGATTACAGGTGCATGCATGCCACCATACCCAGCTAATTTTTGTATTTTTAATAGAGACGGGGTCTTGCCGTGTTGACCAGGCTGGTCGCAAACTCCTGACCTCAGGTGATATGCCTGCTTTGGCCTCCCAAAGTGCTGGGATTACAGGCATGAGCCACTGTGCCTGGCCACAAATTGTATTTTCTCTAACCTTCTAGTTCATATGAAAAAATTATTGAAGAGTCTCCCCCTCCCCCCCAGTTTTCTTACTCTGAGGATGAAGATGAAGGGGAAAGCTTTAGATAGTTGGTTTTTCAGGCTGGCCACCATGGAAAAATTATTTGCTGTTTTATGAAATATGCAATTCAGTTAAGTTGGAGGAAGCTGTTTAGTAAGGGGAAAAGTACAGAATTTCTAGTCAGGAAACATAATCAAATATCTGTTTTAAACTTTGCTAGTTTTACTTCTTTTCCTCTTTTTATCCTCATTTCCTTTTTATCTAACAAGGTTATCGTGAAGCTTCTATGAACAGTTTTTTACATTATGCTAGTGCCTTTAAACATTGTTTGATTATGAATCTCTAACTTGCTCTGAATATTTTGAGAAAAAAGTTGAATCTTTGTTTGAAGGAAAAAGTTGGTTTTTCAGGATAAGCAAATCTTTTTGGGTGTTCAAGATATTTTTAACAAAAAATTTTTCAAAAATTGAAAGTTGGCTTGGCACAGTAGCTCACACCTGTAATTTCAGCACTTTATGGGGCCAAGGCAGATGACTTAAGGCCAGGAGTTCAAGACCAGAGTGGGCAACATAACAAGACCCCTTCCTACACAGCCCAGGAGTTTGAGGCTGCAGTGAGCTCCGATTGTGCCACTGCATTTCATTCTGGATGACAGAATGAGACCTTGTCTTGATTTAAAAAAAAAATCACAAAAATTTTTTCCAAAGCTATAAAAACTTTAAGCTTTATTGTTTCTCTTTTTCCATGATATTTAGTGGCTCTTTTAGGTTTAGTTGTAACTCCTACCAATAATCCTTAAAAGGAAAATGATAATTACTTTCTTTTTTTTTTTTTTTTGAGAAGGAGTCTCACTCTGTCACCCCGGCTGGAGTGCAGTGGCGCGATCTCAGCTCATCGCAACCTCTGCCTCCTGAGTTCAAGCGATTCTCCTGCCTCAGCCTCCCAAGTAGCTGGGATTACAGGTGCCCACCACCACGCCTGGCTAATTTTTGTATTTTTAATAGAGACAGGTTTCACGATGTTGGCCAGGCTGATCTCAAACTCCTGACCTCAAGTGATACACCCGCCTTGGCCTCCTAGAGTGCTGGGATTACAGGTGTGAGCCACCATGCTCAGTGGTAATTACTTTTTAGAGGATGATACATGGTACTTAGTTTCCATGTTTTTTTTTTCAGTTAGAAATTATTATAGTCTCTAAAATCTTGTGAACATGGGAACAGATTGTGAGGAGAAAAATAAATAAATAAAAGCTTGTGGTTATTTCAAACTCTTATGATCTCAAATCTTGACTAAAACGTGTGCTTTACAGGGATTAAGATTAAAGTGAAGCTTTTTTTTCCCTCATAATATTTCTAACTTAAATTTTTAAGGGGCATTAATCTTATGAAATTGATAGTTTTCTCATCTTTTGATTACTCCCCTTAATTCATGCTTCTGAAAAATGCATTCTAACTAAAAATATAAGAATGCTTATTAATCATAAAATGTACTGGTACTTGTTTAGTGTAGAACTAAGGGATTTAGATATATCCTTTAAATGCAAATAATATATTTGATCATTAAATGGAATAAGCTGCTTTTAGAGTATAGTAGGGTTTATTCTTGGGAGTTTGAAGTTGAGCACAGAGGCGTGGATATAAGAATGGATTCACATCTATTTCCTGTCTGGGTGCTTTAGGAATTTAATCCTTTTTAAAACTGGAACTATTGGGAATTTTATTTTTTTTATGAGGAATCATGAAAATCCCAGGTTTAACTACATATTTTTTTCTAGTTAGTTGCATTATGTGTCAAAAATGAATAAACTAGTTTTAGGTTTTCTGTGTGTTTTGAATATTTTATATATATACATGCTCTTACTATGAATACATAAATTAGCCAACAGATACTAGTCAGAATTTTATTTTGATTGGTCAACTTTTAAAACTGTGAGTTTTACTGAGTTTCTGTCTTTATCTTTCTAGATGTTATAGTGAAATGTCTTAGGAGGGAAACTGAAATGAAGTGGTGTCTGCCGAATGAGTAACTTTACTTGTGGTATTGCAGCACAGTTACTTCTTTTTTAAAAACAATTTTTTAAAATTTTAAGACAGGGTCTCACTCTGTCACCCAGGCTGCAGCCTCCACCTCCTAGGCTCAAGCAGTGCTCCCACCTCAGCCTTCCAAGTTGCTGGGACCACAGGTGTGCATCACCAGGCCCAGCTAATTTTTTTTTTTTGTTCGTTTGTTTGTTTTAACTAGAGACAGTGTCTCCCTAGGTTGCCCAGGCTTGTGTCGAACTTCTGGGCTCAAGTGATCCTCCTGCCTCAGCTTCCCAAAATGCTGGGATTACAGGCAGGAGCCACCGTGCCTGGCCTAGTTACATTTTTAACAAAGTAATTTTGAGAACACAGGTAAAAAGGATGTGATCCGAAAACTGTTTGGTGTGTAGAATGGGGAGAGAAAAAGGAAGCAAATTAAATTGAAGGAGGAAATACGGTAAATTGAATTTTGGAGTTTATTATTGGAAGAAAACATGCCATTTTGTGCAGTATAAAAATATAAGCTTATCAGAATTTTTAAATATTAAAGTTTGTATTTTAACACATTTTCATATTAGAGCCATTTTTTTCCAGATCCTGTTTTCAGCTGTAGCTATTAATGGGGTGAATTTACTCCAAGCTCCCTGGTTGTTCATTAACCTATTAGTGCTTGACTACTTTAATAGGTTCAGGAAAATCTGCTTGTTAGTTGAAACTGCTCAGAGCTGGAATTGAAACTATTCTGCAGTCCTTCCTTATCTGTGGGGAATATGTCCTAGGACCCTCTAGTGGATGCCCGAAACCGAGCATAGTACCAAACACTATATATACAGTCATGCGTAACTTAACGATGGGATATGTTCTGAGAAATGAGTCATTAGGTAGTTTCATCATGCATACATCATAGAGTGTACTTACACAAACCTACGTGGGATAGTCTGCTACATACCTAGGCTGTATGATTTAGCCTGTTGCTCCTAGGCTACAAATCTGTACGACATGTTACTGGACTAAATACTGTAGGCAATTGTAACACAATAGTAAGTATTTGTGTATCTGAACAGAGGAGGCAACACATGGCATGACATCACTAGGAGATAGGAATTTTTCATCTTCTTTATAATTTTATGGGACCAGTGTTGTATATTAATTATAATTTATAAGTCTTTATATACCTTTTATATGGAAAACCAAATGTCCCAGCACCATTGCTGAGTATCATCCATTTTCCCTACTTGATCCACAATGTCAATAGTAAGTGCCATATAGCAGGTTTCTGTATATTCTGTATTATAATCTTATGGGACCACTGTCATATATGTGATCTATCCTTGACTGAAACATATGTGGCACATGACTATACTATGTTTTTTCCTATACATACATACCTATGATAAAGCTTAATTTATAAATAAGGCACAGTAGGAGATTAATAATAATAACTATTGTATTGTCAGGGTTCTCTAGAGAGACAGAACTAATAGGATAGATGTATATATTTACAGGGGAGTTTATTAAGGAGTATTGACTCACACAGTCACAAGGTGAGGTCCCACAATAGGCCATCTGCAAGCTGAGGAGCAAGGAAGCCGGTCCGAATCCCAAAGCTGAAGAACTTGGAGTCTGACGTTCGAGGGCAGGAAACATCAAGCATAGGAGAGAGATGTAGACTGGGAGACTAAACCAGTTTAGTCTTTTCACATTCTTCTGCCCGCTTTTATTCTGGCTGTGCTGGCAGCTGATTAGATTGTACCCACTCAGATTGAGGGTAGGTCTGCCTTTCCCAGTCCACTGACTCAAATGTTAATCTCCTTTGGCAACACCTTCACAGACACACCCAGGAACAATACTTTGCATCCTTCAATCAAGTTGACACTCAATATTAACCATCACAACTATTAATAAATAGAACAATAAAGCAACATACTATAATAAAAGTTATGTGAATGTGGTCTCTCAAAATAGCTTACTGTTCTGTATTCTCCCTTCGTATAATGATGTAAGATGATAGAATGCCGATGTGATGAAACTAAGTGAGGTGAATCACATAGGCATTGTGACACAGCATTAGGCTACTATTGACCTTCTGTATTCCCAAGTCTGTGTCAGTCATTTCAGGGGATCCCTTGTCGAAATCTTCCTTTAGGCTCATGGGTTTCTGGTGCAACATGTTGCTGTCAGTGAAGGGAAAGGGGGTAGCTATGAAAGATTGGGTAAACCATGTTTTTTGTTCATGTCTTTCACCTACAAATTTAATGCCTTTTAAATCTTAACTAAGCACTTATCTTGCTCTGGCTGTAAGTTTTGCCGTTTGAGGTGTGGCAGCAAAATTAGCATGAATAATTTCTTTTTCATTCTTTCACAGTTTTACAGATAGAAGACTCATTCTTCCCATAGATCTTAGCAGCCTCAGCATACGATTTTTTTCTTTCCTTATTAAGAAGTTTCACCTTTTCACTTAAATGAAGCTTCACTTTGGCATATCCAAATTGCCAAATGTCACTACTCTTCCACTTTGGGGCCATTGTTAAGTAAAATAAGGGTTACTTGAATACAAACACTGTGATACTTTGACAGTTAATCTGGTAATCCATATAGTTACTAAGTGACTAAAGATAGATAGTGTGTATAGCATGGATACACTGGATAAAGGGATGATTCTTGTCCTGGTTGGGATGGAGCTAGACTCTCAGGTCAACAGAAAATTTCATCATGCTACTTAGAATGGTGTTGTATTTAAAATTTATAAGTTATTTAAATTGGAATTTTTCATTTAATATTTTCTGACCTTGGTTGACCATGGGTAACTGAAACCATGGAAAGCAAAACCATGGATAATGGAGGACTACTGTATTTACCAAATGTGTTGATTGCATTTTGAGAAAAATTACTTGTAACTTTAATGGGCTGACTTAATATGTTATGATAACAGGATTATTTAGATTATAAGAGACTGGGCAGGTAGATATTACACTAGTCTTGTACTTTGCTCATAATTTTATAGAGCACTTTGATGTATATTACTTCATTTAATCTTTTTGACATCTGAGAGATATATATTCTCATAGATAATAAAACCCAAACTTCCAGATGATTAAGAGACTTGCCCAATTTGACACTGTTAGTCATTAGAAGAGCTAGTCTTAAGAAAAAAGGGCTGGGTGCAGTGACTCACACCTGTAACCTGAGCACTTTGGGAGGCCAAGGCGGGTGGATCACGAGGTCAGGAGTTCAAGACTATGCTGGCCAACATAGTGAAACCCCATCTCTACTAAAAATACAAAAATTAACCGGGTGTGGTGGCACGTGCCTGTAATCGCAGCTACTCAGGAGGCTGAGGCAGGAGAATTGCTTGAACCTGGGAGGCAGAGGTTGCAGTAAGCCGAGATGGTGCCATTGCACTCCAGCCTGGGCGACAGAGTGAGACTGTCTCAAAAAAAAAAAAAAAAGAAAAGAAAAAAGAAAAAGTATTCTGACTTCAATCCATTTTTTTTCTCTAACTGCAGCCAAGATAATTTATTTACTTAGTATTTTCAGCTATAATGGTAAAAGACATAAATGTGATTTCTTCTCTAATTGAGCTTACTTCATAGTCCAGGAGTCAGACTAGTAAATAATCAATTAAAAACAATGTGTTAGGTGCTCTGAAAGGGAAAGTATAGTTTGATGAGGTGGGAAATAGAGGAGTGCCTATGTGCCCGGGGATCAGGAAGGGCTTTTGATAGGAGATGAACTTGCTTTCAAAATCAGTCCTGAAGTCATAAAAATTAGTCAGGTAAAGATTAAAGGGCTATGTTGGAGGAAGAGTGTTCCAGGCAGAGGAGAGAATACCATGTTAGAAGTTTTGGAGGTAAACGAGAGCTTGGTGTATTGAAGAACTGAAAGAAATTCAGTGTGGCTGGATTTTAGAGCTAGAGAAGAGGGAAGGGGAGGGAAAAGGAGGGAAAGGAAGCAGCTATGAAAGATTTGGTAAACCAAAAGCTGGATATGATAAGGTCCTAAATTAGTGACAACTGGGAAAAGAAAAAGAGTACTGCAGGTAGCACAGACTAAATAAATGTGTTAGAAATATTTTAGCCAACAAGTTATATTTGATACGGTTATTATATATATATGTGTATATATATGTATATATAGTGATTTTCTTGCACAGTAAAGGGCACGTTATCCTAAAAGTTGAAAGTAGGTTAACAGTGCACTGTTCATCATGGTGAACTCTGGATATCAGTTTTGACTATCATTTTCTTTTGCTGTCATTCCTAGTCTGATAATGAGTTCAGTTTGGGATATGTTGAAATTGAGCTGCTTATGGGATATTGAACACCTGCTATGTAACAAGCACTAAGCTATATGCTGGGGCTACAAAAAGTAAAGAAAATAAAGTCCTTTTCCTCACCAGTTCATATTCTGGTGGTTGGAAACAGACATTAAACAAATGATTATAAAAATGTCAGGGTAGGCTGGGCATGATGGCTCACGCCTGTAATCCCAGCACTTTGGGAGGCCGAGGTGGGTGGGTCACCTGAGGTCAGGAGCTCGAGACCAGCCTGGCCAACATGGTGAAACCCTGTCTCTACTAAAAATACAAAAATTAGCCACACGCAATGGTGTACGCCTGTAATCCCAGCTGCTTGGGAGGCTGAGGCAGGAGAATCACTTGAACCTGGGAGGTACAGGTTGCAGTGAGCCAAGATGGTGCCACTGTACTCCAGTCTGGGCTCTGGGTGACAGAGTGAGAATCTGTCTCAAAAAAAAAAAAAAAAAAAAAAGTCAGGGTATGGGAATTGGCAAGTCCATAGAAACAGAAAGTAAATTAGTGGTTGCCAGGGATTCAAGGAATGGGGGTGGAGAATGACTGCTAATGGGGATGGCTTTTCTTTTTTGAGGTGATGAAAATGTTCTGGAATTAGGTAGTAGTAATGACTACACAACTTTGGGCTATACTAGAACCCACTGAATCATGTACTTTAAAAGGGTGGAACTTTATGTTATGTGAATTATATCTCAAAAAATGTTGGGAGTTGGCCAGGCGCAGTGGCTCACACCTGCAGTGCCAGCACTTTGGGAGGCCAAGGCGGGAGGATCACCTGAGGTCAGGAGTTCGAGACCAGCCTGGCCAATATGGTAAAACCCTGTCTCTACTAAAAATACAAAAAACTAGCCAGGCGTGGTGGCGTGTGCCTGTAATCCCGGTGGCACGTGCCTGTAATCCCAGCTGCTTGGGAGGCTGAGGCAGGAGAATTGCTTGAACCCAGGAGGTGAATATTGCAGTGAGCCAAGATGGTGCCACTGCACTCCAGCCTGGGTGACCGAGCGAGACTCAGTCTCAAAAAGAATTTAAAAACTGGGAGTGAAAAAAATAAAGCAAGGTTCGGAGGGATAAGAAAATGATGGGGGCACTATTTTGTAGAGCATGATCATAGTGATTTTTGAGTCTAATTTGAACAGACACCTAAAGGAATCGAAAGGGTAAGCAATGGAGATATATGTGGAAAGAGTTTTCCAGGTGGAGGAAAGGCGAGTACAAAGACATCGAGGCTGTGAAAGTGCTTGGCGTGTTCAAGAAGTAGCAATAAAGGCAGTATACCTGGAGCAGAGTGGAAAAGCAGAAGAGTTGTAGAAGAGAGAGGGAGAGAGATATTAAAGTGCTAGATCATGTAAGGACTTTGGGTTTTATGCTGAGATGGGTGCTGAGGAGCGATGTCATCTGCATTACGTTTTTAATGAATACTGGCTACAGTGTAGATAATAAAGTGTAAGAATGAAAAAGGAAATCAATTAGGAGGCAATTGAAGTAGTTCAGGTGAGATGATTAGATCAGGATTGTAGTAGTGGAGGTTGTTAAGAAGTGGCGGAATTCTAGATTAGAAAAGTGAGAAAGAAAAAGACAGGATTCATTTCTCTGGGAAAAAAACAAGGTATTTCAGGTACATGAAGAGAGGAGTAGACTAAAGAGAAGCCAACAAAGGAAGAAAATAAACAGGAATTCCTGAAAGCAGGAGTAGTCAATTGTGTCAGTAATTGGAAATAAATCAATTAGGAGTTTATTGATAACTGAGCAATTTGAATGGAGAGTGGTTGGAACAGAAGCCAAGTAGTAGTTGACTGAGCAATAAATGTGAATAGAGGAAGTGGAGGCAGCTAGGAAGACAACTATAGTACTAAGTAAGAATAGTTGGGAGGGGAAGAAGAGAGTGGAAACTAGAAAAGCATATATAAGAATAGGAATCTTGTGGAATGAGGGAGTTGAAAGGACAGGAATTATTAGTAGAGGAAAGTTTTGGAGGAACAATGAAGAAAAAGGGATCTAGTACATATGGTTGCTTCTTTTCTTGAGCCCGGAGAGGTAAGGATAATTTTTATCTGGGAAAGGAAGTATGAGAAATTTATGTCCTATAAATTTGCTGTGGAGAAATAGACAGTCATTTGCCAAGAATGATAGATACAGGATAGTAGCCTTAAGAGAATCATCATGAGGAATTGGGGAGTAAAGCTGATGAGGAATACTTTGGAAAAAAAAAAAAAAGGCTCCTGAGCTACTTTGAGGAAGATCTTGAATTCGTAGTGGCACTGGTCCACAATTTTGATTTTTCTCTGAAAACTTAGAAGCTGTGGTGCAGGAGTGTTGAAGATGAGTGCTTAGGGTCATTCAGGATTGGGTATGATTAACAGGATGAATATGATAGAAAAATAATAGGGATGGGATAAAGGAATTCTTCAAGACATATCTCAGGCTTCGTCTTTTCCTTGAAGTGTCCCCCATTGGTCTTTTCTCTTTTAATTTTGTACTTTTCTCTGCTATTGCTGCCTTATGTTTAGTCCATTAGAATTTACGCACACACATACACATACACACACACACTCTTAAGCACTTAAATTTTTTTTAAATATGGAAAACCACAAAACAAGGACAAATCACATGCAGTCCTGCCATATCTAGGTATGACCACTGTTAATATGTTGGTGATTATTCTTTCAGACATCTGTATATATTTATACATATCTACTTATTTATACATTTCTGCATAAGTGGGATTATACATCTGTTTTATTTGCCTACTGTTATTAAATATATATATAATTTGTGATGGCTGCAAAATATTACATGGTAATTTATTTATTTGTTTATTTTTGAGACAGAGTCTCTCTCTGTTGCCCAGGCTGGAGTGCAGTGGCGCAATCACGGCTAACTGTAGCCTTGACCTCCTGGGCTCAAGTGATTCTCCAGCCTAGGCCTCTCAAGTGCCTGGGACTATAGGTGTGCACCACCATGCTCGGCTACTATTTTTTAAAAAAATTTTTGTAGAGGCCGGGCACGGTGGCTCACGCCTGTAATCCCAGCACTTTGGGAGGCCGAGGCGGGCGGATCACGAGGTCAGGAGATCGAGACCATCCTGGCTAACATAGTGAAACCCTGTCTCTACTAAAAATACAAAAAAAAAAATCAGACAGGTGTTGTGGTGGATGCCTGTAGTCCCGGCTACTCAGGAGGCTGAGGCAGGAGAATGGAGTGAACCTGGGAGGCGGAGCTTGCAGTGAGTCGAGATCGCACCACTGCACTCCAGCTTGGGCAACAGAGCGAGCCTCCGTCTCAAAAAAAAAAAAAAAAAAAAAATTTTGTAGAGACCAGATCTTGCTATGTTGCCAGGGCCGGTCTCAGACTCCTGGGTTCAAGTGATCCTCTTGCCTCAGCCTCCCAAAGTTCTAGGATTACAGGTGTGAGCTACCATGCCAACCAACGTGGTTTAAATAACAAAATTTAATTAGCCAATCCTTTGGTGATGGACTCTTATTTCATTTTATTTTTTAACTGTTATAAGTCATTGTAATGAATATAGTACAAATGATTTCCCCCTGTACTGGTATGAGTACTGTTCTAAATACTTAAATTTGTCTTTTATTTCTAAATTTCTTCTGCTGTCATATTTCAAGGTGAATCCTTCAGACTTGCATTCTTTTAGCTTTCTCTTGAGAATGGATCCAAATGATTAAGACTGCCTGCATATTATTAGATAAGACCACCCCCAAACCATCTTGTAATCTTTAGTGTTGAGGTTAAGTGCATAGGCTTTGGAGTCAGAACAGATTGGATTCAAATCTTTGCTCTGCTACTTCATTTAGTTGCATAGCTTTAAACTTCAGTTTTCCAGTCTATTAAATAAAGAACATTGAAAGCATAAGGCTTTTTTTCATTGGGAGAATTCTATAACTGAGATGAAATAATCATTATTTAAAATTTTTCTAGCTAATTAAAATCCTTCATGCTACAGTTTAATGTTATTTTCCTTGTCTAGATTAAGGGAAAGTAGATAAATCTTGGTTATTATATTTTTAATTATTTTTATTTTATTTATTTATTTATTTTGAGATGGAGTTTCACTCTTGTTGCCCAGGCTGGAGTGCAACAGCATGATCTCGGCTCATTGCAACCTCCGCCTCCTGGGTTCAAACGATTCTCCTGTCTCAGCCTCCTGAGTAGCTGGGATTACAGGCATGCACCACCATGCCTGGCTAATTTTTTGTGTTTTAGTAGAGATGAGGTTTCTCCATGTTGGTCAGGCTGGTCTCGAACTCCCAACCTCAGGTGATCTGCCACTTCAGCCTCCTAAAGTGCTGGGATTACAGGTGTGAGCCACCATGCCCAGACTGTGTGTGTGTGTGTGTGTGTGTGTGTGTGTGTGTGTGTGTGTGTGTGAGAGAGAGAGAGAGAGACAGGCTCTCACTCTCAAAATCTATGAGAAAAGATTTTCCAGCCCAGGCTGGAGTGCAGTGGCACGATCTTGGCTCACTGCAGCCTCAACCTACTGGGCTTAAGCAATCCCACCTCAGCCTCCCAAGTAGTTGGGACTACAGGCGTGCAACACCATGCTCAGCTCATTTTTTTGTTTTTTTGTTTTTTTTAGTAGAGATGAGGTTTTGCCACATTGCCCAGGTTAGTCTTGAACTCCTGAGCTCAAGCAATCCACCCACCTCAGCCTCACAAAGTGCTGGGATTATAGGCATGCACCACTGCCCCTGGCCTTGGTTAACTTTTGTTTAACAAACCTTCATAAATGAAATCCTATGTTCCTATTATAAATCATGTTTATGTATTAAATAAATATGTATTATTATAAATCATGTTACATGTATTCAAAGAATATTTAATGATAGAAGAAAATATTCATGATTGTATGTTATATTTTTTAAAGAAACATATAAAATTATAATCCTAGTTTTATTTTTTAATAAAACAGGCCCATAGAAAATAGACTAAAATGTTAGAATGGTGATCTATGGGAATTGAGATTTGAAGTGACTTTTTATTTTCTTTCTTATACTTTTAAAAAATTTCTGAATTTTTATGATATATCCTCTTTATATCTCCCTTAAATCCTTTATACATCCTTTTTGTCCATCACTTTTGTAACCTAAATAAAGTGTGCCAATATTAAAATAGGAGTCTTCAGATAGTAGAACATTATAACTGAAACTTTTATGATTCTCTTAATTTTTTCTCATAGATTTTAATTTGCAGTGTTTATATTTATGGCAGCCCTCTAAATCTTCTTCAGGTGTTTCATTTATATCATGCATTATTGGAGTTAAAATAGAACATATCAGCCAGGCACGGTGTTTCATGCCTGTAATCTCAGCACTTTGGGAGGTGGGCAGATCACTTAAACTCAGGAGTTTGAGACTAGCCTGGGCAATAAAGTAAGACCCTGTCTCTAAAAAAAAAAAAATACAAAAATTAGCCCGGCATGATCGTGTATACCTATGGTCCCAGCTACTCAGGAGGCTGAGGTGGGAGGATGGCTTGAGCCTGAGAGGCAGAGGTTGCAGTGAGCTGAGATTACACCACTGCACTCTAGCCTGGGCGCCAGACTCTGACCCTATCTCAAAACAAACAAACAAAAAACACCATAGAACATATTTCTGTATTGAGGTCTGATTCTGTGATGTGTGTATAGTTCTAGGATTATCATTTCCTTTGTATATATACTAAATTTAAAAACTTGAGATTTGAACAATTTCCTTGTCAGTATTATCATATGCAGCAGCTTTTGGTGGTGGAGAGACCTAACAGTTAAAATTTTCCAACAACATTAATTTTTAGCTATATTATACTTAATTATATAATTAATTTTAGTAGCTAATATTTGTTTTAATTCTTTCTAATAGCCTAGGTCAGTGGATTCTTGGATTATTGCATTTAATCCTCAGAACAACCATATAAAGTCTAGATAGCCTCATTACTCCTATTTTACAGAGAGGAAAACAGACCAAAAGTAACTTGTCCAGGGGCACATAGTAGCAAGCAGCAGAGCTGGGATTTAAATGGAGGCAATTTGGTACCAGGACCACGTGCACACACAGACTCTGTGCTTCCTACTATAATAAATTTGTTTCTCTTGATTGGGTGAAGTTTGCTGAAATAATGTATATTTAAAGGATCTAGCACTGCACTTCATACCTTGTAGATGCTCAATTGAATTTTCTTTTGTAATGGGTAGAGTGATCCCATTGAATTAGGTGGCATATTCCACCTGGTGGTCAAATAAGGAATTCTAATATAGGTAAACTCGGGTCTGGGGTTTGTTGTACAGATAGATTATTTCATCATCAAGGTACTAAGCCTAGTATTCAATAGTTATTTTTTCCTGACCTTCTCCCTCCTACCCTCTACCCCCAAGTAGGCCCCAGTGTCTGTTCCCCTCTTTGTGTCCATGAGTAGGGGTTCTTTTTAAAAAATTTTTTATTGTGATGAACTGCACAATAAATCAATCATTTTAAAGAAAATCCTGTTGTGCAACCACTACCTCTATCTAGCTATCTGGTTCAAAGCCATTTTTGTCATTCCCAGAAGAAAAATCCTGTGTCCATCTTCATCCTCCTGTGCCTGCCATGAGCCCAACTTATGGCATCCACCAATCTGTGTTCTGTTGCTATGGATTTGCCTATTCTGGATTTATATGTGACCTCTTATGTTTGGCTTCTTTCCCTTAGTATAATATTTTTGAGATTTATCCACCTTGTAGCATGTACTTCATTTATTCTTGTGGGAGAGTACTGTTCCATTCTATGGATACCACGATTTGTGTTACCCATTCATCCACTGATGGACATTTGTGTTTTTTCTACCTTTTGGCCATTGTTAATAGTGTTGCTGTTCATATGCTATAGCGTGTGTGTGCATGTATTTGTTTGACTACCAACTTTTAATTATTTTAAGTATAAGAAGTTTTTTTTAAAGGAAAATGGCCTTTATTGGATGTTTAAAAATTCTATAAAAA
Organism: Macaca mulatta; assembly: GCF_049350105.2. NCBI lineage: Eukaryota > Metazoa > Chordata > Mammalia > Primates > Cercopithecidae > Macaca > Macaca mulatta. Next base: position 65,227,446 of record NC_133425.1, read on the forward strand.
CATTAAAAAGAAAATGGAGGCCGAGCGCGGTGGCTGATGCCTGTAATCCCAACACTTTGGGAGGCCAAGACAGGTGGATCACTTGAGTTCAGGAGTTTAAGATCTGCTTGGCCAACATGGTGAAACCCCATCTCTACTAAAAGTACAAAAATTAGCTAGGCATGGTGGTGGGCACTTGTAATTCTAGCTACTTGGGGGCTGAGGTAGGAGAATCACTTGAATCCAGGAGGCAGACATTGCAGTGAGCTGAGATCGCACCACTGCACCCTAGCCAGGGCAACAGAGCAAGACTGTCTCAAAAAAAAAAAAATAGAAAAGTAGTATACAGTAAAGAGTACTACTGTACATATTTGTATCATAGCATCTTGCAGGGAGCATGACTTGGCGCTTGGTAAATGTTTGTTAAATTGAATTTTTGGTTTTTGAGAAACTTCTTTCTAATTCTGATTTTGCTATTAACTATCTGGTTTTGGACAAATCCTCAGTTTCTGGGCCCCAGTTTTTAAATCTATAAAGAAATAGACTAAACTCTTTAAGAGTCCTGTAAGTTCTGTGAAAGTCTATTCCCTTTTTTCTTTTAATAGGAAATGTTTTGGTGCTATATCCTTTTACCCTCTGGAAAATAGGTACTTACCAGCCTTTGGCTGTTGTAGGCAGTTCTTTCTCATTAAATTTGCCTCTGGAAAGGGCTGTTTGATCAAGAAAGTTGGGACCACTCAATGTTCTTGTCTTTAACCTCTTACAAGGTTTCTTCAGGAAAGACTCATTTTTTATCTTCCCATCTTCCCCTTCCATATCTTGCAAACCCTAGTAGAGAGATTGAAAAACTCAAGTGCCTATAGGGCACAGACAGCATAATATCCATTAGAGAAATTGGCTGAACGGTACTTTAAGTAACTAGAGAGTACACTAAAGGAGGCAGTTACAGTTTTTCTTGTGGATTTAGTATTGCCGGATCCTGTGATTCAAGAGAAACCAAAGGTCTGAGATTTTTATGTAAAATCTGTTTTTTAAATGTTGGTAATTAATTTTAAATGTTTTTTTTTTAAACTGTGCAGGCGAAACAGAACACTTCTAAAGTCCAGGTATATACTATAGGAAGTACAAGACTTGTAGAAAGGAAAACTGGATGGGTATGGTGGCTCACGGGTGTAATCCCAGCACTTTGGGAGGCCGAGGCAGGTGGGTTGCTTGATGCTAGGAGTTCAAAACCAGCCTGGCCAACATAACGAAACGTCATCCCTACTAAAAATACAAAAAATTCGCTGGGCGTGGTGGTGCGCCTGTAATTCCAGTTGTTCAGGAGGCTGAGGCGTGAGAATTGCTTGAACTGGGGAGGCAGAGGTTGCAGTGAGCTGAGATGGCGCCATTGTACTCCAGCTTGGGTGATAGAAGGAGACTGTCTCAGAACAACAACAATAACGAAAGGAAAGCTGTGTATTTTTTTTTTTTTTGGAGATGGAGTCTCGCTCTGTCGCCCAGGCTGGAGTGCAGTGGCCGGATCTCAGCTCACTGCAAGCTCCACCTTCTGGGTTTATGCCATTCTCCTGCCTCAGCCTCCCGAGTAGCTGGCACTACAGGCACCCGCCACCTTGCCCAGCTAGTTTTTTTTTGTATTTTTTTAGTAGAGACGGGGTTTCATCGTGTTAGCCAGGATGGTCTTGATCTCCTGACCTCGTGATCCGCCCGTCTCGGCCTCCCAAAGTGCTGGGATTACAGGCTTGAGCCACCGTGCCCTGCCAAAGCTGTACATTTTGAAGTGAAATCAGAATCATCTTGAAACGGGCATGAGGTATTCATCAGATTGCGTTTGGAATAAAAGAAATAATGCCCGTGGAATATCTCAGTAACACTTCCTCATTGCTAACCCTTTCGAGGGCAGAAATTATAGCTTTTATCTATATTAGTAGCTCCAATTAATATATTAATAATAGTTCTAGGTGTGTTCTACCCATTGTTGCTAGTGCTTACAACTCTACAAGGTAGATAGGTATTACCACTGTATTATAAATGAGACAGCCAAGGCTTGCTGTGTTAAGTAACTTGTCCAAGGTCACACAAAAAATAAGTGATACATTTATGGTGAAACCTCAGTTCTGACTAACTTCATTCTTTCATTATGACATGCTACCTACCTCTTATTTATTATAAACAATATTGGTATACTGACACAAGGATCAGATGCTTTGTATAATGGTTGTAGACTTTTCCGAGGAAACTTGTAACTTTCTTCTTTTTACTTTATCCCCTTTAATGCAAAAAAAGAGAGATTACAATAACACTTGAAATGCCTCCTAATTATCTGTTATGTATAGTCATGATTGTGACTTTCTGATCAAGCCAAATGAAAATTTATATGCTTTTGTTTAACAATGATATTGACAACCTTTAATACTAGAACCTTTATCCCCTGAGTCTTAACCCCTTAATTCTTGCATATGTTGTAATTGGCTCTTTAAAGATAAATGGGTGTAGAAGGATTTCTTACACACCTCTTAAGCATCTGCTTATAGAGCATAGCCACTGGCAAATGGAAACAACTGAATTCTCTTCTAGAGCACATTTGAATCCATCTCACTAAAGCTTCTCAACTTGTGACTTCTGAAAAATGTGTTTTGGTCTTCTCATTTTCTATTTTCTTTTTCTCTCATGTAGTGGAAGAGATTCTCAATCAGTTTTCTAAGATACTTTCAATTTCCTGACTTGATTCTGTGACATACTTTTTCTATTTTCCACTCTCTCTTTTCATTACTCCCTTTCATGTGTTTGTTTTCCTCCTATCAGCAGTAGTCAAACTGCTTTTAACTATGATTTCTGAAAAGGTACTTCTGCATTTGATATAATTTCATAAGGGCCCTGGTGCTTCAAAAGAAATTAGAAAACTAAATCCTTATGGTAGTATAATTCTATAAGAGTGTACTAGAAAAACTACTTTATTGGCTGGGCGCAGTGGCTCACGCCTGTAATTCCAGCACTTTGGGAGGCCAAGGCGGGCAGATCACTTCAGGTCAGGGGTTCGAGACCAGGCTGGCCAACATGGCAAAACCCTGTCTCTACCAAAAATTATAAAAAACTAGCCGGGTGTTGTGGCACACGCCTGTAATCTCAGCCTCTCGAGAGAGGCTGAGGCAGGAGAATCCCTTGAACCCGGGAGCTGGAGGTTGCAGTGAGCCAAGATCGAACCACTGCACTCCAGCCTGGGAGACAGAGCCAGACTCCATCTCAAAAAGAAAAGAAAAGAAAAACTACTTTATTATACAATTGGTAAGCTTGTGCTAGTACATTACTAGATCTGATCCAAACGGCACTTTTTAATTACTCAGGACCCTGGTTTCCTGTCTCTTGTCTTTAAGTATCCCCATTTTCTGTATTGTACAACTTATTTTTATTCTCTAAGTGTGTGTATGTGTGTGTGTGTAAGTGTGTAACCTTATCCCAGCTAGATTTTCAGTTCTTTGAGGGCAGGAACTACTACATCTTTAATTTCTTTTAAATCTCTTTGCACCTAAAGGATACACTTGTGTGTGTACAGAGTATTTTGTGCTTTTACAAAATTAAGACTAATTTTTTAAGCCTCAGAGGGCTTAACCCAGCATGTTACATAAGGCACATACACTGTTTATTGAATATTAAGTAACCTGAAAATTCTTCAAATCTATTTAAGGTTGTCAAGTAGAAATAGTAATGTTAATTCTTAATCCTCCCTGAGCAAAGAACATGTTGAAATGGGTTAAAATTATAATAGAATAACTTCTGCTTCCAGCCAAGGTAGATTAACTAGAAGACTAGGTTTACCTCTTGCCCAAAACAACTAAAAAGCCAGATAAAATATATAAAACAGTGATTTTCTTTATATGTAACATCAGGCGATGAAGAACGGTGGTCCCTGAGAGAGAAGACAAATGAGATGACGCCTACAGTTTCCCTGGCTTACTGCCAGGAGAAAGTTCCTGGGCTGTGGTACAGAAAGGGGGAACCAAAGCAGAGCCCAGCGGTCTTCTTAAGTCAAAGTGGTAGAGATAGGAGTCTGGGAAAGCCCAGATGGCCAGGGTTCTCAATGCAGAGTACTAGAAAGGAGAGGTACACTCAGAGAGAACTCTGGAGATCTGTAGAGGATCTCCTTAGAGTATCTAGTTGAGTGGTAATGATTGTATGCATGTGGGGAACTACTCAAGGATGGGGAGTGGGCTGGGGACAAGAGCGGGGACGGACTGCCTGAGAGGATTAGAGGGAACAGTTTCCAGAGCTCACAAAGGACTGGATATGATGTCTTTTTGCAACAGCCTGAGTAGAAAATCTCTTATTTTCAGGGGCATTGGGTAGTGTTGAAGGGTCTTGCCTCATTAGTGGGGAAAAATTAGCCCTGGACTAAACACACTGTAGTTCTTGACAATGAAAGCTTAAAAGCAAAAACCAAGGCCGGGCGCGGTGGCTCATGCCTGTGATCCCAGCACTTTGAGAGCCTGAGGCGGGCGGATAACCAGACCAGCCTGGCCAACGTGGTGAAACCCTGTCTCTATTAAAAAATACAAAAAAATTAGCTGGGCGCGGTGGCGGGCGCCTGTAATCCCAGCTACTCAGGAGACTGAGGCAGGAGAATGGCGTGAACCCGGGAGGCGGAGGTTGCAGTGAGCTGAGATTGCGCCACTGCACTCCAGCCTGGGCAACAGAGTGAGACTGTCTCAAAAAAAGAAAAGAAAAAAAAGAAAATACCAAAAGGATCAAGCTGTTTCCAAGTAACTTAACCATATCCTGAAACAAAGCTCAAGAATATTTATAGGAGTACTAAAATATTCAGCACACAACAGGGTAAAATTCTCAATATCTGGTATCCAATAAAAAAATCACCAGTCATGGAAACACTTAATGAGGAGAAAATTCAATAAATCAAAACTGATCCAAAAATAGATTGTGGCTTTTTTTTTTTTTTTTTTTTTTGGTCTGCACCCGTATCCTGTCTAATTTCTTTTATATAAAATTCAAAAACAGGCAAAACTATAGTCTGTGATAAAAGCTAGAAGATCAGTCACTTCTGGAAGAGGTGAAGCATGTGGAGGGATGCTTAATCAGCTTGGTGGTGGGTATGTTATGGGTATGTTCACTTTGTAAAATTCTGCAAGCTCAAGACTTAAGAATTGTACTATACGTATATGTCATGCTTTAATAAAAAGTTAAAACTGGCTGGGTGCGGTGGCTCACGGCTGTAATCTCAGCTCTTTGGGAGACTGTAGCGGGGGGATCACTTGAGCCCAGGAGTCTGAGGTTGCTGTAAGCCATGATCACACTACTGTACTTCAGCTTGGACAACAGAGCCAAGACTTAGTCATTTTTAAAAAAGAAAAAAAAAAAAAACACTAATAAAAAAGAATTCTGAAATTATGACCTATAAGATTAATAATAATTATCCATTTTTGTTTATGTATACTTTATGTCAAAGCACTTTTCACAAATACCAATGTTATGATTGTGCATATAAAATACTTTCTAAACTTTAAGTCATGATACTTCAGTTATTTATTTTTAGAACAATTTTCAATTTTCTAGAGCTGTTTCTCTGTTTCTATTTATGGACCATGTTGTGGCACAAAGGACTGCACAAGCTACCTTTTCATTTGCTATTGTAAAATGACAATTGAAAATCATTATCACAATTCATTTTTTAAAAAATTGCCTTGTGGCTAGGCACAGTGGCTCACACCTGTAATCCCATCACTTTGGGAGCTTAAGCAGTGGATCACTTGAGCCCCGGCCTTTTAGAACAGCCTGGGCAACATGGTGAAACCCAGTCTCTACAAAATAATACAAAAATTAGCTAGTCGTGGTGGCATGTGCCTGTAGTCCCAGCTACTTGGGAGGCTGAGTTGGGAGGATTGCTTGAGTCTAAGAGGTTGAGGCTGCAGAGAGCCGTGATTATGCCAGTGGGCAACAGAGTGAGACCCTGTCTTTAAAAAAAATAAAAATAAAAAATTAATGGCCTTTTCCATCAGTAAACTGACCTCTGGTTAATATAACACAATCAAGGTATTCTTTTTTGGTAAGAAACAATGTATTAAACTTTTATAGAATAAATATTATTTGTACTAAAGAATAGCCAGGCGGATGATCTGGAGGGCTACCATACACTATCAGTGAATCAGTTTTACTCATTGTGAATCTGGTCTTTGCCTGTAAGGGGTAATTCTAGATAATTTCTCTCAGGCTCAAATAACAGGAGCTCTGCTAATTTGTTTCACTATTTTAGGTATATTCAAGTCTACATGTATCCAATCTAAGTATATTGAAAATTATCTACCATCATGTGAAATAGTAGTTGTCATTTTAGTCAGGAAAAAGATATAACAATTATTTCCCCTTTTTGTTATGTAAATATAATTTTTTTTCCTCAAGGTTTAAGAATTTAGGTAATCTGGCTGGACGTGGTGACTCACGCCTGTAATCCCAGCACTTTGGGAGGCCGAGACGGGCGGATCACGAGGTCAGGAGATCCAGAACATCCTGGCTAACACAGTGAAACCCTGTCTCTACTAAAAATACAAAAAATTAGCTAGACGTGGTGGCAGGCACCTGTAGTCCCAGCTACTCGGGAGGCTGAGGCAGGACAATGGTGTCAACCCAGGAGGCAGACCGTGCAGTGAGCCAAGATTGCGCCACTGCACTTGAGCCTGGGAGACAGAGCAAGACTCCGCCTCAAAAAAAAAAAAAAAAAAAAAGTCTGCAGAAGAAGTTGGTTCAGCTCTTTGGTTGCTGTTCTTTCCTAGACTCTTAAGAAAAAATAAATTAACTAGCAATGCTTAAAGAGGTGGTAAACACAAGCCAATCCATTTTCATTCCAGCTGAATTTCATGCTTCAGAGTAATGGCTGTTAGCCAGAATCACTTGTGAAGCTTTATACACCTATACATTCTGTGATCTTATTCCCTGTAAACACTTATTCAGTAGTTGGTCTGTGATGAAATCCCAAGCATCTTCATTGAGGTTAAAAAAAATATATACATATTTCTACATGAAATTCTGGTATTCCCTATTGAAAACCAGTCTTAAGTTAGAGGCATTCTGCAGTTGTATGGGGAGTAAGGGAAACAAAGTTAAAATGGAAAAAATTAAGAGGCAGAAGTAATGAATTTGGTCATTTGTTTATTGTCACTCATCGTAGACACTTATTTTTGATCTCTGTAAACATCAGCTTGTATCTCAAAGTATGAGGTCTGAATACTTGATTATGGGTGATAATCTTTGTGTAGAACACAAAAGACAAAGTGGGGCCAGGTGCAGTAGCTCACACCTGTAATACCAGCACTTTGAGAAGCCAAGGTGGTAGAATCGCTTGAGCCCAGGAATTCAAGACCAGCCTGGACAACATGGTGAGACCCTGTCTCTACTAAAAAAAGAAAAAAAAAAAGAAAGTATTAGCTGGACATGGTGGCATGAGCCTGTAGGCCCAGCATACTTGGGACATTGAAGTGTAAGGATCACTTGAGCCTGGGAGGTCGAGGCTGCAATGAGCCATGATTGTGCACTCCATCTGGACAACAGAGTGAGACGAGAAGAGAGAGAGAGACAGATAGACAGACAAGACAGAGCAAGTGCCTTGTTGATTTCTTCAGTTTTGGCTCAAAGAAGGGAAAAAATTTGTGTGTATAAATAGAAAAAAAGAAAACTAACTTTTTAAGGCTTTAAAAATAACTGAAAGTGAAGACCCTGATTTATGAAAAGTGTTTTTTGTTAATCAGAAAATTGGTGATTTAGATGGTAATGGGGTAGAAGTTGGAAGATAGGATGTGAGTGGACAGAGTATTTGGATTAAAAAACATAGGTAACATTTTTAGTTCAGGTAGTAGGCTATTCTGGTAATGACAGGAAAACAAGATGGGTTTTTTTGGTTTTTGTTTGTCTAATATTTTTGTTTTTCCTTTCTAAGATTATGGTATAAAAACAGGAATTTATGTTTTAGAATTGTTTGGGTAGAATCACTTAAGGTAGATGATTTGCTTATTCATTCATTTGTTTATTAAGCACATTATTGAAATGCCCATTATGTGCCAGGCACAATAATATAGTAAGTAAAATAGATGGCATTCCTAACCTCAGTGTTACTTTAATTGCATAGACAGGAATGCTGGGGAAAGAATTTATCTTTCAGCCAGCTATTCTCCTGCCTGGGACCCAGCTTTAACTAGTCTTGGCTCTACAAAGCAAGTCGTAACCTAATTGGAACATTATTTCTTCTCTGTAAAAACTGAGGGTTACACCAAATACTTTCACCACTTCTGCCTCTAAAATTCTATGCTTTTAATGTGAATTTTAGATTAATTTAGATTAGATTAAACCCTTAAAACTACATTCATTACATTCATACCATTCTTGCATTGCCCTCTGTATTATAATTTCTTCTCTCCTACTACCTTTTTTCCCTCATAGCTCATGTGTCTTGATACAGTTTTGATTCGCTATTTATGTGCTTTCAGTCAACCTCACTGGACTGAAAGCTTTCTGGGAACAGACTCGCGTTTCTGTGTACATGTGATTTACTGTGTTTGTACCTACGCACATGAAATGAACAAATGGTGACAAAATTAGTTTTTTCTTATTTTTGAAGATGCTGTTGATCTTACCTTGTGAATTTAATATTAGACTGTTTTTTCAAGATCAAAAACAATAATATATGTAAAATAATATAAATTGTAATTCTGCTTGTTTCTTTTCATTGATAGATTATTATGTATGTTTACAAGGACATGATTAGTTTAGAGAGGAATGATTATTAAATATATGGTTATATAATATGGTTAGCTGTTAATAGCCATGGAACAGATCTCTATTCAGTATTGGTTTTATAAGCACTCAGCAAAATTCTGTTTTAAGTATGTGTTCTAAATTTTAAAATGAACGTATGTTGACATTTTTCTATTGCTTACATTCCAGAAATGAGCTTATTTTACTGGTAACAATTAAATGTGAGTTTAGTAAGGGTAGAAAAATGGGAGGAAACTGGAGTCTCCTTTTCTCTTTAACAGATGTCTTCCTCTGTTTGTCAGCCATAAGAAAATGCTTTAGGCAAGGTAATTTATAAACAATAGAAATGCATTGCTGACAGTCTGGAGTCTGAAGTCTGGAGAGTCCAAGATGAAGGCAACAACAGATTCTTTGTCTGCTGAGGGTTTGCTCTCTGTTTTGAAGATGATGCCTTCTTCACTGTGTACCCATGTGGTGAAAGGGCCAAGGCAGCGTCCTTCAATCTCTTTTACAAGGGCACTCATTCCATTTTGGGAGGGCAGAGCCCTCATGACTTACTTCCTAAAAGGCCTCATCTCTTAACACTATTACATTGGGTTTTAGATTCCAACATGAATTTTGGCAGGACACTAACACTTAGACTGTAGCACCAGACAAGCCAGCAGTCACTGTAATATAAGTCCCTTAGAATGGAAGGTCCATGAAGACAGATTTTTGTCTGTTTTGTTGTTGATGTATCCCCAGAACCTGAAAGAGTGCCTGATGTACATCAGGCAGTCCATAAATATTTATTGAGTGAATGACTACATGAATAAATGAATGAGAATATTTACTAAGCTGTGCTTCATTTTATAGCAGGTACAATGTTGTTTCTTCACCACTGATATATTCATTTATTCTTTTATTTATTAGCAGTGTTTCTGAAATAATACTAAAATTAGAAGTTTTATTGAAGCTTGCTTTGCAACTTAGAATTATTACCCAGTAACTTTCCTTAATATTTTGATAACCTCATCAAGAAACACTGAGTATCTCTTCTAAGTAGAGTACTGCCGAACCTTAGAGAAGACATGACATAGCTTTGGTCCATGAAGGGTTTTCAACCCATTTGGAGAAGGAGGAAATAGATATAAAGTGATTTGTAACAACCTGAGGGGTGTCAAAGAAATGGTACATGTAGGAAATTAATGTTATATTCAAGTGAAAATTTGATATTGTTTATGTATATTATTCAACTTTTTAAAAATTTGCATTAAAATATGGAAAGGAAGCATAAGTATACCATTGTTTTAATAGTTATCTTTGATGAGATCATGGGCAAGTTGAATTTTTATTTCTTACATGTATTTTTAAAAGCAAGCAATAACTCTAAATAAATTAATCTAGGCCAGGAACAGTGGTTCATGACTATAATCCCAGCACTTTGGGAGATTGAGGCAGGAGGACCACTTGAGTCCAAGAATTCGAGACCAGACTGGACAACAAAAGGAGACCCTGTCTCTACAAAGCACATACACACAGACACACACACACACACACACACACCAAAAACTAGCTAGGCATAGTGGCATACACCTGTGGTCCCAGCTACTCGGGAAGCTGAGGTAGGAGGATCAGTTTAGGCCCGGGAGCTTGAGACTGCCGTGAGCTGTGATCGTGCCACTACACTCCAGTTTGGGTAACAGGGTGAAATCCTGTCTCAAAACAAAACAAAACAAAAATTCTAGTTCTAGGACAGATTTGGTATAAAAAACAAAAGTAAAGCAGGCTTAAAGCAGGATATGTGTTTAGTAACCTCAATTGCTAGACCTCTCTCCTGTTTATGTATTCACTTGGATGTCCCATAGGCATCCAAATTCATCATTTAAAACTGAATTCTCCTCTTTCCAGGTTTACTCTTAACTCCTATATTCTCTATCACGGGAGATGGCACCATCTTTTATCAATTTTCCCAAGCCAGAGTTCTTATGTGCTACTTGGAACTCTCTTTTTTTTCCGTCTCCCTTCCCCTCTGTAGCCAGTCACCCAATTTAGTTCATCCATTTAAACAGCTTTAAATTCATAGCCTATTGACTATTTTCACTGCCACTTCCTTTGTTCAGGATTTCATTATTTCTTACTTGGGCTATTGGAAAAACATTCTTACTCATCTCCATCTGTAGGACCTAATCTATTCTCTGTATTCCTGGTAGGATGATCTTCCTCAAATATATGTTTGAGTTTCATTTCTTTGCTTAAAACCCTCAAAGTCTCCCTGTGTGCTGAGGGATAAAACTGCTTAGCATGATACATAAACCCTGTCATAATCTGGCCTCACCCTGCCTTTAGTAGTTTCATCTCATGTTACTGCTTGTAACTTCCATGTTCTGAGTAACTGAGTTACTTAAAAAACTGAGTTGAAAATACTCTTTTTGTTCAGATTTGCTTTTATAGTTTCTCCTTCCTTTTCCCAAATCTGTCTGCTAAATAGCCATTTCAGTATTCAAGATTGACTTCAGGTGTACATGCTCTGTGCTGCCTTCTCAGACCCTCCACAGATAACATTAAAGGTTCCTTCTCCAGTTGTGTAACACTGCATACTTTATTAAAGCACATACGGCATTATTTTAAACTTGACTCATTTTATTGTCTCTAGACTGTGAACTGCTTAATAAGGGTGATTTTCTTTTGTATTGTGTCCCTAGATGAGTGCAGGTGCTAAATAAATGTTGAATGAATGTTTAATTACTGCTCTGTCAGGCTGAAGGTGATAGTGAAGAGGAGCTGGCATAGACAAAAATACTTAGCCCCTGTGAGTGTGGCAAATAAGGTGTCAAACAAGTAATTATATGACCAAGAGAAGACTCATGGTATATGGTGTAACCAAGATTCTGTTGCCTTTTTCAACCAAAATATTTATTTTATTTTTTTTTAACAGAAAGCATAGCAAAAGTGAGAGGGAGAACAAGGTAGATTGGTCTTTTCTCTCTTTTCTTTCTTTTCTTCTTTTTCTTTCTTTTTTTTTTCTTTTGAGACAAGATCTTGCTCTGTCAGCCTAGAATGTAGTGGCACAATCACAGCTCATCACAGCCTTGACATCCTGGGCTCAAGCAATCCTTCTGCTCGGCCTCCCAAAGTGCTGCGATTATAGGCATAAGCCACCAGGCTCGGCCCTGGATTGGTTTTTGATTGCCAGATATCTAAAAATGAAGACATGAAATAAGTTTGTTTACTCTGATAGATTCATTTCTTTGCAAATTGAGATCTTATAATGTGTAACTACAGTTACATAGCTGAATTTTTTGATTCCTTAGTAATTAATAAATTCCTAATGAACCGTATGCCTGTATGCACTTTTTGGAACCATCTTGAACTTACAAAAGAGTTGTGAATATAGTGCAAATAATTTATTTCTTTTTTTCTGAATCACTTGAGAATAAGTTGCTGACATGGTTCCTCATTGCCTCCCAATACTTTTGTGTTTCTAACAAATAAGAATATTCCCTTACATAACCACAATATAGCTACCAAAATAAACATCAATACATTTTTTTTTTTCACGTAGTCCTCAGATCCTATTTGGGTTTTGCAAATTGTCCCAATAATTTCCTGTATAGCAAAAGGATCCAGTTTAGAATTATATGTCCATTTAGTTGTCATATCTCTTTAGTTTCTTTCAGTCTGAAATCATTCCTTGGTGTTTCCTGGGCTTTTATGGTTTTCTTTTTCTTTTCCTTTTCTTTTCTTTTCTTTTTTTTTTGAGACAGAATCTTGCTCTGTTACCCAGGCTGGAGTGCAGTGGTACGATCTTGGCTTACTGCAGCCTCCTCCTCCCACCACTCCCAGCTAAATTTTTTTTTTTTTTTTTTTTTGAGATGGAGTCTCACTGTTGCTCAGGCTGGAGTGCAGTGCCGCGACCTCGGCTCACTGCAGCCTCCTCCTCCTGGATTCAAGAGATTCTTCTGCCTCAGCCTCCCGAGTAGCTGGGATTACAGGCATGTGCCACCATACCCAGCTAATTTTTATATTTTAGTAGAGATGGGATTTCACCGTGTTGGCCAGGCTGCTCTTGAACTCCCCACCTCAGGTGATCCGCCCACCTTGGCCTCCCAAAGTGCTACAGACGTGAGCCACCGCACCCGACCCATGCTGTCTTTTGTGTCCTTTTGATATGCTGCCATAATTCTTTGAGTACTTTCTTACCTTTAGTAAAACAAGACATTCCAGGTTCATCTTCTATTTTGCCTGTCCTAGCCCTGATACTACCTGTTTCTCTGAAAAGCTCTGGTTACTTTTGGGGTGCTGCTTCTCCTAGGACCTTTCAGAGGACAGAAGCTAGGGAATATATGTATATTTATATATCTGTGTACACACACACACACATATACACACATTTATGCCTATATTTTTCTATCCATACATATTGACTAAGGAGTTCACATCAGTACCTCCGGTTGCAATGCAATACTGTAGGGTTCCTTCTTCTTTTCTCCCTATGTTTGTAACTCATTGTTTGACAAACATGATTTCCTTTCATCTTATTGAGAAACTTGATTTCCTTTCATATTATTATGTTTACTTATTTGATCAATCTCCTGTTGTAACCAATCTCCCATTGCTACTGCCTCCCACTTTCTGGCACATTAATACCCTAATTACCCAACTTGGCCTCTCATAGCTTGCCTCCTACATGGATGTTCTTGACACTTGGGGCTGTCCTGCTCACCTGTGAACCCTTCCAGTCTACTTGGTTTCTTACTCCCCACTTTGGGCAGCCCTACTAGGTAGGCAGCCTCCTATCTTGCTCATCCTGCTAGGATTTTGAATCCTGCCTAAAACTGCCCTTTGCTCCTGCTCCCTCAACCCCTGTAGATGTCTTCCGTACCCCATTTGAACTCCAACACCCCATTCCGGGCTGCCCATCTATGGAAATGCCCTCTTTAGTCAGTCTTCTACTTTCCCACCTTAGGCAACCCTTCTACACAGATGCCCTCCTTATTCGGCTCAGGCTCCAAGGCCTCACATGCCCTCCTCACCCTGTGTGGATTGTAACTCCCCGTGCTGGGCTCCCCCTCTCTTGCCCGGTGGGCACACTGTTTATACCTGCTGGGTAACATCTGATACCCAACCTCAGGCCATCCTTCTGTGTGGACATCCTCATTACTACTTAGGTTCTGATACCCTCTGTTGGTTGCCCCTTGCTTGGATACCCTCCTCACCCTTCTCTGGCTCTGACATTTTATCCTGGGCTCTCCCTGCTAACTCCACAGAGACCCTTCTCATTCTACTCAAGCTTTTACTCCTTGGGCTAGGCTGTCCATCCATATGGAGATTTGCGTTCTGCTTGGGTTCCAACCTCCCACCCTAGACAGGCCCCCTGTGCATCAGCCTTCTTTCTTGTGTGGATGCTGTCCTCATCCCATTTCCTTGGGCACCAACATTCCAACTTGAGCCATTCTCCTCTGCACAGATATTAATATATTCTTCACCCCGCTTAGGCTCTGACACCACACACTAGGCTATCTTATATAGATACTTTCTTCATGTTGCTCAGACTCTGCATCTGGAATAGCTATTGCCCCTCTCATCCACTCATTTATGTCCTCCTCACCCTGCTTAAGCTCTGAAATCCCTTCCCAGGTCTCCCCCTCTTCTCTATAGGTATCCTTCCCCCTCCCTGCTAGGCTTCTGATACCCTCCTCTGAGCCCTCCTTATTCCTCTTGGACTCCATCTGAGTCCAAAGTTCTTAAAACACTATTGAAAAGGTACTCTTGTAAGATATCTAAAAATTATAAATAAACCATAAATGTTTTACTCAGTGATGTATGGATCCTTGATAACTTGAGAGTTTTGTTCTTTCTAGGATAGACTCGAGTAATTTCTTCAGAAAATAACAAAGAAATTTAAAATGTAGATAATCAGAAGAGTTAGGTGACTGGTATATTCCATTCTGTCTTTCATGCTAAGAGGTTATTTAGAAAGCAATTTTCTTTTTTTTTTTTTTTTGAGACAGGGCCTTGCTCTGTCACCCAGGCTGCAGTATAGTGGCACAGTCATGGCTCACTGCAGCCTTGACCTCCTGGACTCAAGCAGTCCTCCCACTTCAGCCTCCCGAGTAGTTGGAACTACAGGCTTGCACCACCTCACCTGGCTAATTTTTGTATTTTTTGTAAAGACAGGGTCTTGCTGTGTTGCCTAGGCTGGTCTCAAAACTCCTGGGCTCAAGTAATCCTCCCACCTTGGCCTCCCAAATGCCTGGATTACAGGCATGAGCCACTTTGCCTGGCTGAACATAATTTTAAAGTTTTTAAGTGAAAAATAATACCTAGTAGAAAAAAATGTATGGTATACTATATTAAATTGTCTGTGGAAGGCCGGGCATGGTGACTCATGCCTGTAATCCCAGCACTTTGGGAGGCCAAGGCGGGCAGATCACCTGAGGTTGGGAGTTCGAGACCACCCTGACCAACGTGGAGAAACCCTGTCTCTACTACAAATACAAAATCAGCCAGGTGTGGTGGCACATGCCTGTAATCCCAGCTATTTGGGAGCCTGAGGCAAGAGAATTGCTTGAACCTGGGAGGCGGAGGTTGCGGTGAACTGAGATCACACCATTGCACTCCAGCCTGGACAACAAGAGCAAAACTCTGTCTCAAAAAAAAAAAAAAAAAAAAAAAAAAAGTCTGTAGAACTCAAGTTAGTTTTCTTATTCCCCAAATTGATGTAATTTATACTGCTGTATATTATTTAAAATTTCTTTAAAACACTAGATTGTTTTAGGAAAACAGTAATGAACTACAACCTGGAGGAAGTGATATGAATAAGTAAATATGTGGCAGCAGACTAGTAAACTGGCTTAAACTGGGAAGTTGAGAAAAATTTGTTAAAACAGAGCATTACCTACCAGTTATTCTTGGACTGCATACTCTTTTAGAAACTAAATATCCAGTGGACCTGCAGCCAGTACATTTTTTTCCAGTAGAGATGCCAAGTATGATGACTGTCAAGCTTGAAGTGTTTTTAACAAAATGAATGCTGTCTCTCTTCAATGCAGAACTATGTTGGCATATTGGAGATGCCAGGCATTTTGTTTTAAAATATTTAATGTGAAATTATAGGCTTGGGATTTCTCAGCTGATTGAGATAGTTAATGGAGAGGTGGAAGAGTAAGGCATTTCATTCCCAAGCCATTTTCTGAAGGTTTTTTCTAACTCTTTCAGATTCCTAGAGTAGTTTCACATTTAGAGTTTTTTAAAAAGTAAAATCTAATATTTAAAACAAGATTAAAATGTTTAGAAATGGATTTTTCAGGATTATAATGTTTACATTTCATATCAGAGAGCATTCATTGTTTGAGTAACTAATATCTGTTCTGAGCATTAGTTTACTTCTTGTTAGATTTTTTAAAGCATTCCCAACACAAAGGAACATTCTTTTTTACCACAGATATTTCTCTTTAGCTGCTTACTTGACAACTGAACAGAAACATCTTATTTATGGAGCTTTTTTCCTTTTTTTATGATTCATCTCTGTATAGATGCAAGTCAGTAGTATTAGTTGTACAACTTTATTTTACTACTTGAAAGTAAGACAGTTTTGAGAAAAGTCATAAAGTAGATGGGCTCTCTGACTATTTCGATTTTTACTCTCTGACCCCAAAGCAGTTGAACACCAAATGCCACCTCTTAGGTCAACAAAGGTGAGGCAGGGATGAAAATTCTAAGAAAGAATAAGAACTGAGACTCCTTTTCAAGAGATCAACTTATTTAAACTTTGTAGCATCTCTGTGAGGCTGTGCTCTATCCATGTATAGCCCTAATTTTGTTGTATGTATTTTATTTGATTATATACTTTAGTAAAAACACCTGTGAACCCATTGTACAGCTCAGCTTATTTCTGCTCCTCCTTGTCTCCCATCAAAGGAAGCCACTGTCCTAAACTTTTATCATCTTTTTTTTATCACGTGTTTTTCTTTTTTTTTTTTTTTACTGTTACACAGATATCGCATTCTTTATTGATAAAACCTACCTCATAAGATTGTTTTGAGGTTAAATGAGAATATATGTATACTGAGCCTGGCCTGGCAAAGTGCTCAAAAAATAGTAGCTGTCATTACGTTATTAGTGTTGTTATTTTGCTGAGTGAGTACAGCATGAAAAGCGTGTCTTTTCCCAGCTGTTTCCTGTGGCTTATCTCCCTGCACTCTTTTGAGGTCTTTTCATCTCTTCCTGGAATGACCAGTAACAGTAAAGCAGTAGAGAAGGGGATTTGGGTGATCAGCCATTTGGACATAGAGTGCCCAACTGAGAAGAAACAAACAACCAACAAATTAAGTTGCCCTATTAAATTACCAATTTTTTCTTCTCTCTCACTGTCTTGTGCCTCAGAATAGGATTTCTGCCTACTTTAAATTTGACCCACTGTAGTGAAATTCTTCCACCCTCTTATAGACAGTGTTGAATAATAAAGGATTGAATTAACCCAGAAATAATCAGTGACTTTAATGGATCTATTAGAGTTTACAGAATGATTAAACAAGCCAACCAGTCAGTGCATTTTTACATTGTTTTCCTTTCCACCCAACATTGGGAAGCATTAATTTATTTTCAATATCTGAAAATGTTGATTTCATTCCTCTATTTCCTTTTTCCAGTTGCCCTGGGCTCTATGAGAATGCACCAGCATGAGACAGATTCTTGATCTTCTGAACTTGCTTCCCTTTCTGTCTACTTTTCTTTTACACATATTAGTAATTTATGTTAATGGAGTTATTATAGTGCACTTGTCCTAGTTCTACTACATGGATACTTAAGCAGTGCACTTAACCTGGCATTTTGGTCAACTAAAATTTATAATGAAATATTAGGTGAGTTGATTACACGTTATCGCACAAATTATTAGCAGCATTAATAGAAAAGTATATAAGAAAATAGGTCAGACATGGTGGCTCACGCCTGTAATTCTAGCACTTTGGAAGGCCAAAGCAGGAGGCTTGCTTGAGCCCAGGAGTGCAGGACCAGCCTGGCCAACATAGCAAGACCCTGTCTCTACAAAAAAATTGAAAAGGTAACTGGGCATGGTGGTATGCACCTGTAGTCCCAGCTACTCAGGAGACGGAAGTGGGAGAATCGCTTGAGCAAGAAGGTCAAAACTTCAGTGAGCCATGATCACACCACTGCATTCCAGCCTGGGTGACGCAGCACAACCCTGTCTGAAAAAAATAAATAAATAAAAAGAAAATAATCACCCTAGTCTTGGCAGACTGAAGAAAGAGTTCCTTAGAACGCAAAAGTAAAATCACTTCTAGATTAAAAAAGAGAGAGAAAGAGAAATAGTGAGTACATGTAAGTTTATTTCACAAGAGCAGATTTTACCAGCTGTTACATTAATCCTTGTTAAGTTTCATCTTATTCCTTTGGGCAGATACTCCAGTCTTTCATGATCTGTGATGAATTATGACATAAGATTTAATCCCTTTTAAGCCTATGTCATTTGAAAATTCATATCTTTGTTCAAGTTGTGATATAATAACCATCTTCTTCCAGATTGAACCTATACATTTTTTGGGTACTGTTGTTTGGAAGTCATCTATTTTATTAAGTCTATATTTCTTCATCTTGTTTACAATAACTTACAAACATTTTTTATCACATATTTTACTGAATTTTGGATAACTATGCCTGCAGCATTTTCCTGATCCTCTAGTAGAAGAGCCTTAAAAGACAAATTAGTTTGCAGCTTGGCCTTCTTCATATATAGAAACTATGTGAAGAGAGATGATTTTGTCCATGAAGTTTATCAGAGCACTGTTAGATACCCTATTTGCTCTTGTGTAATTCTTACTTGTGCTTCTTCTATTACTGTCTTCCTTTAAAAAAAAAAAAAAGGCAGCTTTATTGATATATAATTTACATACTATAAAGGTTACACATTTAGAGGGTACAATTCAGTGGTTATTAATATATATATATACAGAGTTGTGTAACCACTGCCATTTTTATCACTCCAAAAAGAAACCTTATTTTATACCCATATCCCCCCTCTCTCTCTCCCTCTCTCTCACTCTCTTTTCTCTCTCATCTAAAAGTGATTTTGCTTTTGTTTTCTAAGGGAGTCTTTCCTCAGAAGCTGCCTTTCCATTAGGGATTTCCCATTCTGTTTCTTCATATCTTGTGTTTATAAACCCTGGAATTTCATTATTGCCTTATATATCTGAACTGATTTAAAAGATAACATAAGAAAAATAGATACTCTGGCATAACATGAAGTAGCTGGCACTTATTTAGGACTGTCATTTTCATAGATTGAAAGTACATATGGGCCAAATGCAGTAACTCATGTCTGTAATCCAGGCACTTTGGGAGGCTGAGACAGGAGGATCACTTGAGTCCAAGAGTTTGAGACCAGCCTGGGCAACAGAGGGGGACTCTGTCTCTACAAAAAGTTTAAAAAAAAAAAAAATTAGCGAGGTGTGATGCTGTACATTTGTGGTCCCAGCTACTTGGAAGGCTGCGGCGGGAGGATCTCTTGAGCTCAGGAGTTGGAGGCTGCAGTGTGCTTTGATTGTGTCTCTATACTCCTACCTGGATGACAGAGTGAGACCCTGACTCAAATTAAATAAAATAAAGTAAAGTACATGTGCTCTTATTCAGGATTTCTTTCATTGGCTAGAATGAAAATTCTACAGTGGAGACTGTAAAAGCATTTAATTTAGATTGAATTTAGGGTTGAATAACAGTATTAATAGCATAATTTATATTACTTTAATCTTTAGGTATCCCATGGGAAGCAGATTTAAGAGAAAGGCCAGTGTCTGTGTTTGGATTGTATGGTTATAGTTTAGAGGGAATATCTTTGGGGTACTGGGGTAAAAGAAGAGTTTAAATGATGTTTTAAGTCTTAGAGAAGTTATTTTAAAGTAGCAGAACCAACCCAGTTATGTCTGAAATAAAATCCTGTGCTGGTAATGACTATATGAACTACAGCTTCCCTTGGATAGATATGATAAACTTCTCGCAGGCTGACTTCTTTTATTTCCAAACACTTGAGTCAGTTAATCAGAAAACATCTTTGGTGAAGGAATCCATGCTTCCTATACCTTCCACTTGACTTTGCATTTTACTTGTTTGTTTTGAGGGGCAGACTTTGGAGAGGGGTGGAGTATAACAAATTCTGCATTTAATTTCTTTCCATGTACTTTTTAGTGACATTACTATTATACTTCTAACAGGGACTCAACTTTATACCCTTCTTTGGGAAAGTTAGAGTGTTTCAATCCACAAAGTTTTGCTTTGATTTGATTAATTTATTTTAATAATTGGAGAAATGGAGATAGAATCCTGAGTGGTAACATGCTGTTAGTGATTGGGCTATTACTAGTATAAATTTTTTTCCATCACATAAATCATAAATGCATTTGGGTAGATCTTTTTCTCTTTTTATCGAATTTGTTCTTTCACATTTCTTTTTTGTTTGGGCAAAAAAAAAGACTTGAGGCCGGGTGTGGTGGCTCACACCTGTAATCCCAGCACTTTGGGAGGCCATAGGCATGACCATCGTGCCTGACTCTAATCGGTCTTTTGAAGTTCCTTCTAATATTGATTCTACTACCTTTAGAGGATATTTTGGGAATACTTCTGTTAAAATCCTATACAATAAGGGATTTTTTATAAAGTTAAAATATATTTTAATAGATATGATTTTATGGGCAATTATAGTATTACAAAATATTTTTAAAAGATACAGGATTCTTTAATCTGGAATACAAAAGTAATCGTAACCTAATAGGTTATGCAGTCTGATTTAAGAGTTTCCTTTGCCTTTACCTTTCCAGGGTTGGGGATGCCTCAGAGAGTAAGAAGTATTTGCTTGAGCTATAACATTCCTTTTTTTTTTTTTTTTTTTTTTTAACACTTCAATCCACAAAGTTTTTCTTTGATTAGATTGATTTATTTTAATAATTGGGAAAATAAATTATGATAGTGTTGAATTAAAATATTTTCTCAAGGGTGTTGGGTAAAAGAGCAGTACTATACTAATTGACTGGAGAAGCCAATTTAAAGCTGATCCACAGTAGTGTAGTATATGCCATCTCATATGTAAAGGATAAGTTTTACTTGTACTATTACAAAGGAAGATACTGGACCATCTTGGATTATTTGGCATTTCTTCCATTCTGTCTAGTTTTATCCAATTTTCAATGTTAATAACTTTTTCTGGAGACTGTCTTGAACATAAGAAGTAAAACCAACAAGAAAACAGGGACAGAACTAATGGGAAATTCATTTTTCAGTTCAATAAGGTTATATAATAAAAGAAAAAATTTAAAAAGTTTTTTCCTTTTTTTTTGAGACAGGGTCTCACCCAGGCTGGAGTGCAGTGGCATGATCATGGCTTACTGTAGCCTTGACCTCAAGCAATTTTCCCACCTGAGCCTCCCAGATAGTTGGGACTACAGGTGTGTACCACCATGCCTGGCTGATTAAAAACAAACAAACAAACAAAAAAAAAACAAAACAAAACAAAAAAACTTTTGTAGAGATGGGGTCACTGTGTTGCCCAGACTGGTCTTGAATTCCCGGCCTCAAGCAATCCTCTCACCTTGGCTTCCCAAAATCATGGATTACGGGTGTGAGCCACTGTGCTTAGCTGCTAATAACTTTTTACATTAATTTTGTGGGATTGTTTGTGAATAATACAGTTTTCCTCATGAGCGAAAAGACATACTCATTTTGTACATATAATATTAGATTGTTGACTGAATCTCTTTTAAAAATTGTTTTCTCCTCTCGTTCCCCTCCCCACAGAATCTGTCTATGATCTTCTCCCAAAGGAGTTACAGTTACCTCCATCTAGAGAAACATCTGTAGCATCAATGAGTCAGACAAGCGGTGGTGAGGCAGGCTCGCCTCCTCCAGCTGTTGTTGCTGCTGGTATGCATTTCATTTTACTTTATTAAAGAAAACTAGGGCCAACATGAAATCTGGCCAACATGAACAGTGCTGGCAAAATTCATATTAAAAAGAGTGTGATTTGAGGGTTTTAAAAAGAGACATTAAAATATGTACTTTTAACCTTAAACTTTTTCAATATTATTTTCTTGATGTAATTCTTATTTCTTAAAATTTTACATTGTCACATCTATAAATGCCATTTCCTAAAATGGACCTTGTCTTCAAATATGGGAACCAGCTTAAAGTTGTTTTGTTGACTGCGCTTAAAAAGGTTAAATACCAAGCTGTGAATAGAAAATTATATTTGAGTTTCTATTTAATAGTTAATTTTAAAGACTTGCTCCGAGGGAAAATATTTTATATGATCTGAAAAATGACTGAAGCACTCAAGTGTCTTTTATATTCATAACATGTTACTGAAACCTTTTTATTATATTTGAAAATATATGTGACTTCGTAGTTGTTTTCAATTTATTGAAAGTAATGGAGGATGTCAATATAATATTTACATAAAGACATTTTCTTATATCAGTGAAAAAGTATAGAAAGTAATGTTTGAAATTTATTAGATTTGTTTTTACTCAGCTCTCAAATCATACACTTAATGATATACAATTGGCTCAAATTTTTATTTTACATAAGAATAAAAAATTGACAAGCTAATAGAAAAAAGTCTTATCAGTGATAAATTAGTATCAGTGCTTTCTTAATATTAGTTTGCCCACCTAATATTGGGTTTATAGACTGCTAAGTGTGTTTGCTTTAAAAAAAGGAAACGTATATATATATAGAAGTTTTATCTGTCCTAATTAGAGGTTTCTTGCCTAATATGACACTTCTTGTCTTTAAAAATGATATTTAAAGTTTATCAGAGCATTGTTTTCAGTAAATTATTTTAGTTTCAAAATGAGAACAGTAAAGTGTAAAGTTTTGGTTTAAAAGAGGATATTGGTACCATAGTATAACTTCCAATATATTTCTCATATGCATTAACCTATGTACCATTAACCTTATGTACCAATCTTTCTCAAGCTGCATAGTACATTATTGAAGCCTTCCTGGTTGAAGGCAGGAAAACTTTAAATATGGCAAAGAAACTGATCAGCCCTGCTCACTGTTCATGTGTTGCCAGACACTTTCTAACAGTTTCTGTGGATTTAATTGTGAATTAGTGAACTTTTTAGTAATCAAATTGATAAGATGACCTGGTTTGCTTTATATCCACTGGGTTCTAAAGTGGTTCTCATGATTTTTTTCTGGAATTTTAAGTTTTAAATCTGGTTTTAAAATTGCATCCGATAATAAAATATGACAAAGATAAAATATTTTTTATGAGATACTTCACTTTAAATCCACAAGTAGAAATTGACTAACTGATTTCTTTTGTATCTTTTGAGATTGTTTTTTAAAGATACGTTGAATCTATATAGAACTAAAAGTCTGTTTCTTCTGTGCTTTTTAACATCTGTTGACGGTAGATCCAGTTCCTTTTAAAAGCTGGAAAAAATGTTAGGTTTAGAAAAAGAACTATTCTTCCTTTTAAATAATACCAAATTGAATTTTAGAAATTCATATATATATATAAACATATATATATATAAAAAAAGTTCTTGAATTTGGGTCACTAATGAAATATTAACCTTCCCCCCATCCCAGTATATTTGAGAAAAATCTCTCAAGATAAATTACATTGAAACCTGTGAGTTGAAAAATCATGAAAATAAGAAATTTAATCAAAGGAAGTATTTTGAAGTAATACATTCTTACCGTGAAGTTACTGACGTTGTAAAGATGGCAAAGAGAGTAAGAAGGTAACCTTTCTAGTTTTGTTATAGTCACACACAGAAAGTTTATATGATCATTAACAAGTCATTTATAATCTTTTTTAAAATATAAATTTAGCAACCAATGTAGATTATTCTAGGATTCTGATAGCTTAGAAAGAGTACTTTATACCTTACCATTATAGACAAGAGAGTTTAAATCACAGAATAATTATTGTAGGGAAATCAGTATATATCATTAGAATTATATTTTTATTTGACATATTAATATTCTTGGCGATGTAACTGTCAGAGATACTTGGAGTATATTACCAAGTTACTCAATGTTTTTCTAGCCAAAAGGCTAGACAGATGTCTAGGGGAAGGCACATTAATTTAGACTTGTATGGGTTTTTAAAAAATCTTTAGCATTTTATAAAAAATACAGGCCAGGTGTGGTGGCTCACACCTGTAATCCCAGCACTTTGAGAGGCCCAGGTGGGCAGATCACCTGAGGTCAGGAGTTCAAAACCAGCCTGACCAACATGGTGAAACTGCATCTCTACTAAAAATATAAAAAATTAGCCAAGTGTGGTGGCGGGCACCTGTAATCCCAGCTACTTCGGAGGCTAAGGCAGGAGAATTGCTTGAACCTGAGAGGCAGAGGCTGCAGTGAGCCGAGATCGTGCCATTGCACTCCAGCCTGGTCAACAAGAGCGAAACTCCATCTTAAAAAGAAAAAATATGAAATGCATGAAAACACTGACTCTTGATAAAGTTAATTCTTCAGAGTTTTGAAGGAGCCGGATTGGCTGCTCTCAGGTATGAGGGCCTGGTGGGAACAGACTTCTAGTTCTGCCATAAAGGTTTGTGTTTGACAAGTTTTAAATTAATTTAAATTTTAAAATTTAAAGACTGGGCATATGAGTGTTCATGGGCATTTTTTGTTGTTTAATTTTTTAAAATGTGTTTCTCAGATTCACCAATCTAGATTTTTTTTCCTCTTCGTGTTACTAAGGGAATAAGTAAATATGATGCTGCTAATCCACAATCCAGAATATTGGTTAAAAGTGTCTTTCAAGCCTTTATCTGCTTCTACACAATTCACACTTTTACACACTCACATCAATAATACATTTTAATCCTCTAATCCCAGGGTCACGGTGTGGGGGAAAGGGGCTTATTTAGACACAGTTTCTCCCCTCTTCATGGGGCCAAGTGTCAGAATCTGTGAGGTGGAGTTCAGAGTCACCAATTTTGTTGTTGTCCCCATTTTTTTTTTTTGTAAAGAGACATGTTCTAGCTCTGTCACCCAGGCTGGAGTGCAAGGTGCGATCATAGCTCACCTCACTGCAACCTTCAACTACTGGGCTCAAGTGATCCTCCCACCTCGGCTGGGAAATAAGTGCAAACCACCACACGGGGCGATTATTATTATTATTATTATTATTTTTTATTTTTAGAGACAGGGTCTGTCACCCAGGCTGGATGCACTGGTGTGACCTTGACTCACTGCAGCCTCAACCCCCTGGGCTCAAGTGATCCTCCCATTTCAGTCTCATGAGTAGCTGGGAACCACAGGCATATGCCACCACATGGACCTGGCTAATTTTTTTTTTTTTAGACAGAGTCTCACTCTGTCACCCAGGCTGGAGTACAGCAGCGTGATCTCAGCTCACTGTAACCTCCACCTCCCAGGTTCAAGCAATTCTCCTGGCTCAGCCTCCCGAGTAGCTGGGATTACAGGTGCATGCCACCACACCCAGCAAATTTTTATATTTTTAGTAGAGGCGGGGCTTCACCATGTTGGCCAGGCTGATCTCAAACTCCTGACCCCAGGTGATGGACCTGGCTGATTTTTGTGTTTTTTTGTAGAGACAGGGTCTTACTATGCTGCTTCTCCAGGATGGTCTCAAACGAACTCCTGGGCTTAGGTGATCCTCCGTGCTTGGCCTCCCACAGCGCTGGGATTACAGGTGTGAACCAGTATGCTCGGCCCTGTATTTTTTTTTAATTTTTTTTTTTTTTTTGAGACGGAGTCTCGCTCTGTCGCCCAGGCTGGAGTGCAGTGGCCAGATCTCAGCTCACTGCAAGCTCCGCCTCCCGGGTTCCCGCCATTCTCCTGCCTCAGGCTCCCGAGTAGCTGGGACCACAGGCGCCGCCACCTCGCCCGGCTAATTTTTTGTGTTTTTAGTAGAGACGGGGTTTCGCCGTGTTAGCCAGGATGGTCTCGATCTCCTGACCTTGTGATCCGCCCGTCTCGGCCTCCCAAAGTGCTGGGATTACAGGCTTGAGCCACCGCGCCCGGCCTTTTTAATTTTTTGTAGAGATGTCTTGCTGTATTACGCAGGCTGGTCTCGAACCCCTGGCCTCAAGCTGTTCTCCTACTTTGGCCTCCCAAAGCACTGGAATGTGAGCCACCACACTGGGCCCTCCTCCTCATTTTTAAGAATTCTGTTTTTGTCCCAGTGGAAATGTAGTTAAGCCTTAGATGTTCAATATAGCAATGAATAAAAGCTTTAAAAATATAAACTTTCTGAACCATTTGGTAAGTTCTCAGTAGTTAAAAGAGAGGCCATGTTCCTAAAACATAAAAGTTATCCAAATGAATTGATGACACTTTTTGGCAAAATAAGGAGTTTGTTAAGAAGAAGTACAAATCATGAAAAGATTCTTTTGTTTTTGTGTTGGATAATCCCATAGTATAGTTTATACAGAATTAAAACATAGGTATTATTTAGGAGAACTAAATGAGTTATATCAGAATTTGGGGCTTTTGAAAAGACATATGGCAGGTTTGGGTTTTTTTAAATAACAGCTTTATTGAGGCATAATTCACATGCTCTATATCCAAATAGGATTTTTAATCTGTTTATGTGCTTACAGTTTTAATCATTAAATTAATTTATTTAAAATAGAAAGTCTTTCATGGAAGTAAACAATAAACTTTAGTCTTTATTTTAAGAAATCAAGTTATTTTCTTGTTCTATCATAGACTCGATTTGTTTGGCTTCATTTGGGAATATAACGTTGTGTGATATTAGTTTATTTCAAAATATATTTTGCCAAGTGGACTGTTTCAAGTTTCTTTAAAATTTTTAATTCAAATTCTTGAACTAAACAATGAATTAAACTAGGCCGAACGCAATGGCTCAAGCCTGTAATCCCAGTACTTTGGGAGGCTGAGGTGGGTGGAACACAAGGTCAGGAGTTCAAGACCAGCCTGCCAAGATGGTGAAACCCTGTCTCTACTAAACATACAAAAATTAGCTGGACGTGGTGACAGGCGCCTGTAATCCCAGCTACTTGGGAGGCTGAAGCAGGAGAATTGCTTGAACTCACGTGGCAGAGATTGCAGTGAGCCGAGATCACGCCACTGCACTCCAGCCTAGGCAATAGAGTGAGACTCTGTCTCAAAGAAACAAAACAGAAAAATAATGAATTAAATTATAGATTTTATAATTCAGCCAGAGAATCTTAATAACATATTAATAATTCTTTTTTGCATAGTTTCATAATGTTGATATTTTGGTTTCAGTAATTATATATTAGTACTCTTTTTAGAAGTAACAGTACACTAATACTTCATAGCAGTTGTGTTTTTGTTTTTTGAGATGGAGTCTTGCTCTTTTGCCAGGCTGGAGTACAGAGGTGTGATCTTGGCTCGCTGCAACCTCCACCTCCCGGGTTCCAGCGATTCTCCTGCCTCAGCCTCCTGAGTAGCTGGGACTACAGGCACACACCACCACACCTGGCTAGCTTCATAGCAGTTTTTAACATGTATAGATAATACACAGTCATAAAGTGTGTACAGTGGAAATCTTGGTTGAATATCTGCACTTGTTGGACCACTGTCGGCTTTTAACTTCATAACTTGATGTGAAGTGATCCATATAATAAATTTTTCTTTTGGAAGAGCTTTGACATATAGTGCTTTGACTTCTATGCCATGTCACTTAATAAATCTCAAGTATGTAACAAGTATTTTCTACAAAATTTCCTTGAGTGCTATTTATACTATAGGAGAGGGCACTAGAGATCCAAATTAATGTCCTGTAATCAAACAAGAGCTATATTTTAATTCATTTCATATGTCCTAATCACCTGAATTAAAATCATAGAAATTTCTAAACCATCTATAACAATATACTGTACAAAAACTGAGGTGAAGAAAATATGTTACTCCTTCCTGTAGGAGACAGCTTTTAAAAAATGAAAATATATTATCATTTTAAAGTTCCTGCTATGTGACAAGAATTGTGATAGATAATTTGCATGTTATATCACAATCCTTCTAGCCATAAAGTACCTCTCTTTTTTGCTTTATTCCTCTTTGCCATTGTGCTTGAGGCAATTTGGCATTGTGTGCTATCACTTCAATTAGGGAAACACAAGATCGTTAACTAGGCAGTGTATAGAATATTGAGTTGAAAAGCCATACTTCTCCTTTACAAGTGTCAGGATCTTCAAATGGGAATTTGATTTCTAGAAGAAGAATAATTTTTTTTTTTTTTTTTTGAGGCGGAGTCTCGCTCTGTCGCCCAGGCTGGAGTGCAGTGGCGCGATCTTGGCTCACTGCAAGCTCCGCCTCCCGGGTTCCCGCCATTCTCCTGCCTCAGCCTCCTGAGTAGCTGGGACTACAGGCACCGCCACCACGCCCAGCTAATTTTTTTGTATTTTTAGTGGAGACGGGGTTTCATTGTGTTAGCCAGGATGGTCTCGATCTCCTGACCTCGTGATCCGCCCGTCTCGGCCTCCCAAAGTGCTGGGATTACAGGCTTGAGCCACCGCGCCTGGCCAAGAAGAATAATTTTTAATAAAAGTGATTTCTAGCAACTGAATTTTTTATCCCATTGAATTTATTATTACTTATTTACTTACGTTAGAAAGTATTTACAGTTACATAATGAGGATTTTCTTGAGTTGACTAAATTTGAGGAAGAAATTTGCCTTTGATTGCTTTCCGGGTTAACATATTTCAGAATTTTTGCCACCTAATGTAGTATACTATGCATGAAATTAAACCTGAAACCCACTAACAAGAAAGGTGATTCACCTCTAGATGTTGTGAGCTAAAATGCTGTGAGTTGATCTTGGTTATTCTTTATGGCCATTACCTTTTTTCCAAGAAAACTGGACCATTTCTAGAAGTAAGTCAGATCCCAGTTACAAACATGTTGCAAGCAGATTTAAAAATCTCTACTCTTCCTTCTATCTTATTGTACTGAAATTACATAGTAAATTTAAATACATACACTTATACATATAGATGGTATGTATGGATGGATTTATGCTGAAGTCTGCATTATTAGAGAGCAAACTTGGGCCTATAGCCATTAATTCAGAAACAACTGCTAATTGTTTGACAGTTACAAACTGACATTGCCAAAACGCAAACTTGGCCTATTATTGCTTTGTTCCTTTAATAGTTCTCTTTTTATTGTCCTCTTAATAACACTTTTATAAATATTATGATTTATTCAGTTTCTAATAAACAAGCATATTTTTATATTACTTGAGTCGACAGAACAGCATTTTGAAACTGCTCACAGATTTGCAAACATTCATAAGCTAAATACTTATAGAAAATAGATACAGTTACTGTTTTATGCATTTTGTACAATTTTGCCTAAGAAATTAATGCATAGAAGTGGACTTTTTTATATCACCAACAAGGTTGACAATATAAGCAAAAAAGTGTTTATAGCTAATTGTTTTATAAGAAAGGAACTTCACTGTTTCTGTGATATTTTTTCCTCTGGAATTCAGCCATAAAAAAGAATGTAATTTTGGCATTTATGGCAATGTGGATGGAACTGGAGAACATTAAGTGAAATAAGCCAGGAACAGAAAGTTAAACACCTCATGTTCTCACTCATATGTGAAAGCTAAAAAAGGTTGATCTCATAGAAGTAAAAAGTAAGACAGAGGATAGATAGTAGAGGCTGGGAGGGGTAGGGGGAAGGAAAGGATAGGGAGAAATTCGTTGAAGGATACAAAATTTCAGCTAGATAGAAGAAATAAGTTCTAGTGTTCTCTACCACTGTAGGCTGACTGTAGTTAACAATACTATGTAGTTTCAAATAGCTGGAAGGAAGATATTGAACATTCCTAATACAAAGAAATGATAAATATTGAGATAATGGATGTGTTAATTACCCTAATTTGATTACTGTACACTGTATGTATCAAAACATTATCTACCCCGTGAATATTTATGATTTGTTAATTAAAAAAATAAAATTAGAAAAATCATACATGGGCCAGGCATGGTGGCTCATGTCTGTAATCCCAGCCCTTTGGGAGGCCAAGGTGGGCAGATCACTTGAGGTCAGGAGTCTGAGACCCGCCTGACCAACATGGTAAAACCCCATCTCTACTAAAAATACAAAAATTAGCCGGGTGTGGTGGTGGGTGCCTGTAATCCCAGCTCCTCAGGAGGCTGAGGCAGGAGAATTGCTTGAATCTGGGAGGCAGAGGTTACAGTGAGTCAAGATCATGCCACCGTGCTCCAGCCTGGGCGACAGTGAGATTCCGACTCAGAAAAAAAAAAACCCATATGTAGTAAAATGGTAGCATTTGTTGAATATGAGTGGAAGGTACATGGGTGTTTTAAATATTTCATAATTTTAAAATCACTGGGTGCAAATGATTAATGAATAAAAGTGTCCAATAAACTGTACTGTTAAAAACTAACAAAGGTATTGGGATATATTAGATACTTGATGGATTTATTTTTGGCATAAGTAAAGTTATATTCACTTTTCATCCATCATTGCATATGTGTATCAAGTATATGTGTACTGGCAGTATTTATTTAGCCTACTCAGGTAAAATTTATTCTTCCCGTATAATTACAGGGTATTATCATCAACTAAATTAAATCAGAAAATGAATGAGAAAGCACCTCAAAGTACCAGGTCTATACAACCATTCTCTAGATCAGACACATACAAATACACACACAACATATACATAGTTTTATTTGTTTATTTTTGTCACAGATGAGATTAACACGGGCTTTGGAGTCATAAAGACTGGATTTGAATCTGATAGCTATCATATCATATCTCCTATAGAGATGAACTCTTGGGAAGTTAAATATATTTCTAATAATATTACCCTTATAATTAGACAATAATACCAGCTTCTTCTTAAGGTTCTTATGAAGATAAATATGTAAAATAACCGAACATTTTCTGACAAGTAGTAATCATTGAATAAACATTGACCTCCTTCCCCATGTGTTTCTAACTTCCTTTGTTAGTAAAGTTTTTTTTTTTTTTTTTTTTTTTAAAGACAGAGTCTCACTCTTGTCATCCAGGCTGGAGTGCAGTGGTGCAATCTCAGCTCACTGAAACCTCTACCTCCTGGGTTCAAGCAGTTCTCCTGCCGCAGCCTCCCAAGCAGCTGGGATTACAGGCACCTGCCACCATGCCTGGCTAATTTTTGTATTTTCAGTAGAGATGAGGTTTCACCACGTTGGCCAGGCTGGTCTTGAACTCCGGACCTCAGGTGATCCACCCACCTCAGCCTTCCAAAGTGCTGTTATTACAGGCGTGAGCCACCATGCCCGGCCATTAGTAAGGTTTTAAAAAAATAGATTATAAAAATTAGTTTTGAACTTTATTTTGACTTTTTTTCTTTCCGTTCTCACCCAGTCTATTTTTGGCCTTATTTTGAAGTTCACACACCAGTCAGGATGTTTATATACGTGGGCCATAGGATATACTTTCTGACTCTGTTATTCTGTCATGTTGACACTCTGTCAGTGGGAACCTGCATTAGTCTATTTTCACACTGCTGATAAAGACATACCTGAAACTGAAAAGAAAAAAAGGTTTAATTGGACTTAACAGTTCCACATGGCTAGGGAGGCCTCAGAATCATGGTGGGAGGCAAAAGGCACTTCTTACATGGCAGCAGCAAGAAAAAATGAGGAAGAAGCAAAAGCAGAAACCCCTGATAAACCCGTCAGACCTTGTGAGACATATTGACTATCACAAGAATAGCACAGGAAAGACCAGCCCCCATGATTCACAACACATGGGATTTCTGGGAGATACAATTCAAGTTGAGATTTGGGTGGGGACACAGCCAAACCACATCATTCTGCCCCTGACCCCTCCAAATCTCATGTTCTCACATTTCAAACCCAATCATGCCTTCCCAACAGTCCTCCAAAGTCTTAACTCATTTCAGCATTAACCTAAAAGTCTACAGTCTAAAGTCTCATCTAAGACAAGGCAAGCTCCTTTTGCCTATGAGCCTGTAAAATAAAAAGCAAGCTGGTTACTTCTTAGATACAATGAGAGTACAGGTATTGGGTAAATACAGCTGTTCCAAATGGGAGAAATTGGCCAAAACAAAGGGGTTACAGGGCCCATGCACATCCAAAATCCAGTGGGACAGTCAAATTTTAAAGCTCCAAAATGATCTCCTTTGACTCCAGGTCTCACATCCAGGTCACGCTGATACTCTGCCCCTGTGGCTTTGCAGGGTACAGCCTCCCTTCCAGGTGCTTTCATGGGCTGGCGTTTGGTGACTGCGGCTTTTCTAGGTGCATGGTGTAAGCTTTCAGTGGATCTGCCATTCTGGGATCTGGAAGACAGTGGCCCTCTCCTCACAGCTCCATTAAGTAGTCCAGTAGGGACTCTGTGTGGAGTCTCCAACCCCACATTTCCCTTCTGCACTGCCCTAACAGAGGTTCTCCATGAGGGCCCCACTCCTGCAGGAAACTTTTTCCAGGGAATCCATGGGTTTCCATACATCCTCTGAAATCTAGGCGGAGGTTCCCAAATCTCAATTCTTGACTTCTGTGCACCCGCAGGCTCAACACCACATGGAAGGTGCCAAGGTTTGGGGCTTCCACCCTCTGATGCCACAGCCCGAGCTATGTACATTGGCCCTTTTCAGCCATGGCTGGAGCGTCTGGGACACAGGGCACCAAGTTCCTAGGCCACATACAGCATGGAGAACCTGAGCCCAGCCCACAAACCCACTTTTTCCTCCTGGGCCTCTGGGCCTATGATGGGAGGGGCTCCCACAAAGGTCTCTGACATGGCGTGGAGACATTTTCCTTATGGTCTTGGGGATTATTAACATTAGGTTTCTTGCTACTTATGCAGATTTCTGCAGCCAGCTTGAATTTCTCCCCAGAAAATGGGTTTTTCTTTTCTATCACATAGTCAGGCTGCAAATTTTCCAAACTTGTATGCTCTGCTTCCCTTATAAAACTGAAGGCCTTTAACAGAATCCAGGTCCCCTAATGAATACTTCGCTGCTTAGAAATATCTTCCACCAGATACCCTAATTCATCTTCCTCAAGTTCAAAGTTCCATAGATCTCTAGGGCAGGGGCAAAATGCCACCAGTCTCTTTGCTAAAACATAACAAGAGTCACCTTTACTCCAGTTTCCACCAAGTTCTTTATCTCCATCAGAGACCACCTCAGCCTGGACCTTATTGTCCATATCGCCATCAGCAGTGTGGGCAAAGCCACTCAACAAGTCTCTAGGAAATTCTACACTTTCCCACATTTTCCTATCTTTTTCGGAGCCCTCCAAACTGTTCCAGTAACTGGGTAACTGCCTGTTACCCAGTTCCAAAGTCACTTCTACATTTTCAGGTATTTTTTCAGCAACACCCCACTCCTGGTACCAATTTACTGTGTTAGTCCATTTTCATGCTGCTGATAAAGACATACCCCAGACTGGGAAGAAAAAAGGTTTAATTGGACTTACAGTTCCACATGGCTGGGGAGGCCTCAGAATTGTAATGGGAGGCAAAAGGCACTTCTTACATGGTGGCAGCAAGAGAAAATGAGGAAGAAGCAAAAGTGGAAACCCCCGATAAACTCATCAGATCTTGTGAGGCTTATTAACTATCAGAAGAATTGCATGGGAAAGACCAGCAGCCATGACTCAAATACCACCTCCTGGGTCCCTCCTGCGACACATGGGAATTCTGGGAGATAAAATTCAAGTTGATATTTGGGTGGGGACACAGCTAAACCATATCAGAATCTTTGTGTATAAAAGGAACATTGATAGAGGATGATGAAATCATAGGAAGGACAGACAGTTTCTGAAGGACTGATAATTCCGTAAAGTCTGCTGTTTAAGAGTTCTTCATAGAATTTTTTTTAATGAAATTATTTAAGTTGCATGGTTAATGATCAAAACTTCTGGTAGAGGCTGGGCATGGTGGCTCACACCTGTAATCCCAGCACTTTGGGAGGCTGAGGTGGATGGATCATGAGGTCAGGAGTTCAAGACCAGCCTGGCCAACATGGTGAAACCCCGGCTCTACTAATACAAAAATTAGCTGGGTGTGGTGGCGGGCACCTATAATCCCAGCTACCTGGGAGGCTGAGGCAGGAGAATCATTTGAATTTGGGAGGTAGAGGTTGCAGCGAGCTGAGATCATGCCATTGCACTCCAGCCTGGGCGACAGAGTGAGACTCTGTCTCAAAAACAAAGAAACAAACAACAAAACAAAAAACAAAAAACTTCTGGTAGAGCAATTTATGACTTCTGGTTTTTTTGTCTAGGCAATTTATTTTGTCTGCAATTGGATCTAATGTACACTTTACTCCAGACCCAGGTCTAAAAGCTGATTAAATCAGAAGTTTTTAATGATGCTGTAAACTATTTTTTATTATTGTTTTAGTCATATTTAAAAAAAAATGTAGGGTTGGGCGCGGTGGCTCACACCTGTAATCCCAGCACTTTGGAAGGCCGAGGCGGGTGGATCACCAGAGGTGAGGAGTTCAAGACCAGCCTGGCCAACAGGGCGAAACCCCGTCTCTACTAAAAATTACAAAAAAATTAGTGGTGAGCGCCTGTAATCCCAGTGACTCAGGAGGCTGAGGCAGGAGAATTGCTGGAACCCGGGAGGCAGAGGTTGTAGTGAGCCGAGATCGCACCACTACACTCCAGTCTGGGCAACAGAGAAAGACTCAGTCTCAAAAAAAAAAAAAAAAAAGGCCGGGCGCGGTGGCTCGAGCCTGTAATCCCAGCACTTTGGGAGGCCGAGACGGGCGGATCACGAGGTCGGGAGATCGAGACCATCCTGGCTAACACAGTGAAACCCCGTCTCTACTAAAAAAATACAAAAAACTAGCCGGGCGAGGTGGTGGGCGCCTGTAGTCCCAGCTACTGGGGAGGCTGAGGCAGGAGAATGGCGTGAACCCGGGAGGCGGAGCTTGCAGTGAGCTGAGATCCGGCCACTGCACTCCAGCCTGGGCGACAGAGCGAGACTCCGTCTCAAAAAAAAAAAAAAAAGCAAAAACATTGGAGTAGAATTGGCAGAAATGCCTTTGTTTTTTAATCTAAACTATTTAAAATGTAGAGTATTGAAGTGTCCTTCAGACAACATCCCTTGGAACTGTTTTTTTCTCTCATTTTGAAGTTTAGTGATACTCTGTTTTTATCTGAAAGTGACATTATCTTTCAGTAGTACAGTATTTGTCCCTGTCTCTCTCTCTTTTTAGCCTGTACTTTCTGGTATATTTGGCACTGTAATAAATGTAGCTGTCAGCTAGCATAATTATTCCCTTTTGTGTTTAAATTATTTGAGATAGAAGATTATATCTATGTTTTAGTCTCTTCATTCAGTATTGACAAGTGATGCTATCCAGTAGTACTTAAATCATTGGATGATGGAAAACATCTTTTTCTTCCATTAGGAAAAAATTTTAAATAAACTTAAAAATCAAATTATTTAACGTGCATATCTAGTACATGTTTTATGCACTGTGCTTAGATCCTTTGGGTTGAATTTTTGTTTGAATAGAAAAAATTTTTGTTTGAATAGAACAAAAAATACATTTAAAACATTGCTCTAAGTTTCAGGATAAGCATTTTATTTTTCAGGGAGCACTCTTTAGTAAATGTTATATGAGTATATTAATGGTACTCTGATAAGGTAGAAATAATTATTTAAGGAGAATTCAGATTAAAAACTGGAGAGTAATTGTTTTATAATATTAGAACCCTGAGTGGCAATTTGATGGACTGGAGAAGAAAAAGATGTCTGCAATAAGTCAGTAACAAACCCTTCAGCTTCAGCAGTAGTGCTCGTTATTTTAAGAAATAGAGCCTCTATGATCAAACATATTATACAAAGTAGCATATATCATTAAAAGTATAAATTGGTATATTTTTTAAGGGGAGTATAAAGAAGTATGTAGGAGTCAACGTGATCTGAAAAATGAAAAGGTTATTTTGCTGCTAAAATATAGATTTTTTTGCAGAGTAAGTGCATTGCTCAGAACATATCTTCTTCCACACTTCAAAAGAGTTTGGGTAAGGGAACAGCCTGAAAAACACCTGAAAGAGATAATTCTGGCTTATGGATTAGAGAGCATCTATAAACAGAACAAATTGGTGAATAAGAGTAAATAAAAATTTTGTCTAAGAAATTTCCCCACATGCATTCAGAGCTTAATGATTAAATTTTTTGAAGTTTATTTTAAAACATTGCTTATTTTAACATGTAAACATATGTTGGGTGGGAAAAGTACAAATGGGAGATTGAAACTGTTTTAATCATGTAAATTAAATGATCAACCCTACAATTTTTGTTTTTTTTAATAATCTGGAATGCTTATTTTATATGCTGGGATGCTAGTTGTTTTTTCTATTAATACACTTAACTTGCATTCTAGCTTCGCCATTCAGAGACAGGCATCGTGTGGTGGGTTGTGTGACAGTGTCTGTCAATAGTGAAGACAAATAGTACCAGAGACACTTAACCCATCCAATCTCACCCAGGGTATAGGTCGGTCTCGTTTTCAGACTTCTTCATAAGTCTTTCCTTCTCTCTTTCTCTCTTCCTTTCTTTCTTCCTTTCTTACTTTTTTTTTTTGTTTGTTTGTTTGTTTCTAAATACTGGATTGATACTGATTGAAACTAAAACTTTTTGTAAAGTTTTAAACTTTACATTAATATTAGAAGAAGAAGAAAAGTAGAAAATGAAGGTTGGCATGTAAGGTGTTGACAAAGCAGGTTTGCAGCCACTTTGTGTGTTCTAGATATTTCAATCTCTTGGCAACATGAGTGTTGGGCTTACAATTTTTTTTTCTGGATATCTTTCTTCTTTAATCTGAAAATATGTCCTTGTATGTGGTGACTTTTATCAGATAAGAAATTCAGAATTGGTCATTGTTACCAGTAAGAAAAATATAATGCTTAAGAATAAATAACTAAGGTTGAACAATATGTGTTTTAGATCAGAAATAGTTTCTGGCCAGGCACAGTGGTTCACGCCTGTAATCCCAGCACTATGGGAGGCTGAGGCGGGCGGATCAGCTGAGGTTAGGAATTCAAGACCAGCTTGACCAACATGGGGAAACCCTGTCTCTACTAAAAATACAGAATTAGCTGGGCGTGGTGGTGCATGCCTGTAATCCCAACTACTCGGTGGCTGAGGCAGGAGAATCGCTTGAATCCAGGAGGTAGAGAGGTTGCAGTGAGCCAAAATCGTGCCATTGCATTCCAGCCAGGGCAACAAGAACGAAACTCCGTCTTCAAAAAAAAAAAAAAAGACTGGGCTCAATGGCTCACGCCTGTAATCCCAGCACTTTGGGTGGCCAAGGCGGGCAGAACACAAGGTCAGGAGTTTGAGACCAGCCTGGCCAACATGGTGAAACCCGTCTCTGCTAAAAATGCAAAAATTAGCCAGGCGTGGTGGCGGGCCCCTGTAGTCCTAGCTACTCGGGAGGCTGAGGCAGGAGAATCGCTTGTACCTGTGAGGCAGAGGTTGCAGTGAGCTGAGATTGCGCCACTGCATTCCAGCCTGGGCAGCAGAGCAAGACTCCGTCTCAAAAAAAGAGGAAATTGTTTCCAAATACTCGATTTTTTTTAAATGATTATTTTCTGAATAGTCAATAATTTATTCCTTCTTTGTTCCACTATTTGTTCACTTAGCACACTTGCAAAATTTCATGGCCTTTTTTTAACTGGCTTTTTTAGAAAACTCAATTAATTTTGTACAGATGTTGAAAAATTATAAAATATGTACATATTCAAATGTTAGGGATCAAATTTTAATCTTGGAAGCTTGGAAGTTAAATATCATTTCTGTCATATATTTTAAATCAATGAAAGGTATTTCTTTCTTTTGAGAACTTCAGCAAATATTTCTAATTTCAAAGCTTTCTATTAAAAGTTTTGTTAGTTCCATATAAAGTATTATATCTTTTTTATGATATTTTAAGCAGTAATATATTATGGTAGTTAAAATAATTTCTGGTTGACAAATCTAGAACTGATAGTTCTTAAGTTTAAAATACAGTTTAAGCAAGGAGTATATAAAGTATACATGGGTTTCTATAAATGGTACCATTTAAAATCTTTTTTCAGGCTGGGCATGGTGCCTCACTCCTGTAATCCCAGGACTTTGGGAGGCTGAGGTGGGAGGATTCCTTGAGCCTAGGAGTTCAAAACCAGCCTGGGCAACATGGTGAAACCCTATCTCTACAAAAAATACAAAAATTAGCCAGGTATGGTGGCGCACACCTGCAGTCCTAGCTCTTCTGTAGGCTGAGGTGGGATGATCGCTTGAGCCCAGGAGGTTGAGGCTGCAGTGAGTTGTGATTGTGCCCCAGCACTCCAGCCTGGGCAACAGAGCAAAACTGTCTCAACAAAGAAAAAAAAAAAAAAACAAAATAAAGAAAATCCTTTTTCATCTGTTATTAAATTACAGATTCTGCGATATCCGTATTCCATGTAGATATTATTTAATATCTGCCAGTCTTTAAATCTCAACTATTTTTGAGTATTTATAGTTTCCATCAATTCTTAAAAGAAGCCATATACACAATTCAAGTTCACCATCATTACTGGCATTTGGTCTGATAATTGGCTACTGCTAATAGTGGCATATAGACTTAAATACAGGATACTTTACATATGACACTTACCTTCCTCTTTCAAATGATAAAATTATTCTATTTTAAATAATCTGACATTATAAATTTATATGAGTAAATTATAGAATGGTCTATTAATTTTCCTTTAGTTTGTTGTGTTTTCTGTGGTCACAGAAAATGCTTTAGAAAAAGTAAAATTATTCTAACCCAGGTGCGGTGGCTCACACCTGTGATCCCAGCACTTTGGGAGGCTGAGGCGGGCGGAACACAAGGTCAGGAGTTCAAGACCAGCCTAGCCAATATGGTGAAACCCTGTCTCTACTAAAAATACAAAAATTAGCTGGGCGTGGTGTCGGGCGCCTGTAGTCCCAGCTACTCAGGAGACTGAGGCAGGAGAATTGTTTGAACCCGGGAGGTGGAGGTTGCGGTGAGCCAAGATAGTGCCATTGCACTCCAGCCTCAACAGAGCAAGACTGTGTCTCAAAAAAAAAAAAAAAAAAAAGAAGAAAGAAGAAAAAAGAAAAGTATTCTATATAAGTTAGACTATAGGTTCAAAGATAATTCCTTCATAAAAGAAAAAAAATCAATAAAATTTATTCATATGGCCATACACCATGGCTCAAACCTGTAATCTCAGCACTTCAGGAGGCCGAGGTGGGCAGATGACTTAAGGTCAGGAGTTCGAGACCACCCTGGCCAACATGATGACACCCCATCTCTACTAAAATATAAAAATTAGCTGGGCGTGATGGTGGGCACTTGTAATCCCAGCTACTCAGGAGGCTAAGGTGGGAGAATCACTTGAAACCTGGGAGGCGGAAGTTCCAGTGAGCCGAGATTGTGCCACTGCACTCCAACCTGGGCAACAGAGCGAGAGTCCCTCTCAAAAAAAAAAAGAATACATAGGTCAGAGTTGCACTCACACTTTAGTTCTATAGAATATCAAGCTGTTTTTTTGATATTTTATTTAGTAATACAGTGACTGAAAGGTCTTTATAGATGTATTAAGTACATTTACAATATTCCCAGGAGGATTTGTTAGCACTTTTCTGAGAATGCTTGGAAATGACTAATTAGCATTAGAAATTTAAAATGTTTGGATATCGTTATTTTATGTATTTATATTTTAATAGGATATTAAGGATTTTTTCATGTTAGATTTATGGATATAGAAGTAGGTAATTTGGCTTATTTATAATTTAAAGAAATAAAATTACTAGAGTACTCTTGGTAGAGATATCAAATAGTTACCCCTAGACTCTTAGTATTTTCCCTGTATCAAATAATGCTATCATAGTAATATATATCTAAGTACTTTGAGTAGTAAATTCTTTTATTCTTCAACCTATATTTATTTGCCAGCTTAAATTTAATGTAACTCAAAATACATACCAAATTTTTGGCTTCCCATAAATCAATTTAATAAATTTGAATTTTATTACAATGTGGGCACTGTGATAGGTGTTGGGAGGATCTAAGATGAGAAACATATTGTCAATGCTTTTAAGGTGCTCACAGTTCTTACCCTCCACTTTACTACCTCACCTGGCATTATTAATTAATGCACTCAGATCTCTTGCTAACCAGAATGTAATGTTTTGATATGAAAGATTTTATACATCATTATCATCATCAGAGTATCAGTAGTACCATTGTAAAGAATTTTAGGCTGGGTGTGGTGGCTCATGCTTGTAATCCCAATACTTTGGGAGGCCAAAGCTGGAGGATTGCTTGAGCCCAAGAATTTGAGACCAGCCTGGGCAGCATGACAAAACCTTGTCTCTACAAATATTTTAAAAAGTAGCCATGCATGGTGTTGTGTGCCTGTAGTCTCAGTTACTTTGGAAGCTGAGGCAGGAGGATTGCTTGAGCTCAGGAGGTCAAGGCTGCAGTGAGCCATGATCATGCCACTGCACTGTAACCTGGGCAACAGAGCGAGACCCTGCCTTTAAAAAAAAGGTTTTATAGTTTAAAAAAAAATTATTTCATTTGTCTTAAAAAGAGTGGAATCTTTGCAATTGAGGTACACTTTAAAAAGTAATTTTCAGTTAAAAAATGCTTACCGTTCTCTTCTGACAGAGTTAATATTTTCAGTGTCATAATTTTGTGCTTTTTCTTTATTAAGTATACCCAGGATCAATCTGGCAGTTGTGCACACATAATCATGTGTTAGCTGTCCATGGAAAATGTGTAGAATATTTAAATTTATGTAGGATATGGTATCACAGTTTGGCATACTTATCCCAGAACACACACTTATGTATGACTGTTAAATCAGTTGGGTTTTATAATCATTACGGTTTTGATATTTGATAAGATTTGCAATATAAATTTTTTTACCTCAGAGAACAAGACAAGGTTATATCGTGCATATTAAATTCATAATACCATATAACTTGCTTTTGGGTTCATGATTGCTTTTCACCTGTACTTTCCATCTGTCATGAACAGGGATCCCTGAGATGTTCATACTCTACATTCTCATGTGCATGATCCTTAGATTTAAAAAGGGTGAGTGGGAGAAAGCTGCTTTATAGAAATATAAGTTCACAGCATTCATGTTTTGTGTGTTCCACTGCAAATATTGCATGCTGCATACTTGTATGCTGCATACTTGTATTTCTCTGAAAATGAAGAACGTAGGCTCATAAGTACACAAAAAATTAGTTTTGTTTTTGCCAATAGTTGGACCAGACGGAGGAATGTTAGATGTAATACCTTTTCTATTTTTTCTAAAATGAATTCTGTAGTATTTTTCAAAAGACAGGGAAAAAAATTATATTTAAACTCAAAGTGGCTACAAATCAGCTCCTAAACTGTCACTGACATTAGCATATAGATTTTGTAGTTTTTACAAACCTTTTAAAATATTTATTTACTAAGAAAACATTGCATTAATGCATGATACAAAATTGATAAGTTTTCCTTTAAATTGGAATGCAGTTTAAAGTGACTGAATTTTCCAATTTCAGCTACTGCATTTGACAAGGATACATATTGGAAAATGGAACTGGTATCATCTAATTTCTTTAGGCTCCTTCACTTACAGTAGTTGGGAAAAATCTTTCCATGTGGCATTATGTAGATCATATTCTTGATGACTAATATTAATTACTGTGCTCTTTAGCCTTGACAGCAATGAAGAATTCTGGGTGGATTTAGTTCATTTAAATAATTTAGGTGTATTTTAAATACATGTTTTCAATTAAAAAAACAGATCTTTGGCACTTGGCTTTTAATTATGTAAAGATTGACATTCTTACATTTTGCTCTTTATATTACAATTCATGTGTATGTTACAGTTCCAGTAACTGCACATCACAGTTTTATTATACACTTTAAAACAGTGGCATACTTGATCATAGATACAAATTAATTTTAGATTGAAACATATCTTTGTCTGTCACGTTACCTATTTTTATTTTTGTGTGTGTATATGATGACAAACCTTTCCATATTGTGAACAAGATAAAATGATATCTAAAATGTTAGTCATGACAACTTCCAACCTTAGCAATCAATGCACCTCTGAGGTTATGCTGTTAAGGGCTAAAGTAGTAGTATTTTCAGTGAGCTCTTCTGCCAGTTGCCACACATGCTGAAAAGATCTACTTAAATATTTCTTGCTAGGCATAATAGATAAATAGTTTTATAAAAAAATTAATTCTGATGCTCTCCAGAGATTTTTATGCTTAACTATTTTCTGTTAGACTTAAGCCAGTAAAATTTACCATTGTTCTTATATTGGAAAATTCCCTTATTAGTCACAATCAACCAGGCCCTTTAAAAAGAGAGAAAATAAACAGCTCTAACCAATTGTCAAGCATATAATCAAGTACTTTATAAGAGAAATCCATCCATTAATCAGTTCTTCCTTTGCTTTTCATTATGTCATAAAGGATGGATTTATTTTAGAGCTTATGGTTTTGAACTACCACTTCCAGCTTCTGGAGACCCAATGATTAACTTGTCTATCTTCCACAACCCAGAATGTTCCAAATCAAACCTTTTTCATCTTGATTCTCCTAGATTTTACAACAAATCATAGTGACAATACCAGTTCCATTTTGCCTCCAATTCAGTTGATTATATATTTTTTCTATTTATTTCTCATTTTATAATTGATATCTGGAATAATCAGCAGCTCTTTTCTCATTTATTTTCTCATATTTTTATTCCAGGATTTGCCTCTGAAGCAGGGAGTGTCTGCATTAAAAATGACCTGTAGTTCTCTGCTTCATAGGTTAGAAACTTATTTTAATATTTTGTGGCTAAGCACAGTCCCACTTTTCAAATTCTATAATGAATTATTTAATTGGCATTGAATGTGGACCACAAGCATATATTTCATATTGGGGTTTTCTTTATTACTTTAAATGATTAAAATTCAATAGAATGTCCAGCTGAGGCAATAAAAGCTTTATTTTTGCTTTACAGCTTAAAACATTAAATGAGATTTAAAAAATCTATTGATTGTAACACAAGTAAAATAATGCTATTTGGGCATTTTTTAAAATTGCATTTCTTAGGCCTTATATTGCTTGAAGCATTTGTATTCTAAAACGTAACCAAATTCTGACTATTCATTTTGGGGAAAAACAATCAGTTCACAAATCACATTTTCAATGGGACTGCTAGCCAGCATAGGTGAAAACATGTATAGTGTATTTACTCTTGAATTGTACACTGCAGATGCTTCTTCAGCTCCCTCCTCTTCCTCCATGGGCGGTGCTTGCAGCTCCTTTACCACCTCTTCCAGCCCTACCATTTATTCTACCTCAGTCACCGACAGCAAGGCTATGCAAGTGGAGAGC
This sequence comes from Macaca mulatta, assembly GCF_049350105.2. NCBI lineage: Eukaryota > Metazoa > Chordata > Mammalia > Primates > Cercopithecidae > Macaca > Macaca mulatta. The sequence goes on from NC_133425.1 coordinate 65,270,563, forward strand.
TGCTCCTCAGCCGTGGGGGTAAGTAACAGAGGGGTAAGTGAAAAGCAGTTAACCAGTAACACAGTTCAGCAGCATCCATCAACACCGAAGAGGCACACAGTCTTGTACATCTCACCACCACCTGAGGACTTGCTGGATAACAGTCGGATGTCCTGCCAGGATGAGGGGTGTGGATTGGAATCTGAGCAGAGCTGCAGTATGTGGATGGAGGATTCCCCCTCCAACTTCAGTAACATGAGCACCAGTTCCTACAATGATAACACTGAGGTACCTCGTAAATCACGAAAACGAAATCCAAAGCAGAGGCCGGGGGTCAAACGACGAGATTGTGAAGAATCTAATATGGATATATTTGATGCCGACAGTGCCAAAGCACCTCACTATGTGCTTTCTCAGCTTACCACGGACAACAAAGGCAACTCAAAAGCGGGAAATGGGTTGGTATTCACATTTTTTAAAATTCTATCACCATTATGCAAAACAAACAAACAAAAAAACATTCCCAATTTTTCCTAATTGCTCAGCTCAAGTTTGCATATAAAGCAACAGTGCTAATTTTATCATTGAAATACCTGAAAATTTTAACTTAAAATTACCAACTTTTACTAGCTAGAAAATAAAATAATCATAGATTCTAGCAATAGATATCTTATTACCAGTATAGTTAGGTAGTAGAAAATGAAAATAATCTGTTTTGAAATAACTTAAATTTCAAATGAATTTATATTTTAAAAGGACTTGAAAATATTTTTACTCAGCCAGGCGCGGTGGCTCACGCCTGTAATCCCAGCACTTTGGGAGGCCCAGGCAGGTGGATCACCTGAGGTCAAGAGTTCGAGACCAGCCTGACCAACATGGTGAAACCCCATCTCTACTAAAAATACAAAAAAAATTAGCTGGGCATTGTGGCACATGCCTGTAACCCTAGCTACTCGGGAGGCTGAGGCAGAAGAATCGCTTGAAACTGGGAGGTGGAGGCTGCAGTGAGCCGAGATCATGCCACTGCACTCCAGCCTGGGCGACAAGAGCAAAACTCCATCTCAAAAAAAAAGAAAAAAAAAAAATGTGTATCTATATATATATATTTCCTCATAGAAATAACTAGCAATGTAACGACTCTATCGAAAACAACTCAGTCACTAAGAGCTGTGTTCTCTTTCACATTGTGTCCTCATATGGTTTACATTTTTTAGAAGATTTTAGACTTAAATTTTTTTCTCTTTAATTGATGAAAACAAGAAAAAACTAAATTGATAGTTTGATTCTCATCATTTAGATTCATGTATCATAAGCTTTTTTCCTTTGATACTAATACACTGTGCAGATTCAATATTTTTTTTAAATCACTCATTTTTTTTCTGTGATTCTGGGTTACTTCTTTAGAGGGTGATGAAACAGGATCATGGTACATGTTTGAGTTTTCTTTCATCTCTGTCAGTCACACTACCCACTAATACAGTTCAATAGCTATGTTACAGAATATTCACTGCTATAATGCAGACTAGTATGACTTATTTTTAATTCCTTTAGTAATTTTATTGTAATATTTAATTGCTAGACTTTTAAATTAGATTTTTCTATAGTACATTCAAAATAATTTGTTAAAATTTAACTCGCTAGGACCCAGGATCTCCTACAATTTCAGTTTTACACAAAAAGTGGTCAGGAAGTTTTAGATTGGTTTACTACTTGATGACATCACTAATCTTTTTTCAGTTAAAAATCCAGTTGAATATTATAGAGAATATTCTTAATGTATATTAAACTTGCCCTTAAGCACTCCCTCAGTTCGTTTTAAAAAGTACTATCTACCCTTTAAGCAATAATTACTCTACACTGCTTCTTTACCTCCTTTGGGGTGATGTAGTTAAATGAAAATGAATATTTAAATGCTTTTCAGTTTTAGAAAGTCCAGATTAGTAAATTACTTAAAAGAAAACAAGATATACTCTTTCCTAAAATGTTGCCATTTAATAAAGTCAAGAATTTCAGAACATAATATTTGTAGAACTATTACTTATAAAATAAGGCTCTGAAATGTAATGAATACAGGAGGTAAATACTTAAAAGTAACTGTGATAGTAGCACAGATCTAAAAGGCTCATGAATATCATTTAATTATGTATGTGTGTTTATTTATGCTTTAGTGGAGAAAGTCTTTAATATAAAGTTCTGGAAGATAAATTTTCATTTTTATATCAAAATGAATGTTGAAGGTTCAAATTTAGAGCAAATATAATTTTTACTTATGACTAATAAACACAGTGATTTGCAGTTGCTAATTAAATATCTTGACCTTCATCTTTTCTGCTTCTACGTTTGTATGATAGCTGTATCTTAGAAATGATTTGAGGTTACCCAGGGAAAGTATAATTGGTCAAGACAGTCTCTTTCATGAAATAATTCATGGAGCAGAAACTCCATCAAGCAGAAGAAGTGTCCAGCTTCTTAGGTAATTTTAAAAAATTTAAAACTAGTATATGGAAATGATGGAAGAAGTTTGAAATTGGAATTTATAACAACTATGTTGAGGAAAGGATGAAATCATACCTGAATATATAGAAAAATAGGCCTTAAAAATAATTTTTCAGAGCGTGTCAAGCTAAAAGCCTGTATTCTTCAACAGTGAAAAAAATCTTAAAATGTTTTGAGAGATAAGAATATAGCCTTAGATCTAATGTGCCATAAAATTACAATTTATATCATACTAAGTATTTAGAAAATGTACTTTAAAATATATACAGCAGTTTATTGATCTTCAAGATACCACATAGAAATCTGATAGCTTGTAGATGAAAATAGCATTTTTATATGACTAAAATGTTAGAGTCTAATAAGAGAATAAAACTTGGCTGGGCGCAGTGGCTCATGCCTGTAATCCCAGCACTTTGGGAGGCTTAGGCAGGCGGATCACCTGAGGTTGGGAGTTCGAGACCCACCTGACCAATGTGTAGAAACTCCGTCTCTACTAAAAATACAAAATTAGCCGGGCATGGTGGTGCATGCCTGTAATCCCAGCTACTCGGGAGGCTGAGGCAGGAGAATCACTTGAACCCGGGAGGCAGAGGTTATGGTGAGCCAAGATCACGCCATTGCACTCCAACCTGGGCAAGAAGAGCAAAACTCCATCTCAAAAAAAAAAAAAAAAAAAGAATAAAACCATTTTTTTTTTTACAAAAAAGCTTAGTATTTGAATATTCCTAGCCATATCATTCTTAAATTTCTCAACTAAGTGTCCTGAGAATCAGTTGCCCCATGTCTCTTCTAGATATTTCTATAAGTTAAGATATGATGTCATCTGGATGTGAAACCTATTTTAGGCTTTTTGTAGTGAAAATTATTTTTTTTGACATAGACCACCAGAAGGATTATACAGCACACATAAATTAGAATGTCATTTTAAGACTTGTGAATAGAATATGCCATGATGGTGGATTTTCCTTTTTGGTTTTACATGGTAAAATCCCATGTAACTGACTGCTACTTTATTTTTTCTTAAGCCATCATGCCTTAAAAATTAGTAACTTGACTACGTTTCTAAGTGTTAGTGGATGTTTTCATGATTTTACATGTCTATACATCTCAATATGTATGTATTCCATTTTTACATTTTAGAAAATAAAGATAGTTTTAAGGAATTCTAAAGTACCATTTTAGAAATTGCTTAATTACATATGATATTCTTTTTTAAGCCATAATGTGTATACTCACTCAATAGTCTTCATCCCAAGTGAGATCATTTGTTTTGCTAGACGAGTAAAACTCATTTTCATTTATTTGCCCTTATAAATATTAGCTTGACTAGCGTGAGTATAAAAACATGTCTTGCCAAGTTAATATGCTGTATGAATTTTCCTTATATTTCAAACTAAAATTTTCCCTTTTCTATTATAAAATTAATAGATATGAATTACAAGTATTTGAAAAATACAAGAAAACCCCATAATCTAGTCACTCAGTAAACCTGCTATTATCGTTTTGCAGTATTTTTTTTCATCTCTTTGTATGTGTATCTGGGGGATATTTCTACATCATTTCAATAAATGAATATTTTTACTTTAAGATTAGTGTAAAACAAAATATCATAGACTTTCATGTGTGAGGAACTGCACACTAGTTAGACCAATTCTGGGTCTGTACCCAGAATGATGAAAAGAACAACAGGGTTTATTGCCCATTGTTCCAGCTTCAACTTGATACTTATGTTCATAGAATTTATTCTTCCAGGGCCTTTTAAATGACTTGCACAAGTAATCTGACCTACTTATGTCAAACTTGCACGAATAGCATTCCTTGTCCATTTAGGACCTTTCTCATCTTAGGTCTTTCTCATCTTAATATTACAGAAGCTCCTTTATCTCTCTGCTTTCCTTTCTTTGTCCCTTTCTTCTTATTATTTGCCTTCATCAACAAAGATTTCTTCAGCACCTGTTATGTTTCAGGAACTGTATCAGGTTCAGGGAATATGAAGATGATTAAGCACAGTATTGCGCCTTGAGAACTCTTCCTCTTATCTATCAGTCTTACTGAATTCCTGTGCTAGTTTCAGTTCTTCTTTGTTCCATTCTTTTGCCCCTTTCTTAGCCAACAATTCAACCTACTCCCCATTTCCATTGAAGATAGTGCCTTTCTCACTTTGTTCTTGATGATTGAGGCAACAACTTGGTTACAGCTAGAGGGGTAAACATTAGAGCCAGGTTTAAGCCTGCTTAGCTCCTCTGTGTTTGAAGTCATAATATTCCTACTGGGATCTGGTTGCTTTTAGAGGAGATTTTTCTTCACAGTCATCTGGCTCCTGGATCTTTGATGTGAGTCAAAACTGAGGACTAGGGGGGTCACAGAGAAAGCTATGACCCTGACTTTATTTAAAAACATAGGTGAATTTTGTTTTTTTGTTGTTTTTTTGTTTTTTGAGATGGAGTTTTGCTCTTGTTGACCAGGCTGGAGTACAATGGCACAATCTGGGCTCCCTGCAACCCTGCACCTCCTGGGTTCAAGTGATTCTCCTGCCTCAACCTCCAGAGTAGATGGGATTACAGGCATCTGCCACTGGCTAATTTTTTGTAGTTTTAGTAGAGTTGGGGTTTCACCATGTTGGCCAGGGTGGTCTCGAACTCCTGACCTCAGGTGATCTACCCGCCTTGGCCTCCCAAAGTGCTGGAATTACAGGTGTGAGCCACCACTCCGTTGCTCAGAAGGAAAGATAACTAGCAATATTGTTTTTACTTATTTTTATTATGTATTTGCAGTGCTTCAACTATTTTACAGATTAAATGTGTTCGCCTGAAGTCATAACCACCATTTGGGATACTGTTTTCCTTTGAACATATATTCCACATAGCAAATGCATTATAAATAAATGTTAAAAGCATAACTAAAAACAATAAGGGCCAGGCGCAGTGGCTCACGCTTGTAATCCCAGTACTTTGGGAGGCCAAGGTGGGCAGATCACCTGAGGTCAGGAGTTCAAGACCAGCCTGGATAACATGGTGAAACCCCATCTCTAATAAAAATATAAAAACAGGTGTGGTGGCACACGCCTGTAATCCCAGCTACTTGGGAGGCTGAGGCAGGAGAATCACTTGAACCCAGGAAGCAGAGGTTACAGTGAGCTGAGATTGTGCCACTGTACTCCAGCCTGGGTGACAGAGTAAAATTCCGTCTCAGAAAATAAAAAAAAAGGTAGAATGCTGGTGCTGTCAAGCCCAGATTGTAAAATTTTTATTGAGAGCTTTACTTAACTAATCACAAATAAAAATAATCTGAAAAATCACACTCCTAGAAAAGATTGTTTAGAGTAAAGCTAATTTCCCCATAAAAATTGAATCACTAATTTTTTATATAATTTCTTCAGTTTGATTTACTGAGAAGGAAACCAAAAAGAGTAAGCTACATATACCTTCATTTGGTTTGTAGGCCATTTTGTATGGGGGTATGTAGGGTTTTTGGGGGTTTGATTTTTGCTTTTGCTACCCTCACTTTTTTTCTTTTACTTTGCAATTAAAAAATAACAGTAGTTAATCTTATAGCTTTATATAAAATTTAGAATTTATATATGGAATGCATACATGGAATTTTTAAATCTTATTTTGACTGAAGTACAGTGTGAAAGGTTATAGTGACATTAACTATTCTTTTGTATTAGTTTCAGTTTATTGCAGTCAGTCTTCCTCCCTTCCTCCTACCACTCATTTACGTTCATTTTCTTTTCTGTCAAACGTACTTTCTTTTATTTTTGCATCATATAGTAAACTTTTTTACAAAATCTTTTTAAAGATACTTGGCTCATGTATCTTCCCTTAGGCAATATTTTATTTTGCCAGCAAGCTAAATAGTTGTTTTTACTATTATTGCCAGTTCTGTTTCTTCCTTTGTCTTAGATGGCTGCTTTTTTTTTTTTTTTTAATCAAAAAACTCTTTTTGATACTTTCTCCATGTTGTGCTCTGATTTCTCAGAACATTGGAAAACCAAAAAGGAACTGGAGTAAAGAAGAGCCCTATGTTGTGTGGACAATATCCTGTTAAAAGTGAGGGAAAGGAGCTGAAGATAGTTGTGCAACCTGAGACACAGCATCGAGCTCGGTACCTGACTGAGGGCAGCCGCGGCTCAGTAAAAGATAGAACACAGCAAGGCTTTCCTACAGTAAAGGTATTTACTTTATTTTCATTTGAATTTTAGTTAAAATGTAAAGGGGAATATGTCCTGAAAAGTAAAATATTTTCAAATCTTGAATTTTCTTCCCTCATATTTGATATTTGAATTAGATTCATCTCAAACTTTATATTTAGAAAGAATTTTTGTTGTTGTTTTGAGACAGTCTCACTCTGTCACCCAGGCTGGAGTGCAGTGGTGCAATCTCAGCTCACTGCAGCCTCTGTCCCCTCGTGCAAGTAATCATGCCTCAGCCACCTGAGTAGCTGGGACCCACAGGTGTGTGCCACCAGGCCCAGCTAATTTTTGTATTTTTAGTGGAGTCTGGGTTTCACCATGTTGGTGAGACTGGTCTCGAACTCCTGATCTCAAGTGATCCTCCCGCCTTGGAGGAAGAAATATTAAAGTGAATTCAAAGAAATAGAGTAGAAATTATTGAGAACTTTGAAAATAAGGTTTTTGAGATGGTTAAGTAATCAAGACTATTGTACTGAGAAAAGAATTGATTAATACTTAAGGCTTTGGTTTAAGAAATGGGATATTATTTGCATCCACTCAAGTACAGGGGGAAAGAAGGAAATGAGGGAAAAAAAAGAAATGGGATATCAGTTGAGTCTTAATTTTTTTAAAAGTTGAGACTAAAAGTTAAAAGGGACTTAACACCTAGGATATCTTGTTATAAAGAATATTTGTCTTTGAAGACAAACCTCAAAAAAATGGGAGAATGGGGAGAAGACTTAACAAGTGTCCCTACCCCTTGCAAAAGACTAAATAGGGAGGAATTTTGGCTAGTCACATGGTAGATTCTTATTAAATACAATTTGTATAAATATATTATTTAAACAGTATTTTAAGTTAGGAGTAGAGGTGGACTGCCTTTCATTTTATACTTGAATGAAATTATGATTGAAACTCTCTGGATCAATCAGGAAACGTGTCTGCCACCATTTATAAGGTTGGTTAATAGTCATGTGTACAATATCAAGCGTACCCTTCTTCACTACTTACTGCCTTAACCCACACCCAATCCTTCAAACCCAGGACAGGTAACAGGCAAGTGAGAAATTTATGTTATGCTTTGTGTAAATATTTGTCTAGCCAGATATTTTGGTAGTTTGGTCATTACGTTTAACCTAATTGCCCTGACTTTATGTTTTGTCTACTTAGAAGTATTGTTAGATTAATTGCTTAACTATGATAGGGAATGAATTGACCTTAAAAATTTGTTTAGTCATTCATTCAACAAATACTGCACTCTCCATGTGCCAGGCTCTGTTCTAGGTTCTGCTGACCAGCAATTTGACTGGGGTTTGCTTATTTTCCTCATTATGATACCATTTTGTAGAGATACAGCTGTAAGGCATGTGTGAATTTTTTTAAGCACTTTGTTTGGCATGCATTGTACAATTTACTTTGTGATTTTCTGCATTCTATATTAGCGGCTTCAATGTTTAACTATAAGCCTTATCAAGAATCAGTATTGGAAACATTTGTTCCCAAATGCTATTTTAAATATTTATTTATTTTTCAGCATACAAATTATAATTTAATTTATGAAGGCTTGCTAGAGACCTGTAATGAGCCATAGATCCCCGTTTGAACTGGCAATCTCTCAGACCATAATGTTTTATCCCAGGATTTAATGATGTTATATGTATGTATCTAGTCCATGAAAATGAGCTTCATTTCCTTGTTATTCATATAGCTGCACTCATACTTTTCTACTCAAGTAGCTTTAGTAGAATAAAAATACGGTATATGTACTCTCATTTGATGATGATGATGATGCCACTAACAGTTTCGTGAGTTTTTCCATTGTTATGGTGGTAGGTCCTGAGCAACCCAAATGCTACCTAAAGTACTGTGTATTCATTCTCATCTGCTTGTACAAATAAATTATAAATGGTAATTTATCATCTAACATCTAAATTTATAATTTAAGTATGGTTATTACAGAATTAAAACTATGACCTACCTCAGGAAATTAGCCAACTCTGTTATGAAAATGTTTTACCTCTGTTTTTCTTGAAGATTTAAATATTTTTAAATGTAATTCAGTTACAAGTATAGGATTTGGTCTTAAATATTTGATTTTATAATTAGATTATTTGAAATGCTAATTAGTATTTCTGTTGCATGTTTTCTTGTTTCAGCTGGAAGGCCATAATGAACCTGTAGTGTTGCAAGTGTTTGTGGGCAACGACTCTGGACGAGTGAAACCACATGGATTTTATCAGGCCTGCAGGGTGACTGGACGAAATACAACTCCTTGCAAAGAAGTGGACATTGAAGGCACTACTGTTATAGAAGTCGGCCTTGATCCTAGCAACAACATGACACTGGCGTAAGTACTTAGTAAGAATTTTTCATTATATATTACACTCTTGTGTTAGGCAGGAGAATTGTTCAGTTTCTAACGTACAGAAGATTTTGAGTATTTTATTAAAATGTTTTAAATATTATGAATAAAAAAGGACACTACTTCAGAATGGTTGTGGGTTAAAATTAACTCTTTTACCCTTTGCTAAAGAATTCCTATGGTTGGACCAGGTGCAGTGGCTCATGCCTGTAATGCCAGCACTTTTGGAGTGTGACGCTGGTGGATCACCTGAGGTCAGGAGTTAGAGACCAGCCTGGCCAACATGGCGAAACCCTGTCTCTACTGAAAGTACAAAAATTAGCTGGGCGTAGTGACACATGCCTGTAATCCCAGCTACTTGGGAGGCTGAGGCAGGAGAATCACTTGAACCCAGGAGGTGGAGTTTGCAGTGAGCTGAAATTGTGCCACTGCCCTCCAAGCTAGGCAACAAAGCGAAACTTCGTCTCAAAAAAAAAAAAAAGAATTCCCACGGTAAAGGCAGGGATATCAAAGCCAAGTTGAAAGCTGGCCAAAGACTTACTTTTTTGGGTTTATAATAGTAACATTGAAAATAAAAACTACGATTTGATTTGTTTTCCTGAATTCCACCTTCTTAATGTTTGCTTTAGAAACTTTTTTTTTTTTTTTTATTGAGACAGAGTCTCCATCTACCGCCCTGGCTGGAGTGCAGTGGTGCTATCTCGGTTCACTGCAACCTTTGCCTCCCAGGTTCAAGTGATTCTCCCTACCTCAGCCTCCCAAGTAGCTGGGATTGCAGGCACCTGCCACCGCCCCCCTGGCTAATTTTTGTATTTTTAGTAGAGTCAGGGTTTCACCATCTTGGCCAGGCTGGTCTCCAACTCCTGACCTCAGGTAATCCACCCACCTTGACCTCCCAAAGTGCTGGGATTACAGGCGTGAGCCACTGCACCCGGCCAAGAAACTGTTCAGCAGAGGCTATGAAGTGCCTTATTCCATCTTGATGTGAAACGCGTATTGCTGGTTTAAATTCACCATTGGTTGTTATTTTCCTGTATTTAAAAAATATATATCTTTAGATTTAGATTATGTGTTTTTCATCTTGTACATTTAAGTTTTAAAAATTATTTTTCCTTAAGCCTTGCGTAAAGGACCTTCAGTTGTAAAACTGAATCATAACAGCAGGAAATATATTTGTATGGGGTAGACCTATGTTGTAATTATTTGTGTATTGGATAGTTGCTAAAGACTTTACTTGGTTTTCAGTTTCCTTTTGAAAGCCATTTTAAGTAGACTGGTAAAAGGTTAGTTGGAAAAAAGACATTTTGAGAAATATTTTGTAAATTTTTTTTTTTGGAGAGGGAGTTGTGCTTTGTTGCCCAAGCAATGTAGTGGCATGATCTCAGCTCACTGCAACCTCCACCTCCTGGGTTCAAGCGATTCTCCTCCCTCAGCCTCCCGAGTAGCTGGGATTACAGGCGCCCACCACCATACCTGGCTAATTTTTGTATTTTAGTAGAGATGGGGTTTCACTATGTAGGTCAAGCTGGTCTCGAACTCCTGACCTCAAATCATCCACCCACCTCAGGCTCCCAAAGTGCTGGGATTACAGGCGTGAGCCACCGCGCCTGGCCTCATTAATATTTTTTAACTTGTAACTTTTGAAAATTATTAAAAAAAAAAAAAAAGGGGCTGGACACGGTGGCTCACACCTGTAATCCGAGCACTTTGGGAGGCCAAGGTGGGTGGATCATGAGGTCAGGAGTTCAAGACCAGCCTGGCCAAGATGGTGAAACCCTGTCTCTATTAAAAATACAAAAAATTATCTGGGTGTGGTGGCAGGCACCTGTAATCCAAGCTACTTGGGAGGCTGAAGCAGAGAATTGCTTGAATCCGGGAGGCGGAGTTTGTAGTGAGCTGAGATCACGCCACTGCACTCCAGCCTGGGTGACAGAGCAAGACTCCGTCTCAAAAAAAAAAAAAAAAAAAAAAGACAATTATAAAAGTAAATATGTATAGTAGAGGAGGAAAGGAAAGAATTTACTGATTATAAAAATAGTACTTAGTCAATATAAGAAAGTTGAAAAAGGGGCCAGGCATGGTGACTCATGCCTGTAATCCCAATACTTTGGGAAGCTGAGGCATGCAGATCATCTGAGGCCAGGAGTTTGAGACCAGCCTGGCCAACATGGTGAAACCCCATCTCTACTAAAAATATAGAAATTAGCCAGGAGTGGTGGTGCATGCCTGTAGTCCCAGCTACGTGACAGGCTGAGGCAGGAGAATTGCTGGAACCCTGGAGGCAGAGGCTGCAGTGAGATGAGATTGCACCATTGCACTCCAGCCTGGGCAACAAGAGCGAAAGTCTGTCTCAAAAAAAAAAAAAAAAAAAAAAAAACGTTGAAAACACAGGGTAATAAAAAGCTAAAAACATGCCCTTTAAAAACCAACTTCCGGCCTGGCACAGTGGCTCATGCTTATAATCCCAACACTTTGGGAGGCTGAGGTGGATGGATCTCTTGAGCCAGGAGTTCAAGACCAACCTGGGCAACATAGTAAGACTCTGGCTCTACTAAAAGTACAAAAATGAGCTGGGGTAATGGTGCATGCCTGTAATCCCAGCTACTCAGGAGGCTGAGGCATGAGAATTACCTGAACCGAGGAGGCAGAGGTTATAGTGAGCTGAGGTAGCGCCATTGCACTCAGACCTGGGTGACACAGCAAGACTCTGTCTCAAAAAAATTAAATAAATATAAATAAATAAAAACCAACTTCCTGGAAATAACCACTATTTTAATGTGTGTCTTCCCAGTCTTTTTTGGGCAAAATTGAAAAAATAGTGTACCCATTGTTTTGTAATCTGCTTTTTACTTAACATATCATGAGCGTTTTTCACATATCATTCAATGTGGTAACATACTTCTTAGTGGCTGTCTAATATTCCATCCTTCTGGAGGCAGCTACTAAGTTTTTAAAAGTAAAATCCATTTTCTCTGTTTTCAGAATTAGCTCTGTAAAGAAAGAGGCTAAATTTTTTTTTTTTAAATGGTCTCTGGCCAGGTGCGGTAGCTCATGCCTGTAATCCCAGCACTTTGGGAGGCCAAGGTGGGCAGATCACTTGAGGACAGGAGTTCAAGACCAACCTGGCCAACATGGTGTAACCCCATCTTTACTAAAAATACAAAAAATAGCTGGGCATGGTGGCGGACACCTGTAATCCCAGCTACTCAGGAGGCTGAGGCAGGAGAATCCCTGGAACCCAGGAGACAGAGGTTGCAGTAAGCTGAGATCATACTACTGCACTCCAGTCTCTCCAGCCTGGGTGACAGTGAGACTCCATCTCAAAAAAAAAAAAAAAAAGGTCTCTTATAAGCCATTACTTATGTTCAGATTTTAAAATAGTGATTTTTTTTTTTTTACTTTTTCTTTATTATTATAAACAAAAGATTGACAGGATTAGGAACAGTGAATGTTTAGAATTTACCCTTTTGTAGTTTTGAACTTGGAACTTTGTAACTTTATTACATATTCACAGAATTAATAGATAAGCAAAATGTTAAAAAACAAACTTGTTGATTAAGAGCTTTACACTATTTATACAACAAAATGTCCCTTTATATATTTTTTTCTGTATTAGGGTGGACTGCGTAGGGATATTGAAATTGAGGAATGCTGATGTTGAAGCCAGAATAGGAATTGCTGGTTCCAAGAAAAAAAGCACTCGTGCCAGATTGGTTTTTCGAGTTAATATCACGAGGAAAGATGGCTCCACTTTGACACTGCAAACACCCTCTTCTCCAATTTTGTGTAGTAAGTAAGAAGATATGGAGATACTAAACATATGGAGTTTCTTTCATTTTCTGTTAATCTTTTAGACATCTCTAAATTTTAGATATTTCCCATACTCCGGCTTGTGATCATGCAAAATTTGAAATATTTTAAAAGCAGTAGTCAGATTTTCTAGACCAAACTAGAGATGAATAATTGGGATACAATTCAAAAGATGTGGAGCATTTTGTAGTTTCCTATTATCATAATATGCTGATTTAAAAAGTAATTTGGGCCAGGTATGGTGGCTCACACCTGTAATCCCAGCACTTTGGGAGGCAAAGGTGGGAGGATCACTTCAGCCCAAGAGTTTAAGACCAGCCTGGGCAATGTAGTGAAAACCCTGTCTCTACAAAATAAAAAAACATATATAGTAAGTTGGGTGTGATGACTTGTGCCTGTAGTTTCAGCTACTTGGGAAGATGAGGCAAAAGGATCACTTGAGACCCAGGAGGTCAAGGCTGCAGTGAGCCTTGAGCATGCCTTTGCATTCCAACCTGGGCGGCAGACTGTAACTGTCTCAAAAAAAAAAGTAATTTGAGCTGGTTATCAGAAGTAAATTACAAAATGAAAGCGTTTTCTAAACATCTTCACTGTGTGGTAAATTGCTATGGTTCTAACTGTTCTGTGTTAGAACATGAGTAAGGTAAGGAGGACTTTGTGAATAACAACATGGCAGAAGTTTTGATTACTAATTATAATAGTACAGTATAGTGTTGGGAGTGGGAAATTCAATTCTTATCACTAACCTTGGCATGGACAGAAAATGATGTGTGTGTGTTTGTGTGTGTAAATTCAATTATGTTGTTATGTATGTCTCACCATAATTGTAGTTTCTCTCTAATGATTATTGTTACAAGTAATAAATAGGAAAATTTTTCCTTTTCACATTTCTCTCTCTCTCTCTTTTTTTTTTTTTTTTTTCTTTTTTGAGACCGAGTTTCGCTTGTTGCCCAGGCTGGAGTGCAATGGTGCGATCTTGGCTCACTGCAACCTCCACCTCCCAGGCTCAAGCAATTCTCCTGCCTCAACCTCCCGAGTAACTGGGATTACAGGTGTGTGCCACTACCACCTGGCTAATTTTTGTATTTTTAGTAGAGATGGGGTTTCACCATGTTGGCCAGGCTGGTCTTGAACTCCTGACCTCAAATGATCCACCTCGGCCTCCCAAAGTGCTGAGATTACAGACGTGAGCCACTGTGCTTGGCCTATTGACCTATTTTTAAAAACAATATATGACATATTACTAAAAATGTTTATATTAATAAGATCAGTCAGCAAATTTGGCAGGCAGTGAAGTTGTTCAAGGCCAGGCACAGTGGCTTACCCCTGTAATCCCAGCACTTTGGGAAGCTGAAGTGGAAGGATTGCTTGTGGCCAGGAATTTGAAACTAGGCTGGGCAACATAGTGAGACCTAGCCTCCGCCTCCTAGGTTCAAGCAGTCCTCTTACCACAGCCTACTGAGTAGCTGGGATTACAGGCATGTGCCACCTTGCCCAGCTAAATTTTTTTTGTATTTTTAGTAGAGATGGGTTTTCACCATGTTGGCCAGGCTGGTCTTGAACTCCTGACCTCAAATGATCCACCCATCGTTCTCTAGCATTCCCCCAACCCCCCTTTTTTTTTTTTTTTTTTTTTTTAAAGAATAAGGCTGAGTGTGGTGGCTTATGCCTGTAATATCAGCACTTTGAGAGGCCAAGGCAGGAGGTTCGCTTGAGGCCAGGAGTTTGAGACCAGCCCGGGCTGATCTCTCTTCCTGTTTCCTTCTGTCTCCCATTCCAATCCCAGCTCTTCTTACTAACCAACTTTGTTTTCACCTCTCATTTTACTCCAGCTGTTTAAACCTGCCAGAAAGTTTATATTTATGGAAACTAACACAAGCCAGAAACTTATAATGGAAGTGTACTGAACAACATAATGAGAGACCCTGTCTCTACAAAAATTAAAAAAAAAAAAAAAAAAAAAAAGCCAGGCATGGTAGCATGTGCCTGTAGTGCCAGCTGCTCAAGAGGCTGAGGCAGAAAGATCATTGAGCCCAGGGGTTTTGAGATAGCAGTGAGCTGTCATCACACCACTGCACTCCAGCCTATACAAGAGACCCTGTCTCTAAAAAACAAAAAAGGGAAATTGTTCAGATGAGTGCTTTTTAAAAAATTTTTTAATTTATTGTTTCTAGCCTACTTTTTTTTTTAACAGTTATAATTACTGGAGGCTACAGTTTAGTTCAGGGAAACGGTAATGTGTTCTGATAACAAAATATGCCTCATTGCTCATTCAGTCACTCATTTAGTCAACATAAATTAAATGCAATGGTTCTCAGTCCTGGGTGTAGGTTAGAGTCACCTGTAGTGCATTACAACAAACAAAAAGACTTGCCAATTGATGGTTTGTTTTTGGAAAGCTTCATAGTTAATTCAATGGATAATTACAGTGTGCTTAACTCTGAAATTAAAGATGATAGTTTGAGGAGCTTACAGTTTAGCAGGCTAGGGGAAAAAACAGGCAAGTAAATGTCTAATTTTACTATAAAATTATATTAACTTCCATATATGTGTATATAAAATTGTATATAGTCCAGGCATGGTAGCTCACACCTGTAATGAGAGCACTTTGGGAAGCCAAGGCAGGAGGGTCACTTGAGCCCAGGAGTTTGAGATTAGCTTGGGGAACAAAGCAAGACCCTGTCCCTCTTTTTTTTTAATTGTATATAAAAATTATATAAGCTTCCAATTATATTATATAGTTATATAAAGATGCTATACTGCACAGTAGCTGTGTGACTAAAGTACAGTGGAAATATAGTAAGAGCATCTAATTCAGACTGCTCAGAGATGGTAGAACTTGTTCTGTCTTGTCTTAAAACACAATTAGAAGTAAAACAAGTAAAATGGGATTTACTTGAAAAATTTTCATATCTGCCCTTCTATAGTCATTCTGGGCAGAAGGATTCGTGTATAAATATGCTCCCTGAAAGGGTATGATCCTTTTGGGGGAAATAAGAAGAGTTTGATGTGATTGGAACAAAAAGATATACATGATGAAGTGGTAAGATTTGAGGTTACAGAGGTAGGCAACACCTCTTTCATAAAGTGACTTGTGTGTTCAGCAAAATAATTTGAATTTTATCCTGACCACTTAGGAAGCTTGATGCTTGAACTTAGACTTTGAGAGCTGGATATGGGAGGAAAAGAAGAATAAACATAAAAATGATACACAGTAAAACACAGAACCCCAAAAATATTTTTATCTAAAAAAATTAAAATGTATGTTCCATTATAAGTTTCTGGCTTGTGTTTATTTCCATGAATATAAACTTTTTGGCAGGTTTAAGCAGTTGCAGTAAAATGAGAGGTAAAAAGGAAATTGGTTAGTGCGAAGAGTTGGGATTGGAATGGGAGATAGAAGGAAACAGGAAGAGACAGAGGTAGAAAAGGAAAGGGGCCAAAAGGTGACACAGTTGGAAGGGAGAAAAGGAAACAGATACTTGATCTTCCTTCTGTAGACACTCAGTGGAAAGAATTTGTAATATCAGGATTCATGCAGTACCTTGTGGCTTTAAAAAAATTACTTCTAATTATTGCTTTAACAGTGGCCATTGGATCCTTTGTCTTTTTGTTTGTTTTTAAGGGGATAGATCATCCCTTTTTACATTCTTTTTTTTTTTGAGACGGAGTCTTGCTCTGTCGCCCAGGCTGGAGTGCAGTGGCCGGATCTCAGCTCACTGCAAGCTCCGCCTCCCGGGTTCACGCCATTCTCCTGCCTCAGCCTCCCGAGTAGCTGGGACCACAGGCGCCCGCCAGCTCGCCCGGCTAGTTTTTTGTATTTTTTAGTAGAGACGGGGTTTCACTGTGTTAGCCAGGATGGTCTCGATCTCCTGACCTTGTGATCCACCCGTCTCGGCCTCCCAAAGTGCTGGGATTACAGGCTTGAGCCACCGCGCCCGGCCCCTTTTTACATTCTTAACATCTTTCATGTTCTCCAGAAAATATAGGTGTATATGTTTTTTGTTTTGGTATGTATGTTTATATTATTTTGTTATGTTAAATCAAATTAAGAATATCAATTTTCAGCTGGGTGCAGTGGCACACAGCTGTAGTCCCAGCTACTTGGGAGGCTGAGGAAGGAGAATCACTCGAGCCCAGGAGTTTAAATCCAGCCTGGGATTCAAACCCATGTCTTTTTTTTTTTTTTTTTTTGAGACGGAGTCTCGCTTTGTCACCCAGGCTGGAGTGCAGTGGCACCATCTCCGCTCACTGCAAGCTCCGCCTCCTGTGTTCACGCCATTCTCCTGCCTCAGCCTCCGAGTAGCTGGGACTACAGGCACGCACCACCACGCCCGGCTAATTTTTTGTATTTTTAGTAGAGACAGGGTTTCACCGTGTTAGCCAGGATGGTCTCGATCTCCTGACCTCATGATCCGCCCGCCTCGGCCTCCCAAAGTGCTGGGATTACAGGCGTGAGCCACCGCGCCCGGCAAACCCATGTCTTTAAAAAAAAAAAGAAAAGAAAAAAAAAAGGCCAGGTGCCGTTGTACATGCCTATAATCCCAGCACTTTGGGAGGGCAAGGTAGGAGGATTGCTTGAAGCCAGGAGTTTGAAACCAGCAAGGGCAACATAGCAAGAGCCCATCTCCACAAAAAACAAATGTTTTAAATTTGCTGGGCATGGTGGCATGCGCCTGTAGACCCAGCTACTTGAGAGGCTATGATGGGAGGATTATTTGAGCCCAAGAGTTCAAGGATACGGTGAGCTATGGTGGCACCACTGCACTCCAGCCTGGGCAACAGAGTGAGGTCTTGTTGATCCTGTCTCTACAAAAGAAAAAAGAAAAGATTTTCATATCTACCCTTCTATAGTAGTTTTTAATAGGACAAAATTAATCATGGCTTTCTTACATGTAATATATATTAGATTTTATCTTATGCTTACTAAATTAAATTTGACTCGGAATTTAAGAATTTTCTACTTCCCCTATTTCTACCTATCCCACAGCTCTGGGGAAAGGATAGTATTGTTAAGTAAACTATCCCTCTCTTAAAATTTTGGACAGGATTAGTAATATACATAAACAGATGTAGGCTTTGTACTCTAAAATTTTCTATTAAATATGTCCTTCTACTAAACATTATTACAAAGCTTTATTCTCTTGATGGGTTGAAATATTTGCTTACTTAATTTTCAGTATTTAGATATTCGTTATTTTTTTCAACTTTATTTATTTATTATTTATTTATTTTGAGACAGAGTCTTGCTCTGTCGCCTAGGCTGGATGGAGTGCAGTGGCAGTCCCGGCTTACTGCAACCTCTGCCTCCCGGTTCACACCATTCTCCTGCCTCAGCCTCACTAGTAGCTGGGACTACAGGCACCACCACGCCCGGCTAATTTTTTGTATTTTTAATAGAGACAGGGTTCCACCGTGTTAGCCAGGATGGTCTCGATCTCCTGACTTCATGATCCATCTGCCTCGGCCTCTCAGGGTGCTGGGATTACAGGAGTGAGCCACCGTGTTCGGCCTCAACTTTATTTTTAAGACTGCTAGTTGAAAAGCATCTAAAAGTACACAGTTTTTATAATACCAAAAAGGTGGTTGCTTTTTTATGTGTTCTAATTTTTAAGCATTATCCCTTTCAAGAGTCAGCTTATAAATAACTTGACAGGGCGCAGTGGCTCACGCCTGTAATCCCAGCACTTTGGGAGGCCGAGGTGGGCAGATCACCTGAGATCTGGAGATTGAGACCAGCCTGACCAACATGGAGAAAACCCATCTCTACTAAAAATACAGTTCGCCGGGCGTGGTGGTGCATGCCTGTAATCCCAGCTACTCGGGAGGATGAGGCAGGAGAATTGCTTGAACCCGGGAGATGGAGGTTCTGGTGAGCCAAGACTGCACCATTGCACTCCAGCCTGGGCAACAAGAGCAAAACTCCATCTCAAATAAATAAATAAATAAATAAATAAATAAATAACTTAAAAATAAAAGTTAGTGCTTAAATAATCTTGACTTCAGTTCAGTTTAGTATGGCATCTGTCGGGGACCCATCTCGTAAACTTTAAAGAACGGACCTTTTAAAAGGCCAAAAGCTAAATTATCGTGAAAGTAACAGACTAGTTCTTTCTGTAATGTAAATACAAATATGTAGAAGACAAATATATTCTAAACCTTTGGGACCTCATTTGGCCATCTTATGCCTTTAACACATAAATGAAAAAAATGAGATACGGGAAAAAGTTTTACCAGTAATAAGTGAAGTGGAATTTCCACACAGTATTTGAAAATGGAGGGAAAGGTTATACGCTTTACATTTCATTGTGGTAATACAACATATTAATGTAATTTTGTACCTTTTATTTTCTTATCAGAACAATACATACCATATGTTTCTGGAATGTTTTTAAAAACCAAGTATCTATTTCCTGTTACTCCAAAAAGTTACGTTAAATAAACTGATTTAGTTAATTCTTCATTTATTAGGGTATATAATTGTCAGTGTATGACCAATGACCCTTTCCATTCTGTTCACACATTAACCTTGTAGGTTCTAGAAAATACTTGTTTTTTGTTTTTTTATTTTTTATTTCTTTTTTTAGACAGGGTTTCACTTTTGTTGCCCAGGCTGGGGTGCAGTGGTGCAATCTCGGGTCACTGGAACCTCTGCCTCTTGGGTTCAACCGATTCTCCTGCCTCGGCCTCCCGAGTAGCTGGTATTACAAGCATGCGCCAGCACACCCAGCTAATTTTTTGTATTTTTAGTAGACATGGGGTTTCACCATGTTGGCCAGTCTGGTCTCGACCTCCTGACCTCAGGTGATCCGCCCCCGCTTGGCCTCCCAAAGTATTGGGATTACAGGTGTGAGCCAACTCACCCGGCCAGTGTATTTGTTTATACATTCACAATTTCTTTTAAACTCCCCAGCATTGTTGAAAATGTCATTTAGCATATACAAAAAGGTTAAGTATCTCTTATCTGAAATGCTTAGGACCCGAAGTGTTTCAGGTTTTGAATTTCTTTGGACTTTGAATTTCTTTGCATATACATAATGAGGTTTCATGGGAATGGGACCCAAGTGTAAACACATAATTCATTTATGTTTCATATGCACCTATACACATAGCTTGAAAGTAATTTTATATAATATTTTAAATAATTTTGTGCATCAAAGTTTCAAAAAGCAAAGGTGACAGTGTTCCAGCCACCTTTGTAAACAATCTTTGTAAATAACCTGTTTGGCATCACCATCATTCCTGACTCTGAATTTATTTTTATTTGTTTGCTTTTATTTTTTTTTGAGATGGAGTCTTGCTCTGTCGCCAAGAGTGCAGTGGCACGATCTTGGCTCACAGCAACCTCCACCTCCCGGGTTCAAGAGATTCTCCTGCCTCAGCCTCCCAAGTAGCTGGGATTACAGGTGCCTACCGTCACACCCAGCTAATTTTTTGTATTTTTAGTAGAAACGGGGTTTCACCTGACTCTGAATTTATATGCTACCAAGAAGCAATCCTTTTCTTATACCTCTTCACACATAAGTACTTAACAGTGGTGCAATCATGACTCTCTGCAGTCTTGACCTCCGGGGTTTAAGTGATCCTCCCACTTCAGCCTCCTAAGTAGCTGGGAATTACATGTGCATGCTACCATGCCCAGCTAATTTTTTTGATTTTTTTTTTGTAGAGACAAGGTCTCACTATTGCCCAGGCTGGTCTCGGACTTCTGGGCTCAAGTGATCCTCCATCCTTAGCCTCCCAAAGTGCTGGGATTACAGGTATGAACCACTGCACCTGGCCCAGGTGTATAAATTTTTGAGCATTGTATTGACACGCAAAAAGTTTTGGATTTTAGAGCATTTAAGATTTTAGATTTTTGGCTGGGCATGGTGGCTTATGCCTGAATCCCAGCACTTCGGGAGGCCGAGGTGGGTGGATCACAAGGTTAAAAATTCGAGACCAGCCTGACCAACATGGTGAAATCCCGTCTCTACTAAAAATACAAAAATTAGCCAGGCATGGTGGTGTGCGCCTGTAATCCTAGCTACTCAGGAGGCTGAGGCAGGAGAATTGCTTGAGCCCAGGAGGTGGAGGTTGCAGTGAGTCGGGAGCATGCCTCTGCTCTAGCCTGGGTGTCTCAAAAGAAAAAAAAAAATTTAGATTTTTGGATTAGGGATGCTCAGTTTGTGTTTAACAAAGACGGGATACTTGTTTGTATCAATAGCTGAGGTCTAAATGATACTGCAATAACACACAATTTAAAAAAAGACAACAGAACAAAACTCAGTGTGGCTTACAATAACCGAGTTGGTAAAACCATGTGATGGCTCTCAAAGCTTTTACCTGGACTTGGCACATTACTTCAGTTCATATTTGATTATCCAAACCAGTCACGTGGCCAAGCCTGATGTCAGTGGAGCTAGAATTATAGCCTTTCCAGATAATTGTGTTACTGTAAAAATATTTACTACCCCTCTTTCAAAAAAGACAACCCATAGAACTGGATGACTGCAGGTTGATTTTAAGTAAGAAATAACTTGTGGTGGTTCTTGTTATAGAATGCATATGTATCTCCACAGCTCAGCCAGCAGGAGTGCCAGAAATCTTGAAGAAAAGCTTGCATAGCTGTTCAGTGAAAGGAGAAGAAGAAGTGTTTTTAATCGGCAAGAACTTTCTGAAAGGAACTAAAGTTATTTTCCAAGAAAATGTTTCTGGTAAGTACGCATATTTGTGGTACAGATATTTGCATGTTTTCACTTTGTTTTATGGATATAGTCATAGCTACAGAGTAAAAAAAAGTTCAAAAATTTAATAAATCACTATTTTTATTTCAATCAGATGAAAACTCTTGGAAGTCAGAAGCTGAAATTGACATGGAATTATTTCATCAGGTATAATTTAAGCTTTTTTATAATTTGGTTGTTCACTCTCTGAGCAATTCAGTTTTGTTCTGAAATTTTCCTGAATCAGTAGATTAAATTTCTTCTTCTTGTGGGATTGATGTGAATCATTTAAAGTTTCTTTCTTGAGTTTCTTTAACTGAATTAGAATTATTTTCCTAATGCTAAAAATGACCACCTCTATTTTAAAAAGTTGAGCATTAGCAAATGTTTCCATTGTTAATAAACAAAATATTTATTTCCTGATATTTATTTTCTCTGAGGATTTGCATAATCTTAATCTACTATATAGTTAAATAAAAGGGAAACCAGTATTTTGAGAATCTGTTATGTTTCAGGTGCTTTATGATTGTTAAACCTTCTTGTGTTTAGAAGCACTCATCACACTGATATTAAAGAGTCTGTATTTGTAGGAGGACCTCACCATGTATTGTTTTCCAAATAACAATGAAAACTTGAAAACAAGGACCAAGACCTGACTTAGGAATTAGTATTTAGAGCAGACAGGAACAAACCCATAGAAACTGAGACTGAGACTAAGAGAAGGCCAAATTTATAAGCAAGTTAGAAGGGCACATGCAGAAGAGGTAGTAGTATGTACAGGTATAGACCGAAGACAGACAGAGAAGAGAGAAACAGGAACAAGCTAATGAGTCAATTACCCAAAGCCTAAAATTTAGTGTAAGAAGCTGATGGGGAAAGAGAAGAACACATGAAGGAAGGTAGAAAAATAGAAGAGGCAAAACTTGGACAATCTATAGCCACTTTATCCAAAAAGTTTATAATTTCCTTGTCATTTTAAAATTTACTTTTTATTCCTTTGTGTATTTTTAAAAACCTAATAAAATTTAAAACATATATCCAATATATTGCTAGACTCAAGGCTCTGGGCACAGCCAAGACTGCTCCCACTTCATATACCAGACACAAGTTCAAAGGTCCCCAGGCCACCCTCTTTTTTTGAACGAGTGGCTCAAACAGTGGTTTTCCCACCGTCCCCTTGGATTTGATAACTTCCTAGAACAATTCACAGAACTCTGGAAAGTGCTATACTTAGTGCCTATCGTTTTTTTTGTTTGTTTGTTTTTTTGTTTTATTTTGAGACAGAGTCTTGCTGTGTCGCCAGGCTGGCGTACAGTGGCACGGTTTCGGCTCATTGCAACCTCCGACTCCCTGGTTCAAGCAATTCTCCTGTCTCAGCCTCCTGAGTAGCTGGGACTACAGGCACGTGCCACCATGTCCAGCTAATTTTTTTATTTTTTTTTATTTTTATTTTTTTGAGACGGAGTCTCGCTCTGTCGCCCAGGCTGGAGTGCAGTGGCCGGATCTCAGCTCACTGCAAGCTCCGCCTCCCGGGTTTACGCCATTCTCCTGCCTCAGCCTCCCGAGTAGCTGGGACTACAGGCGCCCACCACCTCGCCCGGCTAGTTTTTTGTATTTTTAGTAGAGACGGGGTCTCACCATGTTAGCCAGGATGGTCTCGATCTCCTGACCTTGTGATCCACCCGTCTCGGCCTCCCAAAGTGCTGGGATTACAGGCTTGAGCCACCGCGCCCGGCAAATTTTTTTATTTTTAGAAGAGACAGGGTTTCACCATATTGGCCAGGATGGTCTCCATCTCCTGACCTTGTGATCCGCCTGGCTCGGCCTCTCCAAAGTGCTGGGATTACAGGCATGAACCACTGCGCCCAGCCTAGTGCCTATAGTTTTACAACAAAAGGGTAGAAATCAGAATCAGTTAAAGGGAAAAGATGCATAACACAAGGTCTAGGAGTGTCCCAGGCACCAACCTTCTGTCATCCTCAGAAAGGCATTACCATATTGGCATAGCAATGTGTGTTAATAACAATACTTAGAGAATTACCAGCCAGGGAAGCTCACCCGAGCCTTTGGTGTCCCGAGTTATTATTTCACACGTGATTATATACTGCCCATGCAGCTGACCTTTGGTCTTCACTACGAGGTTGGAATTGATATGGTGTGTTCCAAAGCCTGTTATAAATTACATTGTTAGACTGTCCAGTGACCAAATCTCTCAAGTAAATACCACTGTCACACAAGACATTGCAGGAACCTAGAGATTACCTCCTAGCAGCCAAAGGTAAAGACCAGAACTCTCTCTGGGTAAAGTTAATTATTTCCTACACAATATCGTATAGTGTGGAGATTCCTATATACCTAGACAAATGCTATGTGGCAAGTTTTCCTCTGGCCTCATGCTACTACATGTTGTAGAAAAGAGATAGTGGGACTTAACAAACATTCCTTTGTCACACAGACCATTGGGCAATATCTCCTAGGGTTTACTGTCAGACTAGTCTTAATTGAAGTTCTAATACCTGCTTTGTCATTAGCAATCTGTGTTAACTAAGTAAGACAAATCACTTTTGTGCCCCAGTTTTCTGATCTGTAAGATAAGTGCTTTCATTAGATTATTTGAGACTCCTCTGACTCTAACATTTTATTATTTCTTATATTATTTGATCAGACCATCTCCACTCCCATGAACCAACAATAGCTTTCTCTGGAGTACTCCTGGAGGTTAGAGGCAATGTATTATAATTCTTCTGTGTTCCTTGTAATACCAAACACTTAATAGATACACAAGAAAAACTCGTTAGTTCATTTTATTCACCTTGAAGAAAAAGATGGGTGACTGTGTGGTCTAAGTAAGGTTCATTTGTTCTTTCTGACGATACTTCAAACCCTAATTTCAGCCAGGTCTTTAAATATCTAGAGTTTTAATCCTAACTGAAACTTAATTTATTCATGCAGTACTTTTGTATGCTATGGACATGTTTTGTTTCTTGACAAATTGGTTAGATTAATGTAGACTCCCTTGCTCGTAATGCTCTATTATGATTGTCATTCTTATGATAAAGATTTATAGATAAGGAGGCTATTTCTGGAGATTGAGAGACTTGCCTTATAAATTATACAAAATATCTATGAAATAGCCCCAACAAATTATAGTATTAACTTGCTATTTTGTATAGAACTTTATATTCATAAGTTATCCTCCCTCCCTACCTCCATTTTGCTTTCTCTCTCTCTCTTTCCCTTTGAGGCATGGGGTAGTTATATTTTTAAAACACTTTTTTTCAGGGCAATTATGCCAGCTACGGTAGATTAAAGACTAGTAATAATAATAAATAAGACATGTGGTGGAATGGAAAGGAATTATATCCTTATTTGGTGACTATATCTAGAGGTCCTGGGGTTTTTGCAAGCAAGTATGTAAACAAACTAAATCATAATATAATCTGTCATTAATTCTGTGGTTTTGTTCATTTTTATCTTTTTCAGAGAGAGGGTTTTTTTTTTTTTTTTTTCTAAAGGGGTTTTCTTGGAAGCCTTTTCTTTGAGTAGAATCAGAGCTGAGATCCTAGAGAATTGATTCTAGAGATTATATTAAAGGAAGAAAACCCACAAAGTAAACATTTAGGGGGAAAAAAAATGTGTTGAGGCTGAGCGTGGTGACTCATACCTATAATCCCAGCACTTTGGGAGGTAGAGGCAGGAGGATTGCTTGAAGCTGGGAGTTTAAGACCAGCCTGGGCAACGTAGTGAGATCCCATCTCTACAAAAAATTTAAAACATAGCCAGGCATGGTGGCACATGCCTATAGTTCCAGCTAGTTGGGAGGCTGAGGTCGGAGAATCACTTGAGGTCGGAGAATCACTCGAGCCCAGGAAGTTGAGGCTGCAGTGAGCCCTGATTCCACCACTGCACTTCCACCTGGGTGACAGTGAGACCCTGTCTCAAACAGAAAAAAGAAAAGACACTTCGGATGTGATCAGTAAAGAAATATTAGACCTACACAAAAAAGGTTGAAAGGGAATCTCTACAATATTTAAAAATATCCAGCAGATGGTATAGTAGAAAAGACTTTGAAAGATAATTTCACAAATTGCAATTATGAAAGATTGTAATAGCCATTCAGTTGCAAACCCAAAATCAATTCGTCAGGTATTACACTTTTTCTGTTATAATATTTATAAATATTGCCAGGCACATGGCTCATGCCTGTAATCCCGGCAGTTTGGGAGGCCGAGCCAGGTGGATCACCTGAGGTCAGGAGTTCGCGACCAGCCTAGACAATGTGGTGAAACCTCGTCTCTACTAAAAATACAAAAATTTGCTGGGTGTAGTGGCATATGCCTGTAATCCCAGCTACTTAGGAGGCTGAGGCAAGAGAATCACTTGAACCCAGGAGGCAGAGGCTGCAGTGAGCTGAGATCACACCATTGCACTCCAGCCTGGGCTACAGGAGTGAAACTCCATCTCAAAAAATATATATATATATAATATTATAAATATTGAGACTAATGAAATCTGGGAAAACAATTCTTTGTTCAATATTTGTGGTCCATAGTATACCTCGTGCTCATGTATACCAAATGTGATGGGTACATGGTCGTTCATTATATCTATTCCCTTTTTAGATGAGTTATATATAACATTGATTACCTATTAAAATATGTATATAAAGGGATATTCAATCTATATATACAAATATACATAAAAGGATAGCTCAAGGGAAGATGGTATAAATGTGGAAAGAAAATTCTTGAAAGAAGTACAAAAAAAAGATCCTCAGAAGAATCTGTGGGAACAACTAAACAAAGATGTGAAAGCTTGGAGGTTATGTTTTTCAAATTGGTTCTAAGAGTAATTTTGTAATGGGTCTTTGGTTAAGTCTAATTGTAGATAGTCTAATTATATATATTCCCAACTGTAAAATTAATGTGACAAAAGAAAAAGTATCTCATAGAAGAATCAAAGATATCTAGCACCATTGCTGGTACACTCTGAAAAAGATTATCTGCTAGGGAAAAAGCTATTTTGAATCTAAGCAGATTTTTCTAAGAAATTAAAATTCAATTATTTTCCTCTTTTTATCCCGAAGAGCATTATACCTGCTCCCAAGGCCTCCCAACCTTTTGTATGTTTTGTATGTATTGTATTCCTAGCTCAGTGATATTTAATTGATTCTAATTTATGAGAGGGTATTAAAAATAACTTTTGATCACTAGTCACAGTTTACTGAATTTTTAATTCAGATCAGTTGTAGAATTTCTAGATTCAGATTGAGGAAGTTTGAAGAATTAGCAGCAAAATAGGTTCATTTGGTTTTTTAAAGCTTTCAAAATTAGTTTTACTTAAATGTGCATTCCAAAGCAGGTAGAGTAAAAGTATTTTGATAAAATATGCATCTGATTTGTAGACACTAATCCTGTTACTAATTGCCAAGAAACAAGTTTTTATTCAAAAGAATAATTTGAATTATGGAGTTTGCCAAATAATTTTAAGAGTGGAAGCTCTCACAGGCTCTTCATTCACCCATCTCCTTAACTCTAGGTAGACTGTTTCTGTGACATAGTTGTAGTGTTTAAACAACAGAGTAAAAATGAGGGTAGACAAGATTCAGTAACTCTGTTTCTTAGAAGTTGGATCAATACCAGTGCATTTTTTTATGACCTTGTATGTGTTCAGATTTAGCTCCTGCTTCATAACTGGATGTATGCATATTTGTACATGTTTTTCCACCTCGTTGAAAAAAATGTGGTTTTTTTGAGATGGCTAACTTAGGAGGCATTCTGTTAATGCCGTAAATTAGAAGCTAGTTCTTTTTTTTTTTTTTAGAGACAGAGTTATGCTCTTGTTGCCCAGGCTGGAGTGCAATGACGCGCTCTTGTCTCACCACAACCTCTACCTCCTGGGTTCAAGTGATTGTCCTGCCTTAGTCTCCCGAGTAGCTGGGATTACAGGCCTGTGCCACCACGCCGGGCTAATTTTGTATTTTTAGTAGAGGTGGGGTTTCCCCATGTTGGTCAGGCTGGTCTCAAACTCCTGACCTCAGGTGATCCGCCCATGTCAGCCTCCCAGCTAGTTCTGTTTATTATTTATTTATTCTGAGACCGAGTTTCGCTCTTGTTGCCTAAGCTGGAGTGCAATGGTGCGATCTCGGCTCACTGCAACCTCCACCCTCCGGGTTCAAGCGATTCTTCTGCCTCAGCCTCCCGAGTAGCTGGGATTACAGGTGTGTGCTACCACAGCTGGCTTATTTTTTGTATTTTTAGTAGAGATGGAGTTTCGCCATGTTGGCCAGGCTGGTCTCGAACTCCTGACCTCAGGTGATCTGCCCACCTCGGCCTCCCAAAGTATTGGGATTACAGGCGCGAGCCACTGCACCCGGCCTAGTTCTTTATTTGTAATGTGACTATATTTCAGAGAGTGTTTTAAGATGGCTCAGAAACAAATTAAATTCTCAGAAATGGAAACCTTGACCTTGATCTAATTTGTCCCATGTTTTCTATTCAACTGAGTCAACAAACTATATAGTCTAACTAAATTTTAAATGTCATCAAACTCACATCACCCTCAGCTGTCAGCTTCGGCCTCCTACAAATCAGATCATTAGTAAAAAAGCATAATCACTGCCCTATGATATCCCCTACCATTATAATAATGTACTAGGGAAGAAGAAAAAAAGTCAAATATGGCTCATATTACCCTCTAAGAAGATATAGTCCCCTTGAGTTAAGTACTGGTGAAACATTAAGAACTCTACCTTTCTCTTATAAGAATGCTTCCGCCACTATTGCAACTAAAAACATCTTTGGTTTACTGAGATGTGGATAAACTGAATCCAGTTTGACTTAAAATGAGAATTATGTTGTTAGGAGTAGCAAACTGCATTGTGAGATACATCTCACATTGAGGTTGTACAGAACATATGGTAACTGACTTTGCCCTTGGTGGGCATATTTTTTTCTAATAATGTATTCATTCTTTTACTCAATATGTACCTTATGTAAGATACTATTCTTTACAAGTGAGACAGAGTGAAGAACAAAACAACCTAGATCCTCATGGAGCTTACATTCTTGTGTTTGGAGAGAGACCAAAAAAACAAGCAAATAGGGTAATTTCAGGGGTGATGATAAGTGCTGTTATGGAGATAAACAATATTATATTACAAGGTTGGGGAAGGGTTTTGCTTTAAATAGGATGATCAGGGAAGGCTTCTCTGAGGTGACATTTGTATCTGACCTGATAATGGGTTAGGAACTCACCATTTGAGGAGGTGAAGAAAGAATATTGCAGTTGAAGAGAATAGCAAGTATAGAGAATCTGAGGTAAAACTGAGTTTAGCATGTTAAAAGAAGGTACTGAGGTCAGTGTGGCTACAGTATAGTGAACTAGAAGAGGAGGAATGAGATGAAGTTGACAGGGCAGGGATCTTGACCTTGTAAGCCATTGTAAAACACTTGGATTTTACCTTTAAAGCAGTGTTAAGATTAATATCCTGATGCCTGTGAACCTGAGCTTTAAAATAGATTATTTTATTTTAATCACTTTTTAAACTTTACAGCTAACAGGAAATATACTTAATTAAAAAATTTTAAATGTAAGTGTTGCTTCTTTTCCAACTCTTGTACTTTTCTTTACATTAGAATCATCTTATTGTGAAGGTTCCCCCCTATCATGACCAACATATAACTTTGCCTGTGTCAGTGGGAATATATGTAGTGACGAACGCTGGAAGATCTCATGATGTTCAACCATTCACTTACACTCCAGACCCAGGTATGTCAAAATGAAAAATTCAGAACTAAAACGAATAGTTAATTTCCAGTTTTTTGAAAGAATATTAAGAAGACTAGCCATCTCAAAAAGAAAGTTGCTCACTAAGATGAATTAATGTTAGTTTATTTTGGAAATGGCATTATTTTCTAAGAAGACAGCCACCAAATACTGCTTTTACTCTTATGTTAAGGAATCATTTCTACCTTACATTATAATAATAAAAGCCAGCTATGCTCTGAAGTCAGATTCTCTGAAACTATCTTACAGGTTACTCCTCCGTAAGAATTTCCATGCATTGACTACTAATGTGCAGAAACATGAAAGTGACAACTTTGGGAAATTGCTAACAGTTTAGTTTGGCTGGTTTATAGGGTACATTTTGAGACAGGAGATAAACTAGTGACAAGTGATAAAATAAAAAATCTCATCAAAGACTGATGGTGAATAAATGTTTTTTTTCTTTCTATATTGCCCCATAATACCTGATAAATATTTTAAATATAACTTTAAGTGGTTGTGTTAAAATGGTATTTTAGGCTGGGTGCGGTGACTCACGCCTATAATCTCAGCACTTTGGGACGCTGAGGCCGGTGGATCACTTGAGGTCAGGGGTTTGAGACGAGGCTGCCAACGTGGTAAAACCCTGTCTCTACTAAAAATACACACACAAAAATTAGCTGGGTATGGTGACGGGCGCCTGTAATCCTAGCTACTGGGGAGGCTGAGGAAGGAGAATTGCTTGAACCCGGGAGGTACAGGTTGCAGTGAGCTGAGATTGTGCCATTGCACTCCAGCCTGGGCGATAGAGCAAGACTGTCTCAAAAACAGAAAACAAAAAAAAACAAAAACCTGATATTTTAGAAATTAGAGGAGCTAATTTTTTTTTTTTTTTTTTTTTTTTTTTTTGTGGGGAGAAGACGGAGTCTCGCTCTGTCGTCCAGGCTGGAGTGCAGTGGCGCGATCTTGGCTCACTGCAACCTCCGCCTCCTGGGTTCAAGCTATTCTCATGCCTCAGCCTCCCGAGTAGCTGGGACTACAGGCGTGTACTACCATGCCCAGCTAATTTTTGTTTTTTCAGTAGAGACGGGTTTCTCCTTGTTTCACCGTGTTAGCCAGGCTGCTTTCAAATTCCTAACCTTGTGATCTGCCTGCCTTGGCCTCCCAAAGTGTTCGGATTACAGGCGTGAGCCACCACGTCCGACCCTAAAATGTTAAAAGTTTAGAAGATATCTGTTTATGAAGTGTCTCACAAGTTTGCCTGCATTCATTTAGATGCCTGAAAAAAGAAAAAGGCTCCTTTTGGCAGAAATGGGGAGAACATTTTGGAAATGGAAACTCTTTGCATGCTCCATTGACCTAGGCTTGGCTTCTGCCATGTTTACCATTGGTTCAGTTCAATCCAGTCTCAGGCATACTTCAGAATTAGCAGTTCTTCTCTATCTGTAGTTTATTAGTATGTTATTTCCATATAGTTCAAGATCCAGTGAGGTAGAAGGTAAAGAAAGGTGACAGAGAAAGAAAGCCCTGGCATCAAAAAGTGAAGAAAACAGTAGCCAGGACAGAATTACAACTAGTTTAAGTTAATTGCTTTCTATCACTTAATTTTTCTATTTCCTATTTTCTTTCCTTTTTGAGATGGAGTCTTGTGTTGCCCAGGATGGAGTGCAGTGGCGTGATCCCAGGTCACTGCAACCTCCACATCCCAGGTTCAAGCGATTCTTCTACCTCAGCCTCTCATGAGTAGTGGCACTACAGGCATGCACCACCATGCATGGCTAATTTTTGTTAGTAGAGACAGGGTTTTGCCATGTTGGCCAGGCTGGTCTCAAACTCTTGACCTCAGGTGATCTGCCCGCCTCAGCCTCTCAAAGTGTTGGGATTGCAGGCGTGAGCCAGCACTCCCAGCCTCCTATTTTATTTTTAGTCATATCTGAATTTTGCAGCATTATTTTCTACTAATTTGCTGCAAAAGGTATGCCACAGTACAGCACTGTTAAAATACCTCTTGAAGGCCTGGAGTGGTGGCTCACGCCTATAATTCTAGCACTTTGGGAGGCCAAGGCAGGCGAATCACTTAAGGCCAGGAATTCAAAACCAGCCTGCCCAAAATGTTGAAACCCCCTTTCTACTAAAAATACAAAAATTAGCCAGGCATGATGGTGGGCACCTATTGACCCAGCTACGTGGGAGGCTGAGACAGGAGAATCTCTTGAACCCAGGAGGTGGAGGTTGCAGTGAGCCAAGATCATGCCACTGTAGTCTAGCGTGGGCAACAGAGTGAGATTTTGTCAAAAAACAGAACAAACAAATTTTAAAAACCTTGATATTTGTCTCAGAATTAAAGATCATGTGTAAAAACTTTGGACCAAAAAGGCAAAGTTTAGAAATAATATCCTGGCTTCAACAAAAATAGGAGAAAGAAGATTGGCTTATTCTCAAAGACCAAATATTTTATTGTTTCCTTTCTAGGAAGGCTTCAAACATCTAAGGAAATTTGATGTAAAATTAATAGTTGGCCGGGCACAGTGGCTCACGCCTGTAATCCCAGCACTTTGGGAGGCCAAGGCAGGCGGACCACGAGGTCAGGAAATTGAGACCATCCTGGCTAACACGGTGAAACCCCGTCTCTACTAACAATACAAAAAAATTAGCCGGGCCTGGTGGTGGGCACCTGTAGTCCCAGCTACTCGGGAGGCTGAGGCAGGAGAATGGTGTGAACCTGGGAGGCAGAGTTTGCAGTGAGCTGAGATCGCGCCACTGTACTCCAGCCTGGGCGACAGAGTGAGACTCTGTCTCAAAAAGAAAAAGGGGGGAAAGAAAATTAATGATAGTTAAAGCATTTTAGTAACTGTTAGTTACTAAATATTGACATTTAATGTTTTGCAGGAGCTTGCACAAACATGAGAAGAGAGATGGTATAATTAATACATAGGATTTTTTTCCTGATGAGCTTCTGCATCAGTTGTGTTGGAAGGGAAAGGTGTTTATGTCAGGGAATAGCCTTAAAGGTTTTGCTATCCTGAAAACACTGAGATTTTCTTGTCTTCACTTGTTTCTTTGTTTTTATTGATTAATTATAGAGACTTCAGGACTTTGAAGTACTTAGCATCAACATTAAGAATCCTCATTTCTTAGTGATAAATGCTAATTATTAAAAATTGCCCTTTGATAAATTGCTGAATAAACAGCTTTTAACTATTCTACTTCAAAGGCTATACTAATTGCCTAATTTTGGCCATTCTTAGGCAATCATTACCATATGTTTGCTCTTTCAAGTTTTTCCCCACATATTTTGTATGTTACAGATAGCAATCACTCTTAGAAAACCTTGTTTGAAGAAATATAAGGTATGCAAACTTTCTAATACAATCTAATGCCTTAGCTTCTGCCTCTGTGATACAGCTAATTAGCCTTCCCGCAGTTTTCCTTTTTTTTTTTTCTTTTGAGATGGAATTTTGCTCTGTCACCCAGGCTAGAGTGCAATGGCGCGATCTCGACTCACTGCAACCTCCACCTCCCAGATTCAGGCGATTCTCCTGCCACAGCCTCCCAAGTGGCTGGGACTACAGGTGCCCACCATCACACCTGGCTAATTTTTGTATTTTTAGTAGACACAGGGTTTCACCATGTTGGCCAGGCTGGTCTCTAACTCCTGACCTCAAGTGATCCGCCCGCCTCAGCCTCTCAAAATGTTGGGATTACAGGCATGAGCCACAATTTTACTTTTTTGTATTTTATGAAATAGGATAATCTTTTCAAGTGTCCGTGAGAGAGAATATGATTTCAGGAAAACTTGGGCACAGAAAATTTGGCCTATCTCAGTATGGCAAACTAATAGCTGTTGTGGTTCATTTAGGGACTGTTGTTAAATATTTGATTACTCATTAGTGTATAATTATAGCAGCCACAACAAGGTCCATCCTAATATTTACGGGTTGGAATAGAAGTGGTGACTGTTAATACTATTTATTGAAATACTTAAAAGTTATAAATAAAACTAACAAATCATTAAGTGAAATATACCTCCTATACTATTTTGACCAAAATACCCTCATAACAACCTGAAAGGCTAAATTTGAATTTAGAATTTTCAAACTGCTTTGAATTCTAAGCTGGGCTGTGGTAGCATGAGGAGAGAGCATCCCTACCTGCCACCCTTCTTTTGACATTTTTTGGCTCCATCCTATACTTGGAAGCCTTTTGATACCTTAATCAGTGCTTCCATCTAATATGCCTAAGAGTGCACACAAAATCTAGGATAGTTGTACAGAAAATCTAGAGATCAGCCGGGCACAGTGGCTCATGCCTATAATCCCAGCACTTTGGGAGGCCGAGGCGGGTGGATCATGAGGTCAGGAGATCGAGACCATCCTGGCTAACACAGTGAAACCTGTCTCTACTAAAAAATACAAAAAATTAGCCGGACGTGGTGGTGGGCACCTGTAGTCTCAGCTACTCGGGAGGCTAAGGCAGGAGAATGGCATGAACCCAGGAGGCGGAGCTTGCGGTGAGCCGAGATTGCGCCACTGTACTCCAGCCTGGGTGACAGAGTGAGACTCCATCCCAAAAAAAAAAAAAAAAAAAAAGAAAATCTAGGGATCCTGGGTGCCTGTTACATGGTCTAAAGGTAGGGTCAAGGCAAAGGCTCAAGTGAACGTATCCTAGTTCCACACATTCTTCCAGGTACAGACCTTCTAACACCCAATGGGGCCATACTGCCCCAAATCAAAATGTGTGTGCTCTCAGGCACTTAGATACTTTCCAGAGTCGTAAAACCTTTGTTTTATTGATAGTCTCTGAAGCTTTGCTTAGCCATTAAAACATCCTAAATTTTTTTTTACTTCAGCCTATTCAGACACAGAAATCACACTAGACATTATTTGCTGTAACTCCACAGTGGTGATTTCTATAATAAATGGGGATGTAATATTTAACATCTTTTTTTTCTAAAAAGAAATTACTGGTTGGGTGAGGTGGCTCACATCTGTAGTCCTGACACTTCAGGAGGCCGAGGCAAGAGGATCACTTGAGCCCAGGAGTTCGAGACCAGCCTGGGCGATATAGTGACACCCCCCCATCCCTACAAAGAAAAAATAATACTAAACTAGGCATGGTGGCATGTGCCTGTAGTCCCAGCTACTCGGGAGGCTGAGGTGAGAGGATCGCTTGAGCCTGAGAGGTTGAGGCTGCGGTAAGCCGTGATCAGGCCAGTGTACTCCAGCCTGGACAACAGAGCAAGACCCTATCTCAAAAAAAGAATAAGAAGAATTTTAAAATTACTAATAACATGATTTTAAAATAGAAATTTAAATTTTTTTCAAGGATTAGTTTATATTTTTAAATCTATTGTTACTAGAATTAATGTCATGCATAAATATTTTATGTGTATTTTTTTCCATTCAGTTGCCTATAAATCATTTGTTGGACCTACTGTGAAACATACTAAGATAAATTATTTAACTTCATTCACAGGAGATGTGTACAAATTCCTCTCTTTATTTTCGTTATATCATTTGACATATTAGAAAATATAAAATAAATATATTGAAAAATAGAAATTGGCCGAGCGTGGTGGCTCACACATGGAATCCCAGCACTTTCAGAGACCAAGGCAGGTAGATCACCTGAGGTCGGGAGTTAGAGACCAGCCTGACCAACATGGAGAAACCCTGTCTCTACTAAAAATACAAAATTAACTGGGTGTGGTGGGGCATGCCTGTAATCACAGCTGCTCAGGAGGCTAAGGCAGGAGAATTGCTTGAACCCGGGAGGTGGAGGTTGCAGTGAGCCGAGATCACGCCATTGCACTCCAGCCTGGGCAACAAGAACGAAAGTCCGTCTCAAAAAAAAAAAGAAGAAAAGAAAAAGAAAAAAGAAAAGTAGAAATTAAGGCCAAGCATGGTGGTTCATGCCTGTAATCCCAGCAATTTGGGAGTCTGAGGTGGGCAGATTGCTTGAGCTCAGCAGTTTGAGACCAACCTGGGCAACATGGCAAAACACCATCTCTACCAAAAATATAAAAATTAGCCTGTCGTGGCGGCGTGCGCCTGTAGTTCCAGCTACTCGGGAGACTGAGGTGGGTGGATGGCTTGAGCCTGGGAGGTGGAAGTTGCAGTGAGCCAATATCATGCCACTGCACTCTAGCCTGGGTGACAGAGCCCCAGACCCTGTTTCAAAGGAAAAAAAAATAAAATGTATTCAAATAAAATATGTAATCATTTGAAGCAAGAACCAATTTATTTGTAATTTATTAAACTTTAGTTTTTAGAACTGATTTATATTCTTAGGCCCATTAAATTTTTTTTTTTTTTTTTTTTTTTTTTGAGACGGAGTCTCGCTCTGTCGCCCAGGCTGGAGTGCAGTGGCGCTATCTCGGCTCACTGCAAGCTCCGCCTCCCGGGTTTACGCCATTCTCCTGCCTCAGCCTCCCGAGTAGCTGGGACTACAGGCACCCGCCACCTCGCCCGGCTAATTTTTTTGTATTTTTAGTAGAGACGGGGTTTCATTGTGTTAGCCAGGATGGTCTCGATCTCCTGACCTCGTGATCCGCCCGTCTTGGCCTCCCAAAGTGCTGGGATTACAGGCTTGAGCCACCGCGCCCAGCCAGGCCCATTAAATTTATAGTTTAAATTTGTTATAGTAGGCTGGGCGCTCAAGCCTGTAATCCCAGTACTTTGGGAGGCCAAAGTGGGCAGATCACTTGAAATCAGAAGTTTGAGACCAGCTTGGCCAACACAGTGAAACCCCATCTCTACTAAAAATACAAAAATTAGCCTGGCAGCCAGTGCGGTGGCTCATACCTATAATCCCAGCAGTTTGGGAAGCTAAGATGGGCAGATCACATGAGGTCAGGAGTTTGAGACCAGCCTGGCCAACATGGTGAAACCCTGTCTGTACTGAAAATACAAAAATTAGCCAGGTGTGGTGGTGTGCGCCTGTAGTCCCAGCTACTCGGGAGGCTGAGGCAGGAGAATCCCTTGAACCCAGGAGGTGGAGGTTGCAGTGAGCCTTGACTGCACCATTGCTCTCCAGCCTGGGTAACAAGAGTGAAACTCCATCTGAAAAAATAAATAAATAATTAGCCTAGCATGGTGGCATGCACTTGAAATCCCAGCTACTCAAGAGGCTAAGGCAGGAGAATGGCTTGAACCTGGGAGGTGGATGTTGCAGTGAGCCACGATCATACCACTGCACTCCTGGGTGACCTAGCGAGACTCTGTCTCAAAAATAAATAAATAAATAAATAGATAATTAGGCTGGGCATGGTGGCTCACGCCTGTAATCCCAGCACTTTGGGAGGCCAAGGCGGGTGGATCACAAGGTCAGGAGTTCAAGACCAGCCTGGCCAAGATAGTGAAACCCTGTCTCTACTAAAAATACAAAAAAATTTAGCCGGGAGTGGTGGCAGGCACCTGTAATCCCAGCTACTCAGGAGGCTGAGGCAGAGAATTGCTTGAACCCAGGAGGCAGAGGTTGCAGTGATCCAAGATCGAGCCACTGTATTGCAGCCTGAGCAACAGAGCAATACTCTGTCTCAAAAAAAAGATGGGGTTTCACCATGTTGGTCAGGCTGGTCTTGAACTCCTGACCGCAAGTGATCACCCACCTTGGCTTCCCAAAGTGCTGGGATTACAGATGTGAGCCACTGCACCCCGCCTGGTTTTGTTTTGCTAAGTGATCGCATGCTCTGCCCACTTGGAGATTGGAGAATTTAGAGGATAGAAATTTACCTCAACTAGAATTTCTGCTAAACAAATAATTAAATGATACTGTGTGACAAGATATTCTAATTAAAGAGTTTAAGATACAAGGTTTTTAGGATGAGTAAATGTAGATAAATACATTAATCTTTTTTTTTTAATAGCAGCAGCTGGTGCTTTGAATGTAAATGTGAAGAAGGAAATATCTAGTCCAGCAAGACCTTGCTCCTTTGAAGAGGCCATGAAAGGTACCAAGTAGATTATTCTCAAAAATCGTAATTAGGTGCTCCTATATGTTTTCTCTAGCATACCTTACTGTTTTATTTTCTCTTAAGTACTTACAATACTTTGCAGGGTATCTTTCATATTGTAAAATAAATACGTGTTTAATTTTACTAAATGTAGAGACTTGTTTTCCAATTTGATATTTTTCTTGCTGAATATGTTTATATATATTTTAAAGTACATTGGAATGGAGGAGTTTTGTTTTTTTGTTTTTTGTTTTTTTAATTCCCCAATATTAAAAGTATATGAGGCCGGGCACAGTGGTTCATGCCTGTAATCCCAGCTTTTTGGGAGGCCGAGGCAGGTAGATCATTTGAGGTCAGGAGTTCAAGACCTGCCTGGCCAACATGGTGAAACCCTGTCTCTACTAAAAATACAAAAATTAGCCAGGGGTGGTGGCAGGTGCCTGTAGTCCCAGCTGCTTGGGAGGCTGAGTCAGGAGAATCTCTTTAATCTGGGAGGCAGAGGTTGCAGTGTGCCAAGATCATGCCACTGTACTCCAGCCTGGGTCACAGAGCGAGACCCTGTCTCAAAAACAAAAAAAAAGGAAAGTAAGGCCAGGCACGGTGGGCCACACCTATAGTCCCGGCACTTTGGGAGACGAAGGTAGGAAGATTACTTGAGTCCAGAAATTTGAGATGATAGATATCCATTGGCTAATAATTAAATGCATCATCTGTAGTTATTGCTGAACAGATATGGGCAGCACAGTGAGAAGATTTCTTGTCTCTACCAAAAAAAAAAACTTAAAACAGGCCAGGCACAGTGGCTCACGCCTATAATGCCAGCACTTTGGGAGGCCGAGGCGGGCTGATCACCTGAGGTCAGGCATTCAAGACCAGCCTGACCAACATGGAGAAACCCATTCTCTACTAAAAATACAAAATTAGCCAAGCATGGTGGTACATGCCTGTTATCCCAGCTACTCGAGAAGCTGAGACAGGAGAATTGCTTGAATCCAGGAAGCAGAGATTGCAGTGAGCCGAGATCGTGCCACTGCACTTCAATCTGGGCAACAAGAGCGAAACTCCTATCTCAAAAAAAAAAAAAAAAAAAAAAAAATAGGCCAGGCGCGGTGGCTCATGCCTTTAATCTCAATACTTTTGGGAGGCTGAGCTTTGCAGATCACCTGAGGTCAGGAGTTCAAGACCAGTCTGGTCAACATGGCGAAACCCCATCTCTACTAAAAATACAAAAAGTATTAGCCTGGCATGGTGATATGTGCCTGTAATCCCAGCTACTCTGGAGGCTGAGGCAAGAGAATCGCTTGAACCCTGGAAGTGGAGGTTCCAGTGAGCCGAGATTGTACCACTGCTCTCTCCAGCCTGGGCAACAAAGCAGGACTCGGGCTCAAAAAAAAAAAAAAAAAAAAATTATAAACATTAACCGGGCATGGTGGCATGCACCTATCATCCTAGTTATTCATGATACCGAGGTAGGAGGATTGCTTAACCTGAAGAGGTTGAAGCTGGATTGAGCTGTGATCATACCACTGCACTCCAGCATGGGCAAAGGAACAAGACTCTCAAAAACAAAACAAAGCAGAAATTTGTTTTGTTTATGTACCTTTTTGATAAAAAATTTAAATCAGGCTGGGCATGGTGGCTCACACCTATAATCCCAGCACTTTGAGGGGCTAAGGTGGGTGGATCACCTGAGGTCAGGAATCTGAGACCAGCCTGGCCAACATGGTGAAACCTCATCTCTACTAAAAATACAAAATTTAGCTGGGCGTGGTGGTGCATGCCGGTAATCCCAGCTGCTCGGGAGATTGGGCAGAAGAATTTCTCGAACCCGGGAGGCAGGGATTGCAGTGAGCCGCAATCATGCCA
Organism: Macaca mulatta; assembly: GCF_049350105.2. Lineage (NCBI taxonomy): Eukaryota > Metazoa > Chordata > Mammalia > Primates > Cercopithecidae > Macaca > Macaca mulatta. Next base: position 65,309,676 of record NC_133425.1, read on the forward strand.
CTGCACTCCAGCCTGGGCGACAGAGTAAAACTCTACCTCAAAAAATATATATAAATCACATATGAGAAATAGTTTGGTAAATAGAGATTACTTGAGAAAAAATGCAAGTGTTGGATTGTAATGCATTGACGCCAGCTTGATGTTCTTAGAGCAAATTAATTCTTAATGAGGAGGAGAAAAAAATTAATCTGATATTTTCATTTATAATGTACTACTAAATTGAAGTTGACTAGAAGATTATTATTAAATTAACAAGATGGAACATATCTGACAAACTTAGTGTCTGGCCTGGAGACATTTTGGACTGTTTTTGGTGGGACTAGACTTAGATAAAATTGGAACAAGGCCAGATGCAGTGGCTCACGCCTGTAATCCCAGCACTTTGGGAGGCCAAGCTGGTGGATCACCTGAGGTCAGGAGTTTGAGACCTGCCTGGCCAACATGGCAAAACCCTGTCTCTACTAAAAATAAAAAATTAGTCGGGCATGGTAGCGTGTGCCTGTAATCCCAGCTGGTTGGGAAGCTGAGACAGAAGAATCGCTTGAATCCAGGAGGCGAAGGTTGTAGTGAGCCCAGATTGAGCCACTGCACTCCAGCTTGGGCAACAGAGTGAGACTCTGGAAAAAAAAAAAAAAAAAGGATTGGAACATAAATAAAATTAACCTCTGTGACCTTTGTGCATATGACAGTAGAAAGACTTATATCTGTGCATGAGCATTAGACTAAACTGTCCTTTTACTGTTTGTCTTACCGGTAGACATACTTGTCAGTGGTCAGCTGAGGATAGATAAAAGAGTCTTGCTCAACTTAACTCTACCTAGTCTCACTTTCCAGAAAGGGGGAGAAGATAATAAGCATTACTATCTAAATACATTTTAAGAAAAATTGTAGATCTGTTAAGCAGTAACTGTATAGGTGATATATTTATTTATATGTAATTTCTAATTGAATTATAATATAATCTTGACTGTAAACATGGAAATTTTTAGACCAAAAATAATGTTAATAAAAATATAAGCCAGGAACAGTGGCTAGTGCCTATAATTCCAACTACTCAAGGGATTGAGGTGGGAGGATCACTTGAATCCCGTAGTTTGAGGCTGCAGGTACTACACTCCAGCCTGGGTAACAGAATGAGACCCTGCCTCTAATTGAATAAATGAGTGAGTGAATGAATGAATGAATGAATATTTTTAAAAAGAAAAATACAGACTGTATATTTTTATTTTTATTTATTATTATTATTATTTGAGATGGAATCTTGCTTTGTTGCCCAGGCTGGAGTGCAGTGGCATGGTCTCAGCTTACTGCAACCTCCAACCTCTGACTCCTGGGTTCAAGTGATTCTCCTGGCTCAGTCTCTCCAGTAGCTGAGATTTACAGGTGCCCTGTACCACGCTTGGCTATTTTTTATTTTATTTTATTTTATTTTTTGTATTTTTAGTAGAGACAGGGTTTCACCATGTTGGTCAGGCTGGTCTCGAACTCCTGATCTCGTGGTCCACCTGCCTCCGCCTCCCATATTACTGGGATTACAGGCATGAGTCACTGCACCTGGCCCATATTTTTATTTTTGTAGGATTAACCAAATAATCCACAACAAACTAAATTGACAGTGATAAAGCTAAAGTAAGATTAATTCTTTTCTTCATTCACTCAGCAAACATTTGTTGATTACCTACTGTGCAACAGGCGATAACATCTGCCTTCATGGAGCTCATGATCTAATGAAATTCAAAAGCAAGAATAGTAGTTGACTATTACAGGATCAACTTAAGATAACACCAATGGTTTTAAAAATGTTCTATGGGATATTCGTAGATTACTTTTAAATGCCTGCCCTGTACATGATCTGAAGTTTTGTCTCAGTCAAAATTAGGTTGTAGGCTGAGTGTGGTGGCTCATGCCTATAATCCCAGCACTTTGGGAGGCCTAGCAGGGAGGATCGCTTGAGCTCAGGAGTTCAAGACCAGCCTAGGCAACATAATGAGACTCTTGTCTCTACAAAAAAATTTAAAAAATTAGTCAGGCATGGTGGTGTGTGCCTGTAGTCCCAGCTACTTGTGGGGCTGAGGTGGGAGGATTGCCTGAGCCCAGGAGGTGGAGGTTGCAGTGAGGCCTGATTGTACCACTGCACACCCACCAACAGAGAGAGACCCTGTCTCAAATAAAATAAATAAAATAAAATAAAATAAAATAAAAATCTGGTGGTTAGGGGAATTGTATTGGTATTATAATTTAGGTGAAAATAGGTCCAAAGAACTCATGAATAAATGATTCATTTCTCAAACAGGTAGAATAATAAAACATGGAATGTCAAAAGTTAAATGAGCACTTTCCCCCTCTATCAAAATAATCAGTTTTCATAGGAATTAGGTTTTTAGCCAAATGGCTGTGAGGCAAGTTGAAGACAAGAAAATTGCAAATATATTTTTAGATGAAAATATTTACTTTCAGTTTTTTTTTTTTTTTTGAGACAGAGTCTTGCTCTGTTGCCTAGCCTGCAGTATGGTAGAGCAATCTCAGCTCACTGCAACCTCCTTCTCCCGGATTCAAGCGATTCTTGTGCCTCAGCCTCCCAAGTAGCTAGGATTTACAGGCATGTGCCACCATGCCTTGCTAATTTTTGTATTTTTAGTAGAGACAGAGTTTCACCATGTCGGCCTGGCTGGTCTCGAACTCCTGGCCTCAAGTAATCCGCCCGCCTCAACCTTCCAAAGTGCTGAGATTACAGGCATGAGCCACCACACTTGGCCTTTCAGCAGCATATTGACTAACAATAACAACAAAAAAAATTTATGAAGGGAGCTATCCAACTAATATACCATGTGCCTTTTTAAAAGCTTTATAGCCAGGATTTCTTCTCGGTATCAAATTAAGAAATTTAACAGCTATGCTTTCTGAAGACTCTTTCCATAGAGCCTCCAAGTGGTAGTAAACTTTTAAATCAGGATTTGGCTATGTGCTCAACTCAGAAGATTGTCATTAGCAGTAGCGGTAGTTACCACTGAGTGCCAGTGCAGACTCAGGTAGACAAAAAAGAAGAAAGAAAAGCAATCAAGGGGGAAAAGTAGATATAGTGGAGTGGTAGAATCTTGCTATATGTTGCCTCTAGGTACAAATCTAGAACTAACTACTCCTCAAAATGGAGGTGGTAGGAGGTGGGAAATAATTTTTCATTTTGCTTGGGAAATTTGGTTTGTAAACCTAAAATAGCCCTTATTTCTGGGGGAAAAAAAAAGATGTTTAAAGTCCAGTCTAAAAGAGAATTGTGTCCATGTGCCAACTTGTCATATTCAAATTTTCTAATTAGTTTTAATTTAGAAAAGCAAAATTTATTGATCACTGGGTGGTATTTTCTAATGAGAAGCTTGAACTTAGTTTAAGAAAGAAGTGCTCTGACAATCTCATAGCCCTTAAGAAGTTCTGAGACTTTATATTGTCAGACAGCTAAATCCTAAGAGAAGAGTGTAGTGGTTGTAATTGAGTAGCTTTATCCTCCTGGAGATTTTTAAGCTGTATCCTATAATATACTCTGGTCAGGTTGGGTAGTATGATTCAAGTCACTTGGAACGGTCTTGGGGAATATAGCCTGGTAATCGAACTGCTTAAGCTTATTATTAATATTTAAGCTATAGTTCCAGGCCCATTCCAGAGGTCCCCCAGCCAATGCACTTCATAAAAGGGAAGATACATCTTAATATACCAGTTTTGTATCTCATGCTACCATTATAGCATCAAAAAATAGACATTTAAATCATGACTAATAATAAATTTTAGAATAAAATAGTTGGTAATTTTTGTGATTTTAAACTTTTCTTTTTTTGTGTGTGTATGCAGCAATGAAAACTACTGGATGTAATTTAGATAAGGTAAATATTATTCCTAACGCCCTGATCACTCCACTCATACCAAGCAGTATGATTAAGAGTGAAGATGTTACTCCAATGGAAGTAACAGCAGAAAAAAGATCTTCCACTATTTTTAAGGTAAGCTATATTGACTACTGCTCCAACTTCTAACCTCCTATATAAAAATTGCTGTCTTTTACTTTTCCTATTTTTTTCACATTGCTTTTACTTTGGATGTACTTAATGAATTTTGCTGTAAAGAGGGAATGCTTTATACTTCAGCAAAATTGCCCACAAAGTGACTTCCAATATACATTTTGACACGGGAGGAATTAATATGTTATATGAGATATTAATGAAAGTACTAATTTTAGCATTTTCAGAGTTAAGAGGTGTTTTTATTTTTTTCCCAGTCTTTTCCCGTAACTTTCTATTTCTTTTTTTTTACTTGTCTTCTCCCCTGTAATGTTACTGAGGAGCTGCAAAATTGAGATATTTTGATACCTGCTCTTGATGAACCATAAAATTAATGTGTTCTGATTACCCTTAATTCACCTAAGTATATCAATAGCTGATTATTCTACTTCTTTGTTTGACTATCTTTGCTTATAGTACTTTTTAAAAATATATCCCAAGGAAAATGAGGCATCATATAATGGAGAATTGTAGTCCCATACCTGTTTTGTAAATGATGATAATATAGAGTGGAAAACTGGTCCTGCATATATTTTTAGAACAATAGTGATTTTTTCCCCCCTTGAGACGGATGGAGTCTCTCTCTGTCACCCAGGCTGGAGTGCAGTGGCATGATCTCAGCTCACTGCAAGCTCCGCCTACCAGGTTCACGCCATTTTCCTGCCTTAGCCTCCCGAGTGACTGGGACTACAGGCACCCGCCACCTCGCCCGGCTAATTTTTTGTCTTTTCAAAAGTAGAGACGGGTTTTGACGGTGTTAGCCAGGATGGTCTCAATCTTCTGACTTCGTGATCTGCCCGCCTTGGCCTCCCAAAGTGCTGGGATTACAGGCTTGAGCCACTGCGCCTGGCCAAACAATAGTGATTTTTGATGTATGTTACAAACTTATTTAATGTTTATATATTCATATTATTTGGGGATTTTTATGTTTTAGACTACAAAGACAGTCGGATCAACTCAGCAAGCATTAGAAAACATCTCAAACATAGCAGGAAATGGCTCTTTTTCATCACCATCATCTTCCCACCTACCTTCTGAAAATGAAAAACAGCAGCAGATTCAGCCCAAGGCATACAACCCAGAGACCCTGACAACTATTCAAACCCAGGACATCTCACAGCCTGGTACTTTTCCAGCAGTTTCTGCTTCTAGTCAGCTGCCCAACAGCGATGCATTATTGCAGCAGGCTACACAGTTTCAGACAAGAGAAACTCAGTCTAGAGAGGTATTACAGTCAGATGGCACAGTGGTTAATTTGTCACAACTGACTGAGGCGTCACAACAGCAGCAGCAGTCACCACTACAAGAACAAGCACAGACTTTACAGCAGCAGATTTCATCAAATATTTTTCCATCACCAAATAGTGTGAGTCAGCTTCAGAATACTATTCAGCAGCTGCAAGCAGGGAGTTTTACAGGCAGTACTGCTAGTGGCAGCAGTGGAAGTGTTGACTTGGTCCAGCAAGTTTTAGAGGCACAGCAACAGTTATCTTCAGTTTTATTTTCTGCTCCAGATGGTAATGAGAATGTTCAAGAGCAGCTTAGTGCAGATATTTTTCAACAAGTCAGTCAAATTCAGAGTGGTGTAAGCCCTGGAATGTTTTCCTCAACAGAGCCAACAGTCCATACCAGACCAGATAATTTATTACCTGGAAGAGCTGAAAGTGTTCATCCACAGTCTGAAAACACGTTATCTAATCAACAGCAGCAGCAGCAACAACAGCAAGTGATGGAATCTTCAGCCGCAATGGTGATGGAGATGCAACAGAGTATCTGCCAGGCAGCTGCCCAGATTCAGTCAGAATTATTCCCTTCAACTGCTTCAGCAAATGGAAACCTTCAGCAATCGCCAGTTTACCAGCAGACTTCTCACATGATGAGTGCATTGTCTACCAATGAGGATATGCAAATGCAGTGTGAATTGTTTTCTTCTCCTCCTGCAGTTTCTGGAAATGAAACTTCTACAACCACCACACAGCAGGTTGCAACCCCTGGCACTACCATGTTTCAGACATCAAGTTCAGGAGATGGAGAAGAAACTGGAACACAAGCAAAACAGATTCAGAACAGTGTCTTTCAGACCATGGTCCAAATGCAACATAGTGGGGACAATCAACCTCAAGTTAACCTTTTTTCATCCACAAAAAGTATGATGAGTGTTCAGAATAGTGGTACCCAGCAACAAGGTAATGGTTTATTCCAGCAAGGGAATGAGATGATGTCACTTCAATCTGGAAATTTTTTGCAGCAGTCTTCTCATTCACAGGCCCAACTTTTTCATCCTCAGAATCCTATTGCCGATGCTCAGAATCTTTCCCAGGAAACTCAAGGTTCTCTCTTTCATAGTCCAAATCCTATTGTCCACAGTCAGACTTCTACAACCTCCTCCGAACAAATGCAGCCTCCAATGTTTCACTCTCAAAGTACCATTGCTGTGTTACAGGGCTCTTCAGTTCCTCAAGACCAGCAGTCAACCAACATATTTCTTTCCCAGAGTCCCATGAATAATCTTCAGACTAACACAGTAGCCCAAGAAGCATTTTTTGCAGCACCGAACTCAATTTCTCCACTTCAGTCAACATCAAACACTGAACAACAAGCTGCTTTCCAACAGCAAGCTCCAATATCACACATCCAGACCCCTATGCTTTCCCAAGAACAGGCACAACCCCCCCAGCAAGGTTTATTTCAGCCTCAGGTGTCCCTGGGCTCCCTTCCACCTAATCCAATGCCTCAAAGCCAACAAGGAACCATGTTCCAGTCACAGCACTCAATAGTTGCCATGCAGAGTAACTCTCCATCCCAGGAGCAGCAGCAACAGCAGCAACAGCAGCAGCAACAGCAGCAGCAACAACAACAGGGCATTTTATTCAGTAATCAGAATACCATGGCTACAATGGCGTCTCCAAAGCAACCACCACCAAACATGATATTCAACCCAAATCAAAATCCAATGGCTAATCAGGAGCAACAGAACCAGTCAATTTTTCACCAACAAAGTAATATGGCCCCAATGAATCAAGAGCAACAGCCCATGCAATTTCAGAGTCAGTCCACAGTTTCCTCACTTCAGAACCCAGGTCCTACCCAGTCGGAATCATCACAGACCCCCTTGTTCCATAGCTCTCCTCAGATTCAGTTGGTACAAGGGTCACCTAGTTCTCAAGAGCAGCAAGTAACACTCTTCTTATCTCCAGCATCCATGTCTGCCTTGCAGACCAGTATAAATCAACAAGATATGCAACAGTCTCCTCTTTATTCCCCTCAGAACAACATGCCTGGAATTCAAGGAGCCTCATCTTCGCCTCAACCACAGGCTACTTTATTTCACAACACAGCAGGAGGCACAATGAACCAACTACAGAATTCTCCTGGCTCATCTCAGCAGACATCAGGAATGTTCTTATTTGGCATTCAAAATAGTAAGAAACTCTAATTTTTCATTACTTAATTGGTCATCATTATTATTAGAAGGAAGCAGAGTACAGTGGTGCAATCTTGACTGATTGCACCCTCTGCCTCCCAGGTTCAGGTGATTCTCCTGCCTCAGCCTCCTGAGCAGCTGGGATTACAGGTTTGCACAACACACCCAGCTAATTTTTGTATTTTTGTTAGAGATGGGGTTTCACCATGTTGACCAGGCTGGTGTCGAATTTTTGACTTCAAGTGATCTGCTGGCCTCGGCCTCCCAAAGTGCTGGGATTACAGGCGTGAGCCACCGCACCCGTCCTGTACGGTTGTTTTAAGAGTGTAGATTGTAGTTAGAACTCTATCACCTATAGACTATGAGATCTTGTATAAGTTATGTGGCTTTTATGGGTCTCAATTCTCTCATTTAAAATGGTGATAATAGGCCGGGCGCCTATGTATAAAAATGTGTGTTTGCCATTTTAAGCTATAAACTTAAAAGGAAAACGAAGTAAGAATGACAGATAATATCCTAGCCAATTGAAGTCAGTAGTTTCTAAGGAGGTAGAAACCCATCTTTAGGCCGGGCGCAGTGGCTCAAGCCTGTAATCCCAGCACTTTGGGAGGCCGAGACCAGCGGATCATGAGGTCAGGAGATCAAGACCATCCTGGCTAACACGGTGAAACCCCGTCTCTACTAAAAAATACAAAAAAAAACCTAGCTGGGCGAGGTGGCGGGCGCCTGTATTCCGAGCTACTCGGGAGGCTGAGGCAGGAGAATGGCGTAAACCCGGGAGGCGGAGCTTGCAGTGAGCTGAGATCCGGCCACTGCATTCCAGCCTGGGCGACAGAGCAAGACTCTGTCTCAAAAAAAAAAAACCCATCTTTAATGTTAATATACCAAGGAATTTATATAGGACTTTTGATATTTAAGCAAAGTTGTATTTTTAGACTGCTTAAAGGAAACCTAAGATGAATTCCAGTGCCAATCTGTGAAAACTTTTTTCTTGGACTGTCAGGTGCCTAACTTTTAGTAATGTACAAAGAGAATGCAGTAATGAATTTGCCCCAACAACTAATATCTTTTCATGAATCTTCACTAACCAGATACCTTCTATTTTCAATGTCTCTGCAGACTGTAGTCAGCTTTTAACCTCTGGACCAGCTACATTGCCTGATCAGTTGATGGCCATAAGTCAGCCAGGCCAACCACAAAATGAGGGCCAGCCACCTGTGACAACACTTCTTTCTCAGCAAATGCCAGAGAATTCTCCACTGGCATCCTCTATAAACACCAACCAGAACATCGAAAAGATTGATTTGCTTGTTTCGTTGCAAAACCAAGGGAACAACTTGACTGGCTCCTTTTAACTGGATATGTAAGTATTGCATTTTGGCTTCTTATTGGAAAGCATCAAATTTTATTCTTAACAGATTTAGGTTAAGTAATAGTAGTTTAGTTCTAAACTTTTAAAATGTGACTTCCTCACAAGATGATACTTTTTTACTCTGAATAAAATTATTCTGAATGATAGCTTATGGTCATATACTTAATACAGACCAAACATCCCTAGTCCAAAAATCCAAAATCCAAAATGCTCTGAAATCCGAATCTTTTTGAGTGCTGACATGACATCTCAAGTGGAAAATTCCACACCTGACCTCATATGATAGGGTCATAGTCAAAATGCAGGCTCACAACATGCAGTTGATTTGGTGTCCCTGAGGGAAAAAAAGATTTTCCCAGCTCCCTTCAGCTGTGATAGATCTTTTTAGGTGTATATGAAACAGAAGTGAATTACATGTTTGGACTTGTGTCTTATTCCCAAGATATCTCATTGTGTGTATGTACATATTCCAAAATCCAAAAAAGAAATTGGAAATACTTCTGATCCCAAGCATTTTAGATAAGGGATATTCAACCTATATTGGAAATTCCTTCTGCTTCTGAGCTTCTTTGCCTTGGAATAACAAAACATCTGATGAGTATGCACAGTGTGTTTCCTCTGTACTATATATTGGATATAATCATCCCTTCCTCCAGAAATAAATTTTGAGTCAGAAAAGTCTGTGGAAAATCAAATATGAAAAAGTTTTACTTATAGTACCATAATATACTTTAGGATCATTCAGGGTATCAGACACTTTATAAATACTTCCCTCCCTCGTAAGTTACATTAAACTTTTTCTCTTTTTTAGAAATTCCATGAAGAAAATCCTGATTCCAAGATGTCCTGAGATCTTGTGGTTCCATGAGAATTATTATTTTAAAAACAAAACAAAATATGAAAAACTGTATTTGAGTAAATTGATAGATTTTATTCTGACTGCAAAAGAGCACACCTATGCTGCTTGTTGCAGTGACTAACCACAAATGTTAACATCTTCATATTTTATATTCCTAATAACAGTGATGACTGAGAATCTATTTGAGTTTCCAGCTGGCAGAATTGTTATTATTTTCCTAGGCGCAATTTCCTTAAACGTACAGTTTAAATTAAAGGCTGGACCACTCAGTTATTATTGCTATTAGAAAATAATATATCATGTTTACTTTCGTTCTTCATTATTTTCTTTCCTGCATTGTTTTAGTCAAGTAATGGCTTTTGAAAAAGTAAAGTTCAGTAGTAACTAAGGCGGTTATTTTTTTCAATATAAAAGGCACAGCTGTTGGCCAAAGTGAAGGAATCTTTTTTCAGTTTTATTGGAGAAACTGAAGGGGTAACATTCTAACAAGTAAACTGTATATGCAGATAAAAGAACTCTTGATTTAACACAAAGGCAGATGATACACTTAGAAAACTGGGAACAGCTGGAATGCCATTGATTTTATTTTTTCAGAGAGTTGTTAGTTGTCTGGGTTTCTACTAAGGGGTTTAGCCATAACTGTGCATAGAAAAATAATTATCTTTATCTGTAAAAAATGAAGGGGATAATATATGATAAATTATGTTCTCATATCCTCCTACAGTAGTTTAAATTGACAGAAAAGTTTGAGTGTTTTATTCTTAACCCAGTCTTAGGCTGGTGTTCCCTTTTTATATACATCTATATTACTTTTTACCTCTTTTTCACTTTACTTTAGAGAACTATTGATATACTACTGGCTTTATGACCCTGTAGCATCTTTGGCCACTTTAATCTAGGGTGACCTAGCAGTCCTGCAGCACAGGGCAGAAAGTACTGTCTTAGGAATTATTGGGAGTTAATTCCTGAGAAACAACACATTTTTCCCCATGAACGGTGCTGTTCTGAAGTCTTCAAATTTTTCCTTCTAATAGGAAACAGTATAAATTTTAATTTAAAAAAAAGGCAAACTAAAATTTCTTGAAACATCACTTCTCCCTGATCTGCAGTGAGTATAAATTCACTTGTCACCTCAGTGCTTTACAGTTTGAAGTGGTCACTTACCTGATGGTTCCCACAAGCCTTAGGCTTTACAGGGTCATATCATTGACTTAAAATGAAGAATTAACTTGTGTTACATCTATAAAGAGCAAAATAACACACTCCAGAACTTGGCAGTTGTAGCATTAGTTATACAGTTTTGGGCGTTGTTGCCACCCGTGGGATGCCTGCTTCTCACTACCACCTGTGTCTGGACACATGCTTATGTCTCATTTTCCTTTTGGCATGTGGAAAGCTGTCAATGCAGTGTAAGGCCAACGTGTGTGTGGCTTCTATGTGTTGATATAATGTTTTGGTATCCTTGTCCGTTTCATTTATTTTTTAAGTGTACAAAAAATAACCTGTTAATTGTTGAAGGCTAACTTTCTGTTCTTTTTTTTTTTTTTTTCTATCCTGTACATTTAGTTGAACTGTGTGGAATTGTGGTGTTGGTTTTGTTTATACAGCCAGATTTTTCCTTCTTTTTTTTTTTTTTTGGTGATGATCTTCCTTTGTTCTTTGAATGTGCTCTTTTGTCTTTTTCTCTTTTTTCTCACGTTTTCTTCCCTCCACCTCTGCCCCTTTCTTTCTTTCTCTCTCTGATTGAGAGGCATTGAATTACGTTTTCAGTAGTACAGGCTTCTTGCCGATATGAAGGGAACTTTTCAGAAAGAGACCTACTCTGGGTCATTTAATTTTGAATACAGTTTTCAATCGTTCAAGTTTTGGATGGTTTATATCTAATGTGTGTTTCATTTTTTTGGAAAGCTATATTTTGTATTTAGGAAATGGTATACTATTTTGCTATTTGTACTGAGTGAGTACATTGGCATAAATATAGAAATTTATATATATACATATATATAAACTATTCTTTTTTGCCACACATTTTTGTGGTAAATTTGTGAGTTTGTCTGATGTTCTACCACAACGTGGCGTCTGATAACAGTGAGGGGGGGTGGGGTTTGTTATGTCTTTATTGAGTATTTAAGTATCTTTTGAAACAAATGACCTGTTCATCTGTGGCCATTCCATCAGGCAGTTCCTTGATGTTAGTAGTGGGCTAAAGGCAGCTTACTGTGTGTCTGCTGGAGCTTTCACTCAGCCAAGTGTTAAGAGTCAGGAAACCCATTGAGGCAATTGCGTCAAATGGTGTTTCACAAGAATGAGCCATTCAGTCTTTGCTCACTATATATTTAATATTTTATTATTGTTGTTATTGTTATTATTAATTGGCTTTCTGTATTCTATGCCTTTTATTTATAAAGACACTAAGAAAACCCATGTTTGTAATTTTAATAACATTTTTCCCATCTTGTAATATCCAGAGCTACTTTATAAATTCTCTGAACCAAAAGTATTTTCCTCAGTGTATCTCTTCTCCCCCAGCCCCTATTGGGAAAAATTACCCAGTATAGTTCAGGTTTTGAGGAGGATCAGCCACACAATCCAGTGCTTCAGTTTGAAAATGTAAAACTCTAACCCTAAAGTAGGGTTGATTGAAATTTCAGACAAAGCAAACCCAGCAGGTATAAAAAGAAGTAGTAGAAATAAAAATCTGTAAGTTATTTTTGAATTTTCTGAACTTTTTTCTAAGAGATTACATAGGAGACTAAAGAAATCTATCTGTTCACCAAGTTCTAATTAGGATGATTGTTAATACAGAACTGTGGATGAAGTGGCAACTGGCTTGTGTGCTGACTTCTGTGGTTTAGCAAGGGGTTTATTGTTATCAAATGCTGATTGGCAATGCCAAGTCACTGGGACCAATTTTCTGTTTTATAATATCTCAGTTTAGAACAGAATATATACCTGAACTGTAGTGGTTTGATTGGATGGAGGCAGAAAACCCGATTTTTATTCTCATAAATTTTGTGGTTATTTATACAAGGGCTGTGCTATGCTACCATATTCTTGTTCAATAATAATAGGTTTGTTGTTGTTTTTTTTTACATTGTTAAATGTTCCTTACCCCTAAAGGTCAATGTTAAGTACAACGTTCTGAAAATACAATTTGGCTACAAGGAGTATTCATCTTCTTTGAAGCTCAGTGGTTGATATTTGTGCTAATAATGCAATTTCCTGATTACTGTTACAAGTTATAGCTACATATGGGAGAGACTCAGTGAGCCAGCAAAGGCCATAGAAACAACAGTTTATTAAACGTATTTATGGCAGAAGGACCTAAATAAACTGTGAGCCACCTTTTCTTCTTTATATTGTTACATTTAATTGTTCTAGCTTTCAGCAACTCACATTAACGCTTGGAGCTTCTCTCTCTCTCTCTCTCTCTCTCTTTCTCTGTGTGTGTGTGTGTGTGTGTATGTGTGTGATTCCTTATTGTCATTCCATTATATATCCACACCAACAACAACATGGGTGAAGATCATTCGAAGTCATATTTTGCCTCTAAGCTTGATCATGTTACCTTTATGATTAAAGTATCGTGTTATTTAGCCAATGCAAATCTGTTTTAAAACAAATCGTTTTAAAAAAAGAACAAGTTTTTAAGGGCTTTATTATAGAAGAAGTATTAATGAAGGACTTTCCTTCCTCCCTCCCTTTCCTCCCCTCCCTGCCTCCCTTCCTTCCTTCTTTCTTCCCTTCCTCCCTGCCTTCTTCGTTTCTCCTTCGCTTATTCCTCCCTCCCTCCCTTCTCTCTTCCTTCCTTCCATCCATCCTTCCTTGCCTTTTATTTTCATTTTTTGTAATATCACATGTGCTGTAGTTTGGAAGTTTATTCTAGTGCATTTCTTGCCCATCAGAACCTCAGCTAATCTACCTAGGAAAAATAGTATCAAAGGAAATGAGGAAGTTGTATCTGAGTCCCTCTAGAACTAAGATAATTCTTTTTGACCATTTAAGCCTTTATAAATGCTTGTTTTAGGAAAGTGAATCTGTTAGATGCATCAACAAATAATGACCAGGATAAAATGATTTCATAATTAAAGACTCAAAGTCACCATGGTTATACATTTTCACCATACATAGTAATCTTATAATTTTTCATTTTTCTGATGAAGATTTCTCTTCCAATATCTGTTTCCTAATTGATTTTTAAAATTAATTAGCTTTCCTCTGCTTTATGACCATAGGTTTTATCCCTAACCAAGACAGCTGTCTTATATCTGCATGCCTTAGACTGTGTAGAGGGACTCCATGAAGAAAGACCATAGGTTAGAAAAATAACTGCCTATGAATCTCATAACATGTATTAAAAAGAGGTTTTCTTCTCTGCTTGTTAGTGTCACTAGAGCAAAATTGTAGAGATAATGCTCATGATGTAATAAATATCAGAATAATATCTACAGTATCATTTGTGGATGGTCCCAGTGCTCTAGTTACTTTACTTCTTTTTTTTTTTTTTTTTTTTTTTTTTGGAGACGGAGCCTTGCTATGTCTCTCAGGCTAGAGTGCAGTGTGCGATCTCTGCTCACTGCAACCTCTGCCTCCCGGGTTCAAGCGATTCACCTGCCTCAGCCTCCCGAGTAGCCAGGATTACAGGCACCCTCCACTAGGCCCAGCTAATTTTTTTATATTTTTTTAGTAGAGACGGGGTTTTGCCATGTTGGCCAGGCGGGTTTCGAACTCCTAACACAGTGATCCACCTGCCTCGGCCTCCTAAAGTGCTAGGATTACAGGCATGAGCCACCACATCTGGCCTAATTACTTCTTCAATCCCCATTTATTTTTATGCCATTGTAGCCTCATTTATTAATAAAATTATGTTTTTACTTTCTCTTTCAGGAAATTTTTTAAATGAATATTTTATATCTAGATCAAATGCTATGGAAAAGTGCCTTTTTATCATTTATAATTTTATTCTTCACTATTTCCAAAAACACATAAACAAATAGTTTCAATAGGTCCCAGCTTTCACTTTTTCCATTTAAACCTTCTTTTCTCCATTTCTTTCCTTTGGCTTAAGAATGGAAGAAAAGGTACATTACTAGAATTGTTTCTTTGGGAGAGGGCAAAAGATTACAGAATTAGACTGTTCAAGCTTTATATAAATTAAGTTTGTCTTCATCTCAACCAGCTAATGGTAGGTCTTATCTGAATACTGATGAGAATTTTAGCATCTGTGAAACTCCATGCACATAGATGTGTGTAAATTTCAGGAAGAAAGTGTTCAAAGCATTTTCTCTGATGTTAATTAGATGGAAATAAATCACTAAAACATAGTTTAGGTAAAGCCTGCTTATGTCACTTTTTTTTTTAACTAGACTCGGCAAAGTTGTTTATGTCAGTGTACTTCTCGTCTGTCCTCAGTTAATTTACCTAGAAAAAAAAGTATCAAAGGAAATGAGAAAAAATTTATATTTGAGTCCCTCCAGACCTAAGATAATTCCTTTTGATCAGATAAAGTTGGATGGAGTGCCTTGGTTTTTGTTAATTTTGCCTGTATTCCAGCTCCTTACCATGGTGGTGGTGCTTGAAGAAAGAGCCATCAGCAACAGGTCAGGATAGTTGTACCTTTGAGATAGGGCTGCTTTCCCCATGCTAGTATTTCTGTGACTGTTAGTGGCACTGAGGACTGCAAACTTTTATGCAATATTCTTAATACCCTATTGATATTATGCACTTTAATCATTCCAAAGAAGCCAAGAATGCTGTATAGTAATGATTCCTTCCTAACAAATTCATCTTAACTCTTTAGAATATTATGTCCCTTTTCTTTTGGATAGCCAACTTGGTATAAATGTTATATGGATTTTTCTAAAATGACTGTGTAGGACTTAAGACTTTGAAATGTAATTTACTATAAGGGGAAATGATTACGCTTTAGCAGATTATTTTAGAAACATTCAGCTTGCTAACCTACATGTTTGGGAATTCATTAAAACCAGTTGTCTTTCTATATATTTTGTGCCATGTGTATAAGAACATTACAATATATCTTTTTCTACATATGTAGTATGTGCAAACCAGTGGTTCTCAGAGTATGGTTCTCGGCCCACCAGCTAGTATCAGTATCACCTGGGAACTAGTTAGAAATGTAAATTCTTGGGCCCCTTCCCAGACCTACTGAGTCAGAAACTCTGGAATAGGGCCCAGCAATCTGTTTTCACAAGCCCTCCAGGTGATTCTGATGCACACTTTAAAGTTTAGGAACCACTGGTCTAAGACTCTGTTGAGATGTAGAGAGTTTTTCTTCCACTGAGACTGATACAGTTATACATTGTTCTTTATGTAAATTCAGCTTAACCTGGTTATCTGTAATCTTTTATTGGCAAAGATAATTTATTCTCAGTACTGCCTATAGATAGTGTATTTTATGTACATACACAATTAGTCTAATTCTTGATAATTCAGTTAATTTAGTTTGGCATTTTCCTACCACTTACTAAAAAGTTTACATTAAATGACTGATTTAAATATATAGGTGCAGTGTTCTATGTTTAATTGTTATGACATTTAAGTAGCGAATATAATTGACCGGTGCTAAAGTCTCCTGTTTATCCATAAAATGGGTACATTATGGGCAGTGTAATACAAGCTTTGTTTTCATTGCCTAGTACTTTACCAGCAGACCACAGTTTTGCTCTGGCTAGACCAACCCTCAGAACAAAATCATCATTCCTTGTATTTATATTTGTATCTGAGATAGTAAACGAGATGGCTGACCAGGTCAACATGGCACCTTATTTTTTTAATAGGTAAAACTTCTTCAAAAGTAACTTGCTTTGTATAAGAACTAAGCTATCAGTAGAGATTTAGCTATCCTTGGAGCTTATGTTTCAGACAAGAATTATTTACTAAAATAAATAATAAACAAGATAATGCATTATACAATTTGGGCATTTCTCCTTTCTCAAGTGTATGCATCAATATAAAGTAACCACCAGATAGGTAGATTGATTCATTTCATTTTAATCTCCTTGTGTAATTCAGTACCTCCATAATTGTTCTAATCTTCTTCCCACTGTTTACAAATTACCAGTTAGTTAACTCATGAAAGAAAAATTCACATTTCAGAATAAAAATAAATGTATACTCACTTTATAAAAATCACTGCTGTCTTTCCTTAATACTAGCAGTGGAAATGTAAGTAGCTTACTCTACAAATTTTGGTGCTGGCAAATACATAGGCAAACTGTTGGGAGCTGCTCTAGCTACATTCCTCCCTTCTTATTCCCTTTTTCTCTTCCCCACTTTATTACATAATATATTCCTGTACCCAAAACATTCTACCACAGTTCTGTTTGACTCCCACTTGTAATACCTCCTTTTAAAAATTCTGTGTTTAACCATATGACCCTGCTTGCTTGCTCATATTCTCCCTCCCTCTGCCCTTCCTTTCTCTCTCTTCCAGAAGTCATCTGCCTGGTTTGAAATATTTTGCAGGGATTGCTTATTATTATTATTTTAGCTGATGAACCTCAGGACAACATATACACACACTTACACACATACATACACACATACAAAAGCTGTTTGAAGAGTGGGCTTGGAATCAGATTTCTGTGTCCAGTAAAAACCTTTCCTGCACAGAAGTCATTGTGACTTAAGTAGTTACAGACTGATTCCAGTGAACTTGATCTAATTTCTTTTGATCTAATGAATGTATCTACTCACATTGTTTCCTTTTAATTGATAAGCTCCAAGTAGTTGCTAATTTTTTGACAACTTTAACTGAGTTTCATTCACTTCTTTTACTTAGTGTTTTAAATATACTATCAATAATTTCATTAACCTGTTCTCAAGCGGTTTAGCTACCATTCTGCCATTTTTAATTTTTATTTAATTTTATTTGCTTGAGCACACTGATCAACCACTGAACTGCCTTCTTCCATTGTCCTGCAATGATATAAGGGTTACATTTTTGTGTATATGGCTTTCATAGTTGGGATTTCAGAGCACTGATACCAGATATTTTCAGTTTGTTCTCTGGGGGAATTTCATTTGCATCTATGTTTTTAGCTATCTGTGATAACTTGTTAAATATTAAAAAGATATTTTGCTTCTATTGGAACATTTGTATACTCGCAACTATATTTCTGTAAACAGCTGCAGTCAAAAATAAAACACTGAAAGTTTTCATTTTGCAGTGGATAGCTGTCTTTTTTTCCTCAAACTTTGTGAATGGAATTGTGTGCATGAATGACAGTTTTGAGCAGCATGAGTATGTGGCTGAAATTATAAAATCATTAGGAAGGAGGTGTGAAATATCGACATATTTCTAAGTAGTTATTTTGTGCCTACCATTTTGTCAGGCAGAGTATAAGTGACTCAGTGTGACAGAATTTTTGTTTTACTTAATTTAAATGTTTCATGTTTAGTAAAGCAAAACATGTACATGGAGGTGCTTTTGATGAAAACCAAGTCTCCCCATCCCTCAGTCTCATGCCTGGAGACAATCTCTGTTTATTCTTTTGGTGGTATTTCTACATCTCTAACTTAGTGCATATCAGAGTGTGGTACACAACTAACTGTGGTACATGGATAAACACTATTTTTAAACTTACATGTATAAGTGTTTTGATGTGTAATAGAAAAAAATGTAGGCTGGGCGCAGTTGCTCACGCCTGTAATCCCAGCACTATGAGAGGCCGAGGCAGGCAGATCACCTGAGGTCAGGAGTTCGAGACCAGCCTGGCCAACATGGTGAAACCCCATTTCTACTAAAAATACAAAAAATAGCTGGGCACAGTGGCAGGTGCCTGTAATCCCAGCTACGTGGGAGACTGAGGTAGGAGAATCGTTTGAACCTGGGAGGTGGAGGTTGCAGTGAGCGGAGATCGCACCATTGCACTCCACACTGGGCAACAGGGCGAGATTCCATCTAAAAAATAAAGAATAATAATGTGTCTACCTACCAGAGTGAAGGAAAAAGTGAGTCAAATTAAAGAAAAATATTAAATCACTGGGCTCGGTAGCTCATACCTCTGTAATCCCAGCTACTCAGGAGGCTAAGACAGGAGGATCACTTGAGGTCAGGAGTTGGAGACCAATCTGAGCAACATAGCAAGATCCTGTCTCTTTTTTTTTTTTTTAATGTTTAAATGAAAGGAAAAAGGAAGAAAAATATTTAAAAAGAAAAATAATAAATGCTAATACAGATACATGGGTATCATGAAAATTGTGTCTAACTGAATCTTAAAAGACATTGCTTTAGACAGTATACTTATACCTTCTTATCAAATATAGACAGTATCTGTTGATTCTATGAAGGAGTGACAATTTTTAATACATTTAAATATATATATATCTAAATGAGTTATGATTATATATATGTTTTGTTTTGTTTTGTTTTTTAACAATGCTGCTGTTCTAAATACAGTATTCTTTGCCAAGCATGGTGGCTCATGCTTGTAATCCCAACATTTTGGGAGGTCGAGGCAGGAGGACTACTTGAGCCAGCCTGGGAGTTCAAGACCAGCCTGGGCAACAAAATGAGACTTCGTATATACAAAACATAAAATGATTAGCCAGGCATGGTGGCACGCACCCATAGTCCCAGCTACTCAGGAGGCTAAGGTGAGAGGATCATTTAAGTCCAGGAGTTTGAGGCTGCAGTGAGCTGTCATCATGCCACTGCACTCCAGCCTGGATAACAGAGACCCCGTCCGAAAAAAAAGAAAAGGAAAAAAATAATAAAAATTGTCTTTTGGTGTTTATTGACTTCAACAGCACTGGAAATGAGCAATAACCAAATGAAATGTAGTAAGTATAAATATCAAATTATATATTTTGGTTCAAAAAAACAGCTTATGTGGGCAAAATACTGGTCTGAAGATGGGACTACAATAGTATGGGGCTGCCAGAAAATCTGATGCAATCTCAGTTACATAATTTAAGTACAGTGTCCAGAATAAGAAAGGAATTGTCCTTCTCTACTCCAAGCTGGTAAGAGCCTTACTCTATTAACTTACAAGAAACAAATTCTCTGCAGCCATCTAAGCCTAGAAGAGAACCAAAATATCATTTATCCCTGCTGAGAACAGGGTAGGGACTCTAGAAATCAAAAGATAGCTATAGTTTCTCAACAGCAACACTAATGGTCTTATTCTCAGAAAAAGAGGTGTTGGTTGCGACTCTCATGCTCTATTTCATGGTGCCATCTCTGCTTCTACTGAGGCAATATAACAGTGTTTAAAAGCATAGGCTCTTGAGTTTGCCTACAATATAACCTCCATTCCTCAATTTCCTTTGCTATAAAGTAAAAACAGTAACAGAACCTTCCTTGTAGAGTTGTTGAAAGGGTTAAGCAAGTTAGTCCATGTAAAATTACCTAGTTCCTGGCACAGTTAGTGCCTCCTAAGTGTTTCCTTGTATTAGTATTACTAGTCTTGATACTACTCTGCTCTTCTAGCTCTTGTGCACTACTTCTCACATCCTTCTGTGTATTAGTCTGTTTTCTGTTGTTTTTAACAGAATACCTGAAGCTGGGCAAATTATAGAGAAAAAGAATTTCTTACAGCTATGGAGGCCAAGAAGTCCAGGTGGTGGGGCTGCATCTAGTGAGAGCCTTCTTGCTGGTGAGGACGCCCAAGAATCCCAAGGTGTTGTAAGCTCTCATGGCTAGAGGGCTGAGCACGCACTCCAACCTGGGTAACAGTGAAACCATCTCAAAAAAAAAAAAAAAATCATGAGGAGGGCCCTGTCCTCATGTATAGATTAACCCACTACTCATGGATTAATGAGTTATCATAAGTGGGCAACCGGCTGAGCATGCAAAGGACTCAGGTCTCTCTTCCTATTTTAAAGTCACCAGTTGCCCACTTATGATAACTCATTAATCCATGAGTAGTGGGTTAATCTATTCATGAGGACAGAGCCCTCCCTCATGATTTTTTTTTTTTTTTTTGAAACGGTTTCACTCTGTTACCCAGGTTGGAGGGTAGTGGCACAATCACGGCTCACTGCAGCCTCTTCCGGACTCAAGCAATCCTCCCACCTCAGTCCCTACCCCGAGTAGCTGGGACTACAGGTATACCCCACTACACCTGGCTAAGTTATGCGTTTTTTGTAGAGATAGAGTTTCACCATGTTGCCCAGGCTGGTCTTGAAGTCCAGGGCTCCAGTGATCTGTCTGCCTTACCTCCCAAAGTGCTAGGTAGGATTACAGGTGTGAGCCACCATGCTGGCTCTCAGTCACCTCTTAAAAGGCCCCACCTCTCAATTCTGCCACACTGGGGATTAAATTTCAACTTGAGTTTTGGAGGGATAAATATACAAACATAGCATTTTGACTTTTTCAAAGATATCCCTTTGTCGTCAGCATCAAAACTTTTCCTCTCTCTGAGTCATTTCTATTGACATATAAATTTGTTGTAATGTCTCTGATCTCTTTTTAAAAATTTGTTCTTTGATCACACAGCCTCCTCCACCCTATTTCTATTCCTCTCCTTCCATTCTCTCTTAAACCCATTCAAATCAGGCTTTCATCACGCCACTCTACTGAAATGGTGCTTCGTCAATGTCATCAATGAATGGGTTCCACACGGCCAAGTCCAGTGGTCACTTCCCAGGCATTGTCTTGCTTGACTTGTCAGCAGTATTTGACACACCTGATCATTCCCTCTTTCAAACTTTCTTTTTTTTTTTTTTTTTCTTGGAGACAGAGTTTCACTCTTGTTGCCCAAGCTGGAGTGCAATGGCGTGATCTCAGCTCACTGCAACCTCCACCTCCTGGTTCAAGCGATCCTCCTGCTTCAGCCTCCCTAGTGGCTGGGATTACAGGCACGCACCACCACGTCCGGCTAATTTTTTCTATTTTTAGTAGAAACGGGATTTCACCATGTTAGCCAGGCTGGTCTCGAACTCCTGACCTCAGGTGATCCACCCTCCTCAGCCTCCCAAAATGCTGGGATTACAGGCGTGAGCCACTGCCCCTGGCATCTTCAAACACTTTCTTCGCTTGGCTTTCAGGACACCACACTCAGCTCTCCTGCATCCCTGAACACTGGTTTTTTGTTTGTTTGTTTCATGTCAGATGGGAAAATGTACTGACATCATAACAAGGTTCAAGGGTGGCACATCTCACACATGCACGTGAACACCCAAACATCTCACACTTAGGAACTACAAAAGGATCTGACCACTGCTTTTCAGTCTCATCTTCACCTCCTAACATTGTCGAGCCCCAGAGGTAAATCATCAAATCTCTTCTCTCAAAACTCAATGAGATTGATCCCAGCCAATCTCATTGCTTTCAACACCATCTATATGTTGAAGATTCCCAAATGTGCATCTCCAGCCATAACTTCTGCCTTTTTTTTTTTTTTTTTTTTTTTTTTGAGACGGAGTCTCGCTGTGTCTCCCAGGCTGGAGTGCAGTGGCGTGATCTCGGCTCACTGCAAGCTCCGCCTCCCGGGTTCATGCCATTCTCCTGCCTCAGCCTCCCGAGTAGCTGAGACTACAGGCGCCCGCCACCACGCCCGGCTAGTTTTTTGTATTTTTAGTAGAGACGGGGTTTCACCGTGTTAGCCAGGATAGTCTCGATCTCCTGACCTCGTGATCCACCCGCCTCGGCCTCCCAAAGTGCTGGGATTACAGGCTTGAGCCACCGCGCCCGGCCCATAACTTCTGCCTTAACTCCAGGTTCCTCCTATCCAACTGCCTACTTGTCAGCCTCACCTGGCTGTCTTAATAGACGTCTCTTATTTTTTGGAGACAGAGTCTCACTCTTATCACCTAGGATGGAGTGCAGTGGCACGATCTCAGCTCACTGAAACCTCCACCTCCCAGGTTCAAGCAGTTCTCCTGCCTCAGCCTCCTGAGTAGCTGGGATTACAGACAACGAGCCACCACACCCAGCTAATTTTTTAAATTTTTAGTAAAGATGGGGTTTCCTGACGTCTGGTGATCCACCCGCCTCAGCCTCCCAAAGTGCTGGGATTATAGGCGTGAACCATTGCACCCGGCCTGTTTTTCTTCATTTCTATACCACTATCTTTCCTGGCTCTCTTTTAAATTCCCTGAGAGGACTGAATAGGTTGTTCTGTTACCATTTAGTAGGAAGCAGCCCTGCTGGGTGAGTTGTCAAGCCACGTCACCAAGGGGCTTCCAGCTGCAGTTTACGATTGAATCCTCTGATCTGTCTCCCACTAGATTCCACTATCGTTAGCTTCACTGTTACCAATGAGTGTGGGTCTGTTTTGTAGAAATGAATTTTATTTATTCGGATCTTTCAGAAATTGACACAAAATTGCAGTGAAGTTGAAGGCAACAGAAAATATTTTCAAACTGAAACACCCAGCCATCAGCTATTGTGGATACTGTCGAGAGCAAAAACCACCAGTGCCAATCAGCATCTGGTAAAGGAGGTTCTCCAGCTCGGTCCATTCCCTTCCTTTTTCTTGGCAAGTAAGAGGCTGTCTCCCATTTTTCAGGCAACCTTTTCATTATTTCTCAGCTCTTCTTTCAATGCACCACAAGAGGGCAGTGTTTTATCATAGTCTCCTTGAATTATATAATACCAACAGTGGGACGAGATGACTTCCAGAAGTAGAAATTGACTATTATGCCAAAACTGTTCACCAAAGTTGATAAAACTCAAGTTTACAATTGTACCCCAAAGTCATGGGACTGGACCCCATCTCGTGGTAAGTCATCAGTTTAGCAATGATAAAGAAGATAACCTTCCGAAAGTTTGTGTAGATCAGAAATAAAGTATTTTTTGTGGAAGGCTGTTTTTAAGTATTGAAGGTAGTATTTCCTTTCTTGAATTCACATTGCAGATGTACAGTGTGAATTTACTGGTTTATCTCTGCAAATCTTAAAGTAGAAGATTGCAAGGGCCAGGTGCGGTGGCTCACGCCTGTAATCCCAGCACTTTGGGAGGCCGAGGCAGGCGGATCACCTGAGGTCAGGAGTTCGACACCAGCCTGGTCAACATGGTGAAACCCCGTCTCTACCAAAAATACAAAAATTAGCCAGTCATGATGGCAGGCGCCTGTCATCCCAGCTACTAGGGAGGCTGAGGCAGGAGAATCGCTGGAACCCGGGAGTCAGAGGTTGCAGTGAGCTGAGATCATGCCACTGTATTCCAGCCTAGGCAACACAGCAAGACTGTTTCAAAAACAAATTTTTTTTAATTAAAAATAAAGTAGATGCAGTAAAGAAGAGGTTTATTAGCTCTTCCTTTCAAGGTATCTGTGTACTGTATAGAAACAATGAAAGTTGAAGAACAGTGATACTCGTGCTAGGCATATTAGTCACCGCATTGTAATTGAAAGCAAGAAATATCATAAGCAAGTGTTAGATTACTAACAAGTTAAGTCCCTTAGGGCAGGTAGATTCAGTCTTTTCTTTCTCAGAGCAATTCCTTTCTGCCATAAACTACAGAGAGGTGATTAATAGAACATCGGAGAATTGAATGATACCTAGCTAGACTTCACCCTAAAATTTTAGCCCTAAAAAGAGGAATTAAATTGTGTAGATGCCTTTAAAGAACATTTTCTAGCATCTTTCTACATCTTCCCTAAGTGGCCTCTTGAGCCCAGTTGGATTTTGGTTATATGCCATGATAGTAATCATAAGAATCAGTTACATTGAATAATAAAATGATCCCAAAATGCATGAATACAGTCGATTCCCTCTCCTATTTATTCCTTGTGGAAAAAGAAAAACCCAAATCTTAAAAACTAAAGCAAGTCAGGGAAGCCTGGAAAGACACCCAGATTTGATAACATGTTAGAAGGAAATCCAGTCTTAGGAATCTCATTTTCTGGCTTTGATCTGGTTGTCCGTTGGGATGGACTTGCCCAAGTGATGGCCCACAGAAAGGCCAAATTTCTTGTTTTTCTCCTCATCCTGTACCTCTTTTTTCATTAAGAATCCTGCCTGGAAGTTTAGGTCAAAGAGGCTGCTTGGAGCAAAATACAGTGGTGTCTCATCCCAAATATTCTCCAGGCGTTTCTTCCATCCTTCCAGGATCTGAATTCGGGCGTCTGCTGGAGTGTGCCCAATGCTATATGTCAGTTGAGGTTCTAAGACTTGGAAGCCACAGAAATGCAGAATGCCACTCTGAGGATACAAAAAGCACAGAGAGGTAAGTCAACCAATTCCGTGCAGTTGTACTATAAACAACAGAAGTTGGTCTGGGCTTCCCAGTAAGACACTCTGATGAGGAGGCCTCAGGCACCCTAGAGAATCAGTTCAGAGCTGGCGTCTCTCTCCTACCCTATACCTAGCTGTTACCAATTTTAGCCTTCTCAGGTGTGCTCTTCTTTAAATGCATAAACCCTTGAAACTGTGCCAACCTGAATCCTTTGCCAAGAAGGCTAGAAGTTTTCTTACTTTAGGGAGTCTCAGTTTCTTGGCAGGTGACTCACCAAGACCTGCGGTGGGTGCATTTCTCCACCTCTCCGTATAACCAGATGGGTCTTTTTTTTTTTTTCTTTCTTTTTCTTTTTTTTTTTTTTTTTTGAGGCAGAGTCTCGCTCAGTCGCCCAGGCTGGAGTGCAGTGGCGCAATCTCGGCTTGCTGCAACCTCTGCCTCCTGGGTTCAAGCAATTCTCCTCCTGCCTCAGCCTCCTGAGTAGCTGTGACTATAGGCATGTACCATCATGCCCAGCTAATTTTTGTATCTTTAGTAGAGACAGGGTTTCACCATGTTTACCAGGCTGGTCTTGAACTCCTGACCTCAAGTGATCCACCAAAGTGCTGGTCTCCCAAAGTGCTGGGATTACAGGCCCAGATGAGTCTTGATAAATGATTTTCATAAGTGGCCTCTCATTGGCTCTTCTCTCCAACCTCCCTCTTTATAGAAATTATCCTGAGGGTCTGGTAACACCAATAAGCCCACCCCAGGCTTCAGTTTTATCCAGTTTTATCCATGTATAAACTGGCTAGACAAATTATTTCTTTTTTCTTTGAAACAGGGTCTCGCCCTGTATCCCAGGCTGGCATGCAGTGGTGTGATCATAGTTCGAGGCTCATCATACTGCAGCCTCGAACTCTTGGGTCTGTCGCCTTAGACTCCCAAGTAGCTGGGACCACAGGTGTATGCTAATTTTTTTTTTTTTTTTTTTTTTTTTTTTTTAGAGAGGAGTTCTCACTATGTTGCCCAGGCTGGTCTCAAAGTCCTGGGCTCAAGCGATCCTTCTGCCTCGGCCTCTGAGTAAATCATTTCTTAAATTGTCTTGGGCTCTAATAGTCTGTGAGACTGTATCAGCAACCTGGAGAAGGACAGGAAGGCTGGAGAGAGATGTCAGTCATCTGGCGAGACCGGGGCCCACGGCTAAACAAATCAAGGGTAGTGATTCACACTAGTCCTTGGCTGGGAGAGAATGCTGTTTGAACACACGCACGTGCAGGTGTATTTCACACACACAGGCACCCGGGAAGGCAGGCAAGTTCCTAAAGGAAGCTCCCGTCATTCTGAATCATGACCACGCTTTCATCTTCACAACTCAAGATCTATTTTCAGATGCTATCTTGAGGTTTTGAACCCCATAGAAGGCTCAATTAATGAATTCCCCTGAAGGTTCGTTGAAAATGAGGTACCTGGCCGGGTGCAGTGGCTCATGCCTGTAATCCCAGTACTTTGGGAGGCTGAGGCAGGAGGATCATTTGAGGTCAAGAGTTTGAAACCAGCTTGGCTAACATGGCAAGACCCCGTCTCTACTAAAAATACAAAAATTAGCTGAGTGTGGTGGCGGGCGCCTGTAATCCCAGCTACTCAGTAGGCTGAGGCAGGAGAATCGCTTGAACCCAGTGGGTAGAGGTTGCAGTGAGCTGAGATGGTGCCACTGCTGTCCAGCCTAGGTGACAGAGCGAGACTCCGTCTCAAAGAAAAAAAAAGAAAAGAAAAGAAAATGAGGTACCTGAATTGGCCAGAGAATGACATTCATGTCCCCATGGATCCCTTGCAGAGAGTACATGGAGCCGCTGCCACCAGTGGTGATAGAAAGCACTGCCTTCTTACTCTGCAAAAGAAAAAAACAATAACAAACTTCATTCCCCTCCACATCCCCTTGTGACAAGAAGTTAATGAAACAGCTCCAGGGACAAGAACACACAAGTCTGTCCTATTTGCTGTTTATGTTACTTCATACTTTGGCTCCCCTGAGCTACACAGTATGACTCTGCAGACTAGACGGTCTACAGACCAGCGGCCTGGGGCAAACCAAGGATTCCAAACCCCCACGTGTGGCTCAGGGCGAGGCTGTCACCACATCCAAAATCAGTGCTTGCTGCTGGCTGCCTAGGTGGAGTTACTGGGCGTTCTCATCCATCCTCCCACGGGCTAGGCATGGCGTAGGACAAGCTCTTTCATCTGGAAGGTCTTGAAGGGTTCCCTGTGCAGGATTTGGGCCTCCGAAAAATGAAGACAGGCCTTCTTTTGTTTTTATTATGGAAATTTTTAACACACGTAAATGAGAAAATAGTACTGCATCTATCACTCATCTTCATCTCTCAGTATTTTGCCATTCTAGTTTTAGCTCGACCCATGACCCCCTTTTTCTCTGGAGCATTTTATTTTATTTTATTTTTTCATTTTTTTTTTTCTCTGAGACAGAGTCTGGCTGTCACCCAGGCTGGGGTGCAGTGGCACCCTCTCGACTAACTGCAAACTGTCTCCCGGGTTCAAGTGATTCTCCAGCCTTAGCCTCCCAAGTAGTTGGGATTACAGGCACTCACCACCACATCTGGCTAATTTTTGTTTTTGTTTTTGTTTTTTTTTTTGATATGGATTCTTGCTCTCTCACTCAGGCTGGAGTGCAGTGGTGCGATCTCAGCTCACTGCTACCTCTGCCTTCCGGGTTCAAGCAATTATCTTGCCTCAGCCTCCCAAGTAGCTGGGACTACAGGTGCCCACCACCACGCCTGGCTAATTTTTTGTATTTTTAGTAGAGACGAGGTTTCACCGGATGGTTTCGATCTCCTGAACTCATGATCTGCCCGCCTTGGCCTCCCAAAGTGCTAGGATTACAGGTGTGAGCCACCACGCCTGGCCTTTTATTTTATTTTTTTAAGACGGAGTCTTGCTTTGTTGCCCAGGCTGGAGTGCAGTGGTGCAATCTTGGCTCACTGTAACCTCCACCTCCTGGGTTTCAAGCAATTCTCCTGCCTCAGCCTCCCAAGTAGCTGGGATTATAGGGGCCCACCACCACACCCAGCTAATTTTTGTATTTTTAGTAGAGATGGGGTTTTGCCATGTTGGCCAGACTGGTCTGAAACTCCTGACCTCAGGTGATCTGCCTGTCTTGGCCTCCCAAAGTGCTGAAATTACAGGTGTGAGCCGCCATGCTCAGCCTCTGGAGCATTTTAAAACAAATCCCAAATATCATGTCATTCCATCTGTAAAAACTTGATCATGCATCTCTGCCAAAGGACCCGGAGCCTGGGCTTAGGATCTAATTGTGCTCAAAACCCTGCATCAGAGCCGGGCGCGGCGGCTCACACCTGTAATCCCAGCACATTGGGAGGCTGAGGGGGGGGTGGATCACCTGAGGTCAGGAGTTCAAGACCAGCCTAACCAATGTGGAGAAACCCTGTCTCTACTAAAAATACAAAATTAGCCAGGTGTGGTGGCCCATGCCTGTAATCCCAGCTATTCAGGAGGCTGAGGCAAGGGAATCGCTTGAACCCAGGAGGCAGAGGTTACAGTGAGCCGAGAATGCACCATTGCACTCCAGCCTGGGCGACAAGAGGGAAACTCCATCTCAAAAACAAAAAACAACAAACAACAAACAAACAAACAAAACCTGCATCAGGACAGACCACCCAGAAGCCGGCTGTCAGAGCATTCAGAACCATCTACCTACCTGGAAGGGTCCTTTGTCATACATGGCAGCGAGCGTGTAAGCAAACTCTCCTACGAACACTCGCTCAAACCAGCCTTTCAGAATGGCAGGGACTCCAAACCACTGTAGGGGGAACTGCAGGACAGAAGACATCATCAAGTTCAGACCAGAGGCTCCCCAAGGCCAGAAGGCGACTCGGGGTGCTGAGCTGCTCCCCATTATGGCTCTGTGGGGGAGCCCCTCTTCACGCCTTTCCCATTCCTCCTGGGGAGTTAGCACTTTAAGGAAAGAGATCATTATTGTCCTTGGTCAGCCAATTGGACAGTCTTCGTTTTCCCTGAAAATGCAAATATTGAGTGGGTCCAAGAAAGCTACATACACAGAAGACTTATTGATATGAAACTTGTTTGTATGAAATCACATTTGTCAGCAAAGTCTAAATAGCAAGGATTGCAAACAAGGTCTGCTTCAGGGTGTCGCCTCAATCAGTATTTTCCCAAGAGTTTGCTTTAGTAGTGTGGTATCAACAATATGACTGTTGGCCAGGCGCAGTGGCGCACGCCTGTAATCCCAGCCCTTTGGGAGGCTGAGGCAGGTGGATCACTTGAGGGCAGGAGTTTGAGATCAGCCTGGCCAACATGGTGAAACCCCATCTCTACTAAAAATACCAAAATCAACTGGGTGTGGTGGTGGATGCCTGTAGTCCCAGCTACTCAGGCTGTTGAGGCAGGAGAATCACTTGAACCTGGGAGGTGGAGGTTACAGTGAGCCGAGATTGTGCCACTGCACTCCAGCCTGGGTGACAGAGTGAGACCCCATCGTGGAAAAAAATGAAGATAGGCCTTCCTCCTTTTATGACTGTCCCTTGTTATCATGGATGAAAAATCGTATCACTTAGAATAAACACAATCACTCAAAAATGCAAACTAATAATCAGTGTGATGGCTGAGTGCAGTTGCTCATGCCTATAATCCCAGTATTTTGGGAGGCCAAGGTGGGAGGACCACTTGAGCCCAAGAGTTTGAGACCAGCCTGGGCAACAAAGTGAGACTCTGTCTCTACAAAAAAATTTAAAAATTAGCCTGTTGTGGTGGTGCACATCTCTAGTCCTAGCTATGTGAGAGGCTGAGGCAGGACGATTGCTTGAGCCCCGGAGTTGGAGGCTACAGGGAGCTGTGATCACCACTGTATCCCAGCCTGGGTGACAGAGCAAGACTCCACCTCTAAATAATAATCATCATCGTCATCAATGTGGCTAGGCGCGGTTGCTCACGCCTTTAATTCAAGCACTTTTGGAGGCCAAGGTGGGTGGATCACTTGAGGTCAGGAGTTTGAGACCAGCCTGGCCAACGTAGTGAAACCCTGTCTCTACTAAAAATACAACAGTTAGTCGAGCATGGTGGCACATGCCTATAGTCCCAGCTACTTGGGAGACTGAGGCAGGAGAATGGCTTGAACCCGGGAGGCGGAGGTTGCAGTGAGCCGAGATCACGCCATTGCACTCTAGCCTAGGCAACAGAGCAAGACTCCATCTCAAAAACAAATAAATAAACAAATACATAAATAAATGAATAAAATGTTAAAAAATAAAAATAATAAATAATAATTAGTGTAACTAAGGTTCATCAGGGACTTCCCGTGAGAAAGTCTTGTCTGACCTCTTATCCTAATAAAAGCAGAGCACGGACTCTACCAGGAGGTTTTCTTATCCTTGATTCATGATTTAAAGATAATCCCAGCCCTTTGGGAGGCCGAGGCAGGCAGATCACTTGAGCCCAAGAGTTTGAGACCAGCCTGGACAAAGTGGTGAGACCCTATCCGTACAAAAAAAATTAAAAGATTAGCATGGCATGGTGGCGTGCACCAATACTCCCAGCTATTCAGGAGACTGAGGTGGGAGGATCACTTGAGCCGAGGAGGTTGAGGCAGCAGTGAGCGGAGATCTTGCCACTGCACTCCATCCTGGGCGACCGTGAGACCTTGTCTCCAATTTAATTTTTTTTAAAGGCATCCTTTGGGGTACTGGCTAGTGGCATGTGGCTTTAATTCCTAGCAACAGGCCTGTGGGTAAAATAAAGGACTTCAAGGATTGGATGTTTTGTAGCTGACTGAATAACTAAAAAAAAAAAAAAAAAAAGAAAGAAAAAAAAAAAAGCCACAGCCTATACCACCCTGTTCGTGGTTTCCAGGATCATATACATTCTATGTTCAATATCAAAAGACTGGCTGGAATTGGTAAAAGGAAAGTCATTGAGTACAGTCACATTTATAGGAAAGATCACTGACGAGATTCACGCATAATCCCAGTATTGTCTGCTAAATGGTAAGGCCGCTTCCCGAAGAAGAAAGGCTGTGGTTTGCTGCAGGAACACATTCAGCAGGGTTTCAAAGCCCCCTTCAGCTGGCAGGCTACAATGGCAGAGAAGTCAATGTGTCATGGATTATTCTACAAAGTATTTGGGATTTTTATGGAGAAAGGAGGAGAACTGCAAATTTTGAGAGTCCAACAGGAATCACTAACTGAAGGAATCGCTAACTGAAGGGGAGACTAAGTACATAGAAGAAAGCAAGCTCAAGGGTTGTACATCATCTATGCAGTTGCATTTCTTTCTCTCTCTTTTTTTTTTCTTTTTTTTTTTGAGACGGAGTCTCGCTCTGTCGCCATGTCGCCAGGATGGGGTACAGTGGCACAATCTTGGCTCACTTCAACCTCCACCTGCCAGGTTCAAGCAATTCTCCTGCCTCAGCCTCCAGAGTAACTGGGACTACAGGCACATGCCACCATGCCCAGCTAATTTTTGTAGTTTTAGTAGAGACCAGGTTTTACCATGTTGGCCATGATAGTCTCGAACTCCTGACCTCAAGTGATCCGCCTGCCTCGGCCTCCTAAAGTGCTGGGATTATAGGCGTGAGCCACCGCGCCTGGCCTTGCAGTTGCATTTACATATGCAACAGTAATACAGCCAGATTCCCAATATCTGTGAAATCCATGTAATACTGCACCTTTAAAGTAATCACCCTTATTTGCAGAGAATGCAGTAAAGGGGGTGACTGTTTAAGATCCCATAGCTAATTAGGTGACATGTCTAGGACAATAAGCATGCAAATGCCCCTGACACCACTTCCAATGTCCCACCATACCTGGAATATCACAAGGTCTGCAGCTTCCAGCTTCTTTTGTTCAGCCACAATATCTGGGCTCAGACGGCCCTCTTTATAAGCCAGAGTAGATTCGGCAGCATACTGAAAGTTCGCAGGGTCCTTCAGTTTACCTGCAGAGAAGAAAAAGAGAGGCTGGGGCCAGAGGAGCCAAAGCCGGGCCAGAGGACCCACAGGCAAGGAGATCCGCAAAGAACTAATTAAAAAGGGGAGGAGGAACTCCTACCTGTGATGTCCTTTCTGGAAATGATGGGATTGAAGTTCATGGCATAGAGGTCCGACTCCGCCACCTCCCACCCTTTCTTCTTCAAAGCTGCTACAGCAGCCTCCTTCATGGCATAGTTGAAGGATGTCCTTTCTGAGTGAGCCAGTACGATCAGTGCTCTTTTGCCTACAGAGACACACACAAAGCACCCGGGGAAAACCCATTACCAACCAGCAAGCCTTCAGCTACAGGGGAGTTGCAGTCTGTAAAGGAGGGGGCGGCTTTGTTAGACATTAGGTTATTCCATTCCATCCCCTGCAGCCAGAAATGTATTTTCCCCTTAAAAGTACTGAAGATTAAAGGAAGGATTTAAATCAGTGGCTGATTTAATAAATAGTGTTGACAGCCGGGCTCTGTGACTCACGCCTGTAATCCCAGCACTTTGGGAGGCCGAGGCGGGCGGATCACCTGAGGTCAGCAGTTCGAGACCAGCCTGGCCAACATGGTGAAACCCTGTCTCTACTAAAAACACAAAAATTAGCTGGGTGTGGTGGCGGGCACCTGTAATCCCAGCTACTCGGGAGGCTGAGGCAGGAGAATTGCTTGAACCTGGGAGGTGGAGGTTGCAGTGAGCCAAGATTGCACCAGTGCACTACAGTCTGGGTGACAAAGCAAGACTCCGTCTCAAAAAAAAAAAAAAAGTGTTGGCATATCTAATGAGTTATCTGCATGAAAATAAGATGATTCCCCTAGAAAACTATTACAAGTTGACCATCCCAAATGGGAAAATCCAACATTTTTAAGTGCTGACATGACCAAGGAAATGCTCATTGGAGGATTTTGAATTTGGGATCCTCAACCAGTAAATATAATACAAATATTCCAAAATCCAAAAAAATCCGAAATTCAAAACATTTCTGGTCCCACGTATTTCAGATAAGAGATACTCAACCTGCATAGGTGTTAAAACTCAGTTAAGTGGTTTCCCTTGTCTGAGGGTAGTGGCTCAAAGGACACAAAAGGGACGTTGGGGTGCTGAATACATAATTTTTCAGTTTGTGAAAATCCACTTAGAACTTGTGAGGGCTGGGTGTGGTGACTCATGCCTGTAGTCCCAGAGCTTTGGGAGGCCAAGGTAGGAGGACTGCTTGAGCCCAGGAGTTCGTGACCAGCCTGGGCAACATGGCGAAACCCTGTCTCTACAAAAAATGCATAATACAAAAAACTAGGGCCAGGCATGGTGGCTCAGCACTTTGGGATTCAGGTCAGGAGTTCAAGACCAACCTGGCCAAAATGGTGAAACCTCATCTCTACTAAAAAATACAAAAAGTAGCCAGGCATGGTGGCGCCACCTGTAATCCCAACTACTCGGGAGACTAAGGCAGAGAACTGCTTGAACCCGGGAGGGAGAGGTTGCAGTGAGCCAAGATCGCACCACTACACTCCAGCCTGGGCAACAGAGTGAGACGACATCTCAAAAAAATAATAAAATAAAAAACTAGCTGGGCATGGTGACTCACATCTGTAATCCTAGCTATTTGGGAGGCTGAGGTGGGAGGATTGCTTAAGCCTGGGAGTTCGAGGCTGCAGTGAACTATGATTGAACCACTGAATGCCAGAGCGAGACCCTGTCTCTAAAAAATGAACTGGTGCATTTTTTAATGTGTCTATTGTAGTCACCAAAAAAATTTTTGGCTTTAATTACCCCACTAATATATCACATACAACCATAATTTCTAGTAGATTAAAGATCCAAAATTTTTAAATGAAACTATTTAAATACTAAAGGAAGAATGGTAGAATTTGTATAACCTCAGGGTAGAGAATCCTTTATTTAAAAAAAAAAAAATTCTGGGTGTGGCGCAGTGGCTCACGCTTGTAATCCCAGCACTTTGGGAGGCCGAGGCAGGTGGATCACCTGAGGTCAGGAGTTCGACACCAGCCTGGCCAACATGGTGAAACCCCGTATCTACTAAAACTACAAAAATTAGCCGGGCGTGGTGGTGGCCACCTGTAATCCCAGCTACTTGGGAGGCTGAGGCAGGAGAATCACTTGAACCCGGGAGGTGGAGGTTGCAGTGAGCCAAGATTACACCATTGCACTCCAGCCTGGGCAACAAGAGTGAGACTTTGTCTCAAAAAAAAAAAAAAAAAAAAAAAGTTTAGCAAAAAGCGCCATAAACAAAGTCAAAAGATACCCACTGGGAGAAGAAATTTGCACTTCTCATCACAGAGTTAAACTCCCAATGAATGCCCACAAATGATTAGAAAAGACAGTGCAATGGAAAAGTGGGTCAAGGATCCGAACACACTGTTCACAGAGCAGGAAAGGCAAATGACAACAAACAAATGGAAAGATGCTCTGCGTGGCCTGTCAGGAAAATCAAAATGAAAACAAGACATTTACCCATGAGTTGACATGGGTACCATGTTTACATTTACCATGAGTTTACATTTACCCACAAAATGTTACAAATAACACCCAGGGTTAAGATTGTATCAACAGAAAAACTGGTGTGTTACTGGTGGGAATATGAATCGCCTCAACTTTTAGGGAGAGCAATCAGGCAGAATCTCTTAAAACTTTAAAGACACATAAATCTTTTATCTCGCTCTCCAATTTGGAGGAATCTGTTCTACAGAGTAAAAGCATCAGGCTATAAGAGCCAAGGATGTGTATTACATCATGCTTTTCATTGGCAAAAATTAGCTATAACCTGATTGTCTATGGGGAACACTTTAATAAATTATGGGCACATCCACACTACAGGATATTTTGCTGTTAACAAGAATGAGTTGGCCAGGCACGGTTGCTTGAGCCTGTAATCCCAGCACTTTGGGATGCTGAGGTGGGCGGGTCATACGATCAAGAGATCCAGACCATCCTGGCCAACATGGTGAAACCCTGTCTCTACAAAAATACAAAAATTAGCTGGACGTGGTAGCGGGCACCTGTAATCCCAGCTATTTGGGAGGCTGAGGCAGGAGAATCGCTTGAATTTGGGAAGCAGAGGTTGCAGTGAGCCGAGATCGTGCCACTGCACTCCAGCCTGGGCAACAGAGTAAGACCCTGTCTCAGAAAAATCAATAAATAAAAGTAAAAAAATATTTTAAAAAGAATGAGTTAAACTGGCTGGGCACGGTGGCACATGCCTGTAATCCCAGCTACTTGGAAGGCCAAGGTGGGCAGATCCCTTGAGGCCAGGAGTTGGAGACTAGACTGGGCAGCATAGTGACACCTTGTCACTAAAAAAAATTTTTTTAGAGACTGTTAAGCAGGTACAGTTGCTCAGGAGGCCAAGGTGGGAAGATTGCTTGAGCCCAGGAGTTCAAGACCAGCCTGTGCAACATGACAAAAGCGAAACCCCTTCTCTACAAAAAGTACAAAAATTAGCCAGGCATGGCGGTGCATGCCTGTAGTCCCAACTACTCAGGAGGCTGAGAGATGGGAGGATCACTTGAACCCAGGAGGTCGAGGCTGCAGTGATCTGTGATCACCGCACTGTACTCCAGCCTGGGCGACAGAGGGAGACCCTGTCTCGAATAAACAAATTTTAAAAATTAAAAAAATTAAAATGGGCCGGGCGCGGTGGCTCAAGCCTGTAATCCCAGCACTTTGGGAGGCCGAGACGGGCGGATCATGAGGTCAGGAGATCGAGACCATCCTGGCTAATACGGTGAAACCCCGTCTCTACTAAAAAATACAAAAAACTAGCCGGGCGAAGTGGCGGGTGCCTGTAGTCCCAGCTACTCGGGAGGCTGAGGCAGGAGAATGGCGTGAACCCGGGAGGCGGAGCTTGCAGTGAGCTGAGATCCGGCCACTGCACTCAAGCCTGGGTGACAGAGCAAGACTCCGTCTCAAAAAAAAAAAAAAAAAAAAAAAAAAAAATTAAAATGAATTTACTATATGTAGTGACTCAAAAAGATATCCATGATATATTATTAACTGATAAAAAGGCAAGTGAATATGAATCCATTTTTATTTAAAATGAAAGAAGTGAGAGGAAGGGAGAGAGAGAGGGAAGGGAAGGAAGAAAAAGAAAATACAAAAAAAAGAAAAAAAAAGAAATGACACATATTTGTATGTAGATTTGCAGCACGTTGGTATGAGGGGGAGAAATGTGGAACAATCACATTAAACTTTTTTCTTTTTTTTTGAGACACAGTCTCACTCTGTTGCCCAGGCTGGAGTGCAGTGGCATGATCTCAGCTCACTGCAACCTCCGCCTCTTGGGTTCAAGCGATTCTCCTGCCTCCGCATCCCCAGTAGCTGGGATTACAGGTATGAGCCACCGCGCCCAGCAGATCACATTAAACTATTAACAGCTCAGCTTCCTTTATAAGTAAGAAATGGCAAAGGGTACAGGTAGAAGGGAAATGGGCCTCTTTTATATTAACAAGGTTGTCAGAGGCAGCATGCTTCAATTTGCAAGAACAGTATTTAGTGGATCCTTATAATATGCTAGGCACTGCTCTCAGTGCTTTGCATTCCTTTTTTTCTTTTTCTGAGACAGGGTCTCGATCTGTTGCCCAGGCTGGAATGCAGTGGCATGATCTCAGGTCACTGCAGCCTTGACCTCTCAGGCTCAAGTGATCCTCCCACCTCAGCCTCCTGAGTAGCTGGGACTACAGGTGTGTGCCACCACACCTAATTTTTGTTTTGTAGAGACAGGGTTTTGCCACGTTGCCCAGGCTGGTCTCAAACTCCTGGACTCGAGCAATTTTGCCTGCCTCAGCCTCCCACAATGTTGGGATTTTAGGTGTGAGCCACCACGCCTGGCCTGCACTTTCTTCCTTTGTCAGGGCAACCTGCTATGTTTTAAATACGTCGCCTCCAAAATTCAGGTGCTGCCATTGTGAGAGTATTAACAGATGGGACCTGTGAGAGGTGATTAGGTGAGGGGGTCTCCTTCCTCGTGAGCGGGATTAAGGCCCTCATAAAAGAGACTTTGCCCAGCACGGGGCTCACCTGCCCTTCCACCTTCTACTTCCCACCATCCGTGTAAGGACGCAGCATTCCTCCAAATGCAGCTCTCACCAGACAACCAAACCTGCCAGCACCTTGATCTCGGACTTCCCAGCTTCCAGAACGGTGAGAAATCAATTTCTCTTTTTTATTAACTACCTAGTCCCAAGTATTATGTAGGGAGGCACAAAATAGACTGAGACACACCCTATGAGGTCAATACCATGAGTAGCCCCATATTATAGATGAGAAAACTGAGGCACAGGAGAGAAGCAAGTTACCCAAGTGTGTAGTCATTAAGTGGTGAAACTGGAATAATTTAAAAATGTAGAGAGTGGCTGGGCGTAGTGGCTCACACCTGCAATCCCAGCACTTTGGGAGGTCGAGGCAGGCAGCTTGCTTGAGCCTGGGAGTTTGAGACCAGCCTGGCCAACATGGAGAAACCCCGTTTCTACCAAAAAAAAAAAAAAAAAATAGCTGGGCATGGTGGTGTGGGCACCTGTAGTTCCAGCTACTCAGGAGGCTGAAGTGGGAAGATCGCTTGAGCCAGGGAGGTGGAGGTTGCAGTGGGCCAAGATCACACCACTGTACTCCAGCCTGGGCAACAGTGAGACTTACAAACAACAGTGAGACTTACAAACAACAGTGTGCAAGGGCATAGAGCGAAGTGCCAGAGAAAGGACGCTTACTCCCACAGTTGCTCCTGATAGCGTGCACTGCTACTTCACACCCTACCATGAACAGTGGGTGCAGCTGGGAGAAGAAAATGCCTGCAACTTTTTGTGGGGGCGGAGGGGGGATGGAGTCTTGCTCTGTGGCCTAGGCTGGAGTGCAGTGGCACGATCACGGTTCACATCAACTTCTGACTCCCGGGTTCAAGCAATTCTCCTTCCTCAGCCTCCTAACTAGCTGGGACTACAGGCGTGTGCCACCATGCCCAGCTAATTTTTTGTATTTTTTTTTTTAGTAGAGACAGGGTTTCACCATGTTAGCCAGGATAGTCTCGATCTCCTAACCTCATGATCCACCTGCCTTGGCCTCCCAAAGTGCTGGGATTACAGGCGTGAGCCACTGCGCCCAGCTGGCATCTGCAACGTTTTTGCACCATGAATGAATAACTACAAATGACTAAAATAACTAGAAAGGCGCATTTAAGCCTTAAGCTCTCTTCCTGCTTTTATTATTGACCACACCTAGCAAGGGAGGTACCTCTTGGGCTAAATTCAGCCAAGTGTAACTTTCAGGGCCCAGTATGCCAAACCAGGGGATTTCCAAACTTGGTCCTGAGGTTTTGGACTCTTGAAACTAAGATTCAGTGCAGTAGGTGTTTGATGGTGATTTACATGCGCTGGAAATGACTGACTTGCTTTGGATAGCCTGGGAAAAGGGAAAGGCAGCTCTGAGGCTACCTCAACAAATTCCTACCTCTTAACCCATGCATTTAACACGATTGGGAGGCAGGTGAGCATATCAAGCTCTAACAGGCATTTTCTTTGTAATTTACCTCGCCGTTAGTCTTATCAGTGTTTACTGAACACTGCTCTGACAGTTTTTATTTTATTGACTTCTCATCAACGTGAACAAGCATTTTCTAAGTAGTGAGACAGTCAAGGTACTTCTCGGAAAATGAACAAGTCAGAATATCCATCTCTTGATCTTTCAAGGAGCTCAGACTCTAATAGCTATAAGCATGCCTGTGACTTTACAATTTTTCATGTAAGGCAACACACAAACAGGAATAATATATTTGTAACAAATATAACCACCAAAGTGCAGTACCTGGAATACGTAGATCCCCAAAACAACTCAAAAGAAAAATGGTCAAAAGAAGGTGGGTGGGGCGCGGTGGTTCACACCTATAATCTCAGCACTTTGGGAGGCCAAGGCGGGCAGATCACCTCATGCCAGGAGTTCAAGACCAGCCTGGTCAACATGGTGAAACCCTGTCTCTACTAAAAATGCAAAAAAAATTAGCCAGGCATGGTGGCGGGCGCCTGTAATCCCAGCTACTCGGGAGGCTGAGGCAGGAGAATCGCTTGAACCCAAGAGGCGAAGGTTGCAATGAGCTGAGATTTCACCACTGCACTCCAGCCTGGGCAGCAGAGCAAGCCTCTGTCTCAAACAAACAAACAGACAGATGGTTGTGAATAGGCAATTAACAGAAAAGAAGTTTTCTGGGCCTGGAGGGTTCATTTTCCCTTCCTGCCACTTAACTAGCTGAGCAACATGACCTGGGAGGAGTTACACTACTAGAGTTTACCCTGAGAGAGGCCACAGGATGCACACACAGATAACCTCTTCAGGGTAGAGTGGCATTAGTGTGTTAGGAGAGGTAAGGGACAAAGTTCAACAGAGGGCTGGGCGCGGTGGCTCATGCCTGTAACCGCAGCACTTTGGGAGGCCGAGGCGGGTGGATCACTTGAGGTCAGGAGCTAGAGACCAGCCTGACCAACATGGTGAAACCCCCGTCTCTACTAAATATACAAAAATTAGCTGGGCATGGTGGCGTGCACCTGTAATCCTAGCTACTGGGGAGGCTGCAGCACAAGAATCGCTTGAACCTGGGAAGTGCACACCACTGCACTACAGTCTGGACAACAGAGTGAGACTCTGTCTCAAAAAAAACTTCCACAGAGGAAAACTTCAGGACTTCGGGGCTGGCCCGTTAGGAAAGGCCCTCAGAGGAGCTTGCCATTTGAACTGAATCTTGGTCTTGAACTCCTGGCCTCAAGCAGTCCTCCTGCCTCAGCCTCCCAAAAGTGCTGGGGTTACAGGTATGAGCCACCACACCCAGCCAAAAACAATATTTTTTAGCCAGGTTTCAAGTTCTGCTTTGACCAAAAAAATTAGCTGAGTGTGGTGGCACACACCTGTAGTCCCAGCTACTCAGGGGGCAAAGATGGGACTATCACTTGAGCCCAGGAGGTCAAGGCTGAAGTGAGCCCTGATCATGCCACTGCACTCCAGCCTGGGCAGCAGAGCAAGACCCTGTCTCAAAAAGAAAAAAAGAAGTATGTTAAAGGTAAGACTTTGTATCAGTTTCATGCATTCTCCTTCTGCCTTCTCTCTTCACTTGAGTGCTCCAGGGAACATGAGTGCGAATCAGACACATCTATTAGTTGCAAACAAAAAACCTGGATGCTTTAGTGAACCTCAAGATTTGGTTAGCCGGGTACAGCTAAAACTAATGATACAAGATCCAAGTCTTCCTTTTTTCCCTCATTACCAGCTCTCTTTTTTGTGTTTAAGCTACGCATAAATACAGAACATTCTGTAAGAGTGGAAAGTCAGGAAACAGTTCCTGCCCTAGTATTGGAGGAGAGGGTGCCTGTGCCTCGGGGAGCTTAAGAAAGAAATACAAAGGAAATAGCAACCACCGTGTATGCGGCAAGCCTCTCAGCTGTAAGAATCTATTCCCTGCTGTCTCTGCCAGCAACTCATTCTGGGCTACCAATCCCCTGCTTAGTCCCTTTCTCAGAGATTCTGATAATTTCAGTCGGTCAATTGCAAGGGCAATCTCTTCCTCCACTCACTTTGACCAAGATGGGCTTCTGTGTGTGCAGGTGCATTTTTAGAGGCAGGACCAGGTTCACAGGGAAAGAAATTACAAAACGCAGGACTGTGCCCCAGATGAGGCAACAGCTTTCTAAATCTTAGCGCTGTCCAGTCTCAGAGTGAGATTATTTGGGAAATAGCTCTCAGTCCCTGCAGTTGTCTCAGCTGGTTATTTATGCCTTGGGTGGAGCTGGGTTAACCTCTAAGTTCCCCTAGGGTTGATGGCCGAGTGGGGAGGCTCTATCACTGAAATGGACCCAATACTAGAAATGGATCCAGAACGACCTGATCAGGTTTGCCTAATCCAAGGGCCTCAATGGAAAATACCTCCCAAGGCCAGGCACGGCTGCTCACGTCAGTAATCCCAGCACTTGGGGAGGACGAGGTGGGCGGATCACCTGAGGTCGGGAGTTTGAGACCACGCTGGCCAACATGGCGAAACCCCGTCTCTACTAAAAATATTAAAACTAGCTATGCATGGTGGCGCACTCCTGTAATCCCAGCTACTCGGGAGGCTGAGATGGGAGAATCGCTTGAACCCGAGAGGCGGAAGTTGCGGTGAGCTGAGATAGCACCATTGCACTCCAGCCTGGGCGACAAGAGCAAAGCTCAGTCTCAAACAAAACAAAACAATACAAAACAAAACAACAAAACCTGAGCCTGGCAGCTTGGAGCCGGTTCTGGTCTCTGTCAGACTAAAGGTATCGGTTTCCTCCACTCCTGTCCACCAATCACCAGATATTCTCATTTTCTTCAGAAGCTCGGAATCCACATTTTTAAGTGAAATCACCCATTTTAATGTTTGCAACTTAATTCAAATTGGTTTAAATACTATAGCCCGAAAGAGGTATGGGCTGTGACCGTAAGCCTGATTTGGCCTCCAGCGGCCAGTTTCTGACCCCAGTTTTGGAGGGAATTCCTGCGTCCAAGGTCAGGTTTCTCCTAAATGCCCACTGGAGTTCGTGGGGGTGGAGTGAGGAAGGATCCACAACTCCGGATACAAACAGAAGCTCTCCTTCTCCCGGAGTCCCATCAAGGCTCATCCCAGGACCCTAATCTCTTCCCTTTGTGGGTTTTGACTCAAGGAACAAAACTCAGGGCCAAACCCATACAACCTCCTCCACAGGCACCAGGACTCCGGAGACCAAGCGCCTCGCCCTTTCCAGCACTCACCGACCATGGCGCTGGTGCAGTCCAGGGCGCTGATTGGCTGGACTCGTGCTTGCCGGGGCGACCCTGGCCGGGACTAGGCTCTCACTGGGCCGGGCGACTCCAGCGGCAACCTTGCAGGAGTCGTGTGTGTGGTGCGCGGTGCAGTCTCTCTCATATATCCTGCGCGGCTCATTGGAGTTGGACGTCAACAAGGGCGGGACCCAACGCCTGTATCCTGAGGTGCTGGGCTAGAGGATGCCAAGGCTGCAGCTCCAGGAAGGGAGGGAGCCTGGGGGGTGAAGGAGGAGCCCCTCCACTCCCACCCGCCCCGCCTGAGCAACTGGTGGAA
The DNA here is from genome assembly GCF_049350105.2 of Macaca mulatta. Taxonomy (NCBI): domain Eukaryota; kingdom Metazoa; phylum Chordata; class Mammalia; order Primates; family Cercopithecidae; genus Macaca; species Macaca mulatta. Next base: position 65,351,602 of record NC_133425.1, read on the forward strand.
GTCAAGAAAAGTCTCTGGGGGCTGGAAGAGGGGTTCGTGGGGGTGTGTGACAGAGGCCTCAAAAATCTGGCTGGAGGGGCTAAGGCAAGCCCATCTGCGCACTGTGCCCTGAGGTGCAAGGGGATGCAGGGTGGAAGTTGTTCCCAAGAGAGTCCAGGGATCGAGTGGGCCTGCCCTTTGAGCCTTGGCACGAAGTGGAGCAGAAAAAAAGCCGGATGCAGATTACTGTGGTGCCCCAGGCTCAGATTCTGCTGAGTCACTGTGACTGTGGATTTGGAAGGCTGAGAGCACTGGGGAGACATGTTCCGTGGAGATGAATTTGTTTCTTCCTTTGCAAGATTCAGATTCTGCACTTGGGGGCCCATACAACACACTTCCCTGGGTGCATGCCGCTGCACCACCCCTGCTCCTCAAGGCAGGTAATGGGGGAACTAATTGGTTTTGTTTCCCATGAGCTAAAGCAAGGCTGGTGTGGAGATAGCAGTTATAGGGAGGCATATTAAAGAAGAGCCAAAACGGAGCCAGGCGCGGTGGCTCATGCCTATAATCCCAGCACTTTGGGAGGCTGAGGTGGGCGGATCACCTGAGGTCATGAGTTCGAGACCAGCCTGGCCAACCTGGGGAAACCCTGTCTGTACTAAAAATACAAAAATTAGCCGGGCATGATGGCGGGCGCCTGTAGTCCCAGCTACTCGGGAGGCAGAGGCGGGAGAATCGCTTGAACCCAGGAGGCGGAGGTTGCAGTGGATCGAGATCGAGCCACTGCACTCCCACCTGGGTGACAAAGCGAGACTCCGTCTCCAAAAAAAAATCTCTATAAAGAAAAAGTTAAAGATGTCAATGAAGGAAAAAGAACTAGAGCTTTAAAGTGGTAATGAACCATCACAAGAATTACAGATGGGGAAGGTGAGGATGACACAGGGCCCTTCCATTGTCCCTCCAGTGCAAAAGTTAAGGAGGTACCAGAATACTGGTGTCCAACTCCCGACTTTAGGTGATCCTAGCAGCTCAGCCTCCCAAAGTGCTGGGATTACAGGCATGAGCCACCGCGCCGGGCCCCATCATGACATTTTTGCATTCATTTTGATGCAACAAGAGAGGACTGTGTATTTACGAATTATTTTGGGAGGCCTAGGCAGGAGGATCACTTGAGCCCAGGAGTTTGCAATAAGCCTGAGCAACAAAGTGAGACCCCATCTGACAAAATAGTATAAAAGGACCTTTTAAAAAAGGGCTAGGCAGCCCTGTCCAATAGAACTTTTCCTATCTGTGCTGCCCAAGTAAGGTAGCCGCAAGCTTCAAGTAGCTATTGAGCACTGGAAATGTGGCCAGCAGCCAGGCGTGGTGGCAGGCGCCTGTGGTCCCAGCTACTCAGGATCTAAGGGGAAAAGATCACTTGAGCCCAGGAGTTCACGGCCGCAGTGGTGCACTTAAAAAAATAGGAAAAAAAAAAAGTGGCCAGTGGACTGAGGAAGTGAAGTTTTAATTTTAATTACATTGGTTTTTTAAAACTTTATTTTTTGAGGCAGAGTTTTGCTGTGTTGCCCAGGCTGGAGTGTAGCGGCAGGTTCTTGGCTCACTGCAATCTCCATCTCCACAAGCAATTCTTGTGCCTCAGCTTCCCGAGTAGCTAGGACCACAGGCATGTGCCACCACACTCAGCCACGTTTTGTATTATTAGTAGAGATGGGTTTCACCATGTTGGCCAGGTTGGTCTCCAACTCCTGACCTCAGGTGATCCACCCACCTCAGCCTCCCAAAGTGCTAGGATTACAGGCATGTACCACTGCGCGTGGCCTTAATTAATTTAAATTTAGATAGCCAAATGTCACTAGTGTCTGGAAAGACCTGAGCTGATTCAGATCGAGGCCGCAGTGTGCTGGCTAGTCTATCTCCCACTCTTCTAGTGAGATTGTTTTCTCGATCTCCAGTCTCCCCAACCCATCTGGAGGTGGGGCTCAAAGCCCCAAACCTCGAGTGTCATATTCGGTCTTTGGTTTGCAGCATGACCAGCTCCCATCCTCAGTCATCTTGTTAACATGAACTATATAGGGGCCCACCCCAAGTCATCTCATTTAGCATAAACTGTCAGGAGTGGTCTGAGAGGCCCACAATGAATAAGATGGACATTCCTATCATTTGGGATTTAGAGGCTCAGGGGCATGATGATAGTTCACTGCAGCCTCAACCTTCTGGGGTCAAGCAATCCTCCTGCCCCAGCCTCCTGAGTAGCTGAGACAACAGGTGCATGCCAACATGCCTGGCTGATCTTTATTTATTTATTTTTGGTAGACACAGGGTCTCACTATGGTGCCCAAGCTGCTCTCAAACTCCTGGGCTCATGTGATCCTCGCGCTTTGATCTCCCAAAGTACTGGAGTTACAGGTATGTGCCACCACTCCTGGCCAAATTTGTTACTACACAGTGGTAAAGACAGACATCTGAGGTCGCAGTGAGCCGAGATCGCGCCACTGCACTCCAGCCTGGGTGACAGAGGGAGATCCTGTCTCAAAAGAAAAAAAAAAAAAGAAACTTAGTGGCCAGGCACAGTGGCTCAGGCCTATAATCCCAGCACTTTGGGAGGCTGAAGTGGGTGGATCACTTGAGCTCAGGAGTTGGAGACGAGCCTGGACAACATAGAGAAACCCTGTCTCTACAAAAGAAAAAAGAAAAAAATTAGCTGCACATGGTGGTGCTGCCTGTAGTCCCAGCTACTCAGGAGGCTGAGATGGGTGGATCACCCGAGTCTGGGAAGTCGAGGCTAGAGTGAGCTATGATTGTGCTACTGTACTCCAACCTGGGCAATAGAGTGACACCCTATCTAAAAACAAAAACAAAAAAAAAACAAGAAACCCAAGTGGGTTGATTGGGAAGCACAGGAGCCAGAAGTTAAAATCATGAGGAAGCATCAGTGAAACCACAGGGTGTGGGGCATTCTATAGGACATCCACGCTGGCTTATCCCATGATTCAGTGCTATAAGAAAAATGAAGGAGTGCATATCAGTGAGGACTTTCCAGAGAAACAGAACCAATGGAATTTGTATAAATACATAAAAAGCAATATATTGCTGGGTACAGGGGCTCAAACCTTGTGATGGTTAATATTGAATGTCAACTTGATTGGATTGAAGGATGCAAAGTATCGATCCTGGGTGTGTCTGTGAGGGCGTTGCCAAAGGAGATTCACGTTTGAGTCAGTGGGCTGGGAGAGGCAGACCCACCCTCAGTCTGGGTGGACACCATCTAATCAGCTGCCAGTGCGGCCAGAATACAAAACAGGCAGAAAAACGTGAAAAGACTAGACTAGACCTGGCGCCATGGCTCACGCCTGTAATCCTAGCACTTTCGGAGGCCAAGACGGGTGGATCACTTGAAGTCAGGAGTTCAAGACCAACCTGGCCAATATGGCAAAACCCATCTCTACTAAAAATACAAAAAAATTTAGCTGGGTGTTGTGGTGCATGCCTGTAATCCCAGCTGCTCGGGAGACTGAAGCAGGAGAATAGCTTGAACCCAGGAAGCAGAGGTTGTGGTGAGCTGAGATCACACTGCTGTACTCCAACCTGGGAGACAGAGTGAGACTCACCTCACCAAAAAAAAGAAAAAAAAAAAATGGCTAGACTGGCCTAGCCTCCCAGCCTACATCTCTCTCCTGTGCTGGATGCTTCCTGCCCTCCAACATCAGACTCCAAGTTCTTCAGCTTTGGGACTCGGACTGGCTTCCTTGCTCCTCAGCTTGCAGATGGCCTATTGTGGGACCTTGTGATCATGTGAGTTGATACTACATGTCTATCTTATTAGTTCTCTCCCTCTATAGAAACCTGACTAATCCACACCTGTAATCCCAGCACTTTGGGAGGGCAAGGCAGGCGGATCCCTTGAGGCCAGAAATTTGAGACCAGCCTGGGCAATGTAGTGAGACCCCATCTCTACAAAACATAATTTTAAATAAAATTAGCCAGGTGTGGTAGTGTGTGTCTATAATCCCACTCACTTGGGAGACTGAGGTGGGAGGATTGCTTGAGCCCAGACAGTGAAGGCTGCAGTGAGCCAAAGATCTCCCCATTGCACTCCAGTTTGGGTGGCAGAGTGAGATCCTGCCTAAAAAAAAAAAAGCCAGGTGCGATGGCTCACGCCTGTAATCCCAGCACTTTAGGAGGCTGGGGTGGGCAGATCACTTGAGATCAGGAGTTTGAGACTAGCCTGGCCAACATGGTAAAACCCCATCTCTACTAAAAATATGAAAATTAGGTGGGCGTGGTGGCATGTGCCTGTAATCCCAGCACTTTGGGAGGCCAAGGCGGGCAGATCACGAGGTCGGGAGTTTGAGACCAGCCTGGCCAACATGGTGAAACCCCGTGTCAACTAAAAATACAAAAATTAGCTGGGCATGATGGTACATGCCTGTAGTCCCAGCTACTCGGGATGCTGAGGCTGGAGGAGAATTGCTTGAACCCAGGAGGTAGAGGTTGCAGCAAGCCGAGATCATGCCACTACACTCCAGCCTGGGCAACAGAGGGAGACTCCATCTCAAAAAAAAAGGAAAAGAAAGCTATGTTTTATGAGGGATCGGCTCGTTTGACTCTGGAGGCTGAGATGTCACACGATCTGCTGTGTGTAAGCAGGAGACCAGGGAAAGCTGGTGATGTGGTTTTGGTCCAAACTCAAGAGTGAGAACCAGGGGAGCCAGCGTTGCGAGTGCCACTCCCAGTCCAAAGGCCCAAGGACCGGGAACACCAATGCCCAAGAGCAAGAGAAGATGGTGTCCCATCTTAAGAAGAGAGCGAGCCCGCTGACCCGGCCGCCTCCTTTCTATTGTACTCAGGCCCTCGGTGGCGTGGATGATGCCTGCCCACCTTGGTGAGGGCGATTTTCCTTACTCAGCCTGCCGATCCAAGTGCTCATCTCTCCCAGGAACGCCCTCCCAGACACATTAGAAACAATGTTCCACCAGCTATCTGAGCAGTCCTTGCCCAGACTGACATGTAAAATTAACCATCAGTTAATTGTGTTAAAGAATATGAGAGATGTAACAAAACAAGCACATGTCATATGCAGACATTGTTTGGATCTTGATGCAAACAAAAAACTGTAAAAAGACATCTTTGGACAGGCGCAGCGGCTCACACCTGCAATCCCAGCACTTTGCGGGGCAGAGATGGGCGGATCACCTGAGATCAGGAGTTCAACACCAGCCTAGACAACATGGTGAAACCCCATCTCTACTAAAAATACAAAAATTAGCCAGTTGTGGTGGTGCACACCTGTAATCCCAGCTACTGAGGAGGCCAACACACGAGAATCCCTTGAACCTGGGAGGTGGAGGTTGTAGTGAGCTGAGATTGTGCCGCTGCATTCCAGCCTGGGCGACAGAGCAAGATTCTGTCTCAAAAAAAAAAAAAAGATATCTTTGAGAAAATTGCAGAACAGATATTAGATGATATTTAGTTAGGTATGATTGTTTTTGTTTTTTTTTTTTGAAATCAGTTAAACATGCATATTGAAGTGTCTAGAGGTAAAATGAAATTATGTCATGGCTTTGCCTTAAAATATTTCAAAAACAACAGATTGGCAGAACATTTCTGAGTATTGAAACAGAATGTATGGTACGTGGGGATTCATTATTTTATTCTTAATTCCATGTGTGTTAAATTTTTCCAGTGTAAAACGTTTTACAGTGGTGGTGTGCTCTTCTATTCCCAACTACCCGGGAGGGGGAAGTGAGAGATCTCTGTAGCCCAAGAGTTCAAGGCCAGCCTGGGCAACATAGTGAGACCCTGTCTCTTAAAAAAAAAAAAAGAAATGACCTGTGCGGTGGCTCACGCCTGTAATCCCAGCACTTTGGGAGGCCGAGACGGGTGGATCACGAGGTCAGGAGATCGAGACCATCCTGGCTAACACGGTGAAACCCTGACTCCACTAAAAATACAAAAAAATTAGCCAGGCGTAGTGGCGGGCGCCTGTAGTCCCAGCTGCTGGGGAGGCTGAGGCAGCAGAATGGCGTGAACCCGGGAGGCGGAGCTTGCAGTGAGCCGAGATCACGCCACTGTACTCCAGCCTGGGTGACAGAGCGAGACTCTGAAAAAAAAAAAAACAACACAACAAAACATTTTACACAAAGAAAAAGAAACTAGGCTGTGTGTTTGAAGTTTTTAAATAAGCATTTTATTTTTGAATAGTTCAAAATGTACAGGAAAATTGCAATGCTTACATTTACATAATATTTACATAAATGTGAAATGTACATTTATCAAAACTATGAAATAAACTAAATATTTTAGTCTCACTGAGCTCTGATTCTCACATCTGTAGAAGGAGAATTGAGACTATTAGTTTTGTTTTTACTTTTTAATTTTAGTTATTGAATAGATAAATTATCTTTTAAAAAATATTTTTAATTTAATCTAAAGCTTGTATAAAATTTTAAGAGTCACATAATTTCCTGAGGCTTATGATAAACAGCATCCCATACTCCAACCTTCCTGAATTGTCTCCTTCCCAAAACTTTTTTTTTTGAGACAGAGTCTCTCTCTGTCATCCAGGCTGGAGTGCAGTGGTGCGATCTCAGGTTCAAGCGATTCTCCTGCCTCAGCCTCCCAAGAAGCTGGGATTACAGGTGCCCGTCACCATGCCCAGCTAACTTTTGCACTTTTAGTAGAGATGAGGTTTCACCATGTTGACCAGGATGGTCTCAAACTCCTGACCTCAAGTGATCTGCCCACTTTGGCCTCCCAAAGTTCTGGGATTACAGGGGTGAACCACCACACCTAGCCCCAACATTCTTTTTAGTGGTGCCTTGTGGTATTTACCGCCACATTTCTAAGTAATATGCTGGTTTTTGGCCGGGCGCGGTGGCTCAAGCCTATAATCCCAGCACTTTGGGAGGCCGAGACGGGCGGATCACGAGGTCAGGAGATCGAGACCATCCTGGCTGACACGGTGAAACCCCGTCTCTACTTTAAAAATACAAAAAACTAGCCGGGTGAGGTGGCGGCGCCTGTAGTCCCAGCTACTTGGGAGGCTGAGGCAGGAGAATGGCGTGAACCCGGGAGGCGGAGCTTGCAGTGAGCTGAGATCCGGCCACTGCACTCCAGCCTGGGCGGCAGAGCGAGACTCCGTCTCAAAAAAAAAAAAAAAAAAAAAAAAGTAATATGCTGGTTTTTATTTATCATTTTTAGACATTATTCATATCTACTATGAAAGATGAGAATAAGCACTTTAACTTTTCTCCTTTTCCCCTCACTTTCACCTTTTCTCCTTTTTTTCCCAAAATGGCAATATCCAAATTTTTGGCTAAATCAATATTTAGGTTTTATTTATGCTATTGTAACAATGAGCCATGCAGTGAATTATATTTACATTTCCTTTTTCCTACAACCTTTTGTTTTCCTAGGGTTAATAATTGCCTCTTGTTTCTTTTTCTTTTGAGATGGAGTCTCGCTGTGTCACCAGGCTGGAGTGCAGTTATGCTCTCTCAGCTCACTGCATCCTCTGCCTCCTGGGCTCAAGCATTTCTCCTCCCTTAGCCTCCAGAGTAGCTGGGATTACAGGCACACACCACCATGCCGAGCTAATTTTTGTATTTTTAGTAGAGACAGGGTTTCACCATGTTGTCCAGGCTGGTCTCGAACTCCTGACCTCAACTGATCTGCCCACCTTGGCCTCCCAAAGTGCTGGGATTACAGGCATGAGCCATTGCGCCTGGCCTTCTCATTAGTTTTCTATGCCACCAGCACTAATTGTTCCCAAACCATCTAAATTGTAAAAAACAAATAAGCACACCCTGTCCCCCAAGTTGCAGTGCAGCGATGTGATCATAGCTCACTGTAGCCTGGAACTCCCACACTCAAGTGATACTGTCACATCAGCCTCCTGAGTAGCTGGGACTACAGGCGCTCACCACCATGCCTGGCTGATTCTTAAATTTTTTTTTTTTTTTTTTTTTTTTTTGGTGGGGAGGGGACGGAATCCCACCCTGTTGCCTAGGCTGGAGTGCAGTGGTGCTATCTTGGCTCACTGCAACCTATGACTCCTGGGTTCAAGTGATTCTCTTGCCTCAGCCTCCCAAGTAGCTGTGATTACAGGCACATACCACCATGCCTGACTAATTTTTTTGTATTTTTAGTAGAGACGGGGTTTCACCATGTTGGCCAGGCTGGTCTGGAACTCCTGATCTCAGGTGATCAGCCTGCCTTGGCTTCCCAAAGTGCTGGGATTACAGGTGTGAGCCACTGCACCAGCCTATGTTTTTTTTTTATTTTTTTTTTTGAGACAGTGTTTTTCTCTTGTTGCCTAGGCTGGAGTGCAGTGGCGCAATCTCAGCTCACTGCAACCTTTGCCTCCCCGGTTCAAGCGATTCTCCTGTCTCAGCCTCCCAAGTAGCTGGGATTACATGCGCCACCACAACCAGCTAATTTTGTATTTTTGGTAGAGACAGGGTTTCTCCACGTTGGTCAGGCTGGTCTCAAACTCCCAACCTCAGGTGATCCGCCCACCTTGGCCTCCCAAAGTGCTAAGATTACAAGTGTGAGCCGCCACGCCCAGCCCTAGCCTGATTTAAACATTTTTCTCTTTTTGTAGAGAAGTTATCTCCCTAGGTTGCTCAGGCTGAGCTCAAACAGTATGCCCAACTCTGCCTCCCCACGTGCTGGGATTACAGGTATACACCACTGTGCCTGGTCTACTTTTCATTTGGCCAAACATCAGGTTTCTTATCAGTTTCATTTTTCTAGAAAAAGTCTTCCTGGAAGCCTTCTCTCCCAATGTGGGCTCATCGTTCTCTAGGTTTGCTGCACTGCTGTCTTTCTGGGGTTCTTTTTGCCTCTCTCTTATATTGGATCTTATATTTCTTCTTTGGTTTTCTCCTCCCCCACTTTTTTTTTTTCTGGATTACATTCTCCAGTAGTTCCCTAAGAAAGAATAAGTGAGGCCAGGTGCAGTGGCTCACGCCTATAATCCCAGCACTTTGGGAGGCCGAGGCGGGTGGATCACTTGAGGTCAGGAGTTTGAAGTCAGCATGGCCAACATGGTGAAATCCTGTCTCTACTATAAAACCACAGAAATTAGCTGGGCATAGTGGCACATGCCTGTAATTCCTGCTACTCAGGAAGGCCGAGGCAGGAGAATCACTTGAACCCGGGAGGTGGAGGTTAGAGTGAGCCGAGATCGCGCCACTGCAGTCCAGTCTGGGCAACAGAGCCAGACTGTCTCAAAAGAGAAAAGAAAAAAAAGGATAAGTAGAAATAAGTTTTCTGATGCATCCTGTATCTGACTGTTTGGCTGTGTGTAGAATTCTAGGTTGAAAATTGTTGCCTCTTGGAATTTTGAAGGCATCGATCTATGTTCTCTAGTTTTCAGGGAGAATTTCTTACCACCTGCTTCCTGACCATTTGGATGTGATCTGCTTTTTCTCTCCATAAGCACCAGAGGTCTTTGTATTCTGTCTGTCCTAGCTTATCAATCTTCTCTCTTTTTTTTTTTTTTTTTGAGATAGAGTCTCTTTCTGTTGTTCAGACTGGAGTACAGTTGTGCAATCTCAACTCACTGCAGCCTCTGCCTCCTGGGTTCAAGTGATTCTCTTGCCTCAGCCTCCCAGGTAGCTGGGATTACGGGCATGTGCTACCACCACGCCCAGCTAATTTTTTGTATTTTTCAGTTAAGATGGGTTTTATCCTGTTGGCCAGGCTGGTCTGGAATTCCTGACCTCAAGTGATCCGTCCACCTCAGCCTCCCAGAGTGCTGGAATGACAAGCATGAGCCACCGCGCCTGCCCCCTACCCCCTGCTTTTTTTTTTTTTTTTAAAGACAGAGTCTCACTGTCGCCCATGTTGGAGTGCAGTGGTGAGATCTCGGCTCATTGCAGCTTTGACCTCCCCTGGTTAAGCAATCCTCCCACCTCTGCTTCCCAAGTAGCTAGGATTAACAAGCGCCCACCACCATGCCTGGCTAATTTTTGTATTTTTAGTAGAGACAGGGTTTAACCATGTTGGTCAGGCTGGTCTTGGACTCCTGACCGCAGGTGATCCACTCACCTCAGCCTCTTAAAGTGCTGGGATTACAAGCATGAGCCACCGTGCCCGGCCTTAACCTTTGTTTTTTTTCTTTTTTTTTTTTTTGAGATGGAGTCTTGCTCTGTCACCCAGGATGGAGTGCAGTGGTGCAATCTCGGCTTACTGCAACCTCTGCCCCCCAGGTTCAAGTAAATCTCCTGTCTCAGCCTCATGGGTAGCTGGAATTATAGGCGTGCACCACCAGGCCCAGCTGATTTTTTTTGTATTTTTAGTAGAGACGGAGTTTCACTATGTTGGCCAGGCTGGTCTCAAACTCCTGACCTCGGGCAATCTGCCCGCCTCAGCCTCCCAAAGTGCTGGAATTACAGGCGTGAGCCACTGCCCCTGGCCAACCTTCTATCAGTTGTGCTTTTGGTGTCACATTTAAGAAACCATTGCCTAACCCAAGGTAATGAAAATTTATATGTATGTGTTTTTATAAGAGTTCTATAGTTTTTGCTCTTTTATTTAGGTGTATGATCCCCTTTGAGTTAATTTCTGTGTGTGGTGTGAGGTAGGGAATAACATCCCCATTTTACAAATAAGGAGACTGAGACAATTGGTTATGTGACTTGTCTGTGGTTACACAGCCACTCAGTGATGTTGTTCAGAATTTGTACCCAGGCCATTGGGCTCCACAGTCAGCTGCCAGCCCCTAAATTGTTCTCAGAGCTAGAGTAAGAATTCTTCAGTTTCATTCACAGTCAGCCGCTAATGCTCTTCTCTGTCTTCATGGTTTCTTCCAGCTTTAATTTGCTCTCAGTACTAAGACCGTACATTTCCCCTGGTCTTTTCTGAAGCAGGCCTCTATCCCAGGAGTATGTACCAGGTATTATGTATCAACTGAAAACAGTGTCCTCAGGGTCCCACTCTGTTCCCAGGGAGCAGGCCAGGACCTCATAGCTGTAGGAAGCTTTGTTGTCTTCATTATCTAGAAATTAAAAGCCGGAAGTACAATAATTCTCAGGAGTCCTCTCTCCTTCTGATGAAAGAACACAAACATCCTCATGAGCCACCTGCTAATGCATGATGTCCTCCTGGGTGGCTGCTTTTCTGCACAAGAAGTCTCCAAAGCCCCTTTCCTTTTCTCTGTGCTGTGGATGATGGACTTTGTACATTAGCTCAGAGCCATTTTTGAGCCTGTCTGGGGACCTGGGTATCTTTTGTCCTCAGTGGTTCCTGTGGATACCAGCCAAGTATTCCTGGGGGGAAAAGGTTCTTGGTATTAGGGTAGAAGAGATTCTTCTACTAGAAACCCTATCCATCCCTTCCTGTCCTCCTACCCACCACTGCTATGGCTATTTCATAGCACTCACGCCACTGTGTTGGGCTTCCTGTGTTTTAGTGTGTCCTGCTCTAATTTCTTTAAGTTATGTTTTGCCTGAATTAGACCATCCTTTATTGGGCTTAGAACACTCTGGTTAAACTGAAATTTCTGCCAGGCACAGTGACTCACTCCTATAATCCCAGCACTTTGGGAGGCCGAGGCAGGTGGATCACCTGAGGTGAGGAGTTTAAGGCCAGCCTGGCCAACATGGTAAAACCCCATCTTTACTAAAAATACAAAAATTAGCCACGTGTGGTGGTGTACGCCTATAGTCCCAGCTACTCGGGAGGCTGAGGCAGGAGAATCGCTTGAACCTGGGAGACGGAGTTTGCAGTGATCCGAGATTGTGCCAATGCACTCCAGCGTGGGCAACAGAGTAAGACTCCATCTCAAAAAAAAAAAAAACCCAAAAAACAAAAAAACAAACAAACACAACAAAACCCTAAAATTTCTCTCAAAAAGGACATTCGTTTGTTCTGAAGAGAGACTTGATTCAAGGCAGCAAATGGAGTCTTTTTTTTTTTTTTCCCGGAGACTTGCTCTGTTGCCCAAGCTGGAGTGCCGTGGTGTGATCTTGGCTCACTGTAGCCTTGACCTCCCGGGCTCAAGTAAATCTTTCTGCCTCAGCCTCCCGAGTAGCTGGGACTACAGGGACATGCCACCATACCTAGCTTACTTTTTGTAGAGATGGGGTTTCACCATGTTGCCCAAGCTGGTCTCAAACTCCTGAGCTCAAGCTATCTGCCTGCCGAGGCCTCCCTCCCGAAGTGTTGGGATTACAGGCATGAGCCACTGAGCCTGGCCTGTAGTTGTTTTTGCTATCTATTTAGAACCTGATTCGAGTCTGTATCTTTCTACTATTGAACCCCCAAATCAAAGATTTCATTACAACCAAATATTATGATGTCACATTCAATTAAAATAATCATGTGCTAGAATCTTGGGTTTTTGAGATTAGTTGTTTATTTACTTATTTATATTTGAGAGATAGGGTCTTGCCCTATCATCCAGACTGAAGTGCAGTGGTGCAATCATAGCTCACTGCAGCCTCGAACTCCAGGGCTCACACCATCCTTTCACTTCAGCTTCCCAAGTAGCTCACATTACAGGTGGGAGCCACCATGCCCAGCTGGTCATTATTTTTAAAAAATTTTTATTTATTTATTTTTGAGACACAGTCTTGCTCTTTTGCCCAGCCTGGAGTGCAGTGGCACCATCTTGGCTTACTGCAACCTCTGCCTCCCGGGTTCAAGCGATTCTCCTGTCTCAGCCTCCTGAGTAGCTGAGATTACAGGCACATACTACCAGGCCTGGCTAATTTTTGTATTTTTTAGTAGAGACGGGATTTCAGCATGTTGGCCAGGCTGGTTTCGAACTCCTGACCTCGACTGATCCACCGGCCTTGGCCTCCTAAAGTGCTGAGATTACAGGCGTGAGCCACCATGGCCAGCCTGGTTGTTTGATTATTCTTATTTTTATCTCTAGCTATCTATCTATGAATGACAGTCTCGCTGTCGCCCAAGCTAGAGTGCAGTGGCATCATCGCAGCTCACTGCAACCTCCGCCTCCCGGGTTCAAGCGATTTTCCTGCCTCAGCCTCCTGAGTAGCTGGGATTACAGGTGCCCGCCACCACACCCAGCTAATTTTTGTATTTTTAGTAGAGACGGGGTTTCACCATGTTGGCCAACCGTGTAGCTAGGACTACAGGCATGTGCCATCATGCCTGGCTTTTTTTTTTGTATTTTTAGTAGAGATGGGGTTTCGCCATGTTAGCCAGGCTGGTCTCAAACTCCTGACCTCAAGTGATCCACCCACCTTGGCCTCCCAAAGTGCTGGAATTACAGGAGTGAGCCACTGTGCCATGACTTTTTTTTTTTTTTTTTTGAGACAGAGTCTTGCTCTGTCACCCAGGCTGGAGTTTGGTGGCAGGATCTCAGCTGCAACCCCGTCCTCCTCCTGGGCCCAAGTGATCCTCCTACCTCAGCCTCCCAAGTAACTGGGACTACAGGCAGCACCATGTGCAACTAATTTGTTTCACTCATTTTTGTTTGCGGGGTTTCGCTATGTTGGCCAGGCTAGTATTGGACTCCTGAGCTCAAGTGATCTGCCCGCCTCAGCCTCTCAAAATGCTGGGATTACTGGTCTGAACCACTGCGTCCAGGCAGGCAGTTTTTCTTCTTTCGAGACACGGTCTCTCTCTGTCACCCAGGCTGGAGTGCAGTGGCGTGATCTCAACTCACTGCAACCTCACCCTCTCGGGCTTAAGCAATTCTCCCACCTCAGCCTCCCAAGTAGCTGGGACTACACGTGTGTATCACCATACCTGTTAATTTTTGCATATTTTGTAGAGATGGGTCTCACTATGTTGCCCAAGTTGGTCTCAAGTTCCTGGACTTGAGGGATACTCCCACTTTGGCCTCCCAAAGTGTTGGGATCATAGGCGTGAACCACAGCACCCAGTCCATGACTTTTTGTTTTTGAGATGGATTCTCGTTCTTATTGCCCAGGCTGGAGTTCAACAGTACGATCTCGGCTCACCACAGTCTCTGCCTCCCGGGTTCAAGCGATTCTTCTGCCTCAGCCTCCCAAGTAGCTGGGATTACAGGCACCTGCCACCACGCCCAGTTGTGTGTTTTTAGTAGAGAAGGGGTTTCTCCATGTTGCTCAGGCTAATCTTGAACTCCTGATCTCAGGTGATCCACCCACCTCGGCCTCCCAAACTGCCAGGATTACAGGCGTGAGCCACCGTGCCTGGTCCAACACTTTCTAAAATTACATGAGGCCCGGCGTGGTAGCCCACGCCTGTAATCCCAGCACTTTGTGAGGCCAAGGCAGGCAGATCACCTAAGGTCAGGCATTTAACAGCCAGGCCAACATGGCAAAAACCCATCTACCAAAAAAAAAATCCCTGGGCGTGGTAGCACACACCTATAGTCCCAGCTACTCGGGACGCTGAGGCAGAAGAATCACGTGAACCCGGGAGGCGGAGGCTGCAGTGAGTTGAGATCGCACCACTGCACTCCAGCCTAGGTGACAGTCTCAAAAAGAAAAAAAAATTACATATGGACTGTTGGCCAAATCCTGGCCAGTCTTACTTAGTAGTCTTATGGCTACTAAATACAGAATGAAATGGGTGGGACTAGGAGAAAGGGAAGGAATTCCAAGATGATGGTGAGAAACAGGGGTGCAATTAAACTAAAAGCCTTACCCTCTTGTGTTCTCTGGAGATACTCTTTTGACCTAGGCTGTTCTCTATGTCCTGGGCTCAAGTGATCCTGCCTCGGCTTCCCAAAATGCTGGGGTTATAGGCAGGAGTCACCGTGCTCGGCCTCCTAACCTTCCCTCTGTCGGACAGAACAGAGTATGTGGAGAAATGGAAAAGGCACATCGGAGTCGCCCAGGTTCTAACCACTATTCACCTCCCCTCCAGTACCCTGTGCTGCAGGTGGGTGTCAACCCATCAGTCCTCCCAAGAGCAGGAGTTTCACAAAGATGGGGACAGAAAGCGGGCAGTGTTCACCCTCCCTCCTACCATCGCCACTGGTACATTTGTTGCTTAAAAGCACAGATGGGGCCAGGCGCGGTGGCTCACGCCTGTTATCCCAGCACTTTGGGAGGCCGAGGTGGGTGGATCACCCGAGGCCAGGAGTTCAAGACCAGCCTGGGCAACATGGTGAAACCTCGTCTCTACTAGAAAGAAAAAAGAAGAAAAAAAACTTAGGCACGGTGGCACTTGCCTGTAATCCCAGCTACTCGGGAGGCTGAGACAGGAGAATCTCTTGAGCCAGAGAGGCGGAGGCTGCAGTGAGCTGAGACTGAGCCATAGTACTCCAGCCTGGCAGCAGAACGAGACTGTCTCAAAAAAAAAAAAAAAAAGCACAGATGGACTAAGTTGTTATCTTGGTCTAGCCACTCACAGGCTGTGTCACTTACCTCTTGTAGCTCAGGACTTGCTTGAAATAACAGCAGCCATACCCTGTACTAACGTTCTATGGATTAAATGGGCTAATGTAGAGTAAGTAGTTAACAAGTTTGTTTCATAGCTCTTCGCAATGGAACAGTAGGCAGCTGAAGAAAGAACTGATACGGGGTGATTATCAGTGCTGTCATGTTACATAATAGTAATGTACCAACGTGATATTTCTTGAATTTGCTAACTCTACTGTGGTTATGTAAAAGAATATCCTTTTCCTAGACGGCTCATACTTTGTGACTGACTGTGTGTACAGAAAAAGATGAGGCAGAACCGCAGGGAATCCAGGTGAAAGGCCGTCAGGGAGCTCACCACATTGCACCTTCCAGACTAATGGAAACCATTCTCAAAAAAAGAAGAGGTTAAACGAAAAGAAAGAAATGGTAGTTCTTAGTTTTATTATAACCTTGTATTTTCTGGCAAAAAGATAAATCTAAATGCATGATCTCTGGGCACACAGCTCAAGCGTCAGCCTCGAGATGACCTAAGCAGCAAAAATTTGGCCTATTTAATAAAAATGCACAGGCGCTTGCAGCCGCATTTACTAGAAAAATATTATCCTTTGGAAATTCCTTTCTCGAAGATTGGCTCCAGGGCGCTGTTCTGTTTGTATCCAATTCCCTTTCCTTGGCAGGCAGCCAGGTGCTCCAGACGCTCACAGGCCATGGGACAGCCCAGTTCCCTGCAGACCCAGCAGGGCATGGCGGGGCAGAGCTGCACTGTGAAGCCCACCTGTTATTTCCATCGGGTGGTCCTGGAGATGACACGGCTGGGGAAATGGGACACCGGACCTCCACAGTGGCCAGAACACCCATCCAGTTTGCCTGCGGGAACTCGCACTTCACCTTTTCTTCACAAACTTCTTTCTGGAAGCGTTGGGATTCAAGCGTCTCCGCCCAGCTCCCAAGGTGCTGTCCCGGACCTGCAGGGTAGCTGAGCGGCTGGAGACGTCGTTCTCCACAAAGGGCGACACCCCGGCGACGTAGTCAGGGGCGAACACGTTGGTTTTCTGCCTGGCCTTTCGGGAGAGTCGCAGCTGAGGGAAGCGCTGATCCTCGGTGAGGTGGGGGTTGACGGCGTATTTGCCCCCTTTGGGAGTGGGAAGCGAGTACTGGAAATAAGACAAGGAAGGGCCATTAGAAGAAGGGGAGCCACAGTCACACAAGGCACAGCCGACCTTGCAGATCCTGGTGCAGGCAGATGACAGCGGGTGGTAACTGACTGCCTACCATGTACTACGTGGGACATGCCGCCACCTCCCACCTGATTCCCACCTCAATTCACACATGAAAGACCGAGCACGGTATTTTGACTACGTACCTTCAGCTAAAGACAATACAGAAACAGAAATACAAAACATTCCAGTGTGTATTTATACACACGTGTATATATTTCCTAGCTCTGTCCATTGGAGCCAAGACGCAATGATACCCCAGGACAAGAGACACACCCAGTCTCCAGATCTTTACTTCTAAAAACCCTCCTGCATAAAAAACCAGAGCTCCTGAGAGAAATGGCAGATTCTGGCGCACAGGCGGGAGACGGCTGAGAGGCCGGGAACTTCTTGTTACGCCAGAAAGTTGTGTTGAAAGAGTACCTGGGATCTGTCAAAAGAACACAGGCTCCCACTGGCCACAGGTTGGCACAATGCGAGGCTCAAAATGACAGTGACAGATCACAACCTGTAGACTATAACACAGATCCACAAGACCACACTCATAGAAATCAATACATGGGAATAAAAGGAAAGTTCCTCCTTACAGTAGAATACCAGGCCATAAACATGGAAGGAATGACAAAAAATCACCATTTGGCAATCATCACTCTAATAACTGTTTCAGGCAACTTTAGTTAAGTTCAACGAGAAATAATATATACATAGTCTCAGTCTCTTTCTACAAATTAAGTATTATAAATAACTTTACAGGGGATGAAGGTAGCAGAAGCCACTGAACCAAGTGATCAAGGTTAGTATCACCAGTACATTATACAACTAATTATTTACCCACTGAAATGAAGTCCTGAGAAGGACACAGCAGGATCACTTCCGGGGTGTTCCTGCCAAAACTGCACAGCCCCAATCTAATCCAATCCCGAGGAAACACCAGACTCGCCCAAGGGGAGGGACATTCTACAAAGGAACGGGCTCATAGTTTTCAAAAGCATCAGGGTCATCTAAGACAAAAGACTGAGAAAGGACCCCAGACGAAAAAAGACGAGATGACAAAATGCAGCGTGTCACTCTAGACTGGATTCTCCACCCAAAAAATCTCCTTTTGTCAGGAAGTTTGTAGAACAACTGGTAAAATCTGGATTTGGGTTTGCAGATTACACAGTGGTATTGCAGCAATGCTGATTTCTTGATTTAGATAAAGTCCTTGTTTCAAGGCAAAAGGGCATTATGTGCATAATTTACTCTAAAATGGTTCAGGAAAAAAATACGTACATGTATAAAGAGAAAGCAGATGTGGGTACATGATTAACCCTGGGAAATCCAGGTGACGGGTAAACAGGAATTGCTGGCCGAGTGCAGTGCCTGACACCTGTAATCCCAGCACTTTGGGAGGCTGAGGTGGGCAAATCACCGGAGGTCAAGAGTTGGGGACCATCCTGGCCAACATGGCAAAACTGTCTCTACTAAAAATAAAAAAAATTAGCCAGGCACGGTGGTGTGCGCCTGTAATCCCAGCTACTTGGGAGGCTGAGGCAGAAGAATCGCTTGAACCCAGGAGGTGGAGTTTCAGTGAGCCAAGATGGCGCCACTGCACTCCAGCCTGGGCGACAGTGAGGCCCTGCCTCAAACAACAAAAAACCCCCAGGAATTGTTTATACTGTCTTTACAACTTTTCTGTAAGTTGAAAATTATTTCAAAATTGAAAGGTTTTCATGCATGCGTGGCTATTTTACTGTTGGGAGAGGCCAGTGCCACTCATGACGCTCATTTGTCCTCCAATCCTTCCCTCCCGGTTCTCTGTTGGCAGCTGCTGCGCATGTAACCCATCAGGCCCTCTCTTCTGTGCTGTGCTTTCCACACCTGTTCCTCTCTGCACCATGGGTGTCCCGAGACCCTGCCCATCCTTCAAGTCCTGCACAAATCTAACCTCTGCCTTACTCCACATGAGCTCCCGCTTCGTGAGCCACCACTGCCGCCTTTCACAGCTACTGCCCGAATGACCGGTCGCTTCTCAGGAGATGGCATGTGTGCATTCTCCCTGCTCCGTCTTGGTACCTAGGTCCCAGGCTTTCAATCCCTGATCTTGCAGAAATGACTAGACTGCTTTTCTTTTGTCCTTTCTGTTCTTTTCGACTCGGGCGTGGGGAGGGGACTGGGAGAGGTGCCACTCACCCGGAGGCCGCGGGGGTTCAGCACCTTGGGGTTGCGGGAGAAGTGCATGTGCAGGGCGCCGTCGTCGCTGACGGTCACGGACACTTTCTTCAGAGTCTTGTTCCCACAGTGAGCACAGAACACTCGGCTCATGTCAGACGTTGTCCTGGGAGACACAAAAGGAGACGATCTGCGCCAAAGCCACAGGCAGCAAACGCCGCCCCAGAGTACAAGGTGGATCCCAGGCCTCAGTAGAAGAAACATGGAAGGGCTGAATCGCACCACACATGTCACAAAGATGGAGGCCACTGAAGCTGTCAGCAAAGGGTCGCTGCATCCCTCTGAGGGACAGATAAACCACAGGAGGGCGGGTAAGGAAGCGTGCCAGCAAGCAGGATGCAGTTAGGTGAATCCCGAACCCTTCCTACACACCGCCGGGCTCTGTTCTGTAGGGTTCACGTCACTAGTCCTGGGAGGATGGCACCATCTCTATTTTCCAAATGGGGAAACTGAGGCAAGTTAAGGCAGCTTGCTCAAGGTCACCCAGCTGGTCCATGGCAGATAAACCCAGGCAGTCTGGCTCCAGAATCAATGCCCTTCACATCACGGCACTTTCTCGAGGGGCACCTCGTCACACCACGAGCTACCTTCTCTCCAAATGGCAGCCTGGGTGGTAACTCGGGAGCAGCTCTGGAGGCGGCAGAGCGTATTAATGAGACAGGAAACACACTGCCATGGTTGAACGAAGCCCAGGTGCTGAGGACAGACCCAAGGCCTCCCCCGCCTACGTGCTCTAAGCCCTGTGGACAGTGGACCCTGGACAGGAGGAAGTTGCTGCTGCCAACGGCAAAGCAGTGGCCCTGGTCCCTGTTCTTCTGGAGTTCTCCATCAGTTCCCAATGGTCAAGACACAAGAGCTGGGTGGAATAGCTGGAGAAGCCAAATGCCTTACCCGAAGTCTCTTGTGAGTGAACTAAGCACCGCGTAACAAGTGTTGGGACCTAATTATTTTGTACAGCAAACTGTGCAGTCACGGGGCTAATCTGACAAGAATGAAGAACATTCCAAGTGTTTCTAAGAATTGAGTGTTAATCTGGTGAATTTAGTGCTTTTGTAACAAAGGATGTTGGAGAAAATGGAATTTTATGAAGCCAGGAGCTTTACTGTCATGAGCCTGAAACAGCAAAATGACATGAAGCTTCAGAGGAAGGTGCGGGCCACTCTGAGGAGCGGCAGAGCCACACTGGCTGGCGGGGCTGGGCCCCAAGCCTGAGTGCTGGATTATGCTCAGGCCTTCAGGGAATGAGGCTTCACACAGGCAACTCCCCGCCCAGTGGAAGAGCTGGGGACCCAGAGAGGCACCTTTGATGATTCATAAAGTTCCTCATGGGCCTCTACAAGGGCACCACCAGATGGATCTACATGATACCCCCAGACCCAGCCTGAGCCTGCAGAGTGGCAGATGCCACCCTAGAGTAGGTCCCAGGCCACATTCCACCAGCAAGGCTGCAGCAGAGGCTCTTCCACGCCAACCAGGCGGTCTCCAGGGTCCCAGAGGCCTCCCTACAGAACACCAGCCCTCACCACAGGAACCATCTCAAGAGTCAGAAAAGCAAAGAGAGGTCAGTGGTCAAGAAACTAACAGTTCACCCGACAGGCACGCTGCTTATGTACCGGATACCACAGAGTCCTTGACACGACTGTCTTCCTAGTTCCTCACAACCACCTTCTCAATCTTATTAACAATCTGATAGGGCCGGGTGTGGTGGCTCATGCCTGCAATCCCAGTTCTTTGCAAGGCCGAGGCAGGCACATCACTTGAGCTCAGGCATTTCAGATCAACCTAGCCAACATAGTGAAACCCTGTCACTACTAAAAATACAAAAAGTTAGCCAGATGTGGTGGTGGGTGCCTATAGTCCCAGCTACTTAGGAGGCTGGGGCAGGAGGATCACTTGAACCCAGGGGGCAGAGATTGCAGTGAGCCTATACTGTGCCACTGAACTCCAGGCAACAGAGTGAGACTGTCTCAGAAAAAACCAAAACAAACAAAAATACGAAGCCGGGCGCAGTGGCTCACGCCTGTAATCCCACCACTGTGGGAGGCTGAGGCGGGCGGATCAGAGGTCAGGAGATCAAGACCATCCTGGCTACCACGGTGAAACCCGCCTCTACTAAAAATACAAAAAATTAGCCAGGCGTGGTGGCATGTGCCTCTAGTCCCGGCTACTCAGAGGCTGAGGCAGGAGAATTGCTTGAACCTGGGAGGCAGAGATTGCAGTGAGCCGAGATGGCGCCACTGCACTCCAGGCTGGGCAACAAGAGGGAAACTATCTCAAAAAAGAAAAAAAAAAAAAGAATCTGAGAGGTGGATGGCTCACGCCTATAATCCCACCACTTTAGGAGGACAAGATAAGAGGATTGCTTGAGGCCAGGAGTTAAAGACCAGCCAGGGCAACATAGTGAGACCTCATCTCAAAGAAAAGAATCTGAAGCACAAAGAAGTGAATCAGCTTTTGCAAAATCACCCTGGCAGCAGGACACAGAATCTGGATTTGAACCCATGTACACTTCTTTTTGTAAACAGAAAATCTCTCATGTATAAAGCAGACAAAACACGATAAACCCCCATGTATCCATCACCCCCCCCCCACGCCCCGCTTCAAAAACTATCAATTCACGGCCAATCTTATTTCCTCTCCACCCCCACCCACTCCTTCTACTTGTGGATTATGTCAAAGCAAATCCCAGACATTCCAAGGACAGACATTTCAGTATGTGCCGCTAAAGAATGAGGCTCACTGTTCCAGAACCCATGTCCCTAACCTCATGCCACTGAGAGAAGGTGGGAGGCCCCTGGCAACCTCTGTCCCCAAGTTCTCGGCGCCCAGGTGGAGACAGAACCCAGGCCCCAGAGGAATGACAAGGTGGAAGAAACATACATTAACGTAGGGCACTCTTTAAATAAGTCTGTAGAAGAAACAGGAAGAGTGGGCTGGGTGCGGTGGCTCACACCTGTAATCCCAGCACTTTGGGAGGCTGAGGTGGATGGATCATTTGAGGTCAGGAATTTGAGACCAGCCTGACCAACATGGTGAAACCCCACCTCTACTAAAAACACACAGAAATTAAATTAGCCGGGTGCAGTGGTATGTGCCTCTAGTCCCAGCTACTTGAGAAGCTGAGGCAGGAGAATCACTTGAACCCAGAAGGCAGAGGTTGCAATCTCAGAGTGAGCTGAGATTGTGCGACTGCACTCCAGCCTGGGCTACAGAGCGAGACTGTGTCTCAAAACAAAAAAAGAAACTGTGTGTTCCACAGAGGGCACCAGGGCCAGGTCACCAGCTACGTACTTGAAACAGCCGTGGCAGCGCAAGATGTAGCTCCGGGCCTCGCGAATCAGCATGCCGTTCACCGCCAGCACGTGCAGCCCCATCTGCAGCAGAACATTCTACAACCACAAGTTAAAGAAGAACTCAATTTTCTTGTCATCAATTTTCTTTTCACATCAATTTTGTAATCACAGTTATGGGAACTTCACAAACCCTGCGTTGCCCATATTCCTTGGCTTTTGTGAAGGAAACTCAGCCTGGGGATGCCTCTCAAGATGTGTAAACGAGGACGAAGACTCAGATGTCTTTCTAACACTGTCCTGGAGCCTGTGTTTGTCATTTTCCATGACCTGTCATTAGCAAGCTCTCTCAATGGACATTTTATTTTGTCTGGGGCAAATATACTCATTGCTGGCTGAAAACTGTCTCTCCCTGTCTTAAGAATCTGAATGACCACATGACATTATATACACTGAAGAAAAAAAAATAGTAAACATTAAACATTTAATGTACTATACAAATGTTGTCATCATATCACGATTGTCTAGCCTCTAAGCAAAACTAAAAATCACCAAGGGCACAGGCGGTTTCCAGAACCAGGGAAACAAGTGCTGCGCAGCACCAGCTCCGTGTACATCTGTGCAGCTCGGTAGGACCACTGCCGATGACGTGTGTGACACGTGGGCTCAGGCCCACCCTACCCACCTGCATGGCGAAGTCTGTGGTCACGCAGCCAACCCGCACGTCCTTGGGGACGTCACATTGCTCCAGCTCCTGCTGGATCTGCTTGATGTTATTGGGGGTTATCCAGCCACCCCCGTCGTCATCGCTGTCATCTTTTCTGTCTTCAAACCCGTTTTCTGCCTCCTCCTCCTCCTCGCTTGGAACATCCTCACTTCTGTCAATCTGAAACATCAACAGACCTTTCAAACTCCCAGCCCACAGGAGCAGTGGGGGAGACGTTGAGCTGTCGTCCGAAGACCAAAAGTCAAGGCCTCACCAGCAGCTCCTGCAGTTCATGATCAATGCTGGGCAGAGGGTTTCTCCAGAACATGAAGGAACTAAATTCCAGGTTCTCAGGCTCACAAGCTGGGTGTCCTTTCTCTGCTTCTTGCGGGGATTTAGGCTGAAATCAAAAGAAACAATTTTAAAACCTGAAAATCCATCTGTAGCCTTTCAGGTTACAGATGAAATCACATATGACAAACAAGTCAGATCAGACACGGCTGGACAAACTATGTTATTGGTCCATGTAAATTTAGTTCACTGTGAACACATAACTTACAGAAATGTGACATGTTTCAGAAAAGAACATGAAGAGCCTAGCTTGTCTAAGAAATTACCTTGGAGGGCAGATGGAAACCAGAAATGTGCAGAGGTGTTTCTGGGTGCTGAATCGATGAGCTCACTTTAACCTTTAAAAAAACAAAAAACATATTTTACCTCTTGTTATCAAAGTTAAAGATACCCAGTTTTTTTTTTTTTTTTTTTGGCTGGGCGCAGTGGCTCATGCCTGTAATCCCAGCACTTTGGGAGGCCAAGGTGGGTGGATCACCTGAGGTCAGGAATTGGAGACCAGCCTGGCCAACATGGCGAAACCCTGTGTCTACTAAAAATACAAAAAATTAGCCGGGTGAGTGCAGTGAGCCGAGATCACGCCACTGCACTCCAGCCTGGGCGACAAGAGCGAGACTCTGTCTTAAAAAAAAAAAAAAGATATCCTTTTTTTTTTTTTGAGATAGGGTCTTGCTCTATCACCCAGGCTGGAAGGCAGTGGCACAATCTCGGCTCACTGAAACCTCCGACTCCCAGGTTCAAGCAATTCTCATGCCTCAGCCTCCCAAGTAGCTGGGATTACAGGCGTGTGCCACCATGCCCCACTGATTTTTGTATTTTTTAGTAGAAATGGGGTTTCGCCATGTTGGTCAGGCTGGTCTCAAACTCCCAGCCTCAAGTGATCTGCCCATCTCAGCCTCCCAAAGTGCTGGGATTACACACATGAGCCACCGTGCCTGGCTGACATCCAATGTTTAAAAAAATCACAGAATAAAAATGAAAAAATAGCTGGGTGCAGTGGCCGAGGTAGGAGGATTGTTTTGGGCCAGGAGTTTGAGACCAGCCTGGACAAAAGTGACACCCTATCTCTATAAACAAATTTTAAAATTAGCCAGGCATGGTGGTGTACACCTATAGTTCCAGCTACTTGGGAGGCCGAGGTAGGAGGACTGCTTGTGCTCAGGAGTTTGATGCTGCAGTGAGCTGTGATCAGCGCCACTGTACTCTAGCCTAGGTGATAGCAGGATCCTGTCTCATTAAAAAACAAACAAAAAACAAGTGTGGTAGTTCATTCCTGTAATCTCAGCATTTTGGGAGGCCAAGGTGGGGGGATGGCTTGAGCCCAGGAGTTTGAGATCAGCCTAGGCAACACAGTGAGACCCCATCTCTCTTAAAAAAAAATTTGAAGGTAGTTTCAACTAGTGCAAAAATAGGAGTCCACCATAGTTTTGGTGACTTTAGGCAGAGAAGATTAAGCAATTGTTTGTCAACACTATTGAAAATGAACTATTATTAGGTTAAACTTTTTGGCTTCTAAAATCTTCTGGCTTAGAAATAGACAATGGGCACAGGCACAAATTTATCAGTCTCTTCAACCTAGCCATACTGGGTAAGACCCTAAAAGCACAACAGGAGTCAGAGTTTTGAAGGAAGCAAAGGTTTGAAAAAACACTTGCACATACTTAGTGTTCCTTCTTTTTTACCTCCAGAAAACTCTCTTTTTTTGAGATAGGGTCTCACTGTCACCCAGGCTGGAGTGCAGTGGTGTGATCACAACTCACTGCAGCCTCAATCTCCTGTGCCCAGGTGATCCTCCTGCCTCAGCCTCTCAAGTAGCTGGGACTAAAGGTGCACACCACCATGCCTGGATAGCCTTTTTTTTTTGGTAGAGATGGGGTTGCCCAGGCTGGTCTCTAATGCCTAGGCTCAAGTGATGCTCCTGCCTTGGCCTCCCAAAGCCCTGGGATTATAGGCATAAGCCATAGCACCTGGCCAGAAAGAATTGTGTTTTTTAAAAAATTATTATATACAGATATATAGATTTTTATTCTTTTTGCATTTTCCAAACTTAAACCTTTCCCCAAAACCTAAAGATCAAAAGAGACTAATCAGGAGGCTAAGGTGGAAGGATCACTTGAGCCCAGGAGTTCTGAGACCAGCCTGGGCAACACAGGTAGACCCTGGATGAAGGGGGAAAAAAAAAGGGACTGAAACACATTTGCCAATTGTAATGTATGAACCTCAAACTCTTAACATTTACAGAATAACTGAGGAATGTGAATGCTGACTGGATATTTGATAACAGGCATTACTATTAATTTTGTGTAGGTGTAATGATGGCTTTAAAGTTGAGAGTCTTGATCTTTAGAGACATACCAAGAAATAACTATCAGTGAAATACTACACAATGTCTGAGTTTAAAATACTCAGGGCTGAGGCCTGGCACACTGGCTCATGCCTATAATCCCAGCACTTTGGGAGGCTGAGGTGGGCGCATCACCTGAGGTCAGGAGTTCGAGACCAGCCTGACCAACATGGCGAAACCCCGTCTCTACTAAAAGTACAAAAGTTAGCTGGGCCTGGTGGTGGGCACCTGTAATCCCACCAACTACTCAGGAGGCTGAGGCAAGAGAATCGCTGGAGGTGGAAATTGCAGTGAGCTGAGATCACGCCATTATACGGCAGCCTGGGCAACAGAGCAAGACTCCATCTCAAAAAAAAAAAAGTACTCAGGACTGTGGATCAGTGTAGATGAATACAGACTAGCTATGAGATAACTGGAGGGGGATGATGGGGACCCTGGGTCCATTACACTAGTCCTTCTACTTTTGTGTATCTGATCGTTCCCACAATATAAAGCTTCTAAAAACCTATCCTCTTGATTTACCTTCTGTGGTTCCTGTTTTAGGTGAGACACTCCAACAAACTCTGCTTCCAGCTGGTATGTGAGCGCAAGCACTTGGATGTCCGTGGCAGACAGGCTGGGGTAGTCTCCTGTTTTCTTTGAAAACTCAGTCACTGTAAACAACAGATTTCCATCTTCAGTTAGAGGCAAAAAGCCATATGACCTTGGATAACCAGTGGAAGTATCAAAATGATTTAGAACACATCAAAACAATGGAAGTATCAAAACAATTTAGAAAGGATCACTGTGTCATGAAAAGTCTTAACACTTTCATCCATTTTCTGACCTTTCCCTACACGCAGTTGAGAAATTTGTATTCTCCACCACCAAGACTCATGCCAGTTAGGTTTACTGTAACACCCTTATCAAATGCAGAGGAAGGAGCAGAAAGTTGGCTGGGGCAGGGTGTGGTGGCTCACACCTGTAATCCCAACACTTTGAGAGGCTGAGGTGGGCAGATCACTTGAGGTCAGGAGATCAGCCTGGCCAACATGGTGAAACCTGTCTACTAAACATACAAAAATTATTTGGGTGTGGTAGCAGGGGCTTGTAATCCCAGCTAGTCGGGAGGCTGAGGCAGGAGAATCGTTTGAACCTGGGAGGCAGAGGTTGCAGTGAATCAAGATTGTGCCACTGCACTCCAGCCTGGGTGACAGAGTGAGACTCCTTTTAAAAAAAAAAGAAAGTTGGGGTGCGGTGGCTCATGCCTCACCATGGGAGGCTGAGGTGGATAGATCACTTGAGGTCAGGAGTTCGAGACCCACCTGGCCAACATGGTGAAACCCCTTCTCTTCTCAAAATACAAAAATTAGCCAGGCATGGTGGCACGTGCCTATAATCCCAGCTACTCGGGAGGCTGAGGCAGGAGAATTGCTGAAACCCGGGAGGTGGAGGCTGCAGTGAGCCAAGATCGTGCCACTGCACTCCAGCCTGGGCAACACAGCCAGACTCCATCTCAAAAAAAAAAAAAAAAGTTTCAGATTTAGAAGCATTCTGGATTTCAGATCCAGGATGCTCAACTTGTAATTGTAGTAGTCTATGAGGAAACAAAAAGCACTTGCTTAATGCATAATAAATGTCAGCTGTTCGACTGCTGTTATTCTCCAGTCATCCATAATAAACATTTAAAATTTCCTACTTTGGGAGGCCTAGGCGGGTGGATCACGAGGTCAGCAGATGACACCATCCTGGCCAAATAGTGGCCGAGACGGTGAAACTCTGTTTCTACTAAAAATACAAAAAAAATTAGCCGGGCAGGGTGGCGGGCGCCTGTAGTCCCAGCTACTCGGGAGGCTGAGGCAGAATGGCGTTGAACCCGGGAGGCGGAGTTTGCATGAGCGGAGATCGCGTCACTGCACTCCAGCCTGGGTGATAGAGCAAGACCCCATCTTGGGGGAAAAAAAAAATTTCCTGAAACAGGCCGGGCGCGGTGGCTCAAGCCTGTAATCCCAGCACTTTGGGAGGCCGAGACGGGCGGATCACGAGGTCAGGAGATCGAGACCATCCTGGCTAACACGGTGAAACCCCGTCTCTACTAAAAAATACAAAAAAAAAACTAGCCGGGCGAGGTGGCGGGCGCCTGTAGTCCCAGCTACTCGGGAGGCTGAGGCAGGAGAATGGCGGGAACCCGGGAGGCGGAGCTTGCAGTGAGCTGAGATCCGGCCACTGCACTCCAGCCTGGGCGACAGAGCGAGACTCCGTCTCAAAAAAAAAAAAAAATTTTTCCTGAAATTAACAGAGAGATATCTCCTAATACACTGGTACAAGGAACACTAGGTATACTGCTCTTATTTCCTAAAAAACAGACATTAGCAGCAACTACAATTTACTGTCCACTTACTGTGCACTAGGCACTGCATTAAAAGCTTTACGTGTTAATTCATTTCATCCTTTGCCAATCTTCAGAAGTACTATTAGTATTTCCTGGGAAAGATTTAGTAAGTTGGCAAAGATCACAGAGCTACTAAGTTGGTGGAGAAAATCGTAGAAATCACAGAGGAGGTAACATCATCTCCACTATCAGCCTCTAACCTCTAAAACACTTCCAAACACTGAGGGGCCTTTCTTGGGTATCACCTTGATTCCCAACAAGAGAACAACGCTGACTCCTAAGCCAAGAGACAATTGTTTAATTTTGTTTATTTTTTATTTTTTTTTGAGACGGAGTCTCGCTCTGTCGCCCAGGCTGGAGTACAGTGGCGCGATCTCGACTCACTGCAACCTCCACCTCCGGGTTCAAGCAATTCTCCTGCCTCAGCCTCCCGAGAAGCTGGGATTACAGGAGCACGCCACCACGCCCAACTAATTTTGCATTTCTAGTAGAGACGGGGGTTTCCCCATGTTGGCCAGGCTGGTCTCGAACTCCTGACCTCAGGTGATCCGTTCGCCTCCGCCTCCTAAAGTGCTGGGATTACAGGCCGTAAGCCGCCGCGCCCAGTTTAATTTTCTTTCACATTTAATACAATGCCTTAAAAGCACTCCCTTTTTAAAGCTCTGTCAGGTGCAGATCTTTATATCCAGTTATCAGCCTAAGCTACTGAAAAGAAATGTACAAGAGTAGTAGCAAGAGATCAAAGCTCTTATTTTAAATCCAAATAAATTTATTGCGTGTCTGCAAAGTGTTTAACACTGTGCTGACTGCCATATTCCTCAGTTCATGCTCACAGCAACCTTGGAGACAGATACAATTATTATTCCCATTTTGCAGATGAGGTAAACGAGGCCCAAATTTGAATGTTATGCCCGAGGGCATACAGCTAGTTACTGGCTGACTCCAGACCCAGGAAGCCTGTCTCCTACCACTATCTCCTAGGAAGTGCTGGCTCTAAATCTACTGCTCTGATAAGGCAGCTAGACCCCAACTCGCACCCAAGTGGGTGTCATCTGCGCCCGGGACCCCGGCTTCCCATCAATGCTGGGGCAGAGGCACTCACCCAGCCGCACGTATTCCGGTAAGGGCTCCTTGAACCGCAGCTCGTAGGGCAGCACAGCGAGCCGCCTGCGTGTGGCCTTGTCCCGAATCTCAGTGACCACCTCCCGGATGGTGTAAATGTTCTTCCCGATGTCCTGCGGACAGAACGCCCCAGCTCAGACCCGCCCGCACCAAGTAACGCTCCGCCCGACTCCACGCACTCCCAGAGGGGCGGTCAACCCAGATCTTTCTTGTCCCGCAGGGAGCTCCCCGTACCTGCAGAGCCGCATCCCGCAGGAAAGCCCCAGCGTCCGCCACAACGTGCTCCACTGGAGCCATGTTGGCGGCGTGAGCAGGGAACGCGCATGCGCACGGAGCTTGCGCCTGCTCCTCTGTCCGAGTCTGGGCCTCTGGGAACCAGGAAGAGCAGCCACGATTTGGCTGCGCCTCCTGGCGGCCGCGCCAGCACCTCCCGGCTTTACCCGCGCGCATGTGCAGCGACACCGCCCACACACTCAGAGAAGTGTGGGCGGGGTCAAACCTTGGGGGACACCTGGGAAATCCGCTTCAGCATCTAGAGCTTAGCGCCTTCTTTACCTTTGAAGATAAAACCTGCCAGGTGTAGTGGTGCGCGCCTAGAGTCCCAGCTATTAAGAAGGCTGAGGCGAAAGGATCGCCTGAGCCCAGGAATGTGAGACCAGCCTGGGCAACATAGCAAGACCCTCATCT
The DNA here is from genome assembly GCF_049350105.2 of Macaca mulatta. Taxonomy (NCBI): domain Eukaryota; kingdom Metazoa; phylum Chordata; class Mammalia; order Primates; family Cercopithecidae; genus Macaca; species Macaca mulatta. The sequence goes on from NC_133425.1 coordinate 65,381,209, forward strand.
CTTCAATAAATAAATAAATGTAAAACCTGTATATATTCCTATGATTAAAAGTCAATCAATACAGATTACCTAATTTCGTTATCACAGCAAAGTGCTGCATAACAGGCTTGAGCCACCGTAGTTACAGTAGTTTTATAAATGAGACTAATACAGGGTTTAATGTACAAAGACAGGACTGTATCTCCTTGAAAGTTAATCTCTTGGATTTGGAGTGGTACTAGAAAAAGTAGAGACTAAGTGTCCAACCTATTTATTTATTTATTTACTGTCGCCCAGGCTGGAGTGCAATGGTGCAATCTTGGCTCACTGCAACCTCCACCTCCCGGGTTTAAGCAATTCTCCTGCCTCAGGTTCCGGAGTACCTGGGATTACCCACACCAGCCACCATGCCCGGCGAATTTTTTTTTTTTTTTTTTTTTTTTTTTTGTGGTTTTCGTAGAGATGGGGTTTCACCAGGTTGGCCAGGTGGGTTTCGAACTGCTGACCTCAGGTAATCCACCTGCCTCTGCCTCCCAAAGTGCTGGGATTACAGGCGTGAGCCTCCATGTCCCACCAGTCAATTTAATTAATATGCATTATAGAATCCATACAAATTCGAAGACCCAAAAATAACAGAATAATTAGTACAAGTCTTTGAGGCTAATTATGTCATTAGTATTAATTTTAATCAATGGTGATTAAACTGAGCCTTCATTCAACTTGTCCAGAACATCAGTCAAGAATGTCGATTTAAAATGTTCTTGGAGGCTGGGTGCATTGACTCACGCCTGTAATCTGAGCACTTTGGAAGGCCAAGGTGGGTGGATCACCTGAGGTCAGGAGTTTGAGACCAACCTGGCCAACATGGTGAAACCCCATCTCTACTAAAAACACAAAAATTAGCCAGGTGTGGTGGTGGGTGCCTGTAGTCCCAGCTACTGGGGAGGCTGAGGCAGGAGAATTGCTTGAACCTGGGAGGCAGAGGTTGCAGTGAGCTGAGATCAAGCCACTGCACTCCTGCCTGGGCTACAAGAGTGAAACTCTGTCTCAAATAAATAAATAAATAAATAGTTATTGGGCAGGCACAGCGGCATTCACCTGTAGTCTCAGCAACTTGGGAGGCTGAAGCAAGAAGACTGCTTGAAGCTGGGAGTTCGAGCCCAGCCGAAGCAACCTATCCAGACCCATCTCTTAAAGAAAAACTTCTCTGCCAGGCGTGGTGGTTCATGTCTGTAATCCCAGCACTTTGGGAGGCCAAGGCGGGCGGATCATTTGAAGTCAGGAGTTTGAGACCAGACTGGTCAACATGTGGAAACCCTGTCTCTATGAAAAATGCAAAAGTTATCCAGGCATGGTGGTACATGCCTGTAATCCCAGCTACTGGGGAGGATGAGGCAGGAGAATCCCATGAACCGGGAAGGCGGAGGTTGCAGTCAGCTGAGATAGCACCACTGCACTCCAGCCTTGGCGAAAGAGCGAGACTCCATCTCAATTAAAAAAAAAAAAAAAAAATGCCTATCATCCATCTACCTACCTACCTACCTACCTACCTACCTACCTACCTACCTACCTACCTACCTATCTACCTACTTACCTGGATTGTAATTCGTTAAGCTGTCTGTGCCCTGTAGATTAAGGGAATGAGATTGGATTAGTGTGGAGGGGGGTTTTATGGATCCAAGCAGGAGTTTTTAAGCTTTTGTACTTTTACGTCACAAGGCGGAGATGTTTGTGGTTCTGGATCTTAGAGCAGTGCCTGCACATAATAGGCATAAGGTTGCCAGGAAATAGAAATACAGATACTCAATTCAATTTGATCTTCAGATAATCAACAAATACTTTTTTAGTATAAATATATCCCATTCTGTACTTGGGACATACATATTACACTGCTGTTTATCTGAAATTCAAATTTAAGTGGGTGTCCTGTACTTTATCTGGCAACCCTACTAAAGAGCTCAATTAAGTATTTGTTGACTTAATAGACTGAAGGTCTCGTTTCACCTGTAAAATGGGGCTAGTACCTGCCCCTGCCTCCATAAGGTTGATGGGCAGAGTAAATGGCACTCAGTGAGTCCTCAATTTATTTGACTGCCCGGGACCATCCGGTGAGCAGAAAGCCCTTCCACTTTCAAATGCAAAGACGCTAAAAATGCCTCCTCGAGGCCATAAGTGCCCAGGCCAGGCCTAGGTTGCCCGCACCTGCGAGCCTGGCCAGCCTCTTCCGGGTCAGGTGACCGCGCGCGGTCACGTGACCCGGCCCGAGTGCGGGCGGTGGAAGGCGGAAGTAGGAGAGGAGTTGGGCGCCGCTTCTGTGGCCACGGCAGGTAGCTAGCGCCGGCGCGGGGGGCGCGGCGGGCTGACTGCCTGCGCGGGGCGGGCCGGGGGCGGCGGGCGGCGCGGGGTGGGCCGGGGGCGGCGCGGCCCGGGCGCCGGGGGGCGGCGGCTTCCTGTGGGAGGGGCCTGGCGCGGCGGTTCCGGCCTCCGAGGAGGGGTGTCCCGGCTCCCGCCCGAGCGGGGTGGGCGCGCCGCGGCCCGCGCGGGGGCTGCTCCCAGATGGTCGCCCGGGCAGCCAAGGGTGCAGCTGGAGCGAGTCCTCCCGGAAGGGGAGAGGAGCTTAGGTGCCCAGGCATGGAGAGGAGCGATCTTTGTGGAGGGATCGGGACCAGGGGAAGGGGCGACTTGGAACTGAGCTGGAAGTGGGTACCTGAGAATGGGTTTATGGTGTGGAGCCAGAGGGAAGAAGATGCTGCCTGGACCCCCTCTGAGAGTTTCTCCCTTCCTTACTCTTTGGAAATGATTGTTGCCAAGACTTTGATGACGGTCCCATTCAGTTTTTAAACTTCAGGAGGGATCACAGAATCCTGGTCGCTTGCTTTCCTCGCGCCCACTTAGTCCTGCGTGGGTAGGGTTTCCACTTCTTGGGAGCCTAGCCCTTCGGCTCATTTTTCTTTGAGATTTTCCCTGAACAGGCCATCATCGAGGCTTTAAAAAACAAAAAAAGAAAATAAATTAAAAAAAGAAGTGTGCGCACTTTGCTCTGCCCATAACATGGCTTTTAGCTTACACTGTTGACCTAGCCCAGCGTTACCTCAGCAACATAGTGACTGCTGAAATCTTGGACAGAGGAGTGTCTACCTAGACTGCTTTATGACTTTTCCTCTTTCTTCCGTTTAAATTATTCAGTTTCCCTTAGCGTGTGACTGCTTATCTTGATGAACTGTAACTAGGTAGGGTGACTGAGAGGTCTGTGTTATGTTCCTTAGAACTGTGACCTGGATCATGATTTTGAGATTAAATACTTGTGTTAAAGCCTGTTCATCCTCCTGTTTCTCATGTTTACTAAAATTTGCAGAAGCGAAGGGAGTTTCATGAGTGCAGTGTAACTGGAACAAATGTTCAAACTGGACATTCACAGCAGCCAGCGTCGTTTTGGGTTACAAGTAGGAAAAAGTACTTTCCTAATGTATTATGAGTTCAAGTTTTTGGAGTTATTTGACAAACATTTAAAAATTAGTTTTTGTAGCAGCTTCTATGAGTGAGGTTGGGAAGGTGTTATTCTCATTTCACAAGGAACAAACAGACTTAAGAGAGACGATTTGATTTTTTAAAACAATTTATTGGTGTTTCTTGTTTGCTGGCCTCTTTTCTTCCTGCTAGATTGCAAATCCTTCAAGGGCAGGTTTCATATTTTCTTTGGCTCCTAGCCTAGTGCCTGGTATGTTGTGGGCACTTGATAAATATTTGGTGAATAAATGCATTTCTAAAAGTCACACTGGCATAAGTGGTGATAAGGGGTTTGAACCCAAGTCTTCTACTCTTTCTCTTGTCAGACAAGCTTGTGATTATCTGTGTTACTGGTCCATATGAAAATAGGCTCGAGAGAAAGACTTGGATTGGCTTCTCAGTCTCTTTCACTTCATGATTACTTTCGCATTTGCAAAGAGCATATACCAACATCTCACTTAACCTTCCCTGTGAAATTGGGGTGGTCAGTATTGTCCCTGTATCACAGATGAAGAGACTGAGGCTTAGTGAAGTCTTTACTTTAGATCCCAGAGCTAGTAAATGAGTAGGCACTCAAGCCCAGGCCCTTAATCCTTAGACCCATTCTTTTTCATTTATTGACACAATGGAAAAATTTATTTTTATTTTATTTTGAGACAGGGTCTCACTCTGTTGCCCAGGCTGGAGTGCAGTGGCACGATCACTGCTCACTGTAACCTTGACCTGCCCGGGCTCGGGTGATCCTCCCATGTCAGCCTCCCAAACAGCTGGGACAACAGGTGGGTGCCACCTCGCCTGGCTAATTTTTGTAGAGACAAAGGTTTTGCTATGTTGCCCAGGCTGTTTTCAAACTCCTGGGCTCAAGCAGTCTTCCCACCTCGGCCTCTCAAAGTGTTGCAATTACAGACGTAAGCCACCATGCCCAACTGAAAGTTTTACATAATTTTTCAGGAATAAAAAGTGTGACATTTTAAGGAAAAAGATCACACAGAAAAAGTTGTGAATGTAGAATGTGAGTAAATGAAGTTTAGAAAATGCTGTACTCTACCATAGCTTCCTCTTCCTGGGAAAACATTCTTTCTTTCAATGAATATTTATAAGTACCCCCTCTGTCTTTGCTAAGCATTGTTGTACAATTCAGTATGGTGTACACTAGCCACATGGGGCTGTTGAGCACAGCAGCTATGCTGTGAGCATAAAATACATTCTGGATTTTGAAGACTTAGCATGAAGAAAAAGTAAAATGTCTCACTGATACCTTTTATGTTGTAGTAAATGATCATATAATATGTGTAAACATGTATGGTAACATTTTGGATTTATCGGGTTAAGTACAACATAATTATAAATAGTTGGTTGGACATGGTGGCTCATGCCTATAATTCCAGCACTTCGGGAGGCCAAGGTGGATGGATTTCTTGAGCCCAGGAACTTGGGACAAGCCTGGGCAACATGGCGAAACCCTGTCTCTACAAAAAATACAAAAATTAGCCAGGTGCAGTGGCGCCCGCCTGGCTACTCAGGAGGCTGAGGTGGGAGGATCACCCAAGCCTGGGGAGGTGGAGGCTGCAGTGAGTTGTGATCGTGCCACTCACTGTACTCTAGCCTAGGTGACAGAGTGAGACCCTGTCTCAAAAAAAGAAAAAGAAAAAAAGTTTCACCTTTTTGTCTTTTTTTCCCCCACTTAACCTTGACTTGACACCAGCACTTTTTTCTTTTTCAAATGTGTTTCCTAGAAAAATAAAAAATTATAAATGTGGCTTGCACTTGTGGCTCCCATCTTATTTCTATTGGACAAACCTGTTCTGAATGCCAGGCATATAGCAGTACAAGAAAGGCAAGGATCCCCACCCTTGCGGATCTTCAATTTCATTAGAGAAGGCCACATTGATAACTAAGTAGAATATGTATTACGTTGTAATAAAGCAGGGAAGAGGGATGTAGGTTGCAGTTTAAATAGGATCCTGGCCAGGTGCGGTGGCTCATGTCTGTCATCCCAGCACTTTTGGAGGCTGAGGCGGGCGGATCACTTGAGGTCAGGATTTCAAGACCAGCCTCAACAACATGGTGAAACCCCATCCCTACCCAAAATACAAAAATTAGCTGGGCTTGATGGCACATGCCTGTAATTCCAGCTACTCGGGAGGCTGAGGCACGAGAATTGCTTGAACTCGGGAGGTGGAGGTTGCAGTGAACCAAGATCGCGCCACTGCACTCCAGGCTGGGTGACAAAGTGAGACTCTGTCTTGCTTTTGTAGAGATGGGGAGTGGAGGGGAGGGGGTCTCACTGTTGCCCAGGCTGGTCTTCAACACTTGGCCTCAAGCCATCCTCCTGCCTTGGCCTCCCAAAGTGCTGAGATTACAGGCGTGAACCATTGCACCTGGCTCAGTCTCTTAACTCTAAATACTATCCACATGCTAACAGCTGCCATATGTGTATGTCTAGCCTGGGCCTGTCTCCAGACTTCTAGATCCAATTGCCCACAATATCTTCATGTGGATTCCTATCAGGCATTTTATAATCAACATCAACAAAATTGAGCTCCAACCCTGCCCGTCATCTAGCCTTCCCCATCTCAGTGAATGACAACTCCATTCCTCCAGTTGTTCAAGCCAAAGCCCTTGGAGTCACCCTTGACTCGTCTCTTCCTCTCACACCCCACATCGAACTCAGCTCGTCCACAAAGCCTACTGGCTGTACTTCAGAGTACACGCTGGATGCATCTTTCCCCTGGATGATGGCAACAGCCTCCTAACTTGTCTCCCTCTTCCACCCTGGCTGGCCTTCACTTTCTCCACACAGGACCCGGGCAAGTCTGTTAAAAGGCAGGATGGATCCTGTCCACTCCACTGCCCAACTCAAACCCTCCAATTGTCCCAGCTTAACTGGAGTGAAAACCAATACCCTACAGTGGCCTGCAAGCCTTCCATGACCTGATCTCTCCTCCCACACCCACCACCATCCCGACCTCCTCTCTCCACTCCTGCTCACTCAATCCCCTCCAGCCACACTGGCCTCCTGACGGGTCCCAAAACCTGCCAGGGGTGCTCCTTCTTTGGGGCTTTCGAACTCTGCCTGGACCCCTTTGCCCCCATTCAGCCACACGTCCCCTTCCTTCCCTCACCTCCTCAGATCTTTACTCAGCCATCACCTTCAGAGAGAGGCTTTTCTAGAGATCCTCTATTTATTTTATTTTATTATTTTTGGAGTCTTGTTCTGTTGCCCAGGCTGGAGTGCAGTGGTACGATCTTGGCTCACTGCAACTTTCGCCTCCCAGGTTCAAGTGACTCTCTTGCCTCGGCCTCCCGAGTAGCTGGGATCACAGGCATCCACCACTATGTCCAACTAATTTTTGTATTTAGTAGAGATGGGGTTTCACCAGGTTGGCCAGGCTAGCCTCAAAATCCTGACCTCAAGTGATCTGCCTGCCTCGGCTTCCCAAAGTGCTGGAATAGTGTTTTTGTTTTTTTTTTTTAATCTTTTTGAAAACCACAAGCTAATGGGTTTCTTTTTTCTTAAGGAGGCTACTCTTCCAACTGTGCATCTTTGTAGCACCCCTGAAATCAATTTGAGTGCCAATTTCTGTAATTAGTCTGGCTTCCTGGGTTGGCATCCAGTTTAGAGGCCTCCAGGATGGATGGATAATGGGCTTTTTATGTTTAAAATATGTATTGGTTTTTTCAAACATGTATTGAATGCATGTTGTCAGGCATCCCACCATTTTATACATTTAACCTTGTTGAGGTGAAGTGACCCTCACGAGGTCAGGTAGCTAAGAAATGAAAGAGATAGCCATTTGAATCTTGGTCTTCAGAGTCCAGATCTGGTCCTTCTACCACTTACCATTAGTAAGATGCGTGGAATGGCTATAAGAACATAAACTCCCATTGGCATCAAATCAGTGAGTTGCTTTTGAGCGACTTTGAGTCCCTTAGGACTATTATGTGTCACAGGCAGAAAGGGAATTTATCAGGTAAAGAAAGGCAGATTTATTAAAGTATGAAAACACGTTGCAAGAAAGCAATGGGCAGCACAGCAGCGAAGGGACTGTCTGCAAAGAGGCAGGGGATGGAGGGAAGTTTTACAGGGTGGTGCTGGAGGGGACTATGTGGGGATCGATGTGTCTGAGGGCTGTTTGTGATTAATCATTTCTCAGAACAACTGTCCATGGTTTTCCCCCACCTGGGGCCCCTTCCTCTTTGCTGTTTACTTATCTTATTAGGACTCCACATTATAGACCCTGAAATTTCTTTTTTTTGTTTGTTTTGTTTTTGAGACAAGGTCTCATTCTGTCAACCAGGCTGAAGTACAGTGGCATGATCATGGCCCACTGCAGCCTCAACCTTTTGAGCTCAAGTGATCCTCCCATCTTAGCCTTCCAAGTAGCTGAGACTGTAGGTATGTGCCACCACGCCTAGCTAATTTTTAAATTTTTTGTAGAGATGGGGTCCCACTATGTTTCCCAGACTGGTCTTGACCTCCTGGGCTCAAGTGATCCTCCTGCCTCAGCCTCCCAAAGTGTTTGGGATTACTGGTGTGAGCCACCATACCTGGCTAGGGCTCTGGAATTTCTGAGAGATGGGAACAAAAGGGAAGATGTTTCCCCCTGGATGATGTGACAGGTTAGATTCTAACCAAAATCTTTTTAGGAGGTTGTGGTTCCCTGTTTTTCACCCCACCGCAGTTTATAGCAAATATTCAGTGATTTAAATCATTACTACTAATAATAACTATTAGGAAAATACCAGCCGGGCACGGTGGTTCACGCCTATAGTCCCAGTACTTTGGGAGGCCGAGGTGGGTGGATCACCTGAAGTCAGGAGTTTGAGACTAGCCTGGTCAACATGATGAAACCCTGTCTCTACTAAAAATACAAAAAATTAGCCAGGTGTGGTGGCAGACAGCTGTAATCCCAGTTACTTGGAAGCCTGAGGCAGGAGAATCGCTTGAACCCAGGAGGCAGAGGTTGCAGTGAGCCAAGATTGCATCACTGCCCTCCAGCCTGGGCAACGAGAGTGAAACTCCATCTCAAAAATAATTAAATAAATAAAAAAATAACAAGTACCAAGACATGGCAGTTCTGACCTAGGGGCCGTCCTCTTCCTCAAGTCACCTATGCCTTTTGCTTCTTGTTTTGTCTTCAGATCTGCCTTCCACTCGGCCTCTTTTATTCTTAGCTTATAATTCCACGGGGCTTCCAATAGTGTACCTCCCTGCTCCCTCCCGTTTTCTCTTTTTCCGTGCTTAGTCTTTGTAAGGATGTCATTTGGCAAAGTTGATTCTGTTTGATTGTTTTTCAATATGGGCCTTTGGAGAATGGAAGGTAGTAACTCAATGCTGGGCAGAGGAAGGAGGCCAAGAAAGAAGCATTAGTGTTGGAGTAGCATGAGCCTGTGAAGAAAATGAGAATCTTTTGGACAGAGCTTTTCCTTGTATATCTTTCAAGAAATGGGTACAGGCCGGGCACAGTGGCTCACACCTGTAATCCCAGCACTTTGGGAGGCTGAGGCGGATGGATCATGAGGGCAGGAGATCGAGACCATCCTGGCTAATGTGGTGAAACCCATCTCTACTAAAAATACTAAAAACTAGCCGGGCATGGTGGCGGGCGCCTGTAATCCTGCTACTTGGAAGGATGAGGCAAGAGAATCTCTTGAACCCAGGAGGTGGAGGTTTGCAGTGAGCCGAGATCACACCACTGCACTCCAGCCTGGGCGACAGAGCGGGACTCCATCTCAAAAAAAAAAAAAAAAAAAAAAAAAAAAAAGAAAGAAGCTCTGCCTGTTTCTACAAGAGCTGGTTAATTAGAAATAAAATCTTTGTGAACCCATGGATTATATTGAAAAAAATTTTTTTTAAATAAGAAATAAAATCTTGATACTAGTGAGTAATTTCTGCTTTTCCCTGGCTCCTTCTACACAGGTCTTTTCATCTCAAGATCAGTGTTCATTGGTTTCTTGACTCAAAGCTGGGTGAAGAATTTTAGGAATTGAGGTGCTTATAATGCCAGAGCCTAGAATTTCAGGACCGAGAAGGGGTTTCGTTTGGAGTTGATATTTGAAGAGCTCTTACTCTGTGTCCTCTGCTTTACCTGAACTCGTGTAGTCAGTACAATAATCTTAGAAAGTAAGTACTATTATTATTGGGTTCATTTCACAGATGAGAAAACTGAGATTTAGAGAGGGTAGGTATGATTTTGTGAAATATATATTTAGTCTTCCTCCCCTTTCCTGACCTATAACTCCTAAAATCCTTGAAATCTCCCAAGTGATCAGTGTCTTTTTTTTTTTTTTTTTGAGATAGAATCTTGATGTGTCACCCAGGCTAGAGTGCAGTAGCGTAATCTTGGCTCACTGCAGCCTCTGCCTCCCGGGTTGAAGCGATTCTCATGTCTCAGCCTCCCGAGTAGCTGGGGCTACAGGCACATGCCACCACACCCAGCTAATTTTTGTATTTTTAGTAGAGATGGGATTCCGCCATGTTGCCCAGGCTGGTCTCGAACTCCTGAGCTCAGGTAATCCACGCGCCTTGACCTCCCAAAGTGCTGGGATTACACGTGTGAGCCACTGCACCTGGCCAGTGTCTTTTTGTGTGCTAATAATTGACCTTTGGTTGGGGACTCCTGGATAGTCTCAGGATGAGGGGGCCGGTGGCCAGGGAAGCCAGCCTTGTGGTTAGAGTGTTGGAACTTTTAGTCCTACACCCAGCCTCTGGGACAGGGAGAGGAACTGAAGGTTGACTTGATCTCCAGTGGCCAGTGACTTAATTGATCATGCCTGCGTAATGAAACTTCCATAAAATCCCTGAAGGACTGGGTTTGGGGAGCTTCTGGATGGCTGAACACCTGGAAGTTCTCGGAGGATGGCGTCCCCAGGGAGGGCTTGGAGGCTCTGCACCCCTTTTCACATGCCTCACCCTAGCATCTCTTCATTTGTATCCTTCGTAATATCCTTTATAATAAATCAGTAAATACAAATAAAGTGCTTCCTCGAGTCCTGTGAGCCACTCTAGCAAATTTATCCATCCTAAGAACTTTGATTTATAGCGGGTCGGTCGGCAGCACTGGTAAAACAACCTGGAGCTTGCAATTGACATTGCAAGTCGGGGGCAGTCTTGGGGACTAAACTTGTGGGATCTGATGCTACTTCCAGGTGGATAGTGTAGGAACTGAATTGGAGGACACCAGCTGGTGTCTGCCAGCTGCAGAATTGATTGCTTGCTTGGCGTATGGGGCTTCCGCACATCTGGTGTCAGAAGTATGCTGTGGGGCTGGGCGTGGTGGCTCGTGCCTTGTAATCCCAGCACTTTGGGAGGCAGAGGTAGGAGGATCTCTTGAGCCCAGGAGTTTTAGACCAACCCGGGCAGCATAGTGAGATCCTGTCTCTAAATATTTTTTGAAAAAATCAAAGGTAGTATTCTGTGTAGTGAGAGTATAGCAGGAAGAAACTGAGTTTGCTTTTTCCTCTCCATCCTCTCAGTAAGTAACTTGCTCAGGATCACTCAAAGGCAAATGAATGGTTCAGTTTATTAGCCTCCAGAAGATTGACAGGTGTTAAGTGCAGTGGTGCCATCTCCGCTCACTACAAGCTTCATTTCCCGAGTTCATGCCATTCTCATGCCTCAGCCTCCCGAGTAGCTGGGACTACAGGCACACACCACCATGCCCGGCTAATTTTTGTTCTATTTTTTAGTAGAGACAGGGTTTCAGCATGTTAGCCAGGATGGTCTCGATCTCCTGACCTCATGATCCGCCTGCCTCGGCCTCCCAAAGTGCTGGGATTACAGGCGTGAGCCACTGCGCCTGGCCCTGTCAAAAGTTCTTTAAGAATTACTATTATTTTTCTTTTTGAGATGAAATCTCGCTCTGTCCCCCAGGCTGGAGGGCGGTGGTGCTATCTCAGCTCACTGCAACCTCTGCCTCCCGGGTTCAAGCGATTCTCTTGCCTCAGCTCCTGAGTAGCTGGGATTACAGGTGCCTGCCACTATGCCTGACTAATTTTTGTATTTTTAGTAGAGATGGGGTTTCACCATGTTGGCCAGGCTGGTCTCGAAATCCTGACCTCGGGATCCACCCGCCTGGGCCTCCTCAAGTGCTGGGATTACAGGCGTGAGCCTCCGAGCCTGGAGGACTGTAGCTTTGTAGTAAGTTTTGAAATTGGAAAGTGTTAGTCTTCAAACTTTGTTCTTTTTCAAGATTGTTTTGGCATTCTGGGTTCCTTGCATTTCCTTACTTTAGGGTAAGCTTGTCAATTGCTGAAAAACAATTCGGTTTTTCTTTTTGTTTGTTTTTTGTATCTGGCTTTGTGGCCAAGGAGTTCCTCAATGGTTGTTGACATTTAGGTGTGAAGTACCCATGGGCTGATCTGCTCTCTGTGCTAGGACCAGTGCAAGTGCAGAAGGTGAGTTGGGTGGGGGAAATTGACCTCTTCAGTTTATAATGTAGACTTTCACTGTCTCCCTGGGTCAGTATGGTGCCTTATCCCTATTGTCAGCTGTGCCTGAGGTCTTGAGTTTGGTTTCGCCTATTGAGAAACTAAAAGTCTTTTTATTTATTTATTTATTTTTTTCCGAGACAGAGTCTCGCTCTTGTTGCCCAGGCTGAAGTGCAATGATGTGATCTTAGCTCACCACAACCTCTGTCTCCCGGGTTCAAGCTATTCTCCTGCCTTGGCCTATCCCAAGTAGCTGGGATTACAGGCATGCACCACCACGCCTGGCTAATTTTGTGTTTTTAGTAAAGACAGGGTTTCACCATATTGGTCAGGCTGGTCTCGAACTCCTGAACTCGGGTGATCCGCCCACCTTGGCCTCCCAAAGTGCTGGACTAAAAGTCTTTGCTTGGGATTAGGAAGGGGCAACTGCTTGGTTGAACTGGGTGGGGAGGGGACTCTGGGACTCTAATCGTTCCCAAGATAGGCTTTTGCGAGTCCTCCTGTTTTTAGCCTCACTTCTACCCTTACTTTCAGAGGTACCTGGTTACCACTGATGCAGGGCAGGTGAGCGCCAAAACTGGTGGGTTAGTCTGGCTAGGTTCTTGGCTTTGCCCTGGAAACAATTCAAGGACAAGCTGGTAGTAGAAGAAAACAGCTTTATTGAGGCAGCGGAGTTACAGCTCCGTGACTGCTCCTGCAGAGCAGGGCTACTCCATAGGCAGTGTGTCCTGAGTAGCAGCTCAGGGACAATTTTGCTGTTGTATTTATACCCAGTTTTAATTATATGCAAATTAAGGGGTGGGCTATTAGACATTTCTAGAAAAGTGGGGGTAACTTCTGGAGCATTACCATGGCATTGGCACACTGTCGTGGCACTGGTGGGTGTGTCTTTTGGGGAGGTGCTTTTGGTGCCTCTTCCCTGTTTCAGGCAGTCTTCAGTCTGGTGCTGAGCCGAGACCTGCCTCCTGCCTCAGCACCAATTATTGACGCTTCCTGGAATTCTTCATTGCCAGTCCACTTTCCTCCTGTTGACCTCTCTCGTGGGCAGCTAAGTTTCAGTTTCGACACACTGGAACCATTTTCCAAAATTTTGCTGCTATTTCTGTTGTTTTTTTTTCCCCTCTTTCTGTGGGTTTTCACCTTTTTGTATTGCTTTCCTGTCATTTTGGTGAAGTTTGAGAAGGGAACAGACATAAATGTATGTGTAATCTGCTGTGTGTATTGAGAGCTCCTAGAAGGCTAAGGGAAGAACTGGCCTCTGGGAAGACACAAGTGCTGCTACTACTTTGTTTCCTTAGCAACAGTCCTGATTCCTGATGGGGGAGCTCCTTCATTGTATTCTGTTCCTACTGATACACATTGCTCCTTTTTTTTTTTTTTTTGAGATGAGTCTCATGCTGTCGCTCAGGCTGGACTGCAGTGGCGCAATCTTGGCTCACTGCAACCTTTGCCTCCCAGTTTCAAGTGATTCTCCTGCCTCAGCCTCCCGAGTAGCTGGGATTACAGGCACCCACTACCACGCCCAGCTAATTTTTTTATTTTTAGTAAAGATTGGGTTTCACTGTGTTGGCCAGGGTGATCTCGAACTCCTGACCTCGTGTGATCCACCCACTTCGGCTTCCCAAAGCGCTAGGATTACAGGCATGAGCCACCACGCCTGGCCTCCTTTTTAAATTTATTTTTTATTTTTATTTATTTATTTTTTTAAACAGGGTCTTCCTCTGTTGCTCAGGCTGGAGTGCAGTGGAGTGATTATAGCTCACTGCAGCCTCGACCTCCTGGGTTCCGGTGATTTCCCACCTCAGCCTCCCGAGTAGCTGGAACTACAGGCACGCACCACCATGTCTGACTAATTTTTTGTAGAAATGGGGTTTCTCCGTGTTGCCTAGACTGGTCTCGAATTCCTGGGCTCAAGCAGTCTGCCCATAGCCTCCCAAAGTGCTGGGATTACAGGCATGAGCCACTATACCCGGCTGCCCCAGTTTTTCATTTGCACAATTTTCTATGCAAATTTTTTGCATCTTTTTAGTTCAGCCAAATTAGCTGAGGTCTAAAGTACTCCTTTTAGTGCAGTCACATTAGTTGAGGTTTCAACAAATTCATTAACACTAAACCAGTGGTCCTCAACTCAGCTTCATATTAGAATCACTTGGGGAATTTTTAAATAACACACCTGTCCCTGGCCTACCCCAGACCAATTAGATGGGAATCTCTGAGGGTGGGGTTTGGTGGTCAGTGTTGTTTTTTTTAATGCTCCCCAGATAATTCAGATGTCTAGGAAGGATGGAGAACCACTGCTCCAAGGCATCTGATCCTTCATTAAGGATAATTTAACCTAACTCTACACATTCAATTGCATCTGTTATCTTATTGTTATCCTCTCCATCTTACATTTCCTGCCAACATTGACCCCTTTCCTTCCTTATATTCCCCAGATATGCTGTCATCTCAACAGCATTTGCTTATACCTTTTATTTTTTTTTGAGACAGGGTCTTGCTCTGTCACCTATGCTGGAGTGCAGTGGCGTGATCATAGCTCACTGCAGCCTCGACCTCCCAGGCTCAAGCGATCCTCCCACCTCAGCCTCCCAAGTAACTGTGACTACAGGCATGTGCCACCATGACTAATTTTTGTGGTTTTTGTTGAGACGAGGTTTTGCCATATTCAGGCTGGTCTCGAACTCCTGGACTCAAGTGATCCACCTCCCTTGGCCTCCTAAGGTGCTGGGATTACGTGCGTGAGCCACCGCAGCTGGCCATCGTACCCTTTTATCTACCTGAATGTTCTGCAGATACTCTCAGTTTCTTCCTTCAGCTTCTTCAGATCTTTGCTCAGATGTCACCTTCGCAGTGAGACCTTCCTGTTCATGCCTTTTCAATTTCTATTTTGGCCAGGTGCCGTGGCTTACACCTATAATCCCATCACTTTGGGAGGCTAAGGCAGGAGGATTGCTTGAGCCCAGGAGTTCAAGACCAGCCTGGCCAACTTGGTAAAATCCTATCTCTACTAAAAATACCAAAATGAGCCGGACATGGTGGCATGTGCCTGTAACCCTAGCTACTCAGGAGGCTGAGGCATGAGAATCACTTGAATCCAGGAGGTGGAGGTTGCACTGAGCTGAGATCACGCCACAGCACTCCAGCCTGGGCGACAGAGCAAGACTTTGTCTCAAAAACAAAAAAACAAAAAAAAACGGTGAAAAGCATGCAAATTTATTTAATATAAATTTACATGACACGAGAGGCATTATAAGGAAATTAAGACCTGGAGAAACAGATGATGTTGTGTATTTATGTTTAGGTTTGATGAAGAGTGGACAATCGTGGAGAAATAGGATTGGACAAAAGGGGTATGATTGACTGGTAATACACTGGGGGAAATTTAACAAGTCCTATTTGTTCAGATTCTTTTCTGTGTCCTATTGTCTTCAGAGATAAGGATATTCCTTTCCTTGGGGTATAAGGAGGGCATCTCTCGAAGGAGGGTCATATGACCTGTTTCAGGGGAAGGTCAGAAAATCTTTCCTAGGCTTTAAGACCTGCTTTAGGGGAGAAGGGTGAGAGGAAGCTGAGAGCGACTTCCTGCTTTTCCTGTTTTCTTAAATGCCAAGGTGTCATGTTTTGGGGTAAGGTATCTTAAACCCCATCAGCCATGTCCTGTCTACTGATGAGCCCATCAAGGCATTCTTCTCTTCTATTACATATAAAATATGTGCATATATGATACATACATATGTGTGTATATATACATATGTATATATGCACATATTTTATATGTATACATGTACATTTATTTGCTAAACTTTTTGTGAAATAATGCTTTCCTTAATGTGTGATATACTTTTATATTTTCTTTTCTGTTTTGAAACGAAGTCTTACTCCGTCACCCAGGCTAGAGTGCAGTGGTGCCGTCTTGGCTCACTGCAGCCTCCGCATCTTGTGTTCAAGCAGTTCTCCTGCTTCAGCCTCCTTAGTAAGTGGGATTACAGGCATCCGCCACCACTCCTGACCTCAAGCAATCCACCCACCTCAGCCTCCCAAAGTGCTGGGATTACAGGTGTGAGCCGCCACGCTCGGCCTATATTTTCTTTTAAAAAAACTTTTTATTTATTTTACTTTGGTATACAACTTTTATATTTTCTACCCTATTTGTTTATATTTTATTTTTAAAGTGCTTGTCAAGATTTATGTAGAGGATGAGTTCAGAGGAGATATGTTAGTTGTATTTCTATTATATATAAATATGTTATTTATATTTTTGAGACCAAATATGGTGGCTCATACTTGTAATCCCATCACTTTGGGAGGCTGAGGTGGGAGGATCGCCTGAGCTCAAGAGTTCCAGATCAGCCTGAACAACATAGGGACCCCCTTCATCTGTACAAAAAATTTAAAAAATTAGGTGAGTCTAGTGGCTGGTGCCTGTAGTCCCAGCCGTTTAGGAGGCTGAGGTGAGAGGATTGCTTGAGCCCAGGAGGTTGAGGCTGAAGTGAGCCATGATTGTGCCACTGTACTCCAGCTTGGGGTGACACCCTGTCTCAAAAAAAAAAAAATATATATATATATATATATATACACACACACACTTTATGTATATATATACTTTGTATATATACACTTTATGTATATATATACACACATACATAGATACACACACACACATAGATACACACACACATATATATACACACACACACTTATGCTATAGTGTGTGTGTGTATATATATATATATTTTTTTTTTTTTTGAGAAATTTCAGTAGATCTACCAGACTTAGTAAAGGGGAACATTTTGACTTTCCCATCCCCCTCCCAATAAGTCCATTACTTTCTTCAATAATGAAATACTTTGTTCATCTGGTAACCTTTAGTGATATTTTCAACATTGCCCCCCATTCTCCCTCTTCCTGCCCCAAGCTTATGCTCACTCAGAGTTTTGGAGTGATTAGGGTGCAATTACTTTCCATGGCTATTAGCAGGGGAGAAATTACTTGAGTACATGTACAGAGTCATCTGTATGTGTTGCTGAGACAGAGTGTAAAGTCCGGGCCTCAGGTTTCCCAAGCTTCTTGTAGTGGACAGTGGGGATTTGGATCTAATATGCATTTGGAACCTTGTCTAAGATGGGAAGCAAAAGCTAAGAGGTTGAAAGTACTTTGATGGGGATGGGATCTGTTCCTTTCTATAGTTATGGTTATTTTTCTTGAGACAGAGTCTCACTCTGTCGCCCAGGCTGAAGTATAGTGGCGCGATCTCGGCTCACTGCAACATCCGCTTCCTGGGTTCAAGCGATTCTCCTGCCTCAGCCTCCTGAGTAGCTGGGATTATAATTGCACCACCACTCCTGGCTAATTTTTGTACTTTTCATAGAGACGGGGTCTCACCATGTTGGCCAGGCTGGTCTCAAACTCCTGCCCTCAAGTGATCCGCCTGCCTCCGCCTCCCAAAGTGCTAGAATTACAGGTGTGAGCTATCACACCTGGCTGGTTATTTATTTTTTTGAGAAGGAGTCTCATTCTGTCACCCAGGCTGGAGTGCAGTGGTGCAATCTTGGCTCACTGCAACCTCTACCTCCCGGGTTCAAGCAATTCTCCTGCCTCAGCCTCCCAAGTAGCTGGCATTACAGGCGCCCGCCACCACGCCTGGCTAATTTTTTGTATTTTTAGTAGAGATGGGGTTTTGCCATGTTGGCCAGGCTGGTCTCAAACTTCTGACCTCAGGTGATCCACCCACCTCGGCCTCCCAAAGTGCTGGGATTACAGGCGTGAGGCACTGCGCCTGGCCCCGGCCAGTTATTTCTCTTTATGCATCAATTGGAAAGGTTTTCTAATTCCAAATGCTTATAGTATATAATGTCAGGGTGGTATCTTGCTAATTAGATCTGGAACTCCAGACGAAGCTCTATAGAATAACATGGATTACTGTTTGTTAACGGTGGTCTGCAGTTTTTTTTTTTTTTGAGACGGAGTCTCACGCTGTAGCCCAGGTTGGAATGCAGTGGCGCGATCTCGGCTCACTGCAAGCTCCGCCTCCTGGGTTCACGCCATTCTGCCTCAGCCTCCTGAGTAGCTGGGACTACAGGCGCCCGCCACCGCGCCCGGCTAATTTTTTGTATTTTTAGTAGAGACGGGGTTTCACTGTGGTCTCGATCTCCTGACCTTGTGATCCGCCCGCCTCGGCCTCCCAAAGTGCTGGGATTACAGGCGTGAGCCACCGCGCCCGGCCTGGTCTGCAGTTTTAAAAGACACTAGAGAAAGAAAACATGGTGATGTTATCTACCCTGTTTCTCCTGCCTTCCCAGTTGTCTTTGTTCCTTCTGAGCCTTCTTTAGAATTTATCTGATTGTTTTAGTTTTGCAGCCATGAAGTGTAGATGAAAAAATCTAGTCTTTTTCCTGTTGAACAGGACATGTATGGGCTTCAAGTTTCATTCTTTAAGAGTTAGGACCAAAGGCTCAAAACTGCTACAGTTCAGGAGAATAAGATAGTTTAAAAACTACCATTAGTTGAGTTGCCTTAGGAAAGAAAGAATCCCAATAGAAGTAAAGATTTCTAAAATATTCTTTTATTTTTAAAGTCTATAAATAATAGATTTCCAGCTTTTAGTGCTTTAACCCCTGTTAACTAAAAGCCCCAAGGCTCAATTTATAATTATTTATAATATTTCCTGCATTATTCAAGATACAATCTTTTGCTTCCCCTTAAAATTATTTTTCAATTATGAAAGAGATCAAACATATAAAATGGTTCAGAGATGAAGATAACAGTCATAAAAACCACCATCTGGATTTAATGAATATGAACATTTTACCGTATTTGCTCCAGAACTTTTTTCTTTGAAAGATAAAATGTTGCAGATACAGTTGAGGTTCCTTTGGTCTCTTTCCTCACTCCGATTCCCCTGCTCCCTCCTCCCCTACCCTCGAGGGAACTTCTGTTCTGAACTTGGTGTGGTTCCTTCCCATCGTGCTTTTATACTTTTAAACATTTGTGTGTTCACAACAACAACATATATAGTTGTTCTGTGTAAGCTCAAGTGTACGCTGTAGATATTGTACTAAGGCTGCCACGTGCTTTTTTTTTTTTCCCCCTCTTGACATTATCGTTTGGGATTTGTACATGTGGATTAAATTCATATATTTCAGGTACTATATACATAGCTTTCCATTTTAGAAATATATCACAATGGGCCGGGCGCGGTGGCTCAAGCCTGTAATCCCAGCACTTTGGGAGGCCGAGACGGGCGGATCACGAGGTCAGGAGATCGAGACCATCCTGGCTGACACAGTGAAACCCCGTCTCTACTAAAAAATACAAAAAAACTAGCCGGGCGAGGTGGCGGGCGCCTGTAGTCCCAGCTACTCGGGAGGCTGAGGCAGGAGAATGGCGTGAACCCGGGAGGTGGAGCTTGCAGTGAGCCAAGATCACGCCACTGCACTCCAGCCTGGGCGGCAGAGCGAGACTCTGTCTCAAAAAAAAAAAAAAAAAAAAAAGAAATATATCACAATGTATCCATTCCCCCATTGATGGGTATTTAAGTTGTTTATAATTTTTTACCATTACAAATACTGCTATGATGAACATCCTTGAACATGGCCTCTTTTGTGTGTGTTGGAGAATTTCTCCCTCTGCAAATGCCTGGGAGGAGAATCCTGGTGGGTCCAGAATTATGTGTCTTTAACTCTGCCAGAGGTTGTCAGTCACCATCTCATGTGCGCTGCCTCCGCAGGCACGTAAGACTTCTCACCAACGCTTATTGTCAGGCTTCTCATCCCTTTCTAATCTGATGGGTAGCAAAGAGAGTTGACCTTTTTACTGTTTTGCCAAGACAAATTTAGCCTAAGGGAATCAAAACATCTTTTTGTCCTGGTGAAATGGCTCATGCCTGTAATGCCAGGACTTTGGAAGGTGGGGCTGAGAGGATTGCCTGAGGCCAGGAGTTCAAGACTGGCCTGGGCAAGATGGTGAGATCCTATCTCTACAAAAAATAAATACATAAATAAATAAAAAAGGAAAAAAAGTAGCTGGATGTGGTGGCACATGCCTGTAGTTCCAGCTGCTCAGGAGGCTGAGGCGGGAGGATCACTGGAACCCAGGAGGTCAAGGTTGTAGTGAGCTATGATCATGTCACTGCACTCCATCCTGGGCAACAGGGCTAGACCCTGTCTCAAAGAAACAGGTTGGGCCCATGGTAGTGGGTTATCAGAACTTACTAACATTAGTCTCACTGAAGTTTGTATACAACCCCTGAGTGCTAAATTTGACTTTAAAAAAGGGAAAAGAAAAAAAAACTGAGATGGTTGAACAGTGAGGAGGCCTGTGTGGCAGGGTCAGAGCATGGTGAGGGTGGGGGGATACTGGGGAGCAGGAAGTGGGCCGTGAGGTCCGAGAGGTGTGTGGAGATGAGGGGAGGGTATTGCATAGGACATCAAAGGTCATTTGCAGGTTTTTGGCTTTTACTCTGTGTTTTTGTTTTTCAGACACGGTCTCACTGTGTCACCCAGGCTAGAGTGCGGTGGCACAATCATTGCTCACTGCAGCCTTGACCTCCTGGGCTCAAACGATCCTCCCAATTCTGCCTCCTGATTACCTGTGACCACAGGCACTTGCCATCACACCCAGCTAATTTTTGTATTTTTTTTGAGAGATGGAGTTTGACCATGTTGCCCAGGCTGGTCTTGAACTCCTGAGCACAAGGTGATCCGCCCGCCTTGGCTTCCCGAAGTGTTGGGATTATAGGCATGAGCCACTGCTCCCGCCGCCTTTTTTTTTTTTTTTTTTTTTGAGACGGAGTCTCGCTTTGTGGTCCAGGCTGGAGTGCAGTGGCCGGATCTCAGCTCACTGCAAGCTCCGCCTCCCGGGTTTACGCCATTCTCCTGCCTCAGCCTCCCGAGTAGCTGGGACTACAGGCACCCGCCACCTCGCCCGGCTAGTTTTTTGTATTTTTTAGTAGAGACGGAGTTTCACCGTGTTAGCCAGGATGGTCTCGATCTCCTGACCTCGTGATCTGCCCGTCTCGGCCTCCCAAAGTGCTGGGATTACAGGCTTGAGCCACCGCGCCCGGCCCCGCCGCCTTTTACTCTGAGTTAGACAGTGTCTTAATTTCATTTTGTGTTTCCATAATTGGGTAATAGAAATGGGATAATTTATAAAGAGACTAGGTAATTTATAAAGAAAAGAGATTTATTCTTTGTATTTGAGTCTGGGAAGTCCAAGGTGCTGGGCCCACATCCTGGCGAGGGCCTTTGTACTCCACATCCCAAATGGAAGGAAAGGCAGGAGAGCAAGAAAGAAACGTGGGGGGCTGAACTTGCTTTTATAACAAACCTGCTCTTGAGATAACGGCCCCAGCCCTGAAGTAGCATCAATCTGCCCTTATGACAATCACCTCTTCAAGGCCCCACCTCTCAACACTGTTAAGATTAAGTTTCCGGAGCCGGGCGTGGTGGCTCACGCCTGTAATCCCAGCACTTTGGGAGGCTGAGGTGGGCGGATCACCTGAGGTCAGGAATTCGAGACCAGCCTGGCCAACATGGTGAAACCCTGTCTCTACCGAAAATACAAAAATTAGCTGGGCATGGTAGTGGGTGCCTATAATCCCAGCTACTAGGGAGGCTGAGGCGGGAGAATCTCTTGAACCCGGGAAGCAGAGGTTACAGTGAGCTGAGATAGTGCCACTGTACTCCAGCCTGGGTGACAGAGCGAGACTCCATCTCAAACAAACAAAGGGATGGCATTCAAAGCCTGAGACAGGATGAGGTAACGGAGAAGAGGTAGAACATCGATTGCTTGAGGTTGAGGAGGGGGCAGGAACCAACCGAGAAGGCTCAGGTGGGGCAGGAGGAGGATGAGGTAGGACTGGTGTCCTGAGAGCTGAGGGAAAAGTGGTTAAAGGACGAAAGGGTGATCAGTTGTGTCAGATGCTGCCCATAGGTCAGTCATGTAAGAGGACAGGGAGATTCGCTGTGGGATTTGATAACCTGGAGGTCTCTCTGGAGCTCTTGATAAGAAGAGTTTGGTGTTGTATTCCATTTGCTAAGTACCATTTCAGAGGTTTCCACTGGAAGTCAAATGCTTATTACAGACTAGTCTAGAAAAACTAGCCACTTTAAATCTTTTTGGAAACTGGATATATCACATAAATAAGACAAATTTGTTCGAGTTTGATAAACATCTTGAAGCATGAAATTGTTTGACTTTAGCTGTGGAAAATGTCAAAATCATTGTCACTTAGCTGTAGCTACATTTATTTAAATTTAAATTTAAATTATAAAATAGAGCCAAGGTCTCACTGTGTTGCCCAGGCTGGTCTTGAATTCCTGGGCTCACACGATCCTCTTGCCTCAGCCTCCCAGTGTGCTGGGATTACAGATGTGAGCCACTGTGCCTCTCCTGTAGCTACATTTAATTCTCATATAAGGGGCTTTTGTCCATTTTTTTTTTGAGACGGAGTTTCACTCTGTCCCCCAGGCTAGGGTGCAGTGGCATGATCTCAGCTCACTTCAGCCTCTGCTTCCCAGGTTCAAGCAATTCTCCTGCCTCAGCCTCTGGATAGCTGGGATTACAGGCGCGTGCCACCACGCCCAGCTAATTCTTGTATTTTTAGTAGAGATGGGGTTTCATCATGTTGGCCGGGTTGGTCTCCAACTCAACCTCAAGTGATCTGGCTGTGTCGGCCTCCCAAAGTGCTGGGATTACAGGCGTGAGCCACCGCTCCCGGCCAAGGGCTTTCATTCTTAGAGTAATATGGTGAGTTCATAACCATGTTTTAAAGCTGAACAACTCTTTAAGATAAGTCAGGCACTGGGCTTGGTGGTCTGAACCTGTATTTCAGCTATTCAGGAGGCTGACGCAGGGGATCCTTTGAGTGCAGAAGTTCGAGGCTGCAGTGAGCCATGACTGTGCCTGTGAGTAGCCACTGTACTCTAGCCTGGGCAATACAGCCAGACCCTGTTTCTAAATAGTAATAATAATAATACTGAAGAACAAAAAAGGAAATGGGAAGTCAGGGAGAGAGGTCACATACAAATAGAATGACGGAAGGTATTAATGATGTTGAATAGAACAGGAATTTTGACCAGGCTTGGTGGCTCATGCTTATAATCGCAGCACTTTGGGAGGCTGCGGCAGAAGGATAGCTTGAGGCTAGGAGTTTGAGACTAGTCTGGGCAACGTAGTAAGACCCTGTCTATAACAACAACAACAACAACATAGTAGAGTTGTGGTGGCACATCTATAGTTCCAGCTACTTGGGAGGCCACGGTGAGAGGATTGCTCGAGTCTAGGAGTTTAAGGCTGCACTGAGCATGTTCACGCCACTTCACTCCCAGCATGGGCGACAGAGTGAGATACCATCTCTAAAAAGCATAAGATACAAAGGCACAATAATTTAACAGCATCAGTTCTCAAGTGTGGTCCTCAGACATCGGGAGGCCTCCCAGACTCTTTTAGGGTTTTGCAAGGTTGAAACTCTTCTTTTTTTTTTTTTTGGAAACGGAGTCTTGCTGTTGTCGCCCAGGCTGGAGTGCAGTGGCATGATCTCGGCGCACTGCAACTGCCTCCCAGGTTCCAGCAATTCTCCTGCCTCAGCCTCCCAAGTAGCTGAGATTACAGGCACCCACCACCATGCCCGGCTAATTTTTGTATTTTTAGTAGAGGCGGGGTTTCAGCATATTGGTCAGGCTGGTCTCGAACTCTTGACCTCAGGTGATCTACCCACCTTGGCCTCCCAAAGCGCTGGGAATACAGGTGTGAGCTACCGTGCCCGGCTGAAACTATTTTCATAATGACAGTAACACTTTGCCTTTTCACTGTGATCCCATTTGCACCAGTGGTCCAGAAGCAAAGGTGAGTAAAGCAATTGGTGCTAGCACCAATTGGGCTGTTGCTGTGGCCATGGTATTCTTCACCATACATACTCTCAGTATAAAGAAAAGAAAAAGCCAGGTTCACCTGAGAATGTCCTTGATGAAGTGGTAAAATTCATTAATTTTATGAAGTCTTAACTCCTGAGCACGTCTTTTTAATATTCTGTGTGCTGGCACGTATGTTTATTGCAACACTATTCACAATAGCAAAGACTTGGAACCAACCCAAATGTCCATCAATGACAGACTGGATTAAGAAAAGGTGACACATATACACCATGGAATACTATGCAGCCATAAAGAAGGATAAATTCATGTCCTTTGTAGGGACATGGATGCAGCTAGAAACCATCATTCTCAGCAAACTATTGCAAGAATAGAAAACCAAACCGCATGTTCTCACTCAGGGGTGGGAATTGAATAATGAGATCACTTGGACACAGGAAGGGGAACGTCACACACCGGGGCCTGTTGTGGGGTGAGGGGAGCGGGGAGGGATAGCATTAGGAGATATACCTAATGTAAATGACGAGTTAATGGGTGCAGCACACCAACGTGGCACATGTATACATATGTAACAAACCTGCACGTTGTGCACATGTACCCTAGAACGTAAAGTGTAATTAAAAAAGTTAAATGAAAATGCAAAAAAAAAAAATATTCTGTGTGCTGAAATGGGCAATACTTCAAAAGCTCTTCTGCCTCCTGTTGAAGTATAATGGTGTGTTGGGAAAAAGCACGGTTGTTTGAATTGAGAGCTGAATTAATTGCTTTTTGGGTGAAGTACCATTTTTACTTAAACATCTAACAGACAAACGTGTTACTAGATTTGGGTATTTGGCAAGCCTTTTCTTGAAAACGAATGAAGTGAGCCCGACACTTCAAGGAAAACAACACGGTATTTGCTACCAATGATAAAATATGAGTTTTTTTTTTTTTTTTTTTTTTTAAGAAAGAGTGGTCGAGTGTAGTGGCTCACACTGGTAATCCCAGCACTTTGGGAGGTTGAGGCGGGCAGATCACTTGAGGTCAGGAGTTCGAGACCAGCTTGGCCAACATGGTGAAACCCCATCTCTACTAAAAATACAAAAATTAGCCAAGTGGTGCTGGTGCCTCTAATTCCAGCTACTCAGAAGGCTGAGGCACGAGAATCACTTCAACTTGGGCGGTGGAGGTTGCAGTGAGCCAAGATTGTGCTACTGTACCACTCCAGCTTGTGTGACGGAGTGAGACTCTGTCTCAAAAGAAAAAAGGAAAAAAAAAAAAGACAAAAGACAAGGTAGCAGAGATGATAGAAGGAGGGAGGAAGGGGGAGCAGATACGAGTTTTTAAGTGAAAGTTTTTAAGTGAAAGTCAGACTTTTGGAATGCTTATATCTACTACCAAGAGCTCAATGGCTTCCCAATGCTTAAAGACTTATCTGATGAGATCAGTGGTGACATTCACAAATGTGATTTTTGGATATTGCATAATGAAATGTGTCAACGTTTGGAAAATCTGCATAACTCAATGAACCAATATTTTTCAAATGTCAAATGATGATGTTCCAAAATCACATACAAGTAAAAGATCCATTCAAAGTACAAGATAGACTTGCTTCTAGCCAACACAGAATGACAGGGACACCTCATGGCTAATGATGCTGCACACCTTTTTGCTTTGTTTTTTTGAGACTGAGTCTTGCTCTGTTACCCAGGCTGGAGTGCAATGACATAATCTCGGCTCGCTGCAACCTCCACTTCCCGAGTTCAAGCAGTTCTCCTGCCTCAGCCTCCCGAGTAGCTGGAATTAAGGCATCCACTACCACCCCCAACAAATTTTTTGTTTTTTAGTGTCGATGGGGTTTCATCATTATGGCCAGGCTGGTCTCAAACTCCTGACCTCAGATGATCCACCTGCCTTGGCCTCCCAAAGTGAGCCACTGCACCCAGCCTACCCATTTAAAGAATTATATTAGTTGTCTTCTTTTTCCCTTTCCTTTTTTTTTTTTTTTTTTTTTGCATTATACTTTTAGCAAGGATTACTATCAGATTCTACTCATTTGGCCAGAGACCCTCCTTGAGGTGTTTGCAGCCAACTTGCTCCATAGGTAACACACTAGATTAGCTGTCTTTCTGCTGTGAATCTGTGATGTCTTTTTTTTTTCTTCTTCCTTTTTTGAGACAGAGTCTTGCTCTGTCGTCCAGGTTAGAGTGCAATGGCACGACCTCGGCTTACTGCAAGCTCCACCTCCCAGGTTCAAGCAATTCTTTGTCTCAGCCTCCCGAGTAGCTGGGATTACAGGCGCCTGCCACCATGCCTGGCTAATTTTTTTGTACTTTTAGTAGAGATGGGATTTCACCATTTTGGCCAGGCTGGTCTTGAACTCCTGACCTCGTAATCTACCCGCCTCTCAAAGTGCTGGGATTACAGGCATGAACTGCGCCCAATCTTTTTTTTTTTTTTTTGAAATGGAGTTTCGCTTTTGTTGCCCAGGCTGGAGTGCAATGGCCGATCTTGGCTCACTGCAACCTTCGCCTCCTGGGCTCAAGTGATTCTCCTGCCTCAGCCTCAGGAGTTGCTGGGATTACAGGCATGTGCCACCACGCCTGGCTAACTTTGTATTTTTTAGTAGAGACGGGGTTTCGCCATGTTGGTCAGGCTGGTCTCGAGCTCCTGACCTCAGGTGATCCGCCCATCTCGGCCTCCCAAAGTGCTAGAATTATAGGCGTGAGCCACCATGCCTGGTGGAGATGTCTTTTTTTTTTTTTTTTTTTTTTTTGAGACGGAGTCTCGCTCTGTCGCCCAGGCTGGAGTGCAGTGGCCAGATCTCAGCTCACTGCAAGCTCCGCCTCCCGGGTTCCCGCCATTCTCCTGCCTCAGCCTCCCGAGTAGCTGGGACCACAGGCGCCGCCACCTCGCCCGGCTAATTTTTTGTGTTTTTTTTTTTAGTAGAGACGGGGTTTCGCCGTGTTAGCCAGGATGGTCTCGATCTCCTGACCTTGTGATCCGCCCGTCTCGGCCTCCCAAAGTGCTGGGATTACAGGCTTGAGCCACCGCGCCCGGCCGAGATGTCTTATTAGACTCTGCCTCCTCTAGACTTTGCTGTAACAGTCCTGTGTCCTTTCTAGTCTATCCTAAGACCGGTCCAGGTTCATTAAGTCATTATAAGACAAACTATACTCTGGTTGCAGTTGCTTGGACATTTCTATTTTTTTGCCTCTGTCTCTTTAAGCTTAAATATTGAAATTGAGTTCAACTCCTCTGTCTTCTTATCAGATGTTCTCTCAATTATCTTTCTGTTTGTCTTACAGCTTCACGGTGATGATATGGCATCTGCCAGCTCTAGCCGGGCAGGAGTGGCCCTGCCTTTTGAGAAGTCTCAGCTCACTTTGAAAGGTGAGTGGCACTGTATAACGTCTTTATCTTGTCTACGGCCCGGGAAGAGGGGGAATCTAACCACGCCTTGGTCTGGGGAGCCAAATTTTGTGAGATAGCTTACGGGTGTTAATTATTCTCATGTCATTATCGTCTTGTAGCTGTAATTCTTGAAGAAGAAAGAAAATAAAGGAGCAGGAAAATAAGGACCTTTTGGCTAAAATTATCTAAAATGGTGATTTCAGGCCAGGTGCAGTGGCTCATGCCTGTAATTCAGCAATTTGGGAGGCTGAGACAGGAGGATCCCTTCAGTCCAGAAGTTCAAGACCAGCCTGGGAAACATAGGGAAGACCTGTCTCTACAGAACATAAAATAATTAGCCAGGCATGGTGGTTCACGCTAGCTGGTCCCAGCTACTAAGGAGGCTGAAGTGGAAGGAGAATTGCTTGAGCCTGGGAGTTCAAGGCTGCAGTGAGCTGTGATCACACCACTGCACTCCAGCCTGGGTGACAGGGTGAGACCCTGTCCCAAAAACAAAATAAAATGAAAACAGTAAAATAAAATGGTGATCTCTTCATGCCCTGGCCCTCGTTGCTACCAACACTCACTCCCTAGGTGCCTCATCCAACCTCATGGCTTTAAATGCCACCAACAGAAGATCACTCCTCTGGGCTTTTCCTCTGAACTCCTGATTTATAACCAGTAGCCAGTTTGTTACCTTCGCTTGAATATTTACTAAACATCTAGAATTTAGCCTGTCTATAGCTGAGGTCCTGGTTTTTCTTCCTCATTGTCTGTATCAGCCTATCAGCATATCTGGTTGACTCGATCCTCAAAATGTGTCACTCAACATTCAGCCACTTCTCACCACCCCTAGGTCGCAGCCTGGTCCAGGCCACCATTGTCTCCACCCTGGGTTAAGGCAGTAGACTCCTGTCCTGTCTCTCTGCTTCTCCGCTTTGCCCTCCTTCAGTTTGTTGGTTACACAGCAGCCAGTGATCTTGTTAAAATGTAAACTGGGGCCAGGTGTGGTGCCTCATACCTGTAATATCAGCACTTTGGAAGGCCAAGGCAGGAGGATCACTTGAGCCCAGGAGTTTGAGACCAGCCTGAGCAACAGAGCGAGACCCCTGTCTCTACAAAAAATTGGAGGCTGAGGCAGGAAGATCACTTGAGCCCAGGAGTTCGACGTTGCAGTAGGCTGTGATTGTGCCACCGCACTCCAGCCCGGGCAACAGAGCAGAGCGAGAACATGTATCAAAAAAAAAAAAAAAAAAAAATGCAAGCTGGGTCTTGTCACTCCTCTGCTCAAACTGTTCAAGGGTGCTCCATTTCACAGTAGAAGCTGAAGGTCCCATGTGATGGGACCCTTCCCCACCCCGCATTTCTCATCACCTGTTCCTGGTCTACATTTTCTCTGCGCCAGCCTCCTTGCTTTTCAGTGAATACACTGGGCAGGTGTCTGCCTCCGGGCCTTTGCACTTGCCGTTCCCTCTGAGTGAAATGCTTTTCGCTGCCTTACTTCCTTAGGCCTGTTCTCAAAAGCCACCCTCTTCCTGATCCCCTGATCCAAAGCCACCTTCCTCATTGACTTCACATCTATTTCCCTCCCTTATTTATATTTTTCTTCTCAGCCCTTGTCCCTGTTTAATTAATTTATTTCATTTGTTGACTGTCTCCTTCAATAGAATGTATCCACAATAAGATTTTTGTCTGCTTTGGTCACTGTTAACTACCCTAGCCGCTAGAACAGTGCCTGACACATAGTGGGCCCTCAGTCAATAGGGCCTGAACGAAAGAATGTTGCTTCGGGTTCTATAGCTCTGCAGCCATCACAGATGGGAGAGTGACTCTCAGTATCTGAGCTCAGGCCCCTCAGCCTAGTCCTCCAGAGGCAAAATTGTGTCTCTTGGGAATATTTTTCTTGAGTATTTTTGAAATGTAAATGTTATTTATATAATATACTCATGTAGTTTAAAAATCTTAATTTTTAATGTTATTTTATTTTGAGACAGTCTTGCTCTGTCGCCCAGGCTGGAGTGCAGTGGAGCTATCTCGGCTCACTGCAACTTCTTCCTCCCAGGTTAAAGCGATTCTCCTGTCTCAGCCTCCCAAGTAGCTGGGATTACAGGTGTGTGCCACCATGCCCGGCTAACTTTTTGTTTGTTTGTTTGTTTTGAGATGGAGTCTCGCTCTGTTGCCCAGGCTGGAATGCCGTGGCATGATCTCGGCTCACTGCAACCTCTGCCTCCCGGGTTCAAGCAATTCTTCTGCCTCAGCCTCCTGAGTAGCTGGGACTACAGGCGTGCGCCACCATGCCTGGCTACTTGTTGTATTTTTACTAGAGACGGGGTTTCACCATATTGGGCAGGCCAGCTTCAAACTCATAACCTCGTGATCTCCCCGCCTCAGCCTCCCAAAGTGCTGGGATTACAGGTGTGAGCCACCGTGCCAGGCCTCCTGTAGTTCAAAATTCTTTCCTCCAGTCCTTCAGTGCTCCTGCTTGGAAGAAACCAATAGTATGTTTCTTGTGTGTCTTTTCCAAGATACACAAAAAGGGATGCATTTTTTAAATTTTGAGAGCCAGATTGCCTTCCTTGGAAGGAATACTCTTCTAGCAATGTGTGAGAGTGCCTGTTTCCCCACATCTTTACCAGCACAATGTTGTCAGACTTTTAACTTTTGCCTGTTGCATTGGTGCAAGCTTGTGTTCTCAGTATAGTTTTGTTTTTTTTTTTTGAGACAGAGTCTCGCTCTGTCACCCAGGCTGGAGTGCAGTGGCATGATCTCGGCTCACTGCAAGCTCCGCCTCCCGGGTTCACGCCATTCTCCCGCCTTAGCCTCCAGAGTAGCTGGGACTACAGGCGCCTGCCACCACGCCCGGCTAATTTTTTTGTATTTTTAGTAGAGACGGGGTTTCGCCGTGTTAGCCAGGATGGTCTCGATCTCCTGACCTCGTGATCCACCCCCCTCGGCCTCCCAAAGTGCTGGGATTACAGGCTTGAGCCACCGCGCCCAGCCCCAAAACTTTACTTACAGCCTACTGTTGACAGAAAGCCTTGCCAATAACAGAAACAGTTGATTGGCTGGGTGCGGAGGCTCATACCTGTAATCCCAGCACTTTGGGAGGCTGAGGCAGACAAATTTCCTTAGGTCAGGAGTTCAAGACCAGTGTGGCGAACATGGTAAAACCCTGTCTCTACTAAAAATACACAAAAAAATTAGTCAGGCGTGATGGGGGGCACATGTAATCCTAGCTACTTGGGAGGCTGAGGCTAGGAGAATTGCCTCAACATGGGAGGCCGAGATTGCAGTGAGCCGAGATCACACCATTGCACTCCAGCCTGGGCAACAAGAATGAAACTCTGTCTCAAATGAAACAACAACAACAACAAAAACAACAACAACAAAAGTGGAAACAGTTGATTAATGCGTGTTTTGTATGTTACATGTATTATATACTGTATTTCTAGAATAAAATAAGCTAGTGAAAAGAAAATCATAAGGAGGAGAAAAAGCATTTACTATTTATTCAGTGGAAGTGGGTCATCATAAAGGTCTTCACCCTCATCATTTTCATGTTGAGTAGCTGAGGAGGAGGAGGAAGAGGAAGGATTGGTTCTGCCGTCTCTGGGGTGGCAAAGGCAGGAGAAAAATCCATGTAAAAGTGGGCCCTCATAGTTCAAACCTCTCTTGTTCAAGGCTCAACTGTATGATGTTTAGCATCTTTTTTGTTTGTTTGTTTTTGAGACAGTCTCACTCTGTCACCCAGGCTGGGTTGCAGTGGTGTGATCTTGGCTCACTGCAACTTCCGCCTCCTGGGTTCAAGCGATTCTGGTGTCTCAGCCTCCCAAGGAGCTGGGCTTACAGGCATGTGCCACCACACCTGGCTAATTTTTGTATTTTTAGTAGAGATGGAGTTTTGCTATGTTGGCCAGGCTGGTCTTGAACTTCTGATCTCAAATGATCCGCCTGTCTCAGCCTCCCAAAGTGCTGGGATTACAGGTGTGAACCACTGTACCCGGCAAAAGTGTTTAGCATCTTATATATTTAAGGGCAGTTGTATTTCCTTTTCTGTGGATTGCCTGTTCATGTTCTTTGCCTGTTTCTTATTACATTATTGATTTTTTTTGTAGTCTTGAAATATTTTAATCATGTTTCTTGGAGTCTTTTGCCTGCTTCTGCCCTTTTGAGTAGGGAGATGAGTTAGAGTGAACGGATATGGTTTTAAACTGGGGACTACAGACTTTATTACCTTAGCTAATAATTAGCAAGTCTAGCTCAAAGCAGAAGTCGGCCCGTTGGACCTGGTAACATCCTGAGGTCTCTGTTTTGAGGCCATGTTATTCAGCCATGCACACTCATTTCTCTTCTTTTCTTTTCGTTTTTTTTTTTTTTTTTGAGACGGCGTTTCACTCTTATTGTCCAGGCTGGAGTGCAGTGGTGTGATCTTGGCTCACTGCAACCTCCGCCTCCCAGGTTCAAGTGATTCTCCTGCCTCAGCCTCCAGAGAAGCTGGGATTATAGGCTCCCGCCACCACACCTGGCTAATTTTTGTATTTTTAGTAGAGATGGGGTTTCACCATTTTGGTCAAGCTGGTCGCAAACTGTTGACCTCGGGTGATCCACATGAAGAAAGCTGATAGTGTAACCTGTGGGGTGACTGCGCGGTTTCCACCTCCCTTGTGCCTGCCCACAGTGTGATCCTGGTGTTTTAAGGTATATTTTTAAATGCATCGAGGCGCTTAAACGTAGGCCAGCTATTTTATTTGATATTTTACTAGAGAAACACTGAAAAATTGATCTCTGAAAAGCATAGTATAATAAAACAAAAAACGAGCTGTTTGGAACTTACTGAGAGCAGATGCCAGACTCTATTGTGGTCCCTTCTTAAGAGCTTTTTCAGTGTATAATTTTGTCATTATGTGATTTTTGCCTGATTTGTTGACTTTAAAAGCTAAATCCCACATAAAGTCGTGACTCCGTGTGTAAAGATATATTTCATGAAAGAGACTTTCTTTTTTTTTTTTTTTTTTGAGACGGAGTCTCGCTCTGTCGCCCAAGCTGGAGTGCAGTGGCGCGATCCTGGCTCACTGCAAGCTCCGCCTCCTGGGTTCACGCCATTCTCCTGCCCCAGCCTCCCGAGTAGCTGGGACTACAGGCGCCCGCCACTGCGCCCGGCTCATTTTTTTGTATTTTTAGTAGAGACGGGGTTTCACCGTGGTCTCGATCTCCTGACCTTGTGATCCGCCCGCCTCGGCCTCCCAAAGTGCTGGGATTACAGGCATGAGCCACCGTGCCCGGCCATGAAAGAGACTTTCTAGATAAACTTGCTCATGTCTTTGTTTTGGCCTGTCTTTTAAGAACAAGAAACATTCAAAATATCACCCTGCCTGTTAACTGTAGGTTACAAATGTGTCAGAGGAGAGACCTGGCCAACTCCACATTAAGCAGGGGTTCAAACTTAGTATCCCCAGTCGCAGGACAACGTAATGTATGTGATAATAGGTACATGACATAACTTATGTTGTAGTATTCTTTCTTTTGAGTCAGAGTCTCACTCTGTCACCTAAGCTAGAGTGCAGTGGCACAATTACAGCTCACTGCAGCCTCGACCTCCTGGGCTCTGGGAATCCTCCTATGTCCCGAGTAAATGGAACTACAGGTGTGAGCCACTACACCTGGCTAATATTTTATTTTTTGTAGATTTGGGGTCTTGCTGTGGTGCCTAGGCTTGTCTCAAACTCCTGGGCTCAGGTGGCCCTTCTGCCTCAGCCTCCCAAAGTGCCGCGATTATAGGGTGAGCCACTGTGCCTGGCCTTTAAACTGAGTCTAATCATGAGGAAACAATTGTAATCACCCAGTAGATTCTTCTTGTCCACTCCACAGACAAAATAAATTCACTGCTGGGCGCGGTGACCCATGCCTGTAATCCGAGCACTTTGGGAGGCCGAGGCGGGTAGATCACGAGGTCAGGAGTTCAAGACCAGCCTGGCCAAGATGGTGACACCCCGTCTCTACTAAGCCAGGTGTGGTGGCAGGCGCCTGTAATCCCAGCTAATTGGAAGGCTGAGGCAGAGAATTGCTTGCACCTGGGAGGCGGAGGGTGCAGTGAGTGGCGATGGCACCACTGCACTCCAGCCTGGGTGACAGAGTGAAGCTCTATCTTAAAAATAAAATAAATAAATTCGCTGAGACTGTAGCATTGCATTAGAGAAAGAGTTTAATTGACACAAAATAGGCTATACGGGGGACAGAGTTATCACTCAGATCAGTCTCCCAGGAGGCTCAGAGGTTAGGGTTTTTATAGACAATTTGCCAGGCAGGGGACTAGGGAAAGGGTGCTGCTCATTGGTTGGGGATGAGATTATGGAAGTGTGGAAAACGGTCCTCCTGTGCTGAGTCCACTTGTGGGTGGGGCCACAGAATAATTTGTGTCATGAGTCAAGTCACAGGCCCAGGCAAGGTCAGTAGATTGCCAGAAAGTCAGAAAAAATCTCAAAAGACCAACCTTAGGTTCTGCAATAGCGATGTTGTCTATGGGAGCAATTGGGGAAGTCACAAATCTTGTGACCTCTGGCTACATGACTCCTGAGCAGTAAGGGATTATAAAAACTACCTACCTCTTATTAGAATTCAAGCCCCTCCCATAATCCTAACCTTGTGGCTATTGATTAGTTTTACAAAGGTGGTTTAGTTTTGGGAAGAGCTGTTATTATCCTTGCTTTTTTTGTTTTTGTTTTTTGAGACAGGGTCTTGCTCTGTCACCCAGGCTGGAGTGCATTGGCGCAATCTCAGTTTACTGCACCTTCTGCCTCCTGGGTTCAAGCGATTCTCGTATTTCAGCCTCCCGAGTAGCTGGGACTACAGGTGTGCACCACCACGCCCAGCTAAGTTTTGTGTTTGTAGTAGAGATGGGGTTTCACCAAGTTGGCTGGGCTGGTTTCGAACTCTTGGTCTCAAGTGATCTGCCTGCCTTGGCCTCCCAAAGTGCTGGGATTATAGGCGTAAGCCACCATGCCCAGCTATCCTTGCTTTAAGATTAATCTGTAGGCTGGGTGTGGTGGCTCATGCCTGTAATCCCAGTACTTTGGGAGGCTGAGGTGGGTGGATGGTTTTGAGCTCAAGCTTAAAGTTTGAGACCAGTCTGGGCAACATGTAAACCCTGTCTCTACAAAAAATACAAATATGAGCCAGGCATAGTGGCTCACACCTGTAGTCCTAGCTACTTGAGAGGCTGAGGTGGGAAGATCGCTTGAGTCCCAGAGGTGGAGGCTTCAGTGAGATGAGATTGCACCACTGCACTCCAGCCTGGGCGGCAGAGGGAGATCCTGTCTCAAAAAAAAAAAAAAAAAAAAAAAAGAAAAAGAAACTATAAACTAAATTTCTCCCAAAATTAGCTTGGCCCTTGCCCAGGAATGACCAAGGACAGCTTAGACATCAGAAGTAAGATGGATTCAACTATGTCTGATTTCTCTCTCATAATTTTGCAGAGGCAGTTTCACAATCAGAAAAATGTAGAATTTGGTGCATTCTTTAAAACAGCTGGTGGAAGTCTTTAAAAATCATTGTTGCCTTGGCAAAGCTGCTGGGATTATAAAAGAAAAAAACCAAAAAGTTAAACAAACAAAAATCATTGCCATGGAAAAGAAGGGAGGATGTTCTAGATTTTAAAAGATTAAGGAGATAGTAGCCACAGGCAATTTGTATATATTGATTAGATGCTGAATTGGGGGAAAAATAGCTTTAAAAATATGTCTGGGGACTGGGCAGTGGCTCATGTTTGTAATCCCAGCACTTTGGGAAGCTCTGGCGGGTGGATCACTTGAGTCCAGGCAGACTCCTTGAGCCAGGAGTTCAAGATCAGCCTGGCCAATGGGGTGAAACTCCGTCTCTACAAAAAAAATTAAAAAGTTAGCCAGGTGTGGTGGTGTGCACTGGTAGTCCCAGCTACTCAGGAAGCTGAGGTGGGAGGATTGCTTCAGCTGGGGAGGTCGAGGCTGCAGTGAGCTGTGATCGTGCCACTGCACTCCAGCCGGTCTACAACTTACTTTTAAATGGTTTTACCAAGGAAAAATAGTGTGGACACACACACACAAAGACATAGATGGCATTTATCTATAACCTGTGGTGTCCAATAGAATAGTCACTGAAGCCACATAGAACTATTTACACTTAAATTACAATTATAGAGCAATTAAAAATCATGTCCTCATTTGCACTAGCCATATTTCAAGTGTCAGTAGCCACATGTGTCTCATGCAATGTTTTGGGCAGCACTGAAAATGGAACATGTTCGTCATCATGGAAGTTCTCTTGGGTAGTGATGCTATAGACACATAGAACAGAAAGCAAATGTGGCAAAATGATAACAATTGCTGAAGAGTAGAAGAGTATACAGTATCTATTATTCTATTTCAATTTTTCTATAGATTGGAAACTTCAAAATCTATAGTCAGGCGTGATGGGGGGCACATGTAAGAGTTTTTTTTTTTTTTTTTTTTTTGAGAGAGTCTTGCTCCATCACCCAGGCTGGAGTGCGGTCTCAGCTCACTGTAACCTCCGCCTCCTGGGTTCAAACAATTCTCATGCCTCAGCCTCCTGAGTAGCTGGGACTACTGTTGTGCCCCACTATGCCCAGCTAATTTTTGTATTTTTGGTGGAGACAGGGTTTTGCCATGTTGCTCGGGCTAGTCTCAAACTCCTCGCCTCAAGTGATCCACCTGCCTCGGCCGTCCAAAGAGCTGGGATTACAGGCGTGAGCCACAACGCCCTGCTTCAAAATAAGAGTACTAAATACCACATATGATCCTAGATTAGGGCCTCGACCAGAACAAATTTTTTTTTGCTATGTTGGGCATTGATAGGACAATTGGCAAAATGTGAATAAAGTCTGTAAATTAAATCTTAGTATTATAAAAAGTTAAATGTCCTGATTTTGATAATTGTGCTATTGGTTATGTTAGAAAATGTGTTTGTTGGGAAATACACCCAGAAGTATTTAGGAGTAAAGGGGCACAACGTCTGTAGCTTACTCTCAGAGTTTCAGGAAAAAATGTGTATGTGTATGAGCACGGATACTCCTCAACTTACAGTGGGGTGACGTCCTGAAAAATCCATCATAAGTTGAACATATCGCAAGTTGAAAATGCATCTGATGCTCCTAACCTGCCTAGCATCATAGCTTAGCCTAACCTACCTTAAATGTGCTCAGGACAGCTAGGCAAGATCATCTGGTGAAGGGGGTACACGGCAGAATATCAGTTGTTTGCCCCTGTGATCACGTGGCTGACTGGTGTTGCGGGTCACTGCCGCTGCCCAGTAGTACCGCATATGACTGTTCTGCCAAAAGACCAAAATTCAAAATTTAAAGTACAGTTTTTACTGAATGCATATCGCTTTCGCACCATCGTAAAGTCAAACGTCCTAAGTCGTGCACCATTTGTAGTCCCTGTTTTTTTTAAAGGCATGTAGATCCATGCTCTTACCACCAGGTGGCCTCAGTTAACCTTGGTCCCTGTGTAAATCACTGCACCTCATTTTTCTACCCTGGGCCATCCCTCAGTACCACAAACCTTTGTTCCTAGTACTGTTCCTTTGTCGCTTCTGAATCTTAGCCACAGCTGATTTTTTTATCTGTTGCCTTCTTCCCTTCCGTTCCTTTGGGGCCTGGGGAAGACATTTACTGCTATAAAAAATCTGAAGGCGAATTTGGCCTTTGCTAAGTTGTAGACACCATTGTAGGACTGTCACCTTTCAGAAGAGTCTGGGAGGGATAGATTTGCTTGTACTCAAACAGGGAAGCTCAGGCTAGGATAGACTTGCCATTAGGGGCAAGGGAGCATCAGTTGTATCTCTGATTTGGCGCAGGATGGGAGATGTCTAGATGTGTTGTACCGTAGCGACCTGGCGCTTCCATCAGGGGTAATATACACTAGGATGTCTGTCTACTTCCTCGGCATGAGGCTTGCGTGGCTTTGTGCTCCGTGAGTCTTTGGCTTCCTGGTCTCAAATGAACATCAAAATTGTCGCTACATGAAGGCTATGAGCGGAAGAAGAAATGTAGATGGCTAATGACACATGGCAAAAATATTCAACCTCACTGGTAATCGAAGAACAGCAATAGAACAAATAAGTAAAATTCAATAATGATATGCAGCATGGTGTGGAATCAGGCCGGCTGGGTGCCCAGTGTGGCTTGTAGCTCCCTGGCTATGTAGCCTGGGGCAGTGACCTCACCTCTCAAGTCTGTTTTCTCCTGGGTAAAATGGGGCGATGGTATATTCCCTGCCTCATGGGTTTGTTGTGAGGATTCAGTTAGATAATGTGTGCACATGGTAGAGGGTCTTTAATGAGTACTCATAAAATCTTAAATATTATCTTTATTTCAATTAAAATTTATAAATTGGCCAGGTGTGGTGGCTCACACCTGTAATCCCAGCACTTTGGGAAGCTGAGGTAGGCAGATCATCTGAGGTCAGGAGTTCGAGACCAGCCTGGCCAACATGGTGAAACTCCTTCCCTACTAAAAATACAAAAAGTTAGCTAGGCATGGTGGCGGGCACTTGTAATCCCAGCTACTCAGGAGGCTGAGGCAGGAGAATTACTTGAACCTGGGAGGCAGAGGTTGCCGTGAGATGAGATCGTGGCATTACACTCCAGCCCGGGCAACAAGAGCGAAACTCTATCTCAGAAAAAAAAAAGAAAAATTATAAATTTTGTTATGTTCCCAGGCTGGTCTTGAACTCTTGAGCTGAAGCAGTCCTCCCACCTTGGCCTCTCAAAGTGCTGGGGTGCTAGGCATAAGCCATCATGCCCGGCCTTAGCTGTAATCTTTACACTGTGCGTTTTTAACTCATGTGATTTGCAAAAAGTGAACGAGCATATCCCTTAGCCCTCTGTGATGTCTGGTGAAATGAATATACTCCTGTAGCACTGATGGGAGGCTCAATGGGTTTTACCTTTCTTGGAAAGGAATGGGCAGTTTTAAGAACTTTAAAAAGTGTTCATATCCTTTGGAGGAATATTCAAGAAAGGCATGCAGATGTGTGTGTTCATGATAATTTCCCCAGAGCGAACAATTGCAAGCATTCTATTCGACAATGAAAGAATAGTTAACATATACCTATTATGAGCTTATATTGCAGTCATTTAAGAGTGACTTATGGGGGCGAAGAATTTTTAAAGAATTGAAGCAGTAAGAGATGAAAATCTGGAAGGCAGTTTATGGTGAATTGGTAATGATGGTCACCGGCAATTATCCCAGTGGTTTCAGATTAGGGATGATTTTTTTTTTTCTTACACTTCATATTTTTTTGGTGTGTGTATTCACGTTTCTTTAAAAAGTTTTTAGAATCAAGACAAAAATTAAAGTATTGATTTATTTTTTAAAGAAATAACGAAAAAGAGTCAGAACATCTGCCACAGGGGGGCATCTGGGAGCCCTGGGACTCATCTTTGACTTTTTCTTTCTTTCCCAGTGGTGTCCGCAAAGCCCAAGGTGCATAATCGTCAACCTCGAATTAACTCCTATGTGGAGGTGGCGGTGGATGGACTCGCCAGCGAGACCAAGAAGACTGCAAAGCGCATTGGGAGCTCTGAGCTTCTCTGGAATGAGATCATCATTTTGTAAGAGAAAGCCCCTTCTTCTTGAATGCAACAAGATGGGGAAAGAGAGAGGGTGCTCTGAGGGGGTTGTAGGAGGTACAGATTCCCGGTGGCACCTCCGACTTTTTCTGCCTATGGTACCCAACGTGCCTCTCTTTAGGCGTTCCTGCACCATTGAGCTCATAGAGCGTTCATTATTAGCTAGAGGGTTACAGGGTCAGCTTTTGTGGGGGAAAGGAAATATGTGGGTGTCTGCCTGTTTTGGTTCCCCCTCCCCAAGATGTCAGCAGTTTAGTTTAAATGTTTTCTTCTAAGTTATAGGAATGATCTGCTTGGATGTAATGAATCCGGTATTTGTTTTCCAGGAATGTCACGGCCCAGAGTCATTTAGATTTAAAGGTCTGGAGCTGCCATACCTTGAGAAATGAACTGCTAGGCACCGCGTCTGTCAACCTCTCCAACGTCTTGAAGAACAATGGGGGCAAAAGTACGTATGATGAAGGGGGTGCCGACGTGATTCATTGATGGGGATGGGAGGACCTGGCACATCAACCTGGTGTTGCAGTTTCCCCCAGGACTGGGGCTGCGGTACCTCTGTTCTCCTTGGATGCTGAATTTGGAGTTTTAGGAAGGCTGAGGGCTCCTCTCTGCCTCCAGTGCAGAGTTTAGCCCTCTCTGTCCAGGGCCTGTAGCAATGGGATGCAGTGGTGTGTTGCCCTTGACCCTTCCTTAGGGACTGGAAACTTTCTGTCTGCCTTTGCTGCTCTTCCCGTTGCAGGAGATGTGTGATATGTTGAATGAAACTGTCAAATGCCTCTAGCCTAAATCATTGCTTTTCTAGCCTCAGCCCTAAAACAGAACAAAGGAGCTGTGTATATACGTATATGTGTGTGTGTGCGTGCCTGTGTGCGTGTGTGCACGTGTGTGTCTGGGATAGTTTTACAAATAGTGCCCTGTGCTTACTTGGCATTCAGTAAACATTTACTGGATGTTAGAACGTGATGGACGCGCCATCTGAATTAGCCAACGTGCCTCTACGTCACAGACATATAAATCCTCATCTATTTATTGCTGTTTGTGGTCAGTGGCATGGCCCATGGCTGTGGTATTGGACCCTCCTTCATAAGGCCTCTATTCAGAGTGGTACCATATGTGGCGAATGAATGGCATGTTAAGAAAGGCTCCTTTTTCTCTTGATGTCTAGAAAGTATTTTCTGAAAGTGGATGTAGCTTAAGAGAGAAGTGGGGGCAGGGAGCATTGCGTCCTAGCGAGCGTGTTGCATTCATTTAAGAGTCTTTCTTTTCTCTCCAAGCCTTTCCTTTTAAGCAATGGGCCACTTGAAAGGTCTTTGAGCCTCCTCTGGTCTTTTCTTTTCTGCTGGGCACATGGAGATGTGCTGAACCCATTCTGGCCCGAGGAACTGTTTAAAACCAGAGATGTGCCTCCACTTTAATCCTGCAGAGAACTCCCTGATTGCTTTGTCTTCTGAGTTGGTGTTTATTTTCCCAAACCCTAGCCAGCCTTTTGTAATTTGATCATCAGGGAGAATTCTATTTATTTCAGTATTTGGAAATCTACTTGTGGATAGCCTCACATTAGGATGCAACAACCAGCATGAGGGTCCTTTTTTCTTCTTCATTTGCCCAGCCAATATGCTTTTCCTTTCAGTTAGCAAAAGTCCTCGGAGAAATTGTGAGCTACAGAAAAGCACATGGATACACAAAGAAAACAAAATTTGCCCATAATCACAGCACCTAGTAATAGTTACGGTACTGTTTTTTCTTTTCTTTCTTTTTTTTTTTTTTGAGATGGAGTCTTACTTTGTTGCCCAGGCTGGAGTGTAGTGGCACAATCTTGGCTTATTGCAACCTCCACCTCCCAGGTTCAAGCAATCCTACTACCTCAGCCTCCCAAGTAGCTGGGATTACAGCTGTGTGCCACCATTCCCAGCTAATTTTTGTATTTTTAGTAGACATGAGGGTTCACCATGTTGGCCAGGCTGGTCTTGAACTCCTGACCTCAGGTGATCCGCCTGCCTCGTCCTCCCAAAGTGTTGGGATTACAGGCGTGAGCCACTGTGCCCAGCCTGATAGTTATTCTTAATATTTTTTTAAAAGCAATTTTATGGCCAGGTGTGGTGGCTCATGCCTGTAATCCCAGTACTTTGGGAGGCTGAGGTGGGTGGATCACCTGAGGTCAGGAGTTTGTGACCAGCCTAGCCAACATGGCAAAACCCTGTTTCTACTTAAAAAAAATACAAAAATTACCCGGGGATGGTGGTGGGCTCTGTAATCCTGGCTACTCAGGATGCTGGGACAGGAGAATCGCTTGAACCTGGGGGGTGGAGGTTCCAGTGAGCCGAGATTGCACCATTGCACTCCACCCTGGGTGACAGAGCAAGTCTCAAAAAAAAAAAAAAAAAAAAAAGAGGGATTTTACTTTAATTAATTAATTTTTATTTTTATATTTTATTTATTTATTTTTTGAGACAGGTTTCTCACTTTGTCACTCAGGCTGGAGTGCAGTGGTGCGATCTCGGCTCACTGCAGCCTCTGCTCCTGGGCTCAAGTGATCCACCCACCTCAGCCCTCACCCCCTAGTAGCTGGGACTGTGGGCACACACCACCATGGCCTGGCTGTATTTCATATTTTTAATAGAGAGTAGGTCTCATTATGTTGCCAGGATGGTCTGGAACTCCTGAGCTCAAGTGATCCGCCTGCCTTGGCCTTCCAAAGTGCTGGGATTACAGATGTGAGCCACTGCGTCTGGCCAATTAATTAATTTTTTTTTTTTTTTTTTTTTTTTTTTTGAGACGGAGTCTCGCTCTGTCGCCCAGGCTGGAGTGCAGTGGCGTGATCTCGGCTCACTGCAAGCTCCACCTCCCGGGCTCACGCCATTCTCCTGCCTCAGCCTCCCGAGCAGCTGGGACTACAGGCGCCCGCCACCGTGCCCGGCTAATTTTTTGTATTTTTAGTAGAGACGGGGTTTCACCGTGGTCTCGATCTCCTGACCTTGTGATCCGCCCACCTCGGCCTCCCAAAGTGCTGGGATTACAGGCGTGAGCCACCGCGCCCGGCCCAATTAATTAATTTTTAAATTGAGATGGGATCTCGCTATATTGCTCAGGCTGGAGTGTAGTGGCTGTTTACAGGCATGGTCACAGCTCACTGTAGCCTCACACTCCCAGCCTCAAGCCATCTTTTGCCTCAGCCTCCGGAGTAGCTGGAACCACAGGCGTGCATCACTATTCCTGACTATTGTTAACATTTTGACGTATACATTTTTGAGCTTTTTATCTTTTAAATAATTTTTTCCCCTCAGATCCTTGTTCTGATCTTCTTTTATGTTTGTAGACATATATTGATGTTTATGACATCAGTGAAACTAAATTGAGGTTATACATGAATATATTTTGCAATATGCCTTTTTCTCTTTAAAAATGTATCAATATATCTTTGTTTTTATTTATTTATTTTCTGAGATGAAGTCTTGCTCTGTTGCCCAGGCTGAAGTGCAGTGGCGCGATCTTGGCTCACCACAAC
Source organism: Macaca mulatta (assembly GCF_049350105.2). Taxonomy (NCBI): domain Eukaryota; kingdom Metazoa; phylum Chordata; class Mammalia; order Primates; family Cercopithecidae; genus Macaca; species Macaca mulatta. The sequence continues at coordinate 65,423,500 of NC_133425.1, forward strand.
CTTCGCCTCCTGGGTTCAAGCGATTCTCCTGCCACAGCCTCCCGAGTAGCTGGGACTACAAGCGCCAACCACCATGCCCGGCTAATTTTTGTATTTTTAGTAGAGACAGGGTTTCATTATGTTGGCCAGGCTGGTCTCGATATCCTGACCTTGTGATCCGCGCGCCCCAGCCTCCCAAAGTGCTGGGTTATTACAGGCGTGAGCCACCATGCCCGGCCTATATTTATTTTTAGTTGTGATAAAATACACATGATGTAAAATTAATCTCGTTTATAAGTTTTAGGTGTAGTTTAGTAGTGTTAAGTACATTCACCTTGTTGTACAGCCGTCACCACCATCCATCTCCAGAACTCTTTTCACCTTGCAAAACTCAAATTCCGTGCCCATTAAACCATGACTGCCTCTCCTCCCGTCACACCAACCCCTGGCAGCTACCCCTCTACTTTCTGCTTCTGTGAATTTGACTTTTCCAGGTAGCTTATGTTAGTGGAACCATACAGTATTTGTCCTTTTATGACTGACTTATTTCAGTCAGCATAATGTCCTCAAGGCTTATTCGTGTTGTAACACGCATCAGAAGATTTTTCTTTTCTTTCCTTTCCTTTGTTTTTTTGAGACAGGGTGTTGCTCTGTCTCTCAGGCTGGAGTGCAGTGGCGCGATCTCAGCTTACTGCAACCCCTGTCTCCTGGGTTCAAGTGATTCTCCTGCCTCAGGCTCCCAGGTAGCTAGGATTATGACAGGTGTCTGTCACCATGCCCAGCTAATTTTTGTATTTTTAGTAGAAACAGGGTTTCACCATGTTGGCCGGACTGGTCTCAAACTCCTGACCTCAAGTAATCTGCCCACTTTGACCTTCCAAAGTGCTGGGATTATAGGCATGAACCACCGCATCTGGCCCAAGATATCTTATTATGTATGTGCAAATATACCAAAATCTGAAATCTGAAACACTTCCAGTCCCAAGCATTTCAAATAAAGGATACTTAAGAGACCTGTACAATTTACCTTCCCATCAGCAGTGGCTGAAATTGCTGGTCTGTATTGTACCTTGGCATATATTGGATATTACTTGTAAAAAAAAAAAAAACACCTTTTTTTTTTCCTATTTGATAACTATCAACATTATGATGGATTTTCTTTTTCTTTTTCTTTTTGGATGAATTATTTTTATTTTCTTATTTTTTACTTTTTTGCTCTGATCTCCTGGCCTTTCACTAAGAAGTATTTTAAAGTATATTCTAGATGTCCTGACATATTATCCTAGATTCTTCAGCATGCATCTTGTTAAAACAGGACATTTTCTTTATTTTAATTCTACTTTTTTCTATTTTTTTTTTTACTTTGAAACATTTACATAAAAAAACAGAACATTATCTTACACAACTACCATATCATTATCACATCTAGCAATAGTGACATGAATTCCTATTTATGTCCAATAACCTGTTCATAGTTTCACCATTTTTCTCAAACATGTCGTTTTGCAGTTTTACATTTGGTTTGCTTGAACCTGGGTTTGGGAATGTCCATTCATTGATTGTTCTATCTCTGAGGTCACCTACTTCCACCCTACTTTTTTTTTTTTTTTTTTGTGAAAGCAGATTTATTAAGTAAAGGAAGGCAGGGCGTGGTGGCTCACACCTGTAATCCCAGCACTGGGAGGCAGAGGCGGGTTGATCACCTGAGGCCAGGAGTTCGAGACTAGCCTGGCCAACACAGTGAGACCTTGTCTCTACTAAAAATGCAAAAATTAGCTGGGTGTGGTGGCGAGTGCCTGTAATCCCAGCTACTCAGGAGTCTGAGGCGGGGGAATCACTTGAACCTGGGAGGCGAAGGTTGCAGTGAGCTGAGATTGTGCCACTGTAGTCCAGCCTGGATGATAGAGCAAGACTCTGTCTCAAAAAAAAAAAAAAAAAGAAAGTAAAGGAATAAAGAATGGCTACTCCATAGGCAGAGCAGCCTCCACCCTATTTTTTAAAGCTATGATTTGTTGAAGGATACTGAATGATTAAAAAAAGTGTTTATTGCCCTATTCATGTCCTTTGCTCATTTTTATATTGAAGTGTGCATTTTTCTCTTTTGGTGTTGAAATAACTCTTTATATGTTAAGGTTATTATTCTTCGTCTTACCATTGGTAAATGTTTTTCCCATTTTTCTTTTGCATTCTAACTTCGTATGTTTTTAACTTTTTGTAGTCCAATCTGTCACCCTTTATGTTTTCAGCATTTTCTTTCATGCTTTGGAAGGCATTCCCCCTTCTGAGATGAGGTAAATGGTCACCTCTGTTTTTCCCTAGGTCTTTATGATTTTATTTTTTCACATGTAATTCTGCATCCAAATGAGTTTATTTTTGTGCCTAGTATGAGTAGGGATCTAATTTATTTTTTTCCTTAATATGTAACTGATTGGTTTAGCACTACTTATTGAATAATCCATCTATTTCCCAAATGACTTGAGTTGCTTCAGCTTATATTAAAAACATATGTGTACTTGGGCCTGCTTAGGGACTTTCCATTTAATCTATTGTTTTATTAGCCTTTCCAAATCACTCTGTCTAAGCTGTTGTAAAATTATGTTTTAATACCTGGCAGTTAAGTTTCTCTTTTTTTCCCAAAGTCTTCTTGCTTCTTTTCTTTGCATACATCACATCACTAGATGAACCTTAACAATTTCGTCAGACTCTCCCCTCTTCATACTCCCCATGCACTCCAAAAAAATCTCTTGAGATTTTATGGAGTCCTGTCATATGTAAAGTTAATGTAATGGGGAATTTTCATACTGAATCTCCCCACCTAGGAACATGGAATGTTTCTAAATTAATTCAAATAATTTTGAAGTTATCTTTAAATAGATTCCACTTTAAATTTTAAAAAGCTTTGATATTATTTTCAGTGGGATCTTTTCTTATTCTGTCTTCTAACTCAGTATTGTTGGTAGATGGCTGTTTCTGCATTTTCTTTGTAATCTGTCAGTTTACTGAGTTCTTTAGTATAGGTTTGCAGTAGTTTCTTTTGAGTTTGCTTGGTAGACTTTTTTTTTTTTTTTTTTTTTGAGATGGAGTCTCACTCTGTCACCCAGGCTGGAGTACAGTGGCATGATCTTGGCTCACTGCGACCTCCACCTCCTGGGTTCAAGCGATTCTCGTGTCTCAGCCTCCCAAGTAGCTGGGATTACAGGCGCCCGACACCATACCTAATTTTTTATTTTTGGTAGAGACAGGGTTTCACCATGAAGGCCAGGCTGGTCTCGAACTCCTGACCTCAGGTGATTTGCCCACCTCGGCCTCCCAAAGTGCTGTGATTACAGGCGTGAGCCACTGCGCCTGGCCTGCTTGGTAGACTTTTATGTGAGTTGTGACACTGATAATTTTGTTAATCCTAAGAGATAATTATGTTTCTATTTTGTGTTAGTTGCTTTGCATAAAACTTTCTGTTTTAGTGGTGATAGAGAAATGCCCTTTAGTAAATCACTTCTAGGTGTAAGGTTGGGTATTAGTAGCCTTTTTCTTTATTCTTCTTTTTTTATTTTATTTTTGGCACCTTTCTGACTGGGAATCTTTTTGACTTATTAATCATTGCAGGTTAAAAAAAAAAGTCAGGAAGGATGTTGAGTTTTTTTTGAGACCGGGTCTTGCTTTGTTGCCCAGCCTGGAGTGCAGTGGCGTGATCACCATTCACTGTGGCCTCTACCTCCCAGGCTCAAGCAGTCCTCCCGTCTCAGTCTCTGGAGTAGCTGGGACTATAGGTGTGTTACTAATTTAATTTTTTTTTTTTTAAGAGATGGTATCTCACTGTGTTGCCCAGGTTGGGTGTTGACTTTTTATCAAATATCTGTTAAGCAACTGTTGGAATGATGATATGATTTTTCATCTTTAAATTATTATATTAATTTTCACGACTGGGCACAGTGGCTCCTACCTGTAATCTCAGCACTTGAGAGGCTGAAGCAGAAGGATCACTTGAGGCCAGTAGTTCAAGACCAGACAGGACAACATAGCAAGACCCTGTCTCTACTAAAAATTAAAAAAAAAAAATTAGCCAGGTGTGATGGTGTACACCTGTAGTCCCACCTGCTTGAGTGACTGAGGCAGGAGGATCACTTGAGTCCAGGATTCTGAGGCTGCAGTGAGCTATGACTGTGCCACTGCACTCTAGACTGGGCAGCAGAGTGAGACCCTGTCTCTAGAAAAGATTTTAAAAAATCTATTGTATTAATTTCCTAATAGTAATTATCTTACAATTTCTAGAATATACCTAGTCGCTCAAGGTAGACTATTCCTTGAAAATTTTGTTAGAATTGTTTGTTAATATTTTATATTGGGGTTTTCCATCTGTATTCATTAGTGGTATTTGTCTGTAGCTTTCGTCTATTTTTGTCAGCTTTGGAATCAAGGCCAAGCTAATTTTATAAAGTAAATTGATGTGCTTTCCAACTTTGGGAACAGGCTCTATAACATGGGAATTATCTGTTCCATGAGTGCAGCAAAGAGCTCACCCATAAAACCAACTGGGTCTGGCATCTTGCTTTGAAATAATTCTTTGATGACTTTTTTTTTCAGTTTCCCCCCTCATAATTCCTGGTTTGTTCAGCTTTTTTGTTTCGTCTTAACTCAATTTTGTTAACTCATTTTTTTCTGAGAAAATCGGTTCATGAGATTTTCACATTTATTAGAATAAGGGTTTTAAATATCATTCTCAGTTTAAAAACGTCTCTAGTATTTCTTACTTTAAGTTTTTGCTATTTGTGTGTTTCCCCAGTTTTTTTCTTGACTAAGTTAAACATTTTTGGTTTTAATTTTTGCTTTTAAATTTATTTTACATAAAACAATTTCTTCGATTTGTCAGATATACCATATTTTGTAATATTAATTTCTGTCTTTAGCTTTATTTTTCTACTATTTTCTCTAGATCTGTTTTATTTATGTATTCATTTATAGCTTTTCACGTGGAAAGCTTACTGCATTTATCTTTGTCTTTTTTTTTTTTTCTTTTGAGATGGAGTTTATCTCTTTTTGCCCAGGCTGCAGTGCAATGGCATGATCTTTGCTCACTCCAACCTCTGCCTCCTGGGTTCAAGTGATTCTCCTGCCTCAGCCTCCCGAATAGCGGGTAGCTGGGGTTACACACACATGTCACCATGCCCGGCTAATTTTATATTTTTAGTAGAGATGGGTTTTCACCATGTTGGCCAGGCTAGTCTCGAACTCCTGACCTCAGGTAATCCACCTGCCTCAGTCTCCCATACTGCCGGGATTATAGTCATGAGCCACCGCTCCCGGTCTATCTTTGTCCATTTTTGTTTAATAATGAAAACATGTTTGCTTTGTACTTGTCTTTGAATTTTCCCCCTGGATATTGAATTGTTTTTCTTTCAATGTAGCAGTGAAAACCCATCTCTACAAAAAATAAAAAAAATTAGCTAGGTGTGGTGGCGTGTGCCTGTGGTCCCAGCTACTTGGGAGGCTGAGTTGGAAGGATTGCTTTGAGCCCAGGAGGCTGAGGCTGCTGCGAGTTGTTATTGTGACACTCCACTCCTGCCTGGGCGACACAGCAAGACTCTTTCTTCAAAAAAAAAAAAAAAAAAAAGAGAAGCCAGGTACAGTGGCTAATGTCTGTAATCTTAGCACTTTGAGAGGCTGAGGTGGTAGGATCACTTGAGCTCAGGAATTTGAGACCAGTCTGGGCAACATAGTAAGACCCTGTTTCTACAAAAAAGAAATAATAAAAAAAAATTAGCCAGGTGTGATGTTGCACACCTGTAGTCCCAGCTACTTGAGAGGCGGTGGTGGGAGGATGGCTTGAGTCCGGGAGATGGAGGCTGCAGTAAGCTGTGATCATGCTGCACTCCAGCCTGGGTGACAGAGCAAAACCCTATCACAAAGAAACAAACCAAACAAACAAACAAAAAAACAAACCCCAAACATTCTTAGTGTTACAACTTGAGTATGTACATGGTCCACAGCTGTGTAATCATCACCCACATCAAGACACAGAATATTTCTAGCATCCCCAGAAATTTCCCATTGTCCCTTCTAGTTAATTTCTCTTCCCTGAAATAACCACTCTTCTAACTTCTATCACTATTATTTAGCTATGCCTAGTATTGAATTTCATATTAGTGAGAACATGCAGTATGTTTTGTCATGCCTGGCTTTTCATTTTCTATCTTTGAGATTAAAGATATATGACCATTTTTTTGCATGTGTAAACAGTCTGTCCTTTTTTTTTTTTAATAGAGATGGGCTCTCACTATATTGCCCAGGCTGATCTTAAGTGATTCTTCCACTTTGGCCTCCAAAAATGCTGGGATTATAGGCATGAGCCACCATGCCTGGCCTGTCTTTGATTTTTTTGTTTGTTTGTTTTTTTGTTTTTGAGATGGAGTTTCACTCTTTTTGCCCAGGCTGGGGTGCAATGGTTCTGTCTTGGCTCACTGCAACCTTCACCTCCCGGGTTCAAGCAATTCTCCTGCTTTAGCCTCCTGAATAGTTGGGATTACAGGCACCTGCCACCATGCCTGGCTAATTTTTGTATTTTTAGTAGAGACGGGGTTTCGCTATGTTGGCCAGGCTGGTCTCGAACTCCTGACCTCAGGTGGTCTGCCTGCCTTGGCCTCCCAAAGTGTTGGGATTACAGGCATAAGCCACTGTGCCTGGCCATGACCTGTCTTTGTATTTGGGTGTAGTATTCTGTTTTATGAATACACCATAATCTATTTCTCCATTCTCCTACTGGTAGATATTTGAGTTGTTTCCAGTTTTTGGCCATCATGAACAAAGCTGATATAAACACTCTTTGGACCTGTATTTTGAAGGACACACACATGCTTTTCTGTTGTGTATGTACACATCTAGGAGCTTTGGTTCATAAGGTGGTTGTATGCTTAGCTTTAGTAGACACCATCAGTTTTCTAGTGTTGTACCAATTTGCCATCTCGTAAATTTTACTGTGCTCTGCTCGTTTGTAATTACTGTTGTGATTTTATCTTCAAACCCAGAGTTATTTAAGTGGTTGTTTTCTATGTTTTCCAGTGTTTATATTGTTTGTGGTATTGGTTGTAGCTATTGCTGCTGTTGCTGGCACCAGCCGTAGCACATTGTGCGTGTGGCTGGGTTGGGTAGCAGGCAAATCAGATCAGAGTCTGTTGGAAAATGTGGATCGCAACAGGGCAGTGGGCTTTTTCTTAGAAAAACAAATCTTCTAGGACGACTGTGGCGTACGTAGCCCATGTACCTAACATTCCAGCCACGTTTCATAAAGCCTTCTATTCAGAGCAAGGTTATTTCTGGTAATTGCAAATCTTCCCTAAGATGGGGAGGTTTGAATCTCAGAGACGGACCACAGAGACCCTGTTTCCTGATGCGAGACCGTCTTGCCTAAAGGGAAGGCAGTTCTGAGATTGTTTCAGGAGGGAATTCTAGGATGAGACAAATGCAGAAGCTTTGAGGGTGTCCAGGCACGGTGGCTCATGCCTGTAATCCCAGCACTTTGGGAGGCCAAGGTGGGTGTATCACCTGAGGTCAGGAGTTCAAGACCAGCCTGACCAACATGGTAGAACCCTGTCTCTACTAAAAATACAAAAAATTAGCCAGACTTGGTGATGCATATCTGTGATCTCAGCTACTCGGGAGGCTGAGGCAGGAGAATCACTTGAACCCAGGAGGCAGAGGTTGCAGTGAATCGAGATTGCGCCATCGGACTCTAGCCTGGGTGACAAGAGCGAAACTCTGTCAGAAAGAGAGAGAGAGAGAGACAGAGAGAGAGAGAGATAGGAAGGAAGGATGGGAGGGAGGGAGGGAGGGGAGAGAGAAAGAAAAAAGAAAGAAGGAAAGAAAAGAAAGAAGCTTTGAGGTTGGTGGAGTGGGGAAGCTGTCGTTAACATGGGACATTTCAGCCCCAAGGTCCTGCCCCTTGCTCTTGGTATGGAACTGCTGGGCTGACAATGCTTGCAGAGTGGTGTCAAATCGTGCATACAGCTGTTTGGTCACAGTGCGTTAGGTAACTCCTCTCACTGTGGCCTAGTCTTCCCGCAGCATCTTTTCCTGGGGAAGGACCTGATGGACAGTGGTTGCCCTAACTGACATTCTCCTCTTCCACGGACAGAATTTGTTCTTTCATTTGCTCCCTTGTTTCCCCTGGGTGGACTTGGACATTGGCTGGGAAACTCAGCTGGCTGTTTTCTGCCTCCCTTTGGTAGAGGGATGCTGTAATGGAGGGTTTCACTCAACTCCCGCAGTGGCGGATGGTCAACCTGGGCTGTCTGTCTCTTTGGGGACATTGCCCTGGCCATGGCTGCAAAGAAGGCTTGCCCAAAAGTGCTGATTTGGCTCTTAAAGGTAGTTCTAGTCATGTCTGGGTAGAACCCAGTTTTTGATATTGCCAACTGAGTTTTTAATATCTTTTTTTTTTTTTTTGAGACGGAGTCTCGTTCTGTCCCCTGGGCTGGAGTGCGATGGCACGATCTCGGCTAACTGCAAGCTCCGTCTCCCAGGTTCACGCCATTCTCCTGCCTCAGCCTCCTGAGTAGCTGGGACTACAGGCACCTGCCACCATGCCTGGCTAATTTTTTGTATTTTTTTTGGTAGAGATGGGGTTTCACTGTGTTAGCTAGATGGTCTCGATCTCCTGACCTTGTGATCTGCCTGCCTTGCCCAAAGTGCTGGGATTACAGGCGTGAGCCACTGCGCCCGGCCTTAACATCTTTTTACTAGAGGAATTTTCTTTTTCTTTCTTCTTTTTGAGACGGAGTCTCGCTCTGTTGCCCAGACTGGAGTGCAATGGCACAATCTCCACTCACTGCAACCTCTGCCTCCCAGGTTCAGGCAACTCTCCTGCCTCAGCCTCCTGAGCAGGTGGGATTACAGGTGCATACCACCATGCCCAGCTAGTTTTTCTATTTTTAGTAGAGATGGGGTTTCACCATGTTGGCCAGGCTGGTCTCGAACTTCTGACCTCAAGTGATCTGCCTGCCTCGGCCTCCCAAAGTGCTGGGATTATAGGTGTGAGACTGTGCCCGGCCGGAATTTTCAAACATAATTTTCATGATGCAGCTTCAAGACTTACCAGCATGTTTCATCTGTCCCCACCCACTGGCTGCTCTTAATTTCTCCCTATATTGTTAGCAGGTAGGGTCTAATACTCAATTTCCTCTTGTAGCTCCCAGCTCCTGCAGCTCTCCCCAGGAACACTGCAGACTTTGGCTTTCCCAGAATCTCCTCTTTTCAAGGAGGTGAATGTAGCTTGAAGTAGGTTTTTTCCCTCCCCAGTTTTTTTATTTTTAAGTAATTTCAGGCTAGGTGCGGTGGCTCACACCTGTAATCCCAGCATTTTGGGAGTCTAAGGCAGGAGGATTGCTTGAGTGTGGGAGTTCAAGACCAGCTTGGGCAACACAGTGAGACCCATGCCACCCCCCATCTCTACAAAAAATAAAAAATAGCAGGATGTGGTGGCTCATACCTCCCCACACTTTGGGAGGCTGAGGTGGGAGGCCCTCTTGAGCCTAAGAGTTTGAGACCGGACTCAGTATTATAGTGAGACCCAGTCTCTACAAAAATAAAAATGAAGAAAATAGTTGGGCATGGTGGCATGCAACTGTAGTCCCAGCTACTTGGGAGGCTGAAGTGGGAGGACCGCTTGGGCCCAGGAGTTTGAGACCAGCCTCAGTATTATAGTGAGACCCCCTCTCTACAAAAATAAAAATGAAGAAAATAGCTGGCTATGGTGGCATGCAACTGTAGTCCCAGCTACTTGGGAGGCTGAGGTGGGAGGATCACTTGAGCTCAGCACTTAGAGGCTGCAGTGAGCTGTGATTGTGTCGCTGCACTCTAGTCTGGATGACAGAACCAGACCCAGTCTCAAAAACATAAAAAATTCAAATTCAGAGAAATGTTACAAGAATAGAACAAAGAACTCCTCAGTGTCCTTCACCCAACTGTTAAAATTTGCTACATTTGCTTTCACCGTGTTCTTCTGAGCCATTTTAGAGTAAATTACAAACCTCGTGTTTCTTTTATCCCTAACTACTGATGTGTCTAGTTCCTAAAGGAGAAGGATACTATAGTACAATTAACAAAACTAAGAAATTTACCATTTTTGCAGTATTGTTAATCTAATTCAGATTTCCCAGCTGTCACATCCAGGACCTCATGCAAGATGCAGTGTTTAGTTGTCCTGTCTCTTCAAATTCGGATCTGGATCAGTTCCTTAGGGTATTTATGTCTTTCATGACATTGGCATTGTTGAAGAGTACAGACCGCTTTTTTTTTTTTTTTTTTTTGAGATGGAGTATCTTTCTGTCACCCAGGCTGGAGTGCAATGACATGATCTTGGCTCACTGCAACCTCCGCCTCCTGGGTTCAAGCGATTCTTCCACCTCAGCCTCCCGAGTAGCTGGGATTACAGGCACCGCCATCATGCCCAGCTAATTTTTGTAGAGATGGGGTTTCATCATATTGGCCAGGCTGGTCTTGAACTCTTGACCTCAGGTAACCTGCCCGCCTCGGCCTCCCAAAATGCTAAGATCACAGGCATGAGCCACTGTGCCTGCCCCCAACCCCTATGTTTTTTTAGTTTAGTTTTTTTTTTTTTTTTAATTGAGACAGAGTCTTGCTCTGTCGCCCAGGCTGGAGTGCAGTGGTATGAACACGGCTCACTGCAGCCTCTATCTCCTGGGCTCAAGCAATCCTCCCACTTTGGCCTCTCAGTTGGGACCACAGATGTGTGCCACCCTGCCCAGCTAAATTTTAAACATTATTTGGCAGATTCCCCTCAACTTGGGGCCGTCTGCTTTTCCTCATGGTTAGATTCAGAGTGTGCATTCTTGGCAGGAACACCCAGGAGTGACTTTGTGTTCTTCTCAGTGCAGCATATCTGGAAGCACGTGACTCAGCTTGTTTTATTATTGATGCCATTAACTTTCATCACTTAGTTAGGGTGCTGTCTGCCAGGTTTTTCTACTGCAAAATTACTGTTTCCCCTTGACAATGAAAAGGTATTATAATTTACAGGGAGATACTTTGAGACTATGTAAATATCTATTCCTCATCACACCTTTACCTGCTAGTTTCTGCATCCAGTGATTTTACTCTGATGCCTATACATTTTTATTTTTGAATTCCATCCTTCCTTCTGCATTTATTAATTGGCATAGTGCAAAGAAGGGCTTTCCCTTTTCCTGTATGCATGCGTGTAGGTATGTATTATCAGCTTCTACTTGTGGGTTCAGATTTTATTCCATGGGTTATAACTTGTTTCTGGTGTAATTTTTTTTTGTTTTGTTTTGAGATGGAGTTTCGCTCTTGTTGCCCAGGCTGGAGTGCAATGATGGCGATCTTTGCTCATCGCAACCTCTGCCTCCCGGGTTCAAGCAATTCTCTTGCCTAATCTTTCCGAGTAGCTGGAATTACAGGCATGCGCCACTACACCTGGCTAATTTGTATTTTTAATAGAGTTGGGGTTTCTCCATGTTGGTCAGGCTGGTCTTGAACTCCTGACCTCAGTTAATCCACCCGCCTTGCCCTCGCAAAGTGCTGGAATTACAGGCGTGAGCCACTGCGCCCGGCCTTTTTTTGTTGTTGTTGTTGTTTTTTGTTTGTTTTAGACAGAGTCTTGCTCTGTCGCCCAGGCTGGAGTGCAGTAGTGCAATCTCAGCTTCCTGAGGTTCAAGCAATCCCCCCACCTCAGCCTCCAGAGTAGCTGGGACTACAGGTGTGCACTGGCTACTTTTTTTTTTTTTTTTGGTATATTTGTAGATACAGGGTTTCACTGTGTTGCCCAAGGCTGTTCTTAAACTTCTGGGCTCTAGTGATCCTTCTGCCTTGGCCTCCCAAAGTGCTGTAAGATTACAGCTGTGAGCCACTGTGCCTGGCCTCTGGTGTTGATTTGATGCTAAAATGATCTCTGGCTTGGCCAGTGGCTGCCTCTTCAAGCTTGCTGCTGTATCTTTTCACATGTCGCCATCATATATTTTTGTCCCAACATAATCCAATATAGATAAAATTTACTATGTGATAAAGATGGCATTTAAAATCAGAAGAGAAAGGCATACAAGTGGCATTAGGATCATCAGCTAACCCAGTGGTTTTTGAAGTGTGATCTTGAGGCCAGCAGCACAGGCATCTCCAGGAAATATGTCAGATGTGTAAATTCTCAGGCCAACAAGCCCTCGAGGGGATTCAGACACACACTCGTTTGAGAACCACTAAACTAACCACTTGGGAGAAAAAAAGTCAGGTACCTTCCATACCCAAATGTGGGTCTTTTTTTGTTTGTTTGTTTGTTTTTTTTGTTTTTTTAAGACAAGGTCTTGTTCTGTCATCCAGGCTGCAGTGCAGTGGTGTGATCGTAGCTCACTGTAGCCTCAAACTCCTGGGCTCAAGCGATCCTCTTGCCTCAGCCTCCGGAGTTGCTGGAACTACAGGCGTGTGGTCCTGTGCCTGTCTTCCGAATTAGTGTATTAAACACTATGAATTTGTACTGAAGCCACCAATCCACCAATCCCAACTTAGCTCCACAGGGCTCTTCCTAACCTTTCTCCACTCTCATGAGAACCCTGGCACTCAACACTATTTATGTATTTACAAATTCCTTCACATCTGTAATGCACAGAAGGCGATTTGAGAATTGCTGTGCCCACACTGCCGTGAAAGGTGAAGTTGATTTTGAAAAGCTCCGTACTTTACGCTGTCCATGTTCTGTGTGTGTTTCTTCTCTTTCCCCATGTGTGTCTACCAGATTCAAAAAGAGAAAGAAAAAGAAAACAACCCCCTATTTATTTAAAAATCTTTTAAGCAGAGGGTTATTACAGCACTTTACATTCCAAGAACAGACGGGCCAGTCATGAGCAGTGGGCCTCCTCCCTCATCGCTCTGTGAGGATAGAGTGTTCTGGTGGATGGGCCGTGGGTCTTGAGCAGCTGTGCCTGACAGTGTACGCATTTATTTTAAAGTAAACACAGCACTGTTTTTCCAGTTTTTCAGCTGGAAGATAAATAAAACTACTGAACCTTGGAACTTGAGTCAGAGGGAGAAGAGAAGAAATTTTTAAAAAGTTGCTCTTCAGTTAAAAACAACTTTAAATTTATTTTTATTATTAGCTTTTTTTAAAAAAAATATTTATTTATTTTTAGTTTTTTGAGATAGAGTCTCACTCTGTCACCCAGGCTGGAGTGCAGTGGCACGATCTTGGCTCACTGCAACCTCCGCCTCCTGGGTTCAAGCAATTCTCCTGCCTCAGCCCCCTGAGTAGCTGAGATTATAGGCATGAGCCACCATGCCTGGCTAATTTTTGTATTTTTAGTAGAGACAGGGTTTCACCATGTTGGCCAGGCTGGTCTCAAACTTCTGACCTCAGGTGATCCGCCCGTCTTGGCCTCCCAAAGTGCTGGGATTACAGGCGTGAGCCACTGCACCTGGCCTAATTTTTATTGTTAGGTTTTTAGAGACAAGAACCTACTCTGTCACTCAGGCTAGGGTACAGTGGCTCGATCTTAGTTCACTGTAACCTTGAACTCCTGACCCTAGGCCATAGATCATGCAGTGAGCTATAATCATGGCACTGTACTCTAGCCTGGATGACAGAGTGAGACCCCGTCTCTTTTTTTTAAAAAAAGGGGGAAGGGCGGGGGCTGGGTGCGGTGGCTCATACCTGTAATCCCAGCACTTTGGGAGGCCGAGGTGGGCGAATCACAAGGTCAGGAGTTTGTGACTAGCCTGGCCAATATGGTGAAATCCCCATCTCTACTAAAAATTCAAAAATTAGCCAGGTGTGGTGGCAGGTGCCTGTAGTCCCAGCTACTTGGGAGGCTGAGGCAGGAGAATTGCTTGAACCTGAGAGGCAGAGGTTGCAGTGAGCCAAGATTGCCCCATTGCACTCTAGCCTGGGTGACAGAGCAAGACTCTGTCTGGGGGGGGAAAAAAAAAAAGGCAGTGGAATCATACATACTGTATATTATGGCCTCAACACATGGTCCCACTTTCCTTTCTCTGCTTTCTTTTCTTTATGAGTAGCTGAGACTACAGGCGTGCACCATCATACCAGGTTAATTTTTAAATTTCTTGTAGAGTCAGGGTCTTACTATGTTGCCCAGGCTGGCAATTTTAAACTTAAATTGGATAAATTACTCACCATTCTTCAGCTGAGGAGGCAGCAAGGGACAAAGGTAAAAGGCAGCTACAGACCCTGGTGCCTCGAACAGGCTTCATGGTAGAAACTGCTAACCCAGTCCTGCATACCCAGCTAGTTTTTTCAACCTGGTAAACCACTATTTCAATCTCATGGAATGATTACAATAATACTAGATTCTGAGAGTTTTTCTCTTGCTCCCGAAATTGAACATTATTAATATTTTGTATGACTGTAAAAGCTATGTAAAATTTCATATCACGTATATTTTACCACAATTTATAATAATTACTCAGCCCAGTGCAGTGGCTCACACCTGTAATCTCAGCACTTTAGAGACTGAGGTGAGAGGATGACTTGAAGCCAGGAGTACAAGACCAGCCTGGGCAACATAACGAAACCCACCACTCTATTAAAAATAAATAAATTAATAAATTAAAAAATATATATAAAATATATAAATATATACATTTAGTGTATATATATATACACACTAAGTCATTCTTGAGCAAGCCAATAAAATAAAAAGTAAAAGCAATACATGCTCATAAAATTAAAAACATTATTAGTATGAGTATTTTTCTGATTATTATTATTTCATGCATATTACTAAAAAGACAATATTCTGAGTACTTAGTATGTATCATTTTTCTGAATTCTCTCATATGTATATACATATACACACATATACATATACACACATATACATATACACACGTATACATATACACACGTACATACACACATGTGCATACACATACACACATACACACATATATACACACATACACATATATGTATAAACTCATTTATTCTTCCTCCATACATTCAAGGTAGATTGTGGTGCCATCCCCTTTGATGAAGAAATGGAGGCAGAGAGATGTTATGTAACTTGTCCAAAGTTGTCCTATAAGGAGTTCGCAGAGTTAGGATTTAACCCAGGTCTTTTGTTCCTAGAGCCTTTGCCCGTAACCTCTATACATTCTGCCTTCCAAGGAAGAAGGTTAAAATCACTTGGAATTCTGTTATTCAGACCTAATCCAGTTAATACTTTGTAATATGGCCACTGTTTTGGGGGGCATATACTCATATTTGTATGTATGCCTTTTTTTTTCCCCAAATGATAACTCATTATACATATTTCTTTGTAACTTGATTTTTTCACCCAGTTTTTTCCACATCAGTGAAACTAGGTCAGTTTTAATGGCTACAGTAATGGGTGTGATTTGTTTTGTTTTGTTTTTTGAGACAGAGTCTCATTCTGTCATCCAGGCTGGAGTGCAGTGGTGCGATCTTGGCTCACTGCAACCTCGACCTCCTGAGCTCAAGCAATTCTCCCATCTCAGTCTCCCGAATAGCTGGGATTACAGACGTGCACCACCACGCTCAGCTAATTTTTGTATTTTTAGTAGAGACGGGATTTTGCCACGTTGGCCAGGCTGGTCTCAAACTCCTGACCTCAGGTGATCCACCTGCCTTGGCCTCCCAAAGTGCTGGGATTACAGGTGTGAGCTACTGTGCCCAGCTAGGTGCTTTGTTTTTGTTTTGTGTAGATGCACCCACAGTTTAACCAATCTTTCATTCTCGGCCCTTTCTATTTTTTTTATAATTACTAGCAGCACTTTTTGTTCAACCTTTTTTTTTTTTTTTTTTTAAGAGATGGAGTCTTGCTCCGTCACCCAGGGGCGTGATCACAGCTCATTGCAGCCTCGACCTCTCGACCTCCAGGCTCAAGTGATCCTCCCACCTCAGCCTCCTGAATAGCTGAGATTACAGGATTGTGCCACCATGCTTGGCTAATTTTTGCATTTTCCTTCCGCCTCAGCCTCCCAAAGTGTTGGGATTACAGGTGTGAGCCATTGCACCCAGCCTAAATTCTTGTAAAGATACCTTTATGCTCCTTTTTTTTTTTTTCCTATGGTAAATTCCTAGGCATGCAGTCACTGGGTCAGAAGGTGGGTGTGTTTTAAGTTTTTGATGCCTGCTGCCTGTGTCCATGGCAGAGTCTGGACCAATTTACACAGTGTAAGGGTGCCACATACCTGTTTCCCTGTACCTCCGACAGCACTGGGTGTTGTCAGTCTTTTTAACTTACCTTAGTCTGTTAGGCAAAGTGATTTCTCTTTGTTATTTTACTTTATTTTGTTTTATATTTTATATTTTATTTATTTTATTTTTTTGAGATGGAGTCTTGCTCTGTTGCCCAGGCTGGAGTGCAGTGGTATGATCGCGGCTCACTGCAACCTCTGCCTCCCGGGTTCAAGTGATTCTCCTGCCTCAGCCTCCCAAGCAGCTGGGATTACAGGTGCACACCACCAGGCGAAGCTAATTTTTTTTATTTTTAGTAGAGACGGGATTTCACCATGTTGACCAGGCTGGTCTCGAACACCTGACTTCAAGTGATCTGCCTGCCTCCGCTTCCCAAAGTTCTGGGATTACAGGTGTGAGCCATGGTGCCTGGCCTCCTTTTCTTCTTGAGGAACCTCCAGTGAGGTGTTCTGCTGCTCTGCTGCATTTGCTTGTCCCGAGGTCGCCAGTGACCTCCGTGTTGCTAAACCCAGTGGTCACTTCTCAAGCTGTAATCACTGGCCTTACAGATTGGATACAATGAATTGATCCTTCCTGCTTGACATATGTTCTGCCTTGGTGTTCAGGGCACCACACTCTGTAGGTTTTCTGTCCACCTCTCTGGTCACTCTTATTCAGTCTCCCTTGCTGGTTTTCCTCTTCCCCAGTCTGCAAACATGGGGGTGCTCCATGGTGGCTTTGTCCTGTGTTCACTTGTTAATTTACCCCCCTTTCATTCATGAGCACATCCAGCCTCCTTGCTTTAAATTTGGCCTATACGCCCCAAACTCACAGCTAGGGCTTCTCCCCTGGCAACCAAAGACAGTATTTACGGCTAAATAACATCCTCAAGTGAACTGTTGAAATCTGAGTCACCTGCTTCCCACAGCTTTCCGCGTCTTGAAGCAGTGACAATTCTGTGTCACTCAGGCTAAAATCCTCTGTGCCTTCCTTGACTTCGTTTTCTGTCCCATCAGCACCTCCTGTCTGCATTGCCTTTAGGATGTATTCTGGGATCCAACCATCTGTCACTATGACTGCTGCTGTCACCATTGTCCAAGTCACTTCTTGACTGTTATTGCAAAGGCTTCTTAATGGGTCTCGCTGTGTCTGCTGTTGTCTTCCTATGGAACAGTTCTGAATGCAGCAGCCAGAATAATTCAAACCAGAAGTCAAATCGTATCGCTACTCCGTAAAAACCAAAGTCCTTCCCTATGGGCCCACCTGCCCTCTGTGATGCCTTTTTGTGTGTCTGTTACCTCTCTGTTACCTCATCTCAAACATGCTCCTCCGCTTTCCAGACCCCTCAGGCCACAGGTCTCCCTGCTGTTTCTCCAGCCCAGTGCTGCTCTCCTGCCGCTGACCCTTGGCACTGGCCTTAAATCTCTCCTGAAACTCACCCCTTCCAGTCCACTGAAATAATCACCTCAGTGAGGCCTTCTTTGATAATACTGCTTTCATTTTAATTTAATTTTATAGAGATGCGATCTCACTATATTGACTAGGCTGGTCTCGAACTCCTGGCCCCAAACAATCTTCCTGCCTTGGCCTCCCAAATGCTGGGATTACGGGTGTGAGCCACTGTACCTGGTCATGCCTTTTAAAAAAAGGCATGTAATTCAGTGATTTTAACATGATTTTTAAAAAATCATTAATTCAGTGATTTAAAAAAAAATTACTGAGTCATCCAATCATTGCCATGAATTTTTCCATTGCCCCAGTGAGATCCTTTGTGTCCATTTATAGTGAATTCCCCTTTCCACCTCCAGCCCTTGGCAACCACGAATCTACTTTGTGTCTCTATAGATATACCTTTCCTGGACATTTTATAGAAATAGAATCATACAGCTGGGCACAGTGGCTCATGCCTGTGATCTCAGTGCATTAAGAGACTGAGGTGGGGACAGGGGATGGATGGGGTTTGAGACTAGCCTGGGCAACATAGCGAGACCCTGTACAAAAAATAGGAAAATTAGCCAGGTGTGGTTATCCGCACCTGTAGTCCCAGCTACTCAGGAGGGTGAGGCGGGAGGATCATCTGAGCCTAGGTAGTTGAGGATGCAGTGAGCTGTGATCATGCCACTGTACTCCAGTCTCGGTGACAGAGTGGGACCCCTGTCTATTTTTTTATTATTATTTTTTTGAGACGGAGTCTCACTCTGTCGTCCAGGCTGGAGTGCAGTGTTGCATCTCAGCTCACTGCAACCTCCGCCTCCTGGGTTCAAGCGATTCTCCTGCCTCAGCGTCCCGAGTAGCTGGGATTACAGGCACGTGCCACTGTGGTTGGCTAATTTTTGTATTTTTAGTAGAGATGGGATTTCACCATGTTGGCCAGGCTGGTCTTGAAATCCTGACCTTAAGTGATCCACCCACCTCAGCCTCCCAAACTGTTGGGATTATAGGCGTGAGCCACCACTCTTGGCCCCCTGTCTCTTAAAAAAAAAAAAAAAAAAAAGATCACATGTATCGTATATTATGGCCTTGACAAAACTGTCTTAATTGTGACTACTCCTCCCCAACATTCCCTCTTTCCCTTCTCTGCTTTATTTTCTTGTAAGCAGTTATCCCCATATACTACTGTTTATTTTGTTTATTTTTCTTATTCACTGTCTTCCACAAATAGAATGTAAGGTCTATGGGGGCAGGCGTTTTGTGAATTTTGTTCACTTTTGTGTACCTACAACACAAAACCATGAATACATGCATACATATGCACACACACACACGCACACACGACGTTGAAAGAATGACTTTCTCCTCTGATTACTGAGGATGCATGTCTTTTCCTGTGACTTAGATCTTTGTGGCCAGCGTCTGGCTCACCTTGGAGGCCGACAGCAGGACCAGTGTGGTGCGTGCCGCCCACTTGGGGGAGGCTGTGGGCTGAGCCCGGCTCCAGCCTCCAAATGCAAGCCGTTGTTTCCTTTTGCCCTGATCGAGTTGCAGTTACATCAGCCACTACTGTTTTTTTGATTGGCACCAGATGCCACGCTTTGGGATTTCAGGCTGCCTCTAGCAGTCTCTGAAAAGCCCTCTGTGTGTCGCTTTCCATCATCTGCACCTCAGGCAGATACGCCCAGGCCAGAACCTCAAGGAATTCCTGAAGATGCCAAAAGCAACCCCCTCCCTCAGCCCCACACCCTCAGCTTCTCAAAGTTACAGCCGGGGCCCATTTCCTGGCTTTGGTATCAGCTGAGAGCTGTTGGAAAGAAAAGGTCCTTTTAGCCACAAGTCTCGAAAAGTAAACACGGAGGCCCTGCAACGAATGTTCCAACAAACCTGCCCCGTGTGTCACTGAGTGCTGGCTGAGAGGCTGCCTTGTGGAGCCTCACCTGAGAGAGAAGAAAAGCTCTCTGTCAGGATTACCTTCTCCTGGTCCAGGCTGCCGCCTCCAGAGTGTTCTGTGAGGTGTCGGCTGTGGAAGTTGGTCGGCCTTGTGGGAACACATATTTGAGCAGAGGGTGATTCTGCTCCAAACGCTGAATGCTGGCCAAGGCCGTTCCTCTTACTCCTTTTCTACAGGTATATTGTGACTGTTTGTGTTTTAGTCTGCAGTAGGTGGCCAAGACATTTTTTCTCCCCTTTCTTTTCTTTCTTTCTTTCTTTTTTTTTTTTTCCCTTTAAAGAGATGTAGTCTCGCTGTGTTCGTCAGGCTGGTCTCGAACTCCTGGCCTCAAGCAATCCTCCCATCTCGGCGTCCCAAAGATCTTGCATTACGGCATGAGCCACCATGCCTGGCTATATATACATGTATTTTTTAAAAATAAGAGACAGGGTCTTACTCTGTCACCCTGGCTAGCGTGCGGTGCCATCATAGCTCAGTGTAGCCTCAAACTCCTGGCCTTAAACTTTAAGGTCCTCCCACCCCAGCCTCCCGTGTAGCCAAGACCGCAAATGCACACCACTATGTCCAGCTCATTTTTGTATTTTTTGTAGAGACAGGGTCTCCCTTTGTTGCTTGGGCTGGTCTCAAACTCCTGGGCTCAAGCAATCCTTCCACCTTAGCCTCCCATAATGCTGGAGTTACAGGTATGAGCCATCGTGCCTGGCCCCTGCTTTTCTTTCCTTCTTAGACTTAAGAGTTTCTTAGTGTTGGGTCAGGGTTTTGTGTGAGAGTTTATTTCTCCTCTGTAGGGCATTTTCTTAGGATCATGAGACTTGCTTGCAACAGGGGCAGGGCCTGACGCTGATTTATCAACTTTCATGCAGTAAGCACCTTTGAGTTCCGAGCTAGAGGCTGGCGCTGAAGTGGTGAACAGTAGACAGCATCCCTGTCCTCCTGGAATTTAGGCTCTAGAGAGGAAAACAGAAAGTTGAACAAATGGTGCAAAGTATTCCAGTTGTGACAGATGTGATGGAGGAAAGTACAGGATGATCTGGGAATGCATCATGGGAGACTTTGGCCTGGGTGGGGTGTGTATGTGTGTGTGTGTGTGTGTGTGTACATGCATGTGTGTTTATCAAGGAAGGCTTCCTGGAGGAAGTGACACCTGGATACCAGAAGGAGAAAAAGGAATTGTCTAGGGGAACAGGAGAAAAGCATTTTAGGTGGAGGGAAGAGCATGTGGGAAGCTTTGAGGCAGGAACAAACTGGTTGCTGTCAAGTCACACAGGAGGCCAACAGCAGGGAGGAGGCAGATGCTAGATCAGTGCTGTCCAATAGAAACAGAATTCGAGGTGTGTGTATAATTTAAAATTTGCTAGTAGCCATATAAAAAATAAGTAAAAACATAGGCCGGGCACTGTGGCTCACGCCTGCAATCCCAGCACTTTGGGAGGCTGAGGCCGGTGGATCATTCATTTGAGGCCAGGAATTCAAGACCAGCCTGGCCAACATGGCAAAGCCCCGTCTCTACTGAAAGTACACAAATTAGCCAGGCATGGTGGCACGCGCCTGTTACCTTAGCTACTTGGGTGTCTAAGGCAGGAGAATCGCTTGAACCCAGGACGCAGAGATTGCAGTGAGCCACGATCGCGCCACTGCACTCCAGCTTGGGCAACAGAGCGAGACTATGTCTCAAAAAAGAAAAAAGTAAAAACAAAAACACAGGTGAAATTAATTTTAATAATGTATTTTATTTCCACATACGAAAATGTTATTTTAACATGTAATCAGTATTTTTAAAAGTACTAATGAGATATTTTACATACTTTTTGGCCTCAGGTGTGTCTTTGTGACACACAGCACATCTTAATCCATACCAGCCACCTTCTAAGTGCTCCGTGGCTGCAGGTAGCTGTGGCCCCCCTGTTGGACAGTGCAGGTCTAGAGGTTGAGTCCCTGGAGGAAGACTGGGAAACTTCTCTTCTTTTATTTATTTATTTGTATTTACAAATTTTTTATTTAAATTTTTTCTTTTTACTTTTTTTTTTTTTTGAGATGGAGCCTTGCTCTCTTGCCCAGGCTGGAGTGCAGTGGCATGATCTCATTCACTGTAGCCTCTGCTCCCGGGTTCAAGCGATTCTCCTGCCTCAGCCTCCCAAGTAGCTGGGATTACAGGTGCACACCACCACGCCCAGCTTATTTTTATATTTTTGGTAGAGAAGGGGTTTCGCCACATTGGCCCTGCAGGCCTCAAACACCTGACCTCAAGTGATCCAACTGCCTCAGTCTCCCAAAGTGCTGGGATTACAGGCTTGAGCCATGGTGTCCGGCCAAAAATTTTTGTTAAAATTGTCTTCAGAAGAAACTTTTCTTTGAAATCAGGTTACCATTAGTGTAGGGTTATATTTGTACAGTTCTAGAAACTTCTTCCATTCCTCTTGAACCTATGGCACAGGGGCATTGGGCCATCTTCTCCAGGGCCTGTGCCGTTTCTCATCAGCTGTGTAGTGTTCAGGCCCTAAATGAACACCTGCTGCAGGCCCAGAATGGTGGCCTTGACCTGGTGACAGGAAAATGAGATGGTTGCCTGAATGTGAGCTGTTTCCTTTCCCTTGCCAAAAACAAAACTGAAACACTTCATCTGGTGTTTGGGCCTCTGCTCTGCACCAGTCATTCGAACGGCTTCCGCCTGACCGTCCATTCCAGCCTTCCAGGTTCTCCCAGGGGAGGTGCTGCGGCTGCTGGAATAGCCGTGTTAACATCAGACCTCATTTATCTCCTTGTGGTGTTTGATGTTCTCTTTTCCTCCAGACTACCAGGACTCTTGGAGTATTTTTCTTAGTGTAGGAGGCTTATTCTTTGTGGGAGAGTGGTCTGTCGAAAGGGAAGGTAATCCTGGACCAGAGTAAGAGTGTCACAGTCACATAAGTGGGCAATTAGTGCTACTGTTAGGTACAGAGTGGGACTCTGACTTCAGTGCCTGACCTGGCCTGGGGGTGCTGTTTATTACATACAGGACAGTAAGGCACACACTTCTCAGAAAATAATATCCTTCCCTCCCTCCCTCCCTCTCCCCCTCTTCCCTTCCTCCCTCCCCCTCTTCCCCCTTCCGCCCTCCTTTCCTCCCTTCCTTCCTTCCTTCATTTTTTCCTTGCTCTTGCCCCTTTCCTCTCTCCCTCCCTCCCTCCCTTCCTCCCTTTTTTCCTTCCTCTTGCCCCTTTCCTCTCTCCCTCAATTAATTAATGTTTATAACACATGTATTTTATGAATTCATTCTCTCGGAGGGGGATCCCCAAACACTCATGAATGGATAGATTGCATCTGTATATGTTTGAAAAGATTCGTAGATTACAAGTGAAAAATCAAAGGGCAGAGCTTTGGGCCTAGAATGACAACTTTGCATCTGTTGTTGTTTTTCTTTTCTTTTCTTTTTTTTCTCTTTTTTTAAAAACAGATTTCACTCTCTCGCTCCGACTGCAGTGGAGTGGTGTGATATCGGCTCACCGCAACCTCCACCTCCCAGGTTCAAGTGATTCTCCTGCCTCAGCCTTCCAAGGAGCTGGGATTACAGGCATGTGCAACCATGTCTGGCTGATTTTTGTATTTTTGGTAGAGATGGGGTTTCACTATTTTGATCAGGGTGGTCTTGAACTCCTGAGCTCAGGGGATCCACCTGCCTCAGGCTCTGGGATTACAGGTGTGAGCCACCGTGCCCGGCCTTGCATCTGTAGCTTTTATATGTATATTTCTGCTTGTGTTCGCAATGACTTCATACAAAGTTGTTCAAAGTGGGTGATACTGGCCGGGTGCGGTGGCTCACACCTCTAATTCCAGCACTTTGGGAGGTTGAGGTGGGTGGATCATTTGAGGCTAGGCGTTATAGACCAGCCTGACCAACATGGTGAAACCCCCTCTCTAATAAAAATCCAAACATCGCCGGGTGTGGTGGCGGGCGCCTGTAGTCCCAGCTACTCAGGAGGCTGAGGCAGGAGAATCGCTTGAACCCGAGAGGCAGAGGTTGCAGTGAGCTGAGATGGTGCCCCTGCACTCCAGCCTGGGCAACAGAGTGAGACTCCATCTCAAAAAAAAAACTAAACAAGGCCAGGCGTGGCGGCTCACGCCTGTAATCCTAGCACTTTGGGAAGCCGAGTCGGGCGGATCACGAGGTCAGGAGATTGAGACCATCCTGGCTAACATGGTGAAACCCCGTCTCTACTAAAAATACAAAAAATTAGCCCGGTGTGGTGGCAGGCACCTGTAGTCCCAGCTACTCGGGAGGCTGAGGCAGGAGAATGGTGTGAACCCGGGAGGCGGAGCTTGCAGTGAGCCGAGATTGCGCCACTGCACTCCAGCCTAGGCTACAGAGCCAGACTCCATCTCAAAAAACAAAACAAAACAAAACAAACCCCAAAAGCTAAAGTAGTGATACCATGGGAAAGGCTTTGGAACGTGTTTGTGGAGTAGGTGTCATATTTTACCTTTCTGTATTTGAATTTTTTAAATGAGCACATTATTTTTTATTTTGAAAGCTAATATTATTTATTGTAAAGATGATATTATATAGCAGAAGCAGATTTTTTTTTTTTTTTTTTTCCGATACATGGTCTTGTTCTGTTGCCTAGGCTGAAGTGTAGTGGCATGATCACAGCTCACTGCAGCCTTGACCTTCTGGGCTCGAGTGATCCTCCCACCTCAGCCTCCCAAGTAGCTGGGACCACAGGAGCATGCCACTACACCTGGCTAAGTTTTTACATTTTTTGGAGAGACAGGATCTCCCTATGTTGTCCAGGCTGGTCTCAAACTGGGCTCAAGCAATTTTCCCACCTTGGCCTCTCAAAGTGTTGCGATTATCGACGTGAGCCACCACACCCTGCCTGGAAAATTCTTTTTAAACTTTTTATTATGGAAAATTTCAAACATAAATAAAAGTAGAGAGAAGGGGCCAGGTGCAGTGGCTCATGCTTGTAATCCCAGCACTTTGGGAGGCTGAGGCGGGCAGATCACCTGAGGTCAGGAGTTTGAGACCAGCCTGGCCAACATGATGAAACCCCTTCTCTATTAAAAATACAAAAATTAGCTGGGTGTGGTGGTGGGTGCCTATAATCCCTGCTACTCAGGAGGCTGAGGCAGGAGAATCGCTTGAACTGTAGAGGCAGAGGTTGCGGTGAGCTGAGATTGCACCCCTGCACTCCAGCCTGGGTGACAAGAGTGAAACTCTGTCTCAAAAAAAAAAAATGTAGACCGGGCGTGGTGGCTTGTTCCTGTAATCCCAGCACTTTGGGAGGCTGAGGCGGGCAGATCACAAGGTCAGGAGTTTGAGACCAGCCTGGCCAACATAGTGAAACCCTGTCTGTACTAAAAATACAAAAAAATTAGCCGGATGTGATGGCGGCTGCCTGTAGTCCCAGCTACTTGGGAGGCTGAGACAGAAGAATTGCCTGAACCCAGGAGGCAGAGGCTGCAGTGAGCCGAGATCATGCCATTGCACTCTAGGCTGGGCAACAGAGTGAGACTCCGTCTCAAAAAAAAAAAAAAAAAAAAAAGTGGAGAGAATAATGGACTATTCAGCACCGGTTACCCAGCTTTAATGATAACCAGCACACATCTACTTGTCTTTCATCTTTAGCGCCCATCTTTTGGGGACGTATTTGCAAGAAAATCTCATGCCTTGTGTCATTTCATTTGTTGACACTCCCGCATACATGTCTAATGTTTAACGGACATGGAAATTATGGAAAAAAATCCGCTATGGAATTAATGGAAATTGACAAAGAAAATCTTTATTTCATAATCTTACTGCTCAAACACAACTTATCATTTTTCTCTGGTTCATTTCTTTCTTTCTTTTTTTTTTTTTTGAGACGGAGTCTCGCTCTGTTGCCCAGGCTGGAGTGCAGTGGCCGGATCTCAGCTCACTGCAAGCTCCGCCTCCCGGATTCATGCCATTCTCCTGCCTCAGCCTCCCGAGTAGCTGGGACTACAGGCGTCCGCCACATCACCTGGCTAGTTTTTTGTATTTTTTAGTAGAGACGGGGTTTCACCATGTTAGCCAGGATGGTCTCGATCTCCTGACCTCGTGATCCACCCGTCTCGGCCTCCCAAAGTGCTGGGATTACAGGCTTGAGCCACCGCGCCCGGCCTGGTTCATTTATTTCTTTGCACCTTTGTATACTTATTTTTACATGGTCTTAATAATAGGGTGCATTCTATAACGTCAGAGGTTGCAGTGAGCCGAGATCGCACCACTGCACTCCAGCCTGGGCGACAGAGAGAGACTCCATCTCAAAAAAAAATAAAAACTTAACATTGTGGTATGAATAATTTTCCATGTTGTTGTACGCTCTTTATAATCACTAATCTCAATCTTAGTTGGGGCACAGTAGCTCCCTTATCTGAAATTATAATTTGTAAAAAAAAAAACCCAATTTATAAAAAGGGGAATTTTTTAAAAGCAGAATTATAACTTTAAAAAATAATTTTCTAAGAGAGCTCCTACATTTTGCTCTGCAAAGAACATTTAAAAGGGGGTTTGTTCTTTGGAAGGTGTTTATAAACATGGCTTTGATACCTGGCAACTTAGAGAGTTGGTTGTGGCCGCTGCGGTTCCCTGAGGGCACAGAGCATGGGTGATCTGTTGGGGCTGGGCAGGGCCTGGGCATGGCGATTAATGGTGTGGCGGGGACTCTCCCTCCCCCTAGGAGAAGAGGAGGGCTAATGACAAGGCAGCAGTAATGATGTGAACTGATAATTTATTCTAAAGACTTAAGCTTCCAAGATCTGTATTTATTTCCCCTAAGTCCCTTTTAAAAAATTAAAATATGCTATGGCTTGAGAGATTTACCAAGATGGATGAAGTCTTTGTATCCTGTTTTAAGGGAATCCACAGCTGGTTCCCGAGACTCCTTCTGGGGTGCCTTGTTACACGGGTGACTGTGATGGATAACGTGCTGACTTGTGTGTGCATATGTACTTTTTTTTTTTTTTTGTAAGTAAAGGAAAATGCATGTAGCTGCATGGGTCTTGGCTGTAGAGTACTGGGACCCTGAATCAGGAGAAATAAAGGGTGGTCGTGATTGATGAGTCTGTTATGTACCGAAATGAGGACATGAGTGCCGAATCCACCCTCCTTTCTTTCTCTCCTCCTGTGAAGGGCAGATGCCCCATCCATACTTAGAGGCCCCCCTTCCCTGCCTTCCCAGGAGCCCTTCCTGATCTTCCCTCCCACCTCTCCAGTTACTCTTCTCTGTCTTCCTTGCAAGGTCGTCATCTATTATTAATTTTTTTATTACTTGTTTTTTTGAGACAGAGTCTTGCTCTGTTGCCCAGGCTGGAGTGCAGTGGTGGAATCTCTGTTCACTGCAACCTCTGCCTCAGGTTCAAGCAGTTCTCTGGCCTCAAGCCTCCCGAGTAGCTGGGATACAGGCGCCTGCCATCACGCCCAGCTAATTTATATATTATAAATATATATATATATATATATATATATATGTATTTTTTTTTGAGATGGAGTTTTGCTCTTGTTGTCCAGGCTGGAGTGCAATGGCGTGATCTCGGCTCACCGCAGCCTCTGCCTCCTGGGTTCAGGCAATTCTTCTGTCTCAGCCTCCCAAGTAGCTGGGACTACAGGCAGCTGCCATCACATCCGGCTAATTTTTTTGTATTTTTAGTAGAGACAGGGTTTCACTATGTTGGCCAGGCTGGTCTTGAACTCCCATCCTCAGGTGATCCATCCGCCTTGGCCTCCCAAAGTGCTGGGATTACAGGTGTGAGCCACCGCACCTGGCCTAATTTTTATATTTTTAGTAGAGATGGGGTTTCGCCATGTTAGCCAGGCTGGTCTTGAACTCCTGACTTCAGGTGATCCGCCTGCCTCGGCAAGGTCATCATCTATTTAACTGTTAAATATGAGAGTTTCCTATCATTCCATCCTTTTCTTCCATGATCTCATCCTTATTTGAACTTCCTCTCTGTGCAAACCACCGTGTGCAGGTGAGCCACAGATTTGAATCACTTCTGAGCTCTCTTCCCACATATCTGACGACTCTTGGTGTCTCCCTGTGGTTATGTCAGAAGCACCTCAACACGTGCAAGTCACCTCCTCCTCAGGCTTGGTCCTGTTCCCATATTCTAGATTTCATCGTGTAGATTCTCCATTTGTCCAGTTAAGTGCATTAGGAACCCAGGAGCCGTCTTTGATACCCGACCCGTTTTCTAATCTCTTTAGATTCTCTTGATTTTTACTTTTGCAAGTCTGCCCACTTCTTCAGCTCCACTTCTCCCGCTTTAGTCCTTTCCTGGCCGCCAAAATTTTTATCTGTGGCCTCCTGTCTGCTCTGCCTGTTTCTGTCCTTCCTTTCCTCCAGCTTGTTTTCCACACCACAGCCAGAATGATTATTAATCCAGCAAGGCTGATCTTGTCACACCTCAATTAAAAAACCCTTTAGCACTGTGTGGTGGCTCTTAGGATACAGAAAAACTCTATAACTCAGCATGTCACAAGCCACTGCAACGTCTAGTGACCACTCAGCCCTCCCACCCATTTGGATCTCATTCCAGTCCAGCCCCACTCATCTCTGCCCACTATCCTGAATGCACCCAGCTCACTGTGCACAGGGCCTTTGCACACAACATTGCCCCTGCCTGGATGGTCTTCCTCCCTGCCCTGCCCTACCCTGTTAGCTGTCTTCTCGAAACTTAGATGACAATTATCAGTTTCTCGAGAAACTTTTCCTCATGTCCTGACCAGGCCAAGGATCTGGCTGCTCAGGGGACCGTATGTTGATATCTCTTGAAACCTTTTCTTACAGTTGCAACTTTACATTTCCTTGTTACTTCCACTTCTGCCACTGAATTGTAAGCTTCCTAAAAGCAGGGACGACATCTGTTTCCATTCTTCATGATAACATAGCTTCAAGCACTGTCTGGCAGATAGTGGGCACCCAGCAAATGTTACTTGAACTTCCTGGGTTCAAGTAATCCTCTTCCCTCAGCCTCCTGAGTAGCTGGGACCACAGGCATGCGCCAGTACGCCCAGCTAATTTTTTTTTTTTTTTTCTGGGTAGAGTCTCACTCTTTGGCCTAAGCTGGAACGCATGGTGCAACGTTGGGTCATTGCAGCCTTCGCCTCCTGGATTCAAGTGATTCTCCTGCCTCAGCCACCTGAGTAGCTGGGATTACAGGCACATGCCACCATGCCTGGCTAGTTTTTATATTTTTAGTAGAGATGGGGTTTCACCTCGTTGCCTAGGTGGGTCTTGAACTCCAGCGCGCAGGCCATCTGTCTGTCTTGGCCTCCCAAAGAGCTGGGATTACAGGCATGAGCCACCATGCCTGGCCTAATTTTTTTAATGTTTTATAGAGATGAGGGTTTCACTTTGTTGCCCAGGCTGGTCCCAAACTCCTGATCTCAAGCCATCCTCCTGCCTTGGCCTCCCAAAGTGTTGGGATTACAGGGATAAGCCACTGCGCCCAGCCCAGGAAATGTTTCCTGAATAAATGAACAAGAAACAGAGAAAGTTTGTAAACCGGCTTTGTAAAAATGAGGCTGTTTTCTCTAGAAGAGTTCATGCAACCCCCAGGAGACCAAAACTTTCATTTAGCAATGATTCCCAGTGGTAGTAGCCCAAAGAAGAGACTGCAAGGCCAAGCCAGAGTTCTCGTTACATTCTGTGTTCTGAGTAAGACCCTGCCAGAGTGTGAGTGTTGGGGGCCGTGGGGAGGTGGAGTGAGCAAAGTCAGCATTGTCGCCCCAACAGGAATACCAGTGTTCACTGCTGGCCTAGCTGGGTACAAGAGACTTTCTCTTGTTAGGCTCTGGCTAAGGTTGGAAGCCGAAGAGCCCTCGTCACAGTAAATCCTGGAATCATCTGGCTTCCTTTCCTGCAAAGGAAATGTGAAAGAGCCTTCTCTGGAGACCTGGGGTAGACTCCAGCCTGTGTGTGTCTGAGTTTCAGGGAACTGGGGAATAGAAAGGAGACTGTTGACTCTCTGCCCTTCTGGAATTTCCCCCGGTTCCCTTCCTCTGTGTACCAGTGTTTGCAGTTATGTGTAGAATGAACACGGGCCGGTTAATGAAGGTGCTGCTTACTCTCACCTGCTTTTGATGGGCCTGTGGGATTGAGGGAAGAGGGAGGCAGGAGGAAGGAGGTTTGTTCCGCTAAGCAGCACTATGTGAATGGCCAAATCAGTCACGTCTTCGTCGGGCTTCAGAGACTCTTCATCCTGGCGTCCTTGGCCTCCCTTTAAAAAAATCCTCCTTTCTTTCTTGTTTCATGTTTCTCAAATTTCCAGGTAAAGCCTAACATTTGTATTCTGAATTAGGAAGAAAAAGAAAACAGAACTTTTTTTCCTTTTAAAACATCTAAGTGTGGACATGACCTGCACAGACATTTCGATGGTATAGGGTGGGGAGGGACAATAATGAGAAAAGACCCCAAACTAGAAAGTTCTTTCATACATTTGCAGTGAAACTGTCCAGGCAAGTGTTCTGGATTTTGTAACGGAATTGCATTATAGTAGCATGGTTTGGCAGTTACGGTTTATGTAATTTTTTTTCTTTTGTTGGAATAAGGACGGCAATTTCCATGCCCTATTTGTCTATATTTATTAGTACCACATGCAAACAACATATTTTTAAAAATCCAGGTCAAGAAAGGGAAAAAGTAACTCTTAGAAAAATATGACTCATCCTTGCTGCACGTACAAACTCTTCTCAGTAGGAAATTATTAACTTGAAGCCACTTGCAAATCTGAGGCTCTGAAGGGAGGAAAAATAAGAGTAAGAGTTATTCCCCAAACAGCTTGACTGATGTGTCTTCTACCTTTTTATATTTTAAACTATATTTTGTCAAAATCTTGCAAGTTTTTTTTTTTTTCTTTCTTTATAGTTGCTGTTAGTGCCTTGGGTGTCCTGGCATGGAAAAACACAAAAACTTCTTTTTTTATTTTGAAACAGTCTCACTCTGTCAACCAGGCTGGAGTGCAGTACCCCGATCTCAACTCGCTGCAGCCTTGACCTCCTGGGCACAAGTGCTTCTTCTGCCTCAGCCCCCCAAGTAGCTGGGACTATAGGCAGGCACCATCATGCTTGGCTAATTTTTGTGTTTTTAATAGAGACAGGGTTTCACCCTGTTGCCCAGGTGGGTCTTGAACTCCTGAGCTCAAGCTAGCCATCTGCCTCAGCCTCCCAAAGTGCTGGGATTACTGGTGTGAGCCACTGCGCCCTGCCTTCTTTTTTTTTTGTTAGTGGCCAGTTACTAGAACAAAAACTATTATAGGAAATGTGAAACATACACAGAGGTGGAAAAATAGTCGGTGAATCCCCATATGCCATTACCCAGTTCAGCAGCCGTCTATGACGGGCCATTCCTGTCTCATCTAACTTCCCATCCCGTCCCCACTGGATTAATTTTATGAAAATCCCAGACATGCTTCAACTACAAATATTAATATTTTAGTGTATTTCTCTAAGAGATAAGGACTCTTAAAAACCCAACCCATGATGCCAGTTTCATACCTAGAAAACTCAATGGTAATCATTTCATATTTTGAACTATCTAGGCAGTTTTTACATTTCCCCAGTCGTAGTGTAACACTTTCATTTTATTTTTAAAAATTTTTTTAATGTTTTTTGAGACAGAGTCTCACTCCATCACTCAGGCCGGAGTGCAGTGACGTGGATCTCAGCTCACGGCAACCTCTGCCTCCTGGGTTCAAGTGATTCTCGTGCCTCAGCCTCCCAAGTTAGCTAGAATTACAGATGTGTGCCACCACACCTGGCTAATTTTTGTATTTTTAGTAGAGATGGGGTTTTGCCATGTTGGCCAGGCTGGTCTCAAACTCCTGAACAAAAGTGATCTGCCTCCCTCAGCCTCCCAAAATGCTGGGATTACAGGTGTGAACCACCGTG
This sequence comes from Macaca mulatta, assembly GCF_049350105.2. Lineage (NCBI taxonomy): Eukaryota > Metazoa > Chordata > Mammalia > Primates > Cercopithecidae > Macaca > Macaca mulatta. The sequence continues at coordinate 65,454,922 of NC_133425.1, forward strand.
CCGGGCCCAAGCTTTTTATTTTTTATTTTTATTTTTCAAGACAGGATCTTGCTCTGTTGCCTAGGCTGGAGTGCAGTAATGCAAATATGGCTCACTGCAGCCTTGGCCTTCTGGGCTCAAATGATCCTCCTGCCTAGCCACCCATGTAGCCACCCATGTAATCTGAATTGAGATTACAGGTGCCCGCCACCACACCCAGCTCATTTTTCTGTACTTTTAGTAGAGACGGAGTTTCACCATGTTGGCCAGGCTGGTCTCAAACTCCTGACCTCAAATAATCCGCCTGCCTTGGCCTCCCAAAGTGCTGGCATTACAGGCATGAGCCATGACGCCTAGACCCCATGTAGGTGGGACCACTGGTGCATGCCACCATGTCCAACCAATTATTTTATTTTATTTTTTTACAGAGATGGGGTCTCACTTTGTTGCCCAGGCTGGTCTCAAACTCTTGGACTCAAGTGAGCCCCCTGCCTTGGCCTCCCAAAGTGCTGGGATTACAGGCATGAGCCACTGTGCTCAGCCATTTTAAGCCATCGGTTTGTTTGAGTCAGGAACCAAACAAGATTGATATGTCTCTTCAGTCTCTCTTAACCTAGACGTTGTCCTCCCTCTTTTTACTCCTTGCATTGTGTTACTGAAGAAACTGGACAGCGTGTCCTTTACAGTTTCCCACACTTTGGATTTTGCTGTGTGTCTCCCTAAAGTGTGGTTCTGCGTGTCCCTCTGTCCCTCATGGGCAGATCTAGAGGCTGAGACTGACTTTGGTTCTTTTTTTTCTCTGGTGTGGTGATGTGTGTTTCCATCAGGAGGCACCTGGTGTCTGTATGCTGGCTTTTAAAGGGCTGTCTTTCAAAGGGCACAGTCCCTGGGACTTCCCAGAGTCTTTTTCCCTAGATTCTCATATTCAGCCTTACTGCTGTCTGTTGACCTCCATCAAGTAGTATTAGAAGGTATCGGTAACCAGTTATTACTTAGAACAGAAGGGTTCAGTCGTATAGCTGAAGAAGTATGTTTGCTGATTACTGAAGTTAGCATGAGCTCAGGCCTTTGACTTTCTCGGTGAAACCTAAGCCTGTGCCAGCTGATTATTTTCATTATATATGTTCTATTTAGTCCTAATTGAATCAGACTTCCTCTAGCCATGCTCTAAATTGGCACGGTTTGCAGCCCCTGCCTATGACTTGCCCAAAGCTTTGATTCCAAGACATCAGTGGGCCTGCGGGGCCTGGCTGATGTGCTTGGTGGGGAGTCCTGGGGCTTTCTAACTCATGCTAGGGAGGAGGCCAGGGTGGAATCTTCTTAGACACAGTGTTTCTTAAAGACACTGCCATCGCCTTTGCCCAAACCACCATCTGCTCTCGCCTGGATTACCACAGTGACCTCCTACCTGGTCTTGTGTACCTCAGCCCTTCTCCTGTAGCCAGACTGATTGTGCTGCAGCAGGAATCAGGTCACTTCCTTGCTCAAAACCCTGTAACGGAGCCGCATCCCATGTTGAGCAATTGTGAGGACCTTGCCCCAAGGCCTGACTTGGAGGCTCTGGCTACCTCTTGCCCTCATCTGCTCCTCTCTTCCCTCACTCCACTCCAGCTGCCCTGGCCTCCCTGCCATTCCCCAGACATGCTAGGCATGCTCTCATCTAGCACCTCTGGGCTTGCTTTTCCCTCTGCCTAGAATATTCTTCCTCCAGATACCCACGTGGCTTCCCCTATCCTTTACTCTTTGCTCAATTGTCACCTTCCCAGGGAGGTTTTTCTTCTCTACCCCACATCCTCTCCCAGCTTAGCATTCTTCATCCCCCTTCTTTTATTTTTTCCTATTGCACCTGCCACCACCTTCTTTTTAAATTTTTTTTATTTCATTAAAAATTTTTTTTTTTAGTTTTTTTTTTTTTTTTTTTTTTGAGACGGAGTTTTGCTCTTGTTGCCCAGGCTGTAGTGAATGGCACAATCTCGGCTCACCACAACCTCTGCTTCCCGGGTTCAAGCGATTCTCCTGCCTCAGCCTCCCGAGTAGTTGGGATTACAGGTGCCCGCCACCACACCCAGCTCATTTTTCTGTACTTTTAGTAGAGATGGGGTTTCACCATGTTGGCCAGGCTGGTCTCAAACTCCTGACCTCAAATGATCCGCCTGCCTCGGCCTCCCAAAGTCCTGGGATTACAGGCATGAGCCATGGCGCCCAGCCTGCACTTGCCACCTTCTAACAGATTATGCAATTTACTTTTTTTTTTTTTAAAGAAGAAAAGAAAAGACATTGCTTATTGTCTGTTTCTTCCAAGTAGAATGTAAATGCTTTTTGCCTATCTTGTTCCTGTTGAATCACAGTAACTAAAATAGTAGGTACTCAAGGCACAGATGTGAACAGCACGAATGCAGATAGAACAGGGCCTGATGAGCTTGAGAGGAGCTGGTGAGCTTCCTATATGCTAAATCAGATTCCAGTTATGGAAATGGACTCACTAAACCTACTTTTTCATGGGTTTCTTGATTTTGAGCAATGCCTCTAAAGGCAGCAGGAAGACATACTGGAAGAGAAAGGGCCTCTGTAGAGCCGTCTGCACAGCTGTAGTGAAAACAGAGGGCCCCAGAGGTGAGGTGGCTAAGACTGCTATTTATAACTAAGGTTCTAGTATATGTTTTCCAGCCACACTTACGCCTTCTAGCCTCCCCTGTATGCACGAATCTGTCACTCAATTAGCTAACGGTTTCTTTAGTCCCATTGTATATTATAGGGCTCCTCTGGCTCAATTTTTTAAAAAAGTGAATAATGAGGTGTTCTGTTCTCTGAAGTTTAATTTTTTAAATAACCTTGCCAATTAAAAAAAAAAAACCTTTCCCCAATGTTTAATTATGAAATTTGCAAACATACAGAAGAATTGAAAGAGTGATACAGTGAACACCCAAATGCCATCCACCTATTTCTGGCACTTGTTAACATTTTTTTTGCCAAATTTGTTTTGTCTATATGTTATTATAGTGTATGGCTGGGTGTATTTTTTTTCCTGAGCCGTTTGAAGGTAAATTGCAGATATCGTGACACTTTACTCCCCAAAACTTCACCCTATTCTTCTAAAAAGTCACTTGAAAATAAATGCGTGTATCATTCTCATCTACTCTTGCATCTCCCAGGAATGAGACATTCTCATATAAAACCAAAGTGAATTTTTTTTTTTTTTTTTTGAGACGGAGTCTTGCTCTGTTGCCCAGGCTGGAGTACAGTGGTGTGATCTCGGCTCACTGCAAGCTCTGCCTCCTGGGTTCACGCCATTCTCCCGCCTCAGCCTCCCAAGTAGCTGGGATTACAGGCGCCCGCCACCACGCCTGGCTAACTTTTTGAATTTTTGGTAGAGATGGGGTTTCACCGTATTAGCCAGGATGGTCTCGATCTCCTGACCTCGTGATCTGCCAGTCTCGGCCTCCCAAAGTGCTGGGATTACAGGCGTGAGCCACCACGCGCAGCCTTTTTTTTTATTTTTGAGACAGAGCCTTGCTCTGTTGCCCAGGCTGGAATGTAGTGGCACGATCCTGGCTCACTGCAACCTCCGCCTGCAGGGTTTAAGTGATTCTCCTGCCTCAGCCTCCCAAGTAGTTGGGATTACAGATGCGTGTCACCACGCCTGGCTAATTTTTGTATTTTTAGTAGAGATGGGGTTTCACCATGTTGGCCAGGCTGATTTCGAACTCCTGAGCTCAGGTGATCCACCCACCTCGGCCTCCCAAAGTGCTGGGATTACAGATGTGAGCCACTATGCCTGTCTGTAAAACCATAGTACTGCTATTAAACCTAAGAACTTTAACAATTATTTCAAACATCATCTAATATTCAGTCTGTATGCAAATTTCTCCACATATCCCAAGAATATAGCTTTTTCAAACCAAGGTTTAGTCAAAAATTCGTGCATGGCATTTGTTGGTTTTCTTTAAATCTAGAGGAGTCTCCATCCTGCCTCTTTTTTTTTTTCTTTAAATGAATTTAATGACATTGACTTTTTCAGGAGTCTGGGACAGTTGTCGTATCGATGTCCCACATTCTGGCGTCTGATTGCTTCCTCATGGTATCGTTTGACGTTTCTCCATCCCCCTCTTTCACATGAAGCCTGTGGCGTCAGGTTGCCTTGCTCTCGGTGACAGTAAATTAGATCACTTGGTTATCATGGTGATAGCCAGAGGTCTCAAATAGAACAGAGGAGGGTTATGTTCTCAAAAGTTTAGTTTAAAGAAAAAAGGCCCTCCCCCTCCCTATTGGCTATTTAAATTAAAATTAAATTTATTTTTTGAGACAGGGTCTCACTCTGTCACCCAGGCTGGAGTGCAGTGGCGCAGTCTTGGCTCCCTGCAGTGTCTGCCCCAACCCAGGCTCAAGCAATCCTCCCACCTCAGCCTCCCGGGTAGTGGGGACCGCAGGTACACCCCACCAGGCCTGGCTAATTTTTTGTATTTTTAATAGAGACAGGGTCTCACCATGTTGCCCAGGATGGTCTCGAACTCCTGAGCTTAAGCGACCCACCCATCTCAGCCCATCTCAGCCTCCCAAAAGGCTGGGATTACAGGCATGATCCACCATGCCCAGTCCTATTTTATGTTTTTGAGACAGAGTCTCATTCTGGTTGCTTAGGTTGGAGTACAGTGGCGTGATTTTGGCTCACTGCAGCCTCGACCTCCTGTGCTCAGGTGATTCTCCCACCTCAGCCTCCTCAGTATCTGGGCTACAGTAGCCTACCACCACATCCAGCTAATTTTTGGTATTTTTATTGGAGATGGGGTTTTGCCATCTTGCCCAGGCTGGTCTTGAACTCCTGGACTCAAGCAATCCACCCTCCTTGGCCTCCCAAAGTGCTGGGATTAACAGGCATGAGCCATTGAGCTTGGCTGGCTCCTTTTAATTAACTTTTTTGTAGTGACAAAGTCTCACTGTGTTACTCATGCTTGTCTTGAACTCCTGGCCTCAAGTGACCGTCCTACCTCAGCCTCCCAAAGTGCTGGGATTATAGGCATAAGCCGCCGCACCCAGCCCATTGACACTTTTTGAAGGCAAAGTGTGTCTCAATGTGTTGTATGGTGGCTTCTGAGCCTTCAAATATATAATGATTCCACTGGAGACAATGAGTAGATAAACTAGATAGAAGAGCTAACTTGGATCCTTGGGACGAGACCATGGAGAGGAAAATGCAGGCTATCTCTCTGGCTTCTGTCCAAGGCCATGGCACTGTGACTGTCACAGGGGTAGAAATGAGCAGCGAGAGGCCTTGGGTTCCTCCACTCTCCTGTTGAACATTATCAGTCCTCCAGGAAGGAGGCAAAAAAGTGTCCACACTCCATTTATGAAATGACGACCTTTGAGGTATCAGGACAGGAATCAAGGAGCCCTTCTGGAATGCTCATCCCTCAGCACACTTCCAACAGTGGTCTGTGTACTGGAGCCAGAAGGCTGGGCGCCTTTAGGAGATGACCTGAAAACAAGATAAAAAGACAGTTTGTCTGCGTGATGGGTCTGTGGCTTACCTTGGAAGATTCTGTGGTCACAGCCCAAAAAAGTCTCAGAAGGACCAGAAGGATCAAGAGAAGAATGACTAAAATGAATGAAGGCTACGGTGCAGTGGCTCACTCCTGTAATCCCAGCACTTTGGGAGGCCGAGGTGGGAGGATTGCTTGAGGCCAGGAGTTAGAGACCAGCCTGGGCAACATAGTGAACCACGTCTCTATAAAAAAAAATTAAAAAATAAAACAAAAAACAAATACGGTGAATGAGAAATTAGACCAAGAGGAATTAGGACTCTTCAGCCTAAAAACAGGAAAGTCAACAGGAAGATGATAAAAATGACAGCTTATTAGGAGCTCAGTAGGTGCCATTTACTTCTTTGCAAGAGTCCTCTGAAAAAGGTGCCATGATTTCCCCTGTTTTGCAAGTAGGGAGACCGATGCTCAGTTTAGGTCATTTGCTTCTTGCTGCACAGCTCTCAGGGACTGTGAATTAAACTCAGAGTGCTTGACCACACCCCCTCTTAACCCATGTGCTTAATATCCCTACTGCCAGAGACTTAGGCACTGGATCTTGGCATAATGGAGTAGGGAAACCCTCCTTGACTTAAAAAAAAAAAAGCCCACAATAATCAACATTTATGATCGCACAGTTTCAGGGGGCTAGATTTGGCAGCAGCTTAGCTGGGCAGCCTGGCCTGGGATCTCTCCCGAGGCTGCATTCAGGATGTGGACTAAGCTGTAGGGTTAGGCTCTGCTGGGGCTGGAGCAGGTGCTTCCCAAGTGGCCACTCCCAGGGATGACAAGTGGTGGCTGGGGGTTGAAAGGTCTCAGTTCCTTTCCATACTCCTTGGCTTTTGAAGGAACTCATTTCCTTTGGAAACTACAAGTGTTATTTTATAGAAACATTTAGTACTCACCAAGGCCCTTAGTGGAACTGGCTGAAAATAGCAGCAGACTCACTCAAAAAAGAGTTGGAGAGATCCATGGCAGGGAAGAGAGATTAAGGGAAGGTAGAGCGCTTAGGAGAGCTTGAAAACCAAAGGGTAACTGGTTTCTATCTTATTATAATAGATCCTTGAATTGATCTAGAATTTTCTGCTAAGTTCTTAAAGGGTTGTATCTGTAGAGGGATTTAGAGCTGTCTTTTTTGCGGGGGTGGAGGAAAGGGGGGTTATCTGTAGAAAATGCTCAAATTTACCTTAGTGTGCTTATGGAGACATTTATACATACTCTACCTTGTTCTAGAAAACAGGTAAGATAGCTTATTATCGTGCAGTAGCAACTAAGAAATAAAACAAGGTGTTGGACTGGGTGGGGTGGGTGGGGAGGGAGGTTCAGATACGTGGCACTTGCCTGGTCTGGTTTTGTAAGGTGTGGTGTGGACAGACCCTGTGGAAATCCTCATAAAGGCTGATTCCCTTTTGGTAATTATTTAACAGCCCTGAACTAAAGGCCGTAACTCCTGGCTGGACTGAACTGAAGGGAACTGAAGTATTCAGTGTGGACTAAACACTTAACTAGACAGAAGCTATTCAGCACAGCCAAGTTCAGTAGCAGGGTGGAGGGGGTGTGTGCAGCAGTTTCTAGCCTGCCTAGGGCTTGGTGCTTCTGCCTCCAGTCAGTTTGTTCTGTTTTTTTTTGCTACAGTCACCCACAGGACTGAATCTACCTGGTATCCTTGGGGACAGGGTGCTCTGGGCTACTTCTCACCTCTCTCTCCTTCAGTCAGTGATGGGGCCGATTAGCCTGCATTGAAGTTTCATTGTTGTAACTTTTTTCCCTTATTTCAAGGCAATACATTTTCAGGATTGAAAATTTAAAAAAACAACAATATGTTTTAGCACAAATAAGAAAAGAATAAGCCCCTGCAATCCCTCTCCAGATGGAGATGTCTCCTGTTGACAGTTCCTTAGGGTCTCTTTGGTTTCTATGGGCAGGGGGATATTACTTGCAACTATTTCTTCATCTGTACACCATCAGTATCCCTGTGGTTTTCTCACAGTCCTGCAAGTGTAAACAAACTAATACATCAGTAATGTGGAAATTATGTTGCTGATCTGGTGATATGAAATGTTTAGAAAGAGTACACCTTCCCCTCCAACCTGATACAACAGTGATTTCATTAGACATATTCCTTCCCACTCTTTGTTCCATGCGACGAGGCAAAATTTGAAGATGCGGGGAAAGCATTCTCAGGGAAGCCAGCGAAGGTGAAATGGGAGCTTCTAATTTAGAGAATCTTAACTTGGGGTGCATTTGCTTTAGCCCATCCATGTTGCCTTTTGTACCCCACAGTGGAGAACACGCAGCTGACCCTGAACCTGCAGACGGAGAACAAAGGCAGTGTTGTCTCAGGCGGAGAGCTGACAATTTTCCTGGACGGGCCGACTGTTGATCTGGGAAGTGTGCCTAATGGCAGTGCTGTGACAGACGGTGAGTGCCGCCCTGCTCCTCAGGGCTGTGCCGGGACGGGGTGGGGCTGGGCAGGGGCCAGGAGGTGCTGAGAGCTTGGTTCTCTACTAGGCATCTTGGTTTGATTACCACTCAGCCTGGCCCATAGCTAGCCCCGACTCTTCTTAGCACCGTGGATCAATATCACGACATGAATTTTCAAGGGCCACTTTCTGATCAAGGGCCACAGTAAATGTCCAGTCTCTGTAAATTGTGTAATTGTTTGGTTTGATAGCAGAGAAAAACATCTTTCATCCCATGTGGACTTTGGAAAATGAAATATCTTTATCAAATGTGACTTTGGCCCATTTTCCTTCCCAATACAGTTACACTTTTTGGGGAGGTTGAGGGTGTTTTTATGAGGAGTTGGGAAGGGGACCCTGTGTTTTCCTAGAGATACACACTAGCAAAATACAGACAGAGCTGGGAATTTGGAGAGTGTCCCCTTCTCTGTCCCGAATATTGGTAGTTTGTTTCTTTTGATCTAGTCTGAAATTAGTCACCTTTGGATCTAGTAGGAAATTATTTCATGAATAATTCTGAGGTCTGAAATGGGTTGGGTTTCTCCATTAATTTTTCCCATTAAATGTTTTCTTAGATGTGATGTAATCATGGCACTTTCCAGGCACCAAGTAGGATTTCTGTAGCTTCAAAGGGGTGCAGTTTGAATTCCAATTCAAGGGCAGTTGGTTGGAATCTCAGTGGCTGGATGGGCCTTGACTGTGGAGAAAAATCCAACTGCACTGATCAGTGCTTGGGGTGCTTTGGTGCTTGGAGAAAAACATGCGTCATTCACTCGTTCAACACATATATACATAATTGTATCCCTGGTATGCACTAGGTCTTAGACCAGGTGCCAGCCGGATGGCAATGGGCCAAATTCACATGGTCTCCACTGCTTGAGGTTTACAGTCTACTTGATGAGGGCAGGGGAAGTTAGACATCAAATGAGTAAACACACAGGTAATTACATAGCTGTGATTGTGACAAAAGCTATCAGTGAAAACCACAGGGTGGCATGAGATTCCTGTACTTTGTTGGGGGAGATCTCATCTAAATTGAGGGATCAGGGACGGTTTCTCTGAGGAAGCTGAGACCTGGAGGACAAGGAGTTTAGACAGGCCATGGTGGGGGTGTGGGGTGAAGGGGTGGCTTGGCCTGTGATGGGAACAGAGGCAGTCAGTGTGGTTGGATTATTAGGAGCAAGAAGGAGAGAGAATGGAGGAGGTGAGGTCGGAGAAACAGGTCAACTCAGATCGTGCAGCCTTGAAGCCCTTGGTAGGGATTTTGAACCTCATCTTGAGAAACAGAAAGTTGTTGAAGGGTTTCTAGCAGAAGACTATGATGATCTGATTTGGCTTTGTAAAAGCTCTCTGGGTGTGTTATGGAGAAATGCCCCCGATTCCTGGCCCCTACTTTGCACGGTTAGCGTTTGTTCTCTATCTCATGTTTTTGAGGCTGAGATTCATTTAATGGATAAGGCAATTTGCTTGTAAGTGCCTTGGATGCTCTTGAATGTCTTGGAGAAGAGAAGCTGTTTCCAAGGTTTGAGCCCCACTGCTCCATGGCATGGATTGGATCCTGTGTGATCGTCCCTGTTCCTCTCCTTCTGGTGGCTGCAGCTTGCTGGATGTCCGTATCCTGTGGTGGTGGCAACTCTAACACGCAGAGGGAGTTCTGTTCCTAGCTGTCAAATCTCGAACATGAGTTGAGCTCCTCAATGCTTCTGTCTTTTCTTGTGATTGATTCCTTTCTAGGATCACAGCCACCTTCGAGAGACTCCAGTGGAACAGCGGTAGCTCCAGAGAACCGGCACCAGCTCCCCAGCACAAACTGCTTTGGTGGAAGATCCCGGTAAGACCCCCCTTGGCTATGAGAAAGAGCTGAGAAGATGCTTAGAGCTATTGAAAACATGTTGGGACATGGCGGGGAACATTTTATGGTAGAAACTGTTGGACATTTCCAGAGATCTTGTAACTGACTCAGTGGTGAAGGAGGCTAATAGAGGAGTCCAGAACTCAGGATCCTTTTTTTTTTTTTTTAAATTGAATTTAGATTTTTAATTTTTGTTTTTATTTTAGATTCAGGGGGTACATGAACAGGTTTGTTACATGGGTATATTACATGATGTTGAGGTTTGGGCTTCTAATGATCCCATTGCCCAGATAGTGAACATAGTACCTGATTGGTAGTTTTTCAATCCTTGCTCCTCTCTCCTTGTTCTTGGAGTCCCCAGTGTTTATTATTTATATCTTTGTGTTCATGTTTACCCAATGTTTAGCTCCCACTTATAAATGAGAACATGTGGTATTTGGTTTTCTGTTTCAGCATTAATTTGCTTAGGATAATGGCCTCCAGCCTCCGGCTATATTCATGTCGCTGCAAAGGACATGACGTGATTTCATTCTTTTGTTTTGTTTTTTGATATGGGGTCTTGCTCTGTTGCCCAGGCTGGAGTGCTGTGGCACCATCACGGCTCACGGCAGGCTTGACCTCCTGGGCTCAAGATGCAGACCCACCTCAGCATCCTAAGTAGCTGAGACCACAGGCATGTGCCACCACGCCTAGCTAATTTTTAAATTTTTCTAGAGATGGGATTTTACCATGTTGCCCAGGCTGGTCTCAAACTCCTGGACTCAACTGATTCTCCTGTCTTGGCCTCCCCAAGTGCTAAGGTTATAGGCATAAGCCACTGTGCTATAATCTAGCATAAGCTAAGATTATAGGCTTACTTTTTATTCATTTTTTATGGCTGTGAAAGAATTCAGGATTCTTAGAAGGGTCAGAGGCTCCTTGACGAAGACTGGGACTAGCTAAGTAGGTTATTGGATCAAAGGAACCGTCGAACAGGAAACTCGACTGCTCTTTTGTATGTCAGGTGCTGCTGCCACAGTTATTCTTCCAGGACACACATAGAAATGCTTAGAGCAATGGTTCTTTGTGAGATTTTCTGTCGTGCATTCTGCTTTAGGGGGTGGCCCAGGGTTCCCTTGGAGTGTTGGTTAAGACCTCCTACAGGCCGGGCGCGGTGGCTCAAGCCTGTAATCCCAGCACTTTGGGAGGCCGAGGCAGAAGGATCACGAGGTCAGGAGATTGAGACCATGCTGGCTAACACGGTGAAACCCCGTCTCTACTAAAAATACAAAAAATTAGCCGGACGTGGTGGCGGGCGCCTGTAGTCCCAGCTACTCGGGAGGCTGAGGCAGGAGAATGGCATGAACCCGGGAGGCGGAGCTTGCAGTGAGCAGAGATCATGCCACTGCACTCCAGCCTGGGCGACAGAGCGAGACTCCATCTCAAAAAAAAAAAAAAAAAAAAAAAAAAAGACCTCCTACACTTAGAGTCCAAATATTATACTTGTTATACATTTTACAAATGACATAATTTAATTTACCGAAATTCCCATTTTATACCTGTGTTAGTGGTGCAAACTCATTTCCATGGTAACTGAACATCTAGGCAGGAAAATAACTCTAAGTATAGAGAGACGAGGGAGAGGGTTGGCACCTTTGTTTATTGTTTATTGCATGTGCAAAATCACCAGATATTTAAAGGACATTTTGAGGAAAATAATCTTAAAAGTACAAACTACAAATATGTTTGTAAATCTTTATTACCTGCAGAGAGTAGGTAAGTAACTGGCAGTAAAAATCTTCCTAAATGAGGCCAGGCACAGTGGCTCATGCCTGTAATTCCAGCTCTTTTGGAAGATCAAGGTGGGAGGATCACTTGAGGCCAGGAGTTCCAAGACCAGCCTGGGCAACATAGGGAGACTCGGTCTCTATAAAAGATAGAAAAATGAGCTGGGCGTGGTAGTGTGTGCCTGTAGTCCCAGCTACTTGGGAGGCTGAGGTAGGAGGATTGCTTGAGCCCAAGAGTTTGAGGCTGCAGCTGCACTGAGCTAGCAACAAGGCACTACACTATAGCCTCGGTAACAGAGTGAGACTATGTTTGGTTAAAAAAAAAACCAAAAAACCAAAAAACTTCCCAAACAGATCCCAGGGAGGGGTAATAATGCTTTGAGAAATGGAATATGATTTTAGCCAATACCCGCAGCATCTTAAAAGATCCCTCTGAGGACAGCCGTCAGCTTCTCCTGATTTGATTGTTTTATGGGCTTATGAGGTTGCAGTGACTGGCAGGTGGCGGGAGCAAGACAAGATGTACATTCGGATCTTTTTTCCGTACCCTTATTAGAAGCAGAGATGCCATTTCCCCATTCTCTTTTTTCCAAGTCACTGTAAAGGCGTTGCCTCGCTCCCGAAGACCAGTCATGTTTTCTGTGTCTCCGTAGGTGACTTACAATAGTTGGGTCTCACGGGGTGACAAATGACAGTGTAATTGGCAAATCTTTTGTCAACAAAGCCATGATGGGCACCTGGAACTGGAGGAAACAGTTTCTTTTTTTTTTTTTTTTCATTTTTCACATTTTTAATGTAATGAATTTCTGATGTTATAATGGAGGAGCATAAAGGTGACAACCAAAACAGCTCTTGTAATCTAATGTCTTAAAATCCACACCCTTTCACCTTGCATGTGTGGAAGAAGAAAGAGCAGAAGATAAAATCACTTCCACCTGGACCACTGCTTTTCTTTATCTGTTAAAGGCACGTATATCACCCCCATCAGAGGCTTCATTTTGACGCTGCCATCTTGTAGCTTGTCATACTGCTCCAACATTTGGTTTCCACCTGCAGGACCAACTGGCAATATCAATCTTCCTCCAGGCTTTAACTGGTCTATTAGTGCCTGGGGTACAACGGGGGCTGCAGCTCCTACATGAATGGCGTCATAAGGGGCTTCTTCAGCATATCCCATTCTTCCATCCCCCACAACAAGCTGTACTCTCCCTGAAGACAGAAGTGTTGGATCGTCCTTCCTGACATTATTTATTGAGTCATCTACTAGCTCTTTAATGTGATCAATTCCTATGACTTTTCCAGTACATCCAACCATACGTGCAAAACATGCAGTAAGGATTCCACTTCCAGATCCTACATCAAGAGCTTTAGCTCCTTCATGCAACTGATCAAATAGAAGTTCTAGTGCATATGCATGCATGTGTGGAGCACTGATTGTTGCTTGGAAACCTATTGATTGTGGAGAATCCATGTAAGGGTTACATTTTGCATAGTGAGAGCGGTCTGTAGCTAGCATCACTTCAAATACTTTATCTGTCTTGATGATTCCGTTTTTGCGGAGATTGTGGATTAGCTCCGAGTGGCTGGCGCCGCCGGATTTCCAGGCCATCGCTGAGCACACTCGGAGCAGGTACAGAACCACCTTCAGCGCGGCGACGGTGCCCAGCAGTTTTCCCAAGAGTGAGACCACCTCCCACACCGTCACCGCCCCGCTCGCGTCCCCGCTGTAGCTGCCGCTGTTACTGCCGTCGCCGGAAACAGTTTCTTAAGCTAGAACAGCGGTGGGCGAGGAATACTTGAACATTTCACTCTTTAGAGAGGGAAGAATACTTGAGTGAAATCACTCTTTAGAGAGTGATGCCTTCTCAGCTTTGGTGCTAGTAACTGCATCTTAGTCTTTTAGCTGAGTTGGAAAATTTGTCTCAGACACACCCATATCACTTAATTTGGGGCTTAAAGTCAGATTCAGCTCTTAACAAGTTTGTATCTAAATTCTTGACCTATTTACTGGTCTCTGAATTCCTCCAGTTCATCGACCTTGCAATTCAGAGATCCTGTTAAAACTTATTTGTTGTCATTGGTGTTGAGAATGACACCAGGTCATTGGTGTCGCAGCAACCAGGCTGCAACAGGAAATCGGATTCATTTTGGCCCATCACACGTGGTAGACATTCAGTGCTAGTTAGATGGTGAGCAAGGTACCTTCCAGATAGTGTAAGCCGTATCGGAGTCCTCTGCAGTCTGTTAGCTGCTGCAGGCTTTTACTACGTGTAGCGTCTGAGTTTTCCCGGGCCTCTGCCATTTAGGTAAGTATTCATTCTGCACTCACGTGGAACCTGTTGCCATTCAGCAGGAAACACTTTTGCAAATATTACCCAAAGACTGTCTCTTTGCCTCCTTAAAGCCCCCTTTCCACTCTGCTGTTGCAGGTATGAAGGTCACTGTACACACGTGCTTATGATTGTAGGTGGTGGCCGAGTAGTCTGTTGGATAACGGTGTAGGGCTTTGGAATCAGGAGATAACAGATCAAATCCTGGCCTGTCATTTACTTGCTATGTGATTTTGGATAAGTCACAAAACCTCTCAGATGCCCATTTTTTTTTTTCAGGTGTAAAGTGGGGATATCACCTGCCTCACAGGGTTGTTGCAGGGTTATTGTGGGAATGAACTGAGATAAGGCATGTCAGTCAGAGGGCCTTACGCAACCAGAGCACTCGGTGGAAGTGGCAGTGGGTTTTCTTTGTGTCTGGAGACTGTCGTTTGTGCACACCTACCCCCCTCCCCGCTAAGCCTGGGAAGTGAGGCGTTACCGGTGCATTTACATCAAGGACTGTAGTTGAGAGGTGATGAATCAGACCTTTGGGATCAAGGGCAGTCCTTTGCTGTCCTTGCTTTCTGGGGGCAGAGAGAATGATGGGGCTTCTGCCTGCTGCCTCCCAGACTAAATATTTAGCTTTTGCTGTCTGAAGGGTAGGTTTTTCTTGGACTTGGGTGCTATTCACTGTGATCAAACAAAGGTGCTCTGACGTGCCCATGAAGGTGAAGACTGCAATGTCAAAGCAACCCTTTCCTCTCCTTTCCCCTGCTTGGTAAAGTGTAGAACTGGAACTGTGAAACGGTTTTGTCTGAGGGGTTCATTCCTCCAAGCTCATCCCACAGAGCACCATTTGCTTGCTAAGCAAGGTCTCACAGCTCCATTTCTTAGTAGGATCTTGCCTCCTCTTCAAGAATAATCAGATGAAGCCTGGGCACAGTGGCTCAAGCCTGTAATCTCAGCTCTTTTGGAGGCTGAGGCGGGCAGATCACTTGAGGTCAGGAGTTTGAGACCAGGCTGGCCAACATGGTGAAACCCTGTCTCTACTAAAAGTGCAAAAATTAGCTGGGCATGGTAGTGTGCACCTGTAATCCCAGCTACTCGGGAGGCTGAGGCAGGAGAATTGCCTGAACCTGGGAGGCGGAGCTCGCAGTGAGCCGAGATCGTGCCACTGCACTCCAGCCTGGGCGACAGAGTCAGACTCTGTCTTAAAAAAAAAAAAAAATTATCTGGTCTGGCACATGGAAGCCAACATGAGACTGCCACCAACAATTCATGTGGCATAAATTTGTTTGCCCACAGATTATGTTAATATGGAATCAGAGGTCTGATTGTGTAAAGAAAGAGTTTATATCATAAATTATCATATACTCCTATAATGGAATACTCTCTTATAGTAAAAATAGGTGAAAGATGGTTATATCCATATGGTAAAATCTTAGAAACATAATGTTGAATAAGAGAAGCAGGTCATAGAAAACAGTGTGTAGTATGATGTCATATGTAGAAAGATGAAAAATGCAAAGTCAAACAACACATGTTGTATGCGTACCTTCAGAGGCAGCAAAACTGTAAAAAATGGATGGGGCTGGGTGTGGTGGCTCATGCCTGTAATCCCAGCATTTTGGGAGGCCGAGGTGGGTGGGTCACTTGAGGTCAGGAATTCAAGATCAGCCTGGCCAACATGGCGAAACAACTTCTCTACTAAAAATATAAAAATTAGCTGGGCATGGTGGCGTGCACCTGTAATCCCAGCTATTTGGGAGGCTGAGGCAGGAGAATCACTTGAACCCGGGAGGTGGAGGTTGCAGTGAGCTGAGTTTGCACCACTGCACTCCAGCCTAAGTGACGGAGTGAGACTCTGCATCAAAAAAAAAAAAAAAAAAAAAAAAGGCCGGGCGCGGTGGCTCAAGCCTGTAATCCCAGCACTTTGGGAGGCCGAGATGGGTGGATCACGAGGTCAGGAGATCGAGACCATCCTGGCTAACACGGTGAAACCCCGTCTCTACTAAGAAATACAAAAAATAGCCGGGCGAGGTGGCAGCGCCTGTAGTCCCAGCTACTCGGGAGGCTGAGGCCGGAGAATGGAGTGAACCCGGGAGGCGGAGCTTGCAGTGAGCTGAGATCCGGCCACTGCACTCCAGCCTGGGCGACAGAGCGAGACTCCGTCTCAAAAAAAAAAAAAAAAAAAAAAAGGGAATAATGACCCCTGAGTTCAGGAGGTGGTTATCTCGGGAGGAGGAAGACAGGTATAATGAGGAAAGAGTACAAAGAAAGTTTCTAAGGTACTGGTCATGTTGTTACTTTGCCTAGGTGGTGGGTCCCAAGTGTTCATTATTTTATTCTTCTTCAAACCAAATATATATTTAGAGTCTTGCTCTGTCACCCAGGCTAGAGTGCAATGGCACACTCACAGCTCACTGCAGCCTCAAAATCCTAGGCTCCAGTGATCCTCTTGCTTTAGCCTGCCAAGTAGCTGGCACTACAGTTGTGTGCCAGGCTCCACACCTGCTGCCAGCCTCTATTTATTTATTTATTTATTTATTTATTTATTTATTTGAGATGGAGTCTTGCTCTGTCACCCAGGCTGGAGTGCTGTGGCACAATCTTGGCTCACTACAAATTCCACCTCCTGGGGTCAAGCAATTCTTCTGTCTCGGCCTCCTGAGTAGCTGGGGCTACAGGCACATGCCACCATGCCTGACTAATTTTTGCATTTTTAGTAGAGACAGGTTTCACCATATTGGTCAGGCTGGTCTCAAACCCCTGACCTCAGGTGATCCATGCACCTCGGCCTCTCAAAGTGTTGGGATTACAAGCGTGAGCCACTGTGCCTGGCCTTTTTATTTTTTTAATTTATTTTTCTTAGTTTTTTTATTTTTTTGAGATGGAGTTTCACTCTCGTTGCCCAGGCTGGAGTGCAATGGTGCGATCTCAGCTCACCGCAACTTCTGCCTCCCAGGTTCAAGCTATTCTCCTGCCTCAGCCTCTCGAGTAGCTGCCTGGCTAATTTTGTATTTTTAGTAGAGATGGGGTTTCTCCATGTTGGTCAGGCGGGTCTTGAACTCCTGACCTCAGGTGATCTGCCCGCCTCGGCCTCTTAAAGTGCTGGGATTACAGGCGTGATCCACCGTGCCCGGCCAGGCTCTTTTTAATACCACATTCTTGCAGGTTCCCAACAGAGAGAACTCACTCACCCCCGTGAGAGGACATTAATTTTTTCATGAGGGATCCACTCCCATGACCCAAACACTAGGTCTCACCTCCCAACTCTGCCACATTGGGAATCAAATTTCAACATGAATTTTGGTGGGGACAAGCTGCATCCAAACCATAGCAGGGAGTCAAGTTGGAATGAAGCCCACAGGACTGTCTGTGAGTGGAGCTGCTCCTCCTAGCACCTCACGATTTCCTCTGGCTTGAATATCTGGTGCTTCTGTCTAGAATCTCAGTAAAATTTCCATAGTCATACAGGGAAATGGAACAACAACAACAACAACAACAAAAAAAAAACGAGAAGAATGCATTTAATTTTCTTTTTGGTTCATAAAATTTTTCATTAATATGGATTAATGTAAAGGATCTTAGTAGAAGCTGTTGGCTGGGCACCATGGCTCAGCGCATGGACTGGGTTTAATCCCAGTACTTTGGGAGGCTGAGGCGGGTGGATCACCTGAGGTCGGGAGTTCGAGGCCAGCCTGACCAACATGGAGAAACCCTGTCTCTACTAAAAAAAAAAAAAAAAAAAAATACAAAATTAAACGGGCGTGGTGGTACCTGCCTGTAATCCCAGCTACTTGGGGGACTGAGGCAGGAGAATCACTTGAATCTAGGAGGCGGAGGTTGTGGTGAGCCCAGATCGCGCCATTGCACTCCAGCCTGGGCAACAAGAGCGAAGCTGCATCTCAAAAAAATAAAATAAAATAAAATAAAATAAAAAAGAAGCCGTCTACTATAGCTAGGTGCAATGGCTCATGCCTGTAATACCAGCACTTTGGGAAGCTGAGTTGGGAGGATTGCTTGAGCCCAGGAGTTTGAGGCTATAGTGAGCAAAGATGGAGCCCCTGCAATCCAGCCTGGGCAACGGAGCTAGATGCTGTCTCAAAAAAAAAAAGAAGCTATATTTAGAGGCTTGAACAATTTATTTTCCTTTCTTAACATGTATATGTATTTAAGCTATTTTGTTTAAGAGTGCATGTGAACGTGCATGAGATAGAGTGTGTGTATATGTGTGTTTGTGTGTGCGTGTAGGGCTGGGGACCTTGAATTTGCCGGTGGCCATCATCAGCTGTCAGTGGTGGCCAATGCTGGTCACAATCTGCATTTTAACATGTCCTTCCCAGTGATTTTTTTACATGGAAAAGTTTCAGAGCCTCTTAGATAGTTTTCTTTCTCCCTCCTGTACTCTTCTTTTTTGCCCTGCTTTGATGAAAACATATCAGATTTATTGGCTCCCTTGCCTTGGCATTAAAGTCCTCTGAAGATGTAAAAGATCTGTAATCTCGGAGACTTATAAAGCCTAACCGTCTCTGGTGAGCTCTAAATAGACCATCAACTGTGTCTGCAGACAGCCTATCCCAGAAAGGAAAGAAAAATAAACTCATGCCGGTGTGAGTCCACTGTGAACACTTCAGGAAGTCCTGGGAGGGCCGGGAGAATTGGGAAGCAGAGCTAGCAGGGAGGAGGGGTGGAGGGTGGATGGGATCTGAGCCTTGGGCACTAGGCCATTCTCACAGTCATTGTCGGCTGGCGGTTGCTACCCCTCCTTCCACTGAGGTGACTAAAGGCTGCTTGATTGGGAGCTGCAGTTATTTAGAGATGTTGCCCTGTCAGCAGGAAAGCCCTCTCATGTAATAGCTTATGCTTAAAATCTGGCTATTGCCTCATTTCTGTAGCTGGGGAAGACAATGGAGTAAATCTTGTTTATTTATTTATTATTTATTTATTTATTTATTTATTCATTCAATGATAATTAAGACATAGTCCATGCTCAAAGTCCCTGCTTATAGGCAGGGCTTTCTTCTGAGCAATTGGTAAATATGGAATAGTATTGAGACAGTGATCAGGCATCCCACTGCATTCTCCAAGCCAGACATTGAAAGGTAATCATGGCTGGGCATGGTGGCTGTGTGGGAAGCTGAGGCAGGAGGATTGCTTGAGACCAGGAGTTTGAGGCTGCAATGAGTTATGATCGTGCCACTGCACTCCAGCCTGGGCAACACAGGGAGACCCTGTCTCTTAAAAAAAAAAAATCATGGGCCGGGCGCGGTGGCTCAAGCCTGTAATCCCAGCACTTTGGGAGGCTGAGACGGGCGGATCATGAGGTCAGGAGATCGAGACCATCCTGGCTAACCCTGTGAAACCCCGTCTCTACTAAAAAGTACAAAAACCCAGCCAGGCGAGGTGGCGGGCGCCTGTAGTCCCAGCTACTCGGGAGGCTGAGGCAGGAGAATGGCGTAAACCCGGGAGGCGGAGCTTGTAGTGAGCTGAGATCTGGCCACTGCACTCCAGCCTGGGCGACAGAGCGAGAATCCGTCTCAAAAAAAAAAAAAAAAAAAAAAAATCATGGAGATTAATTACAAATTCATTTATACATTGGTTTATTAATTTTGCATCAATTAAAATGATACACGGTACCTTATCATACATTTATTTATTGAATAGGTATTTATTTGACATTTATTCTGTATGAGCCTAGAGAGATGTTTATAACGCCAGATGTGGTGTGCACCAGGAAACTGGTTATAAACTAGGAGTAAGGAAGACAAATCTCTGCTGTTGAAGGTAATATTCATTTGATATACATGAATGCAAGGCTCTGAGCTAGGTCGTGGTGATTAAAAGATGAAAAGTCAGGGTCCCTGACATCAGGGAGTGTCTCTAGTAGGAGACAGATGCATGGATGACACTTAGAGTCTAGTGTGATGGATCCATGGTGATGGTATATACACATGCAAGAAGAATGTAGTGGGACATTACCTAGATCTGCCCGGGGGATTTGGGGAAGACCTCCCACACTTGAACTGTATTTTGAAGGAGTTTGCCTGACCAACGAAGTGGGGGTCAGGGATGTCACTGCAAGCAGAGGGTACAGCATGAGTGAAGGCAAGGAGGAGTAAGATAACTTGACATATTTGAGGAAACAAAAGTCATTTAGTAATGTTGACGTGTAAGATATTAGGGATGATAACATAGAAAACTAGAGTTTGCAGGTCAAATCCAGCCTGCCACCTGCTTTTTTGTTGGTGTTCTTGCTTGTTTGTTTGTTTTTGCTGGGTGAAATCTGCTGTGATTTTTTTTTTTAGAGCACTTTTAGGTTACCCCAAACATACATACCCTCTTCCCCACTGTCAGCATCCCCCACCAGAGTGGTACATTTGTTAGAATGATGAGCCTACATTGACGCATCATTGTCACTCAAAGTCCATAATTTATGTTAGGGTTCACTCTTTAATTTTTTTCTTTTGGACAGAGTCTTGCTCTGTCATTCAACTGGCTGGAGTGCAGTGGCGCGATCTCAGCTTACTGCAACCTCTGCCTCCCAGGTTCAAGTGTCTCATGCCTCAGCCTCCTGAGTAGCTGGGATTACAAGCATGCATCACCATGCCCAGCTAATTTTTTTGTGTGTTTTTAGTAGAGATGGGGTTTCGCCATGTTGGCCAGGCTGGTCTTGAACTCTTGGACTCAAGTGATCCACGTGCTTTGGCACTGACATGTATCCACCATTACTGTGTCATACAGAGTAGTTTCACTCCCCTGTGCTTCGTCTATTCACCTCTCCCTCCTGTCCCCAGCCCCTTGTAACCACTGATTTTTTTATTGTCTGCATAGCTTTGTCATTTCCAGAATGTCATATAGTTGGCTCATAGAGTATATAGCCTTGTCAGATTGGCTTTTTTCACTTAGTAATTGAGATTTACATTTCTTTCACGTCTTCTCATGGCTTGATTTTTTGAGTACGGAATAATATTTCATTGTCTGCATGTACCACAGTTTATCCATTCACTTTTACATTCCTCCTTCACAGTTTATTCATTCATTTACTGAAGGACATCTTGGTTGCTTCTAGGTTTTGGCAATGATGAATAATAAAGCTGCCATAAACATCAATGTGCAGGTTTTTGTGCAGATAAAAGTTTTCAACTCGGTTGGCCACTGTGGCTCACGCCTGTAGTCCTAGCACTTTGGGAGGCCGAGGCGGGCAAATCGCAAGGTCAAGAGATCCAGACCATCCTGGTCAATATGGTGAAACCCCGTCTCTAGTAAAAATACAAAAAAAATTAGCTGGGCGTGGTGGTGTGCTCCTGTAGTCCCAGCTACTCGGGAGGCTGAGGCAGGAGGATAGCTTGAATCTGGGAGGTGGAGGTTGCAGTGAGCTGAGATCGTGCCACTGCATTCCACCTTGGCGACAGAGCAGCGAGACTCTATCTCAAACAAAACAAAACAAAGTTTTTAACTCACTTGCGTAAATACAAAGAAACATGATTGCTGGGTCATATGGTAAGAGTATGCTTAGTTTTGTAAGAAACTGCTAAAGTGTTTTCCAGAACGACTGCACCAGTTTGCATTGCCACCAGCAATGAGTGAGAGTTCCTGTTGCTCCACATCTTCACCAGTGTTTGATGTGGTCCGTTTTCTGGATTTTGGCTATTCTAATGGGTATCTAGTGATATCTCACTTTAATTTGCACTTCCTGGATGATATATGATGTGTAGAGTCTTTTTTTTTTTTTTTTTTTTTGAGACAGAGCCTCACTCTGTTGTCCGGGCTGAGTACAATGGTGCAATCTCGGCTGCCTGCACCCTCCACCTCCCGGGTTCAAGTGATTCTCCTGCCTCAGCCTCCTGAGTAGCTGGGATTACAGGCACCTGCCACCATGCCCAGCTAATTTTTTTGTATTTTAAAGTAGAAACTGGGTTTCACCATGTTGGCCAGGTTGGTCTTGAACTCTTGACCTCAGGTGATCCGCCCATCTCGGCCTCCCAGAGTGCTGGGATTACAGGCATGAGCCACTTTGCCCGGCCTATGATATGGAGAGTCGTTTCATATGCTTATATTCCATCTGTATATCTTCTTTGGCAGGGTGTCTGTTCAGGTCCTTTGCCCATTTTAAAAATCTGGTTGTTCATTTTCTTATTGTTGAGTTTAAGCATTTTTTGTATATTTTGGATGGCAGTTCTTTATCAGATATATATTTTGCCAATATTTTCTCCCAGTCTGCGGCTTGTCTTCTCATTCTCTTTACCATCTGTTTTGGGAAATACAATTTTATTTTTATATGGCCGTACTCACTTATTTTCATATTGTCTGTGGCTACTTTCATGCTACGATGGCATGTTAAGTAGTTAGAACAGAGATCATATGGTCAGCAAAACCTAAAACATTTATGATTTGGCTCTTTGCAGAAAGTTTGCCAGTCCCTGCTGTAGGAGATGGTTTGAAGGCAAGAGCAGTTCACAAAGGGCCTTTTGTGTTTTACTGAGGACTGTAGATTTTATTTTTTGGAGACAGGGAACCAGTGGATTTTGAGCTAAGGGTATGGTAATGCTATTTCTGCAGTGAATTATTCAGGAAAGTAGTCTAATGGATGAATTCAGAACTGTATCAGTTGGGGTTCATTGCAGGAAACAGAAACCACTCTAGGTATTTTAAGCAGAAAAAGGATTTAATATGGGGAATTAGATGCTTATAAAAGTCACTGGATGGGCTGGTGCAATAGGAGTGAGGGGTCTTCCTGAGGTCTTTGGTTTCAGGCTTACAGGCTTGCAGCTCCAGTTCACATGCCAAGAAATTGCTGCGCCCTTGTGACCACTTTACATGTATGAAGCGGGTGTCCAGGCGATGAGACATGGAGTCTGCTGGAGCCCCTGCCAGTCACCACCACCATAGGACAAATGGCTTCTGCCTTCCTTCTGCTTTCCAACTTTCCTGCAAGAACTTCTCATTGGTGCAACCTAAATCACACCCAGAGACTATCTGCAGGAGGGTCTGGAAGTCTTCTAGGCCCCGCAATGAGTCAGGGTGGGCATATAGGATAGAAGAGGGTGGGAACGTCTGACACAGTGGGGCTGAGACAAGACTCAGGGACTGATGAAGAGGACTCTTGAAGGAACTGGTGAGGTTGCAATTGATGACTAGTCTTGGGCAGTAGCGAATAGAGAGGAGACAAGAGAAATACCTAGGAGGTGTAATTAAGCAGGACTGCATGGCTGGCTAATGAGACAAGGTGAGCGTGGGGGGACTCCCAGATTCCTCTACTGTGCTGTCATTCATGAAGACAAGAGATGCAAGAGGTGGGGAGCTAATGAAGATGTCACTTCAAAACCACATCCGCCATGATGGTTGGCTTTGGTGTTCATCAGACTTTATGAAACGTTGGTACTGCCTGGCTCCGGGACAGAGTCATTTCTCTGAAAGTGCACCCATAGGAGGAGAAATGAAAACCTAACTGAAGAGACACAGAGCAAAACATTGTATTCCTGACAGTGAACCACAGGGGCACAATAAGGGCCGCCACAATTCAGGGCATGTGAGTGCTAGTTCTACTTGAACCAGATCTGTATCTGGATTCTACGACTTCTTGGTCCTAGAAAATCATGACTGAAAGGAGAAAAGTTTAGAGAGAAGCTAATAAAAAGAGTATGGGTCTTGGAGAAATGACTTTCTAGTCATGAGAGCTTGGCAGCTTGGCCACGTGCTGATGGAAGACTGGAACAGAACTACTGGCTGCAAATGCTTTGGACAGACGTGGATGGCAGGGAAAGAGGGGTGCTTCAGCCTTGGTGTTTGTGGCTGTGGTTTGATGAGATGAGGTTCGACTTTTCCTTTCGGATTCTGTTGGAACTGGATGGCTCCTTTTAAAGCGCCAAGGTCTGTGGAGGTGGTGATTTGGGGTTTGGTTTAGTGACTGCCTTTCTGATGGCATTTAAATAGCCTAAATAGAACGACTCGTTTCAAACGTCGAATCAATTCTGTATGTAGGCTTTTCTTTTTTTAAGTTTGTTTATTTTTGAGATGAAATATTGCTCTGTTGCCCAGGCTGGAGTGCAGTGGCACGATCTTGGCTCACTGCAACCTCTGCCTTCTGGGTTCAAGCGATTCTTTTGCCTCAGCCTCCTGGGTAGCTGTGACTACAGGCACCTGCCACCACGCCTGGATAATTTTTGTATTTTTCGTAGAGGCAAGGTTTCGCCAGTTTGGTCAGGCTGGTCTCGAACTCCTGACCTCAGGTGATCTGGCCGCCTTGGCCTCCCAAAGTGCTGGGATTGCAAGTGTGGGCCACCACTCCTGGCCTCTTTTCTTCTTTAAAATTTTGAGACGGAGTCTTGTACTGTCATCCAGGCTGGAGTGCAGTGGTGCAATCACGGCCCACTGCAGCCTCAACCTCCAAGGCTCAAGTGATCCTCCTGCCTCAGCCTCCCAAATAGCTGGGACTATAGGTGTGCACCACCATGGTAGGCTAATTTTTAAAATTCTTTTGGAGAGATAAGGTCTCCTCATGTTGTCCAGGCTAGTCTTGAACTCTGAACTCAAGCAATCCACCAGCCTTGGCCTTCCAAACTACTGGGATTACAGGCGTGAGCAGCTGAGCCCAGCCGGCTTTTCATTTTGTTTTAGATAAATATAGTAACAGAACTAAAATCTAGAATTTATATTCTGCTTCACATGTACTGGGTTTCATGAAGTTTTTCTTCACCCTTAACTTATTAAAAATATAGTGGAGGTATTTGTCTCAATATTCTTGGGGTCTGCCATCCTTATTTCTTAAGTATTTTTTAGTTCACTTCAGTCTGCCCTCTGCCTCTATCATTCTGCTGCAATGACAGTCACCAAAGCCCCCCTGACCTGTCTGCCAATTTAACATCGTGGACTAGTCCTCTCTAGAAACATTTTGTGCCTTGGTTTCTATAATAATGCAGAATCCCAGAATGTTCCTTTTTTCCCTTGGTTTTATTGATTTTTATTACTTAAAAAATGAGTTTGATTCATGCAAAAAATATATGTAAATGTATCATAGAAGAGCCGGTTGCAGTATTAAATAGGGCAGTCAAGAGACGTGTTGTTGAGAAGGTGACTTTTAAGCAAAGATTTGAAGGAGGCAAGGAATGTAACCATGAGGATATCTGGGGAAAGAGTGTTTGGGCAGAAGAATGGCTGTTGGGAAGGCCTTCAGTTAGGAATGTGCCTTTGGAATTGAGGGAACAGTGGAGAGGCCAGTCCCACTGGAGAGGAAGGGGAAGTGGAGTCACAGGAAGAGATGGCAGTGGTAAAGGGTAGCGCCAGATCATTCTGATGAATTTCTGCTTTATGTATTTCAAGGTTATTTCATTGAATCTAGAGTACAATTTGACATACGTCTTACTGATGAATCGAACTTTTTGTCCTTATCTTGTCATTCTTTTTTTTAGTGCTTTTTCTCTTAAAATTTATTTGGTCTGAAGCCAGGCACAGTGGTATGTGCCTATAGTCCCAGCCACTGGGGAGGCTGAGCTGGGAGGATTGCTTGAGTCCAGGAGTTCGAGTCTAGCCTGGGCAACATAACAAGACTCCCATCCCTAAAAAATATGTATATTGAGGCCGGGCGCGGTGGCTCAAGCCTGTAATTCCAGCACTTTGGGAGGCTGAGACGGGCGGATCACGAGGTCAGGAGATCGAGACCATCCTGGCTAACATGGTGAAACCCCGTCTCTACTAAAAATACAAGAAAATTAGCCGGGCGAGGTGGCGGGTGCCTGTAGTCCCAGCTACTCGGGAGGCTGAGGCAGGAGAATGGTGTGAACCCAGGGGGGCGGAGCTTGCAGTGAGCCGAGATCATGCTACTGCACTCCAGCCTGGGCGGCAGAGCAAGACTCCGTCTCAAAAAAAAAAAAAAAAAAAAAAAAAAGTATATTTATTTGGTCTGACAAATAAAAATTAACCTAACAATGTGAATGACTCTTAAAAGTATTAGGCTAAGCTTAAGAAGCCAGACATAGAAGCTTAAGTTATGTATGATTCCATTTATATAACATCCTGAAAAAGGCAAAATTCTAGGGACAGAAATCCAGTCTGAAGATGTCGGGGCATTGGAGGAAGGATTGACCGCAAAAGGGCACAAGGAAGTTTTGGGAGCAATGGGAATGTTCTGTGTCTCCATTGTGGTGATGGTAACATCACTATAAACATTTGGTAAAACTTGCCAAACTGTACCCTTAGAAAGGGTAAATTTTACTCTATGTAAATTATACCTTAATTTTAAAAATCATTAAAAAACCCATTTGGTGGCTAGGTGCAGTGGCTCACACCTGTAATCCCAGCACTTTGGGAGGCTGAGGCGGGCAGATCACGAGGTCAGGAGATCGAGACCATCCTGGCCAACATGGTGAAACCCCATCTCTACTAAAAATACAAAAATTAGCTGGGCGTGTTCCATCACCATGTTGGCCAGGATGGTCTCAATCTCCTGACCTCGTGATCCACCTGCCTCAGCCTCCCAAAGTGCTGGGATTACAGGAGTGAGCCACCACGCCTGGCGTTACTTTCCATTTTAAGCCTGTGTTTGGTATGCCTTTTCAAGAAAAGTCTTGATGGGTTGAAGGTATCTTTGGCTCCCTGATTATTTGATAATGGAGTGTTGAAATTCTGCATCCAGTGGTGTGAAGAGAACAAGAGCTCATTGATTGGCTCATGGCCTGAAGATTTTCTGTTTGGTCTTATGCTGAGTTTTATATACAGCATGTCTATATGTTGGGTCTACTTTGTGTGTTTTGTGTTTTCAAATGACCTTTGAAGGTCAAGTCTTTTTTTTCTTTTTTTGAGACAGGGTTTCACTCTGTCACCCAGGCTGGAGTGCAGTGGCACCATCACAGCTCACGCAGCCTCGACCTCCCAGTCTCAAGTGATCCTCCCACCTCATTCTCCCAGGTAGCTGAGACTACAGGTGTGTGCCACCATGCCTGGCTAATTGAAAATTGTTTTTTTTGTAGTGACAGGGTCTTCCTGTGTTGCCTAGGCTGGTCTTGGATCCTTTTTCCTCAGCCTCCCAAAGTGTTGGGATTATAGGCGTAAGCCATCGCATCCAGCCTAACAGGACAACTCTGTAATGACAAAATGACACAAAGAAAATATAATGAAATTAGTGAAAACTTAGAGTAGGACGTGGTGCAGATACTCATTATTTTGTAGTGGAGAATGGGGGATTAGGGCCCAGTTGGTTTTGTTGCTTTTCTTTGAAATTTTACCTTTAGAACCAGTAAAAAAAAAAAAGTTTCCTTTTAAGTAAAGTCATACATTTTTCTTTACACTTAGAAAAAGAATGATGAATTGGAGACTTCCGAGGAGTTATTTCTTCTACCTGGGTTGTTGTTTTTTGGGGGAGGAGGGGGCTTGGGGGAAGTGGTGCTGAAGCTTTCACCCAAACACCAGGCCACGGCTCTGTGTGCCTCATTCATCTTGGTGTCCCCAGCAGGACCTAGAATAGTGCCTCACTACACGTAGTAGCAGCTCAATAAATATTTGCTGAGCTGAAAGAGTCTCGTGTTCCTGCTCTTCATTCGCCAGAACTTCTGGGTGGGTCCTGCTGCTGGTTCACATTCCCTGGCACCCTGACTCCTGAGATGCCATAATTTGAGGACCACAGAGAAGAGGGGGTGCTCTTTATCAGAACCGCCTTGTGCTTGCAAGGTGAACCACCAAGAGCGTGCTGGGGTCCCACTGCCTGCGCAGTCTTTGTGGCTTCGTCTGTTTGTTTCTTCATGATTGGTATTTCTGTGTTGAATGCTTTTCACGGCCTGTTCTTTTCAAATCCTTGCAGCTTTTAAGGTTAATATTGGAATCAGAGAAGAATTGACACATAAATAAGTCTTGTCTGGGAAAAGAAGGTGTAAAGTCTGTGTACTTCAACTCTACCAGAAAAGAATGTTACCCTCTAAGAATAGGTAATATCTCATTTATGTCTAGGTGTTCAAATTCCCAAGTGATTGTTGAATCTTAGGAATGTGTGTCTTGAGGACATTAGGATCACTGGAATGCTGCTCCTTCGAGATGGATCCCACAGAGTGATGTCATAACCGTATGAGGGCTTCTGAACTAGACCAGCAAGAACTGGGTCAAGGCTGTTCCCTAGCCATACATGTATTTGAGAGTTCCATCTTCTACCGTGGAAATTGAGTTGTCATTTATTTGCATTCATTTTCTATTGCTGTGTAACAAATCACCACAAACTCAGGGCTTAAAACAACACCGTTTATTAGCTCACAGTTCTGTAGGTCGTAAGTCCAGGATCGCACGGCTGACTTTTGCCTTCAGGGTCTTACAAGGCCAAAATCAAGGCTCTGGTAGAACAGCATTCTTATCTGCATACACTGGGGAAGAATTCGCATCAAAGGTCATTCAGGGCCAGGCACAGTGGCTCACGCCCGTAATTCCAGCACTTTGGCAGACTGAGGCGGGCAGGTGGCTTGAGTCCAGGAGTTTGAGACCAGCCTGAGCAACATAGCCAAATCCCATCTCAAAAAATACAGAAATTAGCTAGGCATGGTGGCACACGCCTGTCATCCCAGCTACTCAGGAGGCTGAGGCAGGAGGATCACTTGAGCCCAGGGGGGTCAAGGATGCAGTGATTGCACCACTGCACTCCAGCCTGGGCAACAGAGGGAGACCCTGTCTCAAAAAAGAGCAAAAGAAAAAAAAAGTTATTCAGGGGTCCTTAGCTGAATTTAATTACTTGCAGTTGTAGGACTGAGGTGCCTATTCCTTGCTGACCATCATTGGGGGTCTCCCTCAACTCCTTAAGCTTCCCACCCACCGATCCCCTGCATTGCTTCTCATGGTGCCCCCTCTACCTTCAAGCCAGGAAAGGAGTGTCGGATGTCCCTGTGATTTGAATCTGATTTTCTCTCCTGCCACCTGCTGGAGAAGGCGCTCTGTTTTCAGGAGGTGATGTGATGCTAATTAGACTGGGTGACCCCTCGGATGATCCCCTTTCTTAAGGTCCATTGTGGTACATGACGACATACTCAAGGGTGTGGCACCTTGTCATATTCACAGGTTTTAGGCATCGGAGGGGGGCTAGAGTGGGAGGGAGGTCATTTTAGAAATTCTCCCCACAGTAGAAAGACTCTCTCAAATGGGCCAGCCATGGCGGCTCACACCTGTGATCCCAGCACTTTGGGAGGCCGAGGTGGGGGGATCACTTCACCTCAGGAGTTCGAGACCCCCATTGCTATAAAAAAAAATATCAAAAAATTAGCCAGGTGTGGTGGTCCGATTCCATTTTTTAAAGGGGTTGGGGAGGTGATGAGTGACTGGACTGGAAAGAATATGCAAAGTACTGGAGATTACAGGCCCAAGAGTGATTTTGAACCTGACAGCTTGCATCTTTCCTTCATTCAACAAATATTTCCTGAATGCCTACTGTGGGCCAGGCACGCACTAGGTGCCAAGTCTCCAGAGGTTCACAAAACAAGACTTGGTCCCTGCCCTCATGAATATGTAATGACACACAGCAGTGCCATAAAGGGAATGATTAGGATGTTATGAGAGAGTGAAAGGAAATTTACTGTAGCCTGGGAGATGAGTGACATTTAGACCGAGATTTGGCCTAGGAGTTTGGCCACCTGGGTGGAAAGTCCAGGAAGAGTATGCCTGGCAAGGAGATCAGCAAAGGGTCTGACTGCCCCTTGGTAGGGGTCTAGAGAGGTATTTTGAGGAATGTCCATTGAACATATTCTTTTTGGATCCTGCCTCCCTCCTGCTGAATTCCTGCCTTGTGATTTGTCATGTCAGAACACTTAGAAATAATGCTGTACCCAGCTCATGCGTCTAATCCCAACACTTTGGGAGGCCGAGGCCAGAGGATTGCTTGAGGCCAGGAGTTTGAGACCATCCAGGACAACATAGCAAGATTCTATCTCTATTAAAAAAAAAAAAAAAAGAGAAAAGGAAGAACACTCTAATATACTGTAGTCCCCCATTCATTCAAGGTCCTGTGTCGTCCTTTCTGGTCTGGAGCTAGTAAAAGGAGGCAGTGAGTGGGCCAGATTCAAACAGGGATTGATGCCGATAGCAAGAAAGTGAAGACGCTTTTCTGGCTCACCTGGACAGGTTGTGCTCTGCATTCCTTGGGGGCCAGCCCCATGGAGATTCCTCCTGTGCGCAGTGGAGGTTGATGGGCTGGGATGCTCATCTCCTAAGCGGCGACAGTGTCCTATGCACTCGTAATTCAGGGTCAGGGGATGTCAGGTCATAGGACAAATCACAGGCTGCTGTCTCTGTTCAGGGTACCTCAAGCCATCGATGGCCGCGTTGAGCAGGTGAACACTTCCCCTCTGAACTCTCTAGCTGTCTTTCAAGTTTGAGAGGGCGTTTGCGCACTCTTCTCAGCTAAGCCCAGCATACAGCCTGGAAGTAGATTGGACAAGTCACCATTGACTGTACATTCTCTCTCAAGGTGAGTTTTTTTAGTCTAATAAAATTGCCACCTTTGAGAAGGTTGCTCTGTTCTCTAGGGTGAGCAAAAGGAAATCGTTTGTCTTCTGGAAGTCTTTCAGTAATTTAGAATGGACTTGGCAGCGGTTTTATTTTTACCTTCCCTGTCATTTGTGAGGCTGGCAGTCCAGAGTAGGGTGTGGAATGGAGCCGTAAATTGCCTTTGCAACGACTGGAAGGGGCCGATTTTAACTCTAATTGTGCCTTTCCTGGTTCGCTTCTCCTTTTACCCACCTTCTCCATTTTTTTTTTTTCTAATCCACATTTGAGTGGGGAGGAAGAATTGAGGGGGGTGCAGGTGGGAGTAGGTTTATTTATTGGTGCTTCTCAGGGTGGTGGACACTGTTTCTTTTCCCATTACGGCTTCCTTTTTTTTTTTTATTTTTTCATGCTTCTATTTTAAGTGCCTGTTTCTTTCTGGTTCTGTCTCACTGGAAACTGGCCCAGCTCCACTGAATTTTTTTTTCCATGCAGCTATTAAAAGACAATGACCAGTTAAGAGTGTGCTCAGAGGAAGGACAGACGTGAGGTGGGGAGCCCTCTTGGTTCTAGTAATCCTAGGCAAATACCGCTCACCCGGATTGGAATGTGAGAAGAGTTTTATTAGGCAATTTTACTTTTTGTGGCTGTTTTATAGAAGGAAAATCAATAATCAGGTTGTTTTGTTTTGTTTGTTTGTTTTGAGACAGAGTTTCGCCCTTGTTGCCCAGGCTGGAGTGCAATGGTGTGATCTCGGTTCACCGCAACCTCAGCCTCCAGGGTTCAAGCGATTCTCCTGCCTCAGCCTCCTGAGTAGCTGGGATTACAAGCATTCATCACTATGCCTGGATAATCTTGTATTTTTAGTAGAGACAGGGTTTCTCCATGTTGGTCAGGCTGGTCTCGAACTCCCGACCTCAGGTGATCCACTCACCTCCGCCTCCCAAAGTGCTGGGATTACAGGCGTGAGCCACCGCGCCTGGCCCTTGTTTTGTTTTTTTGAGATAGAGTCTTGCTGTGTCACCTAGGCTGAAGTGCAGCAGCAGGATCTCAGCTCACTGCAACCTCCATTCCCCAGGCTGGTCTCGAACTCCTGACCTCAGGTGATCCACCTCGGCCTTCCCAAGTGCTGGAATTACAGGCATGAGCCACCATGCCTGGCTAATAATCAGTTTTTATACCTTGAAACTTCTCTTTTGCTGAACTTGAGTATCAGTGGGCCTGAATCTGGGGTCAGTGAACCTCCCTTTCATATTCTGGGCCTCTTTTACCAAGATAGAAAAGTATGCTTAGAACCTGGTATCCAGCCAGCCATGAATTCCTTTTTTTTTTTTTTTTTTTTTTTTTTTTTTTTAGAGACAGGATCTCTCGCTCTATTGCCCAGGAGAGAGTGCAGTGGTGTGATCACAGCTCACTGCATCCTCGACCTCCCGGGCTCAACTGATCATCCCACCTCAGCCTCCCCGCATAGCTGGGATCACAGGCACTTGCCACTATACCTGGCTAAGTTAAAGCAACTTTTTATGGAAATGAGGTCTTCCTATGTTGCCAGGCTGCGTTTGCACTCTTGGGCTCAAGCAGTCCTCCACACTTGGCCTCCCAAAGTGCTGGATTACAGGTGTAAGCCGCCACCCCCAGCCTAGCTATGAATTCTCAACATTCGGGAGAGATGTGTCCCTAGTCTATATAGAATCCCTACATGTATTAATCCAGAAATGTTTGTAGGGTCTTGAATTTTTCCTGAATCACATTCCCATCCACATTCTTGCTGTTTTTTGGAGCATATCCTCACGCCATACCTGCTTTCTACACCTTTTGCTTACTTGTATATTTTCTCCACCAATGGCTTTTAAAAATTATTATTTTACTAAGGTATAATTTACAAATAGTAAAATCCACCCTTACTAGTGTATAGTTCTGTAACTTTTGACAAAAGCATACAGCCAGGTAGCCACTATCGTAATCAAGATACAGAAAGGCTGGGCCTGTGGGCTCATGCCTGTAATACTTGCACTTTGAGAGGCCGAGGCGGGTGAAGTCCTGAGGTCAGACTTCAAGACCAGCCTGGCCAACATGGTGAAAACCTGTCTCTACTAAAAACACAAACATTAGCTGGGCATGGTGGCAGGCGCCTTTAATCCCAGCCACAAGGGAGGCCGAGGCAGGAGAATCGCTTGAACCTGGGGGGCAGAGGTTGTAGTGAGCCGAGATTGTGCCACTTCACTCCAGCCTGGGTGAAAGAGTGAAACTCCGTCTCAAAAAAAAACAAAAAAGATTCAGAAAGTTTCATCACCCCAGAAAGTTCCCCAGTGCCCCTTTGTAGCTAGCTCCTCCTTCTACCCCTCACTGCTGGCAAGCATGGATCTGTTTTCTTTCTCTAAGTTTGATCTCTTCTTGAATATCTTAAAAATGGAAATGTACACTGTGTAGCCTTCGGTGTCTTTTACTTAGCATAATGCGGTTGTGACTCACCTCTGTTACCACATGTACCGCACTTCATTCCTTTTATGCATTGAATTTATTCCACTATGTGTACTACAGTTGGTCTATTCATTCACCAGTTGAAGGACTTGGAGTTGCCTACAGTATTTGGTGATTACAAACAAAGCATCTATGAGCATTTGCATACAGGCTTTTGTGCAAACATGTTTTCATTTCTCATGGGTAAATACCTAGGAGAGGCCGGGTGCGGTGGTTCACACTTACAATCCCAGCACTTCAGGAGGCCAAGGAGGGTGGATTGCTTGATCTCACGAGTTCAAGATCAGCCTGGGCAACGTGGTGAAACCCCTTCTCTACCAAAAATGCAAAAATTAGCTAGGCATGGTGGCACCCACCTGTGATCCCAGCTACCTGGGAGGATGGGGTGGGAGGATCGCGGGAGCCCAGGAGGCTGCAGTGAGCCATGATCACGCCACTGCACTCCAGCCTGGGTGACAGAGCGAGACCTTGTCTGAAAATAATAATTTTAAAAAGTACTTAGGAGCGGGATTGTCAGTTTGCATGATGAGTATATATTTAACTTTATGGCCGGGCGCGGTGGCTCAAGCCTGTAATCCTAGCACTTTGGGAGGCCGAGACGGGCGGATCACGAGGTCAGGAGATCGAGACCATCCTGGCTAACACGGTGAAACCCCGTCTCTACTAAAAATACAAAAAAATTAGCCGGGCGAGGTGGCGGGCGCCTGTAGTCCCAGCTACTCAGGAGGCTGAGGCAGGAGAATAGCAGGAACCCGGGAGGCGGAGCTTGCAGTGAGCCGAGATAGCACCACTGCACTCCAGCCTGGGCGACAGAGCGAGACTCCGTCTCAAAAAAAAAAAAAAAAACTTTATAAGAAACTGCCAAACAGTTTACAAAGTGGCTGTGTTCCCGCCATCAATGTATGAGAATTCCAATTACTTTGCATCCTAACCCGGACTTGTTTTTTTTTTTTTTTTTTGAGACGGAGTCTCGCTCTGTCGCCCAGGCTGGAGTGCAGTGGCCCGATCTCGGCTCACTGCAAGCTCCGCCTCCCGGGTTCACGCCATTCTCCTGCCTCAGCCTCCCGAGTAGCTGGGACTACAGGCGCCCACAACCGCGCCCGGCTAATTTTTTGTATTTTTAGTAGAGACGGGGTTTCACCGTGGTCTTGATCTCCTGACCTTGTGATCCGCCCGCCTCGGCCTCCCAAAGCGCTGGGATTACAGGCGTGAGCCACCGCGCCCGGCCGGACTTGTTACTGTAAGTTGTACAAAAACTCTGTCCATTCTTTTTGTTGTGAGAGACAGTGGCACAATCTTGGCTCACTACCACTTTGGCCTCCCAGGTTCAAGTGATTCTCCTGCCTCAGCCTCCTGAGTAGCTGGGATTACAGGTGCCAGCCACTATGCCTAAATTTTGTATTTTTTTTTTTTTTTTTTTTTTTGAGACAGAGTCTGGCTCTGTCGGCCAGGCTGGAGTGCAATGGCTTGAT
This sequence comes from Macaca mulatta, assembly GCF_049350105.2. NCBI lineage: Eukaryota > Metazoa > Chordata > Mammalia > Primates > Cercopithecidae > Macaca > Macaca mulatta. The sequence goes on from NC_133425.1 coordinate 65,489,211, forward strand.
TTTTAATAGAGAAGGGATTTCACCATGTTGGCCAGGCTGGTCTCAAACTCCTGACTTCAAGCGATCCGCCTGCCTTGGCCTCCCAAAGTGTTGAGATTACAGGCGTGAGCCACCGCGTCTGACCTAAAAAACCTTTGTCTGTCCTAATACATATGTAATGATATCTCATTGTAGTTTTAATTTGCACCTCCTGAAGAACTTATGATGTTGAGCATCTTTTTTGTGCTTATTTGCCCTCTGTAGCTCTTCTTTGGTGATGTGTCTGTTCGAATCTTTTTTTTCAGTTGGAGTTTGGCTCTGTCGCCTAGGTTGGAGTGCACTGGTGTGATCTCGGCTCACTGTAACCTCCCCAAGCTCAAGCCATCCTCCTGCCTTAGCCTTCCAAGTAGCTGGGACTATAGGCGCTTGCCACCATACCTAGCAAATTTTTGTGTTTTTGTAGAGACAGGGTTTTGCCATGTTGCTCAGGCTGGTCTTGAATTCCCGACCTCAGGTGATCCGCCTGCCTCAGCCTCCCAAAGTGCTGGGATTTCAGGCATGAGCCACCACACCCAGCCTCAAATCTTTTGATTATTTAAAAAATATTGGGGTTGTTTTCTGATTGCTGAATTTTAAGAGTTCTCTCTCAATTCTGGATAAAATTCCTTTATCAAATATATATTATCAACCATAAAAATCACAAACTCCATAAATTTAGAAGAGAGAGCTTCATTTCTAAAGGGGGATACCATAACCTGCAGGCAGGAAGTGGAGCCTCCGCCTGAAACCAAAAAGCAGGCACTTCAAGGGAGGGAAGGATGAGACAGTAATTTACGCTAAACTGGTTGGCTAAGTTTACATATTTATCAGGTTATAGGAGAAGCTATAAATATTTACCAAGGGGACACACATGTGTGCATCATAAACTAACACGTTTGTTACTTGTGTCCCTTGTTGCCCTTTGGGGTGGACGCTTAATATTTAAATGTATTATGGTTAGGCCCTGTCCGTCAGAAGGTGAAGCAGAGGATGGGAAGATACTCAGTGCACAGCCTCCGTGGCCTGGCCAGAACTACACCGTGGTCAGTGGCCTCTTATCAGGAAGGAATGCTGGTCAGTTGCTGTGTGGAAACCACAAAAGGGAAGGCAGCATGAGGCTGCTGGTTGAAATCAGCAGTGAACAAGTCGTTTGAGAGGGTTGATTTTTGTTTAACACTGAGGAAAGAAAGACTCATGATGGCTAGGAAGGAGGGGGTGTAACGAGGTATGTCTGACCTTGCATCTCGTCATGGCTGAGAATTAAGGTTTTCAAGGTTTCTCTGGGGTCCTCTTGGCCAAGAGGGGGGTCCATTCAGTTGGTTGAGGGGCTTAGGATTGTATTATTATTTCTCAGTATTATGGAGTGTCTTTTCATTTTTTTGGACAGTGTCTTTAGAAGAGCAGGAGTTTAAAATTTTTGATGACGCCACAAAATGCTTTTAAAAAAAATGTTTCACATTTTATTTATTTATTTATTTATTTATTTATTTATGGAGACAGAGTCTTCCTACGTTGCCTGGGCCAGTCTCAATTGATCCTCCTGCTTCAGCCTCCTCAAATGCTGGGATTACAGGCATGAGCCACTGCACCTAGCCTCATTTTAATAGATATTTTTGCTTTCTACAAATTTCTTCCCTATTTCCCCCTCTCCCTAGCTCCTTGCAACCATCATCCCGCTTTCTCACTCAGTTAGTTTGACTACTCCAGGTACCATTTAAATGGACCCACACAGGATTCTTCTTTTTACCGCTGGCTTCTTTCACTTAGCGTAGTGTCCTTGAGGTTCATCCGTGTTGTAGCCTGTGTCAAAATTTCCTCCCTTTTTAAGGTTGAGTAATACTCATGTGTGCATACACCATACTTTATCCATTCGTTGAGGGTGGGTTGCTTCTACCTCTTGGCTATTGTGAATCATGCTGTTGTCTACCTGTGTGTGCAAATATCTCTCCTGAGGTCTTGCTTTCAGTTCTGTTTTTATTTTTTATTTTTTGAGACAGAGTCTCGCTCTGTCGTGCAGGCTGGAATGCAGTGGTGCAATCTTGGCTCACTGCAACCTCTGCCTCCCGGGTTCAAGTGATTCTTCTGCCTCAGCCTCCCGAGTGTCTATAGACATGCGCCACCATGCCCAGCTAATTTTTTCTGTTTTTAGTAGAGATGGGGTTTTGCCATGTTGGCCAGGCTAGTCTTGAACTCCTGACCTCAGGTGGTCCACCTGCCTCAGCCTCCTGAAGTGCTGGGATTATAGGCATGAGCCACTGCACCTGGCTAAGGCTTTTAAAAAACAAACAAACAAATAAACAAAGTCCTGCTTTATTTAATTACTTCACATGAACCGTTGCATAAGTGACAATGGTCAACAAGGCTGCACTGAGGTGACACTGTCACGTGGTCAGCCAGGCTCACTCACCAGCAGGTGGCTTCCCCAAAGCAGCATTGTGTGCTGTGATGGAAATCTGTGTCTGAGCAGAATTACACATCACAGCATTTCCACTAAGGTGGAAGCTCCTTGAGGTCAGGGACTCTGTTTTGTCTCTAGAACGGGGCCTAACACTCAGGAAAGGATGACTGAGTACAATTCTGCAGCCCTCATGAAGGGCGAGGCCAGATGTCCCATGACACCCAAGGCTCTGACTGTCAGGGTGTAGCTGAGGATGGAGGCCAGAGCTATGACCGTCAAAGCTTAAATGCCAAGTGTCAGTGAGCAGCCTTGTCCTGGGGACCTCATCTGCATCAGAACTGCTTTGGGGAGCATGGGTCCTGGTTGTGACTGGCCTGCCTTCAGGAGGCCTCAGTTCTTGAGAGAAGACCTTGGGTGAGGACACACCGCCTCCTGAGAAGGGTGTGCTACAAAGAGAGCTGAATTTCTATAATGAGTTGACTTAAAACCATTTGTGGAGTTTGGCCTGACTGGCACGGCTGTTCTAACTGCTTTCTGCCTGCCTTGGGGGCTATATAACTCCTCCCCTCCCCCTAAATGGTAAGGGGAATCAGACCAAGGTTGAAGCCATGGGCAGAGCCGAGCTCGGCTGTCTCAGCTATCACCCGGCATTTGTCTGGGTGCTATTTTGGTCCACGATGTGTGGTTTCAGCCTCTGGGCCAGCTTTTCATCATGATGTGATCCCATCTTTTATGGGTTGACTGAGTTCTCCAAGAGAGGAAACTGCCAAAGAGAGGAGTCGCCTCAGATGTTGAGGCCTTCTCTTCCTTTAAGTGTCTTATTTTTAAGGTAACACAAGAGCCCAAAACTAGTAACTCCAGATTTAGGGCAAGGAGGGAATCTGGGGAGAGGGGATGTGGCGTGCGTGTGTGTTGGGGGGTGGTGGCTGGCCACGGGCGGGGAGGCAGCAGTTCATGCAAAGTGGTCCCAGCTGCCCCTAGCTTAGGGCTGATCCCGCCCTGCCCTGCCCATCATTCAGGGTAAGCCGCTATCATTAGTGGTTAAGTGTTTCTGAAAGTATTCTCTCTCCACGCTGACCACATGCCCTTTCTGGGAAGGGAGGGCGGGGCCAGGGAGTAATGGGACCCACCCTGTTGTCATGCCCAGCTGCTCTGCAGAGGGACAAGGAACCCAGGGCTGGAATTGATCATGGGCAGGTTCGTCTGAGGGGCTGACAGTGTACTTTTTGCAGGTCCTGCAGCTCCCTGAGGGGTCCAGCTTGCTCCTGGGGGCTATAAGTTCCAAATCAGAGAGGCTTTTTGTCCTAGTAAAGGGTTCCTTGGCATAAACAAAGCTTCTATTAACCAATTTTTCTCTCTCAAGCTCTCTGCCCTCAACACGTACACATATGCACACACACGCACACACATGGACATACACACACACACAAGTATACACGCACACACGCGTGCACACACACACCAGCTTGCTGAGGGCTGCCTGCCTTTCCCTTTGGAACTCATTTGTGCTCGTTCCACTTTTGAGGAGGAGCTGTGGTAAAATGCTTACGGTGAACATTTCTTCCCATGAAGTGGGAACTTTGAAATACTCATCTTTGACTGAGGTGTGGTTGACAGCTTTTTTGTTGTTGTTGAGACAGAGTCTCCCTCTGTGTTGCCCAGGCTGGAGTGCAGTGGCATGATCTCGGCTCACTGCAACCTCCACCTCCCAGATTCTAAGTGATTCTCCTGCCTCAGCCTCTGGAGTAGCTGGGATTATAGGTGCGTACCACCACACCTGGCTAGTTTTGTATTTTTAGTAAAGATGAGGTTTTGCTATGTCGGCCAGGCTGGTCTCGAACTCCTGACCTCAGGTGATGGACCTGCCTTGGCCTCCCAAAGTGCTGGGATTACAGGCATGAGCCACTGCGTCCAGCCAACAGCTTTTGATTTATGAAATTAGCTCAAGGAAAAAGTTAAGATGGAAAAAGAGAGTCCACATTGAGTCTGTATTTCCACAGCTCTGTCGTGCGCTGTCTCTATTGCCACGCAGTGTTTAGGTATGAGGGACTCCAGAGTTTGCTACGTTTCTCCATTTTTCTCCTTTTTTTTTTTTTTTTTTTTTTGTTGGGGGTTGGGGGCAAGAAAAACTTAAAAAGAAATTTTTTTTTTTTTGAAACAAAGTCTCACTCTTTTGCCACGCTCTCAGGCTGAAGTGATCCTCCTGCCTTGGCCTCCCAAGTACCTGGGACCACAGGGGCATGCCACCACACCTGGCTAATTTTTTAAAATTTTTGGTAGAGATGAGGTCTCCCTGTGTTGCCCAGGCTGGTCTCAAACTCCTGGGCTCAAGTCATCATCCCATCTCAGCCTCCCAAAGCGTTAGGATTACAGGTGTGAGCCACTGCACCCAGCCAAAAATTCATGTTTTTTTCCTTACTCACAAGTATACAAGCTCAATGAAGGAAGCTGGAAAAATCTAGAAGAGCACAAAAGGGCTTCTGTATTCCCAATATCCAAATATAATGACCGTTAAGATTTTGGTTTATGTTCATCTTGTCAAATTCTGTTTCTTACTTTAGAGAAGGTAGTTGGTGAGGGTGGTTCATATCCCTCAAGGAGCCTCCTGTTGACCATCCCAACACGCTGGACCAAACACTCACAGCAGGGTTGTTCTGCTGGGGGTGGATCCTCCCAGTGGGAACTTTCTATTATAGCTCTTAATTTCACCATTGTCCAAATGACCAGCAAAAAAATAGCCCAAGAGGAATTCAGCTTGAGTTCAGGCTTCCTGTCCCATCTTCTGACTTAAGAGCCTGAGCTCTTCACGTTAAACTGCCTGGATATGAATCTTTGCATCCTTTGGCTTACTTTCTGCAGAGCTTCTCTGTGTCTGTTTGCTTATCTGTAAAGTGGGGATGATAATAGTAACCTACCTTTAGGGTTCCCATGTTAAATGAGAAAATATATGTAACGTGCATAGCACACACAGTACCTGGAACATAATGTTAGAGTCAGTGAATATTACATACTTCTATAGCCATTATTATTACCTTTATTTATTTATTGACTTTTTTTTTTTTTTTTTGAGACACTCTCATTCACTCTGTCACCCAGGCTGGAGTACAGTGATGTGATCTTAGCTCCCTGAAACCTCTACCTTCTGGGCTCAAATGATCCTCCTACTTCAGCCTCCTGAGTACCTGGGACTACAGGCATGCACCAGTAGTGCAGCTAATTTTGTTTATTTTTTGTAGAGGCAGGGTCTCATTATGTTGCCCAGGCTGGTCTCAAACTCCTGGGCTCAAGTGATCCTCCTGCCTTGGCGTCCCAAAGTGTTGGGATAACAGGCATGAGCCACTGTGCCCAACCACCTTTATTGGTGAGAGTAGTCTTATCACCCCGTGTTGCATGGTACAAATTGTCTCTGGGCCTCTGTTTCTCTGCCTGGAGAGGGGTGATCTTATCTTCACTGGATGGTATTTGAACCATCTCACAGTTGCAAAGTAGTAGATGCTTACTAAGTAGTAGAAGAGCCTCCTTTGGTGAAACAGATGAACCGAAGGACAGGGAGGCTTAGACATTTTCACTGAGTGGGCAAAGTCAAGCTACAGAAAGAACTTGAGAGCGCATGCTGCCTGTTGCCTTGTGTTCTCTGAAGATGCCTGATAGGTTTTCTGCTGCTAAATCCCATAGTTTTCTTTGTGATTGGGTCCATTTCTGTATTGCTTCTCATTTATTTGGATGGATTGTTGAGTCCTCTTTTCTACATAAAACCTATCTAGGCCAGGCACAGTGGCTTATACCTGTAATCCCAGCATTTTGGGAGGCTGAGGTGGGAGGATCGTTTGAGCTCAGGAGTTCGAGACTAGCCTTGGCAACACAGCAAGACCCCATCTCCCCAAAAATAAAAAAAATGAGCCAGGCGTGGTGCTGTGCGCCTGTAGTCCAGCTCCTGAGGAGGCTAAGGTGGGAGGATCACTTGAGCCCAGGAGTTTGAGGCTGCAATGAGCTATGATCGCACCACTCCAGCAGAGTGTGACCCTGTCTCTAAACAAACTAACAAGTGAGCGACAACAACAAAAAGCGTCACCATACGCATTGACTAAACGTTGTTTAATGCCCCTTGACTTTTATTGCCAAGGGAATTATCTTTCTAGCTATAGAGAAAATTGCTTTGGATAAAAGCTCTTCTTGCCTAAGGGGGGAAATTTTCATCTGAGCCTGTCAGTGATTCTTGTTTATTTGTAACATTTGAGCCCAATAAAAATAATGTGATGGTCACAGGATATTTTGCCAATTATTTCAGATGCAGGGGCAATTCACTCTGGATTTATTTACTTGAAGTGGAAAAGTTTACACAAAGTTACCTTCTGAGCTTTTACCAAAAAGGAAACTTCCCTGGGTCTCTCTGCTTGGAACCAGCTTCTGTTGAGTCCAAAACTAGAGGGGCTATTAAAGGTCTTGTTTCCAATAAATGGCAGGAGAAGGGAATATGATGACTTAGGCAGGAAACACTTCTGTCCTTTTCAGTGACTTATGTCTCTCTGCTTTCTACTTTGAACCCCCAGGACGCACAGACATTCAGGTGCTGCAGCCAGAACAACCCCAGCAACCGGCGAGCAAAGCCCAGGTGCTCGGAGCCGGCACCGCCAGCCCGTCAAGAACTCAGGCCACAGTGGCTTGGCCAATGGCACAGGTGAGTGATGGCACTGCACGCCAGCCTGCACTGAAGCCGTGGGCTCTCACCCGTTCTAACGTGGACACGGGATCCTGCCCACTGTGTCAGAATAGAGGGTGGGCATCAGAAGGCTCTAGGACTAAACTGGATTTGAATCCATCAGTCTTTCTACTGACCCATCTTCTTCTATCTCTGGCATATTCTGTACAGCCGTGGTTATTCTCCATATGACTGCACTTTTCTGAAATACTCATTTGCACAGAAATAAAAAGTCCTGTCTTCTTTTTCTTTTTTTGAGATGGAGTCTCGCTCTGTCTCCCAGGCTGGAGTGCAGTGGCACGATCTTGGCTCACTGCAAGCTCCGCCTCCTGGGTTCACACCATTCTCCTGCCTCAGCCTCCCGAGTAGCTAGGACTCCAGGCACCCGCTGCCATGCCTGGCTAATTTTTTGTATTTTTAGTAGAGATGGGGTTTCACCATGGTAGCCAGGATGATCTCTATCTCCTGATCTCGTGATCTGCCCGCCTCGGCCTCCCTAAGTGCTGGGATTACAGGCGTGAGCCACCACGCCCGGCCTTTCTATTCATTTCTCATCAGCATTAGATTTCATGTTGGGGAGGCTGTCTCATTTATACATGGCATATTTTTGATTTCCTTCGCGTAAGGGAATTACCAGACTAAGGAAATATAGGACTAAGTATTGTTGCTAAGAGCTGAGTCAGATGATGACACCACTGGTGAATAGGTTGAGATGCTGACTAGGGCAAAGCCAGGTAACTACTTGGGGGTGTGCTGGGGCCATCCTGACGGGGGCCCCATTTGAGAGGAGACAGTCCCGTCCACGTGCGCACAGAGCTTCCCCACACTTGGCTCTGCTTCCCCGTAAGTGAGACGGGAAGGACCTATTTCAGAACAACTCATTTTCCGTCCTGCTCTCCCTCTCTCTCATCAGGACAGAGTCAAAAAAGAAAAAGAAAAAACAAACCCATTCATTTCTCTAAACTTCTCAAAGACTGTCAAATCTTTAGTGACTGCTGGTCGTTTGGTAGTTTGTCTTCACTTGGGGCAGTTGGGCAGGGACGTAGACATTTTGCTTCCATGCACTGTAGGTAGAGGAATGCTGGGGTTGAAACTGGTAGTTGACGCTGAGATAGTTTTCTAATGCTCGTGACAGCAGAGGTGTGGCGTGAAGGCCAGGAGACTCAGAGCAGCGTGGCTCTTCATGGAAGTGTTGTTGTGGCATTGTTAAATGACCTCTGTGTGACAAACTTACTGAGTGGAAGAAATTGATTTGAGTTCCTTTGTAATACCCTTCAGTTCTCTGGCAGCACCATATGGGGGCTTCAGAGTCCCTGTGGCTGCTGCTGTTGCCTGGATACCCTGTCGTCTTCAGTGGACCACGAGATGGAGTGGTCTGTGTCCTATAAAGCACACTGTGAGTGCGGTGGCCTGACCTCCTCCCTGAAGTTTGGGACCTGCCTGAAGGACTTGAGTGAACTGACTAGCTCACCCTGAGCCTTGGGGATGAGGAGGAGCTGCAGGTGGGGAGTCCTGGGGCTGCCATCTCAGCCGCCTGGTGCCCCTGGACCACCCACTGTATCCTCGTGCTGGAACATCCAGTGGTAGCTGAGCCTGGCCTTCCTGTCTGTGTGAAGGCGACAGCAAAGTGATGGCCGTGAGCCATGGTATAGAGAACCATAGGCAGCTCTGCGAGCATTTTTCTCTTAGAAAACTCAGTGGCTGTGGAGGAGGGCAGTGTTTACAAATGGGGACGGGGGACTGGCTTTTAGGAACCAACTGATTGCCAGGTGCCGTGGCGGAGCTACCAGTGGCTTTGTTCTGCCAGGGGCCTGTGTTACTGGGATCATGGTTTCCTGCAACTACTTCTACTTTTCCTATAAAAACTATTGGTGAATTGACTTTCTTTGGTGATAGTCCTTGAGTCACTCTTAGACATTTCAATAGAGCTGTATTTCCCCTACATTTATTTTTAGGTACCGTTACTTATTGTCCTTATCTCTAGGAACATTATGTTCTAGCAGACAAGGCAGGTGCCAGCTGTGTCTTCAAGAAGCCGAGTGTCTCTAACCTCGGACTGCCTTGGACACGTTTCATGGTGTTGTCTCTCAAAGCCCAAACCTGTTCCTAAGATCTGTCTCTGAAGGGCAGTTGTATTTTAGGGATTTCTGCCCACTCCAGTGCTGAGGCCTTGATGTCCATCTCTCCCCTTTCTGCTGTGATGGTGTTTCACCTTTACCTCACAGGCAGCCTGTACTTGATATAACGTCTGCCCCAAGGGTACAGAACTGTGTCACCTTTGCCGTGGGGAGCTGCTGAAGCTCCTCTCTTAAGTAGCGCAGTACCCGAGGGGGTTTGAGGGTGTGAATGAGGACATCTTCATCCCTCAGTCTGCTGCTGTGAGAACTCTGAGGACCAGTTCCAAGATGGTGGTGGTGGGGAGCTCTGCCTCCTGGAAGAGTCTCCACAGACTTGCGAGATTTATTTAGCAGCCTTTTTTGGCTGTGTGCTGCAGTTATGCATGAAAAAGAAATTTGGGGCCAAACCGGAGCTGGATTCCAGGTGGTTTTTTTATGTTGTCACAACCATAAAGTATCCATTTTTATAAAACAAGAGTGAATGGCAGCCTGTCTGTATAAATATTATATTTCTAAGTTTTAGAAGTGGTGGAATCAAGAAATAGACTAATGGCGTAGCCCTTCATAGAGACTTGTATGGAATGATTTACTTGCTAATTCTTTATTGAAGACTTTACCCCCAAATTTACATATTTTACTTCTTCCCTAAATGTAATTTCCATACACATCAGTCAGAAGTTGCATCAGCTGTGGTCAGGTTCCGGTTCTTCATCTTTAATGTGTTTAAGGCCCAGTGACTTGCTGGGTCTTAGTTTTCTCATTTATAAAATTAGGGCAAAAGTTGGGCGTGGTGACATGCATTTGTAGTCCCAGCTACTCAGGAGGCTGAGCCAGGAGGATCGTTTGAGCCTAGGAGGCAGATGTTGCAGTGAACTGAGATGGCACGACTACACTCCAGCCTGGGTGACAGAGTGAGACCCTGTCTCAAAAAAAAAAAAAAAAAAAAATTACAGCAAAAGTGTATATCTCATAAGTTGTTATAAGGAATAAATTATAGACATAGCTTCAAGATATTATGGGTTTGTTTCCAGGCTACCACAATAAAGCAAATATCACAAAAAAGCAAGTCACATGAAGTTTTTGGTTTCCCAGTGCATATAAAAGTTACCTTTACACTATACTGTAGTCCATAAAGGGTACAACAGCATTATGTCTAAAAAATGTATATACCTTAATTAAAAAATACTTTATTGCTAAAAATGCTACCAATTATCTGAGCCTTTAGCCCGTGGAAATCTCTTCGCTGGTGGAAGGTCTCGCCTCGATGTTGATGGCTGCTGACTGATCCGGGTGGTGGTAGCTGAAGGTCAGGGTGGCTGTGGCAATTTCTTAAAATAAGACAACATGAAGTTTGCTGTGTCAGTTGACACTCCCTTTCATCAAAGATTTCTGTGTAGCACGCGACACTGTTTGATAGCATTTTACCAACAGTAGAAAATCTTTCAAAATTGGAGTCAATTCTTTCAAACTTTGCCACTGCTTTATCAACTAAGTATACAGAATATTCTAAATCCTTGTTGTCATTTCAACAGTGTTCACAGCATCTTCACTAGAAGTCGATTCCATCTCAAGAAACTGCTTTCTTTGCTCATCCATAAGACACAACTCCTAACCCATTCCAGTCTTCTCATGAGATTGAAGCAGTTTAGTAGCATCTTCAGGCCTACTTCTTATTCTAGCTCTCCTGCTGTTTCCACCACACCTGCATTTCCTTCCTCCCCTGAAATCTTGAACCCCTCAAAGCCATCCATCAGGGTTTGAATGAGCTTCTTCCAAACCCCTGTTGTGTTGATATGTTGACCTCCTCCCATGAATCACAAATGTTCTTAATGGCATCTAGAATGGTGAGTCGTTTTTAGTTTTTATTTTTTTTAATTTTTTAATTTTTTTTTTGAGATAGAGTTTTGCTCTTGTTGCCCAGGCTGGCATGCAATGGCATGATCTCAGCTCACTGCAGTAACCTCCATCTCCTGGGTTAAAGTGATTCTCCTACCTCAGTTCCAGGAGTAGCTGGGGTTCTAGGCATGTACCATCACACCCAGCTATTTTTTGTATTTTCAGTAGAGATGGGGTTTCATCAGGTGGGCCAGGCTAGTCTTGAACTCCTGACCTCAGGTGATCTGCCTGCCTTGGCCTCCCAAAGTGCTGGGATTGTAGGCCTGAGCCTTTAGGAGGTTTTTAATGGGTTTTTGCCCCCATCCATCAGAGGAATCATGATCTATGGCAGTTACAGCCTTATAACATGTGTTTGTGGGTTTTTTTTGTATTTTTTTTTCGTCTTTTGTTTTTGAGATGGAGTCTCGCTCTGTTGCCCAGGCTGGAATGCTGTGGCATGATCATAGCTCACTATAACCTCCACCTCCCGGGTTCAAGTGATTCTTGTGCCTCAGCCTCCAAAGTAGCTGGGATTATAGGCATCTGCTACCACATCCGTCTAATTTTTGTATTTTAGAGACAGGATGTCATCATGTTGGCCAGGCTGGTCTCAAACTCCTGACCTCAAGTGATCCACTTACCTCGGCCTCCCAAAGTGCTGAGATTATAGGCCTGAGCCCCTGTGCCCAGCCATAAATTGTATTTCTTAAATAGTAAGACATGAAAGGCAAGATGACTCCTTGCTCCATGGACTACAGAACGGATGTTGTGTTAGCAGGCGTGAAAACAACGTTAATCTCCTTGTATATCTCCATCAGAGCTCTTGGGTAACCAGGTGCATTATCCATGAGCAGTAATATGTTGAAAGGAATCTTTTCTCCTGAGCAGTATATCTCAACAGTGGGCTTAAAATATTCAGTAAACCATGCCGCAAACAGATGTGCTGTGATCCAGGCTTTGTTGCTCCATTTATAAAACACAAGCAGAGTAGATTTAGCATAATTTATAAGGGCCCTAGGATTTTCAGAATGTTAAGTGAACGTTGGCTTCAACTTAAAATCACCAGCGACATTAGCTTCTAAGAAGAGAGACAGCCTGTCCTTTGAAGCTTTGAAGGAATTAACTTCTCTTTAGTTATGAATGTCCAAGATGGCATCTTCTTGCAATAGAAGGCTATTTTGTCTACATTGAAAATCTGTTGTTTAGTGTAGCCAACCCCGTCAGTGATCTTAGCTAGATCTTCTGGATAACTTGCTGCAGATTCTTCATCAGCATTTTCTTCACTTGCACTTTTATGTTATGTTTGAGGCTTCTTTTCTTAAACTTCATGAACCAATCTCTGCTATCTTCCAATTTTTCTTCTGCAACTTCTTTACCTCTGTCAGCCTTCATAGAATTGAAGAGAGTTAGGGTCTTGCTCCGGATTAGGCTTTGGCTTAAGAGAATGTTGAGGCTGGTTTGATCTTCTTTTCAGACTACTCAAACTTTCTCCCTACCAGCTTTTCTTGGTAAGGCTGTTTTACTTTCTTATCACTCAAGTGTTCACCAGAGTAGCGCTTTTAATTTCCTTCAAGAACTTCTCCTTTGCATTCACAACTTGGCTAACTGGCACAGAAGCTTCCGCTTTGGCCTGTCTTGGCTTTCAACCCACCTTCCTTATCACTAAATATAATAATTTCTAGTATTTGATTTACAGTGAGAGACATGTGACTCTTCCTTTCACTTGAACACTTAGAGGCCATTGTAGGGTGTGAGGAGAGAGAGAGAGAACAGCCAGTGGGAGGAGCAGTCAGAACACACACACTATTTATTATTCAATTTGCTATTTATTTATTTATTTATTTATTGAGACAAAGTCTCATGCTGTTGCCCAGGATGGAGTGCAATGGCGTGATCTCGGCTCACTGCAACCTCCGCCTCCTGGGTTCAAGCGATTCTCCTGCCTCAGCACCCCCCAGTAGCTGGGATTATAGGTGCATGCCACCGTGCCCACCTAATTTTTGTATTTTTAGTAGAGCTGGGGTTTTACCATGTTGGCCAGGCTGATCTCGAACTTCTGACCTCAGGTGATCCACCTGCCTCAGCCTCCCAAAGTGTTGGGATTACAGGTGTGAGCCACCGCGCCTGGCCCAAATTTGCTATTCTATATGGATGCGGTTTGTGGCACTGCAAAACAGTGGCATTAATAACATATCAAAGATCACTGGTCACAGATCTCCGTGACAACTACGAAAAGTTTTAAGTTGGAAACGTTGACATATTGTGAGAATTACCAAAATGTGACACAGAAACATGAAGGGAGTTTATGCTGTTGGAAAAATGATGTTGAGAAATAGACTTGCTGGATATCAGGTTGCCACAAGCCTTCAGTTTGTAAAAAATCACATAGTGCAACTCAGCAAAACAAGGTATGCCTGTATATAAAACATGCAGAGTGCTTGGCAGGGTGCCTGGCACAGAGCTTTTGTCTTTATGAATAATTTTATGGAGTTTTAATTAGGTAACATGAATATATATACACACACACATATATATATATATATATATGTGTGTGTGTGTGTGTATATATATATTTTTTTCTTTTTTTTTTTTTTTGAGACGGAGTCTTGCTCTGTCACCCAGGCTGGAGTGCAGTGGCCGGATCTCGGCTCACTGCAAGCTCCGCCTCCCGGGTTCAGGCCATTCTCCTGCCTCAGCCTCCCGAGTAGCTGGGACTACAGGCGCCCGCCACCTCGCCCGGCTAGTTTTTTGTATTTTTAGTAGAGACGGGGTTTCACCGTGTTAGCCAGGATGGTTTTGATCTCCTGACCTCGTGATCCGCCCGTCTCGGCCTCCCAAAGTGCTGGGATTACAGGCTTGAGCCACCGCGCCCGGCCATATATATTTTTTTCACTTCATTTTTCTTTTTTAAAATTTTCTTGTAGAGATGGGAGTCTCACTTTGTTGCCCAGGCCGGTCTCAAACTCCTGGCTTGGATCGATCCTCTTGTCTCGGCCTTCCAAAGTGTTGGGATTGCAGACGTGAGCCATTGCGTCCAGCCTATTTTTATACATGGTTTCATACATGTATGTGCTCTTCTTCTTTGCTTTTTAAAAGTGACCTCATACTATTTTGCAGTTAATATTCCGTAATTCATCTAACCATTCCTTAATTCTTGTGTATTTCCCTGTTGCAAAACAAAATTCTTCTGTAAATACCTGCATATAGCTTTGTTTCTTCTTGAGTGAAATTCTTAAGTCAAAATATGTGAATTTTAAAAAATGAGCTCTAGTGTGTATTAGCAGACTGTCTTTCTAAGAGGATCAATCATATATCCAAAGTAGTCCAAAATGTTCATAAAGTGGTATGTGAGGTTTATTTTTTCTGCAACCTTGTAAATATTGGTTTATAATTTTTTGCTAATAGTATTAAGTGCCACCTCATTGGTTAAAATGTTTAACCTTGTTGCATTTCCTCATTTACTAGTTGCTTAACTATTTCTTTTTTATTGTGTCTCTTTTCATACTATTTGATCATTTGTCCTTCAAAGATTTAGAAGTTTATTTTAGAGGTTTATATAAGCTCAATATATTCTAGGTACAATTTTAAAAAATTGTAGTAAAAAACACACAACATGAAATTTACCATTTAAACCATTTTTAGGTGTGTAATTTGGTGGCATTGAGTACAATCACAATGTTGGGTAACTGTCACCACCAGTGTCCGTTTCCAGAACTTCTTCATCATCCCAATAGATTCTCTGTATCCATTAAACAATAACATTTCCCCCCAACCTGCCCGCCCCTCTCCCGTAGCCCATGGTGACCCCTAATCTCCTGTTTGTTTCTGCATTTTCTTGTTCTAGATACCTCATTTAAGTGGACTAACGTGTCCTTTTATGTCTGGCTTATTTCACTTAGCGTGGTGTTTTCAAGATTCATCCATGTTGTAGCATGTATCAGAATTTCCTTCCTTTTTAAGGCTGAATAATATTTGATTGCGTATACATACCATATTTTGTTTCTCCATTCATCTGTAGATGAACGTTTGGGTCATTTCCACCTTTTGGCTATTGGAATAATGCAGCTGAGAACTTGGCTGTACAAGTATCTGAGCCCAAGCTTTCAGTTCTTTTGGTTGTATACCTAGGAGTGGAATTACTATGGTAATTCCACTAACTATGTGTAGCTGCAAGTTTTATCTGTTATATTTATGATTATAAATTTTCCCATATCACTGTTTTGCATTTTATCTTATTTCTGTGAGTATTGCAGAAAAGGATTTAAGAATTTTGAAAATAATTAGGCCTGCGCAGTTAAAAAATGTGTATAATTTCACTTCTTGCGTCAATAATGTAAAAGTTCTTGTTTATAAAATGAGATACTTTTTTTTTCTTTATGGCCACATTGGATCTGCAGAGATAAATACTTCCTTCTGTTTTCACTTGCTTTCTTCATGATGTTATGTTATCAAAATAAATATCCCATTGGAGTTTATAGTGATAGATGTATCACTATAATATATAACTATAAATATATATTTATACATAATATATATTATGTAGACATGTACGTATATACAATGAGGACTGGGTCTAAATTATTTTCTATACTGGGATCCTATTATCACAGAGACATTAAGTAAACAGTGTCATTTTTTACTGTGATTTTATTTAGTGTTGATCACTTTTCACATTCTTACATACGGTGAGAATTTGTTTCTTGTTTTGAGTAAGTCCCATATGATTTGTATTACTGATGTGTTATTGTATTTTCTTTAATGTCTGGAAGGGCTAGTTCTGCCTTTTTTTTTTTTTTTTAACTCCATGATGTTCTTTGATCGTTCATACATTTTCTTTTTTTTTTTTTTTTTTTTGAGACGGAGTCTTGCTCTGTCGCCCGGGCTGGAGTGCAGTGGCCGGATCTCAGCTCACTGCAAGCTCCGCCTCCCGGGTTTACGCCATTCTCCTGCCTCAGCCTCCCGAATAGCTGGGACTACAGGCGCCTGCCACCTCGCCCGGCTAGTTTTTTGTATTTTTTTTTTTAGTAGAGACGGGGTTTCACCGTGTTAGCCAGGATGGTCTCGATCTCCTGACCTCGTGATCCGCCCGCCTCGGCCTCCCAGAGTGCTGGGATTATAGGCTTGAGCCACCGCGCCCGGCCTCATACATTTTCAAAACAAATTTCAGACTTTGAATTCTTTGAAGCACAGTGGGATGTAAGTAGGAATCGTGTTCATCCGTATATAAACCGGGGAAGGATTTTACCTTCCCATCAATCAGGTAACACAGTATGGCTTTGTCCATTTTTAAGTTTTGCTCCTTTTTCCCCCGTGTAATATAACTGTTTTTCTTTATATGAGCTTCAGTCATCCCATGCCGTGCTAATTACGAAATCTTGGTCTGGTTTTGGTTGCTCTCGTGAAGAGCTGACTGATCAGCTGCCTTGGCAGTGCAGTTGCTTGTGTTTCATGGGTGAAAGACACCAACTGCTTTACCGTGGCCCACATGGTATGAGCTGATCTTCAGTAGAAAGAGCTTCTGTTGTTATTGGTGCTGGCTTTCCACGTGCTTGAGTGCAGGGCCGAAAAATCCTGAGTGTCCATGAGCTTGTGATATACCATGCACACCTAAGCATCTTGGTACACACAGTGGGCTGGCAGTGTCTCTAGGATTAAGCAAAAGAATTTCCAATTCCTGATCTTTTTTTTGGCTGTGACTAGAGTGTGTCTCAGTCCTGAATGAATATGTGATTCATAAAGTTAGAATGTTTAACCAACATCACAGAGGGAACCTTGTGAAATATCCAAGGTTACAGAAAGCAGAGGCCATGCAACTGCCATCTTACTGCTTACCATTTGGTACCCCACTTTCTCTCCTTGGTACTCTACTTTCCCGGTCCTTGGTACCCCACTTTCCCTCCTTGGTACCCCACTTTCCCTCCCATTTGGGAAACACTGAAGCCGTCTTCGCTCCCTACGCCCACTGTTTTTACTTCATGGTGTTCTGGTTTGAGTACTGGTTCTGCTACTTGCTGACTGCACACGCCTCTCTGAGTGGTCCCTCTGTGAGCCTCAGTTTTGTCTGCAGTGAAATGGGAATAATAATATCTTCCTCATAAGGGCATTGGGAGGATCAGTGAGCTAATAAAAGTGAACTTGCTAAAGGCAATGCAGGTTCCTGGGTTGGATCTTGGAACAGAAAGAAAACATTAGTGCAAAAGCTGGTGAAATCCAAATAAAGTCTGGACTTTAGTTAATAGTAGTATACTAATTATTATTTTAGCGTTGGCAAATATGCCATGATTCTATAAGATAGTATTATTAAGGGAAACTGGGTGAAGGGCATACTGTCTTTTCAGATTTTCTGAAAATAATATCCAAATTAGTGCAAAATAAAACAAAAAGTACCCGTTTGTGTGTGCTTTTTTTTTAGAGGGAATCTCACTCTGTCACCCAGGCTGGAGTACAGGAGTACAATGGCATGCTCTCAGCTCACTGCAGCCTCCCCATTCCCGGGCTCAAGCGATTCTCCTGCCTCAGCCTCCCGAGTAGTGGGGACTATAGGCACGTGCCACCATACCCAGCTAATTTTTTGTATTTTTAATAGAGACAGGGTTTTGCCATGTTGGCCAGGCTGGTCTTGAACTCCTGACCTTAAGTGATCCCCCTGCCTCTGCCTCCCAAAGTGCTGGGATTATAGGGGTGAACCACTGTGTCCAACCTAATTTTTGTAGAGATGGGGTTTTGCCGTGTTGACCAAGCTGGTCTCGAACTCCTGGCCTCAAATGATCCGCCTGCCTTGGCCTCCCAAAGTACTGGAATTACAGTTGTGAGCCATTGTGCCCGGCTTAATTTTTGTATTTTTAATAGAGATGGAGTTTCACCATGTTGGCCACGCTGGTCTCAAACTTCTGACTTCAGGTGATCTGCCTGCCTCAGCCTCCCAAAGTGCTGGGATTACAGACGTGAGACACTGTGCCCGGCCAAAAGAACCTGTTTCGTAAATGATAGTGTTATACAAATGTCAGGTGGTTTTATTTTGAATATCTTTCTTTAATTTTTAATTTTTTAATTTTTAATTTTTAAAATTTTTATTATTTATTTATTTTTTCCGAGATGGAGTCTTGCCTGTCACCCAGGCTGGAGTGCAGTGGCATGATCTCAGCTCACTGGATCCTCCGCCTCCTAGGTTCAAGCAATTCTGCTGCCTCAGCCTCCCAAGTAGCGGGGATTACAGGTGCCCACCACCACACCTGGCTAATTTTTGTATTTTTAGTAGAGATGGGGTTTCACCATGTTGGCCAGGCTGGTCTCGAACTCCTGATCTCGTGATCCGCCTGGCTTGGCCTCCCAGTAGTTTTTATTTTTTATTTTTTTGTATTTTTTTTCTTTTCTTTTCCCTTTAAAACTCTTCTATCCAGTCAAATAGCTTTCTTTTGCTAGATTATTGGGGTTATTGAACAAGTGTTTCTTGAACAAATATTTAGCAAATGTTAAGCACTACAGACGATGGGAAGCAATATAAGAGAAGGTCTCTGCCCTACGATCTCGTTCCGGAGAAGTTGAAATCACACCTCAGCAAAGTCAAAACAGCACATGTCACAGGGGCTTGTGTGGCTGAGGAGCTGAGGCCACGGGTACTGTGGGCTTCACAGTGTGGAATGCTCTCCCTGGGCTGCAGGGGTGGGGAGGGAAGATGGCTGATGTGGGCAAAGAGACGAAGCAAGAACACAGGAGACAGAGAGTAGAAGTAGTGAAAAATGCGGGAAACAAATCTGCCCTGGCTCTCAAGATGGGTGCAGTCCTTTTGGGGAGATACGGGTGTACCTCAAATAATTAGGATTAAAAGTTAGAGAACATTGGCTATATTGAATAGAGTTAAAAGGTAATACAGCAGACCGGGTGTGGTGGCTCATGCCTGTACTCCCAGAACTTTGGGAGGCTGAGGCTGGCAGATCACTTGAGGTCAGGAGTTCAAGACCTGCCTGGCCAACATAGTAAAACCCCATATCTACTAAAAATGCAAAAATTAGCCAGGCGTGGTGGCACACATTTGTAATCCCAGCTACTTCGGAGGCTGAGGCAGGAGGATCGCTTGAACCCGGGAGGTGGAGGTTGTAGTGAGCCAAGATCATGTCACTGCACTCCAGCCTAGATGGCAGAGTGAGACTCCGTCTCAAAAAAAAAAAAGGTAGTACAGCAATTCTGTAAGGCATGATGGACTTGTAACTCCTTGTCTTTGACAATCCAGTTTTTCTATTTGAAGCCCCATTGGGGTTGAGTATGGTACCCTGTCACTGGTTGACTAGCATGATGCTGGGCCAGTAATGCGTTGTTAGAACTTAATTTCTCCTATGAGCTGTGATGGGGTGGATTGACTTCTGAGGTTCTTTCAGTCTCTCGTGTTCTAAGAATGTGCGCGCGCGCACACACACACACCCTCTTTGAGAGCAGGAGAGGGGTATTCGTGAATACTTATGGGCACAGAAGGCTTGTCTATGCTAGGATATCTAGCCTTCATATTTCTCTGTTTCCAAATCTGAACTCAAGGTGTAGCACAAACTTTTTTTTCCTGCTTTTATTTTAAGTTCCGGGGTACATGTACAGGATGTGCAGGTTTGTTACATCGGTAAATGAGTACCGTGGTGTTTACTGCACAGATCAACCCATCACCTAGGTATTAAGCCCAGCATCGGTTAGCCATTCTTACTGATGCTCTCCCTCCCCGCACCCCCACCCCGCACAAACTCTTAAACAGAAGAGCTACTATGGGTGAGCTAGGGTGAGTCACAGGCTCTTGGTTAGGCCTGTGGACACGTACAACCCTGGAGGGAACCCTTGTAACTAGATTTGCAGCTGCATGAACAGTCAGATCCAATTAGTGGTCATTGGAGGATCTCCTCCCCTGGCATGCCATGGGGGCTCTGCTTTTGGTCTTTTCATGGTCAACTATTTCATAATAATTATTTTTAATAATAGTACATATATGTTACTAAAACGTTAAAAAAAAGAAGCTTAAACAGTATAAAGAATGTCTTTTTCCTATTCTGCTAACCTTCAGTTTCCTACCCCAAGGCTCACTGTTGTGTTTCTTGTGGTTCTTTCAAAGATTCTTGGAATATACAAGTATCTGTATATATATTCCTTGAAAAAACACACACGTGTGTATGCACACAAACTTACAAATGATAGCACATGTATACATTGTTCTGCACTTTCTCATTTAGTAATTATCTTAGAATTTTCCCACGGTATTTGAAGCTAACTTGAAGAGCTTCGTTCACCTCCCCTTTCCCCAGTAAGTCCAACCAAGGATGGAGACAATTTTAGGATCAAAAAGAATATTAGGCTGGGTACAGTGGCTCACTCCTGTGATCCCAGTACTTCAGGAGGCTGATGTGGGAGGATTGCTTGAGCTCAGGAGTTTGAGACCAGCCTGGGCAACATGGTGAGACCCTGTCTCTACAAAAAATAAAAACAAAATTTAGCCAGACATGGTGGCGTGAGCCTGTAGTTCCAGCTGCTTACGAGGCTGAGACAAGGGGATTGCTTGAGCCTAGGACGTCAAGGCTGCACTGAGCCATAATTGCACCACTGCACTCCAGCCTGGGTGACAGGGCAAGACCCTGTCTTAAAGCAAAACAAAACAAAACAACAACAAAAAACAAAAAACACAATGGATTGAAATATTTTACAACATATTTAAATCCAGTGCCTCATAAAGATTCTTAAACAAAATGAAACTTCATTGTTCATTTTCTGAGGATGCAAGAAAATAAACTCATTCTAAAAACTGGTAAACAAAGGGAAAGAAGCAAGCATTTCTCCTGCCGTTTCTTTACAAACTGAACCTCTAGGTAGCCGAATAGTTGATAAGGGGAGGTTTCTCTTTATAGAAGTATTATTAGCTGATAAATGAAGGTGTGGTAGAATTAGAATATTACTATTTTACAGTCTTCTGTGAATTATTTAATTATTTAAGCCTATTTCTGGACTTCCTTATTGACACACCTATTCATGTATCAGTACCACATTGTTTTAATTGTTGTAGCTTTGTAGTATGTTTTAATACTTTAGAAACTCCCCCTACCCACACAAACACACACACACACACACACCCCCCCCACTGTTTTACAAACTCCCCCTATATACACACACACCACTCTTCTTCTTTAGAATGTTCATGGCTATTCTTGTGTATTTAGTTTTCCTAATAAATTTTAGAATAAATTCATCTAGCTCTGAAAAAAGTTGTGGTATTTTTTTTTTAATTGAGTAAAATGTGTAGATGTGCATAAAGTGAATTGCCATCTATTGTGTTATACTGGCTTGCCTGAGATAGAATAGGAATATAAATATCAAGCCTTGCATTTCTGTTAGGGAAACATTAATTGCACAAGATTTAGTCATTTATTAAACAACTAATTTAGCTTGTGTGAAAGGCAATATTTTATATACTTCAGAGAAAACAAGTGAATAAATCGTAGGCAATTTCTAGCATCAGCCTCCTACCCATTTGTTAAGATCTAGCTTGGCGTCCATCACATCATATGAAGAAATATGACTTTCAGCTGATCACGAGTCCCATGTGTGCCAACAGGATCATGTGGTCGCTAAGAGTTATAATCTTTGGTTGAATTAGAGGATGTGCAGAGAGGGAGAAGTAGAGCGTAGTGACAAGTGATTTAGGCTCTGGAGGCAGACAGCATGGTGTGAATTAGGTGCTATATGACCTTGAGAGGTGTTGTAACCTTTTGAGCCTTAGTTTCCTTAAGTGTTAAGTGGGGATATCAATTGTAACTAACTTGTGGGGTTGCGTGTGAGGCCTAAATGAGATAATCCAAAGGGCTTTGCACCTTGCCTGCACATTCTGGTGTTCTGGAAATGTTACCTGGTATTTAAGTTGGTAATCTGACTCTGCTGGCCTCATGGTATCGGATTTATTATGTTCAGTTCCTGATATGATTATCTAGAAGAGGCAGTAGACGATATCTAGAAGAGGGCAGCCAGATGATCGGGAAAGGGAGGCCGCCTAGAAACACTGAAGAAATGGTAGGCCTCTTTACTAGAAATGAGAATACTAACATGAAACAGTGGCCATTCATTGCTTGATTGATTGATGGGTCTCACCCTGTCACCTAGGCTGGGGTGCAGTGGTGCAATCATGGCTCACTTCAGCCTCCACCTCCTCAGCTCCAGTGATTCTCCCTCAGTCTCCTGAGTAGCTGGGACCACGGGTGGGCACCACCATGCCCAACTACTCTTTTAAATTATTTGTAGAGATGAGTCCTCGCTAGGTTGCCCAGGCTGGTCTGGAACTACTGGGTCAAGCAATCCTCCGGCTTCAGGCTCCCAAAGTGCTGGAATTAGAGGCAAAGTATCTAGGTGTCTGGCTTAGATACTTTGAATTGCTTTGGAGATAGAGATGGGGAGACTCAGACCAGGTAATACAGTCAGCCTCATATGAAGAGGAAAAAAAAAAAAAAACTTTCTGGGCCGGGTCCTCTGGCTTATGCCTGTAATCCCAGCACTTTGGGAGGCTGAAGTGAGCATATCACTTGAGGAGTTTGAGACCAGCCTGGGCAACATGGCGAAACCCTGTCTCTACTAAAAATACAAAAATTAGCCGGGTGTGGTGGCGCACACCTGTAATCCTAGCTACTTGGGAGACTGAGGCATGAGAATTGCTTGAACCCTAGAGGCAGAGGTGGCATTGAGCCAAAATAGTGCCATTCCACTCCACCTTGGGTGATAGAGTGAGACTCTGTCTCAAAACAAAACAACCCCCCACCAACTTTCTGGCAAGTACATCTGTTCAACAATGGGATGATTCTGTAGTGAGCTCCCTGTGAGAAATGTTCAAGAAGAATCTGGATAGCCACTTCTTAGGGATACAACAAAAAGAATTTCTGCATTAGGAAGATGAGGCTAAGTGATGATTAAGGCGTTAACCTGTGAAATTCTAGTCTACATGTACACATATGCAATCACATACATGGAAAATTCTCTGCATATAGCTTATCACTTCCAAAGAACCACGGTTCTTTGAAACCTTATTTGATCTTTTTTTGAGTTAGAGGATATTGCAATGCACCTTGGGGTCCTTGTGAACATAAGTGATCATCAAAGAAGTGAAGAGATGGTGAAATAGGGAGACTTGGAGACTAGTGTGTTTCAGTTCTGTCTCATTGTCTGTTATCTCAGGGAGAAGACCCTTAGCTGTGAGCCATTCTTGCTTCCTACTTTGAGCGTGAGCCTTTAAAAGAATGAGCACAATATTGGAAGTTTTCTGCCTCTTCAGTGTGTATGAGCTTTTTGAAAGAAGGTGCTAGTCATGTCTAGCAAGCAAATGACAAATTTAAAGAAAAGGATGTGACCCTATAAACTTGGCCTTGCTGCATTTAGCCCCAACACTTTTTTTTTTTTTTTGAGACAGAATTTTGCTGTCAGTTAAATTTTTTTTTGCCAGGCTGGAGTGCAGTGGCATAGTCTTGGCTCACTGCAACCTCTGCCTCCTGGGTTCAAGCAATTCTCCTGCCTCAGCCTCCCAAGTAGCTGGGATTATAGGCATGCGCCACCATGCCCAGCTAATTTTTGTATTTTTAGTGGAGACGGGGTTTTGCCATGTTGTCCGGGTGGGTCTCGAACTCCTGACCTCAAGTGATCCACCACCCCCCCCTCAGCCTCCCAAAGTGCTGGGATAATAGGCGTGAGCCACCGAGCCCAGCACCAACACATTCCTGTGATGTTGATCTTTCCTGCTACTCTTTTGTTGCAATAAATGTAAATATAACCATAGTATGTTAGAAAAACTTGATAAAGTTATGTAAAAAAGGTAGTGTTAATATATTTATTTCAGATTCATCCTGATTTCCTTTGGACAGGCATTAATGACTTTACTGTACTTTCCAAAGTCATGTTTTGTAAAATTTTTTGCTCTCGCCCAATACATGTAGGATGACATTATAGATACCATGTTAGCCTATTAAGTGAAAAACCTAGCAAGTATAAATAAAATTCTCATTCTCAGTTGATCTTTAAAGTATGATTTGTGCATCTTCAGTGAATGACGAACCCACAACAGCCACAGATCCCGAAGAGCCTTCCGTTGTTGGTGTGACGTCCCCACCTGCTGCACCCTTGAGTGTGACCCCGAATCCCAACACGACTTCTCTCCCTGCCCCAGCCACACCGGCTGAAGGAGAGGAACCCAGCACTTCGGGTACACAGCAGCTCCCAGCGGCTGCCCAGGCCCCCGACGCTCTGCCCGCCGGGTGAGTAGCCTTCTGTCCCATAAAGATCTCTCCTCCCCAAAGACTGAGGCTCCTTTACGGGGGCAGAAACAACGTGATTATTTATTACCTAGTGGCTAGTAGCCTCTGGGGAGGCTGCTGTGCGTTGAAGCAAGGGAGGTGTGGAAGAACTGCTTGTTCTACATAAATCTTAAAAAGAATCTGTTGCCTGGGGCAGAATCAATGCTACCTTGTACCGTGACTTGAAATGAACAGCTTGACTCAAAAAGTGTGGCTTTTATGGAACAAGGAGCTCATTTTGCTTTCCTGAATCATTGGAGGGTGTTCACCTAGATCCTACCTAGAAAACAGCTTTTCTCTCTTGAATTTTATCAGCCCATGCAGGAGTTGGGCTTTAGGCTGTGAGTATTGCTGTATGTTATTCTCATAACTGGGACTTCAGTTAACAAAAACTGCAAGTTTTCTTGCCATCTTTTTTTTTTTTGAGATGGAGTCTTAATCTGTCACCTAGGCTGGAGTGCAATGGCATGATCTCATCTCACTGCAACCTCTGCCTCCTGGGTTCAAGTGATTTTCCTGCCTCAGCCTCCTGAGTAGCTAGGGCTACAGGCGCACACCACCACGCTGGCTAATTGTTTTGTATTTTTAGTGGAGCTAGGGTTTCGCCATGTTGGCCAGGCTGGTCTAGAACTCCTGACCTCATGTCATCCACCTGCCTCGGCCTCCCAAAGTGCTGGGATTACAGGCATGAGCCACCACACCCGGCCCTCTTGCCATCCTTTAGTTCAGTCAGATGGTGTGGTGGCTCATGTGCCAATCAATTCCAATGCTTTGGGAGGCTGGGGTCGGAGGATCACTTGAGGCTGGGAGTTTGAGACCAGCCTGGGCGATACACACACACACACACACACACACAAATTTGGGGACAGTGACCTGTGCTTGTAGTCATAGCTACTGGGGAGGCCAAGGTGGGAGGATTGCTTGAGCCAAGAGTTAGAGGCAGCAGTGAGCTATGATCATGCCACTGTACCCCAGCCTGGACTACAGAGCGAGACCCCTGTCTCAGAAATAAAAATTAAATAAATCTGACAGCAAAGACCTTGGATGATAAGAAGACGGCCCCTGTAAGCCAAAGGGAAGTTCGAGTTTGGTTATATCGTGAGTGGAGATTACAAGCATGGACCTGGGAATCAAATAGCTCTGGGTTTGAAATCTCCCCACCATGTGACCTTGGCCAAATTACTTAGCCTCTTGGTAAGGTGGAGATAATCATCATACATATCTCCCCAGGAAGTTAAGGGACTCAAATAAGATGGTGAGCATGAAGCCCTCACTGACTGGCAGGTGTTACACCTGGTAAGTGGTATTTTTCAAGTGGTTGTGAAGGGGCCCTAAAGGAAGGGAATGCTTCTGAACCAGGAGGTGAAGCCCTTTCTCAGCAGCTCTGATCACAGTTGGGGCCAGCTCCCACTGCCCCTCCTGGTTATCAGTTTGGTGCGGAGGAAACCCACATCTGTATCACTCTAGTTGCTGGTGATCCGGCTGACGATGACTTGGCAGTGTGTGTCCTGTGAACCCTTGTAATTCATGAAGGAAAAAGGAAGGGTGTAAGGCCTCTTACTTGACTACAACGTGTTGTATTATTCTTTTTTTCCCCTCCCTTATCCCATCTCCTTATTCTGTTATTCTTAAGCCACTTTCTTTGTTGTTGTTGCTGTTGTTGTTTGAGACACGGTCTCACTCTTTTGCCCAGGCTGGAGTGCAATAGTACAATCTTGGCTCACTGCAGCCTTGACCTTCTGAGCTCAAGCTATTCTCCCACCTCAGCCTCCCAAGTAGCTGGGACTATAGGCCTGCACCACCACGCCCGGATAATTTTTGTTATTATTATTATTATTATTTTTTTTTTTGTAGAGACAAGGTTTCACCATGTTGCCCAGGCTGGCTTAAGCCACTTTCAAAAACCCAATTGTCAAAACAAAAATCCTTTACCTGAAGGCATATGTGACCTTTACCACATACGTATTGTTTTCCCAGCATGCACCACGCTACCTAACTCCGTCTCTTCAGAAAGTCCTGTTCAACATTCCTTCGCACCTCAAACCTGGAGAGAATTGGCAGGATTGACAGGCAGCTCTGAGACGTTTTTTTGTGAGGTTTTTGATTTTAGTGAAGGTTAAAGTGAAGAGCTCACTAATCAATTGCTTTGTGTCCAGCTACTCCCTACAGAGATATTTCTCTTTTGTATGTGGTAAGGAATACTCGAAAGACCTTTGTTTGGTTTATAATTTGAAGCCTGTATGTTATAATTTGGGGGGAACAGAGCAGAATCATGTTGGCAGAAAGGAGAGAAAATGGACGCCTGTGTCCCCAGTGAGCTGTTTGTTTTCTTTCCGCTGAGCGAATGCCTGGAAGGCCGGCCTCACTCCTGTGTCAGTCACAGGCAATTAGGGCTAATGGCTCAACATGTCTTTATGTAGGGTGTGTGTGAGGGTTACTGTTCTCGGGGATTGGGCACTTCCTGTTTCCAGGCAGCTGGAAAACTCCAGGCTCTGAAAACGCTCTTTATTCTAAGTCTGGCAGATCGAGCAGCCCAGGGAAGCCGATTCCCCTCCCTCATCCTGCCAGAGGCTGAAACATGTTTCTGAGGTAGAGCCTGAACAGCATCTCCTCCTTGGGGCATTTAGAACGTGATGAGGCCCACGTGTGGGCCTGGGGAGGCTGCTCCCCACTTGAACATCTACGATGGCCCGGAGAAGGGTGTCGGAGACCCAGTTTTCCAGCCCAGATGGCTTCCACGTGCCCTTCTAAATGACTAGGAGGGCTTTGCGGGCTGACTCAGGGCCTGGAGATCATCAGCCACCTACCTGGAGGCTGACTAGCACTGCTGAGTGTCTAAGAGGGAGTACGGCAGGCTTTTGGTTAGCTGATGGAAGCCAGAGAGAGCACGATTTCTGCCAGCGATCCTTCCTGTTCATAGGCCTGCCAGCCCCACCCCAGCTTACTTAAAAGTTTAGGAGATCCAGGCAAGGCAGGTTATTAACTTACTCCTGGTGTTCAGAGTTAGGGGACCAATGAGAGAATGAAATCTGTCATTTCTAATTCCAATACCAACAAAGGGTGTATTGTGGCGCAGGGATTGGAGTGCCATTTCATAGGAACTGCATCTTCTTGAGTTTGCAGAATGCCTTTATCTTTTATGAGGATATATAAATGCAGCGTCTGAATTGAGTATCTACTAGTGCCTAAGTTCTATATTCGAGGTTTTACACTGTTCATTCTTTCATTAGACAAATATCTGTTACTATTTAAGAGATGGCAGGTCCGGTGCCACGTGGCTATTTCAACCCAACAGAACTCATCATCTTACCCATCCCATCCTGGCTAGAACCTGGTCCTCCTCCTGGGAATGGTGCCACCATCTGCCCAGGTGACCTTCAAGCCATACATCTTTCCCCGTCCCTGACATCCATTCAGTCATCAAGCCCTGCCTCTGGGCCTCCAGACTGTGCTGTCTCAGCTTCCCATGCTGATCCTGCTTTGCGTTTATCACAGGTATAATTTGCATACCATTTATTGAGTGACCATCTCCTCCACCATACTCTAGGTGCCATACGGGCAGGGATTGTGTCTTTCTTATTTGCCTCTGCGTGTCCAGCACCTAGCACGTATGTACCTAGCCTGGCACATAGTGGGACTCCAGGAAATAGTTAAATGAAACAATGAGTCTCTCTTTTTTTTTTTATTTAAAATTTTATTTTACGATTTTTTTTATGACGCTTTAAGTTCTGGGGCACATGTGCAGAACATGCAGTTTTGTTATGTAGGTATACATGTGCCATGGTGGTTTGCTGTACCCATCAACCCGTCATCTACATTAGGTATTTCTCGTAATGCTATCCCTCTCCTAGCCCCGAATCCCTGACAGGCCCCGGTGTGTGATGTTCCCCGCCCTGTGTCCATGTGTTCTCATTGAAACAATGATTCTCTTAAACAACTCTTACATCTGCCCACGTGGCCACATGCTTTTGCAGTATTCCAGACCACATTACCATGATCTGTCACTCAAGTGACTGTTTTTACCCTTTCCCAATCTATTTTAACTTTTGTTTTTTTGAGACATGGTCTCACTCTGTCACCCAGGCTGGAGTGCAGTTGTGCAATCTTGGCTCACCGCAGCCTCAGCCTCATGGGCTCAAGTGATCCTCCCACCTCAGCCTCCTGAGTAGCTGGGACTACAGGCGCCTGCCACCACACCCAGCTAATTTTGTTTATTTTCATAGACACAAGGTCTCCCTATGTTTCCAAGGCTGGTCTCAAACACCTAGGCTCAAACAGTCCTCCTGCCTTGGCCTTCCAAAGTGCTGGGATTACAGGCATGAGCCACTGTGCCCAGCCCTGTTTTAACTTTTAAAAATAAAACTCTGATCATGACCTTTCACCACTTGGAATGCTCCAGTGGCTTCATATTGTCTTTGTGAATAAATCCCCAAATCCTAGGCCTAAAAAGGCCTGTGTAATATGACCACACCTACCCCTCAAGCCTTCAGTGGGATCCACTCCACGTCTCTGCCTAAGCCATGATAACTTAACTTTATTTATTTATTTATTTATTTATTTATTTATTTTTGAGACAGAGTCTCGCTCTGTCGCCTGGGCTGGAGTGCAGTGGCCGGATCTCAGCTCACTGCAAGCTCCGCCTCCCGGGTTTACGCCATTCTCCTGCCTCAGCCTCCCGAGTAGCTGGGACTACAGGCGCCCGCCACCTCGCCCGACTAGTTTTTTTGTATTTTTTAGTAGAGACGGGGTTTCACCATGTTAGCCAGGATGGTCTCGATCTCCTGACCTCGTGATCTGCCCGTCTCGGCCTCCCAAAGTGCTGGGATTACAGGCTTGAGCCACCGCGCCCGGCCAATAACTTAACTTTAATTTGACAAATGCATCACCCTCTCTCCGGACTTAGGACCCTCCCCTGTGCTGGTCGCTCTTTTTGAAACCTTCCTTGCCATCTTGTCCATTAATTCCTATACATCCTCAAGTGTCAACTTAAATCAGTAAATCCTCTGGGACTCCTCCCTGATTCCTGGCAGACAAGAGGAAGCGTGTCCTTCCTCTGTCACTCTTCTCACACCTGTCATTGCTTGTTTTCTGCCTCTCTGCTGTTCTTGGCTCTGCACGCCAAGGTGGCCAGGAGCCTGGCAGAGAGTAGGCCCCCAAGACTTGTTTGTAATGAATGGATGAATACTTTTAAATGCCATCTTTTTTTTTTTCTTTCCTTCACCTAGATGAATGTTTTTTGCTTCTTTGATGCCTCAAAGAAAGAACAACTATGACAGCAATATTGCATTTTCTTCCCAAGGGCAAGAAAGTTGAGCCTAATGCTGTCATTCACTGGGTTGACTGGCTTTGGGTTCAAATATGCATCTCTTGTAGTTCAGAATACTATTTTTTTTTTTTTGAGACGGAGTGTTACTCTGTTGTCCAGGCTCCATCTTCCAGGTTCAAATGATTGTCATGCCTCAGCCTCCCAAGTAGCTGGGAGTACAGGCATGCACCACCATGCCTGGCTAATTTTTTGTATTTTTTGGTAGGGCCAGGGTTTCACCATGTTGGCCAGGCCGTGCTCGAACTCCTGACCTCAAGTGATCCACCCTCCTCGGCCTCCCAAAATGCTGGGATTACAGGAGTGAGCCACTGCACCCAGCCCTCAGAATGCTCTTCTCTGTTCATAAAGGATCGCGTTTCCCGCACTGGCAGATACTGTGCAGCACGGCTCATCTTCACTGAGGCAATTGAGCTAAGCTTGATTGCTTTCTGGGCCCTCCAGGGGACTCTGTCTTTCTAACTTTATCTTCTCAGCTCATCCAATTTCCCTTACTGAGTGACAGGAGCAAGGTTCTCTTGAGGATCTAATGGCTCTATTTTTCAGGTTACTGCTTTTTTTTTTTTTTTTTTTTTTTTAAATTGAGATGGGGTCTCGCTCTGTCACCCAGGCTGGAATACAGTGGCATAATCATGGCTCACGGCAGCCTCAAATTCCCAGGCTTAAGTAATCTTCCTGCCTCGGCCTCCTGAGTAGCTAGGACTACAGGCGCATGCCACTATTCTCAGCTATTTTTTTTTATTTTTTAATTTTTTTAGTAGAGTGAGGGTCTTACTCTGTTGCCTGTGTGGATCTCAAACTCCTGGGCTCAAGCGATCTTCCCGCCTTGGCCTCCCAAAGTGCTGGGATTCCAGGCATGAGCCACTGCGCCTAGCTGCGTTGTCTTTTTGAAATACGCAGCAGATGAGACTTTGGCCATATGTGGTTACACGCATCAGAACATTTTAAGAACTGAAGGCTGCTGAAACCTGGGCTGCAGAGGTCCAAATACAGCACTCCCCATCCCTTTTTCTCTGTCCCCATCTGTAAGCCCTCCTGCTTTCCATAACTTTTAAATTAACTAGCATAAAAGAAGCCAACTGGAGGGGTATGAAGTTTTCAGGTTGCAAATGTCTATGAAAGGAGGGGTGCCAGGAAGGTTTGGGGGGTCCTGGTGAGATAGTGGTTCAGGTCGTGGGCAACGGGAAGCGAGGCTGCTTTGGTCTGTGGGCCGTGTATTTGTTTTTTTTTCAGTGCTTAGCCCACTTTGGGGATCCAACGCTCATTATCAATGAGCCAACTGTGTGTACATGGCTTAGATAAACTCCAAGCGTGTCCCTTACAGTCTTTGCAGCTCCCTCGGTCCCACACACACAGAGGCACATTATTTTGCCCTGGCAGCCAGCACGCCACTGTGGTTTCTTACATAACGGAGGGCGTTGTGTTTGGACTGCTGACTTACCTCAGCTCTGCCATTTCACACCATGCTTTTTCTCCCGCAGCCATTGGCTGCCCCGTCTATTTCCTGCCTCTGAGTGGAATTAATTGAGGAGGGATGTTTTCTAGATCTTTCGGATTTGCCATCTCCTCTACCCCCCTGCCCAATTATGGATATCCAGAGGCACTCTCTTGAGATGGCCCTTAAGACACTATCAAGGACGATAGCCTTGTAAGAGTTCTTGGATGTTTGCTTGTGGGGACACTCTAAGAGATGTTGGAATTTGGAGCTTCTCTGCTAAGTTATAAACCAGGCGCTGCCATTGAATTTCATTCCAAACTCAACTTCAGCACTAGCCAAAGAGCCTTACCCAAGAAGTTTTAAAACTGTACTTCTCAAAACTATTTGTGAGAAAACAGTCCTTTTTGGTTGTTGTTTTGTTTTAATTTATTTTAAAATATTCTGTCTATTGTGAATCCTTTTATTCTATACTCTGCTCAATGAGACAAATCTATTGAGCACATATGTGCATATTACAGTAGTGTCAGATTGGCACAAAAGTTCCTAAAGTGGGCCAGGCATGGTGGCTCATGCCTGTAATCTCAGCACTGTGGGAGGCCGAGTCAGGAGGATTGGTTGAGTCCAGGAGTTTGAGACCAGCCTGGGCAAATTAGCAAGATTTTGTCTCTACAAAAAATACAAACAAAAATATCAGCTGTGTGCACCTGTGTTCCTAGCTACTCTGGAGGCTGAGGCAGGAGGATCGCATAAGTCCTGGAGGTCGAGGCTGTAGTGAGCTGTGTTCAAGTCACTGCTCTTCAGCCTGGATGACTGAGTGAGACCCTGTCTCAGTTAAAAGAAAAAAAAGTTTCTAAGTGCTTAGAAACTTCAGTACTTTTCTGGTCGCAGAACAGTAACAGTTTGGCCTGTGGGCCATTCTTTGAGTAGCTTCAGATTAAAGGATTACACTGCGAGCATCTGTATCTTTCCTCCAGTTTGTTTCTTTGCTTACTGTGGTTTAGTTCATGACTCTGCAGGGATTATTACATGCTTAGGTCACATGGAATAGTGCATGTTTCTGGCTTCCTCATCACCGTCTCAGAACTTAAACTCTTATTTCCAAAGATTCTACTGTTGTCGGAGGCTGGGCCATGAAATGTCTTCACCTTATGTGTGTGTATTCATGCATAATTACTCATTTTCATATCTACTGCACCTTCTTTCCTTTTTTTGGAGACAGGATCTCATTTTGTCACCCAGGCTGGAGTACAGTGGCATGATCATAGCTCACTGCAGCCTCAACTTCCTTAGCTCAAGCAATCCTCCTGCCTCAGCCTCCCAAGTAGCTGGGACTACAGGCGTGCACCACCATGCCCAGCTAATTTTTGTACTTTTTGTAGAGACAAGGTCTTGCTATGTTACCCAGGCTGATCTCCAACTCCTGGAGGCTCAAGAGATCCTCCTATCTTGGCCTACCAAAGTGCTGGGATTACAGGTGTGAACCACCGTGCCCAACCTTACTACGCTTTCTTGAGAGCTTCTCAAGAGCAAGGAATATTGTGTCCGTCTTTGTGTTCCCTGCACCCAGCACACAACTTGGCTTCCAAGGAGAGGGAATGATGTGTTACATGAGTGGGAAAATGATACCACATTCTCAGTGGCCCTTAAAATTTTTTAAAGTTTCTTTTTGATCTTATTATAAAAGCCCATTGATGGAAAATTAGAAAAAAATAGGAGGCAGGAGAAGAACAATACATAGCATAGTACCAACAGTTAACAAACACCCACCCAGATCTGACCATTGGTATTTCTTTTTTTTTTTTTTTGAGACGGAGTCTCGCTCTGCCGCCCAGGCTGGAGTGCAGTGGCCTGATCTCAGCTCACTGCAAGCTCCGCCTCCCGGGTTCACGCCATTCTCCTGCCTCAGCCTCCTGAGTACCTGGGACTACAGGCGCCCGCCACCTCACCTGGCTAGTTTTTTTGTATTTTTTTTTTGTTTGTTTTTTTTGTTTTTTTTTTGGAGACGGAGTCTCGCTCTGTCGCCCAGGCTGGAGTGCAGTGGCGCGATCTCGGCTCACTGCAAGCTCCGCCTCCTGGGTTTACGCCATTCTCCTGCCTCAGCCTCCTGAGTAGCTGGGACTACAGGCGCCCGCCACCGCGCCCGGCTAATTTTTTGTATTTTTAGTAGAGAGGGGGTTTCACCGTGGTCTCGATCTCCTGACCTTGTGATCCGCCCGCCTCGGCCTCCCAAAGTGCTGGGATTACAGGCGTGAGCCACCGCGCCCGGCCATTTCTTTTGCACCTTGCGTGTATTTTTTTTTTTTTAAACACTAACTACAGCTATTGTGTATCATAAGTGTTTCTAATGTGCTGGGGACTGCGCAGTTTCCTACGTAGATTATTTCATGCAGTCTTCCCTCTGTGAGAGAGCTACTTTTATCCTCATCTTGCAAGTGAGGAGAACTTAAGCAATTTGCCAGGCACCACATATGCAGATACACATATAACACACATCTACCAAAATGTGATAATCTTCCAATATATGCTTTTAAAATTCATTCATTTTTATTGTAAAATATTGTAAGCATGCAGATACAATTGGAGAAGAATGTAAGAAATACCTGTGGCTTACCATCTTTAGCTCTGTGCTGCATTTGCTACAGGTCTCCCCCTGTTTTTCTGTTTGTTTGTTTGTTTTGTTTTTGAGACAGAATCTCTGTCACCCAGGCTGGAATGCAGTGGCATGGTCTCAGCTTACTGCAGCCTTTACTTTCCAGGCTCAGGTGATCCTCTCACTTCAGCCTCTCGAGTACCTGAGACCACAGGCACATCCTACCATGCCAGGCTAATTTTTGTAATTTTTGTAGAGGTAGGGTTTTACTGTGTTGCTCAGGCTGGTCTCGAACTCCTGGGCTCAAGCGATCTGCTCCCCTAAACCTCCCAAAGTGCTGGGATTACAGGCGTAATCACCGTGCCCAGCCCCTGAAGAGGTCTTTTAACCACTTGTTTTTAATCCCTTGATGTGTAAGATGTTACCAGTACAGCTGAAGGTTCCGTGAACTCTCTGATCTCATTCCCTGTATACAGTGATACATGGGACTTGGGACATGCATTTAAACTGCTATACGGTATTCTGTTAATGAATAGATAAAAATTTACCCATTTACTTGTTTCTAGACAGCTATAAACAATGGCTGCAGTAGGCTGGGCACAGTGGCTCACGCCTGTAATCCCAGCACTTTGGGAGGCTGAGGTGGGCAGATCACAAGGTCAGGAGTTCGAGACCAGCCTGGCCAATATGGTGAAACCCCATCTCTACTAAAAGTGCAAAAATTAGCCGAGTGTGGTGGTGCATGCCTGTAGTCCAAGCTACTCGGGAGACTGAGGCAGAAGAATGGCTTGAACCCGGGAGGAAGAGGTTATAGTGAGCCGAGATTATGCCACTGTACTCCAGCCTGGGCGACAGAGCGAGTCTCCATCTCAAAACAAAAAAAATCAAAACAAAACAAACAGTGAAACAATGGCTGCAGTAAGGTTTTCCTGTGCATGCCTTTTTGTGTACATAGTTTTTTCTTTTTCTTTTTCTTTTTTTTTTTTTTGAGACAGAGTCTTGCTCTGTTCCCCAGGCTGGAGTGTGCAGTGGCACAATCTCGGCTCACTGCAACCTTCGCCTCCCAAGTTCAAGCGATTCTCCTGCCTCAGCCTCCCAAGTAGCTGGGATTACAGGCGCCCACCACCATGCCTGGCTAGTTTTTGTTTTTTTTCAGTAGAGACACGGTTTTGCCATGTTAGCCAGGGTGGTCTCGAACTCCCAGCCTCAGGTGATCTGCCCACCTCGGCCTCCCAGAGTGCTAGGATTACAGGTGTGAGCCACTGCACCTGGCCAGTTATTTCTTAAAGGTTTGTACAGTAACTGGAATTTCTGCATTATAGGAAATGAAGATCTTCAAGTGTAGTAGATATTATCAAATTGCCTGAATCACCTAACCAGTTCGCACTCCTGTGAACATGCGTAAGCATTCCTGCTAAAACTTAGTGTTGTCAGTTGTGTTTCATGTGGGCCAGTCTAATGGGCGTGAATGGTACGTCTTTGAGGATTCAGTTTGAAGTTCCCTGATTACTATTGAGATTGAACCTCTTTTCACGTGCTTTTATTAGGTTCTTTGGTTTCTTCTTTTGTAAATTGCCTATTTATTTTTGTTCATTTTTAAAATTTGTCTGTATATATATTTATTTTTAATCTGCAGGATTCTTTTTTGTTGTTTTTGTTTTTTTTGAGATGGAGTTTCACTCTTGTTGCCCAGGTTGGAGTACAATGATGTAATCTTGGCTCACCGCAACCTCCGCCTCCCGGGTGCAAGCAATTCTCCTGCCTCAGCCTCCCGAGTAGGTGGGATTACAGGCATGTGCCACCACACCCAGATAATTTTTTTTTGTATTTAGTGGAGATGGGAATTCACCATGTTGGTCAGGCTGGTCTTGAACTCCTGACCTCAGGTGATCCACCTGCCTCGGCCTCCCAAAGTGCTGGAATTACAGACATGAGCTATCACACCCGTCCAATCTGCAGGATTCTTAATAATGCTAGATACAAATTGCTTCTCAATTATATGCATTGCAAATATTTGCTGCCAGTCTGTGGCTTGTCTTTTCACTTTGTTTATGGTGCCTTTTATTGTACAAGAGTTAATAATTTTAAATAGCCAAATCTGTGATCTTTTTCATGTGTCTTTCGTGTTTTGTCTAAAATTTTTCCCTACTCCGAAGTTATATAAAAATGTTACAGGCCACACTTGGTGGTTCATGCCTGTAACTTCAGCACTTTGGGAGGTTTAGGCAGGTAGATTGCTTGAGCCCAGAAGTTCAAGACCAGCCTGGACAGCAAAAGGTTAAAAATAATTTTTTAGAAGCTGGGTGCAGTGGCTCACGCCTATAATCCCAGCACTTTTGGGAGGCTGAAGCAGGAGGATTGCTTGAGCCCAGGAGTTCAAAACCACCCTGGGTAATATGACGAGACCCCGTCTCTATTTTTCAAAAAGAGAATTAAAAGGATTTTTTATAGATGCATATATTTTAATGTTGCCAACTTTTTTTTTTTTTTCTTTGAGGTGGAGTCTTGCTCTGTCACCCAGGCTGGAGTGCAGTGGCGCAATCTCAGCTCACTGCAACCTCCACCTCCTTGACTCAAGCGATTCTCCTGCCTCAGCCTCCGGAGTAGCTGGGACTACAGGTGCGTGCCACCATATCTGGCTAATTTTTTGTATTTTTAGTAAAGCCAGGGTTTCACCATATTAACCAGGGTGGTCTCAAACCATTGACCTCAGGTGATCTCCCCGCCTCGGCCTCCCAAAGTGCTGGGATTACAGGCGTGAGTGCCTGGCCAGTGTTGCCAGCCTTTATGGAGGAGCTTGGGCAAAGATAAAAAAGATAGGAAGAAAGAGTTAATTCAGGAGCTTTGGTAGCTGCTCCCATGCCATCCTGTGTTTGGAAGGCATAAAGTGCTGGTTGTTGAGTTATTAAAAGGTTAGTGTGCTTAGATTTAAAGGCTAGTTCCTTATTTCAGGAAGGGTCCTTTGGGGAAGGACTGAGTTTAACACATTTCCCACCCAGTTTACAAAGGACCTACTGAAGCACTAAACACAGTGCACAGGAGGTATGTTCCATTGCAGACAGATTTCTGACTCATAAAACAGCCTGAAAAGATTCCTACAGAAGAAATACATCTTATGGTTCTCCCCGGAAGTGGCGAAAGCTTGGGGGAAGAACAGGACTTGGCTCAGAAACATTTATTATAGGAGCATAGAGTAAGAAAATGTGATTTTATGTAACTTTTGCCTGTGGGGAGCTGAACTTCTGAAGAGGCAGCTTAAAGAATACTTGAGTACTTCCAGTGTATTCTTCCTAAGTTTAATTTTTGTCTGAGTAACCAGCAAGACGTCTTTTCTTTAGGGCGTGAAAGGGTTCCGATGTGGTCTTATTTTCTTTTTTTTGAGATGGAGTCTCGCTCTGTCGCCCAGTCTGGAGTGCAGTGGCGCGATCTCGGCTCACTGCAAGCTCCGCCTCCTGGGTTCATGCCCTTCTGCTTCAGCCTCCTGAGTAGCTGGGACTACAAGGCGCGTGTCCCCACACCCGGCTAATTTTTTTGTGTTTTTAGTAGAGACGGAGTTTCAT
Source organism: Macaca mulatta (assembly GCF_049350105.2). NCBI lineage: Eukaryota > Metazoa > Chordata > Mammalia > Primates > Cercopithecidae > Macaca > Macaca mulatta. Next base: position 65,526,521 of record NC_133425.1, read on the forward strand.
GTGGTCTTATTTTCTAATGGAGAGAGTGGATTTTGATTGAGTTAGCTTTACTAATAATACCCAGTGCCTGTGTCAATAAAAAGTAAGCAAATTAATGAATAATACAAGCTGATAATGCTCCTACCAAGACTGAAATTTGGAGCATTTTGGTATACAATTTATAAGGGCCATTTGAAGATAATTTCTATTAGCCAGGTGTGGTAGCAAGTCCCTGTAATCCCGGCTACTTGGGAGGCTGAGGCAGGAGAATCACTTGAACCTGGGAGGTAGAGGTTACAATCAGTCAAGATTGCACCACTGCATTCCAGCCTGGGTGACAGAACGAGACTTCGCCTCTAAATAAATAAATAAATAGAGAATTTCTCTAATACTCACTTGAACTCTTTGCCCAGCTTTAATCCCTTTTAGCTTAATCCTATTCTTGGTGAAATGGTGATTCTCTTCAAACAAGTGAATCTGACCAAGAAATATGGTGATCAGAATGGCTGAACACATACTGTAACAATGGGTAATTGAGCATTAATTTCCTGAAGACATATAGGAAACCTTTGACAGGAAAACGTGGTTCAGAAGACCAGACAACTTCCTTTCCGGTAACATGAGAGAGATGTTGATGTTGTTCTAATAATGAGATAGAGATATTTAGCCTTTAACCTGTTAAGATGGCAGTTGTGAGTGAATTGGGATGTGGGGGTGGAACATGGTTCATATACAACTGAACCAAAGGTAGCTAACATCCATCAGAGCAAAGGTAATTTAGGGAAAAGAAAAAGTACCTAAGATTAATTGCAGTTGGAGACTGCTTTTAAAGTACTTTGAAGTACAAAGACCTCATGTAGTCCATGATCCAACCAAATGTTACTCATTGAAGGCCAAGGAGCAATGTGTTGGGTAGGGACTTAAAACAAGCTTGGTGCTTTGAACACTGTTCCTGAAAGCATCAATGGAAGCTATTGAGGGGGACAGGAGATGACCCACGTGACCAAGATGCAGTGTTGAGACCCATGGGTAGTTTGATTGAAAAGCCTTTTAATCTCAGTGTGAACGAGTTGCTTATAAGGGACAGAAATGTAACCTCTGACAGGGATGTGCTGATGAAAAGTTGATACCAGTGTCACTTTCTTGGCATGGGGGGACCAAACCAAGACAGTTGGAGGCTCCATCTATGTGGGTCAGTGGCCACTGAGGAGGAACAGGAATCAGGAGGCTCGTCTGGTTGCTGATAGAATCCACCGACTGTGCTGTGTGAATGAAGGGGAGAGATTTGTGTGAATTATGAATAGCCGTGCAGGTGAGGGAGGAGTGAGGTTCTGTGAGAAAGGAAGGAAGGTCAGGTCGTGGATCAGGGAGGACCCACAGGGACATTTAATCTGAGCAGGGGTCCAGTTGCAAAAGGGAAAAATGTAGATACCAAAAAAGGTGATGGAAGAAAGCTCTTGTTCCTCTGGTAACTATTCTTCTCGCTAAGCCAGTTGAGGGGGGTTCATAGAAGGACATTGAGCTTTGTGGGACAATAATAGTCCCTGAAAGAGAGACTTTCATTTCCAGCATCAGCTGCGATCAAAGATGGAAGGGTGGGCCTTATCTGGGCCTGTGTCCTCTGAAGACCTGCTGAAACTGTTGAATATAAGGGAAGAGGACTCAGCACTGATTTCATTTCTGGCAGTGTGTGGGAATACCACTGTCAATTACAGACATTTATTTCATGGAATTTGAAGCGTTACCCTACCTTCATATTAAAACATTAGCCAAAGTGTAATCAATGTTTCTCTCCTTGTCTCAAATGAACATAAAAGATGTCAAAAGTGGAGACTGCTGATAATATGAAAGTTAAAAGAATTTTTTGAATAGAGAAAAATGGCTGGGCGTGGTGGCTCACACCTGCAATCCCAGCACTTTGGGAGGCCAACATGGTGAAACTCCGTCTGTACTAAAATACAAAAAAATTAGCCGGGTGTGGTGGCACATACCTCCCAGCCACTCAGGAGGCTGAGGCAGGGGAATCGCTTGAACCCAGGAGGTAGAGGTTGCAGTGAGCCGAGATTGTGCCATTGCACTCCAGCCTGGTGACAGAGCAAGAATCCATCTCAAAAAAGAAGAAAAAGAAAAGAAAAGAATAAAGAAAAATGTGTTTAAGTTTTGTTTTTAAACTCCAATTGCTACTCTAACAGATATTTTGTCTTTAATAAAAGGGGCAGCCCCTCAAATATTAGTTTTCCAAATAGTGACTGAAAAATGAGCATACTAATATTAGGGCTTTTGTGCCACAAAACTGCCCAAAGAACTGTTTTCAAGGAAGGGAAGGATGCAGCTAAATTCTTAGGGAGTGCTGGAGAGTTCTCAGCTACTTAAATCGCATTAGGAGCAGATGTTATAAAAGAGAGGCTTGCTGCCGTTGGCGCTCAGCGCTTTCATTTTTTAATACTTACCCTTAAGCCAAATATCTTTCTCAGGACTTTCTTCATTTCCAAATTCAGATGAACAAAGAGGGTATCAGATTTGCTCCTCTGTTACCGAGCAGACAGAAGGTATTTGGAGAATACTGTAGTATGTCGGCTGCCTTCTGTGCTAGAAGGCCCTGCCAAATCCCCACAGATGGAACACCAGCCTCTTGAGCTGGCAATATTGTTACTCCTTTGTCTTCAAATCAGAAGGGCATTCAGAGGGAGAAGATCTTTGACTATTCCTAGTGCATATTTTCTTTCTTTCTTTCTTTCTTTCTTTTTTTTTTTTTTTTTGAGTTGGGGTCTGTTGCCTAGGCTGGAGTGCAGTGGTATGATCATGGCTCACTGCAGCCTCCAACTCCCGGGCTCAAGTGATCCTTCTGCCTCAGTCTCCTGAGTAGGTATGATTACAGGTATATGCAAGCACATCTGCCTATTTTTAAAAATTTTTTTATAGAGATGGGATCTTGCTATGTTGCCCAAGCTGGCCTCAAACTCCTGGCTTCAAGTGATCCTCCTGCCTCAGCCTCTCAAAGTTCTGGTACTGCAGGCATGAGCCACTGTACCTGGCCCTAGTGTGCATTTTCATCTGACCACTTTTGCCAGATCCTGCCCTTTTGGTAAAAATACTAAAGGGAATATGAAAATCTCCCTTTTGCAGTGGGAGGAACCAGGGCATCTGTGTCAAATCCCCAGGATTCTCATCAGTCAGAGCCTTGAGCAAGAATGCCCAGGAGAGAAAACATCCCTAGGTGCTATTTAATGGTGTTTGCCATGTTAAATAAGTGAGCAAGAGGCCATTAGCCTGAGGCTGTCTCTGTACTTCAAATTCTTACATAGTGAACTACAACCTAACTTACTACGGAAACCAACCAAAACCCAAATTAGGAGTGTGTGTTTTTTGTAACAAATAGCTGGGTTTCAGCCAGTCACAGGCAGGTGGCTGATCAGACCATGCCCAGTTAAGGCAGATGCCCAGCTGTAGCCATTTAGATGATTTCTCTACCTTGCTTCCATGTTCAGCCTCTAAAGACTTGCTCCTCTCACTGCGTGGCAGTGCTCTCTGAACCTCTCCTGGTTCTGAGTGCTGCCCAGTTCATGGATCATTCTTAAATAAATTTGGTTAAATTTATTTTGTCTAATGTTTGTCTTTAAACAGTAGTGCTCTGGTCCTCAACCAAGAGTTGTCCACTTTGGGGATTGTGTAGAACCTCTAGATCTCACTGTTCTTGGGGCCAGGCCTCCTAGTGGTGCAAAATGTGTAGCTTCGTCCAGAAAATCAGATCTGAGCAGAGGATTGTGATTAAAATGGAACCTAGAAATGAAGACTGTGGACCCATTACAGGTTGAGCGTTTCTGTGCTGAAATGCCCCCAAATCCAGAACTTTTTGAGTTCTGACATGATGCTTAAAGGAAATACTCATTGGAGAATTTAGGATTTCAGGTTTTCAGATTAGGGATGTTCAGCTGGTATGTATTCTGCAGATATTCTAAAATCTGAAAACGAAAGTCCAAAATCTGAAACACTTCTGGTCCCAAGCATCTAGAGAAGGGCCTACTCAACCTGTATAATTCCTCCCTAGTCATTTCGATCCTACCTCGATGCCAGTGCTAGGAAAACTGCTCACTTTGAGATCAGCATTGGGAAGGCATCTGGCACATGGTGGCCATGTAGAAGAGCCCCTATAAATTTCAGTTCATCTTCCTTTTCTTCCTGTTCTTCCTTCCTGCAAAGCATGGTGAAATTCATGGGCTTGGGGGGCAGAGCTGAGTTTGAATCTCATTGAAGAGTTACATAGTTTCTCTGAGCCTCAGTTTCCTCAGTGGTGATGGTAATTCCACCTTAAAGAATGGAGGCAAGGATTGCATACATGGTGTAAGCCTGTAGCTCATGGTAGATTCTCAGTGGTGATGGTGCCTCCTCTGCTTCTTCCTTACCTTGAAAACCTTATGTATCTGTTCCTTTTTTTTTTTTTTTTTGAGACTGAGTCTTGCTGTGTCGCCCAGGCTGGAGTGCAGTGGCACAATCTCGGCTCACTGCAAGCTCCACCTCCCAGGTTCACGCCATTCTTCTGCCTCAGCCTCCCAAAGTAGCTGTGACTACAGGTGCCCGCCACCACACCCGGCTAATTTTTGTATATTTTTAGTAGAGATGGGGTTTCACTGTGTTAGCCAGGATGATCTCCATCTCCTGACGTCATGATCCGCCTACTTCAGCCTTCCAAAGTGCTGGGATTACAGGCGTGAGCTACTGTGTCTGGCCTTATGTATCTGTTTCTGGACTAGCTTCTGAGGGGCTGATCAATGCAGTCCACTAACCAGACATCCCAGTTTAAATGAGAAATGGCATTAAGTACAGGTGGTATCTATCAGTGTAGACACATCAGGCTTAATAGTAGAAGTTAGGACACTTTTGTTCGTATACAGTTAGCTCTGCTCTAACATATGTGCCCCTAAAAGTCACCACGTGATGCAAAATTATGCAGTTAAAACACAGAGGGGCTAGGCACGTTGGTTTGTGATACTAGCACTTTGAGAGGCTGAAGTGGGAGGATTATTTGAGCCCAAAAGTTCAGGGCCAGCCTCAGCAAAGCAAGACCCCAAGTCTACAAAATAAAATGATTAGCTAGGCCTGGTGGCATGCACTTGTTTCCCTAGCTACTTGGGAGGCTGAGGCAGAGGTATCACTTGAACCCAAGAATCAGAGGCTGCAGTGAACTTTGATCACACCACCACACTCCAGCTTGGGCAACAGAGCAAGACTCTGTCTTTAAAAAAATAAAAATAAAAATATGTTAAGAGGATAAAAACCACAGGGCTTCTGGGGAAAAATGAGTAGGACGTAATGCTAAAAAAATTTGTCAGTGACACATTAAAAAAAAATAGGAACCTAATAATGATAGCAGTTTTACACATGTTAAATGATTACGAAATAGATAACACTACAGTAAATATGGCATTTTCTCTTGAGAAGACCTGAAGTTTGCTTGTGGAAGCAGGTGTCAGAAGTTGGAGCTTGTGAGTATTACTGTGAACTGGTGCATGCAGGGCTATCTGAAATCAGATGGGAGTTGTAACTCCAGATGTTGACAGTGTAGCCTGTTAATACACTGTAAACTGAGGAGGCTGCTAGATACCTGTGGGTTTTGTGTATTCTTGTGTCACTCGGTTTAGCTGGGGGAAGTTTTCTGTGTTCATCTAGTGTTTCTCACAGACAAAATCATGCATAAGCAAACAGAATTTCCATTATGCTCACATTGTCCGCTTCTCTGTATCAGTAGCATTGGAACAGATTTGCATTTTTAAAACAAGCATTACAGCAGAACTGACTGTAGTAGCTTGCCAGAAAAGGTCAATTTCTCCTAGACAGTACCCAAAAGTAGTAAATAAATTCAGTGTAAAACATAAAGGCCTGCAGTACCATTAATATCCTTGAGAAAGTGGTAAGCATTATATAAATACATTTTTACATCCTTTATATATAGGTTACTATGTTCTGGGGAAGTAGAGTTATTGTCAGACATCATGCAAATAACAGGAGTGTGGAGAATGGGTGGTCCTTGGCTGTATTTTGTACTGATCAGTCTTGTGTCTTATCTCTGAATCACCTGATACTTTGGCATTCTTTCAGTAGTGCAGATGAGCCACCCTCAGCACCTTGAGCTTATATTAGCTTACAAACAGACTTGACTTTATAAGTGGAGCAGTATAAAATAACAATACATTGTGTTTCTGTATTCACCCAGATCTCTTTTAAGATATGCTGTAAATGAATCCTATATTACAAAAATAAATGTAAGCATGAATATATATGATGCTCGGAGAACAGGGGTAGTCATAGAACCTGACTTTAAGCCGGGTGCAGTGGCTCACTCCTATAATGCCAGCACTTTGGGAGGCCAAGGTGGGCGGATCTTCTGATTGAGCTCAGGAGTACCAGACCAGCCTTGGCAACGTGGTGAGACCCGTCTCTATCAAAAATTAAAAAATAAAAATAGCTGGGCATGGTGATGTGTGCCTGTAGTCCCAGCTACTTGGGAGACTGAGGTGGGAGGATTGCTTGAGCCTGGGAGGTGGAGGCTGCAGTGAGCTGAGATTGCACCACTGTACTTCAGCCTGGGCAACAGAGTGAGACCCTGTCTCATTAAAAAAATAAAGAATCTGTGACTTTAACAGGTTGGGTAGATGAAAAAGACTGGAGGGCCTATAGATGATCTTTTGGAGGGGTCTGTGAAACCCAGAAATTGCAATACAAATTTTTGTCATAAGTGCATTTTGAAGGGAAAGGGTCCTCATCTTTCATCACGTTTCCAAAGGGACCTTTGATTGTGAAATGGTGGAGAAATGCTAAATTGATTTTTAAATCCATGGAATATATATTCCTACGGGTCATTTAGGGAAATTTAGAGTGATCTATAGTGGATGCTGGTCCATTGATTCCATACAGGGGAGCTATTATAGTTTCTTCAAGAAGCACTCCTGGCTGGCACCCTCAGCCACGCAGGAACCGGCTTCACCATTGGGTCAACCTCACATGTCATCTTTGATGCTTCTTGTAAATTAGCCACATGAGTGGTGAAGGTCTTCCTTTCTAACAGGGGCCTATGCCTTTCCACTGTGTGTCTCATGCTACCCTTGACTTTATTTTTCAGATGGGAACAGCGAGAGCTGCCCAATGGACGTGTCTATTATGTTGATCACAATACCAAGACCACCACCTGGGAGCGGCCGCTTCCTCCGGGGTAAGTCATCCCCTGAGAAGACCTGAGACTCTGGAACTGACACCATGAGTCACCCAATGGCTTCTTGAAATGGTCCCTTTCTGCAGAGGTAGCATAGCACAGTGACGTTTATTCCGGGTCACTTGATTGCTTTTCCTATCCACTTACCTTAATATTGCTCCCATGTCTTAGGACATATTAGAATTATTAGGCTGGGCGCGGTGGCTCAAGCCTGTAATCCCAGCACTTTGGGAGGCCGAGGCGGGCAGATCACGAGGTCAGGAGATCGAGACCATCCTAGCTAACACGGTGAAACCCCGTCTCTACTAAAAAGAATACAAAAAAAAAAAAAAAAAAAAACTAGCCGGACGAGGTGGCAAGCGCCTGTAGTCCCAGCTACTTGGGAGGCTGAGGCAGGAGAATGGCGTGGACCCGGGAGGCGGAGCTTGCAGTGAGCTGAGATCGCGCCACTGCACTCCAGCCTGGGTGACAGAGCGAGATTCCGTCTCAAAAAAAAAAAAAAAAAAAGAATTGTTAGAGGATCTCTGGGAAACGAAAGGCGCATGGAAGGCCAAGATAGAGCATTGCTGCGTTTCACCGTGCCCTGTGCCCCGCCTGTCCCTAAAGGCAGAGTGCTTCTCATTCGGCAGGGCTTTGTGAGAATGCCGCCAAGTTATCCAAAACCAAAGGATGAGAGAGGCTTCCAAGACAGGGAAGACTGTCCAAGTTCAAGGAGAAGGGATTTGGTTCCCTGTCTGCCAGGGACAGAAAGTTCTTTCCACAAAGTGTCTCCTGGTCCCGAGAGCTTTCAAAAGGGAACGTATTCTGCTTCAAGAAAGAATCCCCTCCCAGTGAAGTAGCCATGAAGCGCTCCTGTATAAAATATACATACTTCCCCCTGCCCTGAGTTTGTGGAGGGAAAGGCTGTCAGAAGTGGGGACTCTCAGGAGAGCCCACGTGGCTTGTTTGGTTCAGCTGTCAGGAGTGTGCCACACACATCCCACCTCATCTTCTGGTCCGTGGATGGGCTGCTTTTAGCTCCAGTTTTCCAGTAGAATGCTTGAGTTTTCCTTTTTTCTGTACCTCCTGGAGGATGAAACTCATAACCTGTCATCATCAGTGCTCACTCTGTTTTCCACTTTGACTTGAAGTCAAATAAGTTACGAAAGTTAAACATGGACTTCTCAAATTAAATAAATAAATAAATAAGAGTAAAAAATAAAAACAGGTTGAGCGTTTTGTTATGAAAATTATGAAAATGTTCTTATTATGGAAAATTTCAAATAGATATAGAGAGAATAATATTACAAACCTCCACATAGTCAACATTTAGCTTCAAAAATTATCAACTCATGGCGGGTTTTGTTTCATCTGTACAAACTAGTCGGCACACTATGATGGCCTGTGGGCAAAACCCAGCTCTCTGACTGTTTTTGTAAATAAGGTTTTATTGGAACACAGCCACACATATTTGTTGACTTATTGTTTTTGGCTGCTTTTGTACTTCATTGGCAGAGTTGAGTAATTGCAGCAGACTCTATGGCTTGCAAATCCTAAAATAATTACTTTGTGTGGCCCTTTATAGAAAAAATTTGCTAGCTCCTGATCTGTAACCCTCCACCCATCCCCCACGCTCTGATCTAGGTAATTTTGAAGCAAATCCCAAACACGAACACAAACACATCATTTTTCCATATTTCAGTATATATTTCTAAAACATATTCTTTTATTAAAAGTAAAGCTCCAATATCATTAGCGGTATTTTGTTTATATTATCAAATACCCAGTCAATATTTGACTTTCTATAATTGTGTCACAAATTAAACATTGACTTTAACAGTATGTATTACACACTTGTACTTTGTGTACTTTATAACGTGCACTTTAAAACAGCAGGAGCTCTGTGTACTGTGGCTTTTTTTTTTTTTAGACGGAGTCTCGCTCTGTTGCCCAGGCTGGAGTGCAGTGGTGCGGTCTCCGGCTCACTGCAACCTCCACCACCTGGGTTCAAGTGATTCTCCTGTCTCAGCCTCCTGAGTAGCTGGGATTACAGGCGCCCACCACTATGCCCAACTGATTTTTTGTATTTTTAGTAGAGACAGGGTTTCACCTTTGACCAGGCTGGTCTTGAACTCCTGACCTTATGATTCGCCTGCCTCAGCCTCCCAAAGTGCTGGGATTACAGGCGTGAGACACTGCGCCTAGCCTACTGTGGCTTCTTCTCAACCTTACTGGTCTAGGAGGGATGTAGGCCTTGACCCAATGAACATTTGCATGGAATTTAAGTAAAGATATGCAGTGATATCTTCTAAGGATGGCTGGGGACTTGCTCTCCTCCCGGTGTTGAGGTGGGACACTACTAATCAAGCTGTCTTATTTCCAGGGTAGTTTTCATGTTTTCCTGGGAGATGGCTCACCTGTACACCCTGCATAGCTTATTAGTTCTTCCTGAGTTTTAGATCAAGAACTTTGGTCCTCTAGCTCTCATTTCTGCTCTGTAATCACAGGGGATCCAGAGAGAACAGAATGAATGCTTAAGCTTTCATTTCTCATTAATGGCAGAAGTCCTGCCTCCAGGGAAGTATTAACCATGATGAAAACAATTTTGAAACTACAGATGGAGCCATGATCTCTACAGACCTAGTCCCTGGGGAGCAAGATTGAACCAACGATTCACTTTGTCATGGCCATCCCTGTATAGGAAACCCACAGGAAACTCGTATGAGAATGGGTCCTTCTATCCAGGAGCAATAAGTATTGGACCTAGTAGCTCAGGGTGAATGCAACCATTTGCTCATCAGTCACTCTTAAGCTATGCTCAGACCAGAGGTAAGCGAAGAGTGATCACTGCGAAACAGCAGGATTGAGGAGGCCTCACAGAGGGAAGTGGCTCCAACTCCTGCAGGAAGATGATCCAGGTTGTGGGGACAGCGGAGGTGGCTGCGTGCATGTGGGAATGGAAAGGATATGGATGGGGAAGGATGCACGGGGCGGTTATGCTGGAGTGGAAGGGTTGTATGAAGTAAAGATGCTCAGAGTGTCCCCAGAGGGGCTCTCAGGTTTGGGGAAGATGCCCACTGGAGCCAAAGAGGGTGGAAGGGCTGACTGGGCCTCCAGTCACTGTTCTGTGCAATATTTCAACTGAAATAAAGAGTGCAGTTGTGCTGCTTAGAAGTAGAAATTCAACACAGCAGAGCACTTCTAGTTAAACATGTGGCTTGAACATGTGTTCATTTCTGTTCTTCCTGAAAACCCACTAAAATAGTTATAAAGGTATTAAAAAGGCATAAACCTTCAACAGTAAAGGAATGGAGGAGGAGAAACAGCATATGGGAGATGTTAATCAAAGTTTAGTTTCTGGTAGATAAATGGCAGAGCTGAGAGAACCGAAACCCACACCTGCAGGATGAGGAATCCACCAAGAAGCCGGCTGATTTGCACCATGGGGCCCTGGAAAGCCTCAGTGATTAGAGGCACCAAGGATGGGTGTGGAATGAGATTAAAACCTTGGCTGGGCACGGTGGCTCACGCCTGTAATCCCAGCACTTTAGGAGGCTGAGGTGGGTGGATCACGAGGTCAGGAGATTGCGACTATCCTGGCTAACACGGTGAAACCCCATCTCTGCTAAAAATACAAAAAGATTAGCCAGGCGTGGTGGCACACACCTGTAGTCCCAGCTACTTGGGAGGCTGAGGCAGGAGAATTGCTTGAACCCGAGAGGTGGAGGTTGCAGTGAGCTGACATTGCACCACTGCACTACAGCCTGGGCGACAGAGCAAGACTCCATCTCAAACAAACAAACAAACAAAACCTCATTGCTTTTAGATCAGTGGGAAGATAAGTTGGAAGTTTGTGCAGGGATTTGGATTCACACACACACACACACACACACACACACACACACACACACACACACACACACACACACACATATACAGAGCCTCATGCCTGCCTCTGACATTGAGAAGCTGCAGAGAGAGCGGGAGGACCTGGTCTGAGGACACAAACTATAGCTGAAGGCCAGGATGAACTCAGAAACAAGAGATTAAATGCAGATGGTATCTCCATTCCCCAGGCTGAAAATTGGAGGGTAGTTTTGTTTGTTTGTTTGTTTTTGTTGGGGAAAGTGGTCAGTCTAACAGAAAGAAACATAGATTGTGATATTTGGGAACCTTCTAGTGAAATAGCTGAGACTCTTCCTGGTCACTCTGTAGTTTGTGGCGCCCAGCTGAGGATACAGAAGTTAGTCAGTGTTTTAGTGGCTCACTGTTAAATGTGACTGAACACAGCTGGGCGTGGTGGCTCATACCTGTAATAGTAGAACTTCCAGCGGCCAAGGCGGGAGGATCACTGGAGTCCAGGAGTTCGAGACTAGCATGGGCAACATAGAGAGAACCAGTCTCTACGAAAAAGAAAATAATAATTTTTTTTTTGAGACATAATTTTTGCTCTTGTTGCCCAGACTGGAGTGCAGTGGCACAGTCTTGACTCACTGCAACCTCCACCTCCCAGGTTCAAGTGATTCTCCTGCCTCAGCCTCATAAGTAGTTGGGGTTATAGGCACATGCCACCATGCCCAGCTAATTTTTGCAAATTTTTTTTCCAGTAGAGATTAGTAGAGATGGGGTTTCACCATGTTGGCCAGGCCGGTTGGCTGGTCTCGAACTCCTGACATCAGGTGAGCCACCTGTTTAAGCCTCCCAAAGTGCTGGGATTACAGACGTGAGCCACCACCCCGGCCAAAACAAAAAAAAAAATTTATATTAGCTGAGTGTGGTGATGCACGCCTGTGTTCCCAGCTACTCAGGAGGCTGAGGTGGGAGAATCACTTGGGCCTGGAAGGTTGAGGCTGCAGTGAGCCGTGATTGTGCCACTGCACTCCAGCCTGGGTGACGGAGCAAGACCCTGTCTCAAAAAATAATAATAAGAAGTAAAAATAAATGTGACCAAACAGCCAAAGATTAGCAGACAGAAAAAAGAGACTTGGTGAAAAGAATATAGGAAGCTGAAAAACAACTTTGGAAAGGAAAATCAAATTATAATTGATATCCTCAAAGATTTGGAAGAAAATAATGGCATCTGTGCAACAAGAACAGGAGGCCATGAAATGGACCAGGCAGAAAACAAGAGCTTTTAGAAATTAATATATATGACAACAGAAATGAAAAATTCAGTAGAATTGTTGAAAGATAAATTTGGGCCAGGCACGGTGGCTCATGCCTGTAATCCCAGCACTTTGGGAGAGCGAGGCAGGTGGGTCACCTGAGGTCAGAAGTTTGAGACCAGCCTGGCCAACATGGTAAAACCCCATCTCTACCAAAAATACAAAAATTGTGCCAGGCGTGGTGGTTCATGCCTGTAATCCCAGCTACTCGGGAAGCTTAGGCAGGAGAATCGCTTGAACCCAGGAGGCAGAAGTTGCAGTGAGCCGAGATGACGCCAATGCACTCCAGCCTGGGGTCACTGAGTGAGACTCTGTCTCAAAAAAAAAAAAAAAAAGAAAAAGGAAAAAAAAATTAACATCTGAAGAATAGTTCTTTAGCAAGAACTTGCTGAATAGCAAGAAAGAACAGAGAAACAGGCAATAGGAAATGATTAGAAAAGAAAATTGCCAGGACTGAAGTATCCAGATTCAAACAGCTCACCACATGCCTAGCCCAGAGGACAAAAAAAGACTCACCCCAAGGCTCATCTGATTGAATTTCCAAGTGTCAAGAGACAACCTCAGAACTTCCAGTGGGAAAAAACAGAGTACCTAGAAAGGGTCAGGAACCAAGAGTGCCATCCTTCTCAACAGCTGTAGAGCAGGACCTTCACAACTCCGATGGAAAATGATTTCCTGCTGGGCGCAGTGGCTCAAACGTCTAATCCCAGCACTTTGGGAGGCCAAGACAGGAGGATCGTTTGAGTCCAGCAGTTCAAGACCAGCCTGGGCAACATAGTGAGACACTGTCTTTTCGAGAAACAAAAAATTAGCCCAGCATGGTGGTGCGTGCTTGTAGTCCTAGCTATTTGGGAAGCTGAGGTGGGAGGATCACTTAAACTGGGAGGTTGAGGCTGTAGTGAGCCATGATCATGCCATTGCACTCCAGCCTGGGCAACAGCAAGACCCTTTCTCAAACAAAAAAGAAAATGATTTCCTGTCTAGAAATCAACTTTGAGTTATTTTAACATTTGAATGTGAGAGTAGAAATAAAGGCATCTTCAGACATTCTGGGCTTCAAAAAATTAACCTTGATACATCCTTTCTCGAAAGCTACTCCATGATTTATCCCACCACCAAATCCGACCAGGAAGCCAAGAAAGAAGAATGAATGGGATGCGAGACACAGAGAACTTAACCCCAAGGCCGTGGAATCTCCCAGGAGGAGGAGAAGGGAAGGCGAGTCAGGTCAAGGACACAGAGCAGGTGTAAGATGGACACACAACTGTCCACGTCAGATGAGGGAGAGATGTGGCCGAGAGAGCAAGGCCACTGCCAGGCCACCTGTCCTGTCTGAGAATCTGGGGATGCGTCAGTGATAGGTTCTTGAAAACCACACAGAAGGCAAAAAGGACATTCTTACCTCCAGAAAAAAGAAAAAAGTTGTTACAAGTAAGGAAATATACTTACAGTATTCTACATTGTCATAATCCAAACTCTGAATATTGATTTAATGGTGATTTTCCATATTGAGGGGACGAGGGGAGGAGATAGTTGAGGGATGGAGTACAATACCTACATCCTCATTCCTCATCTTTGGTAGTGGAAAGTCCATAAGCGATAGCAAATAGGGCAACCCCCCCCCCAAAAAAAAACAAAAACAAAAAAACAAAAACAAGAAATCATGAGCCAGGCTTGGTGGTGCACACCTGAGACTACTCAGCTACTCAGGAAGCTGAGGCTGTAGGATAACTCCAGCCCAGCAGTTCAAATCCAGTTTGGGGAACATAGTGAGGCCCTGTCTCTGTATTAAAGGAAAGACAAAAAGCAATGAAGTAGGCATGTTATTTAGAGACACAGATGTACACATATACTAGTAGAAGCAATTGAAAGTTGAAAGTGGTTGTCCATGGGGAACAGGAGTCAGCAATGGGGCAAGAGACTGTGGTTTTTCATTATATTCCCTGCAGTCCTGTTTGTGTTTCAAAACTATATACATATGGCTTTGGGCCAGGTGCAGGGGCTCACACCTGTAATCCCAGCACTTTGGGAGGCTGAGGTGAGAGGATTGCTTGAGCCCAGGAGTTTGAGACTAGCCTGAGCAACACGGGGAGACTCCCATGTCTACAACAATTTTTTTAAAAAAACTAGTTGAGTGTGGTGGTGCATTCCTGTGGTCCCAGCTACTCAGGAGGCTGAGATGGAGGATTGCTTAAGCCTGGGAGGTAAGGCTGCAGTGAGCCATGATCCTACTACTATACTCCAGCCTGGGGTAGACAAATTATGAGAAAGCTAGGAAGGTTCCAGATTTTTGTGAGTCTTGCGTACTTACTAAAGGATTTTGACTCAAGGGCAGTGGGGAGTCAATTGAAGTGTTGTTGTTGTTTTTTGAGACAGGATCTCACTCTGTGGCCCAGGCTGGAGTGCAGTAGCATAACCATAGTTCACTGTAGCCTTGACCTCCCAGGCTCAAGCAGTCCTCCTGCCTCAGCCGCCCAAGTAGCTGGGACCAAGGGCGTACACTCCACCACCCCCAGCTAATTTTTAAAAAATATTTTTGTAGAGATGGGGGTCTCCCTCTGTTGCCTTGGCTGGTCAATTGAAGTTTTTGAGCAGGAGTGTGACCCAAGGGCTCAGTCTAGTGGTTTACTCTGATGGCTGTTTATAGGCTGGATGGAGTGGGGAGGTTAATTCCAGGGTAGGTGCAGTAGTCCAGGGGTGAGGTGATACAGATCTGGACATAGGAGTGGAAAATGGAAAGTCAGAGGCAGGGAGACAGTGAAAAAGCAGTAGTTAGGCTAAGTGATTGACTGATAGCAGTGGGAATGATGTTGGCCTGGTTTCATCCCTGGGAGGAGAACTGACACGAGGAAACTGAGGAAAGACCTGGGTGTGGGGACAGAGCTGTGGCATTCAATTGAATGAAGGGTGACAGCCAGTCATGAAGGTGAGGCACTCCAGCAGGCAGAATCCAGACAAAACCTGGGAACTGACTGTGGGTCCTAGGAACCATTTGAGGGAAAACCATTTTTAGGGAGGCCTTGAGTTAAAAAAAAAAAAAAATCATTGAGGCCAGGTGCAGTGGCTCATGCCTGTAATCTCAGCACTTTGGGAGGCCGAGGTGGGGGAATCGTTTGAGTCCAGGAGTTCGAGACCAGTCTGGGCAACATGGTGAAACTCCATCTCCACTAAAAATATAAACAGTGAGACTCTGTTTCAAAACAAAACAAAACCAAAGACCATACAACATGTTTTCATTGGCGCCTTATATCAGGAGAGTTTCAGTTGCAGGTAACAAAAGTTGTTATCAAAGTTGGCTTAAATAATGAAGGCAATGTATTGGCTCATGTAATGGAAAATTCTAGATATCCTGATTCCAAGCGAAGCTTGGGCTACTCAACAATATCACCAAGGAATTGGCTTCTCTCCCATTTTTCTGCTGTGCCATCCACTGGGTCAACTTCCTATTGTCTCTGGGTCCTAAATAATAGCCAGTGGCCCCCAAGACCGCATGCTTACACAGTCATATTCAGAAAAGATGAGCGACTGTTAGTTTTCCTAGATTTGCTAGCAGAAGTCCTGAGACTGGCTGTGGCTGGCTCAGCATACGTCACATGTGCACTTCTGGTCCAGGCAACCATGCAGCTCTGAGGTTGGGAACAGAGTCAGCTTCCCCAGAACCACATGGATCCCCAAATTAGAAATTGAGAGCTAATGGCAAGGAGGGATTGGGTGCTGTGGAGGCAACCACAGATGTCTGCTGTCGCCAGCTAAGCCCCAGCAACCTCTGTGACAGGGCCTGCCTGGCTGTGCTAGGCATCCTGAGACTTTTCTAGAATTGAGGGATGGGAGTGGGGTTGTCATTATATTCATTCTGAGGTTCCTGTTTCCAGCTGGGAAAAACGCACAGATCCCCGAGGCAGGTTTTACTATGTGGATCACAATACTAGGACCACCACCTGGCAGCCTCCGACCGCGGAGTACGTGCGCAACTATGAGCAGTGGCAGTCGCAGCGGAATCAGCTCCAGGGGGCCATGCAGCACTTCAGCCAAAGATTCCTCTACCAGGTGAGAGGGCAGGCGCTTGGCCTGAGGTGGGGGCGCCTCCCTGCCCTTGCGCACGTGCAGCCTCACCGCGTTCTCTGTTGACCTGCTTGGTGAGCAGGGAAAACAGCGTCTGGCAACGTCAGCGCTCTGCCCCTGGAGATTTCACTCATCACGGTGAAATTCCTCAAATTCCAGCGTTCCTCACTCAGCAGCTCCGTGTCTAGCCTCTGTGTTTAAGGAATCAACATGTCTAAAACTGAGTTCCCCATCTTTCTTCCAAGACTGGCTTTCATTTCTGCCCCCTTCATTCAAGTCCATTTTCCCTGACTTGCACCCTGAAGGTCAGCTTTAACTTCTCCCATCCCTCACCTTTCCAGATCAAAGCAATCACCAGGCAACATAGTCAGACCCCCGTCTCTTAAAAAAAAAAACACACAAAAAACTGCTACTGTTTTTTGTTAGATCTTTATTATCTGACAGATTCTCAAGGATGAAAGATCCTTGGGCTCATCTAGATCAGGGATTGGCAAATAATAGTCCATGGGCCAAGCTGGCCTGCCACTTCATTTTGTTAATAAAGTTTCATTGAAACATAAGAACACCCAGCAGTTTACATATTAATGGTGGCTGCTTTCGTGGTACAAAAGAGTTGAGTATCACAATAAAGACTGTAACTCAGAAATCCTAAAGTAGCCTAAGCCGACTGTCTGACCCTTTGCAGAAAAAGTTTATCTTTAGTCTAGCTGAGCCTCCTGTCTGGTGCTTGATCATCTTCTGCCCCTTCCCATCTGAATTGCTAGAGCAGCCTCTAAGTTCTTCTCTCTATTGACCTTCTCTCTCTTCCAGTCCATCTGGCCTATTTCCTCCAGAGCAGTCTTCAAATGTTATTGTCATTGCATCCATTTACTGGCTCAAAACCTTTTGTGGTCATTACCTAAAGAGTAAATTTAAATTTTCTTTTCTTTTTTTCTTTCTTTCTTTTTTTTTTTTTTGAGATGGAGTCTTGCTCTTTTGCCCAGGCTGGAGTGCAGTGGCACAGTCTCAGCTCACTGCAACTTCTGTCTCCCAGGTTCAAGCAATTCTCCTGCCCCAGCCTCCCAAGTAGCTGGGATTACAGGTGCCCGCCACTACACCTGGCTAATTTTTGTAGTTTTAGTAGAGATAGGGGTTTTACCATGTTGGCCAGGCTGGTCTTGAACTCCTGACCTCAAGTGACCTGCCCTTCTCAGCCTCCCAAAGTGCTGGGATTACAAGCATGAGCCACCATTCCCATCAACATTTAAATTTTCTTTTCTTTTCAAGACGGAGTTTCGCTCTTGTTGTCCAAGCTGGAGTGCAGTGGCACAATCTCAGCTCACTACAACCTCCACCTCCTGGGTTCAAGTGATTCTCCTGCCTCAGCCTCCCAAGTAGCTGGGATTACAGGTGCACGCCACTATGCCTGGCTAATTTTTTGTATTTTTAGTAGAGATGGGGTTTCACTATGTTGGTCAGGCTGGTCTCAAACTCCTGACCTCAGGTAATCCTCCCACCTCGGCCTCCCAAAGTGCTGGGATTACAGGTGTGAGCCACCACGCCCGACCCACATTTATATTTTCTAGTCCAGAATTCTGGGTGCTCTGGTTTCAAACTAACTGCCTGAACAGTCTCCCATACTGTGTCCCTTTGGGAACCCTCCCAGTTCCACCTGCTGGAGTCTCCATCCCATTAGAGGGTCCACAGTGACCTGGACTTGGGGAAGCCCAGCCGCACAGCCTCTTTGGTAGGGAGACATGGGACTGCCAAGTTGGCTGATTATCTTTTCTCAGAATACTTTAGGTGTGAAGGTTGGGATCTACAGCAGAACTAACACAGGGTATGATGGTGCCTTCCAGGCTGGAAATGTTTTGAGCTGGGCCCCTGACCTTTTTTTTTTTTTTTTGAGACAGGGTCTCATTCTGTGTCACCCAGGCTGGAATGCAATGGCATGATCATGTTTATTGCAGCCTTGACCTCCTGGGCTGAAGCGATCCTCCCACCTCAGCCCCCTGAGGTAGCTGGGACTACAGGCATGCACCACCACGCCTGGCTAATTTTTCGTATTTTTAGTAGAGATGGGGTTTTGCCATGTTGCCCAGGGTGGTCTTGAACTCCTGGGCTCAGGCGATCCACCTGCCTTGGCCTCCCAAAGTGCTAGGATTACAAGTGTGAGTCACCGCACCCAGCCGATGGACCTCCGACTTTTGATCATCAGCCATAAGTCACTGTAGCATCTCCCTTGGTTAGTTCTGTCTGTGGGGATGGATTGCTCATCATACAGGGAGGAAACCATGGAGGGCCTCAGTTTCCTTAGCAGGGGTCAGCAGAAAGTGTGGTGTTTGTCTTAGTAAGTTGCCTGCAGGGTCGATGGTCATGCCTGTCTCCAGCCAGGGCCCCGCTGTCTAGCCCAGTGCAGCACTGCACACTTTCTTGGGCCAGGCTTCCCACCCATGCCTGCCACACATGCCTGACATCCAATTCTGGCATGTTTCAGAATTGGATGGAATCTTCGTCTTTCACCACATTTCAGTGATTGCTCCTTTTGAGCTGGGCCCCAAAGATTTTGCCTGCCATTTTCTTGGGTGGCTGTGGCTGCAAAACTGGGAAGGTCTGGGGCATCTTTCTTCTTTGACCTATCTGTCTTTTGACTTAGAGACAAGGACATATTTTAGGAGTTTCACATGGTTTTTGTCTGCCTGATTATCCAACTTTTCTCATTTAAAAAAAAAAAAATTGAACTGAGTATTCTGATACACACCTGTAATCCCAGCAACTCAGAAGACTTGGGGGTGGGAGGATCGCTTGAGCCCAGGAGTCTGAGGCTGCAGTGACCTATGATCGTGCCACTGCACTCCAGCCTGGATGACAGTAAGATCCTGCCTTAATAAATGAATGAATAAAATAAGATGCATTAAAGCAATTTTTTCCCCCTTAATAGCCACCAATTAGGTTCTGTAGGTTGATCAAGATGTTGGTGTGTGAAAGGGAAGAGTCCCAGATTCAGGAGCTCACATCTGCCTGGTCTTTTGGAGTCTTCCTTCCTTTTGCCTGCCTCTCTTAGCAACATTATTCTGGGTTTTTAGAGATAGAACTTTGACTTGGAGGGTTCCCTAGAAGTAAAAATTGAACACTAAAAAATTGTTCTTTCTGAATACGCTAAAATGGTTTTCTCAGCCTCGCTGGGGATGTGGGAGGGTTCTGCATGGAGGTGATGGTTACCTTTTCTCCATGAAACAAGACTCATATTGAAAAATGTGGCAGGAATCTTTCTTTGGTCTGCTTTCAATGTCTCTCTGTTGATTTTCCTCCCCCTCTGGCATTGGTTTTCTCCTCTTGTTTGCTATGGTGCCATGTCCTGGTTACAAGCAAGAAGGGTTGCTTTCATATAGTTATTTTGGGGTTTGGCTTAGGCCCAGAGTTTGACTCGGAAGACTTAAGATCCAATACCAGACTAGCGGCCTCCCCTCCTCCTCTTGCTGGGCTTCGACTGAGACCTTGTTCTTCTTTGCTGTACTGCAGACACCACGAAATAGAGTTCAAAATGGAAATCAAGGGAATCCCAGATTGCAGTCTCCTGTAATTCCTTCCTGCTGTCTGCCTCAACACACACCTATTCCAGTTCCTCTAAATCCTAGTTCTTAGTTTTTCTGCCATGTTTCCCTTTCCTAACTCACGAATGTGCTAATGTTGCCCATGATCATCATGTATCTTTTCGTTTGCTTGTTTCACCCTTGCAGTTTCCTTTTGCCCTCTTGTGTCGCGTTCCTGCTAGGACCCACTGAAGATGCCCGGCACAGCCTTGCACGTTGTGCTGTTGTGACGGGACCTTCACATGGCCGGCAACTTCTGGGGCGTCTCTCTCTGCAGTATTGAAACAGATTATTTTGACCGGGCGCGGTGGCTCACACCTGTAATCCCAGAACTTTGGGAGGCTGAGGCAGGCGAATCACTTGAGGTCGGGAGTTCGACACCATCTTGGCGAACATGGTGAAACCCCGTCTCTACTAAAAATACAAAAATTAGCTGGGCGTGGTGGCGGGCACCTGTAGTCCCAGCTACTTGGGAGGCTGAGGCAGGAGAATCACTTGAACCCAGGAGGCAGAGGCTGCAGCGAGCTGAGATCGCGCCACTGCACTCCAGCCTGGACGACAGAGTGAGACTCCATCTCAAAAAAAAAAAAAAAAAAAAGAGGAAAAGAAACAGATTATTTTTTGGCTCTTAGGGTGTGGAGTCCATTATCGAGAAACAGACAACTTGTTTCTTACTTTGCAGAGAGCCCCTTGCATTGAATTCTCAAGCACCTGGATTTTGTTCTGCGTCCGTCTAGTACATCCTTAAAAAAAAAAAAAAATGCCCGCCTTCCACGCTGCAACCTTTATGCCCTTCCCAGACCTTTCTTACCCTCAGCTGTATTTGCTAGACATTCTTCATTTCTGAGTTTGTATCTTAAAATATTACTGGAACTTCGTGCTTAGTTCCCAAGGGACTTGAACTCTCATGAGCTCTCTGGCTCATGGCCTGCACCCCAGATCTCCCAACCCAGGGACCATTACGCGGGAAGAGGATTCCAGTGTTCTTTTCTGTTCCTAGTGATAGAGAACGTCCAGGATCTCCCTTCTGGCTGCAGAGTCCTGCTTTCCCCCATCTACATCCTTTATCTGCTCCAAGTAACACCTTGACATCTCTCATTTTAGGGGAATGTGGTAGAAGAGGAGGGAGCTGGTTGGCCCATTGGAGATGTGGGGTTTTTGGCTTTTGGTTTTCTGGCCATGATGCATAGTTTTTATTTTTCATTTCTCCTTGTTCACGTCCTCCCTTCTGGCTTTCTTTCTTTTTCAACTTGTACTGTGTGCCTGAGGAAGGACGTATCCAAAATCGTCAAGTGCTTCGATTTAACAATAAGAAGTAAATTGTTGTGAGGATCAGCTCCCATTGATTCTGATTTTATCACGTTGGTGCAAAAGTAATTGTGATTTTTGCCATGACTCCTTTTTTTTTTTTTTTTTTTTTTGAGACGGGGGTCTCGCCCTGTCACCCAGGTTAGAGTGCAGTGGCGTGATCTCAGCTTACTGCAACCTCTGCCTCCCGGGTTCAAGCGATTCTCCTGCCTCAGCCTCCTGAGTAGCTGGGATTATAGGTGCCTGCCACTATGCCTGGCTAATTTTTGTATTTTCAGCAGAGACAGGGTTTCCCCATGTTGGCCAGGCTGGTCTTGAACTCCTGACCTCAAATGATCTATCCGCCTCCGACTCCCAAAGTGCCAGGTTTACAGGCCTGAGCCACGGCACCCAGCTGCCATGACTCAATGGCAAAACCACAATTACTTTTGCACCAACCTAATACGTGTTGTTTGTGTTTATCAGTCTCTGGTGTCTCTCCCTTTCCTGTCTGCCTCCTCTTCTCCTCGATTCTTACAGGTGTGTGTGGTGGAGGGCGCGGGGGGCCTGTCTGCCTCCTCTTCTCCTCGATTCTTATAGGTGTGTGTGGTGGAGGGTGCGGGGGCCTGTCTGCCTCCTCTTCTCCTCGATTCTTACAGGTGTGTGTGGTGGAGGGCGCGGGGGCCTGTCTGCCTCCTCTTCTCCTCGATTCTTATAGGTGTGTGTGGTGGAGGGTGCGGGGGCCTGTCTGCCTCCTCTTCTCCTCGATTCTTATAGGTGTGTGTGGTGGAGGGCGCGGGGGCCTGTCTGCCTCCTCTTCTCCTCGATTCTTATAGGTGTGTGTGGTGGAGGGCGCGGGGGGCCTGTCTGCCTCCTCTTCTCCTCGATTCTTATAGGTGTGTGTGGTGGAGGGCGCGGGGGCCTGTCTGCCTCCTCTTCTCCTCGATTCTTATAGGTGTGTGTGGTGGAGGGTGCGGGGGCCTGTCTGCCTCCTCTTCTCCTCGATTCTTACAGGTGTGTGTGGTGGAGGGCGCGGGGGGCCTGTCTGCCTCCTCTTCTCCTCGATTCTTATAGGTGTGTGTGGTGGAGGGCGCGGGGGCCTGTCTGCCTCCTCTTCTCCTCGATTCTTATAGGTGTGTGTGGTGGAGGGTGCGGGGGCCTGTCTGCCTCCTCTTCTCCTCGATTCTTACAGGTGTGTGTGGTGGAGGGCGCGGGGGGCCTGTCTGCCTCCTCTTCTCCTCGATTCTTATAGGTGTGTGTGGTGGAGGGTGCGGGGGCCTGTCTGCCTCCTCTTCTCCTCGATTCTTATAGGTGTGTGTGGTGGAGGGCGCGGGGGGCCTGTCTGCCTCCTCTTCTCCTCGATTCTTATAGGTGTGTGTGGTGGAGGGTGCGGGGGCCTGTCTGCCTCCTCTTCTCCTCGATTCTTATAGGTGTGTGTGGTGGAGGGTGCGGGGGCCTGTCTGCCTCCTCTTCTCCTCGATTCTTATAGGTGTGTGTGGTGGAGGGCGCGGGGGGCCTGTCTGCCTCCTCTTCTCCTCGATTCTTATAGGTGTGTGTGGTGGAGGGTGCGGGGGGCGTTCTGATAGAATAATAATCAGGATACCAGGGACATTTTTTAAAAAACACTTTAACAAAAGAGCCTACGTTGCATAAAGGCCGAGATTTTTTTTTTAAAGGCAAGGATTCAGAAAGGGGCTGATCAGTATTTTCTGATCCTAGTTCAGTGCTAGTCAGGGGGGCTGTCGATAAAGACCTTTTTGGTCTGTTGATTTGTAGAATTAAGCAAAAGATGACCGTGCCCCCGTGGAAGCCAGGTTGGTACCAGCTGGTTGTCGATTTCCCATGAGAGCCCTGAACACTTTACAGATGATCTACTCACTGCAAAACAAGACCTGAAGCAGCAAACACTTTTACACCAAATGCGTCCTCTTTTAATGTCTTAAAATAACCTTTTCTATAGTCCTTCCCCTTTGCAAGGTCATTGCTGTAGCTCAGCACTTACCAAGTGCCTTTGGCTCCATGATGTAGAATACGTGTGTTTTCACATTTGTTCCCATGCCTCTGTTGCCGAATGTTGTTAATGTGTTAACTACAAAACAGAGTTGGATTTTATGAGATACTGTACCCTATCTCCCCCAACCCCCCAACACACAGACACACGCCCACATGACTTCTGTGAATTCGGGAGCTTTTTTTCAGTAATGATTCAATATGATTTGCGATGGAGAATTTTAAGCTCGAGATCAATGATAAGGGACCCTAAATCAAGGTGAGCTTCCCCCACCTCCATGCACTTGCGTTCTGTGTGGGCGGGAGGCCCTGCCCTGAAAGGGAGCTCCGTCCTATCAAGGAGCCTATGGTTTCAAGACTTAAACATCTTTGTTGGAACTTGCTTGGAAGAGGGGCCTGTGTTGCCACCTTGGAAAGAAAGTTTCTCTGTCTTTCAGCTGGGCGTGTAGGGAGGGCTGTGGAAGGGGCTTGCTGGCAGTTGAGTTCCACCAATGTTTTCTCAAGCTGAGACTGAGCCCATTCATCCTCCTGCCCGTGTGTGGCTCCGGCACCCCCAGACGGGGCCAGCCCAGCAGCCTGAAGTCCGCATTTAGAACTTGATCCCCTCTTATAACGATCACATTTTAGTAAGTAAAATAAAAATGCTTCAGAAAGAAAAAAAAGAAAAGAAGAAAGAGGGGAACAATACTTGTTTTATTTAATGACCAGAACTTTTTGACGGCACCCCCCTTCCCTGCAGGATATGAGAACTCCTGGTCCACTGCAGTCCATCCCCAGGGACCTCGAAGCAGAATTTGGCTGAAGGGGGTGCGGGGGGGATTCTAATGTAAACAGCGACCCTGAAGTCCTGGAGCCGGTGGCCCCGTCTTTCCCGTCTCCCCTTCTGTCTTGCTGCCCCGCCCCCAGCCCCAACCCCCCCCCTCCAGACAAACACAGAACACTGAGCAACTTCAGGTTCAGGCAGGGGAGGAATAAAGGTGCTTTGTGAAGGGGAAGGAAAACATTCCTGGGGGAGGTGAGGGCTTGGGGCATGAATGTGCCCTCAGTCTGGGTGGACACTGCACACCCAGATGGGAGGTTGGGGGGGACGCCGAGGTGGAGGGAGGAGGGCCAGGCCCCAGCCAGGAAGCTCTGGGCGTGGGCAGGGCTTGTGGGAATGATTTCATTGGAAAGGCCTGCGATATTTTTTCCCCTCCTGCGTGTGGTTCTTGGAGAAAGTTGGAGGTGGTGGTGATTTCAGTCGCCTTGGCCGCCTCGAGCCGGAGCTGAGCGGAGGCACTGGGCCGAGCCTGCTTCCCGGGCCTTTCTGCCCCACCGGGGCTGCTCCCTGCCTCCACCACCCTGGCACACCTTCACCAGCGTGCCGCCTCCTCCCCATCGCTCTACCATTTCCAAAACTCACTTGGGCCCTCCGTGCACAGGGTTCTTTTTTGGTTTTTCTGTAAAAATCAAAACAAAAACCAGAGACTTTTGAGAGGAGCAGATGCTACCTAAAGTCCCACTGCATTCCCTGCAGAGCGCTCAAATGCGGAAGCGAGTCGTTGGCATTTTTATTTTTTATCGATTGATTTATTTTTTCACCAGTGGCTTTTTGTAACCTCTGTGTTCTGCTGTGTTTCTTGTGTTTAGTCTTCGAGTGCTTCGACTGACCATGATCCCCTGGGCCCCCTCCCTCCTGGCTGGGGTAAGTACTGAGTTCTCTTCCCGGCCCTCGGCCTTCTGTCAGCCACGGTGCTCTGTCCTCTCCTCCCGCGTGTCCTCCTTCCCTGTTCCTGTCCGTCTGTTTTCCATCTCTCCCCTCTCCAGCACACTCTCTGGGCATGCCCCGCCACAGCAGTTACAGGTGATGGAGCCGGGCGGCTGGGAAAGTAACCAAGCTCCACCGAACCACTGGAGCATCCACCAAACCCACCATCGCTAAAGGAGTGGGACCCTAAGAAAGATGTCCCCGAGCAGCTGGGGGACTATTGGGCTTTGGTCTTGAGTTTCAAGGTGTCTACTCAAGTGTCCATGCTACACTAAGATATTTTGACACTGCCGAACTCCCACATGGATTTGTTTCAGGTCTGTGACCATATGCTTGGAATGATCCACCTTAACACATCTTGCTTTGCAGCTGAGATGTTGGCGGACTTCGGTCTAATTTTGACTAATAGAAGCCACCTTTTTATTTCTGACATAGCTGTGAAAGAGGCCAGAGGCAAGCAGATACGAGAGTTGAATGCTAGGTGGTGACTCTGGAAACGCATCGCTGCTAGTTAATAACGCCGTGTAGATTTCTCCTCGCCCTTGGTAGCCGCCTCTTACCTATCCCAGGTCCTTGACGTGATTTGCTAACAGTGAGTTAAGGGATGGACACCCATGACTTAGGAGAGATTATAGGCTTCATGGCTATTCTAGGAAGGAGTAGCCATGCAAAAAGGGTCATTAGAGATGATGAGACTTAGCGCATTTGATAGAGAGAGCTGGGGCAGAGTTTTATTTAATCTTGTAAGAGTCACTGAGAGCGGAAGAAGGCAGTTTTTGCGGGAACCAGCATGTGTTGCGTTTCATTTATGGATTAGGCCAGCAGAATACGGTAAACGTTGGTTTGGTGGTGTTGACAGATGGTGTGAAACTGGGAGGGGGTGCACTCGACAACAAAGATGGAGAGGTGCATCCTGGGAAGTTGACAATGATAGGATGGGCTTCTGATGCCTGGAAACGTGCAGCTTTGGAGCTGGACCTTCTCGGTGCAGACACATCTGCTCTCGGGTAGTCATTTAAGAGGTTGTGTCAACCCTCTTATACCTGCAGGGTACCACTTAGTGAATGAGCACTGCAGTCCAGGGTCCTAGAAGGGCCTTCTGGTCCTTCTGGTTGGAGATACCATTTAGTGAAGCTTCCACATATTTGTTGACTTTCAGCTCAGGGATCCCTTACGCAGACAGCTGCCCCACATGGCTCCCTGGATCAAAGAAAGGTCATTGGTATCTCAGAGATTGGCAGCAGCTCCAAAGTGAGAGAGTAAAACTCTGAAGACCCCGCCTCATCAGTAGGCAGGGGAAAATGCGTCAGATTAAACAAGAATCTGTACTGCTGTTTGGTGACCAGCGGCCTAGAAGCCGGGGACTGCTAGTGTGTTTCAGGCTCTGTAGAGGCAGGTGGTGTAGCGCAGTCAAGTGTGTTTTCATGCCAGTTCTGCTGAGTGATGGTCACCAGGTAAGCACAGCTGATGGAGACTTGAAAGCAGCTCTCGAATGCTAAGTGTGGAAATTTTTGAGATGGAAATGGAGGAGCCGTGGTCAGAGTCGATGCTGTTAATGAACAATCAGAAAAAAGCCCACCAAACTGTCATAGTCCAAACTTAAGAGGAAGAACATTCTGGCTAAAGGCCAGGGCTCCTTCTGAATTGCAGATCCTTGGGGATCTGTGTTGGCTGCCCCAGGGCTGTGGCAGGGGCCGCCTCCCCAGGGCTCGCCGAGAATGAACAGAAAGAACAGCCAGACCAAGTGAGAATGGCACTGAGCGGCAGCTTGCTAACCAAGCCTGCTGGTGTCCCTCTCTGCTGCCCCAGGAGAGACCCTGCATCTTCCCCACACACTGCTGTGGGACTCAGGACACCTCGGGTTGAGATCCACATCTGCCCTCGGTGGCCCTGACCCTGGGCCTGTGGCTGAATACGTCTGAGTCCATTTGCTCCTAAAATGAGGTCGAGCTGGTGTTCCTTCAAGGTCTTTCCCAGCCCCCTAACTGAAACTGAAGGCTGCGAGGCAGTCAGCCGGCCTTGGGAGGCCTCCACGCAGCAGCAGTGCCAGAAATGATGACACAGGCCTCAGGCCCGCTGGACAGATCCCCCTGGCCCTGTGGTTAGCCTTGGCTTTGGCCCTTAACAGGGCAGACATGAGGATCTAGTTCAAAGCAGTAGCTTCTGGGCTGGGAGCGGCCCCCTCCCCTGGAAACCTCTTGGGAAGCCTTCCTTCTGTGTGTTCTGAGGTGGTGGTAGCTCCCTGACAGCTCTGGGCACCTCCTGTTCTTTCTTTCCTTTTGTCTTCCTTTTATTTATTTTGTATTTATAAAAAAGAGATGAAGTCTTGCCATGTTGCCCAGGCTGGTCTCAAACTCCTGGGCTCAAGCGATCCTCCTGCCTCAGCCTCCCAAAGTGCTGGGATTACAGGTGTGAGCCACCGTGCCCAGCCTGTCTTTATTTTTATTTTATTGTATTTATTTGTTTTTCCAGCTTTATCGACGTATGATTGACAAATAATGTCTGTTTGTAAAATTTCAGACGAGTCATAGATACCAGGTAAGGCAGAGAGTGGGAGGGAGACTGAGGCCTGGGCTGGTGTTGGGAGCACTGCAGCTCGAGTCTTGGTAGGGAGTGAGGAGGGGGTTGTTGCTCTTTCCTGTTCTGCTCCTTTTTCAGCTTTCAGGTTCCCTGTAGCTTCTGGAACTGATTATTTTTTATTTCTTTAATGTTACTCTGTCTTGTAAAAGGAGAGCCATTAGCATCATTTGTTTTCGGGAGAGAAACAGATTTGAAGGCTCGAACTTCCTGGGAAAGGTGACCTCTTTTGGGCCAAGAGCTTTACCCCCTAGTTTTTTTTTCCCCTGTCTACCTGGAGCTGAGAGGTTACCCTTTCCATCCCTCTCAAGGTCCAGAATCGCCAGCTCGGGTTGGGTCTGCCCCTGGAGCCCAGACTCCTCCCTTGGGGACCCCAGAGCCCTTATCAGTGTATCAGTAAAGGGCAAGACAACAGAGATTGTTGAGAGCAGAGGAAAAGTATATTTGTGCCCCAGCCCCACTCTATGAACACTCCCCTGTCTCAAAGCACATACTTAGGTGTAAGAACAGGATAGGCAGGCCAGGCATGGTGGCTTATTGCCTGTAATCCCAGTACTTTGGGAGGCTGAGGCGGGAGGATCACTTGAGGCCAGGAGTTCGAGACCAGCCAGGACAACATAGCGAGACCCTGTCTTTATATTAAAAAAAAAAAAAAGGTACATGTCTAAGAAGAGGCTGGGCAGTGTAAGTGTCCTCAGCCCCAGATATCATTTATTTGCTCATAAGCAAGAAAGAGATGTGCCAGGGTATGAGAGTTTTAGAACAAGACTTAGCCTGTAAGTGGGAGAAGAGGGAGAACTTGGAGGGTGCAGGGGCGCAGGGTGCAGAGCACTGATCAGAGAGGTGCGAGGGAGATGCAGCTACCCCATAAGGACCATGCCCTGTGGGACAGAGGCGCCCAGGTCAGCTGCATGCAGTGCAGAGGGTCCCAGGACCAGGGATCAGCCGTGAGGGACTTGGGTGGGGGGCCTGGCGGGTTGGGGACTGCCCGGCTTCCGTGCTGCACACAGCTGGGAGCAATTATGCCTCTGGTTTGAGCTGTGCTGCTCCCTCCGGGTGGCCACACCACCCCCTCCCTCCAACTGACCAACCAACCAAAGAAGTGCTTCATCTCGAGTTGGAAATGTGTCACACACCCCCCCTCGCCACCAACAACAACAAGAAGGAAGGACCCTCTTTGTCCCTTTCCCAGTGACAAGTGTGAGTGAGCTCGGCTTTGGCTGGTTCTTCTCTAACAGGCTGACAACAGGGAGAGAAACTCAGACCCAGCATCCAGGAGGTGGGAGCCGCGGGGAAAGGACACCGGCTCTCCATGTTTGAATCTGATGGTTCTTTCTTTCTTCTCATGTGGCAGAGAAGAGACAAGACAATGGACGGGTGTATTACGTGAACCATAACACTCGCACGACCCAGTGGGAGGACCCCCGGACCCAGGGGTAAGGACTTGGGCTGAGAGGGGGGCCGGGCCAGGCTGGGTCTGTGTGCAGCTCCAGCATTAGGCAGGTGGTTTTGGACTGCATCGTCCCAGAGGGCTGATGTCAGGGACCTGTAGCCACACACAAGTGTCTTGAGACTCTCACTACACAGATACACTGTTGGCCTGATGACAACTTAAAAGTGGTTTCTTAAACAGACCTTCCTGGTGGATGGAGGGTGGCCTGGCTGGCGGGTGTTGCTGGTCTCCATACTGATTGTGCAGGCTGCTGATAATTGCAAAAAGGTTGAGGGATCCTGGTTTCCCAACACCCCAAGTGAAGCCGTGCTGGGGCATGGAGTGTCTCAGGATTGCTGGTGGCCATTCAGTCCAGTGCCATCCATGCAGGGCTGCGTTTTTGGCCATGAGATATTAAATGACCTCTCTGTGCTGCAGAACTGTCCTCACGACTTGGGTCATGCTTCTTGGGTGCATGTCCTCAAGGTCCCTCATGGACTCTGCAGAGACAAAGCCACACTTTGAGGACCCAGCCCCCAACCACCAAGGTCCAGAAGGTGGGGCCAGCCCTTCACCCTTTTCTTCCCATGTTTCCAGGATGATCCAGGAACCAGCTCTGCCCCCAGGATGGGAGATGAAATACACCAGCGAGGGGGTGCGATACTTTGTGGACCACAATACCCGCACCACCACCTTTAAGGATCCTCGCCCAGGGTTTGAGTCGGGGTAAGGACTTTGTACAGGTAGCAGCAGCGTCCAGGAGCCGAGACCCAGGCCGTCCTTGTTCTGGCTCTGAGAGGCCCACTTTGGGCGGCCCCTGCAGTGCGTTCTACTGCCCTTACTGCCCTCTAGTGGCCAATGTTGATGTCATATTGAAGGGGATGGGAGGATAGCTGCTTGAGTCCGGGAGTTTGAGACCAGCCTGGACAACATAGTGAGACCCTGTTTCTACAAGAATAAAAAAGATTAACCAGGCTGAGAAAGATGTCAAGACTCCATCTCTATAAAAAAAATTTAAAAATTAGCTGGATGCGGTGGTGCCTGCCTATAGTCCCAGCTATGTGGGAGGCTGAGGTGGGAGGATCCCTTGAGCTCAGGAGTTTGAGGCTGCCGTGAGCTATGATGGCACCACTGCACTCCACCTCAGGTGACAGAGTGAGATCCTGTTTCTAAAAAATAATAATACATTTAAAATTAGCTCGGTGTGGTAACACACTCCTGTAGTCCTAGCTACTTGGAAGGCTGAGGTGGGAGGATCACTTAAGACCAGGAATTTGAGGCTGCCATGAGCCATGATCACACCACTGCACTGCAGCCTGGGCGACAGAGCAAAACCTCGTCTCTAGAAAACAAACAAACAAATAAATAAGATGGGATGGGGAGGAAGGGACTATCCTGTTTATTCCAAGTGACACTAGTGTTATTTCTCTAAAAACAAGAAGTCTGGCTTTATTTCTAGATTCTCTTTTTCATTCTTCAAGGATCTTAATGACAGTCACTTCCTCGCCTTACATTACTCATCTTTAAATTAACATAGCACCAGCTTTCCTTAGGGTTGACAAAGACAAGTTGTTCATTTTCTGAGAAATGGCATGAACCGCCAAACACCTTTGCTCTTCCCAGGACGAAGCAAGGCTCCCCTGGTGCTTATGACCGCAGTTTTCGGTGGAAGTATCACCAGTTCCGTTTCCTCTGCCATGTGAGTTCTGGTACTGGGGCTCCCGTGGCAGCTGGGGTTATTGAGTTATTTTGGTGTGAGTTCCCGGCACAGCAGCAGGTATCGGAATGTTTGTGTCTTAGGTGGGGGCCAGACACTTGTCTAACCCCAAACTGGCTGTCTCTAGGAAGCGAGTTTTCATTCCTAGGGGACGTGCTGTCCCCTCCTGGCCCATCGGGCTGGGGGCTGCCTGTTCATACAGACAGGAGAACAGATGATCACTTGAGGCTCAATTTGAAGTTATTTTCTTTTTTTTTTTTCAGTCAAATGCCCTACCCAGCCACGTGAAGATCAGTGTTTCCAGGCAGACGCTTTTTGAAGATTCCTTCCAACAGGTTAGATCATGGTGCCTGAAACCAGGGCCAGGCCGACGCCCTCCTCCCAGCACCCCATCTCCTATCGCATGGCCTGTTAAACCCACACTGCAGACTTTCCACGGCATGGGTCTTGGTGACTGTGTCTGCTGGAGAGTAGGCCTTAGAGTCCCGTCCCTCCCGCCCCTGCCCGCTGTGAAAGGGAGAGTGGCAGGCCGGCCCGATGCTCTGTCTTCCCAGATCATGAACATGAAACCCTATGACCTGCGCCGCCGGCTCTACATCATCATGCGTGGCGAGGAGGGCCTGGACTATGGGGGCATTGCCAGGTGAGCTTGAGTGCCCTGGGAGGCTGCCCTGTACCCCGCTTCCCCAGGCTACAGCGTCCATGGCCAGAAAGCTGCCTGCCCCCTGCTCACATTCCCTCCCAAAGTTCTCATGCATCTTCAGGAGTGGGCACAGTGTGGCATTCAGAATACGTGAATCCGCCAGGTGCGGTGGCTCACGCCTGTAATCCCAGCACTTTGGGAGGCCAAGGCCAAGGCCTCCCAAAGTGAGTTTGGGAGTTCGAGACCAGCCTGACCAACATGGAAAAACCCCATCTCTACTAAAAATACAAAATTAGCCAGGTGCGGTGGCGCATGCCTGTAATCTCAGCTCATAGGGGAGGCTGAGGCGGGAGACTCGCTCCAACCTGGGAGGCAGGAGGTTGTGGTGAGCCGAGATCGTGCCACTGCACTCCATCCCGGGCAACAAGAGCGAAACTCCATTTCAAAAATAAATAAAAAACCAAAATACATGAATCCATGTGGCCAGTCCATTGAGCCTGGAACAGGGTCCTGGGGTGCCCTGCTGGGCTGGGCGTTAAGCCTTTAGTAACTGGGTCATGAGGCGATGGAGAACTCCCGGGAGGGGTGAAAGCTCAGTACAGTGGCTCTGTTATCTACCAGTGTGTCATGTTTCTGTATTTTAACAACCAGGCCAGCAGCATTTGGGCAGTTGAATATCAGGGCTGTGTGGTCATCCATTAGAGTTGACCCTGGGGTCCCCTCCCCTTAAGGCAGCCAGGGCAGGTGAAGTCAGGTGTCCCCATGTGGATAAGCTATGTCACGATCCACAGGGCCTTGAGCAGGGCTCAGCTGCATGTCACGTGTCTGGGGTCAGTAACACTGTAACGGCTTATGTCACCCTAAAAAGAGTCCAAAGCATTGTCTTGCCTTCACCCTGGTCCACCCATAAAAGTTAACAGGCCCTCTGGGAAATGCTGCCTCGGACGGCAGGGCAGAAGGGCCCCGGCAGAGAGAGGGAGCGCCTTGGCCTGCGGCGACCTCTCTGCTCGAGACCTCTCCCGGTGTGGGCATGTCTTCTCGCTTGGTGTTGGGTTAACTTGCTTCTGGTCCTCTGTTTGGTGGTGGCGTGGCCTTCTGCGCTGGCCCTGTGGATGGACTGTTCCTTTTTTCCGTGGTGACCTCCTCTCCAGGCTCTGCTTGGTGGGCTTCCCTGGTGTGGCCGCGCCCTGTGTGTGTCTCTCTCTGTGTCCTGCCAGTGGTTTTACCCTATGGTAGGTTACGTCATGCTGTTCTACCACAGGGTAGAACCACGGACAGGATACCGGGGCACCCTCTGCGTCGAAGGACTCCTCGTCTGCCCAGCCACAAACAGCCCAGCAGCCGGGGACTGGCCCCCTTGGGACGTCCCCTTGCTGGTTTAGCTCAAGCCCAAAAGGACTCTGAATTCATGCCTGAGGCTCGCACCCAGGGCACGGGTGTTGATTCAGATGAATGCTTGGAAGTGTGGGAATGGGGATGGTGTTGGGGTCTGGGGTGAAGGGAGGGCAAAGCGCAAGAGTGTGGCGTAGCTGGTGGGTGTGAGGTTTCTAATCTGAAGGCAGCATGGATTACGTTTTCATGGATCGGGGTTGGGAATGTGGTGCTCTGTATTTACGTTATGTTGCCCACCCAGGTAGAGCGGAAACAGGGTAGTTGCTATTCATACAGAACCTTTGCAGAAAAATTATTGTCATAAACACGCATCGTGCCCTTGTGTAGTGCACAGCCTATGCAACTGAGCATGGTGACAAGGACCACCTTTACCATTAGAAGCTCTGGATATTGTGATGTAAAGTCTCGGAACACGTCATCTGGGAGCCGACGGGGACACGTTTCCCCAAACATCATCCTCAAATGCAGTTGCCATTCTGTGTAGAACAGAGCCCACCCTGTTCACTGACCAGCTGTTCATATAGGTTAGCGCGGGTGCTTGTCACGGGGCTTGACTCCCTGGGACACGTGTCCCCAGACTACCTGAAACACAACGGTGGAGAGTCACAGCTCCTGGGCAGATGTGCACCAAGGAACCCATTATTCTTGTCTTTTCTTTCTCTTCCCTCACAGAGAGTGGTTTTTCCTCCTGTCTCACGAGGTGCTCAACCCTATGTATTGTTTATTTGAATACGCGGGAAAGAACAATTACTGCCTGCAGATCAACCCTGCCTCCTCCATCAACCCAGACCACCTCACCTACTTCCGCTTTATAGGCAGATTCATCGCCATGGTAAGGGGGCCCCAGGGGTCTGCCTGGTTCCCTCCTCTCCCTCCTCTTCCCTCTCCTGGTGAAGTGTGCCAGGGGCACCAGGGGAATCTGCTCTTTCTCTGAGACCTCCAGGAAGGGGCAGCATTGGAGGAGGCCCTGGGCCTGTTCACCAGGAGGCAGCGTGGCGTGAACAGCAGCCCCCGTGGACTGGCGCGCCCTCTCTGGGCCCCACCCTTCGCCCCCATAGAGCTCGTAACCTAAAAATGTAAAAAGCTGGAGAGAGTTCTGGAGAAACCAGAGCTTTCTCAGTGGCTGTCCCGCAGGTAGTGAAGAGTTTCCACGCTGCTTGTATAGGACTTGTCGAGAGGAAGCCCAGGGTCTCTGGGCCACAGACTTTACTGAACATTAAATATGCGCTCTGTTGAGGGCCTTGGGATGACAGGGCCAGGTGAAAACATAGCTGCCCACCTGCTGCCTGTCTCTGGGAGGTGACACTGTCACGGCATTTGGGAACGTCCCACTGAGACACTAAGCCTTCTGGAAGGACATTTGGAGTCAACACTAGCTTAGAACAAAACCCTAAAGTCTGTGGCCCAGAGACCCTGGGCTTCCTCTCGACAAGTCCTATACAAGCAGCGTGGAAACTCTTCACTACCTACAGGACAGCCGCTGAGAAAGCTCTGGCTTCTCCAGAACTCTCTCCAGCTTTTTGCATTTTTAGGTTACGAGCTCTACGGGGGCGAAGGGTGGGGCCCAGAGAGGGCGCGCCAGTCCACGGGGGCTGCTGTTCACGCCACGCTGCCTCCTGGTGAACCGTAAACTGGCTGGTGCAGGGTGTAGGGACGTATGTCAGAAAGTGGGCCAGTTCTGGGGAGGGGCTTTCCCAGCATCTGTATTTAACTGGAAAGAAGGACACGGTGTGAATAGGGAAAGGGAGGTCCTGCCACGTGCCCCCTGTTGAGGGTCTTGGGAGTGTGGAGAACCCGATTGAGAAGCGGGGACCAGCACGGGAGCCACATTCATAGCTTGAGAAGTTTCAGTTCTCACTTTCCTTCGCTTCTTCCCCTGCCTTCCTGAGCTCCCCTCTTAGGAGGACCCAAGTGTCCCAGGAGCCTGTGACTAAATATGGCCCTTCCCATCGTCGGGGAGCTCTTGGCCAAGGTGCTGGGCTCTGGAAGTGGGCACATTCTTCCCAGGTCTAGAGACCCGCCTGGCCCAGCAGCCAACAGGACAGACCGGTAAAACCCTAGACTATTACTCACCATTGGCCGCCAGCTCTCGCTGTCAGCGGTGTCTGCATTATTTTTGGCTGCCTTTGCCACCCACCCTGAGCGCCAGTGAGTCAGGGCTGCCACCTGGAGCTGCTCTGAGCAAGCCTTTTCTGTGAGCAAGGGACAGACCTTTGCTAGGCTGGGAGCCAGCCGGCCAGTGTGAGGGGCAGATGCGGGCCTGGACGTGGGTTCCCGCGCCAGCTGTCTCTGCCCAGTCCTGCGGTCTGCAGGGCAGGGTGGGAGTCCCTCTGTAGGTGCAAGTCAGGACAAAGGCGTTGTTTGCTCCCGAGGCCCTCCCGCTGCGTCCGAGGCAGCCGCTGCTGCGGTTCTGTCAGGGAAGGCGGGTGGCGGTAGCGGAGTTTGATACCGAGTATCCGAGAGCCAGTCTTGGCAGTGCCTGGGGAAGGCCCAAGCTCTGTGCTGTGCCTCTTCCTTCCCAGGCGCTGTACCACGGAAAGTTCATCGACACGGGCTTCACCCTCCCTTTCTATAAGCGGATGCTCAACAAGAGACCAACCCTGAAAGACCTGGAGTCCGTCGACCCTGAGTTCTACAACTCCATTGTCTGGATCAAGTGAGCTCCCTCCCCCCTCACCCCACCGCACTGATAGGAGGGACGTCTCTGGGCAGGGAGCAGGTACCGACGGCTTTTATTTTGTCTGCCAGTGTGGCCCCTGAGCTCTTGTCCAGCCTTTAAAAGAGCTAGTGGAGAGGAATGTCCTCTGGGTCCCCCGTGGACAGTTCTAGAATCCCCTCCTTGAGTCAGGAAGCTGTCCCATGTCACTGTTCAGGATTCTAGGCCACCCGTGAACCCTTGGTGTCCCATGGGCAGCAGAGCAGGATCCAGGAAAGACCCTGCCACGATAGACATCTCCCGACTTGGTCTGCTGTGCCCCCAGAGAGAACAACCTGGAAGAATGTGGCCTGGAGCTGTACTTCATCCAGGACATGGAGATCCTGGGCAAGGTGACCACCCACGAACTGAAGGAGGGTGGCGAGAGCATCCGGGTCACGGAGGAGAACAAGGAAGAGTACATCATGTGAGTCTCAGGCGCCGGGGCCTCCGCTCCAGGGGCGGTGCGGAGATCTAGTTGGTTGCAGAGCAAGATGGGCCCCCACCTTGTGGCCCATCGGTCACTGTGGATGCCATCTCCATCTGCCTCGAAGGTGGCTGCTGATGGGCCGTCATGTGATGGCGCGAGCTGGGGGACCAGAGCCGAGGTCCTTAGTTACTGACTCCCGGCTGCACTTTTTCCCCACGTGGGAGACTTCAAGCCTCCAGGGTGGAATTTCTTTGAAGTCGCGTCAAGCTTAGACGTCTGCATCTTTCTCCAGGCCGAGAGGATCTCTGTGGCCTGCGTGCCTAGACCCACCGTCTCACGTGTGCCCGTTCTCCATGCCTGTTCCTCAGGCCTCTTGGTTTAGTCTTTTTATCTCCACGCTTTCATACGTCTGAGGTTCAGTTGGCGTTGTGGGCAGGAGCAGGAGGTGGCGGTGGTGAGGATGACTTCAAAGACTCCGGTGTCTGCAGGTCACTGTGAGGTTTTTAGGGCCGCACTCTAGGGCCTCCAGCAGGCTGGGTCTGGGTGTGCGAAGTGGGCTCTTCTGATCTGGTGGTCCTGCGTGGTAACGGCCACGCGGCCTGGCCAGGAGCTGCCTCTGAGCGATGGGTCTCATCCTCCACCCATGGCTGGTCTTTGGTCTCAGGCTGCTGACCGACTGGCGTTTCACCCGAGGCGTGGAAGAGCAGACCAAAGCCTTCCTGGATGGCTTCAACGAGGTGGCCCCGCTGGAGTGGCTGCGCTACTTTGATGAAAAAGAGCTGGAGGTGAGTGTCTGAGGTTGCTGGGACCCTGAGCCCCTGCCTCTGGGGTGATCCTGCTCTGTGATGCGCTCACTGTGCACCCACAGACACTCAGCAGTGAAACGCCCACTGCGGCAGGGCAGATGGGTTTAATTTGGGATCTCAGGACCCACCTTTCCCCAGATACTTGTTTCAAGAAAACAGGGACTTACATTACCCATATTATTAACGCTGACACCAGAAATGGCTAGTTGAACATGTCTGGGGCAATGTCATGTGCTAGCGAGTGGACGATGCGTGGGGAGGGGCCTGCCAGGGGTGCTGACTGCTGCCTCTCCCC
Organism: Macaca mulatta; assembly: GCF_049350105.2. Taxonomy (NCBI): domain Eukaryota; kingdom Metazoa; phylum Chordata; class Mammalia; order Primates; family Cercopithecidae; genus Macaca; species Macaca mulatta. The sequence goes on from NC_133425.1 coordinate 65,563,516, forward strand.
AGCTGATGCTGTGCGGCATGCAGGAGATAGACATGAGCGACTGGCAGAAGAGCACCATCTACCGGCACTACACCAAGAACAGCAAGCAGATCCAGTGGTTCTGGCAGGTGGGTCCTGGGCCCAGGCCTTGGCAGGGACATCTGGGCCATCAGCCAAAGGAAACGGGTCTTGAGGAGACCTCACACGCAAGGACCTTCAGCTTTGACCCTGTCCTCACCTCCCACAACTTGCAAAAGGAGACGGTAGACCAGCCTTGGGATGAACAGGGACAGTTCCAGCTGAGTGGTGGCCAGTGGACGTGACAGGAGGCCGTCAGTGGTCAGCCTTGGGCCAGCTGGTGTGCAGGGACAGACCTGCAGGCAGACAGCAGCTGCCCCTGGTTGAGAGGTCCCCTGCCAGCCAGATGGGACAGGAAGTCAGGGGCTTGGCTCCAGAAAACAGAAAGAGCTGTCATTGTTGTCGTTATGAAGTATAGCATAAAAAAAATGATTACAGATATTCTTAGTATATGTCTGTATGCATATGTATGTATACAAATTTGTTGTGGAGGTGAAATTTCTATAACCTACAATTAACTATTAAATGGTTTTTTTGTTTTTTTTTTTCAATAGAGACAGGGTCTTGCTATGTTGCCCAGCCTGGTCCTGAACTCCTGGGCTCAAGCAGTCCTTCCATCTCACACTCCCAAAGTGCTGGGATTATAGGCATCAGCCACTGTGCCCAACCCATTTAAGTTTTTTAAGATACACAATTCAGTGGCTTTCCACTTTGGGCTCCCTGGTTTCCCACCCAGGCCGAGGTGGGTGGATCACTTGAGGTCAGGAGTTCAAGACCAGCCTGGCCAACATAGTGAAACCCTCTTTCTACTAAAAATACAAAAAATTAGCCAGTTGTGGTGGCGTACACCTGTAATCTCAGCTACTCAGGAGGCTGATGCATGAGAATCGCTTGAACCTGGGTGGTGGAGACTGCAGTGAGCCGAGATCGTGCCGCTGCACTCCAGCCCGGGCGAGAGAGTAGGGGCTTCCAGTACATTCACAGTGTTGTGCACCTGTCACCACTATCGAATTCTGGGACATTTCATCTCCCCAAAAACCTTATAGCCATTAAGCAGTCACTCCCATATTTAGTCATTTCTGAAAGCAGAACTTGGATGGGAAGAGAATACTCGGTGTCCCTGAGACCCAGAGCTGTCCCATGGACGGGTGGGAATCTTCTGCAGACACAGCCTCTTAGCAGGAGCACTTCCGGGCTTTCTCAGGTTGGGGGCTGTCATCCCCTGGCCAACCTGGCTCTGTGTCCTCAGCCCCAAAGAGGGGCCCCGCTGAGCTGGAGAGCTCCACGTTCGGGCTAAGTACTGGGCCCGTGGGTCGCCTGACTGTGCCTTGACTTGCGGACTTCCAGGTGGTGAAGGAGATGGACAATGAGAAGAGGATCCGGCTGCTGCAGTTTGTCACTGGGACCTGCCGCCTGCCCATCGGCGGATTTGCTGAACTCATCGGTACATTTTCTCTCGCCCTCTGGTGTCCTGGCTGGCAGTGAGGACAGCTCAGAGGGAGGGGGGAACCTAGTCTTTTCCTGGAAGCACGTCAGTGGGATGGAGAAGAGCTGAGGCCTCTGTGTCCTGGGGCTGAGCCCATCTGTGGGTGGAGCCGGAGGGTCCTGCTTTGGGAAGGCACGTCTCTGTTGACATGGGTGTGTTTTACCTTGGATCACAGGTAGCAATGGACCACAGAAGTTTTGCATTGACAAAGTTGGCAAGGAAACCTGGCTGCCCAGAAGCCACACCTGGTGAGCCTTCTAGTTTTAGTGGGACGTCGGGGGGCCTCAGACCCGATGAGCTCCTGGGACAGCCCAGTGGGTGTAGCAGCTTCTTAGCCTCGAGTCTGACAGCTTTTGCGTGGCCCTGGGGTGTTGGGTTGGAGAGATGGGGCTGTGATGGGCATCTTATCTGCCGGGTTTTACATATGAAGCGCTTCTGTTCCAGTAGTCCAAGAGCTACTGCCCTAAGTGTCCCCCCAACCAATTTCCAGCTGTCCTGGCCCCTCCCTTAACACCCCATGGTCCAGGTACCTGCAGTGTAAAGGCCTGACTGGCAGCCCCTGAGCCCTAGCCAGTGTGGCGCAAGCCCTGTGGCCCTGCTGCAGGCAGGCAGGGCGGGGCTGTCAGGGCCCTGGCCTCCTGGGGCTGACTGTCGTGCTTTCCCCGCTCTCGATAGCTTCAACCGTCTGGATCTTCCTCCCTACAAGAGCTACGAACAGCTGAGAGAGAAGCTGCTGTATGCCATTGAGGAGACCGAGGGCTTTGGACAGGAGTAACTGAGGCCGCCCCCCCACACCCCCCAGTGCACACATAGTCCTGAGTCCTCCCTGCCTGGGAGGCCACCGGCCCTGCAGCCCTTGGGAGGCCCCCGTGGATGTGGCCCTGTGTGGGACGACACCATCATCTCGCTTCTGGCAGAAGAGCCTGATCCCAGGAGGCCCTGCAGTTCCCCCCACCCATGGATGGCAGTCTGGAATAAAGCCCCCTAGTTGCCTTTGGCCCCACCTTCGCAAAGTTCCAGAGGGGTGACCCTCTCTGCAAAACTCTCCCCCATCCCCTAGACCCCACCCTGGGTGTGTGTGTGTGCAAGGGAAGGTGTTGCATCCCCAGGGGCTGCTGCAGAGGCCGAAGACCTCCCGGACTAGTTTGGCCAGGAGACCGGCTCCTGGGGTGGGCTGGGCTGTTCTGGACTGAGAGCCAAGGGTCTTTGCCAGCAAAGGAGGTTCTGCCTGATGATCGAGACGAAGTGAAGGTCTGAGGGCGACGGCCCTGGGGCGAGGCCATCTCCGCCTGCCTCCCTAGCAGGCAGCAGCAATGGAGGCTGAGTCGCAGGACGCATGCTGGTCAGTTAATTCATTCTCAGCAAATGAAGGTTTGTCTAAGCTGCCTGGGTATCCATGGGACAGAAACAGCAGACTCCCTCAGACTTTCTTTTTCCATTTATAAACTTGAAGCGGTTGTGTTGTAGGGTTGCAGTTTTTTTTGTTATGCTGCTGTCACTTTCTGTCCAGGAGTTGGCACCCCAGGCGTTCTGAGACCTTGAGGGACCCAGGCCTTTGGGTCCACGAGTTTCCCAAACAGCCACGCGTCTCAGGAACCTGCCTGGTGGTTCCGTGAGCTCAGGCGGGCCTGACCCAGCGGCGCAGCCTGGCAGGGACCTCGTCCCCGAGCCTGGCAGAGTGGGAGGGGTTGAGGTCCCGAGCGCCACTCCTAGCCTTGCCGCCTTCAATAGAGAAGAAATCCCTTTGCTAGATAGGGTCCCCCAGGCAGTCCCCAGTGGCGGGACACAGGGATCCGGCTGTGGAGCTCTCCCGTCAGCCCTTGGAGTTCCAGGTGGGCCTGCTGGTCCCCTGTTCAGAATGGAGTGCGGCCCGGCCAGCGGAAAGTGTCCATTCTGCGTAGGTGCTTTATCTGCACACAGGACGTGGAAACCAGCAGAAAGGCCCTGACCTGCTGCATAGCCCGGTCTGATTTCTGCAGTTCCCACCAGCCTCCAACCCGGGGACTCTGCCATAATTGGAATCTTCACAGGTCACATTGAAATCTTCAAGATGACCATGCCCCCCCAGGATGCTGGGGCAGTAATCATGGCAGACTCCCTGCCCGGGCCCCCAGGATTCTAGGACCCCAGGCAGCCCCTTGGCCTGGTCCCGGGTACCTTCCAAGCACAGTCTCCATGCTCCCAGATTCTCGACCTTTCCCTGGCCGGGGAGGTGCAGCCTGCGTCTGCCTGTGTCATGTGTGCTGATTTGAGTGGCTCAGCTTGCCACAGCGCAACCTCTTCTGTCCCTTTCAGTCATTTGCCGTACTTCCCTGCGGCACGCCACCACGGAAGCCGCTCCAGGGTGGGTCAGGGCGTAAGCTGCTGGTGAGGTTTGGAAGCATCAGGCTCACGGGTGTTCGTGTGTGTTCGTGCGTGTGTGTGCGTACGTGTATATAACTGAAGTGTCTGTACGGAATGCCCTTTGCTAGCCATGGGCTGGTCACCAGACTATTTTGTAATACCCGCCCCCTGCCTCGATATTGCCAGTTTCTTGTGCAATAAACAATCAGCAGCTGTGGGTGGTGTTGGTGTGGATGTTTACAAACCTGTGGTCCTCTAGTCAAGAGGACTCTGGTCCTCACAGACCCTCCAGGCCTGGATAGGGGTGGAAATTCCCTGACCTCGCTGGTTTTGAGAAGCCTGTGTGTCATGGACCGAGGCAGCCCCCAACTTCTGGGCTGGGCAGCTGAGTCCTGGCCCAAGGATCACCAGCTTCAGCCCCTGATCGGCCACCTCACTGCACCCTTTCGGGACCTCTGCGTCCCCCTGCCAGACCCGGGGGGGTCTCCAAGCAGTTGCTGTGGGGTGCAGAACAATAACAGCTGCAGGTTGGGGCTTCCGAAACTGGCTTGCAGGGAGAGTGTTCTAGGCAGTCATTCATTCAGGAAATACTCAGGTTTCGCAAGTTCCACGACGGTCGATGGTCGAGGGACTCTGTGATCTTGACCTCAGGGTCACGTAAAGGCTTGCCACCCACTGTTTTTGGTTTTGACAGATCACCATGCTGATGGGTCCTGAAGCATTTGACAAGGAAGTGACTTTGTCATGGATCAAGCAGGGCCCCGACCGTGCCTCCAATGCTCAGCGGGGCAGAGGTGTTCAGAGCGGGCTCCCTCCTGGGTTCGTCAGCTGGACTCACTGTGCCCGGCTCCAAAACCTTATTTTCAGGCAATAGGCCAAGGCTGTACTCTGACAAAATTATTGGAAAAGGTCCAGATGTCTCATGATAAATTCAAATAAGACATGCCCCAGTGGAAATCGTTCCCCCAACCCTTGTCCCCAGAGGGACCTACCGCTCACAGTTGGCGGTGGCATTTCCAGATGCTTCTGTGTGGGTGGGCACATCGTTTACACAGAGGATTTTTAAATATGCCAAAAATGGAATATTGTACATACTGCGCAACTCACTGTTTTCATTAAATGAGATGTTATGGACCCCTTTCCATGTTCGTCGAGGTAGATACTACTTAATTCTTTAGCCACTGTGTGACATTCCGTATTCCTGCAGTTCTGTAATACGCTCAGCTCCTTCCTAAAGGGGGTGGCACCTGTGTCCCACAGTTTGCTGGTGGCTGTGGAGCTCTGGGAAACGCCCTCGGGCAGGTCTGCGTGCTGCTGCTGCTGCTCTTCTGCTAGGGGGCGGTCTTAGAAGTTTGATTGTTGATCATGCATCTTTATTTTTATTTTAAAATTTGGTGAAGGTTCAGTTGAAAGATGCAAAGGAGCTGCTGTGTAAGGCCTCCCTTACTCTTCTGTCCCTCGGCCACCCTGATCCCTTCCCGGAGGCAACCATCACTGCTGGCTTCTCTCAGATCTTTCCAGATATACTTTAAAAATCCCAACGGGGCCAGGTGTGGTGGCTCACAGCTGTAATCCCAGCACTTTGGGGATTTTTAGTAGACATAGGGTTTCGCCATGTTGGCCAGGCTGGTCTCAAACTACTGACCTCAGGTGATCCTCCTGCCTCAGCTTCCCAAAGTGCTGGGATTACAGGCATGAGCCACCACACCTGACTGTTTTTGTTTCGTTTTGTTTTTTATTGTGGTAAAATACACATAATACACAACTTACTATCTTAATCATTTTTAAGTGCACAATTCAGTGGCATTAAATACATTCATAATGTTGTGTATCCATCACCACCATCCATCTCCAGAACTCTCTTCATCTTGCAAAATGGAATCTCTGACCCTCCATTCCTCTTCCCTACAGCCCCTGGTAATCACCATTCTCCTTTCTGTCCCTTTGATTGTGACTCCTATTAACTACCTCCTTATGAGTGGAATCATATAGCACTTGTCTTTTCGTGATTGGCTTATTTCACTTAACATAATGTCCTCAAGGTTCATCCATGGGTCAGAATTTCCTCTTTAAGGCTGAAGAATATTCCATTGTATCTTTTTTCTTCTCTGTTCATCCCTCTGGTGGACACTTGTGTTACTTCCATGTTTTAGCCATTATGGATAGCGCTGCTGTGAACACACATGGACAAATACCCCTGAGACCTTGCTTTCAGTTCTTTTGGGTATATACTCAGAAGTGAAATTTCTGGGCTGGGTGCATTGGCTCAAGCCTGTAATCCTAGCACTTTGGGAGGCCGAGGCGGGCAGATACATGAGGCCAGGAGTTTGAGACCAGCCTGGCCAACATGGCGAAACCCTGTCTCTAGTAAACATACAAAAATTAGCCGGGTGTGATGGCAGGTGCCTATAATCCCAGCTACCCAGGAGGCTGAGGCAGGAGAATCGCTTTGAACTTGGAAGGCAGAGGAGCCAAGATCGTGCCACTGCACTCCAGCCTGAGCAACAAGACTGAAACTCTGTCTTAAAAAAAAAAAAAAAAAGAAAAGGAAAGAAAAAAATTTCTGGATCATATGGTAATTCTATTTTTTTTTTTTTAGACAGCATCTCACTCTGGCACCAGGCTGGAGTGCAGTGGCACAATCTTGGCTCACTGCAACCTCCGCCTCCTGGGTTCAAGCAATTCTCCTGCCTCAGCCTCCCGAGTAGCTGGGACTACAGGCACACACCACCACACCCAGCTAAATTTTGTATTTTTAGTAGAGATGGGGTTTCACCATGTTGGCCAGGATGGTCTCGATATCTTGACCTCATGATCTGCCCACCTTGGCTTCCCAAAGTGCTGGGATTACAGGCATGAGCCACCAGGCCCGGCCAGTAATTCTGTTTTTTATGTTTATTTTTTAGAAACAGAGTTTCATGCTGTCACTCAGGCTGGAGTGCAGTGGCATGATCATAGCTCACTGCAGCCTTGCACTCCTGGCTTCAAGTGATTCTCCTGCCTTAGCCTCCTGAGTAGCTGGGACCACAGGTGTGATGCCACCATGCTTGACTGATTTTTTATTTTTTGTAGAAATGGGATCTTCCTATGTTGCCTAGGCTGGTCTCAAACTCATGGCTTCAAGTGATCCTCCTGCCTCAGCCTCTCAAAGTGTTAGGATTATAGGTGTGAGCCACCCACACCCAGCATCATTCTATTTGTAATTTTTTGAGGCACTTCCGTAGTGTTTTCTACAGTAGTGGTACCATTTTACATTCTCACCAACAATGCACAAGGGTTTCAATTTCTCCACATCGTCACCAACATTCGTTCTTTTCTTGTTTTTATTTTTAATAGTAGCTCTCCTAATGGGTGTGAGGTGATATCTCATTGTAGCTTTGACTTGCATTTCTCTAGTGATGTTGGGCATCTTGTCATGTACTCATTGGCCAAATGTATATTTTCTTTGGAGAATTGTGTATTCCAGTCCTTTGTGATCATGGTTTTCTTTTTGATGCTTGCTATAATTTTGGTCTCTTTAGTTGGACTCTGGTGCCATCTTTCTCAGTATATTTGATGGTCTACCATGGGGGTTCCCAACCCGGGAGCCACAGACCATTGTGGGTCCATGGTCTGTTAGGAACTGGCCTGCACAGCAGGAGGTGAGCAGCAGTTGAGTAAGTGAAACTCCATCTGTATTTACAGCTGCTGCCCATTGCTGACATTAGCACCTGAGCTCTGCCTCCTGTCAGATTAGCAGCCTCCTTAGATTCTCAGATGGGAGCATGAACCCAATTGTGAATTGCGCGTGTGTGGGATCTAGGTTGCACGCCCCTTATAAGAATCTAATGTCTGATGATCTGAGGTGGAACAGTTTCATCCCAAAACCATACCCCCATCCCAGTCTGTGGAAAAATTGTCTTCCATGAAATCAACCGGTCCCTGGTGCCAAAAAGGTTGGGGACCACTGGCTTACAAGATACTCTATTCCCAGCTTTAGTTGTCTTGCCCAAAACATAGAATTAACTACTCTGCTAGCTGCATTTGTTCTTTTGGTGTAAAAAAAATGATTTCAATTCAAAACATGGGGTTCTGTCAAAATAGCACAGTGAATTCATGATTTGATCACATCTCTGCTCCAAATAAAGAAACAAACTACAAGAAGAGAAAAAACAAAAGAACTGGTTCAAAAACAAGATAAAGAATTCCACAGGCCAGAAACAGAGCAAAAGCACAAAACGTGGGGCGAGAATGAAGCTGTGGGCTTGTTGCATGCTTGCATTGCCTGGCAATGGGGCTGAGAGTTCAGCTGCTGCGGGCTGAAGGGGTCTGAATAAACTCCAGCATAGAGGGGACAGGGCCAGCTCGCTGTTTCCTCCCGTTTCATGCAAACCAGCAGAGACAAAGGCAAACTGCCGCTGCTGTGTACCTGGGCTATGGCTTTGAGAACAAACGACTAAGGAGATGGAAACTCACCTAGCCAAACCCACTTCATGGGTTCTGAACAGGGTCTGTGTGATCTTCCTAGGTCACCCAGGCCAGGGTCCCAAACTGCCATTTGAAGATCAGCCCCTAGAAGTGTGGGTGCCTAGAAGCACAGGAACAGGTAGCCGCAGAAGCATTAGGCAGGGAAGAGCACGGGAGCCCAGGAGAGCCGGTAAAGGAGCAGCTCCCCAGTCAACATCTTTGCCTCCTCCATGGAAGACACCACAGGAGTGGTTCTCTCACCTGCTGGCCTTTGCTGGAAAGGGACTGGGTGGCAAGTGGGCCTTTTCACTGAGGCCCCAGATCTGACTGTTCGGGGCTGTCTATTTCAGGGTGGCTGGTTTCTCTAGAGATGACTCCTCCGGTCTCCTGCCTGGAGAGGAGGACGTGCCTGAGACAGGGTGCACCTGCGTGTAGATTTCTTGGGAACAGAGAGCAGGAAGGAACTGAGCTTGCAGAGCCCAGGCCCCCAGCCTTACCTTTTCTCCTGCTTTCCTGCCCTGCTCCTTCTCCCTGCCTGCAGCTTTGACTCAGGTCTTCAGTCCTGGAGCTGGACTCCATCTCTCGTCTCCTGCAGCTGGGAGTGGGCAGGTAGCCAGACCGTGTGCGGCTTGGAGAGGACCTGGGTGTCCCACTCTTCTGTAGAGGAACTTGTAGCTACCTCAGTTTTCAGCTCTCTACCTCACTCCTGCTTCCTGCTGCCCCCAAGTTCTCAGTCTCTTGCGAGCTCTGCAGGGCTCATTTCTTTTTCTTTCTTTCTTTTTTTTTTTTTTTTTGAGACAGGGCATCCAGGCTGGAGTGCAGTGGCACGATCATGGCTCACTGTAGCCTCGACATCCCGGGCTCAGGTGATCCTCCCATCTCAACCTACTGAGTGGTTGGGACTACCCAGCTAATTTTTAAATGTTTTGTAGAGACAGTTTTTTGCCATATTGCCCAGGCTGGCCTCAAACTCCTGAGCTCAAGCAATCCTCCTGAGTTGGCCTCCCAAAGTTCTGGGATTACAGGTGCGAGACACCACACCCTGCCTTTTTTTTTTTTTTTTTTTTTTTGAGACAGGGTCTCCCTCATTTGCCCAGGCTGAGTGCAGTGGTGGTGCCATCACAGCTAACTGCAGCCTTGACCTTCTGGGCTCAAGCGACCTTCCTGTCTCAGCCTCCTGAGTAGCTGGGACCACAGGCACACCCCACTGTGCCTGGCTATTTTTTAAATTTTTTGTAGAGACAAGGTCTCACTATGTTGTCCAGGCTGCTCTCAAACTCCTGGTCTCAAGTGATCTTCCTGCCTCAGCCTCCCAAAGTACTGGGATTGCAGGCGTGAGCCACTGCACCTGGCCTGTTTGGTTGTTTTATTTATTTATTTATTTATAAATTTTTTTATTATACTTTAAGTTCTAGGGTACAAAATAATTTTGGGCAGGATGCAGTGGCTCAAGCCTGTAATCCCAGCACTTTGGGAGGCTGAGGCAGGCAGATCACGAGGTCAGGAGTTCAAGACTAGCCTGGCCAACATGGTGAAACCCCGTCCCTACTAAAAATACAAAAAATAGCCGGGTGTGGTGGCAGGCGCCTATAATCCCAGCTACTCAGGAGGCTGAGGCAGGAGAATTGCTTGAACCCAGGAGGCGGAGGTTGCAGTGAGCCAAGATTATGCCACTGTACTCCAGCCTGGGTGACAGAGCAAGATTCTGTCTCAAACATAAATAAATACACACTTTTGGGGCTCTAGTAAGAAGAGATGCTTGATCTGCTCTCTGTTAGCTTCCTCTCCTTTGATAGATGCGCCTGGGGGCAGAAGAGGGTAGCCTGTGCATCGAGGCCCTGAAGGGGCTTGTCTGCTTTTATTATACTGACTTTCAACTAACTTTGCTGCTGCTGCCTCTGCCTTTCTCAGTCCTGAGCCTTTCCAGGTTCTGCAGGGTTCACCAGAGCCCTCCTTGGCTAAGCTCTTTCTGCCTGAATTCTTGGCGAGGGCTCCCTCTGCCTGGCCACTCCTCCTGCCTGACACCTCCTAGAAATGTGTTGAACTCTCTGGTCCACCTCTCAGATGCTACCCCTCAGATTGGGCGAACTGAGTAGAGCAAAATGGAAAAATTTTAATGTTCCTTCACTGCCATTCTGATGGGGTCTTGAGAGGAAGAAAACAGAAACACATTTCGGAATGCAGTTCTTGCTCATTAGCTAAGATGTTTTTGTTTTTGTTTTTTTGAGACAGGGTCTCACTCTGTCGCCCATGCTGGAGTGCAGTGGCATGATCTCAGCTCACTGCAATCTCCACCTCCCAGGTTCAAGCGATTCTCCTGCCTCGGCCTCCTGAGTAGCAGGGACTACAGATGCCCGCCAGTATGCCCAGCTAATTTTTGTATTTTTAGTAGAGATGAGGTTTCACCATTGTGTCCAGGCTGGTCTTGAACTCTGGACCTCAGGTGACCCGCCCATCTCGGCCTCCCAAAGTGCTGGGATTACAGGTGTGAAACACCGCACCCAGATCATCAGCCAAGATGAACCTCATTGTGCCCACTTCCCCAAGAGCACTGACTGGTTTCCTTATGCTGGGAGAGGGTGGAAGGTGAAGGGCATGGGATGGAGGTAGGTGGATGAAGTGGGGCGGGGAAGGGGAGTAGGTGGGATGGTTTTGCTTTGCTTTCTTATCTCCAAAGCCAATGGTGGCAATAGGTAGTCCTGTTTATAAACAAGAGGGTGGCCAGGCATGGTGGCTCACGCCTGTAATCCCAGCACTTTGGGAGGCGGAGGCAGGTGGATCACCTGAGGTCAGGAATTTGAGACCAGCCTGGCCAACATGGTGAAACCTCATCTCTACTAAAAATAAAAAAAATAGCCAGGCATGGTGGTGGGCACCTGTAGTCCCAGCTACTCAGGAGGCTGAGGCAGGAGGATCGCTTGAACCTAGGAGGCGGAGGTTGCAGTGAGCCAAGATTGTGCCACTGCACTCCAGCCTGGGTGGCAGAGTGAGACCTTGTCAAAAAAAAAAAAAAATTTTTACTTCTGCATTTTCCACTAACAGTATTCTCATTCTAAGACATTAATTAGGCACCAAATTCAGAAAACCCCACTGTATTCTATTCTTGATTACCCTAGTGAATTCTTCCTATCTGTATTAGTGTTTACCAGAAAGGGGGTTCTGATCCAGACTCCAAGAAAGGGTTCTCAGATCTCATGCAAGAAAGAATTCGGGGCGAGTCCACAGAGTAAAGTGAAAGCAAGTTTATGAGAGAAGTAAAGAAACAAAAGAATGGTTTTCCACAGAGCACCGCTGAGCGCTGCTGGTTGGCTATTTTTAGGGTTATTTCTTGATTAAATGCTAAATATGGGGTAGATTATTCATGAGTTTTCCAGGAAAGGGGTGGGAATTTCCCTTTTCTATCATGCACGGTCACTTCTGGACATGGTTATGGCCTTTGTAAGCTGTCACATGCTGGTAGAAGTGTCTTTTAGTATGCAAATGTAATACAATTCGCGTATTATGAGCAGTGTGGATGACCAGAGGTCGCTTTGGTCGCCATCTTGGTTTTGGTGGGCTTGGGCTGGCTTCTTTACCGCACCCTGTTTTATCAGCTGGGTCTTTATGACCTGTATTTTGTGATACCAGTCTGCTAACCTCTGTCCTGTGACTGAGAATGCCTAACCTCCTGGGAATGCAGCTCAGCAGATCTCATCCTCATTTTATCCAGCCCCTGTTCAAGATGGAGTCACTCTGGTTCGCATACCTTCTGACAGTAGGGGAACTTTTTTTTTTTTTTTTTGAGACAGAGTTTTGCTCTTGTTACCCAGGCTAGAGTGCAATGGTGCAATCTTGGCTCACTGCAACCTCCACCTCCTGGGTTCAAGTGTGTCTCCTGCTTCAGTCTCCCAGGTAGCTGGGATTACAGGCACCCACCACCACACCCAGCTGATTTTTGTATTTTTAGTAGAGACAGGGTTTTGCCATGTTGGCCAGGCTGGTCTTAAACTCCTGACCTCTGGTGACCCACCCGCCTCGGCCTCCCAAAGTGCTGGGATTACAGCTGTGAGCCACCGCGCCTGGCCTAGTAGGTGGACTTCTTAAGTGGCCTCCAGTGCTCCCCTCCTGGTATTCCCACCTTCATGGGGAAAACCCCTCCCTTTGAGAGTGGACTGCCCTAGGGACTTGCTTCTACCCAGTGGAACATGGCCCAGGTGATGGGATGTCACTTCTGTGATTCAGCTGCAATCTGTCTCACTGACTGTCCCCTTGCCTGCTGGCCTGTGTGCCCTGATGGAGCAAGCTGCTGTGCTGGAGAGGCCCACGTGGCAAGGGACTGAAGGCAGCCTTATGTCAACAGCTAGCAAGGAACTGAGGCCCTTAGGCCCACAGCCCACGAGGAACTGAATCCTGCCAACAGCCATGTGAGCTTGGAGCCGGATCCTTCTGTTGCTGAGCTGGAGGTGACTACAGCCCAGCGGACACCCCGACTGCAGCCGGTGAGCAAGTCAAAGCAGAGACCCAGGCGAGCCATGCCTGGACCCCTGAGCCACAGAAACTGTGAGATAACCAACGCGTGTTGTAAGCAGCTAACTGTTACGGTAATTTTCTAGGCAGCCATAGGTAACCAGTATACCATCCTAGGTCAGATTAAATGTCCTCAGATTAGCATCCCTTCCATTCCCTGCTTCCTGAATGTGGCCATGATTTTTAATACATGAAAGAGCCATGGCAGGGAGATTATCTGTAAATCAACAAAATCATACCAGGAACACAGGCCGATTGCCCGTGTTCCTCTTCTCAGGGAAAGAGAATACTGGGAAGTGGGAGTCATTTTAATCCCTCCCCGAGACCCCAGTTTCCAGCCTGACAACATTTGCCCGGCAGCGCCAATGGTCCCGGGGCCCTCAGGTCTGGCCCAGTCTGCGACTGCGGCTCTCTGCCTTGAGATGTCATTAGTTCTTGTCTGGGCCTCCAGCCAAACATAGTTGGCAAGAGTTGTGTCCAGTCTCTCAAGGACAATTTTGGGGCCGTTTCCTGTGTAATTATAGGGTGAGCAGCAGGGTAGATGGTGCTATTACAGCAGCAAATTAGCCTGAAGGGCGGCCTCTGCAGCTCTAGGACTCCCACGGAGGCTGGCTCAGGGCAAAGCTCTCGCATCCATGACGGCCTCCCATGAGTATCTGGGGCCTGGTGGGCTGTGGGTGCAGAAGCAGTGCTGCTTCTGGGAGGATATCCATTTTACCCCCAAACCTTTGGATTTTATTTTGTGTTATTTATTTATTTTTGAGACAGGGTCTTGCTCTGTTGCCCAGGCTGGAGTGCAGTGGTGCGATCTAGGCTCACTGTAGCCTCAAACTCCTGGGCTCAAGCGATCCTCCCACCTCAGCCTCCCGAGTAGCTGGGACTAGAGGCACATGCCACCATGCCTGGCTAATTTTGTCTTGTTTTTTTTTGAGACAGGGTCTTACTTTGTCACCCAGGCTGCAGTGTACCCGGCTAATTAAAAAAAAATTTTTTGTGTGTGAAAACGGGGTCTCACTATGTTGCCCAGGTTGGTCTCAAACTCCTGGCCTCAAGGGATCCTCCTGCCTTGGCCTTCCAAAATGCTGGGATTATAGGTGTGAGCCACTGCGCCTGATCTGAATGTCTGGATTTTATAGTCAAGATCTGCCAACTCTCTGTAATTGGTCCACACTGGTTAAAATCTGGAATGTCTGTGTGTGGGGTACATGAGAAATAGCCTGAGTGGTAAATGTTGACTGTTATCCTGTCCCTGTACTCCATACGTGGGACTCACCCCTAAACATCAGCTTTCTGCCAAGGGGCACAGGATGCCTCTTGATAAATATTACATGGCAGAGAAGAGTGCAAGAGAAAGAGTCTACTTTAGATAGGATTTTAGGGAAAGCCTCTCAAAAGAGGTGTTTCAGCCTAATGACCTGAAAGGTAAGAAGGAACCAGAAGGCCGGACATGGGGGCTCACACCTGTCGTCCCAGCACTTTGGGAGGCTGAGGGGGGTGGATCACCTGTGGTCAGGAGTTTGAGACCAGCCTGGCCAACATGATGACACCCTGTCTCTACTAAAAATACAAAAATTAGCCAGGCACGGTGGTGGGTGCCTGTAATCCCAGCTGCTCGGGAGGCTGAGACAGGAGAATCGCTTGAACCTGGGAGGTAGAGGTTGCAGTGAGCCAAGATTGTGCCACTGTACTCTAGCCTGAGTGACAGAGTGAGACTGTCTCAAAAAAAATAAATAAATAAAATAAAATAAAATAATAATAACAAGGAGCCAGTCAAGTAAAGAGCTGGAGGAGGAATGTCCAGAGTTAGAAGCATCCAGTGCAGCCATCTGAGTGGGAAGGAGGCTGACCTGTTCTGAGAGTGGGTTGGGGCTGGGGTGACGGAGCAGGGGCAGCATAAGAGGAGACCCATAGGTTGGCACAGGTCCAGGTCATGCAGGGACCCATGAGCCCTGATGAAGAGCTTCAGTTTCCATTCTAAGAGCAGTGGGAAGCCACTGGAGGCTCAGGCACAGGACAGGTATGCCCCGAGGTACACCTGAGAAAGATCACCCCAAAGGCAGCATGGAGCGTGGGTCCCCTGGAGCTGGAGGGGATGCAGGGAGGGTGGTTAGGAGGCACTGTGGATATCCAGGAGAGGCAATGGCTTTGGGTTAGGTGTTGACTTCATACGGAGTAGAAAATGGAAAGACTCATGCTGTCTTTGGGGTGCAATTGACATGATTTTGCCAGTGGACTGGAAATGGTGCATGAGAGAAAGAGCGAAGACAAGGATGATGTCTTCATTTTTGGCTTGAGAAACTGGGAAGAGGATGATACCATTTAATCTGATGCAAAAGACTAGAGCAGGGGAGCTGCAGGGGCCAGGGATGAATACTCTCTGGAGGAAACAAAGTTGAATTCCTATCTCTTACCATAAACAAGGTGAAAGTTTTATAAAAGTCTTAACCTACAAGGGCAAAGAGAACATAAGAGGACTTGGTGGCAGACGAGGATGGCTAACATAGTTTTACAAGGCAGACAGCAGGTGGAGGATTGTAATTGATCAAGCAGAGCCGGAATCTGCACTGCAGGGGAGGCCGATGAGAAATGAGCCACTCTGTCTAGTAGACCACTTGAGAGACTTAGGGTTTGGGGGCAGCAAGAAGGCAAGGGTGATACTAGGGCCTAAAAACAACTGGAGTAGGCTGGGCGCAGTGGCTTATGCCTGTAATCTCAGCACTTTGGGAGGCTGAGGTGGGCGGATCATGAAGTCAGGAGTTTGAGACCAGCCTGGCCAACATGGTGAAACCCCATCTCTACTACAAATAATTAGCCGGGCATGGTGGTGTGCACCTGTAGTCCAAGCTACTCAGGAGGCTGAGGCAGGAGAATCACTTGAACCTGGGAGGGGGAGGTTGCAATGAGCTGAGATTGTGCCACTGTACTCCAGCCTGGGCAACAGAGCAAGACTCCATCTCAAAACAAACAAAAACAAGTGGAGTAGTTAAGCATCCGCATACAGAGGAGTTGGACACCCACCTCCCCTCCCAGGCCCCATGCAACTCAGCTACTGCCCGTTCCCGACTGCTGCAGACCAGAAGTGTATTCAGGCTCAAGGCTTGGGGATTTGAGGGACAGCAGAAGGCTGGGGAGGTACAGAGCTGGAAATTGTCAGATAAACAGAAGTCTTGAAACTTGAAGTGGAGGCTGGGTGCGGTGGCTCACACCTGTAATCCTAGCACTTGGGAGTCTAAGGTGGGGAGACCAGCCCGGGCAACAGAGCAAGACACTCGTCTTGACAGAAAACTAGCTGGGTATGGTAGTGCACGCCTGTAGTTCCATCTGCTTGGGAGTCTGAGGTGGGAGCGTCGCTTGAGCCTGGGAGGTCGAGCCGCAGGGAGCTATGATCGTACCACCGCACCCTCAGCCTGGGTGACAGAGTGAGACCCCGTCTCTCAAAAAGTAAAAATAAAAAAGAAACTTGAAGTGAATGAAAAGATGTAATGTGAAAGGTGAAAATATAAAGCTAATGATGTGTAAGTATGAGAATAGATTTGGGACTTTAAGCTAGGGAACGGCTTCTTAAGTGTGATTCACAAACCACTAACCATAGGGGAGAATGGATCGATTTGTCTACATCAAAATAGAGGATTTCTGTTCCACAAAGCTCCCCAAAGATAAAGTAACAAACAGATGGGACTGACTGAAAAGAGCTGTCACAAAAAACCGAAACAGGAGTTGTTTCCTGAATATTCAAAGGATGTCTGAAAATCTACAAGAAAAAGAAAAGAAACTCAATAGAAAAAAAGATGAGCAAAAGACAGAAGTAGCAATTCACAGAAGGGACAATAGACATGGCCATGGGGAGAAAGCTCTATCAGAATAACTTCAGAATACTATTGCACTCCTAAGATCTATAAAAATTGGGAAGTTGGATCATGCGCAGTGTTAGGTTGGCAAGCATATTAATAAGGACTGTCACAATCACACTGACACGGGATATACTGTGTGCAGGCTCTGCTCCAAGCCTCTTATAAGTAATACTTTGTGTAATTTTCCTAACAAATCTATGAAGCAGGTAGTAATAAAACTATTCCCATTTTGCAGATGGGAAAATAGAGATAGAGATTTGTCTTTTTTGCTCTGTCACCCAGGCTGGTGTGCTATGGTGTGATCTCAGCTCACTGCAACCTCTCCCTCCCAAGTTCAAGCGATTCCGCCTCAGCCTTCCAAGTACCTGGGATTACAAGCACGCGTGCTGGCTAATTTTTTGTATTTTTAGTAGAGACGGGGTTTCACCATGTTGACCAGCCTGGTCTCGAACTCCTAACCTCAGGTGATACCCCCGCCTTGGCCTCCTCCAGTGCTGGGATTACAGGTGTGACCCACCACGCCTGGCCAAATAGCCTTAACAGCTAGTAGTTTATACATCTTGGATTCCAAGTCAAGCAATCTGACTTGAGCCCATACTTTAAGCTGCTAAAATATACTGTAGTTTCAGACATGGTGACCTCATGCACCGTGAGTAGGAGCATAAAGGCCTGCAGCCACTCTAGCGTGCAACCTGGCTGTACTTAGAGACATGAACTATGCCTGTATTCTATGTTCCTGCAAACTCCTGGACATGGACTCCATAGAAACTCTTGCTCAGGTCCTTACGAGGACATGTGGTAGCTTTGTCTGTGGTGGTGGAGAGCTGGAAGTAACCCAGGTGTCCATCACTAGGAGGTAGGTGAGTAAACCACGGTGGCTGATGACAATGGATCCCCACCTTAGTGGACTAGCAGGGTAGGCAAAGTTACGTCGTGATGACAAACAGCCCTCCAATCTCAGTGGCTGAACACAAGTTTTATTTCCAGCTTACATCAAATCAAATGCAAGGCACGTGTTTCTCTAGGACACCTCTTCTCTGTAAAGGGGCTCAGCAGTCAGGCTGCACCCTGTGTGACTTGCCATCTCAGCATGTCCCTCCTCTGTCGCCCAGGCGGGGGGAGAGACAGAAGGGGCTTTTCACTTTCTCAGTCTCATTCTCTCATCAGGCTGGCGTGCAGGGGCACGATCTCGGCTCACTGCAACCTCCGACTCCCAGGTTCAAGTGATTCTCCTGCCTCAGCCTCCCAAGTAGCTGGGATTACAGGCGCGCACCACCACTCCCAGCTAATTTTTGTATTTTTAGTAGAGACGAGGTTTCACCATGTTGGCCTGGATGGTCTCAATCTCCTGGGTGGTGATCCGCCCCCCCTTGCCTCCCAGAGCGCTGGGATTATAGGCGTGAGGCACCACGCCCGGCCTGCTTATATTTTTTCATTGTCCGGGACTCATCTCGTGGCCTTCTCTGGAGCAAAAGGGGTGGCAAGTGTAGTCTGCAGTATGTCCAGGAAAGACGAATGTGGAACAGGATTTGGGAACACATAGTATTGTTGCTGCCACAAGCAGTTACAAGCTATGAACTGAATGAATCTATACATACAGCCATGAAGACAGGTCTTTAAACATAGTTTTAAGTTTTATAAAAAGGTAGGAAAGAATGAAATGAAAGGGAAACTTACAGAAATTAAAACACATGCACATAGAACGTTACGCTGCATGGGCCGGGTGAGGTGGCTCACGCCTGTACTCCCAGCACTTTGGGAGGCTGCGGTGGGCGGATCACCTGAGGTCAGGAGTTCGAGAACATTACGCTGCATGTTCTTTGCAGATCCATCCATATCTAAGGACGTTTATTAAACACATTGAAGTGGCTATAGCTTATGTGTGTGGGAAGGATGGGTGGTTAGAATGATAGAGGAAATCAGGTAAAAAATATCGAAGAAAGGACACGTTTGATGATGATGGTGATGATGATGGCAGTCATGAACTGAGGATTAAGAGTCTTGCCACTCTCTACATTTGAGGTTCTTCCTCCAGCCATGTAACTCTGGCACTGGAATAGAATGAAGAGGAGGGGGAGGGTGAAAAAGTAGACAGACAGAGCTGTTGGGCAACTGTAGCAACAGAACAGAAAGGAGATGAACGTTTGCACATAGGCAGGGGCAGCAGGAATGCAGAGGGGCAGGTGTCAGAGAGGGTCCACGTGGTAGAACCCACAGGACCAGGTGGCTGAATGCAGCAGCTGAGGCTGAGCAGGGCGGCCAGTATGACTCCTGTGTTCTGGTGGCGTGTGGTGGCGTGACCAGCCAGGGTCTGGAAGAAAGAGGAGGAATGAGTATTGGAATCAGAGGCATCAGATAACGATGAGGGATTCTTTAAAATATAAGACATAGGTTGAGTCAAATGCGGGTCTAGAGAAAATGGAGCCAAAGGGGCTCAGGAGGCTCTAAGAAGCAGGTAAGAGTACCGTGATAGAAGTGCCAGGGATCAAGCCAGGGAGGTGAGGTCATATGGTCTGGCTGTGTCGCCATCCAAATCTCATCCTGAATCGTAGCTCCCGTAATTCCTACATGTCATTGAAGGGACCCAGTGGGAGGCAACTGAATCATGGGGACGGGTCTTTTCCATGCCGTTCTCATGACAGTGAATAAGGTTCACAAGATCTGACGGTTTTGTAAAGAAGAGTTCCCATGCACAAGTTCTCTCTTGCCTTCTGCCATAATTGTGAGGCCTCCCCAGGCACTTGAACTGTGAGTCCATTAATCCTCTTTTTCTTTATAAATTACCCAGTCTTAAGTACGTCTTTATCAGCAGTGTGAAAACGGACTAATATATAAGGGTTCAGAAGGGCCAACAGGATGGACAAAGAAGCCATTGGTGACTTTAGTGAGAGCTACTTTAGTGGAATGGTGGGGGGCAAAAGCCAGATTGCAGATGATTAAGGAAATACCTGGAAGACAAGAGAAGGCAACAGACATAGGTGAGCCATTTGCTGAAGGTTAACTGGGAGAAGAAGGATGGAGGAAGGCTACAGCAGGGGCTGCAGAGTGCAGGTGTGCAGCTGTAATATGGGAGGGAGCTGAGGGTTTATATGCCTAGGGGTAAGAGGTGGGGATGGAGTCAGGATTGAAAATGAGGAAGAGAGGCCAGGTACAGTAGCTCACGCTTGTAATCTCAGCACTTTGTGGGGCCGAGGCGGGCGGATGACGAGGTCAGGAGTTCGAGACCAGCCTGACCAACACAGTAAACCCCATTTCTACTAAAAATACAAAAATTAGCAGGGTGTGTGGCACACACCTATAATCCCAGCTACTTAGGAGGCTGAGGCAGGAGAATTGCTTGAACCTGGGAGGTGGAGGTTGCAGTGAGCCGAGATCGTGCCATTGCACTCCAGCCTGGGTGACAGAGCGAGACTCCATCTCAAAAACAAAGAAAGAAAATGAGGAAGAGGCCAGGTGCGGTGGCTCACGCCTGTAATCCCAGCACTTTGGGAGGCTGAGGTGGGCAGATCACCTGAAGTCAGGAGTTCAAGACCAGCCTGGCCCACATGGTGAAACCCCATCTCTACTAAAAATATAAAAATTAGCCGGGCATGGTGACCCATGCCTGTATTCCCAGCTACTTGGGAGGCTAAGGCAGGAGAATCTCGAGAACCTGGCAGGCAAAGGTTGCAGTGAGCCAAGACTGCACTCCAGCCTGGGCAACACAGAGTGACTCCGTCTCAAAAAAAAGAGAAGGCAGCCAGAGAGTACCTGGGTTCAACTGAAGTGCCAGCCTGCTCCAGTCAGAGAAGCACAATCTGTGAGAACAGGGAAAAGGAACCTAAGCTTCTGGAACCCGATCCTCTTGAATTCATGGCTTTATAGGTGTTTAAAAAAAAAAAAAAAAAAAAAAAAGGCCGAGTATGGTGGCTCACACCTGTAATCCTGGCATTTTGAGAGGCCAAAACAGGAGGATTGCTTGAGCCCAGGAGTTCAAGACCAGCCTGGACAACATAGGGAGACTCACCTCTATGAAAAATAAATAAATAAATGATTTTAAAATGGCACAAAAAAACAAAACAGACCCCTGGACTGTTAAAAAAAAATTGATAAGATTGATCTACATCAAAATAAATGTTCTCTAACTTTCATGTGGGCAGGAACCATATGGAGACCATCTTAAAAACACAGATCCCCAGAGGTTCTAACACCGCAGGTCTGGGGTTGGGCCCAGAAACCTGAATTTTTATTATTTTTTTGAGACAGCGTTTCTGTCACCCAGGCTGGAGTACAGTGGCACAATCTCAGCTCACTGCAACCTCTGCCTCCCGGGTTCAATAGATTCTCCTGGCCTCAGCCTCCTGAGTAGCTGGGACTACAGGTGCGTGTCACCACGTCTGGCAAAGTTTTGTGTTTTTTGGTAGAGACTGGCTTTCACTGTATTGGCCAGGCTGGTTTTGAACTCCTGGCCTCAAGTGACCTGCCCGCCTTGGCCTCCCAAAGAGCTGGGATTACAGGCGTGAGCCACCATACCTGGCCAGAAACCTGAATTTTTAACAAGCATCATAGTGAAATCTGCTGTCATTGGTTCTACGCTTTGAGTAACTGCTAGAGAATGGCCAGCTGAGGTCCTAGTGAGTGGAAACGAATCACTCAACCAAGCAGCACCACCCCCTTCTGGAAAAGTCCCAGGCATTTGACAAAGATTTGTCACCTACAACTGTCTGCCCCTGTGTGGAGAGGGCTACTTTGAATGAACCTCCAAGTCTTGGTTAGTTTTCTTGAAAAAAACAGAAACAGGTCTACAATGAAAACAAGTGGGGATTAAGTAGCAGTTATGCAGGCAGTGATCATTTAAATAGGACTGGAAAGGGTGGGCTTGCAGCCAGGTTGCACAGGTTTGCAAAAGCCAATTGTTAAATTTTCAGAAATTTTGTGAGCTGGAGGCTAAACACAACCATTGTTAAAAATTAAATTGTATAAACTTACAATTAAATAGATTATATTAAGAAAATATTTTTCTTTCTTTTTTTGTTTTTTTTTTTTGACACCGAGTCCCATTCTGTTGCCCAGTGGCACGATCTTGGCTCACTGCAACCTCTGCCTCCTGGGTTCAAACAATTCTCCTGCCTCAGCCTCCCAAGTAGCTGGGATTACAGGCCCATGCCACTATGCCCGGCTAGTTTTTGTAGTTTTAGTAGAGACAAGGTTTCCCCATGTTTTGCCAGGCTGGTCTCAAATTCCTGATCTCAGGTGATCCGCCTGCCTCGGCCTTCCAGAGTGTTGGGATTAGAGGCGTGAGTCATCGCGCCGGCCCTAATTTCTTTACTACATTTTACTATCAAGTGTGCTCCTAAGATTATTTTTGTCTATCTTATCTGTAAGGTAGAAATACTATATAGCACTGTGCTTCTGCGCCTCTCCTCCCAACTCAGGTTGTTGTGAAATCAGCCACCGTGGAAGTATTTATACCAGGGAAATTGGGAAAGGCTTACAAATCAATGCCCCTCATCCCTTTTTTGGAGAACTGATTGTTACATGTTTACCAGCACACCACTGAGTAAGATCCTTAAAGTAATTAGGAGGCTGGACATGGGGGCTCATGCCTGTAATCCCAGCACTTTGGGAGGCCGAGGCAGGAGGATTGCTTGAGCCCAGGAGTTCAAGACCAGCCTGGGCAACAAGGTGAGAACCTGTCTCTGCAAAAAAGTTAAAAAATTACCTGGGTGTGGTGGCTCGTGCCTGCCGTCTCAGCTACTCAGGAGGCTGAGGCAGGAGAATCACTTGAGCCCAGGAGGTTGAGGCTGCAATGAGCTGTGATCGCATCACGGCACTCCAGTGTGAGCGACAGAGCAAGACCCAGTCTCAAAAAAAAAAAAAAAAAAAAAAAAAAAAAAAAAAAAAAATTAGAAGAGTAATACCAGCAGTGAGGAAAATCGAAGCATGAACTATCTGCTTGTATTCATCCCCCAGCAGCAGTGTGTAAAAGGACGTAATGGTGGAGGTGTGGAGGCTTAACCCAGTCTTTTTGCACCCATAGCCTCTTCAAATTCCTTCACAATTTTGCCTGGGTGGCTCCAGCCGAAAGCAGAAATGGCAGGAAGTAATTGGGGCAGATGCCCAAATCTATGCCCAACTGGGAATCAAATTTTTCTCGACAGGAGATGAGCTGAGCTGAGTGAATGACGCCATCTAGTGTCAAAGAACAGATTGGCTCCAAAGAGCAACGATTAGCAAAAGATTCCTCTTGATTTGGGCGCTAGAAACACGACTTCCAGTTTCTTCTTCCCTTCTTTTCACATATTTTCTTTCCTCACTTCTATGTCTGTACTGAGTCAATTCTTATTTACTCCGCCAATAAAAACAGACTTGACTTTTTGTTTTTTGAGACAGAGTCTTGCTCTTTCACCAGGCTGGAGTGCAGTGGCACGACTCACTGCAACCTCCGCCTCCCGGGTTCAAGCAATTCTCCTGCCTCAGCCTCCCGAGTAGCTGGGATTACAGGCTCCCGCCACCACACCCAGCTAATTTTTGTATTTTTAGTAGAGATGGTGTTTCTTCACGTTGGCCGGGCTGGTCTTGAATTCCTGACCTCGTGATCTGCCCGCCTCGGTCTCCCAAATACAGGTGTGAGCCACTGTGCCTGGCCAAAAAACAGGCTTTACTTTTTTTAAAAAAAGATCTCAATTTTGCACTGCTACCAGGCAAAAATCGGTAATGCCAAGAGTTGAACGGCACAGGAATGTGCACAGGTATTACGTGTAATAATTTGCAATACATTTGCTTAGGGAAGTTGTAAACATTTTTTCTTGTGGGCCATATAAATCAAATGTTTCTCTGCCTTCCCACAGTCCTGTATCCACCCCATTTTCCCCGACAGGGCAGATGAAAGTGGTTTTGTTAGCGTGTTATATAGTCTGACAAACAATCCTAACTCATTCTCAAGTTTTATTTTGCTTAACCACAAATGGTAGAAGAAAATGCCTTTGCATAACTTCCCAGTGAATGGGAGATTTCATTGTTTTCCATAAGTTGAGGGCTATTTCCTGTTTTCTTTTTCATTTTTTTTTTTGAGAAAATCAACACTTTATTGAGATATTTTAAAGTCAAATATCTAATATAAAAAGTTTGCATTGCTTCAGCTTGTTTTCATTTAAACCTGTAGTTGTCCTTCATTTGCTTCTGGCATTTTTTTCTTTTTTTCTTTTTTTTTGAGACAGAGTCTCACTGTGTTGCCCAGGCTGGAGTGCAGTGGCACTCGGCTCACTGCAACTTCTGCATCCCCAGTTCAAGCAATTCTCCTGCCTCAGCCTCTCAAGTAGCTGGGATTACAGGTGCATGCCACCATGCACAGCTAATTTTTGTATTTTTAGTAGAGATGGGGTTTTACCGTGTTGGCCAGGCTGGTCTCGAACTCCTGACCTCAAGTGATCCACCCGCCTCGACCTCCCAGAGTGCTGGGATTACAGGTGTGAGCCACTACACCTGGCCTACTTCTGGCGTTAAAGTGCTCTAGTTTTGGTAGAATCTTCTCCTTGACTTCAGGACCCTCTCCACATTTATCCCCACCCAGTCTATAACTCACATATTTCATGTTTTCAAACAGAAAACCATAATTCGGGAGTAAACACCATCCTCTGTAAGATGTGTCACAGGAGCAGCCTGAAATCTATTAGGCAGTCATTCTGAAGCTGTGGTGAAATGGAAGGGAAGCTAATGTTGTAGCTATGGAGATGAGATCCAGGCTCAGGATCACGCTTTTTCCAGAATACTTTTTCAGTGTTTCCAAAACCAGCAAGAGCCACCTAGAAGCCTCATCTCCAGACCGCCAGACTACACAAAAGTAAGGCTTTATTTGAGGGGTGGGCCCTGGGTTTTGCAGTCGAGTCAGCTGCTATCTGTATGAGCAAGACTTCATCGGTAGCTCTACTGGGCTCCCCCTCTTCTACATGATGGCAGCAATTTGGCCTTAGAAAATGTGCCTAAGTGACTTCACAGGCTACAGGCTATTTTCCTCATAAGTAGGAATGGAAGATTCCAGTTAGGAAGGTAGAAGTCAGTTTTGTTCGTATGCGGGCCAAACTATTAAAAAATAATAAGGCCTAGGGATTCCCATGTTCTTAGATGCTCAATGAACATTTCAGTTCATCAAACTGTGACCAACTTAAAAGGCTGTGGCATTGTGCTAGTGCACCGGACCCTGGGAAAGTCTGTTAAATCCAAATGATACTTTTTTTTTTTTTTTTTTTTTTTAAGAGACAGGATTTTGCTTTGTTGCCCAGGCTGGAGTGCAGTGGCCTGTGATCACAGCTCACTACAACCTTGAGCTCCTGGGCTCCCCTATCCTTCTGCCTCAGCCTCTTGAGTAGCTAGGGCTAAGGCACATCCCACCACACCCAGACAATTTAAAAATTTTTTGTGGATGGGTTGTACTATGTTGTCCAGGCTGGTCTCTTACTCCTGGGCTCAAGTGATCCTCCTGCCTCAGCCTTCCAGTGTTGGGATTACAGGCACCAGCCACTGCCCCCAACCCTGCATTATATTCTTAAAGGCAGACCTGAATCCTGTGCGGTGTCAATTCAGGTGTGCACCTGCCCCCGAGCCTCACATACAGGACCCGTTCCTCAGGATGACGCCGCGTTCCCTTGCTTAGAACCTCAGCACCATGGCACCTGGCTCTCCTCCCACGCCTGAGTCTTGTTCTTGCCCATTTCCTAGAGAGGGTTTGTGGTCCAGGCTCCCTGTCACATCAGTGTGTTCCAAACACGGCACCCAAATCTCAAAAGCTGCTTCAACGCTCCCGTGGTTTGGGATACACCTCAAGTTTTAATCTATGTACTTCAAGTTTCTTTTATTCAATTAGATACAACCATCTGACTTTTGGCTTCTGAAACAGAAAAGTCAGTTTAGTTCTGTTTTCACTTTACCATGCCTTTTTATCTCAGAATCGTGATGAACTCTGAAATGAACCCCGATGGGGCATGCCTCTATTTATGCTGAACAATAGTCATTTTACATTTTACTACAGGTTGAGTGCCCCTAATCCAAAAATTTGAAATGCTCCAAAATCTGAAACTTTTGGAGCACTTACATGGTATTCAAAGGAAATGTGCATTGGTACATTTCAGATTAGGTACGCTCAGCTGTTAAGTATAATGCAAATATTAAAAAAAAAAAAATTCCCAAATCCTTAACACTTCTGGTTCCAAGCATTTCAGATAAGGGATACTCAAGCTGTACCTATTTCCAAATTTCCACTAACTAGCTCTTTGGCAGGTCTACGGAATAAAAATCGATGCTTCTGATTACTTCAAGGCATTATAACCTCATGAAGTGGTTTCTGAGATGCAACTGAGTTTTTGTGCTATTTTATTGTATTCTTATATCTTTCAAGATGAATAATCCATGTAGTGCATTTGAGAGGTTCTACCTGTTCAAGAAAGGAAATTTAATATCCGTGACTACTGTATGTCAAATGATTTAGTGCCTTGTTTAATTAGTTCCTCTAGGAGTCCTCTGCACTTATCTTAGGGGAAACGTTGTTCCATTCTTAGTAACATGCCTGTTTGGCCTGTGGTCTGAGGTACTTACAGCTGCTACAGTGGTAAATGTGTCCCTTTTGAAACACTGTTCTGGGGACTTCAGAGATGACTGACTGCAACCTATCACCTCACAAATGACGGATCTGAGGTACAAACTAGAACCTGGGTCTTCTGGGCTCAGAGAACTCTCCTCACTACAGCAGACTGCCTGTTTCCATTTAGGGGAACGAGATGCTCTTTCATAAATGATACCAAGTCCAAGAGAACTCCTTAAGGCAGCTCCAATCGAAGGCTGCCTTGGCTGCTTCTGGAAACAACGGATCACTACTCCCAAAGTCAAAAACGACTAGAACACAGCCTTAAAAATCAAGTCATTTAATTGTGTCTTTGAAGGTAAACAATATATGGAGCTGGATCACAACCCCTGAGAATGCCAGAGCTATGGGTCCAAAACATGGTGTGGTATTGTCGGCAGAGTTCAGAAGGGTCTGGACTCTACGTGTTACCAGGCAGAAAACATGATGGAATTCATGCATTCCATTTAGCGACTGTGTAAAATTCCAAACAGACCCCAAGAATCTTTCAACATGGGGAAAATTCAACTTCTGGTTTTACAGAGAAACGAATGAAGAGTAGCAAAACGCTTTGTTGATTTCTCCTCATTTTTCTCACACAATCTGAAGCCTGAGCTGACTATCATATCCCCAGCTCACAGCAGCTGAAGCCGCAGTTCAGGTTTGAGCTCAGTCTCCATACGCTTCCAGGTAGCTCCACAGCAAGAGTGGCCGAGGCAGAGGGCTCTTGGCGGGCCAGCTTCCTAACAAGCACGCCGGCGGAAAAGAACCCTCTAGCAGCAGACTGATTTAGTTTGTAAGATTTTAATTTACAAATTAAAAAAGCTATTTAATACATGTTTTACTTTTTCTCCTTTTTCTCCTCTTTCTTTACATCACTCTTTTCCTTATCTTTCTCCTTGTCCTCTTTCCTATCCTTTTTGCTGTCTTCTTTCTCCTGCCCTTCTTTCTTCTCTGCATCGCGGTTGGCAATCTTGTTGTTGATGAGGTTGTGCAGGGCGACCACGGAACGGATCAGCGAGGCCAAGTACACTACCACCATCTGGTCGTTGGTCTTCAGGTAAAAGGCCTTGACAAACTCCTGCAGGCTGACGTCTGGCAGCAGGTTGAAGACGTCCTGCAGCTGGTAGATGATCTGGTGGTTGATAGGCAGCTTGCCTGTGGCGACTTTTTCCAGGTAGCTCCTGATATCCAGAAGCTTGGAGTTCAGTCCCTTCAAACCATGGACCTGGTTTGTGATCCGCTGGGACAGAGTGCCCACCGTCGTGTCTTTGATGTCTCTGTAATAACCCGCAGTTAGAAAGGGCAGGAAAAGGCATCGGTACCATGTTATCACGCAAGTTCTTACATTCTAAGAAAATACCTAGCTTTGTTGGGTGCGGCAAGTTTTTAAAAGAAAAATGTCACTTTTCCATTTGATAAAGATTTAGTTATCAATTACGAAATTGTTATCATTCGGAGCCACATGTTTTATCTTTCTCATCACAGGACATTTTTCAAAAAATAATTAGAAAAGAGAGCTAAAATAAAACCATTTTCACTTAAGAAAAAAAGAGATTGTTTACGTGAACAGTTTGGATCTGCCAATAACTTTCTGGGTAGCCTTGTACTGAAGCTATCTCAGCTTTCCTGTTCTTAAAAGGATGGCATTTTCTCTACCTGCATCTCCAGAATATCGAGAAGCTTAAATTTAAGAGATGGTAATTTTTAGAACTGGAAGGAACCTCACTGACTGATAAAACTATGACCCCTTTCAAATAAGGATTATATAGATATAGGATTTTAAAACAAAAGCTACCCCGAGATGAAGATTCTCTCTAGAAAATGGGCTACATTTGTTGAGAAGGACATCTAGTGGAGTGCAGGCCTGCATTCTCACACCTCTCTTCCCTCACAGTCAACATTCTAGTTTCCAGACAAGGTATGCTATCCACAGAGTCATAAATTGTAACTCAAGATATTTACAGTTGATGTAGTTCAAACATTTCAATGTACAGACAAGAAAACAAAGGTCTGGAAAGAGACTGTGATTTGCTCAGAATGGCAGACTTGTTAGTGGATGGCCAGGACTGGAACCCAGGTCTCCATACTCTTGACACAAACCTCTTCCTTACACTGTGTGGCCTCTCGGGCAGCGCATTATTTTGATGCTGTACTAGGCTCTCACCGTAACAGGTGTTCAACTCCAACTTCCTCAGCTTCCTCTGCTCCAATTTCACTGGTCACGTGTTCAAATGTTTTTGAGGTTGGGGTTCCATCCTGGGAGAGGAAGCCTAACTATAATTATTTATTTTCCAGAAACAAACTGATGTGTGTTCCTTTTCGCACCTTGAGTCTCTTGCTTTACGTCAGCTCATTTAATGGGTGCATGACTGAGAATTTTCTATGGCAAGGGTGGGTAAGGCTTGCTTTGAAAGTTTAGCCTTCAAAGCTGACATCACTGTGGTGCTGCTCAGTGATGCAGTCTGCTGGGGCACTGGGAGTTGAGAAAATCTGGAAATTCCCTCAAGCCCACACTTGGGATGGACACACAGGGAAGTCTCAGGTTGATTCTTAAAAGTGTATTGTTCTGGCTGGGCATGGTGGCTCACACCTGTAATCTCAGCACTTTGGAATGCCGAGAATTCGAGACCAGCCTGGGCAACATGGCAAAAAACCCTCTACAAAAAAAACACACAAACAGCCAGGTGTGGTGGCGGGCGCCTGTAATTCCAGCTACTCTGGAGGCTGAAGAATGAGAATCACTTGAACCTGGGAGGTGGAGGGTGCAGTGAGCTGAGATCACACCACTGCACTCCAGCCAGAGCAACAGAGCGAGATTATCTTTTAAAAAAAAAAAAAAAAGTATATAGTTCTTTCTAGAATGGACAATATACAGAGTATCTGTACTGAAGCAAGTTTGTGCCAGAAAATGTAACGTTTAGCCCTTTTTTGTCTCTTGGATCAAACGATTCCAGAGTGCCCAAACCAATGCAATCAGCATAGCTGGCTTTCTGGCAGTCTGAATTAATCAAAGGATCCACTGGGGACATGGTTCCTGGTGGGCACCCAGTGACATCCTGAAGGGACTCGGAAGATACTTTTCTCAGACTCTGCCAGAAGAGGCTGTACGTCTCCTGCAAAAGGCTGTAAACTGTGTGCAAGGGAGGACAGCACAGTGGTAAGAGCACAGGCTCCACAGCCAGGCTAGCTGGGTTCAAATCTGGTGCCGCCATGTATGTAATAAGGGAGCTCCGAGACCTTGGGCAAGTCACTCCATTCACACTAAGTGCTACAGAAGTGAGCTGTGATTATTTTATTCAGGATAGGGTTAATCCTGCAAGGGGCATTCTCTTTGCTTTGCATGCCAAGATGGTCAGAACCTTTAACCGTCTTGTAGGATTTCTTGGTAACCTTTATAGGCACTAATTCTTCTTGAGTTTCATCTGGTAACATGACCCGTATATCCCCTTTATCTCCTACTAAAAAAAAAAATCTTGCTTCATTGGGGTGCGTGTGTATGAGCAACCTCAATTCCTTTTCTAAAGAGGCAGGAGAAAAATTCACTAAAAACAACTGGGTCAAAACAGGGATGAAAGCCCTACTGCAACTAGGTGATACATTGGATCTAAGTTCCCTGGTAGCCAGGCAAAGAGAAAAGCTCCAGGAAGACAGAACTCAATGCAAGGAACATTTGCACAAAGCTATCCTAAAACATCCTTTTCCAAATCTTAAAACTGAAAGTAAGGATAAATACTGCAAATCTAAACCCAAAAGGAGACCGTAATTCATCCCTTAAAGTTTTCATTTGTAAAAGGGGAATCTGGATTTGTTTTGTGTTTTTGGGGGACAGGGTCTCACTGTCGCACAGGTTGGAATGCAGTGGCGTGATCATAGCTCACTGTAAGCTTGAACTCCTGGGCTCAGACAATCCTCCCGTCTCAACCTCCTGAGTAGCTTGGAATACAGGCATGGACCATCATGCCTGGCTAATGTTTTTATTTTTGTAGGGGTCTCGCTATGTTGCCCAGGCTGGTCCTCAACTCCTAGGCTTAGGCAATCCTCCCACCTCTGCCTCTCAAAGCACTGGGTGAGCCACTGTGCCTGGATGGAATTTAGATTTCTATGTTCCTCTCCATTTCCAAAATGTGGTGATCAAAAAAGTCAAAGGGGAAAAAACTTAACTACCTTCTTTTGTTATAGAGACAAAGGATTTGTTGACCTGAAAATTGAAAAAAGAAAAAAAAAAGCCCATCACCCAATAAGCGGCAAGTCGAACCCCCCAGGTTCATGGCAAGATGACTCACATCATGGACTTCTTCCACTGAAATGTACGCTTCTGTGGGCAGCCCTAGGTCCTTCGGCTTCACATCAATGATGACCAATACCTGGCCGAGAAACACATCTTAGCAAATCATCTCACGTCCAGCACAAAAGGGGTAATTTCAGGCATTCCTCTCACAATTACTAAAGCTATTTCTTCTCTTCAATTAGAAATGAACCAGAATTTTCAGCAAAAATGCATTTATACTTCAAATGATCTCATCGTTTTTTCTGCTTTTCGATCCCCTTCATTAACAAGCTGAGGGGCAGTACAGTGCCTAGCACAAGGACATTAGAGTCAATACAGCAAAAATTTCAATCCCAGTCCCACCCCTTACCAGACCTTCCTAACCATTCTAAACCTGTTTTCTCATTCCTAAAGAGGATATACAGTTACTGAGAGGATTACATAACTCATACACCTGGTACTTAGCAGGTGTAACCTGTTATTTATCAAATGTATTAGGTTACAGTATATTTCACAGAGCACTACAAATTAACAGAAGTTTATGGAGATAAAGCAGTAAGCAGATTTGCTACTCAAATTCTTCCCTGGATGCTCTTACTTGAGCTGGCTGGCAAAAAATCATTCAAGAGTTTTAAAAATAGAGAGCACTTACGGAATTAGGACAGTATCTTTTCATGAGTTCGTTGATGGCAATGTCATTCTTGTGTAGTTTAGGGCCTGTGTGGTACCAGCCAACTATTCTTTCTCTGGCTAGGAAGGAAAAAAATTAGTGGGCTTTAACTATTTCATGAAGCTCGATACAACTCCCTCAAAAAGGATAAGAAGTTATGTCCTTTACCTCTTTGAAAATTCCAGACATATGTACCCTGGTGGTACTAAAACTCTAATGGAAGACTGATTTTACTGGACGGTTCTTCACTTTTCAGCCGCAATTAGAGCGTTATTTCCCCTCTTACCCAAACCCAGGTGGCCTATTTGGCCTTAAATTGCTACTCTAGTTTTTCATTTATTCTACCTTATTCTTCTACTCCCACTAGTCTTAACTAAGTGTAGCCAACTGAAAGGGCCTTGATGTTAAAGAAAAGCAAACAGAAGACCCCATACACACAGATCAATTCTATGCTGTAACACCTTAGAACATCAAGACGTACCATTAACTTTCTTAAACATTCCATACATGTTTTCCAAATAATCATGGTCTAAAAACCACACAGAATCGTCTTTGTCATCTTCGTCAAAAGGAACTAAAGAGGAAAAAAAAAGTTAGTTTAGGGTGCTTGGTAGAAACCTAGAACAAAAGTCACAAGTAAAGACCCTCAGGCCAGTTCTGATTCACTTACGTGTTTCACTTGCCCAACACGATATTAAAATTTTTTTTTTTGAGCTGTCCTCAAAAACTGGGAGAGTTCACAGAAAAATCCAGACCTCCAGCTTCTCTTAAAAAACTGGAATACCTGGCAACTACCAGCTACAGCCAGGTAGAGGTTGTAGCTCTTTAAAAAACACATGCTTTTCAGTTTTTTAGAAGCCCAGTAATTTCCTGGTATTTTCCATTTGGCGAATGACATTATTAGCTGGTCGTTTTAGACACCAGAGTTAGTGACCTCTAGTCCAGAGGTCATCCAGCATGTTGTTGCTTTAATCATCCAAATAATACATGGATACGTTCTTGTGAGGATTCACACACGGGTAAAGTTCCCCATCTCTCCCCTTACTCTACCTATAAGAAGCATGGTTGAACAGTTTGTGGGGGTTGACAAACTGCCAGCTGCCTGTTTTTATAGAGGGTTGCTGCAATACTGCCACTCTCATCGTTTGTTTACATGTTGTCTATAGCAGCTCCTGCACTACAACAGCAGAGGGGAGCAGGTGCAGTGGAGACCACATGGCCTACAAGTCTAAAGTATTTACTGCCTGGTCTAGTGTGCAATCTTCAGGTTCTTTTCTATACTTAAGCAATTCTGATACAATCTGTGGGTTGTAGTCAAAAGTGGTAACAAAAGTTTATTTTCTTAAAAAGTCAACTGACATTTTAATCATGCTCAGAAAAACACAAAATTTGTCTTTTACCTGCAAAACTGTTCGATACATCAAGTACTTTCTTTTGCCATGAGCCCAAAAGCACACCAACAACGCGCTTCTGATTTCCAACCTTGCCGATTCTGAACGAGAAAACAGATGGTCAGTGTGGATAGGTTAGCACAGAAGCATGGATCCAACAATGAGATACTCAATGGGAAGTATCAATGGCACAGATACAATTTAGTTTACCTAGGAACTAACCTCTCTAAACCAATGTAATAGGGTTAGGTTGGTATTAACTATAAGGGGCAATTCACAAACTTGGTGCTGACACACACTGGCAGTTTTTACTTAACACTGACTGTGAAGTAATACATGCTTGGGAAAATTTCAGACTTCACAGAAATTTAAAATGAAGAAAATGAAAACTTCCTAGATCTTAGTCTGAAAACACATTTAAGCCACTCTACCACATTTAACTTTTTCTTTACAGCTTTCTTTCTCCTTTAAACTTTTCTCATCCTGAAATCTTTTTTGGAATAAAGATGCTAGAGTAGGCCAGGCACGGTGGCTCATGCCTGTAATCTCAGCACTTTGGGAGGCTAGTTTCACATTGGTTTAATTGTAGTATTTTTCTTAGCATATAGTTGGCAAATCTATAAATGGTTACTAGGTTTGGGTTTGAATCAAACAAAGTTAATGATTGTGTATTTCTGGTGCCTCTAATTTTCAGGGGCGGGGGGAGCGGTAAGGGGGAAATTGAGTTTCCAACTTCAAGGGAAACTTCCATACTCATGGGCTTTTGTTTTGGTCTACCAAAGTCCATTTGGGTTTTTAAAACCCTACACTTACTTGATAGAGAAGCTAGTGCTCTTCTTTGTTTTTGAGACAAGGTCTCACTCTGTTGCCCAGGCTGGAGTCCAGTGGCACAATCTTGGCTCATTGCAGCCTCTACTTCTCAGATTCAAGTGATCCTCCCACTTCAGCCTCCCGAGTAGCTGAGACTACAGGCACTTACCACCACACTTCGGTAATTTTTTTTTTTTTTTTGTAGAGAAGGGATTTTCACCATGTGGCCCAGGCTGGTCTTGAACTCCTAAGCTCAAGCAATCCACCCACCTCAGTCTCTGAAAGTGCTAGGATTAGAGGCATGTGCCACCAGGCCAGTCTAAAAGCTAGTGCTCTTAACAAGTGCTTGAATAGAACTGAAATGGTGCCTGCCCCTAGTATCCCATGGGAGAAAAATAGTAATTCCTCTACTGTAGAAAAGCCAACATATCCTAGGCTGAGGGTCCTTTTATGGCTCCAGCTGAATTAGTTGCACAGAGCAAGTCGCAGGAGAATGGACACTCTGCAACAATGGCTTTATAGCAGATGCTCTGAACTGGGTCTTTACATTTGCCAATTCAACTAACAATCTTGTAAAACTTAGAAACGTGCAACAGGTCTAGCAGGATGAACAGCTCCAAAGCCAAGGGGTGGTGGATGTACACCCTCAAACAGTGAGCTTACTAGATGACCTCTGAGATGTTTCCTTACCTTATTCATTATGGTCCAAATCTCCAACTGGTCTCTCTCTCTCTTTCTTTTTTTTTTTTTTTCTCGGAGACAAGGTCTCACTCTCACCCAGGCTGGAGTGCAGTGGCATGATCTGAGCTCACGACAGCTTCGAACTCCTGGGCTCAAGTGATCCTCCCGTCTCAGCCTCCCAAAGTGCTGGGATTACAGGCGTGAGCCACCATGCCCAGCCTCATGTTTAAAAAAAAAAAACAAACGGAAACCTCATCTATCTATCTAATATATATACATCTGTATATAATCCATATATACTATATATACATATGTACTTTCTTTTTTTGAGACGGAGTCTAATCAGATTCCCATTTAAAAATGTTAATGGGTTAAAACCACAGCTGATCCAGGAAGCCCTTCCTGGTGCAGAGCATCATCCAGATTTCGATAACAGGAACTCGGTCAAGTGAAGACAAACATAGATACGAACCTGGGGGCAGGGGTCAGGGACAAATTGAAGCTAGCCCCCTCTGCCCGACTCCAGCATCATCCAAGCATCATTCACATTTCGGTGAAATTAACTTGGTTAAACGAGGATAAACATAAATACGACCCTGGGGCGGGGGTCGGGGCCAAATGAAGGTAGCCCCCCCTGTGCCCCACTCCGGCATCATCCATATTTCGGTGAAACTAACTCGATCAAACAAAGATAAACACAGATAGCCTGGGGGCGGGGCTAAATGAAGCTAGCCCCCTTCGCCCCACCCGTGCATCATCCAGACATCATTCACATTTCATTGAAACCAACTAGGTCAAACGAAGATACGACCCTGGGGGACAGGGGTCAGAGCCAAATGAAGCTAGCCTGCCTCCGCCCCACCCTGGCTTCATTCAGATTTCGGCAAAACGAAGTGACAGACACGAGCTTGGGGGCGGGGGTCAGGGCCAACTAAAGCTAGCCGCATCCCCCGACCCCCGGCATCACCCAGATTTCGGTAAAACGAACTTCGGCAAAACGAACTCGGAAAGGGAACTCTGTAAAACACACTGGGTAAACGGAACAGGCAGCCCAGGTCCCGGAGTGGCGGCGGCTGGAGCAGGGGCGGGAGGTTGGATGACTCCGGCATCGTGAGCCGAGGCTGGTCTGCGCTCCTGAACAAGTAAGGGTCACCAGCCGCCCTGTCTGCGTCCCCAGGTCGCCCGCGGCCGCCGCGCCATCCCCAGCGTGCCCGTGACTCAGCAGCGGCGGCGCCGCCGGCTCCGCTATAGGCCGCTCTCTCACCGGTTGAAATGATCCACCACACTGAGCAACACCAGGGGGTGGACCACCACCTTCTGCACCGCCAGCTCCGGCATCGCGACAAACCCCGCTCGCCAGGCCTGGTCCCCTGCTTCCCGCAAACACCGGCAGCTATAGCGATTACCGGGGCGCTTTCAGGCCCAGCGCCTCTTCTTCCGGTTCGTCAGCCCTCGCGCGGCCTTCTTCTTCCGCTCCCAGAGTGCCTCGCGCGGCGGGCCCGAATCTTCGCCACCGCCGCCATTTATGGGCGGGGAAAGGGCTCGAGAAAGGTGGGGGTGGTCCTCTAGTCCGTTGCCTTGCGTTTCCCTGGACTTAAGGGCCGAAGGGACACTGGTGACTTGACCTCCTGGTATTGGCTTGCACCGTCACCTGCAGAGGCATTTCGCCTCACTTCCTTCCCAGCACCCACCACCACTAAAGTAAATAGTTAACAGTTTACTTTTCCACCACCCAGAAGAAGCTCACTTTTGCTTCAAGTCAAAATCCTCCGGGATTTCTGAGAGGAACTTTAAATCTCTATTAGAGCACGCTTTTAATGTAATTTGGTAATTTATCTCATTCTCATTTTCATTGCCGGGGGAATTTCTCCTTTATCTTTACTGTGGACACTTTGCAATGAACGTGGCAACCTGCAGGTTTCCACGGGTCCTTATATTACTGCGTAACTAGGGCTAGAAGAACGCAATTGTGCCTTTGCTTTTGAAATCAAAATTTACGTAAGCGTTGAAGAAAAGATGGAAGGCAGTAAGGAAGTATGTTGTGATATTTAGCTAAGAAAGAGAAGAGGACGGCGACCTGGGAAACTAAAGGAGACAAGGACTTAAGCTTATTTGCAGGAGGCAAATTATAAGAAAAATCGTGAAGGTGTATATCGTCTCAAGTTGCTGTTTTTGTAAACGAAAACAATACTTCAGCAACCTGAATTACTTACTTATTTTTTGTTCTGTCTTTAAATTTTGCTTTCCCTTTATCACCAGAGGATTTTCCCAACATTTTGGCCTCTTGTTTTTTAAGGTGGACTTCCTTATCTCCAAATGTCAAGGGACACACTTAGTCTCTCTTATTTGTGGGTGGTGAAAAACATTAGCAAAGATTATACTGAAATTTGGCCACCAATGAGAGACTTTAATGTAGTCAGGAGTTTTAATTTGTCTGCATGTGAATTTGTCTTCTGTCTGCAACTTGGCTTTATTTTCAGATTTTCTGCTAGATCCACAAGGAAGTAAATGGCAGGATATGCTTAATATTCGTAATTAATTGAAGAGACTCTCAATGCTATTTTTATTTTTTAATTTAATTTTATTTTATTTATTTATTTATTTATTTTTTTTTGAGACGGAGTCTCGCTCTGTCGCCCAGGCTGGAGTGCAGTGGCCGGATCTCAGCTCACTGCAAGCTCCGCCTCCCGGGTTCGGGCCATTCTCCTGTCTCAGCCTCCTGAGTAGCTGGGACTACAGGCGCCCGCCACCTCGTCCGGCTAGTTTTTTGTATTTTTTAGTAGAGACGGGGTTTCACCGTGTTAGCCAGGATGGTCTCGATCTCCTGACCTTGTGATCCGCCCGTCTCGGCCTCCCAAAGTGCTGGGATTACAGGCTTGAGCCACCGCGCCCGGCCAATTTAATTTTATTTTTTTGTACAGTTGGTGTCACAATGTGTTATCCAAGCTGGTCTCAAACTCCCAGCCTCAAGCAATCCTCCCACCTCAGCCTCCCAAAGTGCTGGGATTACAGGCATGAGCTACTGTGCCAGGCCGTTTATTCTTAATTATAACTAGAAAGATATAAGGGTTATGTTAATGGGGAAAGAAAACTAAGAGTTATTGAATCTATTGAGTGCCTTATAATATGCCAGCCCTGGTTCAGACACAAATATTTAATTCTTTTAATTAATGTTTCTCAAACTTTGATATGCTTACAAATCACCTGGGGACCTTGTTAAAATACAGATTCTGATTCTGTAGGTCTGAGATGGGACCTGAGATTCTGCGCTTCTAACAAGCTTTCAGGTGAGGCCTGTGCTGTGTTAACGAGGCTTGTAACAACCTTACAAAGTTGGTATTTTCTCATTACAAATGAAAATTGTTGCTCAGATGTTGCTCTCAAGGTGGGCTTTTTCTGACACTTTGAAAAAATTTCATCTTTCTCCCCGTACTTACGTGTTTCTGCTTTAGTTCTCTCTATAGTTTTTACCACTTGTGAATGGTT
This sequence comes from Macaca mulatta, assembly GCF_049350105.2. Lineage (NCBI taxonomy): Eukaryota > Metazoa > Chordata > Mammalia > Primates > Cercopithecidae > Macaca > Macaca mulatta. The sequence continues at coordinate 65,601,108 of NC_133425.1, forward strand.
TGTAGAATTTACTTATTCTGTTCATTGTCTTTGTCTCTCATTAGAATGCAAGCTCTTACTTAGTTCGTAAACTCCTGTTTACTTTTTTTTTTTTTTTTGGTAAATGAGACAGAGTCTCGCTCTGTCACCCAGCCTGGAATGCAGTGTGGCACAATCTTGGCTTACTGCAACCTTCACCTCCCAGGTTCAGGCGATTCTCATGCCTCAGCCTCCCGAGTAGCTGGGACTACAGGTGAGGCGCCACCATGCCCTGCTAATTTTTCTATTTTTATTAGAGATGGAGTTTCACCATGTTGGCAAGGCTGGTCTGGAACTCCTGAACTCAAGTGATCTGCCGGCCTTGGCTTCCCAAAGTGCTGGGATTACAGGTGTGAGCCACTGCACCTGGCCCCTAGTTTACTTTTATATTTTCAGTGTCTTGAAAAGTGCCTGGCACATAGGAGACACTCAGTAATTACTATATAAATAAATAGTTATGGTAATGAAATGGAAGATGACAGTAAGGCTCAGACATTGGGAAGGATCGTTCCAAGATCACATTGCTGGTCAGGATCAAGCCAGGTTTCTGTGACCCCAGTTCCTAATTGGGTGGTGCGCCTGCTTGCAGCAGTCTTCGGCAAAATAATTGCGTTAATTTTATTAAGATACTAAATTTCAAACTTTAGAAAGTGATGTGTTTTATTTCACACTGAGTTCACTTTGCAGTTGTACAGACTAAGTAAGCTGTTTCGAAGCTTATTGGGTGTCTCCAATCCTGACTCACTGAAGCAGTGTGGAATTGACTATGAACTTAAAAAATTATTCTAGTTACACATGATCATTGTGGAAAAATGACACTGTTCAGATAAATAAAAATGAATATAGAGCTGGGCATGGTGGCCTGTTCCTTTTATCCCAGATACTTGGAAGGCTGAGGTTGGAGGATCACTTGAGCCCAGGAGTTCATGACCCTTCTGAACAGCAGGACCTTGTCACAAATAAATTAATTGAAATAAATTACAATCACCTGAAATCTTACCACATACAGAAAACTAAGATTAACCCTGGCCCAAAGTGCTATTTTTTTTTTTTTTTTTTTTTGAGATGAAGTCCCACTCTGTCGCCAGGCTGGAGTGCAGTGGCGCAATCTCAGCTCCCTGCAACCTCTGCCTTCCAGGTTCAAGTGATTCTCCTGCCCCAGCCTCCCAAGCAGCTGGGACTGTAGGCGCATGCTACCATGCCCAGCTAATTTTTTTGTATTTTTAGTAGAGACGGGGTTTTACCATGTTGGCCAGGATGGTCTCGATTTCGTGATCTGCCTGCCTTGCCTTCCCAAAGTGCTGGGATTATAGGCGTGAACCACCGTGCCCATCCTAAAGTGTTATATTTCTTAAGGAACTTCAGCATTAGCTTCCTAGTTTGTCTTTTTGCCTTCCAGTTTTGACCTTCTCCCATCTCCATCCTCCACTCTGCAGCCAGACTTATTTTTTTGATTGATTGATTGATTGAGACTGAGTTTCACTCTTGTTGCCCAGATCTTGGCTCACTGCAACCTACACCTCCTGGGTTCAAGCGATTCTCCCACCTCAGCCTCCCAAGTAGCTAGGATTACAGGTGCCCGCCACCACGCCTGGCTAATTTTTGTATTTTTAGTAGAGACAGGGTTTCATCATGTTGGCCAGGCTGGTCTCGAACTCCTGACCTCAGGTGGTTCACCCACCTTGGCCTCCCAAAGTCCTGGGAGTACAGGCATGAGCCACCATGTCCAGCCTTATTTTAACATTTTTAATTTATTATTTTTTTCAAGAGATAGGGTCTCTGTCACCAAGGTTGGAGTGCAGTGGCGCAATCATTAGCTCACTGAAGCCTTGAACTCCTGTCTCAAATGATCCTGCTTTGGCCTCCCAAAGTGTTAGGATTATAGGCGTGAGCCATGGTGCCCAGGCCCAGACATATTTTTAAAACACCCTTTTTAATGGAAAATCCCTAGCCTGTGTAAGAGTAGGGAGAATAGTATAATAAAGCCCATGAACCTATTACTGAGCTTCAAGTCTCCCTCACGTTACTTACCTGAACCCTAGGTTTTTTTCTTATCCTCTCCTTAAAGGTAGGCACTGGTTACTAGTTTTTGGCGAATCTTTCAGAAAATTTTTTAAAGATGTACCTTTTGGCATCTATATGCAGAGCTTTCAAAATATGCAAATAGACCGGGCTCCGTGGCTCACACCTGTAATCCCAGTCCTTTGGGAGGCGAAGGTGGGTGAATCACAAGGTCAGGAGTTCAAGACCAGCTTCGCCAACATGGTGAAATCCTGTCTCTACTAAAAATACAAAAAAATTTAGCCATGCATGAAGGTGGGCGCCTGTAATCCCAGCTACTCGGGAGGCTGAGGCAGGAGAATCGCTTGAACCTGGGACTTGGAGGTTGCAGTGAGCCAAGATCCTGCCACTGCACTCCAGCCTGGGTGACAGAGCGAGACTTTGTCTCAAAAAAAAAAAAAAAGAGCAAATGGAATTTAACTGTATATAAAGTTCTGAAATTTGCCCTTTTGAGCTAATAATGTGTCATTAATATACTTCCTTATAGCAAATCTAGGTCTACATCATCATTAATAGCTGCATAGAATGGATTTGATTTCTTCATAACAGACGCCTTCATCTACTCAGAGGCCCAGCTACAACATCATTCTCCATCAGCCTCTGTAGGCCTGGAAAGGGCAAAAGCTGTGCCAATGATGTTTCTAGAATCTTTAATTTTTCCACTGAGATAATGACTCTTTTGCACTGTAGACTTTGGCAGTCTTCTATAACCAGTATCTCTGATGTTTTTCTCAATACTCATTTAACAATTTGTTGGCCACTAACTCTGTGCCACCGTTCTAAATACTGTTTATATAGGAATAAAACAAAGCTCTTGCCCTCTTTGAACTTACAGTCTTGTTAGGAGAGATAGACTATAAGCAAATAATAAATACAAATCCCGTATAATATCCCATATGGTATCAGAAAGTGTGCTCAGCCTGTCACACCTGCTTGCCTTGATCAAATGTGGCAGGCCCCAGTGAATCATGCATCTCGGCGTTCATGCCCTGGTGTTGTCTCCAAAATTGACTATGAGCTTGGGCATGTGACTTGCTCTGGCACATGAGATATTAGCAAGTGTAATACAAACAGAGACTTGAGTAATACTCATGTTGCAGCTTGTTCTCTTGGAATGCCTGCTCTTGGAACCCTGAGTCATGTAGAGAAATCTGGCTACTTTGCAGAGGAGACCATATGGAATAGAAGATGAATGCTTGGCCATTCCCCAGTTATTCCAGCCATTCCAGATGGGGTCCCAAGAAATGAGAGTGAAAAAACCATTGTGGATATTCCAGCTGTAGTAGATAGCATGTGGAACAGAAGAACTGCCCAGCTGAGCCCAGCCCAGGTTATAAAATTCTGTGAAATAATAAGTCATCGTTGCTGTTTTAAGTCATTAAGTTTTGGGTGGTTTGTTGTGCGGCAACAGATAACAGAAAACTAGGCAATTTGTGAATTCTTTGTGAACATAAGGTTCTTGGTAAATCAATTATCTGTCACTCAGTGCTTGGTTATGTAGCTGCTCCCTAAATGTTAGCTCCGTCACTTACTTTCTCAGTGTCATTTGCTGCATTTACTCTTTCATTTGAGGGTTATTTAGGGCTGTCACGGAGTATCGCTCAGCTCAAGTGATATGATTAGAGTCTGAAGAAGTTCCTAAAGCTAGGCAGCATTTTGGAAGCATCCCAGCAGGACTGAGTTTGAGAGTGTGGAGAAACTGGAGCGTGGTAGAGAATAAATTCTTGATGCCTCTGGCACCCTTCCCTGTAAGCTTTCTCCCTTTCATCTCCTACTGTGAAGGTAATAGAGAAGAGCATGGGCTGTGAGTCAGATCTATATTTGAATTTTGCCTTTCCTATTCACTGGCTAGGATATTTTAAATGGGTCACTTAATCTCTCTACGCCTCAATTTCCTCTGTGTAAAAGAGGGATGATAATAGTGCCTGACTCAGGTGAGGGGAGCCAGGGATGGGAGATGACTGGGCTGCACTGAGCAGAGACGTATTTAAGAGAGTAGTGAGAAATAAGTTTACGTTGGTTGGGTAGGACCGGGTTATAAAGGGCACACGATTTTTACTGTAAGTTAGAAAGTGATATGAAAGAAGTGACATTTTTAGAAGGTTAATCTGGTAGTAGTATGTGAAGTAGATTAACAGGAAGAGAGCTAATGCTGGACGTGGTGGGGGCACCTGTAGTCCTAGCTACTTGAGAGGTTGAAATGAGGAGTTCAAGACCAACCTGAGCAACATAGTTAGACCTTGTCTCTGAAAAAAGAAAGGAAAAAAAAATTTTTTTTTTTTTTTTTAAGAGAACTAGGAATCAGGGAAGCCCTGTTAGGATGATTTTAAATAATTCTGTATGAGGTGACAAATACCCGGAGTGGCAGAGGGAACAGAAAAAGAAACAGGGAGATGCATTTCAGAGAAGAATGGACAGAAAATGGGTGATTGATTGCCTGTGAAATATGAAGGAATGGATGAATAAAAAATTACTTCAAAGTTCCCTGGCTGGGTGGCATGGCTCAAGGCCAAGGTGGGAGGATTGCTTAACACCAGGAATTTGAGACCAGCCTGGGCAACATACCCAGACTTTGTCTCTCAAAAAAAAAAAAAGGCCGGGCGCGGTGGCTCAAGCCTGTAATCCCAGCACTTTGGGAGGCCGAGACGGGCGGATCACAAGGTCAGGAGATCGAGACCATCCTGGCTAACATGGTGAAACCCCGTCTCTACTAAAAATACAAAAAACTAGCCAGGCGAGGTGGCGGGCGCCTGTAGTCCCAGCTACTTGGGAGGCTGAGGCAGGAGAATGGCGTAAACCCGGGAGGCGGAGCTTGCAGTGAGCTGAGATCCGGCCACTGCACTCCAGCCTGGGCGACAGAGCGAGACTCTGTCTCAAAAAAAAAAAAAAAAAAAAAAAAAAAAAAAGCCGAGCATGGTGGCATTCACCTATAGACCTATAGTCCCAGCTACTACTTGGGAGGCTGAGGTGGGAGGATTGCTTGAGCCCAGGAGTATGATGTTATAGTGAGCTGTGATTGTGCCACTGCACTCCAGCCTGAGTGAGACTGTCTCTTAAATAAATAAAAATGAAAACTCTTGCTGGCTCATAATTTTTTTTAATTTTTGAAAATGTTAATATACTTACCAAAAATATCTAAAAGTATGCTTTCTGTTCCTAAGAGTAATGCACACTCATTGTTAGAACTTCAAGCAGTACAGAAATGTAAAGCATATAAAGCAAAAATCTCCCATAATCCCACTGCCCACATATAATCACTTCTAACAGTTTGGTGTGTGTTCTTCTAGATGAAATGTTTGTTTGAAAGTTTTGAAGAACCTGCTTTCAGAGTGTAGTAGTAGTCTTTGTTTTGGGGTTACTCGATAACACGTCTCGTTTTTAATTTTTATCCCCCAAGCTCATAACTAATTATAGGTGTAATTAGTTACACATTTTGTGGTTGAGTCCCACAATTGCTCAGGAGCCCTCAGCTCTGCATATTTGACGAATGACCAGGAGACTTTTGCTCTGAGTCTTACCCTTCTTCCAATGTAATCAGGGAACTTTTTTTTAGAGATGGAGTCTTGCTCTGTCGCCCAGAGTGGAGTGCACTGGTGCGATCTCGGCTCACTGCAAGCTCCGCCTCGTAATCAGGGAGCTTTTGATATTCTTTCTGAGTCCTATCAATCCCTTTCATTTCATGTACTCTTTTTACTTTTGGGAACGTTGCTTTGGGTTTTCTTTCTTTTAATATTTTTGATTTGACTATCAGATGACTGCTCCTACATTCTAAGATAACAAAACTTTTAGGTTAAGAATATTTAAGTCAGCTCGTATGGTGTCATGTGTTAAATAAAGCCTGCTTGCTGGTGTTTAGTGTCTGATTCAAAGTAGAGGTTATTTCATCTCTTACATGATGCCATTCGACACAGGGTAGACATGTCTATTATGGGAAGCCTGTGAAGAAGATTCCCTTCTAATTTGTAATTAAGGATTTAATGGCTATCAGATGATCAAAGATTGGTTTTGATTTTTCTTATGTGTCAAATAAGATTTAAGAATTGGAGTCCCGACGGGCACAGTGGCTCACACCTGTAATCCCAGCACTTTGAGAGGCTGAGGTGGGTGGATCAAAAGGTCAGGAGATGGAGACCATCCTGGCTAACACGGTGAAACCCCGTCTCTACTAAAAATACAAAAAAATTAGCTGGGCGTGGTGGTGGGTGCCCGTAGTCCCAGCTGCTGAGGAGGCTGAGGCAGGAGAATGGCGTGAACCTGGGAGGTGGAGCTTGCAGTGAGCCAAGATGGTGCCACTGCACTCTAGCCTGGGTGACAGAGCAAGACTCTGTCTCAAAAAAAAAAAAAAAAAAAAAAAGAATTGGAGTCTGACAGAAACATCATTTTGACTAAATGCATAGAGTATAAAGAAGACCACTGGAAATCATAAAGAAGGCATTTTCCACATTGCCACTCCCCTTTTAAAAATAGAACTGACTTATAAAATCATCCCTGATATTGTAGCCACTAATGGGGGCTGAATTTATTTAGAGGAATGCCGAAGGGAGGTGTAAGAAATCCATTTTCTTTTGTTCATTGAATTTTGGACTTAACTTTGAGGGAACCTGATGGGAGTCTAAGGATAATACATTTTCCTCTCCTTTGATCATTTTTATCTTTCAGTTTAGGGAGTTAGCCTCCACAGACTACAGCATCTTAAAAGAGTTGTTATTTTTGCTAATTCCAGAACGAGGAATAACGGTCTTACCAGCATTTCAGCAATACCTTGAACTTTGCAGCCTCTATTTATCATCTTAAGAGATTTTGAAGAAAAAAGAATACATAGCAGAGATACCACCTTTAGCCTAGGCTGTATGTGTTGTTGGGTTCAGACATCCTTGGGAATGTCTGGCAAACTAAGGTAGGCCCACTAGATCTCTAATTGTATGAATCGCTGAGAGACCTGCAATGGCACTCATCTTAAGAGAAGGGTCAGATACACTGGTTTGGCCCAGAAACACACCCTTAGTTTTTGGAAAGAAAATGATGATTCATGGGATAGTATGAATCTACCACTCAGAGTTGGCTCTCAGTTCAGCCCTTTATATCTGAGTCCAGAAAGCCACGTTGGTAAGCTTTATGTAAAGAGTTGTTTCGTAAAAGCTCTGTGAAACATTTGGGCACAAGTAGTAGCACTGCTCATATTATTTCTCTAACAGAGTGTGATCCAGAATGTGGAGAGTGGCTGGGCGTGGGGGCTCAGGCCTGTAATCCTAGCACTCGGGGAGGCCAAGGCGGGTGGATCACCTGACATCAGGAGTTTGAGACCAGCCTGGCCAACATGGTGAAACCCTGTCTCTATTAAAAATACAAAAATTAGCTGGTCATGGTGGCACAGTTGATAGCGCAATGAAGGCTATGGAATGGGGCTTTCAGATTTGGTTGCCTGAGCCACCATTGGTTCTGCTATGACATGGACAGGACCACAAGTGGCAGCAGGAGGAGGCTGTAATGGTGGGGGAGGCTTCTGCTCTGTGTTGAATTCCATAGCACAGGGTGCCTGAATAGGCCCGAACTGGAGTCACAGGTACACCTCAGAGGCACTGAGGTGGGACCGGTTGTCCTGAGAGCACCCTGGAACAGCCTAGCCCCAGGAAAGGGTCTCGAGTGCACCAGCCCTGAACACACTTGGGAGGCCAGCAAGGCCCCTAGCGACCAGGCCATAAGAGACATTGCATCAGAGACCATCAGACATCAGCCATGGCATACCAAGGACGAGTGTGGGGACAGGCCCCTTTCCTTCATGGCCACTGAGTCACGTAAACCCCATCCCTCTCACCCCATGTTTCTGTACTCCTTAGGGACAAAAGAGAGGGAAAGGAGGATGCCACTAAGAGATGGAAACTTTTTTTTCCTTTTTTTTTTTTGAGACAGTTTCACTGTTGTTGCCTGGGCTGGAGTGCAATGGTGCGATCTCAGCTCACCGCAACCTCCACCTCCCAGGTTCAAGCAATTCTCCTGTTTCAGCCTCCTGAGAAGCTGGGATTACAGGCATGCGCCCACCATGCCTGGCTAATTTTGTATTTTTTTAGTAGAGACGGGGTATCTCCATGTTGGTCAGGCTGGTCGTGAACTCCCGACCTCAGGTGATCTGCCCACCTCGGCTTCCCAAACTGCTGGGATTACAGGCGTGAGCCACCATGCCTGACTGAAACTTTTTTTTTCAGATGGAGTCTCGCTTTGGTGGGCTGGAGTGCAGTGTCGTAATCTTGGTTCACTGCAACCTCAGCCTCCTGGGTTCAAGTGATTCTCCTGCCTCAGCCTCTTGGGTGGCTGGGACTACAGGAGCATGCCACCATGCTCAGCTAATTTTTATATTTTTAGTAGAGACGGGATTTTGCCATGTTGGCCAGCCTGGTCTTGAACTCCTGACCTCAAGTGATCCTACTGCTTTGGTCTCCCAAAGTGCTGGGATTACAGGTGTGAGCCGCCATGCCTGGGTGAGATGGAAACTTTTCTTTTTTTCTTTCTTTTTTTTTTCTTGAGACAGAGTCTTGCTCTGTCGCCCAGGCTGGTGTGCAGTGGCTGGATCTCAGCTCACTGCAAGCTCCGCCTCCTGGGTTTACGCCATTCTCCTGCCTCAGCCTCCCGAGTAGCTGGGAGTACAGGTGCCCGCCACCTTGCCCGGCTAGTTTTTTGTATTTTTTGGTAGAGACGGGGTTTCATGGGGTTAGCCAGGATGGTCTCGATCTCCTGACCTTGTGATCCGCCCGTCTCAGCCTCCCAGAGTGCTGGGATTACAGGCTTGAGCCACCACGCCCAGCCAGGGAGCCAGGGATGGAAACTTCTTTTTTTTTTGAGATGGGGTCTCGCTCTGTTGCCCAGGCTGGAGTGCAGTGGCCTTATCTCAGCTCACTGTAAGCTCCGCCTCCCGGGTTTAGGCCATTCTCCTGCCTCAGCCTCCTCCGGAGTAGCTGGGACTACAGGCGCCTGCCACCTCGCCTGGCTAGTTTTTTTTGTATTTTTTAGTAGAGACGGAATTTCACCGTGTTAGCCAGGATGGTCTCGATCTCCTGACCTCGTGATCCGCCCGTCTCGGCCTCCCAAAGTGCTAGGATTACAGGCTTGAGCCACCGCGCCTGGCCGGGATGGAAACTTTTCTAAAGAGATTGCTTACTTTAAACCAATTTGGATATTTAATTTGATTTTGGTTTTGTAGAGATGGTGGTCTTGCTATGTTGCCCAGTCTGGTCTCAAACTCCAGCCTCAGGCAATCCTCCTGCCTAATTTTTAAAAAGTTATTTTTTCCTATGTAATCAGCATATGGGGGCTTGTGAAGGAAGGTTAGTTATGGACAAAAATAAGGGAGCACAGGTTCCCTGCCCATTTGAATGTCAGGTTAACTGTGAGTTAAGTTTGTGTTCTATGTCGGTAGGTACTCTGATCCCAAACTCTGCACTTTTTTCGTTCTTTTTTTTTTTTGAGACGGAGTCTCGCTTTGTTACCCAGGCTGGAGTGCAGTGGTGCGATCTCGGCTCATTGCAACCTCTGCCTCCTGGGTTCAAGTGATTCTCCTGCCTCAGCCTTCCAAGTAGCTGGGATTACAGGTGCCTGGCACCACAGCCGGCTAAGTTTTGCATTTTTAGTTTCACCATGTTGACAAGGCTGGTGTTGAACTCTTGACCTCAGGTGATCCGCCTGCCTCAGCCTCCCAAAGTAGTGGGATCACAGGCGCAAGCCACTGTGCCCAGCCACTGCACTTTCTTTTCCTTGGGGAACACTGTATGAGGAAACTAGGCGTAGTATACCTTGGGTCAGAGGAAGATAACTCTTTATTTATTTTATCTATTTATTTATTTTTGAGACAGAGATTTGCACTGTTGCCTAGGCTGGAGTGCAGTGGCACAATCTTGGCTCACTGCAACCTCCGCCTCCCGGGTTCAAGTGATTCTTCTGCCTCAGCTTCCCAGGTAGCTGGGATTACAGGCACCTGTCATCATGTCTGGCTAATTTTTGTATTTTTGTAGAGATGGGGTTTCACCATGTTGGCCAGGCTTGTCTTGAACTCCTGACCTCAAGTGATCCACCCGCCGTAGCCTCCCAAAGTGCTAGGATTACAGGTGTGAGTCAGCCACCATACCCACCCGAGAACTCTAATTTCTGTAGGAAATTTAGGCAAGACACCCTGACTTGCTAAGAATCTTTTATGCATTTTCTGTGGTTGTGCCTAATCTGGATGATGATAATAGTCAGTTCATTATCTTTTTTTTTTTTTTTTGATACAGGGTCTTGCTGTTTCACCCAGGCTGGTGTGCAGTGGTATGATCATAGCTCACTGCAACCTTAAACTCCTGGGCCCAAGCAATGCTCTCACTTCAGCCTCCTGACTAGCTGGGACTACAAGCCATGTACCACCATGACTGGCTAAATTTTTTATTTTTTATTCTTTCGTAGAGACAGAGTGTCACTATGTTTCCCAGGCTGGTCTTGAACTCCTGGGCTCAAACGATTCTCCTACCTTGGCCTCTATTAAAATATCTTAAGCCTAAAACTCTTTCCTGAATTCCAATCTGGATAGGCTTCTGCCTACAGGATCTCCCCACCCAGATTTCTATGTGCCATAAGCATTTCAAGTTGACCAGGACATAGTTGAACTTGCCATTTTCCCTCCCAGACTTGTTCCTTCTTATGTATTCCTGAGCTTAGCAGATACTCCCACCATTGAAGGGACCTAGTCAGGCACGTCGATGTCATTCTAGAAATTCCACTCCTTTTCCAAAGAAATCTGATTGGTCAGTGAGCACCTGCTCCTGCACGTGGCTTCAGAGGCTTGTCACTTTCTGGACCCTGACTATTCTTCTAGCTTCGTTACCTGCCACCTAAATGCCAACCACGGGGATGATTTCCCTGCTGTGCTCACTTGCTCCTGCCCTGGTCCTTTTGCACATGTTTTCTCTAGGCCTGCAGGGTCCTTCCCTCTGTTGTCTGCTTGAAGAACCCCTCACCCATTCTTTAGTCTCAGCTCAGGAGTCTTTGTGAAGACCCTGGCCCCCGGGACAGTTAGACTCAAGCATTTTGCATATGGATTCTTCTTGTACTTACTGTGTTATCAGTCCCTGTTTGTTCTCAGACTCCCATGGTACAATGAGGGGCCCTGGAGGGTGCGGGTTTTGGGCTATTCATTTTGTATCTCAAGGCGGACCGGTGCTAGGCACATAATAGCTCTCAGTTATAACTGCTTATTGAATGAATGAAATTCTCAAAGCCATGTTTTTAAAAACTTCTAATAATTTTATGATTATTATAATTTACTTTTGATTCTTTCCAGGAATGTAGGTAAGTGAACATTTGTATTGCTAAGAGGTCTTGTGTACACGGTGCTCACCTTTCAGTTGGGTCTGAATGTTTTAAATTTTTTCGTACTTCTGAGCAAGCCTCAATGACTGCACACATGGCCCTCAATCTGTCTTCTTCAGTGTAACTTCCTTAAAGGTGGGACTTATGTTTTGTGACACATAGTACAGTGATATGGGAATCCTAATACGTGTAAGAAATACGAAGTACCAGTTTGATATAGTTTGGATATTTGTCCCTACCCAAATCTCATGTTGAATCATGATATGGCTTGGCTCTGTATCCCCACCCAGTTCTCAGGTCATGTTGTAGTTCTCAGTGTTGGAAGGGGGGCCTGATGGGAGGTGATTGGGTCATGGGGGCAGATCTCCCCCCAGGTGTCATTCTTATGATAGAGTTCTCATGGGATCTGGTTGTTTAGAAGTGTGTAGCACCTCCCCAGTCTCTCTCTTCCTCTTGCTCCTGGTCACTTGAGGTGCCAGCTCTCCCTTTGCCTTCCGCCATGATTGTAAGTTTCCTGAGGCCTCCTAAGAAGTCAAGCGGATGCCATCCTCATGCTTCCTGTACAGCCTGCAAAACCATGAGCCAATTAAACCTCATTTCTTTATAAATGGGGATGGATTCCTCATGACTTTGTGCAGTCTTTGTGATAGTGAATGAGTTCTCGTGAGATCTGGTCATTTAAAAGTGTGTCACACCTTCCCGGCCCCACTGTCTCTCTTTCTCTTGCTTTTGCCATAGGAGTGCCTACTCCTGCTTTACCTTCTGCTGTGAGTAAAAGCTTTCTTTGCCTCCCCAGATCAGATGCTGGCATCATGCCTTCTGTACATCCTGCAGAACTGTGAGCCAATTAAACCTCTTTTCATATAAATTACCCAGTCTCAGGTATTTTTTATAGCAAGACAAGAATGACTTAATATAGAATTTTTAAAAAGTACTCTGAATACTCAACTGTTAATGTGATGTAATACTAGAGTAATGCTTCAGAAAAAAGCCTGGAAGGAAATACACCAAATTGTTAACAGTGGTTGTCTTTGAGTAACGACAGTGAGTAGAGTGTATTTCACTTTTTTGCTGTTCTATGTTTTTCAGTTTTTTTTTTCTATAGTTTATTATTACTATTACTGTTTTTTAGTGGAAATCACTGAAGAATAGGTTATCATATTAGCAGTGCAGTAGAGCATAGTGCAGTCTCTACAAGCAGACAGACTTGTACATTTTAACATCCTTAGTTTCCTCATCTATAAAAGGAGACAATAATACAAAGGGTGAGTATTCTAGATCACTCTTGATTGCTAGAGGTGGAATCCTACTTTTACCAGCTGAAGCACAAAGGGAAATTTATTATCTCATGTTACAGGCAATTCAGAGGGCCCTGATGATTCCAGGATTTGAAATGGCGTTTCTCTCTCCACCTTTCAGCATCCTTTTGTGTTTTGGCTCCATTTTCAGACCAGTGTCCTGCCAGTGACTGGGAAACAGATGGCTAGACAGTCCCAGGTTTACATCTTTAATGAAAAGTATACCTTGAACTCAAAATCCTTATTTAGGAAACTTGTTTGGCTTTGCAGGACCCAGGTTGTCAACTTAAAAATCACAAGATCTGTAAATTTGGAAAGGAGAACTTTATTTATTATAAAGGGTTGCAACCTACAGCTGGCTGTCTTGCAGGCTGGGAAACATAGCCTCTGGAAGAAACCAAAAGCCAGCACTTTGAGGGAGGGAAGGGTGGAATGCATTTATGCCAAATGGGTTGGTTAAATGTCCATATTCAACAGATTCTAGGAGGAGCTGTGAATATTCTCGAAGTGGGGGATGCATGCATGCATAGTAAGCAAATGTGTTACATATGTCCCATGTACACTTTGGGTGGAGAATTAATATTTAATTTAGTTTTTGAGATGGGGTCTCATTGTGTTACTCTGGCTGGTCTTGAACTTCCAGGCTCAAGCACTTCTCCTGCGTCAGCTTCCCAAAGTGCTGCAATTGTAGGCATGAGCCACTGTGCCCAGCTGAGAGTTAGCATTTAAATGCATTAAAATTAGGCTCTTTGTGTCGAAGGGTGAAATGGAGGACCCAGAGCCATCCCGTGTCCAGCCAGAAACAGTCCACGATTGGTGGCCTCTTATCAGGAAGGAATGTGGGTTAATTGTGTTGGAACTGCAGAAAGGAAGGGAGTCCAGTGAAATCCATGCAGCAAGTCTTTTGAAAGGGCTGGTTTCTGTTTAACCCTTAGGAAAGAAAGTCTAATGACAGTTAACAAGGTAGCAGGTCTAATGAGGGGTGTCTGAGCCATCGTCCCATCATGAGTGGCTTAGGTTTTAAGGTTTCTCTCTGGGGTCCCCTTGGCTAAGAAGGGGTTCATTAATACAGTTCAGTGGCTTAGGATTTTATTTTTATTTCTCAGCAGCCATCCCTGAACTAACCACTGTGCCTAGGAGAATGGAGTTCTCTGTGTCTAGTTTGGGATCAGCCTGGGAATGGGGAAACTGTCATGGATTAGCTCACCAGGATCACCTGAAATAGGGAAGGACAAAGGGGGTGCTGTCACCAAAAGGGGGAATGGGTGCTGGGCAGGCCAAAACAAGTATCCTGTGATATGAAGAACTTAGCACAATTGCTGGAACATAGTAAGAACCTAACAGATGTTAGACGTGGTTGTCATTATATTGTAGAGTTATCATCATTACATTTTATAACAGGTTATAAGGATTTCGTACTTTTGTCTGGGCATAGCGGCTCATGCCTGTAATCCTAGCACTTTGGGAGGCCTATCTGGGAGATTTGCTTGAGCGCAGGAGTTCAAGACCAGCCTGGGCAACATAGTGAGACTTCATCTCTATTAAAAAAAAAAAAATCGTACTTTTATTTCCTGGTATTTGTATTTATGTAACCCAGCAGAATAAGAGTTGAAATTCACTTTTGTATGTACAATTTCTTTATCCTTGTCTTTTGCCTTGGGTGTTTTTGTTTATGAAAATTGTGTTTTTTGGCTGGGCATGGTGGCTCATGCCTGTAATTCTAGCACTTTGGGAGGCTGAGGTGGGTAAATCACCTGAGGTCAGGAGTTTGAGACCAGCCTAGCCAACATGGTGAAACCCCATGTCTACTAAAATACACAATTAGCCGGGTGTGGTGGTGCATGCCTGTAATCCCAGCTACATGGGAAGCTGAGGCAGAAGAATTGCTTGAACCTGGGAGGCAGAGGTTGCAGTGAGCCGAGATTGTGCCACTGCACTCCAGCCTGGGTTACAGAGAGAGACTCCATCTCAAAAAAAAAAAAAAAAAAAAAAAAAAAGAAAATTGTGTTTTTTAAAAAAAACTCCTGTTTCTAAAATGTATTTATGATCATTTTCATTTTTCCCATGGATAATTGTTACAGAAAGACCTGGTTTGTTTAAAGAGGTTTTCCTTGTTTTATGCTTGACACAAGTGATGACCCTATGTGTTGGCCTTGGATATCTACCTGCTTGTTATTCCTCTTGTTGTCATATTTCATTTAGCTGCAAATTAAAAAGAACTGGAAAAATTGCAGCAATTTCTAGTTCATATCCAGGAAATGGAACTCTCCACAGGAACCTTTGCATGGTACAAATACGTTAAAAAATCACTTTCTATTGTGCTTTGAGAGCCTGTGAGGCCGTCACAGTGGAGCACAGTTCACCTATCTTGGATGAAGCCCAGAGGGACTGTGGTGTGTAGACGGCAGGAAACCTCCCATCTGAAGAGTTAATTTTCTTTCAGAATCTGTGTTAGAGGCTGCTGAGATTAAAACACGACACTTTAAGATTGGTACAGGAACACTTATAACTGTTGACGATAAAAAGAAAACCCAGGAGGTCAGATTCAGCCTTGGGAGTTACTTTGGTTTGAGCCTCATAAGACCTTTATTCTGAATTTTCCTCTTCTTTGATTATGCATGCTTTCTGCTTTAATAAAAAGAACGCATTAAATTAACATAAATAAGCAAACAACTAGTTTAGTCTCTTGAATATTTTAAGATGTCTTGAGGCTACTTTTGTTTTCTTGGCTATTGGGGATCAGAAAAAGTATGGTGCTTTTGGCCTGCTGAGAGCTTTGAACTAAAGGAGAGCCAAGGTCTGTCTGACCTTCTCCCACCCCCAGTCTCTTGCCCCTCTTTCCCTCTCTAAGTTGTGGGAGTGGCTTTTTCTGAAGTTTCCTTATCTGACTAAGGGAAAGTTCCTCCAGGAGGGATGTAATTGTCATGAGCCCTCTGCCTATAATCTCATCAAACAGCAAAGACTGACTCACAGGAAAGGAGACTAAAAAGGTCAGTACCTGAGAGACTTTATCTGCATAACGAGACAGCCTTTGTTCCTCCTTTGTTTCCTCTCCTCAACCTCCTGTAGCCTGTTGCCATCATCACCCCCTAGAAACCCCAACCTCCATTTCTCTCCTCCCTCCCTCCCTCCCTCCCTCCCTCCCTCCCTCCCTCCCTCCCTCCCTCCCTCCCTCCCTCCTTCCTTCCTTCCTTCCTTCCTTCCTTCCTTCCTTCCTTCCTTCCTTCCTTCCTTCCTTCCTTCCTTCCTTTCTTCCTTCCTTCCTTCCTTCCTTTCTTCCTTCCTTTTGAGATGGAGTCTCACTGTGTTGCCCAGGCTGGAGTACAGTGACACGACCTTGGGTCACTGCAACTTCTGCCTCCCAGGTTCATCAATTCTGATGCTTCATCCTCCCCAGTAGCTGGGACTACAGGCATGTGCCACCATGTCCAGCTAATTTTTTTATTTTAGTAGAGATGGAGTTTCACCATGTTGCCCAGGCTGGTCTCAAACCCCTAAGCTCAAGCAATCCATCTGCCTTGGCTTCCTAAAGTGCTTGAATTACAGGTGTGAGCCACCATGCTCAGCCCCAACCCACTATTTCTTTCTGTAGCTCAGGATACTACATAAACTTCCACCATCTGGACTTGAATCCACCTTTGCAAAAATTATGTCAGTGAGAAAATCTTGGCAGTGAGGAGATCTGATCTGGCCAATGCCCCCCTCTTGCCATTAGCTTTCAGTCTGCCTTAATTATTCCTTGGCTTAGGCTGAGCTAACTTTGGAAGATGTTTAGGTTATAGTTTAAATGATAGTAGCCCTTCCCTAAAACTCAACCACTGCTAATAGAGACTACCAGGCTAGTGGGAGGAGAGGAGCCTGAATTCTGCTAAGGTGTAGGCTGGTCGCAAGATATGCAGCTTCCCCAGTTGTGCCGACAGATAACATCACTGTGGTCGATTGGCTCTTTGAGATATCTTTTCAGGTTTTTTTGCATGTCTGACACCCATGGCTCCCACTGGACCTGATGGCTCTGTTACAGGAAAGGGATCCCAATCCAGACCCCAAGAGAGGGTTCTTGGTTCTCGTGCAAGACAGAATTCAGGGCGAGTATGCAGTGCAAAGGAAAAGCAAGTTTATTAAGAAAGTAAGGTAGTGAAAGAACAGCTACTCCATAGACAGAGTAGGACGTTCCCAAAAGTAAGAGGAGGAATGCATCCACCCTAGGTAGGATAGTCATATATATGGGGAGATGTGCTCTGCTACAAGGGTTTGTGATAAAGGGTTAATTTTCTTAATTACTGTATTTTACAAGAATCGATATTATTATCTTTCAAGCAAAATTAGGAATGCCCTTGTTCTCCAGACATTGGGATATCTGGATACTCCTAAGTCTGGGTCTGTTTGGTAAACATTATTAATTCGTTCCCTTAACCATAAACATCTAGAGGTTAGGAATACCTAACTTTCTGGGAATGCAGCCCAGCAAGTCTTAGCCTCATTTTCCCAGCCCTCACTCAAAATGGAGTCACTCTGGTTCGAACACCTCTGACAGCTCCACCTGGACTGCCAAACCACTCCTGTGGCCCCACACAGGAGCAGCTCAGCTCAAGAGGACAGCTTCTGGCCAGGTGAGGTGGCTTATGCCTGTAATTCCAGCACTTTGGTAGGCTGAGGCAGGCAGATCACCTGAGGTTGGGAGTTCAAGACCAGCCTGGCCAACATGGAGAAACCCTGTCTCCACTAAAAATACAAAATTGGTTGGGTGTGGTGGTGCATGCCTGTAATTCCAGATACTCAGGAGGCTGAGGCAGGAGAATCACTTGAACCCAGGAGGTGGAGATTGTGGTGAGCTGAGATAGCACCATTGCACTCCAGTCTGGGCAACAAGAGTGAAACTCCGTCTCAAAAAAAAAAAGGACAGTTTGGTTTCCACCCACTATGATTTTATCTCTAGCCCAACCAATCAGCAGCGAGCACCCATTTCCTACCCACTTCCATCCCTTCCCCCAAAACTGCCTTTGAAAAACCCCCAACCTACCAGCCTTTGAGATTGATTTGAGTAACAGCTCTGTCTCCCTCGTGGCATGGCCAGCCTCGTGTCAGTTAAACTCTTTCTTCACTGCAATGCCGTGGTCTTTATTTGTGCAGCAGGCAGGAAGAGGCTGTCAGGTGGTTGTAGATGTTCTCCAAGTCTCATGCTCTGTGGGACCCCCATGCATGTGCATGTAATATATTTGTAAGCCTTTTCTCCTGTTAATCTGTCTATGGCCAATTTATTCCAGAGACTCAACTTACTGCAACTCCAGAGGGTGGAAGGAAAGTTCCCTTCACCCTTACCTTGCCATTCTGATTCTCTTCAGAGCCATGCTTCATGGTTGTGTAAAAATGAAACTCTTTTTTCTTCTCTGTTTTACTTGACTTTTGGATGTAGATTGATGGATGTAGCATCAAAACAAGAACAACGTTTGAAAACAGTTGAAGCTCTTTACTTTTTTTTTTTTTTTTTTTTAACAGAGTCTCACTGTTCCTAGCAGGACGGCAGTGGCATGATCATGGCTGTCTGCAGCCTCGATCTCCCAGGCTCAAGTGGTCCTCCCACCTCAGCCTCCTGAATAGCTGGGACCACAGATGCATGCCATCATGCCTGGCTAATTTTTTGCATTTTTTATAGAGACAGGGTTTCGCCATGTTGCTCAGGCTGGTCTTGAACTCCTAGGCTTAAGCAGTCCACCCACTTTGGCCTCCCAAATTCCTGGGATTACAGGTGTGAGCCATTGCACTTGGCTGAAGCTCCTTTTTTTTTTTGAGATGGGTTGCACTCTGTAACCCAGGCGTGAGTACAGTGGTGCAATCTCAGCTCACAGCTACCTCCGCCTCCTGGGGTCAAGTGATCCTCTCATCTCCCAGCCTCCCGAGTAGCTGGGACTACAGGCATGCACTACCATGCCCAGCTAATTTTTTGTATTTTTGGTAGAGGTGGGATTTCATCATGTTGCCCAGGCTGGTCTTGAACTCTTGAGCTCAAGCAATCTGCCTGCCTTGGCCTCCTAAAGTGCTGGAATTACAGGTGTGAGCTACTGCACCCCACTGAAGCTCTTTATCTTTTTAAAGACAGAGATTTTTGTCCTTTCCTTGTTTTTTTCAAGACATTAAATCAAAGAAGCATTTCTTTTTAATTTAAAAAGCAGAAGCAACAATATTCAATAACAGTTGTTGGAAGAAAATAAAATCAGCCATAATCCTGTCTCAAATGTGGCCACTGGTTTCAGTTTTGTATGTCCCTTCCATATCAGGGCACAGGCACACATACTTGATCTGGTTGAAGCTGTGTTTTCTAAATGTCTGTAGTTTGTTCCTTATCTCAGTAGTCCTCGGCTGGGCCTTCTATTGGCTCCCAGCAAGATTATTGCAGGTATCTCTTGGCTGCTTCCAGCCAGAACCTTCAAGCGATCTTCCACTCCTCCCACAAAGTGTAGTGCTGATGTGATCTGACAGATCAAAATAGACGTCCCTTTATCAACTAAGATGGACCCTAAGGTTAAGGAAACAAAAAGTTACCTGCCGGGCATAGTGGCTCACACTTGTAATCTCAGCACTATGGGAGGCCAAGGCAGTCAGGTTGCTTGAGCCCAGGATTTTGAGACCAGCCTGGGCAACATGGTGAAACCCTGTCTCTGCAAAAAATGCAAAAATTAGCCAGTCCTGATGGCATGCACCTGTAGTCCCAGCTACTTGGGAGGCTGAGGTGGGAGGACCACCTGAGCCTAAGATGTTGAGGCTGCAGTGAGCTGTGATTGTGCCTCTGCACTCCAGCCTCGGCAACTGAGTGAGACCCTGTCTCAAAAAACAAAACAAAACCTATGGGTTGAGCATTCAGGTCCCAGCTGGCATGGCAAATTTCTAAATTCTTATGACTACAAGAAAACCACACTTGCTAAACTCCCTAACAATAGGAGCTATGAGACCCTTCCTAAGTCTGATTTACAACCCAGACCCCTACAACTCTGGCCAGAAGACTGGCCTTACGAACATGCTTTTCTGATAAGCAATTGCAGGCCTTAAGCCAGTTTCAGCCGGCTTATAGAGGAGGCTACGCACCTTTGTGTCCCGTAGTTCACTTTTTGATGTAAACAGCTAAATTCCACCTCATTTTAATGCTAAAACCTCTCTCCAAGGTGAAGACGGGACGTATGTTACATATATGTTTGCCCATCGTGCATGCACTCAGCTTCCCTCATAAATATGTATTGCTTTCCCCAAACCTGCTGAATATGTATGACTCTATTGTGTGTTGCAGGCCCTGTAGGGCATAAAACCCAACTTCTTCCCCTCTTTGAAGAGACAGCACCTTTGGCACATGCTGGAGACTGTCCATCCTTTCCCGGTTTGCAAACTGACATTGCCAATAAAGCTCTCCTTTCTACTATTTAGCCATCCTGGTGGTCTTTTGGATGACACTAATATTACTTCCTTAAAAGCCTTCAAAACCTTTCTAGTGCCACAGGATAAAATCTGAACTTTAGGAAGGTATCCAAGACTTCCCAACTTGACCTCAACCAACCTTTATGAAACTTATTTGCTACTGGTCTCACCCGCTGCCAGACCTACCTGAAATCCCAATGAGTTCAACTATTTCAACAATTTGCTTTTCTCCGTGCTAATTTAGTTGGAACTCCTTATACACCAGGAGCATTCCTAGGTCGTTCTCAAGGACTCATTCAGAAGGTCATCTTTTCTGTAGAAGCTTTCTCCTTGCTTTCTCCAGGTGGAGTTGGTTCTTCTGTGCTCTGGGTCCTCACAACACTTTATGCATCTTTCTTTTTAAAAAAAAAAAAAATTGAGATGATGTCTTGCTATGTTGCCCAGGCTGGTCTTGAACTCCTGGGCTCCAATAGTCCTCCTGTCTCAGCCTTCTGATAGGCTGGGATTACAGACGTGCATATTTCTATTACAGTACTCATCATGTTTGATCGTAATGGTTTGTTTGATGTGTATCTCTTTTGTACTGGGGTACGTGTGAAGGCCAGAACCACAGCTTAGTCATCTTTTTAGCGTTCACATCTAGCAGGAGTTAGACATTGGTCAACTGTATTGTGGAACCTGGGCACTAGGTTACACAGTATATCCATAATGCCTTGCCAATGATGTTTCAGTATGCAAAAAAATAACGTTATTCTGTGTAGTTTCCTCTTTCATCCCGCATAAAGACGAAACAACCCCAAAACAAAGCCAAACTCATATAGAATGAGCAAAGTTCTTTGATTAAAAAATTCTGTCAGAGCATGTAACTTTACATGTGCTCATTGTTTTGAATATAAATGAAATGTGTGGAAATATGACTGCAAAAATATATGGGTTACTGTTGATGAAACCATTTACAACCAAAATTGTTTGTTCTGGGTAGCTGTAATTTTTCGAACGGTACTATGTACAGTTTCAGGTATGTGTCAGATACCTCTGCACCCTCATTTCTCTCTTAATATCTTTTATCATAATTTCAGAAGCTCCCTTTTTTAGTTAAGAGTTAAAAGTCCTGAGGCGAGCTCTTCAGAACTCTAACACCTGCTTAGGGCTCAACTGGCAGGGGGAGAAATTGAACAGCGGTGAAGAGTCTTTTCAGCAAAGTACTTAGCATTTTAAATAGTAGATGTTTGGAAGAAAAAAAAAAAGGTAACAGTTGTGTTGGAAACTCTTATACCACCCCACGCAGGGAGAGGCATGTGAAGCTGTTACGTGGATTCATACATTGAGTTCTTAAAAACCTTCCTTTACAGAGATAGTTCCAACTTGATTTTGATCAAATTAAACATCTGAGAAAGTAGACTTTTCCTTGAGCATAGATTTATACTTTCTCCTTTAGAATTCAAACTCCCTTTCTTCTTTTTTTTTGAGACGGAGTCTCGCTGTCACCCAGGCTGGAGTGCAGTGGCCGGATCTCAGCTCACTGCAAGCTCCGCCTCCCGGGTTCACGCCATTCTCCTGCCTCAGCCTCCGGAGTACCTGGGACTACAGGCGCCCGCCACTCGCCCGGCTAGTTTTTTTGTATTTTTTAGTAGAGACGGGGTTTCACCGGGTTAGCCAGGATGGTCTCGATCTCCTGACCTCGTGATCCGCCCGTCTTGGCCTCCCAAAGCGCTGGGATTACAGGCGTGAGCCACCGCGCCCGGCCTAAACCCCCTTTCTTCTGACATCAAAGAGAGAGGACTCAAGGCTTTTAGAATCTTATTTCTAATAATATATCCCCCCAAACCCCTAGGATAATGTTTAGAAAATTAGGAAAAGAGTTTTGAAATAATTAAATGCTGGTTCTCATCTGCTATTTGATACTGGATATAAATACCACATTCCAGGTTAATGGCAAAGTTTTTGGAAACTCTGTGTGTTTTTAATCCTTAATGATTTCATATTATTGTCATGAATTTCTGGAGATTTTTAAGATTAAGAAGTCTCTTGTGGACTTTTTGAGGCTACAGCTTGTAATTTTTTATCTTTTTGTTCCATAACTGGAAGAAATGGTTTAATTTTTTTATTCCAGTAGAGGGAGACATCTGACCATGGACACAGTATTGCTACTTGCCAGTATTCTGTAAGCCCATTTTATCAATATACATAAAAAACTCAATGTTCAAATTAACTAGTTCAATAAGTAATTTAGCTCATTGATTTTTGGGCATATCCTAAGTGCCATTACAAGCTACGGATATTTTAAATGCCATTACCTAATAGAAGGAATGTTTTAAGCACCTTTTATTGATCTTATTACTGCTTTATTTTGCTGTCTTGGTTTAAAATCATTTTAACCACTCTGTAATCAAGAAGAAATATATCGTTGGTGAAATACAGTCAATTTCCTAAAAACCTTTGACATCGTTAAATAAGGAATTACAGTTGTTAAATCATGTCAGGCAATAACTGAGGGACAGAAGAGAGATAAAATTTGGAGCAGTGGGGGCAGCTTACCAGTAAGCTGTGCTGACCTCCAGCATTCAGAATCTGCACATGTCAGTCACACTCCGGGTTTGCTTATGGTTTTTACATCAGCAAGAAAGATTTAAAATCTCAGGTAGCAGAGAAGGTGGAAGAATGCTAGCAAAATGTGATCTCGGGACAATTACAGTGCTTTTTAAATGACCTCTTGTGACTTTCCGTTAGAATGATTCTCTAAGCAATTTTGTAATTTCATTTGCTTTTCTTGCTAGACTATAGTATATTGATATTCGGCCTAAGAGGGGACCAAGGTGCTCACAGGGTTCTTTTACCGCTTCCTTCTCCCGCTCATTTGATTTCGTATTAGCAGTGGGACTGAGCTGATCAGCTGGTTAGATGGAGGGACTATGGTCTATACACTGTTTAATCAAAGAGTAGCAAAAGTGGGTGGTGAGTACTGAAGCTCGATATGAGCCCGCTAATGAGTTGATTGCATTGACATCTGATGTAATTTAACTGTAGAGTGGCAAATATCAATACCTGTATATGATTTGGCAGATGGTTGTTGAACTGTGATTAGAAGTTTAGAATAATTCCCGGTAAAAGAACACCTGGCAGTAACCCAAGACTGGAGAACTGAGTTTTCCCCATTAAATGGAATAGGTCCAGAAAGTCAAGTATTTTGATCATTAATAGAATCTTTCCTTTTCTTTTAGCAAATGTTAGCTTCAAGAGGAAATTGATAATTATGCATAGGTCTATTAAATGATCTTAGGGAGAGCTCTTTTCATTCCTTCAAATGAGCTCATATCTACAGTTGTGGCAGTTATTCACCAGCAAGGAAAGACAACTAGCTAAAAATACTGATAGGCAGCGTTTCAAATATATTGGCGATGTTGGAAGCACCTGGATAGCATTGATCTATTTGAGGTTGAAAACCAGATTCAGTTGTAACATTAATGATTATTCTATGTTATTTTGTAATTTCAGGAGATATCTTAAGAAACAATTTAAGCTGTCCTGAGCATCTATTATATGCAAGACACCGTTGTGTAGGTGTTTCAAATATAAAGAACACCAAGATGATGTCTTCCTTTCCCTCGGAAAGAGGGACACGTGCAGTGTGCATCCCACGGGACAGTGATCAGGCGCTGTGGCCACATAGATGTGAACAGTGGGCTCCTCTGTGGGAAGAGGGCATGTCAGGGAAGGCCTCACCGGGCTGTCATTTGAAATGGATCTTGAACAGTTGGAGATGGGCATGCAGAAGTAGACTGGCAATACTAAAGCATAATCTGCTTTTGAAAAATTGTGAGTGAGTTTTTAAAAAATAAAGATCTTGGTGGGGTGCAGTGGCTCACTCCTGTAATCTTGGTAGTTTAGGAGGCCAAGGGGGGCGGATTGCTTGAGGTCAAGAGTTTGAGACCAGCCTGGCCAACGTGGCAAAACCGGGTCTCTACTGAAAATACAAAAATTAGCCAGGTGTGGTGGCATGCGCCTGTGGTCCCAGCTGCTCGGGAGGCTGAGGTAGGAGAATCACTTGAGCTTGGGAGGTAGAGGTTGCAGTGAGCTGAGATTATACCACTGCACTTCAGCCTGGTGACAGAGCGAGACTCTGTCTCAAGAAAAAAAAAAGACCTTGTTTGTTGTTTCCTTTTCTTTTTTCCATTTTGATTATGTAATTTTATTATACCATTATACGTGTGTATAAGAACAATAAAATAAATACATTTGCCTCCCAACTGAGATACAGAATATTACCAGTATATTGAAGCCCTGGTGGGCTCTTGGCTAACCGTGCCCTTCTGCCCTGCCAATACTTGAAATTATTTAATAATATTCTTTTTTTTTAGACAGAGTCTCACTCTGTCACCAGGCTGGAGTGCAGTGGTGCCATCTCGGCTCACTGCAACCTCCACCTCCTGGGTTCAAGCAATTCTCCTGCCTCAGCTTCCCAAGTAGCTGGGACTACAGGCATGTGCCACCATACCCAGCTAAGTTTTGTATTTTTAGCAGAGACGGGGTTTCACCATGTTGGCCAGGATGGTCCTGATCTCTTGACCTCGTGATCCGCCTGCCTCGGCCTCCCAAAGTGCTGGGATTAGAGATGTGAGCCACAGCGACAGGCCGACATTATTTAATATTGTTATATCCAGTTGCAAAGCACGTGAGCATATGGATCTTTCAAGACCCACAACCCTTTTATTCATTGGTTAGATCCATGCAAGATGAAGTAAAGGAATGGGTGGATGTGTGTCTGGTGAATTCAGACAATGTGGAAAGCTCTTGTTTTGGTGGGGAGGAAGAGGAGTCCTAGATAACCTAAGTTAGTGTCAATCTAATTTGAATAAATCAGAAAGTAGTCTGACTTCTTCACATTATAGCTCCTGCTTTACTTTGAGCTTTGTTATTGTTGTTGTTATTGTTGAGACAGGCTCTCTCTCTGTTGCCCAGGCTGGAGTGCAGTGGTGCGATCATGGGTCACTGCAGCCTCAAGTGATTCTCCTGCTTCAGTCTCCCAAGTAGCTAGGACTACATGCGCACACCACCATGCCTGGCTAAGTTTTACAATTTTTGGTAGAGACAGCGTCTCACTATGTTGCCTAGGCTAGTCTTGAACTCTTGGCTTCAAGCAATCCTCCTGCCTTGTGCTCCCAAATTGTTGGGATTACAGGCATGAACTACTGTACCTGGCCCACTTTGAGCTTTATAGCTCTTTGACCAGTCTATCCAGATTGAATGACTAACTAATAACTAATCCCAGTGTGTTGTGGTAGAGCCACATATGGTGCTATGGAGACTCAGGGACTATTTTCATGCATATAGACTTCCATATCAGCATGGAATAGTCATCTTTAAGCTTAGCAACGAGTATTTTCAGACTTACTTTTTAATTTGGCTGATGGCCATGCTCTCCTCCATCCACCCCCATTCTCATTTTCCAGGTTTCATAGGATCAATAGGTGAAATTTTTTTTTTTTTTTTGAAACAGAGTCTTGCTCTGTCACCCAGGCTGGCATGCGGTGGTGTGATCATAGCTCACTGCAGCCTCAACCTCCTGGGCTCAAGTGATCCTCCCACCTCAGCCTCCCAAGTAGCTGGGACTACCGGTGAATATCTTTTATATTATAGGCAATGATTTGTTGAAAGAGTGGAACTCTACAGTATATAAACAAGCTATTCTCTCCCTTCCTGTCAAATCTACTCTGTGGGCCAGTTTTTCCCTGTCTCTAGGTGAAATATCAGATGCATATCTTAGCTTTTACAGCCTCTTTTAGACTTAAGAAAATACACCCTGGTTGTTTGTAGCCATAGAATGATCCAATTTGTGTAATAAAAAAATGACCAGTCCAGGGTCATATTCCGACCTTCATTCAGGGTTCAAGCCACTCTTCTTCCCAAGCTGGGTATTACTTCAGGCTGCTAAGCCTATAGTAGGGGATGGGGAGGGGTTGACTTCTCCATTCCCCTCCTGGTGCTTCCCCTCTCCATCATCCCACCACAGGCTTGGAGCTTCAAGGGGCAAGAGAGGAGGGGAGAGGGATAGGAAAGGCTTCCTTGGCAGATCCTATCCTGATTGGCTGATTGTGTTCTCTGGGCTTGGCACATGCTCAGTCCTGACTCTCTAGAGGCACTTTTGGCTTCCCTTCTGGGAACGGCTGACTGCAGGCCACACGTTTCTACTCTGGCTGCATTCCAGGGTCCATCTCCTCTTTCTGCAGAGGTGCCCTGACTCTTCTGGATTGGGATCTCTTTTATTTATTTATTAGGGGTATCTCTTTTAAAATGTCCTCCCGATTGCCCTCCTGTTACATAAGGGCCAATCATACAATTGTGAAGATGAAATAAAATAATACATGTAAAGCACTCTTCCTGGCATGTATTTGTTGAATTAATTAATGAATGGTTTGTTGGGTGCCTTCTCTGTGAGGCAGTTTGCAAGTGCGTTATAAACCTCATTATACACCAATGATATGAATTTAAAGGAACTCAGGCACATAAAGTTATTTGTAAAGTCACAAAGCTAGAAAGTGGTTAAGATTTGTATCCAGCTGTATCCAATGATAGAGTCTCTGGTCCTTTAGACATGGGCTTATTCACCACAGAAAACCTGGTGAACACCCATGGATCCTAGTGTCTGTTCTATCTTGTCAGTCTCTTTTTTTTTTTGAGATGGAGTCTTGCTCTGTCACCCAGGCTGGAGTGCAGTGGTGTGATCTCAGCTCACTGCAACCTCCACCTCCCGGGTTCAAGTGATTCTCCTACCTGAGCCTCCTGAGTAACTGGAACTACAGGCATGCACCACCACACCCAGCTAATTTTTGTATTTTTAGTAGGGATGGGGTTTCACCATGTTGGCTGGGCTGTTCTTGAACTCCTGATCTCAGGTAATCCACCCGCCTCGGACTCCCAAAGTGCTGGGACTACAGATGTGAGCCACCGCGCCCAGCCTTGTCAGTCTCTTGAGTGTCAAGTGTGCTGTCAGTCTGCAGGGAAGCTCTTTTGGGCACTTTGACTTGACCACACCTACATGACTTCTGGACAGACTTGACTTCCTCGACATGAGTCCTTCACCTCCAGGGACCTTGGCCAGATTTCTACTGGTGAACCCAGTTAGATTCAAGGAAATTCATCCCAAGAATCCAGATAGATCCTGGGTTTTCCTGCCAGTATATTATGCTTCAGTATTTCATAGGAGTTCATATCACATGTGAAATCCTGGGACTCAGGGAACAATCTCGGGACGGAGAGAGATGACAGTGGGGAGATAACCACACGTCTGTCTCTTGCCTCCATTGGTTCAAGAAAAGGCACTGAGGTTTACCCACTGAAGTTCTGTGATGCCGACTGCCACAGAGGACTCCCGGGGCGACCTGTTCAGATTGGCCATCTCAGCAGAGGGGCCTGGAAGAATACAGATTCTTGTTCATTCTAATTTACGTGGAATGGTGGGTTAAGAAAATCTGCTTTGGAAAGAATTGGCCAGAAATAGACTAGGATAAGGCAAACCATGGAAAGGAAACAAAACCACTGGAACATTAGTCTTAATTTGTTTCAGTAAAGTGTTGTTTAATGAAATCCTAATGTTCAAGCTTGGCCCTACATATACTGCTAGGATATGTAGACTTAATCAGAATGCTGTAAAAATCTACATTAAAATTAGCTAACGTCTTGCCCCTTTAACTTTATGCCTGCCAAGCAGCAAACTGCCACAAGTAGATAATTTGAAAGCCTGACTTTTATTTGCTCTTGCTGCTTGGGGCAAAATGAAGTTGAACCCCAGATTGTAAACTAGCCAATTTCTGGTGTACAGACAATTATTCAGCCAATTTATGTGGATTACTAACCCTTCTTCACTCTGCTGTGGCGATATTGTCAGGAAAATGCATTCAAAATTCTTACTTTGTGAACTGTAAAATGAGTGGGGTCTTGTGAGAAGAATACTGACTCTAGTCCTGTTTTTGACTCTGTGGAGGATTTAGCAATAATCAGAAAAAGACATTCCTTCCTTTTTGTGTCTCAGCTTCATCCCCCAAGAAAGTACAAATAATAAGACCTGTCCTTTAGGATTTCGTAAGGCTGTTATGGCAAAGTATTTTGAACTCCTTGGAGAAAAAGGCTATTCAGTAAGATAGCATTGTTAGTCCTGTTAACGTCAATTATATTCTGAAATATGATTTCAGAATTTCAGGATCCTGGGACCTGAGATTGAACCGGCAGCTGATCAATTCTGTGGAATTTAGAGTTCTTGTTCTCGGCACTGAACCAGAATTTTCTTTGGCAAAAGAGGGAAAGCATACAATTATGGTCAGAAACATAATAATAAATCTACTGTAACAACCTTCTTTCCACCACATATCTTTGCTGGTATTTATCTAAATATCCAGCTTATAAAAACAAGAGGAGATTGTCATTTCAACAGCACCAGCAACTCTGTAAGTACACAAAGCCATTTAAGCTATGATCTGTTTTTATTTTTCCAATGTGCATGTCTGAAAGGTTTTTCTTTCTTTTTGTTTTGAAAATTAAAGAAAGGAAACAAACAGTTAAAAGTATGGAAGGTCTACCCGTGCTGCTTTTTCTACACCTTGAGGACTAGCAAAATCTTTAATATGAGACTTTATTTGTACAAAGCAAAACTTCAAAACCACTCAAAAGCTTTTCTTATTAACTGCTGTCAGTCCTGTGATTTACAGAGGCAATAAAGAACTAGAGGGGGCACATTTATCATGGAGTTCTGCACACCAGGAGCCATTTTCTCCAGCGGTAAAGGCAAGTGATAAAACGAATTCTTTTGTTCTATAACCAAGACACATTCCCTGTTCCCTGTTCTCTAAACTTGGGCACACCAGGCTGCTCTAGTGGCAGCCTGGCACTGCCCCATACATACTGAATGATAAATTGTTAGCACAAAAACATGGATGGAACACCTGGAACACCTGGCTGTGAGCAGGGCGATGTGCTTACCTTCAACGCACAATAGTTAGCCGCCAACATATTTGTACTATGAATTCCCAGTTTACTTTGAATAACACATGGCGTATGGGCTTTTTTTCATATTGGAAGAGAAGGGATGGGAATGTTAAATAATGTGAAGAGGTTTGTTTTGTTTAGTAAAGATCATAACATTTAAATTTTGAATCCCGATTTTCTCGTGGTAGCAAAGAATGCCTTACCTGAATTTTGATGTGGGAAAGCAAAACCAGTTCTGGTATACATTTTTTCAGTTCACTTTGTATTTGATTTTGAGTTTGTGTTTTGTGTTTGAGGCAGGCAGGTGTGATGCACGGCGACGCTTTTAAGCTGTCTCTGAACTTTGATTACACATTTGTGGGTTTTTGAAATGAATTAGGCAGGCTTTGAGCTAAGCTGGACATAAAAGCCACAACAGTTTTGCTGTTTGAGAGACTTTAAAAATGCAGCATTTTAAAATATTCTATAATTGAGTACATCCATCATCCAATCGTATTTATTAAGTACTCACCTGTGCATGACAACATGTCAGGCACAAACATTACTGTAAAAAATGCCAATTATTTGGAAACAGAGACAATGGTAGTGTTTACACTTATGGGAAAATGAACACAAATGTTAAATTGTGATTGTTATTCCTAATGGGGCAAATTATGTAGTTAATTTAGTCTCTGAAAGAGACAGTATGGTCAAGTGAAATCTCTTGACATGTCCCAATTACACAATAATTAACTCTGCTCCCTCTTGGTGTCTTAATGAAAGATAATATGTTCCAAAGAGTAGTAAGGCAGAAGCTATAAAAAATCCAGGAAACAAAAATTCAGATTGGGTACTTTTGTGACTTCTTGGCCATTCTTATAAACTTTTGGCTGGGGAGGAATTTGGAACAGTGTATGTGGGAGTTTCACTTGTCCATCCATTCTTTGCAATGTATAATTTAGTGGTTAAACTTATTCTCTTTCTTCTGTCACTATCAGTTTCTTTTCACAGGAAGGGAAATAGGTCCTTCTGTCAGTAATTTGGCGAAAGTGCTGAAAAGCCCATTATCCCTGTTGGAGAGAAAGCAAACCACCCCTGGTATGTGAGGACCTGGCAGGCTTCATGGAGAGAGATGAGTCCAAGCAAGCAGCTTCTAGTGAGAGATGGGGTTTTATTCTCCAAAAGACACTGAGCATCACATAGTCTTGTTTTCTATAGACAGGGTCTCACTCTATCACCCAGGTGGAGTGCAGCGGTGCGATCATAGCTCACAACAGCCTTCAGCTTCTGGACCCAAGTGATCCTCCCACTGAAGCCTCTCAAGTAGCTAGGACTACAGGCACATGCCACCACGCCTGGCTAATTTATTTTTATTTATTTTTTTGTAGAGACAGGGTCTCACTATGTTGCCCAGGCTAGTCTCC
The DNA here is from genome assembly GCF_049350105.2 of Macaca mulatta. NCBI lineage: Eukaryota > Metazoa > Chordata > Mammalia > Primates > Cercopithecidae > Macaca > Macaca mulatta. Next base: position 65,631,604 of record NC_133425.1, read on the forward strand.
AACTCCTGGGCTCAAGCAATCCTTACATCTCGACCTCCCAAAGCACTGGGATTATATGCATGAGCCCCTGTGCCTGACCTAGACATTCTTCTTCAGCCTGCTAACATTTTCTCAGAGCAGAGTTGTCCTCCACCTCCGCACCTGCCTTTAAAACAAATTTGTTGCTATAGAAGACACAGAATGGAGAAGGAAAAAAAAGCCCAATCATTTGAATAAAGAAGTCGTAGTTTATGGATTTTGTGTTGTGGACTGTGTACATTGGGAAGGGACTGCATAAAGGATGGGGAATTGAATGCTTTGTTTCATGGTGCACTTCTTTTTTTTTTTTTTTTTGAGATGGAGTCTCAATCTGTCGCCCAGGCTGGAGTGCAGTGGCGCAGTCTTGGCTCACTGAAACCTCCACCTCCTGTGTTCAAGTGATTCTCCTGCCTTAGCCTCCCCAGTAGCTGTAATGACAGGCATGTACCACCACGCCTGGCTAATTTTTGTATTTTTAGTAGAGACAGGGTTTCACCATGTTGGCCAGGCTGGTCTCAAACTCCTGGCCTCAAGTGATCCACTTGCCTTGGCCTCCCAAATTGCTGGGATTACAGGCATGAGCCACTGCGCCCGGCCCGTGGTGCACTTCTTACAGTACTTCCTTAACCTAAGGGAGCCACTGCGGGTCAGAGGGAAGCATCGTTACTAACCTCAGCACATGCAAGCCTAAAGTTCTGGCTAATTTAGATGTCAGGGCACCATTGCAGAAAGACCATCATAACCATTTGCTATGATTTTAGGTTCATACTTCACTGTTGGAAGGAAGGAAAAACTTTTTACAGAGGCTTACTTTTTTTATATGGCTTTGAAGGGAATTGCATTTTATTTCTGACACTTATTGTATTGTAAAATCTCTAGTCTCTGATATTTAAAGGTGGAAACTTTTAACTTTCTCTCTTTTAAAAAAAACAACAGAACTCTAGGGGCTTTTTAGTCCTATAGCCTCTCGAATAATCCTAAAGCTTTGAAAAATGAAATACTTTATTTTATGAAGGAGTTTTGGGGTCAATTTTTTTCCCCTAAAACGTATGCTTTCATGTTGGGTAGTTTAAAGACCAGCTGTTAACTGAAACCAACCGTCAATGAAGTTACATAAAGTTGTGTTTCCTATTAGTCTTGTATCTTTCCTATTAGTCATTTATGAAAGGATACGGGAACATCTAACAGAACTCCAAACAAAAATTGAAAAAACAGATGTTGAAACCATATTGGCTTGATGGTTTCCTATTTTTTTTTAAGTAAAAAAGGTTAGTAATTATTAGTGGATTATGAAATAAGGCTTGCTTTGCTAACTTACCACAAAATTGTTAGTAGTAACTTGCAGCTGAAAATTGATGTTTTACTTACCGGAATTTCAGAGGATTAAAAAAAAAAAAAAAAAGAGTTGAAGTTTATGCCTGGGAGCGCCATGGAGGAGGAACTATGGCATTTTCAATAGTTGGGTGTGTATGAGCCTCTAAAGGTGTGTTTATTATGTTGTCATGGTGAGCAGTGAATTAAAAAAATAACAAGACTGCTCCTTGGGTAGTTGTGACTTATTGGTAGTTATCTTTACAAGAGTTTCATGCTGACTTAAGTAAAGATCTTCAGGGGGAAAGAAAAAAACAAACTTTATTTTTCAAATAAATTCTGCTAAGAGCCTACAGGCTTCCATGACACTGCACTGAATTGTTATTAATGCACACTGCTGTGAGAGTAACGTGTGCTGCTGTTTAACAATAACCCCTTCCTCTGGAATTTCAGAAAAGTGGTAAGAAAATGAGAGGCAGATTTCAGTACCGCTGCTGCAGTGCGTGTGCTGGTTGATGGGCCAACATTTTTATCATTGCTTGTGCAAGAGAGTGTAGAAAGAGGCTGTTATTTGGGGTCAGGTCACATATGGGACTGGTGAAGTTGTTGGAGAGACATTTTTGGTGAGCAAAGGCGTTGCTCCTGGCTGGGAAAAGGTTTGTTTAACCTCCAGCCTTTACTTTGGGTGCCTCATTTCCGTCTTTCTCCTGAGGGTTATGTGTGGTATTTTTTTTTTTTTTTTTCTTTTTGAGACGGAATCTCATTCCGTTGCCCAGGTTGGAGTGCAGTGGTGCGATCTCAGCTCACTGCAGCCTCTGCCTCCTGTGTTCAAGTGATTCTCCTGCCTCAGCCTCCCAAGTAGCTGGGATTACAGGTGTGTACCACCATGCCTAGCTAATTTTTGTATTTTTAGTAGAGACAGGGTTTCACCATGTTGGCCAGGCTGGTCTCAAATTCCTGGCCTCAAGTGATCATTCGCCTCAGCCTCCTAAAGTGCTGGGATTACAGGCGTGAGCCACTGCGCCCGGGCCTGTATGTGTGGTATTTTTGAAGGCAGGGATGTGATCTTTCAAGGGTCTTCCTTGTTGACCTTAAAAATCTGTTATTAAAACCAAATACTTAGCACATATCATTGTCCTTTTTAAGGGCGATGATTAGCAGACTTGCTTTTGAAGTTCATTATTATGATTATAGATGCTTTTTCAATTGGAATTACCTTTAAGGTTTCCTCCAGCTTGCATTTCCAGATTTCATCCAGTAATCTTTCCTCCCCTCTCCTTCTCCTCCACTGCATCTTCTGGCCCTGATGGACTGTTTGCTCTTGTCCAAATGTGCCCTTTAGCACTTTGCCTCTGTGCCGTTGCTTGGGCTGTCTTATGGAATATGCCAACTCCTATCATTCTGTGAGGACCAGATCATATTATATTGCTTCGGAGAATGTTTCCCAAATCCCTGCACACACTTCATGGAATAAAATAGAGATCCTCCTTCCTGGGCCTCCCACAGTGCTGGGATTACAGGTGTGAGCCACTGTGCATGCTCTATTTGTTACCATGTATTCTTTATTAACTTATTTAGGAATTTGCCTTCTGTCTTTCCAGGAATAGTGGGCCCTGCAAGTTAGAGGCAGTGTGATTCTTTATTATTATTATTTTTTCTGAGACAGAGTCTCACTCTGTCACCCAGGTTGGAGTGCAGTAGCAAGATCTCAGCTCACTGCAGCCTCCGCCTCCTGGGTTCAAGCGATTCTCCTGTCTCAGCCTCCCGACTAGCTAGGATTATAGGCGCCTGCCACCATGCCCAGGTAAGTTTTATAGTTTTAGTAGAGACGGGGTTTCACCATGTTGGCCAGGCTGGTCTCAAACTCCTGACCTCAAGTGATCCACCCGTCTTGGCCTCCCAAAGTTTAGGGATTACAGGCGTCAGCCACTGCACCTGGCCAGGCAGTGTGAATCTTATCTTTGTATCCTGCCTGGCCAGGCAGTGTGAATCTTATCTTTGTATCCTGCCTCTGATCTAGTATAGCACCTATACTATAGAAGACCTGGAAATATTTACTTGGGTGAAATTCTGTCTCTTTTCTCCTTGGGAGATCATAGTCTCTCTGGTGGTCGTCTCCAACCAGTGTAAGGCTACACCAGGAGCCTCCAGAGGAAAGCCTGGAGATGCCTAACAGGCAGCAGAAAGTGTGGCTTTGGAATTCAGGAAAGAAGTTGAGAGTAAAGGTATAGATTTGAGTAGGTATAGCAGAAACCAGAGGTGTGGAGGAGATTCCATTGGAAGGATGTTCAGAATGAAAAGAAAAAAAAAAAAAAAAGGATTGGCACAGATTTCTGGCATGGGATTCGAGGATGGTTAAGATTGGAGTGAGCTGGAAAGGGACAGAGCAAAATGAGTTAGTAGATATTACTTAGTGTAGTCAGATGAGTGATACCAATAGTGAACGTGATTGAAAATATGCTATGTGTTCCAACATTCATTCACTCATTTAATCTTCTTGACAACTCTTAAGGAGGTGGTGTTATGCTTCTAATTTTCAGATGGGAAAATTGACATATGAAGAAGATAAGTAATTTGCCCAAGGTGGCAAAGCTAGTAAATGATAAAACCAGAAGAATCTGAACCTAGATGATTTCATTCTAGATCTCACAATCTCCAAGGACACACGAAAGCAAAATCAGAATAAATAAGGACAAAGAAGTTGTCTCAGTTGGTGTGTAGGTGATTAATGTTCTCCATTTTTGTCTATTTCTTTTATTATTTAATTTTTAAACCAACACCACGTGGTGTTTTTTTAGCAAGAACAATTCTGCAGGTGTTCCGAAGCCAAACGGCTGTGAATTGAGTCATGAAAGTGTATTGGTCAGGTTTTGCTGCCATAATACTGCTTAACAAGCAACTGCTTGTTACTTTCATAGCAAGCAAGATGTTGGTAGGTTACAGCCATAAACACTTACTTTTTGCTCGTGGATCTGTGGTTTGGCTGAAGAGGCTCTGCTTTAGGCTGTAAGTTGGGCTTAGGTCTGCTCTACACATGTGTTAGCTTCTAGGGCTGCTGTGACGAAATACCACAGAGTGGGCGGCTTAAACAACCGAAATTAATTTTCTCATGGTTCTGGAGGCTACAAGTCCAAGATCAAGGTGCTGGCAGAGTTGATTTCTTTGGCGGCCTCTCCACTTGGCTTGCAGGTGGTGCCTTCTTGCTGTGCCCATGTGTCCCCAGTGTCTCTGTGCGTGTCCAAATTCCCTCTTCTTGTAAGAACACCAATCAGATTGGATTAGGGCTCACCCTAAAGGCCTCATTTTTACTTAATCACCTCTTAAGGGCTTTATCTCCAAATACAGTCACATTCCGAGGTACTGGGGCGTAGGACTTCAACCTTGGAATTTTGGGAGACACAAATCATCTCGCAACAATCTCTCTCCTCTTCCTGGGACTCAAGGCTAAGTGGGGCATACTCTTCTCGTGGCAGAGGGCAGATGTGCCAAGAGGGGCAGGAAGAAAGATATGACGCTGCATAAGGCCTCAGCTTGGACCTAGCTCTGTCCTTCTGTCCACAATCTATTGCTTAAGACAGGTCACATGACCAAGCCCAACAGGATCTTGCTTTGTTGCCCGGGCTGGTGTGCAGTGCAATCCATGGCTCACTGCAGCCTTGACCATCTCAAACCATCCTGCTACCTCTCAGCCTCTCCAGGATCTGGGACTCCAGGCACACACTAACATGCTTGGCTAGTTTTTATATTTTTTGTTGAGACGGGGTTTTACCGTGTTGCCCAGGCTGGTCTTGAACTCCTGGGCTCAAGCGATCTGCCCACCTTGGCCTCCCAAAGTACTGGGATTCCAGGTGTGAGCCACTGCATCTGGCCAAGAAGTTTTATAAATGTAGAAAGATGGGCTAGTAGTCATGCAGAGACGCCCATTCCCATCAACATGTCAATGGTGTGTAACTGAAGGGTTTCCTCGACAGTTCCCTAGAAGAAACCTGCCAACGGGATGGAATGGAACAGGACTGCCCCTCCCCTCCAGCCACACTGGGCTCCTTGGCTACTCCTAAATACCCGCTCCTTGCTCATGCTGTTGTCTCTGCTGAATGCCTTTCCCCATTTTTCTTTCCGTGGATAATTGTTATTCATCCTTCAAGACTCCGTTTAACAGTCACTTTCCCGTGATGCTTCTCTTTCCCTGAGGCAAAGCAGGTACTTCCTTTTCTGTTCTCTCACAGCTTCTCTATATCAGCTTTTATTACTTTTTAAATTATAACTTTGTGTAACTCAGAAATCAACTTTCCCCCCATCCTCTGGGTCCAACATCATCACACTCAGTTTATGCCCTGGGCCCACGAGGATTTGAGGTTCAGCTCTGCTTGGTCACCACCACAAAACCCCAAATGATGCCGCCATTGGCACCTGCTAGATGGAAACAGAAACCAAGAGTACAAAGTCAGTTTCACTTATATAAAAGTATTAAAACAGAAGTTGATTTTGGAGGGGAGGTGGAAGAAGGGTTTATGTCATACTCCAAGGCAAATAACTACAGAAATCCCTTCTTGACATTTCTGCTCTCTCCCCAAATTTCTTCTGGGCCCCTGGGGTTTCTTTGACTGCTTGGCAATGTCCAGTCACTCTGGCTTTTGCAGGGCTGCTGGATTGTACTGTGCAGGGGTGCCGTTCACTCCCTAGAATCTGATGTGCATAGTGTCCCTTGGAGTTGCGCACTGTGGCCCTGGGTCAGTTGTGTCTTCTCTCTTGCACACCTGCTTGCACCCTCAGAACCCTCAATCTCTGTTTTCTGTTATGTGTAACAATTTGGCTAGCTCCTCCACAACATTGCAGCACTCAACCCAGAGGAGGGAATATAGGAACCGACTTCAGAAGGCTTAGTGAGCATTTTTTGTTATTTTAGGATGCCCTTTGGTAGACTCATATTCCTAGTGGCTCACCAAGTCATTTTCTAAACCCAGGTGATTTCCCTCATAAGAAATTCTTATTGTAGCTCTTAGGGCAATGCTCTTCCTTTCTGTCTGTCTGTCTTTCTAGATAGGGTCTTGCTGTGTTGCCCAGGCTGCCAGGCTGGAGTGCGGTGGCGTGATCCCAGCTCCCTTCAGCCCTCTCCTGGGCTCAAACGATTCTCCCATCTCAGCCTCCCAAGTAGCTGGGACCACAGGTCCCACCACACCTGGATAATTTTTGTAGTTTTTTTCATAGAGCTGGGGTCTTGGCGTGTTGTCCAGGCTGTTTTCAGACTCTTGGGCTCAAGTGATCCTCCTGCCTTGGCCTCCCAAAGTGCTGGGATTACAGGAGTGAGCCAACACGCCCAGCTGACTATGATATTCAAGGCAGGAATTTTGCTCTATTCCTTTTTTTATTTTCACATTCAAGACAGTCCCTGGAACACAGGAAGGGCTTCAAAAATGTTGCCTGAATAACTAATTGAGTACAGTTCAATGTTCTTTATTTTAAATTATAATCAGGAAGCCAATGGAATGTGAATCAGAAACCAGTAAGTATATTTCCACATTCCCAGAACTGAACTAGAATTATTATTAAACCTGAACTTGAACTAAATTGAAACAAAGCTTCTTGATATTTTCATTGTAAATTGGTTGCTTATTGGCTTGAGCCAGAGATAAACTGCAGGACTGCTGAACTCAAAGTAGTACTAATCTGAAAAATGAACTGGTTTGATTCTTTAGTTAGGTACTTGGACATTCTATGAATATGAAACTACTATTTTGTTGACAGTGAATAGATTAACTCATAGATGAGATCTTTTTCCTGTTTCTTCAAGTGAGAAACAGAAAAAGGACCTCTTATGAGATCCTCTGACCTGAGTGTAATTATTTTAGAGATCTCCAGAATATTGAGGATAGTCTTATCTCATTCATCTATTCCATGATTCCTTACCTTATTGACAAAAACCTATTCTAGAATAAGATGAAAATCAATTAGTGGGGAAATCAGGAGATAGGAGTAGGGGATCTTCTGAGGCACAGAATAGCAAACTAAAGATAGGGGGAAGAAAAATAAAGCCAGGAAAACCTTTGTATCTGAGTATATGCCCAAAAGTCTTACTCATTTTGCTCAATGACATTATAAACTTTAACAAAATAAAACAATAAAATAATAAAGGGTATTTGGAAGCAATGGTAGTAATGTGTAGTCAAATTGGACTTGCTAGAAGAAAAGTGGATAAATTATGAGGAAAAAAATCATTTCAATTTTACCTACTTTTCTTCTTGATTGAAGAAGAATTTATCATTGGTTTACCAGTCAAAAAAATACCATTTCTTCCCTTTCAGTTATTTGAATTTGCTGTCAAAGCAAAATGATTTCAGAGCTGGGTACTTTAATTTGGCTACATAGATCAGTCTATGGAAAATAGTTCTTAAAAGTGTTTGCCTTCCATTAAAAATAATATGTATGGCTTCAAATATCCTTTATCGTGAAATGATACGTGGTCTCATCGTTGTTACAATCTGGAGGGAGCTCCTTTGATTTTCCCATGATTTTATTAGAGTTTAGAAAAGGTTAATTTGTTATCCACTGATCTTAGTGGAAGAAGATTTTTTAAAAATATAATATTGCAAACCATCCTAGTAGGGTATGAAGGTAACACCACAAGGGGGTACTATAATTTTATCAAATTTGTCCTGGTAAGTTGGCTCAGAAGGTGAAATGATTAGGGCCTGCAGAGTTAATTTTAATATGCTAATACATCACAGCAAGTTGGGAACTTAAATAAAATGATACAATTAATATACTTTTATGGGATGTAGAAAGACTTAGTAAGGTCATTTGTAGATTATATTAGAGCTGCATTTAGACTTATTGGGTTTAAAATTCAGCATTCTTAAAAAAAAAAGCAGCAGATGTCTGACGTATGCATTTCAGTGACCTTTGAATGAAGAAGTGAATGTCAAATTGTGTGGATCTTGATCCGGGTTCTTAAAATAAATTAACTCTCTGGTCTCTCCTCTAAAAATAGCTAGGATCAAGCCTTTAGATCTTAATTTTCTTAGTGTCGCAACACAGAAAATGTTGGAGGATGTTAATCCTGGAAGGGATTTTTTGAAAGGATATTTAATCATAGAAGACTTTAGTTTCTTAATGTGCCTCTGAAAATGATTCCACCAATTTTGCTTGGTAATAAGTTTGAGTGGTTTGAAGCCCCTCTTGGCTGGACAACTGAAATCTTTGAAGGTGCTTCTATGGCCAAAGGATTTCTTTTTTTAAAAAATTTTAAACGTAACATCCTGGCACCCTATGTGTTTATATGCTAATTTTAGCAGATGTTGTTCACTTGCTGAGCAAGGTGGACCACGGATATTTGAAATAAGCTAATGATTTATCTCTGTGGAACAACAAGTGTTTACAGGCTACAAATAAATAGACTGTTAGGTATTCCATCTTTTCTCACCTACTTAGCCAGTGGCATAGACAGGATGCTGAACCAATATTTAGAATCATGCTGGGATTAAATGAGATAATGTCTGTAAACTGCCTAGCACAGTAGCTGGGACAATGGTGAGGTAACTCGCAGCCTTAGGGCTGCTGGAGACCTCCTTGGCTCTGCCACGTGGCTCTCATTCTCACTGCAAAATGCAAAGATTGGAGCACTGCCTCTGTGTCCCCACTTCTCAAATATGCACAAATGTTAGAATGTAGTGCTTGAGAAGTAGAGCTGTTTTTCTTGACGTTCTATTCAGCAAAGTAGGTAATTGAAGCTTCAAGAATTTGTGCTTAACTCCCACCCCAGGACTAAATACAGCTATTTTTATTTTGTACTTTAAAAAAAGCAACCCATAAACCTTTTCATGTCTCATAAATTATCCCAGCCTATAAAAGTTGCCCATGACTGTCCAAGGGCATAATTTGGCAAAGGTTTATTTTTTCCCTTTCTTTTTCCCTTTGTATCTCTAACAAGGGATCACTATTTACCAGAGGCCCTGACTGCCTCTGCCCTTAGAATGATTCCGATCTGGGGCAGCAGCAGCTGTTTCACATGATGTTTTTATTGGTATCACATTTTCTTTTTGGCTGTTCATTCCTCATGCTTCTTTCTCAAATCCTTTGCCTAAATCCAATCTCTTCTAGTTCATAGTGCCCCATATTCATTTCCTTCTGTTCTCCATTCTCTTAGCCTGATTTCCTTTGTTTAAAAAAATCTTTTTTAGAGATAGGATCTTGGCCTGTTGCCCAGGTTGGAGTTCAGTGTCATGATTTTGGCTCACTGCAGCCTCAAACCCCTGGGCTCAAGCTATCCTTTTACCTCAGCCTTCCAGGACTACGGGGGTTGGTGGTGCCACCATGCCCAGCTAATTTTTATTTTTATTTTTTGTAGAGATAGGGTCTTGCATTGTTTCTCAGGCTGGTCTTGAACTCCTAGCCTCAAGCAGTCGTCCCGCCTTGGCCTCTCAAAGTGCTGTGGTTACAGGCATGGGCCACTGCGCCTGGCCCTAGCTTGATTTCCTAATGCTGATACGTGTCAGTCAGAACCTGAACTCTGCTTGTCTGTCTTTCCATCTCTTCTGCCGTGTGCTGGGTTTTGTTGATTTGACTGAGTTCCCAGTGTTACTAAACCTTGAGCCACTGAGAATCAACCTCTTCTTTCCTTCTGAACTTTGATGTTAGGCTTTAGTATATCTTTATGGCTAATTAGAAATAGATTACAAAACAGCGTGTGAGGTTCAACCCAGTTTTACAAAAGTAATGATGCCTGTTATTCTTGTGGGGCTCCGTTTCTAAGGAGTAGATCTTAGGAGGAAATGAGCTAGTGTGAAATTCCTGCTTTGATGTTCTCCCCTGGCAGAAGACAGAGGCCCCACTCCCCCACACCCCGGGAGTGTGCTTTTGCTTGTGATGGTGCAACTATAAGTATCGATGTGGAAACTAAGCTCTAAGTACTGTGGTGGCAGGAATTGGGTCCACTTTGCTTGCTATTGTTTTCCTGGAGCCTAATGTGGCACCTGTTGTGTGATGATCCCATAACAAATATTTGCTGAATGACTGACATGAAGAGCTAAGCCCTGAGTCACAAGGGGCCTATTGCATGACACATTCAGCCTGCTCAGATGTCTCTCCTTGACCCCTTGGCTTTTCCAGAGCAAGCACCTTTGACAGGGACCTGTAGCACCATGTCATAGCCCAGGAGAATCACTCACAAGTCATCTGTCACTAACCATATACCTTGCTAGATAGAATATTCATACAGGTGGCTGGCATCCCTAGTTCTAAACAAAAAGCCTTCATTTCCGAAATGACCTGATGTTATTCGATCAACCCTGAAGATGGATTTGGGGATTGGGATAAATGACTTCTTCTTGCTCTTAACTCCTTCAGCTAACTTGGGGACTGACTGGTACAGAGCAGGTGTCCAACACATCTTTGCTTCCTGGCATAGGAGAAGCTTGAGAATCTTACAGGCTGCGGTGAAAGAGTCACAGAAGTGAAAAAGAGTAATTGATGGGATAGCGTCCTGGGGAGGCAGGTGGTGATGGTGTCAGTATCACAGGCCAGAGGAGGAACACCCTTCCCAGAATCTCCTAAGTCAGAAACTAGATTCTGCCCTGACCCTGTCTGTCATATGCAACTGTACCTCATGACAAAGTGTCTTCTTCTTAAATATCTTGAGCTCTAGTCTCTTCCGTTGTTCTACTGATGCTCTCTTGATTCAAGTTCTCACCCTTCGCAGTCTGGGCTGTCATAGTGTGTACATGGCCATGTGCTATTCTGGGCTACATTAATACTGCTAAATGCAGCCCGGCCTGCTGTAGTCCATCCAAGTGCTGTACAGGACTAGTCTAACAAAGCATCTTTCCTTTCCTCCACTCTAACTTGCCTCAATCGAGTGTTCACCCTATAGTCAGAAGAGTGTTTCTGACCATGCCTATTTCCTGTTTTAAAAAGCCCTGCAGTGACTCTCCCTTACCTTCTGGATAAAACCCCAGTCAGTGCCTTAGCCTAGAATCCTAGGCTCTTTGTGATCTGGGCTATACTTAAGCCATTACAGCCCTTACTGTCTTACCCTAGACGCCAGCCATATATCCTGGAGCCTATCTGCTCCTTTTGCCGTTTTTGAGACACAGTCTCATTCTGTTGCCCAGGCTGAGTGCGGTGGTGTGATTACGGCTCACTGCAGCTTCCAACTCCCAGGCTCAAGTGATCCTCCCCACCTCAGCCTCCTGAGGAGCTGGGACTATAGGTGTGTGCCACCATGTCTGGCTGAATTTTTAAATTTTTTGTAGAGACAGGGTTTTGCTATGTTGCCCAGGGGGGTCTTGAACTCCTGGGCTCAAGTGATCCTCCTACCTTGGCCTCCCAAACTGCTGGAATTACAGGTGTGAGCCACTGCACCTGGCCCACTTTTTTTTTTTTTTTAATCCCTGCTACCTTTATCTGTGCACTTCTTGAGCCTAGAATGTCTTTTCTCTCATTTCTGTGCCTCTGTACTTGGTGGTGGCAATGAGGTCTTGATGCGGTGCCCTCTCTGCATGTTGTCTGACTGCACTGTATCTGTTCCCTCCCTTGGTCAGAGGCAGCTGACCTGCCTCTTCCTGTTTTCAAAGCCTGTGTCTTGTGTTGGAATATTCACAACGTTTCTTGTTTTCTAATCCGTACCTTAAAAAATTCGATGACTTTTATGATTCACTTAAGAAATATAATCTCTAAATCCTACTATAATTTTACAGTATCAAAAGTCTTAATCATCCAGTAAAAAAATCACAGAGATGATTTCTACCAAGTGAGAGGTCGTTCTCATATTCATCGTCAAGGGACAGCTGTTTTATTTTGGAGTGTTCCTAAGACTAAAGAGATGAGGCTAACATAGGGTTTTATATTCGATAGAGAAAATGGAAAGAAGGGAGATGGGGAGAAAGGGAGAGGTGGTTATTCAAAAACATTTCAGAGGCAAATATACTCACTGGATAACTTTTATCCCTATATTAAAACGTTTGCACCTTTTTCTGGGAATAGGTATACAAATAAAATATCTCTTTTTGAATTTCTGTGGAGCCCTGATAAGAATCATGGGGTTATTCTTGATGATTTATGTGAAGCTTTAATCATAAAAATATAGTAATGTGTTTTTGAAGCAGAAAAGACAGAGGAATAAGTAATTCTCAATTTCTATTTAGCCAGATCTGATACAGAGCAGAAATAATTAGAGTGATAAAGTCTAACTGGCACTAGTAAATTTGACTAAACGCCAAGAGCAACACAGTCAGGACACTTACGTTCATGTTTAAATTACTCAAGTGCTTAATTGTATAATTTCAGTTTCAATTACCAAAAGCCCTTACTTTAAAAATTAGTCCTTTGAGTATTAGTTGCATGATGTTGTTATTAAAGTTGAAAATCTGCTATTATGGTTTAAAGGATTATTGCAAAGTTGTTGGCATATGTCTTGTTTAATAAATAAGTTTAATTGTGCATGTAATCTGGTAATTTCATAATGATGAATTATATTTTACAGAAATCTGGAATGGCCATTTTTTTTTCATAGGGTAAAACAAAATTACTTTTTAGAGATTTGTTTTCCAGAGAAAATGTTTTATTATAGAAATATCTAAGACACCTCTTGTACTATATAAGCCCCTGTAAATAGTGAGACTTTTAATGAAAATTTTACATTAAAAGTCCCCCTCCTCCTACCTCTGTATAAGATTGAGAGAAGGGGAATGAAGGTCAGTTATAAGGATGTACTGTTTATGTATTTGGTACTTTCTAAGTTTGCCTTTCCTCTAGAATATTGAGAGTATGACAAAGTAGCCCATACAATAGATTAGTGCGTTTTCACTCCACGTGGCACGTTTCCCGTTTAGATGTGAACTCAGCAGCCACTATTAATGTTAATGAGTTTCACTCGTCAAGAAAGTCCCTTGAGCTCATTCCGAATTACCTTCGGCAAAACCTCTGATTGGCGTGATATCATTCATGCTTCTATTAACTCTAGCTGTCCTGAATTCTAGGGGGAAACATAGCACCAATTGTTTTATTTATTTATTTGTTTATTTGAGACGGAGTCTTTTTCTGTCACCCAGGCTGGAGTGCAGTGGTATGATTGACCTCAGCTCACTGCAACCTCTGCCTCCCAGGTTCAGGCAGTTCTCCTGCTTCAGCCTCCCGAGTAGCTGGGATGACAAGCATGCATCACCACACCCAGCTAATTTTTGTATTTTTAGTAGGCACAGGATTTCACCATGTTGGCCAGGCTGGTCTTCAATTCCTGACCTCAAGTGATTCACCTGCCTCGGCCTCCCAAAGTGCTGAGATTACAGGTGTGAGCCACCATGCTCAGCCTAATTGTTTTATTTGTTTATTTATATTTTTATTATTTTTTAATTTTTTGAGATGGAGTTTCATTCTTCTTGCCCAGGCTGGAGTGCAGTCGGATCACTGCAGCCTCCACCTCCCGGGTTCAAGTGATTCTCCTGCCTCGGCCTCCCAAGTAGCTGGGATTACAGGTGCCAGCCACCATGCCTGGCTAATTTTTGTGTTTTTGGTAGAGACAGGGTTTTACCCTGTTGACCAGGCTGGTCTCGAACTCGTGACCTCAGGTGATCCACCCACCTCAGCCTCCCAAAGTGTTGGGATTACAGGTGTGAGCCACTGTGTGAGCCACCGTGCCCGGCCGCCAATTGTTTTAGACCTATGTCTCAGAATAAGACATTTTGGAATTTTAGGATTAAAGTATATTTTCATTTCTAAATGATAATGGCCCAAGTTGATTCTTAGATGAAATCTTTGATTTATTGACCGTTGCCTTCGTTTGATGGGTGACAAAACTGAGGGACAAAACGTTTGGTGGACTTGTTTGGCATCACATAATGAATGATAGAGAAAAGACTAAAATCTGAGGGTTTTGCTTCCATGGCCTCACACTCTCATGGAGATTGGGGTGACTCTGGGAGGAAAAGGTGTTTGTAAATCACAGGACTGCAATATCATTCCCTATCCTTGCAGCCAGATGAGTTTTGGCACTCAGAATTTTTGGAATGTTAGAAAGTTTCCTTCTCAGCTCTGTTAAAATGACAATTAAGGAATAAATGAGGACAAAGAGAACAACAGTAGACAGGAGTTGTCATCCCAACCTTGAGGCTAAAAAGCAGATGAAAAGTGGGTAATTAATTGAGAAAATCAGAGAGAGCTGGAATTGAGTCAAATCTCACTGAGAACCCCAGAAAGGGTCACACATTTGAAGCAGCAAGGACCTCTGAATGTGAGGTTGCAGAGAAGGGATTTGTTGAAAGTCCTTAAAAGGGGCAGTTAGATGCTCCTCCGCCAAGATGTCAGTCAGGTAACATTCTCTTCTCCATCCTCAGAAAAGTGGAGGTTTCTCTGGAGAGACTGAACCAGAGTAACTTTGGTCTCTAGGATTCCAGGCACAACTGAGGGTAGGGTGATGGTGCTAAACTGAAAACAGAGATTAAGATGAACTCTAAATGGTCAATGGGTAAAACACTCCATTTCCTCTCCCCACAGCTTCTAGAAAGCCCTGGACAAGTGTCTGTGCTCCTAGTTGGAGACTGGAGGATTCTTCTGTGGGAAACTGGCTCTGAAGAAAAGAGCTGCAAATAATGATGCTTCAGAGTCTTCTAATGAAATAGCCATGGCTCCACTGGATCATCTCTGAAGTCAGGAAGTCTTTTCCATCTGCATATCTATCAGCTGTTTTTTCAGTGCCTCACTCTTAAATGTGAATGGACAACTAACAACCATCAGACATTCGAGAAAGGTCCCCAAAATGAAAGAGAATAAGATTATTGTGAAAAGGAACTTAGTGGGGAACAGGGGAGAGAGAAAGAGAGAGAGAGAGAGAGAGAGGAAAATAAAAACCAATAAAACAAAAAACAAATTGCTATTAATATGGCCAAAGAGAGATAATGCTGCATCTATGATTCCGTTAAAATAAAACAAATAGAGAAAAAGGAAGAATTATTGGGAATTAAACATAACATCAAAGAAACAATTAGTAGAAAGAATGGAAGATAAAATTGAAGAAATATCCTGGAAAACAGAACAAAGGGAAACAAAAATTCAGGATATATATTCAGGAGTTTCAACATTCAACTAACAGGAGTTACAGAGAGAGTGAGCAGAGAAGCCAGCAGGAGAGGAAGCTATAGAAAATTGACAGAAGAAAAACTCCCCAAACCGAGCACAGTGGACTTCAGATTAAAAGGGTTAATTGAGTGCCCAGCACAATATGTGAATCAGGTTCTCCATAGAAGCAGATCAATAGGATGCGTGTGTGTGTAAGAAAATATTTATATATATGAAGAGATTTACTATAAGGAATTGGCTCATCCGATATTGGAGGCTGATGAGTCCCAAAATCTGCAGGGTGAGTCAGTGGAGACCCTGGAGAACCAATGATGGAGTTCCAGTTAAAGTTCAAAAGCTGGAGACCTGGGAGGGCCAATGGTGCAGTTTGAGTCTGAAGGCAGGGAACAGCTGATGTCCCCCAGTTTGAAGGCAGTCAGGCAGGAGGAATCCTGTCTACTCTGGGGAGGGGGAAGGATGACTTTTTTGTTCTATTCAGGCCTTCAATGGATTGGATCATTAGGGAGGGAACTCTGCCTACTCAGAATTCACCAGTTTCAATGTTGATCTCACCAAAAACAGCCTTACAGAAATGCCTAGAATAATGTTTGAACAAATATCTGGGCATCCCATGGCCCAGTCAAACTGGCACCTAAAATTAACCATCACACACAATGATTAACAAAAAAATGTTTGAAAAAAAAAAGTACAAGTACATCACCATAACATTTCAAAATACAAGGGATGGAAAGAAGATCCTTAAAACCTATAGGAATTAAATAGGTAAATAAATAGAGAATCCAGATGGCTTTAGACTTTTGAACAGCAGCCTTGGAAGCTAGAACACGATGGAATAACACTTCAAAAGACTTAGAGAAAATGATGTCCAAACCAGAATTTTTTTTTTTTTTTTTTAGTTGGAGTCTCGCTCTGTCGCCCAAGCTGGAGTGCAGTGGCGCAATCTCGGCTCACTGCAAGCTCCGCCTCCTAGGTTCACACCATTCTCCTGCTTCAGCCTCCCGAGTAGCTGGGACTACAGGCACCTGCCATCACACTCGGCTAATTTTTCGTATTTTTAGTAGAGACAGGGTTTCACCATGTTAGCCAGGATGGTCTCGATCTCCTGACCTCATGATCCACCCACCTTGGCCTCCCAAAGTGCTAAGATTACAGGTGTGAGCCACCGTGCCTGGCCCCAAACCAGAATTCTATACCCAGCAGGCATCAACTAAATATGTGGGTAGAAGATATTTTCATACATAAAATACAACATTTATTTCTCCAAGGCATCCGATGCTCAAGAAGACACTTGGATATGAGAGTATGTATCACCAAAACAAGGGAGAAAATCACAAAAGAGGAAGATGTGGGATCTAGCAAACATGATGCCCCACAGGAAATAAGCAAAAGACATTCCCAGGATAATGGATAATGGTGAAGGGAAGTTCCAAGATGACGGTTAAGGTGTAACCAGTTCAGTTCAGAGCAGGAAGGTGAAGAGTCCCAGGAGAAATGTCTCCAATTTATATATATATATAAATTATTATATGTTATATATCATATACTATATAGAAACTATATATAATATGTATAAAAATTATATATAATATGTATAAAAATTATATATAATATATATAAAAATTCAATTGATAGATGGCCTGATTTGTTTCAACATATTAGGAGGAGATGATTTTTTTCAGAAAATTTAGGTATAAGTGTAGCAGGACGAGCCGCAGACAAAACTCAGACACCGGATTAAAGAAGGAAGAGGTTTTTTGTTTGGCTGGGAGCGTCGGCAGACTCGCATCTCAAGAGCCCAGCTCCCCGAAGACAGAGTTCCTGGCCCTTTTAAGGGCTTACAACTCTACGGGGTTCCACATGAAAGGGTCGTGATAGATTGAGAGCACGTGTGGTTAGAGTGGGTGGGTTACTCTTTTAACCTCAGGCCGGGTCATCAGTGGCACCGGCTGGTCTTGCCACTGACTTCATTCCTGTTGTTTTTCAACTTTTACTTCCTCCTCCTCTTCAGAGACAGGAGACACTAAGAGAAATGGCTTCTCTCCTCATAAATTTGTAATGGATCCGATAGAACAATGACTCCCCACCCCCCAACAGTTATCAAGTCTAGAAAAAACAAGTTGTACCAGAACTTGAAATAAATTAAAAATTATTCATAGAAATGAAATAAATTGTGCCATGAGGCCCAGTTGGAAGCAATATTTACATGACCATATTAATTTAAATATTGATAATTGATTTAAGCAAAAATTATGATACAACTATATTGGGAAGATGAAGTAACAAGAATTGTGTGTGTGTGTGTGGAGTGTGTGTGTATATTTGTGTGGGGTGAGTGGGTAGATAGTGGTATAAGGGTGATAATAGAAAATGAATACGATAGTCATGTTAGAAATAAAGATGTAGAGATTACAAGAAACAGCTAAAAGACAAGTGTTGGTCTCTGGGGTATTAGAGTTTGGGTAGTGCGGTGGTTCAAAAGTATACCTACACATTCTGTAATACACCTCACTTGAAGAAGTGAGCTAGTTTCATTTTTCATTGAGTGTAGGCTACTGTCATCCAATGAGTAGAATAAAGCAGATGTGACAGTATGTGACTTCTCAGACTAGGTCATAAAAGCCATTGGGACTCTTTTGTGTTGCTTTGGGTAGAATCAGCTGCCATGTCAGGTGCATATTAAGGGCACTCAGGCAGTCCTGTAGAGAGGTCTACATCATGAGGAACATGTAATTGCGACAGAGAGGAGCTCAAGAGTCTGAGGTCTGTGTCATTTAGTGGTAGACTAAGTGACATTTTCTAAGATAGGAAGAGGAGACTGTCTTTTTTTTTTTGAGACAGTCTTGCTCTGTCGCATAGACTGAAGTGCAGTGGCGCGATCTCGGCCCACTGCAAACTCCACCTCCCGAGTTCAAGTGATTCTCCTGCCTCAGCCTCCTGAGAAGCTGGGATTACAGGTGCGCGCAACTATGCTGGGCAAATTTTTGCATTTTTAGTAGAGACAGGGTTTCAACATATTGACCAGGCTGGTCTCGAACCCCTGATCTCAGGTGATCTGCCCTTGGCCTCTCAGAGTGCTGGGATTACAAGCGTGAGCCACCACCGGCCGAGACTTTCATATTCTGAAGCACATATTTTAATAACTGCATTTGAAAATATTTTAACTTCTTGGATATTCCTATAAGTCTTGCATGGTAAGCAACTCTGAATGGACCTAATTAAAATGTCTAAAATCAAAGTAGAACAGATTGTTTAAATGTTCTCAACAAATGTTATGTGGCCTCCCAGAGTTTATTAATTAGTTGATTAATTGGTTCTGTTTATTTTCAAATATTGAGTAGATATTCCCAGCTCCAAGATCAACACAGTTAAATTTTCTTCTGTAGGGTGAATTTATTTCTAGGTACCCTTTCTTAGAGAGAGTGGCCCTTTGGTATTTTAATGTTATGGGGTGGGGGTGGGTATCTCATTTCAGCTGGGAAGGCCCTAGGTCTGGTCTCCTGTGGCTTATACACCACTGCACAGTAGCCAAAGCAGATGGTCAAGTTTGCAAGGGTTTGGTGAACAAAAGCAGACTTTGGTTCTTGTTTGTATTTTGAGATTCCAGCTTCCACTTTGCTTTTGATCTCTGGGGGTCCTTTTGTTTTTATCAGCTCAGTTATGCATTTGAGTTGTATTCAAATTACTGTACTTAGCATTTTTTTGTCATTTGCAGTGGGAGAGTTACTTAGGGTCTCTAGTCTTTTCTACTGACAAGGAGTCTAATTTAGATAGACTAATGTTTGTGAACAGTTGGGTCTGTGAAGTATAGTGGAAAAACAGATTCCATACTTGAGCCGAGGAAGCTCGAGAGAAACTACCCCTAAGCTATGGCTGTGGCAGGCACTGTTGAGGCCCTGACCCCTATGCCCTCAGCCCACCTGCACTTGCCTGCAGCTGAAGCTAGTCCCAGGCAGGCTGAATTTCTTGCCTTAGTATTTCCCTCTAGGAGCTGGGCTGAATACAGGTGTATCCTGTAAGAAGTTTGGAAGTGGAGTTGATTCTGTGCTCAACCCTTAGCCAAGGAGGGACGGGAGTTGATAGATAGATGCCCCACCTCGCTGTCCCCAGTTGTGTCACTTCTGAGGCATGTGCCATGGAGTGCCTCAGAGGGTTCCAGCAGGACCATGCCCTGGATGTTCAAGAGGTAACTTGCTCATTCGTGCACCCTCAAACAGGCCAGGGACCACTTCTCAGACGACCTGCAGCCTTTTCTCAGGATCTGCATCTTGTATATCTTTTCAATTTGGGGGAACCCTAAGATACCATCACATAGACATAAATCTTTTTTTTTTTTTTTTAAACTCCAAATAATACAATCAGGTTCTATGGATTTTTAAGCCAAGGAATCAATCTTTACATGTGAGTTTTCCTTGCTATAATACAGAAACAACTTCTCTTTGAATTTAGCTTTAAAGAAAAAAAAAAGATTGACTTTCAATAATTTTGGATTGATTTGTGAAGTGTGGTGTTTTTGTTGTCTACTTTTTTTTTTTTTTTTTTTTTTGAGTTGGAGTCTTGCTGTATTGCCAGGCTGGAGTGCAGTGGTGCCATCTCGGCTCACTGCAACCTTCACCTCCCAGATTCAAGCAATTCCCCTGCCTCAGCCTCCCGAGTAGCTGGGACTACAGGTGCACACCACCATGCCCGGCTAATTTTTTGTATTTTAGTAGAGATGGTGTTTCACCATGTTGGCCAGGATGGTCTTGATATCCTGACCTCGTGATCTGCCTGCCTCGGCCTCCCAAAGTGTTGGGATTACAGGTGTGAGCCCCTGCGCCTGGCCTGTTGTCTATTTTAATTGAAATAATACAAGAGGAAAAGTGCTGGTAAAGCTACCTTTTGCCTTGTTGGTTTCTGCTGTTATTTTAATTCAATTTTTGTTTTTGAAATGTTTTAAAAGTATCCCAAACTATTCTGCTAATTGATCCGGAAAGTAAAGTGATAAGTCTTTCTGGAAATTTCCATAGATGTAGACATGGTAGCACAAAGTGATACCACAGTGATTACTGCTGCTAAAAAGGGCCAGAAAATGAGTATGAGTTAGTGTTAATCCAAAGCTCTGTACAACAGGAAATAGTCCATATTAATGCTGGTAAGGATTCTTCCTGTTATATATGTTTCTTTTTCTTCTAATTTATTTTTTGTTTTGGAACACAGAAATGTTTTCATTTGTGTGTTAGTTTTGTAATCTTTTCTTTGTGCCTGTCATTTCAAACCCAAACTCATCTTTCATTCAGGAGTTTTCAGAGTTCCCAAAGTTGAAAATAATTGCAGCTGACCATGTGTGTGAATAGCCTTGATTTATTGATAGATGAGCGTTGGTGGTTTGAGATTTCCTTGTTGGTGATGCTGGAAGGGAGCTTTGAGTGAGTTGGAGTATGTATTATGGAGGGACAGGAGAGCAGCGTGGAAGATCATGGCCTTTGAACTCAAGTCCTCGCCCTAGTCTGTGTACACCTGGGCAGATGCTTTTTTCTCATCAGGAAAACCCACTTTGCAGGGTAGTCGTGAGGATTAAATGAGATAATCCATAGGAAGTCCTAAATAGGGTGCCTGGCATGTGACAATTCTGTACCTGCTAACTTACTGTAAGGCAGAAACCTTGAAGTGGTCTGAGCAGGATGGATCTCTTCCATTTCTATTCATGTGACTACAACTTTAATTTGTGAAGACATGTGGGTCTTAATTTTCTAACTCTGTATGGGAGCTTTTCAGACCTCCTCAATTTAGTGCACTAGCATATTGTTGCATGGTTTATTTCAGCTCTTGAGATAGCTAGTCCTGAAGCTGGATGGATTCTCCCTCAAAATTGTAATTTCAACTCCAGCATCATCCCCAACATTGCTTTGGCTGTGGAACTGTATTCTCAGTACTGTAACAGCACAGATTTGACCTACCCTATTCCTCTTGGCTCAGCTCCAGGAAAAATATTTTATTTCAGGAGTTGCCTGGATATTGTATCTTAGACCCCAAATTGTAGAATGTAAAAATGTAGATAACAAAATTTTCAAGAGTCACCAACATAATAGACATTATTTATAAGTCATATTGGAGTGGAGTTTCCAGTTCAGCATATACTCCATCTTGGAGAAAACTGGCTTGAAATTGACAGCTACTGCAGAAAATCCAAATGTACCAGAAGAAAGTAAAGGACAAAGTTTATTAGCTGCATCGAGCCTGTTCAACTGGCAGCCTGCAGGCTGCATGAAGCCCAGGATGGCTTTGAATGTGGCCCAACACAAATTTGTAAACTTTCTTAAAACATTGAGATTTTTTTTTGGTGATTTTTTTTTTTAAGCTCATCAGCTATTGTTAGTGTTAGTGCATTTTATGTGTGGCCCAAGATAATTCTTCTTCTTCCAGTATGGCCCAGGGAAGCCAAAATATTACACACCTGAGCTAGATGATCTGAAATAAATCGGGGGTTCTGAGGTAGGAGGCGAG
Source organism: Macaca mulatta (assembly GCF_049350105.2). Taxonomy (NCBI): domain Eukaryota; kingdom Metazoa; phylum Chordata; class Mammalia; order Primates; family Cercopithecidae; genus Macaca; species Macaca mulatta. The sequence continues at coordinate 65,653,483 of NC_133425.1, forward strand.
ACTTGACTTCGGAGGCTTGGCTCAGACACTGGATCAATTAAGGACTAGCTACAACAGGGATGGGGCAAAAGCAGCTTTCTTTTTTTTTTTTTTTTTTGAGACCGAGTCTTGCTCTGTCGCCCAGGCTGGAGTGCAGTGGAGCAATCTCGGCTCACTGCAGCCTCTGCCTCCCAGGTTCAAGCGATTCTCCTGCCTCAGCCTCCTGAGAAGCTGGGATTGCAGGCGTGCGCCACCACACCCAGCTAGTTTTTGTGTTTTTAGTAGAGACGGGGTTTCACCATGTTGGTCAGGCTGGTCTTGAACTCCTGACCTCGTGATCCATCTGCCTCGGCCTCCCAAAGTGCTGGGATTGCAGGCGTGAGCCACTGCGCCCAGCCAAAAGCAGCTTTCTGTAAGATATGACCACCAGCATGTCATTTCAGTTTACCATTGCCGTGGCAACACCTGGAAATTACTGCCCCTTTCCATAACAACAACCTCATGACCCAGAAGTTACCACCCTTTTTCTAGAAATTTCTGCACAACCTGCCCTTAATTTGCATATAATTAAAAGTGGGTATAACTGTGACTGCAACACTGCTCCTGAGCTGCTACTCTGGGCACACTGCCTATGGGGTAACCCTGCTCTGCTTCTGCTGTGCACTGCCGCATCAATAAAACTTGCTGCCTAACACCACTGCCTTGCCCTTGAATTCTTTCCTGGGTGAAGTCAAGAACCTCCCCAGACTAAGCCCCAATTTTGGGGCTCACCTGTCCTGCATCAGTTCCAGTGTTTTTAATTTTTTTAAAGGAAGATGGTGTGCGACAAAGGATCAAGAGTGACAATTTCTTGTAAATGCAATTGAATGATGCAGAAATCATATATGCCACAAGAAAAGATAAAGCTGAATATGAAGATGATAAGAACGATCTAGTAGTAAAAATTTCTTATGTGGTGGCCAAAAAAATGCCCCCTTTACAGTGTATTAGACAACAGCCTATATCTGTAGTACAAATCAACAGTGTGGTAGTTAAACAATGGAGGAACTACATGTGAACAATAGTATCCATCTTTTAATGAATTAATATTAGATTTTATTAAATGAATATATTTACATTTTAGGGTAAAATAAAATGTTTAAGATATAGACTTATTTAAAATTATTTTCCTTCATTACCATTACATATATATATTTAACCATTTACCATTACATATTTACTTAACCATTACATTTAACCATTTAACCATTACATTTAACCATTACATGGATATATAACCTGTCAAACATCAGCTCTGAATCAGATAATAGGATTTTTACTGTATTCTTAAATACCCTAAATTTTGCTAGTTCCTCTTGGCTTGATTCTTCTCAAGATGTACTCTACAATATGAAAGTGCTATTGATCCTGTGTTGAGGGGAGTTGAGAGGCATCCAGAATTAGGAGACTCAGCCCCAAAATCATCTAAATGGCACAGTAATTTTGTCACTGGCCAAGAGCAATTGTGACTGTTTAGGAGTGTAGGTGACTTGAACCTGGGGTCTTGATCCGCACCCCTTAGGCTGCCTGGGGCATTTTCTACACCAGCAGTCAAACAAGCTTATACCCATAGACTCTGGAGCTGAAAGCTTTTAGGAGAGCCCCAAAGTTAGCCACATTTGAGAATCTGACCTGTGCACACTGGCGCCATATGCTCTGTAAATACAATTGCGTGTTCCTCAGCTGCAGCTTTGCCGTGATGCCAACAGGTGAGGGCAGGGATGCTAGCAATTCTGTGGGCTAACAGAAATTGTTATGAGTTTATAAAACTCTTAATCTACATGCAAAGCTTTTATGTGCTCCTGTTTCAGTTACCTATGCCCTCCCCCACCCTGTCACCCTTTGGCTGTTACAAAGTTGAGGAGGGAATCCCTTGTGGATTGTATGAGCTTCAGAAAAATAAAGCAAACATAAAGATGAAAATGATTTGGCTCTCTGTTGATACTGTCTACGTGAACACCCACCCACTGCTTTCTCTCTACAATGAACAGGGCCCAATATGCATCATGTTACAAGCTGCAGAGCTTCAATTAAGTAATTTAATCACCCTGTTTTGGTCATTATGCAGAATTGACAGAAAGTGTTCCTCCTGCTCCCACAAATTGCTGCTATTCCTTTGGGAGAACTAAATAAAGACACGGTATTAAGAGGAACATTAAGAAACCTGACAAATATGTACAACAGACAGCAGAAGTCAGCTCATGTACAAAGGGAAGCGACCGCATCTTCTGTCACTGCATTTTCACAAAAGTCCCTTTCTCAGATGATGAATAAAGTGCTCGTGTACTTTCTAATGTGTTTTTCTTATGACATGATATATCTTAGTAGGCATGATTATGGGTGTTGTGGTCTTTTACCAAAGATCTGAATCAGAAGGTGGACTATATGTTTAAGTGTTTTTTTTCCTAGTTTGTAAATGCAATATTGAAATATACCATGCTAGAATTATGTGCTGAGAGCCAACGCTCGGTCTCGCAAGCTTTGGATCAGAGTAGCAAGCTACTGCTCGTCAGGAAGACAGATGTGCAATGAATATAGTCAACCATAAGGCTGTATTGTTTTGAGCTTAAAAGAATAAGGTAACTAAATCAAGCAAAGGTTAGTCATTGTTTTCCTACATCCCTGTGCAGCATTGCTTCAACATAAAAATATCTTATTAATGTTGTGTCATGCTTCTACTACCCTTTTATTTCCAAGATCTTCGCTTTCACCCCAGTGCAGTCCCAGACCATTGTGACTACGCCTGGCTCTGTTGTTCTAAGGAAGTCCTCCACTGAGCTGGGTGGTTGGTAGGTACTTGGTAAATGCTGTTGAATGAATACATTGGGTTTCATTCTTTTTTTCTTGTCATTTATCCCATAGCCTATCCTGTCTACTAATCTTGCCTTTCTGTTTCCCTTACGAGCATCTTCAGTCATTCTGGTCTCTGGTTTCACCCAGTCTATCTGGTAGATTTCTATGATCATGTGTCTCAGGGGTGTGGTGCCCTCTCTAGTGCCTTTGGTCTGTTACAGATACATTTCTGTTTGCAGTTTATCAGGCTTTCTTGCCTCTAGTTCCCCATCCCATCCCTACACCTACAGTCCACATATGCACATCTGTACATGGATGCATGTGCGTGTGCGCACACACACACACGCACACTTTCCCTTAACTACATAGCACATAGTCCATAGTCATACAGGTTGAGCATCCCTAATCTAAAATTTGAAATGCTCTAATATTGGAAACCTGCTGAGTGCTGACTTGATGTCACAGGTGGAAAATTCCACACCTGACCTCTTGTGAAAGGTTGCAGTCAAAACACAGCAATGCCACACACAACATTTATTCAGTGTCCCCAGGGAAATAAGACCTTCCCAGCCCCCTTCATCTGTAATGTATCTTTCCCCTGCACGCCCACAAAGGGTAAGAAAATGGCAAGTGTGCAGACCAGATAGGCTAGTGGCAAGTTCTGGAGATGCTACTGTGTTGTTTAGTTACCCTGAATACATTATTTCTTCACTGTATTAATGGTATGTCGTGTTTTTTGTTTGTTTGTTTGGTTTTTTTTTGTTTTTTTGAGATGGAGCCTTGCTCTGTCACCCAGGCTAGAGTGCAGTGGCGCCATCTCAGCTCACTACAACCTTTGCCTCCTGGGTTCACACCATTTTCCTGCCTCAGCCTCCCAAGTAGTTGGGACTACAGGCGCCTGCCACCATGCCTGGCTAATTGTTTATATTTTTAGTAGAGACGGGGTTTCACCGTGTTAGCCAGGATGGTCTCGATCTCTTGACCTCATGATCTGCCCACCTCAGCCTCCCACAGTGCTGATTACAGGCGTGAGCCACTGTGCCTGGCCGGTATGTTGTATTTTTTTACAGGTAAGTACTTGTGTGTGAGTAAGTGTAAGACAATGATTGCTTATTGGTAGCATATAAATTCAGAGTGAGGAATGACCATGATGCTTAATAACACAGATTTTGTCCACATGGTTGGCTGAGATGGTGACAGCTTTGCTCTCCAATAGTTCAATGTACACAAACTTTGTTTCATGTACAAAATTATTAAAAGTATAGTATAAAATTATCTTCAGGCCATATGTGTATGAAACATAAATGAATTTTGTGTTTACACTTGGGTTCCATCCCCAAGATATCTCATTATTGTATATGCAAATATTCCAAAATTAAAAAAAAAATCCCAAATCTGAAACACTCCAAGCATTTCACATAAGGAATACCTAACCTGTATCTACCAAACCCTGACCCTTTCCCTCTGTTTTTTCCCAAGGTTTGAATGAGCAGAAGGTGCTGGTTGAGTTAAGATCTGGGGGGAAAATAATCAAGACAGAACTAAAGGCTGGTACAAAACCCTGGGGTAGGCAGAATAATGTGAGGAAAAAATAAACCTCTATCTTATTTAAGCCACAGTTACTAGGAATATCTTTTTTCATCCCTTTGTTCCCAACCTAATCATTAATATTTATTTTAGGTATGTTTTATAGTAATGTTTCATTTACATAGCATCTAGATAGATTTTTTTCTTTTTTTTTTGAGACAAAGTTTTGCTCTTGTTGCCCAGGCTAGAGTGCAATGGTGCAATGATGAGGTCTTGGCTCACTGCAGCCTCCACTTCCCAGGTTCAAGTGATTCTCCTGCCTCAGCCTCCCAAGTAGCTGGGATTATAGGCGCCCCACACCATGGCCAGCTAATTTTTGTATTTTTCATAGAGACAGAGTTTCACCATGTCAGCTAGGCTGGTCTTGAACTCCTGACCTCGGGTGATCTGCCTGCCTCGGCCTCCCAAAGTGCTGGGATTACAGGCATCAGCCACTGTTCCAGCTGTATGTATGTAGATTTATAAACTGATTTGAGAATTTCTATCTTTTGAAATCAGGCATTTAAGTTTTTTATGCATATTATAATTATAGACACAGTCATATGCCTGCCATCTTATATATCTTTTCAATTTACTATGCCTGTTTCCCCTTTTCCCTTTGTTGAATTTATGGCTTTTCTTCCATTTTCTTTCCTGTTCTATTGTTTTCCATGATGTTTTGGAAATTATGTATAACTTTTGTAGTGATCTTTTAGTAATCACCTTCAAATTTATATTTTTCTTCAGTGCCTAAAATTATTAATTGTATATTTATTATTCATGTACGAAACAACAATCTTAGCATATTTTACTTCATTTTCTCCATCTCATTAGTTTCTATGTTGAGATTATCTTGGATTTTAGTTCTAGATTGTTATATATTTTAAAATCAATAATTATTTAAACTGAACTATAAGTTTTTTTTTTATTTTTCAAGAGATGGGATCTTGCTGTGTTGTGCAGGCTGGCCTTGAACTCCTGGGCTCAAGTGGTCCTTCTGCCTTTGCCTCCCGAGTAGCTGGAGCTATAGTTGCTTACGCCACTATGCCCGTCTGAACGGTGTTTTATTAGTTTCTTTGCTTAGCACTTACGTTGTCTGTCATGTCTTTTTTAGTCCTTTGTGCTCTTGCCTCTTTTCTATCATAATCACATTATATGGTAGTTAAGTGACCTCATTCCTTCTGGTCTAGATCGTTAGGTGTTACCAGATCCACAAGCCTGTCTGCTCTCTGCATGGGGTGCACCATGGTGGATATAAGAACTGGCAGGAAGCCGAACGGAACTCAGGGCTCCGGCAGACCTCCTGAGAGGAGGTACCTTTGCTTTGCCATCTGACCCTCTGTCAATTGCTGAAGTTTATTTCCCTAGACATTTACATGTAAAGCGATGCAGAGTAGTTGACAAGGTTGAGATGGCAGAAGGATGCAGGCATGAATGGAGGAGCAGCCATGTATTGAGTATTAACTTGGTAGAGGTGAGGATTGAGAAAACACACATCTCAGGTCTAAATGCGAGAAGAATCTTTAGATGGCTTATGCATTTATTTAGCCATGTAGTCTGGGTATGAGAGTCAAGGCCAGATCCTTTCATAAAGAATATTATCTACTGATTTGTCCTGCCATGTTTTGTTATTCTGAGGGAAAAATACCTTACCCCATGGGAAGAATAGGCTATAAAATCCTCTATGTGTTGGGAAGTTTACCCTAGGCCTACATTTTACGTTGATTAAATTTTGTTCTATTACTTCATCACTCAGGATACTACACTAAACTTTTCTCCTCCTCTGTTTATACCTTGAAGGCATTTATTGGCTATTATCATGGCTCCCTAGCTACCTTGGTTGTTGTTTGGCCAGACAGTTTATTCGTAATGTTTATTTTTATATTTATCTCTTTAGTTCTGCCCTTATTATTTTATATTGTTTTTCCATCTTTGGCTTATGTCTACCTACTGTCAGGCTTTGTTCCATAAGGCTTAAGAGAGTTCTTTGAGCCGTTTGGGCTGCTATAACAAAACGCCATAGATTGCGTGGCTTATAAACAACAGACGTTTACTTCTCACACTTCTGGAGGCTGGCAAGTTCCTGATCAAGGTGCCGGCAGATTCAGTGTCTGGTGAGGTCTTGCTTTCTGGTTCATAGATGTGTCTTCTTGTTGTGTTCTTATGTAACACAAGGGTTGGGGCAGCTCTCTGGAGTCCCTTCTGTAAGGGCATTAGTTCCATTCATGAGAGTTCCACCTTCAAGACCCAGTCATCTCCCGAAGGCCCTGCCTCCTAGCACCATCCCCTTGGTGATTAGGTTGCAACGTCTGAATTCGGAGGGAACTCAAACATTCAGCCCTTAGCAACTCCCTTTTGTTTTCCTGTTTCTTAAGGTAGAAATTACTACAGGGACCAGGAGCAATGTTGTCACAGGGAAAGATAAATTAGGACATTCACCTGGAGTCTTTTACCTTGGGGGGGATCCTACAGTCATCCTGGGATGGGTGGGTGGACCTACAATAAAGTGACTCCAGCTAGCACCAAGCACTGAGATTACAGTCATGAGCAACCTCACCCAACCTCAGTGTTATTTCCTAATTTCTCCTGCTCGACTTAGAGTACTTGGTTTCATTGCTCATTCATCACAGTGAGTCCATCTTCCCTATAGTTTCTATTGCTACCTTTCCTTTTCCACGTTTCTTCTCTCTGCTGCCCCCCCATCTTAGTTCATTTTGTGCTGCTGTAACAGAATACCTGAGACTGGCTATTTGAAAAGGAATAGAAATTTATTTCTCACAGTTCTGGAGGCTGGGAAGTCAAAGATCAAGGTGCCAGCATCTGGTGAGGGCTGCTTTCTGCCTCCAAGATGGCACCTTGATTGCTGCATCCTCATATGGCAGAAGGTGGACAGGCAAAGAGCGATTAACTCCCTCCATCAAACCCCTTTTTAAGGACACCTAAGGAAGGAGCCCTCATAGCCTGATCACTTCTTAGAGGCCATCTTTTTTTTTTTTTTTCAGATGGAGTCTGGCTCTGTCACCCAGGCTAGAGTGCAGTGGTCAGATATCAGCTCTCTGCAACCTCCACCTCCCAGGTTCAAGCGATTTTCCTGTCTCAACCTCCAGAGTAGCTGGGATTACAGGTGTGTGCCACCATGCCCAGCTAATTTTTGCATTTTTAGTAGAGATGGGATTTTACTATGTTGTCCAGGCTGGTCTCAAACTCCTGACCTTAAGTGATCCACCCACCTTGGCCTCCTAAAATGCTCATGCCTGGCCAGGATTACAAGCATGAGCTACCATGCCTGGCCAGAGGCCTCACCTCTTAATATTATCACGTTGGTAACACATAAATTTTGGATGGAACACATTCAAACCATAGCACACCCTGCCCCCCACTTAAAGTCCCTTGGAACTTAGGAGGGGACACATTCATAGGCATCTGAAGCACCAAGGAGAAACCCTGATTTTTGTTCCTAGTGACCATCAGCACCTTCATCACTTACAGGAGCCCAAGAAGAAAGAAAGGTTTGGACTTTCAGAAGGAGGCTGTAGGCATGTGGGTGTGTGTGTGTGTGCGTGTGTGTGTGTGTGTGTGTGTGTGTGTGTAATGCTTTTTGCCATAGTAGGATGTTCAGACTTGCCATTAATAGCCTGTTAGTTGACTGAATTCTTGCCTTTCTCTCTGGGATGCCCAGTCTCTGAACTATGTAAAAGATTCAAGCATTTTAAATCTATGCCCACATGAGATTTCACTCAGTATAGGCTTTATGAATATTCATGCTGAAGTATTTAGCCTCAGGGTGTGAAATATTAATCTCTTACCTGAGTTTTACATCTAATTCTTTTTCAATGACACAGAGAAAAATTAAATGTTACCTGCCACCAGGGGCATCATTAGGATGAGCTCTTTGGGTTAAAGCTCTAAAAGAAGAACTCACAGTCTTAAATAATTTTTTTGCAGTTTCCCATTATGCGATAGGCAAAATTTTCAAAGGTATTACCATAGTTTTTATTAAACAGTGACCTTCTGTCTATCCAGATTGGACAAGCACATAATATTAAAGTCGACTTCTAGTGTGGTAAATATGAACAATCCAAGTTATTTTAGTTGCATTAGAATTAGTTATGAAGAATCCATGTCAAAGGAGTACAATGCTTATCAATAGAAACTATAGGGAAGATGGACTCACTGTGATGAATGAGCAGTAAAACCAAGTACTCTAAGTCGAGCAGGAGAAATTAGGAAATAACATTGAGGTTGGGTGAGGTTGCTCATGACTGTAATCTCAGTGCTTTGGGAGGCAAGGTGGGAGGATCACTTGAAGGCTTGAGGACAGGAGTTCAAGACCAGCCTGGGTAACACAGCAAGACTCGTCTCTATGGGAGTTTTTTAACTAAAAAAATTGAGCTGAGCATGGTGGCTCACACCTGTAGTCCTAATTATTCAGGAGGCTGAGGCAGGAGGATCATGTGAACCCAGGAGTTTGAGGCTATAGTGAGCCAAGATTGCACCACTGCATTCCAGCCTGGGCAACAGAATGAGATCTTGTCTCTAAATAAAATAAAACAAAAACCATGGGATTATGTTTCTGTTTTGGTGCATTTTTGTCTGTGCAGTATTTGTATTTTGTTTTCTGGTGGTTAGTCTGAGAGTTCACCTGGGTTTTCCTGAAGCGGGTTGGGGGTTGATGAAGAGTGGAAGAAAAAAGACAGCTGAAGAGTAGTTTCTAAAACATTTGTTTTCCCTTTTTCTTATATCAATATTTGTTGAAGAAAATTGGGAAATAATGGATAAATAAAAAAATAAATAATACTTCTGAACTGATGACCAGGGAAATCTACAGCTATGATTTTAGTATACTTTATTCAGTCTTTTATTTATATTAAAAATTCAAATATGTATATTTAAAAAAGGCAGAGTCATGCTCTGCTGTTTTGTAAAGTCTTTTAGTAATTTAAAGATGTTCTTGACATAATTTTAAGTAGCTGCATAGTATTCTTTTATATGGATGTATTATAATTCATTTAAACAATTAGATATTTTTATATTTAGGAAGCTCTCGTTTTCTATTGTTATGAATGGCACTTCAGTGAACACCCTTAAAGCTAAATTTTTGCATATATCTACTATTATTTCTTAATCTTAGGATGGATTTCTAGAAATGGAGTTACTTAATTGGAGTATGTACATTTCACCACTGTAGATCTATATTGTCAAATTGCCCTCTAGAAAGATTGTTCCAGTTCATGCTTCCACACTCTCTCTAAAGCTGGTTATTATCATCAAAATAGATATTTGCAAATTTTATAGGAAAATGCGGGTGACTTATTGCTGTTTTTAATTTTGACAGATTTAAAATTTCACCTTAATCTCATATGAAATGTATTTTTTTAAGGGTAGTTATTTCTTGATGAAGAATAAAAGAGCAAAAGAAAATCTTATTCTTCCTTCTATCGGAAGGAGATAGAATTCCTTCAAAAGAAATGATTATTTCACATCAAAGATTAGTAATAATTCCCTGGTTGTGGAAATCATTGCATTGGTAGGGCATCCCTCTCTTGAGACACAGATCTTTTTCCACATCTTTTTATTATAATTAAATTCATTGTGATGGGATTTTACCTGTACGTAATCCAGCAAATTTACATGGAAAGAATTAATTGTGGGTTTGTAGAGTGATACTATCCCTTGAGTCTAATGACTTTGATAGTATAATCTGAGGTTATAATTAAGAATTGAGTGGGTGGCCTTGGGCATAGGCTCACCAAGAATAAGTAGATTACTTTCATCTTTTGGGTTTAATCCTAGGTAGAGAGAAGAATGCCAGAGAGCAGGAAATCATGATATTCCAACCGCAAAACAGTATGTTTATTCTTCTAGAAGAGTTGCTATTATAGTAATGAAAATGTTGGTTTGGGCTGCGATATTCACTAGTAAAAGTTCACTAATGGGTACATGAATTGACATCTGTGGCTCAATTTTGAACTCTGTTAAATGGTTATATCCATTTATTTTGGCAACTTAAGTTGGAAGATCAGCCTGGGTATTAAGAATTCCAGTGAAAAAGTATAACCTGGAGGCATCCTGCTAGTTTCTTATTTAAATGCTTCTGGAAGTCTGTCTGTCAGCACTCATACTTACTACTGAGACTATGATAGGTATTTGGTAAAAAATGATATTAGATTATTCAGTTTGTTTATTGCTTTTGTTCTAAGACGCTGATAGTTAATATCTAACATGATTATTGTTTCTGTTACCCCTACTCACCTGTTGCAAACATTTTTCCCCCCCTATCCCAAGCACATTTTTTTGCCCGGTTAAATGTACTTAAAGGAGTGGGGCATAGTGGCTTAAACCTGTAATCCTAGCACTTTGGGAGGCCGAGGCGGGAGGATGGTTTGAGCTCAGTAGTTTGAAACCAGTCTGGGCAACACAGTGAGACTCCATCTCTATTTAAAAAAAAGCTCTTAAAGAACATTTGCTGAATTATATACAGGTCATATTCCATCATGCCAAAATCCTGTTTGAAATCTTGAAAGGCTGCCCTGACCCGTAGAATTACGTAGTGATCGTTTATCTGCCAATCAAAACCTTTTGCAAAACTGGCCAGTGCCTACTTTTTTAGTTTCATCTCTCATGGTTTATATGCAGTGTTTCGTACCCTGAATAGAACTATTGCTTTTTAAAAATTTTTTTATTATCTTTTTTTGCCTTTTTGTCTTATAAAAAGCTTCTCTCTCAACCTGAAGTGTGCTTTCCCTTCATTTGTACAGATTCTTGGGCTATGAGGTTTGGGAGAAATTTTCAACCTTCATGCTTTCTGATTTTCAAGACCCAGAACATACAATCCTGTCTCTGATTTATAGTTGAAATGGCTTCTTTCCTCTGATTTTCTATGTACTGTATTCATACTCCCTTAAGACAGCATTGACTACATTTTGCCGTATTTATAGTAGTTTATGTACCTGTCTTATTCCTCTAATAGATTAAAAATTGCTTGAGATGAGGGTCTACATTTTATTTTTTTGAATTTCTTGTACTAGCACAGCACTAGACGTACATTAGCTTATCAGTAAATGTTTAAATAAAGATGTAGTATGGAGAAATTATTAATGTGTTTTTTGGGTGTTGAATTATGACAAAGCATACATTTTCAGGAGATTCAGACAATGACTTTGCTGAATCTTTTTTTAAAATGGCGTGTTGAAAAACTTTATTTTTAAAAAACCATTATATGACTTCAAGTTTATTAAAAATTTTTTTGTGGGGAAAATTACCACTTTATTTTTTTGAGACAGGGTCTTGCTCTGTCGCTCAGGCTGGAGTGCAGTGGCGTGATCATGGCTCATGCAGCCTCGACCATCGGGCCTCACGGTCCTCCCACCTCAGCCTCCTGAGGAGCTGGGACTACACGCCACTGCACTGGGCTAATTTTTGTATTTGTTGTGGAGACAGGGTTTTGCTATGTTGCCTAGGCTGGTCTTGAACTCCTGTGCTCAAGCAAACCACTCACCTTGGCCTTGCAAAGTGCAATTACAACTCTTCTACGGCAGCACGTGAGTCTGACTTGACATATGGCAGTAAACATAGCGCATGTGAATTTTCCACTCACCCACTTTCTTGATTTCATCAATGTCATGTCCCACCATCCCCATAGGATTTGAACCTCAGATATTTTTTCCCTCTTTCCTTTAGTCACCTAGTCACTGTACTTAATCTTTTTAGACAGTAGCTTGTGGATTCATTGCCTTCTCTCTAGCTCAGCCTGAATCACTTTAACAGCCGCCTGGACGGCCTCCTTGCCTCTTGCATCCCCACTCTTAGGGTGCTGGAAACACTCTTCAGATTCATCTGCAGAAATGTCATCAGTAAACCTACCCAGACATCACTCATGGGTCCCCACTGATGAAATCCAGATTGCAGCATTGAAATCTCATCTGGTTCCATTCCACCTGTTCAGCCTATCTTGCCTTCTTTGGGGCCAGGTACTTTTTACTTAGAGAGCCGTACCTTGGGACTCCTTCAGATTCAACATGCTCAATCTTTTTATCCGCCATCCCCAGTTTGTGCTGCATGGAGCAGGCTTCTCTTTTCTTTCTCTCTCCCCAGGTTCTGTCTCCTCCCAGGAGATCACAGAGGCTCTGGCCTCCCCTCTCTGGCCCATTTATTATGGGGTCTGTTTTGCCCATTTGGGCCTTCCTGCCCAGCTGTTGCATAGGCCTGGTCTCCCCAGATGGACTGGGCCCTTGCATGTGATTGGTCCTTGGGCAGATACCTTGTGATGTAAAGCAGAACTCATGATTTGTGTTTCTTTCATGTTGCCCTTGGTGCTTTGCATCATGCTTGGGATGCTTAGTGAACTTCGGAATGTCTCCAGCTTAGGGAAAAGCTCTGTCTACAGTAGATCATGCTGCTTTTCTGAAGTTTAAGACATTTCCATGATAATTTTACTTAAGATCATGAATTTTTCTCCTTCCCCCACCATTATAAAACCATTAAAAAAACACTTTGGATTCTACTGTAGCCCTTTTCTTTTCTTTTTCTTTTTTTTTGAGATGGAGTCTCACTCTGTTGCCCAGGCTGGAGTGTGGTGGTATGATCTTGGCTCACTGCAACCTCCACCTCCCAGGTTCAAGCCATTCTCCTGCCTCAGCCTCCCAAGTAGCTGGGATTACAGGGGACATGCCACCACACCCGGCTAATTTTTGTGTTTTAGTAGAGACAGGTTTCACTATGTTGGTCAGGCTGGTCTCAAGCTCCTGACCTCGTGATCTGCCTGCCTGAGCCTCCTAAAGTGCTGGGATTATAGGCACGAGCCACCGCACTGCCCGCCTACTGTAGCACTTTTCATATGATAACTTCAGAACATGTAACGATTAGAATGAAATGTAGCATCTTCTGGTGGGCAGCCAAAGCAAATTTGTGCCTAAACCATGCATAAGTTGGCCACTGATTGGAGCTAGGTGTTGAATGTGCAGCTCAGGACCCTCAGCCCCTGCCTCCTTGGATCAATTTAAACCCACTTAAACCAACTTTCTTAAAAAAAAAAAAAAAAGCAGGCCATGCACAGTGGCTCATGCCTGTAATCCCGGCACTTTTGGAGGCTGAGGCAGGAGGATTGCTTGAGCCCAGGAATTTGAGAGCAGCCTGGGCAAGAAAGTGAGACCTCATCTCCACAAAAAAATTAAAAAATTAGCCAGGCATAGTGGCACATGCCTCTAGTCCCAGCTACTTGGGAGACTGAGGCAGGAGGATTGCTTGAGCCCAGGAGATTGAGGCTGCAGTGAGCAATGATTGTGCCTTTGAAGTCCAGCCTGGGCAACAGTCACAAAACAAAACCAAATAAAACAACCTACAGCAATTGGGGAATTGTGTGATTTCATGGGAGTTGCTGAAGGGATTCGTGTGTTCTGTGTCCCAGGCTGGTCCTGTATAGGTGGCACTGTGCTGTGGCAGCCGCCACAAGAGAGAGACGCTGGTCCATTCTCTGGGTGGAAAAATGGAAACAGAACCAGAGCTTTCTGATGGCCCCTTTGAAAACTCTCTGTCTCTTTCTTCCTCTCTCTTTTGCTAGTTATTTAAAATGTATTTATTTATAAATCTAAGTACTATTAAAAACGAATTGCTCTCTCCCTCTCGCTTTCTGTGCCCTTCCCTGCCTCCCAGCAAACAAACAAGCAGATCCTAATCGATGCAGTTTTTTCTCGTCTGGAGTTAGATGGTTTCTTGCAGTATAATACCTATTTAGCTCTACTTTGTTATTCAGATTTTACAGCTAGTAAAGTTCTGTGAATATCGGGGGATCTGACCGTGACAGTAAATCACATGTACCATTGAAAAAGCCAGCTGCAAGTTTTAAAAAGCCATCATCCTATTTATATGAATTGAGAGCTCTGTATTTTCTCCACAAGAGGGCAGGAAAGTCTGGGCTGTAAATATAAATTTTCAAAAAAAGTCTTTATTGGAAGAAGTGCTTTACTCTACATGAATACTTAAAAAATATATATAAAAATTTCCCCTTGAAAAAGAAAGTTCTACGAGTGGATGATTTGGAAAGTTTCTTACATTTTTCTGGGCAGTGGCTTTTCAGCATCGCTCAGCACTCTCTGCTTCTCCAGCTCTAAATCAGAGCTTCTAACTGCAGGACTTAGTGTAGCTATGCTCCTGTTAATTGACTGAGGCGGCTTTTCCTCACTGACTCATGATCTTACACCCTTAATGTGTATACAGGGAAAAGGAAGAGACCAATGTTTCACTGGAGGCTCCTGCCAATGAGAAAATAATGCGTGTGTCAAAGGAAAACAAAACTCACATAACAGACTTCAGACCAGTTCTGATCATATATACACATTCATACATTCTCCTGCTCATATTATTTTTTATTCTTCACTGCTTTCCACTGCCTCTCACCCCCACATCTTTTGCCTTTTTTTTTTTTTTCTGTGAGATGTACATTGTAGGCCATACTGCAAAACCCATCTTAAATCTGTGATACCAAAAAACACAATGCTTCTCTCTCTTCTGGTGGTCACAACAGGGCTGGCCTAACCTGTTAGGTTTCACTGTGCTGGGGTAACAATGGAATATGCAAGCAAAGGGGGAGACATTTGACAAATTCAGTTTGTTTTCACAAAAATACAGTTGGTAAAATATTTGTAGCTTCAAATTTGGGGGCTGGATGCTCCTTAAATCCATCCTTCCATCCATCCTTCCTTCCTTCCTTCCTTCCTTCCTTCCTTCCTTCCTTCCTTCCTTCCTTCCTTCCTTCCTCCTTCTTCCCTCCCTCCCTTCCTCCCTCCCTCCCTCCCCTCCTTTCTCTCCTTTCCCTTCTTTCCTTTCTTCTTCTTTTTTTCTTTTTCATAAAGAGCTAATAGACTATTTGAAAGATAAATTGTGTAAAACAATAATGCAGTTTTTTCTTTCCTCTGTCCGTCCCTTCCTCCCTCCCTCCCTCCCTTTCTCTCCTTTCCCCTCTTTCCGTTCTTCTTGTTTTTTTCTTTTTCATAAAGAGCTAATAGACTATTTGAAAGATAAATTGTGTAAAACAATAAAGCATTAAAGACTCAATTTTTGCTTAAGGCCGATAGCGATTGCCCCCTGTAGGGCATGAAATTAAAATGTGTGCACAGAACGAATGATTGCTTCAATGTCATGTTTTTAGTGGTGGTTGTCCTCTTGAAGTAGTTAGTGCTGCTCAAAAGAAGCGAGGTGGAACAATTCAGGTGGCAAAGGATTGATTCAAAGAGGATGTTTATACAGAAACATTATTGACAGCTCCAGACATATCCAGTTGACATAGCGTATCAGTTGGTGACAGACATAGCAAAAAGATGTGAGAAAGATATCATAGAAGTAATATGAGGACTTTCTGTGCTAGTGAGATGCAAGTGTAACTAATATCACTAACTTGCATACCTCAAATATAAGCAACGTGGCCACCCACATGTGCTGTTTGTTGCGATATGGCTGCCCAGAAACATACAAGTCATTTGGCACCCACTCCTTTAAGTACCATGACAGTTTGTAGCTTTAGGAAAGGTTCACTTGAAAAACCCCTTATGGTTTCACTCCTAATTACAGATACAGATGGCCACATGAATTTGAAAAAAAATGTAAAATGTAGAACATTGAGCCGTCCTGAAAGTTCATTTCAATCCTATGAATGCCTTATGTCTGTTTTCACAGCCTGCCTTCTTTTCCAAACACAGACAGTGGGACGTATCTGTTTTTCTTTAGAAGTAGTGTAATGGGCAGTGCGTGTGTGTGTGTGTGTGTGTGTATGTGTATGTGTGTGTCCCTATGTATAATTTATATATATTTTTCATTTTTCTTTTACATTATAGCTCTTTTTTGCCTGTACCTAACGTGGTTAGTCTTGGTTGAGTGAATGATATCACAGTGATTTTGGCTTTCTTCCAGCAGGCAGAGGGAGAAATGACAAAGTTGACCAAGAATTTCGTAGCACAATGGGAAGAGGAATGCACTAAACAGACTTTACTTAAAGGAAACATGAGGAAAACATCTTATTATAAAATATATATTTAATATGTTTTTCATATTTGGAAAGAAAAGTTAATGTCTGGGAATGCCTTTTGATTCCCTGGCCAGAAGGATTTGTGTCGTTTGACATCTCTCCCCACTCCTTCCCAGTCTTTAGATTAGAAATGATTTATTTACAGAGAAAAGAATGGTACTTTGATATACTACACTAATGTTAAACATTTATGGGGTTTAAAAATATTTATGAATGTGTAAAAGTTATTAAAATAAATGTGTTTTAGGTTACCTTGTGATCAGGTATAGTATGAATACAAAACCAGGAAATTTTATAAAAGAAAAAAAGAAAATACATATGAGTAGATTTGTAAAGTTTAATAATCTTAGGGTATGCACATGTGTCTATTTTGTGTATAATTTAAAATACATAGTCCTGTAAAATACAGACTTAATATACATAGGTATATTTTTGGAGTCGTCATAAATTACAATGCTAAAGCGCCAAGAAAATTTCATTATAACTCTTTATTCTTAGTCACTCAAAAAATAATAAAAATTTGTCAGTAAAAACTTCCACAATTTGTTCTTTATGAAAAAAATGATCATTTGGAGAATATTGGACTGCTTTTTTGGGGGACATTAATTTTAAAGGAAGAGAATTTTTATTTGCTCTATAAGATTTTTCAAGCCTTATGTTACTTCATAAGAAAAATGTTCAATAAACTTACATAAAATTATACATATGAGTAGGATACAAAAAGAGAGGCCATGGAATATTTCAAGTTAAGCTAAAAGTAAACATTTCTTCTATATCTTTATTAAGCTGATTTTTCTAGAAGCATCTACAGTGCTTAAAGGATAAATGCTTTTTTAGCAACATTAATAGCACCTAATATGAGTCAAGCAAAGTCATCTTTTCTTTTTTTTAAAAAGTATTTCAAGGAAATCAAAGACCCCAAAATTTATTACTCTAAAAATAACAAGGTTTTAAATTCTTCTTAGTTTTCTCTTTGCATCTGGGATTTGTAAGCCTAAAAGGACACTTAAAAAATATACATATATCCTGGTCTTTATGTGGTCATCAGAAGAGTGGCTAGAGAAAGAGGTGAAGACCCACGCATGTTGCAGGGAAATTGTCTTCCTGCTTCTGCCTTCTCTCAGTGTCCAGGCCCCTGTTGTGACTTTATAGCTAACCAGGACCCTAACAAATGAAAGCCTCACAGATCTGCTTCCACTGTGGAGAGCTGTGTGCTTCCTTGGGGCAGCTGAACTTCTTTATGTAGATTTTTAATAATTTTGCCACCTCAAATCCTTCCTAGGCTATTTGTAATTGTTGAACACTAGGCAATTTCCATACGCATTGAGGACTGTCATGATCATTTAGTTTATGCAGGAAATGAATATTTTAATCCTGATTCTATTATTGTGGGTGGAAGATGGGGGAGGGTCAGGTCCACAGACTCACGGTACAATTTTATGCTTTGCTGTGGCACAATAGCTGTGGCTTATACTACATTTTAATTATTGTGAAAGTGAGTAATATGTACATAGAAGGTAGAATTTTTTAAATGAAAACTTTATGTAACAAATCACCATATCATTTAGAGAGAGTAGTAAAATTTATCATTTAGAGAGAGTAGTAAAAATCTGCATGTGTAAAATGCACTCCTTTCTTCTACTTAAACCTGCATTTTATATTTAGTATAGCCATTTTTTCTGTGGGGCATGGATTGGAGGTGGAGTCTCGCTCTGTTACCCAGGCTGGAGTGCAATGGTGTGACCTCGGCTCACTGCATCCTCCACCTGTCGGGTTCAAGCAATTCTCCTGACTCAGCCTCCTGAGTAGCTGGGATTATGGGTGCCCACCATCATGCCCGACTAATTTTTGTATTTTTAGTAGAGACAGGGTTTCACCATGTTGGACAGGCTGATCTTGAACTCCCAACCTTAAGTGGTCCACTCGCCTCAACCTCCTCAAGTGCAGGGATTACAGGCGTGAGCCACTGTGCCTGGCCAAGTATAGCCATTTTTGATTGTACTTGATGACTATCAAAATCTTGAGGGTTTTACTCTCACAGTGTTAACTGTGATTCTGTCACCTAAAGTAGAAAATAAAGTGGAGAAGTATAAAATACAGGTTGGGACTAATTAAATTGTCTAAGTGGAAAATATATTTAAGAGCTACCTTTATGCAAACATTAAGTGGATTTATTTTTTTATTCCTGTAAACCAAGATGCTCTGGGGCCTACCCCTCACTGAAGCACAGGTTTCAGTGTCAGGGGAAAGGTGAAAGAGCCGAACAACCAAGTCACTGCTAAGTTTTGGCTACCAAATTAAGCTTTTGGAAGTGACAGTGAGATAGTAGTTTTGAGAGCCAGACTTTGCAGAGAGAGAAAAGGGACTCCTGTTTCTCAAGGCTCCTTTTATAGGATCCAGACACAAGAAGCCAGGGCTGAGATGAGGCCAAGTCTCCACACATGGGGAATCCTCAGGACTCCAGCAGTCCCTGGAGAACAGACCACAAGTTCCACCAGGTGAGGATTTCAGCAGGTGGCCAGGAGAGAAAGAGCCATCTCTCAAGAGGCAACAGGGGCACTGAGGGCCTGGAGGACAGCTCAGGGTCTAGCCTTTGAACATAAATGCTGCAAAAATAGTACAAAGAACTCCCCTATACCCTTTGCTTAGATATACCAATTTTTCCACTTACACGTTAGCATTCTCTATCTTCATATGTGCACATATTACTAATTTCTGAACCATGTGAGAATAGGTTGCATACTTAATGCCTCTTTTTCCCTTTAGTCTTTCTGTGTATATATTTTTAAGAATAAGGTCATTCTCTTCCATAATCACAGCAAATTCATGAAGCTTAACATTGATACATTCCTTCTGTACAATCTACAGTGCATATTCAAATGTCATCAGTTCTCCCAATGTTGTTCTTTTTAGCATTGTCTCCCCAGTCCAGGATTACATTTTGAATTAATTTCCCTGCGAGACTGAGTCATCATTAATTCACAAATTCTAGCCCATTTTCTCACTCCACAATACCCAGTCTCCATCTGCCAGAATAGGCACTTCAGAGCAAGCTTTTTTCTTTCTAATTTTTGCCTGTTTATGTGTAGTGCATGTTGAGTGTGTTCCGAACACTTCCAAGTGAGCCCTGTATGTAGAGCTGAGAGATTTCATCTTTATCCTGCATCATTAATTAGACTCAAACCAAGTAGCTGAGAGATTTTTCTTTCTTCTGCAGCCTTGGAGGGTGCCGTAATGAAGTTAGAAGAGAGGTAAAGTCATATATTTTATTTTTTGTTATTTAGTTTTTATTTCATAATCATGAACTTAACTCTGCAATCCAGCCAGGCATGGAAGGGAACAAGGAAAACATGGAACCCAAAGGGAACTGCAGCGAGAGCACAAAGATGATAGGATACTGCGAGCAAATGGGGTGGAGGGTGCTCTCCTGAGCTGCAGAAGGAATGGCCTGCTGGTTAAGATAAAACTCAAGTCAAACATATTTGAGTTGTCCACAGTCAGCAGTGGTTACCTTCTTGCTGCTCTTGCCATTCCTGGACCCAAAGTACTCCATGGCCTCCACAATCTTCATGCCCTCTTTCATCTTGCCAGAGACCACATGCTTGTGTCCAACCACTCAGTCTTGGCAGTGCAGATGAAAAACTGGGAACCATTTTTGTTGGGTCCAGCATTTGCCATGGACAAGATGCCAGGACCTGTATGCTTTAGGGTGAAGTTCTTATTATCAAATTTCTCCCCATAGATGGACTTGCCACCAGTGGCATTATGGCGTGTGAAGCCACCACCCTCACACATGAACCCTGGAATAATTCTGTGGAAACAGGAACCCTTGTAAGCAAATCCTTTCTCTCCAGTGCTCAGAGCATGAAAGTTTTCTGCTGTCTTTGGAAGCCTGTCTGCAAACAGCTTGAAGGAGACGTGGCCTAAGGGCTTGCTGTCGATGGCCATGTCGAAGAACACAGTGGGGTTGACCATGGCTGATAGTATGGGGCTTCTGGTGGCCATGGCATCTGCCTATTTTATTTTAATTTTACTTTATTTTTGAGATGGAGTCTCGCTCTGTTGCCCAGGCTGGAGTACAGTGGTGCGATCTCGGCTCACGGCAACTTCTGCCTACTGGGTTCAAGCGATTTTCGTGTCTCAGCCTCCTGAGTAGCTGGGATTACAGGTGCCCACCACCACATCTGGTTAATATTTTGTATCTTTAGTAGAGATGGGGTTTTACCATGTTGGCCAGGCTGGTCTCAAACTCCTGACCTCAAGTGATCTGCCCGCCTCAGCTTTCCAAAATGCTGGGATGAAGGCATGAGCCACCGTGCCTGGCCAAAGGTCATATATTTTAAAATAATAATATTTTATTACCAACACAGAGCACTTAATATACATACGTTTATTTAATCTTCAAAACAAATCCATGAAGTAGATTAAAATCCTCCATGGCTCATATGACCAGTGTTGTCTAGTGTTTGTCAGTTCCCTCCACCTGCTCATTATGTTTTTGCTCACCCAAACCTTTATGTTTTTTTGAAGGGCTATGTTATTTTCCATCCCAGGGGCTATACCCATGGCCATTGTCTGGAAATTCTTTGCCTCACTGTTTTTCAAAGAAGCTTAGCTATGGAGGGAAGGTAAGAGTTAAACTGGTCAAGAGAGGCCAGGCATGGTGGTGCATGCCTGTAATCCCCTGCTACTTGGGAGGTTGAGGTAGGAGAGTCACTTGAATCCAGGAGTTCATGACCAGCCTGGGCAACATAGCAAGGCCCCTTCTCAAAAAAATGAAAGTGTCAAGGGAGGGTTTTGTGGTAGTTCTTATGATTGTTGATGCTGTGTATTGTAATGACAGTCACATATCTGTTGTATGAGCTGCAGGGAAAGAAGAGACAGGAGGAAGATACAGAGGAAAAAGAAAATGGGTGGAGGGAGGTTCCTGAAGAGGAAGGTGGAGATGAGATATAGAAGAGATGAGCTTTTTACAGCTGGGAAAACTCATTGGCAGGCATGCCAGAAGTTGAGGGAGTTTGGCTCTGCTAGTCTTTACTTTTTACTGTTAAGAGACTCAGTCATTTGCTTGAATGTCTACACTAAGGAGGTTAAAGACGGAGGAGAGGATGGAGGATGAGGGTTGATGGACAATATGACCATATTATGTTTGAGAAATGGGGACAAAAAGATACCTGCACCATTGTTCTCATGTTGGAGCCCTGGAAAGCAAGATGATTTTAGAAGTGTCTTGCCTGCAGCACAGGGTGGGATCAAAAGAAATGTCGGTGGGTGCCTGAGAAAGCCCCATGGAATCCTGGCCTACTGGGGGACCAGTACATTTTCCCATGTGGCTAGAGTGGCACAGGTGTACTACATGGGGCTTATGGGGATGAGGAGGAAGCAGCAGTGACCTGTAAGAGCTGACCGGATGGAAATGAGAACATTTTAGAGGATGCCAGCCCGTGGGATAAAACTGATGACCCAATTGTTCTCCTCTGTGCCTCAGTCTTGTAAGACCTCCAAATGAGAGATGATGAAAATCTGGGCAACACTGAAGGACTTTCCTCAAAATTACGTGCCCTAAAAAAATGTAATTGGCTTCCCAACAACATAGAAAATACCTTACGAGGCAAACTCTAGTTCAGCTATCTTTTAAATGGGAAACACTTCTAAATGTTATTGTTACAAGGACTGAATTCGTTGAGGAATTTCCACTGAGAATTGGAACTGAAAGAGATGTGCCGTGATAGAAATGGAAATCTTTCTCTTACAAGCCTTTGGAATATAGACCTTTTTACTTCCCAGTAATTTTCTGCCTGAAGCGCTGACATGTCTAATTAATAATAATATTCTATTAAACAGTATGATTAATCTGAGAGATCGTTATGCACAAGTAGATTAAAAAAAGCAACCTAAATCCCCTTGGTCTGATTTAAGATAAAATAAACCTGAATTTCTTATCTAGGGAGATTTTTTTTTCTCCTTGTGATGTAACTCGAGGGTACGTTCTATTTCTGTGATTCTTTTGGTGTGTGTTCTTTATTATCTGATGAACTGCAAGGAGACTTTTGAATAAAGAGTACCTATTCAGTCGCACCTCTCCAATTCAATTATAATTTTGTATAAGTATTTGCATGTGAATATTACTTTTGCAGAATATATAAGTTACGTAGTATCTTTCTGTTGTTAGCTTCATATGGTGCAGAGCTGTTAATCTTAATATTTTACTAATAAGAACAAGGAATCATTTGGGAAATATCAGGCAGCCAAGGACCCCATGGGATATTTCAGCAAATCCCAGGGCTTAAAACTGCCTGATTCCTGAGCTGAAAAAGTGACAACAGCATTGTTTTCCAAGTTCAGCGATTGAAAACAACATAAATGTTTTTGCTTTCTCAAAAGGCTATTTTAAGGAAGTCTGGGTATTTTAAGAGTTGTTGTTCCTTGAATGTTTCATTTATTGATGGCAAGATTTTTGATAAACTTTCCCTTACAGCCAGCCACTGGAGTATAGTGATTAAAATCTACCTTTGGGGGTTTTGTGGCTTCAGGTCTTACCTGCTGTGGGGCCTTGGCTAGGTTGGTTAATGCTTCAAGGCTCAGTGTCTTCATCTCTAAAATGGGGAGATAACCTGTTTCCTAGGCAGAACCTCCCTGGTTTGTCTGCCTCTCAGACAGATGTTCTGAGATGTTGGCCAGGTGCCGTGGCTCACGCCTGTAATGCCAGCACTTTGGGAGGCCAAGGCGGGTGGATCACTTGAGGTCAGGGGTTCGAGACTAGCCTGGCCAACAGGGTGAAACCCCGTCCCTACTAAAAATACCAGAAAATTAGCTGAGCGTGGTGGCAGGCACCTGTAATCCCAGCAACTCGGGAGGCTGAGGCAGGGGAATCGTTTGAACCCAGGAGGCGGAGGTTGCAGTGAGCCAAGATCACGACACTACACTCCAGCTTGGGTGACAAAGCAAGACTCTCTCTCAAAAAAAAAAAAAGTTCTGAGAATCCCTGGCCCTGTCTCTCCAGGACTGTAGCAGTGGGACAAACCCAGTTTCTGTATGTGCTAAGTAGCGGGAAATTTGAGGTGGTAAAAGCAGTTGTGAGAATTAAAAGTATATGATGAAGGTAAAGCCTTTAGCTCTGTGCTTGGGACCTCACTGTTACTCCATGAAAGCCAGCATCCGGCCAGGCGCGGTGGCTCATGCCTGTAATCCCAGCACTTTGGGAGGCCAAGGTGGGCGGATCACGAGATCAGGAGATCGAGACCATCCTGGCTAATGCGGTGAAACCCCGTCTCTACTAAAAATACAAAAAATTAGCCGGGCATGGTGGCAGGCTCCTGTAGTCCCAGCTACTCGGGAGGCTGAGGCAGGAGAATGGCATGAACCCAGGAGGCGGAGCTTGCCACTGTGCCACTGCGCTCCAGCCTGGGTGACAGAGTGAGACTCCTGTCTCAAAAATAAATAAATAAATAAATAAAAAGCCAGCATCCGTTATTAATTATTAGAAAACTCATCACACCTTCAGATCATCTGTACGTTAGTTTTAGAGATAAATTTGTCTTCTGTTCGATTCTTTCATCTGGAATTTTAACGTTTCAAAGATATATCCATCAGCTAAACATTGGAGCCATATAGCACTTACCTAAATTTCATAATAGTACTTGGGCAGGCATAATCTTATACAATTCACAAAACACTTTCTGTATCATATTATTTTAGTATATGGTCACTACTGATTATGACCAATTATAACATTTGATTTTGCCTAAACTGATGATCTCTGGACATCTTAATGAATGATCAAATTTGGAAAGTTCATGAAAAGGCCACTCAGAAGTACATATACACACACACTACACTCATCTGTAGATGGTTTGAGATACATACACTGCTTGCTGCTTAGATATTGATACTTATAAATGGTGTTAGAGATGTAATAATTTGTACTCTTGTATAATAAAACTACTGATTGGCATTTAGTTCCTATAATCCCTTTCAGTAACTATAATAGGGGTAGAAAAGAGTCGACAAAAATGGCAGAAGCACCTCATAGTTAAGATAACGTAAGTGAAGTTTTATTTATTTATTTATTTATTTATTTATTTATTTATTTATTTTTAAAGAGACCAGGTCATGCTCAGTCGCCTGGGCTGGAGCTCAGTGGCATGATCATAGCTCACTACAGCCTTGAACTTCTGGGCTCAAGTGACCCTTCCACCTCAGTCTCCTGAGTAGCTGGAACTACAGGCATGCGCCACCATGCCTGGCTAATTTTTGTAGAGACAAATTCTTGCTCTGTGTGTGTATTTTTTTTTAAATATCTCTCTCTCTCTCTCACACACACACACACACACACAAAACCTACTAGTTCTAATAAAGTACATTGACATTGATGGCGATATTTTCATCATACATATCTTTCCTTAAAGTGTGCATACACTTGATAGACTGCTCTTTGTATAAACATGCATGATCACATATAAACACTCTTGGTGTTAACAGTTGTCAGCTATGATAGAAACTCTTCCCATGACAGTTGAGGACATGGAGGCCCAGAGAAGTGAAGTGACTTCTCAAGGCCACACAGCTTATTCATGATAGAACAGGCACAACTAGAGCCTAAGGAACTCTAATGCAATTTTCACTGCCTTGTTCCTCCTCTGTGGGTGATTTCAGGAGCCCTTCAGAAAGTCGAACGCCTCCTGACTCAGCTACTTTGTCCTTCAGTTTCTGTGATTAGAGATTCATACCTTTTTGGTCTCATCACTGCTTAGCGTAGTACAAGTAGCTCAGGCTTTTGAGGCAGATGAACTTCGGTGTAAAATCTAGCGCCGACACTCAGGGCTGCCACATTGCATGACTCCAGGGGGCACCACTCCAAGGTATTTTATGTAAATAGAGCCTAGATTAACAGGAGGCACTTAATAATTTGTTAGCAGTAGCATCAACTACTGCTTTTTGAATTTGGAGGCTGACTTGAGTGGAATTTTTTCATAGTGAGGACCCTGTGTTAAGAGCCAGTCTGGACAATGACATGTATGTATGTGTATCTATTGCTTTAGTAAATCTCATAAATGTACACAATAAAAACTATGTGAATGTGGATGCCACTACTTCAAAAGCTGTGGTCATGGGGGCAAGAGCTGGGGCAATGGGTGTTATCTTCTCTCTCTCACACACACACACACACATGCACACACACACGCACACACGCACACACGCACATTTCCTTTGAGACATCCTGACCCACCACTCGTCTTCCCATTCCAGATCCCGAGTGAAAGGCCTGGCCACCTCTGTTGACGTGGTGAGCAGCGAATGAACCTTTGGGAAGTTACTGAAGGGGAGGGTTGGTAGGTATCACCTCTGTCGTCACTCAGAGGGCAGGAATGAGGATGAGAGAGCACCCGTCTTAACTCTGCTCTCCATTTGTCTGTGAGGTTGGTGAGAACTTTCTGAGACTCTTCTAAAACCTCTTCTGTTGTCCCTCAGTTTACAGAACTGCTGGGATCTAAATTTCGGTCCCAGAGGCTGGGAATCAGTGGGAGAGATTGAATTTTCTGTAATGCTTGTGGTCTATTGAACAAATGAATAGCATCTGAAAATGGCAAGACTCTATAAAATTAAGAAAATGAATCGTTTTCAAGCAGTTTTAGAGGAACCATTTATATACGGACAAGATAATTATGATCTAACAAAAGCTTGTGTTATTTAAGGTGGGGCTTTGGTAGTCTAATGCAGTGGGTGTCTGTAGTACATCATCATCATAACAGCCCCCAGTGAATCAATGCCTCCCTGCATCCACACCCCTTTGTAACATGATGTTGTCGCTCTTCCCATCAAGAAATGGTCTCTTTTGGCTGGGCGTAGTGGCACACATCATCCCAGCACTTCGGGAAGCTGAGGCAGGCAGATGGCTTGAGGTCAGGAGTTCGAGACCAGCCTGGCCAACATGGTGAAACCCTGTCTCTACTAAAAATACAGAAATTTAGCCGGTGTGGTGGTGTGCATCCCAGCTACTCAGGAGGCTGAGGCAGGAGAATCACTTGAACCTGGGAGGTGGAGGTTGCAGTGAGCTACACACTCCAGCCTGGGTGATAGAGCAAGACTGTCTCAGGAAAAAAAAAAAAAAAAAAAAAAAAAAAGGAATGGTCTCTTTCTCTGTCCCCTTGAATCTGGGCTGGTCTGCAACTTGGTTTAAATAATGCAAAGGGATGGAAGTGATGTTCTCAACTTCCACGCCCAGGTCTTGTAGCTTCTCTTCCCATGGAAGGGACCCATCCATTATGTAAAGAGGGCCAGGCTGTTCTGGAGGGAGAAGCTGCGTGGAGCACAACCAGCCCCAAAGTGCCACACGTATGAGTTAGGCAGTCTTGAGTCCTACTCAAATTCTTGACCCATAAATATGTGAGCAAATGAAATAGTGGTTTTTTTTTTTTTTTTTTTTCCGAGACGGAGTCTCGCACTGTCACCCAGGCTGGAGTGCAGTGGTCGGATCTCAGCTCACTGCAAGCTCCGCCTCCCGGGTTTACGCCATTCTCCTGCCTCAGCCTCCCGAGTAGCTGGGACTACAGGTGCCTGCCACCACTCCCGGCTAGTTTTTTTTTGTATTTTTTAGTAGAGACGGGGTTTCACCGTGTTAGCCAGGATGGTCTCGATCTCCTGACCTTGTGATCCGCCCGTCTCGGCCTCCCAAAGTGCTGGGATTACAGGCTTGAACCACCGCGCCCGGCCAAAACAGTGGTTGTTTTAAGCCACTGATAAGCTTTGGTATGGTTTGCACATGGTAGCAGATAATGAATACAGTCACAATTCTAGCTGCTAATCAGCGTCACCTTAGGAGATTTTATAAAAAGCAGATTACTTGGCCGGGTGCAGTGGCTTACGCCTGTAATCCCGGCACTTTGGGAGGCTGAGGCGGGCAGATCACTTGAGGCCAGAAGTTCGAGACCAGCCTGGCCAACGTGGCGAAACCCCGTCTCTACTAAAAATGCAAAAATTAGCTGGGCATGGTGGTGGACTCCTGTATTCCCAGCTTCTTGGGAGGCTGAGGTGGGAGAATCGCTTGAACCTGGGAGATGGAGGTTGCAGTGAGCTGAGATAGTACCACTGCACTCCAGCCTAGGTAACAGGGTGAGACTCTGTCTCAAAAAAAAAAAAAAAAAAAAAAGGCAGATTACTGGGACATCTAGTGGGGAGAGGGCTGTCTCGGGCCTCTATAATCCACATCTTCCGCCACCCCCATGCAATTTTTATTTGAAACAAGTTCAAATCTACTGAGAGGTTGAAAGAATAGCACCAACACCTAAAGAAACTTCTCCTGGATTCATCTATGCTTAACATTTTGCCACATTTGTATCAATCAATCAATCATCTGTTTATCTTTTTGTAAAATCATTTGACAGGAAGTTGCAGATGGCAGATCACTTCATCCCTTCTCAGGGGTATAAGGGATTCTTACATCCCCACGTAAGAAAAGAATATTTTCTTACATGACCACATTATCATTCTCACAACCAAGAAAATTCATGTGGATTCAATCATATCATTTAATTTATAGTCTATATTCAAATTTCCTAAGCTTGGAAATGTCCTTTATAGATTTTTTTAGTTTTAATTTTATTGTTTATTTATTTTTATTTTGAGACAGGGTCTCACTCTGTCACCCATGCTTGAGTGCAGTGGCGCGATCACGGCTCACTGCAGCCTTGATCTCCCAGGCTCAAGCGCGTCTCCCACCTCAGCCTCCCAAGTAGCTGGGTGATAGGTGGCTATTTAAAAATTTTTTTTTAAATGTTTTTAGAGACGGTGTTTGTCTATGTTGCTAGGGGTGGTCTCCAACTCCTGGGCTCATGTGATCCTCCTACCTTCAGCCTCTCAAAGTGCTGAGATGATAGGCGTGAGTCGTGGTGCCTGGCCTCACCAGCAAATTGAAATCGTAAAAGTTGCTGATGCTAGCTGTGTCTGCTTCCTTCCCTTCTCATTCTCTTCTTAACATAGTTGTCCGTCTTCTGTCCTCTCCACTCCTCTGAAACTCTAGTGTCGCCAACAACCTCAGTGATTTCCACCCCAGTGGTTACTTCTATGTCCTCACGTTCCTCGATTTTTCAAGTGCTTTCCCTGTAGCTGACCACTTCCTCCTTCTTGATACACTATTTGTCCCTTTGGCTTTTGTGACCTCACACTCCCGGTTCCCCTCCTACCTCGTTGGCTGTGGCTTCTTGGGCTCTTTTGTGGATCTTAGTCTTTTCTGCCTGACCTCTGAGTGTGAGGGAGCCTCTGGGGTCTTTTAACCTGTCACTTTTCCCTGGCTGATCTCATTCAGTCCCATGACTTTTCATCTGTATACTGACAGATTCCTGAAGGATTATCTAGCCCTGCCTTTTCCTCTGAGTTTCAGTCTCATATAACTGACTGCCTACACGGTCCCTCCACTTTGATGTATAAGAGGTGTCTCAAACCGAACATGTCCCAAACCATTTTTGATCTCCCTACCCCGCCTGACTTCTGCCCTGGAGTCTTCCCCATTTCCATTGCTTTATCTACTTGGCCCCTGAAGCCAAAGCTTAGGGATCCATTTCATCTGTTCTCCTCACTCTGCACTATCAATCCTTTAATAGGACCTGTCAGTTCCACCTCTGAAAGGGACTCTGAAAGTGTCCGAGTTTTCTCACCCGCACTGCTGCCTTTCTTGGATGATGGTCCAAGCCACTGTTATCTCTAGTCCAGGTCACTGTAAGCCTCTAAGCTGGCCTGATTCCTTTTTACTCGTGGATCTGTTTCTCCAATGATCTTTTGTTACTCCTCTGCATAAAACCTGCACAATTTCTAACCTGGGCAGCATAGCAAGACCCTATCTCTAGAATAAATAAAAATAGTAGCTGGACATGGTGGTGTATACTTGTAGTTCCAGCTACTCAGAAGGCTGAGGTGGCAGAATTGCTTGCGCCCAAGAGGTTGAGGCTGCAGTGAGCCATAGTTGTGCCACCGTACTCTAGCCTGGGTGACAGAGCAAGACCCTGTTTCAAAATAAAATAAACATTAAACTCTGTCATATTTAAAGTCCAGGCTCCTTCCCTGGGCTGTAAAAACCTGTGTGATCTGGCCCTGCTTGGCTGCCTCTGCAACTTCCCCTCACTCACTGTGCCACAGCCAACTCTGCCTTCTCTCGGTTCCTTGAACCCGCCAGCCTTGTCCCTTCCTCAGAGGCTTTGCACGTGTTCTTCCTTCTCCCAGAGTGCCCTTCCCCCAGGTCTCTGCATGGCTTTCTCCTCTCCAGCCTTCAAGTTTTGACTTGAGGGTCACTTCTTTAGAGAAATCTCTCTTGACCATGCAAATAGAAAGTAGCTGCCCTCCGCGAGTTACTCTTTCTCACATCTTGCTGTTTTATTTTCTTCAGAGCATTTATCTATTTTAATATCGCTTCCTCATTTGTTTACTAGTTTTCCATTTCTCCTTTCTACGTTTAGGGAGTTGGGTTCTTTTGCGATTTGTTTACTGTTATGTCTTCAGTATTTTCAGAAGTGTGCCTGGCGCGTATTAGGTAGTAAATAACTGGAAACGGTGAATGGGCCGGTGGACGATCCCAATGTTAGAAACCTGGGATTCACCCTGCTCTCCTGAGCTCCTGCTTTCTGTTCAGTAGCCAGGTGCTGTTCATTTTGTATTCTTGATTTTTCTGAGCTCTATCCCCCTTCCCATCTACTACCACTGCCTTGGTTTATTCCGTCAGCGTCTAGACAGTTTCCCAGTCTCTGGTCAAGGACTGATCCCTGCATGTATTTTTTCCCCTCTTCCTCCAGGAAGAACAAATCAAACACTCTCTGTGCCACCATGATGTTCCCAGACCTACTTCCGTAGGAGCCCTGAAGCTTTATTGCACATACCCTTTGCTGTGATCGCCTCTTCCTATTATATTATAATCCCCCTGGACTCAGGGATCCTATCTTTCTGTTTCTGTTTCTCTTCTTCTTTTTTTTTTTTTTTTTTTTTTGAGACGGAGTCTCGCTCTGTCGCCCAGGCTGGAGTGCAGTGGCCGGATCTCAGCTCACTGCAAGCTCCGCCTCCCGGGTTCACGCCATTCTCCTGCCTCAGCCTCCCGAGTAGCTGGGACTACAGGCGCCCGCCACCTCGCCCAGCTAGTTTTTTGTATTTTTTAGTAGAGATGGGGTTTCACCGTGTTAGCCAGGATGGTCTCGATCTCCTGACCTCGTGATCCACCCGTCTCGGCCTCCCAAAGTGCTGGGATTACAGGCTTGAGCCACCACGCCCGGCCCTCTTCTTTTCTTTTCTTTTTTTTGAGACAGAGTCTTGCTCTGTCGCCCAGACTGGAGTGCAGTGGCACAATCTTAGCTCACTACAGCCTTGACCTCCCAGGGTCAAGTGATCCTCCCACCTCAGCCTCCCAAGTAGCTGGGATTACAGGCAGGTGCCACCCTGCCTGGCTAATTTTTGTATTTTTGATAGAGATGGAGTTTTACTATGTTGGCCAGGCTGGTCTCGAACTCCTGAACTCAAGTGATCTGCCTGCCTCAGCCTCCCAAAGTGCTGGGATTACAGGCATGAGCCACTACACCTGGCCTGTTTTTTCATCCCAAATAATTAGCAGTGTGCCTGGCATGTAGTAGATGTCTGATAAATGTTTGAAAGAAGAGGATGAATGAATACAAATGAATGAGTTTGACTAAATGGGTCCACATAAAAACGGCTACAATAAAGCACAAACCTAAAATTTAGATGTAAAATTAGTGATGTCCAATTTGTGAATTTAAAAATAACTTTAAAATAAGGCTTACCCATGACAGTTAAACCTCAAAGACTAGTGATTGACAAACTTGTTTTTGAGGTCATCGTGTTCTTCATTCCAATGTCTGCAGTTCTTGCTCTTTATTTTTTTTTTGAGATAATTTTATACATAAAAATAAAAGCCCAGCCATTCCCATATTTTTCTCATAGAGATACAAAAATAATGACTACTTAGGGCAAAGAACCCCATGCTATATACAAGGTTTAGAAAATCTTTTTTTAATCCCTTTGTATCTTTTTTTGTCTTTTAAATATGTTTCGCATATCTAAGCAATTTAGGAAAACTATGAACAAAACTGTTCACGCATCCTAGGACCCTAATCTAACCTCAGGAGATTCGAGTTTCATTCTTATTTTTGCTACAATACTCACTCCATGTGCGTCTTTTGTGTTTCTAAATATCGAAATCAGAATACATGTCCATATCTGTTAGTGAAATAGAGGAAGCTGTAACTGTATAGTATTTCCAGACAATGAATATACAGTAGATTTTGCATGTAATTTTTATCTCCTTCCATCAAGTGTAACAATATGTTGAATCTGCCATGGGCCTTTAAAGCTTCAATGTTGTGAAGAGCTCTGCATGAAATTTTAAAGAGACTGGACCTTTCGTCTGCACAGCAGCAGGACTCCTCGCTGTAGGGACAAGAAAGGAAGAGACAGACAGAACATTTCTGAAGTAATAGTGAAAAATAACAGCAGAAGCAATTATTTCATCAAAGGTTGATTTTTTCCCCCCTATTCTTTATATATATGTATTTTTTCAAATTTCTTAGCTGGAGATTGTCTACCTTGTTACCGTCCTCTCCTGGCATATGTTACATTTGTAGGTTTCACATGGTCAAAATGGGGGAGAAAATTCATAAATGGAAAGATGTTTATTTTAAGAAGTGATGTTATTGATGATTGCATTTGAATGTGTTTGCAAGGGATCTGCGAGTGGGGAAAGTTGCAAGTAACTAAATTTGGCACTCCCCGGTATCCTGAGTCTGTTTGCTTGGGGATACGAATGATGCGGATATGTTTTCTTCCTCACTTTGTTTTCTCCCTTTTCTCCCACAAACGTTAGCACAAACTTTGACTGCTGTGGCAAGGCAAGAGAATTTTCTCTCTCCATCTCCGTGGCTAATGCTTTTTTTGTTGTTTGTTTAATCTGGGGAGTTTGCTGCGCCCTCCTGGCTGTGGAGTCAGTTTGTACCACTTCTGTGAGATGGACGTTATCCTGCTGGCAAAGAGGATAACCAAATACAGAACCCCATCTTCTTTTTCCGTATTTTTTTTTTTTTTGAGATGGAGACTTGCTCCGTTGCCGAGGCTGGTGTGCAGTGGCACGATCTTGGCTCACTGCAACCTCTGCCTCCTGGGTTCAAGCAATTCTTCTGCCTCAGCCTCCTGAATACCTGGGACTACAGGTGTGTGCCACCATGCCTGGCCAATTTTTGTATTTTTAGTAGAGACAGGGTTTCACCATGTTGGCTGAGCTGGTCTTGAACTCCTGACCTCAAATGATCCACCCGCCTCGGCCTCCCGAAGTGCTGGGTTTACAGGCGTGAGCCACCACGCCTGGCCTTTTTCTGTAATTTTGATAAATCATCAAAATAAAATGCCTGGGCCTGCTCTGCTGTTTGCTTTTGTTTTGGATGACTTGCTTTAACCTCCCTCTTCCTCCATTTTCTTTCTCCTTTGCCTGATGTTGAGAGGATTGATAAAACACTGTTTGGGCTTGGAGGACTTTGGAGAAAACGCCCTCCCTCATGTTAGTTTCCTATCGGTGCTGCAACAGATTCCTACAGATTCAGTGGCCTAAAAGAACACAAATGTGTTCTCTTACAGTTCTGGAGGCCAGAAGTCTTATGGGGCTCAAGGTGTTGGCAGGGCTGTGTTCCTTCTGGGGAGGTCCCCGGGAGAATCGGTTTCCTTGTCTTTTCCAGCTTACAGAGACTGTGTTCCTTGGCTCGTGGCCTCTTCCTCATCTTCAGAGTGCATTGCTCCAGCCCCTGCTTCTATATCCCGTTCCCTTCTTCTTGAGATCTTTAATCATGTATGCAAAGTCCCTTTTACCATGTAAGGGAGCGTATTCACAGGTTTTAGGGATTAAGACTGTGGACATCTTTGGGGGCACATTATTTGGCCTACCATTGTGCCCTTCAACTCTATACTAAATAAAATTTTTGTAATCTTCGTTCTATTTATTTCCATTTGTGGATGAACAGAGCATTCTATTCTCAAATGGCAGTGACAGTGAACTTCTGGTTCTTTGTGTTTTGAGATAGTGTCTCGCTCTCTGGTCCAGGCTGGATTGCAGTGGTGTGCTCACAGCTCACTGCAGCCTCAATTTCTCAGGCTGAAGCCATCCTCCCATCTCAGCCTCCCTAGTAGCTGGGACTACAGGCATATGCCACCATGCCCAGCTAATTAAAAAAAAATTTTTTGTAGGAATGGGATTGATCTCGCTATGTTGTCCAAGCTGGTCTTGAACTCCTGGGCTCAAGCAATCCTCCTGCATTGGCATCCTGAGCAGCTGGGACTACAGACATCCACCACTATGCCTGGATCATTTTTTGTGGAGACAGAGTCTTACTACATTTTCTAGGCTGGTCTCGAACTCCTGGGCTCAAACAGTCCCCTTGGCCTCCCAAAGTGCTGAGATGGCAGTTGTGAGCCACCATGCCAGGCTATGACAGGAGAACTTCTTAAATGCACATGAGAGAGGAGTTTTGTTTGCATCCTCTCCAAAGATTCCCCTGAGAGTCAAAACTGTGATCAGCTTCGGGGGAGCAAACTTCTTTCAGCGCTGGCTCCCTAAGCAACTGGGGCTGTTTTCTCTGTGCCTTTCAGAGGCTTATGGAGTTTTCAGGAAGTAGATTTTTAGGATTCATCACTTCAGGCTCAGCCAGATGCTTGGAGATACGCATATGTTATAATCTCAGCTTTTCTAAACTTCCTCACTGGATGGAGATCTTTATTCTCTTCATCTTACATTTATTAAAGATCTCTCCTCATTTTTTTGGGTGATCCCCTCTCTCACCGGCTGAGTGTGGCTTTAGGAAGATCTCCCTTCTCTGCCAAACGTACTCACTCCATCCTCTGTGTTCCCATGGCGTTTTGTGTTTTCTTTTATTGCAATCTCCATCTTTTATGATTGTGATTATTTGTTTCTGTGTCTCCTTCTAAAGCTTGAGGGCAGGAGTCTTGACTTATTTACCTTATTTTTTCATTCATTAGCACAGTGCTTGGCCCAGAGTAAACACTTAGTATGTATTTTTTCAACAAGTGAATTACTAAAAATTTTTTTTTTCTTTGAGACGGGTTCTCACTCTGTCACCCAGGCTGGAGTACAGTGGCCGGATCACAGCTCACTGCATCCTCGGCCTCTCAGGCTCAAGCCATCCTTCCACTCAGCCTCCCTAGTAGCTGGGACTACAGGCACGTGCTCCCACGCCTAGTTAACTTAAACATTTTTTTTTTGTAGGAATGGGGTTTTGCCATGTTGCCCAGACTGGTCTTGAACTCCTGGGCTCAAGTGATCCTTCTGTTGAAATGGGAGTTCCCTGATCCCCCTCACAGGACATGTGACAGGAGTGTGGCTTGTCTGTTGAGTTGCCGTGGCTGCTCAAACCCCTTACGGGAGGGAGAGCACGCAGACAGACAGGTGCGGGAGCCCAATGGGGCGTGTGTTACAGTGTGCCCTTTTAGCCCTGCCGTCTGCGGACAGCTTGAGTGTTAACTAGCTCAGTGGACCCTCTGCCTTTCTGCCAGGGCACAGGGCCAGTGTGACAGCTTTCTGTATCCCGAGCTCTTCCGGCATCCCAGAAAAATCAGATCACACAGAGACTGGAAGGATGAATGTGGGGTTTTATTGAGTGGTGGACATGGCTTTCAGTGGGATGGATGGGGAGCCGGAAGTAGGGATGGAGTGGGAAGTTGATCTTACCCTTGGAGCCTGGCCAGCCAGCAGCCAAACCCCTCTCCGATAGCCCGCAGCCAAACTCCTCCTGGTGTTCAGATGTTCCTCCTCTTCTCTCTTTCTCTGCTGTGTTGTTCTGCCATCTGTCTACTTGTCTCCTCGCCTGCTCGTCTGCTTGTGGAGCCTGGGGTTTGGGGTTTATATGGGTACAGGATAGGAGGTGTGGTGGTCAAAAGGCAGCCTTTTGGATGCAAAAACGGAAATGCCTGTCCTCATTTAGGGCCGTGGGTCTTCAGGCTTGAGGGTGGGGCCTTTGCCAGGGAACTGCCCTCTTCTAACCAGTGTTTCCCTGTCTCCTGTCCATATCACTGCCTCGGGCTCCCAGAATGCTTGGATTTCAGGCATGAGCCACTACGCCTGCCCTAAACAAGTTTTGATGGATCCCTATCCCCTATTCAGTGAAATACAAACATTAGCAAATCATGAAAGCTCCTTCAGCTCCTTGTCACCCTTCTTCACTCTCTTGCCCCCACTGTGCCTACTGCTTTCTCTTCTCCACACTGCTTTCCATCTGATCTTCATTCCTGTGTTTCTCTTGGGATAATATGTAAGCCAGCATTCCAGGAGGATTACTCTGTGCAAGCCTCAGTACCAAGCACTTTATGGGCATTTAATTCTCACCATACTCCTTTGTAGTTTCCCTTTTACATATAAAAATCCTGAGGCTTGGAGAGGTTACATAGTGATATGGTTTGGCTGTGTCCCCACCCAAATCTCAACTTGAATTGTATCTCCCAGAATTCCCACGTGTTGCCGGGGGGGATCTAGGGGGAGGTAATTGAATCATGGGGGCCAGTCTTTCCCATGCTATTCTCGTGAAGTGAATAAGTCTCACAAGATCTCAGGGGCTTACCAGGGATTTCTGCTACACCATGTAAGAAGTGTCTTTTGCCTCCTGCCATTATTCCTAGGCCTCCCCAGCCATGTGGAACTCTAAGTCCAATTAAACCTCTTTTTCTTCCCAGTCTTGGTTATGTCTTTATGAGCAGCATGAAAACAGACTAATACATGTAGCCTTCCCCCAGACCACATAGCTAGAAAGGAGTAGCGCTAGGGTTTGAACTCACATGGCCTAGGTCTGGAGCTGTTTTGATAGCTACCTCTGCCTCCTGATCTGGGTCTCCATTCCAAAGGGATTATTCAGCATTTCCAGAAAATCCCACATTCTCTTTGTGTCTATCATAATGCTTAAAAGACCTCCCTCTATTTAGTGGGGTTAGGAGTGAGGGTTTGAATTATAAGGGCTCTTGTATGGTTATAAGTTAGACCCTTAAGAGAACTCTGGATGGAGCCACTCTGAGGAACTCGTTGGAAACTACTCCCAACCACATGTCTCCATCAGCCATAGCTCCGAATGTGTGGAATTGGTTTCCAAAGAATTCCAAGACTATTTCCAATAGTCATTACACAGCTGGGCATCAGCCATCCCTTGCTTCTACTTCACTGGTGTCCAGACACTTTTGTTTAAAGCTATGGTCCTCATTCTTCAAAAAAATTCACATGGAACCTCAATGTATAAAACAGATAAATGCGGACATGAATTTTCCAGAATTTTCCATCTCAGTGTATAAAACAGATAAACATGGACATGAATTTTCCATCTCAATGTATAAAGCAGATAAACGTGGACATGAATTTTCCATCAGTGTGCCTTACCAGAGTTATTTCACATCTCTTTCTCAATCGTAAAGACACAGCACTCTCCCTCCCACCTGCCTCCCCTAGTTCTTTTTCTTCTTTTTTTTTTTTGAGACGGAGTCTCACTCTGTCGCCCAGGCTGGAGTGCAGTGGCGCAATCTCAGCTCACTGCAAGCTCCGCCTCCCGGGTTCATGCCATTCTCCTGCCTCAGCCTCCCGAGTAGCTGGGACTACAGGCGCCCGCCACCATGCCCAGGTAATTTTTTGTGTTTTTAGTAGAGATGGGGTTTCACCATGTTAGCCAGGATGGTCTCAATCTCCTGACCTTGTGATCCGCCCGCCTCGGCTTCCCAG
The DNA here is from genome assembly GCF_049350105.2 of Macaca mulatta. Taxonomy (NCBI): domain Eukaryota; kingdom Metazoa; phylum Chordata; class Mammalia; order Primates; family Cercopithecidae; genus Macaca; species Macaca mulatta. The sequence continues at coordinate 65,690,622 of NC_133425.1, forward strand.
AGTGCTAGGATTACAGGCGTGAGCCACTGCCTGGATCTTACTCTGTCGCCCAGGCTGGAGTGCAGAGGCATAATCATAGCTCACAGCTCACTACAGCCTTGACCTCCTGAGCTCAGGTGGTCCTCCCACCTCAGCTTACTGAGTAGCTGGGACTACAGGTGCATGCCACCATGCCCAGCTAATTTTTTGTATTTTTTTTTTTTTTTGGTAGAGATGAGGTTTTGCATATCGCTTAGGCTGGTCTCAAACTCCTAAGCTCAAGCAATTATGGAGTCTCACTCTTTCGCCCAGGCTGGAGTGCAGTGGCACAATCTCAGCTCACTGCAAGCTCTGCCTTCTGGGTTCATGCCGTTCTCCTGCCTCAGCCTCCCAAAGTGCTGGGATTACAGGTGTGAGCCACTGCACCTGGCCACCCTAGTTCTTTATGTGTTAACTCTGGGTTTATAGGGGAATCCACTGACCTGGGTTTGTGACAGATTTGTGGGAAACATGTTCTTCGACAATGCCTGTGTCAATCATGTAGACTGTATGAATTTGAAACAGGCCTAAGGTAGCAAGAGACAGTGGGAATATGGACTATAGATATTCCAAATAGGAAAAGAACTCACGTGGGGCTCATGGATGAGCTGTCTGTTTCTTAAGAGGCTTCTTGGGATGACATTACCTCAGTGAATCCACAGTCTAAGCACTGGCCTTTATCCTGGCAAGCTGGGAACTTCGATTTTTGTCTACACATCGTGTGGCTTAGTTGGCCTGGTACTTGAGCCAGGGTCCCTGTTGCCCAGGAAGCATTTGCATCGGCACTATTACCATATGCTTTTCTGAAGCTGTTGGCTCTGTACTTCCATGGCTAAGCAATATGATTTTTTAAATTGATTCATTGTACCCTGTTACACATAGAGCAAGGATATAGTCAAGTGTTGCCAACCCAGAAGCCTTTCTGTGTCTGTTAAGGGAGAGAGCATACTATGTTAGTTAAGAACATAGGCACTGGAATTAAACAGAACTGAGTTCAAATCCCTGGCACTGCCACCTAGAAGCTATGGAACCCTTGCCAATTTCTTGAACTCCTCTAACCTTATTTTTCCTTTCAATCATAATAAAAATAAGCAACCTTAGGGGCGTTGTGAAGATGAAGTGCGATACACGGTGTGAAAGTCCGCAGTGTTTGGCACAGGGAGGTTGCCTGGTAATTGGTAACTTCTAGCTTCATTGTGATGTAGGTGGCCTTTCATCTCTCTCCTCTGATCCAGTTTGTGCTGATTTTCAAGTTTAACTTTCAGGAGCTCATCTTATGTATCTTGATTCCAGATTCCAGGAGGAGGCTCCTCCAGGCTCCTGAGAGGCCACACACAGGGTCCCCAGCACAGCTTACTGCTTGGTGTCTCCTGTGCCACGGAGGAAGACATGTGGCAGGAGTACCCAGTGCTAATATGTGTTCATGTCTGTGGCAATGCTGACCATCCGGCTGGTTTGAACCAGGATAAAAGTGAAGATGTCATCTGTGAAGACCCAACTCTTTCTTTGGCTCTTCTGTGGAATCCATCTTTGTTCTGCTGTCCTCTGCTGCCCAGGTATGTGCAGTATAAACAAGTTACACACATATCACATAAATCCATGCTTGTGAAAAATCCAAATAATGCATAAGCATATAAAATTTATTGTCTTCCTTTACTCTCCCAGTGCCCCTCAACCCATCCCATTTACTAATCATTATTAATAATACAAATACATAATTAGTAAATTAGTATTATTTTGGTGTGGATCATTCTAGACTTTTTTCTATGCATTTATACACTTCTTTTAAAAAATGGTATTACACTATGCACATTTTTTGGCAAACTGCATTATATTTTTTGAGACCAAGTCTCACTCTGTCACCCAGGCTGGTGTGCAATGGCGCGATCTTGGCTCACTGCAAGCTCCGCCTCCCAGGTTCAAGTGATTCTTCTGCCTCAGCCTCCTGAGTAGCTGGGATTACAGGCACCCATCACCACGCCTGGCTAATTTTTGTATTTTTAGTAGAGATGGGGTTTCACCATATTGGCTGGCAGACTGCCTTTTTAACTTAATGTTGCTTAATCTTTCATGTCAGCACATAAAATTCATCCTATTCTTTTTTTTTTTTGAGACAGGGTCTTGCTCTGTTGCTCAGGCTGGAGTGCAGTGGCACAATCACGGCTCACTGTAGCTTTGACGTCCAGGGCTCAACCAATCCTCCCACCTCAGCCTCCCAGATAGCTGGGACTGTGGAGATACACCATTATGCCTGGCTAATTTTTTCTATCTTTTGTAGTGATGAGGTTTTGCCATGTTGGCCAGGGTGGTCTCGAACTCCTGGACTCAAGTGATTCCCCTGCCGTGGCCTTCCAAAGTGCTAGGATTATAGGCATGAGCCACTGCTCCTCACCTCGTCACATTCTTTTACATTTTTGCATAGTTTTCTGTATATAGATGAATCATTGTATACTATGAGAGTATTGATGGATACTTAGCTTTTCGGTTTTTAAATACTAAAAACAAGGTTTTGGTAAATATTTTTGGGTTACAAGCGATGTGCCTTTTAACATTTTGATAGATATTGCCCAACTGTCCCCCTGTAAGCCAGTTTATATTCCTATCCACAGTATGCAAGAAAGCCCATTTCCATATATACTCACAAATATTGTATCTTCTTTAGTCTTTTTACTCTTTAATAACTTTATGATAAAACACTTTATTTTAATTTGCATTTTGCTGATTATCTGTGAGATTAAGCATCTTTTCAGTTTTTTCATTGGTTCTTCTGAATACCATAAGTTTATATCTTTTTCTCAGTTTTCCTTTGCATCACAGAAGCTCTTTGTATATTATGGATTTTTAGTTTTTTTCTCTGTACTTTCTTCTAGACTGTCTTTTAATTAAAGCCTGGAAATATTCAGTTATGAGGTTATAGAACCTATATTAGCTTTCTATTTCTGCGTAATGAACCACCCCAAAATTCATAGTTTAAAAAAACAACCCATTTAATTTAGCTCATAATATTGCAGGTTGACAATTTTGGCTGGGCTCGGCTGGGTGGTTCTTCTTCTCTTTTTTTTCCCTTGAGACTGTGTCTTGCTCTGTCACCCAGGCTGGAGTGTGGTGGTGTGGTCCTCAGCTCACTGCAGCCTCCGCCTCCCAGGTTCAAGCAATTCTCCTGCCTCTACCTCCTGAGTAGCTGGGATTATAGGCATGTGCCACCACATCTGGCTAATTTTTGTATTTTTAGTAGAGATAGGGTTTCATCATGTTGGTAAGGCTGGTCTCAAACTCCTGACCTCAGGTGATACACCTACCTCAGTCTCCCAAAGTGCTGAGATTACAGGCATGAGCCACCGCACCCGGCCAGATGGGTGGTTCTTCTGTCTGGCCGGTGGGTGGGCCAAGCCTGGTTAATCTTGTCTGAGGTTGCTTGTGTACTTGTAGTTAACTGATAGATTGTGTGGGCTGACTGGTTTATCATAGCCACATGTGGGACAACTGGGATGATTGGGACCTTTTTCCACATTGGCTCTGAAACTCTTTCAGCCCACTCTGTGTTTGTTCCCATGGTGAGCACAGAGTTCCACGAATTTGAGAATGGAAACTGTAGAGTCTCCTAAGGCCTCAGCTCAGGGTTGATATGGTTCCATTTGTGTACATTCTATTGGTCAAAGCAAGCCATGAGATCAGCCCAGATTAAAGGGGTGGGAAAATATACTCTACCTCTTGATGGGAGGAGCTTAAATATTATGACTATTTTTACAGTCTATAGCAGAAGTCCAATTCAGATTCATGTTTTCTTACTGATTTAATGCTTGCATTTATGTTTGATGATTCTGCTCAAAAATATCTTTGGCAAGGCCAGGTGAAGATATGAATAGTAGGAGAGTAGAAGTCTGTATACAAATAATATTTTTCCATGGCAGACTGCATATTAACTTTTTAGAAAACCTTTCTTTTCATCCTGTTTCAAATAGGGTGGTTAGGAACATGATGTCTGGATTTCCTTTTTTTTTTTTTTTTAATTTCTTTTATTTTTTATTTTTTATTTTTTCAGTCTAAGCTCAATGCAGTCTCTGCCTCGCATGCTCAAGTGGTCTTCCCACTTCAGCCTCCCAAGTAGCTGGGACTACAGCTGTGTGCCACCACACCCTGCTAATTTTTGTATTTTTAGTAGAGATGGGGTTTTGCTGTCACTCAGGCTGGTCTTGAACTCCTAGACTCAAGTGATCCACCTGCCTTGGCCTCCCAAAGTGCTGGGATTACAGGCATGAACAACTGTGCCCAACCTGATGTCTGGATTTCTAGATTGGTCAAAATGACTTATGTTAATCCTGTTCCCCTGTCCCCATCCCCTCATTTTAAACATAATGAAAGGGTGTTGGGATGTGGTTATTCAATTGTAGTAATAAATGCTATGATCATTAATGCAAAGTATTAGACTAAAAATTTATACATGAGAATTTTCCAATTTAAAAAAGCCAACTTCTAGTCTTGATTTCTTGTGTTAATCTTTATTTTCAAGTTAGTTGATGTTGCTTGCAATTTCTGGTTTAAATGGTTAGTATAAACTCTTCTTACCTAATTCTGGCCTTGTAGGAACAGTCCTAGGAATTCCATCAATTCTTGTTTTTACTATGTGGAGTAAACGGTGGTGGCCCATGAGTCCTTTGTCTAAGCTCCTCTCCCTTCTAGCGATCATGAGGCTTCTCAGTTCATACAATAGGTGTGAAGCTTAAGAATAGACTTATAGACCTGCCGGTTCATGTTTTCGTTTATAAATTTATGGTCTTTTGGGCAAACCTTTAACTCAGAATGAAGCATGAGTAATGTCTGGGTGTAACCTAAAATATTTTTATACAAAGATGGTACTTTTTTGAAAATGCAAGGTTATTTACTATTGTCCTCAGTTCTTTCTTAAGGAACAGAGGCACCTTGAAAATTTGATATATTTATACATAAAAGCCTGATTTCCTTTGATTCTTGTACATGTACAAAATGATGCTAATTAAAAGAAATATGCTGTTCAATAAAGGAACAGTGTATGATGAGGGAGCCGTCCGTGAATGCTGGAGCCAGAATCTTGTTTGAATTAAGAGGATGTCTGCTAAGTTAAGGCACCCCATGGAGATGTATAAGGCCAGAGCTTCCAGCAGTCCATACTGTCTTTATTGAGAGACATATTTATATCTTCCAGACTAGTAATTAATCACTCAGTGGGGTTTTCTTGGGGGGGAGTCGTGCACTCACAGAGAATCTTTTTGTACTGCCAGGAACCACAAAGCATGGGCACAATTAAAATGCTGATTCAATTTATTATATTGAAGCATGGAACAGGAATGTTTAAATGATGTTGACAGGGCCAGAATTTCAAACCACCTTTTTAAAAATAGAAAACAAATGCCTGTCCCCTTAAATTAAATTATATTAATAACATGTCTCTTATAAGTTGCTTGGAAGCAAAATAAAGCTCTTGACATTAATTAAAATTTGAAGATGTATCATTTGTTGTTAATGTGCAGTCTTTGTTAGGGGAAATACATTTCAGAGTGATCTATTTGTGAAAATTAAATGGGGAAAATTGCCTATTGAGCACATGTCGGTTAATGAGGCTGCTTTTCTTAGAAATATGGATTCTTAAGTAACTAAAATGTTTTTATACTCCAATAATGGTTTCTATTTTTGATCCTCTCAAAAATTGTCTGTTACTCGAATTTTGATATTTCCACACAGAAATCTATTGTCAGGGGGCTTGTAAGCTTTGAAAACCAGGAAGGCCTTCATATATTTTGGGGTGTTGGGTAACATACATTTGCAATGAGAATTTCATCTGAAATTGATGTGGTTAGGCACATGGACCTCTTCCAAATACCTCAGCAGGACCAGGAGCCGAAGGGCCCCATTAGCAACCTTTAACTAGCTCTCCTCTAATGAAGGCGATGTTCTATGTTTTGAAACTACAAGTTTCTGGTTTCACACGAACTAGAAAGTGCCATGAGATAATGGGATAGCTGTTGCCTTGCTGTACCCCAGCGACGGGAGGTAATAGAGTCACCTCTGTTGAGGACCTCAGATGCAAATAATATTCTGAAAATGTATACATCTCCAGGGTCATGAAGGAAAGGCTGTTTTTCACCCTGGTAGTGGGTTTTATTTTCTTTTGGTGTTGGCACAAATGCATTTGACTTGGGGTTTCAAAGTTGATATCTAACAGAACTCTTAGACAATGTTAAAAGAATGTGTTCTTCAGTGGATGCAATAAAAATCCCATCAATGATGCATGTTGTCCGTCACCCCCTTCCTCCCATCTTCGTGGACCTTGATAGTCTAACTATGCCATGGAAACGAACTAACCTCTGTTGGCCTTGAGAATTCAGAGATAGAAGTGCAGATGGAGTGGAAGAACAGAGTCATTTATCTACGTGTGTCTTTCCACTGATTAAAATTAAAACAGCCACAGTGAAGTCAATATTTATTTTTATGAACTTTTATGTGGTATGAGTTTTCTTTTGGGAAATGTCCCTGTTTTTGTGGAAAAATTCTTGTGACTTAGGTAGTAAACAACAACATTGTTGATGTTGTAAGAATTGTTTTTCTCTCTCCCTTTACTCATTCCCCTGCATCCATTTAATCACCAATTCCTGTGGCTTCTACTCTTTGATATCTTAATGTTACACTTCCCTTCCCCCTTCCTGACCCCAAGGGCACCTTAACTCCAGTCACCACAAACACTGATTTATTCATCTTCTGTGTTAGAGGGCATGAGTCACATCTGATTTGACATGGCCAGTGTGTGGCATATAGTAGGTGATCAGTATATATTCAATGTATTAATGAAGGTTTCTGTATAAATCATTTAATTCATTCATTCTCAGTGGGGCAGAGGGATGGGTATGTGTGTCACTTCCCCAGTACCTCAGCATTTGGCAGCATCTGGAGACACTTTTGGCTGTTACAGCTGAACTGGGGAGTGTGTGTGTGTGTGTGTGTGTGCACGTGCGCGCGCGCATGTGTGTGCATGCATGCTACTGGCATTGTGAGTAGAGGCTGGACCTGTTGCTAAACATCGTACAGAGCACAGAATCACAACAAAGAATTATCTGACCCCAAACAGCAACAGTGCCAAGTTCAGGGAACTCTGCTCTAATTTGATTTCAAAATATCTCTTTTGAATAGATAAACAGGTAGCAGAAGTTTCTTTACTCTAGATATGAGAAAACACACTAGGAGAGATTAAATGCCCTATCCAAGTCCACCCAGCCTAAGGTAGTCACAGAACCAGGAATTCAACCCTAGGCCCTTGATTCCAAATCTAGATAGTAACTAGACTATTTCAATCACTAAGATGATTATTGTGATTTTAAAATGGTATCTGAACAATTGCCTTGTATTTGAGCCTTGGAAGGCTGTCCATACTCTACCCAAAAGTGATATATAGGAATTAAGGCAGAAAATATTTTGTATGTGTATTTGAAAGATATATCCAAGAGACATTCCTTTAGATCTTGTATAAACGATTTGAATCTGCCAGGCTTACATTTTTCTACACAGAGTAAATTTCTTCAGTGAAGTGAGTCAGCTCATCCATGATCCCATTGACACAGTTCTGAAAGATTAACATTATTAAATATTTTTGTATTATTAAAATTGAAGCCTGAAATGTCTGAATTGACCATTAGATATTTGAGTGAATGCCTAATTAATTTTTAACGCAGTACTTATTTACATTCTGGGAACAGTACATGGAGCACAGCTGCTTCGAGTGCATGAATCTGTTTAGCACCTGAGTCATACATTTGAAATAAAACTATTGTGTGTCTGTGCCTGTGCCTAGACCACTGTATATTGTCGGGCCATTGCCTTTCTAGAAATAGCAATAGAGATGGATGAGAGAAGATGCAGATTTGGGTAATTAAGTTAGTCAAGGGAAAAAAACAGTTGATTTAAACAAAAAAGAGAGATCTGGCATACAAGAATGTTTCCAGTGTACAAGATGCCGAGGGAGAAACAAAGGTATTCAAGACATACTCTCTTTTCTTAAGGAGTGTTTACATAGGTGACAGGTATGTACATATCAAAACTAATGAATGAAATAAGGCAACCTGAGGGTTGAGTGAATGGCAGTAGCATGGAACGCAGAAGGGGAAAAGTATTGGTGAATTCTGGGAAGGAATTAGCTGGCAGGAGACTCAAAATACACATTTAATCCAAATTGGAAAATATAAGTCATGAGCCTTGGTTAAAAAATATTTCATAATAAATTATCCTAGATAAGATATTACTTTAAAGATTTTGTTTTATTGATTCATCATATTTGTACATATTTATGAGGTACCTGTGTTTTTTTTTGAGGTAGAGTTTTGCTCTTGTTGCCCAGTCTGGAGTGCAATGGTGAGATCTTGGCTCACTGCAACCTCCACCTCCAAGGCTCAGGTGATTCTCCTGCTTCAACCTCCTGAGTGGCTGGAATTACAGGCACATACTACCACGCCTGGCTAATTTTGTATTTTTAGTAGAGATGGGGTTTCTCCATGTTGGTCAGGCTGGTCTCAAACTCCCGACCTCAGGTGATCTGCCCGCCTGGGTCTCCCAAAGTGCTGGGATTACAGGCGTGAGCCACCGCGCCCGGCCACCTGTGATATTTTTTTAAATGCACTGTAATGGTCAAGTCAGGATATTTAGGATGGCCATCATCATAAGCATTTATCATTTGTATATTAAGCAGTATTTCTTATTTATTTATGTTTTTTGGGACGGAGTCTTGCTCTGTCTCCCAGGCTGGAGTGCAGTGGCCGGATCTCAGCTCACTGCAGGCTCCGCCTCCCGGGTTCACGCCATTCTCCTGCCTCAGCCTCCCGAGTAGCTGGGACTACAGTTGCCCGCCACCTCACCCGGCTGGTTTTTTGTATTTTTTAGTAGAGATGGGGTTTCACCGTGTTAGCCAGGATGGTCTCGATCTCCTGACCTCGTGATCTGCCCGTCTCGGCCTCCCAAAGTGCTGGGATTACAGGCTTAGTATTTCTTATTTTTTATATAGACAAAGAAATAGAACTCTTTTCTGCAACTTCTGTCCACATCTTCTTTGTGATATTTGGATGCTATTCAAAAAGTAGACATCTTTTTGGAAAGATTTTACTTACTCTTTAAAATTCTTTCGATACCATCAAGTTCTGATCTTTACAGGTGCTGAATTTTTCTGGATTCCTTAGGGCTCTCTGCCATATCATGAAATAATTTTAAGTACTTTCTATATAAAAATTGTAAGTGTCACTTGAAGTAGAATTTAAAGAATATTTAGAAGAATACAAAATATCTTTATTTCTATTCTGCTTTTCAATATCATCCTTGACTTTGCATGTAAACATATGGTTTTCCAAAGTTGGGATGGGTGCTGGCTATTCCAGAATGTCTGAGTCAAAAAGGTGAAAAGATAGTTTTGGAAATAGATACAGGTATAAGTTTATTTATTTGTTTATTTAGTGGCAGGGTCTTGCTCTGTTGCTCAGGCTGGAGTGCAGTGGCACAAACTGCAGCCCCAACCTCCTGGGCTCGAGTGATCTTCTTGCTTCAGCCTCCCGAGTGGCTGGGACTATAGGTGCATGCCACTATGTCCAGCTATTATTATTATTTTTTTTTTTTAAGAGAAAGAGTCTCACCATGTTGCCCAGGCTGGTCTTGAACTTCTGGGCGCAAGCAATTCTCCCACCTTAGCTTCCCAAAGTGTTGGGATTATAGGCATGAGCCATCTCATCTGGTCTAAAGTTTTCAAAATTATGAAAAAGAACATACAAGTAGACAATTATACTTTAGTTCACAGTAGAGAGGAAAATGTTTGAAAATTATTCCCATGGGAGGCAGAATAAATAATATTGCTAACTGACAGCACTTCTGCTTTATCTTTTAAAACCCAAATTAAGTAAGCATTAGATTGAATCATTTTGGCCAAGAAAAATGGCAATTTTATTGTCAACCTAACAGTGGCTAAATATGCGGGAAATGTGGAAAACACCAATTTAAAAATTACCAGTGGGGCCAGGTGTGGTGGCTCACACCTATAATCCCAGAAACATTACGGCTGTATTAACAAAACACGTTATGAATACATTAACACAGACATCACATTCATAAAAAAATGTGTCACATCCCAGAATACCAACATGTGTAAAGGTTAGACTGAGGGTTACTGAACAGTGAGTGTCCATCTGATTCATAGCAGAGTGCAATGATACTTCATTTAAAAATTAAAAAATTGAGAAATCTCAATTTTATTGAAAAACACCAGGTAACTTGGTGATTTCATCCCCCAAATCTTATTAAAAAAATCTTTCAGTCCAACTTGTTTAAAGTTCTGCATTTAGCAGGTATGTTTGAACATATTAGTCAAAAAAGCAAAATTAAACAGACCTCAAGGTGACATTATTTTACACTGAGATATTATACAAATATTTTTTTAGCTCATGGGATATGGCAGCTGAAAGGATTAATTTTAAATTTCAGTCAAACATGTCTAAATTGTAAATAGTAGAAACTGGTTTCTAGATCACTTGAAATCTTTTATTCAGCGGAATAGAGAAACATATTATATCCCTTTAAATGGGGCCAGTGTTGTGCAGAACTGTGAAGTAGGCAATGGTTTTTTTCTAGCTGGTTGCAGGCTCTCCTTTCTATGTTGTTTAGTGTCTACTTCTGTCAAGATCTACTTGAAGAAGAAGATCAGGCTGGGGGCGGTGGCTCACGCCTGTAATCCCAGCACTTTGGAAGGCTGAGATGGGAGGATCACTTGAGGCCAGGAGTTCAAGACCAGCCTGGGTAATGTGGTGAAGCCTTATCGCTACAAGAAAATACAATAATTAGCCAGGCATGTTGGCACATGCCTGCAGTTCCAGCTGCTTGGCAGCCTGAGGTCAGAGGATCACTTGAGCCTGGGAGGTCGAAGCTGCAGTGAGTTGAGATTGCACCACTGCACTCCAGCCTGGGCAACAGAGTGAGACACTGTTTTTTTTTTTTTTTTTTTTTTTTTTTCTTTTTAAGGCTGGGTGCAGTGGTCCACGCCTGTAATTCCATCACTTTGGGAGGCTGAGGCGGGCAGATCACCTGAGGTCAGGAGTTCGAGACCAGCCTGGCCAACATAGTGAAACCAGCTCTACTAAAAATACAAAAATTAGCCAGGCATGGTGGCACATGCCTGTAGTCCCAGCTACTTTAAAGGCTGAGGCAGGAGAATCGCTTGAACTTGGGAGGCCGAGGTTGGAGTGAGCTGAGATCATTGCGGCACTGCACTCCAGCCTGGGTGACAGAGTGAGACTCTTGTCTCAAAAAAAAAAAAAAAAAAAAAAAAAGAAAAGAAAGAGGATTAGATAAATTCATTCATGCAGAGTAGAATGTCTGAGGTTTACTTTTTGACCGTTTTCAGAAAAGATTGGTGAAGGCACTAGAAGGTCATGTCATGATTTCACAGAAGGTGAAGGTGCCCTGACTGCTTGGTATTGGGAAAGGTAGGAAGATGGGGTGGGGCATGACATCTACAAGGCTACTGTGAGAGGATGCAGAGCGTAGCAGAGAGTGTACCGTCATACGATGTAATCAGCACTGATCATGAGAGCTGTGGGCTGAGTGCGGGAGCTCATGCCTGTAATCCCAGCACTGGGAGACTGAAGCCAGAGGATTTTTTGAGTCCAAGAGTTTGAGACCAGCCTGGGCAATGTAGTGAGACCCCATGTCTACAAAAACATAATAATAATGAGAACTATAGTTATTATAAAGAGGAAGAGGGATTCAGTCTATGGCCCCCAAAATAAAAAGAACAGATGAGTGGAAGATCTCAAGGATGCAGATTCCAGTTGGATAGGAGGAAAAACAATATTCTAACAGAGCTTTCTAAAAATTAAATGGGCCATCCCAGGAGAGGACTTTCCAGTCGTTGGTGTGGTTGTATGTATTTCAGATCTGTCACTCCCAAACCAGGCACACGTCAGAAAATCTGGGTGGGGGGCTCGTTAAAAATACTCCAGTGTTTCTGACTTAGTAGGTCTGGATGTGGCTCAGAACCTGTATTTTTATCAGCACCTGGGTTATTCTGAGGCAGCTCGTCCATGAACCAGCATTTGGAAATCACTTGTCCATATGACCACCTGATGAAGACATTATGAAGGGAAGTGAGGTGTTGGGCAGAAGATTGGGGAAAGATTCAATTTCATTTCATTAAATATATTTTTAGAATGTTTTTGGAACACGTGATTCCTATTCTCTTTTCCCATTTTATTAGGAATGTTTTCAAACACACAAAAAGTTGAAAAAATTTTATAGTGAACACCCATATACCCACCACCTAGATTCTCTTATTGACATTTTACTATACTTATTTTGTCACATATATATTGAGATGAAGTTTACATACAATAAAATGTACACACTTGAGTGTGGCGCTTCTATGATTAGGAAGGATGAAAATGTGCATTGGAGACAAGGTGGGTGGGTGGATGTTGATGAGCAAGTAACAAGATCAATGGCTGGAAAGTTGAGAGAGGTGAGAGGATGTGCAAGGTATGTATCAAATTGGGCTATTGAGGAGGACATTTGAGATGGAGATAAAGTCTATGCTTATTATGATGAATTCTCTATTTGTGAAGTTGCCTATTTGCAAAAATTTCCTTTTTGCAACCACACCAAAGATTGGAAAGTCCTCTCCTGGGTAGGCCCATTGCATTTTTAGGAAGTTCTATTAGAATGTTGTTTTTCTCCCCATCCAACTAGAATCCGCATCCCTGAGATCCCCCAAATCAGTACTCGTGGTGCCTTTGCAGTCATTTGCGGACATGCATAGAGCGATGAAAAATTTGTTGATAAAAATACAGATTCTGAGCCCCATCTAGATCTACTAAGTCAGAAACACTGGAGTATTTTTAACAAGCTTCCCACCCAGATTTTCTGATGTGTACCTGATTTGGGAGTGACAGATCTGAATTACATACAAGTCAAAGATTGGAGAGTCCTCTCCTAGTTCGGCCCATTTCATTTTTAGAAAGCTCTATTAGAATGTTGTTTTTCCTCCCATCCCACTAGAATCTGCATCCCTGAGATCCCCCAAATCAGTACTCATGGTGCCTTTGCAGTTGTTTGTGGATAAGCATAGAGTGATGAAGAATTTGAGTTATCCGACATGAATGTTCCCAGATGATGTTGAATAAGGTAACGCTCTCTTCTTATTTCAGCCCTTGTAAATAAGTGTTTTTAAATTTGCAATCTGCTTAGTGCCATATTTTCCACATTTTTGTGCTATTTCCTAGTGATTTTGCTGTTTAAAATGCCTCCTTCCTCCGAAGCTTCGTATTGAAGTGGTGTCCAGTATTCCTAAGCAGAAGGCTGCGAAGTGTCTTACAGAGAAAATATGTGTGTTAGATAAGCATCGTTCAGGTAGGAGTTAAGGTGCTTTAGTTCTCAGTTCAATGTTAATGAATCAATAATATGTTAAATAAGGTTTATTTAAATGTACACATAAAGTAAGATTATGTCTTGATTGATAGAAACGTTGTGATCAACATTTGCAGGAACCCAACTCTGTATTTCTCCTGGGATCCATGGTTCAGTGTTCCCTAATTCAGTGTTTCCGTTATGTTCAGTAGAACGTAACTACCAATAATAGATTGTAACACCTTGGGTGGGTCAAAGAAATGGATTGGACACTTCAGTGTTTCTCATCTTTGAAGCTCTGATACTTGGAATTTTCTTAGGCGCAGATGTATTTGCAAGAGCACACTGGCAAATCCTAGGCTTTAGAGTGTGACGTTTTGTGGAATAATTAGTCTACTTGTATGAGAAGTTGGCAGGCTAAACATTCCATTTATTTAAACATTCTGCTAAACTAATAATTTGGGGATTATGTTCTTTGATTTCATAGATATTTGTTGTGTGAAAATGTGCTGCATTTCTCTTAAATATAATCCTAGTAGAAGAATGGTTTACATACCCGATCATACCACCTTTTTACTGTGGCTTTTTATAGAGATTTGTTTGTTTTCATACCTTTCAAGATCACTTCTTGTCCAGAGCCTGACTCCTGGGGCTGGAATTAGAACTGGGTATGCAGCTTATGAGAAGGGGATAAAGTGATAGTTGTGGAACCAGAGAGATAAATATGTCAGGGAACCTCAGACCTGGCCCCACCTACAGGTGTGTGAGGCCAGAAAGGTGAAGCTGAGCCCAGTGGGGAACAAGCAGCTGAGAGTGTGGATGAAGGTCAAGGTTGAGTTCAGCAATGGACTCCACATCTTTTACTGCAGGCTCCCTCTTTTTGGGCCTGGGACCTAAATGTAGCAGGTCAGAGCTGGACATTCCTAGATATTTTTATTATTTTAACATTAGTAACCAAATATTTGATTATGTGTCTGTTGTGTATGAGATATAAAATACAGACATTACGGACCTTATTTTGAAGGATCGACAATCTGTTTGTGGAGGAAAAGACAAATTACACATAGAGAATAGTAGATAACAAAATAATAGGTGGATGGATATGATATTGTAACCCAAACCCATGATCCCCAGGTTTTTGGGCATGCACCCTGAAAAAGCACCCACTTGTAACTGTTGCATCTTGAGTTGTTTCAAAAAGTTCCAGAGTGAAGCTCAGCTCTAGATGAATAAAAACTGGTTGGGTCCAGAGACCTCTGAGTTGGAGATGAACCTTGTGAACTTTCCTTATTACCGTACTAAAAACCCCACCCAGGGAGGAGCTTATCTGCCATTTCCTATACATGTGACATATGGAGAAGCATGATCAGCTACTTCACCGGCTCTGCCTTTACTCTGCCTCTGCATACAATGGCTCAGCTAACCAGCCTAATGAAAGCTGTTTTCACCATTGTTTGGGAGGTACTGTTTTGGGAAACTGCCCCAGCTGTCCTCCTTACTTGTTGCAGGAAACAAAATCCCTTTGTTTAAATCCTCCTTTGTTGTGGTCTTTGGACTGTCACCCACCAAGTGATAAAACCCACCCATTGTGTGGGTGACAGTATTATCTAAAATTCAATATGTAAATGCTGGAGAAAGGAAGTATCAGAGTGAGGAGACTCCATGGTCTCATTTTGCTAAATGTAGAGCCAGTATCACACATTTATTTATTTATTTATTTATTTATTTTATTTATTTATTTTTTTTAAGACGGAGTCTCGCTCTGTCGCCCGGGCTGGAGTGCAGTGGCCGGACCTCAGCTCACTGCAAGCTCCGCCTCCCGGGTTCCCGCCATTCTCCTGCCTCAGCCTCCCGAGTAGCTGGGACCACAGGCGCCCGCCACCTTGCCCGGCTAGTTTTTTGTATTTTTAGTAGAGACGGGGTTTCACCGTATTAGCCAGGATGGTCTCGATCTCCTGACCTCGTGATCCGCCCGTCTCGGCCTCCCAAAGTGCTGGGATTACAGGCTTGAGCCACCGCGCCCGGCCCAGTTTCACACATTTAAAAAAATTTTCTGAAAAATAAAAGGTAGAGAATATAAGCTTTAAAAGTTTCATAAAGTTAATCTAAAAATACTTTTATATCTTAAGACTTCGTATGGCCTGTAAGAAAAAGTTTACTGATCCTATGCAAAAAAAAAAAAAAAAAAAAAAAAAAAAAAAAAATCATGTAAAAAGTGAATCTGCTCGGAAGTCAGAAGTGCTTATTGAATACCCATGCTTTGTCAAGCAACATAGAAGAGGATAAATGTAATATTAATACAGTGTTAAGACTAGGTCTGTTTCCTTAATGTCTACAGTCAAATAAGGGAGAAAAAATATATGAGGAAACATTAAACGTAAAATTTAAGTTGCCCCATATGAGGGTTACAATTTTATGATTTTAAATGAAATAAGTGATGCTACTTAAGATTCTGACTTTATTCCTATAAATGTAATGTCTCTTTTTTTTCTCTGCCTGTCTTAAATATTTTTCCAGCAGTTTGACTATGCAATATATCAGTGTTTTAAATTTTTGTTTTCCTTTTTAAAAAATCTTGCTTATGATTCTCTGGGATTCTTGGCTCTGTGATTTGTTGTTTTTCATTAACTTTGGGAAATTCTTGTCCATTATCTCTTTATGCTTGAACTTCAGTTACACATACGTTAGGCCATTTGATTTGCCCCATAACTCTACTTCTTTTTTTAAAATTATTTCTTTTTATTCTTTTTTCTCTACGTGTTTTAGTTTGGAACTTTCTATTAATCTATCTTTACATTCACTCTGTCCTGTCTGCTAATAAACCTATCAAATGAATTTTTCATCTCTAATAATGTTTTAATTTCTATCATTTCCACTGGACTCTTTTTATAGTTTCTATCACTCTGCTTAAATTTCCTATCTGTTCATGCATGTTGTCTAACTTTTTCACCAGATCATTTAACATAGTGATCACGGTGATTTTAAAGTCTCTGTTCAATAGTTCCAGCATCGAAGTCATCTCTGTGTTTGCGCCTGTTGGTCAATGATTTGACAATAGCATCCTTTATCTTGATTTTTTGTGTGTCTTGTCCTTTTCTATTGAATGCTGGACATTGTATGGAGAAGAACTGAAGAGACTGAGTTGAATAGTATTTTTGCCTGGTATGGGCTTACTGCTTTCATGTAAACAGTGTGGAGTTTGAATCCATGTACTTTCGAGTTGAGTTGGGTTTCCATTTTGTTGTTGTTGTTGTTGTTGCTATGGTTATCATCAGTTCATCACAGGCTTCACATCCCTTGGTGATGGCTGCCATTCCTTTGAGCTTAGAGTGGGATCTGGAGTACTGGATGACTTTTCTCAGTGTTCCCGTTCTACCTTGCTTGCCTGAAACACAGAGGGGTCTCTCTTCATGTTTTTGCCCTTCTCAGTGTTAAACTACTGTTGCTTGTTAATTGGTTTTGGGCTTGGGTGGGGGCAGAGGGGACTCTCTCTTGTAATGGCCCAGCCTCAGTCTTAGGCAGGCCGTGTATGCCTGGGCCTCGAAACTGGGGTTTTCTCAGCATTCCTTCATCTACTCTCTATGTCAGCTGGATTGTGCCTTGTATCTGTGGTTGGCCTTAGGTGGGAGAGAATTTTTTTCTCTCTCCTAGCAGTAGCTGACCTGTGTCTGGCATCATTGCAGAGTCCTGGGCCCAAGATTTCCTGCCCAACTCCACAGACAAGGGTGTCTGCTTGAAAGGGTCTTCATCAGTGCCTGTCTCCATCAGCAGCAGATGTGTCTCTGAAGGATGACTCTCAGGTTTCCTGCTGTGGTCCCTGTCTTTGTCTTCAGTATGCGTATCCAGGGGAGGCTCATGAAACTGAGGTTGAAGCTGAGATTGTGAGTGAAAATTCCCCTGTGTCTGGGGCTCCTAGCTATTCCAAATTGACACACCAGCCCACACTTGCCCTGTAAGAATTCATTCAAATTTTGGCTGATTTTTTTCTTACCTAGCTGAATAGTGACCACCTCTGTTTTCCTTGCTCTGCAAAAAGCTTTGTGTGCAATCTCCCTTTAGAAAGCTTGTCCCTCTTTGGAATTCAGGTTACTTGGTTGCGTTAGGACTTCAGCCCTCTGATGGGCTCGAGAATAGTTACAGTTTTGTAGATCATCTGACTCTTTTGTGGTTGTTAGAGTGGGAGCAATATTCTTTTTATGGCACTCATCATCCTAAGTAGCAATGAAACTCTGAGTTTTTTACTTAATGGGTGTGCGTTTGTATTACCGTGCTAATCAAAATGAAATCTATCAACTAGAAAGCACTAAAAGAAACTTGGAGGAGAAACATAGCCATTTTTTTCTCCTTAGTATCTGTAAGGTAGTTGAAATAGTTGAAACAGTATTAAGTGTTAACCTTGAACTTCCCTGAAGCTATTTCTGAATCCAGAGTCCTAATATCTTAAAATTGAAACCCACCCCTGTCCCTCTTCCTTTCTCCCTCCTCCAAAGGAATCAAATGGAATGGAAGGATTGAGGCTGAATGTCTCCCATTGCAAATTGGGCAAAGGCTCTAGAAGCTGGGTAAGCATTGTAGAGACTGAAGGGGGCTCTAGCAGCAACTACAGCAACAGCTGTGTATGTGGGAAGAGGATATCTGGAATTAAGGAACAAAGCAAGAGAAAAGGAGGAGGGACTATTTAAAAAAATAGTGCCTGCATCATTACAGATCAAAGTCAGGCTGGATCTTTATCAGGATCCTATTTTTTGTGTATTTTCTAAAGTTTCACTTTTTAAATTATAAGCACTTTTTACTTATGTAATCAGTAGAAAAGCAATACATTTAAATAAATAAATATGTAAGATCATAATGGAAAAAAATGTATTGGAAAATACAAAATATTTCTGAATGTGTATAGACAAGTTAATTTTCCATGTTTCTTGTGAGATATCTCTTTCTTCTTCTTTAAAGAATTCATCATACATTTGATACTCTTAAGAAGTATCCTATTGTATTCCAGAACTATTATCAAGTTTTGTTTCTATGTGAATATACGTATAGACAAGATTTCACTGTATTTCTTCAAATCTAAGATGCACATTTTTTCACATTTTAACATCTCTGAAATTGGAATGTGTTTTAAATTGATCATATGCCATAGCTTAATTGGCGTAGCTTTTTCTTTTTCTCACTAAATAAAATAGTAGTATGTCTTAAAATGGACGGAATCTTCAATCTGAGGAAATACAGTAGTACACAGGTTATTTCACAGATTAAGAACTAATGAGCATGTAATTTGTTTTTGTAAAAGTGGGTGGAGCTTTCTTGACCTTTCCTAGACTGATCCACCCACAAAGAATGATGCATGCCAGTGTTTGAGATGTTTATACATCCATATTTGGATTTTTAAAAGGAACTAAACTACACCAACTTTCAATTATAGCATAAAATGTAATGCCTCTATTCCTATATATGTATAATAGTTTTATTTTCCCCTCTGCTTTTCATTTAAGTTATAATCTCCTTAGAAAGTTGACCACTCAGTTTTTATTCCCTCTATAATTTCTCAGCAACTAAGTGCCTGTATTTGCTGTTTGTAAAGGGTCATCCAATATTACATAAGCATAGAGAAATGGTGAGCACTTGGTCCTCTGGTCCTCCCTTTTCTGTAAAGGGGACAAGTGTCTGGAGGACAAGACTTTGATGTTATCACCATGTAAATGGTGGCAGAATTCTATAACAGGAATAACTCGTTAGCTTCATTATACATTAAAGTTTTGTTTATGCTTATGGTATGGTAAATTATAATTTGTTGTCTTTGACCCATAGGAACCCAGTTGTCTTGATTACAGTGTCTGGATATCAAAGGATTAATAAGCTTTATTTCCCTCTCTGAAATGAAAAACTTGTAAAATAATGTTTAGAAAACTCATTCATAGCCACCAATAGCTTTAATTAATTAAAGGCAGAGGATCTTAGTTTCACAAAATATATGCACAACTTTGACATCATAAACTGTCCTTGTGTCTTTAGTGGATTTGTTAATTGTCTTTGATGTTGGATCACCAATGTATACAGCTGGTAGGGTCAAATAATTTGGGAAAGTAAATATTCTTTCTTACTATCAACACAGAGTTCAGAGCTGTTCTCTGAAGAGCTGTCACTGACAGAGGAAAATACAGCCGTGCGAAGAAAACTCTTTCCTTCCATACATGGACTTAAAACATCTGATTTGGTAGCTTCTCTTAGACACAATCTCAGTCCTTTCCTTTCATGTATGCACTCTTTTCTCCAATATTACACAAGTTCTTTGACCTAGAGGTTTTCTGAATAGACACATGGAGAAGAGCAACAAGATAAAATTACGATAGGGCAAAATAAGCACATTCAAACCAGAATTTTGACATGTGAATTGAAACAATGATCAGGAACTGTATTAGTCTGCTCTTGTACAGCTACAAAGAAATACCTGAGGCTGGGTAATTTATAAGGAAAAGAGGTTTAATTGGCTCACAGTTCTGCAGGCTGTACAGCAAGCATGGTGCTGGCATCTGCTGGGCTTCTCGGGAAGCCCCCAGGAAACTTACAGTCATGTAAAGGCTACACACTTTTAAACAACCAGATCTCTCGAGAATGCACTCACTATCAGGAGGACTGTACCAAGGGGGATGGTGCTAAACCATTCATGAGAAACCCACCCCCATATTCCAAACACCTGCTGATATGGTTTGGATTTGTGTGGCTGCCCAAATATCATATAAAATTGTAGTCCCCAGTGTGGGAGGTAGGGCCTGGTGGGAGGTGATTGGATCATGGTGGTGGATTTCCACCTTGGTGCTATTCTCATGATAGTGAGTGAGTTCTGGTGAGATCTGGTTGTTTAAAAGTGTGTGGCACCACCCGCCCCCCTGCTCCCGCTCTGGCCATGTAAGAAGTGCTTGCTTCCCCTTCACCTTCCACTATAATTGTAAGTTTCCTGAGCGCCCCACCTTCCCACTCCCACCCCCCTACCTGGCGAAGCAGATGCTGCCATGCTTCCTGTACAGTCTATGGAACTGTCAGCCAATTAAATATTTTTTCTTTATAAATCACCCAGTCTCAGGTATTTCTTTATAGCAGTGCCACAATGGCATAATACACCTTCCACAAAGCCCCACCTTCAACACTGGGGATTGCATTTCAATATGAAGTTTGAATGGAGACACACATCCAAACTATATCAGGAACCATAACTGGATCTCTCTTCAAGCCAGTAGGTTCATTCTGGGGCTATCTTTATTTGAGAAGATTTTTTTTTCTTCAATGTGAACCACGTATATTGAATAAAAAACGAAACAGAGTTAATACCTGTGATATTTTAACACATTGGATGAGAAGAAAGTTGAAAACGAGTTCTGCCATGTAAATATAATTTAAGTAAAATGCTTTTTGAAGGAGCAATGTGAATGACTAGAGTTAGGAAGAAGCAAACATTTGGGAAATTTTGGACTTAGGTCTTGTGAAGTATAGTTTGATTCTTTCTTTTTTTTGTAGTTTGATTCTTGGCATTAGTGGAATGAAAAGAAGTTCAAAAGAACCTCGTTAGAAATTTCTGGGTTTCAGTGAATCTGGTGAGCTAGCTTTGGTTTGAATGGAAGGGTAGAATTGTAAAGAAATGAGATATTTAGCAATCATGTCACAGGCTTTAGAGACAGAGAGTCTACCAAAAATTCATAGAAATGCTCAACCAGAAAATCTGCCTTTTCCCCTTACATTTAATAATTGCAAAGTGTAAATGTAATTTGCAGTGAATGTTTATATGTCATTAAGGTTTTTTTAGTTAAGAAATAAAAAATAAAAGGGAAATAAGGAAGAGCTGACTCATATAATATTAGATATGTATGAAGTGTTCTTTGGAGTTGGCTTAAAGGAATCCAAAAGGACAACACATATCAAAACATGACACCAGAAGGGTGAAAAGTATTTAAAAGCCTAATCACTATAAATCATGCAATAGTTTCCATTTTTCTCAAATGTACAAGAATGTATTGAAAATAAATTACAAAGTTCTATGGCTTCAATGGAGTTTCATTCAGAGAAGGGGGAAAAGCCCTTTGTAAAATATGGAAACCATCTTGAGTTAAACAAATGCCAGAAAAATTATAATTGTAAAAATAAGATGTCGACTATCGTTATTACAGTGGCTGTGTTGTTTCCAATAACAATTTGGCATTTTATTTAGTCTGTAACAATCTACAATTGAAATATAAAATAAAGATTTTTCTTTTATTTCCTTCTGAAGTTCTGTGCCAAGCTAAGCAGAACTGAATGAAACATCTGTGGGTGATTAAAACAAGCTTTCCTATGGGGTTCTGAATAGAAAGTAAACATGGATTTTATCCATAGTCAACAGCATTTACAAATGTAAAGAGAGGAAGCTACTGAGTTTTTGAAGAATGAGCTGCTAGACAGGAAATAGAAGTATGGAACGGCAGATGGTGATAATTAGTTCCATACGGTAAAAGGCTTCCATAAAAAAAAAAAATGACAACGAGCTGCTCTGGTTGGGTGATATTTTATTGAAGCAATCTTTGTGTCTTATTTCCTATCTTTGTCTTTTGAGAATAGTCTCATCTCCAAGAGCTAAACAAATGTGACTAATGTACGTGAAGGATTTTCTTTTTTGAATCTACGTTGGCTCTCATGAGTGAAATGACCCTTCCTTAGGGGTCACCCAGACTGATGAAGCACCCTCCTGGATGCCCAGACATCTCTTGTACCTGAGGCTTTAAATTTTCCAATCTTTCCTGCTTAACTTTATTTTGGGTCAATCACAGTTTCCTGACTTCTTGAGAATATGTCATTGAGAATATGTCCAGACTGCCTGGATTTGAGTTCTGCCTCCCCAACTTACTAGCTGTGAAAACTTGGGGCATCACCTACACTTTCCATGCCTCAGTTTTCTCATCTGTACAATAGGGACAGTTATTAATATAATGCCAGCCTGAGTGTATTACACCACCTAATAGTAAGTAGAATTGTTGTAAAGATGAAAATGAATGAATATATGTAAAACATGTCTACCAGTGTTACCTGGGGAGTTATTAAAAATGCACATTCTAGGGCCTCACTCTAGAGCTACTGAATCAAAATCTCTGCACTTTCTTGATCACATACTATTGGTCATAAAGAAAAGGTTTCCGATATTTACTTTCCCTACGCTTGTTCGTGTATTTAGTAATCTACATATTGTTTGAATGTAGTTTATACATTTTATAACACACACAAGATAGACATTTAAAAAGAGTGAGATAATAGCAAAGACATGGAATCAACCCAAATGCCCATCAATGATAGACTGGATAAAGAAAATGTGGTATGTATACACTGTGGAATACTATGCAGCCATAAAAAGGAATGAGATCATGTCCTTTGCAGTGACATGAATGAAGCTGGAAGCCATTATCCTCAGCAAACTAATGTAGGAACAGAAAACCAAACACTGCATGTTCTCATAAGTGGGAGCTGAACAATGAGAACACATGGACACAGGGAGGGGAAGAACACACACTGGGACCTGTTGGCGAAGGGTGAGGGAAGTGAGAGCATTAGGAAAAATAACTAATGCATGCTGAGCTTGATACCTAGGTGATGGGTTGACAGGTGCAGCAAACCACCATAGCCCACATTACCTATGTAGCAAACCTGCACATCCTGCACATGTACCCTGGAACTTAAAAAGAATGAGATAAAAAATAAGTATAGGCTGATATGGTGAGAGGATCACTTCAGACCAGGAGTTCAAGACCAGCCTGGGCAACATAGTGAGACCCTGTCTCTACAAAAAATAAAAAAAGTAGCTGGTGTGGTGGTCTGGCAGTGTGTGCCGTGGTCTCAGCTACCCAGGAGGCTGAGGCGGGATGATCACTGGGAGGCCAGTGGTGCACTGAGCCGTGATCGCGCCACTGCATTACAGCCTGGGTGGCAGAGTGAGACCCTGTCTCAAAAAAATTAAAAAAAGAAAAAGCATAAAAAGTTTAGATGTCTTTTTCTTGTATTCTGGGGGCAAGGATTTGGAGGTCACTGATTGAGAATGTTTTCTGAGTTGAACCAAACTGAAAGGAGGAGTTCTAAATTCCACTGGCCAAGATCTTCTGCAATGACAGCAACATAATGCCAGCACTTTACTAACCAGTGTCTCCATTCCTCATGCACATGCCAATGCCAAATGTGAAATTCTGTGCCCAGTTCCTTATGTTTTGCATTTCAGCCATCTTTTTGTTTACTTTTATCCCTTTGCTTTGTGTACTTTTTAATATTGCCAACTAACTCAGTATTTGCAGTTGTGACCTTGACAGTATTCAAAACTGTCTGTTCTTGGCGAGAAATATCAGTGGCTTTCAGAAAGATAAAGCAAACTTTGTGTATTTTGTTTTTTAAAATTTTTAATTTTTGAGGGTACATAGTAGGTGTATGCATTTATGGGGTACATGAGGTGTTTTGATGCAGGCATGCAATGTGAAATAAGCACATCATGGAGAATGGGGTAGCCATCCCCTCAAGCACTTATCCTTTGTTTTACAAACAATCCAATTATACTCTTTTAGTTATTTTTTAAATTTATATTTGTTCTATTTTATTTTATTTTTTTGAGACAGAGTCTCGCTCTGTCGCCCAGGCTGGAGTGTAATGGCATAATCTCGGCTCACTGCAACCTCCACCTCCCAGCTTCAAGCAATTCTCCTGCCTCAGCCTCTTCCCCAGGTGGTAGGGACTACAGGCACCCACCACCGTGCTGGGCTAATTTTTGTATTTTTAGTAGAGGCAGGGTTTCACCATGTTCGCCAGGCTGGTCTCAAACTCCTGACCTCAAGTGATCCGCCCACCTTGGGCTCCCAAAGTGTTGAGATTATAGGCGTGAAACACCACTCCTGGCCTCTTTTGGTTGTTTTTAAAACTCTGTATTTTTAATTGTTGAGAAAGGTTTCCTTACTCCCACCTTATTTCTATTTTCTTCCCAATTGGCAGAGACGGTAGCAGCTTTCTTTGTTCTTGGTGGCTGGTGGCCCTGACTCAGTTACACTACATGAGTGGGCACAGATGTTAAAGTTCTATTCTCTCTCACAGCCTTTCTCTAGCTTTATATTTTGCCATTACTTTCAATGGCAAAAATCACAATTACTTTTGCACCAACCTAGTAATTACCCAGGGTGGTAACAGCTCTTAAGAACACACTCTGTCACCTTGAAATCAAGTGGGTGTTAGCTGAAAATTCAGGCAAGGTCTTAAAGATGTTGTTTCTTTCAGCTGTGAGTAGTGAGGGAGAATTTGAACATGACAGTTCTTGATTGTAATGATATTTAGATGATGGATTCCCGTTACCCTGTATAATGTGTGATGTTGACATTTTATTCAAACATGTAATCCTTGTCATTGAGTGTGGGAAGGAGAGAGATTGCTACCTGGAATAGGGGCAATATAGGATGGCACTACAGAGAAATGACATAAAGCCCTAAATAATAGCAATGATCATTCTTCACTTCTTGTCATTTCATTGTTAGAGTTCACATGATTTTAGAGCTTGTGTGGCACTATCTTCATGATTCTAGGTAGCTGCTGTGGTTCTGAGCAATGTTTAGGGCATACATTATTATACAGATGCATTCAGTACCCATGAACATTGATTATATTTGGTTAAAATTTTTGATTCCTGTCCTTAGAATCACATCTTGTAATCAGAAGAACTTCATTGTTTAATTATTTGTAGGTAATCTTGCATTTGGGTTATAATGCATATTCTTTTACACTGTTAATTTGTTGGAGATAGAAAGAAATAATTACTGGCAAGCCATGGTGACTCACACCTGTAATCCCAGCACTTTGGGAGGCCGAAGTAGGTGGATCACCTGAGGTCAGGAGTTTGAGACCAGCCTGGCTGATATGGCAAAACCCCATCTCTACAAAGAATACAAAATTAGCTGTGCATGGTGGCACATACCTGTAATCCCAGTTATGCGGGAGGCTGAGGCAGGAGAATTACTTGAACCTGGGAGGTGGAGTTTGCATTGAGTGGAGATCACACCACTGCATTCCAGCCTGGGCAATAGAGTGAGACTCCATCTAAAAGAAAAAAAAAATTGGAAAACATCCTGGCCTCTGTGTGAGGAATGATTTATAGGCTGGCAAGTGTGGAAGTGGGAGGACCAGTGAGAGAGCTATACCGTGGTCTATACAGTGGTCTAGAGGAGCAATGAGAGTGGCTTGGATTTAGGCAGTAGCAACAAAAGTAGAGGAAAGTGGTCAGATTCATGATATAGATTGTTCCTTGGGCTTGTTCATGAGTACGTGTGGTTGGTAATGGAAAGAAAGGAGCAATATATGACCCTAGGGTTTCTTTGCTATGGTAATGTATTACCTGAGCTGGGAAGGATTAAAGTTATTCAGAATATGGAAGAAGTAGCTCTGATCATTTGAGGTTTTAGGTTAGTGGAGTTGGCGGTAATGGTAGTTACAATCCACTTTTTTTATTTTTTTATTTTTATTTTTTAACAAAAGTTTATTCCTTAATCTGGGAAAACCATGGGTTTAGTTCCTAGAAGGCCCACTTAGTTTTGCCCTATTCCATTGGTGGGATGGGGAGGGTCTCTGTCTCGGAAAGAACTTGCCATTTGTTACAAAAGAAAAAGTGTGTGAATGGATTGGTGAAAATCCACCACTATGCTTGGCTAACAACACAGAGCAGTACCTTACTATTGCTAATGAGTTGAGGATGTAATATAAAAGAAATTATGCAGAAAAATTTTAAGAAAATAAATATTTATACTAAGTAATTAGGGCTTGCTGTAATAAATTCAAACAATATGAAAGTAGGAATTGCAATTTTTTCTCTCCTAATTCAGTGCCCCAGAAGTGACCTCCATCAGCAATTGGAAGTTTCCCTTCCAGGCACCTATCTGTGTATCCTTGTTCCCAACCTTCTCTACACATACACATAAAATAATATTGTTTAACAGGTTTTCTTTGGATAAAAATGGAACCATATTAGTTATCCACTGCCATGTAACAAATTTTCCTAAAATATAGCAGTTTAAAAGAACAAACATTTATTGTCTCACAGTTTCTTTGAGTCAGAATCAGGCTGTGGCTTAGTGGAATTGTCTGCCTCAAGGTGTCTCATGAGGTTGCATTTAGGGTGTGGGCCAGGGCTGTGGTCTCATCTGAAGGCTCTACTGGGTAAGGATCGGCTTATGAGCTCACTTATGTGGTTGTTGGCAGGATTAAGTTCTTTGTGAGACTGTTGGATTGAAGGCCTCAGTTATATGCTACCTGTTGGACAAAGTCCTCCTTCGATTCTTTGCTACACAGGGCTCTCTGGCCTCCATTACAGTAAGCAAGAAGAAACTGCCATCTCTTTGTACATCTAATAGTAGAAGTGATATTCCATTACTTTTGCTGTATTCTATTAGAAGTGAATCACTAGGTTCAGCCAACACTCAAGATGAAGGGATCACACAAAGGTATGGATATGGGATCACTGGGGGCCATCACAGAGACTACCTCCCATATGGATCATAGTATATACATAGATATGCAACTTGAGTTTTTCATTGAATGATGTGCTGTAAATATCTTTCCAAGTTAGTATATATAGATCTGCCTTAAGTTCTTTTAAATTGTTTTGTATGGATGTATCACAATTTATATAATAATATTCCACTGGGTAAAATTTAAATTGTTTTTATTATTTTAGAGTGAATACCACATATATTTCCTAGACATTAGTGCAAACTTTTAAAAGTATAATTCTTACAAATGTGTTACTGGACAAAAGGTAGGCATATTTTAAACTGTGGTAGAAATTGCTAGATTGCCCTATAAAAAGATTACAGTAGTTTAAATAATTGTTTCAAGAATGTAAGAGATTGCCATTTCCCACATACTCACCTGTGCTGGATGTTAATAATCATTTGAAATGTTTGCCAGTCTGTTAAAAGTGGCATTTGATTGTTTTCATTCCCATTTCTTTTACTAATATTGAGATTGAATACCTTTTCATATGCTTATTTGCCATTTGTATCTCATTTTTCCTAATTTCCTGTTGTTTGTCTTTGAATTTTGCTCATGAAGTAGTTCATTGTACCAACCAACCTTCCTCCCTCCCTCTCTCTCTCTGTCTCCTTCTTTCTTTCTCTCTTTCTCCCTTTCTCTCCCTTTCTTTCTCTCTGTCTCTCTCTCTCTCTCCCCTTCCCTTCCCTTCCCTTCCCTTCCCTTCCCTTCCCTTCCCTTCCCTTCCCTTCCCTCCCCTCCCCTCCCCTCCTCTCCCCTCCCCTCCCCTTCCCTCCCCTCCCCTTCCCTTCCCTTCTTTCCTTTCTTTCTTTCCCTTGTCACACTTTACATAACAAGGCTTATTAGAGGTGACACTTACCTTAACAAACTTAGGTCAATTACACCCTTACCCTAACCAACCGAGGTCAATTGCACCCTTACCCTAACTAACTTAGGTCAGTTGCACACTCTGGCAGGCCCTGCTCTTACTCGGCATTTTTTTTTTTCCATCTGTATTAGTTTCCTATTGCTGTTGTAACAGATTAACACACATTTAGTAGCTTAAGCGATACAAATTTATTCTATTACAGTTCAGGGAATCAGAAGTCCTAAAATCAAGGTGTCCACTGGGCTGGTTATTTCTGGAGGCTCTTGAGTGAATCTATTTCCTTGCCTTTTCCAGTTTCGAAAGTCTGCCTGCATTCTTTGGCTCATGGCCCCTTCCTGTATCTTTAAATTTCTCTGACTCTGACCTCCCTGTCTCCCTCTTACAAGGGACCCCTGTGTTTACATTGGGTGCACCAGATAATGCAGGACACTCTTCCCAGTTCAAGATTCTTAATCACACCTGTAAAGTCCCCTTTATCATGTAAAGTCACATATTCACTGGTTCTGGGACTTGGGCGTCTTTGGAGTGGTGGGGGTTGGGGGAAGGGCATTACTTAACCTCCACACCATCTAACATATGATATATTTTACCTATTTATGCTATTATTGTCTGTATTCCCCCTTCATCCCAATCATCACTAGAATGTAAATTCCAAGAGAGCATGATTTTTTTTTTCTTTTTGAATCCTTATCATTGAGAAGAATAAGAATAAGAATAGTGCCTGGTTATATTGGTTTTCAATTTATATTTTTGAATCAATAAAAGAATAAATGAATAAAATAATCCAGACTGATGACTTTTGGGATTAGATCTTAAACTATCCTTTCTCTTTATTTTGTGCTTATTAGTAGGTTTGTGTTTTATGTCCTTGAGTTAAGTTGAATCATTTTTATTATCCTAAAAGTCATTCATTTTATCTAGAGTTTGGTTTTATTACAACCTAATATTATTGATTATTTTATGTTTAAAATTTCTTTCATATTTGTGAGTATGGCCAATTTTTCCATTTCAACCTGTTTATTTGGGTTTTATTTCTTATTTTCTTAATTATACTTAACAGAGATTTATTTTATTGGTGTTTTGAAATGACAGATTTTGGGTTTATTTTCAAGTGTGCTTTTTAAAAAACTAATTTCTACTTTTATCTTGATTAATTATTCCCTTCTTTATTTTGACTAAATTGGTTTTACTTCTAGCTTTTAGAGTTGTATGTTTGTTTTATTTATTATATGTCTTTATCTTATTTTTTTTAACTTTTAGGTTCAGGGGTACATGTGCAGGTTTGCTACATAGGCAAATGCATGTCATGGGGATTTGTTGCACAGATTATTTCATCACCCAGGGATTAAGCCTAGTACCCAATAGTGATTTTTCCTGATCATCTCCCTCCTCCCACCCTCCACTGTCAGGTAGGCCCCAGTGTCTATTGATTCCCTCTTTGTGTCCATGTATTCTCATCATTTAGCTCCCACTTATGAGTGAGAACATACAACATTTGGTTTTCTGTTCCTGCATTAGTTTGCTAAGGATAATGGCTTCCAGCTCCATCAATGTTCCTGCAAAGGACAGGATCTTGTTCTTTTTTATGGCTGCATAGTATTCCATGGTGTATATGTACCACATTTTCCTTATCCAGTCTACCATTGAGGAGTATTTATGATTCCATGTTTTTACTATTGTGACTAGTGCTGCAACTAACATATGCATGCATATGTCTTTGTGACAGAACAATTTATATTCCTTTGGGTATATACCCAGTAATGGGATTGCTGGGTTGAATAGTAGTTGTTTTTAGCTCTTTGAGGACTTGCCACATTGTCTTCCACAGTGGTTGAACTAATTTGCACTCCCATCAACAGTGTGTAAGCATTCCACTTTCTCTACAGCCTCGCCAGCATCTGTTACTTTTTGACTTTTTAATAATAGCTATTCTGGTATATCTTGTTTTTTAAAAAATTAATTTAAGGCATCCTCCTCTGAAAGCCAAAGTGGCATTCATTTTGATATGCGGTGCTTTCACTGTCATTCATTTCTTTTTTAAAAAAACAAAAACAACCCTTTTTACTATAGAAAATTTTATACACAAAAGTAGACATGCCCAGTAAGAAATTGTGGATCTCTTGAAATGACGTAATAGAAAGTACACAACACTAGAATAATGAAGTCCTGGTTTTATTCTACCAGTGTCAACAAATATGGTCAATTTTGTTTATCCCTACCTTTCAGGATTATTTTAAAGCAAAGCCAGACATTTTACCTGCAGGTATGTCTTCTTTTTGCATCTCTAAGATTCAGACTTTTAAGTAAACATTATCGCCAAAGGAAAAGTGACAAAATTTCTTATATCATTTAATAGCCAGTCAGTATTTACATTTTCCCACTTATCTCATGAATGTCTTTTTAATAGTTGGTTTGTTTGAATCAGCACTTAAATAAGGCCTGTATGTAGCATTTAGTTGACACACCTCTTTCCATCTGTAGCAGTCCTTCTTTCCTCTTCTCATTCTGTTTTTACTTTTTTTGTGTGAAAAAATAAGGCATTTGTACTGTAAAATTTCCCAATTCTGGACTTGCCTAATTGTGTCCTCATGGTGTTGTTTAACATGTTCCTCTATCCCTGTATTTCCTGTAAACTGGTGGTTACAACTAAAGACTTGATCATACTCAGATCTGAGTTGAAGATTTTTGGCAAGAATCTCTCATTAGGTGGTGCTGTGCCGTTTGTCTTACATCATATTAAGAGACCCACAATGTCTGTTTTTCTTCTTATGATATTAACATTGATCAATAGGGGTAGATGTTTCGAGTGTGATTCGTCCATTATAAGGTTCCTCATCAGTCTTACCTGATGGTTTTATCAGTCATCCTTGATCATTGCCCAGATAGTTTATGTCATTGAGGGTTGCAAAATGCTGAGTTCCAATTCTATTATTTCTTTATAGCAACTAAATGTTTACCCTAAAATAAATTTCTCAGAGAAGGGCAGGATAAATTTTTGAATATTTTATTTGCTATTTTCAGTATAATGAATTGGTGCTCTAGAAACCTCTAGAACAGACCACTTTTATAGTATTATTACAAATACATAGATTTTAATGTGTTTGATGTGTTTCAGTCCATTGTAGTCAGTACTTTTTTGATGTCCATGTTGTCCCATCTTTGACCACTAGGGGCTTTAGGTTCTTTCCACGTGACCCTTGTGGTCTTTGATAGCTTTCTTGCTTTCTGGTACAGGAAGATATCCCAGACTTACCTTGTACAGTTCCTGCTCCAGATCCGAATCTGTTGTTTCCCCAAGACGTTCTGGTTCTTATTACTGGGAGACATCATTAATTTCTAAATAGTCTATAATTTCGTTCTTAGATGTTGAGTTACTCAGAAGAATGTTTTAAGATTTCTTTTCTTTTCTTTTTTTCTTTTTGAGATGGAGTCTGGCTCTGTCACCCAGGCTGGAGTGCAACGATGCGATCTCAGCTCACTGCAACCTCCGCCTCCTGGGTTCAAGCGATTCTCCTGCCTCAGCCTCCCTAGTAGCTGGGATTACAGGTGCAAACCACCATGCCTGGCTAATTTTTTGTATTTTTAGTAGAGATGGGGTTTCAACATGTTGGCCAGGCAGAACTCGAACTCCTGACCTCAACTGATCCACCCACTTCGGCCTCCCAAAGTGCTGGGATTACAGGAGTAACCCACTGCACCCAGCCTGTTTTAAGATTTCTAAGTGGTTAGTTTTTCTGATTTGTATTTGTTGTTAATTTCTTCATTTGATTGCCCTGTGATCAAAGAATGTGGCTACATGATTTTCATTATAAATTATCATTAGATTAATTTAAAAAGTTTTATGAACATTTGAAAAGAATTCCATAGAGCTATTGAATTAATTCTTTAATAATTATTCATAAACAGTACTCATTTTTGTTTACTTATTCTGTAGAATTTTGAGAGAGCTGTGTTAAAAACAACTGCTCTTCTAGTGGTTTTCAATTCCTTTATTATTTATTTATTTCTTATTTATTTATTTATTTATTTTGTGTGACGGAGTTTCGCTCTTGTTTCCCAAGCTGGAGTGCAATGGAGTGATCTCGGCTCACCACAACCTCTGCCTCCGGCGTTCAAGTGATTCTCCTGCCCCAGCCTCCCAAGTAGCTGGGATTACAGGCATGCGCCACCACGCCCAGCTAATTTTGTATTTTTAGTAGAGATGGGGTTTCTCCATGTTGGTCAGGCTGGTCTCAAACTCCTGACCTCAGGTGATCCGCCCGCCTTGGCCTCCCAAAGTGCTGGGATTACAGGCATGAGCCACCATGCCCAATTCCTTTATTTCTAAAAATATATTTTGGTTTGTTTATTTTGAAGGAATGTTATTTGGGTTTATAACATTAGGGTCTAGGTAGAAAGTCTAATTATTCTCATCGTAAGTTGGATAATTTGAAATAATATAAAATTAAATTTTCTTCTCTTTATTAAGGATTAGATCACACAGAGCACAAACTTAGATTTTTGCTGTTGTAAATAAGGGTTTGGATTTTCTTGGTAGCTCTAGGAGGAATTGGAGGTGTCATTTTTATGGGAGTTGGATTGCTAGTTCATGTATGCAATAATTAATGGTATAGTGAAATGCAAATAGTTGGCTGAATAAATAAAGGAGAAATTCCTGGAGAGTGGCCAGTATAGTTATTATTGGTTGTACACATTTTCTTTGAATGCTACTCCTTGGTAACCCAGTAGTCTCAAGAAAATAAAGAGATTTTCAGAACCTGAGTGCAATAAGGATGCTTGTGGGCTGTGCCTTTTTCTTTCCTGGAATGCTGTGAAATTCCAAGAGTATCTGCATTCAGAAGGTCCAGTGCATTATCTGAACATCCATGGTAAGGACAGCCTCACTCGTGCCAAGAAGAGATGTGAGACAGGCAGTGTTCACGTGAGATTTCAACACATGGTTGTGGCCTAGCAAAGACAGCCTGCCACCTATGAGGTTTTCTTTCATTTCAACTGTTTAAAAATACCATTTCACACATTCTTTCATTTCATTAATGAAATGCTATGCTTCGAACCCGGGGGCCTGTCTGCCAGGTGGAGCTACAATTATGCCTGGGCAATCTGCAGCTGTGCTTAGTTATAAAGGTTTAACTAAAGCAAATAGAATTGGAGTTGCTTTTATGCATCTCATAATATTTCCCCAAATTAGTACATTTATATGACAGTAAAATAGTTTCTAAAAAGATTTCTGGCATTAAATTATTATTATTATTTTTAGCCAAGATATTGAAAACTTGGTACTAAAAAAAAGACCTATTTTGGGGTTATTGTTTCACAAAACAAACCCCCAAATTATCCCTTTGTTTTCTTGGAAACCATGTACTTCCACCTCTTTCTTGACTCCTTTCTTTTTCCCCACCCACTACCGCAATTATTGGCAGATCCTCTGGTTCTGAATTTGAAATAGATCCAGGAGGCAGCTACTCCTCACCTCCTGACTATGACAGCCAAGTCCAGGCTGCAGCATCTCTTGCCTGGACTCTGCTGCGGTAGCCTTCTATCAGGGTTCCTGCTCCTGCTTCCCTTCCCCGATGTGTTCTACAGCCAGCCACACCCATCTCTTAGAAAGGTAAATCCGGCTGCGCCTCTCCTCTGCTCAAAGCCTACTTTGCTGTTTCCTTTCACTTAGAATAAAATCTAGTGTTGTTGCCATGCCCCGTCAGGCTGGAATCTGTCTAGATACCTCTAGATCTTTGTTGTCATCTCTCCACTCTTCCCTTGGCTGCTTCCACCCCAGCTGCACCTGCCTCCCTGCTAGTCTTTGGGCACAGCGAACACGATTCCACCTCAGGGTTTTTGCACAGGCTGTTCCCATCACCTGGAATATCTTCCTGCACACATGTGTGGTTTCCACACAGATCTCATCTTATCTGAGAGACCTTTCCTAAAATGGCCTAGTTACTGTCTGTCTCCTTATCTGGATTCAGTTCTTGTTAGCTCTTGTTAGTATGATAGCATGTCTCTAGTCATGCAGATAAGAGTTCTAAGAGAGCAGCTGGG
The DNA here is from genome assembly GCF_049350105.2 of Macaca mulatta. Classification (NCBI taxonomy): domain Eukaryota; kingdom Metazoa; phylum Chordata; class Mammalia; order Primates; family Cercopithecidae; genus Macaca; species Macaca mulatta. Next base: position 65,724,466 of record NC_133425.1, read on the forward strand.
TGCAGTGGCTCACGCTTGTAATCCCAGCTTTTTGGGAGGTGGAGAAGGGTGGAGTCAGAGACCAGGTTGGCCAACGTGATGAAACTCCATCTGTATTAAAAATACAAAAATTAGCCTGGCATGGTGGTACATGCCTGAAATCCCAGCTACTTGGGAGGCTGAGGCAAGAGAATCGCTTGAACCTAGGAGGCAGAGGTTGCAGTGAGCCAAGATCATGCCACTGCACTCCAACTTGAATGACAGAGCACGACTCTGTCTCAGAAAAAAAAAAAAAAAAAAAAAAAAAGAGTTCTAAGAGAGCATAGATTGGCTGGGTGTGGTGGCTCACACCTGTAATCCCAGCACTTTGGGAGGCCGAGGCAGGCGGATCACCTGAGGTCAGGAGTTCGAGACAAGGCTGGCCAACGTGATGAAACCCCATCTCTATTAAAAATACAAAAATTAGCCTGGCATAGTGGTGCACGCCTGTAATCCCAGCTACTCGGGAGACTGAGGCAGGAGAATTGCTTGAACCTGGGAGGCAGAGGTTGCAGTGAGCACAGATTACACCATTGTAGTCCAGCCTGGATGACAGAGCTAGACTCTTGACTAAAAAAAAAAAAAAAAAAAAAAGGTAGATTGTGTTTTGTTCATGCTGCATTTCCGTGTTGAGGAGAGTGCCAGCCACACCATAGATGTTCAGTCAATGTTTGTGGAATGCATACATGAAGGTCAGTGTCTGTCGAGTCTCCTGCACTTGGACTTGGTGCCCTAGTTCTGAGAAAGTCACAGCCCACATTCATGCTTCCGAAAAGCCAGCTAGAGCCAGCCAGAGCCACTTCTGTATGGGATTATCATCTTACAGTGTGCAGAATGGCCTGTTGAATAATAGTTTCTCACATTTGCTCCATGTCCTAGAATTTATAAGCCCTTCCCACATGCTATAGATTGAATGCGTCCCCTCTAAACTCACATGTTGAGGCTCTACTCCCCATTATGGTGGTGTTTGGAGGTGAGCTTTTGGCAGGTAATTGGATTTGGATGAGTCATGGGGGTGGAGTCCTCATGATGGGATTGGTACTCATAGAAAAGGATGAAGAGAGCAGAGTTCTCTGCCATGTGAGGGCACGGCAAGAAGACGGCTGTCTGCAAATCAGGAAGAGAGTCTTCACCAAGAATTGGAGCAGGCTGGCTGTCTGATCTTAGACTTCCTAGCCTCCAGAACTGTGAGAAATAAATGTTGTTTAAGCCCCTCAGCCTATGGTATCCTGTTACAGTAGCTCAAGTTGACTAAGATGTCACATATGATTACACTGAATTTTCACAATTATTTTTCTCATTTTAATTAATTATTTTAAAATATTTATTTATTTATTTATTTATTTATTTATTTATTTATTTTTTACAGAGTCTCACTCTGTTGCCCAGGCTGGAGTGCAATGGTGTGATCTTGGCTCACTGCAACCTCCACCTCCAGGATTCAAGTGATTCTCCTGCCTCAGCCTCCCAAGTAGCTGGGGCTACAGGTGCGTGCCACCATGCCCAGCTTATTTTTTGTATTTTTAGTAGAGATGGGGTTTCGCCGTGTTGACTGGGCTGGTCTTGAACTCCTGACCTCAAGTGATCCACCTGTCCCGGCCTCCCAAAGGGCTGGGATTACAGGCATGAGCCACTGTGCCAGGCCTATTTTATATTTTTTGAGACAGAGTCTCTCTCTCTGTCGCCCAGGCTGGAATGCAGTGGTGTGATCTCGACTCACTGCAACCTCTGCCTCCCGGGTTTAAGCAGTTCTCCTGCCTCAGGATCCTGAGTAGCTGGGATTACAGGCACCTGCCACCACACCCAGCTAATTTTTGTATTTTTAGTAGAGACGGGGTTTTACCATGTTGGTCAGGCTGGTCTCAAACTCCTGACCTCAGGTGATCCACCCCCCTCGGCCTCTGAAAGTGCTAGGATTACAGGCATGAGCCAATGCACCTGGCCATTTTTCTGATTTCGGAAGTGAGAAAATAGAGACTCAAATGATGTGGCAGAGTTGGGATTTAAACCCAGGTTTTTAGTTGCAGAGGGCTTCTGGCGTCCTTCAAACAAATAAAAAGATGTGTGGGCTCTTTTGATCTAGATAGTCTTTTGAGCATTTTAAGGAAGTTGACACTTTTTATTTGTGAAGAATTACTTTAGGCATTAAAGCTTATAGCCATTGGGATTTGTGGTAGTCCTAGTTATTTAAAACCATCTCTAGCAAGAAAGAAGGTAGAAAGAGCGTACGCTGAGGGTGGGTTAGGCTATGCCCACTTGCTGACAGCATGGCCAGTGCATTCTAAGCAGGGGCATTCCGGAGGCGAGGTGAGAGTTCCACATCTCTTAAGGCTCAGCTTATGATGTTGTACAAAGTCACGCCCATCACAGTCAGACTGGTCCTGTAATCAGAATAGGTCCCAGGAAAGGCTTGACTTAAAGAGAGGTGAAGTAGACTCTACCTTTTGACAAAGAGGTGGTGAGGTCACACTGCAAAATGTATGTTGTAGCCAGCCTTGGCGACACAATCTACCCCCAAAAATCATTCTGAAAAACCATCATAATTGCATCACAAGGAGAGAATAGAGAGCTTTATAAGATGATGATGAGACTCACACTGTTGAAAATTATGGGCTTTCTTTGGTGTACTAGATTTTTTCTTTCTTTTTTTGAGACAGAGTCTCGCTCTGTTGCCGAGGCTGGAGTGCAATGGCACCATCTTGGCTCACTGCAACCTCTGCCTCCTGGGTTCACACAATTCTCCTGCCTTAGCCTCCCGAGTAGCTGGGATTGCCAGCATGCACCACCACACCTGGCTAATTTTTGTATTTTTAATAGAGACAGGGTTTCACCATGTTAGGCAGGCTGGTCTTGAACTCCTGGCCTCAAGTGGTCTGCCCACCTTGGTCTCCCAAAGTGCTGGGATTATAAGTGTGAGCCACGGGGCCCTGCTGGTGTACTGGATTTTGAAGAAAGATGTCACCTCTGAATAGTACCCTTCTCATTGGGCACACCAGTAGGTCCAAGGCATTATTGTTCCTGTTAATTGTGGCAATATTGATAACACTTTTGAAAGAAAGAGTAAAAACTAAATTGTGGAATCCAGCTGAATTCTCCATATTTTATGTAGGTAGCTAATATTTTTACTTTGCAACAGGATTCAATGAAACTGGTATTGTACCATTTGTCACAAGGAAGCTTTGACAACAATGTGTAGAGCGATTATTACCATTCATTTCCATTAGAATAAAATTCAAGATAATATTAAAATCTGTGTTACTAATACATGATCTTGCCATGTCTGCTAAATCTAGAAATTGACCTGTTGTTAGGGTATAGTGGCCTTTCTAATTACAAAAGTAATAACTATACAGTTGGTTTTAAATTTATTATTTATTTATTTTTGTTGTTTCCAGTGAGGTTAGATACATTTATTATTTCTCTTTAACATTTAGAAGTACTTCTTGCCACCGGGCCTGGTGGCTTGTGCCTGTAATCCCAACACTTTGAAAGGCTGAGGCGGGAGGATCACTTGAGCCCAGGAGTTTGAGACCAGCCTGGGCAACATAGCAAGACTTTGTCCCTCTGAAAACAAAAAACAAAAAAACAAATTACCCAGGTATGGTGGCATGCACCTGTAGTCTCAGCTGCTTAGGAGGCTGAGGTGGGAGGATCACTTGAGCCCAGGAGTTCGAGGTTGCAATAAGCTGTGATTGCACCACTGGACTCTAGCCTGAGCAACAGAGTAAGACCCTGTCTCTAAAAAATACAAAAAATAAAAATAAAAGAAAAAATACTTCTAGCACATTTCTAGGCACGTGGGAAACCCGGAATAAATTTTTGCAACTGTTGGATATTATATCTACAAAATCAGCTTGTTTTGTTCTAGAAACTTTTTTTTATGGGGAACAAATAATGTGATTAGGCCGGGCATGGTGGCCCACGCCTGTAATCCCAGCACTTTGGAAGGCCGAGTGGATGGATCACTTGAGGTCAGGAGTTAGAGACCAGCCTGGCCAACATGATGAAACCCCATCTCTACTAAAAATACAAAAATTAGCCAGGCATGGAGGTGGGCACCTATAGTCCCAGCTATTCTGGAGGCTGAAGCAGGAGAATCACTTGAACCTGGGAGGTGGAAGTTACAGTAAGCTGAGATCGCACTATTGCACTCCAGCCGGGGTGATAGAGCCAGACTCCATCTCAAAAAAAAAAAAAAAAGGGAGAAACAATGTGATGAACTGTAACTGTGGTCTTACCAGGCACCACCTTTCTTACAGGCATATGCAAACTATATGAATATAGTCTAGCCATTGTTGTAACTTTTACTTTATCACTATAATTTTTAATTTTTGACACCCTCATCTCATGTTTTAATTTCTGACCGTATCCCGTCTCCCCCAGTTCACTCTCCACTGCTTGGCAGGACACTCCGTCTGGAATTGCTGAGTTAACAACTTCCTCTGCTGTGATCATGAAATTCTGATCCTTCCCCTCACGAGAGAACTTTCTGTGAATTCTATGCCTGTATGCCACATATTCTCATTTTGCTTCTGAAGTGAGTTCCAGACACGTGACAAATGTGGTCAAACTATTTACGGCAAATGTCCACAGGAGCATTCAAACTAAGCAACTGGGAAACGGGGGTTGATTCACAGAAAAGTTTCTGTTTGACTTGACTGTCATAAACAATGAGATCACAAAAGTAAATACTCCACATCTGGCTGTCTGGATTCTTACTTGCCTGGATATTTCTGGAAAGAAAGAAAGAAGCCATGTGGCTCAGTCAGCATCATGTTGTCCACATAATTATAATATTTTCTAAGAAGTAAAAAAAAAAAATTTAGGGGTTGATTCTTTAAATAACTTTCACTCTCATGATATGTGGGCAGTCGTGGTGTTTGAATGAGTACAGTGTAGGCAAATTAAAGAGTTGGAGTATTTCAGTATGATATGGGGATACTTGTGGTAGAAACAAACACGTAATTATTAAGTTCATAGGTTACAATCTTGGCTTACAGCAAGAAAACAGTTGGTTAGCTGCCCCAGAATCTATAGTTGTCTTTTTTTTTTAAATCTTGTCTTTTAATTAAATGATATTTTCTTAAGATGCCATTGAATTAAAAGAGAAAAGTGCTTGTCTGCATTCAGAAATATTTCTCAGTATTCCATTTCATAATGAAGGTAGGTACAAAAATGCCAAATTGGTTATCTTCTTATGCTCTAACCAAACATTCAAGTAGTTAAAACTTTATGGGTAACCATTAGCTATGGATATACAATTCAGTTAAATGTGAAGGAAAATAAAGAATTCTAATAATGGGCCTAAATATGTGTTAAAATACATATATTTTTCCTGAAATGTGTTTGCATTAGGGATAATCTATATTTGTTGATTTTTCAGCGTACTATTTGCACTTCAAATGTTTTTTTCTCTCATTATAATGCACAGCAATAAAAAGTAATATTATATTTGGAAGTGTGCTGGCAAGGGAAACTGGTGGAGTTAATCCAATAACTTGGAGTTCCTTGGAGAAAAGGCTCTATAGAAACACAAGGTATTATTATCAGTGTTATTGCTCTGTGGAGCTGGAAACCTGTCTGCCCTTTGTAAAAGCTAGCCATTTAAAAAGGAATGCAGAACTGCCATAGAATGAGCTGTGAATTTCATATTTTCAAAAAAATGTACACAGCTAAGTAATAGAAAAAATTTATTAAAAGTTTCCTTTAAGAAAATGGCTTACGTAGATTTCTTATTATTGTTCTTCATTTTTGAAGCCAATGCTGTCAGTGATTATTTTCCAGGTATAACGTGTAAGTGAAAATCTCAATGCTTAGATACGGTATTATTGGTCAAACTGAAAATATGATCCTTTAAATTAGAATTTGTAACACATAGACTCTTGGGATTCAGATGAACACAGACTCCCAGATGTACAGAAGAATTTACAGTTTTACGTTAATATTGGAACACTGTGAATAGGAATCATATACTTCTGTACCTTAACTGAGGGCGTGTCAGTATTAGGGAGGCCATAAGTGTAGCAGCTGAGAAGATCAGCTCTGACATTTAACTAGCCTCCATTCAAATCTTGACTTCTGGTCATGGGACCTTAACAAAGTCATTAATTTCTTCAACCCTCAGTTTCTTCATCTACAAACTCGGTATGATGAAATCACATCAAAATCAGTGCCTTACACATAGATGAGTTCTCAGACATGGAGGCCATTGTCTCAATTAAATGTCACCATGATTCCAATTAAGGTTAACCTAGAACTGTACTTACAACTATTAACTCAGTTGTTACCAAGTGTCTGCACACTTCAGATCGCTATCTCTTATTTTCTGCCATTGCTCTCTTTAGAGTATGAGAGAAAGGAGAGGTCATAGAAATGAATTCTCCAAATAGGAATGCTTTTACACTGTTGGTGGGAGTGTAAATTAGTTCAACCATTGTGGAAGACAGCACGGTGATTCCTCAAGGATCTAGAACCAGAAATGCCATTTGACCTAGCAATACCCATTACTGGGTACATACCCAAAGGATTATAGACCATTCTACCATAAAGACACATGCATGCGTATGTTTATTGTAGTACTATTTACAATAGCAAAGACTTGGAACCAACCCAAATGCCCATCAGTGATAGACTGGATAAAGGAAATGTGGCACATATACACCATGGAATACGGTGCAGCCATAAAAAAGAATCAGTTCTTGTGCTTTGCAGGGACATGGACATCATCCTCAGCAAACTAACACAGGAACAGAAAACCAACCACCACATGTTCTCACTCATAAGTGGGAGTTGAACAAGGAGAACAGATGGACACAGGGAGGGGAACATCATACACTGGGGCCTGTCAGGAGGTGAGGGGAGGGGGAGGTAGAGTATTAGGACAAATATCTAATGCACCCGGGGCTTAAAACCTAGATGACAGGCTGGTAGGTGCAGCAAACATATTGGTTCCTCTTCTAGACAGTTTCACACTGTGGCACATGTATACCCGTGTAACAAACCTGCACATTCTGCATATGTATCCCAGAACTTAAAAAAAAGTTGCAAAATATTAATTTTCCAGTTTCGAAGGTGAGAGGGAACTTATTCATAAAATAAATATATGGCTTTGATGTAAGTTTTCACTGTATAAATATGATTTAAGGAAATGAGAAATGTAAGTTAAAAGCATATTGGCTAATTAGCCAGATACCTGCATCTTTTTTTTATTGCATCATTATGAATGCTGCATTACAAGTTCTTTCTTGGATGTCATGTTGTAAATAATCTCTTTAGGGCCATATTTTCAAAACTACTCTAGCAGTATTTCAGCATTTATTTACCAGGTATATCTGCTTATTCCAGTCATTTTAATTGCCTTGTATTTAGTTATCTCACAAATCAAGAGGAAGTGTGCTTCAACTTTTCCTTCTGCAGATATGTGTCTTAGGAGAGGGTATTTTGGTATTCCCAGCTAACCTTAGATAAAAGAAATAGACATTACCCAAGTTCATTTGTGTATGTGGTCTTGTGCTTGAAAATTATTATGGGTGCAAACATTCTGCATTTCCAAATATGTTGAACATACTTAGGGTGTCTGGGTGATGGTTTAAAACTGCACTGACTCGATCACGAGGTCAGGAGATTGAGACCATCCTGGCTAACACGGTGAAACCCCATCTCTACTAAATATACAAAAATTGGCCGGGCGCAGTGGCGGGCGCTTGTAGTCCCAGCTACTCTGGAGGCTGAGGCAGGAGAGTGGCATGAACCTGGGAGGCGGAGCTTGCAGTGAGCTGAGATCGTGCCACTGCACTCCAGCCTGGGCGACAGAGTGAGACTCCGTCTCAAAAAAAAAAAAAAACAAAAACAGAAAACCAAGAAAACAAACAAACAAACAAAAAACTTGCCTTGACTCAGCCATGTCTAACTACAGCTTTGATGAAAATACTGGGTTGATATTGGAAGCAATGGATTTTATTGCTATGGACTGCTCAGTAAGCGTGTCTTTATTTAACTGAGAGAAGTGTGAACCCAATTCTTATTTCAAGGTGATATTTAAATGGGACTCAGATAAAAACCTTACAGTAGCTACCTTTCACTCAAGATCAATGCATTCTCATTTCTTTTTCTTTTTTAATAATATATGCTGGTTCCTTTTCTATACGGTTTCACTCATGGCTCTCCATTTTTACGTAGATACATACATACCCACATGTATTCCTTTACTGTGTTCTTGTTATTCTCTTTTGTTAAATTATATATTTATTCATTATCTCTTAATTTTTCCCTCGTCTTCTCTCTGCTGGTGTCAAATGAATTCCTCTTTCTTCAGAAGCTCAGCCGGAAATGGATTAATGCAGCTGGAACACAACTACTGTAGTGTCAGGATGCTGGGGTGACCTCTGTATTTGAAAAATAAAAGAGGTGAAAAGTATCCAGCAGCTGAAAGTCAGGGGGAAAAAATCTTGATGCATCTTGTTCATTTCCACTGTGGAAGTGTTTGCTGCATCTCCGAGGTATCTTGTGAGAGAAAAGTCATAAACACACACACATATACACACATACACACAAAAACCTTAAGTGAAGATGAAGTGGTCAGGCAGAAATGCTGAGTCTGGGATATGTTTTAATACATTTCAAATTAGCAACTCACAAGGAACCTGGAATATTGAGGTGCATGCTTGATATGGCTAGAAATGTGACATTGTTCCTGCCGCATCCACTTATATTGTATTATTTCCAGCAGTGAAAACCACCTCAAAGATTCATCTTCCAAAGATAAAACGGGTTCACGTTTCTAGCCATCCTTCATCAGTGTCAGGCTGTGATAGTCAGTCATTACTTGGGTATCCTCGCTGCTGAGGCCAACAGCAACTGAACTAGGACTGAAAGGATGTCCATATTTTCTCCTGCTGGGCCACTTGCTTGCCAAGAGTATTTTTTTCCATGACTAATATTCAGTAAAATATCTGATAGTTAAAAACAAGATTGCTTAGCTTTGCAATTGTTATTAAATTCTTTTCCTGGGCTATAATGCATAGGCTTTGATCTAAAGTCCTACCGTTGCTAGAAGGACTCGTATGATTACGATAATGTGCACTGCTCTTTTTGCTATTCCTATAGGGAAAATAAACCCCACATTAGTTCCATATTAGTACCTGACTTAGAGAAGTTAAAAAGCACCAGAAAAAGGTTAAACAGAGTCAAGTACACATAAGAGAGAAGTGGTTATTAGTGTTCGGGGAGCCATTAAAAAATTCTGCTTATACAGAAGAATTTATTGGTGCTCCTGCTTCTGGCTGCTTTATGCATTTTAATAAAGAAGTAGGCTGTGTGTGTGTGTGTGTGTGTGTGTGTGTGTTGTGTGTGTGCTTGCACACATTTTATGGCTATGATTGAACAAGGACTTTAGCTATTTGGTCTGTCATTAATTTTATCCTTTTTTTTTTCTCTCCTTTCCCCAAGTCTCCTCCTTTACCTTTTAGCTTCCCAGACAATATTACAATTCTGAAAATCCTTCAGTTCCATTTTTATGAAGGAAGAATACGCCTATTAATTCCATGGATTTATTTTTTTCTGATATATATATCTTTCTCAGAAAAAAAATATATATGGAAGCCTTTTTACTTTAGTTAGATGTTTGGAGGTAATTAGAGAAAAAACTAAATATGCAGTTTCAAGAGGCAAGAAACGTTTGCGAAATTCTGTATTTCTATGTGCTTTGAAATTTAAAGAAACTTTATTAGAAAAGACATGTGGGTTATGATTTAAGGAAATTATTTGAGCATAGGCATTTAACAATTCCTTTTAAATGCTCATTGAAACAACGGAAGGAATATAAAATTAGAGAAAAAGGTAAGCCAATGTTAGGAACTAGGCTGCAATGCTACTGACATTCAGGAACCTGGAGAGATTTTTGCAAAATACACTGTAGAAAAGATTGAACTATGAGGAGAGCCAACTAGCACATGAAAAAAATGCCTCCCTTTCCTTCAAAGAGGAACAACCCTAAGAAAAACCCAGTTGTAAGCTTGAAGTGTCGGGGGTTGAGGGCAAGAGTGATCTTTAGAAATGGGGAGTTGGGGGAAAAATAATATTACCAGGTACAGCATTGTACAATACTCACTGCTAATTTACACTTGGGCATATGTCAGGCTAAGTTACATAGAACTTACTGTTACAACTAACCACAACCATCCTATTTTTGTGTGTTTCTTTTAATGCCTCTTCATTGTAATCAGAGAACATATTTTGTATGACTTAAATCCTTTTAACTTTATTGAGATTTGTCTTATCTCAATAAAACAAGATAGACCCAGAAAATGGTCTTAGACCACAGGTGCATAATGTGTATTTTGCTATTGTTGAGTGGAGTCAGTTGGGATGTGTTGGTTGGTGATGTTGTTCAACTCTTCTGTACCTTACTGATTTTCTGTTTATTTTTCTCTGAATTTTGCTTCATATACACTAAAGCTGTGCTATTAGGTGCATAGCAGTTTAGGATTATTATGTTGTATTGACAATTTGATCCCCATAGAGCTGTGATATACTTTACTGTATAATCTGCTTTGTCTGATAATAATATTATCACTCCAGATTTCTTTTGATTAGTGTTAGCGTGGTGTATCTCTTTTCATCCTTTTAGTTTTAACTTATATGTGACTGTATTTAAAATATGTTTTTGTAGGCCGAATATAGTTAAGTCTTGCTTTTATCTTCAATCTGATAACCTTTGCTTTTTACTTGGGGTATTTAGACCATTTATACTTAATGTGATTATTTATTTGGTTAGGCCTAAATCTATCATCTAGCTATTTGTTTTGTATTTGTTCCATTTTTCTCTATTTTCTCTTCTTATTCCTTTTGGATTAATTGAACCTTTTTAGTAATTTCATTTTATCTTCTTTTTTGGTTCATTAGCTATAACTCTGGTTTGCTTTTTTACATCTTTAATTTATCACATTTTAACTTTGGTACATCTTTAATTTATCGCAGTTTACTTTCAAGTGACATAAAATCATTTCATGTGTAGTATAAACTTTTTTTTAATTATACTTTAAGTTCTAGGGTACATGTGCACAACATGCAGGTTTGTTACATATGTATACATGTGCCATGTTGGTGTGCTGCACCCATTAACTTGTCATTTACATTAGGTGTATCTCCTAATGCTCTCCCTGTATAAAAATCTTAAACAGCGTATTTCCATTTCTCCCTCCCTGACCTTTGTGCTACTATTGTCATGTTTAACTTTTATGTATGTCACAAATCCATACTATATTGTAGTTTTTTTTATTTAAACAGTCAAGTATCTTTTAAAGAGATTTAAATAAGAAGAAGAAATCTACATATTTATCCATGTTGTTACCATTTCTGGTCATCTTCATTCCTTTGTATAGTTCCATATTTCCATCTGGTATTATTTTCCTTTTATCTGAAGGCCTTCTTTTAACATTTCTTATAGTGCAGGTCTTACAGGTAATGCATTCTTCCAGCTTTTATACATCTGAAAGTCTTTATTTACTTTTGTTTTTCAAAGATGTTTTCACTGTACATGGAGTTCTGTATCTCTTCATCAGGGCATTTTCTGGGTGCTGGCTCAGTTTCCCCTTCCTGTACCATGGTCTAGAAATTTTCTCAAGGCTGTAAGCTGAGGCAATCATAGGGCTCATTTTATTCATTTTGTATCTCATAGGGATCACCATTTTCCACTGCTGAATGTCCAGTTTTTCATATATTTTGACCGTTATTTATTTGTTTCTGGCAGGAGGAGGATATATCTAGTTCCTGTTACTCCATCTTTGTTAGAAGTGGAAATCCCTGTAACTGGATTGTAAATAAATTTGCATTAAACTTTTTTTCTTCATATATTTACCTCCAGTATGTTTGATGCAAGCAGATCTATAAATGTTGAATCATTAAAAAAATTCAACTTTTTATTACATAATTTTGCTTTTTATTTAGTACTTAAATTTATTTTTCATTTTCTTGCAGTTAAAATCGCTATGCTTGCTTTATTTTGTTTTCTAGCTGTCTGGAATTTCTTTGATCATCCCATCATTTGGTTTTATTGTTTTAAATTTACATTTTATTTTAATCAAAGTACATAATATCACATAATGAATGCAGAATATTACAAGGCCTGTGATACATAACATTGCAGGTGTCCTTAGTCCTAAGTCCTGTTCCCTGGTCGCAATTACTTTAAAACATTTTAGGTGTTTTCTCTGTTATTTTCTTGGATATTTTAGAATAAAAAAATACTGCATTGAGTGATTTTTTTTCATTTTTAGACATTACTAATGGACTTCCTATTAGTGTTGATGAGTTTTAATTTTCTTTTTTCTTTTTTTTTTTTTTTGAGACGGAGTCTCGCTCTGTCGCCCAGGCTGGAGTGCAGTGGCCTGATCTCAGCTCACTGCAAGCTCCGCCTCCCGGGTTTATGCCATTTTCCTGCCTCAGCCTCCCGAGTAGCTGGGACTACAGGCGCCCGCCACCTCACCCGGCTAGTTTTTTGTATTTTTTAGTAGAGATGGGGTTTCACCGTGTTAGCCAGGATGGTCTCGATCTCCTGACCTCATGATCCGCCCGTCTTGGCCTCCCAAAGTGCTGGGATTACAGGCTTGAGACACCGTGCCCGGCAAGTTTTAATTTTCTTATGTGTTTCCCCTCTCACAACCACACACACAGTTCTATTCCTTCTGTCCTCTTGTTACGGAGATGTCATGTTTGGTTCAATCAATAACCAGAATTTTTATTATCATGATGACAGAAACATATACAGCTATATCTTTTTTTGTGTGCTATGTTAACATTATCTTGCATGTTCAACCTTTTGTTTTTCCTGGATTTGGTAATTGTTTTGCATTTCTCATTTTATTTCCTGTGTATTAATATGTATTACCAATTCAGCCTCACATTCTTTGCCAAGTTGCAAAACGTAACTAAAAGCTACAGATAATTTCTCAATGATATTTATTTTCTTACAGGCATTTCTCCTGGAACCTTCTATCATTGTGCTTCACTATGGACCGCTTGCTTTCCAAGCATGTTGCAGAGTCATCAACCTGGGACTTCCTTCAGCACTATCCTGTGAATTCCTGTCACTAGTCCTTTGTGTTGGATCCCCTAATTTTTGTATCCTGTCTTCCTCTTCCTTGCTTTAAGCTTTCAGTTTTGTCATATCTCATAGCTTCCTGAGAAATGGTACATTGGAGGTAATTTTTTTTTTTTTTGAGATCTTGCATGTTTGAAAATGTCTTTAGTCTCGTTTCATTTTTCTTTTAGAATTTTTGTGAGACACACTAGCTTTTGGAGTTGCTGTTGAGAGGTCAAATGCTATTCTGAGTTCTTATACTTTGTGTGAGACATATTTTTTCACTTTGAGAGTTTTTAGATCTTTTCATTTTTAAAATAGATTATGTTCTCTGAAGGGAATCTCCTTATTGTATTGGACACCAGCTGGAAACTCATGTCCTTTAATTATGAATTTTTTAAATATCATAACTTTGATAATTTCCTTCCCTCTGTTTTTTCTTTCTGGACCTCATATGAATACCTAAACTTTATTCAGAATTTACTATGCATGGCAGACCCTCCTCTAATGGCTTTGCTTTAGGTTGAAGTAGGTATCACTATCATCTTCATTTTTCAGATGAAGAAATTGAACTCAGAGAGGTCAATGTGTCTACTGGGATTCAAACCTTGGCTGTGCTGAATTGGAATAGGGATTTTAATTCCTCTTTTTACAAACTTTCCAGTGCCCTGAACCCCAAACTTCAGAGTTGCCTGGTGTCTCTCTTGAACCTTTCTGAAGTTGTGCAGCTAGCCTAGATTTTGCTTTCTCTGATCAGCTGAGTCTACTAGTCTGACAGCTTTCTAGGTTCAAATACTTTGCAGTATTAACTTATTTTCAGATTTAAAATATAAATATTAAATACCATATAACTAATTATTGTTTCTTAATGCATTTTGACAGTGTCTGTCTCTTAGTGTAACACTTGATTAGCTTAATTATATTCTGTACATCTCACTTTGTTTATTGTTTTCTCTTAATTTTACTCAGAGTTTTCATGAGGATTAAGTGACAACATATGTAATGCACATAGAACAGTGTGTGGTACACATTACACACTATATAGATAGCTATCATCATTATTATTTCATATTAAAACAAGGTATCTGCAAGAGACACTATTCTCCCAATAAATAAACTCTTAAGAATATTTTCAGTTCTCTGCTTTCTCCTTTTTTCTTATACTCAAGGAACAACAAGGGATATTTTATTTATTCTCATTCCTCTTCCACTCTCATTGTCCTACATTTTGCTGAGATAATTTACTACTTTATCCCAGTTTATGATCAGAACTTCTGTTGTATCTTGGGTGATATTTTCCCTGACTCATTACATGTTTACAAATGTTTTTCTTTCATATTTTGGCTAGGTCCCCAAATTCTTGGTGTTCATTCTTCCCCCTCACATTAATCTTAAAAATGTTATTCCATTATCATCTAGGTTCCAGTGTTGCAGATGAAATGTCTGATGTCAGCCTCATTTCTTTTTTCTCTATTTGTAACCTACACATGCTGTCTTGAAAATTGTCATATTTTCTTTTTATCCTTGGAGTTCAGGAATTTTTCAGGATGCCTGAGTGTGTGTTTCTTCTTATTCTTACCTGAAACTACATGAACCTTTTCCCTCTGTAGGCTTTAACTAATTTTTGTATCCTGTCTTCCTCTTCCTTGCTTTAAGCTTTCAGTTTTGTCATATCTCATAGCTTCCTGAGAAATGGTACATTGGAGGTAATTTTTTTTTTTTTTGAGATCTTGCATGTTTGAAAATGTCTTTAGTCTCGTTTCATTTTTCTTTTAGAATTTTTGTGAGACACACTAGCTTTTGGAGTTGCTGTTGGGACAGTTTCTCCTGTTATTTAATTATTGCCTCTCCTCTATAGTTTTACTCTTCTCCTTGTGTAACTGCTATTATTCACCTCCTGGATTTCCAGTGTCTATTTCCTCAGGCCTGGGATCTTTTCCTTTTTGATTTTAATCTCTATTTTTATCTAGATTTTAAAATATTTCTTCTGTTTTAACTGCTATGCCATTAGTTCAGGGATCAACAGTGATTGTTTACCCTTCCATTAATGTACCTATTACTTATGTAATCTTGATGTGCTGCAGGACTTTCTAGGCTTATTACTAAAAGATAAAACTAGAAAGAAAAGACTGGCTATGGTGGCTCACGCCTGTAATCCCAGCACTTTGGGAGGCCGAGGCGGGCGGATCACCTGAGGCTGGGAGTTTGAGACCAGCCTGAGCAACATAGAGAAACCCCGTCTCTACTGAAAGTACAAAATTAGCCAGGCATAGTGGTGCATGCCTGTAATCCCAGTTACTCAGGACGCTGAAGCAGGAGAATCGTTTGAACCCAGGAGGTGGAGGTTGCAGTGAACCGAGATCATGCCATTGCACTCCAGCCTAGGCAACAAGAGTGAAACTCTGTCTCAAGAAAAAAACAAAAAACAAAAAACAAAAAACTAGAAAGAAAATTACTGGTAGCTTTGTCTATATAAAACAAGGACAAGAAATAAATTCATAAAATAACTGTAATACATGTGCCAAAGTGCTAGTATTCTATATATAAAGTTTTTACAAATCAAGAAGATAACCATACCAATTAAAAAAAAATAAAATATATTAGCAGAAAATTTACTGAAGAAGAAATGCATATAACCAGTAAATTTCTGAAAACATTTTTAACCTCACTAGTAGTCAAAGAAATGCAAATTTAAAATAACTTTCTATAAAATGATAATATTTTTAAAAGATTATTGTTATTAATTATGAAGAGTAATGCAGATACTCTCTTATTGCACTAGGATATATTTGGTTACAAGTAATAGAAAGCTCAATTCAAATAACTTAAAACATGAAATTTATTGGCTCTTGTTATTTGAATTCCAGAGGATTGGTTTGTTTCAGGGACTCAGCAATATTATCTAGAACCTAGTTTCTTTATATTTCTCCTCTGCTTTCTAAAGTGTTGGCTTCATCCTAAGACTGTCTTCTCATTGCTGTCACTAGAAGATAGATTATCAATATTTCCTGAGACTCTCTGCTTCCTACTTGCAGGGTAAATGAGAGGGTTATTTTGGAAGCTTTCTCAGAAGGGGAGCAATTTCCTTTGACAGAATCCCAATTTCTTTTTTAGATCCTATCGGCCCAACTTGAGACATATGCTCATCCCTGAAACAACAGCTGGATCCATGTGGTTACATTACTTAGTTAAGGCTTGAGCTACATCTCCCATCTGGGATCAAGAGTGGGACCACCTTCCCTCAAAGTGTGTGTGTTGGATAGAAGAGGTGAAAATGCCTGCATAAAAAATTGGGGATGCTGTCAAGAGACAGACAAAAGATTTTGGGGAACCACATAAAATGTCCACTATCCATGCATTGTTTCTGGACATAAAAATTGACATATACTTCCTGTTATGAAACTGGCAATACGAATTAAAAACTTTAAAATGTGCTTATAATATTATTCAGAAATTCAATTTCTTGGAATTTGTATCTGACAAATAGTTATGGATATGTAATACATAAATATGTGGCTATTATATAACTAAAGCTGCATCATTTATAGTAACTGAAAATTTAGAAACATTTAAATGTCTAACTGCATGGATTTGATGAAATTGTGTATTGAACAGTCAATATTCATACAATGAAATACTATTTAACAATGAAAAATGATGCTATTAAAAATAAGGGCATGGGAAAGAGTTCACTATGTCTTATTAGGTAGAAAAAGCAGGCTACAAAATCTATGATCTTTTTTTGGGAAAAAACATATATATTTATAGAAACTATAGAAGACAGAAGGCTATGTAACAAAATATTAACAGTGGTAGGTTGGGCGGTAGAAATATATGCTTGCGTATCTGTATTTTCATACATTTCTTGCAATAAATCTTTAATATATTAATTTCTTCTTCTCCAATCTTTATGCATTTTTTTCCCTATTGCACTGGCCAGAACTTTTAGTACAATATTGAAAAGACTTGGTAAGTGTGGATACCCTTGCCTAGTTCCTGATCTCAGGGAAAAAGAGCTACTGTTTCACAATTAAGTATAAAGATAGGCATGGGTTTTGTAGATGTTCTTCATCAGATTGAGAGGGTTCTTTTTTACTTCTAATTTGCTGAAGTTTTATCATAAAGGGGTGTTGAATATTTTCAAATGATTTTTTAACCATCTCTTAAGATGATAATATGATTTTTTTCTTATTCTATGAATGTGGTATATTACACTGATTGATTTTCAAAAGTTAACCTTGAATTTATGAGATAGACCCTACTTGGTCATGGTGTATTACTGTTCTAATATATTGCTGAATTTAATTTGCTAACGTGTTGTTAAACATTTTTTTTTTCTACCTGCGTTCATGAAGGATACTGGTCTATATATTTTTAATTATAATATCTTTGTCAGGCTTCTGTGCTGCCTTGTAAAACAAGTTGATGAGTATTCTCTTCTCTATTTTCTGAAAGAGTTTATATAGGATTAATATTATATCTTCTTTAAACATTGGTAGAATTCACCAGTGAAGCTATCTGGTTCAGGAAGATTTTATTGTGGAGAAGTTTTTGATTTTAAATTCAGTTTTTAAATAGATACTGGGTTATTTAGATTGTCAATTTCTTTCAATGTAAATTTTGGTAATATGTACTTGTCAAGGAATTTTTCATTTCATCTGAGTTGTTAAATTTATTGAAAGCTTATTGTTTTAATATCTTTAGAATATATAGTCACATTCCTCATATTGGTAACTTCTATATCTTTTCTTGATTAGTTTTGCTAGGGGTTTATCAATTTAATTAATTATTTTAAAGAACCAACTTTGATTTATTTTCTCTATTATTTCCTGTTTCATTGATTTCCATTCTAATTTTTATTCTCTCCTTCCTCCTACTTACTGTGCATTCAATTTTTTATATTTGTTTTAGTTTTTCAAGATGGAGCTTAGATTACTGACTTTATACCTTTCTTTAAAAAAAAATTTTATAGAAAAGCAGTTAAAGCTAGACATTTCCCTTTAAGCACTGGTTAGGCTATATCCCACAGCTTTGAAGAACTATGTTTCTATTATTTTCTCATCTTGTGATTTCTTCTTTGGTCATTTGTTATTCAAAAGTATACTGTTCAAATTCCAAGTATTTGAGGGTATATTCTTGATAGCTACTTGTAATTGATTTTTAATATAACACTTTTATGATCAGAGAATATATGCCATGTAATTTCAATCTTAAGATATTTATTGAGACTAGTTTTATGACTCAGCCTGTCTGTTTTGGTGAATTTTCCTTGTGAACTTGAAAAGAATGTGTGTTCTGCTGATAGCACTTTTATAAGAAATCCCATAAAATTATTTTAAGATCACTAATCCTGAGACATGTTTAAATTGACTGCTTTTTGACAGAATAGCAAAACAGTTAATATTTATCTTTAGCTCTCCCAGGGGGATTACCCTATTTTACTTGTTACCCAAAATTCCCTGTGCTATGTTTACCCTTCTGTCAGTATGTCTTTCAGATCTTTTTTTTTTTTTTTGAAATGGAGTTTCCCTCCTGTTGCCCAGGCTAGAGTGCAGTGACGCCATCTTGGCTCACTGCAACCTCCGCCTCCCGGCTTCACACTCTTCTCCTGCCTCAGCCTCCTGAGTAACTGGGATTATAGGTGCCTGCCACCACCCCTGGCTAATTTTTGTATTTTTAGTAGAGATGGGGTTTCACTATGTTGGCCAGGCTGGTCTCAAACTCCTGACCTCAGGTGGCCTACCTGCCTCAGCCTCCTAAAGTGCTGGAATTAAGGCATTAGTCACCGCACCTGGTCCAGATCTTTTACTATATCTGTTAAAAATTATACTAGCATAAGTTGCTGGTGTAATTTTTGATGACTACTTAAGATAACACTTTTTGTATTTTTAAAAGTATATCTTAAATTCTCATACTAAAGAAATAGAGTTATTACATCAGTGCTTGAAGAATTCATGAACCCAAAGTGTCTCCTTCTATACTATGTTACACAGAAATATCAGCTAGGAGGCTGGTGCCCTATTCCCTGTTTTCATTCTCACATGTATGAGTGAATAAATGAGGTGAAAGGAATAAATTTAATCATTGAATTCTGGGCACACTGAACAGGTATATTAATGCTGGTGGGACTCTTCTATGCCTCAGTCTATATTGAATTTTTCTTGCAGACAGAACAAATGCTCTGTGATGGGAGTGAGCCCATTTCACATGAGGAAATATAAGGGGCCAGTAAGGCAGGAGTATGGAGAATAAAAGGAGATGGATAAGAAAGGCAGGACTGAACTCACAGGGCTTTGTTGGTTTGTTGAGGATGTTGGTCTTTATCCTAGTAGCAGAGAGACGATGTAGAAGCGATTTAAGCAGAGAGATCATATGCTTCAGAAAGACCCCTCTGGCTACATGATATGATGGAACATTGAATGGGTTCAAGAGGGAAAGTAAGAAGCAATTGGGAAATGATTGCTAGTTTCTAGGCAAGAGATAATGGCAGATTGGATTGTGGAGGTGATGGTGGAGGTGGAGAGAAGTTGAGTCGGTAGTGTATGTCTCCTTCCACCGCTGTCCATCCGTGTCTCCTTCTTAATCTACTATAGGACCCAGACAAAAAGAAGATCAGGAAATATCCCTAAGAGGAAGGCCAATAAAAGCGAAGAAACGAGTAACCTGTAACAAACTTCAAATGCTCAAAGGTTCTTAGGATAGTACTTGCAGGAAGAAAATCATACTTAGTTTCAATAAGTGCTAAATCTCTTATGGATACATGCATGTTTAGCTTCATAGATGCGTCAGTAAACCTCAGTCTCACACTCCTGTAAAGGTACAGGAAGCCATCTGTTCAACAGTAATTTTCAATGTAGAATGTTGAGGTAATTAATATGAAAGGACATGTAGTAGGCTTTGATTGATATTTTTAATGCAACCCATTAAAAATATAGGGTAAAACAGAGTGGTAAATTGCATTATTTTTGTATCTCTGTAGGTTGTAAGGCCAATGCTTGATATGTTTCTTAATTAACACTACTGTTTCCAACTTTCCATTTCTGTCTTTTATGTATAATTTCAAACAAACTTAAACTATAGTGGCTCCAGCATGATTTACTGTCTTTCTCAAAGAATAAGTAAAAGAAAAATGTTAATAATAAGTAAAAGAAAAACACGAACAAAGATATCCTTTGGTGTTAGATCCCAGCAGCACAGTATCATGACATCTACCTATAATGTATCCAACAAAGACCAAGAGGAAAAGCCAAAATGTGTGTATTTGTATGTGGAGGTTTTTTCCTTGGAGATGGACAACATTATTAACAACCCCATACGAAGAGGATTTTGAGTGAGTAATTCTGAGTGAATAGAAAATAGAAGCCATTAAAAGAATAAAAGGACAGAGAGCCATTTCTTGAAAAGGACACAAAACGTTTACATTATGCTTAGTGTTTTTTGGTTCTTGGCAAAGTATTGCTTATTTTTTTAGAATCATTTCCTACTGAGTTCAAGTAATTCTTTATACCTTTTCTGTGATTTCTGTGACTTTAATTTTGTTCTCTGCCTAAAATGACAATTTCATCCATTACCCAATATAATTGTTATTTTCTGATCGGTTTCCATTTTTAGGTTAATTCTCCAGATATCCTGTTTATCAAATTGTGTGGGGGAGGGCAGGGGAATGAGGTCTTTGCCATTTTTTTTTTCTCTTTCTCTCTCAGTCATGTATGTTTTATCTGATGGTTACATAGCCTTTTACTTTATTTTGTGGCACGTAGATTTGTCCTTAATCAGAATAAAAGCTATTATCTAAATTTCCCTATATTAATAGAAAGATTATAGTTTATGTTTCCCTTTCTATTGTGTTCTTGGTCTGCTACTCCAAATATTGTCATTCAGTTGAGTTGACTTGAATGGTTATAATCCACAGGAATATAATTAATGTCAGTGATGTTTCCAACCCATTCTCATTTTGAAGAAAACATTATTAAGTTTTTTTAAAGGAATGTGATTATACGAAGGATGATCTCCAAATATTCTGTATCTTAATAGAATATATAATCAGAGAATACAAAATTCATCTGAAGTAATGAGACTTAGCTGACAAATTGTCTGAGTACCTGTCTGTGGCTGGTGGGGCAGAATCAGTTCTGCAGGGTGGGCAGGCAAAGAAAAGAAGAAAGATTTTAGAGAACACTAAGCTGGCTGATGGGAGGGCCATAGAAAGAGGCTGGCTGATGGATTGGCTATTTCCTCTAAAGCAGCAGATGATGCTGAAATCAGGAGTGTGCATAGTAAGATTTCATCAGAAATCCAAGGTTCATAGGCCAAAGCCAGGAGGCCAAATAGATCATTGAATGAGTGAAGCAATCAGAGTCAGATATCAAACTCCAAAGCATGGAACCAGGCTATGGAAACAGGTGGCAAAAGGCCACCTCTAGGCAAGTGGCCCTGGGTCACTTGGGTTATCCTAGTACAGACACGAGTTCGTCTGGCCTATCTTGTCTTTTATTGGTTTGTTCAATGCTGGAAAGCACCTAGGGGGTTTAAAGGGCCAGAGAGAAAGCTGAGGAATAACAAGGATGACTTTTCTAACAATAGGTCTGATGAAGTACTGGACCAGCCAAGGGAATATCAGACATTTGCTGAACAACTGACTTAGATTAAGTCCTACTCATAGGTGGGAATTTGAATTACCAGCTTATTGAAATTCCTTCTGGCTTCAAGAATTCTATGATTTTGTCTTTTATAGTATATTATTGGAGTATAGTAGGTTAATTTCTTACTCAGGAAGCATATATCGAACAGTCTTTTTAATAGAAGTACTCTCAAGCAGCTGTAAAGATATTAAATGCCCACTGCTCTAGAACTGACAATCCTGAGTCATAGCAGTCTCAAATTACAATGGCCATTCAGCAGTAAGAATGCTATTATTGAAGCAGACAAGTGGATTTTTCTTTCCCTTTCAGGTGCAAGCTGATGTTGGTCTGGCTACATTAATTTTTAATTTTTATTTTTATTTCAACAGTTTTGGGGGGTACAGGTGGCTTTTCGTTACATGGATAAATTCTTTAGTGGTATTTCTGAGATTTCAGTGCACCTGTCGCCCAAGCAGTGTACCCTGTACCCGATATGCAGTGTTTTATCCCTCACCCACATCTCAACCTTCCCTCACCTAGTCCCCAAAGTTCATCATATCATTCTTAGGCCTTTGCATCCTCATAGCTTGGCATGGTCTGGCTACATTTAAATGGCATGGTATACTAGGTCCATTGGCTTGTCATTTGACTTTAGAGGGGACAAATGGCAGTGTCTAAGCCTGCTCTCTGTTCTGAACACCTTCTGATAATTCACATTGGATGCCATGGGACCACCTTAGTATAATCACAATCCCCTTTTTTCTTGAGATGCATTACCAGGCAGATATATAGGTATCTGCGTTGATCAGTGGCCAGGCCAGATTCTACAATTAAAGTAGTGTCCTGTCAACCAAACATAAAGGCTTAAATGGGACTTTCATAATTGCCAGGTCCTGTGAGGTTTTGTAAGAAGGCAATGGAAAACCAGTGAAGATTTTCAAGTAAGGGACTGTATTTGTTCAACAAATATTAATAGAATCAGGCATTGTGCTAAGAACTGGGGATTCACAAGTGAAACAGCAGACATAGTTTCTATTGTCAAAACACCTATATAGATAGGAAAAAGGGCAATTACAAAATAGTGTGATAGGTGCTATAATGGGAAGAATCACAAGATGAGAATATTTAAACAAGGAAAATAACATGCAATTAGATGAGGGGGTGGTCAAGGAAGGCATCTTAGAAGAGGTGATGTGTAAGAACAAGGAGCCAGATGACAAATAAAGAAGTGTGTCCCAGGCAAAGGATGAATATATACAAAGAATCAGGGATACAGAAGATGGAGCACAGTGAGAAGTGAAGATTATTGAGGGTGGTTGGAAGGTCAAGTGCCTTCATCAGAGTAGTCTACATGGACTCACAAGTCAATATTCATAGGGTTTTCTAGCCTAAATTCATACTGTCTAAATGTGAAGGAACTTTAACCCAATCTAAATATATATAAGTTAGGAGTAGATGACTGAAAGTCCAGTGTTCTAATGCTCTTGTGGTGTTTTTAGGAGGTAAATATATTGGTGAACTTTTGACTTGGATAAGTTTTTGTGCACCTCTTAAATAATAAAAACAAAATATATAATTTTTAAATTAGTAGAGGAGAAAAATGGAAAGACAACAAACAAAAACCCAAAAGAATATAAAAAAGTGGGGAGGGGAAGGGAGAAAAGACAACATAAATAGAAAACCTGAAATAAGACGGTAGATATAAATACAAATATATCAGTAATTACATTAAGTGTAAGTGGTCTGAATTAGAGGACAAAAGTTATCAGATTGAGTTAAAAAAGAACAAGCAAACTCCAACAATGTGTTATTGATAAGAAAGACATCTGAAACATAAGGAAATAGAAAGATTGAAAATAAAAGCATGGAAAATAGTATACCAGGAAAATTTGAAACAAAGGGAAGATTGTATAGTTATATTAATATAAGATGAAATACATTTTAAGACAACTAATATTACTGAAGATAAAGAGGATCGTTTTGTAACTATAAAGTGTGTTATTCACCAGGAAAATATAACGATTACAATTTTTATTCACCTAGTAACAAAGTCTCAAAATATATAGAGCAAAAATTGGAGAACTGTAAGGAAAAGTAGATAAAACCACAGTATTCTCTCTCAGTAATTGGTAGCTCAAGTAGACAAAAATTCTGTAAGAGTATGGAAAATGTGATCAACACAATTAACAAATTTAACCTAATAGACATACATAAAACACTCTACCCAGCAACTCCAGAATACATATATTTTCAAATACATATGGAATATTTATGCAAATTGACCATATTCTGGATCTTGAAGCAAGTCACAAAATATTTGAAGGCATTCAAATTATATAGTCTACATTCTCTGATCTCAATATAATCCATAATAAAAAATAACTAAAATAACCTTGTATAAATTTATCAACGTTTAGTAAGAACCATTTTGGGTATTTCAAACAGGATTCAGAAAATGTGTTGCAAAGGTGTTGAAAGGCCTGGAAAAACAAAATAGAATATATGGTTATACAAAATTGATGATTTATGTGCTTTTGGGATGCCACTGTCATGCCTTTGCTGCTACTGCCATCCCTGCTAGAGGCACAGTCTAGCAGCACTGGTAGAGGCCAGGAGAAAGTAGTTTCAGCCGGGAGAAAGTAGCTTCTTCCTTCCTCTGCCTTTCAGTCTCTTATTAGTGCCTCTCACTGGCAGACCCAACAGGAGGACAACTGGAAAGGGAGTCTGGGAAGTGTAGTTGCAGGCTCCCAGTCCTGGCATTAGAAAGAACATGGCTGAAGAGCACATGCAGGACAGCAGACACTGTTCAGCACAATCCACTCCTTTGGCTACTCAGCACCCATATATGCAGTCTTTTATTTAAAACAACAATAAAAATAACATTATGCTTCTGCCTAACAGCGTGAAAATGTCTTTTATACAAGGATGCCGTTGCTTTCTCCCTAAAATGGAAGATGTGTGATCCTATTACTGAATCCATCTCAGAATGATGTTAATTTTTCTTCTAATTCAGTAACAATTCCTCCTGGATATTCTGTAACATAAAGACTAAATTGTAAATTAGCCACTTAACGTGAAATAAAATGATGCGGAAAGGGAGGTAGACATGGGCAGGATGGGGGGAAGGGAGGAAGAGGAATATATACAAATATGTAGATACAAGTAAGGAAAATATGCTTGGGGGTTATAATGTAATTATAGAAATCAATAACTAAATGTAATGAAATTAAATGTATAATGTATAATAACTAAATGTGTAATGTAATTTAGAAATCAACAACTAAAATGAATCTGGAAAAATCAGAAAAAGCATATGTTAGGAAATGAAAAAATAACACTTAAAGATTCAATAAATGGATTATAATGAGAATTAGAAAATACTTAGAATTGATTTATAATAAAAATATTAAATGTCAAATCTGGTAGAAGACAGCTAAAGCAGAACTTAGAGGGAATTTAATGGTATTAAAAGCTATAATAGAAAAGAAGGAAGGATAAAAATTAATGCAACAAGCTTCCACCTTAATTAAATGCAAAGAAAGTAGAAGGAAGAAAGTAATAAGTGTAAAAACAGAAATCAATACAATAGAAATTAAGCTTTTAATAACAATAATCTACAAAGCTAAGTAAGTTATTGGAAAAGACTAATATAATTGACAACACCCTAGTGATATTGATCAAGGAATAGTAATCATTATCGTGATTGAAAAAACCTTAATTATTGGTGTTCTGGATATTACAATGACAAAAGATTATAATGATAAATTTCAAGCTATAACTTTGTGTATTAGTCCATTCTTATGCTGCTATGAAGAAATACCTGAGACTGGGTAATTTATTAAAAAAAGAGGTTTAATTGACTCACAGTTCTGCATGGCTGGGGAAGCCTCAGGAAACTTACAATCATGGCTGAAGGCAACTCTTCACAGGGTGGCAGGAGAATGAATGCAAGCAGGGGAAATGCCAGGCAATGCTTATAAAACCATCAGATCTCATGAGACTCACCCACTGTCATGAGAACAGCATGGGGGAAGCTGCCCCCATGATCTGAATACCTCCACCTGCTCCTGCTGTTGATGTGGAGGTTATGAGGATTCCAGTCGAAGGTGAGATTTGGATGGGGACACAGAGCCAAACTATATCACTTTGAAAGTTGTTCAGAAATGGACAAAATCTTAGAAAAATACGGTGGACCCAAATTGACTCAAGAACAAATAGAAAACCCAAGCAATAACAAATCATTAAAACAATTACCCCGTAGTCAAAAATATTTCCACAAAACCACTCCAACCCCAGCAAAATCAATCATTCAAGAAAAAAATTCAAAATTTACTATATTCCAGAGCGTAGAATAAAGATTAGCATGTCTTTGATATCAAAACCTGAAACAGATAATATAAGAAAGAATTGTAGACCAATATTATAATGAAATACATGTAAAAATCCTGTACAAAATATTAGCAAACCCAAACGAGTAATATATATATAAAGGGTAAAGAATCATGAGCAAACTGTTTTTGTCCTAGGAATATAAGGTGGGTTCTACTTTAGAAAATCCATTGTTATTTACCACATTCGTATGTTAAAAGATAAAAATCATATGATTACCTTAATAGATACAAAGCATTGAATGAAACTGAATATAATTAGGAAATACTCTTAGCAAACTGAGATGAGAAGGGAAATTCCTTAAACTGGTTAAGGGTTTCTAATAAAAAGAAGTCACTTTCATACTTCTAGTAAAACTTTGACCTTATATTTGAGATTAGCAAAAGACAAGAATGTCCCTATAGTTACTTTAATCAACAATCTATTAGGGCCGGATATGGTGGCTCATGCCTGTAATCCCAGCACTTTGGGAGGCTAGGCAGGTGGATGGCTTGAGCTCCTCAGGAGTTACAGGCCAGCCTAGGCAACATGGCAGAAACCCATTTCTACAAAAAGTTAGCCAGGTGTGGTGGCATGTGCCTGTAGTCCCAGCTACTCGGGAGGCTGAGGTTGGAGACTCTATTGAAGGTTCTCACAAGTACAGCAAAGAAAAGCAAAGAATAAAAGGTATCAGGAATGGATGGGAGGTAAGAAACCTGTTACTATTTACAGGTGATATGATTATGTAGAAAACACAGAGGAATCTGTGCATAATTTATTAGAATTAATAAGTGAGTTTAGAAATGTAGTTAAATATAAAATCAATGTATAAAAATCAATTGCATTTCTACATGCCAGCAACAAACATTTAGAAAATGAATACAAAGTGCTTGTAATAGCTTAAGATATGAAACACTGAGGAAGAAATGTAACAGTGCATATGCAAGACCTTTATGGAAAAAGTGTAAAGTTTTATTGAGAGATATTAAAGCAGATCTAACTAAACAGAGAGATAAGTAAGCCGTGCTTCTGGATCAGAAGGCTCAGTATGGTAAAGATGTCGATTCTTCTATAATTGATTTAGATTCAATGTAATTCTGTTTAGAATCCATACAGGATTTATTTTTCTTCTGTGAAATTTGATAAGCTACTTACAAAGTATGTATGGCAATGCAAGGGACTGAAGTTTCATTTCATATTCTCAATGAAAAAGAACAGAGTTCAGGAAGTTGCCTACCAAGATCAAGATTTCAAAGCTGTAGTAACTGAGATTCTTTGGTGGTGGGATAGGCATAGAGCAGCAGGAGAGGAGAGGTAGCCCAGTTAGAGATCCACACGTTTGAGGGCCTTTGATAGGTGACAGATGTGATATTGCAGATTAGTGGAGGGCAGGATAAATGGTGCTGGGACATTGGAGTGTGGATATGAAAATAAATTGGAATTGTACCTTTATCTTATACTATAGGCAGAAATCAATATCAGATGCATTACAGTCCTTAATGAGTCTTTAAGCTACAGTTTTTAAACAATAAGACTTTCAGAAAATAACAGGAGATTATTTTCATGACCCCAAGGTAGGGAAGGATTTCTTAAACATGAAACACAAACCCTAAGCAGAAAGGAAGAGATTGATGACTCCTTATGCACCCCAAACCTCAGCATCATGCAACATACCCATGTAACAAATCTGTGCATGGCCCCCTGAATCTAAAATAAAAGTTGAAATGAAATTAAAAAGATAAGAATTCATCAAAAGCTAGCACACAGAGAAAAAGAACAACACTCACAGACACAAAGATCTATAAACTTGGAGAAGGCATTTTATGCAGAATCTGACAAAGGACGTGTATCCAGAAACTTTAGAGAAGCCCTGTGTGATGCTGGAGCTGACATTTCACAAACCACATTGCCCAGACTTCTGAGCAACTGGTTTCTAGTTTGTTTCTACGGATGGGGACCTGATGGGGGCTCAGGAGGAGGAGATGAAGTACTTCCTCTCTGTTTTCTTCTGCTTGCCACAGTTGGCACCTGCTTCCAGCTTCTTTCAGCATCTCCAGCCATGACTGCCCTCTGACTGTGATGCAGGGCAGGCAAGCCCTAAAATTGGGGCTTAGCCTAGGAGTGTTCATGGCTTCCCCCAGGAAAGAATTCAAGAGTGAGCCGGTGGTGTTAGACAGCAACTTTTACTGAAGCCACGGTGTATACAGCAGCGGCAGCAGAGGTACTGCTCCTTACGTTGCCCAGAGTAGCAGCTCAGGGGCAGTTCTGCAGTCATATTTATACCCACTTTTAATTACATGCAAATTAATGGTGGATTTTGCAGACATATCTGGAAAAGGTTGTTAACTTCCAGGTCATTGGTTCATTGCTACAGAAAGGGACAGTCACTTCCGAGTGTTGTCATGGCAATGGTAAATTGACAAGGCACACCGGTGGGCATGTCTTATGGAGAGGTGCTTTCACCTCTTCCCTGTTTCAGCTAGTCCTAAATCTGGTCCAGTGTCTGAGCCCCACCTCCAGAGTCAAGTCCCGTCTCCTACCTGAACTGGGTAAGAGGGTTCCTGTGCTGAGCCCTGAGCATTAAAGAGCCCCCTCCCCTCGGCCTCTTCTGACTGTATTCCTAACGATGGGACAAGGTGTCTGCATGGCCAAAGGGGTGTGGCTACATGGAATCTGTCCTGCCTGCCATCTATTGTGGGCTGGGTAGCCTTGAACCATGACTATTCCCCATGCAAAGCACCCTGAGTTCCTCCTTTCAAGGATGGACCATGCTATCGTGCCTTAAGGGGTAGCTGTTTGTGTGTAATTGTGTGTGGTTGGGGGTGAATGGAGCTTGGATTTACAGTCTTGGGTGATCACGTGTATGCACTTGAGGCTCCTAATGGAGCAAGGTGTTGCCTGGTGAGGAGGGGCTGGGACAGGGGTCTGAGCTTAGAGTACGGCTATCCCCAGGTGCTGCCACGTTCTGGCTAGGCACTTTGGGAGGCTGAGACGTCTAAACAAATCTGTGGCTTCTCACACTAACTGCAGTGAAAATCCAGTTTGTTTTTGAATTTTAAATTCATTGTAGAGTAGTGCTTTTGTTAAATACAATAAAAATAAATTACAAGAAAAGTGAGATTCCAAAAAGTATACAAGCAACATAACATGACCATCAAATAGGCATAAAAATTTCAAAACACCCTCGATTTCTATACTTATTTAGCATGGACTCATAATAAAACTTGTAGAGTTGCATTGCAAGAAGCACATCACTATAAGAATGCATACAGCATGTGTTTATTTCCGTAAAGACCCAAAGTAACCAAAGGGAACAATATACTGTCTGGGTATAGACACACAGGTGGTAAAACAATAACCAAAACAAGAGTTAGGGTAGTTACCTTCTGAGGGAGAATAGGTGATTTGATGGTGGAGACACAGGAGTCTCTAAGTGGCCATGCTCTATTTCTTAATCTGAGTAGAAAGAAGAGCAGCATTTTATCAGTATTCATTTTATTAGTATTTTAACTTGTAAGTCTATACTTTACACATATGTTTCATATACAAAAATCAAAACAAAGTGAGAAACAAAAGAAAAAGGAAAGAACCCTCCTTAGTAATTGCCTGAACTGTTTATTCATTTACACAACAGGTTTTTTTTTTTTCTAGAGTAAGACAAAAATTTAAGTTGTGCTTGGATATCTGGGAAATGTAAATAAAAGAATATTGATGCATAATGTTGATATGAGTGTTCCTGACATGTAGACATAAACTTTTGGCCATTAAAATAACAAAATGAAACCGAGAATTGGATATCAGCCAGTATATTTATAGGATAGAAACCTCTAATACAGACAGACATGTCTATCAGTCAGGAAGTATTTATTTGAGTGCCTGTCATATGTGTAAGGAAATTTGGGAGTGTAGAGGAATATTTAATCTAATTATCAAGATGGGATCAATATACCAAACAATAACCTAAGACATTGTATTATTAGTCACTAAATTGTGTGGGACCACTAAAAACTGCTAACAGTAATGTCTGAGAATCTCAGATATGGTGCACAGATATAATCCACATCTTTATTTTAGAATCAATGGTAACCTGAGTGTGGCGTTTCATAGTCAGTTTTTATGATCACATTAGTGGAAAAGATTATGCAAAATGATTTGCTGTTGTGCATTTGCATGAACATATGAATACCAGGTATCTTCAACGTTTAGTAATTTCACAGACACTCCAGCCAACATGCCCACCTTCCACTTTATGATTCCTCATCTGCCCAGAGTATTCCCTTGATTTTCTTTCCATATTAAGTAGGCACAAAATAATCTCAGAAGAGTGGACCGTTCTTTCTATATTTGTGTTTTACAGATTATTTTGTGTGAATGAGATGATTAAGTATTTTAGTTTAAAACTCCCAGCTGGGCTGTAGACAGTATCAGTAATCAAGAGATAAGGAGTACCACAACTTCTATAATTTTTAATTTCTTCTGGTTAATTATTTCAGTAAGAACACGAAAACAAAATAAGCTGGTAACTGGGAATTGTCTTCATTAAATGAATTAAAGGAAGCATTTAAAGTCACTTTTGGGGTAAATTTTATGTTTGTTAGTGCTTTTCTGTGTTTTAAGAAGTTGATCAGCAATTCTGATTCGTACACATACATCATCAATTGTTGATAGTTTTCCTTTGGAGCTCTGGAAAGAAGGAAAACCTCTTCAAAGTCTTGTAGCCAAATGCACTACTTCTTGAGGTGTACACAGCTGGCAAGATCCAAGAACAAAACTGGCTATGTTTATTGCTTGATACAACTCTACTTTTCATAAATACATTTTGAGAAGCAAAATGTTTAGTTTTTGTGCTGTGCTTTGATGTATGGCTAGAGCCTAAAATAAATGGTATATTTTAATAAACTATTGAAAAGTCTGACTTTACTATAATGGTGACTCGGTTCTTTGTTATTTATGGATTTGCTTTGAAATATTTTATCTTTGGAAATATTTGCATAAGCTTGCAATGCAGTAATAGTTTCATTTGCTCTTTTGCTAAATTCTGTCTCTTGCCTCTTCCCAATTCTGGTCACCTCACCCTCCCAAACTGTGTTAATATTGAGAATTATCCAAGAGGAAAGGTGGAAATGAGACAAGAATGGCCTCAGAGGTATGTGTTTATCTTTTGCTTTATTTTATTTGACATTGT
Organism: Macaca mulatta; assembly: GCF_049350105.2. Classification (NCBI taxonomy): domain Eukaryota; kingdom Metazoa; phylum Chordata; class Mammalia; order Primates; family Cercopithecidae; genus Macaca; species Macaca mulatta. Next base: position 65,755,736 of record NC_133425.1, read on the forward strand.
TTTGGCCTTAAGCAAAAAAAAGGAAATTTGCTTTTGTGATACGCTTGCTTAAAGGAAAAAGAACCTTCTGACTTTTTTTTTTTTTTTAAAGAAAGACATCTTTAATAATTCTGTTTTAGGATTTCTTCAAGGTATGACATATGCCCTAGATTAAAGGTATTCGTATAGTCAGCAGGAATCTAGCCTCAGTTCAAATTAATGTCTATAAGGGTCGATTCTCCTCCAACACTATTTCTCGGGATGAAATTAACAGCAAGGTGCAACAGCCCACAGATGTCAGAATAACAACTGGCCATTTGAATGTCAAGAGCTGGTTTGGAGCCATATCTGCTTGGGAATGTTAAATGTCCAGAAGGGTTTACAGAAACTTAGATCAGTCTCAGTCTGACTTTGTTTTCTCCCCAGTTGTTCTCATTGGGAAGTTTAAGCTACAAGTTCCGTTCTGTGTGTAAGTAGGTTATTCCTTGCAGTATACCAAGATGAGCAGCAATTGTGTTAGCAGAGGATAGGTGTGTGGGAATATGGTTTAGAAAACTGCAGCGTGCCCAGAGGTAGCGATGTTTAGACAGATTGAAATTCAGTGAGAATGGAGGATTCCTCGACACACTTCCAAAGGATGTCCTTCCAGTTTTAAGCTCTTTGAGATACTTGGTGGAGAGGCACTCTTCAAATGTATGTTTAAATAAACACTTTCCATTCTGTTATGATTCCTGAATTTTTGATTTATGTTAACCAGGCCTGGTTAATATTTTTTTCCTTCCATATACTGAGAGATCCTTAATAATCTCCTTGAGGGAAGGACAGTGTCACTTTCACTGTATTCCTAGGGTACTCAAAGATATTTGTGAAATGTAAGACCCAGTGAGAGTATCCATTTGGCTTAAAGGGAGGCTTGTTCTCCCATTTTCCTGTTGTAACTACTTTTGAAATAATTATTCCCTTCCTCCTCTTATTCCTCCGTTATCTCCAAAAAAGCATTCATTGAGGGCTTGTGTTGAGTTTTCATAAATGACACTACCCATCCTGTTGGCTAGGTTGTATTCATAATCTCAACAAGGAAAAGTTTCATGTTTGAAGTGATAGGCTTCTCTGCAAGGTGTCTGCCTGTTTGTTTTCAGACAAAAACCCCGCCCTTCCCTACTCTTCTGTGTATCATAGGGCCAACACCTGCAAACCACATTTCTCAGATTCCCTTGCTAACTGGTTTGTGGCTAGGATTGGCCAATACCAAGAGAATGGTGGGCAGGAGGAAGGGAAAAATCAGGGGTTCTGCTTATTAACGAATGCCTGGCTGTGACTGTGTCCCCTCCCTGGGGCCAGCTCCCACCGCATGCTCCTTCTGTAGTGGCTCCAGTTTCTGCTAGGGGCTCCGGCTCTTAAGCTCTGGTAAAACCTCCTCATCTCTTTGTCTCTCTTGCCCAAGAGATGATCAATGATCGTGGATCCTTTTTCTCATTCCTTCTTTTCTTTTTATTTGAGACAGAGTCTCGCTCTGTCGCTGTTGCTCAGGTTGGAATGCAGTGGCGTGATCTCGGCTCACTGCATCCTCTGCTGCCCAGGCTCAAGCGATTCTCCTGCCTCAACCTCACAAGTAGCTGGGATTACAGGCACGTGCCACCACGCCTGGCTAATTTTTGTATTTTTAGTGGAAATGACATTTCACCATGTTGTGCGGGCTGGTCTCAAACTCCTGACCTCAGCCTCCCAAAGTGTTGGGATTACAGGCGTGAGTCACCGTGCCCGGCCTTTTCCTTCTTTTCTTTCTCCCTCCCTCCCTTCCTTTTGAGATAGAATTTAGAGTCTGTAAAATTCACCCCTTTAAAATGTACAATCCAGTGAGTTTTTAATATATTCACAGGCTTGTAAAACCATCGTCACTATCTAATTCTGGAGCATTTTCATCACCCCCCTCAAAAAAACCCCCCATACCCATTTGTAGTCTCTCCTCATTCTCCTCTCCCCAAAGCCTCTGGCAACTGTTTACTTTCTGTCTATGGATTTGCTTATTCTGCACATTTTATTGGTGGAATCATACAATATGTGGCCTTTCGTGATCGGCTTCTTTCACTTAGTGTACTGTCTTCAAGGCTCATCTGTGTTGTGGTATGTATCAGTACTTCTTTTTTTTGTTTGTTTTTTTGAAACAGAGTATTGCTCTGTCACCCAGGCTGGAGTGCAATGGTATGATCTCACCTCACTTCAACCTCCACCTCCTGGGTTCAAGTGATTCTCCTGCCTCAACCTCCCAAGTAGCTGGGACTACAGGGCACCTACCACCATGCCTGGCTAAGTTTTGTATTTTTAGTAGAGATGGGGTTTCATCATGTTGGCCAGACTAGTCTTGAACTCCTGATCCCAGGTAATCTGCCCACCTTGGCCTCCCAAAATGCTGGGATTGCAGGCATGAGCCACCATGCCTGGCCAGTACTTCATTTTTATGGCTTAGTAATATTCCACTGTATGGACATACCACATTTTTCTTATCTAGCTAGTCATCAGTTGATGGACATTTGGATTGTTTCTGGGTTTTTTGGGCTATTAAGAATAATGCTGCTATAAACATTCATGTACAAGTTTTTTTAAATAGGCATACATTTTCAATTCTCTTGGATACCCATACCTAGGAGAAGAATTGCGGGATCCTATGGCAACTCTGCATTTAACTTACTGAAAAACTGGATAGTGGTTTCTTTCTGTTGCAAATGTCTCCATTGTCTCATTCTTTTCTTTGACCATTTGTTTTTCCAGACCCTTTATAAGCAGTTCCCTATATAAAATATCATGTGTTAAAATTCCAGGCATGGACTTTTATTGTCTTGATTGAGCCTTGACTGAGAATTTCCTCTATGTTATACATGAAAGCGAAGGCTATTTTCTCCGGCCCACCAAAGTTTCTTTTCTTTTGTCTAGAAGATAGTGAAAGAAGCCAAAAGTTATTAGCACTGTCCAGCAACAGAGTCTCTGGTTAATTAGATTTTGCAACCATATTTAGTAATTTGCTGCCATCACTAACCTGATGACAGTTCTTTTGAACCCATTTTATTTCCTCAATAGTCCCCAACTTTGAGTGTAGATGATACAGATAGAAGATACGGAAATACTGGATAGAAGAGGGCAGTTCCCTGGCAAAGGCCCCACCCTCAAGCCTGGATACCCATGGCCCTAAATGAGGAAAGGCATTCCTGTTTTTGCATCCCAAAGCTGCCTTTTAGCTCTCCACACCCCCTGGGCTGTAACCATATAAACCCAGACCCCAGCTGATTAGATGGTGACCACTTAGATTAAGGGTGGGTCTGCCTTTCCCGGCCCACTGACTCAAATGTGAATCTCCTTTGGCCACACCCTTACAGGCACACCCAGGATCAATACTTTGTATCCTTCAATGCAAGCAAGTTGACACTCAGTATTGACCATCACGCCTTTTGAGACCTGCTCATCATCATGCTCGTTCTTAACATTTCCTGAAGGTGCATGGTGCTTCCAGGCTTCCGTTCTCGTCCTCCTCACTCCCAGCTTCATCTCTGCATAGTCAGTCTTTTATTCCTAGCCCTTTATGGCACTTATTTCATTGTCAGATTTTCCTTTCCTACAGTGTTTGATGTAGCTTGTTGTTGAGAGTCATTTCCTGTATTAACCCATGGGCATCCTAAGGGTTGGGATTGTTTCTTCTTTTTACTCCCACAACTCGGGGTATGACTGGCACATAATTGGCTCCCACTCAATATTTAATGGATGTTTCTCTTAAGTTTTTTTTTTTTTTTTTTAATTTTTGGCCTCTGTATTTTAAAAATCAAGCCCATTTCTTTCATTCTCTTTGGAAGATGTATGTGAAAATAAATGCCACTTTGAATGTAAAAACAGGTCATTGTGAGATTGAAAGTTAAGTCTTCCTGGCCTGGCTATTAGAAACTGCTATTTAAAATTTGCTTAATTTGGAACTTATTTTATTTTATGAAGATAAATGATGGAGTAAAAGGAATAAACCAGTAAATAACTGTCTTGAAATTGTAGAGAGTGAAAGCCGCGGTGGCTTCATTGAAGGCTATTAAGAGCAAGGTCACGGGCAGCAATCAGAGAAATATTTCTACCTAATTAATTGAGGTGAGTTCATGTTATTAAAGACCTGAAAAGCTTTTATGCCCAGAATTATTCTTCATACCATCTCCTGCCACAGTGTGTGGGAAATGGGTCAGGGAGAAAATTTGTGGGAAGGGGTGAAAAACTTTTTTATATTCCATAATTAGTTGAAGGTGATTATAAGACAGCCAAGTCATTTAAAGACTAAGAATGATTTTACTCTAAGGAAAGAAAGAGAATTACAAAAGGCAAGGCTAAGCATTTCAAGGACTCCATGTCTATTGAATAATCTCGTATTTTTGAACCATTTTATGCCATCATGGCATTGGCTGCTAGTTAATTAATTTATTATTCACAAAAGGGAGGAATACCCTGACTCCAACATGTTCTGAAACCATAAATCAAATCCCAGTGAAGTTATGAATTTGAAAGGGCTGACTGTGGTTGTGTCTTAAATATCAGTTCTGTGCAGGGAGAGAAAAAATATTAGCCAAGTGGCTTTTGGTAATAAATTCCGATTTCCTGAAAGTGAGATATAAGTTGCAAGTTGTTTTTCTATGAGCTCTGTCAGAAAGATTTTTAATAAAACATTCTTTCATCTGTAGTAAGAAAGAATTGCCCTTCTACCAGAAGCATTCTGGCTGTTTCACTGGCTGGGTCCCTTCTTGTAGACCCTAACCAGTGGATCTGGGCTTGTCCTACAAAGAAAATTGTTTTTGGAATCACAGCTCCTAATGCACCTACACCAATAATAATCTGTTCAGAGAGGAAAGACAAGGCTGGACATGGGTGGCACCTGTAATCCCAGCACTTTGAGAATGTGAGAAAGGAGGATAGCTTGAGGCCAGGAGTTTGAGACCAGCCTTGGCAACATAGTGAGACCCTGTCTCTCCACAAAATAAAAAATAAAAAAATAGCCGGGAATGGTGGTGCTTGGAGGCTGAGTTGGGAGGATCACTGAAGCCCAGGAATTTGAGGTTGCATTGAGCTATGATTATGCCACTGCTCTCCAGTCTGGGCAACAGAGTGATACACTGTCTCTTAAAAAATAAGACAGAGAGAGAGAGAGAAGGAGAGAGAGAAGAAAGATGATTTGATTAGCAGCTTCTGATGGGCTCAGATTATAGATAATTACGGTTCATAGTTGGCAGGTTTAGACTCTGCTTCATATATCTATTGCCCAAAGCTTTGTTTTTTCCTCATGATTCTGTGGGTCTGTGGGTTGACTGGGTTTAACTGGGCGGGTTTCCTGTCTCATATGTCAACATAGGTTTCCTCATGTTGCTGCATTTAGTTGGCATCTTGGCTAGGCTGAAAGTTCCAAGAAAACTTCACTGAATGTCTCAGCTTTGGTGCTTCTCCACATGTGCTTGTCAATTGCTAGGTTGGGCCTCCTAACAACATGGAGAACTCGAGTTGGTCAGACTTCCTACACTGCAGTGGGGTTCAGTGGGGAAAGCAGTAGCACCACCCCTCTCCAAGGGTGGGCCTGGATCTGGCACAGTGTCACTCTCACTCAGGTTAAAGGGCCAACCCAAATTAAAGGGAAGGGAAGTGGACCCCACTTCTGGATAGGCAGAGTGACATGCTTCTACAGGGAAAGGAGGAGTTGAGGGTGGCTGTCTTTGGAGAAGACCTATTACAGCCTCATTATTCACTTTAAATTAGCACCATTTAATTTTTAAATAAAAAATTTTTATGAATACATCATAATTATACATATTTATGGGGTTCATGTGATATTTTGATGTAAGCACACAATGCGTAACGATCAAATCACAGGAACTGGGATCTCCATCACTTTAAACATTTATCATCCACTTGTGTCAGGAACATTTCAATTCTACTCTTTTAGTTATTTTGAAATATGTAATTATTGTTAACGATAGTCACCCTATTTTGTTATGCAACACTAGATCTAATTTCTTCTATCTAATTGTGTTTTTGTACCCTTTAACCAACCGATTTTAGTCCCTGCTTCCCATCTACCCTTCCCAGTCTCAGCCTCTGGTAACCATCATCTATTTTCTACCTCCATGAGATCATCTTTTTAGTTCCCACATATGAATGAGAACATGTGAATTATTTCTTCCTTTCCTTTCCTTTCCTTCCCTTCCCTTCCCTTCCCTTCCCTTCCCTTCCCTTCCCTTCCCTTCCCTTCCCTTCCCTTCCCCCTCCCCTCCCCTGCCCTCCCCTCCTGTTCTCCTTCCTTCCTTCCCTCCCTCCCTCCTTCCTTCTTTTTTTTTCTTTTCTTTTGTTTCTTTTTTAACAGTCTTGCTTTGTCACCTAGGCTGGAGTGCAGTGATACAATCTCAGCTCACTGCAGCCTCCACCTCCTGAGTTCAAGCAATTCTCGTGCCTCAGCCTCCTGAGTAGCTGGGACTACAGGCGTGTGCCACCATGCCCAACTAATTGTTGTATTTTTAGTACAGACGAGGTTTCATTATGTTGGAGAGGCTGATCTCAAACTCCTGACTTCAGGTGATCCAATGCCTTAGCCTCCCAAAGTGCTGGGACTACAGGTTGAGCCACCATGCCTGGCCTTGTCTTTCTGTTTCTGGCCTATTTCATTATGTCCTCCAGTTCCATCAATGTTGCAAATGATAGAATTTCATTCTTTTTAAATAGCTGAGTAATATTCCATTTGTACATGTACTACATTTTCTTTATCCATTCACTTGTTGATGGACATTTAGCTTGTCCATCATATCTTGGCTATTGTGAATAGAAGCACCATTTAATTTCATAAATTATATTTTCTCATGTATCTTCAGTTGTCCTTACAAAAAAATCTTATATTCACTTTCTAGTTCTAGCCATCATTTTCTGGTCCTTTGGGAAAGGCGTTCCTAATTATTCTTAATAATTTGTGCTATTCAGGCCTTACTATGTGCTGAGTTTAGTTCTTTATGTACATGAGCGAATCCTTGCAACAACTCAGTGAGGAAGATAGCTCTATTTTCTTGATTTAAAAAACTTGGTCTTGGAGCAAGCCAGAAACTTGCTCAAGTTCTTACAGCTTATAAATTGGCAGAGCCAGCATTGGAAGCCAGAAGTTACTCACTTTAAAGTTGTTGTTTTCTTTTTTGAGACAGAGTCTCACTCTGTCGCCCACGCTGGAGTGCAGTGGCCCGATTTTGGCTCACTGCAACCTCTGCCTCCTGGGTTCAGGTAGCTGGGATTACAGGTGCCTGCCACCACACCCAGCTAATTCTCTTTTGTATTTTTTGTAGAGAAGGAGTTTCACTATATTGTCCAGGTGGGTCTCGAACTCCTGACCTCAAGTGATCCACCCCGCTCAGCCTCCCAAAGTGTTGGGATTATAGGAGTGAGCCACCCTCCCTGGCCTGTTTTGTTTTTCTTTTGGCACTGAAATATGATAGTTTTTTTTTTTCCAGGTCTACTATGAAGTTTCTTTTTTATTTTGTTTTATTTCATTTATTTTTTGTTTTTGTGGGTACATAGTAGGTATATCTATTTATGGGACCCATGAGATATTTTGATACAGGTATACAATGTATAATAATCACATCAGGGTAAATGAGGTATCCATCACCTCAAGCGTTTATCCTTTCTTTGTGTTGCAGACATTCCAATTATAGCTTTTTAGTTATTTTTAAATGTACAATAAATTATTGTTGACTATTGTCACCCTGTTGTGCTATCAAATACTAGATCTTTTTCATTCTACCTAACTATATTTTTGTATCCATTAACCATCCCCCTACTATGAAGTTTCTATTTGAAGCTGCTGTCAAATTCATCTGTACCAGATTTGTTAATTTCTCTGAATTTTGCTTAGAGAATTTCCCTGAAATAGTTATTCTTGTTCTCAGCATGCAGACTGGGACAGGGTCTATGAGATGTCTCCATTAACGGAAACTGCTTCCAAGCTTTGAGATTTATTGCTTCTCTAATACAAAAACACTTTTCAGGACTTCTGCTATTCTACAATCCTCTTCCACCCCGCCAAATAAACCTCACCATTCCATGTTCAAGTATTGACCACTTGAGTGGTATGGAAGGCATTTCCACGTACCTGGGTCTTAATTTTTTTGTCCAATATTAGCATATCTTAATTACATTTTCACTGCTGAAGTCTTAGACTGTGGCTGTCCAGACTACAGAGAATTTTTCAGTGAGTTAAACAAATACAAGATTGACTTTTACTATTTTGAGCATTAGATTCTTGTCGAGTTCTGTTGTGAGCTTTATAGTCTGTTAAACCCTCTGCTACATTCCTTTAGGCTCTCAGTACTTTCTGAGCCTTTCTGTTTCACTTTGATGTTAATATTTTATATTTCTAGTCATGTATTTACTGTTCACTATCACTAAAAATAGTTAGTCTCAGGTTTGGATTTTTACTATAAATCTTCAATTCCCTGAAACCTGTTTCTCTGGTAGAAATGACAAACATATCCAGAAATTGGTCAGAGTTGGGTGTTTGTTTAAATACTATAATCCTATTATAATTTGCTTTTATTTTCAGAGAGGACAAATAGAGATATAACTAAAAAAGATCGTAAAAAGACCATAAGGAGATTAACTTCCATCTTTTTATACCATGAGTACAAAAGCTGGGCAGTCGTGATGACACTGTTCTATTGTTTCAATGCCAGGGTGAAGATTTTTAGTTAATGTTGAAATTGGTACTGCATCTTAGACCTCAAATACTGGATGAGCCTCCTAAATGTAATCCTAGTTACCATCATTGTTTTAGAAGAAATGTTTGATTCCAAGAAATACAGTGAAGAATAGAGCTACAGATTTCAATATGTTGTGCTTTAGTTTTCACTCAATTCCAAATAGTGTAATTTCTGTTTGATTTCTTCCTTTATCCATGGATTATATTCAAGTGTATAATTTAGTTTTCAAACATTTGAGGATTTTCTAGAAATCTTTCTATTATTGATTTCTAATTTAATTCCAATGTGGCCAGAGAAGCATTTATGTGACTTGAATGCTTTTTAAATTTATTAAGACTTCTTTTATGATCCTAAATATGGTCTGTCTTATGTATACCATAGGCATGTGAAACAGATGTATATTCTGCTGTCATTGGGTGGAGTATTCTATGAGTGTCATTTAGATAAAGTTGGTTAATAGCATTTTTCATATGTTCTATGTCTTTACTAATTTTCTGTCTACTTGTTCCATCAATTATTGAAATGAGTGAAAATCTTAGAGTATAATTGTAGATTCCTCTACTTTCCTTTTTAGTTCTTTCAGTTTTTGCTTCATGTATTTTGAAGCTCTGTTATTAAACACACAAATATTTATGATTTTTATGTCTTCTTGATGAATCAAGTCCTATATTATTATAAAATGACCTTTTTCATCCCCAATAATAATTTTTGCTCTGAAATCTACTTTGGCTGATATTAATATAGCCATTTTCACTTTCTTTCAACTTACATTAGTAAGAATATATTTTTCCATCCTTTTTACTTAAAAAAATTATAGGCTGGGTGCAGTGGCTCACACCTGTAATCCCAGCACTTTGGGAGGCTAAGGAGGGCGGATCACGAGGTCAGGAGATTGAGACCATCCTGGCTAACAAGTTGAAACCGTGTCTCTACTAAAAACACAAAAATTAGCTGGACATGATGATGGGCGCCTGTAGTCCCAGCTACTCGGGAGGCTGAGGCAGGAGAATGGCATGAACCCAGGAGGCGGAATTTGCAGTGAGCCAAGATCGCACCACTGCACTCCAGCCTGGGCAACAGAGCAAAACTCCATCTCAAAAAAAAAAAAACAAAAACAAGTAGCAGCATAGAGTGGGTGTTATTTTCTCTCCCCCTAATCTGATAATCTCTGCCTTTTAATTTGGATGCTTAGACCATTTACATTTAATGTGATGAACTAAGATGATTGATTTGAATCTAAAGTCTTGCTATTTGTTTTCTGTGTCTTTTTTGTTTTTTGTTCCCTTTGTCCTCTATTTCTGTATTCTTTTAGATTAATATTTTTATTATTCTATGTTTCTACTTTATTTGCTTATTAGCTCTGCTTTTAAAGAATTGGTTGCTTTGGAATTTATATTATATACTTTTAACATATTATAGTGTATCTTCAAGTGACTTTGTACTACTTATAGTATAAAAACCTTACAATAATATATTTTAATTTCTACTTCCCCTCCTGGCCTTTGAGCTACTGTGATCATACATTTCACTTTTACACATGTTAAAATATCTATAATACATTGCTATTATTTTTGCTTTAAGCTGTTGATTATCTTTTAAAGAGATTTAAATTTAAAATAATTCTTTATGTTTACTCTTATAGTTTCTATTCCTAGGATTCTTCTTTCATTTGTGTACATCTGGTCTCACTTGTATTCTCTTTGAAGCACTTATCTATCATTTCTGATAGTGTCAGTCTTCTGGTGATTAATTCTTTCAATATTTGTATGTCTGGAAAATTTCTTTATTTCATCTTCATTTTTTAGCAATTTTCACTGATTTCCTCCCCTGTATTCCAGCCAGTATCTTAAAGATGTTGGTTCACCATTATCTAGCTTATATTGTTTCCAGAGAGAAATCTGCCTTCCCCTTTCTCTATTTCTCCATATACAATATGTCTGTTTTTCTCTTCTCTGGCTGCTTTTAACATTTTTCTCTTTATTGCTGATATTAAGCAGTTTGATTATGACATGCCTTAATTTTGTGTTTCTTATGCTTGGAGTTCATTGAGCTTCTTGGATTCATAGGCTTATAGATTTTAAGTTTGGAAAAATTTCAGCCATTAATGATTTCTTTAAATATCACCTCTGCATTCTTTTAGGGATGCCAATTACATTGTATTTGGCCATTTGAGGCTGTCTCATAGTTCACTAATGTTTTGTTCATTTTTTCCTGTCTTTTAATTTGTTTTAATTGGTGTTCCATTTTATAGTTCTAGTTTATAGACACGTTGCTATGTCTTGAAGCTTGCCAATCTTTTCTTTTGCTTTGCCTAATCTCCTGTTAATCTTATATGGTATATTTTTCATCTCAAACATTATAGTTTACATTGCTAGAAGTTCAATTTGTGTCCTTTTTCTTTATATCTTTCAGGTTTTCACTTAATATGTTCAATCTTTTCTCTGTCATTTCCTCTATCATTTTTTTCTTTTAATTTTTGTCAGTGTTTAATTTTTATATTTTGAAGCTATATTGTATTAGGAACATACAAGCTAATGCTTTGTGTGTGCTCATTTGCATGTATGTATGTATGTGCATATGTGCATGTGTGTACATTACGAAAATTATTATACCATCTACCAACTTTCTTCTGGTTGGTATTTGCCTGGTAAATTTTTTCCCATGTTTAGTTTCAATCTTTCAAGATCCATAATTTTAAAGCACCATAGAGCTGAATTTTGTTTTAATCATCTAATATGTCATTGAATTAGAAAGTTTAATCTATTTAAAAAGTTTTCCTCTTAGTCATCTCAAGGAATCAGGCAGGGAGTTATAAAAATAACTGCAATGGGGGGAAGATATTTAAGAACTCTTACAAATGTCTTGGTCACAGGTCCCAACTTTAATGGTTTCTGACTTCCTTTCTCGGATAGAGGCTGGAATTCCAGTGACTCCCATCAAATCATCTCTCCTCTTGCTATGTAGGCCTGAAGATGCAGATAGAGAAAAATGACCTTACTTTCCTTATATTGGAGATTGTACTCAAAGAACTCCCCTAGCCTCCCATCCCATACAGAAATGGATCTCTTTGAGACTCTTTGAGACACTTATGCACAGTATTTTTTTGTATTTTGCTTGAAGGTTAATTTTAAACAGTATGAATCTTTTAAAAAATAACTATTTGTCAGCATGTAGGCTTTCCAGTTGTCTCCATATCCTTTTTATATTATGAGTTGCTTCTTGGCTATTCCTTTTTAGGATGTCCATACACCAAGTTTACCTGATCAATGTCACGGTGAAATTTTTTTATTCTAATAGACTATATACCATGCAGGGTTATGTATAATGAATACAAGGTAACATGCCTATTACATAAAAATAAAATAATTGTTTTTGTGAAATGAATTGGAAGATGTGGCATAATTAAACAGTGGGCATTTGTATTCTCCTATTATCACTCTGGAGCTGCAAAAAAAAAATGGAAGTAATTTATTTCATCTTGGTAATGCTCCTTCTTTCTGGTCCAACAATTTATCAGAAATGTTAATCCAGCAAGCAGTAAGTGGAAGGGGGAGAGGAGAGAGGGGATTTAAAATTAGCCTGGAAATATTGCATAACTCATTAAAAATGTAATCATGCGTAAAATGAGATCAATGAAAATTTATCTAAAAGTTCAAGGAAAAGGCATTTTCTAGTATGATACTGGATTTAATAGACTGGATTTTAATTTAGTCAGTTTGCTACAAAAAAATCCCTCCAGGCTAAACAAAACCATTTTCCCTCCCAGTTATTGTACAGACAGCTAATTTTCAGACTCCTTCTCTCTGATATTCTATCTTATCTCTTGCTGGATACTAGTTTTAGTACATTGCAGAATTTGTTTTCTTTACATTTTCCATTACTGCTTTCATTTGCATGATAAATGATTAGAAGTAGAAACAGGAAAAAAAACTCATGCAGAACATTTCTTTATTAATTTTGTTTAAATTAGAGTAACTTTTTAATTCACCCATACCCCTCCCCATTTAACAACCAGTGTATCTGAGAGTTATTTTAATATTTTGTTGTGCAGCTAGTGAAATGGGTTACACATTTTTTGCCTTGTGCTTTCTTCATGTAACATTTTATTTCATTCCCATATTTGTCGTTTATGTTTTGCTTTCTGTCTTGCACTGCTAATGACATTGATGAGTTTTTCTTCTAAAAGAGACCCCTATGTTTAAGGCTGAACCTAAGATGTAGAGCTATAAAATATGTTAATATTGGTGAAGGTAAGAGCTTTGAAGATTTATTTTACAGATGATAGCGTCACAATTTCTAAACAATAAATAGAGTTTGTAAAATAGGGCTTCAGTTAAGTTCTTCTGCCCCTTCTATCTTAGCTATTTTTCTTGTCTGTAATTTAGAAATGTGAAATGATGTAATTAACAAAACACGATGAAAATCATCTAATGCCTTACTTTCCCTTCGGGTTCTAAATCAAAAGAAGCTAGCTTTATCAGTAAAAACTTGCCTGGGCAAAAATTATTATACAAGCTGACTGAGTGGTTTCTACAAAATTTGTCTCTAAGAGATGACTCATGTATGATCACCTTAGAATCATTCACATAGAGAACTTTCTTTTGCTAGTACACAAATATTAAGTAAATATCTTCCTGTTGTAAAAAACCATCAAACAGTAGAATTAATTGAATGTCCCCTTGATCTTTCCTTCTATCGTATTTCCTTCCTTAAAAGTAGTACACTGTTCAGCATCTATCCTTCCTGATATTTTTCTCTGTAAAATAGAATATGTACTTGTAGAAATACAATAGTTTTAATTTTTGTTAAATTATCATAATATAATAAGTATCACATCTCCTTTATTTCTGCATTTTGTCTATTTTACTTAACATTATGCCTTGGAAGTATTACCATTTCAGCACACAGAACTCTATTTCATTTTGTTTAACTGTTGTATGGTATTCCATAGCATGGTGCTAGAAAGACTGGGAAAAAAACCTGTGTTCATCAATAGAGGAACGGCTAACCATGACAAACAATAGTGCGATAAAAGCCTTTGTACAAGTCTTGATGCACAGTGAAAACGTTCCTTTGAGGAAGATACCAAGAAGTGGAAGAGCAGGGCCAGAAGTGCTTTTAAGTTTTCCTTAAATACTGTTTTACCTAAATCATGATGGCCTCATTGTCATTCATTTCTAAATGTAGTTTGTAAGTTCTGTATTGATTTTTCTCCTAAACATAAGAGTTATTCTCAAGGGGGTTTTAAAGTTTCTAAGTCTATGGATTTTTTTTGTCTATCTTTTTGATGATGAATCTAATTTTATTTCATTGTGATCAATCAATATGGCTTCTATGATTTCTGCTTTACAGGAGTCGATGAGATTTTTCTTCATGACCTAATACATGATCAATTTTCTTTTGTGAGCATCCTGAGTGTTTGAGAAGGATGTTCTTTATTGTGTTCAATGTTATATTCTATATCTATTAGATCAAACTTGTTAATTAGATTAGCCAAATACTCTATATTCTTACTTTTTGTTCATCTATTTTATCTACTGGTTCCTGAAAGCTGCAATTGTCAAATATACCCAAAAGTTTATATGTTACATCTTCTTGGCAAACATCCCTTTTCATCCTTTTACTGCATTTGCCTAAAATTCTACGTTTTTTCCTGATGTTTAGAATTGCTTGGTATATCTTTTCTTATACTCTTGTCTTCTTTCTTTCTGTCATCTTTAGGTATGGCTTTAATCTGGGTAGGCACCATCTAATCAGCTGGCAGTGTGGCTAGAATATAAAGCGGGCAGAAAAACTTGAAAAAATTAAACTGGCCTAACCTCCCAGCCTACATCTTTCTCTCGTGCTGGACGCTTCTTGCCCCTGAATATCGGACTCCAAGTTCTTCAGTTTTGAGAATTGGGCTTGTTCACCTTGCTTCTCAGTTTGCAAACGGCCTATTGTGGGACCTTGTGCAAGTTAATAAACTCCTATATGTGGAGCAACATATATATATATATATATATATATGGAGATATCTATATATATATATATATGGAGATATCTATATATATGGGGAGATATATATATATATCTCCTATTAGTTCTGTCCCTCTAGAGAACCCTGACTGGTACAGATGGACTCAGACAACTACCCTTCCCCTGTCCCTGAATAAGGTGAAAACTTTGATGTATTTTTACCTCCTTTACTTCCTATCTTCTCCAACATTTTTCAAGTCTTTAGTTCCAAATTGTTAAAAGATATTTTTCTTTGCAATCCACATTTATTTAAATGTGATTAGTTTTCCGGGTTTTATGCTCACCCCTGCTTTTTATATCCAGTTTCTCTCTCAGATTCTTTTTTTCTTCCTGAAGTGCATTCTTTAAAAATTCTTTTAAAAAATATTGATTTAAATTTTTTTTTTTTTGGAAAATTATGGAATGTTTCACAAATTTGCATGTTATCCTTCATTTCCATTTTAGTATATGTGCTGCTGCAGTGCATACGAGAAACTTGTTAGAGAGTTTGTATATGACAAACGGAGTCTCTGCATGTTAGAAAGGTCTTTATTTTGAAAAATATTTTTACCTTTTACAGAATTTTAGATTCACATCTTTTCCTCTTTGGATATTAGTGTTATATTGTTCCATCAGAAATCTGAAATCAGTTTGTTTCTTATTTCCTTGTAGGTTATATATGTTTTCCTCTCTGGAATATTTCAGATTGTTATTTTTTATTATAGGTAATACATTTACATAATTCAAAATTAAAAATAATTAAAAGTTACGCTCAGAATTCTTGCTTCCATCCCCTTCCCTCCTCATTGTTCTGCCCTCCATTGATAACAATTTCTATTAGATTCCTGTTTATTTTTTCAGTGTATCTTTCATCAAAGGAAAGCAAATATAAATGTATATTTATTTATTTCTCTTATGGGAAGGGGAGCATACTATACAATTAGCTTTAACTTTTGCTTTTTTTTTTTTTAAACAAATATTTTGGAGATCTTTCCACATCACTAAGTAGAAATACTGTTCATACTTTCATTTGATTTCATAGTGTTTGATTGGGTTAATATATCCATAGTTTCTTCAGTCAGTCTTCTATTCATGGGCCTTTGGATCATTTCCAATCTTGTGCTATGGCAAATAATGCTGTAATGCATAATCTTCTACGTATGCCATTTAATGTGGGTAGATCTATCTGTGGGATAGATTCGCAGAAGTAGGATTGCTAGGTGAAAAGGCAAGTGCAGTTGTGTTTTGGTAGAAATGGCCGGATTGCTCTCCACGGGAGTTGCACCATTTTCTCTTTCTCACCAGCAAAGTGTATTTGGTATCTTTTCCCTTCAGCCCCACTGACAAGAGTGTGGTCAGAGTTTTGGATTTTTGCCACTCTAATAGGTGGTAAATGGTCTATATCTCAGTGTAGTTTTATCGACCTTTATCTTACTGTGAGCAAGGTTGAGACATTTTTCATATGCTTGATGGCCATTTTCATGCATCCTGCCTCCAACGCCTGCAAGGACTGTTTGTGCTGTTTGTCATCTTTATTTCAAATTGTTGCTTGTTTTCTTTCTGAATTGTAGGTAATTTTTTTTTTTTTCTTTCAGACAGAGTCTCACTCTATCACCAGGCTGGAGTGCAGTGGTGCAATCTTGGTTCACTGCAACCTCCACCTCCCAGGTTCAAGTGATTCTCCTGCCTCAGCCCCTCAAGTAGCTGGGACTACAGGTACCCGCCACCACGCCTGGCTAATTTTTTTTTGTGTGTGTGTTTTTAGTAGAAACGGGGTTTCACGTGTTGACCCAGATGGTCTCGATCTCTTGACCTCGTGATCTGCCCGCCTCGGCCTCCCAAAGTGCTGGGATTACAGGTGTGAGCCACTGTGCCATGCCAGGTAATCTTTATAAATTAGGGAGCTCAGTCTTTGTAATATAAATTATAACCTCCCCATCTTCTCCACATTAGTCATTTGCCTTTTAATTTTCCTTATGGTGTGTGTTTTTTTTTTTTGTTTTTTTGGCGTGCAGAAGGTTTTGAATTTTTTTTAGTCGAATTTATCAACCTTATATTGCTTCTGAATTTTGAAGTCTTACTTGCAAAGGCCTCCCCCACTCCATTTTTAATCTTTAGCACTTCTAGCACTTCATTTTCTACCTTTTAACATTGAATTCTTTTGGAATTTATACTTGTGCACAATGTGAAGTAGGGGACTTACTTTATCTTTTTTCCCCAGACTGCCACCCAGTTGTCCCACTGTAATTTATTAAAATGCCCTTCTTCATCTCAGTAGTTTGGAATGTCCTCTTTATGATATAATACATGCCTTTATACATTTGGGTCTATTTCTGGACTTTCTATTCTGTTCCACATGCTTATGTGTTTCTTCAAATACCAGTTGCACACTTTAAATTGGTGTATTTTGATACCTAGTAGGTCTGTTCTATCATTTCTCTTCATTTTCTAGCTATTTAAAATTTTATGTTTCCATGTTAATTTTAGAATCAATTTGCCTAGTTCCAGAAAAAAATCCTGCTGTTATTTTTGTTGGATTGCTTTAAATTAAGAAGAATTGACTTTGAGTCTTTCTTTCCAAGAATATGCTGTTTCTTTTTCTAAATACTTTTAAATCCATTAGTAATACTTCAAATTTTTTCTCATATTATTTGGTTTCACACATTTTTAGTTAAGTTTGCTCCTAACTGAAAGTGGGATATTCCATCCTATTATATGTTCTCACTGGTGTTTTACTGTATAAAGGGTAGTGATTTTTTTTCTCTCTCTTTCTCTCTTTCTATCACCTTCCTGCCTGCCTATCTTCCCTCCCTCGCTCCTTCTCCTCTCTCCTCCCCTCCCTCCCGTCCTCTCCTCTCTTTCTTCCTGGTTTCACTCTGTCACCCAGGCTGGAGCACAGTGGTGCAATCATAGCTCACTGCAATCTCCACTTTTCAGGCTCAAGGGATCCTCCTACCTCAGCCTCCCTAGTAGCTGGGACTCCAGTTGCATGCCACTATGCCTGGCTACTTCTGTAATTTTTTGTAGAGACAGGGTCTCTCTATGTTGTCCAAGCTGGTCTTGGACTCCTGGGCTCAAGCAATCCTCCCACCTCAGCCTCCTAAAGTGATGGGCCACCATGCCTGGCCATGATTTCTTTTTAATTAATTTTACATACTGCTATTTTACTGAATTATCTTATATTTTGTTGTGCTATTTCAGTTTCTTCATTGGGCTTATGAGTACAAAATCATATCATCTCAAACTAGAGATAGCTTTGCCTCTTTCCAATCTTATGCGTCTAGTTTTCTTCTCTGGTCTACTTGTGTTGGTTTAATATGGTGTTAAATAGAGTGGTAATTGTGAGCATCTTTGTGTCTAACAGCAGCAGGAATACTTCTAGTGCTTCTCCCCCATGTCAGAAGCTGGCTTCTGCACCAATTTTACATGGATATGTGCACACACATGCACCTGCCCACCCAGATACCAGCAGCTGCCCCAGAGGTCACCTGTAGATAGTTCCTGTCCATACGGCAAACTTCCTGCCACTTGCTGCTTGAGCACATTCTCCAGCAGTGGGAGGGTGTGGCCCTGTGTGGGCAGACCAGGTATCCTGTGAAACTATGGCCCCTAGAAGGGACCCCCAACCAATGAGGTCTGGGAGTCAATGGATAAATACTCCCACTTTTCACCCTTCTAGGGAACAACTCAGTGGCGTGTTCCACATGGGCTCTCAGAAGATCTCAAGGGGGACTGAACCTCAGTTGCCCACAATGTCAACCCCTCATGCACCTCTCATTAGCTTTACTTGTCTCAATTCCCTACTCCGTCACAGTGCCTCCTGAAAATCACCTCCCAAATCAACTACTGGTACACACATCCTTGTCTTGGGGGACTCAGACTAACAGGGAAGTATACAACCGTTTCTATTGTTTTTGCTTTTTTATTTTTTTCAACTTTTATTTTAAGTTCAGGGTCCATGTGCAGGATGTACAGGTTTGTTACACAGGTAAACATGTGCCATGGTGGTTTACTGCACAGATCATCCCCTCACTCAGGAACTCAGCCCAGCATCCATTAGCTGTTCTTCCCAATGCTCCCCCTTCTCCCACCCGCCAACAGGGGCCCTGTGTGTGTTGTTCACCTCCCTGTGTCCATGTGTTCTCATCAATCAGCTTCCACTTATAAGTCAGAACATGCAGTGTTTGGTTTTCTGTTCCTTTGTTAGTTTGCTGAGGATAATGGGTTCTAGCTCCATCCATGTCCTGGCAAAGGACATGGTCTTGTTCCTTTTTGTGGCTGTATTGTATTCCATGGTGTGCATGTACCACATTTTCTTTATCCAGTATATCACTGATGGACATTTGGGTTGATTTCATGACTTTGCTATTGTAAATAGTGCCGCAATGAACATACGCACGTGTGTATCTTTATGATAGAATGATTTATATTCCTTTGGGTATACACCCAGTAATGGGATTGCTGGGTCAAGTGGTATTTCTGACTCCAGGTATTTGAGGAATCACCAGTTATTCCTATTGTATTGCATGTTTTTACCTGGACTTAGCATTGAATTTTGTCACCAGTTTTTCCGTCTGTGGAGTTGATTATAGGAACTTTCCTCTTAGATTGGTATAGTGAGTTTTACTAGTGGGCTTCCTAATGTTGAATATTTCTTCCATTCCTGAAACTCTTATTCCGGGTTATAACGTGCCACTGGGCACTGCTTGCCAATGTTTTCTTTAGGATATTTGCACTGATATTTCTAAGGATGATTTGTCTGTCATTTTCTTTTTATTGCAATCTTTATCAGATTTTGTTATCAGTGTGCTTATACTGTCATAAAAAGAATTTGGAGTGTTTTCTCTTCTCTTCCTATATTTGGAAGTTTAACACCAGAATCATGTGATCTTTAAGGCTGGTAGAACTTCCCTGTGAAATTGCTCTGTAGAACTACCTAATAATCCTGGCCCTTTTTGAGGGTCGAGTCACTGACAACTTCCCGTATTTCCTCTATGGAAATTTAGTTATTAGGCTTTCTATCTCTTCAGTTAAAAAATTATACTTTTGTAGAAAGGATACATTTTAATTTAGGTTTTCAAATTTATTTACAGAGTTTTGGAAAAAATCTCATAATTTTTAAAGTTTTCCGTTGTCATAGTTACCCCCTCTTTTGTCATTTATTTTATGAATTTTTTCTTGCTTTCTTCTTTGTACTAGTAGGTTAACTACTTATCTATTTTACTGTCTTTTCTCAAATTACCTGCTTGCTTGCTTGTTTTCTTATGTACTTATTTATATGTTAGTTTTGACTATTTTTCTGTGTTCTAACCTAGTGATTCTGCTTTAATCTTTATTAATTCTTTCTATTAGGTTGGTGCAAAAGTAATTGTGGCTTAATACTTTCTTTTAGTTAATGTTGTTGTTCTTTGTCTATTTGGTGGGTTGGAAACTTAATTCATTTACTTTTAGTCTTTCCATTTTGTTGACATAAGTATTTAAGACTCTGAAGTAGACCGGGTACGGTGGCTCACACCTGTAATCCCAGCACTTTGGGAGGCCAAGGCAGGCGGATCACTTAAGGCCAGGAGTTCAACACCAGCCAGGTCAACATGGTGAAACCCCATCTCTACTAAAAATACAAAAATTACCCCGGCATTGTGGTGCGCACCTGTAATCCCAGCTTCTCAGGAGGCTGAGGCAGGAGCATCGCTTGAACCTGGGAGGTGGAGGTTGCAGTGAGCCAAGATCGTGACACTCTACTCCCAGCCTGGGAGAAAAAGTGAGACTCTGTCTCAAACAAAACAAGACAAAACAAAACAAAACAAAACAAAGAAACCCCCAAAATTGAGTTCTTTAATGGAGAGAATGTTAATCAAGGCCTTTTTGCTTATTGATTTTGTTGCTAAAATAATGGTTTTATTGCATTATGTTCAGAAACTTCTGTATCTTTTCTATTTTGTGGGGCATTGTTTTATTTTCTTTGTGCCAATGTGGTCTCTTTTTATGAGTGTTTCATGGATGTTTGAGAAGGTAGATTCTCCATTGTCAGAGTACCTGGTTGGACTGATGTGCATATAGTTACCTTACTAAGTTGTCTATAGTCTCACTTTAACGTGACCATTTGATCTGTCTTGCGATGAGAATTGTCAGTTAAACATACTGCTGTTAGTATTTTTCTGTGTATATTTCCTAGTTATCTCTTGTAGTTCTGGCTTTATAAAAATTGCTACTGTGTTTGATTCTCCAAACTCTAACACCGTCACTGTGAATTGTACTAAGTAATGCATAAGGTACTGTTCTCAAATATTTATAAAACTGAGTTCATTAACAAACTCTTCAAAATCTGGCCTCTGGTACACTGTCTGTGGCCGTTGAATTTGACATCCACACCATTTTGAACTTGGGCTGTTCTTGCACATAGCCTCCAATACCCCTCCTTGGTAATGGCCCTCCCTTTGCCATCCTCTTGTGCATCTTAATAACATCATTTTCATCCATTTTGATAACCTCATTTTATATCCATTTTGAACCATCTCTCTTCAGTGAGCATTACTTCCAATCTTCCCTCATAGCAGAAATCTCAGGATTCTATCATTTCAATCTTGTCATACTGTTTTTCCATTTTGCTTTCTGTGAAGTGGTTCCAAGATGGGTCCTGGAAAATTGGCTTCTAAGGAAACAATTTCCTGCTCAGGAGTCCTGGTTCCTATCCTACTCTGAACTCCAGGTTAGACACAGTAGCCCACATTTGTTCCAAGCTTGATCATGTGTCCTTATGCTAATTACATTTTCCCACGATGAGGTTTTCTGCCTATTTCCATGTGTTGTACCCTTCCCTGCTGTATTAGGGTTCTCTACAGGGACAGAATTAATGGAATATATATATATATATATATATATATATATATATATATATATATATATATATGAATTTATTAAGTATTAGCTCTCACGATCACAAGGTCCCACAATAGGCTGTCTGCAGACTGAGGAGCAAAAAGAACCAGTCCGAGTTTCAAAACTGAAGAACTTGGAGTCTGATGTTCAAGGCCAGGAAGCATCCAGCACAAGAGAAAGATGTAGGCTGGGAGGCTAGGCCAGTCTCTCTTTTCACATTTTTCTGCCTGCTTATATTCTGGCCATGGTGGCAGCTGATTAGATGGTGCCCACCCAGATTAAGGGTGGATCTGCCTTCCCCAGCCCACTGACTCAAATGTGAATCTCCTTTGGCCACACCCTCGCAGACACACCCAGGATCGATACTTTGTATCCTTCAATCCAATCAAGTTGACACTCAGTATTAACCATCACACCCGCCCAGAGTAAGTACTGCCATTTAGGTCAGGACACCCCAATCTCATCGCAGGTTAATGTCTTAAGACCTCTAATGTGACTCTGTAACAATAGTATTTCTTAAGCTTTACAATACCTTGTGGTCACTACAGTACATTTAAACATTGCTTTAGGGCATACCATAATAATTGTTGGACAAAATTGTTTCCTCTGTTTTGTGGATTAATATTTTCTGTTTTTTTTTCCTTCACCACTTTTTATCCTGGTGGTTGTCTTTTAATGTCTCATCAGAGGTGTTCCACAATGCATGCCCCTGCAAGGCGGACCTCTCAGAATCTGAGTGCCTTGGGTCTGTCATATGGGAAAAATAGGAATCGTGCCTTCCAGTATCTCTTATGACTGTCACTGTTTGATGTAAGAGTTTGGCAAAGTACTTTGAGATTCTTGGAGAACAAGCACTGCCTAATAAATGCATGGTGTCATCACTGTCATTGCTTGATCTATTTAATGTTACTGGGAGTATCAAGGCAGGTGATGTCTATTTATTTCCTCATCTGTTCTCTGCATTATCTCCTGACACTTTCCCCGAATGGGCTACGTGGGATTTGCCTTCATGGCACTGTGTTCTGGCTTTCATTTCTCTATCAGCCCATCTATCTCCAGATGGCTTGTGATCTCACTGCTCACTAAGCGCTTTTCAAATTCAGATCCCTTTTACCGTTAGATTTACTAATGACTACTGATCTGTAACATTTTTGTTCCCTAGAAGAATGGAAAAACAAATTTTGCCAAATTGTATAATAATTTAAAGACAAAGCATACATGGTCTAGTAGAGAAGGCTTTTTTGGTTCAAGCCTAGGACAATGTATAATACTTACACATAATTTGTACACTTTTTGGAAAACTGTATTTCATCACTTAGGTATTTATCTACATTATATTTATTCCCTAGTGGCATCCCAGATATGTTGTATCACAAGGATAACCTGCTGATGGCCTATTCAAACTAAAAATGTAGCATGAGGCCGGGCACAGTGGCTCACGCCTGTAATCCCAGCACTTTGAGAAGCCAAGATGGGCAGATCACTTGAGGTCAGGAGTTCGAGACCAGCCTGGTCAACATGGCGAAACCCCGTCTCTACTAAAATTACAATAAAATTAGCTAGGCATAGTGGCACGTGCCTGTAATCACAGCTACTCAGGAGGCTGAGGCAGGAGAATCATTTGAACCTGGTGGGACAGAGGTTGCAGTGAGCCAAGATCATGCCACTGCACTCCAGCCTGGGCAACAGAGCAAGACTCTGTCTCAAAAATAAATAAATAAAATAAAATAAAAATAAAAATGTAGCATGAGGGATAGAAGAAATTAAATTTTAAAAAAATTTTAAAAATCTATTTAAGGGGTACAAGTGCAGATTGTTTACCTGCATATATTGTATAGTGGTGAATCTGGGCTTTTAGTGTCTCTGTTACCTGAATAGTGAACAGTATATCCAATAGATGATTTTTCAGCCCTCACCCCCTTCCCTGCCTCCCACCCTCCCACCTTCCCACCTTTTGCAGTCACCAATGTCTGTTACTCTACTCTGTATGCCCATGTGGACCCATTGTTTAGTTCCCACTTGTAAGTGAGAACATAATGCCATTTGACTTTCTCTCTCTCTTCCCTTCCTTCCTTCCTTCCCTCCCTCCCTCCCTCCCTCCCTCCCTCCCTCCCTCCCTCCCTCCCTCCTTCCTTCCTTCCTTCCTTCCTTCCTTCCTTCCTTCCTTCCTTCCTTCCTTCCTTCCTTCCTTCCTCTCTTTCTCTCTTTCTCTTCTTTTGAGTTTCACTCTTGTTGCCCAGGCTGGAGTGCAGTGGCGTGATCTCAGCTCACTGTAACCTCTGTCTCCTGGGTTCAAGTGATTCTCTTGCCTCGGCCTCCTGAGTAGCTGCGATTATGGATATGCACCACCAAGCCCAGCTAATTTTTGTATTTTTAGTAGAGACAGGGTTTCGCCATGTTGGCCAGGCTTGTCTCGAACTTCTGACCTCAAGTGATCCACCTGCCTTGGCCTCCCAAAGTGCTGGGATTACAGGCGTGAGCCACCGCGTCCGGCCTGACTTTGTGTTTCTGAGTTATTTCACTTAGGATAATGGCCTTCAATTCCATCTATATTGCTGTAAAAGACATGATTTCATTTGTTTTTATGGCTGAGTAGTATTCCAGGGTGTATAGGTGCCACATGGCCTTTATTCAATCCCCCATTGTTGTTGGACACTTAGGTTGATTCCATAATGTTGTTTTGTGGATAGTGCTGTGATAAACATACAAGGGCGGGTATCTCTTTGATATGATTACTTTCCCATTGGGTATATATACCCAGTAGTGGAGTTGCAGGATCAAATGCTAGTTCTATTTTTAGGGAGAGCTTATTTTTTAAAAAACAGATTGCCAAAGTTTTCTTCTGCAGCTGGAACTAAGAATATAGATCCTCTTACATTATTTCTCTTAGAAATCATTCATAAGCACATTTTCTTTTCTTTTCTTTTCCCTTTTTCTGACACAGGTCTTGCTCTGTCGCCCAGGCTGGTGTGCAGTAGTGTGATCACGGCTCACTGCAACCTTGCCCTCCCAGGCTCAGGTGATCCTCCCACCTTAGCCTCCGGGGTAGCAGAGACCACAGGTGCACACCATCATTATTTGGAGAAATGGGATATCCCTATGTTACCCAGGCTGGTCTTGAACTCCTGGGCTCCAGCAATCCTCTAGCCTCAGCCTCCCAAAGTGCTGGGATTATAGGCATGAGTCATCATGCCTAACCAGTGATTTTTTTTTTCTTAGTCGAAAAAGATTTCCAGTAATTCTCTAAGACTTTGTGTTTCTGTTCTATAGATGCACTTGGTAGATTTTCATAGGATTTTTGTGATCTTGCAACCCCCAAATGGGAAAATACATATATATATTTTATATATACAAATATATATAAAATTTATATACATACAAATAGATATAAAATTTATATAATATATTATAAGTATATAAATATATTTATATTAAAGAAATATAAATATATATTTATATATAATATAAATATATTTAAATATAAATTTTTATATTTAATATTTATATAAAATTTTTATATTATATATTTTTATATATAAATTATATAAAATTTATAATCTATATATATAAATTATATATAATATATAAATATGTAATATATATTTATATTATATTATATATAATATATAATATAATATATAAAATATATTTAAATACATTTATATATTATATATAAATAAATATAAAATATATAAATATATTTTTATATATGATATATAAATTTATGTAAATTTATATATAAATATATTATAATATATAATAAATATATATATTTATATATCCAATGGGAATTTTTTGGTTGTAAGTAACAGAAAGTACAACTTAAACCAACTTAATAAAAAAAAAAATGAACGAATTGGCTCATATACCTAAAATGTCCATGTAGGCTTCAGGCTCAGTTGGATCCAGGAGTTTCGGTGGTGTTATTGGACTAAACTTATTCTCTTGTATCTTTACTTTGCTTTCCTTTGTGTTCATTTATTCTCAAGCAAGCTGCCACCTGTGTTGGCAAAGTGGGTCCCAGCAGCTCCAGGTTGATGTGCCTTTCCCAGGAGAAAGAGAACATTTTTATCTTGGACTCTCTAGCAATGAACTAGAGATTAATTCTGATTAGACTTGTGTTATGAGCCATAATTGTTATTAGGGGGATGGGATAGGCTGATTGACAAGGCCTGGATCATGTGCCTGCCCCTGGATCTGGGTGTGGATTTGACTACTCCTGAACCATGGATACACTGGATTGGGCTGGGGTAATTTCCAAAGGAAAACCTAGATGCAGAATGTGGGATAGGCAAAAACAACAACTGTCTACAACAAATGGCAACTCAGAAGAGTCAGATGACTTTCTCAGGGCATGGAAGACCTGCTCTCTGTATAAAGAAAAGCAGTGTATATAGGAAGACTGGGTCTTTTTGGTCCTAGCATTGCCTTATGGAGTAGTCAGAATTGACCCAAATTATGAGATATTTTAAGTTTGATAATTTAATATATTAAAAATAATGGCTCTCTATATTCAAATATTTAATTTTTGCTCCAGAATATGAAAACAATTCTCATTTATTTACAATTCAAGAAGAAATGATTAGCCACACGCCAAATCTGGAAATGTGACTTATTGACATGTTACATGATGGTGACTCTCTCCCTTTCTTTCTCTTTTTTTTTTTTTTTTTTTCTTTCAAGGCCTTGCTCTGTCCCCCAGGCTGGAGAACAGTGCCATGATTATGGCTCACTGCAGCCTCCTGGGCTCAAAAGACCCTCCTACCTCAGCCTCCTGAGTAGTTGAGATCACAGGTGTGCACCACCACGCCTGGCTAATTTTAAGATTTTTTGTAGAGACAGGGTCTCCCTATGTTGCCCAGGCTGCTCTTGAACACCTGAGCTCAAGCGAAACTCTCAACCTCGGCCTCCCAAATTGTCGAGATTGCTGTTAAGTAGAAAAGTCTATAAGGCAGAGAACTTTACTCCCCTGAAATAATCTGTGCTTTCTAGAAGCAAAGTTTCTGTTTGCTTCTATTTGACGTTGAACCAACGAAGGTGAGCCCGCTATGGAGAGGGGAAATACTGGCCTTTGCAAATTAAGCTGCTGAAAGCTGTCCTTCAAGTTCATTTGGGAATGCAGTTTCCTCACAATAGTGTCTTGGCACATACATGTGTTGAGACTGACTCAGGGATTTGGAAGTTGATTTTTATTTGAGGAGGTGGAAATGAAAGGAAACATGAGCTAGTAATGACCCTGTTATCCTCCCCGACCAGCAGGGGAAGGTAGGTTTGTGCTTGCTGTTGTCAGCGACGCAAGCAATAATCTGACTTCTGGACGGTAGGAAGCATTTCTCATCGTTAGGTAGCAACTGCTCTACTGCTTACGGAGGAGGAAATTTCCAGGTACAGAGGCCTGCAAGAATGAGGGAGGGCAGTTCTTCCTGTAGATTAGAACCACATAATCCCAGCATGTTGGAGGCACAGGGGTTTTTGAGATCATCTGGTCCGACCTGTCATCTCATGCAAGAAGAGAGTGGACTGTTTAGAGATGACATGACTTGCGCAGACTAGTTTTTGGTCAAGTGAGTGGTAGATGGTCAAAGGGGAAAGGCATGAATGACCCTTGGAGTGAGAGAGACCAGTGTGTAGTTTCCATTCTCTCATTCACTCAGCATACAGGCTTGAGCTGGTTGCTCAGCATCCAAGTGCTTTTTTTTTTTTTTTGAGGTAGAGTCTCGCACTGTTGCCCTGGCTGGAGTGTAGTGGCGCGATCTCGACTCGCTGCAGCCTCTGCCTCCCAGGTTCAAGTGATTTTCCTGCCTCAGCCTCCCGAGTAACTAGGACTGCAGGTGCCCGCCACCATGCCTGGTTAATTTTTTTTTGTATTTTTAGTAGACACGGGGTTTCACTATGTTGGCCAGGCTGTTCTCAAACTCTTGACCTCGTGATCCGCTCGCCTTGGCCTCCCAAAGTGCTGGGATTACAGGCGTGAGCCACCGCGCCCAGCCCCAAGGGCTTCTTATATGACATTGTAGAGCGGGGTGTTAAGCAGCTACTGGATTGTCTGCGCATAGTGTGTGCACTCAGTAACTTCTAATAGCTTCCCCCATGCTGGGAATATCTGACTTCCCTTTAGTTGAAATTATTTCATTCCCATCTTGAAGTGCTCTTGTGAACCCTTGCTTCATAAAACCCAGCACAATGCCATTGATCAGTGCCAACAATCCACTCATTTTGTTGATTTTGTTTTTTTGAAATCAACCCTTGGTCCAGGGGCAGTGGCTCACACCTGTAATCCCAGCGCTTTGGGAGACTGAGGTGGGAGGATTGCTTGAAGCCAGGAGGTCAAGAAGAGCCTGGGCAACATAGTGAGACCTCATCTCTACATAAAATAAAAAGATTAGACAGATGTGGTGTTGCACGCCTATAGTCCCAGCTACTTGGGAGGCTGAGATGGGAGGATCACTGGAGCCCATGGATTTGAGGTTGTAGTGAGCCATGATTGTGCCACTGCACTCCAGCCTGGGCAACAGAGTGAGACCTTATCTCCTAAAATTTTTTTCTTTAAAAAAAAGAAACCAATCCTTTCCCATGAAGACAGGACAGGTCTGAGTTCATTTGACTTGGTAATATTAGGTGCTTTGTGTATTAAACAAATCCGTCCCCATGAGCATTTCACATTCCAAAACGGAGGTCAACACACATATAAATACAGGTGTATACAGAGCTTGCCTGGGCCATCGCCCACCTTTTACACTGCCCCTTCACCCTGTTGCCCTCCCGTGCCAGGTTCCTGCCACATGGGCCTTTGTGACCTTCCTCCAAAACTTCAGACTAGCTTCTGTGCTATAGTCTGTGTCTGTGTTCCCTCTGCCGGGAAGGCTCTGCTCACATCCTGCTTGTCTCCTTCTTGTTATTCAGGTCTTTTTGGGGAAGTTTTTGCTGATCAGCCAATCTGAGATGGACCCCTAGTCTTTTTCTATCACATCAATCTGTTCCATTTTCAATAGCACTTGTCACATGTTTGCATATTTATTGTGTAGTGTCTGTTTCCTCCCACTAGACTATTCACTATGTAGTTACTACATAGTTAACATAGAGGACCAGACGCGGTGGCTCATGCCTGTAATCCCAGCACTTTGGGAGGCCGAGGCAGGTGGATCACTTGAGGCCAGGAGTTCGAGACCAACCTGGCCAATGTGGAGAAACCTCATCTCTATTTAAAAAAAAAAAAAAAATTAACTGGGCGTGGTGACAGGCACCTGTAATCCTGGCTACTTGGGAGACTGAGGCAGAGAATCTCTTGAACCTGGGAGGTGGAGGCTGCGTTGAGCTGAGAGCATACCACTGCACTCCAGCCTGGGCGACAGAGTGAGACTCCATCTCAAACAAAAACAAACAAACAAACAAAAAAATAGGGCCTTCGTTTCTCTATTTTCCACTGCATAACCAGTGTCTAAAGCAGTGCCCAGCACACAGGTAGGCCCTCAGTAAATTGCCATTGGATGAATGAAGGACTGAATATAAACAACCCATGTGGACAGCAGCATGCATTGTGGGAAGAGACCTGCGCTGGCATTTCAAGCTACTTTCACTCCAGACTGCATGACCTTCAAAGAGAATTCCAGTGTTTGGATACTACTTACTTTTCTGGTACAATAAAGAGGTTAAACTAGATCACATAAGATTCCTTTCAGCTCTTTATTCTGCAGTTATATGTTGGTTTTCTTCCACGCTGAACAATCTAATAGGAATTTACTGTTAGAAGTCAAGGTGGTTTTTAGGTGGCTTCTGTATATCAAAGCACAAACTACATGCCAGGCAATGGCTGATGGCTCTGGAGAATCAGACAATAGGTGAGAAGGAGGCATTATCTAAGAAAGAAGGAATTGCTTTAGATAGAGTGAAGTATTCCACTGCTGGTGGAAGATGTATCTATCCATAAACACTAAGGAATCTTTTTGATAAATGGAAGAAGGCTAATTGCAATTAAAACAAAATTGCCTATCCAGGCCGGGTGTGGTGGCTCATGCCTGTAATCTCAGTACTTTGGGAGGTTGATGGGGATGGATCACAAGGTCAGGAGTTCGAGACCAGCCTGACCAACATGGTGAAGCCCTGTTTCTACTAAATATACAAAAATTGGCTGGGCTTGGTGGTGCATGCCTGTAATCCCACCTACTCAGGAGGCTGAGGCAGGAGAATCGCTTGAATCTGGGAGGTGGAGTTTACAGTGAGCCGAGATTGTGCCACTGCACTTTAGCCTGGGCGACAGAGCAAGACTCTGTCTCAAAAACACACAAAAAACAACAAACAAACAAACAAAAACATAATTGCCCATCCAAATTATTCCTACTGGCCAGGTGCAGTGGCTCACACCTATGATCCCAGCACTTTGGGAGGCTGATGGGGGTGGATCACAAGGTCAGGAGTTTGAGGCCAGCCTGACCAACATGGTGAAGCCCTGGTTGATACTAGCTGATATCCAACTCTCGGTGAAGCCCTGTCTCTACTAAAAATACAAAAATTAGCTTGGCTTGGTGGCGCATGCCTGTAATCCCACCTACTCAGGAGGCTGAGGCAGGAGAATGGCTTGAATCTGGGAGGCAGAGTTTACAGTGAGCCAAGATTGTGCCACTGTACTCTAGCCTGGGTGACAGAGCAAGACTCTGTCTCCAAAAAAACCAAAACAAACAAACAAAAAACAAAACCTAATTGCACATCCAAATTATTCCTACTGGCCAGGTGCAGTGGCTCACACCTGTGATCCCAGCACTTTGGGAGGCTGAGCCAGGCAGATCACTTGAGGTTAGAAGTTTGAGAACAGCCTGGCCAACATGGTGAAACCCTGTCTCTACTAATAATACAAAAATTAGCCAGGCGTGGTGGCGGGCACCTGTAATCCCAGCTACTTGGGAGGCTGAGGCATAAGAATCGCTTGAACCTGGGAGGCGGAGGTTATAGTGAGCTGAGATCTTGCCACTGCACTCCAGCCTGGGCAACAGAGTGAAACTGTGTTTCAAAAAACAGACAGAAACCACAAATATTCCCGCCTATGTAATTTTAGGGAGAGTTAAGTAAAATTAACTTTTAAGCCTCTCCTTTTGTGATTTC
The DNA here is from genome assembly GCF_049350105.2 of Macaca mulatta. Lineage (NCBI taxonomy): Eukaryota > Metazoa > Chordata > Mammalia > Primates > Cercopithecidae > Macaca > Macaca mulatta. Next base: position 65,786,431 of record NC_133425.1, read on the forward strand.
CTTTATTAACAAACAGTAACAATGTGCCGAATTCCTTTCCTTTCTCCATACCATTTTACCTTTCAGAATAGGGTGTGAGGTATCGCCAAAGGGGGCAAGCGTTCAAACTGTGTTCAGATCAGGCAATGGCTGAGCTGAAACCAGGGCCGGCTGTGTTTGTCCCTCACTTCCATTTCCCGGATGTCACTTTCCTTTTTCTGTCTGTAAATTTCCCCCACCACATGGCTGCGCTAGGGTCTCTCTGCACCTCTTTTGCTCAGGAGGCTGCTTGATTTGCGTCTCGTTCTCTGCTCAGTTAAACTCTCTTAAATTTAATTTGCTAAGATTTTTAACAGGTGTATTGTGTCAATACTCTGTATTAGTTTCCCATTACTGCTTTAATGAATTACCACAAACTTAGGAGTCTAAAAGAATGCAAATTTATCTTATAGCTCTAGTGATAGGTCAGAAGTACAAAGAGGGATCATTCTGCCTGAGAGTAAGATCTCACGGGGCTGTGTTTTTTCTCTAGGCTCTAGGGGAGAATTAATTTCTGTCTCTTTTCCATTTCCTAGAGGCCACCTGCATTCCTTGGCTCACGGTACCTTCCTCTATCTTTTCTTTTGTTTGAGACTCAGCTAGGCTGGAGTGCAGTGGTATGATCCTGGCTCACTGCAACCTTGTTATCCTGGGCTCAGGCGTTACTCCCACCTCAACTGCCCAAGTAGCTGGGACCACAGGTGTGTGCCACCATGCCTGGCTAATTTTTGTATTTTTAGTAGAGGCAGGATTTCGCCATGTTGCCCAGGCTAGTCTTGAACTCCTGAGCTCAAGCAATCTGCCTGCCTCAGCCTCCCAATGTACTGGGATGACAGGCATGAACCACTGCCCTTCCTCTATTTTCAGAGCCAGCAGCAGCCAGTGTTGGGGCTTAGAAAACAATACCCCAAAATATGGCACATTGGCATACTGAGTGCTTTGAACAGTAGGACATTGGAAGGCCTCAAAAGCAGAGTCAGAAACAAAGTCTCTCTCTGACCTTCTCTTGTCCTCCTGTCACCCAACCCCTGTTCCCCCTCCAAAGTCTTAGAAACCAGAATCTACCTGTTCCCCAAGGTAGATCCTAGAAATTAGAAACCCTCCCATCCAAAGCAAGCCGTTAAACCTAGAAATGTCACTCTCTGCTTCCTCCTTTGAAGGCGCTCATTCCAGAGGGGTCCTGCCCCATACCCAAGATGAAGGAATACTACCCAGAGAGGCCAAGAAGAATCTGCACAGACAAGCCTTGTGTGTTCCCTGCTCAGTCTATCACAATTAGATTCTTCTCTTTGTCCAGTCACGTTTCTACATGGTTGCCATTCTTCACTGAACCTAAACAGAAAATCAGTTTTCCCTGGGTGTTTGGGTCTTCGTTTCTGACGGCTCCTGTGTCCTGTACAATTTTAATTAAATAAATTTATTATGCATTTGATATGGTTTGGTATGTCCTCACCCAAATCTCTTCTTGAATTATAGTTCCCATCATCCCCATGTGTCCTGAGGGACCCAGTGGGCGGTAATTGAATCATGGGGGTGGTTACCTCCATGCTATTCTTGTGATAGTGAGTTCTCACAGATCTGATGGTTTTATAAGGGGCGTTCCCTCCTTCTGCTTGGCACTTCTCCTCCTGCTGCCATGTGAAGAAGGACGTGTTTGCTTCGCCTTCCACCATGATTGTAAGTTTCCTGAGGCCTCCCCATCCATGCTGAACTGCGAGTCAATTAAACCTCGTTTCTTTTAAATTACCCAGTCTTGGGTATGTCTTCATTAGTAGCATGAGAACAGATGAATACAGCATTTCTCTTATTAACCTGTTTTTTTGTTGCAAGAGTGTTGGCTCTGACCTTTATAATGGATATGAAAAAGTATTGCAGCTTTCTGTCTCTATACTGGTTAAGTCTTTCTCACATCATGTCCCTTTGATACCCACTCTCCTGCCTCCTTTTTTCACATTTAAAGACCCTTGTAATTACACTGCGCCCACCTGGATAATACAGGATTATCTCCCTATTTTAAGGTCAGCTGATTAGCAACCTTAATTCCATCTGCTACCTTAATTCCTCTGTGCCATGCATTGTAACATCTTCACAGGTTCTGGGAAATAGGGCATGGACATTTCCTATTGTTCTGCCTATCACACATGCCTATAAGAAAAAGAGCAACCCCTAAAGAAAAGCAGATTCTAAGGCATTTGCTGAACAGCGTATGTATTAATATGTGAGAACAGCCCACATTGTTGTTTGAATTAAGAAAAAAGGTGATAATATCTACTTTGTTTTATTGAAGACCAACTACCACGGAAGGTAAGAAATGTTCCTAGTACCTGGCTGAAAATACCACCAGCTGGGGATTTGTGTGCCAGATTTCAGAAAACATCCTGGAACTCTTTTCTTTGTCCACCAGCACTGTCTTCTGTGTGTTGAGTTGGTAGAAAGCAGACAGTTCCATTTACAGAGATAGGTTGCCTATAGACCATGTTCACAAATGTAGTTTGGTTGAAACCCTTTTGTCCCGCAACTTTGGCTTCAAATGATTTCTTATCTACAAATATGACCAACCACACAATACAAACCAATGATATTCCCCTGTGGAGCATCAGATGTAAATTTCTGCTTTGCCTACTTTGTAGCAAGAAACACAGAGGAGGGAAAAGTTAACTTCTGGCCCTGATTCATCACTTTTATTGAAGTTAAATTCCTTTGTTTTAATGCATGCTTGATTGAGCAAGCATTTATTGAGGCAGTTATGGTTTGCAGGAGAAAGAGACAGTTGAAGAAAGAACAAATGAATCTAATGTAAATCAAATACTTAGCCCTTTTATAGGAACTACAAAGCCTTAAATGTGTGTTCTTAACAGTAATTTTTACAAAACTCCAATAGGAAGCTTTGACAGTGATTGTTTCTGCAGGGAGATGGTTTTTTCCTTTCACATGCTAATCACCTGCTCCTGGTGATATTTCTCTCCTTGACTGCAGTCTTGGAATTGAATAATTTATGGAATGAATTTTGTTGTAAATTTATTGTGTCACAAGCAGGTTGTAATTTCACTAACAGTTCACTTAAGTTATTAAGTTAAAAAAAATGTGGTTGATAGGATAGTACATTTGGAGGTCCCCCCACCCCCCAAGCAAGTTCACATCTTATATATTTTCAAAACAGAGTACTTGCCTAATTTTTATTCAGAATGTGATATGAGAAAAGGAGGTACACATTAACATAAGTGGAATTGCATTTGCACACTGTTGTTGAATTTTGGAAGTCGTAAACAAATTATTGAAGATTTTATAGAGACAGAAATAGCATTAAACCCAGGGTGCTGTGGCGCTGCTGCCATTGTCTTCTGAGTAATTGTCCCCAGCTTGCTGATGACGAATGAAGAGTCGGTGGTGTGAAGCTGAAGATGCCCCTGGGAGGGAAAAAAGCCACATTAATGCCTTTAAATGTTACTTCAACTTTGAGGTTAAGATAATGGCAAATTATCGGTCTCCCAAATCTTATCCGATCCAAATGGACTACAACGAGAATAAAAACAAAAAAATCTTTAAAAATCTCTCGCAGGGGTATCTGATTGGCTCCATCTCCGTTCACTGTGTTCCCAGGACTTCCCTTTTAATGGCTGTTCTGCTGTGATAAGAGGCAACATTTGGCCACGGCAGAAACCTCTGCACAGTTTCTGCCCCGGATCCTTCAGCATTCAGCAAACATGCATTTAAGGTCTCCTGTTATTTACATTGAAATTTTTCTATTGACCCTGCCAGTGTGAATGAATTTCAAACAAGTCGTTTCTTTCTCTGTATAGATTATTTCCCTAGGTTCCTGGTAGGGGTTACTTTTAATTCCTCTAGGAGTTCCCTCTATTCTTGTTAGCACCCTGAGGATTTGCTTTCTGTTTTCCACCCTGGAGCCCCATGTGTGGCCCCCTCTTCTTGCACCCAGCCCTGGGTATTCCAACCCCTGCGCAGGGGATGCTGGGTAATAGCCACTATTCTTGAACAGGAATACGTTTTAGGCCTTCAGAATAGACGTTTTCACCATCTGTTACATAGAATCTAGAAATGTGATGAGAAAACAGGTTGTAATTAACTAAAAAATGGGTAAGACTCTGGGTGTCTTAATGCATTTAGGGTTGAGGAAATAGCCTCTCAAATTACATGAAAAGAATGACAGCTTGTACAATTTTTTTTTTTTAAATTAAATAGACCTTATTTTTTGGAGCTGTTTTAGGTTTACAAAAAATTGAGGGGAAAGTACAGAGTTTCCTTATGCCCCTCCTTTCCTTTCCCCGTCTAGTTTCCCCTGTTAACATCTTGCGTTAGTGTGATACATTTATTGCAACTGATGAGGCAATGTTGATCCACCATTAATTAACTCAAGTCCATAGTTTACAGTAAAGTTCACTCCTGATGTTGTATATTCTGTGGTTTTCAGCAAGTGCATGACATGTACCTGCGATTGCAGCATCATACAGAATAGTTTCACTGCCCTGCGCTCCGTCTATGCATTCCTTTCTCCCCTCTAACCACTGATCTTACACTGTCACCATAGTTTTGCCTTTTCCAGAATGTCATATAGTTGGAATCATATAGTGGGTCGCCTTTTGAGACTGGCTTCTTTTGTAACACGATGGATTCATTGTGTGATGTACGTGGCAAGTCAAGTCGCCGAGACACCAGGTTGCCGCAGAGAAAGAGGTTTCATCGGAGGGCTGCTGAATGAGGAGACAGGAGGAAACCTCAGATTCATCTCCCGGGGAGTCTGGGGCTAAGGTTTTTAAGGATTTTGGAGTGGGCTGGAACGTGGCGATCATTGATTGGAAAGAGTCCATTATCTCATGGGACAGGGAGAAGAAGAAACTATTCTCATGCTGATTCAGTTTCTCTATGGAGTAGCGGTGGGGCACTGGAAATCAGAATCTGGAAACATGTTAAGTAATTCTTAAACAAAAGCCTTATAATTCTAACCTCAGAGATCCTATCTATAAGAACAATGGTGATGCATGTGGTCAGTATGTAGTACTACGTGACTTTTGGTTACAAGGGAGTGTAGCAAAGTGCAGCCTAATTCATACTTAATTATAACGCATTTCTGCTCAAAATTCTTGTTAACCCTTGAGGATGGCTTCATTTTCATTTAGTCATATGCATTAAGGGTACTCCATGATTTTTCATGGCTTGATAGCTAATATCTTTCCATCGTTGAATCATCGGCTAGTGCTTTTTACTGTGGCTAACATTGTGTAATGTAGGGGAGGAAAATTAATTTTCTCTTTACACTTTATAGTTCTTAATTGGGAATGGGAGGGCAAAAAGGTATGATGCCTTTTCTCATCCATCATAAGGGTCACGGCCAGCACTCCTATAACAAAAGACAGGTGAACAAGAGAAACACATAACACATTTATTTAATCAAAGTCTTACAGGACACAGGAACCTTCAGAAATGAAGATCCAAACACCCAGAGAAGACTGTTTTTATGCTTAGGCTCAGTGAAGAATTGACAACCATGTAGAAATGTGATTGCACGAAAAGAGAATGATCTAATATTGTGATAGATTATGCTGGGGAAACCCAGCAAGGCCTGTCTATTCAGATTCTTCTTGACCTCTCTGGGTAGCATTCCTTCCTCTCGGGTGTGGGGCGGGACCCCTCTGGAATTGTTACCAGAAAGGGGTCCTGATCCAGACCCCAAGAGAGGGTTCTTGGATCTTGCATAAGAAACAATTAAGGGTGAGTCCATTGAATAAAGTGAAAGCAAGTTTATTAAGAAAGTAAATAAATGAAAGAATGGCTACTCCATAGACAGAGCAGCCCCAAGGGCTGCTGCTTGCCCATTTTTATGGTTATTTCTTGATGATACGCTAAACAAGGGGTGGATTATTCATGCCTCCCCTTTTTAGACCATATAGGTAACTTCCTGACATTGTCATGGCATCTGTAAACTGTCATGGCGCTGTTGGGAGTGTAGCAGTGAGGATGACCAGAGGTCACTCTCATGGCCATCTTGGTTTTGGTGGGTTTTAGCCAGCCTCTTTACTGCAGCCTTTTTTATCAGCAAGGCCTTTAGGACCTGTATCTTGTGCTGACCTCCTGTCTCATCCTGTGACTTAGAATACCTTAACCATCTGGGAATGCAGCCCAGTAGGTCTCAACCTCATTTTACCCAGCCCCTACTCAAGATGGAGTTGCTCTGGTTCAAATGCCTCTGACAGAATGAGGGTCTTCAAGGGAGAAGGAGGAAGTGAGAGAATGATCTTTCTAGGTTTTATGGCTTACTCTGGAGAAGGTTTCTAATTTCTAGGATCTGCTCTGGGGAAGAGGAATTCTGGTTTGTAAGATCCACTTTGGGGAAGGAAGCAGATTGGGAGACAGGAGGGCAAGAGAAGGTCAGAGACAGACTTTGTTTCTGAGTCTGCTTCTGATGCCATTCAATCTCCTTCCGTTCAAAGCACCCAGCACACTAAAGGGCCATACTTCGGGGTGTCATTTTCTAAGCTTCCAAAGTCAAAGTACGGTTTCCCATAACAGGCAGATAAATGAGAACAAAAACCCCCAGAAGTTCCATAACATGTGTGTCTCATGCATACATGGCAAATACCCGGAGAAATCTCCAAGTGCTGGCTTTGAATTCAGGCTTAAATACCATTGTCTGCTGAAACAAAGAAAGCAAAGAAAGAATGAGGAAGGCCAGTTATGCGGAGGTGACCAGGAAAAACAGTGAACAGGGTAAGGTTTGTTCTATAGATTTAATAAGTCGAGGTCTTTTCCATTGATAAGAGCCTCTAGTGATTTACGGTCATCCGTTTCTTCCTGGTACTGAGAGGGAGACAGCCTTACAAGTAAAGAGTTCCTTTATGGATGTCAGTTACCTTACAAGAGGGTAACTTCTACATGGTCCTTTCCAATGCATGTTACCATTGTTGGTAATTAGTTTTGGTCTTAATCTTGTATCATGAAACTTACAGTAGTTAACATATAGTGCTGCTCCTGTGGCTGCTGTTTCTCAAAATAATCCTTATCCTAAAGAGGCATATTTTAGGGTGACCTACTCTGGTCTTCTACAGTCATATTTTGGAGCGGCATATTCTGGTCTCCTGTGATGGGAACACAGACTTGCCGATATGGCAGAAAAAGTAAGAGGAGTTGCCTTTCCTGTCCTGGGTGCAGCCTGGCGTCTTGTATTTTCTTTTCTACCACTGATAACCTAATAGAGTTAAGTCCCCTGTGTAATGCATGACCACAGAATAATGAGGCTAATGTAACAATCCACATGGGAAAATCAGATTCTTTAATTTGATCACGTTTCATATATTCCTGTTAGCATTTTTCCTTGGTTAATTATAAATGGCCTACAATATCTAGTCTCTTGCTCTCTGAGAAAAAGAGACTTATGGTTAATACTGCAGGCATATATTTATCCAAACCAGCTCAGAGAAATTATAATCCCATGTGTCATAACTGTTTAATATCAGGCACAAATTCAGTCCACATATATAGATAGATAGATAGATAGATAGATAGATAGATAGATAGATAGAGAGTATGTGTGTCTTGCTCTATCATCCAGGCTGGAGTGCAGTGGTGCAATCTCGGCTCACTGCAACCTCTGTCCCCAGGGTTCAAGCAATTCTCCTGCCTCAGCCTCTCAAGTAGCTGGGATTACAGGTGCCCACCGCCATACCTGGCTAATTTTTGTATTTTTAGTAGAGATGGGGGTTTCACCTTGTTGGCCAGGCTGGTCTCAAACTCTTGACCTCAAGTGATCCACCCACCTCGGCCTCCCAAAGTGCTGGGATTACAGGTGTGAGCCACTGCAGTCAGCCTTCACAAATATTTTTTTAACCCATATTAAGTATTAGGTGCCAATCTGTTTACTGGTGAACAAGTTGGAACTTATAACATTCTATTATAAACTACAAAGAGGCAATAAGACAAATAATTAATACGATTTAGGTCCTTGCTATGGTCTGAATGGTTGTGTTTTCCCAAAATTCATATGTTAAAACCAAATCTCCCATATGATAGTATTATGAGGTGAGGCTTGACTGGGCATGGTGGCTCCTGACTATAATTCTAGCACTTTGACAGTTTGAGGTGGGAGGATTGCTTGAGTCTGGGAGTTCAAGATCAGCCTGGGCAACCTAGCGAGACCTTGTCTCTACAAAAATTTAAAAAATTAGCTGGGCATGGTAGCATGTGGCTGTGGTCCCAGCTACAAGGGAGGCTGAGGTGGGAGGATGGCTTAAGCCCAGGAGTTGGAGGCTGCATTGAGCCATGATGGCACCATTGCACTCCATCCTGGGTGATGGAACAGCACCCCATTTTTATTTTAAAAAAAGAAGGCCGGGCGCTGTGCCTCATGCCTGTAATCCCAGCACTTTGGGAGGCCAAGGTGGGTGGATCATCTGAGGTTGGGAGTTCGAGACCAGCCTGACCAGCATGGAGAAACCCTGTCTCTACTAAAAATACAAAAATTAGCTGGGCATGGTGGCACATGCCTGTAATCCCAGCTATTCGGGAGGCTGAGGCAGGGAATCACTTGAACCTGGGAGGCAGAGGTTGCGGTGAGCCAAGACCACGCCATTGCACTGCAGCCTGGGCAGGCAACAACAGCAAAACTCCATCTGAAAAAAAAACAGGTTGCACCTTTGGGGGTTAATCAGATCATGAAGGCAGAGCCCTTATGAACAGGATTAGTGCCCTTATAAAAGAGGCCCCACAGAGCTGCTGTACCCCTTCTTCCATGTAAGACACACAGAAGGCACCATCTATGAGGAACAGAACCTCACCAGACATTGAATCTGCCAGCCCTTTACTGTGAGGAACACATTTCTATTGCTTATAAACCACCCAGTTTATGGGATTATTGTTACAGCAGCCTGAATGAACTAAGGCAGTCCTAAAAAGTACTATAAAAAAAGATAAGGTAATGTGGTAGTGTGTGTGTGTGTGTGTGTTCATATGTGTGTATAGGCAGGTTGTAGCTGCTTTTGCTAGAGTGTTTAGGGAAGGCGTCTTTGAGGAAGTGCCATTTAATTTGTTTTTGTTTTTGTTTGTTTGTTTGTTTGTTTTTCTGAGACAGAGTCTCACTCTCTTGCTCAGGCTGAAGTGCAGTGGCATGACTTTGGCTTACTGCAGCCTCTGCCTTCTGGGTTCAAGCGATTCTCCTGCCTCAACCTCCTAAGTAGCTGGAATTACAGGCATGTACCACCACACCTGGCTAATTTTTGTATTTTTAATAGAGATGGGGGGTGGTTTCCCCATGTGGCCAGGCTGGTCTCGAACTCCTGACCTCAGGTGATCCACCCACCTCGGCCTCCCAGAGTGCTAGGATTACAGGCATGAGCCACTGTGCCCGGCTGGGAAGTGCTATTTAATTTGATGAAAAGTAGCAATTGTGTGAAGATGTGGGGAAGGACATCCAGGCAGAAGGAGCAGCAAGAGCAGTAACCCTGAGTGGGAGGGCAGGGCAGGGCAGTGTGTTGGGGAAGTGAAAAAAGGAAGACAAGGTAGACAATACATGGTCCTTTCAATGCATGTTACCATTGTGTGAGTAATTAGTGTCGGTCTTAATCTGTTTGATGAAACTTGCAATAGCTAACACTTCCATAGTGCTTATTATGTGCTAGGCACTGTCCTAGATCCTCTACCAATCTTCACTCATTTGTTATTTATGTCAACTTCCTAATTTCTCGATTTTACAGATGAGGAAATTGAGGCAGAGAAAGATTGACATCTGTGTCCAAGGTTACATAGCTAGTGAGTGGTAGATCCAGGAATCTACAAGACCTTCATGGACCACAGGACCAATTAATTATCCAGGAGAAAATACTTTTGATAGTGAAATGGTTCAAAAGCCAGGGTTTCTTAAGTTATATCACTGGCAAAGATCAGTGCAAAGTACTGCTTTGCCTTTTAGTGGTTACATGTTTATAAAAAGCCAGACATGGCCATTAGATATGCCATCCTAGTTTGAAGCAGAATGGTCGATAATTTCCCATTTAGAAAAACTACTGGCTAAAGGAGTATGTCCAATTGGATGATACCAAAATGGTTTGCTGTAATGCTGTGTATGAAATAAGGAATTGGGAAAAATACATAAAACAAGCATCTTTTGTTTCTGTTGGCTTTGGCTTACATATTCAGCTGCTTTCCCCCATCAGTGTGTATCAAAAATTAAAACAGAGAAAACATTTTTTTTTGAGATGGAGTCTCGCTCTGTCGCCCAGGCTGGAGTACAGTGGCATAATCTCGGCTTACTGCAAGCTCCGCCACCCGGGTTCATGCCATTCTCTATCACACCCGGCTAATCTTTTGTGTGTGTGTGTGTGTGTGTGTGTGTGTGCGCGCGTGTGTGTATTTTTAGTAGAGACGGGGTTTCGCCGTGTTAGTCGGGATGGTCTCAATCTCCTGACCTCGTGATCTGCCTGCCTTGGCCTCCCAAAGTGCTGGGATTACAGACGTGAGCTATTGCGCCTGGCTGAAAAACATTTTTTTAAATTATAAATACTGTTAGGACTCAAATATTGTCCTAATAGGTTTAATTTTTAATGCGCATTTCCTTACTCTGTCCCATTGATGTAATTGGCACACATTCACTCCAGGATACAGGTTAATAACCTCCTAACCTGAGAAAAAAAAGAATAACAAAGAAAACAGCATATGGTTTAGGTGACCATGTAAGTCACTGTCGCTCTTTTTTTAAAAAATAATCTATTCTATTTCTTCCCCTTTCTGCTTATACCATTGGTGCTTTCCAAAGCTCTGTTGATCTGTTGATCATGAAAAAGAAAAAATTACTTCAAGGCATTATTTTCAAAAGAATTGTAAATAAATTACCTTAAAAATTAGGTAATTGGTTTATATAATAATAACAAAAAGATAAAGTATTTCTATTTCATGGACTTATATTCAAATTAGAGTTGTTTGTGATTTGAAATACACACAAAGGTATTTTTCTTATTCATATCTTAACAGCAGTGTCAGCAGCTCCTAATGTGCTCCTTAAGTACATTAGCTGATTGATGTTGTGGAAAGCTATGTAAAGACAATGAGAGTTATAAGAAATGTACAAAATTGGTCAGAAAAGTATGCAAACCTGCATAGCACCTATCATTATGTGTTGTAAATAAAAATGTGAGTATAGGGTGGGCATGGTGGCTTATGCCTGTAATCCCAGCACTTTGGGAGGCTGAGGCAGGTGGATCAGCTGAGGTCAGAAGTTCGAGACCAGCCAGGGCAACATGGTGAAACCCTGTCTCTACCAAAAATGCAAAAATTAGCTGGGTATGTTGGCGCATGCCTGTAATCCCAGCTACTTGGGAGGCTGAGGTAGGAGAATCGCTTGAACCTGGGAGGCAGAGGTTGCAGTGAGCTGAGATCATGCCACTACACTTCAGCCTGGGTGACAGAGCAAGATTCCATCACACACACACACACACACACACACACACACACACACCCAACAAACCTGAGTAGAGCAGCTAACATTTGTGTGTCAGTGGCATGTGGCATGGTTGCATCATATGAAAGCTTGTTGAATAAACAGAAGGATTAATGGATATAGGATGGTTAATTTCGTGTGTCGACTTGGCTAGGCCACGGAACCCAGATATTTGACAAAGCATTATTCTAGTTGTGTCTGTGAAGGTATTTTAAAGCTGAGATTAACATTTAAATCAGCAGCCTCTGAGTAAAGCTAATTATCTCCTGTAGTGTGGGTGGGTCTCATCCAATTAGTTGAAGGCTTTAATAGAGAAAAGACTCAACTCCCCTGAGAAGAGGAAATTCTGCCTCCGGGCTACCTTCAGACTGGAGCTAAAATATCAGCTTCTTTGGGTCTCCAGCTTGTTGGCTTACCCTACAGACTTTAGATTTGTCAGCCTCCACAGTTGCATGTGAAATCCTTAACATCTCTCTCTCCCTTTCTCTCTGTTTCTAGATATATATATATCAAGACAGAGAGACAGAAAAAGAGAGAACTATATCTTATGTGTATAGACATATATATATATATATCAATATAGATAGAGATAGAGATATCTATAGATATAAAATATATTCCTATTGGATCGATTTCTTTGGAAAACCCTGAGAAACACTGAATAATAGCCATTAACTAAGTATGTTATAATGTACGCAATTATCTTAGAGTTGTGAAAGCAGAAAGTGCACTTCTAAAATCTTGTGTTGAGATGAACATCAGCTTCATTATTGCCATTGACATTTCTTACCATTGTGAGGCCGTGGCAAGGGTACAGGTGCAAGGAAGGGTGAAGATTTGCAGCTAATCTCTCAATCTGTACTCTACATAGTATGTATTATTCTGCACTTTTTAAACAATTAAAACAACTTTACTAGTTGGGTGCCATGGCTTATGCCTTTAATCCCAGCACTTTAGGTGGCTGAGGTGGGTGGATCACCTCGGGTAAGGAGTTCAAGACCGACTTGGCCGACATGGTGAAACCCCGTCTCCACTAAAAAGCTACTAAAAAATGCAAAAATTAGCCAGGTGTGGTGGCTTGTGCCTGTAGTCCCAGCTACTGGGGAGGCTGAGGCAGAAGAATTGCTTGAACCTGGGAGACGGAAGTTGCAGTGAGCTGAGATCGCGCCACTGCACTCCAGCCTGGGCAACAGAGCAAGACTCCGTCTCAAAAACAACAACAATAAACACTTTACAGTATATCAGGCAAATCAATCAAAAGGAATCTTTGTTTTGAGGATTTCATTTTCGTCCAGTAAAACCTGATCTGTATGACTATCAGAGTTCCATTGGATGGATAATTAATAAGGATATTAATTAAAGGGTTAGATGAAGAATTCCTTCTCCATGTAAGCCACTATGGTTTCTGATGCTTAATTTGATTCAACGTTTCATGGAGGCAAAACCTTCCTATTGGGAGTTATGTATATTACCTTAATCCTTTGAGCCAGTTGTTTCTTTGGATGTAGACATCTTGACGTTGTTGTTGCAGTTGAGGGGGTATTGATGAGTTTGCCAGCGTTATAGATCTTCATTCAGCCGCAGTGCTCCTAAAACCAGCGCACACTTGTCTTTGAGAGAAGCATCTGTCCCATAAAGATTTTAAGAACTGGAGCAATGACTATCTGTTTTCATTATTTTAAGTGCTGTCCTTTTTGGCAGTCTGGCTCAGAAGATGACCTCGTTGTGTCCTTTTCAGTAGTGTGGTTTTAAGATTCTTTGCTGGAAAAGCTAACCAAATCTCTTGCAGAAATAGATCAACAAGGGACTCATAAGTGTCCATTGTTTCACGTTTGAGAGTCTTTTGCTGCTCTGAGGATAAAGACTGGCTCATTCCTGAGGATTAAACAACTTCAAGGCAGGCCAAATGATAACCAGCTGGCCCAAAGTAAAGTTTATGTTCTAACTCTTTCTTTTAAATCCTCCGAATATTTTATATTCACAGAAGAATTCACAATGAATTTTCTATTAGAACATGTTAGTATCCTCTAAGTTCTATCATACAGGAAACCAGAGAGGAAGTTCTGGAAGACAAAGGGAAGGAGGCATAACACAGCAGATGTGAGCGCCAACTTAGGAAATTTTACAGGCCTGATAAACAATGGTGGACCGAATAATGTTTTTGGAAACACTGAAGGGTAGATTGGTGCAAATTCCATGTTTTCATTAGCCTAAAGAAAAATATAGAACTAGGGAAATAAAGTTGCATAGCTTGACTCTCCTATATATTTTTTTCTTTCTTTTGCAGTAATAATTCTGGTTGTGTGTGTGTTTTTTTTTTTTTTTTTTTTTTTGAGATGGGGTCTTGCTCTGTCGCCCAGCCTGGAGTATGGTGGTGCAATCTTGGCTCACTGCAACGTCTGCCTCCCAGGTTCAAGTGATTCTCCTGCCTCAGCCTACCAAGTGGCTGGAATTACAGGCCCCCACCACCACACCTGGCAAATTTTTGTATTTTTAGTAGAGATGGGGTTTCACCATGTTGGCCAGGCTAGTCTTGAATTCCTGACCTCAAGTGATCTGCCCGCCTCAGCCTCCCAAAGTGCTGGGATTAGAGGCGTGAGCCACCACACCTGGCCTGCAGTAGTAATTCTTTATTAAAGAAAAATGGTGCTTCATAGAGGGAATCATAACTTGAACTAGGTGGCCTGTGCATCCTCCTTCTGACATGGCGTTTGGCAAAATTTAGTTGAGAATCAACATCGCAACAGTCAAGAGACCACAAATGACTTTCTGTTTCTAGGCAAAGGCAAGGGTTGCTGTTGTTTCTTTGTGGAAGACATGTATCCACTGAGATACAAGGCCAGTTTTCATTATCCTGAGGAATTTTCACTTTGATCTTTAATTTGTTGCCCCATCAGGATTCTGAACCTCATCATGCGGGCTTCGTTTCATTGTGAACATCTTATTGTATCCTCTTGTGCACATGTGAAATCGAGTGGTGCTTTGAGGCAGGAGAATATCCAGAATTGGTGGAGCCTAAAGCTTATGTAGGTTTTAGAGCCCTCTTTAGCAGAATACAAAACAATGAATACAAAATTAAATATAGAAGTAAATCATTAGATTGAAAGAAGCAAAGAAAATTACAAAGCCTAACAGGCAGACAAATACAACAAATATCATATGATTCAGGAAAATAACATTCCATTTTTAGTGATTCACTGCCTGACACACCTCCGTGGTACTATTTCCCTTACAGTTTTTGGTTGCATAGTCTTGACATGATTTTTTAGTATTTCTTTCTATTGAGAGAACAGAAATATCATTCAGTTTTTTTAAGCATGGTCAATCAACATTTTAATTTATTATTGTTATTTAAGAAAGTTTGTTTCAGCATTCTACTTTGTTATTGGAAATGCCATGTAAAGTTTTAAAATTGTTTAGGATTCAAATTTGGGGAAATTACCAAGTTTCTTTTTTTTTTTTTTTTGAGACGGAGTCTCACTCGGTTGCCCAGGCTGGAGTGCAGTGGCGCGATCTCGGCTCACTGCAACCTCCGCCTCCCGGGTTCAAGCGATTCTCCTGCCTCAGCCTCCCGAGCAGCTGGGACTACAGGTGCGTGCCACCACGCCCAGCTATTTTTTTTGTATTTTTAGTAGAGACGGGGTTTCACCATGTTAGCCAGGATAGTCTCAATCTCCTGACCTCATGATCCACCTGCCTCAGCCTCCCAAAGTGCTGGGATTACAGGTGTGAGCCACCACGCACGGCCAAGTTTCTTTTTTATATAGGCTTAGAAATTTCAAGGCATTTCAGATTTTCTCAGGCAGTGATTAGTGTTGGTCTTTGAATTGACAACACTCCTCGTTGTCAATGTCCTTGTACGTTGTAAGTTTTATATTATGTTTATTGATGTCAGAACTTCCTGTCAAATCAGGAAGAAATTGAAGCTTTTCTCAGCATGTTTGAGTTCCTCCTCTTTATTAACTTAATGATCACACAATCGAAGAGTGTATTTATTATTACTAGTCAACACTGATCTCCTCCTTGAGTGAATTATTGCTTTTGGCATGATTTGAACATTTTTGATACAATTCTTTTCTTGATGTCAGAGTAGTATCTACTGGTTTCAACTCTCATTTGTATCTATTTTGTTACATATTTCATTATTTTTTAATCTGAACTTTCAGTTCTTTAATACATTTAAAGCATCTAAAAGAGAAAACTCTTTATATACATCCAAATCAGAAGTCTACAATCTATCTTTTATTTTATTAAAACCTTACAAGACAGCTTTCAAAACTGTACTAAAAATGGCATGTTTAAACATTCCTATTTAAAAAAGACAAAATAAATGTATGGTATGTTTCAAATTGTACACATTATACCATTTCTGACAGGAGAGAACATCTATTTTGACTGTGCATTGATGAGCACTAAATCCTCTGCTTGCAATTATATGTATCTGATGATGGGAAGACTTTTTTACAGACTGGTTTCTGGCTTGACACTTTTCAGACTTTGGCAGATCATGATGTAGCTCCTGACCCTACTGCTTTGTGTCAGGTAGCTGGATGAATGGGCAAAGTGGGAAGGAAGGAGTATTCCCAGGCATTCCTCTGGGAAGGTGAGTAGCATTTTAACAACACTTGGAAGGATGGGAAAACCTATCACTATCCCCCATAATCCCCAAATCAGTGTATTTCCAACTCAACTTCCCCTTTAGCAAACATCAAAAATGCCTGCAGTTGCTGCCATGCCATCTGACACAAAGAAAAAGATGTCAGAGAATTCAGAATGAAAGGGGACAGTGTCTTAACTAATGATGGCTAAAAAATCTTGGTTTGAAAATTTTACAAAAACAGATTTCTAGGACTGCTGTAGGGCTTTAGAAAGGGCTGTGTAATTGAGGGGCCCGGAAGCTTAAACTTCATTAGCTTCCCTGTAAAGATGCCTCAGTTGTAAAGATAAAACACACTTTCGTATGTTTTATTGAGGTCTTCTTTTGGTCACTGATATAAGTTTTTTTCTGGGCATAAACTCATATGTCACCTAAGTTGATTTTTGGATCTAAATTTGTTTTGGCATACTTTACTTGTTATCTCCTCTTTCTGGTTTTTCTTTTTGCAGTTCCTTTTATCCATGTTTATCTTGAAGGCACATCTCTTTGGGCATCTGTATACCTCATAAAGGTACCTCGCGTACCTTCTTGTGCAGTTTTAACTTGAGCATGAAGCCAGGTGTTTTCCATGCCCTTTATGGTTGCACGTGAAAATGGATTGTTTGTTTGTATGCTTTGATTGAGTTTCAGATGCTCCCTAAAAGGACTTCTTTCAACGTTGTATACATATACACAATGTATACATATATCACATACATATTGCTTTTGCTGATTTTCATGTTTGCTTTAAAGATACTTCTTCAAGTTTAATTTTGTGTTGAATTTTTGATTCTAGCTATTAACAATTTACAGAAATATACCTCAAAAAAACAAAGTCCATGCATGACAAATCCATAGCTAACATCATATTCAGTGGAGAAAAGTTGAAAGCTTTTTCTGTTAAGATCAGGATATCCATTCTTACCACTTCCATTCAATATAGTACCAGAGGTCCTAGCCAAAGCAATTAGGCAAAAGAAGGAAATAAAAAGCATCCAAATTGGAAAGGAAGAAGTTAATTGTCCTGTTCGCAGATGACACAATCTTATATACAGAAACCCTACAGTATCCACCAAACAATTGTCAGAACTGATAATGGAACTCGGTAAAGTTGCAGGATACAAAATCAACATATAAAAATCAGTAGTATTTCTATACATTAACACTGAACTATCTGAAAAGCAAATAAGGGAACAATTCCATTTACAAAAGCTACAAAAAATTAAATACTTAAAAATAAATTTAACCAAGGAGATGAAAAATCTCTGCAATAAAAATATAGAACACAGATGAAAGAAATAGAGGAAAACACAAATAAATGGAAATATATTCCATGTTCATGAATTGGAAGAGTTAATATTGTTAAAATGTCCATACTACCCAAAGTAATCTACAGATTTAACACAATTCCTATCAAAATACCAATGACATTCTTCACAGAAATAGAAAAACAATCCTAAAATCAATATGGAACCACAAAAGACCTCAAATGGCCAAAGCTTTTTTTTTTTTTTTTTTTTTTTTGAGATGGAGCCTCGCTCTGTTGCCCAGGCTGGAGTGCAATTGTGTGATCTTGGCTCACTGCAACCTCCGCCTCCTGGGTTCAAGTGATTCTCTTTCCTCAGCCTCCTGAGTAGCTGGGATTACAGGCATGTGCCACCATGCCCAGCTAATTGCTGTATTTTTAGTAGAGACGGAGTTTCACCAGGTTGGCCAGGCTGGTCTTGAACTCCTGACCTCAAGTGATCTACCTGCCTCGGCCTCCCAAAGTGCTGGGATTACAGGTGTGAGCCACCGCACCCAGCCCCTAATTTTAAATATTCTACAAAGTTATAGTAACTAAAGTAGTAATGGTACTGGCATAAAAACAGACACGTAGACCAATGAAACAGAATAGAGAACACAGGAGTAAATCCATGTTTGCACCAATTGATTTTTGACAAAGGAGCCAAGAACAAACAATGGGCAAGGGACAGTCTCTTCAATAAGCAGTGCTGGGAAAACTGCATATCTACAGGCAGAAAAATGAAAATAGACCCTTTCTCTCATACCATGTACAAAAATCAACAAAAATGGATTAAATACTTAAATGTAAGACTCAAAACTATAAAACTACTAGAAGAAAAGTCTGGGCAACGACTTTTTGAATATGATCCCCAAAGCACAGGCACCAGAAGCAAAAATAGAGAAGTGGGATTACATCAAACTAAAAAGCTTCTGCCTAACAGAGAAAATAATATTCAAAATATATAAGGAACTCAAACAACTGAATAGCAGGAAAATGAGTAACTCAATTAAAAATGGGCAAAGTACTTGAATAGACATTTCTCAAAAGATGATATCCAAATGGCCAACAGGTGTCTAAAAACTGTTCAATATAACAACTAATCATCAGGAAAATACAAATTAAAACAACAATGGGATATCATCTCACACCTGTTATGGCTATTATCAAAAAGACAGAAAATAGATGTTGGCGAAGATGTGGAGAAAAGGGAACCTTTGCACACTGTTGGTGGGAATGTAGATTAGTACAGCCATTATAGAAAACAATACGGAGGTTCCTACAAAAATTAAAGATACAACTATCATGTGATCCAGCAATCCCACCATTGGCTATGCATATCCAAATGAAATAAAATCAGTATGTTGAAGAGATATCTGCACTTCCATGTTTACTGTGGCATTATTCACAATAGCTAAGATATGGAATCAACCTGAGTGTCCATCAGTGGGTGAATGTATAAAGATGATGTGGTATATATACAATGGAATACTATTCAGCCATAAGAAAGAAGGAACTCTTGTCATTTGCAACAACATGGTTAAACCTGGAGGACATTATGTTATACAAAATAAGCGAGGCACAGAAAGAGAAAAATGCATTATCTCACTCATATGTGCAATCTAAAAAAGTTGGTCTCATACAAGTAGAGAGTGGTGGTTACCAGGGGCTGAGGTGGTTGGGTGAGGAACTGGGGAGATGTTGGTCAAATCATACAAAATTTTAGTTAGAAGAAATAGGTTTAAGAGATCTATTGCACAACATGGTGGCTATAGTTATTAATAACAATGCATTGAATTCTTGGAAAATGCTAAGCGTGTGGATGTTAAGTGTTCTCACCACAAAAACGCTAGCTATGTGAGGTCATGCATATGTTAACTAGATTTAGCCATTCCACAAGGTAGGTATACTTGAAAACATCACGTTGTACATGATAAAATATACAACTGTGTCTGTCAATGAAAGAAGAATAGCAAAAGCTCCCAAAATTTACACGTAGAAATGGCTTTTATCCATTGGGTATGAAGATTCGGCAATTGGGATAATGGACCCTAATTAAAGATTTGTCACTTGTGCATATGCAGAAAGTCCATCCCTTTGCACCATGTGCTTGCACAGGTGTGCATAAGGAACCTTCCTGGAACAATACCAGGGAGGGGGAAGAGGGCCTTTCGTTCAGTTATCAGAGTACAGTGAGGGAGACAGATGATAGTGTCAGATGCATTAGAACCAGAGTGACTCCATCTTGAAGGAGGGCTGGGAAAAATGAGGCTGGGACTAGCGAGGCTGCATTCCCAGGTCAGGTATTTCTACCCTCTAGGGGTTTACTGTTGAGGGAACAGATTGATAACATTTACTAAACAGACCCAGACTCAGGAATGTCCTGATATCCCGATACCTTGAGAAGAAGAGCATTTCTAATTTTGCTTTAAAGATAATAATATTGATTCTTGCAAAATACAGTAATTAAGAAAATTAATCCTTTATCACAAACCCTTGTGGTAGAGCACATTTCTGCATGATGTAAACAAGCATTGTACCTAGGGTGGGCACGTTCCTGCTCTTACTTTTGGGAATGACCTACTCAGTCTGTGGAGTAGCCATTGGTTATCCTTGACTTTCTTAATAAACTTGCTTTCACTTTACTCTGTGGACTCACCCTGAATTCTTTCTTGTGCGAGATCCAAGAACTCTCTCTTGGGGTCTGGATCAGGACCCCTTTCTGGTAACAATAGTATCCAGTGAGCGAAAGTCACAAACTCCAAAGACCCCTTGGCCACCTTTTTCTTGGCCCTTTTGCCTGTAATTTTGTAAGATGAATTCACCAGCATTAACACTAAGCTAGATGGTGGCTGGGTGTTATCATTTCCAAAGCATTTCCCCAAATGCTTTGGCCATTTGGGGTCTTTTGTGGTTTGGGGTCTTTTGTGGTATGATGAATTCACCAGCGTTAACACTAAGCTAGATGGTGGTTGCATGTTACCGTTTCCTAGTGAAGGAATTTTTTCCAATGTTGTGAAGTTATTCTTTATAGAGCTGGTTTGTTTATGTTTATTTGTCCAGGAAAATTATGTCTGAAGATCTTTTAACAGGTAATTCATAACTAAGGGAAGCAATATCTGATCATTGTGATTTTTTTCAAGGTTACCCTGTTAATTAAAAAATGAAAATTCTCTTATTTTCTAGGAAATTCAATGCAGTTCAGACGTGAGAAGCCAAGTGAACACACAGTGTCTATTTTCCCACTGTATTACTCTAATCTTTTTCTTTAGGTCAAGGTTAAGCGGGTCTGGAAAAACAGACATCTGTGTTTGCAATGCAATAAAGTGTAATGAGTGTGGCGACTTTTTCTAATTTACCTCAGCTGGATATGCAAATGAAACGATTAAACTTATAACCCATAACTCTATGGGGAACTGATGGGTGACCAAAGTGCAGAGTATTTACTGTAGCTAATGGGAAAGTTGTTTGATGATAGGAATGTAATATGTTCTATTTGCAAATGTACTAAAGAGCCAGTTAGCAGAGTAAATGAGGATTTGGTTATTTAGGAATAACCTTCAAATTGGCAAAATTAGTCCCAACAGCGCAATTTAAATTAAAAAAAATCAATCATTTATTTTATGGTGTTTGAATTTACTAACTACAGCTTGTTATGTGTATTTAGAGATCAGTTTCATAAGTGGGAAGTTAGTAATCTCAACATGGAGATAAGGCATTTAGGCGGGATACTGGTTCTCTATTTAATGTAGTATTTTTCTACAAGGAACACAGAGTACTTCATCATGATCAATTAGCTAATCGCATAACACACTTGTTAGGAAGGCAAGGGTCAGGGTTATAATAATAACCTTGTAAATATTAAAATTACAGAGGCAGACATTTGCTCAAATCCTATTGCTGAAGACATTCAGAGTAAAACTCAGGCATTTGGTCTCAGCCAATATTTAGACAAAACAATGATTTGCTCCTGCAACCAGTTTTACGTTTTCCATTCTCTAAGCTGCACATCTACACATTGTCTAGCTTTCAGGGTCACCATCTCCCTTTGTACCCAAATGACCTGCCCTCAAGTATTCTGCAGCCACAGAGAGGAATGAGTGCATTTGCAAAAGTGTGAAAGAGGTAAATACATCATGTCAAGGAAGCAATCCCTCTTCTGACTCACCCTAAAAGGGAAGTGTACATCAGCCAAAAAAACGCAAACCCTTGGGATGTGAAGGGGCATTAGAGGCGATTTAGTCCACTTTCCTCATAATGCTGCATGAATTCCTTTACTCTGTTACATCCTCCTTGGCCAGAGATCACCTGACTTGAACACTCGAGATTGCAGGAAGCCAACAGGTGTATGATATTGCTAGCATGCATTCACTTTTGACGTATAAAATGGCAATTTCATATGGTTCCTCCTAATATGTTCTTCCTCACCATAGGCCAAAATCTGTCTCATTGCTACATAGGAATTTTCTAAAATTTGTTCAGGAGAGGAGATGTAAGCAATGTCTTTGGTATATTATTCTGATACTTCGCATGTTTTTTTTTTTTTTTTTTTTTTTTTTTTTTTTTTTTTTTCCTTTTTGAGTAGTCCCAGCTACTTGGGAGGCTGAGGCAGGACGATCCCTTGAGCCCAGGAGTTTGAGGTTACAGTGAGCTACTGGTTGCGCCGTTGCACTCCAGCCTAGGTGACCGAGTGAGGCCTTGGCTCTTACATCCCTGAATTTATTAACTGCACTATAGTTATATAAGAGAATATCTTTGTTCCTAGGAAATGCAGCCTGAAGTATTTACATGGCAAAGTACACAGTGTACTCTCAAAAACGGTTCAGAGAAAAAAGTCACAGAATTTCTTCATACTAGTCTTGGAACTTGAAATATGAAGTTATTTCAAAATAAAAAGTTTTAAAATGTTCTGCCTTTAAAAATACCTATAGATTTGCTGGAATTACCCTATTTGATTTCACATATGTCCACATAACCATTAAAACAAGCAGTACATTAGCTGCTGTAAGGAAGGGTTAGTAGCACATTTAAAAATGATCTCAAATGTTAGCAAGACCAGGACACATTTTTCGATATTGCGTTTTATTGCTTCTGAGATCATATGTGAACATTTTGGAAATCCAGATGAATCTTGTAGTTGGTGGTGTATACCATAATTTGATTGTAGCTTTTCTTTTCCTTTTTGGTGCTACATAAAATAACGATCTGATGAACCTGAGATTTGATAAAATATGGTAGTCAGTAGTCTCGTAGGTCTTCGGTTAATTTAAAAGAACAGTAAGTTGGCAGATTTTATTTTGTTCCCATGAAATCCTTGGGAGATCCCAGCCCCTGTGTGGCTCCTCAAGCTTCCCAAAGGTGTATATTGTGGGCCAAGAATTATACGTGCCACAAAGAAACTTCTTATCCAAGCACAACATCCCAGTCTTCCACCAATGTCAGCTCCTCCAACACAGCACCCTACTTATCCTTCGCAACATGCCTGGGGAGTAGGGTGGCAGTGGGGGAGAGAACATTATCAGAAGGGATGAGAGCAAGCAACTGCCGCTGCAACCTTTATTTTTCAATCAGGAAGTTTTGTACATTTTTCCAGTGAGTTCCTGGTATCTTGTGACTTCCTGAACACAGCCCTCAAAGCATCTAGTTTTACTAAATATTTTGATGCTTGGGTCTCTCCTGCAAGTCCAGGTTCAATAGATGAGAGATTATGTTCTCAAGGGTCATGGTTCTCAAAGTATGGTCACCAGACCGGCAGCGTCAGTATCTCTTGGGAACTTATTAGATACCGAAATTCTTGGGCCCCCCACAGTCCGACTGAGGAAGAGGCTGGGACCCAGTCATCTGTGTTTTTATGAGCCCTCCCAGGGATTTGGATGCACGCCAGAGCTAGAAAACCACTGATCTGGGGGAAATGTGAAGCAAAGAGATACAGGGTATCACCGGTGATTCTGTTTATTAGAGAAGGAAATGTGACTATGAGAAAGATTTTAAAGTTGTTTATTTCTAAGCAGCTATGACGCTAGACTCCTTGTGCTTAACTGGCAGCCCAAGACAGGTCCTTTCTCTAGAAGGAGGAACAATCTGCTTTTGTTTGCTTGAGTTGACAGCACATTGCAGGTGCTTGACTCAGGTGAGGACAGTGGCAGGTGTCACTTGCCATTCTGAATGATCCCAGCATATGTTGCTCACTGGTACTTTGAAGCAGATCTTCCAAGTTTTGCCACTTTTTTTTTGTTTTGTTTTCTTCTTATTTGTATGGTGTAGTAATAGTGTATGTTACTCAAAGTTAGATTTGACCTGTTGATGGTTTTCTGTTTTTTGCAAAAAGAGAATATGCTATGCAAATGAGTTGGTTGCAGGCACTCTTGTGAGGGTTGAGTCTGAGTCCCTCAGTTGTTGCTGGTGCCACATAGAAAGGATTTCACGAGGTCAGGAGATTGAGATCATCCTGGCTAACATGGTGAAACCCTGTCTTTACTAAAAATGTAAAAAATTAGCTGAGCTTGGTGGCCGGTGCCTGTAGTCCCAGCTACTTGGGAGGCTAAGTCAGGGGAATGGCATGAACCCGGGGGGGCGGAGCTTACAGTGAGTCGAGATCACACCACTGCACTCCAGCCTGGGCCACAAAGTGAGACTCTGTCTCAAAAAAAAAAAAGAAAAAAAAAAAAAAAAAAAAAGAGAAAGGATTTCTTGGCCGGGAGTGGTGGCTCATGCCTGTAATACCAGCACTTTGGGAGGCCGAGGTGGACAGATCACCCGAGGCCAGGAGTTGGAGACCAGCCTGAGCAACATGGCAAAACTCCATCTCCACTAAAAATATAAAAATTAGCCAGGTGTGGTGGTGCACGCCTGTAATTCCAGCTACCAGGGAGGCTGAGGCACAAGAATTGCTTGAACCCAGGAGACAGAGGTTACAGTGAACTGAGATGGCACCACTGTACTCCAGCCTGGGTGACAGAGTGAGACCCTGTATCAAAAAAAACAAAAAACAAACAAACAAAAAAAAAACCAGACAAGCTTTCTTATTGGTTTAATTGTGGCTTGGTTTCAATTGATTGGCTTTGTCTTCATTACGGGTCCTATTTTCCTTCTTCCTTCCTTGCCTGGTAATTTTCTATTGGATGCAGACATTGTGCATTTTGCTTTGTTGGGTGCTGGATATTTATGTATTTTTATCAATATTCTTGGGGTTTGTTTTGGGACACAGTTAAGTTGCTTGAAAATTGCTCCATCCTTTTGGGTCTCGCTTTTAAGATTCGTTGGGCAGGATCAGAGCTGTGTTTAGTCTAGGCCTAATTA
This sequence comes from Macaca mulatta, assembly GCF_049350105.2. Classification (NCBI taxonomy): domain Eukaryota; kingdom Metazoa; phylum Chordata; class Mammalia; order Primates; family Cercopithecidae; genus Macaca; species Macaca mulatta. The sequence continues at coordinate 65,811,109 of NC_133425.1, forward strand.
TCCCACACCACTGAGGCAAGACTCTTCTGAGTGCACAGTCTCTTGAATTATGAAGTTTCCCAGTTCAGGTGGTGGGAATAAGCACTGTTTTTGGCCTTGTGTGAGCCGGAAGTTCTGTTCCCTCTAATCCTTCCAGGTGGTTCTTTCTCCAGCCTTGGGTAGTCTCCTCAGACCATGTACTGGTCCATTTTCTGCTGAAAGTGTGACAGAAAGAGCTCTGGAGATCTCTAGAATTTTCTCTCTGGGCAGTTCTCTTTTCTATAGTCTCTGCTATGAGAATTCTAGATGCCTGGTCTCCCTGGACTCTCAGCACTGTGGCTTCAACTCAGGGAGTCACTGGGCCTGTCTTGGGTCCCCCTCTTCCTGTGCTGTGGCTTGGAAATGCTCCCCAGACACTAAGTTGGGGCAATCAGAGTGCTCACTGTGTTTGTCTCCCATTTGTCAGGGCTCACTATCCCTCACTGTCTTATGCCCCATGGCTTAAACCCTGGTGTTCCATATACTGTGCCCCAGTTACAGTCATCTCAGGTGGGAGGGTAAATCCAGTCACTGCTACTCCACTTTGGGCGGAAGTAGAAATGCTGGAGTCACAGCAGTTAAAACTATGCCTAATTTTAAAAAGCATGGTGTCTTCATTTGAAAATATGCAAGCCGATCGTGGTGGCTGCCTGTGATCCCAGCATTTTGGGAGGCTGAGGCAGGAGGATTCCTTGAGCCTAGGAGTTCGAGGCTACAGTGGGATATGACCACACCACTGCACTCCAGCTTGGGTGACAGAGCGAGACGCTGTCTCAAAAAAAAAAAAAAAAAAAAAAAAAAAATCTAAAATTATGGCTAAAGGTCAGGGGATAGAAGGCAGTTGAAACTGTAAATAAGTAAGCAGTCAAGTGAGTGTACTTAAATGCACATCACCAAATGAAAAGCTAAAGAGAAAACCTAGAGGGGAAGTGTCTCACGTGGTGATGTTTCCTGTACACACACAAAAAAAATTCATCGCTCTAGTTAAGTGTTATTAGGTCGGTGCAAAAGTAATTGCAGTTTTTGCCATTACTTTCAATGGCAATTACTTTTGCACCAACTTAATATAAAAGTGAGTACACGGGATTGCATATTTATTCTGTCAAAATCATCTGTGGAGTCACATCTCTTTCCCAAGTTTCCTCTTTAGTTTCCTCTTTCATTTAGTAAGTTTTACTCCAGGTGATATTTGGACATACAGGTCTCTGAGGTTCCTAAATCCAAAGTCAGAGCAAAATGAGAACTGCAAATCTTTTCTTTGGTTGTACCATCATTCTTTTATTTTATTTTATTTTTTTTGAGCTGGAGTTTTGTTCTTGTCGTCCAGGCTGGAGTGCAATGGTGCGATCTCAGCTCACTGCAACCTTTGCCTCACAGGTTCAAGCGATTCCCCTGCCTCAGCCTCCCAAGTAGCTGGGATCACAGGCATGCTCCACCATACTCAGCTAATTTTGTATTTTCAGTAGAGATGGGGGAATTCGCTACGTTGGCCAGGCTGGTCTTGAACTCCTGACCTCAGGTGATCCACCTGCCTTGGCCTCCTGAAGTTCTGGGGTTACAGGCGTGAGCCACTGTGCCTGGCCCATTCTTTTATAATCAGTCTCCAAATAGCCATATCTTCCAAATTCGTTTATGGAAAGAGACCACATCCCAATGTATTAGTGGGATGATGCTTCAGTTTGAATAGAGGTCATGAAATGAGCTGGAAAAGTCAGGTAGGGGTTTTAGAAAACACCCGAGACAGGTAAAGAGTGAGAAAGAGTAAAGAAGAGGAAGAGGACTCAGCAAAGATTTAGTTCAGGTGGGCTGGACTCTTCACTCATGAGAATGTTCATTTTCTACTTATAAGTGGATTTCACTCTTCATCTTTGTTTTAATCTGGAATTGTTATTTATAAGTGAAAGTAGACATAGTTCAAAACACAGTTCAGGAAAATGGCTTGTTTTCATTGAAAAATGCCTGGTGAGTTGATGGGGTGTTTCATGTATTTCTGCTACTTTCAGTTTTTCATATCTGAAGCACAACTACCCACTACATTATGGTAAATAGTCACAAAAATTTGCCTGGAGGCAGGTTTTTAAATACAGACATAGTGGTTGGAGAGAGTTAATTTACTTCTTTAAAGGCTTGACTAGAATACTAATTCAGGATGTAAATGTCACAGTTTGCAAGCTGCAAGAGTTACAGTGATTATTCCACAAGTACAATATTTGAATAATCACAACAGTTTTTTTCATTACGGAAGAGAAAAGATGATCATTTAGTAAGCCGTAAGTACCAGCAGCTATACTTCTACTCTCAGACATAATCCAAATTCACCGTGTTCATGATAATGAGTATGCCATTTATAATGAGATATTAGTTACTGAATGACATAGTTTTCCGGTTTTGATCTCTGATACTTGAATACATGTGTTTGCAGAAATCTATAACTAAATAATGACTCATTTTCTCAAAATGATTCACAAAAAATGACATTTGAATATAAGGATTTTAAGCCATACTTATCCTTTTGCTTGTGAACGTTTGTCTGAATTGTCTTATAAAGGTTTTAAAGGAAATCATTCCTATGACTTACTTTGAAAGCTCATTAGAGCTGGATTAAAATTATGTACCTAAAATAGACATTTATCTAAAGCGGTGTTTCTCAGTGTTTTTCTCCGGATCAGTAACATTGCTATCACCTGGGATACCTCTTAGACATGCAGATTACCCAGCCTGCCTTAGACCTACTTAATCAGAAACTCTGGGGTGGGGCCCAGCCCTGTGTGTTTTAAAAAGCCCGCAGTGATCCTGACACACACGAAAGTGGGAGCATCTCTCATCTGAAAGAGTGGTTCTCTGATTGCAAATAGGTGTCAGAAAAGCTGCTCTTCATAGAAATTCCCCCGGTGTTCACTCGTACCTCTGAAACTCCTGTTGTGGATCTGGTTTTCAACTGTTAATAGTTGAAGAATTAGAATTTGCACTTATTTAGAGGGAATGGATACAGTACACCCTTCTCAAACCATTTTTTTCCCCCAATTTAATGCTTAAGTGGTCATTCGTTGCCTTTGATGAAAGTAATTTGTCTTATGATTTCCAAACTGTAACTAACTCAAGTTAACCATGAGAATTTCACTTAATGGCACCAATTCTCGATGGATAAACTCGCTAGAGGCAATCTGAATGAAAAGACTGACTTGTTCATTTCTCTTTCTGCACCCACAAAAGGGGGAAAATAACTAACTGCTGATAGTTATTGCTTTCATCTGTACCATTTCCAGCCTGGATTGACTGTCACAAAACACACTTGTATTTAATTCCACATCTTTTAGTAATTGTTGCAAACTGGAGAAGAGGTAGCAAGCACTTATCTCTAGGAGAACTTAAGTAGGCTATTTCAAAGCCAGGAAGAGGAAAAACAGCGTTACCTCCTTGTCTTCCAGGGGAAAAGAAAGACCTTTGAAGGGTGAGTTTGTGAATTTTTCCATCCTTCTAGGACAAACGTTTCTTACATTAAATACTGCATCACCCTAAAGAGTTGATAGTATTATGAAGATTTATGGTTCTGCACACTGACAGAAATTCATTGTTTTTGATGAGAAATTTCTGTGAGTTGCAGTGAAGGATATTTGCTCTCTTTAAAACTTGCAATGAGTATTGAGTATTAATATTGTGAAATTTAATCTGACTTTTAGGCTGTTGTCAAATTCTTTCATTTATTCTTATTGGAATAGCCTCATGAGATTCATGCTCTGATAAGCAATGAAATTTTGTAGTGGTGAAATCTTAGCACAAACTTCAGACGTATCCAGGATTCTTATTTGGACTCAGAGGTGTGCAGGTAACTTCTGATAAATGGGTTAACTTTGGTAGTCCTGTGGTTTCTGGATTAAACATTCCAAAGTAGCCACTATAAGCAACAAAGTTGGAAAAGCACATTCCTGAGAGATACATATGGGAAAACAGTTGGGTAATTTTTTGCCCCCTGATGTTTCCATGCGTGACCATTATGGGATGCCTTGTAATTTTTTTTCCCGCAACTAAATGCTAATAAAGCCACCAGCTATGGCTTCTAGTCGGATTCCCAAAGTATAATGCATACAGTTTTTTTAAGGGTCTAACTCTGTATTTTTAGGATTATAAATTTGTTCAGCTGTAAGTAGTTCTGCGTTCCCCATTTCCACCCCTTGAAAGCAGCTGCTTCCAACTCTTTTAGCTATTTTGTTCAGGATTTTTCTTCTCGATCATTTTTATACATCGCTACTGCTGCCCCCTTTCTCTGGCCAACTTTTAGACATTATCCTGGATTTAATAGTAGGAAGATGAGTTTTTAGCCTTATTAAACTATTCACCTCCCCATCTGATACCCATTCATTTCTTTCTTTCTTCTCCAAATATAGTGGTGCCATAATTTTGGTGACATTGAGACTTACTTATATTAACTGTGTAAATACTGTTCTCAGCTGAGCCGTACTATGTTTGGCGATTGGATTTCCGTTCTGGGGCTACATTTTGGTTTTCCTAGAGATATTAACTGACTGTTTTGTTTTTGTTTTGTGCTTATGTTTCTGGGGTATGGGTCACTAAATCTTTGCACCAGCTTTCTTTCAGAGCTACCAGACTCCTCTGAACATGGCCAAACATGTCAAGTGGTCTAATGGCTTTGTGATGGTGATGACCGGGGAAGGAGTGGGGACTGGGAGGGAGGTGGTTCTCCTGGCCTTGGCCTTTCTCTTGGCCCTACCTGAGCCAGTTGTTTTCTAGGACAGATGCTCAGCCTGGGAGCTCAGGGACTTACGTTCACCATCTTTTTAGGAATTTCCTTCGACTTGGGGTCATGGGGAGGGGGTTTGGTTTTTGGCCGTGGGCAGAGTAACATGTTTCAGGGAGACTGTCTGTGTTGAGATGCTTTTGCAAACGTTAGAGCAGCAGTGGGAGGGAGGGAGGGAGGGACATACCGTGCCAATTACATTCTCTCATGTCCTGGTGTCATTCACCCCTGCTACTCTGTTTCTCCTGGCTTCCGTGTCTCCATCGTTCTCTCCCTCCCATCCTCCATTCCCTCCTCCTGCTTTATTAGGACATAGCCACACACCATATAATTCACTCATTTTTAACTTCCTTTTATAATTTCAACTTTTAGGGGTACATGTGTGAGTTTATTACATGAATATATCATATGATGCTGAGGCGAAGGGTATGACTGATCCCATCATCCAGATAGTGAGTATAGTTCACAGTAGTTAGCTTTGCAACCCTTGTTCCTCTCCCTGCCTCCCCCGCAGGCCCCCATTTGTATTGTTCTTATCTTTATGTCCCTGTGTACCCGATGTTGAGCTCCCACCTATAAGTGAGAAGACGTGGAACTGGGTTTTCTGTCCCTGCATTAAATTACTTAGGATAATGGCCCTCCCACTGCATCCATGTTGCTGTAAAGGACATGATTTCATTCTGTTTATAGCTGCATAGTATTCCAGGGTAATTCACCCATTTAAAGTGCACAATTAATTTTTAAAATTTGTTCACAGGTACATTCAACCATTACCACAGTCAATTTGAGAACATTTTCATGAGCTCAAAAAGAAGTCCTGTACTCTTTAGTGATTACTTCTCTGCTCTGTTTCACTCCCTGCGATGTCCCCCCAACCTGACAATCACCTACATTCTGTCTGCATGGATTTGATTATTCTAGACATTACATATAAATGGAATAATAATGTGTGCTATTTTGCCTGGTTTCTTTCACTTAGTATCATGTTTTCGAGGTTCATCCATGTTGTAGCATGTATCAGCGCTTCATTCCTTTTTATGGCTGAATGATATTCTGTTGTGTAGATATACTACATTTTGTTTATCCATTCATCAGGTGATGGACGTTGGGGTTGTTTCTACATTTTGGCTACTAAGAATAATGCTGCTATGAATATCTGTGTACAAGTTTTTGTGTAGACTTATGTTTTCAGTTTTCTTGGGTAGACACCAAGGAGTGGAATTGCTAGGTCATATGGCAATCTGTTTAATCTTTTGAAGAACTGCAAGACTGTTTTCCATAGAGCATGCTCCATTTTGCATTCCCACCAGCTGTGTAGGATGGTTCTGATTACATCATCACCAGTACTTGTTATTATCTGACTTTTTAATGTTAGCCATTCTAGATGGTATAAAGTGATATCTCATTGGGTCATCCTGTTTTCTAGATCCCATGTCTCCCTCCATCTAGGTTTCCTTTCTTGTGTTGGAGCATAACTTCCAATAGTTTCCTGAGAAACAGTGAACAGGAGCTAAATAATTTTAGGTCTTGCATGTCTTTAAATGTTTTTATTCAAATTACATTGAGGGCCCAGGGCAGTTTCTACTGATAATTCTGTATTCTTTTTTCTTAACAAATTCTGTAAGCTTTTGGCGTCACAAAACTTGAATCCACCCCTGGAAAAGATACCATATAAGTCTTTTATATGTTCTATGATCATCTGTGTACCCCTAAGCCTAAGGCAAACTGGAGACTTCCCCAGCTGGGTCCTCAGTCCTATTTACTGCTGATCTTAGGCATAACCCAAGGTAATTGGAGTGAGTATAACAGGAAACCTACATGATCTATCTGAGCAAAACTGAATTCAAATATTATGCAGTCTATGATAGAAGAATTAAAAACAAATTAACATGTTTTAGCAATATTTTGAAACAAGCATTTCTAGAAAAACTTTCTCCTGTTTGCACAATTTTCCATCTCACATGTCATATTTGCAGTAACTTTATTTATGAGATGTTTCCTAGAGAGGTCACGATAGAGGATTTTGCACAGACAGACCCTGAGCAAAGCTTTCTAACGCTTGTCTTTTGAGATCTCTCTCCTTTCCAAGTTCCATACTCTGGGCAGATGCTAAAATATGACTTCTCTTTAGGAACCTCTTCATCACCAATTCTTGTACCTATCCAGGGAGCTGAGGGATGGCTCATCTCACTTCCCTCTCTTGGCTTCTGCACACCCTTGTTTCAGCTCCTACAGTGATATTCACTGTTCAATCCTCCTTTCACCTTCCAAACTTGTATGACATCTTTCATTTTTGTGTATGTTCCCCCTACTCATTTTCTTTGCTCTCATCAGTATCTTAAAATATTTAAATATTTATTGACTGGGTACAATGGCTCACGCCTGTAACCCCAGCAATTTGGGAGGCCGAGGCAGGCAGATCATGAGGTCAGGAAATCAGGACCATCCTGGCTAACACGGTGAAACCTCGTCTCTACTAAAAATACAAAAAATTAACGGGGCGAGGTGGCAGGCGCCTGTAGTTCCAGCTACTCAGGAGGCTGAGGCAGGAGAATTGCTTGAACCCGGGAGGTGGAGGTTGCAGTGAGCAGAGATGGTGCCACTGCACTCCAGGCTGGGCAACAGAGTGAGACTCCATCTCAAGAAAAAAAAATTAAATATTTCTTTAGTATCACTTCAACGGGCTTTCAGCAGCAGAGATAAGGTGTCTTACTCAGAGATGCTCCATGCGACTCCATTTGGTCTGCCTCCCTCTACACTCTGGGCTCTCCGTCTTCAGCACATCAGAATCACCTGCAGGGCTTGTTAAACAGCAGCGCTGGGTCCCACTCATGGTTTCTGACTCAGTAGGTCTGAGGTGGAGCCTGAGAATTGTTTCTAACAAGTTTCCCAGGTGATGCTGATGCTGCGGTCTGGGGATCCCACTTTGAGAACCACTGCTTTTGACTTCCTCAACCCACTGCCACACACCCTAGTTTTTCAAAGCAAACACGCATGTGTTCATGCCCTGCATAAATGTTGCAATGATCCCCAGTCACCCATGGGATGGTGTCCAAACTCTTTGGCTTGTCCTGGGCAGTAATAACATTTGAGAAATCCATTTGGATTTTGTTTTGTTTTGTTTTTTGTTTTAGTTGGCTTGAGCTGCTGTAACAAATTATCATAGAGTGGGTGGCTTAAACAGTAATCACATATTTCTCACGGTTCTTGAGGCTGGGAAGTCCAATATCAAGGTGCTTACAGATCTGGTGTTTGGTGAGGGCTCACTTCGTGGTTTGCAGACAGATGTGTTTTCATTGTTCCTCACATGGTGGAGGGGGGATGGATGGAGGGGCAAAGGGGAAGGGAAGGAGGAGGCATACTCTCTTGTGTCTCCTTGTAAGAGCACTCATCCCATTCATTAGGGCCCCACACTCATGACCTAATCATCTGCCAAAGACCCCTATCTCCAAATACCATCACATTGGGGATTAGGATTTCAATATATGAATTTTGGAGGGACATAAGCACTCAGTTCATAGTTAGTTGAGACCTTTTCCCTATATTCTTGCAGGGATGGTAACCAGGCCTCTTTGTTCTCCTTTGCCTTGGGAGGTTGGAGTTATGGGCAAAAAACAGAGAGAGAGAAGTGTGTGTGCACATGTGCGTGTGTGCATGTGCATATGGGCACGTGTGCGCTAATGATTTTCTTCCTAGCTTTTGCTTTCTTAAAATGGTTGTACTAGAGGAGTTTGCCACAGGAAGAGAGGAGGAAGGAAGGGGAGGAGAGATTCCTCCTTGCCTGGGAAGCTGCTAGATAGAAGTTACTACCTAGGCTTAGGGACCTTGCCGGAGGGTTCTACGTATTAACATGGTGCAGAAACAGCCTGGGAAGATATTGATGACAGCTAACCCTTTAGTCTGACCATTAAGTTTCTTTTGGTATGTATTGAAAGATCCATTTCAATTGGAGGCACTTAAATGTGAAACCATGTGCAGTTGAGAGTGAAGTGTAGTGGTTCCCGGTATTTGTCAGCTACCTTGTCGTTTTCAGGGACTGGGACAAATGCTTTCAGTGTATTACCTCCTTATTACTGATCATCTCTACTTTTCAGATGAGAAAACTGGAGGACATAAAGGCGTCGCTGGCCAAAGTCACACACTGGTGCAGCTCGTTTCATCTGCGTCATGAAACCTGCCTGAGAATCCTGTCCTCCCTTCCCCAGCACATTGAGCATCTTTTCCACCTTGCTCTTAAAGCAGTCTGGGTACACAGCCCTTCCCATTTCCCTTTGGAAAGTTCTAGTAGAAGAGTTATACTTCTGTATCACTCCTAGCAACCATGAGCATTTCCAGTATATGAGCCATGAATCATTCTTGTTATTGGTATTTGAAAGAGTGGAAACCGGGGCTTGGAAGTAGGAAGTGTGAACAGTAAAACTTAGAAGACATAAGGGAAGCTGAGGAGGGAGTACCCTGATTCTTAAGGCCGCATCCCTGGTGCTGTGGGAGGAGGGCACAGAATCAGCCTGGGAGGACAATCCCTGAGGGTTGTGGGGAGGTTCAGAAATACACACCATGCTGAGTAGGTTACATAAATGTTACCTGCAGTAGTAGCAGCAGTGGTAGCTCCTTCTCTGCTTTCTCATCTTCTTCCCCTTCTTCCTATTTCTCTTCCTCATCACCTTCTTAGTGCAGTCATTCTGTAACTTGGTTACTATGTGGGACCTGGAAAAAATTTATTCTGAGTTATAAAATTGGGAAGGGATTGAATATTTGGATGAATGACTGACAGGGAATATAGTCCCTTTGTTCATACATCTGCTGCAAAGCAAAATGAATTGACAAGTATTTCATGGAACTCACAAGGGAATTGTGTGGTAGATGACTCCCAATTCGTTCTTGCCTCCCCAGCTCTACTCCCATACTGACTCTAGTCTTGGCCATGTGACTTGCTTTTGGGATAACACAGATGATTCAGAGCCTGGAAAAGTACTTGTGATTAGGATTAACATGTCTAGTTGCTGGGAACCCTTCTGCCCCCATGTGACCAAGACCAGCCAGCCTCTTGGAGGATGAGATGCCAACCATCTAAGCCATCCAGCTGAGGCTATAGACATGAGTGAGGCCATCTCATCCCATTTAGCTGTGGCCAGATCACAGCCCAGATCAGAGGCATGAGAAATAATAAATGTGTGCAGTAAGTCACTAAGTTCTGAGGTGGTTTGTTCTGTACCAGAAATTAATAATATAGTAACCTCTATATATTTTTGCTACATGAAATATAGTTCATACTCTGTTCATTTGATTTGCTATCTTTGTTGCATTTTAATCACATTTCATTGATAATGTATGAGGAGTGTAGGCTTTTATAGTTGAACTATTTGAGTTTAAGTTTTGACCCATCTGTGATCTGCAAGTTAAACATTTTTAGGGGACTCAGTTATTAGTAAATTAGAAGTGGTAAGAAATATTTATAAGGGCACCCATAGGTTAACTTGGCGCTTTTGTTCTCTGACTTTATTTTTCCATATGTAAACTTCTATAAGGTGTTTTACATGTCACTTCCACTATAAAATAGATTTTTAAGAATAGACTTCAGGCTGGTGAAGGACTTTTTTCATGAGCATTTATCATACGATTTCGCTTCTCATTCCCCAGGGTTGGGATCGTGACTAGCTGTATGATGAGTATTTAGCCTGGTTTCTGGAGTGTTGCTAGACACTCGGTGTCGGTTGAATGACAGGAGTTGGCAGGAGTTATGTGGCAGCTCTAGAACTGTGCGCCTTTGGCAAGACCCCCGCCCACCCTCCCTCAACACTCCCCACCTTGCCACTCTCGCGGCTCCTTCTACCCTGCCCTTGGAGCCATCAGGATCCCTCTCACTGTGCCTTTATCCCTGTTTATGATACTCATAAAGCCAAAGCCATTGAAGGCATTTGCGTTTGTGACCCCTGACCTGAGCCCCATCAAACATAAGAGCTCAGTCACATCTCTGCCTCCTTGCGCCTTATGGTAAAAGTCCTCATCATCTCCCATTTGGAGAACAGATCTCTGAGATAGAGGGGTGTAAGTAACATCAATCCCAAGTCAATCGGGAGATGCTGATAGGACCCCTACTAGAAACCAGGTTTTGGGGGCCTTTGGCCTGGCTTTGATGGTTGAGGAAGACGAATGAACGACGTGGCAAATGCAGCTGACACCCTGCCCTGCGTCCCCTTGACTGGCAGCTGAGTTGTTTGTGGTTACTGTGGCTGGTTCCTGTGCACAGTGACAGCGTCCAGTTCTGTGTGTCTCTGCTTTTCTGCCTGTGAACTTTCTCCAGCTCCATGCAGGGCTGCCTGGAAGCCAGTGATTTAACTTTCCCAGGAGTGACCTCAGCGACTAAGACAGGAGTCAGCGGATAAGTGCTCCCACCTTCCTTTCCATCCCTGACAGGAGCACTTCTGATCAACATGGAAGCTCACAGGGTCCCCAGTGGAACTGAGCTGCGGTCGCCCATGGCAGTAGCTCTTGTGAATACACCTTTTAGGGCTTTTCTCTCTTTCCTATCTCATTTTCCCCCATTCCTGCAATTGTATCTCCTGGATCATCCCTTGAATAAACTACCTGTGCTCAAGTCTTTGGTGGCTCAGGGCTTGATTTCAGGGGAATACAAGCTAGGGCAGTGCCTACCTAGCCTCATTCCAAAGAACTCTTAAGGCAGAAGCAAGAGTGCTGCATTCCATCACATTAGAGCGTGCTCAAGACTGGTTTTGTTGGCAGGACGTGGGGGCTCACACCTGTAATCCCAGCACTTTGGGAGGCTGAGGTGAGTGGATCACGAGGTCGGGTTCGAGACCAGTCTAACCAACATGGTGAAACTCCGTCTCTACTAAAAATACAAAAATTAGCCAGGCATGGTGGCGCATGCCTGTAGTCCCAGCTACTCAGGAGGCTGAGGCAGGAGAATCCCATGAACCTGGGAGGCAGAGGTTGCAGTGAGCTGAGATTGCGCCACTGCACTCCAGCCTGGGTGACAGAGCTAGACTCCATCTCAAAAAAAGAAAAAAATAATAATAATCGGTTTTGTTTACAAAAGAAAAATAAGGAGAACAGCTGGCAGTGTAGGCCAGTGATTTCCACAACAAATCACAGATTTCAGAAATCTCTAGAGATAGTCTGGGATGGCACATATGTTCTTTTGTTTTTTGGAATCTCTCCAAGCCCCATCTGTCTATTATACCAGGTATTCTGCTCGTAAGAAAAAAAAAGCTAAACAAGTACTGCAATGGAGCTGAGTCAGGAAATCTTTCATATTGACAGTGAATGCTATTAAGTGTGAAGGAATGTGCCAGCCACCTAGGGAGAAATCCCTGTCCCTGTACTATGACTTGGACCCAGTAGGTACTTAATATATTTTTGTTGAATTACGCTGGAGGACTTTACATATGGAGGCGAGGCATACACTCAGTAGTTAAGTAATTCTTAGAGGTGTTATTTAATTAAGAAAAATAATTAACAGAATGGGTTATACATGCTGAAAGTGGGTCCTCTGGGGTCTGGAGCCTGAAGTGAGTAGAGCAAAATTATAAATGTGGTTAGAAATTATCCAGTCCCTTCTTTTGATTTTACAGATACTGAAGCTAAGAACATTTTTTGCAGAGTCCCTCCACTTAGTTTAATATTCTTACATGGTTCAGTCTAGTTACAATCAGTATTTAGTGTTATACTTAGAGCGTAAAGCCCAAGCAAGGGGTGGGAATGTGACCTTGCTCCTAGTTACTGGAGCCTAATCCTTTATTTTCAGTGTTGGTTGTTGTTTTTAATTTTTATTTTTTAAAATTATGATTATACTTTAAGTTCTAGGGTACATGTGCATAACGTGCAGGTTTGTTACATATGTAACTTGTGCCATGTTGGTGTGCTGCACCCATCAACTCGTCAGCACCCATCAACTCGTCATTTACATCAGGTATAACTCCGAATGCAATCCCTCCCCCCTCCCCCCTCCCCATGATAGCCCCAGTGTATGATGTTCCCCTTCCCGAGTCCAAGTGATCTCATTGTTCAGTTCCCACCTATGAGTGAGAACATGCGGTGTTTGGTTTTCTGTTCTTGTGATAGTTTGCTAAGAAGGATGGTTTCCAGCTGCATCCATGTCCCTACAAAGGACACAAACTCATCCTTTTTTATGGCTGCATAGTATTCCACGGTGTATATGTGCCACATTTTCTTAATCCAGTCTGTCACTGATGGACATTTGGGTTGATTCCAAGTCTTTGCTATTGTGAATAGTGCCGCAATAAACATACGAGTGCATGTGTCTTTATAGCAGCATGATTTATAATCCTTTGGGTATATACCCAGTAATGGGATGGCTGGGTCATTGGTTGTTTTTTTTTAAAGCTACTTTTTATTTTGTACTTGATGTGGGATTCCCTGTTGAGCCAGGAAATGATAGAACACGCTACTTGTGTCTTAACTTTTTTCTCCTACTGTTGAGTCATCCGCACAAAATAAATAAATAAAAGCATTCTTCTTCTCCTATTCCCTTATTCTAACAGGATAGTAAGCCTGAGTATCCTGCAATGCCCAGGCATTTCAAGGGCAAAGAGGGAAAGGAGTTAGAGGAAACCCCTGGAATTTGGGAGTGTTGATGGCTTCTTAGTGGGCAGTATAAATAGGATGACTATTTCATGTCCATATCAAATCAGGTTCTCTACTGGCCGCAGATGGTGAGAGGTTCAATGTAAGTTTTCACATAACTTTCCTTTGATTGTATCAGGAGATCATGACTTTTGCCATCCAGGACAAATAGAGAAGGGATCTTTGGTCAAATCCATCAAAGGCACTACTGAGAACATGCTCTGGGGCCATTCAGAGGAGGTCCACTCTCTGGCTAGTGTTCACACCCAGCCTATCCATGGCTCCCAAGGCCGTGACACAGAGTATGGATCGTAGATCTTCACACTGCCACTGCCATCTGAATTCTGTTACCTGCCAGGTACTGCTACCCGTGGAACCTGCTCTCTGTCCTGGAAACAGTTCTCACCAGGGGGTAAAATAAGACTGGACAACAGAGAATTTTGGGCGGACTATCCTCGTGGAATGAAAGCAGAGGAGAAGAATGCCTTTTTATTTTTTACTTTTATGTTTTGTTGATGAGTTGATAGTAGAAAAATAGTTGGCACCCATCAATTTCTCCTTATCCCTGGAAAGAGAGTCTCTGTTTGTAGAGTAAATGAGGGAAGGTGTGAATGGAGCAGGATTAGGGAAAAACCTTATTACCACATTATAGAAAACTTAGATGGCCTTCATTAGGGTGTTGAGATCTTTTTCCTAAAAAGTATGGTGAATTTTGAACAGAGGATCTATGTAATGAAACCACTGTTTCATTACAGTGGTTAATCTAGTCGTGTTTAGGACAAATTAGAGGAAAGACTGCATAGAGTTGTCTGTTACATAGAACAGGTTATCATCAGTCTTAAAATAAGATGTCCAGTTGGAGATGGCAGTATAAGAAAGAAGGTAAGGGATGGATGGATGGACCACTATTGACTTATGCCTAGTCTGTCGAAGGCATGGGGTGAAGGAAATCCACAAGGTCCTACTGTCATGGGACTTGCTTTCTAGAAAGAAAGGCAATGATAAATAATAAATGAAGAAAAGTGTCAGATGGGGATATGTGCTCTAAAGAAAATGAAAGAAGGTGATGCAATAGAGGATGCCTGGAGAGGGGGTGAGGACCTTTGCTCTATATTGTAACAGTCAGCAGAAATCCTTCTAGGAGATAACATTTGAGCTGTAAGCCACCTTCCTCTCCTCTCCTTGCCCCTGCCCCATACTCCTATGCCCGAACACATGCCCATTAGCATCCTCCACTGTAGCACAATGCATACCCCGAGTGTGCATTGATGTGTATTTATCTTATTTGTCCTTGTAACCTCAGCACCTAGCAGTGTACTTGGCACATCATAGGCACCCAGGAAAGGTTGATTGAATGAATAAGTGAGTAAGTGATTCAGCTCACCAAGAGAAAACGTCTAAAGGGAGAAGGGCAGTGGATGAAGCCTGGGGCTTTGGGAAACCCCCATAGGAGGAAATGGGGACAGAAAGGAGGGAGACAAGAAGGGGATTTGGGCACTTGTCTTCTGCTGTTCATGCCCAGTTAGCACATCATTCTGTGCCTGCTTCAATTCCTTCCCTTTACAGTCCCTTTTATATACAGTCCCTCTTACGTATCTAGAGCTCTGCTATTTATTATGGTAGCCACTATGTCACATGTTGGCTACTGAGTACTTGCAACGTTACTAGTTGTAATTGAGATAGGCTGTAAGTCTCAAATATATACCTAATCTCAAAGACTTAGTGCAAACTAGTGCATACAAATCTAATACATTCATGTCAGTTGTGTTAAAAAGATATTTTAGAATATTGAGTTAAATAAAGTTCACTTTTTTAGCTTTTTGAATGTGGCTACTAGAAAATTTAAAATTAACGCTTGACTCACTATATTAGGATTCTCCAAAGAAACAGAGTCAGCAGGATATATCATATATATGAGAGGTGATTTACTTATGGAGGCCAAGAAGGTCCACCATTAGGCTGCATGCAAGCTGGAAATCCTAGGATGCCAGTAGCATGGCTCAGTCCAAGTCCAAACGCCTGAGAACCCAGGGAGCTTGGGTTTAAGTCCTGTACTCTAAAGGGTAGAGAGCTGGGAGTTCTGAGGTTCAATGGCAGAAGGAGAAGAGTGCATCCCAGGTCCAGGAGAGAGAAAGACCAATTTGCCTTTCCTCTGTTTTTGTTCTATGTGGGCTCCCAGCAGATTGCATGGTGCCTGCCTGCACGGAGCATGGATCTTCCTCACTTAGCTCAGACTCACACACCAGTCTCCTCTGGAAACATTCTCGAAGGCACACTCCAAAGTACTTCCTTACTAGTATTTTTTTTTTTTTTTGTCTTTTTTGAGACAGGGTCTCGCTCATGTTGCCCAGGCTGGAGTGCAGTGGCATGATCATAGCTCGCTGCAGCCTTGAACTACTGGCCTCAAATAATCCACCCGCCTCAGCCTCCTGAGTAGCTGGGACTACAGATGTGTACCACCATGCCTGGCTAATTTTTGTTGTTGTTGTCCCGGCTGGTCATGAATTTCTGGCTTTGACTCCTGGGCTCAAGTGATCCTCCCACCTCGGGCCTCTCAAAGTGCTGGGATTACAGGCGTGAACCACTGCGCCTGGCCTAGGCTTTTCTAGTTCTGTAGGTATTCCTTAATTCAGTCAAGTTGACCCCCCAAAATTTACCATTATACTCATGTTATATTCCTGTTGCTTATCACTGGTCTGTACCCTGTACTAGATAGATTTGCTTGATATTAGCTGGTCATTTATGAAATAAGTGGTACAAAGAAGAGTGATAGCTATCACCATTTCCTTCTCAACAATATAAAAATCCCAACACATTAAATAATAGAGGTCAGATGCGGGATGTGTAATAGACATTTCATAGCCGGAGGGACATATTCAGTGCAAAACATATTTGGGGAAATACTGATTTTTAAAAATTTGTAAGTAAATTTTATACCTTTTTTGGGTGACAACTTTCAATTTGAGGGTAAAATACCCTCATATTTATATTCAAATTCCTGTTTCTCATTTCATTTCTGTGTTCTCCCTACTCTTAGATGTTTCTGCCAGATGATAATTCTAGGACTTCAAGTGTGTTTATTTTTTTTATTTTTTTAATGATGCAAAGACACAGGGAATGGTATCTCAGCAGCTGTTCTTGTCCTGGCCTCATGTAAGCAGTAGCAATATGAAGATGCTTAAAGAAGAAAAGCAGATGTTACTTAGATGCTCGGCTTTCATCTACCAATAACGTTTTTAAGATTGAGCTCACAGCGCCCGAATGTTAAAATTCTTTCACAGATCCCAAATTACAAATGTGCCATGTTGCTTTAATCCATTTTGTTGCAATAGCTTTATTAGATTAAACATCCTGTTGAGCGTCTAAAGAACAGTGGGGTTATCACATTTCCCTTTGAAAACCCAGTAAAGACAAAATAAATGGTTAGCAAAACAGAGCAAATTCAGTTTGCAGGTGTTCACAGGCGATGCAACCCCTGATAGAATCTGAGTGTCTCTGTTATTCCTTGCTTGCAAAATGCCTTTTAAGCAGGCTAAAGAAATTCCTGAGAAAAAAGAAATCATGGGGCAAAAGTCGCTTTTCCCTCCTTCTGATGTGTTGCTAATTGCATTGTGCTGATGCAGACGGTGCGATGGAAATCTGAAAACTTTATTTTGTTAAGCTTTACTTTCCACTACACCCTAGGTGTACCCATAAGTTCTTTATCATCTGTATCTCCTAAAGTGTGGACTCTTAACGATTGATTTTTTTTTCTTGGCAAATCTAATGAACTATTTGAAGTATTTCATCAATCGGTACCCAGTTACTACACACACTTGGTGGGGGGCTCTTCGAATGCTCTTAAAATCTCAGTTATGTCCCAACACTCTAAAAATTCTCATCTGCCAGAGCAATTTGAATTTTGTTATTAGTGTTCGCTGGAAATCATAATTCAATAAAGACTAACTCATTTAAAAATGTTTCATACTGTGCGTGTATTAGGTAACTTGGGTAACTTAGGAGACACAGAAACAACATACAAATGTTTAGGTCTACACAGGAAATTGGAGTGGTCCTGAACAATTTGAAGGAGGTTTTTTGTATTTATTTATTTATTTATTTTTAAAGAAACTGCAGCTGGATTAGGATTGTGAATGTGTGTGTGTGTGTTTAAATCAATTTCTTTTCTTTTGCTCCTCGAAGATTCTAGTATCTTCCACCAATTCCAAAACACAAGCCAGTGGGTATAAACCCTCTACCAACATTTAAAAGCATGATAAACAAAAGCCCCAGCACACGCCTTTGTGTAATCCGCTTGTACAGCCTTCGCTTTTCCCCTTGAATAAAATTGTATCTGTCTCCTGTGGTCTTCTCTTATTCTCTTGTTCCTTTTGTGGACAGAAGATTATTGCTATAGAAAATACGGTCGTGCCATAAGGGAATGTACCTTCTGCTCAGGGTTTTTTTTTTTTTTTTTTTTTTTTTTAACCACATCTGCAGACTGCAGCTGCCGTAGCCTTTGGAGAAAAAAAAAATCTGGGTCCTTATGAAACTGTAATTCCTGAACAATGAATTCTTCCTCACAGACCACTGTACTCTTCCACTGCTGTTTAGCACCGTCTGTCATTAGTCTTCCCTGCGGTTTGTTTGCTGCCTAAGTTCACCATCTGACATATGTAGGAATATTTAAACAAAAAAAAAATTTTTTCCCCCTAGAGAAGTTTGTTTCATCTTCGGAAGCACGGGGCTTCCTGCTGACTCCATGGGACCCCTCGCACTCTGCCCTCCTTTTTTCCTGTGAGCTGCTTGTCTATGCTTACCCCCACCTGCCTCTTCACTTTGTGACTAGCTCCTCTACACTGATTTCCATTTGTCTCCCAAACTGGGTTCAGAAAACACCATCTCCTGCTCGTTCCCGCCTTCCATCCTCTATTTCAAACCTCTTCATCTTTTGCAAAATATCAGCATTAAACTTCCAATTTCTCCTTTCTTTTTTAGTTTCAGTAGCTTTTGTTCTCTCATGGGATGTAATTTGCCTTGCTGTTAAAATTAAACCCAGTAACCAGAGAGATGATGAAGTTTTTCCCCAAACTGGGGGAAAATAAAAATAGATAATTTGCCTTGCTCTTAAAATTAAACCCAGTGCCCAGAGAGATTATTTAAATTTTGGGGGAAAATAAAAATAGATGTGTTTTGTTTGGGTATGTTGACTTGTCCTCTAAACATTACTGCATACTTGAACTATAAGAGGGACCCATCTTGATTTGATAGATGGAAGGCTGCAGCCTGCAGATAAATTTTAGAAAGACTAGATTATGGTCGATAATTTATCAACTAGAGAGAGAACTTCTTATCTTTTGAACTTTTTGGTACATATCAGACTAAATCAACCTTGATGTGTGATTTTTGTAGCTCAACTTAACAATCAAAGATTTAAAAAAATGGATGTTTTTGGAGGCCCGTTGGTCTTTCTCTTTTAAGCTTCGAACACATGTAAAACCAAACTAGCGATGGCCCTTTAAGGATTCCATGGTATTTCATGTAAGCCTTTTAAAAGGAAGAATTAAACTGAGAAAGATAAAGTTGCTACTTTCTGATTAGTACTGATGTCCACGCTAACATGCAAGCTTCTTGTCAGTTAATATTTTATGGGGAACTTTGGGTGCCTTTTCTTTTTAGGATAAGATAGGGAAAGCAGTTGGTATATTGACATTAAGCTGCACTGGGGAAAGTGGGTTCCCGCTCCATACATCTGTTCAATGTTTCTCTTGCCTTTCATTTTCTAAAGTGTTACATATGGAATACATATGTCTTTCTGTTCCAGTACCACAGGAAAAAAAAAAAAAAAGAAAAAGAGGGAGGGGAAGAAATAAAAAAGAGAAAAATCACAAAGAAATCAATAAACACCTGTTATTCCCAGATCTGCAGTTATTTGGGCTCCGAAGTGCCTGCAGGCAAAGTTAAAACAAAAATCCCAGTATGTCTATATGCCTTCATAGATTTCTCTTAGCCTGTAGCAGGTTTTTTTTTTTTTTTTTTAAATTATTTTATTTTATATTCATTTCATTTGGTTTCATTGTATTTTATCCCAGAGTAGACCCTTCACCTTCTGGTCTTTTAACTGCCTTGGATGTGTTCTCTCCAATGTATGTTTCAGCTTTCCCTCTACACCATATTTTGTATTCAGCAAAGTGGAGATTTTTTTTTTCCCCCGAGCAGCTCTAGGATGCAGGCTTGCTTATTCCCCATCACTTTCACAGCAGGTTTCCTTAGTTAGATTGCCCCCTGCTGCTTCTGTAACATTAAAAATAGAGCTCAAAATAAGATATGTTTGGGGACCTACCATTTAAAAGTATATATTCAGTGAAATAGATGGGAACCTAATCATTTGAAAGCAGGTTCAAATATAAGTAATAATTGGTAGATGGTTTGCCATGTCATATAGAGATTTGAAACGAGAGTGTGTGTGGTGTGTGTGTACACGTTTCTCCTTCCCCTTGAGTTAGCTGTGAATTAGAAGGCATTATTTTTAAAGAATTGAGTCATCTGTGTGCCGTCTTGAGTCTAGTAGAGGCAATGTAGTTCTTATAAATACGTTTTTACCCCATTGTACGGTATATTTTTTCTTAAAATGCTGGGTGTGTTAGTGTGAACTCTCTAAGGGCAGGAACCATGACTTGTGTGCTTTTATATACTTAGTGTAGTATCTGATGTGTAAAGACACAAACTGTTGATTTCATTAGATCTGTTCATTTAATAGAGATAGAAGATGATCACTCAAGTTTAATCCACCAAATGTTTGTTGGTATTAGGATCCAGAAGAGTAAATAATGTAGCTAACATTTTCGCAGAATAAATCCTAGCAAAGGTACAGGATATTTTTAGGGATCCCTAATGTCAGCATATTCCACATTACTGGCTTATATTTTTGACTTTCAGAATTTGCTTTATTTTTATTGCAGTTTTCTTCTTTCTGTACTCATATTTCATATACAGACCCGACGTGCTCTCCTGAGTACTCCTCCCCAACCCCACATGTATTTCTAGTATACCATATTCAATACTTTGGTCGCTGGTACTTGTCTGCCATTCTCTGCTAAACTAGTAAGTTACTTGAGGGCAGGAGCCATGTCTGATTCATTTCTGCATCTCCAGCATCATCCCAGAAATGTCCATTTCTATTAAATAGTTGACATTGAAATGCAATTCAAGTATTTTCCAAAGAAAATAGGCGTCAATGTGAAAGGAGCTAAAATATATTTGACATGGTATCTAGTTTGAGAGATGACCTGACTAAAATCGAAGGACAAGAATGGAATAAAATGACTCTGGGGCCAGAGACAAGGGTTAGATGGTAGAATGAAAACATAACATTCGATCATGGTTGACTATCCTAATCTCTCTCCCCTTTGCCCACTGGTAATCGTCACGGCATCTCTATGAATGTATTCTGGTATTTCTCCCTCCCCAACTCCTGCAACCATGGATGCCTGCTGCGTTTGACATTCTGAGTAGCCAGCAGTGACTGAAAGTTTGATTTCAATAGCGATAAGAATGATGAGACTCTTGGGTGGGAGTGAGGGACCCCGGCTCCCTCTCTTACCTGGACACCATTACAGAGTGTAACCATATTCCAGAGCTTTGACTTCTCTCGCAGCCGTGGACTGCAAGGGGTGCATCCCTGGGGCTCGTGCATGGATTTATCAGGATAGTGTGAAGACAGGCTAGACTTCTCATGCTGGTATCAGCTCAGCCAAGAAAAGTTCCCCTTGTGTGGCCCCAGGGTTGTCTTCCACCACCTCTGGTTTTATATATGTGCAATTAGATTTATAAAAACCACGTTTGATTTTTTTTTTTAAACCCTTTCTATCTAAATGAAGCAAAGCATATTAAAAATTCCCTGGGGACTCATTATCTTTTCTTTCTAGCCAGAAGTAACTAGCATCCTGAATTCTTTTTTCTTATGATATTGCCCCTTAACACACACACACACACACACACACACACAGTACAACCATGTGATATATAGGGATGATATGCATGTGTTCCTAAAAGCCTCATTTAATTTCGCTTATCTTGAAACTTTATATGGTATCCTATTTTAGGCACTCTCTTGAAACTTGCTTTTATCATGGAAATTTATACTTCTAGGATTCATCCATACTGTTGCATATTGCTAACTTCACTTATTTTCATTGTTAGAAAGTATTTCATTTAATGAATGTGGCCCAATTTATTTATCCAGTCCCCTGCTGATGGACGGTGGTGTTGCTTCTACTTTTTGCTATTCACAACATTGCCACAAGGAACATTCTTGCACAAGTGTGAGTGTTTCTTCAGCGCATGTGTCTCACATGAGAAGTTCTGGGTTGTAGGATATGCACATTTTCAACTTTGCTTGATAATGCCAAATTATTTTCTAAAATGGTAGCACTGGTTTACATCCCTACTAGCACTACATAACAGTTGTCACGGTTCCATATCCTTGCCAGCCCCAGAACCATCAGAATCCTGAATTTTTGTCTGTCTGGTGATCTAAAATTGTATCTCACTGTGGTTATAGTTCCTTGAGTACTAGTGAAGTTGAGAATCTTTTCATATGAATATTAGCCATATGTTTTATCTTCTGAAAAGGGCCTGTTTATGTCTTGTACCCATTTTTCTACAAGGTTATTTGTCTTTTTCTTACCATTGTGTAGAATTTTCTTACATATTCTGAATATTAACTCTGTTAGTTGTGTGTGTGCAGATGTCTTTTTCCATTCTGTTGCTTGCCTTTTCATGTTCTTTATATGTTTTGATAAAGAACAGTTTTTAATTTTAATACATTCTTAAGTGTCAATCTTTCACTTTCTGGTTTGGATTTTTTAGAATCTTGTTTAAAAAAAAAAATCCTTCCCTACACTGAACTCATAAAAATAGTCTCCAATATTTTATGAAATGTTTTGAATTCTGAAGATTTTAAAGTTGTGCCTTTCCTGGTATATTAGGCCATTCTTGTATCGCTCTAAAGAAATACCTGAGATTGGACAATTTGTAAAGAAAAGAGATTTAATTGGCTCATGATTTTGGAGTCTGTATAGGAAGCATGGATGCTGGCACCTGCTCCTCTTCTAGGGAGGCCTCAGGAAACTTGTAATCATGGTGGAAGGTGAAGGGGGAACAGGCATGTTGCAAGGCAAAAGCAGGAGTGAGAGAGAGAGAGAGGGTGGGGAGATGCTGTATACTTTTAAACAACCAGATCTCAAAAAATTGACTCAGTCTCACAAGTACAGCACCAAGAGGATGGTGCTAAACCATTAATGAGCAATCCACCTCCATGATCCAATCATCTCCCCCAAGGCCCACCTCCAGCATCAGGGATTACAATTCAACATGAGATTTGGGTGGGGACAGAGATCCAAACTATATCACATGGTAAAACCTTTAATCATCTTGGGAGTGGTGCCTGTGTATGGTATAAGGTAGGAATCCAAATTCATTTTGCCCTCACATGGATAATCAATTAACCTAGAAACATTTATTAAATACTCCATCCTTTCTCTACTGGCCTGTAGAACCTGCCCTTTTATCGAGTTTTCATAAATGTGGGGATCTGTTTCTAGGCATTCTCTTGGTCTTCACTGGTCTATTTAGTCATCCTTTCCCTTTATTGGGAAGCTATTATTAGGCAATTTTTGTATGCTCTAGAGCAAGTGTGTGTCATTCTTGTTAGCCAAATCCCTATGTCAACCATTCATTCTCTTGGTATTTCACATCCTTGTTTGTAAGTCGCTTTTTTCTTTTGCGACAGAGTCTTACTCTGTTGCCGAGGCTGGAGCGCAGTGGCATGATCTCGGCTCACTGCAACCTCTGCCTCCCGGGTTCAAGCGATTTTCCTGCCTTAGCCTCCTGAGTAGCTGGGATTACAGTCACACACCACCATACCTGGCTAATTTTTTTTTTTTTTTTTTAATTTTCAGTAGAGACAGGGTTTCATCGTGTTGGCTGATCTTAAACTCTTGACCTCAAGTGATCCACCTGCCTCGGCCTCCCAAAGTGCTGGGATTACAAGTGTGAGCCACCATGCCCAGTTCCTGGTTTGTAAGTTTTAAGAGAGTTTTGTCATTGTGATTCAGTTTCCTAAACGGAACTGCTAGAACTGTCAGGTCTTGTTCTTTTCTATCCCTATGCAGAAAATAGCATAGAAATCATGAATGGTGTCCCTTCCATTAATAAGAATTCAGTAGAAACTTATTATAATGCTGGTGAATGAGTAACACCTGTTCTATTATGGACTTGCTGGGTTACAGTGTGAGAGTTGCTCTGTGTAAATGGGAAGCTTGGTGGCACGTGACTTGATTCATTCTAACTGAATCCTTGCAACAGTAAGATACATGGTAAATTTTGTTTGCTTTTACGTATATGAACTACTCTAGGAAATAAACTTCAGATTTAATATTTTTGGCAAAGAGTTTCCCAAAAGTGAAATCTTCCATTAAAAGATTAATGTCGTTGATTTCGGGTGTATTTCTCACTTGAGTTTTAATAGAAGCCCCACATTTTACTTTCAATTCTGTAGGAACCTGTTTATATACTTGTACTCACTGTAATCATAGAAAATGGTGACTAAAAGATGGACACATCTCAAGAGTCTAATGTAACCATAAACTACTCAGTCTTGTCTCTCTAGCTATGATAATGTGAACTGGAATTTTGTTGATGTATACAGTACTGTACTCTTAAGTCATGCTGTGTGTGTCCAGGTATACCCATATAGATTTCAATAGATGATGGTGTCCATGAACTCACTATATATTCTATAAAAATGTATGCACCATATTTTGTGACTTCATGTACCACTTAACCTATGAATTGAATTATTTTCTCATGCAGAAGAGAGTAGTTTCTCTTTCAAAGTTAGTTTTGTTCCTGATTTTTAAATATAGTATTATTCTGTTTTATTGCTACCACAACCAGCCTTATTTTAGACATGATGGTAATTTTTTTTTTTTTTTTTTTTTTTTTTTTTTGAGACAGAGTCTTGCTCTGTCACCCAGGCTGGAGTGCAGTGGCGCCATCTCTGCTCACTGCAAGCTCCGCTTCCCAGGTTCACAGCATTCTCCTGCCTCAGCCTCCTGAGTAGCTGGGACTACAGGCACCTGCTTCCATGCCTGGCTAATTTTTTTGTATTTTTAGTAGAGAAGGGGTTTCACCATGTTAGCCAGGATGGTCTTGATCACCTGACCTCATGATCTGCCCGCTTCAGCAGTGCTGGGATTACAGGCATGAGCCACCAAACCCAGCCGACATGATGGTAATTTTAAGAAAAGTATCATTAAGTGCATGATTTCTGACTTAGGAGCCATCAAAGTGGAAAATCACCACTTTCTGGATATCAAGGTATCTGGTTTTAATTTCTCATAATGGTCCTGCTGTCCTGAATTCCCTTTAATCCTGGGAGAGGTGCTGCAATCCTTTTTCACTTAAATGCATCTCATTGCAGTTAAATCTAGCTGAAGTCCTGTTTTGAGTTTCCTTTAAAAGTGAAGGACTGTACCTTATTTGAATAAAACCATCTCTGATTTACTTGAAACTGCAACTGCTAAATATATTATGCTGCTTTTAAAATTCCGAATTTTGCCAAAGAAAAAATGTAGATGGAGGAAAGAGCCTACTGAGATGCAAAGGGTCTTCTTCTGAGTTTGCATGGAGCCCAGTCTGGACTGACATTTCCAGTTTCATGTTTTTTGGTGTCCTCATCAAGAAAATATAGATCCAAACCGGTGATCTCAAGCTGTGGTCCTCGAGCCAATGGGATCAGTATCACTTGAACTTACTAGAAATTAACATTCTTGGGTCTCACCCCAGTGCCGCTGAATCAGAATCTCTAGGGGTCAGGTTCCGCCATCTGTGCCTTAACAAGTCTTCCTGGTGATTCTGAGGCAGGCGAAATTTGAGAACGGATCTCACTATACCATTAAGTATTTGTATTAGTCCATCCTCACACTGCTATAAAGACGTATCTGAGACTGGGTAATGCATGAAGGAAGGAGGTTTAATTGACTCGCAGTTCCATGTGCCTGGGGAGGCCTCAGGAAACTTAAAATCTTGGTGGTAGGTGAAAGGGAGGCAAGGCATGTCTTACATGGGTGGCAGGAGAGAGAGAGTGAGCAAAGGAGGAAGTGACAGTTTTAAATCATCAGATCTTGTGAGAACTGACTATCATGAGAACAGCATTGGGGAAACTGCCCCCATAATCCAATCACCTCCCACCAGGTCGTTCCCTGACATGTG
This sequence comes from Macaca mulatta, assembly GCF_049350105.2. NCBI lineage: Eukaryota > Metazoa > Chordata > Mammalia > Primates > Cercopithecidae > Macaca > Macaca mulatta. The sequence continues at coordinate 65,836,745 of NC_133425.1, forward strand.
GGGATTACCATTTGAGATGAGATTTGGGTGGGGACAAAGAGCTAAACCGTATCAGTATTGAACCAGATTTTCCTTTGTAAACACAAATTAGGCACTTCCATAGGCATAACCACTTAACAAGTATTTTTTGCTCCTTTATCATTGGTAAGTAGTGGAAAAAAAAAAGTGTTCCTAGTTTTTATATCATTTTTTTAACACTTGCATTCCTCTAGGAATTTTTTTTTTTCCTGGCCAATTTTGTCGTCGTTCAGTCTCCTGTGGTCTTTAGGCATTATAACATTTTATTTTGACTTGATCACTTTGTAACATTTCAATTTTCCATGTGAAGAGTGCCACATTGAGTACTTAGGAGAACAAGGAAGGAGAAAACCTGATCTTTTTCCTTAGGGAGAAAGAGGAAAACCTATTCAGGCGGGCGTCAATTCCTTGACCTCAAATTTCTTCTCTACAATTAAAGTGAAACAGCATAAACAAGGAAGAGTCATCTGAATTAGGCAAACAAGCTTTTTGAATGAAATCAATATTCTTTGCATTAACTTTAAAAAATTGTGGTAAAATATGCATAACAAAATTTACCATCTTAACCATTTAAATGTACAGTTAAGTACACTCATTTTATTAGGCAACCAATCTTCAGAACTTATTCATCTCATAAAAATGAAACTCCAGGGCTGGGCGTGGTGGCTCATGCCTATAATCTCAGCACTTTGGGAGGCCAAGGCGGGAGGATCACCTGAGGTCAGGAGTTTGAGACCCAGCCTTGCTAACACAGTGAAACCCCATCTCTACTAAAAATACAAAAAATTAGCTAAGCGTGGTGGCGTGCATCTATAATCCCCACTACTCAGGAGGCTGAGGCAGGAGAATCGTTGGAACGTGGGAGGTGGAGGTTGCAGTGGGCCGAGATTGTGCCATTGCACTCCAACTTGGGTAACAAGAGTGAACTCCGTCTCAAAAAACAAAAACAAAAACAAAAAACAAAAAAACTCCATACCTATTAAATGGTAACTCCCCTCCCTCCAGCCCCTGACATCCACCGTTCTGCTTTGTCTCCAAGGATTTGACTCCTCGAGGTACCTCATATAAGTGGAATCATAAACTATTTGTGTGTGTGTGTGTGTGTGCGCGCACAATTGCTTGTGTTTTTTTGTTTTTTGAGACGGAGTCTCGCTCTGTCACCCAGGCTGGGTGCAGTGGCCGGACCTCAGCTCACTGCAAGCTCTGCCTCCCGGGTTTACACCATTCTCCTGCCTCAGCCTCCCGAGTAGCTGGGACTACAGGCGCTCGCCACCTTGCCCAGCTAGTTTTTTGTATATATATATATATATATTTTTTTTTTTAGTAGAGACGGGGTTTCACCGTGTTAGCCAGGATGGTCTCGATCTCCTGACCTCGTGATCCGCCCGTCTCGGCCTCCCAAAGTGCTGGGAGATTGCTTGTTTTTTAACTTAGCGTGTCCTCAAGTTTTTTCTATGTTGGAACACGTGCCAACGTTTCCTTCCTTTTTAAGACTGAACAATATTCCATTTTGTGTACACACCATAATTGGTCTGTTCATCTGTTCATAATTCATCTGAACATTTGGGTTGTTTCTACCTTTTGGCTATTGTGAATAATGCTGCTATAAACATGGGTGTATAAATATCTCTTTGAGACCCTGCTTTCATTATTTTGGATACCCAGAAGTGTAATTGCTGAATCATGTGGTAAGTCTATTTTTTGAGGAACCTACATATTTTCGATATTAGCTATGCCATTTTAGATTCCTACCAACAGTGCACAAGGGTTCCAATTTCTCCTTTTCTCTACATCCTTACCAATGCTTCCTGCCCCCACCTCTGAGGCAGGATTTTTCTCTGTCACCCATGCTGGAGTGCAGTGGTGCAATCACAGCTTATTGTAGCCTTGAACTCCTGCACTCAAATGATCCTCCCACCTCGGCTTCCCAAGTAGCTGGGAATACAGGCACACACCACCATGCCTGGCTAACATTTTAGTTTTTATTTTTGTAGACATGGGAGTCTTGCTATGTTGACCATGCTGGTTTCAAACTTCTGACTTCAAGCAATCTTCCCACCTCGACCTCCCAAAGTGTTCGGATTACAGGTGTGAGCCTCTGTTCCTGGCTTCTATTTTATTTTATTTTGTTAGTTTCATTGCTACCATGCTGATGAGAGTGAAGTGACATCTTACTATGGTTTTCATCTGCATTTCCTTAATGATTAGTGATATTGAACATCTTTTCATATGAAGTAAGTTTTAAGCTAAGCTTATAGAAGATCATGGAATTGAACCGATGAAAAGGTATCCCAAAGTAAGCAAAGGGCATTGAGAAAAACAGGGAAAAAGACATATCAATGGGGAGAAAAGGAAAGGGGATGGTAAGGTAGTAGAGAGGGGAGTAGGTGGTGCCTGTTGATGAGGTCACTCATCACAATGGGTGTTTCCCACGCTGAGGCATTTACTACACTGTTCATCCTAGGATGCTCCTGAAGAGTTTTGAGTCCTGGATTATACGATAAATGCTATCGAGGTATTATTATGGCAGTTGCTAATTGACACAGTGGCTAAGGATGGAGCCGAGATAACATTTTCCTAAGACCTATCACTATCATCCATATTTGAGGTTTTAAAGGACAAATCGGCGATCTAAAGGAGAGTGTTGCATTATAGTACAGAGTCTTCAGAATGCTGACATAATTTGAAAAACTATTATCACCGCAGCTTCATATTTGCCTTTTTATCTGCCATAATGGAGGCCTTAAATTAATTTATTGGCAATAACCATAGGTATTTTTTAAAAAGTGTATACCTGCCATTAAAAACTGTTACAGCAGAGCAGAACGGGTGTGGTAGGCTAAAAAATGCCCTCCCTCTTAAAAAGATAGCACGTCCTAATCCTGGACTCTGTGAATATTACCTTATTTGGAAAAAGGGTCTTCGCAGATGTGGCTATGTCAAGGATTTTAAGATGGGGAGATATCCTGGATTATCTGGGTAGGCCCTTAATGCAATCACAAGTGTTTTTAGAAGAGACAGAGACAGAGGGAGATTTTACACACACACTGAGAGCAGAAGGGCATGTGAATTTGGAGTGGGGAGAGATCTGAAGATGTTGGCCTTAAAGACTGAAGCAATGCGACCACAAGCCAAGGAATGCTGGCAGCCACCAGGAGGAGTGAGGAATGGATTACCCTCTGAAGACTCTGGAGAGAGACTCTGGAGAGCACAGCACTGCCAGCACTTTGAATTTGGCACAGTGGTACTGATTTCAGACTTTTGGCCTCCAGAACTATGAGAGAAGAGCTTTGTTTTAAGCAACCAAGTTTGTGGAAATTTGTTACAGTGACTACAAGAAATGAATACAATGTGTGAGAGCATTGTATCAAGACTTCCTGGATGAATAGGTTGGCTCTACCATTTGCTGGCTGTGTGACCATGTATATTTAACTTACCTCTCTGTTCCTCAACTACAAAATGGGAATAACAATAATAAAACCTACTTGATGGGGGTAGTTGTGAGAACCAAAGGGGTTACCTGGCCATGGTAAGCTCATGGTTACCAAAGCACCATCACTGTCATGATCATCTCCTTTACCCAGTCAATCCTCTGTTAGGCAAGATTCAGTCTTTGGTGCTCTTCTAATAGCCACGGTTCATATTCTTAGAAGCTCTCTACTCTCTTCTTACTCTTTGAGCTCATGGTTTGGCCTCTTGTTAAGATTTTATGATTTTGGCAAAGTAAATGCCAACCTCATCTTCAGCACCAGATTGGAGGACATTGCAAAAAATGTAATTATGGCCGACGTCACCCTCTAAGCAACTGAGATTTCTTCTCCTTTCTCTCACCTTTCCTGTTTTCCTTCCACTACTGCTGCCTCTTCTTCCTGCCCCTTTTATTTCTTCTTGCCCTTTCTTATTCTTCCTCCTCCTCCTCCTATCTAAAATCTTTCTAGACCCTTTCCTAACTTAGCATATGTTACAGAGTCAGTTCTTGATTACAAATTCAAAAGGAAGAAGACGTTGTGATAATAACCCCAAGTGATAGATGTGGCAAGCCTACAGGCTTATCTGGCCCTTCAGAATTATAAAATTAATCAGGCAACACATGTGGCCTCTAAATTTGAGAATTCAGATTTTGAATAATGGATCTATTCCTTTCTTACTTATCTCTCTTTACTCCTAGGCCTTGGTTTAGCCAAAAAACCAGCGTCTTGTATCTGCTAAGAAAACCATGACTGCCAACAGGTCTGAGGGCTTGCCAAGAGTCATCACCAGCCTCTGACCCCTCAGAAAGCCAACCCCACTAATTTGCTGATGCCCTAAGAGGAAGTCGGCCCCAGAAGATAAGAAAAGGGCCCTGAGGTCCAGAGAGCTTGGATTCTAGAGTGCCTTTAAATCTTATCTGATGTTAATTTTCTCCATCGCCCCTATGGGAGGTATTCATTCACAGAACAAATGTTATAGAGTGCCTACCGTGTGCTAGGTACATTGTTCCCGATAGTGATCAAGACATAGTCCATACCCTCAAGCCCATGCCTTTCAATCTAGTAGACTATACAGGTAATTTGAGGGGGCAGTTAACATACATAAAGATGAGTATTCCCCTGAGATAGTTCAGGGTGAAGATACAGGAGGCTCTTTTCAGTGGCTATGCTTTCACTGCAATTGAAAGTAGGGCTCGCCTCCTTTCTATAAGAGCTTGTCTACTGTGCTCAGTGCTGGATGTTTACCAGATGTCTTTGGAAAGGCCATAATAATATGCTTTCTTAGCTACAGAGTGAATTTCCAAGTATTTACTTGGCTAAAAGTAGCTCGAGAACAGATTTTTCTGCTGTCACTTAGGTGCACACGGGGGAGTTCTCAGAAACTGATGAGGCATGGAAATGGCAAATAATGAGGTTTGGATGAAATGTTTCATTGTGGTTGAATTTTAAAAGCATTTTTGCTTAATTTATTAACAAAGCATGAGTTTGTTCAGATCAACAAACATTAGTGAGTTGGAGGAAAACTGCCTTTGTGAAATAGAACATTTTCCTGGAACTCATTTTTTAAGAGAAAAAGGCTGAGTCTTAGAAAAGCTAGTGCTGGTAGCTTATCCAGTGGTTATCCTGGGCTCAATGGGTGACTTTGCCCTAACTTTTTTCTACAATAAAACTTAGTTTAATTGTAGGAAAAAGAAAATTCTGGACATAATAGTAATGCTGTTGTGGTAGTTGGCAAGGTTGTGAACAGTCAGGAAGCCATAGGATGACACTTAAGGAACTTTCTTTTGGTGGCGGACACATCTCAAATACGTTATACTTATTATCCATCCCCTGAATTCATGGCACCTGAGCAACCTGAAGATTTAATACCATTGTCAGGCTGGTAGGATTTCAGAGTCACATGTTCAGTTTTCAACAGAAGGAAAAACACCTGTCCTCTAAATAGAGCCCGCTTTCAGTTTAGAGCATTAAATAAATTATCTTACTGATTTCCAAATCTTTGGGATTAAAAGACCCTGATAGTAAATTAAAATAGATTTAAGGGGCCGGGCGCGGTGGCTCATGCCTGTAATCCCAGCACTTTGGGAGGCCAAGGCGGGCAGATCAGAGGTCAGGAGATCAAGACCATCCTGGTCAACATAATGAAACCTTGTCTCTACTAAAGATACAAAAGTTAGCTGGGCGTGGTGACACACACTTATAGTCCCAGCTACTTGGGAGGCTGAGGTGGGAGAATCACTTGAACTTGGCTCACTGCAACCTCCACCTCCCAAGATCACGCCACTACATTCCAGCCTGGTGACAGAGCGAGACTCCGTCTCAAAAATAAATAAATAAATAAAATAAAATGGATTTAAGGGATGCTTGAAAAGCCAGATGTTAGGACCAAGAGGCATATTTGGATGATTTTCTTTTCTTTTTGAGACAAGTCTTACTGTTACCCAGGCTGGAGTGCAGTGGTGCAATCATGGCTCACTGCAGCCTCAACCTCCCCGGCTCAAGTGATCCTCCCCACTCAGCCTCCCAAGTAGCTGGGACTGCAGCTGCATGTCACCATGCCCAACTAATTCTTAAGTGTTTTGTAGAGATTGTGTCTTCCTATGTTATTCAGGCTGGTCTCAAACTCCTTGGCCTCCCAAAGTGCTGGAATGATAGGCGTGAGCCACCTGGCCTGGCTGCATAATTTTCAAATAAGTGGAAACATTATTCTGGGCTTGTTTTGTTACTGGTGATTATGGTCTGCTTTGTCCACATTTCCTATCTTACTCATTAGGGATTTCACTCTTTATTCCCATTCTCTGATGGCTTTTTTTCCCCTGGACAGTTGGGGTTATAGCCTCTTCATAAAGATGATGCCCTTCAAGGTAAACCTGTGCATAGCCAGAGGCAGAACAAATTCCTAGCTAGATGTTGCAGGATCCGGAAAACCCATTTCCCCAAATAGCTCTATTTTGCCCATAACATTTGCTACTATTGCCTACATTTTTTAGTGAGTCATTCCTCTTAGCAAACCCCATTAGAAAAAATGCAAGTAGCTGTCAGTCACTCATGCCCTGATGCAAATCATTTTGTGGTTCCTTCCCAGTCCAGAATTGAGCTTTGAAAGAATGGAATTTAAATCTGGAATAAGAGAGAGAAGTATGGTTTTGGAGTACAAACTCCCTGTAAAGGAGATTAGGCTGTGCTTAGAGTATAACTTGGAATTTCAGAAAGGGAAGGTAGGAAGACATATTCCAGTGACTTCATGGTTTGGTAGTTTCACCTCATGGTGGTGACCTACCATGTTGAGATTCTCACTGTGTGATGGTAAATCTCCCACTAGACCATAAACTCTGCAAAGACAGAGTCTGTTCACCCACTGGTGTTTGTCGAGCAACTAGTACCATGCTTAGCACATGGTATGTGCTCAATAAAGATGTTTTCCTCTGTGTTTCAGTGAATTCAGTTAGCCGTGTTTTCAGTTAATTTCCACAATGCTCTTTGTTTTTCCCTGTAACATTAAAATGTTTTTAATTATGGTTCACTATAACCGGATATAAGTAGTTTGTGTCCTCTCCCCCCATTGCTTAAAATATCGTCAGATGTTCTAGCAACTAAACAAGCTTATTATAGGAATCAATCAATCATTTATTTATCGACCACGTATTCTGTGCCCAGGATTTTTTTTTTTTTTTCCTGGAAGAAGGAAAAGGCCAATCTGTTAATCCATATTTTACTTTTATACGTATCAAAACCTAAGGCAAGCAATTAAGACTTTTGCATTTGAGGATGCAAATATGCATGATGAATAATAACCATCATTTTAATCTTTCAGATTTCATTTTATGGTTACATTATGACCATTTGTCTGATGTATTTAATTTTCTAAATTTTTGTTAGATGAAAAATGGAAACTATTGATTTAACATCAGAAAAATGTATAGCAGTTAATATAAAAAAGCTGCATCTAATTTTGTTAATAAACTATAAATGGTAGACATATAGTTTGGATTTTCAAAGCACCAGGAACCCACGTTTCTGTAACATTAATTATGTAGTTTTTAGTTTGGGCAGCAACATAATTCTAGAGTGTGATATTGGTACTTTATTTTTCAAAATAGGCCTAAAATGTTATTATTTATTTATTTATCTATTGTTTTTAAGACGGAGTCTCACTCTGTCGCCCAGGCTGGAGTGCAGTGGCACCATCTCGGCTCACCACAAGCAAGCTCCGCCTCCCGGGTTCACGCCATTCTCCTGCCTCAGCCTTCCGAGTAGCTGGGACTACAGGCACCTGCCAAGATGCCCGCCTAATTTTTTTTTGTGTGTATGTACTTTTAGTAGAGACAAGGTTTCACCGTGTTGGCCAGGATGGTCTCGATCTCCTGACCTTGTGATCCGCCCACCTCGGCCTCCCGAAGTGTTGGGATTACAGGCGTGAGCCACCGCGCCCGGCCCTAAAATGTTAGTATTATATGAAAAATATACCCTGGTGAGGTGTGCCCTAAGGAAGGAGGATGTAATGTTTGCTTTGCAGAAGTAACTCTTACAGAGATTTGCAGCCTAGACATTCAGGTCGTCATTACCATCCTCAACCAGGACACAAAGATTTTTATTACTGTCAGTTGGCATACATTTGTCATTGTCTATCATGAATTCAAACATAGTTTGTACTCTCGACTGTCTCTGGAGTAGTAGTCAAGTTTTGTAGTTAACTCTGGAGGCTTCTGACCTTCGTTGGAATCTGGGTTTCTGCACTTACTAGCTGTGTCATCTTTGCTCAATCATTCTGTGTCTGTTTCCTCATCTATAAAATGGGAATAACTACATCAACTTGTAGGGCTCAAAGGAATAAATAAGTTAATGCAAATAAATAACTGTTTAGAATCATGACAAGAACATAGTAGGTGCTCGATAAATTTTAATTAGAATTTCTATGCATAGATGATGAATATTCTTGTCTTGAGAACTTTTAGCTCCAATGACATGGCAATAGTAGAGTACTGTAACGAACAAGATTAGTGCATGAACAAAATGTAATGAGCTGGCTGGGCATAGTCACTCACGCCTGTAATCTCAGCACTTTGTGAGGCTGAGGTGGGTGGATTACCTGAGGTCAGAAGTTTGAGACAAGCCCGGCTAACATGGTGAAACACCATCTCTACTAAAAACACAAAAATTAGCTGGACGTGGTGGCCCACCACTGTAATCCCAGCCACTCAGGAGGCTGAGGTTGGAGAATTCCTTGAACCTGGGAGGCAGAGGTTGCAGTGGGCCGAGATTGTGCTATTGCACTCCAGCCTGGGCAACAGAGTGAGACTGTCTCAAACAAACAGATGAACAAAACTTGAGCTATGTGTGTGTCTGGCAGTTCATGTCTTGGAAGAGTCTTACTTTAACCTCATAAGGTGAGGTTACACTAAGCACAAAAAGCTTAAAGTTGAGAGAGGGCAGGGGCCTCAAGTTTAAGAAGTACAGAGGTGAGGCTGGGTAAGTAAGCTGGGGCTAATCTTCAATGCATGATAGAGAGCTTAGCCCTGTCCTGAGGGCAACAGGGGAGGCCCTGAAGGATTTTAAGTTGGAGGGGCCTTGACAGGTACAGGAAGTGAGTCAAGAGGCTGTGAAGAGGCAAGGGTGATCAACAAGTAGATAAAGAAAATATGGAATGTATATACCACAGAATACTACTCAGCCATAAAAAGAACGAAATGTCTTGCAGAAACTTGAATGGAGCTGGAGGCCATTTTTTCTAAATAAAGTAACACAGGAATGGAAAACCAAACACCATATGTTCTCACTCACAAGTGGAGCTAAACAACGAGGATGCAAAGACAGAGAGAGATAATGGACTCTGGGGACTTGGCAGGGGCCGGAGGGGGAAGTTGGGGGTGGTAAGGGATAAAAGACTACACCTTGTATACAGTGTACACTGGTTGGGTGATGAGTACACAAAAATTTCAGAATTCACCGCTAAACCACTCATCCGTTTAACAAAAACCACCTGTATCCCCAAAACTATTGAAATAATAATAAAAGGGTCAAGGGTGATGGTGACCAGATTGCCCCAGGTTAGCATGCTGATGGGGATAGGGAAGTGACAGATTTGAAACCCACTAAGCAGATAGAATCAGTAGCAACTAGTGGTTGTTGAAATGTGGTGTGCAAGAGAGGTGAGTGCTGGACATGATGGCCAGGTTGCTGGCAGTGGCTGACCAGGATGCTGCCTGCCTCCCTGACAGGTGCTGGGTATTGTAGTAGACCACGGGCTTACGGGAGTAATGTGGTCAGGCAAGCTGTTGTCTGGAACAAGACAGCATCTCAGGTAAGACTGAGGTGCTTAGTCACAGGCTGTAGGACAGGAGGGTGTGTAGAAGCAACAGGTGCGTGCTGTCAAAAATAGAAGATGAAGGCAAATCTGGGGCCAGTGTCCAGGAGAGCCCACGACATTGCCCCCACACTCATGGGGTTCTGTGCAGCACTAGGCAGCCTTCTAATTTTAAAAAATCCTAGTATGATACTTTTCTAGTAGTGTTATCCCTGGAAAAACTCCTCTAGTCTTTAAATGCCCCGGGCAGTGCCAACTTTCTGTTGAGGCCAGGCACAGTGGTTCACACCTGTAATCCCAACACCTTGGGAGGCTGAAGTGGATCACTTGAGTCTAGGAATTTGAGATTAGCCTGGGCGACATGACGAAACTCCATCTCTACGAAAAAAAAAATATACAAAAATTAGCCATCATGGTGGCGTGCATCTGTAGTCCCAGCTACTTGGGAGGCTGAGGCAGGAGGATCACTGGAGTTCAGGAAATTGAGGCTGCAGTGAGTCGTGATGGCACCACTGGACTCTAGTTTGAGCAACAGAGCAAGACCCTGTCTCAAAAAATCTCTGACACTCCTTTTTTCTGCCCTGGAATCTTGGTATTAGCGGTTAGGGTAGTGGCTCTATCCCCGAGGAAAATTGGACCTCACCCTTGAGTCTGAGATTTTCTTGGGCTGATACCTCCAGGTTTCAAAGATATTCATCAGCATCTTTTCCCTCTGCAGCAGTGAACCCTGAGGAGCTAAAGTGGAGAGTGCTTAATTCTTCCTATTTGTCCACATCCCATTTTTGACACATCCAATCCTCAACATGTGAAGGTTTCTTTTAAATCATTCTGCTAGATTTAAAAGTGCATTTTTAGCTAGGCTTTTCTGTGAGCTTGACTCTGGAGATGAGTTAGGTTGAATTCAGCTAATTGATACATTCACCTTCTAATTTCACAAAGTTCAAGTTTTATGAACCACTGCAAAACCTCTACGAGAAAGCAGAAATCTAAATGCAATGTGAATTGCAGCACTGGTGGGTGGGAATTAAAAAATTAATGTTGTTCAGAAATTAGCAATCTAATAATATTTCATGAGCCAGCCAGGAATGGTAGAATTGTTCATTTGTGTGAATGAAGTGAGTTTTTTTTTTTCAGTTTGCTTAATATTAGAAATTAAAGAAGAGGAAGATTCAAAGCATTTCAAAATATTGGAAACCTTTTTAAGGTGATCATTATAGCAAGCCTCCCTGAAAGTAAACAGACTTCTCTTCTTCAGCAGACAAACTATGATGGTGAGAATGAAATTAGCACTCAAAGTATTAAAATATTGATAGCAATCATTCCATATCCAGGCGTTTCCAATTAATAATTAATTTTACCTTGAAGGTAACTGTAAGAGTCAGACTTTTTTTTTTTCATGCTTTTTCACTAGGCAAGGATGTTTGACTTTTTTTCACCCTCAATGTTGTCAGCTCTCCAGCAAATACCTCACGTTTTTATGCAGTTAGTAGCTAGAATTTCCTTTGTGTGGCTTTATAAAATGAAAAATAAAATTGTCGTGAATGGTTTAGAAAAGGTGTGAGTTGGTCATCTCTGTGATTTATGCGTGGCATAAGTGGATTCTTATTGTATCATTGCCTGCTCAGTACTTCTCATGGGGTATACCTGTTATTTTTAAAAGTTTTTCAGGGCCATGTCCAAAACTAGGGGAGTAATCTTTATCTTCTGCACACCCAGGGTTACTAAAAGGTTACACATTGTTACAAAAATGGATGTTTTCTCACTGAAATAGGAAACATCCTTCCTTTTTATGACTTTTATTTAGGCAACAGAAGTTTGTCCTGAAATTCTCACAATATCGTAATTGAACAGCCTTCTTGCTACAGGGGTATTTTGAAATTAAAAGATGTTATGCTGTCTGTCTTGCCCTAAACATTGGTAGTAAAATTGTGTCCTAATTTGTTTTCTACATCCAATAATTACCTGCTCAGAAGTCTGTTGAAATGAACATTATGTCACATTTTTATTTTGATAAATAAAAAGTTGCTAAAACATGTGCTTATTCACTCAACAACTACGTACTAAATTCACTCAACAACTACTTACTAAGTGCCAAACCCTGTTCTTGAAAGAAAGTAGGCTTAAAGCAAACTTGTGCCATACTAAGATGGTTTTTATAGAATATTCCTATTTTCCACTTTCTAAAATGGGACAAGATATTAATCAAAATGTTTCCACTGCTACAAATTTGTCATCTCTTCCAATTAAAAGCTTAGGCTTAATTGTTTTGAGTAAGTCATATTTCATCTTAGAGTCATCCTTGACTTCAGGTTTTGAAAATGTTTTGATTTAAAATACTGGCTTATGTACAATTACAGGAAGTCTAATTCTCCTAAATTACCCCATTCAAATGTTTGAAAACAGCATGTAGAAGAGTGCCTGGCACACACATTTGTTGAACGCTGGGTGTGCCCTAGTCCCAGACTCAAGAATCCAGCAGTTTCATTCCCGTTCTCCTTGGCCATCTGTTTGCTCCCCGGGCCTTTGTTTCAGTCTTGGTGCTTCTGCTCCAACTTGACCCAGACCATTCAATCTGCTTGTTACTGTCTCGCCCACAGTGAGCAGTTTTAAGAGTAATAATTGCAAGATAGATATAAGACTTGAAAGCGTTGACTAGTTTGAATAGAAAGGAACAGAAGGTAGTATTTTTGGGTGACCATATTTGTGAATGAAAGTTAGGCTGTTGGTAAGGTTTCATGAGCTGCCTCATCTATTATGAATACGCTTTATGTGGTTGATGATGCTTTTACCAAGTCCTACTCGACTGATCCAGTGGCATACATGGTGAGACCCTTGCTGGTGAGCAAGACGCTTATGGTTTTGGATAGTTGCACGTGAGATTCCTATGGTCATGCCAATAATTTAATTTCTACAATTTTAAGGTCAATAGATGGTGCCACTTGTGAAATATAAGTGAACCAGAGTTTATAATAGTGTTCAGATAGATTTTATTTCACTCTTTATAGTTACTCATGGAGAGAGAGCATGTACCTGTGAAAATAAAGATGCACCAGTAAAGAATAGTATTTATCATTTTTTCAGATTAGGTAGAAAGCACTTATAGGTTATTTGTATCGGTCACAGCAGAGTTCCCGATGTAAGCTGCCAAACGTTGTAATGTTTTATATTCAACCTTTCAAAACCTCGTTAATTATGCATAAGATAATACTCTTCAACAACATCAAGAGTAGACAAATGAAATCATTAGTTTTATATTCCAGGGCCTCATGCACATCTATTATAGCTATGCATTTGAATGCCTCCATCCCCATTTCTCAAAATCACTTTTTCATACATTATAATGTGATATCATAAATGAATATGAACCAGTATTATGTAGCGAATGAAATTGTACAAAAGGCCCTTAGCTTTTGAAAATGATAAACCTCGCTCATTGACATGGAAGGGACAATTTCCTGACAGCCTAAGACAACGGAAGGAGAGGTGTTGATCAACCATTTACCACTGTCTTTATTTCATTAAATAGGGCCTCTGACAAATGTCATTCACTCTAACGTGCTTAACGTGCTACCCTGGCAGTGACAGTGTAGGTAGAGGTGGGTCTTAGCTTAGTTAGTACCCTCTAGGAATATGAGGTTTAGCTGGAGAAAGATACTGTGGCTTCCTATGGCTTCCTACAAAGCAGGCCTGGTTATGATGGGGTATCCAGGGTGTATCTGTATATTCCTTTAAGTTTGAAGCATTCTAGAGAAGTATTTTGAGAGGTAAGAGAAGAAATGTACGGTGTACATTTAAAATGACTTAGTAAAATGATATGATTTGCCAAAATGCACATTATTGTAATTCAGCCAAGATAGGTGTCCAATTGAATGTTCCCAGAAATGTAATTGTCTACATGCTATTTGCAAGGCCTTTTGTGATAGAGCTTGCAAAATGTCCCTTTTTCTTTCAAAATCCATTTGGTTAGAAATGCATCCATTACTTATAAATGATGGTTCTTTTTTTGGCTACTGTAAATACAGGTAAAAGGTAATTTCTAATAATGTGGGTTTTTTTTTCCTATTTTTGTAGCTGTGGAAATTATTTCAAAATACACTACGTATTATCTTAAAATTTACTCTAAACTGTATATTTGCTTAAAAGAAAAGGGAAGTATAATCTGAGAAAGACAACCATATCCAAATAGAATATAGTTCTAGTCATGAATTATATAGGCACAATTTCAAAACATGATTGGAAATACTCTCTAAGTCTTCATTATTAAAAGCTGATTAATATGTTTCAAACTTCACTTTGCTAATGCCATCTGGAAGCAATCAAGATACAAAAATAGGATCATATCTATTATAAAAATGGTACATACTAGAAGAAACCATGACGTATACATTGGTAGACGTAATGGTATTTTTGTTATGATGTCCTAGAATGTAAATCATGAACCAAAATTATAGAAAGGAATTTTCTCTATCTTGTCTGTGAAGTCTGCTATTTGTAGTAAGTGCTAAATATATTTTGTCATTGAAATATTTTTTATTGTAAAATAATTGCCTATACAGATAAAAGAGTAATTTTTGTAAGTTCTGAGTTATAGGACTTGGGATAGGCCTATAACTAGGATCCCATGCTTATCCTGTGTGTAGATATCTAATATCTCCAGGGCATAAAACTGGTGATATTTCTTACCTACTCTTGTCTCTGCTAACTCTTTGACTTAGATATATTATTGAAATCTCTCTTTGCTTGATTGTCTCATCTACAAAATAAAGCAAAAGTAGTATTTCCCTCATTAAATTGTTATAAAGATAAAATGACTTAATACATGTTACCTAGTAAAGGGATTAAAATGATATATGGTCCTGCTTATTCTAAATTATGCCATATTAGTAAACTCCTTAATAATTAAAGATACTGCATTTTTTTCAGTTACAAAATATATTTTCATTTAAGAATTTTGAAAAATACAGAAAGATATAAAAACATAATAGAAATCATTTAGCACTACCCACAGAGATAATCACTATTAGCATTTGCTTATAAGTCATTTCTCTCCTAGCATCTCCACTTTCTTGTTAGCATTTGCCTCACACACCTTTCCTTATCACCCTATTTTTAATCTTTCAGGCTATGCCATGGAATCTCTCAAGTAAACATCATATAACTGTACTTTAATTCTGATTCAATTTGAGAGTCTCTGTCTTCTAAAAAGATAATTTAAGTCATTTGTATTTATTTTGATAATGGTACGTAATTTTTTTATGTTACTAATTTAGTAGTACAGAATTTAGTATCTTACTACTAGTGAAATACTAGAAAATAGAAAAGTGCTTTTTATTTACTATATTATATCTTTGCTTCTTTTCCCTCTCCTTTCCTGCCTTTAGTTGAATTGTTTCTCTCTTGCACGTTTTCTCTCCTTTACTGAATTTTAAATTTGCATTCTATTTAAATTGTTTCAGTATTTACTCTAAAATATTTAAGATGCATACTTAAATTTTGATTTTCATAAGAAAGTAGAGAGTTGAAA
Organism: Macaca mulatta; assembly: GCF_049350105.2. Taxonomy (NCBI): domain Eukaryota; kingdom Metazoa; phylum Chordata; class Mammalia; order Primates; family Cercopithecidae; genus Macaca; species Macaca mulatta. The sequence continues at coordinate 65,852,061 of NC_133425.1, forward strand.
ATTTTGTCCTGCTCTTAAATAACACAAGAGTCCTAGAAGCTAACACTCATTTTCTACCTCACGTTACCAAGAATTCCATTGTGATTTGAAATTCTCCCAAATTAGTTATTGACTTAGATTTACCAACACATTTTATCAATTTCTCTTCTTCTGATCATTTCTTATACCCTATTCCTTCCTGTGGTATTCATTTTCCTTTTGGTTGGTTACATCCTTTAGTAGTTCTTTTAGAGGGAGTGTGTGCTTAGTGAGCTTTCAGTTTTTATATCTTTGAAAGTCTTTTGTTTTAACTCTTAGGTGACTGTTTAGCTGGGTATGGAATTCTAGGTTATGTTACTTTTCCCTGGTACTTTGAGGCTACTGTTGTCTTTGTGTACATATTGTTGCTGATAGTTAAGACTCCTGTTGGTCTGAGTTTTGTTCCTTAGAAGATAATCTTTTTCCTATTATAGCTTTCACAATTATTTCCTCCTTTTTCTTGGTGTTGTGTAGTTTCACTATAGTGTTTGCTTTGACTTTGTCTTATTTAGTATGAGAGTTGATGAATTCTTTCAGTATGAGGATTTATATCTTTAGTTCTGGAGAATTTCAATATTTATCCCTTTCTTCATTCTCTTTAGACTCCTTTTCTCACATGACTCTATCATGTGTTGGGATTTTTCATTTTCTTCTCTCCATCTAAATTTCTCTTATATTTTCCATATTTTAACTTCCTGTGATACATTTAGGTTATTTCCTTAGATTTATCTTCCAGTTTATTAAATTTTTTCTTCTACGTCTTGGATGCTTAATATATCCTTGTTTTATCTTTCAGTGGCAGGGTTTTAAATCCACAATTCTTTGTCAAATTTTCTATTTTTGGTAACACTTTGTCTCTACTATGTGTAATCTATTATCTTTTTCATCTCCTCCATGGTTAGAAACACTTATTTTAAAGTTTTTTAACGTGGTTTTATTATCACAGGTTATTTGGGTATAACCTTTTGTTGCGCTTACAAACTCTCACGGTATTGGATTTCTCTGCAATGTTTTCATTTGGGTTCAGTAGTAGTTATATATTTATAGGTTATGTGCTGACTTGTGGGAAGAATCTTTATGGGGCAGTTTTGTTCTTTACTCTGTTATGGATGTATCGGTTTCCCAGCTTTGGGCCAATTTTTACGTTAATGGATTTGGGGTTTCCTTGCGGCTCAAAATTTGCCCTGTACTTGCAAGCCATGCAGGGTGGGGAGTTTCAAATTGTTATAGTTGACTCTGCTTCCTTAAAGTAAGTCTCGTCTTTAGGATAATGGGAAGAGGCCTTCCAGTTAGAGTGGCCACCTTGTCTTGCTTCCGGGAGGAAGCCCAGGATTCACCATCTTTTTATTTTTTATTTACTTTTTCTCTTTTTTTCTTTTTTCTTTTTTTTTTTTTTTTTTGAGACGGAGTCTCGCTCTGTCGCCCAGGCTGGAGTGCAGTGGCACGATCTGGGCTCACTGCAAGCTCCGCCTCCCGGGTTCAGGCCATTCTCCTGCCTCAGCCTCCTGAGTAGCTGGGACTACAGCCGCCGGCCATGCCCAGCTAATTTTGTATTTTTAGTAGAGACGGGGTTTCACCATGTTAGCCAGAATCGTCTCGATTTCCTGACCTTGTGATCTACCTGCCTGGGCTACCCAAAGTGCTGGGATTACAGGCGTGAGCCACCGTGCCCGGCCAGGGTTTGTCGTCTTGATTTTCTGTGTCTAGGCTAAAATCTGCCTCCACTACTTCTTGTGAGGGACACAAAGTCTTATTTTTGTGGCCCCTATAAATGTATTTTTCTTATTTTCAAGCCCAGCTATGGGCTTTGAAAATTTTCCTTAAATTTTATTTAGGCCTTCTAGATGTGTTTAAAGTGGGAAGAGAGACTTTATACCTCACCTCAATCTGCCCTCTTGGCTAGAAGAGCCTCCCATTTTTATTGTGTTATTTTCTTTTCGTTAGATTTGGATTCTACTATATATGTTGTTTTTTTCCATTTAAGAATTTACGGCGAATCTTTTTTATCGTTAAGCAAACCAGAACTTTTTAGTAGTTATTTTCCACATAATGGGTGTATCATTTATCTAGGCAATCTGACTGTTGCATATTTAGTTGTTTCCATTTTTTGTTATTATAAATAATGCTTTTGTGAACATCTTTATATATCTTTGTGAGCATCTCTGCTAGGGCTGTCTTCTTGGAAGTGAAAAAAATTACCATATAGCAGGATAGGAGCTCCATAACTTGAATGACTGAAACAGTAATAGTGTGTATGAAATGGGTATGTCATGTGAATTCCAAACATTAAGAAAATGATAAGTAAAAAGAGGATGGAAGTGCAACAAATTAGAACTTTATACATTGCAAGCTTCAAATCTCTTTTCGTTTAGTTCATTCATACAAGTATTAGACATTATGTCAAGTATAACAAATGGGTGGGGGGATCTTGAATAAGTCATGCTTACTGTCCTTTGGAAGAGTAAAGGTGAACTCTCAATGAAGATAAATAGAAGTACAAATAACGAATAAAAAGACAGACATAAATAAGTATCTACTAAAGGTAACAAGAAAGTGGTGTGAGATCTGAAAGATCTACTCAAATTGGAGATGGGACGATATATATCAAATGATGATTGACCTGTAAAATGAAACACACACAAAGCTTAAGCAACACATGAACACATACATGGTTATAGGAGGAATAATTGCCTCTGTTAAGAATTTTGTGAGTATAGTTATCTCAACAAGAATTTCCTTGTAGAAGTGGATGGCCTCTTACCAGGGCTCACTCCCAGTCCAAATGGTTTGTCAACACGCGAACAGCCAGAACAACACTACCAATATTGTTCTCTAGCTTCCTAACAGCAGCCACACCCTAGCAGTCATTCCCTCCTTTCTTCTTCCCACCAGAAAATGCAATTCTTCCGGTTTTCCAACATCCTCCTATGCATGGCCCTATGCTCCAGAGGAAGCTAGGCCCATCCCCTGCTTTGTGGTTCCAGTGACTCCAAGTCAATCACAGAGCATTCCTGTTGCTCATGACTGTTCTAGATAGAGACACATGATGTAATTGAGGCAGGAGGAAAATATTGCTGAAAAAATTGTGCTGTGAATTGAATGCTGTACCCCCACCAAAAAAGAGGTACATTGAAGTTTCTTGAGGGGTTTCTTGAAAAGGTGTCTTCACTGTTAGAGGAGGGGAAAGATGGGAGGTCCTTTATTCACTGGCCATTGTTGGGTCTGGATGCTGTGTTTGAAACCATTGTAGTCATCTTGTGATCAGTCTTGGGCTAATGTCAACACATGTGAGAAGGCAACCTTAAGAGGGAAGGGAGGAACTTGAAGGCTGCCCTGCCTTAAAACACTATGATAATAAATGCCCACATGGTTTGAATTATGTTTTCTATTACCCAAAGCCAAAATCTTCCTAACTGACGCAGAAGGTAAGCTGGGGAGGCTTCAGAGTTGTACCCTAGGATTCTACTGTGGCCTCAGGACAATGGCTGAAGCCTACTAAGGTGTCTCATGCAGAGGTACAAAAAAGATTCTAGGTGACTTGGGCTGCTTTTCTGTCTATTGCCTTTGGACAGCTACTGGAATAAGTGGATGTTTGCATTCTTACATATACAATCTCTTTCCAGTGCTCCCTTCTCAGCCTAAACATAGGGTTCCCAGCTGATTTTCGAATGACCTAAACCAAGAAGACTATTGCTAGCACACAGTACTAAATAATCCATGTATCTCCTATTCAATTCCTTTGCCATGAAAATTAGGGGAAAAACACAATAAAAACCATTTGGGGCCAAACATAATGAAAAGCAAAAACTTTGTTTTCAAATGTGAAGTGACAGCTTTTATCCTTTGCTGTTTTTCTGTGACATATTCCCTTTGTGCCTTCACTGTGTCTTGCTCCTCACTTACTTTCAAGCTTCAAAAAATGTATTTCCCCAGCTACTTGGGAGGCTGAGGCACGAGAATCGCTTAAACCTGGGAGGCGAGGTTGCAGTGAGCCAAGGTCATGCCAGTGCGCTCCAGTCTGGGCGACAGAGCAAGACTCTGTCTCAAATAAATAAATAAATAAATAAAAATCCAAATAACACCTATTTCTCCTGCCAAAAAGTCATAATATATTAGATTAAGCTGATTTTGTAACTTTAAATTTATAATTGGAGATGCATGTCTGTTGCAGTTTGAAGTCATCTGTAGCAAGCGACTCATTTCTCTAGCTTTTTTTTTTTTTTAACAAAAATTCCCATATTGAAAGAATTGTGATTCATGATAAATAGTTGCAAATTGAAGGATCTTGTTTGCTTATGCAGTTGGCTTTGCAGTCTTTAGTTTCTTATCCTAAATAAGAATGAAAAAAACCTTTATTCAATGTCTGCAGAAAAGCAAGTTAATTGGGTTGTACACTTTAATGTATTGAAAGTTTCAGAAATGTTAACACTGACCTATAATCTCGAGTATGCGTGTTTTAAAACATCCATCTCAGAAATAAGCACTATTTAGAGGAAGACTTTAAAATAAGAGCTTTTGTAACTCCAGAAATACCCCTGCACAGCTTGAATTTGAAGACCACTGCTTTCTGAAAGTCATTTTTGCAACACTTCTCACACCACATAGCAATTATTTGATAACTTTCCAGTCTCTCTTGAACTGCAGGGATTGTGTCTCATTTATGTCTGTATCTCTGGTGCTGAAATTTAGATTTAGGCACTCTGTTTTATTGTTACATGGCTGTCCCATCTTTAGAACAACAGAGTTTCCCAAGGCAGTCTTCCTCCACATTGCATCTACCAAATGAATTTGTATTAGCTTCCAGGAAATATTTCTCTGCTCATTCTGATCATTTCAGTTTATAAAAGACTAAGCTAAGGGTGGGCCTTAAGATCAATAGTGTTTATATTCATATCAATTTATGGTAACTTTGATTCTGTTACTGCAGAAGATTAATAGATACTCATTGTAGACATTTAGAAAGTATAGAAAAGTACAAAGAGAATCATCATTGTGAAAAGTTTGCATTTCCTTTCAGTCTTTCTTCTCTGTGTATATTATATAAACGACTTGTAAATCCTGCTTTTTTTCCCCCTAACACATTGTGGGTGCTTTTTTTTTTTTTTTTTTTTGCCATGACAAAGTTTTATATTTAATTTATTTTTAGAGACGCGCTCTTGCTGTGTCCTGCATGCTAAAGCGCAGTGGTACCATTGTAGCTCACTGTGCTTTCAACTCCTGGACTCAATCTCTCCTCTTGCCTCAGTCTCCCAAGTCACTGGAATTACAGGAGTGAGCCATTAGCGCCTGGCACAAAAAGTTTTAATAAACCCAATTTTAATTGCTTTGTGAACGATTCTGTCTTATGAAAGTACTATAGTTTATTTAACCCATTGTTAGCCATGTAGTTTCTAATTTGCTTTTAGAGACTATGCATTACTAATACTATGATGTTTTTGCATATGATATGTCAACTGTGCAAAGACTTATTTAGGGTAAATTCCTTAAGAAGTACTAGGTTAAAGGTACAAACATTTTCAAGGTCCTTGGTATATTTTTGCTTTAGATAAATTTATAAATGTACCTGTGATCATGGAGAAGAAATATCTATTTAGTTGCAGTTGAATCATTGTTGATGGCTGAGAAAATGAATCCTTCTATTAAGAATTTTGGACCGGGTGCGGTGGCTTACACCTGTAATCCCAGTACTTTGGAAGGCCGAGGTCAGTGGATCACTTGAGGTCAGGAGTTTGAGACTGGCTTGGCCAACATAGCAAAACCCCATCTCTAGGCTGGGCGCAGTGGCTCACGCCTGTAATCCCAGCACTTTGGGAGGCCGAGGCGGGTGGATCACCTGAGGTCGGGAGTTTGAGACCAGCCTGACCAACATGGAGAAACCCCATTTCTACTAAAAATACAAAATTAGCTGGGCCTGGTGGCACATGCTTATAATCCCAGCTACTAGGGAGGTTGAGGCAGGAGAATTGCTTGAACCTGGGAGGCGGAGGTTGCGGTGAGCCGAGATCGTGCCATTGCACTCCAGCCTGGGCAACCAGAGTGAAACTCTGCCTCAAAAAAAATAAAAATAATAAAAAATAAAAAAATAAAAATACCCATCTCTACTAAGAAATAAAAAAGAAAGTTAGCTGGGCATGTGGTGGCGGGCACCTGTAATCCCAGCTGCTCAGGAGGCTGAGGCAGGAGAATCACTTGAACCCAGGAGGCGAAGCATGCAGTGAACTGAGATTGCACCACTGCACTCCAGTCTGGGTGACAGACCAAGACTCTTTTTTTTTTTTTCCTTTTTGAGAAAAAGAGTTTTGGATGACAGCAGAAACAAACCAAAAACCCACTAGGTTAATCAAATCAGGTGGATAACAGAGCCAGGCCACCATGCTGTTTAAGAGAATTGGCTTTCACACACTGTATCTTGGGTCTCAGCTCCTTGGAGATTCTGTCATGCAGGGCCTTTTGTATCCCTGGTTCTTGCCAGATTTACATGTCCTGAGTTTCATTTACATGTGACCTTTCCCTAAAGAGAAAGGGACAGAGAAGTTGGCCAGGGGTACACTCAAGAACCAGCACCCATATCCTTTCTCACAGGCTAACCTTGGGTTCTGGTTGGAGGAAAACAGCCTTTAACAGTGAATACAGCAGTAACAAACCTTTTTTCAGTTCATGTGTGCAGAAAGGCTTCATAGAGTGAGATCATCATTTGGTTTCGGGGAAAGGATAATTTGCATAAAAGGAAATGTTGAAATAGAATTTTTATATATTTAAAAAATTTAACCTATTTACCCAGAGGCAGAAATGATCTGAGGCACAGAAAAAATAATGACAGGTAATTTGAAATCCATGCAGCATTATTCTATTTAAAGTCAAATCTTTCTTCATCTAGATCGTATCAGTCTAATTCTAGGAGAAACATCCAAGGAGTTTGAATGATTTCTTTTTTTAATGTAAAGAAATGACACTTAAGAAAAACAACAACAACAAATCGGCTTTTCACAGTGGTAGACTTGCAGCTGTTAACTAATCCCATAACGAGTGGTATTTTACCCACATATTTTCCAAATTAAATATGGGTATACGCAGGCTTGGCTTAAGATCCTATAATACAGACACTTTTCCTGCTAAGGAAAAAAAAAATAAAACCAAAACTGCCCTAAGGATTATAAGCACTGAGGGAGAGGTGAGAATAAAAAAGCCACAGAGAGAGAATGTGTGTGACCCTGTAGAATGTCCACTTAGGGGAGAACAGGGAGGAGATTGCAGGGATGGTCTTAGAATACTGCAAGTGCCTGATGATTGCTTAGGAGATCTGATCAGTTATCCTGAACAAACCATGCTTATATTACCAGGACTTGGGTACTAAACATCGCCTGAATGGCGAGCACTGACGATTGTTCTTTGCTAGGAGGTTTTGGTAATTCTTTCTTTCTTTCAGTGCTGGTTTTTTTTTTTTTTTTCCCCCCAGAACTGCTGTGTAATTTTTATTTGCCCTTTTCTTTAAATTTCCTTTCCAGATGGTAAAGGAACATTTTTAGTCTTCAGTTTAATTGGGATTCAGTTCATTACAGTTTTTGAAGACAAGAAATTAGTCATGCACTGGGCTAAAACTTAGATTGCTCGAATGGCCAGCCATAGCATGTCCCCCCAGCCTGCAATTTTTTTTTTTTTTTTTTTTTGAGAATCCCATTACATTTTATTCAGGAGTCCCTTACCAGCCAAATGTATTGTTTCCATGGACACAATTAATGGGGAAAGCAATTTATAAGACTGATGTAAAAAATGAGCACTTCATCAGCCCCCCTGCTGGTCACATTTAGAGACTGGAAGAAGGAAGTGTGCTCTTGTGGGGATGGCAGAGCTGTGTGGTGGAAAGGAGGTGGAACAATGAAGGCAGAAGTCACAATTGTCTTTTTCGGTGGAAGGAATTACCCCTTAAGACTTTATTGGGAATTGGGAAATGCCGCTAAACGGTGATATCTTTTCACCCACTTTCTATTTACAGAATCTTCTCCATGACAACCTTAAAAATATTCCTTAAAAAAAAGATAACCCTTCTCATTTAATTGCTGGAAAAGGTTTTCAGGTATTTGGCAAAGACAGGCAGACCCAAGATAGAATGAAAACCTCGATGAACTTAATACAGTAGCTCCTAACTATTGCTAACTTCCACCATAACATTTAAGTTTTGAGTAGTTACGACTCAATCATCAAACTTTCTCTTGACTAGCATCTTAATTTATTGTTCAAAATACATACAATGAGGCGTTATCAGTATCAGCTCATCTCATTTTCCAAAGTATTAAAGTGAAAATACAAGAACCACAAAGCAGTTTCCTAGGGATTTAAGAATCATGACATTCTACCACCCACAGCCCAGGCCCAGAGCAGAAATGTAGAGAGGTTCCTTGAAAAATTCAGGGCCCTGTTGCACACTGTTCACAAGGCACTTGAATGACTATTAAATGTTTTGGAGTCTACTGTAATTTGGGAAAGAAATGAAACTGGAACAATTCTGTTTTCCATTCAGTAAGTGGCTCAGCTTGTGACAAAAAAGGTTGCCCTCTCCCTATTGTGTTATTAGACGTTTAATGGGATCAGCCAACACTTAAGAAAAATAAGAGTGTGAACAAGTATATTTTACGGTGAATACATACAGTTTAATTGCTTATTAGCAAACCCATTTAAGAAACTATTTGTTTATATTTTCAGTCCCACAGTGATACTGTTTTTTTGAGGTTACCCCAAAGAGTTGTTAAAAAGCTGTTTTTCCCTGCAGAGGGCAGTGTGCCTCTATAAAATACACCCAGTCCCCGGCAGCATTTGAGTGTAGAGAATAAGTATGTATAATTATTTTTTAAGCTGTGAATGTAAATAATTCGTTTTCTTTTGGATGAGGCTATGGGGAAAATATCTCCTAATATTAGAAAATTATAGATTGTGTATAGCTTTATGTGTGTGTTTTCCTGTCAGCCTTTTATATATTGTCTTACTGACCAGTTTTTTAAGATTGAAGGCATTTTTAAATGAGCATTGAGCAAGAGAGATAACAAACAAGGTCCCACACACTGGGGGAAATGATAATCGGGAGAATAAGAGAAACATCAGGCTGGGTTGTAGATTAAAAATGCATTTATAGTAAGAATTTGAGGGTCTGCCAATTGCACCACAAACGCAATGAAAGTAAAACATACCTCCTGATATATTTTCTTAAATACAGAAATTAATTTCAGTTTAAGGAGGTTTCTATCTGTGGCTGGAGATGTTTAATCTGAACAGGGAGAGAAAATAGGTATTTCTTCCAGTAATATTTCTCTCCTGTTTGATGTACATCTCTGTCTGAGAGAGGAATGAATTAAATAGAGGCAAGTAGTCTAGAGGAGAGTTGGACCTTTTCAAGAGGCGCTGAAATGCCTGTAACTGATGCACAGATAAATAAGCGACAACAGAATTCTCAAACATTTCAATCGTGGTTTTCCAGGACTTTAAAGGAGATGTCCCACTTTCTGCTGACCCTGGAAAAAGTGCTTAGAGATATTGTTAAGGCTTCTTCTAAGGGCACATGAAAAAAGTGATCAAGTTGCAAATGCTCATTTCAATACATCAACTTCAATGGGCAAAAAAAAAAAAAAAAAAAAAAAAAAAAAAAAAAAAAAATCACCTTCCTGTTGTAGAAATTCATAACTCCCCCAAAATTAAGCGTTTTTTGTTTATTGAAAATCAACAACAACAAAAAAGAAATGTGTAAAATAACTCCTTAAAAATACAATAACTAATATAAGGGGATAATGCTCAAAAACTTCTGTCTTGGGAATACTCCAGGAATCTGCAGCTCACGCCGATTTTCACATTGTGAACGCAAGTTTGGAAATACCTTTGAGAATTTCTTTTGCTGCCTGCCTGCCTATTTACTTGAAAGCATTTTCTCCATTTCTTTTCCAAAGCAGTTTGAAAATGTGAATGTGTGTGTGTGTGAGAGAGAGACAGAGTGTGTTTGTGTGTAGATGATTTTGTGAAATACCATTTATTTATTTGGTTCTCACTACCTAGTTTTTATTAATGGGCAATTATATAACAAGATAACGCAAGCACAAAATTTATTGTCTCAAAATGAAGAGGAGGAAGTGTGAGTGGTTCAGTTTTTGAAACTTGCGTTTCTGGAGCTGGCTCTCAAATCATGCAGCTTTGTAGTCTGCGATTTATGACGGCTGCAGTTGAGCCAGGTGGAGCAGGAGCCGCAAAATGGCAGGACAATTACTGTAAGGAAGGATCATAGAGAGGCCTCTGTCAGTTTCCAACGTGAAATTTAATCAGGTTACATAGAGTGATGTGATCTATCTTGTTAGCCCATTCTGAAACTATTTTGAAAATATAAATTATAAACCTTTCAAAATGTAAAACATAGGGAGAGTCAGAACTGCATATATTACCATCCAGATGTTTATTTTTGCTGCCATGAATTTCAGTATAAGCAACTTTATTTTAACCAAATGACCCATTCTATGTTATATGGATATTGCTCATACAATCATGGCTGTTAGTGTCAACTATTAAGAAAGAATTTCATTTTATCAAGTTTATTATGATCAACTAGCCTATTCTTGATCTTGATGTTGACATTGTTCTATCATCATTGCCAAGCCCAACATATAACTCTTTTCCAGAACTATAGAATAGTTATAAAATGTTTATATACACCAAACTAGCTTATCTTTGAGGGGTATGTTTTCCTGTGCTGGCATTAACAGTTAAACATTGCTTTTGCCCTTTAATCTAAATGAATGTTAAAAAGTTATTTGTGCCATATCCTTTTGTTTGAAATGAACACTGCTTAAAACTCCTTGAATATGAAAAATTAAATATCATAACAAATGTGTAAAGTATTAAGTTTTCCAGATATTTAAAGAGTTATAAAGTTAAACTGGTTATTTTTCACTAAAAATGGAAGACTTCCAGCCTGGGAAATTCATGTGCATTTTGTTATGAATATTGATACAACTGATGAAAAGGGTCTACTCTCTGTGTATCTATATGAAAGTATGTGTGCTTGAACATATATAATGCATAACACCCTCTGCTACCAAAACATATGCTTAGTTTCTTCCATGGCTAATGAAGTACACTTAATCAACTATTTATAAATTAATGCCCTTGACAAAATATGTTAACTTCTACGGTCTATCAAGTGTACCATGCACACTATGAAATAATACAGCTGGGTTCACCCGGTGCCTCCTGACACCTTGGGAACAATGTGTACAGAGGAGGAGGTGGGTGACTTTTACATGGCTTGAAAATTTTACAGAATCTTCCAACTCGTTTCTGTATGTGTTACTGAGTGATCTTACCACGTTAATTTTTAAAAAGAACTGTTGAGAATTTTAAGTATACCTTTACATTATGAAAAAGCATTTCATAAATGTTTCTAAAGTTTTTTTTCCTGTCCTTTCATGAAAATTCAATTTAACTAACTTTCACATTTGATGGGAAAAGCAGAAGCATCCAGCGCTGTGGTCACTGCTCTGTCTTGAGTCTGCGTGGTACTGGGTTTTCTTGCCACCTTCCGCAGCTGAGTGCAAAAAAACACAGTGGGAACTCTGATTTTTTCAGCCATTCTATATCTTTGTTGCTGCTAGACTCTAATTCTGCCGGAGTTTATAATATTTGTGTTTGCTCTTATTACACCGAAGAAATTCCTTGGAATGCCTACTCACTTTCTCCCTATTCCTTTCATTTGCAGATGAAAGACAAATGCAGATTTAAAAAAAAATAAATAAATACGATATGGTTAGGACCATTCATCACACTCCCTGTCTGCTGGGTCTTTGTTTCTGTTTCATGCTGGGTGCATTACATTACATTTCTGAACCTGTTGTGAGGGTGTTTTTTTTTTTCTTTTTTTTCTTTTTTTTTTTTTTTTTTTTTAGCATTTTTCTTCTGTAGTTTATTAAAAATATTTTCAGTCAGCAGAAATCCCATTGGTTCTTCTGGAAATCTTGCCTCACAGGCCTTTGCAGGACAAGAACAGATTGTCTGGGGCCTAATTCTGAGCATTGTTTTTTTATGAGGAAATCAAAAGTATAATTGTTAAAACCCGGTGTGTCCTTTTATGTCTGAAAAGGAGAATTAAATTGCTGGTGGCAAGGCAATGGGAGGGAGGGAGAGACAGAATGTGAGGCAGGCCCTCTGGAATAGAGGGTTTGTGGTTGAAAGTAAAGGAGAATACCCTTCAGAGTGTATACAAGTGAGTGTACATTTGGCAGGTAGATCGTGGGACCCGGTGTGGACGGTGCAATGAGAACCGAGAAGGAATACATACAAAACCACCGTCTCTTTGGCTGTTGCGTTTGCTGCTCTCAGATTCTTTCTCAAAAGTCCCAATTTGCAAATGGTGGATACAACTTTCTGATTAAAACTTAGAAGACGGAATATCAACTACTTAGCAACTTCGGTCCCACCTGGGAAACAAGTCTTTACGTGCTTGAGGACTTTTTACTTAGACGTGTGCTTTTTTCTAACCTTGTTCATAACAGGGCTACCCTAGCTCTTTGACCTGTGCTTTTACTTTTAATTCTGGAAGGAAGAGATTGGAATTTCAATTTCATTTGAGCTAATCCCACTTTATGGACGTGGTAACTAAATGGGGTGTCTTGATTTAAGACTTGGAGCATGACTGTTCTAGGTTTCTGAATTTAGAGTAGTTCTAAGACCATCCCCAGTGGTCTGTCTTCCCCTAGAATATTCAGACAATCTTCCTTTTTGCCAGATGACATATAGCATCTCTGTATTTTAGAGTGCAAATGCAAGACCCGATAGTCCATGAACACACTTCATGTTCTGATTTTTAACTGGGATGCAACAAAATAGACTTAAACAACAAAAGAGAGTGTGTTGTGAATCCTGACAAAACCTTGTGGTGTAGTTTGGTGGACAAATGGTTAAAATATACACTCATTGGAGTATGAAGGCAGTTCTTCTCGGCTGTCAGATAGTTTGACCAGTGTCAGGCTATCCCGACGAGAGCAGCATACCTTCATTGCATCATAAATAAAACAGACAAATTACTTTTTTTTTCTCTAGGATGGAATAAGCACCATAGAGAGGGGAAGGAAAAGGATTAAGGGGGGGAGCAGTGATTTGGAGGGTGTGTGTGTGTTGGGGGAGTGAAGAATTAGAGGGAAAGAAAAAAAAATAAGAGATCCTTTCAGCCTCTCTATGAATCTCGGCATGGCAGCCGAGAACAATGAGAAAACTAGGCAATTACCTAGAATCCTGTTCCCTTATCCAGACACAGAAAATATATTCTTGCACCAGCCAGCCTTCCCTCCCCCACCCCGGCCCACCCCCTCCCCTTCCCGTCTATCTCATTCAGTTCTTTCGAGGAAGGCCTAGCAAATGGAACAAAAGGAGAAGGGCTTCTGATGATGGCCCACTCAGGCAGGACTCGAGGGGCCCAGCTTTCCACATCTGCAGCGGGAAACCTTTTTTTGTTTACATTCTGTGTCTTTACAGACTTTGGTAACCTCTGATGCTGTGGCAGAGACAAATGAGCAGAAAGGCATTTCACAGCCTGGACTCTTTTTCCCCAAGTCCCTGGAAATCAAGGGGTGAGGACAGTAAATCACCTGGCCCAGGTGCACCAAGCCAGACATAGCCCTTCGGCCCCTGGGCACTCTGCCCTAAGATGTGACTAGGAATTCCGGGCTCTCAAACAGCTTTACCCAGGTGCCTTCCTGAATTCCATGGAGGAGTCCTGAATTCCACGGAGGATTCCTGCTTTGTTTCTTAATTGTTGGAGTCCTGCAAGAGGTTGCCCCCTGCCCAACCTTGTCTTTTGATGGGGGACTGGTGAATGAAGATGCAGGTTGCATTGGTGATTTGGAAGGTTTTACCAGAGTGGCCGGGAGTCTACCCTTGCTTCTCCCCTTTGCTTTCTGGCCACAGCACTTAGGATATGTTTAGAAGGACGAAGGGCAAATAACTCGCTCCCTCTTTACACTTGGAACGTGTGTGCCTCATTATGATTTGCTGAACAGGATCATTTGATTAACTAGTCTGTTGAAGAATGACATTTAAGTTAGCATATGTGTATGAATCCCTGGCATTTATCTTCCTAGATGGCAAGAGTGGATCTATATATAATTTCCTGAACCCTATGTCCACCTCCGCCCACATTTGGGAAAACTTATTTTGCATTGTCTGAACGGTGATGGTTTATCCACCATTCACACTTCTTGTCATGACCAGTAGTTCATAAAGTGAGACACCTGCCTGGGGTTAGGGTGTGGTTGGCAGCTGCTTACAAAAATTCCTCTCTGCATACTTTACAGTAGCTGTGCAACTGCTATAAAAAGTGGCATACCCAGGCTTTCCCGTGGCAATACTTATTCGAGATGGTGCTAGAAAGAGACTTAAGTTTCTTCTTGGTAAAACAGTTAGCAACATTTCAGAGGCTAGGCAATTGCTAAGACCACCTCCCTGCATTAGCCAAACAATGCTTGTTGGCATTTGTTTACTTATTCAGCCTTTTCTTTTAAGTAAAATAGATGGACTGGAAGACTGTTTCCAGTGGAGTGGTGGTGTTTGGTTTCAAAGTGGATGCAAAGTGCTTTGACATGTATTGTGCCTTCCAGTGTGATTTACATCTCATGTTATGTAGTGTTTACCATATTTCTTTTCACAGCCTGGTTGTTAGTCACCAAACCCTGGAACCCTGGTTTGGACTGCTTCGTATCGTCCCAGGAGATCTGAAGGTTTGGTGCTGGAGCCCGGCTCAAAGTCCAATCTTGCCTCTTGAGTTGGTGTGACATCAGGGAAATTGATAACTCTTATACTTAAGCTGAGCCTCAACTTGTCTATAATTTTGGGGACAAAAATCCACCTGGAGTCTGGTGAAATGTAATAAAATAAAAACCTATCATAGCACTTGGTAAACTAGCAATGTTAGCTGTAATTCCTCTAGTCTCTACTCATAAGCATTGGTTGATGAGGCCTCAGTTGAATGACAATAAGCCTAGCCTAAGCAGCTGTTTTCTCAAGGGAGTTGTATCGTTTAGGATAAGCTCCTAAAAATAGAGATACTTCTGAATAAATACTAGAAGATATGTTGGAAGATGACAGTGCCAGACTTAAAAGTCACCTGAAACAGCTTTAAATGGCCAGATAGAGCTTTCTCCCTTTCTCTGTAGAAGTCACATCTGAATTTAACCTCAGTTCCAAAACTCGGTGCTGAGGCAAACTATAAAATAATTAAGTGAATGAGTCCCTAGTGCAGTTTGAATGTTTATATAGTAGATTCATCATTTTAAAAAACCGATTCTCCTTAGTAGTGCTTTCTCAGATACCTTGACCAACTTAATTGGACCGCCTTGAACACCTCTTGAGTGTTCTCTTTCAAGGTTTATTTGCTACTCTCCATCACAGATGAGCCTTCCTTAAGTGAAATCACCTCACTTCCCCAAATCGAATTTCTGTAAACTTTATATTTTAGCAAAACCTCACCACAGCTGAAGTTTTTAATTGTCCAGATAGTTGCTTGCAACTGTGCTGATTTCTTAATTCCCACCCTCCGATTTATTCATCTTATTAAAATCACCCTTTAGCCTCACTTTTAGAATGAAGGAAGCTGTACATGTTCTATGATGCAGCCTGTTAGATAAAACCCATGGAACTGATCAGAATGGCTTTCACTTACAAGTCTCATCTATGAAGAAAGATGTATAAAAATTCAGAGAAGTTCTGCAAATTTGACAGAAAAAAGCAGAATGACATTTTTGGGGTGATGGTTGTGCTGAAATGGCTGCCCCCAATTTGTTTGGACTAGGGATTGGAGGTGTCCTGAAAGGATCCCAGCCCTTGCCCCTGGCCCCCAAAGACAGTTCAAGTCCTTAATTGCATGAACTTAAGTGACTATAAAATACTGGAGTGAACAATTTAAAAAATGATCTAGGAGGGGTGCGGTGGCTCAGACCTGTAATCCCAGCACTTTGGGAGGCCAAAGCAGGCAGATCACCTAGGATCAGGCGCTTGAGACCAGCATGGCCAACACGGTGAAACTCCATTTCTACTAAAATTACAAAGACTAGCTGGGCATGGTGACATGCGCCTGTAGTCCCAGCTACTTGGGAGGCTGAGACAGGAGGATCGATTGAATCTGGGAGGCGGGGGTTGCAGTGAGCCAAGATCATGCCACTGTACTCCAGCCTGGGTGACAAAGGGCAACTCCATCTCAAATCAATCAATCAATCAATCAATGAAAATAATTATCTAAAATAATAACCCCATTTTACACTGGCATTATTGTTTAAAAAATGTATTTGATAACGTTTTATGCAAAAAAAAAAACTTGCTTTGACTTTGGAAGAAGAGCAGGAACAGAAGGAAAGGGTTAAAGATCTTACATTACTTAAATATACATTAACCCTTTCTTGAGATGCTTCTTGGATGTTGAGATTTGTTTTTTAAATATTGGAGAATGACAAATAATTCATCAGAGGACAGGGGAGGCTGTATCATATTAAGATCACAGTTTTGTGGATCTGTGCAAGGCTTTTCCTTCATATAATGTAAAAGTTTGCAAGAGCTTTTCTCGCTGCTGGTAGGCTGGATTTTTCATGATAATCTTCAGCATCATTGATACCAGCCTCGGTGGCATTACTATTGCTATTTACAGTCATGTGCTAGTAATGTTAAACCTGAATGGGATTAATAAAATAAATTAAGTGATAAAGATTTTAATGCTATTAACAAGTGGTAACACTTCTTGACAGCACAAAAAAAGGAATAGCATGCCATTTGCCAGCCTAGGTAAATCCTACAATCTGTAAATATAAAGATTTCCTGCTAATTCATTTTGATAAACTTTATTTTCTTCAAATGTCTCTTTTGCTACTTTCATATTGTTTTTCTTCCTTCGCTTCCTTCCTCTCTTCCCTTACTCATCTTTCCTTTTTCTTTCCTTCCTCCCCTTGTTTTTTCCCTCCCCTTCCCTCTTTCTTATCTCTCCTTTTCTTCCTCCCTCTCTCTCCCTTTCTTCTTTTTCTTCCTTCCTTCCATGCCTTCCTCCCTGTTCCCTTTTCCTCTCTTTGTCGTTTCTCTGTATGAAGGTGCATTCTTCACCATCTCTCCTCTTTACTGCTTTGCTGTAACTCTGTGGTTATTGTCTGGAAATTGACCATTGCCTAGCAATCATGTGTGTGACTTCTGCCAATAAACCTGCTGGCTCAGCCTCCTTCCTTCCTCGGCCCTCTCTGCTTCCTTAGCTAGTGCTTTCCTCACTCCCACTGTCTTCTGGCTTCCACCTCAACACTCTTCATCCTCCCGCAGATGCTTCCTGGGGTTCTTTTTGAAATGGATGCTAGCCTTTTGTTCCAGTCCCACTCTGAACTGCTGGGGTCAGGCAGCTAGCAGCCTCCCTGGGGCAGTGCTATGATGAATTTTGGCATGGCCAGGCGTTTAACAACTCCATCGCCGAGTGCCAGCTTCCTCAAAGATTAAAAAGAGCTGTGATGAGCTTTTTCCAAAGGCTCCACTCAAGTTTTGAAATGCCAAAGATTCCCGTGGATCTCTAAATTATGTGGTAATTTTTCAAAACCACGCCTACCCAATAAAAGCGAGTTTTCTTTTCCAAGAAACATACCTACTCTGTGATCTTATTATTGAAGCACTCAAATTTTCCTGGGATCTATGTTGTTTGGATTCAATAATTTTTTATTTAAAAATTTCAAGTCCTGTCACCCTTTTTATTGCTAAGAGTCAATTATGTCTCATCTTTGCTGTCATTCACATGCTTGCTTCTTTTTAAAGTCATAGTTGTCATAAATGACTCTGTCAAATAATTT
Source organism: Macaca mulatta (assembly GCF_049350105.2). Lineage (NCBI taxonomy): Eukaryota > Metazoa > Chordata > Mammalia > Primates > Cercopithecidae > Macaca > Macaca mulatta. The sequence continues at coordinate 65,869,907 of NC_133425.1, forward strand.
TTTGAAAAACCCTAGTCATTTCAGAAACATTTAGAAAGTTGTCTGTATTGAGTACAATTTTTTGAGGGTGGAGTCAGTTATTTCAGCCCAAATTATTTAGTTCTGCAAATAAGTGGAAAATTATTTAAATTAGGAAATACCATTTTCTTTTATGCAGTAAAAAATCTTTCAGAATCACTTTATCTTTTTATACCTACCTCTTTGGAGCATCATGTGGCCACCAAAGAGGTAAACAATGGTCTTTCATTGGACCTCCTTATGGAGTCAGGCAAGGTAATACTGCCGGGGACCTTCTGATGTTAGTCATGAATGAGAAAACATTTAGACTTAGTTTGTGTGGCTGTGTGCAGAGAACAGAAGCATCTCACATCACACAGCCTTTTTGCAAATCTGGGCTGTGCCTTTCAGCTGTGCTTTAGGGACATCATCCCAGCTTCTCCAGAACCGAAGAATGAGAGAAAAGTCTCCCTCTCTCTCTCTCTCTCTCTCTCTCTTTCTGTCTCTCTGTGCGTGTGTGTGGGTATGTGTGTGTGTTTCTACTGAATGTGATGAGTGCTCTCAGGAAGGATAACTTGGGCTGGAGTGAACAGCTCCATACCCTCCTTCTTATCCTTTCTGGTATTCATTAAGTTAATATACTGTTGCCTGCATGGGGCACCTTCTTTGATGGAGAGTACAGTTAAATGCCTATTTAGACATGTCACGGACTAACCAATGCAAGAAGGTGCATGAAGTGTGGCAGGGGGTTGGGGGAGGTGAGGGCGGCAGGAGAAAAAAGTGTTGCTCTATATTTTTTAACTTAAAAATGCTTCTTCTGAACAATCCTTTGCAGCTGGCAGAAGGCTAAAGTTTCTCACACTATGAAAGGAAGTCAGACCATAAATAAACCAGTCAAGCACACCTGGAAAGAATAAAATGCCTTTCTGGGCTTTACACTGTGCTTAGAATGGATGCCAGTCTAGTGAGTGCGTTTAAATAGTATGGAAGAATGTGTAAATGCCACATTAGAATGAAGCCGGCAAAATGTTTCCATTTTTAATCTCCAATTTTTAAACTGATCCTTTATGGGAGAAAATATGGAAAGGCATTTTTCAAAGTCTAATATCTTGCTGTCCTGGGCAATGGACATCTTTCAAAAAGTAGTGATGGAACAAGACAGAAAGGGGCAGTACTTCCAGAACCAGGTAGAAACTAACAAACCTTCCAGAAGTTGTTAGGATTTTCACACTTACGGATCTAATTCAAAGAACAAAGATAAGCAATACGTTTGTCATCTGAAGTGCATAAAAAGACCTAATGTGATCCAGTGAGTATTAGCCCTTTTTTGCCTCATCTCCTCTTAGGACATCACACAAGATTTTTTTTTTTTTTTAATCACTGAACTGGTCAGACGCACTCTAAATGCAGTTCTTATGTGGGGAATCATGGAAGCTTCTGTTTAATCGCTTGGCTGTCAGTACTATCTGTGAATTCCATCCCATCTGGCTTAGGCCTTGTGCAAATTTTAAGTTGGGGTAACTCCACCTCCCCAGAAGTTGGGCACAGCTGAAATAAGTCAGCAAACTTTTGGCTGTGTTACTTTTGTCTGAAAAGCATGCATTTGCCGCCTCCTTTATCTGCACAACAGGGTTCAAGTCTGGGCCACAGGATGGAAGAGGGTAGTGTATTGTATGGCGGGCCTAGGCACGACTGTGGAATATCCACTTCCTAGGCGAAGAAATGAGGGTGGGTCTTGCATACCCCGTTCCTTATTCTGCTAACTTTGCCCTAGGATTCCAAAGCCCAGGTGGAAAAGACATTTTTCTTTGGGCTTGATCTACGTCAACTTTTACAAATTAATGCCAACTGCAGGTTGATTGTTACGTTTTTAACCATTTATGGGTAAAGCAGGAAAGTAAAAACAAGTATGTTTGGGTCTAGCTGTTGCATAGTCACGTGTGTTCTTCTTTCCCAAGCTAATCTCCTTTTGCTGCCTCCTTCTAGTCGCAGGCAGAGATTCTGTGTTTCCTTGCCTGGTTCACTTTCTTAGCGCACTGTGTACAGAGGGAGACTGAGCTACGGAGGGCTCAAGAGAGCCACTGGGGGCTTAAATTCATAAAAGTATGAATTTACCTTCTTTACCCGGAACGCATGGGTTCTGCTTCCCATTGTAAAGTCGGAAGAGGATGGGAAGAAATGAATAATTACTAAGCGCCTGTTAATGGCCAGGCATTGCCAGGACCAAATGGTACTCATTTTTTTTTTTTTTTGAACTGTTGTGATCGTGTCTTTATTAGAAGGGGTTTTTGTTGACTGCTTTAAGAACTTTTCAGGGAACTGGTGTCTCTTTATGAACTTTCATAGACTAACATTTCTTGATGATTGTTTTATGCCAGACACGTTGTTAGAATTTTGCTTTACTTTATACAATTTCGTGCGTTTGAGGGAAGAAAAATCTGAATATTTGATTTTTAAAATACCTACTTGATCCTTCTAAAAAGAAGAGTAGGAAGAAAATAAAAGAAGGAAAGCTTTACTGCCAGCTAGTTCATTCTATGAAAAAATGGTTGGATGTTTTGATCTTCTATCCATTCCTTTACTCATTTTTTTCATTCAATAACTATATAGTGGGTATCTCCTTTATGCAAGATGTTCATACAGAGTATCACGGGGGAATAAAAGAACTGCAAGTCAGGCCAGGCGCGGTGGCTTATACCTGGAATCCCAGCACTTTGGGAGGCTGAGGTGGGTGGATCACAAGGTCAAGAGATTGAGACCATTCTGGGCAACATGGTGAAACCCTGTCTCTACTAAAAATACAACAAATTAGCCAGGCGTAGTGGCGGGTGCCCATAGTCCCAGCTACTTGGGAGGCTGAGGCAGGAGAATAGTTTGAATCCAGGAGGCAGTGGTTGCAGTGAGCCGAGATTGCGCCACTGCACTCCAGCCTGGTGACAGAGCGAGACTCCGTCTCAAAGAAACAAAAAACAAGAACAACAACAAAAAAAGAACTGCAAGTCATGGTCCTTATCCTCATAAAATGTATTCCCTAATATGCATCATTTCTATGGATGTGTTGTAATTTTCATATATGTTAACTAAAATTTCTAGATCAAGAGTTTTTTTTTGTTTTGACAGAGAGATCAAGAAACTAATGAAAACATTTGTCTTCGTCTTCTTTTTTTTTTTTTTTTCTTTTTTTTTCTTTTTGGTGATAGAGTCTTTTTCTGTTGCCCGGGCTGGAGTGCAATGATGTGATCATGGCTCACTGCTACCCCCATCTCCTGGGCTCAAGTGATCTCCCACCACCTACCACCACCTCCCAAATAGCTGGGACTACAGGTGCATGCTACCACACCCAGCTCTTTTTTTTTTTTTTGAGATGGAGTTTTGCTCTTGTTGCCCAGGCTGGAGTGTAATGGCCTGATCTTGGCTCACTGCAACTTCCACCTCCCGGATTCAAGCAATTCTCCTGCCTCATTTTCCCGAGTAGCTGGGATTACAGGCACTGGCCACCACAGCCAGCTAATTTTTGTGTTTTTAGTAGAGATGGTATTTTACCATGTTGGCCAGGCTGGTCTTGAACTCGTGACCTCAGGTGATCCACCCGCCTTGGCCTCCCAAAGTGCTGGGATTACAGGCGTTAGCCACCGCGACCAACCTAATTTTTAAAAAATTTACTTTTTGTAGGCACAGGGTCTCACTATGAGACAACTATCTTGCCCAGACTTGTCTAGAACACCTGGGCTCAAACTTCTGCTTTGGCCTCCCAAAGTGCTAGGACTACAGGTATGAGCCACTGCGCCCAACTGTCCCCATTAATCTTAAATTAAAAACTTTTGACATTTAATTTTTAAGAAATTTTGTTCCATTCATTAAATAAACTTACGTGTTGGACATGCTTAGAGTGATTCTAAAAAGTTAGTTGTCTTAGCTAAAAGACTAAAATCTTAAGTTGATATTTTGCTTCAATAATAATTGAGGCCCAGGCACCATTTTCATGCAAGTTTGTTTGTAGACCAAATGCTGAGAGTATTTGCCTTCTGATAAAGATGGAATTCACTGTTCAGAAAGTTACGCTGCATCCAAAAGAAGCATAGCATTTTTACAGTAATGTGCTGCTAATGTTTAGTGTTTCTTTTCTGATATTATTGCTGAAATTTCCAATGGTGTAAATTAGACCTTCTAATCCTTGTCTCAGCAGTAAGCAATAATTGAGGATATTTGATGGTTTTTATCCACATGGGAGAACGTACTGCATAATTCAAAAGCAGCTGATCTCTGCATTCAGTTGACTTATAGTGCATTTTTTAGTTTCAATATTTTGAGGAGTGAAGGAATGGTTAAATAATATTCTCTTAAGTGACCAATAACAGAGAAATAAATGTAATCAGGAAATAAATGGTGATTACTTACATTAATATGCATTTCTTATATTTGAATTTAGTTTTTCAGCAACTATATTCAACTTTCCTTCATAGCACTCTTGACTGATTTTGGAAGCATGTATCATCTTATTTCATGATCTGTTTCTTCAGTGTTTCTTTAATGTCAAAGCATTTTTGGTTCATCAGCTAGTTCTCCTTTGGTTCAGAGGCAGAGGAAGAAATCCAATATGGGGATCAGGGGTAATATTCTTCATTTGTTAGGAATGTAATAGAACATGTGTGTATTATATGTCATGATGTTATATATAAATCTCTTTACTAGGTTTTTAACTACCATCAAAATTCACCTGAGGGTGATGCTCTGTAGGTAAGAAATCTTAATGGAAGAGACATTTACCAAACCAGACCATAAGGAAAACACGAGAGTGTTTCTAATTTTCTTAAGCACAGTTTTAATATTTGTATTCCTTCTAATATGGCGCTATGATTTTTAACACTAAATATGACAGGCAATAAATCTAATGATTACTGAGCATATGAAAAAAATATATAAGGTAAGAGAGCTTGACATCTCAATATTTTGCTTTCACATGCGTGGAATATTTGTTAACAAAGTTTCATAAGGATTTAAAAATCATTACATATCACAGTTATACCTCTAATAAACTGATTATATATTTGTTTCTACTCTGTAATTAGGGGTAATTACACTAATTGCATAAACAGATGATAATCAACCTGAAATTACTTTATAAAACAAGAACATTTACACAACAATAATGTCATTAAAAAACATAAGACCCCAAGAATGAGACAAAGCCAGCACCACCAGGAAATTCAGTAAGGGATTAAGTGTCTGGTACTGTAGGTATAATAGGGCCGCTGTCACCTTCCCATTACCCTAATGCACTCTATTCCTCTTAGATATAGTATGTTTAAATCCTGAGCTGTGAATTTCTAGGCCTTTGTGCCTTTGTCTCATCACCTTAACGTTTTTAATGTAGTTTTTGTTGTGTAAATCTATATAAGTGCCATCACCCATCAGCGGTGACATCTGATGGCATGAGGCCGACCCAGTCTGCATGTATTAGGGCTTTTTGTGTTTGTGCAGTGGAACCTACTTAAACAAATTCCAGTTGGAGGAATAAACCTGTAAAAGGAATACATTTTCCCTGTTCTGAAACAATAGCTCTGTGCTGAAAGGATGCCCATGAAAAGAATAAATCACATAGAAGGATAAAGTCCCTTTCTTCCAAAAGGCAAGGGGAAGGTAATGATGATTTTGACCTATGGAGGAAATAAATCTCTTGATTTATCATTTTCATGTGCAGAGCCATCTAGAACACATGCCAGGAAGCCTCCTTGAAATTATTACCGAATTTCGAATTCTCCAAAAAGAATTTCAAATAACAAAAACAATGATCAAGAACTCACCAATTTCACACAAAAAATATTAAAGCCCCAGACCAGGTAAGCACACTCTCAACATTCCTTACAGAGTTCTTTAACGTGGAGCTATTCTGTCAGCGCTGGACACCAGCGAACCCACTACCTGGAGGGTGGTGGCTAGAGGTGAAATCAGTCTCTGTTAAAATACAGTATTTACGTTGCAACTGACCTTTTGTGTTGTCTAAGGACAATAGCTCAGGAACTTCACATGTGTAATCAGATATACCCTGAGTAGAGTTTGCTGTTGTTGGCAATAAATTTGGGGCTTAGAAATGCATAGATCTCTGGGGCTTCAGCTCCTAATACTTGGGAGGATCTACGCTCTACAAATACCCAGAGTTCATTGTCACTTTAATTTGTAGCAGAGCAATTGGAGTATATTAAAAATGTTTAGGACTTGAGATGCCAACTCAAGTTCAACCTGAGAATGTGAAGTTGTCAACTTTGCATCCTGGTTTCTCCACCAATTTAAAAAATATGGTTGACAAAACAATATCTTCACAATCACCACGTGCTGATATGAGGTAGATGGACAGGTGCTCAATAAGTACTTGCTTAATGCATGCATGAATATAAGGGAAAAAAAAGAAAGAAATAGTATTTGATAGGTTTCTCCAAAAGAGAAGTTCCGAATGTGAACTTTGTGTTGCCTGAATGCTTGGTAATGTTTCTTACATTTTTGAGTAATAATACATTATGTTCTCTGGGGTTAAATAATACTTGGTAGAAAATGTATGGAGATGACAGATGGGCACAAAAGAAGGAATGGAAAGGCTTTGGGGTCAGCACTGTGCTGCTTTATGACTCCAGAAAGCTCCCACTTCTATAGGGTGTAAGAATGCCATTTCCCCACATCTTACCAGCATTGAGTGTTTTAGTTTTTTAAATCTGTCGATTTTATGGACAAATTATTACTTTCATGCATCATCGTCAATTCTAGAAACCCCTTAACAATTTTTTTGTTTTCATTTTATTCTGTGGGATATAATTGGTGTTTTGATAAATCTCTATTATCAGGATCTCTTTTCTATTTGGGGGAATTCTGCGATGTTATGAGTCTTAGTGGCGCTCGCCTCCCACTAGAGAAATGACACTTCCAAAGCTGTCTGACACTGAGAATACAAGTATGTTCCCAGGTTTTGCTCATAAGACACCCTCATTTCAGAGTTGAGGTGAGTTGTAGAAAGACTGAGTTCCTGGGGAGCAGAAGCGATAGTGCTGATCATGGCATCTAGTGTCTACTGATGGGTATGTCTGCAGTGCAGACTGCACTGACCAGGACTCAGCAGTGGCAGCAGGGAGGTCCTCACTAGAAGAGTTCTCTGCTGTGATGCTAGCGTTAAACCTAGCTTCGTATCTCAGAACCTGGATCTTCAGCTGCCACAACCATTCTGTGAGCTAGATAATAGTTTTTAATGAGCATCGTCTTTACTCTGGTAGGTCAATATAGGTTTCTGTTACTTGCAACTTAAGACATTAATGGATAAATAAATAAGTAGTACTAAGCCTCGTTGCTTCTAATATACTGGACAGTTAAAGGCAAAAGAATAAGCTCAGGCTGGGCATGGTGGCTCATACTTGTAATCCCAGCACTTTGGGAGGCTGAGGCAGGTGGATCACAAGATCAGGAGATTGAGACCATCCTGGCTAACATGGAAACCCCGTCTCTACTAAAAATACCAAAAAATTAGCCGGGCATGGTGGCGGGCACACGTAGTCCTAGCTACTTGGGAGGCTGAGGCAGGAGAATGGCGTGAACCTGGGAGGTGGAGGTTACAATGAGCTGAGATTGCACCATTGCACTCCAGTGTGGGCAACAGAGTGAAACTCTGTATCAAAACAAACAAACAAAACAAAACAAAACAAAGAATAAGCTCGAAGTCCTAAATTCTTGGCTTAGGTAGAGACTTTCTATTATAGCACCAAAAAAATATCTTCTCTTGCGGGCACAGAGCAGAAGAAATTAAAAGTAAACTTAAGATTTGAATCCCAAGGTTGCTGAGCTACCAAGTCAGTTGAATTTACAGCCAGATGTGAAAGTGTATTGATTGAGAGAGAAGAACCTCAGAACTGGGGTAGAGATATTGGGAAGGAGCAGAGTATGATGAGATCCCAGCCCCATGAGTCTCATTTGTTGACTGGAGCAGCCTTCTTGCCTGTCTTACTCGAAAACCAGAATGACCCCCTTTACAAAGGGAAGTCCATCCTCCTTGTGGCCCATTCTCAACATCAGGCACCATCCCCAGATCCCTATCTAAAGACAGATCTCAGCATGCCTTGGAATACCAACTGCAAAGTCAACACTGCAAGATGTTGATAATTTTTATTTGCAAAAATCTGATAAATGGATTCTGAAGGCAAATGAACAAGGAAAAGGAGTATAGTTTTAAATTTGGCTGAATTTGTTGAAATGGATTGACTTACCATGGATTCTGGATTCAATATGGGAGCTCAAGTGAGTGAGTGTGCTAGATGCCACACTAGGCATTCAATTCCTCAGGAAGTTAGAAACATTGGAATGGATTTATCATGTTTGCCTAACTGTACCACGTCCTCTAAGAGGGTTCAGAAGACAGTCTCTTCAGTTATTTAGAAATACAGGAATGAGAGTGTTCCAGGTCTTGGAAGAGGGCCAAAGTGGCCATTCTCTGTAAGCTAATGATGCTGGTGAGAGATACAGCAAAAGGTTCCATGATTTCAGGGAGGTTACTGGATCCCAGGGCCGCAGAGGCTAAGTGGCAGCTCCAAACCATTAGAGACAAGGTGGTTATGGTTATCGTAATATGCATCATAGCTGGTGGGATAATGGTTTGATCAACTTTAATATTTGGAAGTAGCTAGATTTAGAATAGATGGTCAGCCCAATTAGGTTCTTCTCAATAAGAGTAACAGAAATTGTATACTTGATAAATCAAGGCCTGACTTGAATTATCACAATGGTTATGACCTCTCAACAAAGTCCCTAATCTATATAAAAGTTTACAGTTCCAGACTTCTTTAAATAAAGGGGAAGTCAAATACCCTTGAGAGAGAGCAAACTACAATAACATCTCAGTTAGTGGCTATACATCTTCTTATCCTTTACAAAGGGACCTAAGCCATTTACCTGAGTAAATGCGAACTTGGTGGGGAGAAGTGAAATGTTCAGACCTTTCAGAAAGTGTTAGACATTAGCTCTAGGCTAGCACTAAGTCCTGGTGACTCAGAACACACTGTGGTTCTTCTGTGGTTCTGAGTATGAGTTTTATGGAATTCACATGATGGAGATCTAACTCAAATCTGTCTCATTGTAGGCCCAGTAGGACCTTGAATACATACTGTAATTCTTTAATTCATGAATGTACCATTGGAATATATATCATCAACAATGGTGGAACCCCATACTGGCTTCTCACCTATTATAGTAGCAAGGACTAAATGGGAACTTCTGGAATTCTTCTCAATACCAAGAGTAAATGAAAAGCAATACCACATCCCTGGGGGAACCATAGTGACAAATGTCATAAGAAGCCGCTTGAAAGAGATGGAGATACTGATTCCAACTCTCTACTATACTTGGAGAATGCTGGTAGATTATTACAAGCTTAACAAGTGGTGACTTCCATTAAATCAGGTGTTCCAAATGTGGTGTCTTTACTGAAGCCAAAGAACATAGCCTTTACTAATCTTGCAAATCTTGTTTTCTCTATCACAATAAATTTAGAGCATCAGTAGCATTTTGCTTACACTTGGCATGGATAACAATATACTTTTTCCACTTTGCCTCAGAGTTATGTAAATTCTCTGACCTCAAGCCATGATGTAATCTCTAGGAAACTTGATCATCTCATTATCCCAAAAGATATCAGATTAGTCCAGGACACCAATGACACTATGCTGATGGGATCAGGAGAATAGAAGTGGTAGACACTCTAGATACTCTGGCAACACACGTGCATGCCAGAGAATGAGAGATGTATACTTGAAAATACAAGGATATAGTTGCTAGTGAAGTTTCTGAGGGTTCATTGGTTTTGAACATTTCGCAATATATGCTGCAGTTTGAAACTGTTACCACTAACAAAGAAACAGCACCTAATGGGTCTATTTTCATTTTGAAGGCAGCATATCCCACACTGGGCTATGTTGCTTGAAGCTACTTACTAGGTATAGCCAGTGCTGTCAGGGCCTCACCCATAACCCCTCACTACTTCAAAACTGCAACTTCCAGAACTGAAATTATTTTTCCTAAGGGATTTCTCTAACTGCTAGAACATACCTTACTGCTTATTACTCTAAGTGTCTTGACATATTGTGATGCTGTATGAAGACTGTATTAAGTCTCATTAGGAGAAGCATAGTAAAAGCCCTGGGATTTGGGACTAAAGCCATTTTCTCTTAGTCAAGCAATTAGTCTTCTGAGAAACAGCTCTCCCCATGCTTCAAGGGTCTTACAGAGACTAAATGTTTAACCATGACCTACTAGGTAACTATTCAATCTGAGCTGCCCATGATGCATGTCACATGAGTCACTTAGCCATGTATTTGGGTATACTAAACTACAATGGGTTTTCAAATAGAGGTGGTTGTATTAGTCTGTTTTCACACTACTGATAAAAACATACCTGAGACTGGGTGATGTACAGAAGAAAGAGAGGTTTAATGGACTTACAGTTCCACATGGCTGGGGAGGCCTCACAATCATGGCAGAAGGCAAGGAGGAGCAAGTCATGTCTTACATGGATGGCAGCAGGCAAAAGAGATCTTGTGCAGAGAAACTCCCCCTTATGAAACCATTAGATCTCATGAGACTTACTCACTAAAATGAGAAGAGCGTGGGAAAGACCTGACCCCATGATTCAATTACCTCTCACCAGGTCCCTGCCACAACAGGTGGGAATTCAAGATGACTTTTGGGTGAGGATACAGCCAAATCATATCAGTGCCATACATGGCATCTAGCTCAAGGAAATTTTTCTCAACTTACACTTGTGTTTTCAAGGGGAGGTTCCTATGACTGATTAAGGGGAAAAGTGGACACTTATTTACCCCTGGTTTTGCATGACAAATTAGTACCAACGCAAAGAGGACTATTTTAGCATTATAAATACATTTAGTGGTAGCCTGGCCTCAACTTGTAAACTTTACCTTAACTACCATTGTCAACTGCCATTAATGAATGCTCAACCTGCTAGCTGTAGCCCCCTAGTATGGTACCATGCCCACTGGGGACCATCTAGAACCTAACTATTCGTCAGTAGAGATCATCAAGGAGCAAAAGTAATTTTGAATTTGAATTTGCATTTGCATTCCTTGCCTGCTATGCTTTAGCCAGCCTATCATTCTTAGATTGAAGGCTTTACTTCCCATGCTGGTGTCCCACAGCACATAGTTTCTAAATATAGTTTCTCTACATTGAAAGAAGTAAGGCAGCAGACATAACACATAAGATTTACGCAGTCTCCCAGAAGCTGGAGTGGAGTCTGTAAAATAAAATTTTAGTTTTCTAACCTCTGTAGCTTAGGAAAGCATATCTGAAATGGTAGGAATGGATACTAAGGACTGATCAACCATTTCCTGCAATTTATGCAATCATCCAGAATGGTAGAAAGGCCTATTGATGACTCTGTTAGAGCTTCAGATTAGAGACTACCTTGTGAAGTTGGGGTGCTGTCCTCTGGGACGTGATGCGTGCTTTGAACTAGTGATAAGCATGTGATCCTGTGCCTGTGATACAACGAATGTGTAAGTTTGGGAACCAACAGAGAGAAAAAGGCAATGGTATCTCTCACAAGTACAGCTAATGACCCACTGACAAAAGTTACTTTCTGTATTAGTCAGGGTTCAGTGCAGGAGACAAAAAATCACTTCAGGTATTTTAGGCAGAAAGGGCTTTCATGCAGGTAACTGGATGCTTATGAAATCATTGGAGACCAGGTGCAGTGACTCATGCATGCAATCCTAGCACTTTGGGAGGCTGAGGTGGGAGGATTGCTTGAGTCCAGAAGTTTGAGACCAGCCTGGACAACATAGAGAGATCCATCTCTACAAAAAAATAAAACAAATTAGCTGGGTGTGATGGCATGCACTTGTGGTCCCAGCTACTCAGCAGGCTGAGGTGGGAGGATTGCTTGAGCCTGGGAGGTCGAGGCTGCAGTGAGCCATGATCATGCCACTGCACTGCTGCCTGGGTTATAGAGCAAGACCCTGTCTCAAAAAAAAAAAAAAAAAAAAAAAAAAAAAAAAAAAAAAAGAAGACTGGAGAAGTAAGAGTCAGTCATTTCAAGAAGAGTTAAGTTCAAGAAAATCCCATGTAGATAAAATTCTGGAGTCAGGTAGTTGAAATAAAGAAATGGTTGGAATGGTGAATGCCTAGCAATTATATTTGGGACATTTCCCATCTCAGAAACCCTGTGATCTGCTGCTTTAGAGGCTTAATACCCAAAGGAAGATGGCTTCTGTCAGGGAACAGCAGTGATTGCATTGAATGAGAGGTTGAGCCAACTCACCCAGCTATCTCAGACTTCTCGTGCCATTGGCCAAATCTGTAAAAAAGGATGTTCTGGGTTGGCATGGGAGATTGTTCTGGGTTGGCATGGGAGATTGTTCTGGTCAATAAGGTTACTACTATGTAATAGCAACGAGGTATATGGAACCCAAGGGATGTTTTGGGATGCCGCCTTGTACTGTTCCAGTAATTAAAATTTAATAGAAGAACACATCAATATCTCAAATCCCCCGGGAATGAATATCAGGTCATCATATTGGGTAGGTAAACCTGGTCAGCTGAGTAGCAGAATGAAATTGAAGAGAACGTGGAAGGAAAAGAGGGGAAGGGACGAAGCCCCCCACTACAGCATCACATCCATCTGCAGATGACTGTAGCATCTGTCCATATTTTCCTACCTGCTATGTCTCATGTTTCTTTCTATATCTTAACGCATTTTCTTCTCTCTTCCTGTTTCTTTTCTCTACTATCTGACACTGTATGTTAGGGATTAACTTTACAGCTGAGTCTATAGATAATAGAATATTGAAGAGTGAGAGTACCAGAGAAGATCTTGGACTTATAGCTGGAGGCATCAACTGAAAGGCCTTTGGGTTTTTCATCGTGGGAGGAAGGAAGGAAGGAATACTTTTATTATTTATTTTTATTTTTATTTTTTTGAGATGAAGTCTTGCTCTGTTGCCTAGGCTGCAGTGCAATGGGGCAGTCTCGGCTCACTGCAACCCCTGTCTCCTGGGTTCAAGCAATTCTCCTGCCTCAACCTCCTGAGTAGCTGGGATTACAGGTGTACATCACCACATCCTGCTAATTTTTGTATTTTTAGTAGAGACAGGGTTTTGCCGTGTTGGCCAGGCTGATTTCAACTCCTGACATCAGGTAATCCACCCACCTTGACCTTCCAAAGTACTGGGATTACAGGCAAGAGCCACCACACCGCCCAGCTAGGAATGCTTTTAGATTAGATAAGGGTGGTTGTATTATGTTAGGCAAGAGCTTTATTTTGGGAGGTGGGGAGAAAAAGTATGAGGAAGAAAAGTGTTTGTTGATGTGAACCAATCAAAGGGTAGTCTTTCAGTGAGCACTTGTCATCTTTTTTGACTGCCTAGTATCTGGGTCTCCTTCCCATGTTTTGGGTTCTCTCTCATCTTACTGAGTCTCATTGCAGGCGGTGTCTACCTCTTGCTGAAAATGCCAGTTATTTGTTTTCCTACCAAATCACCTTTGGCCCTCTTGCAGCTGGAGTACAAGTGGGCATCATCTAGAGTCCAGGGGTGACCCTCAGAGTCACAGGAAGGCACATCCTCAAGGTCATCTCTTTGGTAGGGGCAGTGGCTGCAGGAAGCCTGTGTTCCTGGAACAGCAGTGCTGGTGCCTTAGTGAGAACATCCTGCCTTCCCTGCCTACCTTCTTTAGTGCTTAGCAGTGACAGTAGTGCCCTCTCTCCACTGGCTCTGTGGTGTGATTTGGGGTCTTTTTGTCTCTATTGCCCAAGTTCTCTGCATTAGCTATTATCCTTGTTCATTTTTCATCAGCCAGGGTTGGCTTCTGTTGTTTCCCACTAGGAAAACCAACCTATTCAATGATGTAATGGAAGGAACACTGGACTTGCAGGCAGGAGCCTGGGTTGGAAACAGGAGCTGTCACTTAGTGGCCATATAACGTGGGGCATATGATTTAACCTCTCTGAGTGGCGGCTTCCTTATCTGTAAAATGGGAGTCACGTTCCCCACCTCAGCTTTTTAGGGTAAAGATTAAATGAGCTAATATGTATGAAGGTTCTTAGATCTGTGCCTGTCACATCCTGTTTTTATTGTTTTTGTTTTAAATAAGCAGCACAATGGGAATATTCAGTGTTTGAGCACAGAGTGAGTAACTGTGCTTTTATCATAGCGTACGACTGTTTCTTATTATTGTTATTAAAATGTCCGGGAAAAGAATATGTTGTCTTTTTGTTCCTGGGAGTTCATGAAGTTATGGAGTTGTAATTGGCAATTCTGAGTACAAGCATTCTTTACTTATCGTTTAAGCACTTCCGTAGCATACAGTTCAGATTTCTAAGGGTAATCCCGGGAATTGCAGAGTAGCAAGATGTACTTTTGTATCTGATCACTGTTAGAAAGTTTAATAAACCCAGTGACTATATTAATAAGCATGCCATTTGTGGTGAAAGGCAGCTTGTTTATTTTTTCAATCAAATTATTCTTACAAAGGAATGTTAGAGGGTATAAATAATAATTAAATGAATGCCTATATACTCATCATTCCAATGAAGTCTCTTGTGTAACTCTCCCCAAATTCTTTCCCTGCCTTCCTTCTAGCGGTATGCATAAAAAATGTCTGGAATTACATACAACAAAGTGATAGCAGAGGCAGGAATGATGGGGTGTTTCGCTTTCTTCATTTCTTTGTAGTTTGAATTTTTTAGGAGTATACTTTCTTTTTCCATTTAGGAAAAACAATACATATAGGAATGAAAATGACAAACCATGTTAATTACATTGCAGCAATAGAAATTAATGAATTGGAAAACACAAACACAGTAGACTTGCTATATACAGTCATGTGTTGCCCAGCAATGGGGATATGCTCTGAGAAGTGCCTCACTCGGTGATTTTGGTGTCCTGTGAACATCATAGGGTGTACTTAAACAGAGCTAGATGGTACAGCCTACTGTAATCCTAGGCCATATGGTCTAGCCTATTGCTCCTGGACTACAAACCTGTACCACATGTTACTGTACTGAATGCTACAGATGATTGTAACACAAAGATAATATTAGTGTATCCAAATGTAGCTAAACATAGAAAAGGTTATATTCCAACCTAAGACATCACAAGGTGATAGTTCTTCAGCTCCATTATAATCTTTTTATTTTTTTAACTTTTTTGTTTTTTTGAGGCAGGGTCTCTACTGCCAAGGCTGGAGTGCAGTGGCACAATCTCGGTTCACTGTAACCTCTGTCTCTTGGGTTCAGGCGATCCTCCTGCCTCAGCCTCCCAAGTAGCTGGGATTACGGGCATGCGGTACCACTCTTGGCTCATTTTTGTATTTTTAGTAGAGATGGGTTTTCACCATGTTGGCTGGGCTGGTCTGGAGCTCCTGACCTCAAGTAATCCACTTGTCTTGGCCTTGCAAAGTAATGGGATTACAGGTGTGAGCCACTATGTCCAACCTCCATTATAATCTTACGGAACCACCATAAGACATCTGTCCTTGACCAAAATGTCATAATGTGGCTCATGACTAAATACATTAAATTTCAGGAGCACATTAGCAAAAAGTATTTAGACAATGAATAGTTTTACTGGTTTAACTAGTAATTAAAAAGATGTACCTTGAGTCAGTGGAGGTGGTATCAAACCCAGTTCCAACACTTACTAGCTGTGAGGCCTTGAGCAAACCATGTAAACTTTTGTGCCTCAGTTTCCTTACCTATAAAATGTGGATGGTTATGGAATCAAGCTTGTAAGATGGCTGTGAAGATTAGATGGGTAATTACTTAGAACAGTGGTACATAATTAGGATGTACGTATATATAAGAAATGAAATTCTGGGAAATGTAGTTCAGTCTCGCCAAACCAACACATTGCAAAGCCATCATACTCTTCTAGTCGCTCTTTTAAGAACTCTTATGTATGGAGAATTCTTCCTGGCCTTTGATTCACTCATTTTGTTTTCATAAGTTTTATTTTGCCCTTCACTGCCATTATTAAACACCCCATCCTTTTTTTTATTTCAAAGAGTTCATTTTTGTTCTTAGATGATGGCGGCACGTCCTCCTTCTCCTTTTTCCTTTTTTCTATTCTACTCTTTCTTCAGTGATGAAATAGCCTCTTTCATCTCAGTGAGACTTGAAATGAAATGTTCTTTATTGTTTCCTGCATTAACATGAGGTAAATTTTCCTTATTGCCTGATACTAACAAATTAAGATCTTATCTAGTGGGTTGCCAAAAGTAACTATGATACAGACCTCGACGGTACTACCCGTGGAGATTCTAATTTGAAAGTTCCAGGGAAAGACATGCAAATGTTACTTTTTACCATAGGTACCCAATACTTTGATATATTTGTATAGAACAGTGTTTGGGAACTTCTGATGCAGGTTTTTTAGTATTTATAGCTAGTGTAGGCTCATTTTGGCTTCAGTGGTATTTTTTCTTTTCATTTTTTTCTTGTTAGAGTGTTCTCCAAGCATATCAGTGGTATATTATTGGCAGGTCTTCCTTTCTCCATCCACAGACAGTAGATAGCAGCTGACCACAAAGTATTAATATTTCCCGTGTGAGTATTAGTTGATTGTGATGGGCTAGCACATGGGGTTCTTTAAAATTATACCATATGCATTAAATACATGCACACACACTTACATAATATTTAGATTTGAATATTTTAGGCCATTTCTTATGAGTCTTTAATGTCTAATAAGCTAACAATTTAGGCTATGAATTTGCCTCTGGGCATAGCTTTAGGTGCATCTTAAGTGTTGCTGTGGTGGTATGATCATTGTAATTAGTTCCTAAATAATCTGAGAATTTCTATTAGGAGGTCTAAAAAGGTGTTCCAAGTTGCTGAAGGTTTTTGTTTTGTTCTGTTTGGTTTTGCTTATGCTTAAATGTTTATTATACTGTGGACAGAAAATGGAAAATGCTTCCTGTGTAATTTTTACTGTTTGGAATTTAGTATTTCTTTATAGGTAATATGGCAAAATAATGTTAAATTCCATGGTTATTAAAATGTTTGATTTGTGTGAAGGTATTATTACTTACATTTTGACTAATGTGTCATATTTATACCCTGGTGTTTCTTATGTTTGTTAATTTTTCCTTCTTTTAAATTTATTTTTCTATTTCAGGGCAATGTTTTTCCATGTATAAATGTTAATGACTATTACAGCTTTATATATATTGTACCTTTTGTGAAGAAAATACTTCTTTTATTCATTGAACACTTTTGGCCTTGTTTTTTGCTTTTACTGATATAGAAAGTATTACTCTCTTTTGGTCTATGTTGGTCTGCCATATCTTTTTCTACCCTTCTACTTTTCAGCTTTCTGTGTCACTTTGTAAGTGCTTAGGTAAATTGTATTTTTTCTTTAAATGTAATCTAATAATTTTTGTCTCAGTGTATAACTTATTTATATGTATAATTATGATTGATAGCTTAATCTATATTACTCTGATTTCTTTTGGAGCTTTTTAGAATGTATTTTCACTGTTTCCTATCTTTTGAATCATGACTGGTGTACTCATTTTAATTTTCATCGGCTTTTTTTTTTTTTTTTTTTAGGCAGAGTTTTGCAATATATGCTATATATTTTCTATAAGTGGTGACCATGTTTTTTCCCAAAGCATTTATTACTATATATATTTTTTTAATTTTCAAAGCTGACCAAAATAATAGCTTAAACAAAATAGTAGTTGGCAGCATTCTCTGGGTTAATGAGTAGGGAAAGAAACCTTTTTCCATCTTGACTCTTGCCAGTTACTATAGGAGCCTATTCCTGCAGTTGAGAATTGTGGCAGAAAACAACTTGAGATTTTGTAGAGACTTGTATATAGGACTTATGCCTTTTAGCATATAACAATATACTATTTTAAGACCATAATGTATCTGCTGCCAGAATAGCCATCCTATATTCTTTGTTTGCTGTAATTGAGTAAAAGTGTAATGGACCTAGAAAAGATTCAGGGAAGAAAAATGAAAATAATTAAAAGCAGTTAAGAAACTTCAATATAAAGGTAAACTTTAAAATAATAGATTGGTAGTTCCACTCACAGGACAGAACTCTGGACCGAAGAAAGCTGCTTTATATACATTTTTAGTTGTTTATAACATAATTAATTCCCTTTTAAAACACTGTTAATTTATATATATAGGAGAATCATTACATGCATCTCTTTGACTCCTATAAAAATTAGATATAGCTATTATTGCTCCTTCGACCAGAGAGATGAAGATGAGCTGAGATCATTTTTTATTGTGTTTTTGCTTTGAATCAGGCCCTGGCTAAATACTTGACTTGGCAATAGTCTTTTGAGATAGAAAGGATCAAAAGTCTTTATATTTTCACCAAAACTATGCCTATCCTTTGAGTTGAATTCACTTCATACAGTTTTGAAATTGTTTTTCTTAAATGCTCAAAGCCCACATTTTGTTTTGGAGATAGTAGGAAATAGCATAAAATAAAGATAGAGAACAAGAGAAAATAATTGAAAAGAGCTATTGAAAAGCAAGTAAGAAATGGAGAACTGTGATTAGTTAGTGGTAGGTCTCTTGAACAGGTCAGTGTGGCTTGTGGGAACCATACGGGGTGACAGTCACTTTACTAGGACTTTTGAATAAGCCAAGTAAGTGATATGGCTTTACCTTCTGGGGTTGGTAAGCAAAGAAGTCTGATACCAGAATGCATGTGCATTGCAGGACCATAATATACCATAATATTTTGCATATAGATGACGACCCAGTGAAAGGTTCTGTACTTTATTGTTGTTTTCAACTCTGAAAAGGATATTTTGTAAGAGGTCATCAAATATAAAATGTTTAATATATTATGTGAAGAATTTTTATTAATAGTCCAATATTTGTAGCTGTAGGGCAATATTACTAAATAGATGTTTTGTGTTGTTAAGTGGTATAATCTTAAAGTTCTTATTCCCTAATACCAGTAGATGAAGATCATCTGATAAGTGGCTCTTCAAAGTGTATCTTAAATCGGAAATGACCCAAGAAATTCTGATTGTTTGTAAATTAATTTAAAAACAACTTAATGGAAAGGGGCTTCAAGATGGCTGAGTAGAGCCACCTGGCATTTGCCTCCTCTGCAAAAAAGGACCAAAACAGTGAGTAGACCATCACATATCAATTAGAACATCTAAGAGAGAACACTGGAATTTAGCAGGGAAGTGACAGTGAAGAAATGATGCACAGAAAGAAGTGAGGTAGCCAGCCTGGCTGGGATAGACTGGGAGCCAGGAGAAGCTCTGCAGTACATGGAAAAGATAAGTGAGAGATCGTCAGCTGTCCATATTCTTACTGCAAACTTCTGCAATCCTAGCTATGGGAGAGCCCCTGAGCCCTTGAGGATCGATCCCGAGGCTAGTAAAGGGAGCTGCCTGATGTCCATGTGATAGTGTCATTCCAGAGGGAGAGTTTGTTCCAAGTCCCACACCACCCTGAGACCAAAGCAGCTATAGTATGGTGCGTTTTGAGAGTCCAGTCCACACCAGACCACATCCTGTTCTGTGGCCCAACAGCCCCTGTATCTCCATATCTCTGAATCCCTGCTGACATCCTTGCTGTATCTACCCAGAGTGCTACAGCATCATGATAACAAGTAGACCCCATGGTGTAGTGGGGTCCCCAGCATTCTGGCCCAAACGATGCCTTACAGCCGAGAAAACAGGCAGTGCAGCTCATGGGGGACACGGCTCTGGGATAAAGGTGGCCAAAGGCAGCTACCTGCCTGGGGCTGCTCTACTGACAGAACCCATCCCACCTCCAGCAGCAGGGCAGCTGCACACCTGCATGTGCCTTCAGTGGGCCTGGAGACTGGTCTGATGAATACTGTCCCAAGGCTGAGGAGAGGTCCACACTGCACACTATTACTGGTGCCTGAACATGCCAGCTGGAGTCCTTGGAATTGACTCACCCTGGCTGCTGCTCCTGATCCATGCATCCACTATCAGCAGGCCCAGCCCACCTGCTGCCAGGGCCTGAGCATGCTAGCCACAGGCCTGGAGATTGGGCCATCTTGCCTGCTGCTTCTGGCATACACACACAGCATCAGGGGCATGGATAGTAGGCGTAACCTGCCTGCCACTGGTACCTGAGGATGCCATCTGGGGATGTGGGCATTGACCTGCCTTGCTTCCCACTTCTAGTATGTGGGCACACCATTGGGAAGCCTAATGAAGACCCAGCCTGCCTGCCACCAGCGTCCAAGAATACTGTCCAGGGGCCTGGGGATTGCCCTATTTTGCCCACCACAGCCTGTGCTAATGCACACCGTTGGGGCAGGGTGGGGGTGGGACTGAGGATAGGTCTTCCTTTATTGGTACTGCCCTTGCCAGTGACCAAGTGAGCCATTTAGGAACCTTGCCTGCTACTTCTGGTGTATGCATGTGTTATCACATGCCTGACAACAGGCCCAGTCTGCTTCCCTCTGGTGCCCAAATGTACCATCCAGGGGTCTGGGGATCAACCTGCCACCATTGGTGCCTGCACATTCCCCCCCAGGGGACTGATGATGGGCCCACCCAGCCTGCCACTACCACCACTCCCAGCACCCACCCATCCACACCACTTGGGAGTCTGGGGACTGCCCTACCCAGCCTGCCCATGCCACTGCTAGTGCCCACATGTGCCCCTGGAAGCTTGAGGGTTGGCTTGACAACACTACTGCCATTACCCATGCCACACACACTGCTCAAGGGCCCAAGGACACACCCACCTGCCTTGAACCAACACTGCTACTGTCAGCACCCAAGCAAGCCACTTGGAGGCCCAAGAATCAGCCCATCTAGACCTGCTAATAGTAACACCTGTGTATGCCACCTGGGGCCCAAGGATGGGTATGATCAGCCCACCACTGCCACCAGTGGGGCCTGAAAACTGTCCAACCTGGCATCTCCATTCTCAGCAAAGCCTCACCACAGCCTCCGCTAACAGCTGGAGCAACTGAAAAACTCAGAGATATCACTACTGCTGATTACAGCAGGAGAAATCATATGGATACTACACACTACACGCACCCAGAATCAGAGTGAGAGTTCCCTACCTAGCCAACACTGTCGATAAATTGATAGGAAAAACGTCTTTTCCTATGCAAGCCAATCCAAAATACTGGAAGAAGCAACTATGACACTAGATGTACATGTAGTAATGTAAAGACAGAAGAAATGTGAAGAAGCAAGGAAACATGACGTCTCCAAAGGAAAAAAAATACTTCTTCACCCACAGATTCCGGTGAAAAATCTGTGAAATGCCTGAATAATTCAAAGTAATGATTTAAGAAAACTATGAGATATAACACAGATAAACAATACAAAGAAACCAGAAAAAAAGATCTGAATGAGAAGTACAACAAAGAGATAGATATCATAAAAAATAATCAAACAGAAATCCTAAAACTGAAGAATTGAATGAACTAAATAAAAATACAGTCAGGCTTCAACAGTAGACTAGACCAAGCAGAAGAAAGAATATATGGACTTGAATACAGGTCTTTTGAAATAACCCAGTCAAACAAAAAAAACCTATATGACATGGGATGCCATAAATCAACCAACTATTTGAATTTTGAGTGTTACAAAACGAAAGGAGATAGGTGAAAGCATAGAAAATTGATTTAATGAAATACTAGCTGAAAACTTCTCAAGTCTTGCAAGAAATATAAACATCCAGATACAGGATGCTCAAAGATCCTTAAATAGATTCCACCCTACAAGTCTTCTCCAAGGCACACTATAGTCAAACAGTCAAAAGTGAAGACAAAGAGAAAATTCTATAAATGGTAAGAGTAAAGAATCAAGTTACATGTAAAAGAGACCTCATCAGACAAACAATGGGTTTCTCAGTAGAAACCTTATAGCCCAGGAGAGAGTGGGATGATATAGTATAAGTGCTGAAAGGATAAAACAAAAAAAAAAAAACAAAAAACAAACTCTGTCAAGAATACTGTACCCAGCAAAGCCATCCTTCAAAAATGATGGAGAAATAAAATCATTTTCAAATAAGCAAAAACTGAGAAAATTCATCACCATCAGACCAGTCCTACCAGCAATGCTTAAGGGAGTCCTATATCTGTAAGTGAGAGGACAACACCTACCATCATGAAAACACATGAAAGTATAAAACATGTTGGGTGTGGTGGCTCACACGTGTAATCCCAGCACTTTGGGAGGCTGAGGCAGAAAGATCACTTGAGGCCCAGGAGTTTGCCACAAGAATGGCCAACATGGCAAAATCCTGTCTCTACTAAGAATACAAAAATTAGCCAGGCATGGTGGTAAACACCTGTAATCCCAGCTAGTTGGGTGGCTGAGGTACAAGAATCACTTGAAACTGGGAGACAGAGGTTACAGTGAGCTGAGACTGCACCACTGCACTCCAGCCTGGGCAACAGAGTGAGACTCTGTCTCAAAAAAAATTATAAACTCACTAGTAGAACAGACACCTAAATGACAGAAAGGTCTCAACTGTTAAGGCTGTGGAAAACCAAGCAAATCAAAATGATAAGAGAAAGGATATACAAAGCAATTAAAAAAATGACAGAAATAAGTTCTCACCTACCAGTAATGGTCTTGAATGTAAATGGATTAAATTCTGCACTTAAAAGATACAGATTGGCTAAATGGGTTAAAAACCATTATCTATTTATATGTTGCCTACAAGAAACTTTCTTCACCTGTAAAGACACATAAGACTGAATGTTGAAGGGATGGGAAAAGATGTACTACACAAACAGAAACCAAAAGTGAGCAGGAGTAGCTATACTTATATCAGGAAAAGCAGACTTTAAATCAAAACCGTCAAGAAAGGCAAAGTCATTAAAATGAAGGGATCAATTCAGCAAGAAGATACAATAACTGTAAATAAATATGCATCCTGCACTGGAGCTACAGATATATAAAGCAAATATCACTAAATCTACAGAAAGATTGACTTCACTACATTAGTAGTTGGTTACTGCACCCCACTTTCAGCACTGGATAGATATTCTAGACAGAAAATGAACAAACATCAGACTTAAACTGCAGTGTAGACCAAATGGATTTAAGAGACATTTACAGAACATTTAATCCAACAGCTGCAGAATATATATTCTTATGAGCACATGGAACATTCTCCAGGATAGAACATATGTTAGACCATTAAGCAAGTCAAAAAAAAAAAAATAGAAGTCATATCAAATATCTTCTCAGACCACAATGGAATAAAACTATAAATCAATAACAAGAGGAACTTGGGAAACTGTAAAAATATATGGATAGTGAACAATATGCTCCTGAATGTGACCATTGGATCAATGAAGAAATTAAGAAGGAAATAAAATGCCTGAAACAATTAAAAATGGAAACACAAATTAGCCAAACCTGTGAGATAAAAAAAATACTAAGAAGGATGCTCATAGCAATAAATGCCTGTATCAAAAAAGTAGGAAGATTTCAAATAAACAACCTAATCATGTACCTTGAGAAACTAGAAAAGCAAGAATAAACCAAACCCAAAATTAGAAGGAAAGAAATAATAAAAATCAGAGCAGACCTGAAATTTTCTTAGAAACTTAAAAAGAATTATAACAAAATGAACAGTTGGTTTTCTTAAAAAATAAAATTATGAATTACTAGCTAGACTAACCAGGAAAAAGAGAGAAGACCCATATCAGAAATGAAATGAAAAAGGAGACATTACAACTGATACCTCAGAAATGCAAAAGATCATCAGACACTATTATAAGCCAGAATATGCTAACAAACTGGAAACCCTAGAAGAAATGGATAAATTCCTGGACATATAAAATCTACCAAGATTGAACCATAAAGAAATAGAAAACCTAATCAGAACAATAATTAATAATGAGATTAAATTAGTAATTTTTAAAACTTCCCAATAAATAAAAGCCCAGGACCAGATGACTTTACTGTCTAGTCCTACCAAAGTTATCAAGAACTAACACCAATTCTTCTCAAACTGGTCCAAAAAATTTAAAAGGAGGGAATCCTTCCTACCTTGTTCTGCAAGGCCAGCATTACACTGACAACAAAACCAGACAGGGACACAACAACAACAAAAAAAAACTAGAGGCCAATATCCCTGATGAACATAGATGCAAAAGTTCTCAACAAAACACTAGCAAACTGAATCCAACAACACTCTAAAAAGATAATATACCATGGTCAAGTGGGATTCATCCCAGGGATGCAAGGATAGTTCAATATATGTAAATCAATAAATGTGATACATGACATCAACAGAATGAAGGACAAAAACCACAAGATGATCTCAACATATATGGAAAAAGCATTTGATAAAATTTAACATCCCTTCATGGTAAAAACTGTCAACAAGTTAGGCATGGAAGAAATATGCCTCAACATATTAAAGGCCATAAATGACAAACCCATGGCTAACATTCTGAATGGGTAAAAGCTGAAAGCCTTTCCTCTATGAGTTCATAGAGGAAAAAGACAAGGATGTCCACTTTCATCACTTCTATTCCACATAGTACTAGAAGTTCTAGCCAGAGCAATCAGGCAAAAGAAAGAAAACGTGCAAATTGAAAAAGAGGAGGTCAAATTGTCCCTCTTTACAGATGATGTGATCCTACATAAAGAAAGACCTAGACACCACCAAAATATTGTTAGAACTAATACATTCAGTAAAGCTGCAGGATACAACATCAAAGTATGAAAGTTGGTAGCGTTTTTACCAATAATGAACAGCCAAACATGTAACCAATAATGAACAGCCAAAAAATCCAGAAGGCAATCCCATTTGCAGTAGCTACAAAAAAATAAAATACTTAAGAATAAATGTCACCACGAAGGTGAAAGACCATTACAAAGAAAACTACAAAACACTGATGAAATAAATGGAAGAGAACATAGACAAATGAAAAAACATCCCATATTCATGGATCAGAAAACTTAACATTATTGAAATGACCATACAATAAAGCAATCTACTGATTAAATGCAATCCTTAGCAAAATACCAATGACATTCTTCACAGAAATAGAAAAGACAATTGTAGAATTAATATGGAATCAGAAGAGCCCAAAAGAGCCCAAACAGCCAAAGCAATACTGAACAAAAAGAACAAAGCTAGAGGTGTCACACCACCTGACTACAAAATAGACTACAAAGCTATAGTAACCCAAACAGACAGACACAAAGGCCAATGGAACAGTGCAGGGCACCCAGAAACAAATCCAATTGAATTTATAGCCAGCTGAGTTTTGACAAAGGTGCCAAGAACATATATTCGGGAAAGGACACGCCCTTCAATAAATGATGCTGGGAAAACTGGAAATCAATATGCAGAAGAATGAACTAGATCCCTGTTTCTCACCATAGACAAAAGTTAACTCAAAATGAATTAAAGACTTAAACGTAAGACCCAAAACTACAAAACTACTAGAGGAAAACATAGGGGAAATGCTCTAGGGCATTGGTCTAGGCAAAGATTTTATGGCTAAGATCCCAAAAGCATAGGCAATAAAAACTTAGATAGATAAATGGGACTATATTACACTAAAAAGCTTCTGCATAGCAAAGGAAATAATCAATAGAATGAAGAAACAACCTGTTGAATGGGAGAAAATATTTGCACAAATATTCATCTGACAAGGGACTAATATTTAGAATATACAATGAACTCAAAAGCAAAACCCCAAATAATCACATTAAAAAGTGGGCAAAGGATCTAAATAGACATATCTCAAAAGAAGACATACAAATAGCCAAGTATATAGAAAAATACTCAACATCACTAATCATCAGGGAAATGCAAGTCAAAACCACAATGAGATAATCCTTTCCAATTAGAATAGCTATTATCAGAAAGATAAAAACTGGCAAGAATGTGGAGAAAAGGGGACTGTTAGATACTGTTGGTGGGAATGTAAGTTATTATGGAAAATAGAATAGCTCTAAAAATAGAACTGCCATACATTTCAGCAATCCTACTACTGGGTATTTATCCAAAGGAAAGAAAATTAGTGAACCAAAGGGAAACTTGCACCCTATGTTTATTGCAGGACTATTCACAATAGCCAAGATATGAAATCAAGCCAAATGTCTATGAATAGATGAGTGGATAAAGAAAATGTGGTGTATCTGCACAATGGAATACTATTTGGCCATAAAAAGTATGAAATCCTGTCATCTGCGGCAACATGGCTATAATTGGAAGTCATTATGTTATGTAAAATAAGCGAGGCATAGAAAAATAACACATGTTCTCATTCGTGTCGGAGCTAAAGTTGATCTCATGAAGGTAGAGAGTAGAATGATAGCAGGGGCTGGGAAGGGTGTGTGTGGGGTGGGGATGGGAGATAAACAGAGGTTGTTTAATGGGTACAAACATAAGATTACATAAAGAAATAAGTCTAGTGTTTGATAGCACAGTGGAGTCACTATAGTTAACAACATATATCTTAAAATTAACAATGTATATTTAAAATCAATCTTTAAGAGGAGATCTGAAATATTCACACCACACAGAAATGGTAAATGTTCACGAGGATGGATATCCTAAATACTCTCATTTGATCATTATACACATTTTATGCATGTATTGAAATATCACATCCATCCCATAAATATGTACAAATATGTATAATTTTTTGAAGCCATCATTTTAATTAAAACACAATTATATGCAATGTTTTAATATTACTGTGATGAAAACCATTTATAAAGCCTGCTCAGCATTAATTTTTCATATTTTAGATACAAACAGTAGAAGCCAAACTTGGAACTACTAGAGCCTCTTGGGAATGTAGCCCAATGGGAGGAAAGCAGACATATGGAAGAGATTTTTAGGATATTTATGCTTCTTCACAAACAACACATGTTTCCAAATTTAAAAAGGTCTGACTATGTCTGTGTATTTTTTTGGTGTCCTCACCATTTCCCTAGCAATTGATGAGTTACGTAATTTCCTTCTCTAGTTCTCTATTCGAAAGGGTATAGCATGAAGATGGGATATTGGTTCTCAGATATTCATATTGTCAGTCTGTGAAGGAAACAATCACATAGCAGACAGCTTTGATAACCATTCTCACTTTTTGACTATCTGTAAGGACCTACATATGTTGCATGGTGACTGGCCATGGTGTTGGCAATAAATTCACTGCGTTTTGTTCTTCGTCATAAGTCAAGCCAATCATTTCCACAGAGCTCAAACAATAACTATTAGGTGGCCCGTATGATTTTTAAAATAAGTTGCATTGTGATTTTTCTGAGAAGCAGAAAATATTCTGGGTAGCAAGGGATAACAGTTTCTGAAAAAGAGTTGGGAGACAAGGGAGAGTTTTCGAGCATCAAAATGAATGTGGATTTGAAGTAAATGAAAAGAGGGAAAACCGAAATGACTGCAAGTGTTTTGAATGTCTGAGAGCATGCGCACTTAATTTATGTTCCATTGTTTGTGACATAGCCCGTGATGTCACCCAGTGCTGTTTTCTGGAGGGACACCTCAGTGTATCCAGTGCTAACTATAGTGTGATGGACTGTGCCAAAAGCTTAAAGAGAAACACATGATCGCTGCATTGTTCCAGTATCTAATTAGATACTGAGTAGTGGGAGAATGTTGGATATTAAGAGCAAGAAAAAAAATCTGGCGTGTCTTTTGTTGAAATTCAATCCCCTCGTTTCCCCCCTACATTCTCTGCAGCAGTCTGAAAATTTTTCAATCACTTTTTTTTTTAAGGATACAGTGAATTTTATCACAATTTTGTCAATCAGAACCACATGTGCTTGCTCCGTTGATGACAGAAAATAACAAAATCCTATTTGTTAAGACCAAAACTCAGGTAATAAATAACTGGGATGCAATGTGAAATCTCATGTTCTTTAAAAAGAAACAATGTTGCCTAAAAATTTGGAGAGTAAAATGAACTTTTTGAAGAGGAAACCATACGAAGTTACACTGGTGGCTCAGTAACATTTCCCCCTATCAGACCAATTCTATTTTTGTCCCCAAACCATCACACTTAGCAAACATCCTCCTTCCAACTACCCAGCATGAGAACGAGAATGCTCTTGCAGTCCATGCAAACTTAGTGATGTAGACTAAACTTTCCAAGTGTGGATTACAGTCATGACCATGTTATAGAGCAGGGGCCGGCAAACTACTGACTACGGGCTAAATTCAGACCAGTGCCTATTTTTGTGAATAAAGTTTTATTGGAACACAGCCATGCTCCTTCATTGACATGTCATCTATAGTTGTTTCCATGAAATGATTGCAGAATGGGGTGGTTGCAAAAGAGACTGAGGGGCCCACAGTTTCTTTGTTATCTTAACTTTTACAGGCATAGTTTACTAACTCCTCTTTTAGATGATCAAGGATATTCAGACAAAATGCAATCGTAATAACTGGCCCTTGGGGAACAAGGATTAAGAAGAATTGTGGTAACTTAAGAAACATTTCCTTCTGAATCTTGGGCCATGGCATTGTTTTGATTTTAGTGGTATAAGGAAGACTAATCCTGTGTACGTGACAAAGGTCCTCGGCAGTCACTCAGAGACCTCTATTCTATATTACTGAAATTATTTGCTCTTGGAGCTGGCTTTGGCCAGTGGCCAGGACTTCTCTGTCTAGTCTTTTACCACATCCTGGTTCTGAAAGGACCTGGCTACAACCTAAATGCATAGTAGCTGCTTTAAAGAGCGTGGAAGCTTCAAGTTCCTCCTTTGACATCATCATCGTGGAATGGTTTGTCCTAGCATTCATATTCCAGGATAGTTAAGGACTAATCATAGCCTTGCTTTTGGAAGGTGATGAATGTTTGGGTGTCATTTTGTCTGTTTTTATTTTTAGCTTTGGAACCCGTTTGATTTTCGGAATGCTATCAATTTTAGTACGATTGCGCAAACAGAACAAAAGAAATGTAATCGTATCTTGAACAAGATCTTTGATCACTTAATTGATGAATTAAAGACTCTCAAAGGCCGTGCACCAGGTGGAATGCTTCAGATGTACCGGTAATTTTAGAAGTGCTTTGTTATTAGTTCCTTATTTCCAGCCGTCCTGCAAAAGATATTTCAAAATGTATATTAAAGTCAAAACTAAGCTGCCTCTCTTCCCCAACAGCTACAGAGCTGCAGGGAACTTTTCTAGGAAGGCAATGTCAGGATATTTGGAAAGGTTAATTCATCTCTAGGTGATAGGAACCAGGTTGTGTCCATTTGAACTGAAAGAATGAAAGGAGGAGGACAAAAACGAGACACTGGAAAATAATACAGCCTCCATAACCAGAGAAAATAACCATGAAATGTGTAAGGCCTGTGGGCCTTTGCTTAAAAGAAATCAGGCTGGGGGCAGTTCAGAATTTTAATGATAATATCAAAGGTCTCTACTGTGATTAGATATTTGCAGGTGATGAATGCTCCCCTGCCATCTACTAGATCACTGTTGGTGAGTGTGGAGATGGTAATAATTTCAGCAGACTGGTTTGATTTTGTGTTTTGCTTATCTCACAAAGCTGAGATGGCAAGTCGATTTCTCAGCAGCCTCTTCCAGCTCTAGCTTGTTTCCATATCTGAATCAGAGGACATCTTTTGAATTTACCCCTGTCACTCAGAAAATAAGCTGAATCTGTTGTGTCCAGCCTTGGATACTGGGGACTCCTGGTGGCTTTGTGCTTTGCAGCATGGAGAAAGAAGGGGAAACATGGATGGGATGAACCATCCACGTGTCTTGGAGGCAGATCATAGAAATAGAGTTCTTCATTGTACACATACCCATGGCTAAGATATTGAAATACTTTTTACTTGGGGTTTAAAGTTTAATTGAGGACATTTCACCTGACTTCAGGGAGGCAGCACAAAGAGCACTGAATTGTGAGCCAGAGACTTGCGTTCTGGTGCTGGTGTTTTATTCAGAATCCTTCTTTAATTTGTGATTTGCTGGTATCTTAGTCCATTGGGGCTGCTATAACAAAATGCCATAAACTGGGTAGCTTCTAAACCGCGAAAGCTTAGTTCTTAGAGTTCTGGAAGCTGAGGATCCAAGATCAAGGCAGATTTGGTGTCTCGTGAGGGTCTGCTTCCTCATAGGTGGTGCCATCCTGCTCTGTCCTCACCTGGTAGAAAGGGTGAGGAGTTTCTATCAGGCCTTTTTTATGAGAGCACTAATTCTAATCATGAGGGCTCTCCCTCATGACCTAATCACCTCCCAGAGACCCCACACCTGACATTATCCCCTTGGAGGTTAGGTTTTCAACATATGAGTTTGACAGGGACACAGATATTGAGACTATAGTAGCTGTATAAGCGAATGGTCACATCTATCAATGGCAGAGACACACAGCTACAGACCTTATTAGATCATATGTTTAGGTTCATAAAGTGGACTATTCTGATCCTGGAGAAGAGAAAAGAATTAGGTAAATGTGGCATGCCTAGACCCCTCTGAAATAGAATACACCTGCAAATTTGAGTTTAGTATTGGGGACCACATTTTAAGTTGTATATTTCAAATTAGCGTATGTCCAGGATGGTGAGAGGACTTGAAGCCAACTCTCCCTTCGGTGAAGTTTTGAATATTTATCATGCACCAAACACTGTACCAACCACTGAAAATACAGTGGTAAAAGACAAATACGAAAACTACCCTCATGGAGCTTACAGTCTAAAGGAGAAAATGAAATCATTAAACAAGCACACACACAAGCCATCTATCTAGCTAATGAAAACTTATGAGGGAGCTGGGATATACAGGTAGGGGTGAATGGGTCCTAATTTAGAATATATCAGAGGCAACATCTAGAAGGAAATAATATTTAAACTGAGGGCGGAAGGATGGGAAAAACAGGTTGAAGAGCATTCTGGAAGAATGTAACAGTCCTAAGATGGGAAGAAATTTGGCATGCCCGAGGGACTGAAAGCAGGCTGCTATCACTCTAATGCAATGAAGGCGGGGAGAAGGGAGACTGAGGTAGCATCACAGAGGAAGGCTTCAGTCATACCACTCAAGGTTTGAAGTGGAGGTTGAAATTTACTCAGTCATGGGAAGCCACTGAGGGTTTTCAAGCAAGGGAGTGACATGATCTGCTTGACATTTTAGAAAGACTGTTCTTGGCTCCCACATGAAGAATGACTGAAGAAAGGTGAGGCAGGAAGGGGGCGATTAAGAGATTACATGAGCCCAGGCTGGAAATGGCCATGGTAGCTGAGATGAAGAAATGCATGTGAATTCATATATACTGAAAAGAAAAATTGGCAGCTTTTGTGTTAAAATGCAGGTAGGGTGGGAGATGGCGAGGAATCAAACATGACTTTCAGGTGACTGTCCCTTGATGCAGTGGGGAAGGACACATCTCAGTGGGGGTAGTATAGGGGCAATCAAGAGATTGATTGGAGAAAGTGGAGATGTTTCATGCGGGGAAGTAAAGACTCCAGGAAAAAGTGCTCTATCATCATCTTTCAATCAATTGTTGTTAACTCTTCGGTCAGTCACAGGTTCTTTTAGACCTTCTCTATAAAAACAGTCTCACATATGCAATATTGAGTATCATTTTCAGAGCTTCATGGACCATCTGAAACTGATCCATGGGTTGGTTGTGAACCCCAACTTAAGAACCCCTGTTTGAAATATATGAAGTGCTGTCTCATAGAAAGAAACTGGCCTAGAGTCAGTATTGCACAGTCCTGTATTAAAGTCTCTGAAATTTGCTGAGGCTGAGGTTCCCACTTGGGTAGATGAGATGAGTGATGCCTGCTTATCAGTTTAAATAGCAATTCCAAGGTTTAAATGAGATAGAACTATATCTTAATTACTCTGGGCCTGTAATTACTAATATTATTGATAAATGAACCCATGTGGATATAGCTTGGATACAGCTTAAAGAGGGACTTTTGGCCAGGTGCAGTGACTCAAGCCTGTAATCCCAGCACTTTGGGAGGCACTTTGGGAGACCCATCCACAGGTGGATCACGAGGTCAGGAAATCGAGACTATCCTGGCTAACACGGTGAAACCCCGTCTCTACTAAGAATACAAAAAATTAGCTGGGCATGGTGGCACATGCCTATAGTCCCAGCTATTTGGGAGGCTGAAGCAGGAGAATCGCTTTAATCCAGGAGGTGGATAGTGCAATGAGCTGAGATTATGCCACTGCACTCCAGCCTGGGCAGCAGAGTGAGACTCCATCTCAAAAAACAAACAAACAAACAAGCAAAAAAACCAAAAACAATCAGGGACTTTTGTAATGGGAGCTGTCTATGGCCAGGATGGACTCCCCAATGAAATGGTGATTTGTAAAGTTGTTCAAGTGATACGTGAATGATGCCTTGCCCATAATGAGGTGGGGCATATTAGGCCAGATGATATCTAAAACCCTACCCCACACATGGTTGTCACCAAAGCCTAACTCTATGTAAATTTGCAAGGTCCAGTGGAGAAGTGACCTGTATAAGATAGTGCTAAATAAAGCAATGCATAAATGAGTTATGGTGGCAGACAGTGTTGCATGGTTGCCCCAATCTGAACCCACACCCTCTTTTCCATAGTCTTCTTTATCCAAGGGTGGCCATATGATGGACATTCTACTCAATGAACACACACACACACACACACAAAAAGTGGCATACCTAACTAGTAAGCATGTGTTGGAGTTTGTTCTTTTGCTTTTACCTTCTTCTATACTGGAATGTGGAAGTGATGTCAAGAAATGAGGTGGCCATCTTGTGACCATGAAATAAGTTTTGAGGCAAAGTTTGAGAGAATAATAGAAATGTTTCATTTCTCTTGAATATATACCTAGGAGTAGAATTTCAGGATCATTTGGTAACTCCGTATGACAAGCTTTGAGGAACTGTAAAACTGTTTCCACAGTGGGTGCGCCATTTCATATTCTCCCTCGCAAGGTATCAGGGCACCAGTTTCTCCACATGCTCACCAACACTTACTTTGTCATTTTGATTATAGCCATCCTAGTGGGTGTAAAATGGTCTCTAATTTTGGTTTTAATTAGAATTTCCCTTAATGATGGTGAGCATTATTTAACGTGTTTTTTGACCATTTGTATACCTTCATTAAAGAAATGTCTATTCGGATCCCCAGCCCATTTTAAAAATTGGGCTGCTTTTCAATTATTGAGTTGCAATACTTACTTATATAGGCTGGATAAAAAATTTATTACTTGTGCTTTTCTTCTTGTATCCAGGAAAATGTTGCCCAATCCAAGATCATGAATATTTACTCTTTGTGTTTTCTTCTAAGAGGTTTTTTTGTTTCGCTCTTGTTGCCTAGGCTGGAGTGCAATGACGTGATCTCAGTTTACCACAACCTCCACCTCCCGGGTTCAAGCAATTCTCTTGCCTCAGCTTCCCGAGTAGCTGAGACTACAGGCATGCGTCACCACACCCGGCTAATTTTGTATCTTTAGTAGAGATGGGATTTCTCCATGTTGGTCAGGCTAGTCTCAAACTCCTGACCTCAGGTGATCTGCCTGCCTTGGCCTCCCATAGTGCTGGGATCACAGGCGTGAACCACCACACCCAGCCCCTTTCTGAGTGTTTTTGGTGTGGCTATCTAATTGTCCCAGCAGCATTTATTGAAGGGACCATTCTTTTCCCCCACTGAATTGTTTTGACACTTGTCAAAAGTCAATTGACCATAAATGTCAGGGTTTATCTCTAAATGCTGAATTTTATTCCACTAATCTACATATCTATCTTCCTATCAGTATCACAATATCTTGATTAGTAGAGCATTGTAAGTTTTGAAATTAGGAAGTGGGTAGGTAAGAAAAAGTAGGAACTTTTTCTTTTCCAAGATTGTTTTCACAATTTTGGATCTCTTGCTTTTGCATAGGAATTTTGGGACCAACTCATCAATTTCTATGAAAAGCCAGCTGAGATTTTGATATGGATCATATTGAATCTGTACATTAATTTGGTTAACATTGCCATCTTAACAGTATTGTTCAATCCATGAACATGGAATATCGTTTCATTAGGTTTTAAAACATTTCCAGGAGCTGGGCACAGTGGCTCATGCCTGTAATTTCAGCACTTTGTGGGGCTGTGGTGGGGGCACTGCTTGAGGCCAGGAGTTCAAGACCAGCCTGGGCAACATAGTGAGACCTTGTCTCTAGAAAAGAAAAATTGATAGGGACAGGTGGTAGGGAAATTCTAGGTAGAAAAGGTCAGGGTCCTTGGCAAAGCCCTACCCTCAAGCCTAGAACTGCAGCCCAAGGTGAGAACTTTACATCCCAATTTTCCTACTGAAATGTTGCCTTTTCCAAAACCACCCCTGGCTCCCCTTCCCATAACCATAAAAACCCCAGGCTTCACTGCCAGAGAGCAGAGAAGGGGAGAAGAGAAGTAGCAGCTGAATGTTGAAGATAAGCAGTTTGATTTGAGAGGAATGGCTTGATGGTGGGACTTCAGGGAAAGAATAGCTTCCGGCTCCCTCCCCTTTCCAACTCCCCTTTTTGCTAAGAGCCACTTCCATTGGCAATAAAATCTTCCACATTCACCACACTTCAATTTGTTTGTGTATCCTGATTTTTCCTGGAGGTTGGACAAGAGCTCAGGATACAGAAAGCTCAGGATACAGAAAGCTGTCATACTGACCTGCCCTCACAGAAAGGCAGAGGGTCGGTCTACTGAGCTGTTAAACACTTAAGTCATCTGTGGACAGCAAGACTAAATGAACACTGTAACACATGCCCTCTGAGACTTACTCCCCCTCAGATGCTGCTGTGGGACCTGTATGAAGTTTTTTTCCTGTCAGTGCCCAAAAGTGCTCACTCTGGCTCCTGCACCTGCTCACTTGCCTGCTCCCTGTCCCACAAGGGGTTGAGAGCTGCAGGCTGAGTAAGTGAGGCACCCCTGTCATGAGGCCCACAAAGGGGTCAAGGGAGATTTTCTATTTCAGAATTAGCAGGGCATGGGTACATGTGCCTGTCGTCCCAGCTACTTGAGAGGCTGAAGTGGGAGGATCTCTTGAGCCTGGGAGGTCAAGGCTGCAGTGAGCCATGATCATGCCGCTGCTCTCTAGCCTGGGTGTCAGAGTGAGACCATGTCTCTTACAGATGAAGAAAAAATATTTCTTTTAGCAGTGTTTTCTAGTTTGCAGTCTATGAGTTTCACATTTCTTCTGTTAAATTGATTCCTAAGTATTTTATTCTTTTGATGCTATTGTAAATAGAATTATTTTCTTAATTTAATTTTTGCAACATTCATTTCAGGTGTATGGAAATACAATTGGTTTTTTAATATTGACCTTGTACCCTGCAACCTTGTTGAACATGTTTATTAATGTTAATAATTTTTAGTGTATTTCATAGGATTTTCTATATATAAGATTATATCATCTGCAAATTGTTTCGTGTCTTGATTTTCAATCTACATTGCCTTTTATTTCTTTTCTTGCCTAATTGCTCTGGCTAGACCGCCCAGTACGATGTTGAATAGAAGTGGTGAGAGCGGATATCCTTGTCTTATTTCTGATTTTATGGGAAAAACATTTGGTCTTTTACCATTAAGTACAATGTTAGCTGTGGATTTTTTGTGGATGACCTTTATCAGGTTGAATAAACTCCCTCTATTCCTAGTTTGTTCTTATCATGAAACAGTGTTGGACTTTGTCAAATGCTTTTTCTGCATCTATTATTGAGATGATTATGTTTGCCCTTTATTCTGATAATGTGGTATATTACGTTAATTGATTTTTTAGATATTAAAACAACCTTGTATTCCTAGGGTAAATTCCACTTGGTTATAGTGTATATTTCTTTTTATATGTTGCTAAATTATTATGGCAAAAACTGCAGTTTCTTTTACACCAGCCTAATAGATTTGCTAGTACAGTTGTCTGTCAGCATCTGTAGAGGATTTGTTTTAGGATTCCACGTGGATACCAAAATCTGCAGATGCTCAAGATCCTTATATGAAATGGTGTATTATTTGCATATAGCCTACATGCCTCTTTCTGTGTACTTTATTTAATTTTTTAATAATTTCAACTCTTGTTTTAGATTCAGGGAGTACATGCGCAGGTTTGTTATGTGGGTATATTGCATGATGCTGAGGTTTGGGTATGAATGATTCTGTCATCCAGGTAGTGAGCAGGTAGTTTTATAACCCTTGCTCCTCTCACCCTATCCCCCACCAGTAGTCCCCAGTGTCTGTTTTTCCCATCTTCATGTCTTTATGTACCCAATGTTTAGTTCCCACTTGTAAGTGAGAACATGCAATATTTGGTTTTCTGTTCCTACATTAATTCACTTAGGGTGATGGCCTCCAGCTGCATTTGTGTTGCGGCAAAGGACATAATTTCATTCTTTTTTTATGGCTGTGGTATATATGTACCATGTTTTCTTTACCCAATCTACCATTGATGGGCATTTAGGTTGATTCCATGTCTTTGCTATTATCAGTAGTGCTGCGATGAACATATGAATGCATGTGTATTTTTTGTGGAAGGATTTATTTTCCTTTGGGTATATACCCAGTAATGGGATTGCTGGGCTGAGTGATAATTCCGTTTTAAGCTCTTTGAGAAATCTTCAGACTGCTTTTCACAATGGCTGAAGTCCTACCAGCAGGGTAAAAGTGTTCCCTTTTCTCACAACCTCATTGGCACCTGTAATTTTTTGACGTTTTAGTAATAGCCATTCTAACTGGTGTGAGATGGTATCTCATTGTGGTTTTGATTTCTCTAATGATTGGTGATGTGAGCATTTTTTTATATGTTTGTTGGCTGCTTATATGTCTTCTTTTAAGAGGTGTCTATTCATGTCCTTTGCCTACTTTTTTAATAGAGTCATTTGTTTTTGGTTTGTTGAGTTGTTTAAGTTTCTTATAGATGCTGGATATTAGACCCTTGTCAGATGCTGACATGGTTTGGATTTGTGTCCCCGACCAAATCTCATGTTGAATTGTAATCCCCAATGTTGGAGAAGAGGCCTGGTAGGAGGTGACTGGATCATGGAGGCACATTTCCCCCTTGCTGTTTCCCCCTTGCTGTTCTTATGATAGTGAGTTATCATGAGATCTGGTTGTTTCAAAGTGTGTAGCATCTTTCCCTTTGCTCTCTTCCTCCTGCTCTGGCCACGTAAGACGTTGCCTGCTTCCCCTTTGCCTTCTGCCATGATTGTAACTTTTCTGAGCCCTCCCCACAACCTGTACAGTCTGCATAACTGTGAGCCAGATAAACCTCTTTTCTTTTAAATTACCCAGACTTAGGTGGTTCACTCTGTCACCCAGGCTGGAGCGCAATGGAGTGATAATGGCTCACTGCATCTTTGACCTCCCCAGAGGGCTCAGGTGATCTTCCTGCCTTAGCCTTCCAAGCAGCTGGGACTAAAGTCATATGCCACCTGGATAAATTCTGAAAGATTTTTTGGTAGAAACAGGGTTTCACCATGTTACCCAGGCTGGTCTCAAACTCCTGGGCTCAAGCAATCTGCCCACCTTGATCTCCCAAAGTGCTGGGATTATAGGCATGAGCCACTGCACCTAGCCTAATTTATATTATTTTTTATTGCTGTGCTGTTATTTTTAATGTTTGGGGATATTTTTGATCTGTGATTGGTTGAATCCATGGATGCTGAACGCATGGATATGGAGGGCCAACTGTATTTTGTTGAGGATTTTTGTGTCTATAATCATAGGGAATGTTGGTCTGTGGTTTGTTTTCTAACAGTCTTTCATTTTGGTGTCAGGGTAATGCTGGCCTCATACACTTGGTGAAAATGTGTTCCCTCCTCTTTTTTGAAGAGTTTGTGAAGAATAGGTAATAAATCTTTCTTGAGTGTTTGGTAGGATTCATCAGTAAAACCGTGTGGGCCTGGGCATTATTTGTGGGAAGTTGTAAAATTGCTAATTTGATCTCTACTTTCTAGAGGTCTATTCAGATTTTCTATCTTTTTTTCAATCAGTTTTGGTAATTGGTGTCTATGACTTTATTCTTTTTATCTAAGTTATCTAATTTTTTGGCATACAGCTGTTCATAGTGTTCCCTTAAAATAAAGAAAAATTTATTTATTTAACATTGGTAGCAACATCCCTTCTGTCATTCTGATCTTAATAATTTATGTCTTCTTTATTTTCTTGGCCAGTCTAGCTAAAAGTCAATTTTTAAAACATTTTCAAATAAACAATTTTTGGCTGTCTTGATTTTCTCTATTATTTTATTATCTGCTTCTAAGTCTAGTCTTCATTATTTTCTACACTTATTTACTAGGTTTTAGTTTAGTTTGCTCTTTTTTTTTTTTTAGACGGAGTTTCAGTCTGTCATCCAGGCTGGAGTACAATGGCATGACCTCAACTCACTGCAACCTCTGCCACCCAGGTCCAAGCGATTCTCCTGTTTCAGTGTCCTGAGTAGCTGGGATTACAGGTGCTCACCACCACACCTGGCTAAATTTTGTATTTTTGGTAGAGATGGGGTTTCACCATGTTGGCCAGGCTGGTCTCAAACTCTTGACCTCAGGTGATCCACCCACCTCAGCCTCCCAAAGTAGTTTGCTCTTCTTTGTTGGGTTTCTTAAATTGGAAGCCTAGGGTTATTGATTTGGGATCTATCTTATTTTATAATATGAGTAGTTACATCTATAAATTTCTTTCTGAGTACTACTTTAACAGCATCCTATAAGTTTTGGTATGTTGTGTCTTTGTTTTCATTTATTTCAAAGTAGTTTCTAATTTTCTTTGTGATTTCTTCTTTAGCCTATTGGCTATTTAGGAACATGCTGTTAAACGCCCATATATTTTGAATTTTCCAAGTTTTTTGGTTATTGATTAATGTAGTTCCATTATGGTCAGAGAACATACTTTGTATAATTTCAGTATTTTAAAATGTATGGAAATTCGTTTTATGGCTTAGCATATGGTTTATCTTGGAGAATGTGTACTTGAGAAGAATGTGAATTTGACTGCTATTGGGTGGAGTGGAGTGTTCTATAAGAATCTGTTAGGTGGTTTATGGTGTTGTTCAAATATCTGTTTCCTTGTGGATCTTCTTTGCATAAATGAAAATGAGATATTGAAGATTATCTTTATTGTTGTTGAACTGTCCATTTTCCCCTTTAATTTTGTAAACTTGAAGACTATGCTTCATGTATTTTGGGGCTTTGTTGTTAGGCACACATGTTTATGATTGCTACATATTCCTTATTGGTTGGCCCTTTTAACGGCATACAATATGCCTATTTATCTGCAGTAAACTTTTTTGTTTTTAAAGTCAATTTGATTTTATATTAAGGTCGCTATTCCATATCGCATCTCTTTTATTGTTGTTGTTTGTATGATGTATCTTTTTCTGTTACCTTGCTTCAATCTGTTTGGACCATCGAAATTAAATCTACCATTTTGCTTTTCTGTTTTTCTATATGCTTCATGTGTTTTTTTCTGTATTCCTCCATGTGTTCTTTTTAACTATTATTTTCTAGTGTAACATTTTAATTATATTAAAGACTTTCAAATTCTGTTTCTTGCATTATTTCGTATATACTATATGGTTTACAATTATACATCTTATCAGAATCTACTTCAGATTTATTCTGACTGTGTTTCAATGAACTCTAAAAACTTTTCCTAATTTGGAACATTTTCTCCTCTTTTTTGTGCTGTTATTATACATATTAAATCTATACATGTTATTAATCCAACACTACATTGTATCTCCTTTAAAGAAAGTGAGAGAGGGGAGGATGGCAAGATTATGTTTATAGAACTTGTTAATTTTTTTATTTACTCCTTCTGCTTCTCTTTACTTTGTTATGTAGACTTGATTTGCCATCTGATATTATTTTCTTACTCCAATATAAAGTCTTCCCACCTGCCTCCTTTGTGCTGTTATTTTTATGTTACAGGACCAACAATACAATTATATATTTACTACTTGCAGTTGCTTTTAAAATCAGTTAAGGCAAGAAAGATGGAATTATATTGTCTTTTGCAATTACCCACATAATTACCTTTACTGGCATTCAATTTTTTTTTTTGTAATTTTGAATTTCTATCTGATGTCAGTCACTGGCTTTCAGCCTGGAGAACTTATTTTAGTATTCCTTGTATGGCAGGTCTACTGGCAGCAAATTATTTCAGTATTTGTTCATCTGGGAATATCTCTTATCTTCATTTTTAAAGTATAGTTTTGCTGGTTTTAAGATTCTTGGTCGACAGTTTGTACTTTTAGTAAATTGAATGTCATCTTACTGCCTTCTGCCTCTACTGTTTCTCATGAGAAGTTAGGCATTATCATATTAAGATTCCCTTGTTTATGAGGAGTTGTTTTTCTCTTGTGCTTTCAAGATTTCTTTCTAATCTTTGGATTTCAATATTTTGATTATATGTCTGGCTTGGACCTCTTTAAGTTGTTCCTACTTAGAGTTGGTTGAGATTCTTTGTGTATGGATTAACGTGTTTTTTGGTCAAATTTTAGAAGTTTTCTAAATAATTTGATTTAAAATAGGCAAAGGATCTAAATAGACATTTCTCAAAAGAAGACATGCAAAATGCAAAACAACCAAAATGCTCAGCTCTACTTATCATCAGGAAAATGCAAATCAAAACTTCAATGAGGTAATCATCTCACCCCGGTTACAATGGCTATTATCTGAAAGATGAAAAAATAACAAATGCTGGCAAGGATGTGGAGAAAAGGAAAGTCTTACATACTGTTGGTCAGAATGTAAATTAGTACAGCCATTGTGGAAAACAGCATAGAGGTATCTCAAAAAACTAAAAATAGAACTACCATAAAATTTAACAATCTCACTACTGGGTGTTTATCCAAAAGAAAGGAAATCAGTGTATCAAAGGGACACTTGTGCCCCTGTGTTTATTGTCACACTATTCATAATAGTCAAGATATGGAATCAACCTAAATGTCTATCAACAGATTAATGGATAAAGAAAATATGGCATATATATATACACAACAGAATACTATTCAGCCATAAAAAACAATGAAATCTTGTCATTTGTGGCAACATAGATGAAAGTGGAGGACATTATGTTTGGTGAAATAAGTCAGAAAGATAAATACTGCATGCTCTCATAAGTGGGAGCTAAAAGAAAATTGAGTTCATAGAGGTATAGTATAGAATTGTGGTTATTTGAGGCTGGGAAGGGTTGGGGGAGGGGAAAATAGCAAAAGGTTGGATAATGGATACAAGTTACGGGTAGAAAGAAGGAA
This sequence comes from Macaca mulatta, assembly GCF_049350105.2. Lineage (NCBI taxonomy): Eukaryota > Metazoa > Chordata > Mammalia > Primates > Cercopithecidae > Macaca > Macaca mulatta. The sequence continues at coordinate 65,911,094 of NC_133425.1, forward strand.
TGAGTTCAAGGGTTCTGTGGCACTGTAGGGTGAGTATGACTAACAATAATATAATATATATTTTCAGAAAGCTAGAAGAGAGACTTTTGAATGTTCATAACAGAAATGATAAATGTTTGATGTGATATGCTAATTACCCTGATTTGTTCATTATACATTGTATACATGTATTGATACATCATTCTGAATCCCATAAATATATACAAGTTTTATATGTCACCTAAAAATGATAAAAACCAGAACAAACTGTAAGAAATTTTCAGCTATTATTTCTTTGAATATTTTTTCTGTTCTCTCTCGCACCTCTCCTCGTAGTCTACGATGTGTATATTGATGCACTTAGTGGTATTCTACATTTCTCTGAAGTTCTTTTTATTTTTATTCATTTTTTCCCTCTACTTATCACATTGCATAATTTCTATTAATATCTCTTCAAGTTTGCACATTTTTTCTTCTTCCAGCCCCTCTTAAGCCCCCCAGTAAATATTTCATTTTGATTGTTGTGTTTTTCAACTCCAGAATTTCCACTTGATTCTTTAAATGGTTTTTATATCTTTATTAATAGTCTCCATTTTATGAGTCATTGTCATCTTACCTTCTTATAGTTCTTTTAGACTGGTTTCCTGTAATTTTCAAACATATAATAGCTGTTTTGAAGTCTTTGTCTGCGTAGTCTACCATCTGGGGCACTTGAAAGCACTTTTTATTTCCTGATTTTCTCCCCCTGTATATGGATCACACTTCCTTGTTTCTTTGCATGTCTCATAATTTTTGGGAGAAGATCAGATAATGGAGCAAATTTGGATATTGACACCTTCATCTTGGGGGTTCTTGCTGTTGTTTACTTGGCCATTTTAAAAATTTGTTTAGTGACTTTGCTGAAATAATTCTGCAAAGTCTATGTCTCTTGCAGTGTGTATTCTCTGATGGCCTTGCTAAGACTTACCTTTCCTCACCCCTTAAAAAAAGTCCTTTAGCCTGGCTACTTAGGATTGCCCCGGTTTACAGTAGATGACTGTTCATTCGGTGTTTGGTCAAAGGTTGTGTTTAAGCATATGTGCTGGTGAGACTCCCTCCCTAGATGATGGGTCTGTGTGCAGTTTGGAGAGTACTTTCGAGTCTGCCTCGTGCCTGGCTCTGATTGCCCCTGAGCTGATGTAGCCTAGGGCATGCACATAGGTTTCCCATTCCCCAGAGCTGATGTGATCCTAAGAGACCTCTTCTCTTCTCTGGTTCTTTCTATTAAACTTTTCGCTGCTCTGGCAAGTTGCTTATATTGTAGAACTATCCGCTTCCTTTCAATGATTCTCCACCAAGGTGTCTGTTTCTAAGGCCCATAGCTTAGCACAGGGATCTAGTGGCTGAGATCTTCCTGCCAAATGGGTTACTTTATCTTAAAAAGTAGATTTCACCTCAGCTAGAGTCTCCTGTTTGCCTGTTTTCTACCTTGGGCATAACTGTTGCCTTGAGGTTGAGATTAATCATTTCTAATCCATTTTATATGAGAACGGGCAAATTCCCTCAATTTTGAGTACCTTGAATCTGCTACTGTCTCTGCTTTATTCCACTCATCTTGTATGGATGTTTTGATATTTACTCGTTGCCTGGACTTCCCAGACACCTGCGTCACTCTGTCCTACTCTTCTCTCATTGTCTTGTTGCCTGGAATTGTACTTAAATCTTAATTTGTGTCTGTTTCAAATCTTATGCCCTGATATGGTTTGGCTGTGTCCCCACCCGAATCTCATCTTGAATTTCTATGTATTGTAGGAGGGGCCCAGTGGGAGGTAATTAAATTATGGGGGCAGGTCTTTCCTGTGCTGTCCTCATGATAGTGAATGAGCCTTATGGGATCGCATGGTTTTAAAAATGGGAGTTTCCCTGCACAAACTTTTTGTTTCCCTGCTGCCATCCATGTAAGACATGACTTGCTTCTCCTTGCCTTCCACCATGATTGTGAGGCTTCCCCAGCCACGTGGAACTGTAAGTCCATTCAACCTCTTTATTTTGTAAATTGCCTAGTCTCAGGTATGTCTTTATCAGCAGCATGAAAACAGACTAATACATGTCCATTCAAGTTTTCTGAGGGTTTTTGAGGTCTTACACTCAGTGTTAATTCTCAGAATTTCCGGGGCACCTCAGTCTAGTTTCCATCCTTTTCCTGCCTCCACTTTGCTTATTTGCTGGACATTGTTTCTCTCCTTTCTTTCTACATCACCAGAAAAACATGGCTGCTGTGTGCGGCAGAGTCAGTCAAGGTTTGAGGGTCAGGGAGAGTGATTATATTGCACAGTGAGGAATAGTTGGAATTCTAGACTAACATTCACTCTTTGTAAATGTTCCCAGGTTGCCTGAGGATTTGTCACCAGCTGTTTTTCACCATAAGCCCAGCTGTGTTACTGGCTTGCTGCTGCTCACTGTCTCTCTCTTTATCAATTCCTTCATTTGTATTTTTTTCTTTTCTCCATTCCAGGCTTCCCAAAGAGGGAGAGAGGCCTCTCTGTTAGTTCTTTTTTTTTCCTTCCTGAGTGCTGATCTTTAAAAATCGTGGTAAAATATAGATAACATAAAATGTACAATTTTTTTTTTTTTTTGAGATGGAGTTTGGCTCTTGTTGCCCAGGCTAGAGTGCAATGACGTGATCTTGGCTCACCACAGCCTCTGCCTCCTGAGTTTGAGTGATTCTCCTGCCTCCGACTCCCAAGTAGCTGGGATTACAGGCATGCGCTACCATGCCAGACTAAGTTTGTATTTTTGGTAGAGACGGGGTTTCTCCATGTTTGTCAGGCTGGTCTCGAACTCCCAACCTCAGGTGATCCACCCACCTCGGCCTCTCAAAGTGCTGGGATTACAGGCATGAGCCACTGCACCTGGCCATGTTAACTGTTTTTAAGAGTACAATTTTGTGACAATAAGGACATTCATCGTGTTAGGCAACCATGAGTATCCAGCTTTTCTACCATTCCAAGCAAAAATTTCATAACCATTAAACAGTAACTGCTCATTCTCCTCATCTTCTGCCCCTGGTAACCACTATTATATTTTCTATCTCTATGAATTTGCCTATTCTAGGTATCTGATTCTAGAATTGTATAATATCCTTTTGTGCCTGGCTTATTTCATGTAACATAATGTTTTCAAGGTTTGTCCATGTTGTAGTACATGTACATGATTTAAAATAGGCAAAGACTCTAAATAGATATTTCTCAAAAGAAGACATGCAAACACCCAAAATGCTCGACTCTACTTATCATCAGGGAAATGCAAATCAAAACCTCAATGAGATAATCATCTCACCCCAGGCAGAATGGCTATAATCTGAAAGACGAACAAATAACAAATGCTGGAAAGGATTTGTTACAATTGAACGTATGTGCCACATTTTGTCCGTTGTTGATGGACATTGGGGTTGTTTCTACCTTTTGGCTGTTGTGAATAATGTTACTATGAACATTAGCATACAATCATCTGTTTGAGTTCCTATTTTCAATTATTTTGGATATATATCTAGAAGCAGAATTACTAGATCCTATGGCATTTCCATGTTTAACTTTGTAGGGAACTACTGTTTTCCACAATGGCTGTGCCGTTTTACCTTCCCACCTGCAATGCACAAAGGTTCCAGTCTTGTTGTATCGTCACCAACATTTGTTGTTTTCCATTCTTTTGATGCCATCCTAATAAGTGTGAAATATCCAGCCCACTTTTGATCACCCTTCCCTTTCAAACTGCCAGGTAATAAATGAAGAATGAAGATTCTTTTTACTTTATTATGTAGAGCAAATTCTCTGAGAGAACAGGGAGAAGCTATGCATTATAAATTTGTCTGCTTTTTAATTCTGAAATACTTCTAATATGCCAAAATGTTTAAGGGATCATAAACTCTTATGTTTTAAAATCAGATTCCTCAGAGCTTATCATTTTGCCATATTTATTTCATATTTTGTGTTTTGTAGTTCTCTTTGCCTTGGTGGGCTATCTATTTCATCAATGGTTACCTGTTTATAAGCTGAATGAGACAATTAGAATATTTATTCCCTGCCTTAGGCAGGGCATTTTCCACATTCAGAATGAAGCTTTTCTTTATATGTTGGCAGACCCATTTGCAAAAAAGTCTTTCCACATTTCCCAAGTTACTTTAAAAATACCCTTATTACAGTTGTCTTCTAAGAGGTACACCTCAGAAGCTCCATTTTTTCACACAAGAAAACTAAAGTTTAGAAAAGAACAGAGGAAACATTTGAACCAGCAGATGGAAAAGATGAGGATTAACCCATTTATGCCTGAGGAAATGAGCTTGAGCAGTAGGATATAAATAACTCCTACATGCTTAGCATTCCAATAATGGAACACTAGGGATAAATGGGGAGATGTTATACTAATTTTTTGTGCACTAATACATGAGTTCCAGGAAATGTTGCTACCATCATCTTTGGCATTGAATGAGTTGTTATGGGATGGTATCTCTTTACATGACTGAGAAAGTTCTCGTACTTGTGGATGCTTAAACTCACAGGAAGATCAGAGTAGCAGAATGTGAGGAGGTGCAAGTGAATGCAGGGGAGGGCTGGAGACACCAGGGTTCATGGCGTCTCTGGCAAAGGTGACACCCTAAAATTTTCAGAAGGAAATACAACGTTTGGGTTTAAAAATGATGCCAAAATTCTAGAAAGAATAGAAAAATTAAGACAATAATGGTCATTGAAAAAAATAAAAAATGTACATGAAACTTTTTTTCCAGCTAAGGAAATTAACAATGCATCATATTTAATGCTTTGTGGCTTATAAATGTACTCATGATTTCGTATGATTATTACGATTACCCTGAAAAACATCTTTTTCTGAATCTCATTTTGTAGATTTACAGAAAAGGAAAGGACACTATTTTTATTGCTCAGTTGCTATATGCTGGCCACGTTACAAAATTTATTTCTTGAACTGTCACAATAACCATGTAAGCATATTTTATTATTGCCATTTTATGGCTGAGGAGACTGGTATCACAGGTGCTAAGTGGCCAGCCCAGGGGCATACAGAGAAAAGCAGAGCAGAGTCTCCAATTTAATACTCTTGCTACCATCAGTGTTAACTTCTGGAAATTCTTAATCTGAAAGTATAAATTTGTGCTGTTCAATATGGTGTCCCATTAGCCACGTATGGCTGTTTAACTTTGCTGATTATGTTGAAATGAAGTTCAAAAATTATTTCCTTGGTCATATTGGTAATGGCGAATCCACATGTAGCAACTTGAATCTTGCCTCCTTGAAGGAAAGAATTTGTCCGAGGGGTGTAAGACAGAGTGACAGATCAAGGCAGGTTTGAGCAGGAGTGAGAGTTCATTAATAAGTTTTAGAGCAGGAACAAAAGGAAGTAATATACACTTAGAGGAGGGCCAGGTGGGCAACTTGAGAGATCCAAGTGTGCTGTTTAGTCTTTGACATGTTTTTTGTTTGTTTTTTTGTTTGTTGGTTTGAGACGGATTTTCGCTTTTGTTGCCCAGGCTGGCCTGCAGTGGTGCGCTCTCGGCTCACCACAACCTCTGCCTCCCGGGTACAAGCGATTCTCCTGCCTCAGCCTCCTGAGTAGCTGGGACTACAGGGATGTGCCACCATGCTCCCCGAATTTTGTATTTTTAGCAGAGACAGGGTTTCTCCATGTTGCTCAGGCTGGTCTCAATTCCCCACATCAGGTGATCCGCCCACCTCAGCCTCCCACAGTGTTGGGATTCCAGGCGTGAGCCACCAGGGGGCCCGGCCGACCTAGGGTTTTAATACATTGGCATGATCCCCCGGTTTGTATCTCTTCCCCTCCGATTCTTCCCTTTGGGTGGACTGTTCCCACACACAGGGGCCTGCTGGCAAGTGGGAGGAGAGCGAGCACAGTGTGTTTACTCAGGTTGTGCACGTGTTCATTTGCGGCATTTTTCCCTTATCGGTTGAGTGTTCCTAGAGGAAGATCATGTACCAGTTAAACGCTGCCATTTTGCCTCTTAGTGTGCATGCTTGAGCCCACTCACCCACCTCCTGAGATCTTATCTGGAGGTTGCTGATCACCAGCTTCCGTGTATGTTTGTTTTCTTTCTTTCTCTATCTATCTATCTATCTATCTATCTATCTATCTATCTGTCTGTCTGTCTGTCTGTCTGTCTGTCTGTCTGTCTGTCTGCCTGCCTGCCTGCCTGCCTGCCTGCCTCTCTGTCTGTCTGCCTGCCTGCCTGTCTGTCTGCCTGCCTGTCTGTCTGCCTGCCTGCCTGCCTGCCTGCCTGCCTATCTATCGACTGCCTTTCCCTGTTGCTGGCTGTGACCAACTATTACTTTAGAGAGACAGCTTAACAACTGCCTGATCATCTCCTGATGGTCACCTGACATTCCTGGGGTGGGGGAGGCTCTCTCCTGCGCTGCTTAGTCTGCCTAACTATCTTCTCTAACAGTCACCCTTGTCACATTTCACATGCTCAATAGCCACCTGTAGCTGGTGGCAGCCGTGCTGGATAGTGGAGCTGTGAAGCGTTTCGGTCACTGCAGAGGTTCTATTGAACGGGACAGCTAGACAGCCTGTGTCCAATGTCTGATACCTTTGTTACCTGTGCATATACCAAAGAGTGAAAAAAAAGGAATCAAGAAAATGAGGTAGTGGAACAGAAAGCAATACCAATGAATCCAGTACTTCAACATGTGGGGAGAGGTAGCAAATTATTGAGTGTTTGTACATCGGGGAAGAGGGAGACAAAGGAAAGATCTCTTCATCTCAGCATATGGAAAGCAGCAGCAGGAGGTTGTGGGGAGGAAGTATTGGTAAACGTGGTAGTTAGGGAATAAGTATTTGAGTGTCCCTAGGATGTTCAGTTCTATACTAGGTGCTTGAGGGTACATATTAAAAATAGACATGCTCTAGTGCACGGTTTGTGGATCCTGTGATTTCTCAGAACTCCCAGAAAAGCAGCTGACAATGTATTGTAGAACCATGCAGATAAAAACCATTCATACCATCACCAGTCATACAGAATATTGGCTATTATTTTCTTCTTCAACAAATGTGGGAGATAGTTTGCCTCAGGCAAAATAGTATTTTACACATGGTTTCCCCAAAGCCATGTGCATATTGAGAGGTCTTCTCAAAATGTTTGCATTTGTTCCTCCAAAAAGAAATTTGCATGACATTTTAGAATTGCATTCTGTCTAGAAAGCAAATCCTGGCTTTTTATATTCAGATTCAAAGCTTGCTGATATAAAATCTGCCAGAAAAATGTGTGTTCCAAATTAGCTGCTTCTTTGAGCACAGCAGACTTTTTTTTTTTTTTTGACCATCGAAATAATTTTTGGAGAAAATTTTAACATCATGTTACCCTCTTTCTTGGTTGAGAAAACCATTGATGGTGACTCAAGGATCTGTCTAGTTTTCTGCTTACAGAAAATTGAACCTGGATTCCATTTTGATGGAACTGCCAGTAGACGGAGATGTATGCTGGCCACTTGATGTCACAGTTGTTCTGTATAAAGTCCATTAATAGAGTATTTGACAGCACTAGGGGGAAAAAAAAACTAGACTCAAGATAGTTGATAATCAATGTAATGAGTAAAGATGGGTGAATTACTCAGGTTGAATGAAAACTCCTAGTAAAATTCCTCAAATTCACCTTCCAAATTGACTTCATTGAACATCATCAATGAATACCAGTAGTTCTGAGCTCTCTACTTGCACTTGACCTTAAACATTGGTATTTGTAAAAGGAAATTGTGATCCTTAGTAGCCTCCTCTTTGAATAGATACAAAAGTTTTTATGTTAGCTACACATAGTTAGTTTTCAACAGCATGTTAATATACAATTGGAACTGAAGTAGAAAAAAGTCCAGTTAATATGTAGGGCAAACAAAAGCATCCTTTTGATATTGCAATTGACATGGTTGACTTGTCAATCATACCTATTTCTGCCTGAAAAGGTTAGGCTTCCTTTTGCTATCAGATTGAAGGTCAAGGAGAAAGTACTTGCTTAACCCTTTGACACTGAAGTGGACTAACACCTAAAGCATCCAGGACAAATAATTGTATCTCTCATCCTTGTTTTCAGAGTTGGAGCCAGTACGGCCTTCCTCAAAAAGAGGTATCAGATTTATTTATGGCTTGCAGCCATGAGTCTTTGAATTTTTCACTTTTGGGTCCAATTTCTCTTTTTCAATGAACTCAACATCGCTTCCTTGAAAATGCTACAGCAAGTTAAAAATTATAGTTCTAGTTTTGTTTTGCTTTTCTATACTCTCCATTGTAGAATACTTACCATGATTAATTCTAAAGTGGCTGGACTCAAGCAGCAGTTATGGTCTGGTGGCAGAGATCATAACTGACTCTCAGAGATCTTAACTCACCCCTGAATAGCTATGCAAGGAGGCAGAACCAGTGGTACGGCTACCTGGTGTGGGTGTGGCAAATGGTTGCAGTAATATTCCTGCCTCCCATTATCATACCCATACTGGCTGTGGATTTAACTGTGTGACTTGCTTTGTTCAATGGTGTGACAGCAAATGTGACAGAGGCAGAGGCTTGAAAAATGCTTAGACGTTTAAGCTTTTCCCTCTCTGGATGCCATTTGGAACTCTGAGGCCACCATGCAAAGAAGCCCAGGCTGGAGGATGAGAGACCACATGGAGCAGAGACCAGCAATCTCAGCTGGGGTCCCAAGCTGCAACCACCAGACATATGAGTGAGACCATTAGGGCTCAGCTGATTCATCAGCTTACCGCAAACTCAGCCAAGCTGGGCTAAGGTAGCTACATCACCTGGCTAACCTACAGAATATCCAGTGAAACACCTTTTGGTTTTATTGATGTAAAATTTTTAAAAATATTACCAAATTTCTGCATTTATCTGTATTGTTTCTTTCCCTCTACTCTCTTTGGATTTTTCTTTTTCTACTTTCTTAAACTGGAGGCTTAACTTAATAATTTTCAGTCTTTTAAAGAAGTTGAGAAACCTTGCTTTAGAGGTAGAACTAATGGGAGTTGGTGATGGATTGGACGTGGGGAGTAAGGAAGTCAGTGGTGTCACAAACATCTGCCAGGTTTTGGAATAAATTTAGGTTGGCTTTTTCGTTGCTCTAAATACCCCAGATGGGTTGACCTCATTTGTGTCAGTTCAGGTTTAACAGAGGTCTTTGAAATCTCCAGATGGTATCATAGCTTTTGCTATATTTTTTGTGAGAGGAGCATAAAGATTGTACTGGTCTGACAGAATTACTTGAGAATTAAATGAGATAATATGAAGCATTTGATGTGCATGCTAAGCGACAACTGTTTTAAGTTACTACTATTGTTGTTATTCAGACAGTGCAGATCCCAGCACGGACATTCTTACCGAAGACCATGATGAATGTGGCAGGGTCTTCTACCAAGATAGGAACCACTTCCTCAGTGCTGGGTTCTCTGAAATGAGTCCTCAGCCTGCCTCCAGCTTGCCAGACCCGTTTGCCTTTAATTCATTGCCTTGATTGTATTTTATGTTTAAACCATGTCCTTGTCCTAGTCATTAGATCTTGTTCCTTGATATCACTACACACTGGTTCTTCATGATCTCTTCCTGTTCAGAACATGAAGAAATGCAGGTACCGGGGAGGCGTGGACTCAGTAACCACATGAAATTATAAGCCTATATTCTGCATTATTAAGCTTCTCAAGACTGGATTTCTCTTAAATTTCCCAAGTCATTTAAACATGAAATGAATGCTTAAAACAAAAACAAAAAAAAAGCAAGTCTTTATTTTCAGGGGACAGAGTTTGGCCATCCCTCCCATCCTATCCATTTAGGAACTGGGGGTTCCCTGGAGCAAAGGCGGGCTGTTGATCCCTGCCCTCCACATTTATGGCACTGGCCGCTTTGTCCCGAACAGCTTTCTTGGCTCTTTGTTCTTGAATTCCATTTCCCTTGAATTCTGTTAAATTGTCATACAAAGTTACTCTTCTTTCTATTGTAAGAAACTATTTCCCTTTTCCCTTGTGCACTCTCTCAATAATTACAATTCTTTATTTCCACACATTGTGCAAGCATGATGTCTGGTATCTGTACCCAAGCTTGGCGCTTTTTATTAGCTCCTGCTCTGCTTGCAACAGGAACGGCCTTCATTCTCTGTGCGGTAGATGGAAGGTATGCCTCGCTTCAGGCCTGATGACTGCAGGGGCATATTGGATGGTGCTGGATGCCCTGTTGGTGCCCAACAAGTAAGCTCCAATGCTGATGAGAATGTGCAGGCCAGCGGAGAGCCATCCATTACCTCCCTCTGTCATGGTGTTGAAGTTGAGTGGTGCAGGAGGCGTATCCGTGCCATTAGCCTGGTGGTTTGGGTAGTATAGCAAGGCCAGACTGCATTTGTTAAATCTTGATGAGTGTGAAATACCACTACACCCCACTTTTGGTAATTGCATCTGATTATTGCTGGCCAAAAGAACACAGCTCATCCATCCCGATGACCTGTTGTAGAATTCTGGCTTGGTTTGTGGGTCCTTTATATATCAGAGGAAACATGGTTGAAAGGGATGCCTTCGCTGTGCAGCATCACTAAAGGCCTTGCTGGTCACATGGCACTATTGGTACGTGGTCTTTTTCGATGATGAAAATAACCTTGCCTCAAGGAGGATCTTTCTCTTGGCAGAGCAAAGTTGAAATGCAGAAGTAATCAGCGATTTATTTTATATCTTTGGGTCATGAGCAGCAAACCAACCACCAGATCATGAAAGGGAACACTGAACATTAAAAAAAAAAAAAAAAAAAAGTCTGTGCCTGCGTATGGCCTCCTGCCATTTTGAACTTGAGAAGCATAGAATTGAGATTCTTTTCCTGGTTTTGCAAATTTCTTCACCTTTTGCTGCTCCCTTGATAGAAACTGTAAATCGTCTTAAATTAAATAAGGTGCCTGATTTCATTTGATTTCTAAAAAAAATTTTAGGTTTTGCACTTTACCACTTAAAAGCGCTCTGCATGTCACTCACACAAAGCATTTTGAGTTGAATGGGAACTACTGAGAACTCTGTTTTTTAACAGAGAAGATCGTGTTCTATCATAACAGTAACTGCTGCCACTGAAGTAATTTTGAGATGACATAGTTAGCTTTCAGTCTCAGGTGCCACAAATACAAGAGCCTTATTCTCCAAGTGCTTTAAGGAAAAACTGTGATTACAGTTTCTTCCATGGCTGCCTTGATTCAGAACCTGAAATTCTTTAAAAGCACCTTCCAGATTTGCACGGTGGAGGGAAATTTCATCTGGGCAGTTTTGTGCAGGATCTGGGAGGGGTGCTAATGGGGAGGGACGCTGGGAGCAGAGATTCTTACAGTTGGAAGAAATAACTACTTAAAGCAAACACTAATGATTTAAAATGTTATTCCTTCTGTGCTTTTAGAAAAAAAAATAAAATTAAAGTAATAAAGGCTCACAGCCTGTGCCTCATCTCCAGTCACTCTGCTGAAATTCCCAAGGGGGTCTCAGCTCCCCTCTCCTCTCTTTAAAAATGGTGGACCTGGAACCACTTACAGCAGAAGTTTAATAAGAGGCAAATGTGTTTTATATTTTGTATCTTGTTAAGTGAAAAAAGATGGATTCTCTCAAGTAGTCTCTTGGTGCAGATTTGAGTGGTCTGTGCACGTAAGCGTGGGGATGCTTCGCCAGCCGGCATCCCTGTTCTAGTCCCCCCGGCTACTTAAAATCCCCCCTCCCATGCTAGCACCTCCCACCCCAGAGCCAGCAGAGATGAAATTGCTTCATTTAGAGAATAAATCTGCAGATCCAGGAAACTTGTTTCTATCTGATTTGCTGATAATTTACTTCTCATTTGATTTGGTGGAGGGAAGGAAAAGGGGAAGAAAAAACCCCGTCTCAGCTCACCTACCCTTCCTCAAAGAAAGAGGGATTGCTGTACAGGTTGGAGAAAATCATGATTGAAAGCAACTGAAAAAAAAATTAAAGATTTATGCAAAGGTTGTACATTTATTAGAGGAAAAGGAGGGAAAACCTTGCACCTGTGATGGAGTGACCCTTCCCCCACCAGAAAAAAATCTTCACTTCAAGTAGCTCATTGGAAACTGGGCAAGGGAGAATGATTTAAAAAATGTATTTTACCTTGGGTATATAATTTTACAATGAGACACATTACCTTTCTGGTAATTTTTTTTTATGACCTTTGGGTGCCAGATAGCGCCATTCCTGCTGTCTGCTTTCACTATTCAGCGTTGAGGAAGCCCATTATATCTGTCTTTGATCCGGAGATCGGGATTGCTAAAACTGATGGCCACAATTAAAGACAGTCCTGTTGAAAACCTGACCTCTGTCTGCTCTCAACTGCATGTAAACTTTTCAATATGGATGTAATTTGGTATTAAATTACCCATGCTTTATTGCTTTTTAGTACAGCCGTGTCTGTTGCCTTTTAAAGATAAAGGTAACATAAAAGAAAAATTGTGGTGTGTCTGCATAATTATGTAATTATAAACTTGTTTTCCTACATTCAGAAAACCCTTTGTGTGTGTATGCATCTATTGAAAAGTAATAGGCTGGTAGGATTGGAGAAGAAGCCTTTATATTTTTTCCCCCGATCTGTTCAACTTAGACATACGCTGTGCAAGCTAGGTCACTGCATTTAACTGTTCTAATCTTGGCTTTCAGAGGGCATTCTTGATTAAGAAGTGAGGTAGGTTTGTAAGATGTTGCTATGCTTATTCTTTAGAATTGGCTAAATAAGGATGGAGTTTATGCCAAGGCTCTGAGGCAAAACCGACCTGTTCTTCCAAAGGTTGGGTCCATCATAGCCAAATGGTAATGTCCCAAATGTCTGGAATGAGCTCTTGGATTATTTCAACCTTATCATGCTTGAAATTAAAAATGATGGCTGGCATTTTCACTTCTAACATTCATGTTGGTGGCTAATTCTGCTGAGGGGGGAACCCAAGAGGAAGCTTGACAGGAGCAGATTCCCTCTGACATGGCAGAGCTGCCTGTCCCTCTCAGTTCTACCAGCTACAGCTCTGTTTCTTCAGCTTCGAAGCGCATAAGCTATCATTAGAATTTGATGTGAATTTCCAGAATGGCATTTGCTGAATAGAGACAGAAGATCTGTTGGGAGGGATAGTTAAAATCACAATCCGATAATAAAACTTGGAGGAAGAAACACTGTTGGGCCTCCGTAAACGTGCAGTAATCCGTGTGTAAGTAGAAAGTTTTGAGCTTGCTTCCTCCTCTTGTTAAATATTCCATGGCAACGTTTTCTAGAAGATCTGTGTGAAATGCCAAGCAGATAAAAAGTGGATAACAGAACAAATGACCCAAGGGAAGCCAAATAGGTGGCTCTAGATACCTTAAAACATAAGAAAGCAAAGGTTTCAGGTTGCTGGGGAAAGCGTCTGCAGAACTGAGGCCAGCCCATCTCGCCTTCCTTGCCGGAACCACTGTGGAGTTGTGTGTCTGGCTTGCAGCTCCCCTGGCCTGGTCCTCTGAGCACGCTGGAGAATTGTGGTCTGACCCATGTTGTCATTCATCGGGTTGCTCTGTAACAATTGCATTTCATGGAAAACATAGGCTACGTGCACTTTTATCGGCTCTCGTGTAAAAAGGTAATTCCAGAATATCGAGGAAATATTGAAAAGAGATTCCATGCTAGATTGTGCTTTTTTGAGACAAGATATTACTCTGTTGTTCAGGCTGGAGTACAGTGGTGCAATCATAGCTCATTACAACCTCAAACTCCTGGGATCAAGTGATCCTCTTGCCTCAGCTGTCCATGTAGCTATGACTACAGGCACACTCCATCATGCCTAGTCTTTTTAATTTATTTATTTATATTTTTAAGAGATGTGGTCTTGCTATGTTGCCCAGGTCCAGGTTGGCCTCAAACTCCTGGACTCAAGTGATCCTCTCACCTTGGTCTCCCAGAGTGCTGGGATTATAGGCATGAGCCACTGTGTCAGGCCCCATTCTAGATTTAATCCTACCTCTCCCAGCATAGATTGCCTTAGGGCCTGAAATCAAAGAGAAGGCTCAGCTCCAGGGAATTTCTCACCAAGCTATGGTTTGAACAGGCTCATTCTTTTTTCTTTTGTATCGTCTTTCCTCTGATGTACTTAGTAGGAATGATGAGATGGCCAGTGCATTAGATACAGTGGGGGTGAAGGGTCAGAAAAGGGGCTAGATCTGAGCTTCCCAAGGTGGTTGCCACTAACCCTGTGTGGCTACTGGTATTTAAATTAATTAAAAGTATCAAACTTCCAGTCCCTTAGTCACACCTCCTACATTTCAGATGGTCAATAGCCACATGGTGCTGGTGGCACCCATCTTAGATATTGCAAATATGGAATATTTCTGTCATGGCAGGGAATTCTTGAGCAGCACTGGGGTAGACTCAGAATCTCTGCCCCACTCTCACTTTGGCCAAATCACTCCACTTAATTCATCTGTAAAGTGAATAATAATCATGATAGTACTAATAATAGTACCTTCTTCTTGAGGCAGTTGCAGTTGTTGGGATAGTCGAATGAGAGAATGCCTATAGAGCACTTTGTAGAATGACTAGAACACCGCTGTCCAGTAGAACTTTCTGCTGTGATAGAAATGTTTTATATCTGCGTTGCTCATATGGTTGCTACAAGCCACATGTGACTATTGAGCACTTAAGATGTGGCTGATGTGATTGAGAAACTAAAGTTTTGGTTTTGTTTACTTTTAATTAATAGACAATGAAATTTAGGGCAGGTGTGGTGACTCATGCCTGTCATCCCAGCACTTTGGGAGGCCAACGTGGGAAGATTGCTTGAGGCCAGGAGTCTGAGACCAGCTTGGGCAACATAATGAGACCTTTGTCTCTACACATAATAATAATAATAAATGAGCCAGGCATGGTGGCACATGTCTGTGGTCCCAGCTACTCAGAAAGTTGAGGTGGGAGGATAGCTTGAGTCCATCCAGGTGGTTGAGGCTACAGCGAGCTGTGATTGTATCACTGTGCTCCAGCCTGGCTGATAGACTAAGAACTCGTCTCAAAAAAAAAAAAAAAAAAAAAAAAAAAAAAAAAAAAAAAAATTAAAAAAGAAATTTAAATATCCATGTGGGACTGTGATTACTGTCCTGGACAGTGCAGGTTTAAAACAGCACTTGCTCCATAAACATTAGCTTTTATTTCTGTGGATTATCTTTTTTTTTTTTCTTTTGAGAAGGAGTTTTGCTCTGTCACCCAGGCTGGAGTGCAGGGGCGTGATCTCGGCTCACTGCAAGCTCCGCCTCCCGGGTTCACGCAGTTCTCCTGCCTCAGCCTCCTGAGTAGCTGGGACTACAGGCACCCACCACCACACCCGGCTAATTTTTTGTATTTTTCGTAGAGATGGGGTTTCACTGTGTTAGCCAGGATGATCTCGATCTCCTGACCTCGTGATTCACCCGCCTTGGCCTCCCAAAGTGCTGGGATTACAGGTGTGAGCCACCGCGCCCGGCCTATTTCTGTGGATTCTTTCAGCAACCTGCAAAGGTGGATAATGATACATCACAGGTTTGTTTTGAGGTTTCTGTAAGAGAATGTTCACAAAAGCACTAAATAGTTATTAAGATATTTTTGTTGCTATGTGTTAAATTTTCTTGCAAATCGAAGGCTTATGGAAACAGAAAAGTTATGAATAGGAATCACAGGGTATTATGAAATAATAAAGGATCAAATAATATAGCTATGTTTAAATGCTCCAGTAAGTTTGAATTCTAAGAATGTTAAAACGTGTAAGTTCAGAAGACTAGTGACAGGCTTATCATTTTTTTTTTTTGTCTCCTTAATGTTGTGTTACCATTCATATATGGGCTAAATTTGGTATTTTAACAATGGGCTTTGGGTCAGCTGAGTTGCTTTTTAGTACTGAATATTTGAATCTGGCAGTACTCACGCTTATTTTTGCAGATGGCCATAGGTTTAGCCATAGAATCCTCCTCTTTTTTTTTTGAGATGGAGTCTTGCTCTGTTGCCGAGGCTGGAGTGCAGTGGCACGATCTCAGCTCACTGCAACCTCCGCCTCCCGGATTCAAACCATTCTCCTGCCTCAGCCTCCCAAGTAGCTGGGACTACAGGTGCCCGCCACCATGCCTGGCTGATTTTTTGTGTTTTTAGTAGAGACGGGGTTTCACCATGTTAGCCAGGATGGTCTCGATCTCCTGACCTCGTGATCCACCCACCTTGGCCTCCCAAAGTGCTGGGATTACAGGCATGAGCCACTGTGCCCGGCCAGAATCCTCTTTTTAAATGCAGATACTTGAAGCTGTGCAATGGAAGAGAGGCTCTATGGTGCTAAAATAAAAGGTTTTAGCTAAATCTGCAAAGCAGGCAGATTTGCTTATGATTTCCTTATTTGTAGAATTAGTTGGGAACAGTGTCTACAAAATTTCACTAGTGTTCGATTGTATATACTATTGTGTTGTTCGGTGGAGATTTGTTACGCTGTTCTAACTAAATCATAAGCTCCTTGAAGACAAAGTCAAAGTCAAAGTTTTATACTCATCCCACATCTAACACAATGCTGTTGGTAGGTATTCTGTGAATACTTGTTGACTTACTGTTGATTTTTCTCTATTGCCTTTTTTTTTTAAAATAACACCCCATTTTATTATGCGGTTGTGATACAGTGAATATAGTAAGGCCCTCTGTGACAATGAATAATGATTCTGCATTTATTTATATTCACAGAACCTCCGGTGGCTTTGCCACTGTGTCCCAAGGACTAACAGGAAGCCCTAATTTTAGGAAAATCAGATAGCTTGGGTCGTCAGCATTGCCTCTAACAACTCTTTAAAGACCTTCACTTATTTGATCACTACACCTTTTCATTTTAGGAAAAAGATTCCATTTTGTCCTGAAACATTTGGTAAAAATTACAGTGTCTATTTTAAAAAAAATCATTATCAATTAAAATTAAGCATGTAACAGAGGCTGCAGTTTGGGACAACTTTAACGATCCAGTTTTGTAAAAGATCTGAGGATAATGTAGCTGCTCCTGCTAAAGTATTCCACCAAATTTCTTGGTCCATGTCCATTTTAGCATTTCTTTGCTTAAAAAAAATGTTTTGGAAGTTCACCAGAAAAGCCAGTTGTAAGAGATGTGTGCCTACTCAAATAGACTTGACCTGAGCCTAGAATTTTAGAGTTGAAAGGAACCTTGGAGCTCAAATGGTCTGGTATTACAGAGGTTAATTAACTGACTCATGATTACGCACAGCCAAGATCAGGTTCAATTCAACTCTGAAGGGCCCACTTTACTTGCCAGTGTAGACACAAGACATGATTCACTTACATAAAAATGCATCATGAGCTCAGTGCTAGTTTAACCCCAATTGTTACAATTGTGCTACCTTGTGGGCCCTCTGCTACATTTTTATTAATCCCTAACTCCTCATTGAGATTACTTTATTTAAATGTCATCACCCAGCTCTAAAATATGCTTTCAAAATAACCGTGGTGGCCATGGGATACAAAGTAGTGGGAGAAAAAAAGGAAGCAGTGGAAGCCAACTGCTGTTTGATATGTAGACACGTTTCAGTCCCCTGGGACCCTGGTGGTGGGACTGAGTCAGGCTTTACAACCAGGCCTGGACATCCCAGCTGTGCGCAGCATTCAGAGGGGGACTGCCATCGCCACTGGCAGGGTTGTGCCTTGGAGGCATTTGGGTCATTGGTGGAGTAGGATCAGAGGAAAGGTATAAAAAGTGAGATGAAGCAAAGGGGTCTATAAACTAAAGTCTTATGATACAAGGTGGGGTGGGGGAGGCTCCTGGCATTACAGAGAAGATCAGAGTGAGTTAATAAGTTTGGGGTGCTGGCGACTGAAACCAGATCACTGGTGCCTGCCAGCTGGAAAGGGGTGTTATCCCAGGTGGATGGCGACCTGGTCAGCTCTATTACAGCGTGTGCCTTAGTATTCATTTCTCTCCACTCCTGTTCACTTTTTTCAATCCTTTATCAAAAGACAATGAAGGGTTGGCCTTTTCTCTCCCATGCTGATATAGGTAAAGGCACAGAGTGATGGTGCCAGCCTTAATTCCCCAAAGAAAAGGAGATCCAGATTTATGTGAATACCTTTAGTTCTGAAACAAGAAAAGATAAAACGAGTTGCATTCATGTATTCATGAAGCAGGCAGCATGTGTACTGGCGAATTCTGTACAAATTCACGTATTGTTCCATCCCTCTTATTTCTGAAGGCCCTGTGTTCATTTCCCCTCAATAACATGAAAGCCATTTGAGCACGACTGAATTTTCAGATTTAAAACGAGGTATGCGCAGTGCAAAACTGTCTTTTGTGTGTGTGTTTGTGTGCAACAAGTTGATTAAAAGATCAGTGTGATTCCACTGGGAACAAAAGCTTTTTTTCTGATTTATGAGATTTTTCTATCAGTAAAACTAAAGGATATCTTCCAGCTAGGAGAATCATGGCCACGGGTCAGTATTTTGACATCTTGATAAAGATGGTGAGCGGCGACAAGCAGCCAATTTTCCTTTCTTGGTTTGTATCACTTGGCTTGCTTGTCTGTTGAATGGTGTTCTATCTTTGATAACTGGAAGGACAACTTTAATGGGGACTGGGGAAAAACTGGGTCTAGAACAGTGGTCCTCAAAGGTTTGTTTGTCCACAAATTACTCAGGGGACTTGTTAAAATAGAAGTGGGTTGTGATTCAGTGGTTCTGGACTACAGCCCAGGAATCTGCAGTTTATATACATAGCCCAGGTGATTCTGATCTGTGGCCACACTTGGAGGGCTATTGGTCTAGGACAACGGTGGGGAATCTACCGCCTATGGGCCAAATCTAGCCCATTGCCCATTTTTGTAAATAAAGTTTAATTGAAACAGTCGTCCTCGTTGGTCTTTGTGTTGTCTGTGGCTGCTTTTGCAGTATGTGCATGGACCTACCTGGCAGATACATGATAGTTGAATAATTGCAACAGAGGCCATATGGCCCACAAAGCTTAAAATATTTACTAATATGGCCCTTTATAGAAAATTTTTGCTGACCCCTGGTCTAGGAAGAGATTTGTTTTACTTGCTGATGTAGGTCAACATTATATCTATGGGTATGGATGTATTTGTATGTGTATGTATATGTACGTGTGTGTGTGTGTGTGTATAACTGGCTCTATAACTTATTAGACTTGTGACCGTGGACAAGTTACTTAAGCGCTTTAAGCCTCAGTTTTCTAATCTGTGAGAACGGGATGATGGCAGTGTCGACTCATGGGGTGGTGAGGATGCTAAGAGACAGTGCAAGTGAAGTGTTTGGTATTGTGTCTGGCTCATGCGAAATACCCAATGAATGCTGGCTCTCAGTATCATTGACATCCTCATACGTGTGGCATGTCGCTACTGAGCTGTGGGATATTGAGGTCAGCAGATTCTGCTACCCTGACTGTTTCAACCTCCCGTGATGACAATGTTCAGCACTTTGGATAGCCCAGACCCTGGGTCTGTCAATTCTGAACTGAGGTATTTTTTTTTTTTTTTTGGAGGCATGATCTTCTCTTATTAAATGTCATTTCTAATTTTCCCCTTGAATACACAATTTCAAGGAGGTGCCTGTACCTTTGGAAGTGGTTATTCCAGTCTCCTTTGAAAAATATTACTTAATTGTAGCCATGAAACTCCATTCACCATCAAAATTTCCATCAAACAACAGAGCCAATGTATGGCAAATTAAGATAAGGACTGCAAGGAACCCACGCACCTTGCTGTGCTTCCTTCAATCTGCAAGTGAATATTGATGGTGGATAGGATACACATGCAGATTTTGTATGCAATTGTGGGAAGATCTGCCTATCAGCCAATGGCTATTTTCTTGCTCTGTTTATTAGCCAAGGCCTAAGTAAAAAAAAAGGAAAAGGAGCTGACAACACAAGATACAGTTTTAACATTATCTTTGGCTTTTATTTTAGAAAAAAAGACCGAGTTTGTCCTTGAAGAAGCAAAGAAAGAGAAAGTCACTATCATCATTGACATCATCATCAAAAATTTCTCTTGTACCTACTGAGGGCAGGGACAGGCGTGGGGGCTCTGAAACACTCCTCCAACTGTATTGTAAGTCATTGATTCTCAAGGAGGAACTAGTTCTGCTTCCCAACTATGGACATTTTGGTTTTCATAACTGAGAGAAAGAGTATACAATTGGTATCTAGTAGGTAGAGGCCAGGGATGCTGCGAAACATCCTACAATGCATTGGACAGCGCCCATCCACTCTTCCACGGAGAATTATCCGGTCCAAAAATGTCAATGGTGCTGTGGCAGAGAAATCCTGATTCCTGCGGAGAAAAATCCATGTCCTCTAGTTGCTGGGCTAGCTCCTGACATTGGTAGGACAGGGTATTATGACCCATTTCTTGCCTCGAGGCCACCTCCAAAATCTTTTTCCTCCCTTGCAGTCTTGCTGCCACTGACTGCATTGTTATACCCGGAAAGTATGCTTCTTGATTAAAGCAGTTTATAAAGGTAAAACATATTTACCCAGGGAAGATTATAACAGAATGATTGAATCAGGATATGATCCATAGAATTTTGGAGGTAAATGAATCCTGTCCTTTGCTGTCATCTAGTTCTTGGTGATTCAAGATCATTTTGACTCGCTTATAGCCAAACATTATTTAAAATTTTAACCATCAAATATTTAGCTTAATACATGACAAGACTTATTTAAATATTGATATTTTAAAATGCAGCTACTAAAATCAGAAATTTTAATAGTTAATAGTATTTAACAAAATGTTAGACAAGTATAATCGATATCAAAACTTTTTTCTAAAGATTAATTTTAGTAAAAATAATTGTTTTAAAAAGTGAGTTGTTCTAAGAAGAAATATTGAGTAGCATTTAAATGGTATAGGCTATATCAAAGCCATGAACATGACAGGATTTTTAAATTCTGGAGAATTCTAAGGTAGTCTATCCTTCTTGTTTTCATACATGATGATGATGATAATAATAATGGTTTAGGAGCACTGTTCTAGTCATCTATTACTACGAAATAAAATATCCTAATGCTTAGGAGCTTAAAATAACAGTAACATTTATTTGCACATGAATCTACAGTTTGGGCAGGGCTTCCTGGGGACACTCATACATCAGTTGGGATGGATGGAAGGTTGGGGCTGGAATCTTTTTAAGGCTTGCTCATTCACATGTCTGGTGGTTGATGCTGGCTGTTGGTTGGGACTTCAGCTGGGGTTGTGGCCAGTATATGTACATATGGTCTCTTCCCGTGGTGTTTGGCTTCCTCCCAAGATGGCAGCTGGATCCCAAGGGTGAGAATCTGAGACGGAAGGCCAAGCAGAAGCTGTATTTCCATTTATAACTTAGCCTTAGATATCACACAGTATCACTACCACCAGAGTGACAGAGGGTAGAGACATAGACCTCATCTCCCGGCACAGTGTCAATGTCACATTGTAAGAATAACATGTGACATGGAATATATCTTCAGGAAAATTATTCAGCTGTTAGTGCCATTATATATATTAGTATTCTTTAATTCTTGCAATAATCTTGTGTGAATCCTTTTACCACCCTTCCCACACCCTTCATGTTCCATGTAATAAAATTGAGGCTCAGAGAGCTTAAGTGACATGCTTACTAACATATAGCTAGTTTGTGGCTGAAACAGAGCAGTTTTGGGTCAAGAAGCACATGTTCTTCACCTGCTTGCCGAGTTCACAAAGTTCCTTCTCACATTGACTCTTATGCCCTCAACAAGATGATTGCCTTCTCTCCACCTGGGATCATCACTGTGCAGTTCTCAAAGGGGCCGAGATATCCCTTAGAAACAAAGACCCCCATCAAAACTCCCCCAAATGTCATCAAATCCTGAGATAGTTTAGTGAGAGACGATTTCCTGTTTTTGACTCAACAAACTTAATTTCCTTTGGGCACTCAGACTAGAAGAACACAATTATTTTCCTGGTCAGCCTACTGTAGAGATAATTGTGTTGTCTACACTTCCTTGAATCTTTAATACTTTTTAAAAGTTTTAAATTGTGAAATATTTCAAATATATGAAATAGAAAATATTACTTACCAGCTAGCTTTTATAGATCTTTGCCATATTTATTGCTTTGCTTAAAAAAAGGCATTACAGCCGGGCGCAGTGGCTCAAGCCTGTAATCCCAGCACTTTGGGAGGCTGAGATGGGCGGATCATGAGGTCAGGAGATCGAGACCATCCTGGCTAACCCGGTGAAACCCTGTCTCTACTAAAAAATACAAAAAACTAGCCGGACGTGGTAGCGGGCGCCTGTAGTCCCAGCTACTCGGGAGGCTGAGGCAGGAGAATGGCATGAACCCGGGAGGCAGAGCTTGCAGTGAGCTGAGATCCGGCCACTGCACTCCAGCCTGGGCGACAGAGCGAGACTCTGTCTCAAAAGAAAAAAAAAAAAAGGGGGGGGGCATTACAGACATCCAAACCCCCTCTCTCTCCCCTAAAGGTCCCCACTATTCTAATTTTGTCTCTCTCATTCCCAAGGGTGTTTTGATTCTTGCTACCAATGTATATATCTAGAAATAATACATGTTTTATAATTTTTTCATGTTTTCGATAGCATAAATAAAAATAAAAATTTTATGTTTTCATTATGCATAAATAAAAATAAAAATTTGTTCAGCATTTTATTTTGGGGATTTATCCATGTTTACACTTTTAGAAATAGTTTATCTGCTATATCATATTCCATTGAATAAATAAACTAGTTTTAAGGAATTGCCAGATGCTCCCCAATCTTTCCCTGCAAAGTTCTGGTATGTAAAAGTTCAAATTTCCTCCTTCCTTACTGACACTTGATGTAATTAGGCATACTTATTCTTCTTTAAAACAATGGGCGTTAAGCCTTAAATGGCATTTTATTTTTGTTTTAATTTGTGATTACTAGTGAGTTTGACTATCTTTTCGTAAACTAACTGCTCATGTAGACTTGTTAATTCCCTGTTCATTTGCTTTGCCCATTTTTTAAAATCAAGTATTTCTTATAAATGTGTGGGAATTCTTCATAAATTCTGCATCACAATACTGTGTTAACCATATGCGTGGCAAATGTTTTCATCTGATCCGTGGCTTGTCTTTTCACTTTGTTTATGGTGAGTTTTATCATACGAACGTTTACATTTTAGTGCAACCGAGATGGTTTGTGCTTTCTGTGTCTAGCTTAAAAAATTCTTAGGCTGGGCTGGGCATGGTGGCTCACTCCTGTAATCCCAGCACTTTGGGAGGCTGAGGCAGGTGGATCATGAGGTCAGGAGATCGAGACCATCCTGGCTAACACAGTGAAACCCCGTCTCTACGAAAAATACACACACACACACACACACACACACACACACACACACACACACACACACACAAAAGCTGGGCATGGTGCTGGGCACCTGTAGTGCCAGCTACTCAGGAGGCTGAGGCAGGAGAATGGTGTGAACCCAGGAGGCGGAGCTTGCAGTGAGCCGAGATTGCACCACTGCACTCCAGGCTGGGTGACAGAGCTAGACTCTAACTCAAAAAAAAAAAAAAAAAAAAAAAATTCTTAGGCCAGCTGCAGTGGTTCATGCCTGTAATCCCAGCACTTTGGGAGGCCGAGGTGGGCATATTGCTTGAGCCCAGGAGTTGGAGACCAGCCTGGGCAACATGGTGAAACTCTGTCTCTACAAAAGAAAAAAAAAAAAATGAAATTCTTCCCTTTGAGATGTCCTGAGGCTGTTCTTCCATGTTACATTCTTCATGTTGGATGATTTTGCTTTTTCATGTTTAAATTTTAATCCACATACAACTCATTTTTTTTCGTTTTGAAAGAAAGTTGTTTAATTTTCTACTTTGGTACATGGGAGCTGATTGTGGCAGTACCAGTAGTTGAATAGTCTGTAATTTCTCCCATCAATTTGCAGTGTGGTTCTGTCATATAACAGGTTCCCACATGTCTATGTCTAAGTTTTGCATATCTAGCTTTATGTTAATATTAGGTAGTTGTTTAATTATTATAGTTTTCTAATAAGTTCTTGATATCTAGTGAGGTAAGAAGAAAAGACCATCTCCCTTATTAATTCTTTCTAAAAATTACCTGACTCTTCTTTACTCTTTGCTTCTATATGAATATGAATATTAGGATTTGCTAGCCAGTTGCTAAGAAATGCCCTGTTGGAGCACATATATATATATTTGTGTGTGTGTGTGTGTGTGTGTGTGTGTGTGTGTGTATATGTATAAATACTTTAGTTCTGGGGTACATGTGCAGAACATTTAGTTTTGTTACATAGGTATACACATGCCTTGGTGGTTTGCTGCACCCATTAACCTGTCACCTACATTAGGTATTTCTCCTAATGTTATCCCTCCCCTAGCCCCCCACCCCCTGACAGGCCCCAGTGTGTGATGTTCCCCTCCCTGTGTCCATGTGTTCTCATTGTTCAACTCCCACTGAACATGCAGTGAGAACATGCAGTGTTTGGTTTTCTTTTCTTGTGTTAGTTTGCTGAGAATGATAGTTCCAGCTTCTTCCATGTCCCTGCAAAGGACATGAACTCATCATTTTTTATGGCTGCATAGTATTCCATGGTGTATAAGTGCCACATTTTATTTATCCAGTCTGTTATTGGTGGACATTTGGGTTGGTTCCAAGTCTCTGCTATTGTGAATAGTGCCACAATAAACATACGTGTGCATGTGTCTTTATAGTAGAATGATTTATAATCCTTTGGGTGTATACCCAGTAATGGGATTACTGGGTCAAATGGTATTTCTAGTTCTAGAATTGCCACACTTCCACAATGGTTGAACTAATTTACATTCCCACCAACAGTGTGAAAGCATTCTTATTTCTCCACATCTTCTCCAGCATCTGTTGTTTCCTTTTTAATTATTGCCATTCTAACTGGAGTGTTGATTGATATTCTATTTAATTAATATATTATTGGAAGGTACATTTTCATCTTGAAATAGAGTCTTGCCATCCATGAGTAAAGTATAGCTCTCCATGTCTTCAAGTCTTTCACTGGACCTTGAAGACTTTCTCTTCCAGCAGCTGCATGAGGGGATCAGTCAAACATGCTTTTCTGGAAGCGCACACTGGTTCCTCCCATTCCCACCAGTTCCCTAAGCCCAGCAAAGATCCTCCCTTATCATGCTGTGTTCTGCTTGCCGTGGATGAAGGCACCATGGATGTGGGGATCCTCAATGCTGCTTCTGGTCAGCCATCACTGAGGGCTTTGCTGCTGGAGTCCAGCTGCTCACATGAGAGTGGAGCAGAGGACTAGAAATTGGAGGCTAAGACATAGGCAGTAGGTCCGGAGAAGAACCTGGCAACTCCAGCCAGTGTACGTGTACAATTATTTCCTGTGCCCAGTTCCTCTCTGTGTTCTAAGTGTTTCGGAACATAGTCTCCAAATGTGCTTGGGATGAAATCCCATCTCCACCACACAGCAGCCAGGGAAAGTAGCTTAATTTATTTGGAACTCAGTTTCTTCATTTCTAGGGAACCTCTGGGGGCGGTGGTGAGGATTTAAAGGGGTAAAGTCAGTAAAGTGCTGAGAACAGTGCTAGTGCTGTGCTCTTTGGGGCCTACTTGCTACTCTATTATCACTATTAGTATTGTTACTATTACTATGGTATTGAACTATATGGATTGAAGTTGATAATTTTCAATGTGTGCTTTATTTTGAAATGAATGTCCAAGGACATACTCTATCTAACCTGTTGGAGGTTCACAGCCTCTATTAGTATATTCAAGGCTCTTACCTGTAGTAAACAAACTGTTTAAGCAAATGATTTCCAAACTCACCTGTCCATTGAGCTCCCTCATTTTTTGAGGAATGTCTATTGAAATCTGCAGTTAGTATTCCATAAAAGACAATTTGAGGAACAATCCTTGTAAAAATTATATAGTGCAGGAAGAATTGGAGTACAAGAAGACATGCCAATAATATATATTCTTAATGGAGGGTTTGAAAACAGAGGTTAGCTAAAGCACAGAGAGTGGTATTGGTGGGAATTCTCTGATTAGTTAAAAAAAAATCCCTTAAGTATATCAAAAAATCCATACCATACGTTAGCCAAACAGCTGCCACCAATTGCAAACACATTCAGGTAATTTAAACCATTGAAAAAGCAGAGGCAGTTTTTTTAAAGTAAAAGTGTCCCATTTTTGGTGCTGATATTGTAGCCTGGTGCCAAGGCAAAATTTGATTCACTTCATAGAAGCCCTGTTGGACTTTTTCCTGAAGGTAGGAAGACTCATTTCTTGGTATTTATCATAGTTTATTTACTGCCTGTTCTTGTTTCTTCACGTAACTGCAATTGTAGTTGGGAATGGTATTTTGGGAATTTGGGGAATGCTGTTAGGAGATACACTGACTTTTCCCTGTCCCCTTTTCCCCTCAAATGTATTTTGTTATTTCCATACACTTATTCCTTACCAGAAACAACCCATGAAAATGTCTGACGAGTTAATTGCTTTGAACCAAGAACAAAATGCAAAGGCAAGGCAAAGGGGAGGAGGCTCCACGCCGCCTACCTGCCCCCTATTGAATTTTCCAGGATTGCGAGATCACTGTCCTCCCTACTCTTACAGGGCTGAGGGAAAAGTGATCATGCTTGCTAGTTTTTTTTTTGAGACGGAGTCTTGCTCCCTTGCCCAGACTGGAGTGCAATGGCGCCATCTCGGCTCACTGCAACCTCCGCCTCCCGGGTTCAAGTGATTCTTCTGCCTCAGCCTCCTGAGTAGCTGGGACTACAGGCGCATGCTGCCACGCCCGGCTAATTTTCCTAAAAGGTTCTCTCTTAGGATAGCTTTCCCCAAACTATCTTTGACCGCTTTTTAATTTTCCCTCCTCTCCCCACTGCCCCGTGACACTGTTTATTACAGTAGAATGGTACCTCATTGTAGGCTTCTAAGGGATGTGAAAGCTGCTGGGGCAGAGACCTTTTAGAGAAACAGGTACAACAAAGCGCAGGGGACTAGACCTGAGGAATAAATTCTGGGGTGGGTCATTGGTCTTTACAATGTTTCCTCATTTCTCCAAAATGCAGATTAAGTCTATTAAAGTGCTTTATCAGATAAAGTAAGCAGTAAAGCCCAGATGGTTTGCTGATAAACTATAATATCTCCAGTTCACATGTGTTAGAATAAAATATCTAGCCTACGTTCTATGTACTTCTAGAATCTTAAAAACAATTATAGCCTTAGCTTCCATGGCTTGTGTTAGTTCTTTTAACACACTCATGCTTTTAAATAAGATGTCTTGGGTCAACTTGAATTAGGAATGTTGTGTTGTTTTACAGTTTTATGGATGATGTTTTATAAATGTCTTATCTCCTATTTCTTTTAAAAGAGACTTCATATAACTGCTTAAAAATCAACGAATTAGTTAGAAATCAAGTTAAAGTAATAACTTTTGGTTTATCTGTCAAATATATTTTTTATGAGACTTAATCACTATTGTTTTTAAACAGAAACATTTAAATACAAAATGAGGCTTGTTTTCATTTTTTAAAAAAAGGAATCAGTAACACAATGCGTAAACATTGTTCGCTGGTAAATTACAATCAGATTGCTGTTAGATTACATGTACATTGTGCTAATACTCAGAGATTTTTTTCTAGTGATGTCATTACAAAGTCTGAGTAGACAGGATCTGTTACTATTAAAGGAGACTGTGCTAACAAATCGCTACAGAGCAAGGGTTGCCCCAAGTAACAAGGGGTAACTTGACTGGCATAGATTTGGTTTGAATTTGTAAAGAGGCATTTCTTTTTATTGAGACGAACTTTTAAATGTTATATCCTAACGCCTTCCAGGGCAAGATTCATTAGACACAGAGCATTTTATTCATTTAAAAAGTATCTTCAGTTCCGCCAAATACACCTCTGTGTACCATTGACTTTACAATAGGATCAAATGATAGAAAAGTTGAATGTCGCAGAAGAAAGTTTTTCTCTTTGTGCATGCCTCTGTTATCATTGCAAAGATAAAATAAGAAGTGAATGGTCATGGAAACGGTTTTTAAAGCAGATGCTTTTTATTTTATCCTCTTTCTTCCTGTTTTTTACTCCACTATGGTGAATGACTTTGGACTGGTTTTCATTGAATGAGTACAGGATGCAGCTGTGATTCTAATATGTCCACTAGTGGGCACTGCAGTGCTTCTAACGTTCTGTATATTTTAAAATCTGGGCACAGGATAAAAAAAATCATATAGTGAATGGTGAGTTTCCACCCCTTCAGAGCTTCTGTCCTGTCAAAAAGACACCAAAAATACATTTGGAAGATTATATCTACTGAAATTATTTACTAAAAGTTTAGAACAAAATAGCGTGCTTGAGATTGCATGCACCTCAGATTTTTGCTGGCATTCATTTATATTTGTGAATTGTCACATTTATTCTTGTTTGACAGGCATATACTTTGAAGTCCACATTATGCAAAAAAGGAAAGGTACTTAATGCCAGAGTCCAAATTAACAATATTTATTAGGAGAAAATCTTGCCTTTTCCTATTAAAGAAAAACATTTAACATGGTTGGTTTATGTAATTTTGAGCAAGAAGCAGTGCAGTTGTGGCTAAGATGTCTATTTGATATTTAGGGAAGAATTTGATGCTTTAATAAGGGAATCCTCCATCTCCCTCATCCATCATCCGCCATCCTCATCCATCCAAACACCACTGTAAATTTGTCAGAGCCTTTTCCATATTCAGTACTTGTATAAATAATGGCTGCTGTGATTTGAAAAAAGGGAAATGTACATTTTCCGGCTATGTTATATATCTGATCACAGTCATGGAGACATCTCATAGTTTTTGTTTTGCATTGCTCAGCCTCGGTGCATATAATTTAAGCCCCAGAGCCAGAGGACATTTTTGTGTGTCGACTCTTATTGTGGTTAGTACTTGCCAAAATGAAATTGGTTTCTTTTTTTTGTTGGGGGGGGGGAAGGGGTGTCGGGGGGAGCTTTCCTACAGCAGAGGAAATACAGCTCCTGCTCCATTACTATGCTTTTATCATTGCCCATCGCTTCTCCTTCTCTCCTTTGCTATCTTAGGGATTATGCGGGTTCTCTGCAATATTCTGAAATTAATCAAAGCAAGCAAAACCCCATGCCTTATTATCCATCACAGGAAGAGAGTGGTTTCCACAATCCAGATGGCTTTGTGATGTTGTCCAGTTGTGTAACTAGAATTTTATTATCTTTTAAAAGAAGCTTCTGGTTTTTACACAATGCAACCTTTTCATGTTAAACTTGTACGAGCGATGGATCGCTCCATGTGAGTGTGACAAAGGATATGAATTTAACCAATAGGCTGTTTCTCTTATTTAAATAAGAAACTGATCTGTGAACAATGTCTATTTCTTTCTTTGATTTTTAGCGTAGCAGAACAGCTGTATGTCCCCAGTGTAGTTTGGGTCATGGAAGCTTTCTATGCAATGAGATAGGGACAAACTTACAGGATGCTTATCTGGACCTTGCATTCTGTCTCATCTTTTTATAATCATGCTCTACAAATCATTGTTTCTGACTAAATTAGTGGCCATTGTACAGATTGCAGACACTTAGTTTGATTGAAAGTAATAAAAGGAGATTATCCACTGAGTTGGTTGAGTGAAGGTTCTGATTTGACCCACTGCCTAGAGTGAAAAGAATTAATCTTATAAACCCGACTCACTTCTGCCATGCTTTGAAAAAACGCCAGGAATGCATTAGACCCTTTTTGTCTTTAGTCCAGTGAAAGCCAAAGGTGGGTGGGGCAGACCCAACGT
This sequence comes from Macaca mulatta, assembly GCF_049350105.2. Taxonomy (NCBI): domain Eukaryota; kingdom Metazoa; phylum Chordata; class Mammalia; order Primates; family Cercopithecidae; genus Macaca; species Macaca mulatta. Next base: position 65,940,856 of record NC_133425.1, read on the forward strand.
AGAAACCAAATAGGCAGTGGCCTGAGTGTTATGCTTTGAGTGGCATCTTGAACTGTGGTGGGGTCTTTTTTTCTTGCTCCCTGACGACACATTTCTATCATGACAATCTTGGGGAAGAAGGAGGGTAGTTTTTATTTATTAAGTGTATACATATTTTATTCTTTGTGCCAGGCACTGTTTTAGATTCTAGGTTTAGAATGAAAACTGATTTTTGTATCTTACCATGAAATAGAATATTACTATGCCAACTTGAAGGATGTGGAAACAGGTATAAGGAGGTATAGTGTAAGGTCCTACAGCAAATAGGTAGATGACTTGAGATTCAAATCCAAGCTTTCCCCTCACCCCCATAAAAGCACTTTCTTGTAAACATCATATTCTCCTGCCTACTCTAAGATAGCAAGGAGGAAACGCTATCTCCAGGAGACCAGGGCGAGATCATGCAGCATGCGCAACTCCAGGCTGGGACATGGAGGCTTTCAGGGGAAGAAAATGAATGAATCAGCCCCTGATGAAGGGAGAACCTTCTGTCCTTTTAAGGAGATAGCATTGTGGGCTTAGAAGACAAGCTTTGGAACCCATCAAACTTGAAAGTATAGGCACCCTGACTCTCCCCTTAATTGTTTTTGTGGCTGAAAGCAACATTACTAACCTCTCTGAGCCTCTGTTTCTGTCTCCTTAATAAGCCTCCCAGGTTGTTGGGAGCCTGAGGGAAGATGGCCTGCGACTATTGGATGGCAGACACCGGCATGGTGGACTGTCCAAAGACAGGATGTGCTGCCTGGAGTGGGAGGTTGGAGGTTGAGGATGGTATTTGGCACCAGGAAGAAGGCAGAGCAACTCACAAGGGGCAGTTTCCCACATCTCACACTGGAAGAATCTTAAGGCATCTAAACCACATGACAATTCCCAACCTAGAGGCAACAAGTAGTAGGACATAGTAGGACATCAAACCTACCTCCATGACTTTTGGATCCTAGAGAGAGAACACTTTTTCCCCCAGAGTTACTTTCGGGATAAGCTTCAGGCAGAAATGGTAACATCAACTCTGGTCTTTATTTTAACTGTGTAATTTTCAATGAGCGTCTGAAACATCATAGAACGCTCATATCCAGTCTTCTTTCCATTTATGGAGGCAGCCATGGTTTAATGAGGGAGGAAAGGGGAAAGATCTCTTCTATACATGTTTCTCTTCCTTTGTATCTTGATTTCTGTCCTGTTGTGGGGCCAGAATGGAAACATTGTGCTGGAGCTGCTAATGGGAGTCTAAATGAGCACAGTCACTCTGGAAAGCAGGATGGAAGTTTCTCACAATATTCAAAACAGAGCTACTATATGATCCAGCAATCCCACTACTGGGTGTATATCCAAAGGAAATGAAATCAGTATGTTGAAGAGAGATGTGCACTTCCTTGTTCATTGCAGGATTTTTCACAGTAGCCAAGACATGGAATCAAGCTAAGTGTCCATCAGTGAGTGAATTAATCCAGAAAGTATGATGTGTACATATATAATACTATATCCAGTTAGTATACAGTATTCAGGTTTAAAAAAGAAATCCTGTGATTTGTGACAGCATGGATGAACCTGGAAGACAAATACCTCAGCACTCCACTTATATGTGGAATCTAAAAAAATTGAACTCATTGGAGTGTAGAATGGTGCCTACTTGGGAGTTGGAGAGATGGTCAAAGAATATAAAATTTCAGTTAGGAGGAATAAGTTCAAGAGGTGTATTGTACAACATGGTGATGATATTAATAATGTATCTTATTTTGAAAATTGCTGAGAGTGGATTTTAGGTGCTTTCACCACACAAATGGTATGTGAGGTAATGCATATGTTAGCTTTGTTGAGTCATTCTGCAATGAATATGTATTTCAAAACAACATGTTGTACACAATAAATACACAACATGTTGTCTATTTAAAAAACCCATTGGACTGGAAATAGTTCCTTTCACTGAAACTCTTCAGATCATTTTGTTTGAGGGTGTTTTCCTTTGATCTCCAGCCTTTTATTGTTGGTGTTTTGGTTGTTGATTATAGCAATTCATTTTCGCAAAGCTGCCCCTTTTTCAATCTTGAAATCTGATGGGATAAAATGAAGGAGGGAAAAGGAAAGAGTAAGAGGTAAGGAGGTCAAGAGGATAAATGAAATGGGATCAGGCTGGGAGGAAATCTGGGTGGCTGTTATTCTGCAGGTTAGCATGCTAAGGTCTGTTCCATGGCTTGAACGGAACAACTGTGGCACCTCTGGAAGCCTGGTCTGTGTTGTGTTGTGTGTGTATGTGTGTGTGTGTACACTCAGAATTCCATGTTAGTTTCCTCCTACCTTACTAGTATTCAGGGTTGCCTTTATTACTCACTAGTGGAATCAAATGACACATTCACAGTATCTTGTCTATGTGGTTCCAAAGTCAGGAAGACTGATCTTACATTTTTTGATATTGTTATTCAGGTCACTTCAACCTAAAGAAATTGAGTCTACCACTGTCTCTCTGGCAGAGAAATCATGTGCTCTCTCTAACCCAGGTCTTTAGATGTAAGAGAACTGGTAACGGGGAGGTCAAGGGCTCAATCTGTTTTTGTTTCTTGGTAAGTCTAAAAGGTTTATTGTCTAGTGTCTGGACAAACTTGGGGGTGGGGAGGGTCGGGATTATGACTGGAGAGAGTGATTCAGTACTTTCTTTCTTTTTTTTTTAGACAGAGTCTCACTCTGTCGCCCAGGCTGGAGGGCAGTGGTGCGATCTCAGCTCACTGCAACATCCGCCTCCTGGGTTCAAACGATTCTTATGCCTCAGCCTCCTGAGTACAGGTGCCCGCCACTACGCCCAGTTCATTTTTGTATTTTTTAGTAGAGATAGGGTTTCACCATGTTGGCCAGGCTGGTCTTGAACTCCTGACCCGAGTATCCACCTGCCTTGGCCTCCCAAAGTGCTGGGATTACAGGTGTGAGCCACCGTGCCCGGCCTCAGTGCCCTCTTGATTTCTGAATTTTTATGCTATTGGGGCTGCCCCTTTCTGTCCCTGTGACATGGCTCTTGGGGTGTAGGTGTGATGTGAATGTTCTGTAGTGTCCCTTGGGCATCTGGCTAGGGTTTTGCCTGACAGTCATGAAAGCATTCTAGCTGCATGAAGTCCTCATCTGTTTCTTCCATTCTTGTCCCTTCCGAGGGAAGGAATTAAGGAAGGACTGAGAGGGAAAGTCCCTGGAGTCAGGCTGTGGCCTTTCTGCCCCAGCTTCCCCCTTGCCTTTTGTCTTAGCCAGAGTCAAGCTACTAGTCTGCAAGTTGTTCTGCAGATGGCTCAGCAGCAGACATCCAGCTGGGCTGACTTCACCCACAGAGTGTCTGTGTTTGTGTTTGACAGCCAAGACAGGGAGCAGGAAAGCTGTTTCCATTGGGATCAGGCTTGGTTGTTTCTCCAAAGGCAGTGGGTTGAACGGCTCTGCTGCTTTCTGGAGCCATAAGGCCATGGAAAGAAGTTTGGATGAAGGACAGATGTATTATATCTAGGAAGGAGTCCTGGCTCTTCTTCCAAAAAATGTTCAGTCATTGCCTGTTCCAGCAAATGAAATGACTCCCCCATGTTGTGTTTATGTAGAGACTATTCCTGGGAGAGGAAAAAAAAAAAAAAAAACCCTCTGACATTAATCCTTCTTTCTCCAAAGTAAGTAACAGGTGTCAGTTGATACCCATTTTATTTTATTTTTGAGACGGAGTCACACTGTGTCACCCAGGCTGGAGTGCAGTGGTGTGATCATGGCTCATTGTAACCTCAGCCTTCCAGGTTCAAGCGATTCTTGTGCCTCAGCCTCCTGAGTAGCTGGAATTACAGGCATGTGCCACCATACCCAGCTAATGTTTGTATTTTTAGTAGAGATGGAGTTTTGCCATGTTGGCTAGGCTCGTCTCGAACTCCTGGCCTTAAGTGATCCTCCTGCCTCAGCCTCCGAAAGTGTTGGGATTACAGGTATGAGCCACTGCACCCGGCCAATACCCATTTTATAGATGAGGAAATAGACGCATTGAGGAGTGAAGCAGGCCAGTGCTTCTCAAATTTAAATGTATTCATGAGGTGCCTAGGGATTTTGTTAAGATGCAGCAGTCTGACCAACATGGTGAAACCCCGTTTCTACTGAAAAAACAAAAATTACAAAATTAGCTGGGCATGGTAGCTCAAGGCTATCATCCCTGCCACTTGGAGGCTGAGGCAGAAGAACCACCTGAACCTGGGAGGCGGAGGTTGCCGTGAGCCGAGATTGTGCAATTGCACTCCAGCCTGGGCAACAAGAGTGAAACTCCATCTTAAAAAAAAAATGCATCGGTCTGGAGGGAGGCCTGGGACTCTATTTCTAACATGCTTCATGGTGGTACTGATGCTGCCAATCTGTGACCCATATTGGGAGTTTCTAAGATGTGGATTATCTAGGCACACAGTGCATTAGTGAGCAGTATTAGATAACACTGCTTCCCCATGGCCTCAGGAAGCAGAACCATATCGTTTTCTCCTCAAGGCTATATCTAAATTATTTCAGAACAGTTAACCTATGAAGCATACTATTTACTGGTTGTTCCAACCATATGGCATAAAACAACCAGAGTGACAGGTTTGAGTTTTAGCAGAATTAGCAAGTTAGACTGGTTTCATGCACCCATGACGATAGCCTGCTTTAGATAGCAGAGGCATAAGAAATGGTATCCAAGCATCAGAAACCCAGTAGTGCTTAGAACAGAAGGCACTTACCAGCTTATAAATTCTTGTTTCATTCCAACTAAAGCCCATAAATTGTGTGTGTGTATGTGTTTGTGTTTGTAGGTCCAATGTTACTCTGTTTCTAACTGCACTTCTGTTGTCTATTTCCTTATAACATGTAATCAGAGAAGAGTTGGCAAAAGGCAATCTTTCCCATGTGCTCCTACTCACAAAGATTTCACAATTTGATGATGACTCACACATCTGCATGGAAAAAAATATGCTACTACCCTCAGCTGCAGTAGTTTATGCCTTTCTCTCCTCTAGAATGATTACCCAGAAGTATGTAATAGTCACCTAATGGGGAGCAGGTGTGAGAAGAAACAGTCATTTCGAACAAAGGGAATGGACGGACATTGCAGCATGAAGGATTTAGGTTAGACGTCCTCGTGTGGGGAGAATGCTCTTCTGCCAGCAAGAGCAGTGAAATGTTGGGATACGGGATGAAAGCAGAGTTGTGGCACATTCTCAGGGCGTTTGAAAGGAAAGGCCAGGTGGTTTGATTTCAATGCTTTCTGTGCTGCTCCTCTCAGAGGGAGGTGAATGAATTCTGTGATGACTGAGGATCATTTTCAGTTCTGTGATTCATGAGCGCCGAGTTCGGGGGACATCTGATTAAAAACCACGTCAAAGAGCCACATATTCCAGAGGTCCTTTCTGATCATCCTGATTGGTACTGGGATGTCATTTTTGGCACGGTGAGGGTGGCCAATAAGTATTTAAGACCAGTTTTGTATAATGTCTTTTTCTTTGGATGATGTTTTACGTACATCTTCAATGGTCATAGAAATGGTCTTTCCTAGGGGTTTAAAACATATTGCAAGTAGAGAGTATCATCTGGAATACTCAAGAGATCCAAAAAGCCATCAGACATTCTTTCTCTCCGTATTATTTGGAATCGTCCAACTTTTAACAGTCTGTACAATTGTCCTTTATTTTCCTTTCTAATTGGAATTTCAACTAGGAATGCCTGTAGGTATTGAATGCCCTCACTTAAAATAACTTGGTGCACTAGGCAATGATAAAGGATACCCATAGATTGGCCCCAAATTGCTACACTGTCATCATTTTTGGTATCGTACCATATTAAAACTTATGACAGTGCCTAAAAATAATGGAGATGAGATTTTCCCAGCTTTTTTGGAGGATCCTGAAAATAAAATACTACGTGGCTTCTAAGTGACAAATGGTATCTTCTTAAAAACAGCATCGTAAGATCACACGCACATACACATACCCACAAAAAACACATAAAGATGAGAAATGGGCATTTGAGTTTCTAGTGAATATTTTCTAGATCCATGATACATGGGGTCAGCAGCAGTATATGTGCAGTGAAATTCACAGCAGGCAGATGAGAACGTGGAGAAATTCTCGAAGCCTTTGAGAGCCACACAGCTCCAACCTCAAGAAGGTAAGTAAGCTTCCAGCTTCTCAAAGCAACAATGAGGAAGGTGGAAACAAGAGGATGGGGAACCTTATAATCAGCAATGGCAGGCCTACATTTTCAAGATTGTTGTGTGTGGGGATTTATGCACCCAGATTGCATACCTTTTTCCTATTGTTCTCTCTATTCCTATCACAGAATCAATCCCTGCATGAGCTGACTCATCTATCAATCAGGATCTCAATGAGAAAACTATATTCTGTCATGGTGATTGTTCTTGGTTATTAAATCCAAGTTAGCTAAAACTAAGCCAACACAACAATTTATTCTTATCCTCTCATCTGATTACTAGACCAGTGAGATGGATTAGTATTTGGAAAGCAAGATGAAAACTTCGTCCCTAGAACATTTTTCTTATTCCACAAAGTCCCAGCAATTTGGACTTCATGGATCATTAAATTTCAAAATGTTGTCAATTAAAATTTTTCCAAGAAAGATGTGTCCCAGTGAAAAAACAAAACCCAGAAAGCAAACAGAAAATAAATCAACCAACTGTCACTTATTGTAATCATCTCTTCACAAAAGAGATTTGAATACTGGAAGTATAGGAAGGAGATCATCTTAGAATAAACAATTATTGTCTGCATACTAAACAAATTTAGCTTTATGATAACTTGGTAAAGACTGGTGAAAGTTTCATCATGGACCAGCCCTGGACAACTGATTGGGATTTGGGAAGTCCTTCCACAAAATCAGCTGCTTTTTGAGAAGTCCATTTTCTTGAGGGGTTGGGGTGATTTCTGAAAATCCCTTGGACTTCGTTGGTGATCTTCACTGATGAGACAGATATGCTATCAGCAATTAGAAACATTGGAATATTTTTACAAAACTGTCCTCATAAATGAAAGTTCACATCATTTTGAATGAGCCATGCTTGAAGAATTTCCCAGTACCTAGTTTTTTTTTATTGTTTCCCTAAGATGTAGTGATTCTATGACCCTTTAAAATATAAGGAAGATTGGGAGGCTGAGGAAGGAGATTTACTTGAACCTGGGAGGCAGAGGTTGCAGTGAGCCGAGATCGTGCCATTGCGCTCCAGCCTGGGCAAGAAGAGTGAACTCCAGTCTCTCTCTCTTTCTATATATATATATGTATATATACACACACACACATATACACACACACATACACATACATATATACATATATGAACGTACATATATACATATATACACATATATACATGTATACGTATATAAATATACACATATATATGACAAATTACATCGAATCTAAACTTCTCTTTTCTGTTGTTACAAACATGAGATGATTTAGCGATTTCACTGCAGAAACTTATGCATCACAATGCTTGAAATCAGATATCTTCCTATTCCTATTTTATAACTCCAAGTGTTAATTCGTAACTCCTCACTACTGTGTAATGTGTAAGGCTTTCTGAACCATGAGGACTTGGTTAAGAGGAAATGAAATGAATACCAGTACTTGAAAACTGAAAACAAGTTATGAATGCCTAGGCTAGTCCAAGCACTGCGTACATACCTACCATTTTATACTGCACTTATGTATAATAGTCCAATTTTTCTCCGAGATTTTGTGTTTGGAAACAAATGCTGGAGATGAGGTGAGCATCCCAGGACCAACCTCCATGTCAGTGTTACAACCATTTGTAGCAATTGTTCTACATAAGAAAGACTGAGCCTGACTTGGTGGGAATCGCATAGCATGGTACAGGAGGGGAGACTTGAAGAATATTTTATAGGGAAGTGGGGGTAGGGAAGGGCCCGGGGAGGGATTCAAGTTGAAACGCAGATGTCTGAGAGAGGGTATAACAGAACCCAGGAGTGGAAAATTGAGGAAGATGACAGAGTTGAAAGGTACAACAGTATTTCAGATAAAACTTTATGGATTTCCTTCCAGCATTATATGGATTGCAGTTGGAGCGAAGTCATTGGTTTTGTGTGTAATGGGTTCCACAGCCGTTAGGAGATGCCAGATGTGTGTGTGTGTTGTGTTCTTTGGATAGACAGTGCTAATGAGAGCCTGCACATGTTCACTTTCCTACATTTGCAATCAGCTACAGCTTTACGGGGTGCAGGCCTCATAAGGGCCTCTTCTGGGTTCACTGCAACAGGGACTCTTCTATTGTGCACTGTGATAATCTGGCAAAGAAGATGACGCTTAAGGCATTTGCTGACTTAAATATTACGTAGGCATTACTCAGAGAGAGCCTGCTCCAGTTTCAGGCTGGGAACCCTGGAAACTTTTTTGTCTTTCTTGATTCAACCTTTATAGTGTGTACTGCATTGGCTTAAAGGAAAATTAAAAAGGTCAAGCATTGTTGAGTTGACCTTAAAGGAGTAAACAATTAATCTAAAGATCACAGTGTAGTCTTTTTATCAAGCTCATTTTTGTTTGCTTTTGTTTTTTGGGCCAGCTATTCTAAGGCATTAAAATACTTGGGTCTTGGTAATACTGTTTCCTTTCTCCACTTGTGTTAATACAGATATTAAGTCTAATAGTATCTACTTAGCATAAACAAGAAGATAAAAATGATTTCTGTGATTGAAATGTTTGTTATTTAGCATTAAGCATCTTCCTACTCCCATGCGTTTTGCATTTTAATCCACTCACTGCTTGGTTTGGGGATTGCTAGATTAGTTTTAATCCCCTGTCTAATAGTGGAGTAGTGGTGAGATTTATTGCACAGGCAGGGTTTGGCTCTTGGATTTAAGAGGGCTCACGTGCACTCTTCATGCATATTAAATTTGGGAAACCACCGGTTCAGTATAAAAGGTTGGGGAGACATCCTTTATCTCAGAATGGTTCTCTTTAGGCACACAAAGTGCAGGCGGCATTTATTGCATTAATGAAAAGAAAATTGATTACAAGTGTTTCTCTCTTTTGGGGTCAGACTAATGTTCTCAGAATCTGTTCTTTTTTTTTTTTTTTCTTTTTCCTCTTAAAAATGTGCTCCACCATCATTTCAAAGCATTCTGCATGTTTTCTTTATTTCTTGGGAAGCCAGCTCCGAGGGAAAGACAAATACCTTATTATATAATGGGTTCTTCCCAAGAAAAATGGCGAGGGTTGAATACTTCCCAACCAGGGGAATAAATATTTTCAGAAACCACAGAAAAATAGGATAGTTCACTGTTCCTGGGGGACCTAATAATAGTCAAAATGTCTACAAACTGATGAAAAAACCTTTTTTTTTGAAGATTGGAAGTTTATTATTTCAACATTTTTTATGTTTCACGTGATGTGAAAATAAAAAATGTAAGATTCTTGTTAATGGAAAACTTAAAATCAGAATACTGTGGCTTTTTTTGTGTGTGATGAATGAGTAAAAGAAATGCTAGAGCACAACTTTTGTGTTAGTGTAAATTTTCTTCCTTTGTTCCTCCAAAGTAATTTCACCTTAGGGAAAAGAATGGGGTGCATTATGTAGTAACTGATAAATAGACAGGTGCTGGGAACGACTTGGGATATGAGGTGGAAATTCAGATATTTATGATGTGAAAATATCATCCAATCTTTTGAATGAATCTTACCCACAGAACTTGAACTTGCATGTGATGAACTTAACCTGCGACCCAAGAAATCTTGCTTAGTTTGTATTTCAAGGCTGTTTTTCTCCCCATTAAGGTCTGTTCCTCTAATGCCAGTAGTCATTAGTCTTCCAATAAAAACAAAGAGGTGCTTAAATGAAGGCAAAACAGCTCAGCTTAAAGAGCTATACTTTATTTATTTTTCTTCATAGTATTCTTTTTTGAAAATTTTTTAAAAATTTTACTGTAAGTTCTGGGATATATGTGCTGAAAGTGTAGATTTGTTACATAGGTATACATGTGCCATGGTGGTTCAATGCACCTATCAACCCACCACCTAGGTTTTAAGCCCCGCCTGCATCATGTATTTGTCCTAATGCTCTCCCTCCCCTTTCTCCCCAACCCCCAACAGGCCCCGGTGTGTGATGTTCCCCTCCCTGTGTCCATGGTCTGGAACTAGAAATACCATTTGACCCAGCAATCCCTTTACTGGGTATATAGCCAAAGAGCCATGCTTTAAATTAACAAAACAATGTTTCCTCTTTATGATTTGACAATTCAAAAGAGCCTTCTGTGTTCTGTAATTTTTCTTTCAAACTGTGGCTTTTGGTTGTGTTTCCAAATTTATATTTATTAAATCTGTTCAGTGCTAGCTGTGAATATAAGTAACTCAAAGTTAGTGTAATCGGTTTCCTTGAGAGAAAAGAACAAGAAATTAACACATTCTCTTGGAATGTTACTAATGCTATGACTTGAAATTCTGCTGAACGTGACTTTTTAGATATACAGTTAATAATCTAAATAAATGAACTTCATAGTAATTTCACAAAATTTGGACCCCAGTCTGGCTTTTTAACATCTCTAAGTATCAGGTGTAAATAGGCTGTTGAATTGGATATTCTCTAAGGTACCTTTTGGCTCCAAGATTCTGTGATCCTATGAGTTCATGTCAGACAGAAATCTACAAACCTGTTAACTTTCTGTTTTGAAAACTCAGCCAATTTAAGTTTTGAAATATTGCCTTCATATTGAATAAAACATTAATATAATAATACGTTCTTTTGCGTTTCACTCGCCATCCAAATGCCAACTTTATGAGAACAGGGACACCGTCTTGTTCACTGGTGCTTTCCCAGAGCTTGGACTAGGTCTGTGACATGTCACATTTAATAAGTGAAAAAAATTAATGGATGGATTGCTCTATAGAGAAGAGATATTCAAGTCACTTCTGAATAAGTTCTCAGACAACAACTTCTTGTATATAGTCATGTACTACATTATGTTTCCTTCAGCAGCAGACTGCATATGTGATGGTGGTTCTCTAAGGTTATATTGGAACTGAAAAATTCCTATCACCTAGTGATGTCTTAGCCATCTGAAAGTCGTAGTGTAGTGCATTACCTTTTCTATATTTAGATAAACAAATACCATTGTTTCACAGTTGCCTACAGAATTCAGTATAGTGACACACTGAATAGGTTTATAGTAGAGGAGCAATAGGTTATAGCATATAGCCTAGGTGTGCAGTAGGCAATACCATCTAGGTTTGTGTAAGTACATGTTCACACAATGATGCAATTGCCTAATGACTAAGTCCTCAGAACATATTCCTATCTGTAAGCAATGTATGACTATGTTCTGTAGAATTAGGGAATGTAGCGGCTGGATGCGGTGGCTCATGCCTGTAATCCTAGCACTTTGGGAGGCCGAGGCAGGTGGATTACCTGAGGTTGGGAGTTTGAGACCAGCCTGACTAACGTGGAGAAACCCTGTCTCTACTGAAAATACAAAATTAGCCGGGCATGGTGGAGCATGCCTGTAATCCCAGCTACTCGGGAGGCTGAGGCAGGAGAATCACTTGAACCCCGGAGGCAGAGCATGCGGTGAGCCAAGATTGCGCCATTACACTCCAGCCTGGGCAACAAGAGTGAAACTCCGTCTCAAAAAAAAAGAATTAAGGAATGTGTTCTTTTAAACAATAAGGAATGAAATTCGTGGTCAGCCAGACTGTAAAAAGGTTATGGAAGTAGGGTTGGGAGGAAGGATTTGAATCTGGGAGCCAAAATTGGGTATAGCATATTTCCATAATGTATATGTGTATATATAAAATAACATACATTAAATGAAGCATATATGTATATATAGATAAAGTATAATCAAATCACAGAGACAAGGCAGCAAAATGAACATTTTAGACATTCTTGAGAAAACATTTTAGATGGCTATTTCTGTTTAAATATAACATAAATGTACCATAGAGCAGCACTTTTCAAATTTAAGGTGCATGTGGATCACCTGGGGATCTTACGAAAATGCAGAATCTGATTTGGTAAGTTTTGCGGGCATGACCCAATAGTCTGCGTTTTTAATAAATTCCCAAATTATGCTAATATAGCTGGTCCATAACCCCATTTAGAATAGCAAGGCTCGGCCAGCCGTGGTGGCTCACGCCTGTAATCCCAGCACTTTGGGAGGCTGAGGCGGGCAGATCACCTGAGGTCGAGAGTTTGAGACCAGCCTGGCCAACATGGAGAAACCCCATCTCTACTAAAAATACAAAATTAGCCGGGCGTGGTGGCGCATGCCTGTAATCCCAGCTACTTGGGAGGCTGAGGCAGAAGAATCGCTTGAACCTGAGAGGCAGAGGTTGTGGTGCGCCGAGATTGCGCCATCGCACTCCAGCCTGGGCAACAAGAGTGAAACTCCATCTCAAAACAAACAAACAAACAAGCAAGCAAACAAACAGAATAGCAAGGCTCTAGGAAACTTACAAAGTGCCATTTATGCACGCTTTCATTAAAATCAACGAGAAAATCCCATTACCATTTCAAAGTCATACGAGACTCATCTCCTCCAAGAAGCTTGCCTCCATAAACCACTCAAATATTTATTGTTCATCTGCTATTAAAGATAAGTAACTATGCTAGTTTCTTTGTCTATTTTAGTTCTTATGCTCTATTACAGTTAGAGGGCATCTGTTTGTTACCCATTACGAACTCTTTTAGAGTAGGGATTGTATCTTAAATACTTACTTGTCTAATCTCAAAGTTCGTAATTTTTGGGCAACATCATGAATATAACTTTCTGTACTAGAACTAGAACACACAATGAAGTCCAAAAAGAGCACTTTTTAAAATTGTGAAACATGTTATGCATATAAAAGCATATAAAATTATGCATATGTGCAACTTAAATATGAGTAATACAACAAATACTGATGTATCCATTTTATTTATGTGTGTACCCTCTGCCCTGTCCCCTGGAGGTGGCCAGTGTCTTTCGCTAATTCTTCCTTTGATTTTATATATCTTTTTATAATACATATATGTATCCAAAAACAATGTATGACTTGGTTTTGCACAGTTTTTTGCACTTTACGTAAATAAAATTACATGGCATGTATTCTTCTGTAAAGTGCTTCATTTTTTAACGATATATTTTTGAGATTCATTGATGTTGCTGCATGCAGCTAATAACTCAAGTTAATTGCTGTATGTTATCCCATTTTATTAATAGACCACAATTTATCCTTTCTACTGTTAATAGACATTTGAATTTGTTTGTTATTCATACAAAAATACTCCTGTACATGTCTTTTGGTTAAATACGCAAGGGTTTCTCTAAGGCATATGCAGAAATGAGTTCCTACATCATAGAGTTTGGACACCAAATTTACTAGATAAGGCCAAACCTTTTTTTTTTTTTTTTTTTTTTCCTGAAATGGTTGTACTACTTAACATTCATACTAGAAGAAGAGAGTTTACTATCCTTTTAAAAGATTAATTTTGATAAACATATACATAACATAAAATTTACCATCTTAACCATTTAAGTGTGCAGTTTAGTAATATTAAGTATATTCACATTGTTGTGCAACCAGTCTCTAGGACTTCTTCCTCCTGTGAGACCAAAAGTCTGAACCCAGAAGATAACTCTCCCTTTCTTCCTCCTGCCTACCTCTGGCAACTGCCGTTCTACTTTTTGCTTCAATTAATTTAAGTACTCTAAATACCTCATATAAGTAGAATCATAGTATTCGTTTTCTTGTGACAGTTTTATAGGTTTCATTCATGTTATGGCATATGTCAGAATTTCCTTTAAGGCTGAATAATATTCCACACTATGTATATACCATGTTTTGTTTATCCATTCATCCATTGACTTGGTTCTTCTGATACTTGGGTGCTTCCACTTTTAGCTGTTGTAAATAATGCTACTGTGAACATGGATGACAAATATCTCTTTCAGATTGTACTTTCAGTTCTTTTAGATATATATCCAGAAGTAGAATTGCTGGATCATATGCTATCTCTATTTTTTTAAGGAACTGCCATACCATCTACCATAGTGGCTTCACCATTTTACATTTCCACTAACAGTGCACAAGGGTTGTAAATTTTTCATATTCTTTTTGAGAGGAGCCATTCTGATGGGTGTAAGGCGATAACTCGTTGTTTTGATTTGCGTTTTTCTAATGATTAACAATAGGTTAATGGGATGCAGCAAACCACATGGCACATGTTTACCCATGTAACAAACCTGTACATCCTGCACATGTACCCCTGAACTTTAAATAAAAGCTGGACTTCCTTTGTTTTTTAAATTTACATAGTTTTTTAAGTTGTGTTGAAAAAATGATTGTGATTCAAAGAGTGAAGTCTTGGATCCTTTGAGACCCTCTCTATGACTTGTTAGATCAATGAAGCCTTAAGAATGTCCCATTCAGAATATAGTAGTTGTGAATTACGGACCCCCTCAGTGCTTTTGGATAGCCATAATGCTAAAAGGAGGTGTCACATGGTTTCTTTTTTAAAATATTACTTTAAAAACAAATTGTTGCTAGTATAGCAAATCCATAAAATTTTAGAAATCCATAAAATTTTAAAAACTCAACTACTTTATCTCTAATTTTTTTTGGAATTTCTCTCTATATAATCATATATCTTGCTAATAATGACAAGGTTTTTTTTCAATCCTTATAACTTGTAATTCATTTTGTTTTCTTCCTGTGTTGACTAGAACCTTCAATACAATTATTAATAGAAGATGTGATAGTGGGCATCCTTGCTTCTCATCTTCAAAGGAATGCTTTCCGAGTTTCACTACTAAGTATAATGTTTGATGCAATGTGTATTTGTAAGTATGTTTACAGTGCAATGAATTCTTGGAGCTTTGTAAGATTTAAATTTGATCTTGAAAATTGAGTAGGTTGAGATATGTCATAGCCCTATGGCATGTCCTAACTAGATTATATTGGTTACCCAAAGAAAAGGTTGGAAGGGTTCATAAAATTTTTAATCTTGTGTTTGCCTATTCTTCATTCCTGCATGTATCTGAGCATAACAAAGCTAAACATATCATTTTTTGTTTCCGAGTTCCTCTATAATTAATATATACATGGCCTTTCTGAGTATATAATTCTAACCTCAGGTAAAATTAGTTGTGCAACAGAGCTCAAACATTCATGAAGTTAGGATATTTCAGAGAGGAACAGTGATGGTGTGTGGTATATCGAATTTTCTTTTCTTTTAGCAAAATTTCTTTTTCTCAGTTACCTTGATCAGGAAGAGATACTGCCAGACTTTAGCAATAAGAACCTCATCAGCTCTTGAATTCTGTGAGCCTGAGACAGATTCTGTAGGAAATGTGTATTATTTTTTAAAAAAAGCTTTCAACCCACCTACATTCTAGAATACATTTCTCTGCCTTCCACAAGCTACCACATAGTTCTCTGTGCTACCAAACGCTTGTTCCCCATCAACTGTTGATTGGATGAATGTGGGCACTGACCTAAACATGCTTTTTTCCTGAATATTAGGAACTAGAACCCAGGTAAAGCTAGACGTTTTCTCTTCAAGCAAGTGCACCTGAACCATGTAAATTCAGTAGCTATGTCACGGTCATCTGCTCCCACTATGGGAAATGTGGAGAAGAGAGAGTACATAGAGAAGTTAAGCAATGGGCAGAAAGGGCTACCACTGTCCGTTACCATGTTCCTCCTCCTCATTTTAATTCCTTTCTGAACCTACCAGCCTTACACCCTTCAGGTTCTGTGAGACACCCCCATGTCCTTATAATGACTTTTCTTCTCTCTGTGAAGGGCTTAGGGGGCCACTGGCTTTTGTATCTAATATACCTGAATTTAACTCCTAGTTTTACTGCATGTTACCTGTGTGGTCCTGAGAAAGTTACTTAACTCCTCTAAACCTCTGTATCTGTAAAATGGGGATAGTGACTTCTACTTTGCAAAGTTCTTGTGAAGATTTGAACTAATGGATATAGAGCAACTGGATCAGGGTAGATTTTCTTTTTTTCCGAGATGGAATCTCGCTTTGTTTCCCAGGCTGGAGTGCAGTGGCATGATCTCAGCTCACTGCAACCTCTGCCTCCCATGTTCAAGTAATTCTCCTGCCTCAGACTCTCGAGTAGCTGAGACTACAGGTACCCGCCACAACACGTGGATAATTTTTGTATTTTTTAGTAGAGACAGAAAGTTTTATCATGTTGGCCAGCCTGGTCTCGAACTCTTGACCTCAGGTCATCCACCTGCCTCGGCCTCCCAAAGTGCTGGGATTACAGGCATGAGCCACTGCGCCCTACTGACTTTTCATAAATAACAGTTACTATTTTTAAAATGATTTTCCTGGTATGCTAGATCTGATAGTCATTGTTTACATTTCTCATGCATCCTATTCTTCCTTTTGTTACTGCTGTTTGGATGTGTGCTCTGTTTTCCCATTAGATTGTGAGCTTCCCGACAGGATGGAGTTTAACATATGCTTTTCTATACCCTATGGTAGAAACCTTCCCAGTGTTTGTGTTCAATATATAGTTATTGGATGGGATAAATACTTTGGGGATCTCTTGTCAGAGTAAACCAGAACAGCTGATAGTAGACCACTTTACTTATTACTGATTACTGCTATTTTCATCAAGCTAGCCCAGTGCAAGCTTTGTCTTCTATTCCAGAAAGGACTCTTAAGTGAACAGTTTGGCCCCTCTGATAGGCAACTAAAGACTCTATATGATTTCAGTGTTAGTTTTTCAAATCAAATCCTATAAGGAAATTCAATATATGAAACAGATATAAGCAGAGACTTTATGGCTAAGCAGGAGAGAGAGGCCCTGAACCCCATATCCGATTCTTATGGTAGACACCAAGGCACCTTAGGGCTCTGTGGAAAACATTTTGAAAACCATTACTTTGGATTATTTAGAATAGTCTGTGCAACAAATAGCTATCATGGGTTTTTACTGAATTTAAGAAATGTGAAACTAGAGGAAAAAGATAGCATAACCCTTCCCAGAGTGATTATGAAGGTTTTAGAAAGCTTTAGAGGATCATGGTCAAGCTTGTTGTAATTGACGACGTGGGGACTTTTGGCCACTATTACAAGCAAGAGTAGTTTTGATGAGGTAGAATGGAAAATGTTGTGGCTTCGATGTCAAAAGACATGGGTTTGAGTCCTGTTTCTTTTTCTTAGTGGCCATGTGACTTTAGGCAACTCTGCAACCTCACTAAGTCTTACCTGTAAATTGGGAATAATGTCCCCATCTACTGCACAGATCTGTGAGCTCAAATGAGACAGAGGTAAAATGGTTTTGGAATCTGAAAAATAGTACTAGATAAATATGAGACATTTTTAGTAGTAGGATTCAAGAATTAAAGAGAAAAAATAGTTTATGTAATTAATGACTTCCCCTAAATCTCAACTGTTTTCATCTTGTGATATGGGATGCACACATTCCTCATTATTTTCACCAAGATAAAAACTCAAGTAGCTTTAGTATCCATAAAGGTCTTCTTATTGATCTGGAGTTTGTTTCTCCAAGTCGTCACAGTTTTTGAATAGTTTCCACATTAGCCAGGCATTAAAAGCACATTGTGGGCCAGGCGCAGTGGTTCATGCCTGTAATCCCAGCGTTTTGGGAGGCTGAGGCGGGCAGATTACCTGAGGTCAGGAGTTCGAGACCAGCCTGGCCAAAATGGTGAAACCCCATCTCTACTAAAAATACAAAAATTAGCCAGGCGTGGTGGCGTGTGCCTGTAATCCCAGATACTCGGGAAGCTGAGGCAGAGAATCTCTTGAACTTGGGAGGCAGAGGTTGCAGTGAGCTGAGATTGCGTCACTACACTCCAGCCTGGGCAACAGAGTGAGACTCTGTCTCAAAAACAAACAAACAAACAAACAAACAAACACATTGTGAACTTCCACTTCTGGAAAGATGAAAGAGTCATGTTTTTATCTAGTCATCCCACTAAGTACAGCTAATTCTTTCTCTTATAAAGATGGAAAGAAGAAGATAGACCAGGTACTGACTTTGGGATCCAAGAAAGGACACAGTGATCAGTCTCCTGGATGTTTGCTGCTCTCCATATATCCCAGACTGGGTATCAGAGAAGCTGGCAATCTGGAAATTCCAGTGAGCACACATGAAAAAGGACCCAGGAAAAGCCTTTGCTCTCCAGCCAGAGGACCAGGGAAAGAATAGCCTAGCAAGATGGAAAACTTTAAGTCAGGATATTAGTTTGCTAGAGCTGCTGTAACAAAGTCCTATGGACTGATTAACTTAGATTATACAAGTTTATTGTCAGTTCTGGAGGCTGGATGTCTTATACCATCATGGTGTTGGCAGGTTTGTTACTTCTCAGGGTTGTGAGGAAGGGATCTTTCCAGATCTCTCCATGGCTTATAGATGGTCATCTTCTACTTACCTCTCTTCACACCATCTTTCCTGCATGCATGTCTGTGTCCAAATTTCCTCTGTTTATAAGGATGCCAGTTATGCTGGACTAGGGCCAACCCTCATGACCTCATTTTAACTGATGACTTCTGTAAAGACTATCTCCATATAAAGGCATGTCCTGAGGTACTGGGCATTAGGACTTAAACATGTGAGTCTGGGGATGACATAATTCAACCTATGACAGATAGTCCCTGCAGTACTTGAGCCAAACATCACAGAAAAACTTTGGTTTTATCCCGTGTCCCACCAGCAAAGGCTGAGTAGAAAGCTTATTCTTCCATCTTGGCCAGGCTCTAATGAGGTGTCCCCAATCCGTCCCCACCATTTCCATTAGTGAAGACCATGTAGGGAGCTTGGACTCCGCATTCCTCACTCCTCACTATGATTGTGTCAGAGGAGGTGTAGAGGAGAGTTAGGATTTCCATGAGTGCTCAGCAGTAACCAGGTGTCAGCGGAGGCCATGTGGGAAAAAATGAAGAGGGTCCCATCCTCTCCCAGGCAGGTGATATCAGTGGAAGCCTAGTGGGAAGCCTAAACTTTTACTCACTCCCAGCAGTAACAAGAAATTCTCTGGATGTCAGTGGAGGTAGAGTAGAGAAGCTGTACTTCTACCCTCATCTGGCAATAATGAGATAGCATGCCCCCTTACCCTGCTGGAGTGGTGTCAGAAGAGGCCTGTTAAAACAGATTTCAATAAGACCCAGAGTCTCACAATGTCCAAAATGTTCAGGTATTAAAAAAACAGTACTTACTATACTAAGAACCAGAAAGATCTCAATTTAAACGAGAAAAGACAATCAACAGACACCACCACTGAGCTGACACAGAGGTTAGAATTATCTGAAGCAGCCATCCTCAAAATGCTTCAACAAGCAATTATCAACATGCTTGAAACAAATGAAAATGGAGAAAGTCTCAGCAAAGAAAGCCTCAGCACAGAAAGAAAAGATATAAAGAAGAAACAAATGCTTTAGAACTGAAAAATACAGTAATGGAAATTAAAAACTCAATGGATGGGCCACTAGCAGAACTAAGCAGAGACAGGAAATAATCACTGATTCTGAAAATAGAACAATAGAAATTAATTAACCTGAAGAACAGAGAAGAGCGAGACCGAAAACAAAATAAAGGGATATATGTGACTATAACAAAAGATCTAACATTCAGGTCATTGAAGTCCCAAAAGGAGAGGAGAATAAAGATGGGGCTGAAAAAGTATTCAAAGATATAATAGCTAAAAATTCCCCAGATTTGGCAAAAGACATGGACCTACAGACCCAAGAAGCTGAGTGAACCCTGGGGAGTAGAAACCCAAATATATCCATATCAGCACACATCACTGTTGAACTTCTGAAAATGAAAGTCAAAGAAGAAACAATATATTATTTATGGAAAACACAATTCAAATTACAGTATTTTTTTCATCAAAACCTATGGAGCCCAGAATGAAGTGGCAGGATATTTTTCAAGACCTGAAAATAAAGAATAGTCAGCTCCAATTCTATTTCCACTGAAAATATCCTTCAAGAATGAAGGAGAAATCAAGACAGTTTCAGACAAAGAAAAGCTAATGAAATAGGTCTGCCAGCAGACCTATTCTAACAGAACGGATAAAAGAATTTTTTTAATAGAAAGGAATCAAAAAAGAAGGAATCTTGGAATATCAGGAAGGAGGAAATAACAGATTTTAACGTCTTGAATTTTCTAAACTAAGTGTGATATTTGAAGCAAAAACAAAATAATAGCACTGTCCAATATGTCTCAATGTATGTAGGGATTTTTTTTTTTAACAAATGGAGAAGCTATAGGGATGATATAAAGCAACATGAGGTTTCTAAACATCACTAAACATAGTAATGTTATTATCATTAGACTGTAATAAATTATGCATATACAGTTTAATACCTATAGCATATACTGAGAGCTGTCCAAGCAGATACACTAATAAAAAACACAAGCTAAAAAGAAATTAAAGTCTGAAAATTGCTCAAGTAACTCATAGGAAGGCAAGTAAAAGAAAACAAAGAAAAAATAACCCAGATAAAACAATCAGAAAACAAAAAATAAAATGGCAGATTTAGGTCTTAACATATCAATAATTACATTAAGTGTGAATAGTCTGAGTACACAAGTAAAAAGACAGAGATTGGCAGAATTGATTTTTTTAAAACCACATTGTCCAGCTATATGCTCTCTAAAAGAAACTCATTCGCGTATGATATAGATAGGTTGAAAGTAAAAGGATGCAAAAATATATACTATGCAAAAATTAATCAAAAGGGAGAAAGAGTGGCTAAATTAATATCAGGTAAAGTAGATTGTAGGATAAATAAAATTCAGAGACAGAAAGGCACATTGCATAATGATAAAAAGATCAGTCTGCCTTGAAGATATAGTGATCCTAAATGTATATATACCAAACAACATAGCTGCAAACTGGAAGCAAAAACTGATAGAATTGAAAGGAGAAATAGACATATCCATAATTATAGTTGGAGACTTCACCCCTCTCTCAATAATTACTATAGCAACTATACAGAAGATGAGCAAAGATATATTAATAAAAGAAAGCACAAAACCACTAACGGGAACTAACTGATGTTATAGAACACTCCACCTAACAATAGGAGAATACACATTCTTTTCGAGTGCTCAAGGAACGTATGTCAAGATAGACCATAATCTTGGGCCGTAAAACAAATCTCAACCCACTTAAAAGAATTGAAATAATAGTGTATCCTCTGAATATGACAGACAATAGAATCAAACTAGAAATCAGTAATAGATAATGGAAATCTCCAAACACTTAGAAACTTAACATTTTTGTAAATCCATTGGTCAAACAGGAAGTCTCAAGAAAAAGTTAAAAAAAAACCCATGAAATCAAATGAAACTAAAAGTATACATATCAAAACTTGTGGCACATAGCTAAGGCAATGCTGAGAGGAAAAGTTATAGCACAAATGCTTATACCGGAAAGCAGGAAAACATTTCAAATCACTAATTTAAAATCCCACCTCAATAAACTGGAAGATAAAAATGAACTGAGCAAGTAGAAGAAAGGAAATAATAAAAATACAGCAGAAATTAATGAAATATAGTAAAATAGAGAAAATCAATAAAGAGCTGATGCATTGAAAAGATCAATAACATTGACAAACCTCTAGCAATACTGATAAAGCAAAAAGAATATACAAATTACTAATACAACGACTGAAACAGGATATCACTAGATGCCTGTAGACATCAAAAGAATAATAAGGAAGTATTACAAATAACTCTTTATACATAAATTCGATAAGAAACTACTGAAACTCACTATGAAACAGATAATTTGAGTAGTTCTTTAACTCTTAAGAAAATTGAATTCATAATTATTTATTTAATTTATAGTTTAAAACCTTGTAAAAAACATCTGGCCCCGATGGTTTCACTACATAATTCTACCAAATGTTTAAAGAATTAACCCCAATTCTGCATAATTATACAGAAAATAGAAGAGAAGGATACACTTGCCAGTCTTACCAGTTCATTCTATGAAACTGATAGCACCTGATAGCAAATCCAAAGGCAGTGCCCCCTGCTCGAAGAAGAAGAAGAAGAAGAAGAAGAGGAAGAGGAAGAGGAAGAGGAAGAGGAAGAGGAGGAGGAGGAGGAGGAGGAGGAAGAGGAAGAAGAAGAAGAAGATTATAGATCAATAAAAAAACAAGTTGGAACTTTTTAAGGTGATGGATATATTTATGGCATTGATTGTGGTGGTAGTTTCACTGGTGCATACTTACTGCAAACTCATAAATTTGTATGTGTTAAATATGTACATCTTTTTGTATGTCAGTCATACCTTAATGAATTGGAACTCTGTCAGTCATTTGCTAGTTAGCTCTCAAAGCTTTCAGCCGTCATTCTCACCCTTCTGTGTTCTGTGATTACGTATGGTCAGGGCGCCAGAACCTTGCAAGAGGCTTCTCCCAAATTTCACCTGCCTTCTAGTTAGGTCCTACCAGTTGGTGATCCTGGGGAGAGACTGGATGACTGAATATAGGTAGGAGCTACTTTTTCTTTTTCCTTTTTTTTTTTTTTTTTTTTTAATTTCCAGCTTCCATTGACATTTGTCCAGCAACAGCAGGCACTTATAGAGGGTGACATTTGTGTGTGTGTGTGTGTGTGTCAGTTCCAGCACATGCTGTCTACAGCCTTTTCCTTGGCCTCAGTAACACCCAGCTTTAGTCAGGTACTCCTCATAGTCCCAGCACTGCAGTTCAGTACTCTTCTGCGCTTCTGGGCTCTGGTAATACAACCACGTCTACTTTCCAGCTGTAGGCATGATAGTTGCCTTGTCTAGTTGGTGTCTAGTCTTTGGGTTACCTCACCACCTTTTTACTCACTCAGTCATTTTGAAAGCTGTATATTCAATTCCCTGTATTAAGTTCTTCTGTTTGAAATTCCTAGAGTGTTTCTATTTTCTGACTTAACCCTGGCTAATGCATCACTATTGGGTGAAACAGATCTAGTGCTCTGTGTTATGTGAATCACTCCACAGAGAAAAGGCAATGTTCTTTCCATTTCTTTATCTCAAAGCTGAGCCATCATTCCTAGAGGTTTTCTTTTGGTCCTCAGTCCCCTGGGACGGGAATGTCATGTCACACTGGAACACAGTTCTCTATCTTGCAAGAGAGGGACGCTTGGATGCTGATACCATTATTTTTTTTTTCTAGAAATATCCACCTGAATAGGCTAAATAAAAACAAAGATATATTTGTCCACAAGCTCCCACAAGTTAAATCATTCTGAATTGGTGTTTCTTAGACAGTTTTTGATTGTATGTTCCTGGAAAAAAATGGGGAGATAAACATAGAGCTCAACTTCTTCGTTTTACCAAGGAATTATGTTAAAAGGCAGAAACAGTAGTATCAGTTATCACAGTCATATTATTACCAAAAACACAGCTTAGTTAAAAAAATAGAGAAATGGATGGTATTTTAACTTTTGTATGCCATATAAAATCTCACCATTCGTCCTTAATTATTAAAAAAATACTATGGTCTATTAATAATTTTCACTGGTCTGGTGTGTGGGAAATCCTGCTGGATAATTTAATGTTTATTCCGTAGCATATGTAGAGTGCATCCTAGAGACATTTCTGTTTGTAAGTTGATTGAAACAGCACTGTTCTAGAAAACTGATGCTTATTAATTTGAAGACATATGTCCTTTTTTTTTTTTTTTTTTTTTTGAGATAGAGTCTTGCTCTGTCACCAGGCTGGAGTGCAGTGGTGTGATCTTGGCTCACTGCAACCTCTGCCTCCCAGGTTCAAGAGATTCCCCTGCCTCAGCCTCCCAAGTAGCAAAGACTGCAGGCACGTGCCACCACACCCGGCTAGATTTTTGTATTTTAGTGGAGACGGGGTTTCACCATGTTGGCCAGGATGGTCTCGATTTCCTGACCTCGTGATCCAACCACCTTGGCCTCCCAAAGTGCTGGGATAACAGGCGTGAGCCACTGTGCCCAGCCGTGTCCTCTATTTTTAGAGTTGCTAAACATAAGTCAAAGATGGTGTTTTATGAGATATTGAGAATCCGTGTCTCCAGGAATCTGTATTCATTAATGTCTAGGTGTAAAAGTGCAGTGTAGAGTTAGGGAAAGGGAAATTCCAGAGTATTCTCTGAACACTCAGGTGGCAACTTTGGGAGTATCTGGAGAAAGTCCTTTTGACTCAGGTATTCGCTTCCTCATAATGGACTCCAAGTGACAATAGTGATATTCACCCAGGTAGCTTTGCAGACTTGCAAGCCAGTGCAAAACATGTCAGGTGCTGTACGGTGATGGCAGAACAGATAGTTGGCAAGCACCCCCGAGACTCTCCCTTGAAGTCCCCTGAGATATTTTTCTGGATGAGGGGCTTTGAAAGAGAAGCATAAGATGCTCTGTCGGCTTGTGGGTAAGAGTAGGAACTTGGTTTGATTGATGTTGATGTGACTTCATTTACATCCACCGAGTTGAGCACTGAGCAGCGCTTGGTTTATACAAGGGATATATGGTGTCAGGTAGATTTTGATGCATAACAAACTACCTCCCAGCTTAGTAATACAAAACAATGAACATTTATTGTTTCTTCTACTTTTTTAAGTTAACTGGGCAATTCCTGTGATCTCTGCTGGCTTGACTGGGGCTGGATTGGCTCTACGTGTCTGTGGCCTCCAGTAGAATGCCTGGAAATACTGAGTCTAATGGGATCTCTTTCCATGTGGTCTCATTTTCTAAGAGGCTAACCCATGATTTCACACATGGCAGTTTCGGTACCCAGCAGCAAGAGAGGGCAAGTATGTTTTGAGCCTCTGAATGCATCGTGTTTGTTAATTTTCTGTTGACTAAAGTGTCTGTTGGTTTGATGAGCTCATGTGACACAATGGACTCATCATCCAGATTCTCAACATTGCTGTAAGTTTCTCAGTGGTAGAGGTGGATTCCATCATTGGTAAGAAAATGTTTGTCTTCTCTGGCAAGCATCATTTGTGATTCACCATTTTTAGTATTGGGCCATTTATTAAGCCATTGTCTTTCAGCTCCAAACCCAACCTTACAGACCCTGCTTTGTGATCCCGGGGGCTAGAGCCCTGCAACCCGCATCTTTGCTTGGCCAGCAGGCTCCCTATGAAGCTCTGCCAATAGGGTCCACTAAAAGGATACTGAAAGGTGGAGAGAAAAAAATATCATGCCCTTATGGTCTGCTTTCTTTGTGGATTTCCCATTAGCTTCTTCTTTTTTTTTTTTTTCTTGTGAGCATCATTCCAGCATCATTTTGCCACTCTGTCTGTGGAAGTTTCTTCCTACAGTGGCAGTGGAATCCCATTTGAGGTTTTCCCAACATCTTCAGGACCAGTTTCATCATGTTGCATTCAGGTAGGACAGTGCCAGCCACCTAGCACTCCCTCCTCAGAACCCCAAGTTGGGCTCCTTCTTCAAAACCCTCAGTTTTAATAATTCCAAGCTCTTCTCTTTATTCTCCCAGTCCTGGGGTAGTTGGCACTTACTTGAAATATTAGGGTTCTTTTTATCTTTCCAGTTAGCTGGTTAACAGTTCTTTCCACTCAGTTAATAATTATTTATGTGAAATTTTCTGTTATGTTAACTGGTATAGTTTATGTTTTCTGACTGAACCTTGACTAACTCAATCAGGAAGAAGAAGCAGGGAGGGGAAACTGGGTTGAAATAATCAAGGAGTCAGGGCGTGGAGGTTCATGCCTGTAATCCCAGCACACTGGGAGGCCAAGGCAGGCGGATAACTGAGGTCGGGAGTTCAAGACCCGTCTGGGCAACATGGCAAAACCCTGTCTCTACTAAAAGTACAAAAATATTAGCCGGGCGTGGTGGTGCGCGCCTGTAGTCCCAGGTACTGGGGGGCTGAGGGAGTACAATCGCTTGAACCCAAAAGGCAGAGGTTGCAGTGAGCCAATATGTGCCACTGCACTCCAGCCTGGGCAACAGAGTGAGGCTCTATCTCAGAGGAAAACAAAAATCAAGGCATCACTGGTTTTCTGCCATCAGTTTCCTCATTTCAATCACAAAGTGTTGAAGATGTCACCTAACTCATTGTAGGAGGCTAGCA
This sequence comes from Macaca mulatta, assembly GCF_049350105.2. NCBI lineage: Eukaryota > Metazoa > Chordata > Mammalia > Primates > Cercopithecidae > Macaca > Macaca mulatta. Next base: position 65,966,923 of record NC_133425.1, read on the forward strand.
CAACCTTGATAGCAAGACCCAACAAGGATAGCATGAGAAAGGGAAAATGACAGCCCATCTTTCTCAGAAACACAGATGCAAAATCAAAAACAAGATGTTAGCAATTTGTATAAAGGTTACAATTTGTATAAAGGGCACTGTTTTATGACCTGGCCTAGTTCCTGGCATGCAATGTTGGTTTAACATTAGAAAATCAATTAATATATAATTAGTTATATATTATGGCTTAAAGGAGAAAAGCATATAATAATTTAAATAGTTACAGAAAAATAATTTGATAAAATGTATTATAGCCAATGTAAGAGTTTTTAGCAAACTAGGAATAAAAAGAAACATCTTTTATCTGATAACTAATATTTAAGAAAAACCTGCAAAACCCATCATTCTTAATGGCTAAACAGTAAAAGACTTTCCCTTTGAGACTGGAAAAAAGATAAATGTGTATCTATCATCACTTGATTGAACACAGCACTGGAGGTCCTAGCTAGTGTGACAACGCAGGAAAAAGAAATAAAAGGTACAGGATCATAAAGGAAGAAATAAAACTGTCATTCTTCATAATGATTATATTGTGAACGTAGAAAATCCAAAAGAATCAATTGAAAAATTAATTAAATTAGTAAAGACTTAGCAAAGTTGTTGAAAACATAATCAATATGGAAAAATAAATTGCATTGCTATATATTAGTAACAAATAGAAAATAAATTTTCATATATATACCATTTCTAAGTGTATAAAAAATATAAAGAACCTAGGAATAAGTCTAACCAAAGTTGTATAAAGCCTGTCATCTGAAAATTGAACTTTATTAAACAACTTTCAAGAGGATCTGAATATATGGAGAAATATGGCATGTTCATAAATGATAGCAATTCTCCCAAAACTGATCTACAGGTTCAATGCACTCTGAATCAAAATTCCAAATTGATAAAAGAAATGTTGGTAGAAATGCAAAGGATGAAGCGTTGCCAGGAACCTTTTAAAAGAAAATATGGTTGAGTACTTCCTTACCAGATGCCAAGATATATCACTGGACCACATTGATACAAGTGTAGACATGGTATAGGTATAAACAGGCCAATGGAACCGAACAGAAAGCTGAGAGATAGAGCAACCTATGTTTATACATTTGATACATAGACTTGAGGGGAAAGGAGAGAACTTTTAGTAAATGATGTTAGGACAATTGGTGATCTATATATAAAAAGAAGAAGAAGAAGAAGAAGGAGAAGGAGAAGGAGAGGAAGGAGAAGAGGAAGGAGAAGAAGAAGAGGAAGAAGAAGAGGAAGAAGAAGAGGAGGAGGAGGAGGAGGAGGAGGAGGAGGAGGAGGAGGAGGAGGAGGAGGAGGAGGAAGAAGAAGAAGAAGAAGAAGAAGAAGAAGAAGAAGAAGAAGAAGAAGAAGAAGAAGAAGAAGAAGAAGAAGAAGAAGAAGAAGAAAGAAAGAAAGAAAGAAAGAAAGAAAGAAAGAAAGAAAGAAAGAAAGAAAGAAAGAAAGAAGAAGAAGAAGAAATTAGACCTCTAGCTTACCGTATACAAAATAACCAATTCCAAGTGAAATAAAGCCCTTAAAGATGTAATAGACAAAGCAATAAAGCTTTTAGAAGATAATTTAGGAGAAGATATCCATGATCTCAGGATAGGGGAAATTTTCTTAACCAAGGCACAAAAACACTATAAGGTATAGGTATATTAAATGTAACTACATTAAAATTAATAACATTCATCATAAGATACCATAAAGCGAGTGAGAAGTAAAACCATCTCATGGAGAAAGATACTTGCAACACATTTAAGTGACAAATAAGTAGTATCCGGACAACATAAAGAATTCTGGCAAAGTAATAAGAAAAAGATGAATCCAATAGACCCTTCACAAAAGGACAAACCCTACTGGCCAATAAACATATGAAAAAAATGCTTAACCCTACTGGTAATCAGGGTATTACAAATTAAAACCAGAAAGAGAGATCATTACACACATCCATACTGAACATACATATTTTATGCTTTTCTGTATATGTGATATATTTCATGGTTTAAAAAACTCATGCATTTTTTAAAACGCATGAGTGTATCTCACGTATTTTTTATTTGTTTTTCAGTACCTACTATGGAAATCACAGAAACCAGAGTGTGAACATGGAAGCTACAAAGCTGCCTCTTTCAAAATTTGCTTTCTCATAAAAGTTTCTTAAAGAAGTAGTTTTCTGTTTATTCATATGTATATAAATGTTGACGTTAATTATGAATGGAAGTTAAAGCAGTTCATTTCAGATTTGGCACAGTGCTGTATATTAAACCCTCAGGAGGCATCGGTCCTAGCACAGCTATTTTCTTGGTTCTCGGAAGCTTACCATCCCTGGCCTAGGAATTTTTTTCCAGGGTTGCCACCATCACGGAAACCTCTGCCTGTAAGCCTCAGAACAACTTGCATCCTGGTGAGCACAGAGTGCCCCAGAACATGTTGCTAGAAGCTCCTCTCCATTTGCCACCCCGAGTGGAAACTCCATTTTATCACTTCAACATCAGTGCTGTTCCTTTGGGGAACAAAATTTCCACTTATGAAAAAGAAAAGCAACAAAACAGCAATTATGTAAATAGAATGGAAGGCAACCAGTAGTGTCCTGTTTGAGGTAATTTTCCCATAATGAGTGTTGGGGGAAGGAGGAGAATGGGCAGGACGGGAGGTTAAAAATTGGAAACTCTGTGTGTGTATGTAATAAGCTTGCACAGAAGGCAGATGCGCATTGTGGAAGTCATGTATAGAGGCACTAATCTGTGACAGAAAGATTTACATAATATTCTTTCAGGGCAAGTTCCCCGTTTTAAAAAGATGGTGAAATGCAGACAGCATGCTTGACTTTAATGAATCTAAATCAGGTAAATAATTTGCACTCTTAGATGATCCCCCCATTTCACTACCCACCCCCATATCCACACTCGCTTAATGGATCTATTACAGCTTAGAGGGTAAAGAGAACTGAAGTTACCCTGACATGTACGTGCAGCAGAAGTTGAAAGTAAGAAAACACGGCATTTCAAAAGGCAGAATGGTACTGATAGGCTTTTGCAATTTTGCTCTTGTAGACCATAATTAAGAATTGGCGCACTTATAAGGAGAAGAAAAAAATATCCCTAAATTGTGAAAGAAATGTTGTTTTAAACAACCTCGCCCCTTCCCTTCCCCCAAATAAACAAAAGACTGGCTTAGAGGACTCTGGCTGAAATGGGATGCTGTATTCTGCTTGCAGTGAGTCCCTGCGGTAAGGTGAACATTACATAAAACGTAGACCGGTAACCCTCCTCTGGCTGTGAATTTCCATTAGGTCCTGGGATGCCTCCTGGCGAAAGAAGAAAAACAAGACCGTAAGATGCTGTTCACTCTGTGTGATGTCACTTAAAACAGGATAGGGACGAAGTCCAACTGCCTTCTTTTAAATGTGATGACAATTCTTACATTTTAAGCTTTCCCTGCTTTTATTGATAAACACCTCTCTTGTCTGTGACTCTTTCCATGACATTCATATAACTTGGAGTAGCTTCTTTCTCTGCTTGTAAATGGGGTCTCTTGTGTGTGTCTGCATCTGGTGCAGGGAAGCTCATATACTTGCTCCAGCAGCCCCAGATCCTAGATGTACTAGATGTACGGTTCCTAACTTTTTACCGCACAGGAGCCAAGAGCTGTTGCAAAATCCTGACTTGGATACTTAATACCCTGTCTCTATTACACAAGTTTCAATTAACCTACAAACCTCTTGGTTAGTGTAATGCTTAACTACAGCTAGAGTAATTAACTGCCTATAATTACTCCATAAAGCAATTGAAAGTATTGTTTCACATGCGTGGAAATGTAAACAAAAACCAAACAAACGAAAAAACAAAACAAAAACTTTGGTTTCTTCCATTGAGTACTGTACATGAAATATATTATCCATTGTATATATATTTGAGTTTCTTTTTAGGTAAATACAAAATATTGAAAGGGAAGCAAGCCATAGAATATACTCGAAACACCAGTGTTGTTGGTGGTTTTCAATCTTTTCACTTTCTCTTTAGATCACGAATACAGGTACAAAAAAATGAGATAAGCACAGGAGAGAATTCTAATCAGGTTCAAAAAAAAAACAAAAAAAAAATGCAGTTTATTTGGTGGGTAAGTCTGATTTGCCAGGGAACATTCCTGTTTCAGATGCGACTGTCAATTACTACTGCACATTTATCATCATAAAATGCTTATTTTGACTTTTTTTTTTTTTTAAAGAAAGGCAGAAATTTATATACGTTTTCATACATACGTACATACACACAGAGGGCAAAGCAAGGAGCTCTCTCTCCCTGGTAGGTATCACTTGCCCCTGCGTGGAAGAAAAAGCTTTCTCAATGGGATTACGTCCCCTCTCATAACCTATCATTGTCTGATCAGAAATTCATAACGCAGCCCATCTATTGCACAGCTCGGCCAGGGCTGCAGGATTGCATTTAAATAGGCAAATGCAGACTTGGATGTTGACAGTCTCTCTGTCTCTCTCAATCTTTCTCTTTCTGCTGTCTTCCTCCTAATCATATTGTCTCCCTTTTCCTTTCTCTATCTTATTTTTTTTTAAAAAATTCCTTCACACACCACCATTTTAGATTAGGCATGAACTAACGTGATGAGAAGTTGTCAGGAAATGGAGAATGGATGGTGAGTGGAGAGGCAGAGGAGGGAGGAGGAGAGAATGAAATGGAGGAAAATTGTAAATTGTTGCTGTCATACCCTCGCTGGGACAGTAAAACCTGGTTGCATTTTTTTTTTCTTTTTTCTCTGTCTCTCTCTCTCTCTTTTTTTTTTCATTTAAAAGGAACTATTTCAGGATAAATTACTTAGCAGGCAGCCTTCTCCAACCAGCAAGATATCTGTGTATATAAAGTTTACATGTGTCCTTTATTATCCCTCTTCTTTTTGTGTGGTTGATAATGAAGAAAATGCATTTGAATCTGTACATTGTCAATCTTGGCTTCCTTTGGTCTCCTGGCGACCCAGGGAGTCAATTCTGCAGAGTTGTAACCTGATGACATTTAACTTGGGTCTGATAAAGTCGTAATTCAGATTCTCTCTTCCCACTCTTTCTTCTCATCTTCTCCCACCCCAATAAATAGAAATCAGATTTAAGTCCAAAAACTACAGTGGAAAGAAAACTTGTTTAATTGATAACACATTAAAGCTATCTGTAGAACTTAAATGTTGCACATTGAAGGCTTTTGTGTTCAGACAGATGGCTGAATGTTAATCACACTGGTTGGGCTTTCCTGCAAATGACTGAAAAATGAAAATTGCTGCGAGAACCCTGCCTTTTGTCCTGCCTCTCTTCCTAAAGGAGGAGGGAAAATTCATTCAACTTCCTGCCAGATTGCTAGCTTTTAAAAGTCATGCTCCCTCCCTCCCCCACCCCCTGTCTCTTCATTGGGCTGGAAAGTGAGTCTTGAGCTGTAAGTTTCATTGTGAGGTTTTTGCTAAAATTCCTCTCTTCGTGGCTACTTCCAGAGAATTAGATCCCTGGATTTTAAGGTTTCTGTCAGTAATGCTTAGTTAAAAAAGGAACGTTTATAAGTATTTATTTTTTTAAATCACCATCAATTTACTGGTGTTTAAATTTTCTCCAGAAGGCAAACTCCAAATAAATTTTGTCCACATGGGAAAACATATGGTATGAAGGGTATTGCACCACTTGTAACAAATACCTCAGCCTTAATAAAAATGATATTCTGCACGATAATGTTGCACTATTTCTGACGAGGGAAGGATGGTATTGTATATTAAAAATGTGTCTAAATATATTCCCTGTAAGAATTATCTCTATGTGAGTGTTATAACCTCATTTCTGTCTCAGGATGTTAAAAACTCATTGGCTTTAACTGATGAGGGATTTGGTAACCAGGAGAAAAATAATCAAAGAAGCAGATGCCAGTTGTCCAGTGAACTACTGACATACTAGGATTTCCCGAATTTACTTTGTGACTGCATTCTTTTCCGGAGGTGTCCACTAACTTGTAGGTACTTGATCCATGAAGTATTCAGTTGGTGCAGTATTTGGCCCAGTTGCTGTGGAGAAAAATGTAAACCAAAGTCACTAAAGACCTGAATAAGTCTTCTTTTTTTTCTGAGGTTTGCATTGATAAAGAAGGGAGCTCTTATACTTAAGATCCTTGCCATTTTCTCTGTCATTTCAGGGTCTGATGAGCCTCTGGATATTGCCATTTACTCAGGAAGGGCTAAATAGTACATTTCTAGTGGGTAAGGGTTTTATAGATTTTTTTTCTTTTAAAATAACAGCTTTATTGAGATATAATTCACATACAATATAATTCACCCATTTAAAGTGCACAACTCAGTGGTTTCTGGTATATCCAGAGTTATACAACCATCATCACAATCAGTTTTAGAACATTTTCTTCACCCAACAAAAGGAAATCTCATACCTATTAGCAGTAACTCCCCATTTCCTCCCAACCACCCCCCATTCCCTGCTTCCCATCCATAGGTTATGCCCTAGACTTTCTGTGTCTGTGGATTTGTTTCCCCTGGACATGGGCTGTAAGTCACATCATGCAAGACGAGGTCCTCTGTGACTGGCAGATGTGGTTCTAAACATTTCTTGGGACATCAGCTTCTTTGGGAGTCCAGAAAGACGCATATGCACACAAATAGTGAGAACAGTGTTGGAGGCAATTGTCCCTCCTAAAATCTGCAGACCCCCACATAAGAGCCCCACCCACTTGGCGGAAGCACTCTTTTTTCATATGAGCAGAGAGATTCAGAGGGGAGGAGGTGACAGGAAATGAAAAGTGGCCCTGGAAGCCGGCCTGTGGGATGCAGTGTCTTCCCCACCCTGGAAGTTTTCCTGTTTTCCAGAACTATGTACTTTCTAACTTGATACATTCCAGTAAAGGAAAAGACCAGTAGAGTCTACCTCTGGCTTTCCCAAAGCCACAAATATTCATTGCCTGCCTTCAGTAATTGCTGGGATTCACAGTAAAGTCATGTATTCAGTACTAGAGTCCTTCAGCCTAAAGCAAATTAAGATGGGTCTTCAAGAAGTACAAATGGTAGATACAGTTTTATGTCTCAACTATTTGCCATTTAATTCACCTCTGCTCTAAGCCAAGTAAAGGTAGAAAAGACATGAAAGCTTTGGCAATACTTTAGGATTCTTTTCTAGTCCATAGGCAGGCAGGTAAGCAGGTAGGTAGGTAGTAAGGCAAGTAGATAGATAGGCAGAAAGGCGGGCAGGCAGGTAGGTAGATAGGCAGGTAGACAGGTTGGTAGATAGATAGGCAGGTAGGTAGACAGGTAGGAGGCAGAAAGGCAGACAGGTACGTAGGTAGGTATTAAGGCAGATAGGTAGATAGGTAGGTAGGCAGGTAGGTGGATAGGTGGGTAGGTAGATAGGCAGGTAGGAGGCAGAAAAGAAGGCAGGGAGGCAGGTAGGTAGGTATTAAGGCAGGTAGGAAGAAAGGCAGGCAGGCAGGTGGGTAGGTGGGTGGATATATAAATAGATGAACAAATAAGTAAAAGCCATAGGTAGAGCTCCAAATATGCTTTTTAGGCATCTAGGGGCTGCCTCTTGGCTAAGTGGCCATTGGTTACCTATTTACACATGCTTTTTTCTCTTGCTAGTTTCCTGTAAGCTGGCTATATCAGTAAAAAGATAGTCTGTCTTACTTTGCTTAAGCTTCGTATGTATCCAAGCCTGCCCACTGACACTCTAAATGTTCCACTTTTAGAGCAGAGTCTGCCAGCAGCCACATAACAGTCTGGCATCTTTTGCAGACTTTCTTTGCCATCCAGGAATCGTGCAAGTGTGGCCAGCCCATTCGGCTGTTCTTAAGATTGCTTCTCACACACACGCTCCCATTTCCTACTTCAGACTGTCTGACATTCTCAGCTTCCAAGTAAGCTGCCTGGAGAGAAGCCCAAGCACACAACTGTGTCTTTCCTCTACAGTTTTATCCAGAAGGGAGTCACAGCACAATTTAAACGCATCAAACTATCTCAGTTCGTAGGGAAAAAGATCTAGCCAGGTAATGCACGTTGTTTTATCAATGGTCCTTTACTGTTTGTTTTCTTTCCTCTATTACTTCCTGCCTACTTTGGTTTGTTTTCTTTTGCACATTCTTTTTTTTTTTCTTACCCTGAGAATCTTAGTTTTATTTTAAGAGCAACAGAATTTGTTGGAAAACCAATTTTACACACACAATGAATCTTTATCTCCATATTATTATAAGCAAGAAGTAGTAGGAAATACACGGGACGGGAAGCACAATAAATTTATTTCTCAGTTTCGGCTATAAGCCAGGGCCTAATTCTGTCTAGAGATTGATTAAAAAGCAATATTGGGTTTTGCAGTATTCTAGCGGGGGGTGGGGGGGCATATACCTAGGGTACAAAGCTGGCTATCCATCACCGTTTCCCTCCTCACTGTCTCGGTTTTGTAACTGAGGAGCAGGGCAGGAGCCTGGGTTTGTGGCCAACCTGAGCTTCCTTTAGGTCATAGCAACTGGAATTTTTCTCCATTCAAGGACACCCTCATCAATGATTGCCTTTACCAAAGGCAACACGAATCACGTTGTTTTTTTGTTGTGTTTTGTTTTCCCCTTCTTTTTTTTCCACTTTGTCAAATGGGAAATTAAAAACTGTAAAAATCTGGGGGAAGAAAGAAATTCATGTGTGTGGCAGGAGGCAAGTACACGATTCACAACTGACCTTCTGAGATGCCGTCAGTTGAGGTTCCTTTGCTGTAGTGAAGAAGTTGTTTATTCAGATAAGCCTAGCAGAGAAGTTTACCAACATGATGACTGCGAGGTTACCCAGATGTCAATGGATTTTATCAGTTATTTTGTCCTTTGAGATTTAAATGGATTGCTCAATAGCATGTCCTCAAGGAAATCCAAAGTTCCCACCAAAAATGCAGTTAATTCTGGGGCTTGTGTTTTTGTGGCTCTTTCCAGCTCTAGACGCTTGTTCCAGTGAGTTCCTGGTTCCCACATTAACTGCACTCTACCTAGCCTTTTCTTTCTTTCTTTTCGGCATTCAGAAAATGACTTCTGTCAGCCTTGCCTATTTTCCTCCAAACCACTCATAGAAGACATGTGTGGGCAACTTCAAAAGTAATTTATTTCTTAAAATTTTGCAGTGACACAACTCAGTAATGAATGTTACATACACGCATTCTGGGAAGATGTTTGGCCAATGAACACCAGAAATTTCAGGCTTCCTTTCTCTGATGGCTTCAGTCTTCTGCCACGTTGCCCAGCTTTTTCTTCCTCTATTCTACACCATTCTCATTTCTTCTCTCCTCCTTCCCACCTCTTAACTTCTCTGTTGGTATGTGAAAAGTGGTTTAGTACGTTTTTTGTTGGTTGCATCTACTTTTCAATTGAGCTTGTCTTCAACATGCAGAATGGTGTATGAAAGGATTTCCGACTTGAAGATGGGTCAGTCCATAGCATGAATGCTACTGGTTGCTGTTAAAATAAAGCCCATTCTGCCGAATGGCTCCATTAGAAGTGCCGATATTAAGGCAGAGCAAAATCAAGCCACGTTCCCCCCAACCACTAACAACTTTGGAGGATTCTTGCCATGAGTCCTTGGATAGTTCTACTTGTGACCATTAGATATGACATTTATAGTTTTTATAGCGCATCAGTGACTTGATTTTAAATCACTGAAGGATTCTCATTTGAATTCTTAAAGTGGAAAAGAAACATTTTTCCTCCAAGAGTTGAAAACAATTGAAGCTACAAAGAAATAATAAAAGGAAGGAACTGTTTGAAGGTTCTAGAAGTAAATATGAAAAGGTATTTTGGATCCTGCTAATGAATAAAAATGTCTGTTGAAGCCAATATTAAGAATTCCTGAGGCTAGTTGTGAAGCTTTATAAATGAATAAGTAAATAAATTTTGTGGATGACAAACATGAAAGCAAAAATCCAAATCCATTTGGAAAATAACTTGAAACTAAACTTCTTACAGAAAATGAAATTTCAAAGGAATCTGGACAATAATTGGCTACATAGAGAAAAATGATCAAACCTCTAAAAGGGGTGCTGTCTTTCACTTACTAGTTTATCTCTACAAAGATAAAACATGACATAGAAATAATAAATGAAAGTATAAAGGTGAAAATAACATCAGAATTAAATGAAAACAAATCACAGGCAAAATTTTTGCTAAGATGAAAATAGACTGTTTGATTCAGCCCTGCCCTTTGTATTTTGGATCCAAATTTGGCTTAGTTGAGTTTCTGATCAAGTACAAATCAAATGTAGAAAATCAGAATTGAAAGATTTTTGGAGCCTGAATGAAAATACTTTCATGTGTGAATCAGATTTGTTTTGCTGGCCAGAAGCCTGCTGGTTTTCATCTGTATTTCTACATGGCTGAAGCTTCAGTCTTCTCAGTTTTTAAAACCTGGCAAGAATTACTTGCAGGTTAGCAGAGATTTCATGATGTCATCAAATATTTTCTGATGAGAAGTCCTGGACATCTCATACCCACCCTATCTTCACATGAATATTTCAAGTAGGTGAAAGTGTGAAATACAAGGCTTAATCTCTTGTTCAAACATTTCAAAAGGTCTAGGCATGTAAAACGTGCACACACTTTGGAAAGGGCTCCAGTGGTGTTGAAAACTAGTCTAGTTCAGCATGCAAAGCAGCTGATGGATCTATACGGTTGCTGTGTACATATCCTACTGTCCATTGCGGTTCCTTCAGAAAATATGTTGTAGAGTAATACAAAGTGAGTTCTAGCTGGGTGTGGTGACTCATGCCTATAATCCCAGCACTTGGTAGGCTAAGATGGGTGGATCGTTTGAGGTCAGGAGTTCTAGACCAGCCTGGCCAACATGGTGAAACCCTCGTCTCTACTAAAAATGCAAAACTTAGCTGGGCATGGGTGGCACAGGCCTGTAATCCCAGCTACTCAGGAGGTTGAGGCAGGAGAATCGCTTGAGCCTGGGAAGCGGAGGCTGCAGTAAACCAATATCACACCATTGCATTCCAGAGTGGGAGACAGAGTGAGACTCCATCTTAGAAAAAACAAACAAACAAACAAACAAGAAACAAAGTGAGTTTTTTTAAAGAGAACTTCAGTACTTTCAATAGAACACAAAAGAATTGTGTTACTCCAGGGCTCACCATTAAACCGAATTATAACCTAGTTGGTTTGGTAGAAATGTACCATTTTCAATATCTGTGTCTAGTTTTTGAAACCTTCGGATGATTTTTTTTTTGTCTCTAAGTAGATGTGTGTGTGTATGTGGGTGTTAATTATGGTAAATTGTTGATGATGGACATTTGTTTAGCTGACAGAGCCACTGGGCAAAGTTCTATTTATGGTCAGGAAAGATACAGAAGCAACAGTAGGTACAACACAAGTAAACCAATGCCATGTCTACCATGCCTGGTCCGATAGAAATACTTCTAGAGAGACATGATGGAGTGCCAGTCAATCACGAGAAATTCCCAACCTTAGAATGAGTAGTATATACTCATTATTCATCCCCAGTATCTTTGGTTGGCTGCTAGTGAGAAGTGTTTGGATCCTGCAGCTTGATGAAATACAGAACTCATGCCCCGTGTTTTCAATTGTTACCCTGATCAGTAAGCATGGCATTCATTTGTTCTCCAAGAACATTCTGTCTTTTTATCAGGTTCCAGGTAGCTTTTCTTTGACTGTAAAATGCCCTGCCCCAGTCCTAGAGAGTACATTTTTATTAAAATGTCCCTGAATATATCTATTTGTATGTGTTGTGTTCACTATGAGTAGTTGAGGGCAAGCTTTGATCCTAGTGAAAATGGCCATGAATACCCATCACAGTTGGTGCCCTGCAATTCAAGTAAGTTCCCTAACCCATAAGGAAAGCTGCAGGGGAAATCACTCAAGGCAGTCAGTGTGCTGATTTCTCCCTTGCCAGAGGGAGATGGCTATAATGGTGGCTGTATCCTCTAGAGCAGTGAGTAGTTCTTGAGTTTTAGGGGCCATAGTTTCCTTTGAGAATCTGATAAAAACTGTGCATACCCCCCATACATACCCCACATTTTGCAAAGTAATTCAGAGGACTCTTAGAGTCTCTGAGGCTCATCAGTATTCCTATTAAGGTAAAACTGTTCAGGTTAAGACACTTTCATTTAAAGAACCCACACATTGAACAATCTGTGTATTAAGATAAAATTTCATTTTTGGAAATTATCAAGTTGAATGGCCATGATAAATGACCATCATATTTTGTGTATCTTGGTTCATCCCACTTCCGTATCCTGCTTCTGCGTCTTTCCCGTTCGTTCTCTGATTTTGGTTCTCCTCTAACTCTCAGCTCTGTCCCATGTGGATATTTGACTCCAATTTCTACCCAGGTTTCTTTCTTATTCTAGTTCTTGCCATTGAAATATATTTTCTATTCCTACTCAACTATGGTTTATTCCATCTGTTTCCCACATGCTGTGGTTTCAGGAGGGTACTTGACAAAGTAGATGGCAGCACTTGGAAGGAAAGGGCTTTCGAATGGGTTCGATAATTTTGGTAGTGGTCATTGTGCCAGAAATAGAATGATCCCGTTTTCATTTTGTCCATATCAAAATGCAAAGAAAGACAATAGGAGGAAGATGTTGTGGTGATGTTTTACAGGCACAGAAGTTTTCATGTAAAAGAAAGAATATGGATGTTTTATCAAAAGTTTAATATTTAACAAGTCACCATGCTACATAAACTATGATCCAGGAAATGAGGCACCAGCTTTATTTTCAAGGGTGTTTAACAGGAGCTTCTAGTTTTAGAATGAAAGTCTGATCACCCATAGTTGGCTCTTTAAGTTATTTAATTCTGTGCCACAATTTGAGGAGGCTCTGTGGAAACCAATGAAAATAAAAACCAATGAAGTGTCCATTTCAAGATACACTTTAGAATTAAGCAACTTAAATCGATGGAAATCAATAGAACGTTAGGAAGACCAAGGAAACTGCCCGGCAGGAGAGCTGTGAAGTAGTGAATTAACTTTTCATGCCAGAATCAGTATATTTCACTGTAGTCCTGGGGCTCCAAAGACTCACTCAGGTGAGTACTCTACATGTGATTTCTTGGTTTTTAACAACTTGAGGCCAGTGTTCTTGTAAAACTACTGTGTGATGCCATCTACTCTAGGGTTGGAATAGGGACAGAGCTTACTTTGATGAACATAGGCTCCATCAGGTATATGTGGAACTTTCCTAAATGGGGGGTATTATGTCTTGGTTGCTTTCCTGAAGAGTGTTTGGTAGAGGTTCTCTGTTGAGATTTTTGGTCAATGACTATGAGATGTAATTATGACTCAGTACATCTGAATGTTATAAATTATTTTAATAGCTTTTATAACTTATTTTATTTTATTTTATTTTTTGAGATGTGGTCTCACTTTGTTGCCCAGGCTGGAGTGCAATGGCACACGATCTCAGCTCACTGCACCCTTTGCCTCCCAGGATCAAGTGATTTTCCTGCCTCAGCCTCCCTGGTAGCTGGGACCATAGGCGCCTGCCACCACTCTTGGCTAATTTTTGTGTTTTTAGTAGAGACCATGTTGGCCAGGCTGGCCTCAAACCCCTGACCTCAAGTGATCTGCCCGCCTCGGCCTCCCAAAGTGCTGGGATTACAGGCGTGAGCCACTGTGCCCCACTTATAACATCTCTTTTAAATAATTTAAGTATTAGGTTAATGATATACACTAAACAGCTTCTCATTAGATGCAGCTTTTTACAAGAGTAACAGTCTATCTCCCATTTAATGCTAATTCTTGTCCACTAAAAACAGAAATGACAGGAAATTTGTATGATTTATAATATGAGAGATTTAGGCTAAATATCAGAAATAATAATTGTTAAAATCACACTAGCATATGAATGGCTAACATAAATGACATTTTCTGGAAGTCTTGAAACCACAACCATGGTTTTTATACTTGCCTGGGATGGCTTAAATGTGGCCCTGCCAAAATATCAGAGAATTTTTTGGTCAACTTTTTTGAGAATAATCTATTTTAAAGTATTAAAGGCCAGGCATGGTGGTTCATTCCTGTAATCACAGCACTTTGCAGGGCTGAGGTGGGAGGATCGCTTGAGCCCAGGAGTTTAAGACTAGCCTGGGCAAGCTAGTGAGACCCCATCTCTACAGAAAGTGAAAAAAATGTAGTGAGTACAGTGGCAAACACGTGCGGTCCCAGCTATTCAGGAGTCTGAGGTAGGAGGATCACTTGAGCCCAGGAGGTTGAGGTGGCAGTGAGCTGAGATTGTGTAACTGTACTCCAGTTTGGGGAACAGAGTGATACTCTGTCTCAAAAAACAAAAAAACCTAAAAAACCTGAAAATTGATCAAGGAATTAAAGTGTCCTTAGTTACACGTATAGATCTCTAGGTTGCCTATATACATTTTAAAAGTTACATTTTATAGTATTTGTCTTGTGCATATGAGCTCTTTGCAAGTAATTTTTTATGTATAAAAGACACTATATATAGTATGTGAGGGAAGGTTTTTAGGAAAAGAGGGCTCATGCCTTACATGAAAGTGTCATTTGTATCCTTTACTGTCCTTGTAATATTGATGAAGATTTTATTGTATTTTTTTCACCATTAAAAACTCACATGGGCCTGTTGCGGTGACTTGCGTCTATAATCTCAGCACTTTAGGAGGCCGAGGCAGGTGGATCATGACGTTGGGAGATCAAGACCATCCTGGCTACTAACATGGTGAAACCCTGTCTCTACTAAAAATACAAAAAATTAGCCGGATGTGGTGGTGGGCGCCTATAGTCCCAGCTACTTGGGAGGCTGAGGCAGGAGAATGGCGTGAACCCGGGAGGCGGAGCTTGCGGTGAGCTGAGATTGTGCCACTGTACTCCAGCCTGGGAGACACAGCAAGACTCCGTCTCAAAACAAAACAAAACAAAACACCTCACATATACACACCTCTTGCCGAGTACAATGTCAAAGAATTAATCAGACCAAGGGAGGTCTGATGAGATAAGAAACAGAAAATCCTCTCTGACTGTGTTGAGGAGAGAAAAGTGATATGTTCAGATTTTTGCAAACTTTCTGATTAATTAACACATGAAGCCATTTTCACTCTCTACTTGAAAATTCTGAAGATGTCAAAGAAGATGACTCTCTGTCATCTCCATCAATAGTAGGTTAAGTTAATGTACAGGCTAGTGACCTGGAAATGGGAGCATTGAGGCCAGGCTGTTTTACACTGCAAGGAAAGGTATTTGGATTGAACTTGCTTATAAAATGTTTTTCATTGCATATTAAGTGTCATGCATGTTGATAATTGCCAAAATTCATTTATTTTTGGCCTAAGATGTGGCAGTGTTGTCTTATGGCTTAATTTTCTTGAGTTATTCTGCAAGCTATAGATGTTCATTCATTCTTGCTCTAGTTTGTGCATTTTTTTTTCTTTTTCCATAGGTTATTGGGGTACAGGTGGTATTTGGTTACATAAGTAAGTTCTTTAGTGGTGATTTGTGAGATTTTGGTGCACCCATCACCTGAGTCATATACACTGCACACTATTTATAGTCTTTTATCCCTCGGTCCCCTCCCACACTTCCCCCTAAGTCCCCAAAGTCCTTTGTGTCATTCTTATGCCTTTGCGTCCTCATAGCTTAGTTCCTACATATCAGTGAGAACATAAAATGTTTGGTTTTCCATTCCTGAGTTACATCACTTAGAATAATAGTCTCCAATCTCATCCAGGTTGCTGCAAATCCTGTTAATTCATTCCTTTTTATGGCTGAGTAGTATTCCATCTATATATGTAACACAGTTTCTTTATCTACTTGTTGATTGATGGGCATTTGGGTTGGTTCCATGATTTTGCAATTGCAAATTGTGCTGCTATAAACATGAGTGTGCAAGTATCTTTCTCATATATTGACTTCTTTTCCTCTGGGTAGTTATCCAGTAGTGGGATTGCTGGATCAAATGGTAGTTCTACTTTTAGTTCTCTAAGGAATCTCCACACTGTTTTCCATAGTGGCTGTACTAGTTTACACTCCCACCAGCAGTAATCAACTCAAGATGAATTAAGGACTTGAATATAGGACCTGAAACTATTAAAATTCTAGAAGATAACATTGGAAAAAACCCTTATAGACATTGACTTAGGCAAGGATTTCATGACCAAGAACCCAAAAGCAAATACAATATAAACAAAGGCAAATAATTAAACTAAAGAGCTTTTGCATGGCAAAAGGAACAGTCAGCAGAGTAAACAGACAACCTACAGAGGGGGAGAAAATCTTCACAATCTGTACATCTGACAAAGGACTAATATCCAGAATCTATAACGAACTCAAATCAGTAAGAAAAAAACAAACAATCCCATCCAAAAGCAGGCTAAGGACATGAATAGACAATTCTCAAAAGAAGATATACACATGGCCAACAAACCATAGGAAAAAATGCTCAGCATCACTGATGATCAAGGAAATGCAAATCAAAACCACAATGCATCTTACTCCTGCAAGAATGGCCATAATCAAAAAATCAGAAAACTGTAGATGTTGACGTGGACACGGTGATCAGTTTGTGCATTTAAAAATGGAGGTAATTAAACTTACCTCAATGTTGTTGTGAAGATTGAGATAATACATGCAACTTGTGTAGAACAGTTAAGTGATCATAAGCTCCCAATATCATCATTAAGATTTTATTTTAAAAAAACCTCTGGGTGCTGCGGCTCATGCCTGTAATCCTAGCACTTTGGGAGGCTGAAGCAGGAGGATGGCTTCAGGTCAGGAGTTCAAGACCAGCCTTAGCAACCCAGTAATATCTCATCTCTACAAAAAAATACAACAGTTTGATGGGTGTGGTGGCATATGCCTGTAGTCCCAGCTACTCAAGAGGCTAAGGCGGGAGGATCACATGAGCCTGGCGGGCTGAGGCTGCAGTGAGCCATGATCATGTCACTGCCCTCCAGTCTGGGCAACAGAGCAAAAGCCTGTCTCAAAAACAACCACCACCACTACCCATAGTATTTGTCTACCATGTCTACCATGCCTTGTCCAATAGAAATAATTCTAGAGAGACATGATGGAGGGTCAGTCAATCATGAGAAATTCCCAACCTTAGAGTGAGTAATGTATACTCATTATTCATCCCCAATGCCTTTGGTTGGCTGCTAGTGAGAAGTGTTTGGATCCTGCAGCTTTATGAAATACAGACCTCATGCCCCGTGTTTTCAATTGTTACCCTGGTCAGTAAGCATGGCATTTGTTCGTTCTTCTCTGGGAACATCCTGCCTTTGTATCAGGTTCCAGGTAGCTTTTCCTCGACTGTGAAATGTCTACGTGGAATGAGCATGAGGTCAGTGGTGATGAGAGGAATACGCCCTGGACCCTCAGCCTCATGGGTGACTACTCACACCACCAAATTCAAAAGCTACTTTTTTCCCCTTTGGTAACTTGAAATATCCTAACAGTCGCTGGATGGAGGCTGAAATGTGACCTCTGTAAAACAGTTTCTGCATTTTGCTGCAGAGGCTATTACTTAATTCAGCTCTCTATCTTTAATGCTTAGTAAATGTCTTTTACATAGTAAGTGCTGGTATACATTAAATTGCATTGAACTGAGTTTAAGGGATGGAACAATTTCTAATTTCACCCTGTTTCTCTGGAAATCTTATTACAAGAGATATAAATAAATTTGGAGGCAAAGGAGTGTGTTTCAAGATACTTGGAAAAGATGGTAATAGTAAGAAAATCTCTTACAATGGTATCTGAGTTATTAGTGTATCAGTCAGGGTTCTCTAGAGGGACAGAACTAATAGGATATGTGGATACATAAAAGGGAGTTTATTAAGGAGAACTGACTCACGATCACAAGGTGAAGTTCCACAATAGGCCATCTGCAAGTAAAGGACCAACAAAGCTAGTAATGGTTCAGCCCAAGTCCCCAAACCTCAAAAGTGGGGAAGCCGATAAGCGCAGCCTTCAATCTATGGCCAAAGGCCCAAGAGCCCCTGGCAAACCTCTGGTATAAGTCTGAAGAGTCCAAAAGCCGAAGAAATTGGAGTCTGATGTTTGAGGACAAGAAGCATCCAGCACGGGAGAAAGATGAAGGCCAGAAGCTTCTTCCACCTTCTTTTGCCTGCTTTTTCTAGCCACGCTGGCAGCCGATTGGACGGTGCCTACCCACACTGTGGGTGGGTCTTTGGGAGAGTAGGTCTTCCTTCCCTAGTTCACCAACTCTAAGGTTAATCTCTTCTGGCAACACCCGGAGACACCCAGATACACCCAGAAACAATATTTTGCATCCTTCAGTCCAATCAAGTTGACACTTACTATTAACCATCACAATTAGATAATGTGAAAAATTTAAAATAGGCAGATGAGATCCTTGGGGGCAGAGGGATACAACGGGAAGAGTTTGGCCTCGGTCAGACCTGTACCAGGACAGCTCAAAGCACGCTGAGGATGACCTTCAGTTAAACAGCCTTCATGAGCTCTGACTGTCTCCGCCTCCATTCCGGCTCTGGTAAGAAAACATAGAGCTTCCGGCAGGTCGCGGTGGCTCACGCCTGTAATCCCAGCACTTTGGGGGGCCAAGGCAGGCGGATCACCTGAGGTCAGGAGTTCGAGACCAGCCTGACCAACATGGAGAAACATCGTCTCTACTAAAAATACAAAAAAATTAGCCAGGCGTGGTGGCGCATGTCTGTAATACCAGCTACTTGGGAGGCTGAGGCAGAAGAATCACTTCAATCCAGGAGGCGGAGGTTGCAGTGAGCCAAGATCGCGCCATTGCACTCCAGCCTGGGCAACAAGAGCAAAACTCTGTCTAAAAAAAAAAAAAATAGTAATAAAGAAAACAGAGCTTCCTGATTGGAAGGGGCTGTACATTCCCAGCTCTTCTCTTAAAGAACTAAATTTTGGGCTGTGCGCGGTGGCTCACGCCTGTAACCCCAGCACTTTGGGAGGCCCAGGGGGGTGGATCAGGAGGTCAGGAGTTCAAGACCAGCCTGGCTGAGATGGTGAAACCCTATCTCTACTAAAAATACAAAAATTAGCCAGGCATAGTGGTGGGCTCCTATAATCCCAGCTACTCAGGAGGCTGAGGCAGAGAATTGCTTGAACCCAGGAGGTGGAGGTTGCAGTGAGCAGAGATCTGGCCACTGCACTCCAGCCTGGGCAACAGAGTGAGACTCTGTCTCAACAACAACAACAAAATTGATTTTTGTTAAGGTGGTCTTTCTAAAAAACAAACAAACAAACAAATTCTCAAGAAAGAAATTCTCTTGGACTCCTGGTATTAATGGAAAGTGTTTTTAGCCATTTTACATGGCATATTATTTAAATTTGTACAAACATTGTTAGACATTAATTTTCTATGTATATAGCTTTTATATAGCTGTAAAACTAAACTAAATTTACAGATTACTATATAAATTTACTATAAAAACCATAAAGTTTAAATTAACAACATTAATTTAATGTTCTATTTGATGTTTTACTGAAATAAAGCACCGATGGTGGATTTAATAATAGAGAAATACACTTGCTTATTTGATATTTTACGTAAGTTGATTCTTTGGATTCTGAGCCTGATGGGATTATATCTTTAATGATTTTAATTATCATGGTTATTTTTCATTTTACACCCTGAATTCATTTTAAATCACTTATCCATCATTTTGAGCTCATCAATTTAATAATGCAACTCAGAATACAGTATTGAAAAATTTAAAAATGTACTTTAATGAAAACTTCCTTGCTATTATCTTCCACATTTATTGAAAATGAATTGTCGTAAATTCTTATGGATAAGTATGGGAGTCTCAGGATTAATTTGAAATGGGGATATTACAGTGGGACTGTTATGGTAAGGGTACTTTGGAATTCGGCTTCTCTGAACTAGTGCATGCCATGTGGGGATTAAGTGTTCCCATTATTTTCCTCCATTTCACCTGTTATGAAACCTGCAATGTCCTAAAAAGTCATTTGGCAAGGCCTTATCATTATGTATCTAGTCGGCGTTTGCTTTTTTCTCATTAAATGCAAACTATTAGAGGAACATGTTAATATACCATACTGTCATTTTCATGATGTTAAATCAAAACGTTGATTTGTTACATGACTTAAGAACCGACATCATATTCTGTGAAAATGGCTCTCAACTGATAAGTATTACTCCACAAAAGAAATTTTGTTTTTATAGCGTAAAGAATTCCACATGATTATCATGGTAAACCTGGCATGAATATTTTGGGTTTGGACTTTTCAAGTTTGTGAAACTTGAGTGTAGCACGTGAATATGTTTTTGAAGGAATGAATTGAATGGCAGGGAGAAAGAAAACTTAAATAGAAGGAAGTTTCACTGCAAAATGGATATATCTGCTATTCTAACCATATATAGAGTTGATTTAAAAAAAAAAAAAAAAACAAAAAAACCCTGAACCATAGACATCTAGACATCTTTGTTACAAACGATAATGATTCCCAAACATTTAAGAACTGAGATAACTTTGCAAATTATCTAGCTCAGCAAAAGAAACTTCAATGGCGAGACCCTAACCAAATATGTCAATTAGTACTTTGTGTTTTTCTGAGATGGAGTCTCGCTCTGTTGCCAAGGCTGGAGTGCAATGGCATGATCTCGGCTCACTGCAACATCTGGTCCGGCTTCTGCATTGAAGTGATTCTTCTGCCTCAGCCTCCCAAGTAGCTGGGATTACAGGTGCCCACCACCACAACTGGCTAATTTTTCTATTTTTACTAGAGATGGGGTTTCACCATGTTGGCCAGGCTGGTCTTGAACCCCTGACCTCAGGTGATCTGCCCACCTTGGCCTCCCAAAGTGCTGGGATTACAGGCATCAGCCACGTTCCTGGCCAGAATTGGTACTTTATAACTTAGGCATTTTATTGCTAACTTAGTTGTTTTCTAAGCTTCTCACAAATACCCTAATTCTATTAGTACATTTTTACTCTATGGCATTGGTTTGTCTTGAAAACAAACTCTGCGTGTATCTGTGTTTAAATAGTAATTTTATTTGAAGGGACAAACAAAACTGTCTAAGAACCCAAGGACAGAGCTAGCTCTGCCAGTTATGATATCAGAAAGCTTTGAGAAGTCAGGGTGTCTAAGCCTCAATTTTCATATCTATAAAATGGGACAAATATTACCTGATCTACCTCTTCAAGGAGTTAGTTGTGAGTTTACTGCACTTTGAAAGGGTGAAACTGATGTGCATACACCTTGATATCATACTACACACAGGCCACAAATCTGAATCAGAGAAAAATTTAAAATTCATGTGTTTGGAATCATTAAGATTCTCTAATTCTTTCATTTCTATTGGACAGCTCCACCCATTAGTCCATCTTTCAATTGCATTGTTAGAAAAGTTATTATAGATTTGGATCAGCAAACTGCAGGCTTAGTCCTGCCTGCCACCTTTTTTTTGGTGAAGAAAGTTTTATTAGAACACAGCCATGCTCCATGGATTATGTATATTCTATGACTGCTGTTTCATTATGAGAGTGGTTAAATGGTTGTGAAGAAGACTGTATGGCTTGCAAATCCTAAAACATTCACTGTCAGACTCTTTACAGAAAAATGTGGCCACTCCTCTGAAGTCCAGGACCAATTACAATCCACTTTTTGGGAACCTACATCCTAGACAGATATTAATTTAAGATCCAAACTATCCCATAAAGAACTAGGCGGCCTCTGTTAATAAAGCTGCAACCTTATCCCTTCTCCTTGGATCCGTAAGTCCAGAGATGTGGATGTCTTGAGATCTTGTTGCTTTTCTTGCGTCTGTCACTGGCTTAATTCTTTAAAAGCACTGCGCTCCAGCCCTGGCAACAGAGCGAGACTCTGTCTCAAAAAAAAAAAAAAAAAAAAAAAAAAAAAAAGTATATTCTTGGTGACTTGAGGGATGTTACTGAAAATTTTGGTTAGAAATTGAGGCACATTTTAAATCTAGTTGGTTACCAGTATATGACAGTGTGTGTAGGCTACTGTCTCCCAATGTTTGAAGCTCAAATGGCATGTTGGATAAAGTGAAGTACTAACCCAGCAAATAGATAATGTGGAAACAGAAGACAATGGGTAAGTTCACATTTTACATGCCTTTATCTCTTTTTCCCATTTCCAGATTTTCATCTGTTTCAATTTTTAGGCTTGGTGTGCTGTATTCAGGTGAATTGGAAGTATCTAGTGTGAGAGGTGGAGGATTTAGCAGTCTCTGCAAGTTTACTTTCTACTAATTTAGAAAAGTCAAAGGTGTCTCATTTAAAATATAGAATTTTAGAGCTAAAGTAGACCTCAGAGATCAGCATTTCCCAACCTTTTTTGACCCATAGACCATTTTCATAGTAATTTATAATCTTGTCAACCCTCTTAGGAATTTTAAAAATCAGTTCATCATTTTTGTATGGTATGAAAAGGTAATTTTAAGTGAAAACCATTTTATCTTAGATTAGTACATTATTAAGAATTGTATTATAATTTGATTTTAGCGCAGTCATTAATGATGGCATTTGTAAGCAAATATTGCCTTTTTTAAGTTAATTAGTGAAAAATACTTTAAAAATTTACCTCAAAGACATTACAAAGGGAAAAAGTGTGAATTGTTAAAAAAAAAAAAGAATGTGACATTATTTTCATATGTCATTTTGGAATTGAAATGTGGATTAGTATAAAAAGGCAAAAATTGCTTTCATGATATGATATCTGAAATTCTCAGATACTATGCTCTAAAATTAATTTATTTTTAAAATTTTTGTATTTGTGCCTTAAACAATGCGATCAGGGCAGTATGGGGTTTCCCTTCTCTAAAGAAATCACATTGATGGAAAATCCTAGTGACAGCCAAATTAAATACAATTTTGTGGGTTGTATGTGTATATATACATATGTATATATACATATAGTTAGTTTTAATGTTTTTCAAGTAATAGAGTCATATGTTGATATATAAGAATTTTGATCAGATGGATGTCTCCTATGAACATCTGGAAGCAATTTGGCACAGTTCTTACTATTTTAATCTCCTCATGAAGCTTCATTTCTTTTTTCTTTTCTTTTTATAGGCAAGGTCTTGCTCTGTTGCTCAGGCTGGAGTGCAGTGGTATGAACTGCTCACTGCAGCCTCTAACTCCTGGACTCAAATGATCCTCCTGCCTGAGCCTCCTGAGTAGCTAGGACTGCAGGCACAAGTACTACTATGCCTGGCTATTTTTATTTTATTTTGTAGAGACAGAGACTTGCTATTTGACCAGGCTGGTCTCAAACTCCTAGGCTCAAGCCGTCCTCCCGCCTTGACTTCCCTGAGCCACTGCGCCTGGCCATTCATTTCAATATGCTACTTTATTTTTCGGCTTCTGGTATTAACCAGAGGTCCGTAGTGATTATGTACTGCACTCCACATGACAAGGTATAAGACAACTCATGACCCAATAATGGTTGAGGACCTATGGGGCTGATGGACGGTCCAGGGCACACACCTCTCCTCACCACTGACCTCATGCTCACTCCACTTAGGCTGGGAGGCTCTCTAGCTCTTCCATTTTAAAAGGAAAGAGTATTTCAATATTATTTCATTTATTTATCTTACAAAGAAGTGGAACCATGTTATTGACTAGAGTTCCACATTTTATTCATTTTATGTTCAGGGAAAATAGAGCCAAGAGACATTTAATGATATTCACAAGTTTACATAGTAGCTTAATGGCTGAGCCAGGCCGCAGCTCAGGACTTCCCCTAAGAGCACCATTTGTATATTTTGACAATACCGTCTTGCATCTTGGCCCCTGCCTGTGTGTGATTATGTAGTGGTACTCTGCCCTGCACAAAGCAAGCAGAGTAGTACTGGTTCTGCTTTTTAACTGGTAACTCATAAATTCATTCACTCAACAACATGTATTGTGTTTGAAAGCTGTTATTCAGCAGAGGGAAGCCTGTCCATTTATTTCTTAGGTGTCTCTTGAAGATGTTGATTCTTAATGTGCTTTCCTTTATGATATACTAATATTCTAATGGTAATTATTTATGTTTAAGTCCAATCACAGCAAATACCTATTCCATGGAAATCACTTGGTAACAAAGGGTATTGAACCTGAACTAGTACACCATTTATTGGAGGCAAGTCATTGCCTGAATGAGTTTACAAAATAATAGAGGAACTTGGAGGGTACCCTAAGTAGACACAATTTCTCTAAAACACTGCAGAATAATTTGTTTAAACCATTAGTACAAATTTAGACAGGATTAAGGAGAGTCTTTGGTAGGATATGATCTCTGTAGGTCAGTCCAGTAGAATTCATTCAAGATATGTGTCCTTTTTTTTTTTTTTTTTGAGATTCTTGCCAGGCTTGAGTGCCATGGCACGATCTTGGCTCACTGCAACCTCCGCCTCCCAAGTTCAAGCGATTCTCCTGCCTCCGCCTCCTGGGTAGCTGGGACTACTGGCACGTACCACCATGCCCAGCTAATTTTTGTGTTTTTAGTAGAGACGGGGTTTCGCCATGTTGGCCAGGATGGTCTCGATCTCTTGACCTCGTGATCTGCCTGCTTGGCCTCCCAAAGTCCTGGGGTTACAGGCGTGAGCCACCATGCCCAGCCACGATACGTGTCCATTTCTACAGTTGCTTTGGTCATGATTGCTTTTCGTGACTATAAAGAAAGGATCCCTGGGTGTCTTCAATTGATTGATCGTTGACTGTTCATTCAGCATATATTTATTGATTTGGGTATTGATTGAAACCATTTGTTTTAAGACTTTTGCCTCAAATCTTAATTAAGCGTGTGTGCTCTTGGGCTATGTCATGAGGCAAGAATCTTGGTGGTACATTTTGGGGACTGGATGGCTGAGGGTATCTCCTGTCTTCCATCCCTTTAGGACCTGCTAATATCAAGCTCCTCAAGCAAACTAAATTATTATGGGAAGACTAAAACACATCCTTAAACAATATTATGTAAAACCCCTAAAAGTTTACATCCCTTTGCATGATTAAGGGCCATAAAGTTCTTTTTTATTTTTTTTCTTTTTAGATGGAGTCTCACTCTGTTGCCCAGGCTGGAGTGCAGTGGTGTGATCTCAGCTCACTGCAGCCTCCACCTCCCAGGTTCAAGTGATTCTTGTGCCTCAGTCTCCTGAGCAGCTGGGACTACAGGTGCATGCCACCACGCCCGGATAATTTTTGTAGTTTTAGTAGAGATGGGGTTTTGCCATGCTGGCCAGGCTGGTCTCGAACTCCTGAGCTGGTGATCCGCCCACCTTGGCCTCCCAAAGTACTGCAATTACAGGCGTGAACCATCGTGCCTGGCCAACAACCACAAAGTTCTAGTGGGAAACTCGGTTACAGAGTCTTATTCATGAAAAAGTTACAGATGATGCCCCACCTGGAGTAACACAGTGCCATGCTGAACTTACTACCCAACTCGGGCACCTCTGAAGAATATTTCTTATTCTTTGACCCCCAAATGGAGTGAGGAGAGTGGGGAGAGGAAAGGGAATAGAGAAATGTAGAACCAGCTGCTTTTCTTGCCTTTCTTCTATCTCAGTGG